>NW_027256883.1:166753298-169595376 GCF_029215685.1 Pituophis catenifer annectens | reverse complement strand
AAAGCATAGGATATTCTGCTTTTGGAAAGCATAGCAAAAGCTGGGGTGATACCAACGTATGTTTCTCACCAGCACATCTAAACCCATTCCATTTCTTTTCTTTTTTAATATAACAAATATTAAGAATGTTAATTTCAATAGTAAAAAACTAATACTAACCAAACCTGGAAAAAGAGAAGAGAATGGAAGGAAAGAAAGAATAAATGAAATTCCAAAATTTAACAATTGTCTTTTGTGAGCTTTAGCATTTATACAATAAGGAAAAGAAATTTATGAAAAAGTGACTTCAAAGCTTCATTACAAGTAGAGTAACTCTTCACCCCCATAAGGTTACAAACAAATATCTTTTCATCCAATATCCCATCTCTTATCTATAAGCAAATTTTAGTGTCAGCAGAAAAGCCATAGACGGTTGCCACAACATTGCAAAAAAGAAAACCAAAAACTTGATGAAATAAACCAACTTTATAGTCTTTCCTTTTACTTTTAATTGTCTTAATTCAATTAGATATCATTGAAGGATTTGATTTCTCATTCCAAAGGTCATTGGCTTCATTTTCACAGAGCTGTCTTCAGTTGAACATATCTCCACCTGAAGTCCCTATTCCACTCCTTTTCTAAAAAGTTGCCTACTTTTCTTTTTGTCCTGTAAACAGACTAGCTCTGTGAATAGGAGAAGTTGGAGTTAGATCTGATTCATGTTTGCAGATCAAACTTTTTTGTAGTTTTTTGCTTGATATTAAAAAATCCTTTTGGGTCGATTCGAAGAAATACTAAAATAGATCTGTGGTGAGTCATTGAAATGTATGTGTCATCACTTGAAGTTGTCAAGATACACATTAATCAGCCCTTCCAAAGAAGCAGCTAAAGAATAAAATTGTGCCAACCTTTGTATTAAAAAACATATATGAAAAAATGTGACACATCAGTCTCAACAAGAGATTTGTTGAAGTGTCTTGTGGAAACAGATTCTATTTTAATGCTTCTATTAGTTTAATCAATGTCATTTGAACACCTTTGTGTAAAAAACACTTTTTTCAAGTAGAATGTTGTGACTGTTCTGCTGTTTTAATAGCAAAGAGTTTCTTCTCTTCATTGCATTTCAAGGGGCTTTCAAAACAAAGCACCTTGCTGAATCTTTGTGCATTTTGTGTATGATAACTGGAGTTGCTGTGTGCCTCATACACTCTTGTTGCCGACATCAACGATGTCATAGTATCTACCCTACGCCTACTGCAATCTCATTAGTAGTCTTTTTAACTACCCTGTCATCCAACATTACAATTGTTTCCCTTGTTAGTTTCCTCTTTCTGACATCATTCATTATGGATTTATATTGTTGGTTCTAATGTGTTTAATGACACTTCCTCAAAATGCTTTTCTATTGTTTTTGTTTCAGTTGCATCCCTTATTTTCTTATGCTTCTTTTGTGAATTTTTGTTTATTTTTTCATTGGTGGAAGACAAGTGTAGTATTAGCCAGCTAAGGACTACTCAATGCAAAGATTTTGTATTATTAAAAACTACAGGCAGGTAAACTATTGCTGAAGGTCTTGCAGAATTCTGCACAATGTTGTGTGCCTTTTGGTTTCATCTGGCCATTCTGGTGGTTTAAAGGCAAAGTTCCTGGCTTTGTGCCTTAATACAATGCAGCTTGAAATAAAATTATAGTACTGTAATAGGGAAACAAGCGCAGATTGGAATCTGCTTTACTTCGTAATGGCCAAAATATCTTACGTTCTAGAGACCATTGGCTTAGCATTTGACGCTAACATTAATATTAATGCTATTTTTTTTAGATACTAATATAATAAAAATTACTGTAAATAAAGGTAGTCTAGATTTAACAGTTTGGCTAATCCAGGAATGGATAGAAGATGAGTCAGGCGTGCCTGTACGATGAGGAACTGGTATATTTACATAGCATTGGTTTTCTCACTTCCTTTACACACCTATTTGAGAATTGCTTTTGAATGTATGCATGCCTGCTGAGTTCAGCATGATTATAGGACTGTTTCCTCCAAAGAATGTGTGGCAAACATTTGCTGTTCAAATTACCTATACTACACAAGTTGGCAAGACTCAGTTTCTCCTCAAATCTTGACACTTGATAGTCTATTAAGCAAGCAATATATGTTCTATTCGGTAATCAATAATTTGCAGCAGACTTTGAGTTGTCCACGGTTGCTCACCAGTTTTTTTTCCATTCAGTCTCGAGAAAATATGGTATATTGGGTAGGTATTGGAAATTTATGTATTTATTTAAAACATTTACATAGCCACCCATCTTATACCAAAGTCTGGGTGGCTCCCATTCAAGGAATGAGATAGCAACTAACTGGGTTATAATCCTTCAGTCCCTATTATTATCTAGGGCCCAGTAGTTAGTTTACGCAGCAAAGCAACAGTTCATGTGGTCCGCCTGTAGCAATGTCATGGCAATTCCATTTTTACATCTCTCACTGACCAGAATTCAGAGGCTAAGAACTATTTACAACTCTGGAGACTAGGATCAGTACAGGGGTGGGTTCTACTTACCTTTACTACTGGTTCGCAACAGGGCCATGCACGCTCTTCTGCACAAGCGCAGAAGCTTCTGCGCATGTGCAGAAGCGTTTTCATGACATCAGGGTCAGTGGGCGGAGCCTCCCGCTAGTTTTATTACTGGTTCTATAGAACCAGTGCGAACTGGGGGCAACCCACCACTGGATCAGTAGCTTATGAAGTGGTAGAGATTAGATCAAGTGTTTCTCAACCTTAGCCACTTTAAAATGTGTGGATTCAACTTCCAGAATTTTCTAGCCAGCTATGCTGACTTGGGAATTCTGGGAGTTGAAGTCTTCATGTCTTAAGAGTTGAAGAAAACTGAAAAGTTGAGAAAACTGGATTAGATTGATCGATTTGTGGTTATGTACCAATGTCTAGGCCAACCTGTATTTGTGGTAAAATGTTTCTATACAAGATATTGGAAAGACAGTGGTGTCATTGCTTTACTTTGGATGCAATTGGTTTTTTTTAATCCCATGGTAGGATGGCTGGGTCAAGGAGAGGTGGGGGGGAACATTCCTATAGGGATTTCCTAAAACAGATGTTTTTTTTTAGCTCCTCACATATGCTAAGTCAGATACATGAAATTGGCTTTGAAACTCTGTCATACTGCATGCTGCACACATGTTGGCATATGTTTTTTAGCGCTAGCAAGATATGTTAGTATGATATTTGAGACCTCAGAAAAACTCACGGCATTAAGATTAGCAAGAAGATAATTTAATTTTAGAACTGTTTCCAACACTAGCTTTAAAAAAATCTTATTTACATAGACCAAAGTTATGAGAGGCAGTTTTGTGTAATGGTTGAAGATACCAAGCTAGAAACTGAGAGATTATGAGTTTTTAGGCATGAAGCCAACTGGGTGACTTTGAGGCAGTCAATCTCCCTCAGCTTTAGGAAGAAAGCAATAGCAAACTACTTCCGAAAATGCAGCCAAGATTTTCCAAAAGTTAAAACTAACTCAAAGCTACCAAAATAGATATGGTATGATATTCTTTGAATATTTTAAATTCTATATTTATACATGCACATTTAATTGACAATTTAGATTTAAGCGATTTGATTACATTTAAATGCTATTTTGCCTTCTGAATTTTTAATTCAGTCAACTGTGTTCACCATCCTAATGAAACTACAGTGAATAAAATTTTCAGATAAATATTAGATTACCTTCACTGTTACATATCAGATTCGTCATTTGAGATTATCAAGTATGGTTCTGCTACACGCATTAAGAACTGAGGAATGCCAGCAGGAGATTGGATTTTTTAATTATAGAGATGGTGTTGTTTTCCCTGAAGTGATGTTTAATAGTGTGCTCATTATTATTCATTTTCTCTTGTTTTTATAAGGTGTTCATTATTTTATTGTACATCACCTAGAGTTGCCTTGGCAATCATGGCAACTTATACTTTGTATAAAAGTGGTGGTTACTCATAGGAGATCACTTTGGGGAATGTAGTACATACTGACATATTGACATACCCATCATACGATTCTCTTTTGGGGCAAGCACTCTTAATTCAAATGGAATATACGAGTAAGAAATAGTAAGCAAAAAAAAGTAGAATGTAAAAAGAAAAAAACAATGTATAGGTAAATTTAATTTACACAATAACAATCATTACATCTCCTCATTCCTTTGTATCTTGCTTGCCTAAGTGCACTATTTCATTAACTGCCTTTTGTTCTTTAAACTTCTTATTTATTCTCTTTTTAAGGACTTCATCACCTCCCTCCAACCATAACTTCCTCTTGATCCCCTCAGTCTTCTTTCATTATTTGTTTTGCAATTCAAATGCTATTCCTTCTCTATATGGTTAAACTATTTCAGTGTATTTGTTTTGTATTGATTACTCACTCTGAAATTCAGTTCCTGTTCATTCAGCATGCATACCACACATTTTACCACACACACTTTCATTCCCACTCAGGTTTATACTTCTAACATGCCTAGGTCTCAATTCCATATATCAAATGGGGCAAAAACATGCTTTATATATAGTCATTTTCATTAAGTTAAAAGTCACTCTTTGCAACGAATGACTTAATGCCCAATACCTTTTTGCCAGTAGTTGCATGTTTTAAAACTTCTCCATACATTTTTAGTAAACATTCCATCTATGTAGTACAGATTAATTTACTTCCTCTATTTTTTTGCTGTTTATTTATAACTTGCCTACATTTACTCAGTTTTTCCTGTCATACATAATAGCTTGGGTTTTGATATATTCAGTTGCAGAGCTACACTCCTTATTGCCTCCTACACTCTATGTAACATTTACAGTAAATTTATTTACTGTAATTAATTTATTTAATACAGTAAATTTATTTACTGTGTATTAATTTAATATGATATATATTTTTAATGCCAACCCATAGTGATTCTGGGCAGCTTTAGCTTTATGCTTGATTGTAAACTATTCAGAGATGATTGGCTTTGGGGTGGTATAAAAATGTTAACAAATAAATAATTCATGAACTAGGCCACCAGGGTTTGGTTAAGAAACCTATGGTTAAAAAGACCTAGTTTAACATAATATATAAACCCTGCTTGTATTTGGAAAATTAAGGACAGATGAAAAACTGCATGTAAGTGAACACCAAAATACATGGACTTTTGGCAAGTTTTTAAAAATTAAATTGCTACTGTTCATGGACAACCTTGGTTGTGTTTGCCATGAGGATAGCAATTAGTGAACAAGGCTGTAATTGGGAAGACACTCTCTGTAATGTTAAGCCAAATGCTTGACATACTTTCTCTTTCAACAGTTGCATTAATTAATTTTTCATTTCTTAAAATTAAATGTATTAATTCGTTTCTTGCTGCATTAAGTTGATTCTTCCACAGTACTATGAAAATATCAGTATTACATAGCTGCTTTTTTAGTTGGTGTTGTTAAGACAGCATTTGGTCTACAGCAATTGCTGCTTTTTCACCATTCCCTTGCCAAGCCATGAAGATAGCTGCCATTTGAGATTACTTCTTACTCTTTTCAGTAGTGATGAAACAGTTTCTTTTCTAGTTGGTATCATACATGCTCCACAGAGGAATGGCCTCTTCTTCAAATATAATTTAGGTCTTTAGTTAGAGATACTGAGATTGTATCAAGCTAGAAGTTGTTAATTTATTCAATACTTGATGCTACATGCACCTGATTTAACATTAATCAAGAGTTCCATTATTTCTTTGTTTTGCAAAAAAAAAAAAGATTTTATAAAGCATCATGGAGATAGTCTATAAACAGGATTAAGAGAGAATAATTAACATAAAAGAACAGTCCTTTGCAAAGATTGATTTGTGAATTCTCTTAGGTTTATACCTATTTCAGGATCCTTTAAATGTGCATCTGAACAAGGTGATATTCAATAAGGAGCTAAGATCTTCTAGAAATTTCATAAGAACATATAACAACATAAGGTCCGCCTTAATTTAGCACTTCATTTCTCATGGTGGAATACCCACAAGCAGGAGGTAGAGTCAGGAGTGGGATTCAGCCTATTTGGTCCAGTTCGGGCAAGCCGGTTGCTCCGATGATCAGCTGAGAGCGAACCAGTTCACTCCAACCATCAACTGGGCCCACCCGCCCGCCCCTGCGCTATACCTACCTTTATTTCATTCGTTTGAAGCCCAGCTGATAGGCACGGCAGAGCGGATTTCCACGCCTCAGCTGTTTTTAGTGCTTTTAACAGTGCTTTTAATGATTTTGTAATGGACTGTGCACGCATTCAGCAAACCGGTTGTTACACTGTTGAATCCCATCACTGGGTAGAGTCATATTCTTTGCTCAGGACTGATCCCCTGTAACTAGTATTTGGAGTCCCACTAGTCTTAAATTAGAAGTAATGTTGAGACCAGTAGCCATTGATCAACCTATCTTCTATTAGTAACCCCTTTAAAGCCACCCAAGTTAGCAGACATCATATGTGTTGTATGCTATGTTATTATGAGTACTTTGGAATGCTAAAATAGAGCCGTATGAACTGTAACTGTAACTCTGAATACTAGTTCCTAAATTGTCTGTACTAAATTAAAAAAAGCACTGATGCTATTCAAACACACACAACCTGCACAAGTGACAGCAATCCTTGAATGCATATACATATCCTCTTCCTCTGAGTCAACCACAAGAAGAAGATTGGAAATTCATAATCTATTTATATTATTCATTTTGTTTCATGCAAGCCAGGATCAAATGTCACTGTAGGAAGAGGAGGAGCACAGATGTCTGAAGATTACTCATACTCTTGCCTTAGGGTCAATTATAGTTGGGTTTGCATCTGAACCAAGTCTATGATGATGATGATGTACCTGTTCAGTCATGGCCAATTGTCAACAATTCTTTGGACAAGCGCTCTCACATTTTCTGACCATGTATGGTTTCTTTCAGTTGTTTCAAGCTTGGCTGATGTCAGCTTTGATGTGTCCATATTTTGGTACCCTTATTTCCTTTTACTGTTGACCATTCCGAGTAGAAGTGCCTTTTCCAGTGAGTTTGATTGCCTGTCATGGCCGAAATAAGTAAGGTGGAATTTTGTGATTTTTGCCTTCCAGTGAAATGTCTGGTTTTATATGCTCCACTACTTGCTTGTCACCTTTGCTGTCCAAGGAATGTGCAGATTTAAATGTACTGACAAACCAGGATTTGTCATTATGTGCAGAAGGTAAGGCAAACTTGTACTTCTGAATTCTTTGTCTCTTTCTCTTCTGCACATATGCAAGTAATATATCTCTTCCAATAACCAATGTTGATTGAATATGACAAGCTGATATAAATCAAGCTAGCTAACCAATCTCTTACAATCTGATAAAATGTTTTGTGTGATATTGATAAAAAATTATCAATGACAAAGAGACAAAGTGAGTCTATATGAAGTGGTTTAAGTACTCGAAATGCTGAATTATTTCATTTGTCCATTTAATACTAGCTGTAAACACTGGTTTAAGCTGGGCAAGGTTCCAGTCTTTTCTGTCAATACTTTCTTTCACTCCCTGCTGGCAGTGACTTTTTTGGGTCCCGTTAAGTTTCCTATTCTCACATTTTTTACTTCCTGCCAAGAACATATCCTGTGTTTAGGAGCTATCCAAGTCTCAATACCCAAAGCCATGTCCGGTCAGGGATTGGGTGCTCCTGGGGGGATCGCTGTGAAGGAAATTTATTTCTGAATATTCAAAATGTCACTGTAGGCCATTCAAGAGATGCTGTGCCCAACATACGAATTCTATGGTGGAATCCAAGCTCTTTAAATGCCATGGAATGTTAAGCTAGTTGTTGAATTTGCTGGAATTTGGCCCAATTTCCATTATCTTGTGCAGATAATTCTGTATGTTTGCAAGTTACATCTAATCAAATGTTTGTCTGAAAAAGAAGGAAACAATATTGTTTTTGAAAGCTACTTTTCAATAGACGATTTATTTCTTTTTTATTTTGCTTTTTGTGTTCTCCTAATATTTGAATGGTGCTTGTTCCTATTAAGGCACTTGCTGAAGGTCATATTTTTACACATGAGAACCCTGCTAAATGGTAGAGACAGATTTTATTTCATATTTTCTTTTACCATCCATTTTAATGCAAATGCTATTGATTATTTTAAAAGTATTTATTAATGTTTAAAGACTTGATTTTAGTCTGGAGAATCAGCAGGTAAATGTTTTTAATAGTGAAATAAATATACTGTCCTTGAGTAATAATTGCACGTGCTCAGAAATGAAGGAGAATTGCCAGGCGGGATTTCCTCCCTAAATAGCATCGTTTTGCCACCCATGGACATGATGCCATCTGTGTGCTGTAGAAATATGACATTGCTAGACCAGCTTTGCTCCTTTTAGATGAAAACATCTTTGCATAAAAAAAGAACAACTAAATATTGAGCATTAATTGCACTAGATTAGAAAGTCTCTGTAAACATAATTGCAAAATATGGATTTGTATCTTTTTCTTCTGCTAGGTATCCGTTAATTATGTTTATGGAATGTTAATGACTGCAAGGAAGTTGAACATCAGATAAAGGGAAATTAAATGTTTATAATTGACCCTGCTCTACATAATGAATCCAGGAAAACAGGAGGAGAGAAGGCCAGATCTGCAGGTAAAATTGCATCTGCTTAGCGCTAATAATTATGTAGCCTCAAAATGATGCAAAACATCTTCAGCATCACCATCATCTTCTTCCTCCTCCCCTCTTCCTCCTAGCAAAGGAATAATGAGAATTCATCACAATAATTGCAGTCATCTAATTTGATGACTGGTCACGAAAAAGCAACAATAGAGAAGAAAAAAGAGAAAGAAATCCCAGAAAGACTAATTAAGACAGAACAGGCTTTGTAATAGTACAGAGTATAGTATAGAAGAGATAGTATAGAGGTAATTGTAATAGTGATAGCAATAGTATAGAATAGCAATAAAATATAGTATAGAGGTAATTGTTCTATAAGGGTATAGAAGTGCAGTAATAGTATTAGAAATACAGTGCAGAATATAGGTAATAGGAAGCACTTGCAAACATATTTTTATGCATTACATCTCACAATTTAGAAAAGAAAAACTCTTTGTTTTACAAAATTAAAAGTCTCTCTACTTATAGTGAGAAATAAACAAACCACTTGGTCCAGGATCCAATGCAGTTGCCTCTCTCTTGTATCTGAGTCTAATTGGTTAATGGTTTTGAAAAAGATCCTGAGACACCCGTTACTTTCTGAATCTTTTGAAACTATTGTTCATTTTTCCAACAGCAGTCACCTTAAAGGATCTCTGGAAATATTTCCAATATGGAATATATCCTAAAAACACATAAGCCATTAACTCTCATAGGCAAACTCCTTGCTATATATCAATCATATCGCTATTCTTCAGTGGTGGGTTTCAATTTTTTTTACTACCGGTTCTATGGGCATGGCTCGGTGGACGTGGCATGGCTTGGTGGGCATGGCAGGGGAAGGATACTGCAAAATCCCCATTTCCTCCCGATCAGCTGGGACTTGGGAGGCAGAGAATAGATGGGGGTGGGGCCAGTCAGAATTTTTACTACCGGTTCTCCAAACTACTCAAAATTTCCGCTACCGGTTCTCCAGAACTGGTCAGAACTTGCTGAAACCCACCTCCGGCATTCTTCCTTTACTTCCCCCAATAAGTTTTATGTAAATTGCATGGAGCTTTCCTATTCAGACGTTTCTAGTCTTGGTGCCCAGCAGAAGTATGGACCAACTCCCTGATGTTTCAGCAGTGGCCATTCAGATTGGGAATTCTGCATGCTGAACTTGCAGAAACTGTCCATTTTGATCATTAGAGGTTGGTCCCAGATTATAAAAAAAGGTTCATCAATCAAAATATTTTTTCTTGAATGTCAACAACACAGTACATTAGCAACAAGAACTATTCTTGTAATAGGAACAATTGGGTAATTTTAGTTAACATATAACTTAGAGGTCTGGTGTACACTTAGACTAGGACTAGAGTTTTAGAAAAGGACCATACCAATATTTTATTTTCACAAATGTCTTGTAAACACATGTAAGCAGTACTGTATTTATTTCAGTAAAATCAGCCTTGCCCAATTAGGTATCCTTGAGATATGTTAGAATAATGAATTGCAAGTTCCATTTAAATTCCATTTAATAGGTTAGAAAGACTGTAGTTGACCAATGAGCAAATCTGGGACTAAACATTAGCTTCATAAACTAATTATAAGAAATATAAAATCTCTTGTAGCAAAGATAGTAATATTTTCCACATTTGAGACCATAGTGGCTTGCATGAGTCTTTCTAGTAATGTGATACCTTTATTGACAGGCTGGGTGGGGGTGGGGAGATCATTTATTTGTGATTTGGGGGTTTTCTGCTGAGGTGAAAGGATGGGGAATCAAAGCATTTTATTGCTCCAGGTGACTTGTCAGTCCATTCATCCTCTTATTATCTTTGTTGCAATATTTTCAGGATCAGACTCAATAAAGATAATAGAAGTTAGAGATTTAAATATATTTTTCTTTAATCATAATAGGCATTCTATATTCGCTGAATATTCAAGATAGAAGCAAGTAAAATGGGGAGGATGGCTCCTTATATATACAAGGGGTGGAGCCAGGAATGGGAGTGGTAAATTATGAATACATTAAAGTCCAAAGAATAAGTTAACCCCTGATGTTCCATATATACATTATTTACACATTAGAGAATAAGGCATTTACATCTGACAAATCCCCCTCTAAATGCCGGTTCGTTATACAACACCAGTTACATTCAGATTCAGGACAATATAATACATATAATTTAGAAGTTAAATATTTGTGTTGTTTAGAAGGTAAGGGTTTTGTTAATATGTCAGCTAATTGTTCAGAAGTATCACAATGTATTGCTTTGATGAATCCGTCTTGAGATAGTTGTCTCACGTGCTTAAATTTTATATCAATATGCCTGGACCTTTGTCCAATTGCATCGGATCTAGATATTTCAATGGCCGCTTTATTGTCTTCATGCATAATAAATGGTAAAGTAGGTTTCTTCCAAACATCTGTGATCAAATCATTGAACCATACAAGGTTATTTGCAGCTTTAGACAAGCAAACATATTCCGCTTCTGTGGTAGAAGTGGCTACCAGTTCTTGTTTACCAGTATACCAGTAAACTGGACAATCGTTCAATAGAAAAACATAACCAGAGGTACTCTTTCTGCATGATGTATCACCAGCCCAATCTGCATCAGCATAACAAGTAATTTTTGGTTCTTTGTCATTATTGGGTTCCAATATTAAACAAAAATCTAATGTACTTTTCAGATATCTTAAAATTCTTTTAACAGCTTCCCAATGATACAAGGTTGGTCTGCTAACATATCTTGACAATAAATTGAGAGGTAATGCAATATCTGGCCTAGTCCAATTAGATATATAAAGGAGTGAACCTATAACTGATCTGTAAAATGTGTTGTCTTTAAACTCAGGGGAAGATTCATCAATGTTTCTGAGAAAATCAGTTTGCATAGGTGTGTCACATGTTTTGGCATTATTTAAGTTACATTTGTTTAGGAGTTCAATGATTTTATCTTTCTGAGTAAGTTTGAATCCCCTTTTTGTTTTGTTAATTTGTACACCAAGGTATTTGTTCACTCTACCTAGTGATTTTAATGAGAAGTGTTCGTTTAACTTATTTACAAAGATTTCCCTGCTCTCTTTATGCTTTCCAATATATAAAATATCATCAACATAAATTAATACAAATTCAATATGATCATTACTCTTTTTTACAAAGAAACAGTTATCAGCAGTGGTGGCGTTGAAATCCATGGTCTTAAGTACTTTTACCAAACAATCGTACCATCTTTTGCCAGATTGCTTCAATCCGTACAGACTCTTATTTAATAACCAAATTTCGTTCTTATTAGTGTATTGACTGTGTGGTGCTCTTACATATATTTCCTTATCTAATTTTGCGTGTAAGTATGCAGTCTGTATGTCATATTGAAACACGTCCAGATTGAGTGCAGATGCTACTACAAGAGCTGTTTTGACACTCTCTGTTCTCACTGTTGGTGAATATGTGTCAGTATAGTCTTCTGGATATTTTTGTGCATAACCTTGTGCAACTAGTCTGGCCTTGTATAAGGTATTACCTCCTTCTAAATTCTTAATTTTATAAATCCACCTGGTACCTATAATTGTTTTATCCTTAGGTGCGATCGCAGGTGTGAATACATTTAATCCTTGTAAACTTTCCATCTCTTTTTCCATAGCTAGTTCCCATTTTTCTCTTTCTTCACGGGGAAGTTTCAATACTTCCTCATATGTATTAGGTGTTATTTGTTCTTCATCCATATGCATTATGTAATCTTTGTATTTATTTGGTATTTGGTTTCTATTGTTTCTAATATTTCTTTCAGGTTTGCTATGGTTGTCATGCAAATATCTAGCTTCCTTTTTTGTTAATGTGTCTGTCTTTATTTTATGCTGACTATTTGTCCAAGTTTTGGTTTTGTTCTTACTTTTGTTAATACTTTGATTTTCTGTTGTTCCTTCCTCGCAAGATATATTATCTTTGCTTTTATTAGGAAATATTTCATTAAGGTGCAATTTAGACCAATTGGCCTGCTCATGGAACACAGCTGTTCTGGATACTATAAATTTGTTATTATTATCAATGAATCTGTACCCTTTGGTTCCAGTTTCGTATCCCATGAATCTTAATCTCCTGGATACGTTTTCTCCCTTTCTCCTCAATTGTTTAGGTATGTGTACGTCTGCAGTAACTCCAAATATGTGCATGTGTGCTAATTTGGGTTTTCTATTGTACATCACCTCATATGGTGTCTTATTCACAATACTGGACCATGTCCTATTTTGAGTGTAATTTGAATAATGTAAGGCTTCTGACCAAAATTGTTTGCCTAAACCAGCATCCTCTAATGTGCATCTAATCATGGTTTGTAGTGTGGAATTCTTTCTCTCTGCAATCCCATTTTGAAATGCAGAAAATGGATTGGACGTGAAATGTAGCATCCCTCTATCCTTTAACCATTGGGAGAATTCTTTAGACATGAATTCACATCCCCTATCTGTCATAATTTGTTTTATTTTGATATTATGTTGTGTTTCTATGCGTTTGTAGAATTCCTTAAATTTCTGAAAGGTTTCATCCTTGTGCTTTAATGTGTAAACAAAACCATAGCGACTGTAATCATCCACTATTGTTAGGAAGTAACGTTTTCTATAGGTAATTGATGGAGTTAATGGACCAACTAAGTCCATATGTACCAAATCAAAAATATTGTTGGTTGATCTGTTAGATTTTTTTGGTCTGGGACTGGTTTTTAGTTTGGTGGATTTACATACTGAGCATTCCAAATAATTTTCACAATTTTTTATTTTGACACCTTCTGCGTGTTCAGTCATTTTTTGTACTACAGGAAAGCTTGCATGTCCTAACTTCCTATGTAAGATGTGAGCACACTCATCATGAATTGGTTTACCTATTTTTGGTTTCTTCTCATTGTGTGCATTTTTGTTATCATGAGTTATTTTACATTCATCATTGTCACTGTTACTGACATTTTCATCATCTGCTTCAATACAATCTTCCATATTTGAATCAATGTTATGTAACCATCTTTCTTTGGTTATCAGATAGGGTAGACCCCCTTTTATCATCACAGTGCCTACATTTGTTTTGTTCTTTTCTATAGTTGCTTTCCCTTTTGAGAAAACTATATTGATGTCAGATTCTCTACTTAGTTTTATAGCACTCAGTATGTTGTGAGGTATTTCTGGGATTAATAATACCCCCTCTATTTTCCCTAAACCAGGCAAGGTCACATTTCCTCTGCCTAATACTTGAACCTTTTCTTGATTAGCTACCTTTATCACAAACTTATCTTCTGTAAATGAAGATAATATACTTTTGTTGTTAGTGGTGTGATTTGTTGCACCAGAATCAATAAGCCAATTATTGTTCTCATCTTGTTGTGTTCTGATGCTGTCTTGTTTATTTAGCCCATTTAGTGACCCAGATTTTCTCTCTTTTGAATTTTCTCTACCCCCTCTACTTTCTCTGTAATTTGGTGGACTTCTATATTTGTGTCTATCTGTGGAAGATTGTCTGTAATTGTATTTGCTCCTATATTCTGGCCTATGTCTCTCCCTTGGGACTTTGGGACAGTCTCTTCTACTGTGTTCCCTGGATCCACAATTGTGGCATCTAAAGGCCTCATTATATTTATCTTGAAAGACTACTTTCCTAAAGGATTTGTGTTCTGTTTGGTTACTGGAACGATTTTTTCTTGAATTGTCTTCTGCTATCAATTTGTTAGATAGACTTTCTATTGATAAATATCCCAAATTAATGGTATCTAAGTGTGACATAAAGCTATCCCATGATGGATCAAGTGAATTGATAATAACACTTTTCATTGTTTGATCTGAAATCACTTCCCCCCTCAATTGCAGCTCAGCTCTTATTTTGTTTAGATTTATCAAATGCTCACTTATAGAAACCCCTGGTTTCACTCTAGAAGAAAAGAAATCCTTAGACATTCTTGTGGTTGTGGCTACGCTATCGCTGTGAAATAGATTAAACATGCATTGAATTATTTCTGATACAGTTAGGTTTGGTTTGATGCTATGATACATTGCAGGAGACACGCTAGAAATTATTATGAAAAATGCTCTATGATGTAAACAATCTATTTTTAAAGTCCAAGGTCTTCTTGGAGGACTAGTTATAAAGAATAGTAAATTTTCTTTCATAAAAATAACCTGAAGCTGTTGGTACCACTCTTGTAAATTAATGCCATCAACTCTAAGTTTTGGGAAGTCACTGGGTAAATCCCCCACATTATTTTGTCCATTACTTACAACCTGAGGCAGTCCGTGGTCTCTCAAGTGCAGGAAATTACAGAACGGCATTGGGATGCTTGTAACGAGTCTGCGCGGTTCTCTGGCCAGTTCAAGTCTTTCGGGGCTGTCTACGTAGTTTTGCACATGCGCGTTGCTCATTTCTTCTTTGGCGCCGTTGTGGAAGGTTCTCTCCATTTCAGCTCTCTCGATCCGCTCCTCTTCAGATGAGTCGGTCTCTGGCTCGGTTTTTGGGGCTTTGGTGATGGCGACGGTTCTTCTCTTTCTCTTGTGTGCGCTGGCACTCGATTCTGTCTGCGGTGTAGGACGGAATCGGCATGGCTCTCTGGGCTCGGGTGTCGTCGTTTTCGAAGTCAGGATGGGAGCGTGCAGGTCTTGAGTTGTCGGTTTGATTTCTTGCTTCTTTGTTGATGTCTTGGAAATTTTCAATCTTGGCCCAAAAGCAGCAAAAAGCGTTTTCATTGCTGACTTTACTTGAGACTTTGTTAAATCGTCTTCACTTTCTGATTTTGGTTCATCTGAAGAGTTTGAGACTTCTTTTTCACTTTCTTCGTCTGATAGCGTTTTTCGCGCCAGAAATTTTGAACTGAGCGTTTTGATTGGCTCTGCTTCACTCTCTTTTGAAGTTCGTTGAAACCAAGATGGCTGCCATTCAAAATTTCGCGCGATGTCACATCTTTTCTTTTTTACAACTATTTTCTCAGTAGTCATTTCACTCACAGTTTTTTGATCTTTGGGTTTTTCTTTAATGACGTTTTTCTCTCTCGCTGCTCCGCTGTTTCTCAGCATCTCCTGGAGGTCCGCGATGAGGCTCTCATCATTCTTTTGGCTTTTTAGTATTTTTAATATCTCTGACCTGAGTTCGTTATTTTCTATCTCGATTTCTTCCTGGTCGTTATTTTCACTCATCAGTTCTTCTTCTTCAGTGGTGTATTCTTCGGATTCTCTCGAAATTGCATTAGTGGATTCGTTGATCGTCTCTTGATCAGTTTCTATTTCTTTGCTGTAGGCCCTGGTGTTGGGCCTATCTTTCTTGGACATTTTTAATTACTTATTGAGTCAATTAACCATCCTCTGCTACCAGCTTGTTGCAATATTTTCAGGATCAGACTCAATAAAGATAATAGAAGTTAGAGATTTAAATATATTTTTCTTTAATCATAATAGGCATTCTATATTCGCTGAATATTCAAGATAGAAGCAAGTAAAATGGGGAGGATGGCTCCTTATATATACAAGGGGTGGAGCCAGGAATGGGAGTGGTAAATTATGAATACATTAAAGTCCAAAGAATAAGTTAACCCCTGATGTTCCATATATACATTATTTACACATTAGAGAATAAGGCATTTACATCTGACAATCTTTTTCCTGAAAATTGTACCAATGAATTTCATTAGCACAGACTCAGCATCTTTAGGGCACAATGGGGTACCTGGGAGCTTAGCCAGTCCATTTCTGTTTTATAATATAGGATGTGGAAAATTGAGAATAGCTACAAATATGTAAACTGAAGAAGAAAAAGACTGAGCATGCAATAGTTCCGTTTCCTTGTATTTGGCTTATGTGTAGCACATTGTTTTGCTGTTTAGTTAAACTGCAATGAATAGCTGGTCTTTCAACCTAACTCAGCCGTCCTTCTCAGCTTCATTTCCTCAGTCTTCCATTTATTTTGTGTTCACTGGGAAACTTCTGCCAGTTCTTTATGAGACAAATTTTTTACTTTGGTGTTTTCTTCTTTGGAATGGTTGGGTTGGGAGCACAATGAATTAGGTAGAGCTCATGGGCAGGAAGCAGCAAGAACTGTGCCAGAGACAAGATGGTTGAGTTGAAGTCGTTCAGAACTCTTGTTCCATTCTTGTCTAGCTGCAGGGTCCCCTTTATTGCTAAGTCATGCCAGTGAATTTCAGATAGCGCAGATTCCATCTTTTCATCAGTCTAAATTGGCCTGTCCTTTACGAACTCTGTAGAATTAAAGAATGTTCTAGTGATAAAAATATGCAACGAAGACACACAGGAATGGAAATGTGCAATTTTCTTCAACTTCTCAGAAGAGACAGTCATTGTGAAATTTCATGTCTCTCTCTAACTCAGGACCAATTCACACAGTGTATTAATGGATAGATATAGAAACATTCAACACATACTTGCTGATTGTACCCATTTAGCAGGCGGACTACGTGTTTCAAGTGGAAGATTCAGAGTACAGACGTGTTATTATTCAAAAGAGCACTTTTTTTTATCTTAAAAGTAGTGTAAATGGAAATACTGCAAAACCTCTCAGGATTTACGTGGCTATCCTATTTTCTGAAGATCATGAGCACGAATGAATGTGCCAAATAAATGTTTAGGTAAAATAAAGCTTGACTTGACTGTTAGGAGAAAAACTGTTGTTGAAATTACCTCCTCCTCACAGAAATTGCTATCCTACTGGCATATTTTACCAGCTCATTATTCTATAGCTATGCAGTATGTGCTAAAAGCCAATTTCAAATTATTCAAAGGTTAACAGGAGATGTTTGAAGGTAGGAATTTTTCCATGTTCAGAAGCTGTTTTTCCTGAAAGAATTTGCAGGCAAATGCTCTTCAGACCAATAAATTCTTCTCTCTCAGACATTCACTTCCATATGTGAACAAAAATAAGTGAAGAGAACAAAAATAAGTTAAGCAGTCTCTTTCTTAGATTTGAAATCAAAGGTCAGGAAGGTGAGACTGTGCATGCCAATCTGTAACCTTGGCTGAGGGTTTGCAGATAGCTTTCTAAAATCCTTTCTGGCTGAGAGATAAGAGCTGCAGGTCTATGCATTCCAGCTAAAATATTGGCCATGTTTGCAAGAGGCTGGTGGAGACAGACAGCCTTGAGTTCACTTTCAGGCCAATATGTTTTATTTGTTTTCTAAGAATGTCTTAATGAAGTTACACTCTGTGCTGAGGATAAATAGCTGTCAAGCTTGTGCTCTCACATCACATATTGTTCCAAAGCAAAGCTATGTTTTTATACAGCAAATATGAATCTATTATTTATTTGGCATATTTAAATTACCATGCTAACGTAGTACTCTAATAATATATGGAGGTGTGTTTAGTAGGGTTTAAACACTACAATAAAACATGGTTTATTTTGTCAGGGATATGTTACTGGGTTCCTCAGGCTTCCAGCAAAGGCATTAGGAAAAGATTGATAAATTTTATTTTGATTTTTTATAAGCCAAGTTTGCATTTACCAAGCCAGGATTAAATCTATTATAATTTATGCATTATGAAAATGACTTGTTATATAAAATGGGTGTATTTATATTCTATTTTTTCTTCAGCAATAAAAGATTCCTTCCTTCCTCCCTCCCTCCCTCCCTCCCTTCTTTCCTTCCTTCTTAGCCCTGATTGGTTTATAAGAAAGTACCGTGTTTCCCCCAAAATAAGAGCCAGTCTTATTTTCTTTTGACCCCCCCCCAAAAACAGCTGGTGCTTCTTTTCGGGGGGGGGGGCTGTCTAATTACTGACTCACCTCATGGCGGTGGCACTGAGAGCCCCGCCCAGCAGGATCCCGCTACAAGCCCACTTCTGCGGCCACTTGTACCACTCACATGCATCACCCCCGGCCTCCATTTCACCTTCAGAGCCTTCCAGAAAGTCCTCTGCATCTGAGAAATGGGCTCCAGATTGCCACACGTGGCACCCCCCACCCCAGCCTCCGTTTCGCTGTCAGAGCCTTCCGGAAGGCTGCAGCCGATAACAGAGCTCCGTTATCGGCTACAGAGGGCTTTCTGGAAGACTCTGACAGTGAAACAGAGGCCAGGGGAGACACGTGTGTTAATCTGGACCTTGTTTCTTGGCTGCAGAGGGCTTTCCGGCAGACCTCTGATGGTGAAACGGAGGCCGGAAGTGACACGCACAAGCAGCGGCAAGTGGCCACAGAAGAAGTAGGCCTGCAAGGCGAGGCAGGTGTTGGGTTATATGAGGCCTGATAAGTAGAGCAGGTCCACCTCCCCTATCCCCACCCTAATGTAATTTTTACTTATGTACCTCACCCCACCCCCTGCATCCTGGATCTTAATTAGGGCTTAATTTGGAGGTAGGGCTTGTATTGGGTGCACATGTAAAATTAATCTAGGACTTACTTTTGGAGTATATTTTTGGGGGAACAGTAGTTTTAAAAACAGTCTTAAATAAACAGATTTTTAAAACAAACATGAAATTATTTAAATTATTTCAGTTTTTATGGCTGCTCCTCACAGATTCTTGTGGATGGCTAAATACCAAAATCACAATTTAAACACTCCCTCTCCCTCCC
Source organism: Pituophis catenifer annectens (assembly GCF_029215685.1). Taxonomy (NCBI): domain Eukaryota; kingdom Metazoa; phylum Chordata; class Lepidosauria; order Squamata; family Colubridae; genus Pituophis; species Pituophis catenifer. The sequence continues at coordinate 169,576,196 of NW_027256883.1, read as the reverse complement.
TCTCTCCCTCCCTCTCTCTCTCTTTCTCTTTCACACACACATGCACACACAGAAACAGACACATAGAGAGAATGAATGAGGGAGAGCCAAAGGCAATCTGTACCTGAAGGAGCTGTCTGGGCTTCTAAAAATAAACAGTGTTTATTTTTTTTTGTTGTTTTTTACCAAACATCTCTTGGGAGAAACCTATCACTGGAACATCATTGCACCATTGCTGAGATAAAGCATTAATTGCAGGGAAGGGTAAAAAGATTTCTTAAATATCAGAGTCTAGTATAGTGATTAATGTGTTAGATGAAGATTGGGAACTCAGGTTCAAGTCCATTCTGAACCATGGAAGCTCATTGGCTGACTTTAGGCCAATCTCACATTCCCAATTTCTCACATGATTGTTTATGTAAAGAAACAACAAAAGAAAAATCAGGAGGGACTGCTTTATATGCCACTATGAGCCCCTGGAGAAAAGATAGCACATGAATCAAATAAATAATCAATAATTCATGTGTAAAAAAGTAAGACAGAGGTAAGCTTGGAAATGGCCCATATTCCTCCAGCTAGACCTGAGATATCTAAGGCTTCAGATTGAAAGATAAAAATATTTTGGAGTGGGCATGCACGGCCCACCTGACATCATCTCCTGAAAGAAGCTGCACCTTTCCCTGAGCTTGCATGGTAACCACATAGACTCAGGAAGATGCCCATTTGGTCTAAGGAGGTGCTCTCAGAGTGTAGGTGCGTCCTCTGAAGCATCTTGGCACATCTGGTCTGAGTTTCCTTAAACTCAAATGGGTATTTCTTGGAATCATGCATCTCTCATGCAAATCCAGGAACAGAAACTTTTTTCCCCAAAAGACACCAATATGTGTAGTATGTCTAAGATGAGGATTATTTTGTCTTCTGATCTGAAGTGCTACATATCCCTAACACAGAGTATGTGTGTACACATACATACATACATACATAGTGATACTTGGTACTAATTGTTAATAGGTTCCAGGTGGCACAATGAATATAAAAAACAATGCATACCAAACAAATTTTCCCCATAAGGAATAATTTAGTGAATCAATAAGTTTCAAAACTGTTGAGTACCACTGTTTTAGTACTCAACTGTTACCAAAGGTACCTCCCTCTCTCTCTTCCTCCCTCTCCCTCCCTCCCTCCCTCCCTCTCTCTCTCTCTCTCTCTCTCTCTCTCTCTCTCTCTCTCTCTGTGTGTGTGTGTGTGTGTGTGTGTGTGTGTGTGTATTTTGTGTCAAGTCAACATGGAATATCTTCCATTTGTATCCCTCTCCCCTTGGTTTTTTTTTTCCTGCCACAGAAAATCCATCATGGACAAAAAAGAATGGCTGGCTTTGCATTTTGTACTAAATTATGGTTTACGGAGTAAGTCATCGTTTGCTGGATACAGAGCCTGAGTGTGTTTTAAAGGGAATTGGATTACCAATATGTAGATGAAATTTGCTGTATCTATCCCTGGCATTAAGGTGAGCTGTGACATATTGAACAGATGTGTAGTTGTGATAATGGACTGGAAGAGAGCCATAAATAGAGGTTGACCCTCAATAAGGTAGAAGCATTATGACCTCAATAAGATGGAAGCAGTTCATGGATTCTGGAATTGGGCAAGACTATCTCTGTAGACTCCTCTTTATTCTGTACTCCCTGTAAGAACAGGTATCAAATGAAGCTGAAGTATAGCTATAATTGATCCACTACTACAATACCTCCTAGACATAGATTTCATGGCCCCAATAATTATATTCCTAGTGAGATTGTTGCAATGTATCTCATGCAGCTGGTACAGAATAGCAAGACTGACTGGCTTATCCATAAGAGATCATATAAGTGCATCAGCTACCTCTATGCAGCGCACTGAGATCCAACCAGTATGACACATTCTACACATGAGCCAGAGTGTTCTCTGACTTGTGGCATCCTGACTTTGAAATGCCTCTCCCCAGAGCTTTGCTTTTTCAGCACCTAATGAAAATCAGACCTTTTATTTAGCATTTGGATCTTAACAGCCACAGGCTAGCTGTGATCTATTGTTGCTTATGAAAATGTGTCCTTTCTAGTATTATCACTTATTTTATTCATTCAAACTATGATTTACTTTTATTGTTTTTGTATTTTTTATGTGCCTGATAAACTGCCATCTATCCTGAGATCCTTAGGGTAATGAGTGGGCTATGAATATTTAACAATTGATTAATAGCTATGGCCTCATAATACTTCAGCAATATAGTAGCCTTGTGTGTGCCTGATTTAAGATACCTGTTTTATTTCTGGTTGTTTTTTGACTGATTGAAACTGGCAGATGTAATAATAAAGTAGTGGACCTTGTGGAAGCAAGTCATCAAAAGGTATCCTGGATTCTACACATGCTGGTTAGGCCAGCCAATTTATTTTTCATTCCAATCCAGGGGTGGCCTCCACCTCTGAAGAAGAATTAAGTACATTTTCCAATTAATGTGAACCACATTTTTCTCTATGTGAAAATGATTATTATAATAACCTGTTTCACAGACAAGATATGCAATAAAGCACTTTACTTGCCTACAGAAAAGCAATTTAATAATTACTATCTTCTTTCATCTGGGATTCTAAGATTCATCACACTTCTTTCTGGGTGTCAAAATAGCAAAGCAAAGGCTTTTATAAATCTTTCGTAACTAGTTCAAAAAGGAATATAGGTATCCAAATCTCAAAATAAGCGAAAAGCAAATAGCGAGAGTTAATGTGGGTCAGATTGCTTGGAATGACACTGCTACTTTTTGCATTTTGTACATTCACACAAATCTGTAAGGAATCAATGGCCATGTACTGTTTAAGAGTAGACCGTAAGTATGACCTCTGCCTGAATGTAATTCCTATATTGCCTTGAGTAGTCCACTCATATTGCCTTGCCTATTTTAAACAGATATAAAATGGACTCTACAAGCAGCTGTGGTGCCAAGTCAATTTGTTGCTTGGCACTATTGTTTATATCTGTTCTCAGACCTTTGAAACCTGGCATTAGCTGATGTAAATTTGTCCGCATTGCAGTTTGTTGTCATTCCAGATTTGGGGAGTAGATAAGCTACACATTTTTTTAAAAAAAGGAAAGATTCTGCCAAATGTGTTTAGCTTTTGTACCATGCCAAATACTTGGGAGGTTGAGCCAAACACTGTACCGTATAAGATATCAAGTCTTCCCGCCAATTGGGAGCATTTTGGTTTATCTGAAGTGGTTTTCTCTTAGAGGAAGAAAGAGAGAATCCTCCTAAAACTGACAGGAGGAAATGTTGGAGGTGTCCTTGGCCACCTCCTGAGTCCACATTCCAATCTGGAAATATTTTTGTATACTTAACCCAGATCTAGTCTCATTCTGTCAACAGTGGCCAAACAGGTGTGGTGATCATGCTGCAATTATTACAGTAAGATACAAATTCAGTGTAAGATAGCAGAAATTCTTCAGGGAGCCAGTAATTTATAGCCCAGGCCTCATGGTGTGAAAACATTAATTTAATCCCACTACCCTCATTTTGGTTTGATTGTAAAATCCAATCTGTGTTGCATGTATTGCAACGTGGGATAATTTCTTTAACAATGGCTCAATCAGTAGACAACAGTGGCTGGTTCACAGAGCTCACTAACCCTCAGACCACATTATGGAATAACATGATCCATGAGCCCAGTGTCAGTCTAGCCTGATTACATAGCTAGTTAGTAGGTCATACTTCACACTAAATCAAAAGTGCTTTGTTTTAGTGTCTTATAAAAAGCAGGCCTAGGAATGTAATCAGGTTGTTAGGAATTAATTCTCCTCAAATTCAGTAGATCTTTTCTCAATTTCCTTAGGATGCTAGTTCAAATACACACGCATTGTGTTTGTACTGTAGGCTTAATTGATTTGTGGCAGGGTTAGCATATGGACTTTGTAATTTAGCCAGCACTGAGATTAAAAAGAGGTACAAGGGGTGTTTGCTACAAATAAATTGGGATTAACTTCATTCTTGTTTATCTTTATATGCCAGTTGAAGGTTGATTTGTCTGGGTGCCCAGCTTCCAGGAATTCCTTAGGATATTTGGACTTGGCTTGGCCTAGGATACTTACAGTTTCCTAGTTGAAACTATGATTAAGTCTGTTCATGAAATTAAGGAGTTTGTTATGAATACCAATTAGCAATCAAAACTTGATGAATATCATTCAAAAGAGACAATCAAAAAACCAAAAAGAAAACAAAAATGCCAAAACATCACCTCACCAGAAATCAACACCCAGATGAGCAGAGATTAACCCCAAGATTAACATTAGACCAACAATCATGAAGCAAATAATATGCCAATCAAAGAACTACCAACTCAGACAAACAAGCTAATGCTAAACAACAGTCCAATCAAGGAACCACCAAGACTACTCCCATCAGCACTGAAGCCACTAATGTATAAAATGGAGTAAACTTCCCTTCCTACTAGCACTGATGATGTTACCTTGTTTGGTAATGAGACATCCGGAAAAAAAAAAAACCAAGCTCAAAGAGCACCAAGGAGCCCAACCCTGAGCTACAAATATTCTCTTCTACCAAATTTTTTTAAACTATAACAAGTTTAGATTTTGTCAGGTTATTGCCTTGTGATAAGCTTTACTGTAGTTCGTTAGCCATTGCAAGTAATGATTAAAACAGTAACTTAGCACTTAAAACAACCTATATCTGCTAGATTTTCTACACAGCTAACAACAAAAACAAAAGCTTTGCTAGCCTATGGCTCTGAATCAAATGGTCTCTGATTTTTAAAAAAATGCCCCACTGCTTCTAACAGAAAATGTATCAAGATTTTAACTCCATAAAATTAAACTCTGGAGATTTCACCATGGAAGACTTGCAGCCTGCAGCAAGAACACTTCCAAAAAGTTTTCAGATGAATTAATTTGCCTTTTACAATGGTTGGATTGTGTCTGTGACTTCAGACCCATGGAGGAAACAAGTTTGCTGTTTGGCTGAAAATAAATGTCAAAATAATTTTAGCAATGTGTTCTTTAAAAACCAGCCCTATTTCAATTGATACCAGGGTTTCTTGAGCTGAATAGCTTATAAACAACCATCCAGAATAACAGGGGCAGCAAGGACTGACTATTACCAGGCTTTGTTTCACATGCTGTGTGTAGGATGGGTGATTTTTGACTTGCAAATCATCATTTGACTTTTGACAGAATAGGGAGAGAGAATATACAGTCAAGAGCCAGTTTGATGCAGTTGCTAAGGCATCAACTTAAAAACCAGAAACTGTGAGTTCTAGTCCTGCCTTTGGCACAAAATTAACTGAGTGACCTTGGGCCAGTCACCTTCCCTCAGCCCTAGGAAGGAGACAATGGCAAACCACTTCTGAAAAACCTTACTAAAAAACCGACGGGGTCTCCAAGAACTGGGCATGATTGAACAAAAGTAGAAGAAAAAAACAGGGAGAGGTAATATATTGTACCACTTCTGTATTGGGTAATAACTAGGAAACCTGAGATAAGAAAACTGGATCCAGATTCTGGTCAACCAGGATGCTTATTTGAATAAATCCTCATTTAGACTTAAAACTCAAATAGAATTGCAGATTTGTGATTAATGTATCTGGCGGGGGAAACAATGCCTCAGCGGTTAAAGATGCTAAATTTGTCAGTTTGAAAGCTGACAGCCTACCTTTGAGACCTGAGCCTCATGCAACTGGGTAAGTTCCATTACTTGTCCCAGTTCCTGTCTACTTAATAATTTGAAAGCATGTAAATGCAGGTAAATAAATAGGTACTAGTTTGGTGGGAAGATAACAGTGTTCTGTGCACCTTGGCATATAGTCATGCTGGCTTCATGACCACAGACAAAATCTTCAGACAATGCTGGCTCCATCAGCTAAGAAATGAGCATTGCTCCCTGGAGTCAGAAATGACTGGACAGGGGAAATCTTTACCTTTATCTTTAGTGTACCTAGAAATGTATACTTACCTTCAATACCATGTTTTAATAAATTACATTAGAGGGAAATGCATGTCTATAGGAAGGGAAATCCTATGTACACAAACAGAATTTTTGATGCCAGTGGATAAACAGGAAAATGCCTCCTTCAGAATTCATCACTCAACCTAAATGGGTTGGCAATTATATGGAAGGGTTGGTATGCAAGATTATGGGAGCAATTTGATCACTGGAATTAAAATAATTTAAACATGCCACGAAACTGTGGCTGCCATAAAATAAACATCCGACATTTTCAACTGAATGATGAGTTAGGAAAGAGATTAATACGAAATACACATTTCATATTCTCATTATTATAGCTACTTGGTTTTACTGGAAGAATGTGGCATTCATTTGCCAAAGAGATATCTATGTCTGATGCTATTAGATCAGTTATCATACTAGATGATGTGAATTTTCTCCCAAACAGAAATTGTTGTCATGGAATACAAATACTGGTAATTTTTTTTTTCTGAAGCAAGCAAAAACTCAAGGGCTAAATCTCTCTGCTGTAATCTTGGCACCCAAAATGCAATACAGACACTTGTACTATAGCATTACATTGAATATATATAGGGAAAGAGATGTATTTCTACATATATCACAAAGAACTTGCTATTGTGAATTGCACTGACTCTGATGACTCACCGCCAAGTTTATGTTTGCATAGGATTTTCTTCTAGGTCCCAAGAGAAACATGTGTAAAGGCCTGGCCCACACAGTGCGATCAGCACAGAGGATGCAAATTGTTCAACACTTCATATAAATTTGACTATTATTGCTCCTTTTAGGTAATATACTTTCTTCCAATACCCAGTGATGAAATATTGCACTTTTGGATTGGCATAAATGATTCATAGCTAGGATAAATATTTTCAAAACTGAAAATATTGATATGAAGACCTTTATTACAAGCGGAGTTGAGGAAATTCTACCTTGCTTTTGAAAGTTTATGTTTTATCAGCAACTTGTGAAATTGAGCTTTTTGAACAGCACTGCAAACTCTAGATTTATTTGCTAACCGAAGCATAATATAAAATAGAACTGGTCAAAATGTCCATAGAACATATACACTGCCATATAATATATAAATTCTGTACATGAAGGTAGATGCAGAGATTAATAAATTTCAAAATAAACCCTCCAGATTTGCTGGTGCTGTTAGACATACTTAGAAGTGGATGTAGTAGGAACAGCAGAGTACGTTTTTACCAATGCAGCATTCTGTGAACAGGAATATGGAATCAATTCAGAATTGTTCTGTGTTGCCAGAGTTTAGACCTTGCACTACCACTAGCTTGAATCAAAAAAAGCTTTTGTAGGTGCAGAGAGGTGTTAGTCAAATAAGAGGAGGAGTTCAGTCGCGCCTTTTCCATCTAACACATTTTATTAAAAGGCATAAGCTTTTGTGAGCCAAACCTGATATCATCAGATGAGTCTTATGCCTTTTAGTAAAATGTATTTAAAAAGGTGCTACCAGACATCTTTTGTTTTTTGACTTTCAGTTAGATGGAAAGTCTGGCAAATCGGTGTCTATCACTCCCTATGCAGAACCTTCTTGCTGGTATGATATATCAGGAACTTATTGTTTCCAGAAAGCAGAAAAGTTTAGATGATGATGATAATGATATGTTTATATCATATGTGCATTGCATCTTTCATGCAGATGTATGTTACAGGTAACCATCAGTTTACATTAACTTTCATTTAATGATAGTTCAAAGTTATAGTTTCCTTGGGAAAAAAATGATTTATTATATGTACTTATGACCATTGCACCATTCCTGCATTCACACATAATTGCAATTCAGGTGCTTTGCAACCGGCTTGTATTTATGAGCAGTTGCAGCATCCTACAATCACATTATATAATTTGTGACCATTTTTGCCAATATCTGGCAAAAAAACCCACTCATTGGACAAGATGGATTCATTTAATGACCTCATGATTCACTTGATTACTCTGTAATTTTCTTAACAACCTCTGTAAAAATTGGATCATAAAATTGGATCCAACTTGATTTAGAACTATAACTTGCAAATTAAATTCCAGTCCCAATTATGACCATAAGTTGAAGAATGCCTGGCTTCAGGACATCATGTTGCAACATCTTTTGCTTTAAAAGTTCTGTTAGATCCTTTTGCAGAAAATGTGGGGTTAATAGAACATTAATAGAACATTAAGGACAAAAAGACATTAGTGTCATCCAGTTCCTTTCTGTGGATCTCAGGCAGTTCTATCCTCCACAAAGACATAAAATCAGGGCTGCTTGAGTAACAATATATTCTGGTTTAATTTAGTACATTAATTATGTGGCATCAAATAAATGTCAACTCTTAGCAGCCTCACAGATAGATTTTCTATATGATTTTCTCTCCCTAACCTGGTCTTTCACATCTTCCAATTGTGTACTCATCACCATTTTAACTTAGTCCATCCATCCTTTTCCTATACTGCCTCTTCATAGTCCAAAGTGTTAAGACGGAATATCATTGCTTGCACAATTCTGAACTTTATAGGTATGCACACACGTGGTATCTAAATATCCTTTATAAGGCCTTCATAGCTGTTCTGCCAAGTGCTTATCTGTGGTGTATTTCATGACTGCTTGTTCCTTTACAATTAATGGTTGGTCCTAAAAGGCAGAAGTTATCAGCTGCTTCAATATCCTCACTGTCAATTTTAAAGCTGATTGCTTAGCTGTTGTCATTAGCATGGTCTTCTTTCTATTTAATTTTAGTTCCACTGTTTCAGGGTGCTCTTTGACTTTTCTTATCACAGCTTACAGATCACAGCTTTGCATGTTTGGCTATCAGCGTAGCTTGGTCTATTAATATTTCTTCCTCCAGTTTTAAAACTATGCTCATCTTTCGAGCCAGCTTCTCTTAATATATGTTCAACATACAAGTTGAATAAATAACGGGAGAATATGCAGCCTTGTCTCACTCAGTTTAGTACATGCTGTTTTCTTAATAATTAAGGAAGCAATTCAATGGTCCTAGGATAACATCCATGAACAGGAGAAAAAACCAACCATGCATCTGATTTCCCTCTCTGAGGCTGGCAAACACGGAGGCGTTCTTAAATCCTCTCCCCCAAATCTCTGGGTCCACCTGATGGGAAAGGTCAGAAAAGAGAATGTGATAGGATTTGAATGGACGAAGGGTGGAAGTTTATGTTCAAAGTCTTCTACAATACTTCTGATCAGAGGGATTGTTCCTTCCCACACTTTCACCTACAGTTTGTTACAAAATAGGATGATAGATTTCCTTGGGTGCTGCTGTTAAAACAATCCAGTAGAACAACGTATTAATCATTCTACTGCATGTTATTAGTTGTGTAAAAAGGCATCTGTTTGACACTGTTGATTGTTTAAGCTCATAGTAAAGTAATCCAATTACTGTTTATCAAATATGTAATTACAGCTGCTGCACTTATTTGGGAGTGAGGCTTATTAAATACAGTAAGACTTGCTTCAGACATTATTATCATGAAAAGAGTTGCACAATAAAGCTACAATCCTCTACACACAGCAGAAAAGTACAGTGAACAATGGGAAATTGTTCAACAAATAAGAAAACTTATTTCTTACAAGGCATGTGTAGGATGGCAGCCATGACATGATCAACCTTTTCCTTAAAAAAAAAAAATCACTCACAGTTTTTAAAGTATATCACTGAATTAGATTGAGAGTATTTTGCATATCCTCAAAGTTGACAACTGTTTTTGAAATTACAAAAAACTTATTCAAGCTAAAAACTTAAAATTAAAAATGTGTTAAATAACTTAATCTTATTCATACATAAGATATCTCTCACTTGCTTGTTCCTCACCTCCTCAGTCTATTGCCTTAAAATCTTCTTTGTGCTTCCTCTTCTGCATTTACTTTATACATTCTCTAGAATAACACTCTGGCATATTTTGTTGAAATTCTTCAAAGATGTTTAAATGTATTACTTAATGTTAGATTTCTGTCCTCTGCTTGAGCATTTAATCAGCTTTAATCATATGGTTTCTATCAATAAGATAAAATTCCAGGTTTGTATTTGACAGAGCTCACTATTTACTCTTTGTGAATATTACGGAGCATTCTTAGTTTGCAGTAGCACAGCTAGAGGGCTGCCTCCTATTATAATACTAAGGAAACACGAAGGGGTGGTGAGACAGAGGCGAGTAAATGGGTGTGTTTGTATTTATATATAACTGACCCAACCTGCAGTTTCAGATTTCAGATCTAGCTTATCACCCTGCCAGTTCCTTCCAGCCTTTGGATATTCCTCTGCCTTTTTGCTGACGGATCTGCTAGGGTGAAGAAAGGAGCTGTTACAGCTTCTTTTTCTCTTTGCCTCCTCCTCCTCCTTCTTTCTTTTAAGTTCTTCGGTGAAAGTTCCCAACTGTCTTTTTCCAGTTTCCACCTTTGAGTTGTCAGTCGTGATAACAGGGATTTAACAACGACAACACAAGATCTTGTACCCAAAGTACGGAGGGATGCTGCTCACTTTACTTGAAGGTAAAACTAGATGTTCCAGTTGAGCACTTATTCTAACCTGCTTTCTAGCTTTACAAATGTTGTGATAATCATTTCTCTGGATTGAGATATAGGACTGGCAGTTTTAGTGTGTTTCCAATTAATATTTAAAACAGACTTATCCAGGTTGATATAAAGTCTAGAAATTGTGGAGAGCATGGGAATGGAGGAAGTTGACTCCAAATACTTTTGTGTAAGATTATGAGAAATTAAATTACAGATGTGTTAAATTTATGATGCATGTGCTAAGACTTGAATTTTAATACACACACACAAGTATACCCATTTCGTCTAGAATCTTCAATGTTAACTAGAGATAATATTGTTCCAAAATGGAATTTATGCTCAAGTTAGAAGTTAGTATCTGACTTCAAAGCTACAATTCTGTTTTATTCACTGTATAAATACTATGTACCTTGCATGATATAAATGCCAGTTTGGTGCAAATTATAAGATTATATATCTTGGTTTTGCAACACCTGGAACTGATTCCATGTGTTGTTTGTACAGTAGCTTGAAATGTGTGTGTTGTTCTGTGTAGGTGTAGACAATCCCTACGCAACCCTTAGTTTGAGAGGGAGTGCCCCTTGATAGAGCTAAAACATCAGACATCGAAAAGGAAGGAAGGAAGGAAGGAAGGAAGGAAGGAAGGAAGGAAGGAAGGAAGGAAGGAAGGGCATAAAATGATGTGGCTATTTTTAAGGAATGTATGTGCTAGTGATTACAGGTGGTCCTCAGGTTACAAGAGCAATTGGGACCAGAATTTCTATTGCCAAGCAATTTGGCTATGTAGTGCAATGTCATGTGATCACTTAGCGACAGCAATCCTAGCAGTCATATCCCCAGGACCATGTAGGTTTTTAAGTGAGAAGACATGGGAATCCCAAGCAAGCAGCCAGCCAGTGACAGCCATCAGTGAGAGCTGCAGGCATCGGGAGAAGGGATATTGCAGGCAGGCAGAATGCAGGCAGGTGCGTGAGGTGCTGCTAGCAGGTGCTGCAAAATGTGGGCAGATATGCAAGTGTTGCAGGGGGCTAGGGGGATTCTGTGAACTGTGCTCCTAAGCACAGGAAGGCATTGCTGGGGGCAGGTGGGCAAAAACACAGGGAAAACTGAAACAACTTCCAACTTCCTGCTGACTTTGCTTGAGGGAAGCCAGCAAGGAATATTGGACATTGTAATCATGTGATTATGAGGATGTTGTGATAGCTAGAACTCCAAGGTTATAAGGTCTCCTTGTTCAGTGCCATTGTAATTTTGAACAGTTGTTGAGAGCTACTAGTTATGTATGTGTGCATTTGTCTAAGGACCCTGCTGCCCTCCGGAAGTTAGAGAATTTTAATTTCAATCAACTCCCAAGTCAGAGGTGATGGAAGTTGCATGGCATTTTGAGGTGTGGGACACAAATTCTTAATCACTGGCTAGAGATACTCAGAATGAATTTTGGAAGAAACTTTCTAGGGGGGAAATGAAGCCACTCCAGAATTTACTCTTAAAGTCAGATTGCTACTGGTAGGATTAGATTGCAGTGGGTTTAGATTAAATGCCTATGGTAGCCTGATTACAGTTATCATGATATCTCATATTCTCTCTCCCTCTTTCTCCCTCTCTCTCTGTCTCTCTGTCCCTCCATCCCTCCCTCCGTCCTTCCCTTCCTCCCTCTCCACAATCTGTCCAAATTATCAGCATATAGAACTTGATAGAATACCAGAGTCTACTTGCAATAGTGCCAGGCTGATCAGGAAATAGATCTCAAAGTTTGTTGCTATGTTCTATAGGTAACTTTTGGTGTTTGGGAGACAATTTGTTTTATGGTCATACATTGTGGCCATGTACATATACAAATTTACACTTTAATCTGAATATACTGTTTGTCAGCTTTATGAAAAATTTTAATGATTGGCTTACTTGATAATATATTACCAGGTCGAAGCTTTATTTTTGTGGCATCCTTGAGGTCCTCCTATTTAATAACTTGGTTATCTATTATGGTTGCTTATTACATTAAAAAAAAAACTAATTCTATATATGGTCAGCAGTGGTGTAACAGAATATTGGTCTCAAATCCAAACTGGGACTCAGCTATGGAATTTAATTGGATTATTGCATCATTCTAGGCCAAATGTGGTTTGTTTGCTTTTGACTTGGTGAATTGTGCAAACCCAGGCATTGTGGCTTGTAAACTCTAGTTTATAGCTTAGCATATTGAGCTAGTAATCAGCGCACTTAAATAAAACTTGGCTCAGTGTAGCGTGTGAGTTCAGTACGTCATAGTATTATTTTTGGGGGGGGTACGTCCCTTATTTTTTTTACAATTATATACAAATTCTAAAATTCTATAAAAATGAATTATTTTTCTATAAGGAAAGTCTTCAAACATTGCCATTTAGAAAGCATTAGTGTGGAAGATTTATACAACCTAATCAGCTTGTTGCAATATATTCTATGACCAATAGTGGTGATTTTCAGATAATCACATTTGGTCCCTGAATGTGGTCATGTGTTATATTTAAGACAGTATTTCCGATATCAGTGATTCACAATCAGATCTACATCAAAGTTCAGAAAACTTTGCATAAGAATGGTTGTATCTTTGATTTTCATACTTAAATTCAGTACAAGTTCGCTCTCTCAAGTTTCAGTTTACATAAGATGGTCGAATATGTGCATGCCAAATCTGATCAGAAATTTCTATATAATTTTGTATAAATTAATGCATATATTTTAATCACAGTTCCCCAATAGAGGTTGGCAAGGGGTTCAGTTTTGTATGCAGTATCCAATTTATGTAAATATAATTTGGAATACATTTTAATAAGAAGACCGGTTATCTATAAAGATAACAATTTTGATCCATGAGAAAAAGATCTTAAAACTTCTGATGGATAATATATTGAAGACAATCCAATACAAGATCCCACAGCACTGGACAATCTTTTGTTTTCTTCAGCATTCGAACTAATCCAAAGATAAAAATGATCCTGAGAAACAGTACATGCTTTGCCATTATAACCACATTGTACCTTTCCATACCACTTAATTGTACCCCATTGCATCTGTTGTTCTCATACTAATGCAGAATTACTTTATAATGAGAACACTATGTGAATTGACAGTTGCTGAGAGCCATTTAGAAGATACAGCTGCAGTGAGACTAAAGTACATTTATTTATTTTATTTATTTATTTATTTGTCAGATTTATATGCCACCCTTCTCCCGTAGGACTCGGGGTGGCTCACAACAATAAAACAACCTGACAATAGATAAAAATTAAATAATATTAAAAACCAATTTAAAATCCCCAAATCCCCAAGTTAAAATCCACGGCAGATCAGGGAAGCTGCTGAAAGAGCCATGTCTTTAGGTCGGTGCGGAAGGTGCGGAGGTTGGGGGCCGTCCGGAGCCTGGTGGGCAACCCATTCCAGAGGGTTGGTGTGACCACAGAGAACACCCTCATCCTGGGGACCACCAGCCGACACTGTTTGGCTGAGAGGACCCAGAGAAGGGCAGCCCTATGTGCACCGGGCGGTGGGAGGCCGGTAGGAGGTGATCCTGCAAATACTCTGGGCCCATGTCATGAAGGGCTTTATAGGTGAGTACCAGCAGCTTGAAGCGGATCCGGAATGTACTTCTGATTCTGTGGGCTTAATACTTCAAGTAATCTAAATTGTATTTTTTAAAATCTCTCTATTGATGATAGCAATGAAATAATGAAAAAAAATGAAAATGTTATAAAAGCATGTTCTTTGCTGATGCTACTTCCTTGGGGGTATTTTCCTATTGCTATTTTCCAGTTTAGAAGTAAACGTATATGAAATCAACTATATCTTTGCAGCCAAGGTTTCCAGACTGCTTTTTATAATTTGAACAGAGTATGTCAACACTCCAGGAATCCTGTTTTCCCATTCTAAATAAAAGCTAAAACTTTATTAATCGTGTTAAAAGAAAATGGAATAACTCTTAGTTCCTCAGCAGCAGGAACCAATAAATATAGTTTTCGAAGATAGGAAGTTTTGGCATGCATTTCCCTTTTTTAGAAGACAAAGAAATTAAATGGAAAATAGATGTATATCTCACAAATCAACATGTGCCTATTCTTTTTTCAAAACAACTATTTTTTTTAAAAAAAAAACTTAGAATCACTTAGAAAAAAAACTTAGATACCTTGGCATTTGAAAAACTGAAAAGCTATGTCTCTTCTATAGGACTTTGATTGACATTAATTTATCCAAGCCAAGCAATCCCTCTCATCTTATTTTAAATAAATCTGGTTCAATTGCAATCACTTCCTTTGCTTTAATTGAGCTTGCAATTACATCTAATTTCCTTTCTGGAAATTACCCTGATATGATTACTGATTTTGTAAATTTCATTAAGCTCCAGCAGTGCCTTACTCTTACATTCACTGAATATTGAAGAATAAAAGTATTTCAACAGAACCTGTTAATGCTTCACTGCTTTTCTGTCCTAACTGAATAATCAATTTGCCATTAAAAAGTATCAAAAGTAGCTGAAAACAATTCCTACAATACTGGCTTCAAAAATTGCATTTTTGTAGGGTGTGTCTATAATATAAACTGTAGGGCTTGGCACCTCTCTAAACTTTTTTTTATTGACTGAGAGTAGATGTGTGGCCGGATGCGATACTCTTGTTCTGTAGAATCTGACTAATCCTTTATGGCTATTTGTAATTTTCAACTTTGATCATAGTGGTGGTAGTCAGTAGAAGTCATTTATTATGATAATCTAGTTTTTTTATATTTTATTACTTGGACTAAGTTGCTGGCATTTACTGGAGGAAAGATGCCCATGACTTTTACCCAATTACTTTTACCTGATGGAGTTACTTGGCTTTTTCCTTCTATAGAAGCGACTAATTGGGAAGGTACATTTCAAGATGTTGGAAGTGGAACTGTTGTTCCTTTGCAGACTTCAGTGCAATTTATGATATGATTGATTCCAACCACAAAATGACACTATGCCCCAGAACTCTTTAGGCCAGCCTTTTCTAACCTGCATTTTCCAAAGGAGTGGATTTCAATTCCCAGACTTCCCCAGGAAGCATGGCCATTGCTGACAAATCTAGACGCTCAAATTCTCAAATCAGTAGGTTGCCAAATCTGAGAAGGCTACCCTAAGCATGTTTGCAACTTCTTAGGATTTATTATAGATAGTTATACAGTTGTCTAATTGACATGGGAGATAACAATAAAATAACCATAATTACCATTAAAAAAAAACCTCATGAAGCAAAATCTAAATAAGCAAACTTTAAGGCTCATCCAGTACCCAAGCCCAATGCTTGGAAGAGGAGACTAATGGAGTTTTGGTAAAGTTTGGTCATCTGAATCTTAAATATACAATTCCATAGATGATCAAGGCAATGAATAATAGACCTTCTGGTCTAGGAATGGCATTATTGGCAGATAAGATGAAGATGTTGAAAGGCTCTTCTACCCATGACTGCCACCTGTTTCTTGAGAATTTAGGAGCACCCTCCAATCTGCACATCAGTTCAATGTGGAGGAGCCAAAGATAGTAAGTGGTTGCGTATGTGTGTGTGTGTGTGTGTGTGTGTGTGTGTGTGTGTGTGTGTGTGTAGGACCAATCGGCTTGGTTTTACTTTGAGCGTGACCTGAATTGGTTCCACTTCATCCAGACCATTGCAACTTCCAGGCAGTGAGTAAGTCCATGCTATGTGTTCACCTCTCTTGCCAAAAAAATTAATAAAAAATTAAAAATGTGGGATAAACAAGCAAAACTCTTCAGTTAATCTAAGTCTCTTCTGTTTCTATTTAATGCAGCTTTCCGCATTTTGGTGCCTGAAACAGAAAAATAGGAGAGGAGAGATTTTGTTTTCTGCTTTGTCTAATGTTAAGGCCAGCTTAAATAATGTTGAGCTTCAGGTGTCATTGTAACTCAAATCAGTGCAACAGCAATTCTCAGGAGTTTTCCATTGTGAACAAGAGTTAAAAATCCTCCCTGTAGACAATGTACTTAGTTCCCAGAGCGATGAGGAGAGAACCACAATCAGTGCTGTCTGGCGCCTGTAAAAGCAGTAAAACTCCCTTTGGGAAGGTGGCCTCCATACTGAGCCAGAGCAAACAGTGCACCAGGCATTTATCTCAAGTTGCTCTCAAGATAAGGAAGCAGAGTAACAGTCACTTGCCTCACCCAGCTGCATGTGGGTGTTTTGAGCCCACCCTTTGGCAGCAAGCTATGTGACTTGACTGGCTCAGTTTTGAATCATCACAACATCCATTAAAGCAACAGCAAACATACAGTTTTGAATTTAAAAAAAAAAATTACAGGAGAGTTGTTGCTGGTGCCTCCTCCAGCTTCCTTCCTTCCTCCTGCTCTGTTGTCATTGAATGCCTAGTCACTAAGAAGCAAATTTATCAACCCTGCTAGACTGTCCTTAGGTAGCCCAGGTGGGCTGCTTACTAAATGCCCTCTTCCTGGTTCCAGCCACTTGACACGGCCCATCCACCCACCCATTCTCTCCTTCGTGTAGCTTCTGATGATGATAATCAGCTAGGAAATGAAGTGCCAGACAGGGAGCGGAATGTGGTTCCTTTGCTTGCTTTGGCCACATCTGACCATGAGGATGTGTTTGAGGAAAATGGTGCTCTAGGGATATATCCAAAGGGCCACTAATGAAAACTGACGATTGCAGTTATTCATCCTAACGGTGACAAGAGTCTCCAAAGGAGATGACACAATAGCTGCCAGGAAATGTCAGAAGCACCTGTTTTTATTTGCACACAAGAAAGTTACTTATTTCTCTTTATCCCAATTACTTTTTGAGGTCCACCGGTCGAATTAATTAATTCATGACCACCACTAATTAGTCACTTCTACATTTTAGGTTAAGCAGGTCTTAGTGTTAAAACATTTATCCATATCTAGTGACTATCACATTGCAATAGTGGTAAATATCTCTAGCTCAGGTGTAGAATGACGGTAAAAATTTGTTCTCCTGAGTTTGTGGGTTGGTTTCTGAACATTTCATTATCAGGCTAGGTAACATCTTCAGTGGAATTTGAAAGTCCGCTGAAGATGTTATCTAACCTTGGCTTAGGGCCTGGTTATTTACGGGACCGCCTACTACCACCAATAGCCTCCCACCGGCCAGTACGCTCTCATAGAGAGGGACTCCTCCGGGTGCCGTCAGCCAAACAGTGTCGACTGGCGGCCCCTAGGGGGAGAGCCTTCTCTGTGGGGGCACCTACCATCTGGAATGAGCTCCCCCCAGAGATACGGAGGATCCCGGATCTGCGCTCCTTCCGCCGTGCTGTGAAGACCTTTTTATTCCATCAAGGGAAGGGCTTGGCTTCCCTTTTTAAATATGTAAATTTTAATCTGTTTTTAAATTATTGGGGTATTTTAATTTGTCTGGGCCAAAAAGTTTAATTTGATTTTATCGGGTTTTTAAATTTTGTGTATTTATGTATTTTATTGTTGGCTGTTCACTGCCCTGAGTCCTTCGGGAGTAGGGCGGTATACAAATCAAATCAAATCAATAAATCAATAAATAAATAAATAAATAAAATAAATAAAATAACCTGGTAACAAAACATTTGGAAACCCACCCACAAGCTCAGAGAATGAATCTTTACCATCAACTATCCCATTGCTAGGTGAGAGATTGTTGTGAAAATTACTGCTCGGTAGGCATGTTACTCCTTTTATGTTTATTATAAGCTAGACAACATCTGTAGCTCCACACCATGATATCCCTACAGCAACCTTATGGGGTAGGTCAGTCTGAACAAAGTTATTGGTTTATGTTTATCTGATGAAGTTCATGGCTCAGTGGAGCTTTGCATCTTGGACTTTGCACCCTAGACTACCAGGCTCACTGCTGCATATTAACTTACCTATGGCTTCGTGGCTTAGGCTGTCTTCTTCAACCTGATGCCCTTCAGATTGCTTCTACTACAACTCCATTATCTGCAGTTGGCAGGACTGTGAATTATGTGGGTTGTAATCTGATAAATAAAGAATTCAGGAAGCCTAGTTTTGGCATAATTGCCCCATCAAGTGCAAACACTTCCCTGGTAATCCTTTTTTTAAGATCCATGCCTCTAGATATAAAATATGCTCCCTGAATTATGTAGCAGACTTCTGGCATACTGTTATTAAAATTCTGTGATAATATAGTTCTGGTTCAGAAGATTACATTACCTACTATCAGGGGTGAAATCCAGCAGGTTCTGACAGGTTCTGGAGAACCCGTAGTGGAAATTTTGAGCAGTTCAGAGAATGGCAAATACCACCTCTGGCTGGCCCCAAAGTGGGGTGGGAATGGAGATTTTGCAATATCCTTCCCCCAGGAGTGGGGAGGGAATGGGGATTTTGCAGTATGTGTCCCCTGGAGTGGGGTGGGAATGGAGATTTTGCAGTATCCTTCCCCTACCACACCCACCAAGCCACGCCCCAAGCCACGCCCACAGAATCAGTAGTAAAAAAAATTGGATTTCACCACTGCCTAGTTTGCACTGGAGAAGCCATTGCTAATAGAGAAAGTACTACTGGATACTTTCTAGAACAAACCAATGAGAAGGTTTGCCACTTATTTTCAGAGTTGCAACTCCCCGGCTGAGTGGATATGCTGAGCTGTGCTGTGAAGTGGCAGGGAAAGGGTAAGGGAGTGGCCAGAATCTAATATATACTGTTGGGCATAAAAGCAGCAAAAGTACAGGATCATTCATATTTTATGTGTTGTGGATGGCTGAAGAGGAATAAAAAAAAGAGAGATTTGCTTTCTAAACACAGCTCATCGTTCCAGACCAAGATTATTTGGAGACAGAACAATTTTTATTTTCTAATACTGTACATCTTTTTATCCAGACTAAGACTAATATAGAATACAGTTTTAATTTTCTGAATCTTAATGCTGTTTTATGACTAAACAGAAATCTGGGCAAAAGCATAGAGAGACTATATTTATTTCCTCATGCTCTGCAGAGTGTGGCACGTATATATGTCTGTATGTGTAAACATCCACTTAGGTGAATGATTGTTTTAAAAAGCTTGTAGCTCTCATTATTTGAAAATATTTCTTAGTTTGGTTTTTGGAAAGTTTCCTCTAGTTGTGTTTTTTAAAAATTCTTTTTTTATATATATATCTGGTGGGCCTGAGTCAGAATGCTTGCCAGGTGGTGACATAAATTGGGGGCCTTGTGATGAATAAATCATTTTTCTCATCTTCACATATTGCTAGGCAGGGGAATTTTTTAAATACAAACCTGATTCTGGTCAATGGATCAGGAAGCTATATCCTGAATGTTGTGTGGTTGCCGTGAGAGATTGAGCAAACAAAAATGAAATTCAGTCCACACAAAATAAAGCCTTTTTTCTCAGTAGAGAATTCAGATTCAGAATAAACACTGTGATCTGTTTTAAAGCCCTAATATTTGCAGTTTAGGACTACTCTTTATCCTAATGTTTTTTTTTTCCAGACATCAGAAAGCCAAAAATATATTTGACCAAATTTCAGTGTGTGTCTTCCTGGAAATAATAATTTGATTAACAGTCATAAACTAGGGCTATGAAACCTGCCCTGCCAATACCTGAAAAATATCTAAATGGCAATAAAAATATAAAGAGAAATTTAACTCTTTGCTACCTTATAATAGTTGTTTGGATTTTTGCAGACTAGATCTGATAGCCCTACTTTATCCAAATCAATATGTTGTAAATTGGAGTTTTTCCTGAAAATTGTCTAGGATCTTCAAATAACATGAAGTGTATTTGGTGTACTGTTTAGGAACCATATGTGACTGATCTTGAATCCATCACACTGGTTTCCAATTTCCAAGAAGAGCATCTTCAACAAGCCAAAGATATCATCAGACAATGAAATATGCATCATGATGTCTAAAAGGGCAGAGTTTGCAGCATAATGTCACATTTTTCATCACTTTGACCTAGAAATGTGACTATGTTTTGTCATAGATTAAAGCAACCAGATCTAGAAGGTGAAGACTTTTTTCCAGTCTTCCCAGTCACTATATTCTGAATTAGTACGACAAAGGTAGGATTCTGGACAGGATCATTGAAGTAAGAAGTAAAGGTGATTTACTTCTTACAGTGACCCCCCTTTAAAGAGACAATTTTTAAAGGACTCTCTGGGAAAAGAAAGTGAGACAAGACTTCCCCTACCTCCCCAATCTATAACCATGTTTGAATTACTCAAATCCTTCTACCATGAGCACAGAAAGCTGTGAGCTGTATCAGGATCACTGAGAGGAAACAGACCTTTCTCCCCAGTTCTCAGTAACTCCGTGATAAATATATGTACAAACATGTCAGTATGTGGGTGCATATCTATAGTATGTGTGTGTTTATGTGTGTGGTAGCTCTCAGCTGTACTTTGCTGCTCCTCAGGATGAAACAGTGGTGGGTTTCTCCCGGTTCCACCCGGTTCTGCCGAGCCGGTAGTGATGATGATATGAAGAAGAATTGTCACATGACCATCAAACCACGCCCACAAAATAAGCCATGCCCATAGAACCGGTAGTAAAAAATTTTAGAACCCACCCCTGGGGTGAAACGTTGCCCAACTTCACATAACAGGGTTTTTATTAAACAATGCAAATCTGATATATATTAATCTCTTTGAGTGCTGAAAGCAAGTCTTCATTAACTAAAAATTCATTCTAGGAGTAGCTATTGACTGGAGAAAATACAGATTGATTTTTCAACAAAATGTTCCCATACAGAATGTTGCAGTGTCAGCCAGTCAACCATGGTGTTTCACAAATATGCCAATGCAATCCTTGGTTCTCATATCCTCCCTTACAACAGTCACTCAATATTGTGTGATCAATAACTATGGCCAACAAAGATGGGTTGGGTGTCTTGGGGTCACTAGTTTTACTGTTGTAGAGTTTTCCTCTTTTGTTTGCACTTTCTCTCAATACTACAGAACACTCTTTTTGGGTGGAAAGTGCCATTTTTGCTGCATAATTAAAGTGAATGCTGAAGTGCTAAAAATCAGTGCTCTCCCCCTGATCTTCCATGTCCTGTGCAAATAATATGAAACTGGTACATTGGTCATTGTGATAGTTGTGGGTGACTCTAGTCCACTTCTAATTTTTATATAAACCACTTTATGCTGAAAAGTGGCTGAGAAGTAATAGTTTATACAATCAATAAATAGCGAGAATTTCTAATACAAATACAGAACTGCAATCTGTATAAATTTTGTTTACTATGTAGTGAACTAGTGATTTTTGTGCCATCTGGTGCCCAATATGTTATTTTGTGAGATTAAAATTTCAGATATTCAAGGTTTGCCATTTGGCTAAATATAAAAATTATCATTGAGATTGATAAATTTCCTGAACTTGCAAGAAAACAGGCTCAGTTGACTGCAATAGGACATTTCCAACCAAACATGCATAAAATCTTATGTGTTTTATCTTATAAAACTAATGCATGTTTGGTTGGAAATAAACCACATTGAACTCAAGCCCATTTTGTCTTGATGCTGTAATATGCATTGTCTGTGGCCTTCTCCTGTATTGGTAAAAAGCATCTATTAATGATAATAATAAAGCAAAGCTATAAAACAAACAGCCTTAATAATCTTGAGATGTCTTCTCTTTACCAAGATGAGAAAAAATTGCTGAGCTACATCTAAGTAATTGGCTTCAGTTATATCTAAATCTGGCTGGGGAATTCTGGGAGTTGAAGTTTACACATCATAGAGTTGCTGAGGCTGAGAAACACTGATCTAAATAATAGGCTTGAATCTGAGCACTTCAAAAGTCCTTGGAGGCATAAAAAGATGTTTAAAGACAAGTTGGAAAAACACGTGGCTCATTATCTCAGGCTGTTCTAAGGGTTGTGACATGATGATAGTTCTGCATGTTCTTACTACACCTGTTTTTCTCCTACTTACAGAAATTAAAGGGAACTGGCACAATTAAACCTGGGTTTGGGATGGAGACATTCTGGCTATGGCCTGTCAGGGGCTACCATCTTCACCTTTGATGCCAATGTCAGCATATAGCTTTAGCTGTTGTTGCAAAGCTGGGTTTCTTTTTATGCATATTGGAGGTTTACATACGTATATGGAAACTGCTGCCTTTTTGGTTTGTGGAGAATGTTTTGTATGCAATACTGTTGATTCCTAATTTTGCAAATGGATTTAAATTTTGCACTATATTCATTTTACATTTAGCAAGGTCGTGTGCATTTGTTTTTATCTTTTTAATTTAGGCTTTTCAATAAATAGCTCAAATTATCCCCGTGCTAGACAAAATGAAAAATGCTGCTTCCTAGGCTGATTAAGAAAAAATTATATAGCCATTCTTCTTACTAAAGCGACTGTATCATGCAGAGGGTTAAAAACCAATAAAGTCAATAATATAATTTATCAGAAGCAATAAGCAGTGTCAAAATTATACTTCTAGTTAATAATATAGTAATTAAATATGACTTCCAGCCCAAATGCTTACAGGAACATCCAGATCTTTAACTCCCTGAGGATGGCTAACAAGGAAAACAATCCATAGCTTCAGAAAGTTCTCTGAATACAAAATTAATACTCAAGCAAATATAACTAAATGTTTAACATAAAGAAAATAAGATTTCTTGCGGAAAGAATTTGGCTCCCAGGGATCAGTTGCAATTATCAAAATGACTGTGTTACCCAAGATAAGTTATCTATTTATTTATGAGCCAGGGTGGCGCAGTGGTTAGAATGCAGTACTGCAGGCTACTTCTGCTGACTGCTGGCTGCCAGCAGTTCAGCAGTTCGATTCTCAATGGCTCAAGTTGACTCTGCCTTCCATCCTTCTGAGGTCAGTAAAATGAGGACCCAGATTGTTGGGGGCAATATGCTGACTCTGTAAACTGCTTAGAGAGGGCTGTAAAGCACTGTAAAGTGGTATATATGTCTAAGTGCTATTGCTATTTCATTATATCAGCAAATATATATGAAGTGGGAAAAAAAACCTAGAGACAAATTTAAAATTTAACACCACTCCAAAGAAAGAAAGAGGTGGCTTTGTTTTTCCAGTTTTCAAACTGTATTAAAGACAAGGTCTTTGTCGTGTTCCACAGACTAGGTAAAATCCCCAAAGAGCAAAACATAAATACAGTATTGAAAGGAGTTGACCTAGCTAATGGTCTTCACATATACTTATGCCACAGGGACCCAAAAGAATATAAAAACATAACAGGACACAGTATAAGACAAAGCTTAATACAAGTATGGGACTCCATGTGGAAAATAATAAGCCCAACCATTTCACCATTAGGCTCTCCCCTAAATGGTAAGAAAAACATAATTACATATGTAAACATGGTCCACCCAGACCTTATGAATAGATAGCATACACAATAAGAATCAGCAAAGGCTGGAATATACCATGGCTGATTTATTTTTAAATTGCTAGAAGAATAAAATCTGACCTCAAAAATGAGTTTGCGACATTAAGAAAAATGACAGAATTTGAAAATGTTTATACAGAATCAGTACATATCTATAAATATCTGCTTAGATAAACAGAGATGGAACATATATGTTAAATTGGATGCAAAACTTGAAAGAAGCTGTTAGAAGAATGTGGAACAAATGTATAAAATTCACTCCCAGTTATGGTTTGAAGAAGAATTGGTATAAAATATTTTACAAATACAAATATACAACTCCATCAATATAACGGAGAAATTATAGAGTAACAAATGTTGGAAATTTCACAAAACAGAAGGAACATTCTAGCATGTGTGGTGAGCATGTTGAAATACCCCCAAATTATTGGAAAGATGCATAAAGCACTATTCAGAGACTTTAGGGAACAAATTTGAAATGAAGCTACTGTTATAAATTAGATATCATTCAGGAACACATAATAAAGATACTATAAATAAACTTGGCACAATATAATATAGAAACATTGGCATTAAACTCAAATATTTATACTTCTTTATATCATAAAAATAATGTAATATACTCTGCTTGGAGCTAATGCCACATTGAATAATAATTGCACAACTTCAGTAATTATCTGCTCATTGACAGATAATATCTTTTTTGAAAATATACCTATGCTTTAAATAAAATAAGATGTCATCATCACCATTATACAAGCACAGGTAAAGTAAATAAAATGTGTTAATTGGGAAGGAAGGAAAGGAAGGAAGGAAGCAAGCAAGCAAGCAAGCAAACTATCTGAATCTTTCCGGGTATGCTGGTCCAGCAACCAAAGAAAGCACAGCACCTAAGTCCCTAATTATTAGATCACTACCTAATAGATGGAATCTGGAATATGCCAACCCTGACATTTCTTGTGGGCTACATAGAGATAATTGGAGGCAGGTAGTTCCATGAGTAACGTGGCCCTGTGCCATGTATGACTTTATAGGTGATAATGGTATAGGGTCTCCTGCTTGAGCAGGGGTTGGACTAGAAGACATTCAAGGTCCCTTCCAGCTCTATCAAAGATGGCTAAACCAGTAAATTAAATTGCATCTGTAAGTGAACTGGAATTCAGAGCAGGCTGTGGAATATGGGCATATTGTTGTATGCTGTCAGCTGCCCATGTTGCTATATTCTGAACTAGTTGCAGTTTCCAGGAATTCTTTAAGAGCAACACTATGTTCAGCATGTTTCAGTAATCCAACCAACAGATGACTAAGGCATGAATTACTGTGAATAGGTCTTCCAATTCCTAGAGAAACGGTAGCACTTCTAGTACAGAATCTTGCAAATCTGAATGTGCTTTCTCTCTCTCTTGTAAATTGAAGGGATTGGTGGGGAACAAGCTGGGGCATTTTCATAAATGTCTTTCCTAGTATGAGCCCAAGCCTCATTTATCTGATTGTTGCCTTCATAGTAGAACTCCCCTTTGTCTTTCGAAACCAAAAGTTTAAAGACATTACAAGTGAATTGGGAGGGAGAGTCAAGATCCACAGTTACTGGTTTTGCAGAGATTAAACTCTTTAAACCTCTTTGAAGGAGATGGGTGGTTCAGAAATAAATAAACAAACACATTGAAGCCTTTTCTTTTCCCATTCATGCCCTTACAGCATTACTTAGTTGGCCTGGGGCAAAGATATATAATTGGCTTTCATCAGTAGTCTGATGATACCTCGCCATGTGCTAACCCACACCCAGCAGCTTCATATACATGTTAAATAGGAGTGGATAGACTGTAACTCACAAAGCAGGGACCTGCTCTCTTCCTCCCTATCAGCATTGACTGGAATCAGCACTTGAGAAAGAACAATACCACTGTAGCATCATGCCTCTCATTCCCAACTCCCTGAGCCAGTGCAAAAAATACCACAATTGAAGATCACTGAGAAATCTATAATGATGCTTTGCCCCACCACCTGGCTCTCAGTGTTATTTCCTATGGGATCTTGCAGACAATAGATACCTTATTCATATTATATTATTTCATTTCAGTTGTTGTACCTTATGGTTCTTGATAAATGTATCTTTTCTTTTATGTACACTGAGAGCATATGCACCAAGACAAATTCCTTGTGTGTCCAATCACACTTGGCCAATAAAAAAATGCTATGCTATGCTATGCTATTCAGTTTAAAACCAATGGAATAATTAAATATTTTAATATATTTATGTCTTTACTGCAGCATCAGCATGGGACTATTTAAGATGTTAACAAATTAAAATTTGAAATACTGGAATCTATTAAAACCCCGGTATTTTATAGGTGCAGTGGTATCTACATAATTTTGTATTTATTTATCTTGTCATGTTTATGTAGTATAAAATTGGCTGTGGTGACCCTTCAAGAGCTGTATGCAATGAAATTTCATTTTTAATATATGCGAATTAGTTTACATTCAAAGTGACAATAAAGTTATTCTGTTCATTTTTTCTTACCACTTTCATTGGAATCCAACCAATTGTGTTATAGTCCTAGGTCATTATCCTGCAAGTTTGAGAAAAAAAGGCAATAAATCCTACTAATTTAGGAGACCCTACAGGTTGTTAAGTAGTACAAATCCCTGAAAGAGATTCTTTTCTTAATCCATCCAGTATCTAAAGAACATTTGGTTTGATATGAAAAACAGTCTTCCCAATGTAACTCACTATCAAAGGCTGGCATGACTGGGAGGCTCGAGATGACTTTGCCATGGTTCAGGCTTACTTCAGAAGTTCATGCCTGATTAACTTCCAGCTATGACACTTGTCATCATGGACTGGTGAAGTGTCCAAGGTCAAAAGCTCCAGCTCGCCACAGAACCTTTTCAGTGAGGCAATGCAGTATTAGGGGCACTAAAAGAGGAGTAACCATGGTGACAAGTGGGGAGATGAAAGGCGAAAAGGAAGAAGTTGGTTAGAAAAAAAGGACTGAAAGGCTGAAGTCTGCTGCCAGTCCTAGGCTCACTGGGGAGCCCAAACTTTGGAAAACTTTCCTCAACCAAAGTTTTTGTTTCATGTCCCTTTTCATTTTTTTTTTTTTTAAATATTCTAATAGATTTTATCATGTCAAGCTGTGGCTATTGTTTGGTATTTTATGTCTGGTTTTATTTATTTAAAGAAATTATAACATTGTTCCATTTTTGTTACAGTTGTTGCTAGGTACCGTGTATTCTGTGTAAAAGGTAGTATATAAATGGACATAAGCACATCTGTTATTAATTTTTATTTCATTTCATATTTTTAGATCATCTTTCAGGGCAAAAAAAGCTGCCTTCACACATGTTCCATTAAGCAATTGTTTAAAACTGACATAAATGTGAAATATTTGAAAACTTGTTCAGTGCGGGAGAAATTAAAGAATAAAATTATACTCTCTGGTCTTGATTCAAGATGGGCAGAGGCATCCGCAGAATACACCACTTCCATCAAAACAATGAAAAAAATCATGTCATTGTATTGGAACCTCTGCCCCGTTTCTAGATGCATGTGACATCATGAGGCATATGTACCAAAGGGGTGGAGCTTGCATTATGTCACTTGATGCTGTTTTCATCATTTGCCCTCTCCTTTCATCCCCCCTAGGTGGATACCTCTGAAGATCAACTAGATTTAGTGTTCTCTGCATCTCACTTTGAGCATTTCATTTCACAACCCCTAAAATCCTCTGTGCAGATTACAGAAGCCAAATGAAATTGTTTAGAATTTGTAGCTCCCAAGCCTCCAGGAATCCTGACTCTTCCAGGCAGAGAGGATACAATACTTGGTATAAAATCTAGAGAATTTTGTTATAATAATCACAATTGCACAGCAGTGAATGATGTTGGTTCTCTACTTCTGACACTAGATTTCTGAGGAATTATTTTATCTTCTTCTTGATGGATTCAGCTTTGCCAAATTAACCCAAAGCAAGGACAGTGAAATGTCTAACAGCTGGTTAGAATATGATGCCTTGCAAAGTATCCCTATGAGACCACAAAGCTTCCTTCCCTCCTGTTCTCTAAAATGTTCCCATTTTATTGCCTGAAGCTAGAATAGCCTGTTCTCTGGGATGTATGCATGCACATAGATCACTTCAAGCTCTGGGGCATTTAGAGAACCAGCAAGATGCTAATAAAACAGCTGACAAAGAACAGTAACATTCTGCCAGTTGTTATAAGAAATAGCTCTCCTGGGAAATTTAAAATCTGCTGTGTTAACTCATTTGAAATCACCAGGGTAGACACTTCACTTTCTCCCTAATACAGGGGAGTGGGGGTGGGGAAGCTTTATTTCTTGCCACGCTGTGTAATTTTCATGGATTTTCCTCAATAACCTTGCATCTCACAATGTCTTCTATGTTACTGGTACCTGATAAACAAAACCTGATGGATACATACTCATTACACTTTGGCAGTGCAGAACCATTTAACAAGGAATTTGCACCAACCAAGCTCCATGAAGATCAGGCTTTGAATTTATTTATTTATTTATTTATTTATTTGTTTAAATTTCTATACCGCCCTTCTCCAATGTAGGACTCAGGGCGGTGAACAGTCAATTACAAAGATATTTGGGAAAATTAAAGGAGTAAAAGTAATCTACTCCAATTGAGATTGTGCTTGCAAGCGTACATCAATATTTATAACTCTGTATACTATTGGATTCCTTTGTTTCAGATGAACACAGGAAACCTGCCACAGAAGCTTTGATCCTAAGAGTTTTGTTTGAGTATCTTAAATTAAAAAAAAATAGAAGGAAGAGTAGTCAGTGACAGATTGGATGCTTTGCATGAAAAAAGATCTCGACTACAAATCATGGGGGGGGGAATCATTTTGACAGCCTGTGACAGCAATGTAGCAATAGCAATAGCACTTAGACTTATATAGCCCTATATAGTGCTTTACAGCCCTCTCTAAATGGTTTAGAGAGTCAGCATATTGCCCTCCAACAATCTGGGTCCTCATTTTACCAACCTTGGAAGGATGGAAACCTTGAGCCTGGTGAGATTTGAACTGCCAAATTGCAGGCAGCCGGCAGGCAGCAGAAGTAGCCTGCAGTACTGCACTAACCACTGGGCCACCACAGCTCTAGATTTAGTGTTCTCTGCAATGTTCTCTGCAAGCTCAATGTAATACTTGCACCATCACACAAATTCAGGTAAGATTTCTGAGTTATCTTAGGCAGAATAATGGAATATGAATATAGACAGGCCCTTGGAAATGCTGGGCCATTTGATTTTGAGCTACAAAGATGATAATCACTACCTTAAATTAAGCCTCTGACTTTCTAGTTGCTTGCACCTCTAACAGCTTGATTCTGCAGTGGCACCACTGTCTGCTCTCTTTTTCTATCATCTACAAACCCATCGGAAGAGCAAGGGAGTGCCAGCTGTGACTGCAGCTGTGCTCTGTAGCAAATCCAATTGTTTCTAAAACTTCAAGGAAAGAAATAAAAAGATAAATACTGCTCTCTGCTAAAGAGAGCGACCAGGAAAAAGGTGGTGAAGAAAGGACAGAGGGAGACATTCCTCTGACATGGCATATCTTAAATTTGCCTTTTTAAAATTCCTAGGCTTGTTTTAAGGCATTTTAAATTTGCGTCAATGAAGAATTTTGCATAGCAGAGGCAAATGGATTCTCTTTGAAGCAAAGAGGTAGGGGAAATCTGCCTTGACTTCACAGTGTTTTGAAGCCCTTGTTCACTGAACAAGGCTGCTGCCTTCTAAGTGCTCTGCCTACACAGAAGCCTGTGCTACTTCGCAGGGCCATTGTGGAAATTATCTCCAGTGGGATAAACTGGAAGAGGTTGCAGTGCACATGCAGAAATCTCATTCAGATTTTCCAAGTGCCAGACAATGCTCAGGAGGTGGGCTTTGTAAGAAGCAATGAAATAAGTACATGATGCCATCTCTGTTAGAAGAAGAGGAAGGCATGTTGTTTTCCTAAAGCATTTGAGAGACTGCTTTACTTCATCAGAGTAGGGACTAAATTCTAAAAATTGCAGAACCCTAAAAATACAGAGCTATAACAACATTCAGCTCAGTGCAGAGACTTTCCTAGGGAGATGCATGTTTCCTTTCTCTTATGCAAATTTCATTTTTTTTCCTACTACTGTATACAGTACGGCAGGAACCCTTTAATGTCTGCTGTTGTTTAATGAGCTTAGAGTAACAGCCCAACATATTTCAACTGGAAGGATCAGGTTGGGGAAGACTGTCAAACAGGAATTTGCTGGGCAGGACAAAAGAACTTGTGACAAGCTGGGGAGAGAAGGTGGAGATCGAAGGACGTGGCTGAAATTACAAAAGGCAGAGGAGTATTTCTAAATCTTGGAGGAGGAGAATAAACTCTTAGTAAATTGGGTTTGGCATTGTCCATGAAAGGGTGGCAGCCTCTACGTTTCACCTGGCACAGACACAGGAGATGATGACATTAATGAAGAATGTTTTTGGGTGGTAACCAGGTTGAGGGTCGGTTGCTTTAGGAACAGGAAGCTGTTCATCAGAGCCAAGGAAAGGTAGCAGATGGTAAGAAGCAGGGTGATTAAAGCAATAAACCTGAAAGGAGAGTAGCAGAAATGAATTTTGCAATAGGGTGAAATGGCAGTGATACTCAGACTGTTTCATTGTAGCCGTCTAAGAACAGACACGAGCACTTTCAAATCTGAAGGCACACCTTGGTCTTGCCATAAAATGAACACTAGACAAGTCACTAGCACAGCAACAGCCTCCAGGAAGCCTGGAGATGCAAATAAAATTTAGTCAGAGAGCTGATGAATGACTAATGCTGGGGCATTTAGCTGCAGGATATGTTTCCACGAGGTAATTTGCAATCCATCCCACACCTTCCAAACAACTTATATTTATTGGAATGTACCAAGTGATTCTAACAAATTCAGTCTCTTGTACAGTAGTTGCTTCCTCTATAATCTCATCTGTAAGATTGAGTTAATGAGTTCCTTCTGTCTCAATGGTCTGTGGCTTCAGCTGTTACAGTATTACCACGTGATGCTTTTACCATTTTAACACAGAGGATTTGAAATCGACATTTGCATTTTCAACATCTGTCATTCATACTCAAGGCATGAGTATGGGTTAGAATGGCCATTCTGTGTGGCATTTGCTGTTGCATTTTCTCCTCTTCATTAATAGCTCACACATTCTGTACTGAGAAATGTTTTATATATTTCAAGTGAAATCACTTCTAGAAATCCGGCAGTAATGACTTAATGCTGAAGGCTGCTTCAGATACCAGTGGCACAAGCTTCCCTTTGCCCAGATTAAGAAACATACGGGTGACTTCTTGACTGAGTGCCCTTATTATAATGCGTACATCTGTACATATATCACAAATACACCAAAAATGGTTTGCACACATCCTAAATTGATACGGCTTAACTGCTTCATCAGTTTATGTTATAATAAGGTTGGTTTCAAATTTATCCCAGATGACATTTTCTGAAGCCTTTCCTAGTGTTCCTTAATTTTGTAGGGTTTTTCTCTATGATACCGTCACCTTAAGGAAAGTTAGGGATGCTTGAGAAACAGAAAGACACTTGTCTTGATGGCCTTTCATTTGGATTGCAGGATGCAATAGCATTTGTGAAAAGCTTTTACTTTAGTATTTTTCTGAAGCAAGCAAAGCAAATGTTTTGGCAGCAGGGCGTCTGGATTTTAGAGAGCAAAGGCGGATGAAGGGAACAATAGACACCCGGATGTTTCAGCATTATGCATAGCACTTGCTGCTGCTGCTGCTACAGTCAGGTGGTAGAGTATAAAGAACTGGACCCTGCACTGAGAAGGGTGTAGTGGAACATGGATTCCTGATCCTGAAAAGCAAAGCAATCCAGCAGCTGCAACAATAGCAATAGCACTTAGACTCTCAGGTTTTCAGGCTGTCTTCAAATAAATTGCATCGTAAACAAAGTCTTTTATAAAAAGATGCATTTATCCTAGTGCTGACATAGACTTATATACCACTTCATAGTGCTTTTACAGTCTTCTCTAAGCAGTTTACAAAGTCAGCCTATTGTCCCCAACAATCTGGGTACTCATTTTACCCACCTCGGAAGGATGGAAGGCTGAATCAACCTTGAGCTGGTGAGATTTGAACTACCGAACTGCAGCTAGCAGTCAGCTGAAGTAGCCTGAAGTACTGCACTCTAACCACTGTGCCACCTCGGCTCCAATAAATGAAATCAGCTATAGTTCTAGATGGGAAGCCTTTATTTCACGAAGGAGGTTGGCAAATTCAGAAAGATAGTTTCAATTTTGCTGCTGTTCTATCCTGTCACCAATATATTTTTGACCATGGAAGCCGAAGGGGAGCCTTGAGAATCATTGATTGTGCATGCTATTTCTTCAAAACCAAAATTAAATACTGGTATACAAAAGAGAGATACCCTATTGCACATAGGAATTTTGATTCAAAAATTTTTGAGCGCCATGGGACAGGAAGCAGCATGCTTAAATAAATATAAGTAAAACTAATTTCATTCTGATTTCACTTTCATTTTCATTCAAATCCAAAACCAGTATCTGGATTTCAAACAAGGCTAAATGTTACATCCATTAAGCAATAGGATAAACATTAAGGATAGGAAACCTGTGTTACTGTAAAACTTTTGCAGCTGAAAGAATGCTTGAATTTGTAATGTTGAACATAATTAGCTTTCCTTGAGGGCAAAGTCTATATGAGGGTCAGTGTGCAGAGGATCTTGGTTTTTCTGCCTATCCTGAAGAGAGGACAGGACAGAGTCTGAAGCTTCATTTCAGAAATTTTTTCTTAATTCGTAATTCCCCCCTAGATCAGGGGTCTCCAACCTTGGCAACTTTAAGACTTGTGGACTTCAACTCCCAGAAGCTTTGCTGGCTGAGGAATTCTGGGAGTTGAAATCCACAAGTTTTAAAGTTGCCAAGGTTGGAGACCCCGTGGTCTAGATTATCTGGTTTCTATCCAGCGTATTGATTCAATGATCTGTATTCGCAAAGAAAAGAAGGCCACGCCACACTGCAAGAACATCACCATGCTTGAAAACTTTCTGTACCCAACAAACTGACCAGTGGAGCCAAATGTCTACTGAGCAGAAAGATAATTGTTTTTATTTTGTGACTAGGCTGATAATCTTTGTTTTGGGGATTGGATAGTCTAGGCTGAATTCCCTCTTCTTTCCCAAAATCCAATACAATCTGGCTCCATGAGAGAGGGTGTGGACCTCCACATGAAACTTCGCACCATCCAAGTTTTGCATTGTTGTATACAGCCCCAAAATGCAGGGAGTATTGCCTAGGAAATCACGTTTTTCTGCTGTTGGCACTGCTACATGCTTCAACTGTTTCGGGATATCAGATCACAGCTTCCTACACCAATGAGGTTGACTCTTTTCACAGACCCTGCTTTGCAAAGAGCCAAACTGCTGTCACAGCCTAATCTTTGATGAGGATTGCCAAGTGCAGACTGAACAATTTCTTTGCAACCAGTTTGCCCATGTGGTGTGTGTGTGTGTGTGTGTAAAAGAGAGAAAGAGAGAATGCACCAATGTATATGACTTCTGATTACCTGATACAGCATACAGACATTGTAACAGCATTTTTGCAATATATGATCAGAAAAGTGTTTATCTCAGCATGATATTGAAATCGGAAATAATACTTTCAGAAAATATTATATTTTTAGCAGGGGTGAAATCCAGCAGGTTCTGACAGGTTCTGGAAAACCGGTAGTGGAAATTTTGAGTAGTTCAGAGAACTGGCAAATACCACCTCTGGCTGGCCCCACAGTGGGGTGGGAATGGAGATTTCGCAATATTCTTCCCCCAGGAGTGGGGAGGGAATGGGGATTTTGCCGTATCCTTCCCCTGGAGTGGGGTGGGAATGGAGATTTTGCAGTATCCTCCCCCTGCCACGCCTACCAAGCCACACCCACAAAGCCATACCATGCCCACCAAGGCATGCCCACAGAAATTGTAGTAAAAAAAATTGGATTTCACCACTGGTTTTTAGCCTAAGCTGCCATACAAGAACATTTATTTAGCTTTCAAGAAAAGTGTTATGCAGCGTCTCTCAACCTTGGTAACTTTAAGCATGCTGGTTAGGGAATTCTGGGAGTTGAGGTCCAGATATCTTAAAGTTGAAACATTGGTGTTGAAAATCACTGAGGTAATTCTGATGAGAGAGTCTGCTCTCAAGTGTACTAGGTAACATGAAGCCTCGTTCTACACTATTATCACTGTCCCAGGAACACGAACAGTCTAATGTTGCCTGTTTTTCTTGTATGCTGCACAACCCTGCTTTTGCTCCAGCCCTTTTTTTAATCCAGAAATTTGAGTAACTTTCCCTGCCCACTCCACACTGTTTACACTCAGCCACACTTTGTCCCCTGGCCTTCCTACCAGTTTGTGGCTGGGCAGTGGGCCAGGGGCTTTTCTGACACATAAAACTGGGATTTATGGGATAATGTTTTGATTCCAGCAAAAGACACATGTAAGATTGTAAATGAGAGCAACAACATTTGAATTTTGTGGCAGGCAGAGGATGACAACATCCAACTGCTGCTGTTTCCCCTGCCAGAACCTCCTCTGATGCTTTTAAGTTTTTGCATTTTTCCTTGTTCAACTGAAGTCTGATAGGCTGAATGAAATTGCTTGCAACACCCTCCCACACATTTCTGGTCATACACATTGAATCTGTTGCGGCAGTGTGCCTGTTAATGTCAACCCTGGGATCGTCCCTTATGCTTACTACTCCACCTGAGCCTTGGTTTGTAAGCTTAATTGTTGACAATTGAATTTTCATCTAGAAGGTGGTTCTCAGTTAAGCCCCTCCTATCTTTTTTGTCCCTTCCAAAGCCTACATAAGCACTCCCAATGTTTGTATGTATTCATGCCCAGAAATATACGCGCACATAAAATTTCCTATTTCAGTAGTCCTTAATGAAGCAAATTAAGTCCAATCCTGTGCTGTGCTTTGGCTTTTTAAGTTAATGTGAGTTTTCACAGTTCTCCCTGATCAGTGATACAACCTCTATGTTGGCACTTTCCTGAAGCTCTCCTTCTCATCCCAAGTTCTGTTGATTATTAGTATATTTATTAGTATTGAATATTAGTATTTAAATATTACAGTCAGGTTTATGATGCCATACCATTCACCAAACTAAGCAGTAAAGTGGCAAGCCCTGTGAGTTCATGGCTTTATACTGCTTCCCATAGGATAGGGGTGTCAAACTCGCGGCCTGCGGCCCAGATGCATCACATGCTGGCCCCGCCCCAACCCAGTTTAGCAAAGGGGGGGAAAGTCCCAATACATCATGTGATGCTGCCATGACGATGCGAGTTTGACATCCTTGCCATAGGAGATAGGCAAGGGGAAAATGGGATTTCGATATAATTATGTTTTATAAACGCTAAAAATATAAAGTCTTAAAGCAGGGATGGATGCTTTTGAAGATAATGACACTATGAAAAAGAGTAATAAGAGGCAATGATTCTACTAATGTTGTTGCAAAAAGTACTAAGATGATTTAGGCTCCTGTAGCAGATGGAAATGTCTAAATTCTGAGTATTTATCATTCTGCTTTTGTTCTTTGTTAATTCTTATTTGATATCTTGGATTTACTTCTGAGTGCTGCATCTTAGACAAACTGGAATGGGTTGAACAAAGACAATAAAATATAATAATTTCTAAAACAAATCATTTTAGGGTATAGCCTAAAAGAGAAGATATGACAGATATACTGTATAACAGATATATATCAAATATACCTAAAGGGAAGTTATATAGGAAAGGGTAGAAACCGATCCCAGGGAATAGATCCATGATGGCAAACCTATGGCACATATGCCACAGGTGGCATGTGGAGCCATATCTGTGGGCACGCAAGCATTGCCATAGCTCAGCTTCAGCGCACATGTGCGCACCAGCCAGCTAATTTTCGAGCCTTCTGAGCCCACCGGAAGTCGGGAAACTGGCTGTTTCCAGCCTCTGAATGGCCTTCGAGGGGGTGGGGAAGGCCATTTTTGCCCTCCACAGGCTCCTAGAAAGCCTCTGGAGCCTGGGGAGGGCAAAAAATGGCCCTTCCGGTCCTACTGGAAGTTGGGAAATGGGCCGTTTCTGGCCTCCAGAGGGCCTCTGGGGGGAGGAAGGCCGTTTTTGCCTTCCCCAGGCTCCTAGAAAACATCTGGAGCCTGGGGGGGCGGGTCGCACATGCATGCACGCAGGATGCATTGAATTATGGGTGTGGACACATGCACGTGCAACCCCCCCCTGCAATCCCCCTGCTTTTGACACGTGACGGCAAAAAGGTTAGCCATCACTGGAATATATATTATATTATATATTTATTAAATTTTTATACCGCCCCCTCTCCCGAAGGACTCGGGGCGGTGAACAGCCAAGATTCAAAAACATACAATATAAACATTAAAATACATTTAAAACAAAATTAAATCCAAAATGGCTCCCCAATTTAAAACACCTTACCCATAACCCTATAATTAAAACAAGTTTAAAATTTCCACATTAAAAGGGGGAAGATTTAGGCCAGGCCAGCTTGATGAAATAGAAGAGTCTTAAGCGTGCGGCAGAAGGTGCGCAGATCCGGGATCCTCCGTATCTCCGGGGGGAGCTCGTTCCAGATCGTAGGTGCCCCCACAGAGAAGGCTCTCCCCCTAGGGGCTGACAGCTGACATTGTTTGGCCGACGGCACCTGGAGGAGCCCCTCTCTATGGGAGCGTACTGGCCGGTGGGAGGCTATTGGTGGTAGCAGGCGGTCCCGTAAATAATAGATGTTTAAGCAAAAGGATAAATTTTAGTTCTGGATGATAGGAACAATTTAACACTGGGACATTTACCTTAAAGGTTAAAGGTTAAGGTAGAACCTAAACTACTGCCTGTCTATAGATCTCCCATTTGAACACATTTGCCTCCAAATCTATGATTCTGGCAATATCTCTTAGAGTCTGAGTTAAATAATGACAACAGGGCTTGAAGGGAGGAATTGCAAAGCAACATACTTTTCATCCAAGCTCCAAGTTTGCTGGTGAAGTAGAGGCATGATCTAGAACAGCAAGGACTATGCTGGCTGGGGAATTCTGGGAATTGAAGTCTACATATCTTAATATTGCCAGGTTTGAAAAACACTGCTCTAAAGGGAAGTGATTTGTCTTCTCTTCAGCAGCCTTCCTTAACCTAAGCCCCTCCAGATGCAGTGGGACTGTTCCTCTTAGAAATCCCATTCAAAAGTTGCAGGCCTAACATAGCTTCAGGATGGCAGGTTGAAGAAGGCTGCTTTACAGCATAAAAGTTATAAGTTTCCTCCCCTCTTTTAAGAAAATAGAGCATTCACCATATTCACCTCCAGATGTCTTCAGGAAATGCAGAACTCTTAATTGTGTTTTTCCCAAGCTGAGGTGTCTGCAGAATCAAGGCCATTCTTCAAAATAACAAAGAGGGTATTGAGCTGTTGTGATCTATTCCTTTCATATGGGCATATAACATCACAATACACGTAGAAAATGATGCCTCTGTAAAAGGTCCCTTGTCTTACAGGGACATGGTAAGAATAGATATTTTAGCAGAGATTTTATTGTTTAGAGGAAATGATTTGAGAGCTGGCATTGGTCGTCTCAGAGGCCTACAGTTAATGCATGTATTGTGAAGCTGTTTTTATGAAAGGGCTATGGATCTAACCCAGGGGTGTTAAACTCGTGTTGTCATGGTGACATATGACTTTTTTCCCCTTCGCTAAACTGGGCATGGGCGTGGCCAGCATGTGACACATCTGGCCCACGGGCCACAAATTTGACACCCCTGATCTAACCTGTTGATCTTAATATCTATATGTATTAGCACTTCTGTAGCAATTCTACGTGTTAGCTTTCTTTAAGAGCTTCATAATATGAGTGTGACCAAAAAGTGTTTCACCATGATATATTGTATTCAAAATCAGGATTGTTTTCTGAGTCATGTGTGCAATGCACATAAAAAATAGATGGGAGTATGATCACACAATTGTGATCACCATCTTGACTTTTTTAAATGATTCCCTGTGGATTACCCTAGGACAAAGCATTTTTGAATAATTAAAGCAGCTGTAATGAATCATTAAAGGGTTATGCATCTGTTTCAGAAGCGGCATAAGTAGATGTACAATCCCTTTATTTTCTGCGTGTCGATCTTAGTGTTTCTGCATTTGATTTTTCTACTCTCATTCCACTCTCACTCCCATCCCCATTTTGTTTTATTTTCTCTGGAACAAATCATTAAGGCTTGGTAAAATTTGTTCTGAATTGAAAATAAACACTTTTACCCAGTGGCATGAATGTGCTAATGCTACTGGAACAGGCAGGATTCCAGGAAATGTTGACACAATCTGTTCAAGTGACAGACATATTTCTTGGATGTCCACTTTCTGTACTTAGATAATTACCTAACAGTTTGATTGGTTGTCGACAGGTGATATTCAACAGCAAGCTTGCACATTTGGTAATCAAGTACTGGAAGCCAGTCAACTGACATATTTTGGCTATGCATGCATTTGCAATAATGAGAACAGACAAATGAGCACTGGTAGTTTTGTTGTGTGTTTTGCTCTCTCTACCCAGAGATCTATGGGGTAATCATGCAAACAGACTAATGCTCATTTCAGTGTGATTGCCATGCAAGCTGACTTAATAAATGAAGCTTTTCATTTATACATTTAAGAATTACATTTGGCTACAGAGTGTTCTTTCTAAAACTTCTTATTTGAAAATAATATACTGCTCAAAAAAATAAAGGGAACACAAGCAGAAGACATCCGAGATCTGAATGAATGAAATAGCCTTATTAAATACTTTGTTCTTTACATATAGTAGTTTATACACTGCTCAAACAACTAAAGGGAACACAAAACTACTGTATGTAACGAACAAAGTATTTAATAAGGCTATTTCATTCATTCAGATCTCGGATGTCTTCTGCTTGTGTTCCCTTTATTTTTTTTTGAGCAGTATATAAAGCAGCAATGTCTGTTTTAAACAACATTCCTTAACAAACCAGTGATAGCAGCATCAAAAACTTGCCAGAATTGAAAATATAAATTTTAGAACAATTCATTCAAAGCTTTAACTTCCTTGATCCCCCTTTTTACTTTCCCTTACTCTCTGGCAGAATAAATACCCAGGTTACTTAAAAGCAAAATATAAAACAGAATAACACAGTTGGAAGGGACCTTGGAGGTCTTGTAGTCCAACCCCCTCACAAGCAGGAGACCCTATGCCATTTCAGACAATTGGTTATGCGGTCTCTTCTTAAAAGCCGCCAGTGATAGAGCACCCACAACTTCTGAAGGCAAGCCATTCCATTGGTTAATTGTTCTGTTGGGAAATTTCTCCTTAGTTCTAGGTTGCTTCTCTCTTTGATTAGTTTTAATCCATTGTTTCTAGGAAGATACTCAGTCTTGAATTAGTTTGAATCTGTCCTGGTAACCTTCTTTTTTTAAGCTGCAAATATTAAGTTACATTCAACTTCCTTATCGTTGAATACAAACAAAGTTGAGTGATTTGTATGTGTGAGTTGTGTGAGTTATTGTCAGAAACATAACAGCCCTAAAAGATATAATTGTATTCTTACCACAGTCATAGTTTAGGCTTGTATTCTCTCAATTGAACTCAAAACCTGTTTTGGTCTACATTCCAACAATGGGAGTGGTCAGAGCCAAAAGCAGGTAGAAGTTATCTGTTTGACTCTTACTTTTGTCCAGGATTTAGAACAGCTGACCTGCTATTGTGCATCAGGCACTTTAACATAAACCTACCCAAACTGAGGAGTAAGAATGAGAATCATATTACCGCAAGAAAAAAGGCTGAAGTAGTCTGCTTATATTTATGTCATTAAGAAATCTCAACCAATTACTTTTTTCACCATCACATGAAGAAAATTGCATGTTTGAGACCTTTGCTGCACAGGAGGACGCATGTCCTTCTTTACAGAAGAAAAGGTTCTATTCAAAAGGCAGCCAAAGAACAATTTCTATTTTAAGGTATCCTCTGTCTAAAGAATTGTCCAGTGTAAGTCCAGTTTAAAAATAAACAAATATATAAAGGGAAGAAAAGTGCTTCTCATCAACAGTAGCCGGACTGCTACACAGATCTTTCAGTCATTGGGGTTGGGTTTTTTTTTTTTTTTTGGTAACATAGATTTTCTACCGTGTAGAAATTTGCATCTGTGCATGTAGATTAATACAGTACATGCGAACTTCCTCTCCCCCAACAGAAGAGACAGAAATAGCCACTCTAGCCAAATCCCACATTCCATTTGAAATGTAAGGATCATGTTAGAAGCTTTTCCAAGACCTATTAATCCTATTTTTTCAAAGCACTTATAAAATGTTAGTATTTCATCATAGGCTTGCTAACAAAAGGGGACATATTTTAATGTAAATAATATATGATGTGCCAATGATACTTCTTCATTGTTTTTCTATCTTCTTTCTTTTCACTTATTCATAGTTAATTTAGTGCACACTCATGAGCAGCAAATGTGTTTTCTCTACCTGAAATTCTCCATACTAAGCACGTTCCGCAGTGCATAGAGAGACCAACAGATAGGTAGCAGGCATCTGGCAACTCACCAGAAGTTGTAAACAGTGTAGCTAAAGATTTCAGAGATAGTTCCATGTGATTAATGAAAAGCAGCATTCAGGTAGATATCTGTTTGTAAGTCTTTGCATTTAGTCATATGGAGTGTAAAGCCATTAGTATTATGGGAATAAAATTAAAGTCTTCCTTGAATCAAGTATGACTCTTGGTGACTGCAAGATCATTGTGCAATTTTCTTGGCAAGAGTACGAATAGTTTGCTACTATTAGCTTTTTTCTTTTAGGATTTTCTTTTGATTTCCCCAAGTAGCCTGTAATCCTGAAGTTTTCTGGTAGTCTCCCATCCATGAATGTAAGGGTCCCCCGTCCCTCCGCCCCAATCACTAAACCAGTAGGTGCTGCCCCCTGCTGTGATAGTATGGGTAAATTTTGCAGACATTTAATGACATGGATCTTTTTGCCATAATGAATGTTATTAATCTCAAAATGTCAAAAAACAACAAAAAATGTAATTAGTTGTGCCTGGAAGACCACAGAATGCTTACAGATAATTTCCAAGCTACAAGATGGAAAAAGGATATTTAGACAAGAAATGTTTTCATTGTGAGAATTAGCATATCAAATGTGGATCTATCTAATGCCTGTTTTTAGATGCAATTAAGATACAATTAACTGTGGGCTGTTGTTTTTTTCCATTTCATCCTACTCTTCACCTGCTCATTCTTCTAACCCACTTTTCAAAGAGACACTGTGGAACAGCCTGCTCTGCATGGTTCTTGAAAGATTACAGTACGGGTTTTAGTTTCTTGAAGGAAACGGGTGTTTGTTGTCTGGAAAAATGGAAGAGCATGATCAAACTTCATATGATCCAGAGAACAGGTTTTTTTCACAAGAGTTTTAAGTAGCTGGTTTGCAGCATAAACTCATAAATTGCTATATTGGAGTGAACCTTTAATTTAAAAAGAACAGAGAGTGCTTGCAGTGCAGTTTGCATGACAATTTTTTTTTTTTTTTTTTTTTTTGCAAATCTGCTTTTCCTTACCAAACAGCATTGAACACAAGGAATTAACATGCTTTGGCGGCATAGATGGTAGTTAATGATTGATAGCAAAGATCCCTGGGTGAGTTTTGAAGAAAAGCTTATTCCAGCAACAGATATTGTACAGCTACATAAGAACCAGCCATGTTTAGCTAGCTGATTCAGGAGTGGAAATTCAGAGAAGAAGGTGAGCAAATGTGTGGGTATATGGCAATTGTCAGCAATATTACTCACAACTGATTCCCAACTTGCTGCCCTTTCCGAAGGTAATTCCGAAGACAAGACAGAGGTGGCTGGAGGAATTGGGATTGATGGCCAACACATCTGGAAGGCACCAAGTTGAGTAGTGAATAGCAATGTTTGTTATCAAGGCAGAAGGAAGTGTGGAATGCTGGCTGTCATATTTATGATAACAGCATTGCATTTGATGCTTACCTGCCTGAATGTAGATTGGAAGAAGATCTAGGTCAGGGGCGTCAAACTCGCATTGGTACAGCAGCGTCATGTGATGTATTGGGACTTTTTACCCCTTCACTAAACCGGGCGTGAGCGTGGCCAGCGTGTGATGCATCCGGCCCATGGGCTGCGAGTTTGACACTCCTGATCTAGGTAGTTCCTATGGACAAGAAACGTCTTTAGAGTTTGAACCATGTGTTTAAACACAGAAACATCTCTGTGAGATCCTTCCCCTGGCTTATTTTAGCTATGTACGAGGATCAGTGACCACCCATGCACAGCTGCCTTTCATTGTCTATCTGGCACACTTGTAAGAGGAAAGAGCTCCAAATTCTTTTGTGGGCTGATTTATAAATCTGAAAAGATAAGATGCTTATGAACCAGCCGTGGCTTTAAAAATGCTGTTGTGTTAAAGATCATGAAGTTTCACTTTCTGCTCCAATATCAGTTGCGGTAAAGGATCCTTCACCTCTGAGTATAACTCATTGCACTCTTTGCTGTGTACTTAAAAAGTCACATACAGCCCATATTTCAGCAAAGGAGTTGAAAAAGAATCGGATGCCATTTATATTCAGTTGGTCTCATTTTTTTGAGATGGGTTTACTATTGAAGACCTTTATAAAAATGGTCAGATTTGATGAAGCTTATCTTTTTCATGAATGAGCCAGGAGGGATGCCCAGGGCTAGATGCTCTTGCTCTCTTGTTTAAAATGCATATAATGCTGATGAATGAGGTTATCAATTAGTCTGGGCTGAAGTATCTTAAGTATGCAGATGATTCCCAATTCTACATCTCAACCTTGGGCTTACCAAGTCTTGTCCCAGAGTCTGAGATTGTGAATGTCAGGTACAGGATGTCAGGACCCAGAAAGAGTTCAAAAGTACTACAAGTTTATTTCATGCTACCTATACACAAGAATCTGAACTACTAATGGTCAAGGCAAATTGGTCCCAAGGTGGACTTCAAGGGGAACTGGACTTAGGTCTCTTATGGGGGTGTAGAGGCTCCAAACTGATGGGTCTGACCCTGTCCTTGGGCTCTGCCTGGTCATCTCTTACGTTGAGCATCTGGATGGGAAAAGACTCGGTTTCAACTCTAGAAAGATTGAGTGCTATGAAGACTTGGGTTCCTCAATCCTAGAATTTTTCATCTTTAATCTTGAAACGGGTCTTGCACTTGAAATCTTTCACTTTCTCATTTGAGACTAGAATCCCACCTGAGGGTTTTCTTGGACTTGCACTTCCTATTTGAAGAGCTGTACAGCTGTGGTCAGGAAGGCTTTTACATCAATTCCATCCGATGTATTCCTGAACCAGGAAGCCCTTCAGGCAGTCATTCCTACCCTAGTCACATGTGGGTGTTGCAACATGTTCCATGGGACTGCCTTTGAAGATCACTCAGGGGATGCAGTTAGTCCAGAATATAACAGCATAGGCACTTAAGGGAGCATGCCTCAGTTTATCCATCTAATACCACGGCTCCAAAAGCTGCTGTGTTGCCAGTTGACTTCCAGATTCAATTCAAGGTGCTGGTTGCTATCAATAGAGCCCTTTATGACATAGGGCCTGAGTACTTTAGGGATCATCTATCTCTGATAGTTTCTGCACATAGCAATAGCACTTAGATTTATATACCGCTTCATAGTACTTTATAAGCTGTTTATACAATCAGCATATTGCCCCCAACAATCTAGGTCCTTATTTTACTGACCTCAGAAGGATGGAAGGCTGAGTCAACCTTGAGCCAGTCAGGATTGAACTGCTGGCAATCAGCAGAGTTTGCCTGCAATACTGCATTCTAACACTGTGCCACCATGGCTCTATCCTCTATGATTGAACAGAATCAGCATGCTCTGGTTCTCATCCATTAAAATGTCATCTGATGGGACTCAGGAAGGAGGTCTTCATTGTTGCGGGTGTCTCCCATTCAGAACAGAGGAACATCCTCTGGGAGATTTACATGGCTCCCAACCTGAGCATGTTTAAACAGTCTTTGAAAAACCGGATTGATCCCTGGGTCTTAGATTAGGGTTGGTTGTTTGCATTTTATATGATTTTACATCCATATAATGTTGATAAGTGTTTTTAATCTCTTCTAGACATGGATCATTTTTTCTTTTAATATTGTTTCTTGTTTTTTTAAATATTGTACACCACTTAGAGTCTTTATGGAATTGGGCAGCCTTAAATCTGACAAATAAAATAAATTTAATTTCCAACAAGCCACTAGTATGAATTTACTCTTAGCTTGTCTTGCTAGTCCCATATGGTGTTTTACATTTGCACCACATGGTATTTACATTGTTCACTAATACTTTGGCCGGCAGAAAGCTCTGGGTACGAAATTATTTAACACCAACTAAATTCTCACATTTTGGACAAATTTGCTTGGGAGACATTATGGTCCCCAGATATTCTAAATATGATAGATCAGTTAAATAATTAAAATGAGATAAAATAAGTGGTTTGTTCAAGTTTATACCATAGAAATTGTTTCTTTTTTCCAAAAACCATATGGAGAACAGAAGTGAATATTGATATTATCTGTCTGTTTAGCTGTCTGTCTGTCTACCTAGCTACCTAGCTACCTAGATCTATCTATCTATCTATCTATCTATCTATCTATCTATCTATCTATCTATCTATCTATCATCTACTACCTACCTACCTACCTACCTACTTATCTGTACCTACTTACCTATC
Source organism: Pituophis catenifer annectens (assembly GCF_029215685.1). Classification (NCBI taxonomy): domain Eukaryota; kingdom Metazoa; phylum Chordata; class Lepidosauria; order Squamata; family Colubridae; genus Pituophis; species Pituophis catenifer. Next base: position 169,531,515 of record NW_027256883.1, on the reverse strand, counting down.
ATCAATCATCTATCTTAGCAAATGACTCTGAATGGAACTGAAGAGAGTATATGGCAAGAGATGCATGTTTACTACTGCATATGTTGTAATCCCATTTTTCTCCTACAAATTCAAAGGTAAAAAGATCTTGAAATTTCCGGTACCCTATTTTTTTCCCCAAATGTTTTAGTCCTTGTAAGTTACCTGGCAAGTGTAAGAGTAAGATTTCCTGAAGATGAGGAAAAGAGGATATCTATTTTTTGTTTCAAGTCCCTATATTTAATTTACATAATTTAATCCACAAAATTTAATCAGATACTGGATTTAATAAAAAATAAAAATCCATATTATACTTAACTGAGGTTGATAATGATGAATGTTATATCATCAAGGGTTTGGAAACGTCTCTTGGGAAATTCAACTGGACCCTTGTTGCTTTTATGAAATTAGTGATGGCATATTTAGTCCATCACTAAAGCTATTAACCAGAGCTATTATATACAGATATCTGTTGCTGTTTTAACTGCTGTTTTAACTATTATTGTTTTAATCATTTATTTTTTTTCAGCTACATTTTAATGTTTTTATCTTATTTTGAATTCATATAAAGTGAGCAGTTGATTACCCAACATGTCCTTAGTAAAGGATCCTTTGTCCTGACAATGTTCCTTACTTCTAGGGCATCACAGGTTGTTTCCATAAACTGCTCAGCTGATGTTTGAATTAAAGACAAGGGCCTGGTTTTTAAAGCCAATCAGCACAAATTAATAGCTGGAGGGTTGTGTAGACAGATAGCTAGATCACTGGGCTGCAATATTTTCTTCAATAGTAATATGTGTCATATTTAAATTATCATAACTATTTATAAGCATGAAGTTACATATATCAGCTGGTAAAATCAAATGTTACACAAATCAGTATTATCTTTTGATCTCTTCTTAGGCAATGATTTTTTTTTTGGGAGGAGGAGTTGTGTGAAAGCAGCCATTATGTATTAGGTTGGAAGTAAGATTGTTTATTTACCCAGACTTCCATGAAGAAATGTGTCTATTAAATTATGGTAGACTTTCTGATTAAAATTTCATGCCCCCCATTTTTTATTCATTTTCCCAAATCTCTTCTGGATATTGCTTTTCTCTGTTAATTGTCCATGTTTCAGGTCAAGTTATACTGTTCTAAGAGTAGGAGGGGAATATCAATATCTTTCTGAAACAACTTATAAACAGCAAACTTCTGCTCACAAAATGCAAGAAAATGCTTCAGAGCAAAGTTCTCAAATTTATATGCTGGAAAACAGCAGTTTTCTGTAAGAGAATTATTAATGTGTCACTAATAACAGTGCAGGTTTAAAGTCCCTTATGAACAAAAAGTATCCTCTACCCATTAAAGGAAAGCTTCTCCAGAATTCACTGGTTCTTCCAAAGATATCCTGGCTAAATCTGCCACAATTCTGCACTATGTTCCCTTCAGACAGTCAACTCCATCATCACCTCTTAAAGAAGGTTTCTTTTGTAGCTCTCCCAACTCAAATCTAGATTACATTTCTACAGACAGGTGGTACCAATAGCAATAGCATTTAGACTTATATACTGCTTCACAATGTTTTACATGCCTCTCTAAGCAGTTTACAGAGTTAGCATATTGCCCCAACAATCTGGATTCCTGTTTTAATGACCTCGGAAGTCAATCTTGAGCCGGTGAGACTCAAACTCACTGCAGAATTAGCCTACAATACTACATTCCAACCACTACACCCATGGCTCTTAAATTTCCTGATCTTCTTTCCTTGTTTAGGTCTTTTTTTCCATTTCCAAAAGAACCTCAAAACAAGGGATGTAGCATCAATGACAAAACCAGGACAATGTGGAAAATTAAAGCCCACTGACACTGCACCACTCATTGAAAAAATACAGATATCAGGAATTCCAATTAAATATAATTTATTGGATTGGAGACTCAGAAATTCTTAAGACATATAGGCAGTAGAAGTACCCTGTTTCCTGGAAAATAAGACATCCCCTGATAATAAGCCCAATCGGGCTTTTGAGTGCATGCACTAAAATAAGCCTCCCCCCCAAAATAAGCCCTCCCCGAAAATATTTAAACGCAGAGCTGGAAATCAGGTAAGACGGTAAGAGGAGCCCCATCTTGCTCCACATGCCCCAAATTAATAAGACCTCCCTGAAAATAAGGCCAAGCACTTATTTCAGGGTTCAAAAAAATATAAGATAGGGTCTTATTTTCAGGGAAACATGGTTATCCATTTGTGAAATTCAGGTTTAAAAGAAAAGTCTACTCTTTCCTAATTCTTTCTCCCATCTTCCTGCCCCTACACACATCTGTCCTGGGTATAAAAATGAAAGCTGCATGAAGGAATGTATCTAATCAGGGAGTTCAGGAAGAGGCCACTGTAGTGGGTGAGTAAACTATGCAGTGATTTTTTACCTCCCTTTTCTGATGATTTTGTAATCCATAAGCAGTGCAGGAATGTAGCTGATATTTCAGAGTCTGATTTAACGCACATTGTTCTTAACTATCTCACTGATGTTCTCATGATCTTGCAACTGACTTAATCTTAGTAAGTAGGCTGTGGGATGCATGAGCTGAAAATTTAGAAAAGGAAAAACAGTTTCACTGTATGACTTAAACCTTCTTTTCTGTTCATGGCAGCAATGCAGGACAGGTTTTCTCTGCTGCGTAAACAACTAACATTTTGTATTATTTGTACGGGAGAACTGAAAAGAGAGAATTTTTGGTACAATACTTAAATGATTTTGGTTTTGCTTATGAAAAAAATAAAATGTCCTCTGTAATTGGGAAATTTTGGAGACCACCTAGAAGGCTAGAGACTTCCAAAGGAGGCTGAGTGGGTGGCCAACCAACTTCAACCTTCTCAGCCTGTCTTTCAGATACAAGTTCATGTTGGTTTCGGACACCACATAGTGAAAATTTCACAACCCAAACAGCAGCCTAATATGGAGACAGTGAGAAGCAAATCAAAACAAAATAAGAATCCTCTCCTGACTGCCAGTATATTTTGACCCTGTCAAATAGGATGATTCACCACTGTTATGAATGGAGTAACTAATGTAATTTTCCCTATGAGGTGAGCTGCCAGTATCGGCCACATTTTCCAATTAGGCAAGGCATCCTTTTTGGATAATGAGAGAAAAACAAATCTAAGATTTTATAGTCTATGGCAAAATTGGTATTAATTAGTACAAGCTGAATCCAAGGAAACTGCCAAATAACAGCTGTATCAACTTTGTGCAAGCAAACAATTGTCTGGACAAGCTCTTTATTGACTCCTTCAAAGAGGAGGAACAACATGGAACAGAATTGAAGATAAACTCTACTTTGAGTCAGACTCAATTCCTGGTGAATTTATAAACCATTATAGAAGTGGTTTTTGCCTTTGCCTTTTCCATCTCTTTTTTCTTTTCTTCCTTAGGAAAAAGTTTTGCTATATTTTTAGGATTTGCAATTCTTTTCCCATCCAAGTACTACCAGAGTTGATGCTATTTTACCTTTTCAATCACCCAAAGTTCATGTACTGAGGCAGAATGGGGCATTTTTCCTTTCCATTTTATTGCAGTCTATAATGAAAATTCATTATAGGACTAGTGCTTCTTAAATGTAGCAGTAATAGTCACATTAGCTTCTCTAAAGCCACATTCCCACTGATGATCTTTGCACAATCCTTTGTACAACTTTTCCAGAATGGTTATGGTATCAGTGAAAAGTTGTTGTAATTCAACTTTACAAATGAATATTGAAACAATTTTCCAACATAAATTTGGGAACAATTGATCTATGAAGAAAAAGACAGTATAACAAAGAATCCCTGATCAAACCAGTGTCCAATACTATTATGGAACTCTGATCTCCATCATGCTGCATCGGTAGGATCTATTAACATTCCATATTAATAGATTTCTTTTTATTTTATCCAGAAAATAAATATTTTAAGTCAACAGATATTTTGGATTCAGTTCATAAAAGAAACACCTTTCTAGAATTTAGATGAATGGGGAAGTAAATCACATAACTTTGCATGAAATTGCCATATTCTCTAAGATAGAGAACTAGCTACCTCCCAGATACAGTACATTGGACTACAACATCCACAATCTTTTGCCAGTGGTTTCTTGATGCTAAATTTAAATTCAAAACAACACTGTCATGTCTACGCCTACCTTGTAACAAATCAGCTTGTTGTTCCAAAGGTGCTTTTTCAAGAGGCAACTTGAGTTTCTTGTTATTCTTTGAAGACATTTCACTTCTCACCCAAGAAGCTTCTTCAGTTCTTGTTCAAAGAATAACAAGAAAGTCCAGTTGCCTCTTGAAAAAGCACCTTTGGGACAAGCATGACCTGGATGACTGAGAATCTCCATAAAAATCACCTTGATGTATCGTCTGAAGCTTTATAGATATAAAGTACAATGCCATAGCTACTAGCAAAAGCCTTCATACAACTTATATGCCTCTCTCCGCCATCATTTCCAAAATGACAAAAACGTTTTTATTTTAAAAATTCACTCTGTTACCAGAATTGTAATCATCTCAAGAAGCACAGTCACCCAATGAGCCATTCATTTTTTTCCCCTGGAGAGAATTTTTATCAAGACCCTCTCCCTTTTCACTGAAAGTAGGGCAGATTCAGGCTCTGTACTCTGAAAACACCTTGGTATTTGTGCACAGCTAGATTAGAACTGATCTTCCTTCCAACTTGGTACTTTAATAATCAGTCTCCCTGGTCACGGCCATGAAAAAAAAAGGGGGGGGAGTAACAGCTTTAATACAAGTGTGCCAGTTTTACAACTTTGGCTATTGGGACTTGTTCAATCTTACATCCTTAGGGCTATTTGGATAGGCTTTCTGAGGATTTTGTATACATCTATTTACATGTTTTACAATTTTTCTCAACATCATACCCCATAAGGGTTTCCAGAGGATTTATTACTACCCAGGCAAATACCTGGATACACATATAGACAAGTTGAACTGTTTTCAAGGAAAAGGCATTAATTTAGGTAGAAATTTAGGAGAAAGAACATTCACCTGTCTATTGGTCAGTTTGAAATTACATAATTCTACATAATTTCTACAAACTCAAAGCATACACATACCTAGGGTTATAGCACTCTAAATATAGCCATAGAACAGAAAAACTATGAATTTAAAATAGTCTCGTTTGTTTGCAATGCGGATTGTAAAGGCAGTGCTGAATAATCCCTATTAGATTGAAATAACCTATCATTCCTTCTAAATCTAATAATATCAAGAATGCTAAAAAAATAAACCCAGAACCCTCTTATCTGCAAAGCTTGTGCTGAATCCCTGACCTAAAACTTTCCGTGACATTTTATCTATTTTAAATATCTATTTTAAAACAAATACTTAAAATTATGACAGGCTTAATTTTAGAAGGAGAACAAGTTTGTGGTAGAGGTTAAGACATCAGATTAGAAACTGCGAGACGGTGAGTTCTAGTCCTGCCTTAGGCACAAAGCCAGTTGGGTGACCTTGGGTTAGTTATTCTCTCTGAGCCCTAGGAGCCGCTTCCAAAAAAACCTTGCCAAGAAAATTTGTTGGGACTTGTCCAGGCAGACATTAATTATCATATGCAATTGAAGAGAAGAAAGAAAGAAAGCTTAGAAGTCATAAGAGATAAACTTAGAAGAGGAAACATAAAATAATATGTTTAAAGGAACAATTGTTTTATTCAAATGCAGATTTTACATTTTTGTCAAATGGATGTTCAGTCCTAGAAAATGCAGACATTGCTTAGACCCTCCTTATTTGCAATATCTAGTTTACTTGAAGATAATAATTAAATTAATACAATTGGCCAATACTGAGGCTGAAGCTAAGCTTGGTACAAAGAGCACAAACTACAACATTTTTTTTAAAAGGTCAGACTCAACTAAAACAAACAGGCAGATGGCAACCCTTCAGAAATACGCCAGGCTAAGCAACCTGGTAACGGATTAAAATAATTACTCTCTTGCTTCTTCTTGTTCCATTCCCTGATTTTTCAAATAGTAGATGTGAGCCAAAGCTGCCCACATAATAAAAACAGTAATATGCTAAGGTACTTTCCTGTATCTTTCTTTCACAAGTAAGAAGGAAATTTGTGGGAAGGTCTTTGGTTTGCCTAGAGAGCTTTTCTTTTTCTTTTTCTTTTTCTTTTTCTTTTTCTTTTTCTTTTTCTTTTTCTTTTAAGAACTGTAGCAACATTCCCAGGAAGAAGCAGATTAGAATTATGTATCATGTTCTTCCCTTCTTCTTTCATATCAAAAGGAAATGGTGAACATGCTGCATAGTGTATTAAAACTACTTTGTTACTATATTTATTTATTTATTTATTTATTTATTTATTTATTTATTTATTTATTTATTTATTTATTTATTTATTTATTTATTTATTGGTTCGATTTATATGCCGCCCTTCTCCGGAGACTCAGGGCGGCTTACAATGCATTAAGCAATAGCCTTCATACTTTTGTATATATCTGCTTAGTAGGGCTTTCGCCCCCCCTCCCCAAGCGGTGTTCTTTTTATACAAAGTCAGCTTATTGCCCCCACAATCCAGGTCCTTGTTTTACCTACCTTGGAAGGATGGAAGGCTGAGTCAACCTTGAGCCTGGTGAGATTTGAATTTGCAGCGATTGCAGGCAGCTGGCAGCTAAGTGCTACTTAACAGCACTTTAGTCTGCTGCACCACCAAGGCTTTTGTTGTGATATAATTGTTATTGTGTCAAATTCCCCTGCATTCAGTTTCCAGGAGGTGTCATTCCATTAAAACCAACTAAAATGAGACTGTAAAACCATAGAATGGAGAGATTTTGAGATCCTTATATCCAGAAGCAGATGAGATAGATAGATAGATAGAAGGATAGATAGATAGACAGACAGACAGACAGACAGACAGACAGACAGACAGACAGATGAAATAGGCAATAACATTATGCAAAAATGGCAAAGGATGAAAGAGAAGATGTTCTACTTAACTATAGTTATCGTGGAATTTGGCAGTTGTTTCCATTCTAATGCTTAGTTATTCCAGCAGATGGATGGTTGAAATTCTGTTGAAGTGTTCAGTATCTAAGCCAGACTCCTTCCTTGTAGGACTATAAGCCGTGAGATGCTCTTTCAGAACCAGCTTTGGATGATACTTCAGTCAATTTTTGGCAAGTTGCATTTTCCCAGGAAAGCTACAGTACAATTCTCTGAAAGCTATTTATATTTTAGCAAGATCAGCAAATAATCCCTGCCATTTTAGGTCATCCTTTTGTTTTTAAACATATAAATATAAAATATAAAGTTTACTATTAACTCTCAAATGGGTGGGAGCGTTGACGTTTACCATGTTGCAATGTAGTAAAACTGAAGTTTAAATGAACTGATAAAGTATCATTTCTGACATGTTAATATATTCTGTAGGAAAAGTCATTGGATAATAAATAAATATATTGTTTCTCATTGGCAAAGACGAATAAAATTAAGTAAATGTAAAACAAAACTTCTTTATATTACGAATGCATTATTAAGGACTAATTATTTGTGACAGTTTATGTCTTAGTTGTTTTATTTATTTAATTTGGGCTGTATATAACCTGCCCCAATGTGAAGCAGAACTCTGGGATGCATGCAGCAACCTTAAATCTATCTCGGTCTCTATGTCTATATCTCTGAACAGCTAAATCTAGAACTTTCTCAAATCTAAAAGTAACACAGAAAGCTAATGTAAAACCTCCAGTAAAACCCGGTTACTTATTTAGATTCAAGAATTCCTGCCTCCCTCCTTCCCCACAAGGTTTTTTTTAACAAAAAGAGTATTTGAACTCTTGGAATAAATACACATCTTTAGCTTGTAGATGTTATTGGTTGGATCCATCAAGTCTATTAAATTTCTTCTAATTGAAATCAGCACAAATATCTAATAAGTATCTAAGGAATTAAAAGAGAAAGGATAGATAGATAGATAGATAGATAGATAGATAGATAGATAGATAGATAGATAGATAGTGTGTGTGTGTGTATGTGTGTGTCTGTGTGTCTGTGTGATTCTGTGTTTGTCCCATTCTCACTAGAGCAGGAAAATCAAGAAATCAGCTTTTCAAACCACCTAGTTCAATTGCAGCCTCCTCTCTGACTGTTTCCAGCCTTGATTGTCAAAAGCCCTTGGAAATGGAAATGGAACACACCAGAGGTGAATTTCAGCAGGTTCTGACCAGTTCTGGAGAACCGGTAGCAGAAATTTTGATTAGATCGGAGAACCGGTAAATACCACCTCTGACTTGCCCTGCCCCCATATTGCCCTGCATTCTCTGCTGCCCAAGTCCCAGCTGATCAGGAGGAAATGGGGATTTTGCAATATCCTTCCCTTGGAGTGGGAAGAGAATGGAGATTTTACAGTATCCTTCCCCTGCCACGCCCACCAAGCCACGCCCATAGAACCGGTAGTCAAAAAATTTGAATCCTACCACTGGAACATACTGAAAAAAGCCTCCTCCTTCTCAGGATTTATGGGCCAGTTAAAATGTACATGAATCCTAACACTGCCATTCCCAGCTCAATTGAGACAAACGTCTTGCAACTGATAAGTGCTGTAGAGAATCCTTTGACACAGAATTGTGGCTCCAGCACTGCAATTCATCAGCCCCTGATTTGTTGGATCAACCAGCATGCCAGGTCGTTTGTGGAACTCAACTGCAGGGCTAGTGAGAGATTTGGCTCTGAGATATGGGCTGTTATGTAAAAAGAATACAAGGGCCTTCCCTGGAGGAGGCAGACTGTGGCAACAGGGTCCTGATCCTTCAACAGCATCCCCCTGGGGTTATGAAATCCTGATTTGGAATGAGAAATCATGCTGCTGCATGCTCTTTTCCCTGTCTGTCTGGTGAAAATGAAGGGAGGAAAAAAACAAGGAGACATGAAACATGCTATGAGCAAGAAGTAGCTTGAATGTCATACACAGAAAATGTACCAATGTTACCAAAAGATACTCAGGCAGAGAGTACTACATGCCTGAGAGAAGAATGAAACAGCAGGCAATCAGATGCTTCTTTATTATTGAATGTTCGAGGAATATAATAAATCCTTCATCTCCCTCCTTGTGTTCTGCGGATTGCTTCCTCTGTCTACCGTAGACAAAGTCTGCCTTTTGTGCGGTCAACCAGTCCATCAAGCTACAGAGGCAATCCTGAGAAAGGGGGCTTTTTTCTTAGTAGGTTTATTCTTTCAATCTGCTGCCCAAATCTATATTCCTCTTGTTCAAGGAAGCAGCAGCTGGGCAGATGTGTTTAGATCAGGACCAGGTGGAGAGGGGATATTATAGCTTCACAAACCTCTCTATAGAGGTGGAGGATTTTCTCCCCTAGAGATTTCGTCTGGTGAAATAATGGCAGTGGGTTAAGTTAATTGTTACAGACACCCCAAAACAAGTCATGAGAATATTAGCTCCAATGCTGTATTTCTATAAAGCTTTATTTATAGAGTCTAGTGCCTATTCTTTCGAGAGACCTCTTTCCTGGCAATGTGCCATCAGATCAGAGGTGGGTTTCAGCAGGTTCTGACCAGTTCTGGAGAACCGGTAGGAAATTTTGAGTAGTTCGGAAAACCGGTAGTAAAAATTCTGACTGGCCCTGCCCCCATCTTTTCTCTGCCTCCCAAGTCCCAGCTGATCGGAAAGAAATGGGGATTTTGCAGTAACCTTCCCCTGGAATGGGGAGGGAATGGAGATTTTAGAGTAATCTTCCCCTGCCACGCCCACCAAGCCATGCCTGCCATGCCATGCCCACCAAGCCACACCCACAGAACCGGTAGTAAAAATTTTTGAAATCCACCACTGCATCAGATTGATTAATTACTTTGAGGGAAACTGATAGCAAGGAGCAAAAGCATATAAAGAGGCTACCCAATAATTCATGCATATCTCTAAATGTAAAATTATGCCTTTTAAATTATTTTAGTTGGAAAGTAGTTTGGTAACAAAGGATCAGTGTATAAAAGATCCTGACTATATATTGCTTTAGTCTCACTGAATGGCTTATATTTTAATTATTACCTGCCTTAAGCAATGGGAATAATATGGCAGGATAGAAATTTTCATACTTCTTTCTAATGTTTCTTTCCAAAAGAAGCCTCTTAAAATTAATTGGTATAATCATCATTAACACATAGTGATACATACAGCAAGGTAAAGTGATATTTGCTAACTCATAAGGATTGGTATAAATATACCGGACAAGGGTAAATCTAACAGCAATAGTGTACGCTTCAGCCAAGGATTACAACCAGTGCAAAAGGAATAAAAAAGCGGGTGAGGATATAGTCACAATTTAACTTAATTTAATTTTAATATATAATTAATATTTATATTTACTAAAACATTTTCGTAGAAAATTACAAGGAGAAAACCAAAATGTATTCATATGAAAAGAGCAAACCATTGTGAACAAAACAGATAAAGAAAATTGGAACAAAACTGCATCAATTAGTACAAGCTATACAATTCTAATTATAGCTACATAAAAGATCTGTTTGTAAAGCATGAATTGAATATCAATCACACAGAATCATATTATCCAGTCTTTCCTTTATGTTGATAGAGAGAAAGTTCAAAGGCTGAGAGCTAATACATCAAGTCAAGCTTTGACATCTGATACACAACATACGATGACCTTTTCGCCAACATTAAACAATGTTCTTTGTGAATGCACACATTACAATTTTTTCAAGTAAATTTTAGCAACACATTAAAATGGTTAAACCTTGGCTTTCTTCTAAGAGTTCAGTTTATCATAGTAAAAATATTCAACTAATAAAGAATTAACAAAGTTTGTGACCAAATGTTTTTTGATAGCCTGTTAGTTTCCAGAGGGCACTTGGGAAGTTTCCCAGCTTTCCTGCATTCTCTTTGGTTCAGTGCCTGATGGGCCACTGGCATGAGGAGGTGAATTGAGTAAGGACTCTATTGTCCCTAAGTGGCCACTTTCTGGGTACTGTTCCTGACTGATGCCTTGATTTAATGAGACCCTCTGGCAAAGGAAGCCTCAGAAATTATGCCTGGATCAGAGAAATTTATCATGTAGCCACTGTGACCAATTTGCACAGCATTTTGTTAACAAAAACATTGATATTCACATGGGTAAATCTGCAGGAATGAACGTTTTGCATTATCTTGTCCTGTCTGGCAATCTGGGGCTCTTTTATGGTCTGTGAGTCCTGAAGAAGTGGATAGGATACTATCTGATCTATGTTTTGTGACGTGTAGGTTAGCCTCTTACCCAACCTGACTATTACAAGAAACAAGTAGAGGAGTGACCACGTGGATCCATAAGATTGTCAGTCACCCTGAAAGTGTGAATGGCTTTTGATACTGCAGAGGTTTAGGATTTGGACACTGTTTTGCAGTGGTTTTGATCCTTCCTCTCTGATGGTTGCAGTCTGTTAGTTAGGTAGTGTGGTAGCTCATGTGGTTAGGACACTGGGCAGGTTCGTGTTCAAGACCCGGTTGCTACCACATGATGCACAGTAAACTCCCATCAGCCAGGTCCAGCTCTTGCTAACTCAGCAGTTTGAAAGCAGGAAACCAAGAAGATAGATGGGTACCACTTTGGTGGGCAACTTAATGGGGACATGAAAGAAGTTCCCAACAGGGCATCCCCCAAGCAAGGGTGATGCCACTGTTCAATCTTTTCAATGCTCGTGTCAGGAGCATTGAAGTGCTTCAATGCTCCTGACATGAATGTAGTAATAGTCTCTTATAGTGGGAAGAAACTCACCTTCACTTACAGAGGTCAAAGGGGTTGGTCCTCATACACACAGACAGACACACTTTTAAACATCTACATGAAACTGATAAGGGAAATCATTTGGCAATTTGTGATTTTGGGTTCTTTCTATACTCCCGGTTTCTGCTTGAACTGGTGGAAACCAGAGTTATGAGGGCCTTTTAAGGTACTGCTGTACAACTGTAAAGCCCTTCCGTGTTTGTCACCTGGAAACCTACAGGATCATGTTCTCCAAGCAGACTTTTCTTAGCCTTTTAGATTATGCAGGGACGAATTCTTTTTTGTCCTATGTGTGCAAATGACAGGAGAGCTGAATCTAAAAAGTGTTGCTTCTCCATAGCAGTGTTAATACAATGGGCTCACCATTGAGATGAGACTAGTCCCCTCCTTGGTGGGTTTTAGGAAATCATTAAACAGTATGCTTTTTGAAGAGTAAGTTTTCATTAAAATTACCTGTGTCTTTTGTTGTTCTTATTTTTCTCTTCTACTTTGGTTTTATTTGAGGGATGTGGATTTTATATTGTTTATTTCTCTTGCTTTCATTGCAAGATTGTAACTACTGAGAATTACAAGATTGAAGCATTATAAAAATCAAATAAAACCACTTTAAGATTTATTACATCTCCAACATAAGAAGTTTGATAACAAATCTTTATAAGAAATCAACTGAAGAGTCCTATAAACCCAAATAATATTTTCCCATGAATTAACCTTCTCTTAAGACTGTGAGAAACATATTTAACATTGTTAAAAACTTGAGCCTATTGATTTCGCAATATTATGCGGTAAATTCCAATTCTCTATTCCAGGTTTCTTGTGTATTTTCTATATTTCATTTAAAATGTTTATTAAATTGAATTGTTAGTTTAACTTCTAAAGAAACTTTTTGTAATACATTCAGTTGCACTTGGGATTTTTAAGGCTGAACAAAGGGCCTAACTGATACTTTGACTAAATAAATATATAAACATGTAAAGTGTAATCTCAATAATTTCACCAGTTTATTCCAGGACAGTCAAGCATTCTGTAAATAAAAGAAAGTTACAGAAATTATTCACTGTCAAGAATCCATGATCTTATAATATCCAAGGATGAATAATTTTCATATTGTACTTCTTTCAGTAGTGTGCTAAGAATTCCATCCATACTCTTCTTCAAACTAATGAACATTTGAGGTTACAATTATGTGTTTCTTCTTTGCTTGGGGCAGCTTCACTCTGACTGAAGTTATAAAGATCGATTATTTTAAAGTGATAGATTCTTGTCTCATAGGCTCAATCTGTTGACCATATTGTTATAGAACCATTATGTCTGTCTAGATTCCAATCTTTTGACACAGAAATCTTAATGGGTGGCTATCTTCTTATATTTAAATCAAAGAAAATTAAATAGAGCAAGAAACATGAAGATTTTAAAGCACTTTTTAAAAGCCATGCAAGGCACCAGGTGCTTGGAAGGTTTCCAAGATACAGGTCAAGTTTTAATAAGAGACAGGAAAGGTTTAACCCCTGAGTCACCAGTCAAATGAATGCCATCAACTTTCCAGCCCCAAATGCATCGTGGTCAGTGAGAGCAATGCAGTTATTAAAAGCTAGTTGTGGCTTATTCAGAGGAGTTCTATGGAGTCTAAAAGAAGGCAGGCAAAAGAGGTAAAGAAAAGGGTATGAAAACAAAAGAGGAAGCCAAGTCATTAAAATTGGTTTAAATTCCAGCCACCCTGGCCTCTTAGGCTTACAGCAGTCCAAATCCATGGTTCAAAAATATAGGCTAACCTTCTGAATAGTTTTCCCTTGCATAAAATCATTCCATTTGGTCCTTCAGTGCTTTGTAATTGGAAGATTTCTACTGTGATCAAATCAAAATCCTTATGTTTACAAAAATAATAATTGGCTCCAGGACCGAGGGATTTCTTAGCAAAGCGTTTTCCATTGGAATTTTCTGTATGTCAGAAAGCCTGTCTGCCAACAGCAGAACATCAGTAAGTGCCTTCTGCTATTTTAATTTCTGCCGTGGATGACACTGGCCATTGGCTTGTCTACGCAAATCTTTATATTAACTGGCAGCAGTTTTTCAAAGTTTCAAATACCTTTTCTAGCCTAATCTGGAAGTGCTGGGATCAAATCTGGATCTTTTTGCATGCTGCATTATGCCAGGGAAATGGACAAAAACTGCTCTAATTGCATAGATGTGCCCTGAGTGACTTTCTTGCTGCCTCACAACAGAATAATAGAATAACAGACTTTGGAAGTCTTCTAGTCCAACCCCCTGTTCAAGCAGGAATCTCTATCTTCTGCTTTTCTAACAAAGAGTTAGAATGCATTGTGCTGCAAGAGAACTTTCCCAGTAATTCCAAGATTATAGTCATGCTTAAATGAAAAGAAAATGTTGTTTTGATATTTAGCTGTTGATATGCATGGGAGGATCCCAAATTACTGTGCAATGGAAACTGCATAAGGCCAGGGTTTGCAACAGAACCCGTGGATGAATCTGATTCATTGGTAGGTTTTTATGAGTTAACAATATTAAAAGTACATGACCCAAAGCCATGTGTTCTGCTTATCACAATTACTCATCTAATAAATACAGATTTGATAATGACCATTCATTGTTTGCATCAAAAATGTTGATGGTTTGCTTCCAATCATCTTGGAAACAATTATTTCTCCCTCCTTAATAGAGATTTGGGTTGACTTTTAGGTGAACCTTTAATCTTAAATGATAGAATAATGATTGCTAGTTAATTTCTACATAATGGCTTCTGGCCACTTTTGTACACTACATATACAAAAATAGGTAGCTATAGTAGTCTTTCTCATATGTTACATTGTAGGAAATGAAAATGATGTGCAATTACTACGTAGAGCAGGATGGTCAATTTTAGCCCCAATTCTTTTTTTGGAGCCTTAGTCTTCTCACTGACTATGAAAGCTAACAACAGTTTACTGAACTTTTTCCCCCAAAAACAGACAGCATATGCTTTAAAATAGGTATATTGCAATCAAAACCCAAAGAAAATTCCAAAGGTCTCAAAATTCCCTCCCATCCCATCCATTTGCCCATTTCTATTTGCAGTCTTCAGCCAGCCCAAAGTTTAAGCACGTCCTTAGCTACCAAAAGTTTACCAACCTCTAGTCTAGACTCAGCTTTACTCTGCATCTGATAGGATGCACATTCCAGTCTGTTCCTTCTATTCTTTTTTCTCCCCAACGGAGACACTGACCCGTGCTATGTCATTTGTCACATTTCAGATTCATTCAGCCAGTGGTAGTGAGCTCTGAAAGTACTTGCAAATGAGGGAAAAGCAAAAGAAAATCCTGTTTGGGTTACACTGCATTGGGAAACGGCTTGCAAATTGGTTATGTGACAGGGAAGCCAAGCAACCATCCAAGGATGCTACCTGCTGACACTGGATCTCTCCAATGCTTTGCAGTTGAGAGTTCACTATGTTCAGCTTCATCAATCTCGGGAGAATGGGTTTTTTTTTCCATCAGACAAAACTTTCTGACAGGTGAGCGCTAGTGAATACTGGGTTGAGGCTGGAAGAAAATATCCCATGCTGTTATTTTAATATATTCTTAAATCTACTGCTGGAATTTTATCTTAGCTTGGGCTCCCCTCCAGAAATAAAGGGAAAGAATGTCTGTGTTTTGGGAATGTCAGAAAACTCCATAATATGGATCTGGCAGCAATTTCACCGGCAAGCCCAGTCAAGAGCAAAGCAAGAATGAAGAAGGGCTTGCACACCAGGTTTCTCCCCCACCACCACCACAGTTTTTACTTAACACACACCAGGTTCCACTACTGAAAAAAACTGTTCATTTGTGGGGAGGAGGGAACCTAGTTTTGCAGATCTTTCTCTTCTTCCAGACAGACTTATCTAGGGTATGCAAAAATCTCAGACTTTCCAGCAACCCGGACTGTGTTAAGGGATGGTTTCCATTAGTGTTGTATATATACATTAAGCATAGGGGTGTTGACTGGGGTCAGTTAACTGCCTCATTCTTAGCTGTCAGCAAAACATGTACTTACTCCTCTCTGCCCTCTGTGGGCCACAGGAATATATTATAAAAACCCAGCAAAACATATAATATGATTAAAATGTTTCATATTCAGACCTCAATTGACTCTGAGGGTCAAATATTTTGGCAGCAAAAATACAATCAAGTGTATCTGTGGCAGATATTTTAGTCCACCAACTTTTATTTCAAAGGAAAAATTCAATATTTAAAATGACAATCTTAAAATTGCCTTAGCATTTAAGACTGTTAGCTATGCAATAAGTACTTTCTGTTTAAGGGCCAAATGTAGGTCACTTTATGGGTGGACATATAAAAGACTTGAGACTCATGCCATTGTATCGGGACAGAAAAACAAAAGGTGCTTTTTATATAGATTTTTGAAAATGCAGTTATGTCTAATAGAATAGTACAATATTCTCTTAATATTGATATAAGATTCTCTAATTTGCAGGGTGTCATAATTTCATTGAAAAACTATCCTTGTTACTGTCCTTCAAAAATGTTTGTAAAAACATTTTTACAAACTGAAATTGAAAGCAGAAATAACAATATTTTAATATTCAACAATATTTCCCTAAACATGCATTTCTCTGCTTAGGTATACATTCAGAATTGTTCTTCCTACTGTACAAGAGTTTTGTTATAGGTGTTCCTTTCAAGATTAACTTTCTTGTATCCCTGGAGATGCTGCTATCATTATAAATCAACACAATCATTTCAAGGGTAAATGAAAGCAAATAGCTATACTAGGGCAAATGATAGTTAGAAGCATTCGTCTTCTCTTGTATTTCTGACATGCTCACACATCATAGCTTAAATGTTTACCAAGTATTGCTTTCATAATAATTTGTTTTCCAGTCAGTTTCACCTCATTAGCTTTAATCCACACAATACCACAAACAGTCTGGGTGAATATATTCAAAACTAAACTGTTGAAATTAATCATCCAGAATGGGAATGATGCCCTGGCTGTCTACATTGCAACATCTAACATTTTTTAAAAAAAAAAATATGTTATCAGATTCAACTAATCCTTGATGTTATTCCTAATTGCCTAATATATGCATTGGGTCTGTGTAGGGAAAAGAGCCAGAAGAACAGGAATTGTCCCCTCCGCCTAATGGGATTATCACGATGACTGGCAGAAATCTATTTTAGAGCTTGCCTGAAAACCTGTGCTAGTCCTTACCTGCTTAATACTCCATGCTTCTTCTATTATGCAGAAGAGATGTGCGTCTCGTTCTCTCTCTCTTTCTTAAGGCCTTGAGATGTTCTCTGAGTATATTATTTATGCCCTGCTGCCTGTCATGCCTCAGCTTTCCGGTGGTCATGTCCAGGTCTGATACCCTTTGCTTAAAAAGGAACATTACATGCCATCTCTCTTCTTAAGAGAGTTGTTATCTCTACTCTCCATGGCTTTTTTCAATGTCTGTGCCTCATACTCTCCTTCTTGTCCTTAAATTGTCAAAATAAACTAGATTTTATTTTAATCCAAAAGCCTTTGTGTCTCATTGTTGTGGCCCTTGTTGACTAAGAATGAAATTAGCCCTAGGCCACTGCACTTTTCTCCCATGAACAGAGATATTTTGCTTGCCAGCCCCATAGAAGACAATTATGTAACCAAGGGAAAACACTTGCTGCTGACCTAAATATCCTCAATTACTTTTAACTAGAGTTTACCCATCATCAGCTCTTTTAGGGTATTTCCAGAAAATACCAAACTACCATAATCAAAATTTTACCAGTGAATGCTTTGCTAATACTCAACTGATTTTATGGTGGTTGCCAACATGCTAACAACAAAATGGAGTGACTGACTGAGATTTTTAGAAAACAGGCCAGAAATCTCAAGAAAGAGCCATGTTGGAGGAAGGGAGGGAGATAGAGCCAGAGAAAGAGAAACAAAGCCCCTCCTTCTAGCCATATAATGAAGCAGCAGCCTATCAAAAGAAAGAAATGGGTTTTCATAGGATCTAGGTATCTGCTGCCTGCTTCCCAAACCACCTTCATACTAAGATTGCCCAGAATTTCTGATGTGATTCCAAAGAGATGCTTTGGAGTGCCCAAGCACTCCAAAGTGCTATGTTATAAACATAGCACCTGCCTGCAGTTCCTTAAAGCAGCCAGTTCTTTTCTTCTGTTGCTAAGTAAAAGACGTCAATACGGTAATTTGTCTCCAAAACCATCAAAGTATAGCTAGGTTTGCTTTTGGCATTATAGAACTAGATGTTGGGTTTCCTTTCCAAAGTAAGGTGATCATACAGGAGAAAGTGGTAGCATTTCCTTTTCATACATTCAAATTACAAACATTAAACAAAACTTTACCTACAATATCATAGTAAGGTGCTTGAAAAACATCAGCCGAAGCTCATCCAAGAGGTGTCTACATTTTAGAGATAAGAGAGACACACATCTGGAGAATCACTTGTTCCTTACTTCTGTTTTAAACTATCCTTGTATATTGGAGGTACAGTAATTGCCTTGGGCTGCATTATTTGATGTGCCTTGAGAGAGATGTATGTAATGATCAGATTCTTAGTAAGGTATCAGAAACTAAAACATATCAAACGGCATTCTCAGTTCCTGGCACACATTGCTTCTTGAACTTTGCAAGTAAAGAAAGGATGAGTCCCAATTATCTAACAGCTGCCAACAGCAGAAGTAATTAGCAGGGGCAGGTGTTGCTTTGAGGTATGTGAATAGGTTTACAGCTTAGTGCCTATGAGTCAGGGTAAGTGTCAGACCACAGGCAGGTGGCCTACCTGGGAGTCAGTCCAATTGCAGGCTGATCTCCCTCTCGGCTAACCCTTTGTCCAAGATGTTCTTGTAGCTGAACAAAGCAGAAAGCAAACCTGTACCGAGAACTCTTCCACCAAGCTGACTGTCCTTTTCTGCAAAGTATGGTGGGTGGGAAGACACAGCATAAAGAGGTGGCCAGGAATTTCATGAGAAAGGGAAATCAAGAGTGCTGCACTGGAATAGAAATATGGCACGTGTTAATGCATCAGTTGCTGAGTCAATTAATATTGAACAAAGGGGAGATAAAAATCTGCACTGCCAGGAGTTATCTGGGTCCTATTCTGGCGGCAGGACTCTGCTGTCTTGCTACCTGGGGTTAGCTGCTCACTCATGACAGAATTTGTGATGTGTCTCTGTCATTCTATCACTAATACGTGCATCAAATGTTTTTTTCTAATGGTTCTGCACTTAACTCTTCTTATTTTGCTCCAGTTTCTTTGATGGGATTAGCAGCTACAATATACTGCTATCACAGGATAGCCGGCACAACTTGCTTTCTGCAGCTATCATTTTATAAGCTGCTAGGACTCTTAGAAATTTAATTCAAAAGTCTGTTGGAGGGTAGAAAAGAAGTCTCACACACAGAGAGAAAAGCACAGAACTAATGAGTGAAGGTACTGCAATTTGTTACTATACAAAGATAGTGCCAAGTGTATTCATAAGACTTTATGTTCATAGGTGTAGGCATTTCTATCTGTAGTGACCTAGCAGAATATAAAAAATAATACATATTACTACTTAACTTTGCTTTGCTTATAATACAAACTGCTTGGCTGCCTTTTTCTTCCTCCTCCTATACTATATTATCTACAAGCTTAGGAATGCTAACAGCTTCTCCTTTTAATCCTCTCTTGCCCAGTTATCCAGTGCCTGAACCATGTGGAGTTTGCTCTGCCACCATCTAGAGTCCAAGCCTGTATTTTTTTTTTCCTGATAGTTCTTTTCTACAGGGTCCTCTTTGGTTTCAGCTGTCTCAGGCACCTTCCTCGATCTTCTCTAGGTGTGGATGCTCTTGTTGTGCCAGCTACTACCTCCTTTGCTCTACCCCCTGAATAATCATCTCTCCCACAAAACTTTGAAGAAACCCCCACCCCTTCTGTTTACCTGCTTTGGCTTCTTTTATTTTTCCCTCTTTTGCACCTTAGGAGTCAGGTGGAAGGGTTTCTGAGGAGTTTTATACTTTTTTCCAGGGGTGAAATTCAAAATTTTTCCTTGCTGGTTCTGTGGGCATGGCTTGGTGGGCGTGGCAGGGGAAGGATACTGCAAAATCTCCATTCCCACCCCACTCCTGGGGGAAGGATATTGCAAAATCTCCATTCCCACCCCACTCTGGGACCAGCCAGAGGTGGTATTTGCTGGTTCTCCAAACTACTCAAAATTTCCGCTACCGGTTCTCCAGAACCTGTTAGAACCTGCTGAATTTCACCCCTGCTTTTTTCCTTTCTCTACAAGTGCTTATATACCTCAGCTAGGCAGCTGACTGCAGAGAAAAACCTGCAACCTTAACACAGTACTCTCATGTCACATTTTTTACAAAAAAATTAAAGTTCATCCTTCCACAAGATCCATAGATCGAAGGTGTGAAAGTTTCTCTCCTAATAACATCCAAAGCTATATAGGTGAATGTCTTATCCCATGTCTGGAGGTTGTAAGGATCTGACTGGGGAACAAGAAGCTTCAGCTGAACCTTGGCAAGAGGTTGCTCTAGATTTTGGGGCCTATTGGTCCCAGGACTTCTTTGGTGTTGGATGGAATTGCACTGCCCCAGATAGACCCAGTGTGGGACCCTGGGAATCCTCCTAGACCACAGTTGTTGAACTCGTGGGCCGTGGGCCAGATGCATCATGCGCTGGCCATGCCCATGCCCGGTTTAGTGAAGGGGGGAAAAGTACTGATACATCATGTGATGCTGCTGTGACGACACCAGTATGACACCCCTGTCCTAGACTCATTATTCCTGTTCAATGAGCAGGCTGCAGCTGCGGTTATCATGGCCTTTGCAAAGCTATGTCCTGTTTGTATATTTGTTTTTTATACTGTTCATTTCTTACTTTAGATTTCTATATTTTTATATCTGTTGTTTTTATATTTGTGGTTTTATTCAATTATTGTGTGCCACTCAGAGTTGCTTTTGGGTAAGCTATATAAATTTGATTAATAAAATAATGAAATATACAAAACTTAGAGATAATGGTAACATTATTAAAGGGCTGGGGATGGAATACCAACAATGATTTCGGTAGATTCAGGAATACTGCTTGAAGCTTGCTTTGGTCATTCATTAGTCAATTTTCTTGATACGATGGGATAGACAGAAATGGGATTGATAACTGTTGGGCATCACAGCTTTTGGACAGCACACTGGGATGTTGGAAACAGAATGGAGCAGAAAGGAACAATAGTCCAATACCCAAAACATGCATTTTACAAAGATTTGACCTTATGCTTTCTGGAACTTATTAAATGTTGTTTGGAAATGTTTTATAGGGAGATGTTCTTTCTTGCAAAAAGAGGAAACAAAGCCCATCTGTGTTATAGTGTCTTCATTTGGTTGCGAGAAAAGGTCACACTGCAAGAAGATCTGTACATCAGTCAGCCTAGCTCATGAAGATGAGATTGGAGTGAGGAGCTGTCCCTCTCATATATCCCACCCCCCCTTCTCTCACACACACACAGACATAATTTCTCTCTCACCACACACCTATGCTCTCTGCAAAAGAAAGCAGCTGAGAAGGTAATAAATTCTCTGTGAAGGTGACCTTCTTTTACTCGTCAGTCCTATTTACTTAGGCTGAAATTTATTTTCAACTCAAACAGGGGCAATAGAGCCACCTACTCTTTTCACAAATAGTATGCTTCCCAATACATGCCAATCAAATTAAATATCAGAGCTGGACAACCATCTATCAGGATGCTTCGTTTTGGATTTCTGCACCAAGCAGGCATTAGACTCAATGATTTTTATGACCCTTCTCAGGCTGAGAGCTTTCTCTGAGCATGGATGCTCCTATGGCATACCAACTGCAGTTTATACCAACATTCTCTCTTAGTAGTACCCTCTTGGTTTTGTAGTTGCCTCCCTATTGTAGTTACTTCCTAGGGGAAAGCATGAGAGGCAATGTTCTTCTTTCCAAATGTCATAGAAAAAAAATCAGATTCCCCCAATTTGATACCCTTGACATGTGCTGTAATTCCTGACCAGCATAGCCAAAATGGCAGCTGGAAATGCAGTAAGACTGATGTTTCCCTTGATGAAATTTTTCTGTGAACCTGAAGGAAACAAGGAAATGATTTTGGAGAAAGAATCTATTGGGAAATAGGTAGAGAAACATTTGAAGTAGGAGGACATTGCAAACAGATTCGAACTATCTCTCCTTCCTCACCCAGAACTCCCTGAGAAGAAGAGGGAAAGAGAAGCAGACTTGCAAGATTATTATTATCTATTTCAATAAAGTCTGTTCCTAGTTGTCCTGTGAAATGGGTCTGTGCATTCATTTGATGGTTTGGGATTTCTGAATGAACCAGTGGGTTACTGGGAAATGTAGGAAGCTACTCTCTGGAACTGAGTGCTTCAGAAATATAAAAAAGGTAGCTAAAGATAGAATGTTATCAGATGCAGGATGCGAAACTCCAGACTACCACTAGATAACAGCCTAGAGCTAGTGTTTCCTGCATTTCCTGCTGGGTAGTGGTTTTCAACAGTTTTGGAACCCAGATCTGGTAGTTAACTGAAGCAATAATAAAGCTTAAAGATATAGATCATGAGCGTCAGTGAAACCTTTTGGCTCGCCTGGACTGCACTGAGTGAAGAGGAATTGTCTTGGGTTGCATATAAAATACATAATATGTTTTTATAATATAAAATCACATAATGTTGAACGTTTAAGATCTTGTGGGGCTGTATCACTAGTGACCAGGGCTGCATGCAGCGCATAGGTCGTGGGTTGAACATGCCTGATGTAGATTATAGAGCATCTTTTGAAAGCTACAATTGTTATCAACAGCATAACTGTTATCACCATACTGTGGAAGGTGAATATAAGAAGGAAAGGGACTTCCTTCCTTTAAACTTCCTCAGCCTTGATTGACCTTCCTATCGCATTTAAATGAGTGACTTCTATGCCACCAGCACAGAAGTAGCAGAACTCTCAATCTCATCCCTTCCAAAGTCCTGGCTGAAAATGTTCAAAATAATGTTGCACCAAGAAGAGTCAGAGAAGAGAGAGACTAAGAAATAAGATAGGTCAGTAGTGAAAGATTAGAAGAGACTCAGTTGAAAGAATTTAAAGGGCTGTTAATGGTACTTAAAAGCAAGTCAGAACCTACTCAAGGGACGCATTTACGTTTTTCACATCTTATAGTTTATAACTAACAAGGTTCACAGAGCCTTAATGTGGTTTTGGATTGGGTGGATAGTCAGTTGTAGTTAATTCAATAAATCATATTTAAGCGGCATATGGCTGAGCATGGGGCAAGAAGCAAGGCATTAAGTTTGGATCCCTAAAAATAAGTTACATCAGTATTACAGTCAAGCTTGCTGTTGGAGATGCAATTTAGGATGTTGAACATCAACCTGCATGGTTTGGTCTTATCCTAATATTATAATATTTGACTTGATATCAGTAGAATTATTAATGTGACCAGATCAACTTGTGTGTTGAAGATGCATAGGTAGTCCATATGTACTATGCACTACATATAATAAGATATCAAGAACTGTGAAATTTTAAGCTAAAACTTTTCATAGAAGAGTAGAACATATACAAGGATGAATCTGTATGTAGTTTGAAACAATGGGTTGCTAGGTGCTGTATGTTGAGTTTTGAATAAACATTTGTTGGTTTCTGAATAAAGGTTTAAAAAAAGTAGACTTTCAAGGAGCAGGGTCAATTTTTTGTTGTTTAGTTTGTTCTAAGCATTATCTTATTTTTTCCCATTTAAAATTGTTATGATTATATTAAAAGTGTTGTAAATATACTCTAGAAAAATTGAGAGGATTGGGGAGTGTACAAGCCTGAAGCTAATTAACATCACAATAAACTAAAGACTACCATTACAGTTATGTTCACACACCAAAAATGAACATAAACAATGATTTACAAATCACAATGACCATGTTCCCATAACATGCTCATCTAAAGCAAGTATACCACTTAGGGCCTGAAGTGGTTGCTTGGTTTGGCAAGCATTAAGATAGAATGCTAGGTTTAGTTAAGTGATTTGTAAACTGTGGTTTACAGTTTAATGTAATATATGAACATGAGTATTGTTGATAATAGCTATCTATTAGCCACACCTATCATATGAATATAATAGATTTGTTTTTCATCTAACAAATAGAAACACTGCTCTTGCAATTGATGCATGGTTGTTAATATTGCATACATATGAGTTTGCATATATTGGTAAACCATCATCAATGTGTATATTTCTGAAGAACTGGGATTAAAGCCTCATGAGATAGGAGTTTAAATTCTGTCTCTTTAGGACACACATTAACAATGAAAATAAAATGTATAAATCTTTCTAATTCTCCCCATATTTCTTCTCAACTGCATGTAATAAGAAGGAAAGATTAGCAGTTAAGTCAAACTCTGAAGTGTGATGGAGGGGAAGTTTCTGAATACCCTGCATTTTAGTCCTCCATTAGAAGATCTTTGAAGTATTACTTCAAAGTAGTTACTTCCTTCCTTCCTTCCTTCCTTCCTTCCTTCCTTCCTTCCTTCCTTCCTTCCTTTCTTTCTTTCTTTCTTTCTTTCTTTCTTTCTTTCTTTCTCTAAATTTATATAGTTACCCATTTCCACAAGTCAGTCTGTGTGGCAAGCGATTTTAACAAAAAAAGCTATTACAAAAATCAAACCACACAGCAGCTAAGAGAAATAAACATTAATCATCAACATCCTTTAAACACTCAGGATTCCAGGCCCAGACACAAAATCAAGGCCAGCAAAATCAATCTAATCTTGGGGGGGGGGGTATTCCCAAGGTTGGACATGATGGAGAAAGCATTCAACTTTGGGCTTTAACAGCAGGTATTCCTTAGTTGATGGGATCTGATGGCTACAGCCCATCCTGATGGACTGTATCAGATGGTTAGGAACAACAAGGGAGAGATGGTCCTGTACTAACTTGGTCCCATGCTATGAAAGGCTTTGACAACCAGCCTTTTCAATTGCATACAAAAAACTAATGCACTTCTCGGAGTCATGGTTTGCATTATTACCCATTCTGCATCATTAAAGCTTCCAAATGCTCTTCAAGGGCAACCCCATATTAAAGTATATTACAGCAGTCCAGACAGGAGGCCATGAAGGCATGAGTGGCAGTGAGCGCAGCCCAGTTTTCTTGATATTGGAAAGAACCAGTCTTGAAAGCTGTAACAGGAATACTTTATTAGTTTTCTCTCTCCAGACTTAGAGCCCTGGAAAAAACAACAACTGGGTCATATGGGACCTGGGATGCTAATCCCAAAACATCTGGAAGGCCACTAGTATATCATCAGAATTGACAAAATCATCAATCAATTATAAAAGGCAGCATTACTTGAAATAGTTTACATCATCAAACAACATCTGCCTATTCCAGGTCCTTGGGAAGGACTTGATAGGTGGATAAAAATGCCAAACCCTGTTTCATGACAATGGCTGACTATGTGACCAGCCATAATTTATTAAATTTGTATGCCACCTGACTCCCAGTGACTTTACGTGTGTGCAATTCTAATTTAAGTATGTTCAAATTGACATGGAAAATGGTTTAAGGGGGAAAAAATGACAACTTGACCAAAAAAAGAAGGAAAAAAAACCCAGTGAAATAGGACAACTTGAAGAAATGAAATGGAGTAGAGAAAGAGGACAGAGAAAATTGTCTCTGTATAAAAAATTGAAAGAAAAATCTGTTATATATTTGTAAAGGTGAAATTTGTATGGAATCTTTCAGCCTTTATTTTCTTACAGTACTTATGGAAGCCCATGGAACCTTTTGGGTATCCTAAAAGTCTTTGTCACTCCAGGAAATGCCAATATCTCATTTGTTTCACCTTCAATCTTATAAAAAGCCCTTGTTCCTGAAAGACTGTAGCCAGGTTAAAACACAATTAATCTCCTGCTGCACCTGGCGTGAGTGTGTATTTGTGGACGTGGGTGAATATGTGTATATATTTGTGTGTTAGCATTTGGATGTATGCCAGTGTCCATATACCCTTCAACTTTCTCTCCTTGGGAGAATCGAGTTTGCAATATCTCCCCCACCCTTCCTGCCTTTGCCATGCCTGCCGGCTGCTGTGATTGCTGCATGCAAGGCTGAAAGCATTGTTTGAATGATGAGGCTGGACTAGGCTAGATAGACCCTGGTGCCTCAAGAGAGGGAGAGAGCAGCTGCCTCTCCTTCTTTCCATCTCTCTCTCTCTCTTTCTCTCTCTCTCTCTCTCTCTCTCACTCACTCACACACTGTCTCTCGCCTGCCCAGAAATCAGATCAGAAAAGCAGCGATGAGCTGCTTTCTTTCCTGAATTCCAGAGAAACAGAGAAGTTGAAGGAGGAGGCAGAGCTATAGAAGCACTACATACCTTTGCCAGTGCCAGAGTTTCCACTAGGGCTTATTTCCCAATGCCCTAGAGGAACTAGTTATGCTCTGGGAGGACTTCCCTCTCCTTTCCTTTCACCCACCTTCGAGGGACATGGTTTTAAGTGAGAATTGCAGCTGAGATTTACCACCATGCTTAAGTTTCGAGCAGATCGTCGCGTCAGGTAGGACTTGCCAAGTGATGCTCTAAAGTGTTGGGGGAAGGGTGGCAGTTCATGGCCTTGCTCTTTCTGCTTGTTTTTTTTTGGGGGGGCAGGGAGTTATATATTTCATCTTGTGGCTTTTGGGGAACTTCATTTTTGTCAGTGGCTGCTGCATTGCAGTGCTCAGGATAGCAGATGGTTTAACTCAGGAGTTTGTGGAACAGGACCAGGCAAGGCAACTGCTTCTAAGGAAACATTTAAGAGATTCAGGGGAAGTTGTCTTTCTTGTGCTAGTGCTGAACCCTGAAAGCTGAAATGGGGGTGGGGGGGAAGGAGAGATTGGAGGAATGCCAGCAAGAGCTGCAGAAACCACACACAACTACAAAGGATGCTGAAGGAAAGAGGAGCAGAGTTTCACAATAAAGGCAGACCTGCTTCTGGCTGAATTGATTAAAGAACTCTTCTGTATAAAGACTGACATGAAAGCAGATCAGTAACTAAGTACTGTAGAGCCCCAGAGGCAATATCTGTCCATAAATAACAGGATAACTCCAAGAAAGTTAATTTCCTCAGAAACTGGGCAACTTATACTCAGATTGAGACTTTTCCCACCTTAAACGCCTTAAGAAGGAGGGTACAGCTTCAATTGTTATGTTAAAATAAAAAGGGCAGGCAAATGCACATTGAAGGCATTCTCCAGTGTTGCTAAGAATGGTTTCATTACATGTGAAAGCCCTGGTGCAAAGAGGCAGTAATCTAATACTATGATGACTCTGATTTTTGCTCCAAGGACTTTCTTCTCATTTAAGTTTTAACACTGGAAAAAGTGCAGGGAGAGAGAGAATCAGGAAGGTCATGGAAAGTAGGATAAAGGATGAATATGAGTAAATGCAATGTTAGATACCATGTAGAGCACTGTGATGCATTGGAGTGAGTTGGATTAAATAGGAGCTTCTGACTTGACATTTGGCTGGGTGTGGAAGATCCTGTTTATAGATACAAATCCTGTTTTTTGCTCAGATTCTTGAATTGGGTAATTCAATTCAAACACGCAACCCAATTGTTATAATAAAAAAAAGTTTATATCTGTCTTTCTGTGGGAAGCATTCTCTTAGCTTGATGTGTCTCAAAGAAGGGATTTACTTCTATTTCAAATTATATTGTCATCCTTAGAAATATTGTTGTTCATTTTTTAATGCTACTGAGTTGATATGAAGAAATAAGCAGTAAAATCCTAGAATGCTGTGGATTTTTTTAAAGAAAATTCTGCTGAGGCTATTTCATACGTTCAGGTGAAATTTCACATAGTTTGGTGATTTAGGCTTAACTTAAAACTTTAACATAGTGTTGACCCAATACAGTAACAACACGTTCTCTAGTGTTAATGTCATTTACAGTGCTTGGATCTATTTCCAGTTGCCACACAAACCTAAAAGTTATACTGATTAACTTATTCAGCAAATTATGCATGGAGAGACAGATAATATGCAAGGTTATATTTGTGAAATTGGTTTGAAAAGTAGTAGACGTCTTAAAACAGATTATTTGTTTTCCTTAGCAAAGCTGCTTGTTGTTTCTTCATCTTCAGTTCTTGAGAGTAAAATGGAGAATACTATCTCCATAAAACTTGGCCTTGGTTCTTATTTGCAGATCTTAATTCTGATGTGGGCATTCTGGCCTACATTGCAAATATCTTTTAATAATAAGTAAACTGTATGAAGATGCCAAAATAGATAGATCATATTTAAGATCCTGAAACCCTCCAGAAGATAATAGTTTCCTTTTTACTGAAATGTTTTTCAGCATTATCATTTTCTTATCTGGAATGCAATTTTTGCTAGCGTTGATGTGCCTGCCCTAGTGTGCATCCTCCCTCTACTCCAACTCCATTCTCAGAAAATTAGAAAATGATATATGATATATCTGAAGTTTCTCTCTTTTAGTGACACATCTGTTACAACTGGCACCATTAAAAACATATTGAGGAATGAGTTCCTCTTCATTGCCAGTTTATGCAAACATATAACCACCTACTTCAAATTTCAAATGGAACATCAAGCCTTCTATCCTTCTATCCACAATAGTCTAGGTTTCCACAATTCAGCTTTTCTGAAATCTTGACTCTATCTAGAGCTTTTCTCATATAATGGCCCATCCTCCTTCATACTAACATAGCTAAAAACAAGGACAGACACTTTAATGACCCAAAGATTGCAGCCATATTTGTTTATTGTTGTTCTCAGATAAGAAATTGATCATAATATTTTTTTTTCACAAAAAAGTATCCTCATTGAGAGAAATGTTTGATGTCTGTTATATTTGGGATATGTTTTCTGATGGTTGCTTCCATTAATAACGTACAGTTTATGAAGTCAATTTACCACACAATTGCAAGATCGTATGCAGTAGAAAAAGTTAACATTATAAATAAATTCTCTCTCTTGATCCTTCATTATTTTTCAAACACCACTACAAATAAACATCAAGATAATCCAGAACTAAATTTAAAATATAGAAGATGAGCACAATATTGGATTTTGCCAACAGTCAATTTGCTGATTATCTTAAGAAAGTTAGAAAGCATTGCACCTATTTCTGAATTCTGCATGGCAGTGTGGTTTTGCTGAGCATTTCTCCAAATTTTCTGTCAGAATGACATAAACACATTGTCTATGGAATAAGTAGGCATTCCAAATACACACCCAATCCTGAAACATGCCTTTTTTATTTTTTATTCATGTGCATAGCAGTAAAATCAGGCTATAGTCAGAAGTAGTAGTAAGAAAGTTAGTTATGGGTTCAGCAGGCTGATTGCAGGAGGGAGCTCACTATGATGTCAGTATGGTAAGAAAAGCATCAGGACCCTGGACAGAACCCAGAAATGCTGGCAGAAAAACTGAAGCCAGCAAGCAGGTAGCACTGGTCAGATGCCAACTGAAGGTTGACATAATGCTGCAGAAGTGATGTGTGATCTTGGCATTGCTTCTTTACAGCAAAGCAGCTAGTTAAAGGGACAGTGACATATTCCAGCCATTGTGGCAAGACTCCCGGATATACATACTGGCTAACGTCTCTGGAATAATGGCAAATTTCCTTTTGGAGAGGGGGGTATTCAAAGATGTCATCTGAGAAATAATCCCAAATTGGATCACAAAGAAGGATGGCAGCTCATGTCACCAGTCATCAGTGGATGTGAGGATTTTCTAAGTGTGTGGGATGTGAATGAAAGTAATCAGCCAGTGAGATTTTTTTTTAAAAGTCTGTAGTCATGATTAGAATACAACTTTTTCTAGGTTGAGAGCTACATTTAGTCTCTGTGTGGCATACTGGAGACTGCACTCCAAACATTAATGAGGAGGTCTAACATAAAATCTTTGTTTTCCCATCATATCATGTACATTTAATTAGAATCAATTATAGCTAATATGATTACTCTGCTATTTTCAGCCCATTTATCTAAGTTATCAAGATAAATCTTATTTCTGTCTTCTCAGATGTTACCTTCAAATTTGATAAAGATTTGGTCCATTTCTATGTGAAATGTTTTAATACAAAGAACAGATACCTCTCTCCAGTTAAATGAGAATTCTGATGATAATTGAGAACAGTTTTCAGGTCTTGTATATCTTCTTGTTATATCATCCAATCCACATTTAAATAGCATACTAATTAAAACATTATGGGTTACTTTATGAAATCCTTGCTGAATTCAATGTATATTTCATTCAATAAATTTCCCACAATCTACTAAGGAAATAATTTGATTTAAAGTTGGGGTATAGTCTGTAAGATTTATTTGTGATAAATTCTTGGTGATTTCTGATAATTCCTGAACTGTTTTCAAGAAGTTTATATAGTATAGATGACTTTATTATTATTTTATTATTTGCTCTAGAATTTCTGAGGCATTGGTGCCCAGCTTTTTGGCCCAAACATGAACAATGTT
Source organism: Pituophis catenifer annectens (assembly GCF_029215685.1). Taxonomy (NCBI): domain Eukaryota; kingdom Metazoa; phylum Chordata; class Lepidosauria; order Squamata; family Colubridae; genus Pituophis; species Pituophis catenifer. The sequence continues at coordinate 169,501,244 of NW_027256883.1, read as the reverse complement.
ACACCTTCTCCAGTTATCTAGCTTTTCATTAATTGTCCAAGATTTCTCAAAGACAACACATGATTCTTGGTGAAGCCATTAATAAGTTATTTCATTACCATTGGAAAAATTTGTCTGGCCATGCACATGTAAATTTATTCACAATAAATTAATATTTCTTTACAATAGTTCTGTGAATCCAAGCTTCCCAAGCTTATCCCAAGAATGAACCAACATTGGCATCCTTGTCATGATAAAATATAGCCTTTGGTATTGAACTGGCTTGGGAAAAGAAGTTGGGATTTATTTAAAATAGGGCTAAAGATTTGGGTATAAAATTCAGGTGAATACTAGATGACAGCAGTGGATCAGAACTTTTGTGCCTCTTTGTTACCATCTCATAGTCATCTGTGTTTTTACAATTCAGAATTGGTAGCCTTGTGCAAAAGAGCTGTTGTTTCCTTGGAGGTGGGAGTAAGAAAACATTTAAAGATTTACTTGATCTATCTCAGTGCACATTCCAATGCACAGTTGTATATATGTTGAAGAAATGCCATCCATTTTCAAAACTCTTCTAATGCAGAAAAGTAAGCCATATGAAAAATCCTAATAAAACAAAGCATAGGTAGGAGAAGGAGTGGTATAACCTGGGAGCAGAGTTAAAAGAGGGATCAGTCTAGAATCCCTACCGAGCCACAAACGAACTAGGTCCAACCTCCCTTGAAATCTGTTGACCCTTATCTAACCCAAAGTAGGTGTTAATTATTAGTTGAGAAGATTCTTGTGCATAGGCATGATTAACAATAAATCAGTTTAATTAGACCCGCACCTGTGGACCTGATCTTTCAAGTATGACAGCATGCTTTTCCTACAATTATATATTATACAATTATATAACCTCTCAAATTTCTGCTGACTTTGCATTTGGGTAATTTGCTAATTTGGGGGTGGGGGGAAATGAGGAAAGTGTTGTAGTTGATTTTTTTTACACCAAGTTTAATTCAATATAGAAAGGCTGTTTTATAACGTTCAGGTTTCCCTGAATGCAAAACCACGTTTAATAAGAATGGGTAAAGTATGGAAACTTTGATTTAAATATGGGGATTTTGGTAAATTCTTCAACCTGAGTTAGAGAAACTCTCTACAGCAAAAGCAAAAGCCATTTGTATCTGGCCAGGTTCTTCCCAAGCTGCTTATCTAGAGAATATAAATTAGCACAGTCTGAATAAATTGGCCATATTTTTTTTTCTGTATCCAAATTCTGTCATTCTGTTCTTATGAACGTACCACAACCTCATCTCTTACAGTTTTGGTTTTGCTCACAAGTTTTTAATATTTATTGGGAAGGAAGGCCAGACCAAACTGTTTAAACCAGTCTTGATCAACTCATCATTCAATACAGTGCACATCATTTTTGCCCAGTATGGTCACTGTACTTGGCCAAGTGCAATTTCTGGAGTAGTTTATCTATCTGCTTTTGTTGTGGCCCGCCAGCGGCCTGCGCGGATTGTTGCTGATCCCAACGATGAGGAGGCTGGTGTGGTGTCGCGCCAGCAGCCTGTGCAGCTGGCACTCGAGTCAGACAGCAAGGAGGCTGAAGAAGATGTGGTGCCAGAGGCAAGGATTCAGCCAGGGCCTTCAGAACCTTCAGAGGCTCCTTTAAGTGAAGAAGATGAAATGGAGGAGCCTCTTCTCAATGCACGAGCATGCAGAGCTGCCAAAAGGCAGGAGTGATTACTCAGGAGGAGGTCTCCTCGAGAGTAAGTCTTGGGGCTAATTGGCCACTCCCTTAGCCTATTTAAGTTTGCACACAGCTTGTAAAAAGCTGCAGGAAACAACATGTGTTCGTCCGTTCGTTCGCTGATCATTGACTTTGAATTTTCTCTGCAAACCTGGCTTCTGGGCTTTCTGCCAAGTCTAATAAGACACTATCATATCTGTGGAATTTCTGGCAGGTTGTTAAGAACATGTTTATTAACAGCCTACATTTGCAAAAGACTGTGTTTTGAAGTAAACTAGTTTTGTTCGGAGTTTGTGTGTGCTACATTCTTTGGGATCCATAGCTGGGGCAGAACAGCTTTGCAGGACTGCCTGTTTTGGAGATCTTCAATGCTGTTTCCATTCAAACATTCACACCAGGCCTTCAGAGAGAATAGACTATGTAAAATAAAGAAGTTGCATAAAATTATATGAAATTTTGCGCACTGGGACAAGAAAGCTAGACATTTGCACTAGTGCCATTCACATGCCAGATTGATCATGCTGTATGTTCATTTAATCCATGAAATGGGGTTAAAACTGTAATTTGGTCTGTCACAAGTCATTAAAAACTTGTTTATCTTTTCTTTGATATGGATTTGTGTGTGTATGTGTGTAGGAAATGACAGCCTGCTTTTTGTAAACATAAAACTAATAAAGCTCAGCAGGCCAAGATAACATAATGTATTCTAATTAAAATCTGCATCCGGAAAAGCACATCACAGAGCACAGCTGGCTTGATTTGTTTTGGCTGCTGTAATTTAATAGTTTTGTTTTAGTCAGTGCGCCTCAATTGTAAAAGCACAATCTTACATGGAGTAGGTATTGCATTGTAGGGATCTCAACTGATGCCTTTCTGCACATTATATGGATTTAGGCATTATACTGAAATGGGAAAATTCTCAATTGTGCCATTATGGCCTCTGAATTCATTATTTAAATGTTCCCTAAGAACCCTTCCTTCTGTATGTATCAGAAAGAGAAGTATTCTATAGCTGCCTCTTTAGTGGATTAACTCAGTGCACATACTATTATTTACTTCATGTAATATCAGCCCTGTGAGGCAGTCCAGACAAGAAGCACACCCACAAGTATTAACTCTACATTTGTTGTAAAGTTCCATTAACAGAATGTTGCATGTCTGAAAATATGTACATCTTCCTCTTACACCTGGCCCTTACACTCCAAGAAATTAGGAAGGATCCCTTTTGAAAGCAACTCCATTCCTACTGTAGACTCGGCCACCTCTTATTTGATTGTTGCCTGCTCTGTGGCTTTTCCTCAAGGTCATTCTCATATACCATTACAGTTGAAGAAGAGTTTGAGGTGGTATAACCCCAAATTTCTCCTGTACATTTGCATGCAATGGTAATCATTTTAAATTGTTGACTCTATAGAAATGGCCTAATATCTCTCAGCCTGGAATCAGTAGAGCATCGACTTTCTATGCTAAAATAGCCAGCTACATACAGTTCCAGAGAAGACCGAGAAATGACATATATAAAAGGCTCTTAGATCAGTCCAATTCTCAAAACATTTTTCTGGCAGAAGGCTATTTGAAAATTTCAAAGTATTGTTTTTAGATTTCTGCCAAGAAATGGTGGCCATGATAATCCTTAAGGAGCTATCAAAAACAGGCTGCATGGTTTCTAATGTCTCATTAATGAGCTTGCTTGAAACAGTAACACATGACTGTGTTATTATTCTCCTACAACTTTAATATACTATGGACTCATCATATGAAATGATTATGCTTCTAATTAAATAACAGCAGCTATTTTAAAAAATGCTTTATTGTTAGTGGTGATAGATATTTGTGTGCAGCAGCCTGGGGCCTGTAAACAACTTTTAGCTAGGTAAGGCAAAAAAATACTGGATGGCAAAGTCATGATTTGTGTCGACATTGATGTATTATGAGTAGAGTTGTCTGTTTCATTGCAGCCATCAGCTTAGATGTTGCTTTTGTCAGATCATTATAGCAAAATTTCCACTGAGACTGAAAACTCTAGAAGATGATGATTATTGCTGTTTATCTTTTCAAAATTCAGCAGTTTCCTGGAAATGTTCTATAGGTACAATTGTTTTTGATGGATGAAGATTAGGCTGGAGAATGTATTTCAGATAGAAGTAATGGCTAGTACTTGTCTGTATACTGGATTGGTACCTCTAAACGGATCAAGGCAGATTGATTTCCATCTCCAAGATATACTCATAGTCAACTTACTACAGAAGCTGCAAAAGAGATGCACCTTGAAAAATACATATTCTCTGTTAATTAATTATCAGCCAAAGGCAAATTACATTTCCATATAATCCACATCATTAATTCCTTGTCTGTTTCTCTGTTTGTTTTTTTTTCTTAGCCATAATGAAAGACGGAACACTTTCCTTCATCCAGTGATTGGCCAGACCCCAGGAGAGAACAACCATTTTGGATTGCAAAGGTTGGTGGTTTTTAGTGCCTTGCAATATTGGACATAAAATGGAAGTTCATGAAAGAGCATAGAGCATAAAATTTAAGGATGAAAAATATTAAATGAAAGAAAATAGTCTCTTAGTTGTCTAGAAGTTTAGCTCGAGAAAAAAGGGCAAGGATTTGCCCAAAGGAGATTTGTATTCTGTCTGATTTGATGAATTCCTGGTTTAAGTTAATGTTAAGATCAATACATGGACATGTATTTGTGGTATGGAAGTATAAGAAGCAAAGTCAGTTTCTTGGGATTGTTAATGATGTATTTTTCCTCTCCTTCACCTGCAATCCCAGATCTGTCTTTGACATGTCAAGCAAAGCAAGTAGCAAGCGGCCGGCAACAGTCACCAGTGAATCCTCTAATCACACAATGGTTTCAGAGGTGCCTCAGGAACGACCAAATGGCAGGGTATGTTTGCTATATTGTGCATTGTGGTCTTGCATATTTTTCTTTTTGTGGCTCTGTTCTGATAGGATTGTCCAAACCTTCTGGCTGTCAAGTTTTCCCATCTGAAAAATAAGGTGTAATTGATCTGCTACTGTGAAATTCACAGCACTATAGAACAACCTACCACATTGTTGTTCAAAGTTTAAAATCATATTTCACTTCATGCTGTCCAGGGGTGGGTTCTAATTTTTTTTACTACCAGTTCTGTGGGCGTGGCTTATTTTGTGGGCGTGGCTTGATCGTCATGTGACAATTCTTTAGGATTTAGCAGAGGTAGTGGTCTACCAGACTTTTAACTGCTTGCAGAGCTGTACCGGTCTACCCATTTGTTTTTGGAGGCACCGGTCTACTCATTTGTTTTTGGAGGCACTGGTCTACTCATTTGTTTTTTCAGGCACTGGTCTACTCATTTCTTTTTGGAGGCACTGTTTACCACCACACTGCCTTTTAACACTGATCAGCTGTAGGGCAGCCCTTTGAAGCCCTGCGGCAAGAGTTTAAACAGGTTTTGATCAGCTGGGACTCATGAGGCAGCAATAGATTGGGGGTGGGGGCAAATAAAAGGTAAGAATAACCAGAGGGGCTGGGGCGGGCGGGGGCAGCAGAACCGGTTCGGTGATGTCAAATTGTCACTGCTACCAGCTCGGGGGAACCGGGCCGAACCAGAAGGAACCCACCACTGATACTGTCCAAGGAGAACTAGTTGATATTGAAATATCTTAGCATAAATGGCACACATGTAAAAATTCTACTTCACAAAAATTAGACATCTTTTTAAGGCCAAATGTCATAGCCAGCATGTACCCAAGATTATGAGTTTAATCCATATTTAGTCATGCTTAAAAATTGACCCATTGGTACTCAGTTAGAGATAAGTTAATCATGTCTTATTGCTTTCAGTGTGCCTAATATTCTAATATTTATTTATCAAATTTATACCCCCAGAGTTCCAAAGGAGTCTAAGTGGTTCATAAAATATAAATCAATTAAAAAGTCAAAACTAGAACTAATATAAAGGATATAACAAGAATATAACAAGAATAAATGATGCAAAAACTCAACAACCATCAGACTTAATATAATTAAGCAGGATTTCATTGTATTACCCACTGCTTGTTTTGCCTGCCCCAAACCTTTCTGTTTTATTTCCCAAAGGCATCATCACGTACTTCCAGGAAAGGAATTGCTTTTGGAAAACGTTCTAATTCCATGAAGAGGAATCCCAATGCTGCAGTGACCAAGAATGGTTGGCTCTTCAAGCAGGTAAACCATCTGTACTTCAGAAGATATTCATAGCCCCTAAGCTGCAAGTACATTTTGAAGGTCCCCAAACCAATTCCTGATTCTGTTGGTAAATTAGATCCACAGTTTAATGCCGAATTCTTTTACAAAATGTTCCATACCCACGTACATAATTAAGTAGTTATTTGAGGGCTTCTGGGTTCTTTTCTGGACTGTCCAATTTGACAACACAGCCATGATCACTAAAGCATCTTTAGCCCTACCAAACATGACTTTCATCCACTAAAATTAGAGCAAATGCTATTTGGTGTGCTAAAGGTTGCCCATCTTTGCACAAGCTTCTCCTATTTTTCTCTCATCACAGTCCAGTCTTCATGCTTTAGGACAGTCAAGGAAATGCTTTTTAACCCACTACTTGGTTTTTCTCGTAAGTTCTTATTGAGCAAGAAAATGATTTGAAAGTCATTGGCTTATTTGATCATTCCACCGGTGAGTTCTAGTGCTGCCTTAGGCATGAAAGTCAGCTGGGTGACTTTGAGCTAGTCACTCTTCTCAGCACCACCCGCCTCACAAGATTATGTTGTGGGAAAAATAGGAGGAGGAAAGATAATTATATGTGTTCACCACCTTGACTTACCTATGAAGTAATAAAGGCAGAGATAGATAGATAGATAGATAGATAGATAGATAGATAGATAGATAGATAGATAGATAGATAGATAGATAGAATCAGTCCATTTGGATTGCTATGCACTGTATCATTCTTGGATTAAAAATATTGGGATTGTTATGCAACTGGTCAAGATCTCTGCCTGACTTCAAAGGATTGGTTTTTTTGGAGCTAAGGCTCCTTCTCATAGGTCCGTGATGGCAAACCTATGGCACGCATGCCACAGGTGGCATGTGGAACCATATCTGTGGGCACACAAGCGTTGCCCTAGCTCAGCTCCAGCGTGCATGCATGTGCCGGCCAGCTGATTTTTGGGACTTCCGGTCCCACCGGAAGTCGGGGAAACAGGCCATTTTCGGCCTCCGGAAGGCCTCTGGGGGGTGGGGAAGGCCATTTTCACCCTCCCCAGGCTCCAAGAAAGCCTCTGGAACCTGGGGAGGACATAAATGGGCCTACCAGGCCCAATGTGCCATCGCGTGCCAAAAGCGGGGGGAGTGGGGAGGTCCCATCTGCATGTGGGGGAGGGTGCACTCATAATTATGGGTGTGGGCATGCGCATGACCCCCCCTGCACTCCCCCCACTTTTGGCATACGATGGCAAAAAGGTTAGCCATCACTGTCATAGGTATTTCCCTCCCAGTCACACTGGAGGCAGGCCTTAGAGTAGATCTGTTGCTGCTTCCTATGGAAGGGGATAGCTTTATCCCCAGTTTTGGTTCTGTCTTTTTCCAAAGAGCATGTGAGTCTATCTAGTTCTGCCAAGGACTCCCTTAAATCTACAATTCTCCTTTTTAATGGTTTTTTTAAAAATTCAATTTTTATTTACTGCTAACATTCCCTAACATTTAAAAGTGGATTAAAATATTGTATAAATCCAAAACAAAGAGATCATTTTCAGAAGTGGCTTAAGCATACGTTTCCTTAATTCATTGGAGTGTAAAAAGGAGGAAGTACGGCACAATCAGATTTGCAAGATTCAGTTATTAGTCAGTAAAAGTAGTTTTAGTCTGCATGATCCAGTCTGGGTCAGTCACCCGGACCAGAGATTTAGTCTTCCGAGTTTTCGTACTCATGCTGGAGCCCATCCTCAGGGAACTTATCTGTTTCCAAATGGATCAAATCATGCTTTGGACTACCCTATGAGACATAGAATAAGGGTGTCCAACAGGACAAATGGGTAGATAATAAGCTCCTTATTATCTCCATCTATAGAGTGGGCTCATGGTTCTCCATGTCCTCTTCCATTACAGCTGAACTCTTATGTTTGGCCAAAGCATCCTTTCCAGCAACACTCCCCTCCCCCCAATATGTGAGGGACAGCTCTGATGTGTTCCACCATAGGGTGCTTTGGCTTCACTGTAAGAAAATGAATACACTGAAATTGGAGAAGATCCAATTTCTATAGTGGAGAGAGGCTATTCAGTCCACCTACCTATTACGGGAAGGAGGGAATGTTTACAGAAAATTGCACATCACAGACGCCTTATTTCTTCTTTTTCAAGTGTGTGTTTGCTGAGATTGCTTTCTGACTTGTCATTCTGAGACTGGGGACCAAAGTGTTCCCTCTCACAGGAAGTAACTTCAGAACTAATCTAGATACTGCTTCCACAGCAAATGGGTGGGAGATATTCTATTCTAGAAGATGGTTCTCCATGGTAAATTCAGAGTACTAGTTCTTGTCCTATCCTACCTAGCAATTCTATTACTTTGTCTGACCTCAGCCTGTCATGCCTTTTTTTTTTTCACAGGATGCATTTTCAATCTATGCTGTATGTAGTATCCAAATTACAACATTTATTTGCTTTCAACAACTCTTTACAGGCCAGCTCTGGAGTCAAGCAGTGGAACAAGCGCTGGTTTGTATTGGTGGATCGCTGCCTTTTTTACTACAAAGGTATGAGGAGATTCAAGTTTAAAATTAAATATTAAAATTATATTTAATTATATATTAAAATATAAAGATATAAGGAAACTCCCAGATGCCAAACATAGTTTGAAAGCAATGGCAGGAATGTATGCATTCATTTTCTGTATATCTTATCAAACTATATTTTTACCTTCACACCCTCTATTGAGGAATAGTAATGCTATTATAGGAGAGACTGGTTTATTTTTTATCTATAAGGGATGCAATATTTTCATGGTTTAGGAGAGATAGGAAAGGCAATATTTCTGTTGTGACGTAGGCCCAAGGAGTTATTACCTGTTGTCGCCAATGGCCTGCGCGGATCGTGGCTGATCCCAACGAGGAGGCTGGTGTGGGGTCGTGCCAGCAGCCTGCGCAGCTGGTGCTCACGTCGGACAGTGAGGAGGCTGAAGAGGATGTGGTGCCAGAGGCAGAGACTCAGCCAGGGCCTTCAGAACCTCCAGAGGCTCCTTCAAGTGGAGAGAGCAAAGTGGAGGAGCCTCTCCTCAATGCTCGAGCATACAGGGCTGCCAAAAGGCAGGAGTGGCTACTCAGGAGGAGGAGGTCTCCTCGAGAGTAAGGTTTGAGAATAATTGGCCACTCCCTTAGCCTTTTTAAGTCACACGCAGTTAGTAATTTCTTGCTGGAAACAATGTGTAATTATTACAGAGCATTTTGGAGAGTGAGTGTCTTATCGTATCTTGTTTTCTGGGCTGGTTGCCAACCTTTGCCGGACTTTGTTTATTTTTGGTACATTATAACTTTGATAAGGACCGTTGGTGTGTGTCACAATCCTTGGAAATCCGGAGCTGGGGCAGAACATTACCAGACACAATCAGTCCTAAAAAACATATTTTATTAGAACAGCTGAGAATTACTTCATTCTCATCTTAGTCCAAATTAAGTCCAAATTAAGTCCAAAACAAATTCTTAATAAACAGTTCTTCAGCCTTATCACCAACCTTGACTTCTTTGGCACCCTGCCAAAATCTTTTCTTGGCAAGAAGCAAGAGATTTTGACACGAAACAAATGTAGCAAGACAAGAGACAATTGTAGCAACGTTGTTTTCCTACAAAGATCCCAAGAGCCATTGCTGCTCTTTTAAGCCTTCTGGGAGGGGCCAATCATCTCCTGGCCTTACTCCCGAGTCGTTCTTTTTGCTTTAGCTGCTCTTGCCTTCTGGCAGCTCTTCGCATGTGTGCACTAGGAACAGGCTCCTCCTGTTCCTCTGCCTCTCTGCTATCCGCCTCTGGAGGCTCCAGAGTCCGTGCATCATTCCTAGATGGCCCTGGCCCCATCTCTGCCTCCAATGCAGAGCCCTTGTCCGGGCCTTCCCCTGACTCCAGGATGACCCATTGTCCTCCCAGCCTCCTCATTGTCCAGCTCCGCTGCCAGCTCCACAGACTGCTGGCAGACCACAATTTCTTCACAAAGTATGTACTTGAGAAATGCCATTCTACACCATGAGGTGTAATAATTGTTGCCAACTGGATGGTTGTAAAGGAGACAACCCCACTCCTTTGATGGTAATTACAGAGGGCAGCCTACAGTTCTATGGTAAAATACTACTGGATAACCCATGACTCATTGAGTCATTGGTTCAGAGAAATTTGCTTACTTAGACAAACAAACCACTATGACCATGGGTGGCAAAAAAAAGCAGTGGGAGCAGGAGAAAGTTCCAACTTCCTGCCAGCTTCCCCATTGACTTTGCTTGTGGGAAGGTAGCCAGAAGCATCGGAAGTTATGATAACATGACCTCAGCGATTCGACAACTGCAGGGCAGTATGGTGACACTGCAGTGGACACAACTTTGCCAGTGCAAGTGGTATGAAGATCCTTGAAATTTCAGTCCCCACAATGGGTCTGATGCCTTTGGATGCATTCTTTAAGTTAACCCATTGGAGGTACCTTGATTCAAAAATAGTTGCTCTCTGATGCACGCTTCCTGCCAATTGTGGATTACAATTAGACAGACAGGAGAGTTGAAGTACAAGTGAAAAGTGTAGATGTGTTACTGAATTTATGTCTCAGCTGGCTGCCTGTTACCTAGCTGGCCACTATGAAGGTAGAATGCTGGATAAGATGGTCCTTTGATCTGCTGTAGCAGGATTCTTATGTTTTTGTAATATTATTTTGCAATAATGTACTTTAACTCTTTCTGGCCAAACAATATAATTTTCCAGCAATACATAGGAATAATTTCTCAGATGAATGATGACCCTTCCCTTCCCTTCCCTTCCCTTCCCTTCCCTCCCTCCCTCCCTCCCTCCTTCCCTCCTTCCTTCCTTCCTTCCTTCCTTCCTTCCTTCCTTCCTTCCTTCCTTCCTTCCTTCCTTCCCCAGCAAGTCCTTAGCTATTTTATCTAGCAATTAATTTTCCATTTTTCAATACTGCAGTTGAATGACTGAATCCATAAGGTCAAAGGCTCAAGGTCCTAGACCTGCTCTTCCAGAAATCTCCTGAATCTTCTCACTCTACCCTCACCTCCACTTTGAGGGAGCTTGATAATTAGAATCTGTGCTGCCTTTTGTGGCAATTAAATGCTAAAAATATTTTAAAATGAAACAATTTTAATAATGTCATTTCTTGCTATGTTGTACAGAGGGATGTGGCAAGTAGTTTCAGCCTTTTCTTCTCCCCGTGGGAGATAAATTAATCTCAAAGGAGATAAGCAAAATAAAATAAAATACCTTTTAAACTTTAAATATAGTATTTAAAATACAAGCATTCAGTTTTGGAGGAGATAAATGCCACCTGATTAAAAAGAAAAATATAAAAAGATTGTGATGCTTGGAGCCAGCTACAAAAGGATTCTAGTCTGATGCAAATAGGAGTTTCTCTTGCAGAGTCTCAATTTACTACCAAGCTCAAGGAAGTTATAAATACAGACAATATCTTCATAGTCTGAAAAATAGGATAAAGTCTGAAAGTAGGGAGAATTTCCTCAGTAATAATAGGTAATTTTTATATGTGGCATGATATTTCTAGTAGTCTAGCAATGTAGTTAGTTCTCTAAAACAGATGATTTGGGTATTCTTGTTGTTGCCCTTTCACAAACTTTGATTGATTGATTGATTGATTGATTGATTGATTATGTGTCCTCAAATAGAAATTTATCATTCTGTGTAATATCCTGTTTTCCTTTGGACTTACTGGAACAATTAAGATCTGACAATGAAGATGCATGCATGATATTGCAGTGCATATATATTTATTTAATTTATACACAGCTGTCTACTCTGACTCCATGTCACCCACAACCAATGCAACTCTTTTATTTTTCCATATTCTGCCTGCCAAATTGTGAGCCCAACAATATCAGTATGAATAGCTGTCCTGTAACCTTTGGTTCTCACAATCCTGCTGCCTGGGCCTTTTCTCTGGTAGCAGATGGAAAAGATGATGATCATGAATAATTAGCTAGACAGTATTGTGAGGTATAACTGTAACTGAGATGCATACAGGGATATGTGAGCACTTGCTAGTCTGAACTGGAGAGAAGAGCAAGCATGAATGCATCAGGGCAAGGGGGGCACCTTTCATAGGTAGATAAATAGTTTATTTAATAGATAAATAGTGATTATTTTCAGGTCTTTCTTCCTGCCTGCCTGCCTGCCTGCCTGCCTAGAAATTACCCTATGCCCCTGGGTTGTTTCTTAGTTGCAACGGTGATGAAGTAGATGGATGTCCATTTTAACAATTGTTAACTAAGATAAAGGAGTGTTGTCTAATTCTTTGTCCCTCCCTTTTTCTATCATGCAGATGAGAAGGAGGAAAGCATCTTGGGCAGCATCCCACTTCTCAGTTTTCGAGTGGCAGCTGTCCAGCCATCGGATAACATCAGCAGGAAATATACCTTTAAGGTCAGTAAAGAGTAGAAGTGGTCCTTGTATAGTGTTCATGAATGTGTAAATAGACTTTGTTGTGCTAGTAGAAATGTTTCGTAGGCTAACAGCACTATCTGAACTGGACCCAGTAGAAACTTTATTTAGAGGGGAAACAGCATTGTATCACACCCTTAAAATCTAGTTGGATTCCTAGAGTATACATTTGTACCTGCATGTATGATGTCAATGTACTGAACATGTATATTCTATGAGATCCTAAATCCTACGAGATTTAGCTCCAAATTCATTCTATCCTCCTTTCACTTGATGGATATTAATTCCTGTGAGTCTAGATTTGGTCAAATAGATCATATAATGTTTATTGAATAAATCTAGAGTATTGAAAGATCTTGTGGGACAGATTACAAAATATGTGTTCATTTAGAGATGTTTGAAGATTGTTTCATATGCAAAAAAAATGCAGTATATGCTTTCTTTTCTATCTCTTCTCCTTATTTTTCTTTTTGTCTATCCACCATCTTTTTCTTACTTTTTTCTCAGTAGGTATTGCTTTTATGCTGCAAAAAAATTCTTAATAAAAATAAATTTTAAATTTCCAGTACACTCAGTGAAAATTAATTACTAGATGTAAGTACGTGCACATCTACATGTTACATATATCACATACTTTTCTTATTGCCATCTTGCCCATTGTATTGTTCCCTAACTCCTTTCTACTCATTGAAACCGCTTGCTCTTCAGATGTTTCAAAACCGTCCTGTGTAATATTTGTTCCCTTTTTAATGATGATGAATTGGTTTTGATTGGAAACCACTAATACATGAGTTTACTTTGTAAATCTTCCTACGTGTCCTACATGTGCACATACGTGTACTACATGTGGTATATATATATAAAAAAGTTGTACTTAAAAATGGCACAGGGACTCCGAAGGTAAACATGTTTTTCAGGACAACTTGGCTGATACCATTGCATTAGATAGGATCTCAGAGTGTGTGTGTGTGTGTGTGTGTGTGTGTGTGTGTGTGTGTGTGTGTGTGTATATATATATATATATATATATATATATATATATATATATATATATATATATATATATATTTGTTTTCTGAGGTTTTCGCGGGTGTTTGTATGTAGGTCTTTAGTTATTCGGGTTTTCTCCCACATAAAATTGGAGGTGTCTTGGCAACGTTTCGACGAAGTCTCATTCGTCATCTTCAGGCTGGTGTTTTCGGCTTCGTGCTTCTAGGAGCAATGTGTGATTGCAGCTGTTTCTTCCTTTTAACTGCCAGTGGGGGTGTGAACTGATTGGGTGGGAGCTTGGCTGTGTTCTGATTGGGTGGAGGTGTGTTCTGATTGGTTGGGGGTTTGGCTGTGCTCTGATTGGATGGGGGTTGGCTGTGCTCTGATTGGATGGGGGTGTGTTATGTTTAGGTGGGGGCTTGGTTGTGCTTGGGTTAGTCTGAGTTGCAGGGGGATTTGAGCTGGTGAGCTGCATTGCTGTTGTTTGGCTTCACATTCGTGGTCGTGCCACATCTTCATGGTGGGTGTCAGTTTGCTTCATATATGGATTGGAGGGGTTTAAAGTGGCTAATGATGCAGCTGTGGTCTGGCTTCTGGTTTGTGGTCGTGCCTCATCGGTGTGGGTTTGCTTTTTGCGTGGATGTGTGGTGGTGACATCCTGTGTGGTTTTCGTGAGTGTGGGTCTGGTGTCATTCTTTGTGTTACAGGACATGATATTGACTTTAAAAAGACCAGAACTATCGCCAAAACTGAACACTTTAACAACAGAATAATCAGAGAAGCCATTGAGATAAAAAACCGCCCACACAGCATGAATAAACGAGATGATACCTCCCACCTACCAACCATTTGGAAACCTGCCCTCATTGACAAATGAGTCCCTAACACAAAGAATGACACCAGACCCACACTCACAAAAACCACACAGGATGTCACTACCACACATCCACGCAAAAAGCAAATCCACACCGATGAGGCACAACCACAAACCAGAAGCCAGACCACAGCTGCATCATTAGCCACTTTAAACCCCTCCAATCCATATATGAAGCAAACTGACACCCACCATGAAGATGTGGCACGACCACAAATGCGAAGCCAAACAACAGCAATGCAGCTCACCAGCTCAAATCCCCCTGCAACTCAGACTAACCCGAGCATAACCAAGCCCCCACCTAAACAGAACACACCCCCAACCAATCAGAACACACCTCCACCCAATCAGAACACAGCCAAGCTCCCAACCAATCAGTTCACACCCCCACTGGCAGTTAAAAGGAAGAAACAGCTGCAATCACACATTGCTCCTAGAAGCATGAAGCCGAAAACACCAGCCTGAAGATGACGAATGAGACTTCGTCGAAATGTCGCCAAGACACCTCCAATTTTACGTGTGAGAAAACCCGAATAATCAAAGACCTACATATATATATATATATGTATATATAACATCTTAGAGAAGAGTATCATATTTCCAAATCAGTAGGAGTTCAGTAGGAATTATTCTCAAGTAACGTGCCTAGATTTTCAATATTTGTAAGAAAACAAAAACCATGAAAGTACAATATTGATCTTCTCCGAACTTCAGTATTGATGACAAGATAGCCAAAATTTATTTATTAATAATTATTATGCTCTCAATTCATGTTCTGAAAAAAAATGTAATGGTATAATAGACTATTCACATAGATAATCGACATGTATGGGATGGGTAGATCTAGAAATATAATTTTTGACTTCATCCTACAGTTTATAGAAATTTTATTTTACATCATGTCCTATTGCTGTAATATTTGAACCTACATTTTCCCCTAGCATTCTGAGACAACTCTCTGAGGGCTGTCCATGAGCTAAGATGCAAGGACTAGTTTTCCCAAGTTCAATGAAAGCCAAGTTGACCATTCAGTTTAAAGCTCAGAAAGCACTAAGTATGAGCCCAGTTCTGTTTTAGCAACCCATTCACAGTGACCACCTTTGCTCTTGGTGTGCTTTGCCTGCTGATATTCCTCCCCATTGAATTGCTTATTGGGTGTGGCTGATCTGTTCTCTGTCTTCCCTGTTTTTCTGTGTGAGGATCCCCTGGACAGGAGATCTCTTCTGATTACTGGTCTGCAATACATCACCCAGCCACCAAATAGGTAGTGTTTTCCTTCTGTTTCCAAATGCATGCATGCATGCCAGAAAGGAAAAATGAAGTACCAATGATAAAAATGATCCTGCATGCTTTATTCACCTGCAATCATTCCCAAAGGAAATTGTGGTGGGGGAAATTTTGAATCCCTTTGTCTAATGAAATACCTAGAAGTATTTTTTTAAAACCATGGAGAATACTGGAAACCCAGAGCTATATAAACAAACCCCACTGAGGATGTAGATCTTGAAATCATTACTGTTATATGACTTGCACATACATAAATGTTCATATTATGGGTTTCACTCACTGATTTGTGGAAAATAATATCTAGCTCAACAAAATGAAAGTTAAGAAGGCATGTAGTAGTTAATGAGTGGCAATTAATTGTGAGACAAAACTGATGGGTAAATATAAACAAAAACTAAATTATGCTATTCATTCTCTACTGTGAATATTTAATGTACATAATAAAATATGTAATATATGAGCCCAATTGTGTGTGTTATATTGATCAGTAAATTTCATTAAAAGATCTGGATTTTTTTTTTCAGGATCATTGAAACAGGCACACTACAAATGAGCTGGTTATATTCAGACAAAGAATTTGAATTTAGCTAATTCTAGAAATACTTTGATCTGGATTTGTAGCCCCATAGGATTGTTTTAAACAGAATGTGGTTGCCTCTATTGGTATTTTTTATATGCATGACTAGTCTTTTTATCCTAGTCTTCAGAATAACTGTGGTATTACCGTGTTTCCCCCAAAATAAGACCCTGTCTTATATTTTTTGAACCCCAAAATAAGCGCTTGGCCTTATTTTCGGGGAGGTCTTATTATTTTGGGGCATGTGGAGCAAGATGGGGCTCCTCTTGCTGTCTTACCTGATTTCCAGCTCTATGTTTAAATATTTTTTGGGAGGGCTTATTTTCGGGGGAGAGGCTTATTTTAGCACATGCGCTCAAAAGCCCAACTGGGCTTATTATCAGGGGATGTCTTATTTTAGGGGAAACAGGGTAGTTCATGAGCAAGCTTTATTTAGGCTCAAAACATCCATACAGCAAATTACAAATATAATCTAAAACTTGGCAGTTTCAAAAATAATCTTTCCTTTGTGGGTTTTTTTTATCTGAAAATCTTCAGCTTTTAACATATTGAAACTCAGGAATGAAGTACATATAGTAAAAGTCTCTGTGTGTGATTTCCTAGACTCTGTTACATTTTAACCTGATGAAGAAATGGTTCATGCTGGGGAAAGTAAACAGAATATCATGCACTGCACAGCTGAGAGCAGTCAAATTTTGTCTATGTCCCAAATGCTGAGATAGCATTGTTAGGGAAGATTTAGTACTCCCTTTAGTGATTTCTCTAAGCCAAGAACTATGTCTGTTGTGAAATTGTAATCTTATTAAAAATCTGCAAGGAAATGGAATGTGAATACTTCTCTGTGGAGAATTCTTAGCATTGACATTCAAAAATCACTCTACCGCTACTTAATCTATCCCTCCTTAATTTTTCCCTCTGATAAGAAAAAAGATGGCAGAAATGATGGGATAACATTGAAGTGTAACAGGTGGAAGATCACACTATCTGGAATGCTGTGAATGAAGATGTTTACAAAAATTAGGAAGTTTGAGAGACCTTTCTTCCTTGTTTGTGTTAGGAAGAGATATTGAATGTCTTGGAACTATTCCCAAAGCAGTAAATTTGTATTATCTGAAGTTTAATGTTGGCAGGTTTATGTTATCTCTCTCATTATTTTAATTTGGATCAATAAGTTACAACAAGTCATTTCACAGTAGGTTTTGTTCTCCCTACCATAAAAATGATTATCAAGGAGTTTAGCAAAGACAATCTGAGTAGAACCAGTATTTTGCATGCTTTTCCACTTACACTTTTTGGCTTATGCATGTCGTGCAAGGGGAGAGCTTTCGTCCATGGTGCTGGAGAGCCAGAGGTGGTATCTTTGTATTAGAATTAGTGGAATTGGTTTGTGCTAAATTTTGAAGAGGATAATCTTCCTTTTAAAGGATGGTCAGGATTACTTTTCTGTTTGAAAGCAGTGTCTATTTGAACAAATCCAAAAATTGTTTAAAGATAAGAGCTGACAATCATGAAATGAAAATTTAGTGAAATTATAATGTTCCTAAGGGAAAGAAAACAAAATTGATTGCTGGTGAGTTAACTCTCTAGACACTCACTGGGATCTTTTTATCTCCCTTTCTCTCTTTCTATTCTTCATTTCTGCAGGTAACTGTATGTTGGATGGAAGAGATGCCACGAAATCACAAGAAGTCATTCTCTCCTCAGGCTGAACATGCTGGCATCCGGACCTATTTCTTCAGTGCTGAGAACAATGAGGAACAAGAATCCTGGATTCAAGCCATGGGCGAGGCTGCCCGGGTTCAAATCCCACCTACTCAAAGGTCAGTTGATCAAAAGATGGGTGGCAGGAGTTTAGACCTGGTTGTGGACATTTCACTCTGCTGAACACACTATATAAGGGTGTTGCATCTATTGCTAAGTTCTATTTTATTTTAGATGAACTTGGAAGATGCTAGTGGCATGGCTAGTAAAATACTAACAAATGCATTGTCTCATATGGCATCATTCTATAGCTGTAAGGTTCTTTCTTCAGTGGAATTAAAATAATTGCTTTAAGACAATGTGAAAATGGTAGGTTCATGAGAAAGTTCAATCCATAATAACTTAAACTGTTATATCAGATCTGCAAGAGGATGGTCAGAACCCGCAGTAAACTAGAATCCCTTGTTTAGGATATGCCAATCCTAAAATATAGTAATGAATGCACTTATGCATTCTTCTCAGGCATGAAAAGACTGACTGTGAGAACCTTCCTCCTAGCAAAAATCATCATCATCATCACCAGCGCAGTATCCTTACCAGGGAGCTTGCCAAAGCTGAGTTGGAAGCAAAGACCAGAGGAGAAGGTGATGGACGTGGTTCCGAGAAGATTGAAAGAAAACCAGAGCGTGTTGCAAATAAGAAAGAGGCACTGGTGAAAACCAATGGCATTGCCAGTCAAGATACTCCCTCCGAGCCCGGAAGCCCTTATCCAGAAGCAGCTCGTGTGCCAGCTGGAGTGGAGAGAACCCCACAGCCAAATGGTTGGCAGTATTCATCTCCAACTCGTCCTGGCAGCATGGCCTTTCCCCAGCATGATGGGGATACTGTTATCTCTCGTCGGAGCTTCGCACCTCGCACTAATCCAGAAAAGATTGCTCAGAGGAAAAGCTCCATGACCCAGTTGCAACAGTGGGTCAATTTGCGACGTGGAGTTCCCCCACCTGAAGATCTCCATAGGTGAGTTGTTTGAACACATGAGATACAAAAAATAACACAGATAACTTTTTTAAAAAATGTTTTTGTTTTTTTTAGAAACACCTCATTAAATACTGAGAAAAAAGTCTATATTGCAGATTTAAATTGGTACCTAAAGTCTGAAATATGTTGGCATTTTATACTTGGTACCACTCCCTCTTCCCCAAATAATTGTCCATGACCTTAATACACGAGGCTGTAACAATTTCAGTTTCTTTTCTGACAAAAAAAAACCCCTCATCATCTTCTCTGGGTGCCTTGGAATATGTTATTTTAAAAATTCACAATTGGTTTATATTTAGCGTTCTTGCATCCAGAAGAGCAGAAAAAGTATTTGGTAAGCAAATATTTAGCTTATTTACCAAGTGTTCCTGATCATGGAATGAAGTAATTATTATTATTATTTTTGTATTTTTTTTAAAAAAAACAATTGTTTGTCAGCTGCTCCTTTTAGAAAATTTTCAGAGTACCCTGTAGGAATAAACATAGTCCAACAATATAAATATTGAGTGAGAGAAAATAAATACTAGCAAAAAAGCACAAAGAGATGAATATCTTTCCACTGTTAAGTTTACTTTTTGACATATGGACAATGAACTTTACTGATTTGGGGCAGTTCAGTGATCCAAATCTACAAGTCACAGTTTTAGCCCAAGTACCAAAGCAGCTTTTATCCTAATTGAACCTTGTAAAGTTCAGCTTTTACATGTTATTTATCAAAAACTGACATATGTATGTATACCGTGCTACTCCAGGAGGTAGATCACATGCAGGAGAGGAAACTAGGAGGGTTTAACAACCTTAATTATGAAGAATAAAAAATTAAGAAACACAAGCAAACAATATAGTGAAACAATTGGAGACAAAAAGACACCATTAAGGCTTAAGACAAAACTGCAAATTTTGCAGCTTCTCCCAGTTTTACACATAGAAATCTGTGAAAAATATATCAGTACTGTTCAGCAGATGGTAGGCTGAGATTAACATAGTTATAGAAAATCCTAAAACCCCATACCAAATGTTTACCTTTCTTGTTTCTTTTGGGACTTGTAGCCCCAACAGATTCTTCCCAATGTCTCGGAGAGTACCTGATTATTACCCTCCCTATTCATCCCAGTACTCGGAGGATTACCAGTACTATCCACCTGGTGTGCGTCCTGACAGTATCTGCTCTATGCCTGCCTATGAACGTGTGAGCCCTCAGTGGGCTGTGGAGGACAAGCGCCACGCCTTCCGCAACAGCAACTCATTCCAGCTGCGGGAGTGGAAAGAACAGCCCGGCTATAGCAGACAAGATGTGCCCATCTGGATCCCAGGCCCCACACGGCAGCCAGTGTACTATGATGAAATGGACGCTGCCTCAGGTTCCCTCCGCAGGATGTCCCTTCAGCCTCGTTCGCGATCAGTCCCCCGCTCACCAAGTCAAGGATCCTACAATAGGACCAGAGTCTATTCTCCAGTAAGGTCACCCAGCGCCCATTTTGAACGAATGCCTTCTCGAAGTGAGGAGATATATGCCGAGCCATCGACTTACATGATGAGACGATCTGTCAGTTCCCCAAAGGTAAAGTTCCTTTGAAGCTCCCCTCCTCCAAATAGATTTCAGTAGATACTCAGCCAAGTGAGGGTGGGAGGGGGTGTAAGTGATTTTAATAATAATCCTATCTCAATATTTTATTTATTGTTTGTGCCACATAGCAAAGACTATTGAGGAGGGAAGATGTTGCTGAACATGAAGGAGATTTATTGATCAGTCATGTCAAGAGACAACTGATTAAGAATTGGAGTAACGGCAGGAATGAGCAGTGTCATTTCTAAGCAATACTTACAGAAGCTGATCTTAAATTACATTCCCTATTATAAACTGATTATTCCTCAATCTCAGATATATTAAGGCTGTTTTAAACCAGAGGTGGGGAACTACGGCCCTTTTATGACTTGTAGCTGGCTCAGGAATTCTGGGAGTTGGAGTCCACAAGTCATAAAAGGACCATAGTTCCCCACCCCTGTTCTAGACATTCAGAAGCAGGAGCATTTCAGCCTGCAAATCCTCTAGCACCATCTGTTCTTAATTCTACTTAACTCAGAAATAAATATAAGGGATCTGTGCTGAGCCCTAGTTCAACCTAAATATAAGGTATTACACTCCAGCAGCCGAAATGTGGTGCCAAAGTGGCAAGTTAAGGGTGAGGGAAAGTGTCATGTTAGTTGAATTGGGAGGGCAGTAGATTAGACAAGTTTTTGATCTAAGACTTGAAGTGTTCATCTTTGTGGCTACACCCTATGGCTTGATGAGTGTGATTTTCAAAACAAATTAGAGAGTGTCAATGGAAGAGGAGAGCGAATCATCCCAGGAATGAAGTAATATTGTAATACAGATTTCAAAGTAGCTCCTCTTATAAAACCAGCCTTTTGTCTTTTTGTCCAGACTTCAGTTTCAAGGAGTTTCTATAAGTGATTAATTCATCACTACTTTAGTTAATGGCCTTTGATATTTTTTTCTTCCAACAGGAAGGTCATTGTTATTACTAGATTATTAACATAAGGAAAATATATCTCACACACATTCCTTTTGTTTGCCCAGTATGATTACCTTGGTGATAGAAAGCCTGTTCCTGCAGGAATGTTTCCCTTCAACTATCCAGCATCCCCTACAGTCCATGATAAAATGGTAAGCGACAATGCTATCCCATTCTTTCTCTAGCGAAGGTGTTTTTCTTTCCTAAAGCTATCATTTAATTCAGAAGTGGAATAATTGCTTTAGCAGCAAAGTTCATTAGGGTTGGTTATGAGACCAGCCTGGAGGCATCATGACTACGTGAACAGGTGGAAAATTTTAATCATTAGCCTGACTGCTGATGATTGGTTGATCATAGTTTGTATGTGTTTTCGAAGAGCAAAGAAGGAATTGAGCGTGTGATTTTTAGAGAAAGAAAAAAAAAAACCCATGCATCTACTCAGTCCTTATTTATTCATTCAGTTGAAACCAGTGCTTCATTAACATTACCACCCAGGAAGAGTTGCAAGGAGATATAGAATGTAAAGTCCAATATGTATAGAGAGAGCGAAGATGACTTCGATGGGGATACCCAAGCTCTGTTCCCAAAATGACGAGGGGCAAAACATTGTCAAAATCCAGAACATCCATATAACATTTGGAAATGGCACAGACACCTCCCTAATTCACCGACTCTAAGAGAGAGGAGGAAGTTCAGTATATCTTGCATATCTCCATCAAGATTATCTTCCATACTTTAGGGAGGAATAGACCACCTGTTTAACAACTTGGTTATTGAGATGTATCATTTCTTGCTTCTACCTCAAAGTGGAGGAAAATTTGCAATTAAGTCACAGATCGCATAGCAAAGCTGTTTGCATGTTGAAGATAATGGCTCCACCAATGGCTTTCATTATATGAGCTGTTTATTCTTGTTGCTCATTTCAACCAAGCATTTGCCTTGTCTTCAGGGTTGGTCCACTTCTATGGGTGATCTCTAGATGGAAAAATACTGCTTTATTCCCTGTGACAAGTAGCATCTTCCCAAAGGCTGAACACCCATAAATACTTCTGGTATTGTATATGGGATATCATTCCGAAATTAAGATGGTATCCCAAAGAATTGAGAATGCAAAAACCGAGGAGTACTAATCCTCTTTAATTCTTTATTGTCATTCTCTGTATCACAAAAATAATTAGAGAGTCAAAAACTGAAGTGGAAAAATACACGGTAAAACCTCTGTTTCCCCTTATTGGCTATTTTTATATGCTGTTTTTCCTTGGTCATTCTAATTCTCTCTCTGTTTGGTTATTCCACTGCGGGGGAGGATCCATGTGGTGGGGGCAACAAACACTGTGAATGGGACTCTGCCAAATGAAAGTGCCAACTTCATTGCTCCATGCCACGTTTTTTGACCCTACCTGACACCTGAAAGCAACCAGTAAATCCTGGACTGGATTTAAGGTGCCCTGTGGAACAGACTCTAGTTGCACGCTTGTTGCACGTAGCTTCTTCCCTCACTACCCCTGCTTTTTCACCAGCTATGCACAAAAGCAGATGCATGCGGCTGAACTAAAAATGCAGTGAGATGAGTTTGGTATCATTAAGCGGGTCAGGAACATTCTTTCTGATAACAGATGCTCTGTTTCCAACCTCAGCCTTTTTTTTTTTTCCTCTCCTCTGACAAGGGCCATATTCTTGTACTGTCTCTGAAGCTGCATGACCGCAGTGGATTGTACAGAAGCATGTTGTGATGGAGCCACACACTTTTTTTTCCTGTTGTCCAGTTGATCTGGGCATGATGGGTCAGTTCAGAGTTCATCATATGTAAACACCATTGTACCTGCTGAGCAAAAAACAGAGGAAAGAGACATTTCAACATAGCCCTTTGCTTTCAAGGTTACTTCTCCTGTCTTACAGGGGAAAGCGTTGAATGGTATCTGCAAAGATGTTGATCTTGGCAGCAAATGTAGCCTCAACAGCAAGAGTAGAGGAATCGCTCTTGAGGTCCTGAATTCAATTAACAACACATGTGGACTCAGAAAACTGTCTTTTGAAGGGGAAGGAGTAAAGACTTGTATTGTGATATAACTTGATCAAATGATATAACTTGATAGCCTGCCAAACTCAGGCCGTATTAAACAAGATAGAATGACCTGGATTAGATTAATGTGGTCACTCTGTTAATGCTCAGCCATACAATAAGATGCCAAGCAAGGCTTGGGGACAGAGCATTGATGATAGTTCTGGGCTATCGGGATCTCTGAGAGTCCCTGAAATAAATGTTATATACTTCCTGATCTGAAAAGATTGCTGAACCACTATTCTTCACTTATCTTCTCTCTTTAAAAGTGCTTGGGAGTCTGTGAATGTTCCCTTTGCTGTATGGGGAAAGCTCTTTGCCTGTCTCTAGTTAAGCTGCACCTAACTGCTTTTGCTTCTTCTTTGTGTTCGTTGTTTTTGTATGTTTGTGTTTCCATTTTGCCGCATGCCTAATGGCTCCTGATAGGATGAACTTTTAGACCTTCAATTGCAAAGAAACCTAGAGTATTTGGACCAACAGGTAGGCTAAGCTGGCTGTGTTCCCCCTCTCCCCACTCCATTCAGCCTTGGCTCTGCCAAACCCATCTCCCTCCAGTCCTGTTGTTGGGCGTGTGTCATCCTCCCTTTTCTGCACCTCCTTCCCTTTCCTTAAAATATCTTGACGCTAAACTAGCACTATTGATTCTCAGTTTGTGTTACTCTTTCTTGTGTGAGAGCAATGCCCAGAGATGGGCAGCACAAAAATCCAATAAATAAATATATAAAAATAAATAAATGTTTCATTTTGGGAGGCTAAAAAAAAAAGAAGTACATTGCTTGTCTAGAGATCTAGAGATTCATATGCTAGAATACGTGTTTCTTTAATGCATTCCTGACTACAGAATGTTTACATAATATTCTGACTAGATTTTCTAGCAGAATTCTGCCGAAATATTCACATGGGTGGAGGAATGTGATATTCTTGGCAAATATTTAGTTGGGAAGTAGCCAAAGGGTGTACGTGAGTGTTGTGCCTTCCCTTGCATAATCATCTCTCCAAGGGAAGACATTATGAGGAGTGCTTCTCACTGAATATTTTTTAAAATATTACTAAGAGGGCATCTTGTCCTCAAGAAGTTGTTGGGGAATTTCTTTTTTCCCTAGAGAATTTTTTAAAATCATCCCCTCAGTTTCTCTGCTCATAAATCTGGTGAAGAATTTCAAAAAAATGCCACAGACATTTCTTTGAAATGTTTTTCTCCTTTGAATGAAATGTTGAAATTCTTTTTCAGTTGAACTGATAGAAAAAATGTAGGAAAATTTCTTACTACTTTCTACTTCTATTTTTCATTTGACCTACACGTGGGTACATTCTCCTTCCCCTCAGAAGATTGGCTTTTTAAAAATTCATTATTGTCCTGGGGACATACCTCCCACCAAGACCAAAGGCAGGTGTTTGTTTGGCTTACCTACAAACTTACCTAGCAGGAGGTGTATTTAATGGCAGGGTTAAGCTCTGACCATTGCCCCAAGTGTCCTAGAGCTTCCAGTTTAGGAGCTGTGGAAGAAAAAATGGTAGATGAATACCTAACAAAGTCACTACTAGGGGGTCCTTGCTGCTCTCTGAGTTTGGTTTTCTTGCAGACATTTCATTACCAAACTAGGTAACATCATCAGTGCAGTGATGATATTATCTGGTTTGATAATGAAATCTTTGCAAAAAACCCACAAAACTCAGAGAGTACCAAGGACATCACAGTTCAACTCTGAGCTACAAATATTCTCTTCTGTTGGTACAGTCACTACTGCGCTTGCTAGTGGTTGAATGAAATCTAGCACTGGCTGTACTTTAAATGGTTTCTCTCTGATGAGAATAGCAACAGAAGCTAGTTAGAGTCCCCACTCATGCAGCTCAACAAGTATTTCCTGAATGCCTGTTTCTTGAAGCAGTTTATATGTTTGCCAGATCCAGGTGGTAAAGCTTTCCTTGGATTGTACTCAGTGGTGGGATTCAAATAATTTAACAACCGGTTCTCTGCCCTAATGATTTCTTCCAACAACCAGTTCACCAAACTGTTCAGAAAGTTAACAACCGGTTCTCCCGAAGTGTGCGAACTGGCTGAATCCTACCACTGATTGTACTGCAAGAAGTAAGGAAGATGACCTGAAGTCTGAAAGAATATTTATTTAGGAAATCCTGCACCATCTTGAGGTGTTTGCATACTCTTAAGACTAATATTATGTCTTAGCACTACACAAAAGAAGGGAGGGAGGGTTTTGTTTGTTCGTGTATTTGTTTTTGCAGTATGAACTGTCAAAATCCTGCTGTTCGCTTTTTAATGTGCTGGTTTAACAAATGGATCTATAGGTAATAGGAAAAAAAAGACTTTTCACCCAGAAGCTGAGATACTACAGTCCAGAATTCTAGCAACACATTTTATCAAATTAGGAAGCAGCAGCTGAGGAGCAATTTTGGATATCTCTTAATGTTTGAGGATCACTGTAAAAATAAGAGGGATATACTCTGGGGTATTCAGCTGGGGTTAGAGCAGAGGTCTTCAAACTTGGCAGCTTTAAGACTTGTGGACTTCAACTCCCAGAATTCTGGCTATGCTGGCTGGAGAATTCTGGGAGTCCACAAGTCTTAAAGCTGCCAAGTTTGAAGACCTCTGGGTTAGAGCATTGGATTAAACCTGAAGAGATTCAAATTCTCAATTGCTTTTTTTCAGCCTAATCTACCTCACAAGGTTGTTATTATTACCATAAACTTATAATAAAAGGAAAACCTGGGTTCACCTCCACCCAACCCTGAAAATAAGATATATTTATTGTCCTTCACTTCAAAGTAACTGTGAGGGATGTGTACTAATTTGACAAATGTGCCAAAAGGATAGAAGTCCAAAGGTTTCTAAATCCCATTTTCTAGATTAACACTGCAACACACACTCACACACACACACACACACACAAAATGTCAGGAAGGATAAATTTCAGTTTACCCATTCCCTAAATTGTCTCAGTAAATACTGGTATTTGTTTTAAAAAAGAAAGGAAAAATTATTGGAAATCTAATATTGAATCTCTAATGTTCTTCCAAAAGTTGAATTTGCATTTAACATTTAAATGCAAATTCACTAACATGTGCTATCAAAATTTATGTATCTATGAAGCACAATGATATGCTAATATACACAACTTTGTGAAATTTTTGATGTAGGCTGCAGGTATTAAAGTAAAGCAAGACTGAAATCACATTATATAATTGTAAATCATTTGAACATTAAGAAAATATTGATTGTTAAAAATGCTTGTAGAAATGCATACTGTATAATGGAGAAAAATGTGCAGAAAACCACAATCCAGCAGGTGAAAATCCTGATAGATATCTATATATTAAGAATATATAGAATACATACATTCCTGTGATTTTCTTTTTTAAAATTGCAGTTTAAATCCAGGAACAGGACATACAGTAATAAAGTTAAGAATGTAAATGAATATTGTAGACTAAGTGAAGTTGAACTTTACAAAGTCACCCATCCTAGTTCTTTAAGGACACTGATGAATCTAAATTATTTTTATTCCTTCATTTTTCTGTCTCCTTGTTGTCATTTATCAGACATTGGATTTTCTACCTGTTCCTACAACTTCATGCATAACAATTTCTTCATTGCCAATAACTTTAGCTATTGGCAAGAAACATCAATCCTGCATCATTGTATTTCATCTTCCTCAATCAGAATTACTTGAAGCAAGCTCCAAGCAGATTGAATGAACTCCAAGCTGTATCAGAATCATTATGCAATGCCACAAATATCCCCATCAGAATTAGCTGCTATATTTGTTTGACTCAGCAGGAACTAAGCAAATTGATTTGTCCAGTTTGAACCATCCCCTCTTCTCCTCACCACCATTTCCGTCGGAAAGGTTGGAGACCTCTGTCCTATAGCACTGAGTTTCTGGATTCTTCACCTTTGCAAAACCTTTAATACTACTTAGGAAACATGCTTTTGTAGAGTGGATTGGAATATCAATCACCTTTATTAATCTTTTGGTCCCTCAAGATTATCTGCAGTTTAAATGTAAGCAGCATGAATTGTTCAAATATGGTATGCAGAATAATGGAGGCAAATAGAATAAAATATTTAAGATTATATTCCTGTACCCATGTGTATGCTACCAGAATATCTGGTATATGTATGAGAAAGGGGTGTGGTGGCCAAGCGACTAGGACACTGGGTTTGTTGAACAAAAGATTGACATTTTCAAGACCTAAGTCCCACGTGACAGAATGAGCTTCCATTACTTGCCCCAACTCCTGCCAACCTAGCAGTTCCAAAGCATGTAAATGCAAGTAGATAAATAGGCACTACTTCAGTGGGAAGGTAATAGTGTTCTGTGTGCCTTCAGCATATAGTCATGCTGGCCACACAACTACGGAAGCATCTTCAGACACTTCTGACTCTTCAGCTGTTAAGTGGAGATGAGCATTGCCCTCTAGAGTCAGGCATGACTGGCAGGCGAAACCTTTATATGTGTGTGTGTGTGTGTGTGTGTGTGTGTGTGTGTGTGTGTATGTGAAGGAACAGGTGAATTCAGATTTGGTCACCACATAAAATCCAGTTTTTATCATAACAACTGTATGGAAGGCTGTCTGCCCACCAGAAAAAAAAAAACACATTTAACTTTGGTAACTAACACATCAAGCAGATAACCCAAACAACCTTCCTTACAACTTAAATTTGAGATTCAGTAGTATTCTCAGCATATTATGTGGTATTAAGGTACAGTTGCTGACCTCTGAAAAACACCAAACAAAATCAAAGCTTTTTGAGAAAATGCTGGCAGAGAATTTCAACTGGAAATTAAAAAACATGATGGATGGCTGATACTAGCCTGAAAAAGCCTGCATGAATAAGTGCTAGTTCCAAAACCGATCTCATGTGGCCTCAGCATCAAAATCCACCACTATACAATAATATGTAAGATGTGAGTGCCTAGGTTGGACTGAAACCAACCTGCTGGGTTACTACTCATAGTAGTGGGATTCTGCCCCTCTGTTTTCATTTTAAATTTTCTAAACCTTGCAACTTTGCAAACCCCTTTGCAGCTTTCCATCTTCTTCCACTTTGGACCATAGGAGAAAGATTCTACCATAGTCACCTACCGCATTCTGCTCCCGATTTTTTTTTGTTATGCCCTGATGATTTGTGTTTTTAAGTGCCACTGATTTGGAATGTTTGTTTATATTCCTTGTGAGCTGTATGAATATAGATGTAATCCTGTCGACTTTTGTTGAAGAATGAAAATTTATTCAAAGATATTCTTCTTACCTATCCTTGAGGTTTTGTTTAAGAAAGGATTATTTTATTATATATGGTTTGTTCTATAAAAACCTATATTTAGAAGGAATTCAAAAAACGAGAGAGATACAGCCCTACATAAGTGCCTCCCCTTCCTCCAGGATCAGTCTAAATAACCTATAGTACCATATACAGTAGGATGTACACAAATAATGCTTTCTAAATGAAGAAAAATCTGTAGCTCAGGTTTCAACTGTGGATTTCTTGGTATTCTCTGAGCTTGGCTGTTTGCTAAGTAACATCATCAGTAGGAGACTTTCTACTCTCAATACTCCAGATTTAAATAATTTGTTCTGTTGAATTGAAACATTTATTTCTGAGAGGCAATATTGTAACTAGTCTGGCCATATACCTGAATAAAAGTCTATCCATCAATTTAAATGTTGAGGAAGTGTGTGGGCTACTCTCTATTTTATAGCACTCTAGGTTTTTCCCAATGGAAAAATGGAATAGGCAAAGGGAACTGGAGGTACGATGTGGTGCATAAGATTAAAAGAAAGAGAGAGAGAGCTAGTCATGATTAGCAGCAGCTTTCCTTGGCTTTTTTTCCAGAATAGAAGCAAATTATTTGCTATAGCAACATCTATTTGCTTTGCTTGTTAAAGAAGTAAAATGCTGCTTCCAAAGTAAAATACTGAAGGGTAGAATACATAGCATTTCAACAACCCCCTGTCCTGTTGAAATCTTCCTTTTTTGCACTATTTCTGTAACATAATCTTTGCCCACCAAGCCCTATTAGATCCACAGAGGAAATGGATTGCTCTAGAGTTTCCAAAGGACCTGTGACCAAAGCAATTCCATGGGAGAAAGAACTGTTTGTAACTTTCTTCCTTTCTTCCTTTTCTAAGTGGTAAATGACTATTTTGGAGGGGCCAAAACATGGATCAGTTGTATTGGTACTCCAAATAAAATAATGGAGATGAAGTGGGTGGGGTGAGACAACATACATATATGTACACATACATAGTTTCCCCCCCAACCCAGAAAGATAGCCCAATATGATTCCTCCAATATAATGTCCTTCATTTAAAACCATAGGATGGTGTCCTGGCCCAGTTGCCTGTGCAACTGACTTTGTATGGAGATGGAGAGGTTCTGGGAAAGACCAAGAAAGGTTATCCTGTCAGTGAAATCTAGTGCTTGTACAATAAGGATTCTTGTCAGCTGGAAGGAGGCAGGATTGAGTCCTTCTCTCCAACCAGGCTCTGTTTCTCCGTGACTGCTATTTATATAACTCAATAAACACGTGCAGGTAAATTGCAGCAAAGAATTGAGAGGAGACTGTCCACAATCTACCTTGATGAGGTGCTTTCTCTCATAGAGGATTGCCATTCTGCCTTGAGATGACGAGCTGCTTTCTGGAGGCATATCATTTCACCTCCACAAAGAATTAAGATGGAACCACTCTGCCCCAATTGGCTATTCCATTCAGAAGCCACTTATTATCAAGGGAACTGAAGGAGTCATTTCTCCCTGACAAAGAAAAATGCAGGGCCATTTTACTTAACAGCTTTTCATTGAAAAGACTCTTCAGTTGAAGTCTCAAGAAAGTTCACCACCCTTTTGAAGACCTGCATGGCCCTAACAATTATCATAAAGTGAGCTTCATTTTGGTACCTCTCTCTACTATAAGATCTGAGCTATGGATCCAGATATTTCCACATTTATCTTAGGGATGACACAAGTTTAAACTTGAATGGAAATGACTCTGTCTCCATTAGCATCATGACTGTTTTTCCTTATCTGCCACAGATGAGCGAGAGCGAGACTTTGATCAGTATGGTGAACAGAATGGTGGAGAGCTCCTCTCCTAGGGCTCAACTGTACTTGCAAGTAAGACATCACAGCAGCTCTGCCATCAACCATGACATTCCAGCTGCTTTTGCATACAGCAGAACCATCCCAATATCATTGTTTCATGCCTCACCTCCACAACCATCTGTGAGGTGGCCATTCAACTTTTCATCCTACCGTAGCATTTGTTTATAAATTCATCATGGCATCCGTGCCCCCCTGTGCTAGTGACTCCAATAGAGGAGGCTCTCTTAAAATGGTTTAAATCCATATATTTCTTTTGAGATTGATGAAAGCAACTCTGGTAATATACATCTTGTGCCAGCTCCTTTTCTCTAATGAAATTCTCAATATATGTATGTAAAAAATCTGGATTATAGCCGATAACCACCATTTTAAAAAATCCTTGTCAGGCTGTTTTCTGCTAGAGGAGAAAACCTACCAGTTGATTAGTTTTTTTAATGGAAAAAAAATCTTTGATATTATATTTACATAAATTATGGTACCTCTGGAAAGTGGCTAAGCATAGTAACATCTATAATTATATTTACATGAAGAAAGAGTAAGTTTTTCCACAGTAATTTACCCTTCTAATGGTAGAGTTGTCTTAGAGTTTTGTAGAGATTCTGTTTTTGTAGGCTTGCCATTGTTCATTTTGTATTGAGCAACGCAGTCAACAACAGAATAATTAGAGCTGCATTCCTCCCAATTACAGCCAGCCATCTACCATCAATCTCTGTCTTTGGCTTCAATACTTGTTTTGTCACTTTTAGCACTAAAATATATTTTTATGGGTTTGCACCACTATATAAGGAAAACAGCAGTTGAACATTAATTATAATTGCTGGTTAGATGGAATATATTTTGGAGCAGTCTGAGTTCTGTTTATTATATGAGAAAGTGAATTGTTGTATATTTGATGATACATTATTATGAGCCCAGGGCAGGATACCTTATTTCTGTTAACAGCTGCATTCTTTCAAAGTAAGAACCACATACATGGTGGGTGGAACTGAAGCAAAACTATAGGGAAGAGGAGATGGGCACATTTGATCTTTCTTATACTCCTTTGAGGGAGGGGCTTTTTGTATCCTCTTCCAAGATACGAGGCTTTGTAAAAAGGCAGATAGCTCTTCTTAGAAGTCTAAATTGGTCTCTGGCTAAAGGTTTTGAAAGTAGGTCATGAATCCTTGAGGGCTGTTATGTTGCTGTTCTCTGGCCTACTTGCACTGGAGAACCTGAAGATGGTTTTCAACCATTTTCCAAAAATAGATATTATTATGTTACATACCCTTCACAAAAATATGGGAAGATACTACAGACCAAGGCATTTTATTTATGTAGACAAGCAGTGACTTTTTTAGATTTCAGTGCATGTGAAATTATTTTGTAATGATATTAAATGGTATTACAATTAGTAAAGAAATATGTTTTAAGATGTTGTAATAGTTAAATAAAAGCATGATGCGTTATGTTTGTGGATGGGGTTTTTCTTCCCAGCAGCTCCTTTTCCGTTAAGGAAGTACATTCTAATCAGTTCCTGCAAAATATGTGGTAAGGTCAAGGAGTGTGATGGCTCTGTAGCTAAAGATGCTGAGCTTGTTAGCTGAAAAGCTGACAGTCCGTGTTTGAGACTTGAGTGCCACCCGACGGGGCGAGCTCCTGTTAGTTGCTCCAGCTCCTGCCCACCTAGCATGCAAATGCAAATAAATAAATAGGTACCACTTCAGTGGTACTCAGTGAGTACCTCAGTGCCTTCAGTGAGGCACTCGAAACAGTGTTTCGAGTGCCTCATTGTATAGTTATGCAGGCCACATGACCATGGAAATTGTCTTTGGACGACGCTGGCTTCCTTGACTAAAAAATGGAAATGAGCAGTGTGCCCTAGAGTCGGACTTGACTGGACAGGGGAAACTTTGTGTAGTAAGGCCATAATGGTGCAGAGCTTCATAACAACAAACCTGGATTCTGATGTAGTGGTGTATGTGAGGGTTTCCTGAATTGCTACTTGTTGGTCATGGGTCTCCACAGAGAGAGAATCTACAAGATGGCAGGTGGAGGGTTGTGATCAAAGCCTCAGTGCTTTGTACATGCATGGAGATGTCCAGAGAAAAGAGGCCAGATTCAATTGCAACACCACATCCATCATCTTGAGGATTTTGACTCTCCCTGCAGATCGTGCCATAATCTGTATTCTACTCTCATACTTGTTCATACAACTGGGGATAAATGCAATTGGCAACTTCATTTTTCCAGAGAGGAGAAAACTCACAAAATTTGGGTTTGATTATGAAAACTTAGACCAAAAAGGCAGTGTTCAAAAAACCACCTCCTTAATCTGTTTGTATTGCATTGTATTGGTTTGCTTATAAATTTAGATCTGGCTATTATATAAAGCATCTCCATCGTGAAAAATATTGTCCAGATTTTTGCAGTTTTGAAACCAGCAAGTAAATTAGGGATACAATCCATTCTATAAAGATTCCATTATTGTGATTAAGTACAGGTTCTCAAATTAAACTAATACTAGTCTTTCTCTGCTCTCATTGAACACGCTTGTTAATCCAACTAAATCTAGCTAAAATTAGCCCCTAAAGTCAGCCCCTGACCTTTGCTCTTTCCGCCATGGCCTTAAAACATGGCTATTTTGCCTGGCCGGCTTGGACTGAAGGGGTTTTAGAGGGGATTTTAATGGTTTTTATAGTTTTATTGGGTATTTTTTTTTTAAATGAACTTTGTGTGTTTAGGGCAGTATAGAAATTCAATAAAATCTAAATCTAATCTAATCTTTATTGTTGTGAGCGCCCTGAGTCCTTTCGGAGATAGGGTGGTATATAAGTCCAAATAATAATAAATAAATAAATAAATAAATAAATAAATAAATAAATAAATAAATAAACAAACAAACAAACAAACAAACAAACAAACAAACAAACAAACAAATGTCATATTATCCTGAGCAATCTGTTTCTAATAAGTCAGGAATTTAACAATCTATTTATCAGCCATTTTCATCATATTGGCTTCTGCCTAGCATATAAAGTCATACACCCAGGAAGCCTTATGCAATGCAGTGTATATCCATAACAATTTCTATTAGGCCTACAAACCCCATCAAACAACCTTCTTGGCTTTTTGTGCTGCATTCTTGCTTTGCATATTAACTATGAGATGTATTAGTGTCTGTGTAGAATAACTCTTTTGCACCATAGTAGTTATGATAATTTTAAGGAACTTTTCTCCCCATAATCATCCTAAATTCTAGAGGGGCAGGGAGAATGGGCCATATCTTTAATTCTCTTTTGCACCATAGTAATTATGATAATTTTAAGGAATTTTTTTTCCCCATAATCATCCTAAATTCTAGAGGGGCAGGGAGAATGGGCCATATCTTTAATTCTCTTTACAAATATAGATGCATGAAGGTAAACTTTATCACATAATGTACGTGATAGTTGCTCACCTAGTACTCCTGTTATATAAAAGTGCTAATTTCTTCATAAATCTGAACAGTCATTATATAAAAAAGGAACATTTTGTTAGAACCCTGACTGTTCCTTCCTGTGTTGAAAGTAGAGTAGCCATTTTCTTTCCTTGACAAAGTAGAAGAACTGTTTTCAAAGACAGCAAATAATCTTTGGTTAGTTATGTGTTGCTTTTGAGAAAGGCTTCATGGAAAGTCTAATAGAGTTGTACAATCTGATAATGTATGTGTGTATATTGTATGTATATGTAAAGGGTGGAGAGATCCACTAAGTAGTAGTAGGCTTGGATTTCCTCAGGGGATTATTATGACAACATCAAGGTAGACAGAGCAGCAATGACTTGTTTTTATTTTTTCAGGTGTCTCATTTCCCTGAAGCATATAGAGAGACGCTGCACACCTACAAGATAAATGAGCAACACACAGATGTAAGAACACCTCTTCCTCACTGTCATCTGCCTACTCAATCCATCCCCCATCCTGTTACCACTGTCTACCCTGCATTCCCTGAGGTTCGTGGGGGTTCTTTCTTTCCATTTCATATCTTTAGATAATCCATCTTTTCTGCTAATACAAAACTGCAAGGCTATAAAGGCTCTTGATCATCCTCCATCAAAAATCATGTGCGGTCTCTTTTCCTTTTGTATCTCTCCTGTCTACTCAATGCACATGTCTTCATGCTGGTTTAATTGTTTGTATTTTCTCTTGCATGGATTTGGAATTCAGGAACTGAGACCAGGCCTCTGGTGGGGTCTAATTGATCTCCATCAAAGCAGCTGAAAGTTTATATTTCTCATTCTTGATGTCTTTTACAGACTTCATGTTTTATTTCTCTCTTTTTCACACGGCAGAAGCTTCTAGGAAAACTCTGTGAACAAAACAAGGTGATAAGAGAACAGGAAAGACTGGTACAGCAGCTTCGAGCAGAAAAGGTAAAAGACATGAATCACCAAAAAAAAGGGGGTAGTACTATGGACAAGCTGCTTTCAACCCCTATGAATGAACCTCATTTCTCAGAAATTTTCATAGCATGACCAAAAAGATTTCATCTTCTAGGCACTGGTTACATTTAACAGAAGTATTTCCAGTACCCTGAAGCTAGGAGACTGAAATATTAAAATGTAATTTTGCAAAGTGTTATAAATATTTTAAATGTGCCAAGTCAGGAAAATTTGAGTTGATTACAAAACTGTAAACCAAATAACAATAATAAATAATAAAGTAAACAATAATAAACTAAAATAGCAAATGTTAAAAGACAAATGTTCTTTAAATAAGTAGATATAAACCATGATTTTCATACAGTGCAGGCAATAAAAACCTAAATTGAGCCATCAAATATAAGCACCAGGTGTGATTCCCAGGAAAGTCATTCTATAATAAGGAGCCCATAACTGAGTTGCTCTATCCCATCTCTCAAAGCTACTTGCCTGGCTCTCATTTTGGCAGGGATACCTGAAAGGAGACTCTTAAAGTAACCAGAATGCTTATAGTAGTACCTATGGGGAGAGAGGTGTTCCTATAAGTATCTGTCCCCAAGCCATTCAAATCTTTAAAGAGTAGTATCAACATCAGTAGTTGAAGCACTGATTTCTTATATCTGAATTGAAGAGTCCCAATTAATTTCCTGGCAAGTCAGTGTTGGAATAACCAAAGCTTCCATCTTCAAAGGAGCCATGCAAAACACATTACAATAATTTAATCAGAAGTTTATCAGAGCATGTACAATTGAGCATTGGCTATCTATTTCAAAGGAGAGTGGTTTTATGAGGTGATTAAACTACCACTGAGTTTCAAGAACACTCCAAACTGCTTTCCCAAACTCTCAAAAGGGCTGTAACCTACACTGGAACAAATAATCGCAACCATCCCAAATAATATTTCTGATCTCAATCTGGACTGAGCTTTGTTTCTTGATTGTCATCCAGGCAATTACGCTGTGTTTCAGAACATTTACCGTGTCAGCTGTGTTAAATGAAAAATGTCATCTGTGTATTGATAATAGTTCAGCTAATATCACAAATAATTTTCCACAGCAATTTCATGTAAATGCAAAATAGAAATATGAAATAATTGCAATATGACAAAACAGTAACTACTCTCAGCACTACCTTCTGGAATAGGCTGAACCAGTCTTAGTCAGATAGCTTATTTTGATTGATGCTAAAAACTGTGAAGTTCAAGGAAAGCAACAGGATTGGTGTTCCCTCTGTTTTCTCTCCGCAGAGGTCACTCCTAAGGTGACCAAGGCAGTCTTTGTCCCAAAACCCAGGTGAATGTAGAACATCAACTTTATGCCTGGATTTTTTGTTAAGCAGTGATTCAAAGAGCCTTGGTAGTACAGTGGTCTAAGGCACTCTGTTATTAAGCTGGTTATTAAGACCAGATGCCTGCAATTACTGCAGGTTCGAATCTCGCCAAGGCTCAAGGTTGACTCAGCCTTCCATCCTTTCTAAGGTAGGTAAATTGAGGACCCAGTTTGTGGGGGCAATAAGCTGACTTTGTATAAATATACAAAAGAATGAAGGATATTGCTTAGCGCATTGTAAGCCGCCCTGAGTCTTCGGAGAAGGGCGGCATATAAATCAAATTTAAAAAAAAACACTTTTTCCTAGAAATGGAACTGTCTGGCACACTTCTGAGTTAAGTTTCTTTAACAAGGGCTGATTATCACCTCTTTCAAAGGGATCTGTTAAAATACATCCACGTTCTTTGGGCACAACTGCTTAGATTTGTTACAACTGAATGAGACAATACTCTGGACATCTCAATTAATACAACTGTTCTAACCATGGAATCCAAGGCATACTATAAATGAGCAATTTCAATTTACAAATTTTTCACAGCAAATTCTTTTAGGATGGGTGTTTATAATAAAATACCCAGATGTACAAATGAATGAGTATCTTGCTGCTCCCACTATACCAGAGCAGGACACCATACAACATGGATTATTACCACCAGTCTAACTATAGGTAGACTGAGGTAACTGTCTCAGTTGACAGATGCTGAAAAACATCAGAACTATTTTTCTATATTACCTGATTTCTGCCCCTCAGTTAATCTGCTGCCTCACTGCCAGGGTTGAAGCAAGCTTCAGTTATCAGATCATGTGACTTTGGGACATGGAATTGGGAGAAGGTTTGGGATTACATTGACTTGGCCCTAATATAAATTTTATTGCAGAAATACTTATTGTAGACCCCTAAATTCCCAGGGCTTTATAAACTACTGTATTCTCCTTCAGAGCAAGATGTACAGGCATGTTTCTGTTTGTAAATGCTTAAAAAAGTCCTTATCTCATCCAAGAAATTTATATAGTTCAACTCTATTTTTCTCATAAATTTACTAGCTTTCCACCCTGGAGCATGAGAAAAGTTTAATTAAATTTAATGATTTTCAAAAGAATAGAAATAGGAATAAATCCAATTTTCAGTGTCATTGTAACTTTGAACAGTCACTAAACATGTAGCTGTAAGTTGCTGACTACCTGTACTCTAATCCACAAAGAGCCTTTTAGCTAGAAAACACAACCAATTTCAAGTCTTGAATTTACTTCTGAATCACCTGCCTTTATTAACAAGCATGTACTTCCTTGTGCTCATTTCATCACTAGGAGAGTCTGGAGAGTGCACTGATGGGGACACACCAGGAATTAGAAATGTTTGGGAGTCAGCCAGCCTACCCTGAAAAGCTTCTGCACAAGAAGGAATCTCTTCAGAATCAGTTGATCAATATCCGAGTGGAACTGTCCCAAGCCAGCACGGTAATCTAACAAGTCTTCTGCATTGAAAGCATTCCATTTTCTATAGTCACAAAGAGATCCCAAACACCTAGAAACCTTCAGGGACTTAGCCAGTTGTGGGTTTCAAAACTTTTTACTGCCGGTTCTGTGGGTGTGGCTTGGTGGGCATGGCATGGCATGGCTTGGTGGGCATGGCAGGAGAAGGATACTGTAAAATCTCCATTCCCTCCCCACTCCAGGGGAAGGTTACTGTAAAGTGTTTTAATTTTTAAATGTTTTTATAATGTTTTTTTTAAAATGCATTGTAAGTCTCCTGAGTTTCCAGAGAAAGGCGGCATATAAATTGAACAAATAAATAAATAAATAAATAAATAAATAAATAAATAAATAAATAAATAAATAAATAAATAAAATCTCCATTCCCTCCCCACTCCAGGGAAGGTTATTGCAAAATCCCCATTTCCTCCCAATCAGCTGGGACTTGGGAGGCAGAGAATAGATGGGAGCAGGGCCACTCAGAGGTGGTATTTACCGGTTCTCCGAACTACTCAAAATTTCTACTGCCCTTCTCCAAAACTGGTCAGAACCTGCTGAAACCCACCTCTGGACTTAGCACTATCTAAGGCAGTGTTTTCCAGTGTTAAAATGGATGGACTTCAACTTCCAGAATTCCCCACATGTTAAAATGCCAAGGTTGAGAAACACTCAGGGAAAGGGTTATGTGTCTGTTAATCATTAGCTTTGATTTATCCCATCATTCAATATCATTCACAGCTATACCAATGGAAGCATACAGATAGAATTGTTGAGCCTCTGGTCATCTCTAGCCGGCATGGAGATTAGTAGAAGCTTTGGCCTTCTCAGTTTTGCAGCCTTCACTGCTTCTCCAGCAGCATTAGCTGTTGTGAAAACCAGGTGCTTCCAGCTGAGCTTGAATGGGCAGTCTGTTCTTCTTGTTTTGCCAACGCTGGTGCTACCAGGAAATGCTAGAATTGAAAAGAATAATGTTTTGATAGTTTAGCATTGTGCAATACATCTCTTCAGTCTTTTATTCTTTTACTGCCTTTTCATTTCATATAAAAAGGGGGGAGGGAGGGAAGAAATGAAGACATAAAGCCCAACACAAGGGTAAGTTGCAAAATCACATTGGAGAGGGGGATCAAAACATCCAAAGTGTATGCCATCAATTTGGTCTCCCCAAAACTACATTCAGGGTTTCCTGAATAAAAACTGATCTCTGTTTTCAAGAATACAAACAACGACAACAACAACAACTAAAGAAACATGCAAGATACTAGCCTTGCTTCCCTACCCCTGAAGACTTGTAAAGAGTCTTTAAAAATCAAGTGTTTTTAGGAATGGAAATCTTTGTCTCTTCTGTGAAGTTATGAAGGCTGTGATCCAAACAGATGGTTGAACAGTTAGTGTTCATATGCCAATTAGTTTTTCTGCACTACAGGGATCTAGACAGGCATTTGTATCTTGACGACACTGTTTGCAAATCCCCACAGGCACTGGCCAACAGCACTATGGAATATGAGAATCTGGAAGCTGAGGTGTCAGCCTTGCATGATGATTTATGGGAACAGCTGAACTTGGATATCCAGGTGAGAGAATGAACTCTCTGCATCAGATGGATTGAAGGCAAATGATCAGCATGTTGAGAATATGTTGGAAATAAATGCAAATTTTAGCCAAATTTAGGGAAATTATTCACCCAATTTCTCAGTCTACTAGGTTAGGGAAATTTTCAGAAGGTTAACTGTGCCCAGCAAAAGTTATAATATAATATACTTGGAGAGCCCAAGTTGAGAGAAAGTTGTGTAAGTGGCTTAGAATTAGTACTTATTGAGACACAAACTTCTGTTTGTAGAAATATTGTGTCATATATGCCAGATAGATGTTTAATCCAAGCTTGCTTTGCTGATATTTAGCGTCCTGATAGCCCCATTGGAGGACAGGAGCTGTTCTGCCCCCTGGTGGAAACAATTGCTTGCAGCAATAGAAAGTGCAGGCAACATTTTTAGTTATAATTGGATGGATGATCTGCTTATCCCATCTCGGTGTTTAAATTATAACAAATTAATGCTTGTTTATATTTGTCTGCATATTTCCAACGTAATTTCACTCACCTTGATATGCAGTTGTGTCTCCATGACTGAATTGAACTACAATAACAAAATATGTATCACTGGTAGCTAGATGGGAAGGATCTAGTAAAGGATATTTCCCAAGTGATCTCTCAGCTGACTGACCAGAGTAGCTCTTTCCTGCAGATATTAAAATTGAATTATGACACATTGCCTAACTATATTTACTCATTACAATTTAAATATTCTGCATTTGAAATGAGTCTCACAAATCAAAGGAAATGTTTGAGTATTTTTGCAATGTTCCATGCTGGACTTTGCATGGTGGTGATTATTACTTTAATTGGGGAAATGGGGGCATAAATGGTCATATAGCAAGAGAAGTGATACCGGTAGGTGAAGGAGAAAATGTAAAATAATAAAAAAAAGTTGTGACAAGAAATGAGGAGCAAAGGCTCCTGTTATCTCTGCACAACATAGATATGGTTTTTAAATACAGATATCAATTAAGACCATCCCTGCAGAAGGTCAAAATCTGTAAGAAGGTGTCTATAGTGCCATAATCAAAGCTCAGTCCATTTTAACAGTTATTCAACAGGATTAGGCCTTCTATTGCAAGATTGCACTTGGCATTTTGCAAATTTGCACATATATCCCTGTAGACACCCTTAATGCCAATACCATATTTACTATACCATCTTATAGTAATATAACTATATTATTATAGTAATATAAGAGCCATGGTGGCACAGTGGTTAGAATGCAGTACTGCAAGCTAACTCACTGCTCACTCCAGGATTTTGATTCTGAGTGGCTCAAGGTTGTTTCAGCCTTCCGTCCTTCCGAGGTCAGTAAAATGAGGATCCAGATTGTTGGGGGCAATATATTGACTCTGTAAACTGCTTAGAGAGGGCTGTAAAGCACTGTGAAGCAGTATATAAGTCTAAGTGCTATTGCTAAGTGCTACTAATGAAGAAAATTAATATGTTCCACCCTGGAGATGCATTTAATACCAGCAACTACTTCTGCTTTACTGTGGTAGGGCCTATGCTGTGTAACAACATCTTGGTAGAGTTGAGGTGACTCTTTCCCTGTTAGAATGTAGAATGAGACTTAGAATATTAATTTTTATCCAAGCATTTTTTTTTTTTTTGCTTTTCTAAGTTTTTTAAATTTGGCTAAGAGTTGGTTTTGTTTCTATTATAAATAAATATTTGTAAATTGCCTAATAGGTATGGTTTTTTTTTTAAATGAATACATTTACATATCTTGCTCATAGCACATTTTAGCCATATATGTTATTGCAGAGTCACAAGGGTAACATAATTCATACACTAACCATGTTTATGGGACAATGTGACATAAAGACAATTGAATAGTTTTCAGAAATGAAGCTTATTTCTTAAGTACTATACACTGATGTAGGGATATCAGCTGTTTCTTTTCTCCATCCCAGTGAGTCTGGTCACAACATCGATTGAAGAACTGTAATAAGATATCAGGCAATGAATCAAAATTACACAGACCCACACTGCCAGAATTGTAATTGTTTCAAAGACTGTAGCCACAATTGTAAAAATCAGAATGCAGAGTATTTTCTGCTTTATATTTATTGTACTCCACACATTTGTGCCAGTAGGAAGCTAACTCTTGAAGCATTCTCCAATTTAGAGATAACATTTATCTACAATCTGGAGGCTTGATAAAATCATGTTCACACGCCCACAGTTTTCTGCATTAACAATCTCATGTGAGACACTATACCTTTCTTTACTTGGGGATTACATAGCCTGTTTAGAAACTGTTCTAGAGGCTGAATTGCCAAGAGCTGATGAAGCCAAGTGTCTTCAGGAGAAAATGAGCTTAGTCTATAAAAAAGATTGCACAGAGATTGAGCAAGGATGAGCAACTGAAACAATTTAAATAATTACTTTTATTTATTTTTAATTAATTCAGCAGAGAGATATCACCACGTTAATTGTGGAAAAGTATTTTTGTGGTAACATTTGTAACATAATTGTTTCATCTTTTTATAAAGGAAGAAAACAACTTTTCCTCAGCCCTCTTTGCTGCTCTGTACTCTTTTCTCTCACTGCAGGTCTATTCCGCAGTCTCTCATCCATTCTTCTCAACACATATCTTTCCTTCCTTTGATTTCCATTTTTTTCCCTTTCCATTCTTCTCTTCCCTTTGCAATCATTCCTCTACATTCTTTTACGAAGACTCATCTACAGAATGCATGAATATAACAAATTCCCAGTATATTTTATTAAAATGCATCTTTGAAGGGGATTTTTTTTTTGTAGAAAAGTTGAACGAAGAGATTGCTTACTCCTTTGTTGCCTAGTCTTTCTCTGCTGAATTTCCCTTTCCTACAAGATACTTTTTCCTGTTGCAGAATTCTAATAGCAGATGCAAATAAGCCTAGGAGAAAAAGACTTCTCAAAGACATGTGGACTTCAATTCCCAGAAATCCCCAGTGATTTGGATGCCACTCAGTTCTGAAATCTGTAAAAAAGAGAAACATAACCAAGAGCAGATACTTTTGATGATGCATTTGCAATTCAACCATAGGGTCAAACATCTCTATTCCAGGTCCTCATTTTACCAACCTCAGAAGGATGGAAGGCTGAGTCAACTTTGAGCCGGTCAGAATCAAACACCTGGCAAAATTAGCCTGCGATAATGCATTCTAACCACTGCGCCACCATGGCGCCTATGACTCTCCTTTTATAATATATTGTTTTTTATTGGGTGTGATCCAAAAATTTTCAGTTTAAGAGTTTTGTTCAAGTTTGAAAGGATCCTTCCAATTGTATTGTAGCATTCCAACTATTCTGAATCTGCTTTGAACTTGAAGCAGCTCTTTTGAGTTTAAAACAAGTCTGAGCTTGAAATCAGGCTGACTGGAGCCAAGGACATATCCAGAGTGATCAGAATAACATCAAAATATTTCCAATAATGTCAGGATAGTTATTTCAAATTCAAAACAGATCACACTATTTTGAATTTGAAACATTTTGCTACCACCATTTTCTTCATGTATGAAGTATGCCTTCATCCAACAATGCTCTTGAAGTGATGTCCCGGTGCCCGGAGGCTGTGCAGATCTGGATGGGGAGGAATAGGCTCAGGCTCAACCCATCCAAGACCGAGTGGCTGTGGTTTCCGACATCCCGATATAGTCAGTTGGTGCCATCACTGACTATTGGAGGCGAATCATTGGCCCCCACGGAGAGGGTGCGCAACTTGGGCGTCCTCCTGGACTCACGGCTGTCTTTAGAAGAGCACTTGACGGCCGTGACCGGGAGGATTTTTCATCAGGTCCGCCTGATTCGCCAGTTGCATCCCTTTCTGGATCGGGACTCCTTACGCACAGTCACTCATGCCCTTGTCACCTCCTGCCTGGATTATTGTAATGCTCTCTACATGGGGCTCCCCTTGAGGAGCACCCGGAGGCCCCAGCTGGTGCAGAGTGCAGCCACGTGGGTGGTAATGGGAGCAACATGGCGCTCCCATGTAACACCCCTCCTGCGCGAGCTGCACTGGCTCCCGGTGGTCTTCCGGGTGCGCTTCAAGGTTTTGGTTACCACCTTTAAAGCGCTCCATGGCTCAGGACCTGGGTACTTGCAGGACCGCCTACTATCACCAATAGCCTCCCACCGGCTGGTACGCTCTCATAGAGAGGGGCTCCTCCAGGTGCCGTCGGCCAAACAATGTCGACTGGCGACCCCCAGGGAGAGAGCCTTCTCTGTGGGGGCACCTACTATCTGGAACGAGCTCCCCCTGGAGATACGGAGGATCCCGGATCTGCGCACCTTCCACCGTGCTCTAAAGACCTTTTTATTTCACCAGGTGGGCCTGGCCTAACTTTCTCCCTCTTTTTAAACAATTTTAATATTTTTAATATTTTTAATCCTCAAAGTTTAAATTTGTTTTAAATTGATTGGGGTTTTAATCTGTATGGGCCAAACTATTTAATTCAATTTTATTTCTGCTTTTTAAATTTTGTATGTATGTATTTTATTGTTGGCTGTTCACCGCCCTGAGTCCTTCAGGAGTAGGGCGGTATACAAATCAAATAAAAGTAAAAAAGTAAAGTAAAGTTGCTTATTCTTAAATAAATGTGTTCAATATCAAAACAGCTGAATCAAAATGTTTGTATTCTATTATCATGATGAGGCAGTACTTTAAATAGTTTTTAAAGGAAATATTTTACACATGCGCTATTTTTCTTCCCTTAATCATATTTCTGGGGTTTTTTGTTTGTTTGTTTGTTATTTTAATTTATTTACTTTCTATTATAGTAGTTGATAGCCTGATAACAGAGAAAA
This sequence comes from Pituophis catenifer annectens, assembly GCF_029215685.1. NCBI lineage: Eukaryota > Metazoa > Chordata > Lepidosauria > Squamata > Colubridae > Pituophis > Pituophis catenifer. Next base: position 169,457,092 of record NW_027256883.1, on the reverse strand, counting down.
GAAAAGAAATATGCATACTACAACTAATATTAGACAACATGCTTGCCTAAAATTACCCTTCCCCTTGCTCACAATTAAGTATAGGAAATTAATTACTAACATTAGTACTTAGTTTAATTAAATGTGGATTTGTTTCTCTACCTTGGTTTTTCAGAATGAAATGCTCAACAGGCAAATCCAGAAAGAGATCTGGCGGATCCAGGATGTGATGGAGGGACTCAAAAAGAACAACCCCTCTCGGGGCACAGATACTGCAAAACACCGAGGTAAGGGCCACTTCTTCTATTCAGAGAGATCTTGATTTTTACTTCTTAATGAGCTGTGGTGTTGTAGTGGTTAGAATGCAGTATTGCAGGCTAACTCACTGTTCACTGCCAGCAGTTCGATTCTGAGCAGCTCAAGGTTGACTCAGCCTTCCATCCTTCCATCCTTCCTCATCGGTAAAATGAGGACCCAGATTGTTGGAGGCAATATACTGACTTTCTAAACTGCCTAGAGACTGCTGTAAAGCACTATGAAGTGGTATATAAGTTTAAGTGCTATTGCTAATAGCACTTTGCTGATACAATGTCCAATTAATATCTGAATGTTAAATATCTCTCTGTTAATTATCTGCCATTGCAGCGAACATGCATTTTCTGCTACCTGAAATGCTCACTGGAATCTATTGGTTGCTGTTCCGATCAGTGTAGAATTACCATTTGTTGCACTTTCCTGCTGCATCCTGGGACCATTGCTAAAAATGTCATAAAATTAGGAGGGTCATGTGGTGACCTACTTAATATGCAGAATGACTCACAATCATAATTTTGACAAAATAACTGAGTTGGAAGGGACTTAGTCCAACCCCCTGCTCAAGTAGGAGACCCTATACTATTCTGAACTTCTTAAAAACCTCCAGTGTTGGAGCACATAACTTCTGGAGACAACCTGTTCCACTGATTAATTGTTCTGTCCAGAAATTCCTTCTTTGAGCTCAATTTCTGAGTTTAAGTCAAGGACTACTTTATTTCATTTCAACAAGCATTCTTCAATCTTTAATATTGAAATATTTTGGACTCCAATATTCAATTTCTATAATGCCCAGTCAGAACAGTCTATGGCTCATTTTAAAAATATAATAAAAAGTTCAGTTCTGTAAAGTGAAAGTTGCATGCATCCTATTTGCTAGACAGCTTCTTGTGTTGGCAGTAATATAACTTCTCTTGATGATACTGTTTTAATCCCTTTATTTTTCTTGTGCCATTTCTGTTTAACTGGCTCACTTAAAACCACTTATCCTTCATAAATTGGCCTATAATTTTAAACCAGTGGTTGCATGTAGCACTCTTATCTCATCTTATGGCAATAAATTCCATCAGTTAAAGCTGTGTCAAGGGAAAGAATTATTTTTTTGTCAGTCCTGAACTGACTGCATTTCAAATGGCATTTGAAACGTATTTCTCTCTATTCATATTTCCATGCATCATTGTGTAAACTTTGTTCTCCACTACCTCAAGCTGCCTCTTTAAAAATTTTACAGAATTTTTTAAGAAGTTCTGAATGCATTAGTTGTACTTTAAAGAGAAGGTTTCTAATCCATTTGAATAACCCTTTCTGTACTTTTTCGAATGTGCCCTATCTACTTAAAATGAAGTCAGCATGCAAAGCATTTTAGATTGAGTTTTATATGCCTTTCTGCTTTATTATCAAGTTTTAGATCTCTCTTCCCCATCCCCACCCCTGTGACTTCCATCTCCCAAAATTAATGACAGTCTACTAAATGATGATGCTGATATAATTATTCCAAACTTGAGTATCTGCTTTTACCTTAATGCTCAGCATGAAATGTTTTTTTTCAGCTGTAGCTGAAAAGTTCCAGTTGCCAGCCCTGATGCTGCTTAAGTACAGGGCAGCAGTTCCCTATCTGTGTTACTCTGGAGTGGAGAAGCATAGAGGTCTCATATACAAATAAATTAAGTAGTTAACCAATAAATGTGGCCTTTTCTTTAATCAACCAAAGGTACCAATAACAACTAAAATAACTACAGTGGTGATACCAGAATTAAACTAATGAATACAAGTTAAGGGTTCTACAGCCCAAGAATCTATGTATTCAAAGCTACGTATGCCTTCAAAAATCCTGTTCTAGCTTTCTTTATCTCTAGAGCTAGGGAGATGTAGCAAAAAAGATATTACATATGGGAGGGAAGTGCCTCAAAGATGCAAGTAGAGGTACTGGAGCTGGGCAACTATTTAGAGATGGTATTCAGCAGGTTCTGACCAGTTCTAGAGAACCAGTAGCGGAAATTTTGAGTAGTTCGGAGAACTGGTAAATACCTCTGGCTGGCCCCACCCCCAGGGGTGGATTCTACTTACCTTTACTAACAGTTCGCAAAAGGATCGTGGTTCTTGTGAACCTGTCCGAAGCAGGGGCAACCCACCACTGCCCATCTGTTCTCTGACTCCCGAGTCCCAGCTGATCGGGAGGAAATGGGGATTTTGCAATAACCTTCCCTGGAGTGGGGTGGGAATGGAGATTTTACAGTATCCTTCCACTGCCACGCCCACTAAGCCACACCCACAGAACCGATAGTAAAAAAATTTGAATTCCACCACTGGAACTATCCATTCTGCCCACAACCCTCTCTATATTAAAGTTAAAGTAATTTCTTCTTATCCATGAGCCTGAAATCAGCATAGAGTTTACTACCCCCAGAGACTTCAGGGTCTCTGTTCTGACTTGTAGAAAGAGGATAGTGTTTTTTTTTATTTATGACTAAATTTTAGAGCCTAACCTTCTGTGAAAGTTAGGCTTTTCACTTAGCATTTTGCCACATGTAAGGTCAGTTACCCAGGTGGTAAGAGGCAGTAGGTGAAGGGATCTTGAATAGCTGAGAGGTTGAAAGTTGTGTGACTTTTTTTTTTCTTTCTGCTGCTGCTTTGTGGTACAATCCATTATTACTGTCAGACTGTCCTTGAACACCAAGATTAACACTCGTCCATTAAAAATCCCATCTGTGTCCAAAAGCAGTACAAACATTGGCTGATAGGCTTCTAGGGGGATTGTATGAGCAGTTCTTTCTCTGCCACTCCACCCTATCTGTCAGTTGTTCAAGCTGATTTTGAGTTAGGATTTACTACTCTTCCAGTAGAGTGCTAAACCCAGGGGGGAATTGTTCCATGAAGTAGCCATCTGACTCTACAGCCCCCATCATCCATCCACGTCAGCTGTTATTCAGGCTGATTTATTGGCTGAGAGATCTGGCATGTACAAAGGAAGAGCTTTGTTTGAAATTGTAAGAACTGGACTCTCTCATTGCTCAAGCAGAATGGCCCCAGAGGATAATGTCCAAGACCAGAATAGAGAGATATAGCTGTACCAATCTAAGGTGGTCAGTATGTGCCAGCCTGATCCTGCCACCATCACTTATGCCATACTGATGAAATCATTGATAACACAACAGAATAACAGAGTTGTAAGGCACTTTGGAGGTCTTCTAGTCATATGGATTGGTGAAGTGCCTCAGATTGTGTCTTTGCTAAAAACCGCTGCTGTTTGTTGACTGCCTAATAGGGAAAACTATCTTTAACACTGAAACATCCCATCAGGAGGGCTTAAAACCTTTTGGAATATGTGTCAAGGTTGAAATGAAGACAATGTAAGGGGCCAACAAAAGAAAACAGTGGTTACTAGGGCATACAGTATTTTAACCAGGTTTGGGAACTTTAAACCAGTGTTTCCCAATCTCAGCTGTTTTAAGAGGTGTAGATGTCAACTCTCAAAACTCCCCAGTCAGAATTCTGGGAGTTGACGTTCCACACATCTTAAAGTAGGTGGGCTTAAGAAACACTGTTTTACACAGTAAGAATATTACACAGTAGAAAGTAATATTATATGCTTTCCTTATTTCCTATGTGTATAGTATATTGAGCCTCATCGCTTTTTAAAAAAGTCCTCTTTTTCCTTTTAATAGAAAATATTCCACTCCATTCACTCCAGTTATCTCCAACTCATCATCATATGTCCCTTTCCTGTAGTTCATTATTGCTTTACTATCTGTTCCCCTTTCTTGCAGTGGCCCTTGGCCCATCAGGAACTTACAGCTCCAACAGTCCAGCCAGTCCTCTGAGCTCAGCTAGCCTCACAAGCCCCCTGAGCCCTTTCTCTCTTGTGTCTGGATCCCAGAGTTCCCCTACCAAGCAAGGCAGCAATGAGGTGAGCAAATCTCTCATCAATGAGAATGGCTAAAGGTGCTGGAAAATAGACACAGCCAGAAGATGGCGCCTGATGTTTTTGTTTTAAAGGTTATTATTCCACCAGTAGGTGGAGATCGAAACCTTCTTCTGACATGAAACGGTTGGACTAATTCCTCCAATGACCACAGTTTAAATCTTAAGCATTACATTATTGGCTTACAACTCTTGAATGATTTCAGAGAACCAGGTAGTTAAAGGTTGGGAAACTGGTCCCAAATCCTTGAAAATCTGTACAGTTTGTTAATCTAAAGAACAAATTCCTGGTAGCTGGCAGTCGGTGTACCAGTTTACCGATAAAAACTCTGTATGTATTTGAGTTTATTTTTTATTTATTCATTTGCTTTAAATTTGGTTTTTAACGTTTTCTAGCACCTGAAAGTAAGTAGGCTAGAGGTTGATCATTATAGAAAATAGTCTCTTTCTTTGTTCTATTCAATTATTTTTATATAAGAAGAAGCCTTTTATCAATTAAAATAATGAGCAGATGTTTTCCCATAAGGCAAGTCTCCCCATCTCTTATTTTTTTATGCTTTTGCAGTTGGCAAAAGACTAATGATGCATCTGAGTTACACCTGGCATTAAAAAAAATGGGTCCTTCTGAATTGCACCTCTGTTCAGAGCACAGTCTATGGACTCATCCTTACACCTGCTGAATGAAGCACCTTGGTGTTTTCCCAACAATTTTTGAGGGCCATGTCTTCATGACCTTGCCTTTATCTCACCATCAGTCTGCTCCGAAGCAGTCTTGAGCTATCTTTAACTGTTCCAATTTGGAAGTAATGTTTTCTTTCCTTTTTTCCCCCCTGAAAATCTTAAATACCTTAAAGACAAGCTATGATACAATCAGAGACAGCCGTCTTTGCAGCTCCACTTGGCTGGGTGAATCTGCTGTGGAAAAATCCCTTACCTCTCCAATTGTGGCCATGGCACCTCTTGACCCATTTTGTCTTTGTCTATGACAGGACCAAGCTTTGGCTGGATTTTTTTTTTTCATTACAAAATGTAAACTATTTGATGTGTATGTGTTTGTGTGCTGGGAAAATAATAAATTAGAATAAAAAAGACTGCGAGATACACAAATGCACATATATAGGCATACCAGTGGTGGGTTGCTACTGGTTCTCCCCAGTTCGGGAGAGCCGGTAGTGGAAATCTTGATAGGAGAGTGAACCGGTTCACTCCGAATGTCAGTTGGTCCCTCCCCCCGCGCTCGCGCTATACCTACCTTTATTTCTTTTGTTTTTAGCTCAGCTGTAAGGCGCGGCAGAGTGGATTGCCATGCCTCAGCTGTTTTTTTACTCAATGCACTTGAGCGAAGTGCAAGATCGGCACGCGTGTGAGCGAAACGAGCAAGCGTGCGGCGATTGTGTGCAAAGTGCGTGCGCAATGCGAACCGGTGGTAAAACTGGTTAGAACCCACCACTGGGGCATACACTCTGGGAAAAAATATTGGAAGAGAGAAGAGACTCTTTCTTGGGCCAAACATAATTCAGGAGTGTTATTGACTTCAGGAGAGGGAAAGCAAAGAAAGACTCGGCGCCATAAATAGAACTGAGAACTGTTTGGGCTGCCTCTGATTTGTATTTTAAATGAGCTATTCTGAACATTCAGGCAGACTTTTGTGGAGGTGTGTTATTTGACATAGATATATCCATCTTCTATTTCTTTGACAGGATTGTCAGTCTCTCAGGAGAATGACAGTCCTATGGAACAAGTTCATAGAAGGTGTCATTTAGAGGTTGTTTGGGAAGCCGATAGTCCTATCAGAAGAAGCACCCAATAAATACTAAGAATTCAGGCCAAATAAGTGGTGCAAATTCTATTATTCTGCTTTAGAAAGGCCACCTAAATATCTTGGCAATAAGTGTTTCGGTGCTCTAAAAGCCTGGAATGGCTTAGTTGAAATTAGTAGTATAGTAGTGTCTGATACTAATTTTGTACCATCCTTAGACAGTAACGAGTTCATGCTTGCCCATCATAAATAAAAACTGAAGTCATTGCATTCAGCCAAAAGATGAGGAGAATCAGATAGCTTACTTCTTCATCAATAAAAAATTGTGCAGAAATTGATAGACCAATGTGCTCAAGCTTTAAAATGTGTGGGTTTCAACTCCCAGAATTCCCCCTGGTAGCATGCTGACTAGGGGAATTCTAGGAGTTGAAGCCCACATATCCTAAAGCTGCTGAGGTCAATTAACACTGTGATAGACCATGTCTTTTCCTTTGTATTAGACTGATAGATACAGCAGAACAAGCCAAAAGATTTTAGTTAAATGTCTAGATTCAGTGGAAGCATCTCGTTGAGCTACTTATCAAAATCAAAATTCCTGTCCTGAAACAGTCATCATCCCTAGTTCCACTCATGTGCTATCCCTATATTTGTGTGGAGCATCACTTTTTATGTTGCCAAAACCTATTGACCTCAATGTTTATGAATCAACAAGAGGTCTTTTAAGTCTACATCAGCCATGTCTTCAGATTCTGTTTTGCATTGTCTGGTGAAGCAGCAGATTGTGCTGACATTATAAAATATTTGTATTTTGAAGAATGTGTCTCAAAAGGGATGCATATTTTGAAATGGCAGATATTTTTTGAAGCAAATGAAAGTCAAGTCATCATATTATGTACATTATTTATCAAGTGACGCCTGGCTAACAGTAGTATTCTCTGGATTGGTACTGGGTTGGTCACCAAGGAAAAAGGCTGTTCATTTTGACTCCTGAGTTTTTGGTGCTCAGATGCAGGTGCCTATCCTGGTTTAACATCTGTCCTTATATGTATCTGTGTCTCACTAATTCTCTTTTCCTTCACATTCTCACAGTTTCTTTGCTCTTACTCCTAATGCTTCTTGATTTCCTCTTCACTCCAGGAGCCTGGTCCACCTCGACCTCCCCTCCCCAAATCATATGTGCCCTTGGAATCTCCTCCGACTATCCCTCCACTTCCTTCTGAAAGCCGTCTCTGGCAATATCCTAACTCCCCTTCCTGGCAGGAAAGCAGCGAGGCGAAGAGGGGACAGGTATCTGAGATCTAGAGGCATAGTCTATCCTTTGCTACTTTCACCAGGCAGTGGGGCCAGAGAGAGGGCGGGCGAGGGAACCCTATGTCTAACAGTAATATTTCTGGCTCATGACATCTGTTGTGTCTTTAAACTTATAATGGATAATAGTTCCACTTGAAATACTTTTTTCTACAAGTAGATTAAGTCCAGGTATGAAAATTATTGAGCAAATAGTTGGCCTTTTTGAGAATGCAAACCATTGTTTGATTATGTAATTATGGATGAAGATAGGTAGATTTTCAAAACAGACATGTAAGCTAGAAACACAAAATGGGGAGGAGGGAGAAATTAAATCATGTTACAAGAGAATTTGCTGTATTGGGACACCTCCATCCCATATCTGCAGCAGAGAAAAGAGGTTACATGTTTTTGAAAAAAAATTCAAAGATCTGGAAAACTTACTTAAGCAGAAGCAGCAAGCACTATAAAAGCAGTTTGGTCTAGTGGTTAAGGTCCTGCCTAGCCATGAAAGTCAGCTGGGTGATCTTGGGCTAGTCACTCTCTTTCAGACCAGCTCACCTCACAGGATTATTGTGGTGGAAAAAAATAGGAAGAAAGTGTGTGTGATATGTCTGCCACCTTATTTCTAAAAATAATAAAGACAGGCGATGACAGATAGATGGATGGATGGATGGATGGATGGATGGATGGATGGATGGATGGATGGATGGACAATCTGCCTCTATCCCACCAACATCACACAAAAATCTAAGTTGTTGCAGCAAAAATAGGCTGAGGCATTACTATAAGAACTTTAAATCCTTTGTTACCTCAATTAAGCCCCTGTGAAAGTCATAGAAATGGTACTGAAATGAAGCAGAAGAAAATGGACTTCTCTAAGTATCCAAGACAGTGAATCTTTTCTGCAAAGTATTCCTCTTCTCCAAGTAGTTGCTATTTTTGTTTTCTAATTAAGGGCAATATAATTTCTTCAACTATCCTGTTCTGGTGTGGTTTCTAGTTTCCATTTATAGAAGTAGAGAACAGGTGGCAGTTTATCTCATGAGCTTTATTCTCCAATGTATGTCGAGCTGGACATTTCTAATTCCTAGGGGAACCTAATAGGAATAGAAATCCTTGCCTTTCCTGGATATTTTACCTTCACTTAAACAAAATGCATGCTAATGAAGTAAGCATTTGCCCCATCTTTTCTTCAGCTGACTAGTTTTTGATTGTTTGAATTGTTTTGGAACGGAGAAGAAAAAAACCTAGACAGATGCTTCTGATTCTTCTTTCAATATGTTCATTCTTGTTAATATTTTATTCTTGTTGCCTATTTTTCTTCTTCTCTGTTTTAACTCTATGTTAACCATCTATAATCAGAACTATGAGTTGGGTGGCCATACAAATTCCTTAAACAAAAACAAGTAAACCTTCAGGGCGGTAGCAGATATCTGTAGGCAGTTTTCTTCAGCAAGACCAGACACTTTTCAAAGGAAATATATTTTCCCGACAGTCAAAGTCCAGCTTTGAGCAGACCAAGAAGGACCATCACCGGGCATCAGCCTCACATTCAACAGTGGAGGCTGGTCTCTTGCAGTCAAGGCAGGACCAAGATGCTGATAAGCAGATGGCACTCAACAAAGGTACCGATAAACTGCATGTAATAAAATAATACATTTGTTTGCTGATTTCATCTTCTTTGCCTGCTCCAAAAGTCTTGGGATGATGGGAACTGTAGTCTGGTGTTTAAAAGAGTATAGATTGGGGATAACTGGTGTAAAGTTTGTAACTCTAAATTCAGGAAAGATAGGTTTTAAAAGCTATAATATATAGGAATACATTACAATAAGTAAAGCCATTTATCCCCGAATTCCTTTGTTCAGAGCAATGTAATTTGTCAGTATACAAAGCAAGTATACAACATCACATACAGACAGAGTTCACACACATGCCAACACTAGCATGCTGTATGAGCCTAGTCATTCTTAAACCATGATTTGTATCTTAGCTATCAATCCATCCATTTTGGCTTATTAAGCAATCAATGCTAAAACAAATCCAGATTGCAACAGGCGAACCCATCCATAGACTTTCACAACGGGGAAAAAACTCCTGCTCAGGGGTTATTGTCTTAACAAGCTTGTAGGCCTGCCCAGTGAGTTTGGTCTCATTCAGTAAGGCTCTTCTGAAATGATTTTAGCAAGAAAGTAGTTCTTGTTCCTTTCTTATCCAAAATAACTTATTTGGATTACCTATCCTAAGTAAGTACCTGTCACAAGGATGGGTGGGTGGGTGGGTGGGTGGGTGGATGGATGGACAGATAGATGAATGGATGGACTGATGGATCCTTCCATCCATCTACCCACTCACCCATCCATCCACCTATCCATCCATCCATCTCTATCATCTGTCCCATTTATTTGGTGCTGGGCACCCACCTAAAAAAAATAATGGAGCAGAAATTATAATAACATTCAATGTAATATTCCAGAGTCCAAATAAATCTTCCTATTTTACAATAGATAATGAGCAAACGATAACAGGCAAACCAACCAACAGAGCTTTGCTAACACAAGTGTTAGGGTAGAATGAAGCTGGAGCCTAGGCAAGACGTGTGTGTGTGTGGGAGAAGGCTTCCCAAGAGCATCCTAAGATTTTATTCTAATTGTTGGGGTTATCTGTTTTTACTGTTTTGTGAGCCAGCCATAGTTGTGGTTACAATATGAGTGGGTATAAAAGTCATTTAAAATAAATGCTTTTTATTTATGTATTACCATTGTCAGAATCTTCTCCCTTCTTGTTAATTCCTTTGGGGTTTTTTTATCTCCTGGATAGTTGGTATTGTTCCTCCAAGAACTAAGTCACCTATGGATGATGAGACCTCACCAACATCAGGTGTGGTGAGGAGGAATGCCAATGGGCGGGATTCTCGGGTAAGAGTGAATTCTGCCATCTTTTCAATATTCTATCCATTCTTAATAATATTAATTACTCTGCAGGAAATAGTGCTGAACAATACAATAATTAAAAGCCAACAATGCAATTATACAACAAATCAGAAAACAATGTAATTGAGTGATCAATGAAAAGAAATATCAAATGAAATTTTAAAATATCAGTCCAATAATTAAACAGCCTTCAAACTAAATGCTATAATCAGATTTTTTTTAAAAAAACCCTCTTAAATAATGTAGCAGCAAAATTGTACTGAAAATTAAAAAGTCTATTTCCTATGAGAATGAAAAGTTCTTTGCTTGGTATCAAAAGGGGAACAGAATCAGCTTCCAGAATTATTTAAGGTTGAGAAACCCTGAAAGCTTGAGAAGCAAGCTAGGGAGATCAGCAGAAGTATCAGCATCCTAATTGATGTCAGTGTCCTCATCAATTTCATCGGGCCCTTAAAACCTATTTTTTTCAGTTAGCCGGGCTGTCCTGATTTTATGGTTGGTTTTTAAAATTTGATATTGATTTAAATTGAAATATTTTAAATTATGGGCCAAACTTTATTTAATTATTTTAAATCTATTTTAACTTTTGTGTACAAATGTTTTATTTTGGCTGTTCACCGCCCTGAGTCCGAAAGGAGAAGGGCGGTATAGAAATCTGAAAAATAAATAAATAAATAAATAAATTATAGATGATAATGTCTATGTGATAAGGCTCAAACTTCTCCACTTTGACAGGGAAAGATTATATTCTTCCTATTTTACTGACAGTTCAGTGAGTTGGGAGGAATGTGATGAGAATGGTTAATCCAGGATTGCCAGAAAGAGTGAGTTAAATGTGTGACTAGTTTCATCCTTAGCCACCAGTCTAAAACAGATTTTCTTAGTGGAACACAATTATATTGAGATCTCAGGAAGGTTTCCTATACCAACAGTTTTACCTGAACACTCTCAGAAGTATTTTTGCCCTGTCTTGCAAGGGTCTTCACCACTAACATTCTCACAATCGTCCTCACAACCTATGAAGCAATTAGCACTCCTTCTAGGTGATCAACAGGAGATGCAAAACCAATCCTCCAGCCAGCACCTGCCCTGTGTTCTTACAAATGTATCACTGCATTTATTTTCATAGAAAATTAATGAGCCCATCTAAAAATCAGGATGAAATGTTATGACACCATAACTTAAACTCAGTGCAGGAAACACCCAGTTTTGAAATGCACAGTGAAAGGGCATCAAGGCATTTCTGGGAGGTGGGAGAACTGAGGACCCCGGGAGGGATGAGGTGGGGGTTCCAGCCAATGAGAAATTGCTATCCTGATAGTGAGATGTTAACAACAAATCTACTTTGTGGAATTTCCTCCTGGATTGACAAAAATGGGAAACTCAGCATTTGTCTTTTCTTCTAATGTTTGCATTGTAAGTTAAATTAGTACTGTATTTTTCCCCAAAAAACCACAGTTGTCATTAACTCATAAATATTGTATTGTATTATTAGATTTATATCCCATCTTCATTCTGTACATCATATCATATCTTATTATGTCAAAATCATTTGATATAACCATACCATGCAGAAAAAAATTACTATAGTGTTCTAGTTTCAACATTTTGCAAACTTCTTACTGCATTTGCTATCATGCTCAAGCACACTTTGCCAAACTCCTCCTTCCATAAACTGTTGTATTAACAGCTAGTCATCTTTTGATTCAAAAGCTGGGCTGCTATTCTACTGAGTTATTTCCCATCTTCTAACACAAATGTTAACAACATAAAGATGTTGTTATCAGGATATTTTCTGTCCTGAATCTGCCCTCAGAAAAAAAATAAACCAAGGTTTTGATAAAACGAAAAGCCTGTGTAACCACCAGGGTCCTGTGTTCTCCCTTAGGACAGGCCAAAGAGTGCTGTGTTTTCCAATGAGATGAAAGCAAAGATGAGTGTTGAGGAACAAATTGATCGCATGAAACGCCATCAAAGCAGTTCTATGAAGGAAAAGAGACGGAGCTTGCAACTTCCAGCCAATCAGCAGCAGACAGATAGCCCTCTCTCAAAAGCACCTGCCTCTTATAAAGTGGTAATAAATTTATTTTATTAGTGAAAACTAATCTTCATCTTATAAACCACTCAGATATACTTCAGCAGTAGTATTTTCTTGAGAAAAAAATGATCAAGCAGTGTTTCATATAGATGTTTTGCAGGTACTGAAGTTAAGAACTGGGCTGAATGATAGACAGTCAAATACACTTAAATTCTGTAACAATTATTAGGAGGCAGTAATTTAGTCTTATTACTACAAGCGGAGTTTGCAATGATAAACCTATATAGTAGTTGTGCAGACCAAATCAGAGTTTGAAATCCACATGACTGAAAATCTGCTTCATTCCACTCTTTCCCCATTAAATATTTCTTTGCACAGTAAATTATGCTGTTCTAAAATTTACTTTCTGACATCTGTTGCTCTTTCTGTGAAGACATTTCTTAATGCTCTAGTATAGAAGAATAGTCATGGGAGATTCAGCCAGTGCAGCTCCAAGTTGATCAAGACTACCAAGTGATCTGCCAAGCTAGAAATAATATTGACAATCAATGAAGGCAAATATACATGTTCCAAGATAATGTTGCAGGATCCAATCTGGATTGGTCACTGGGACTAGAGATTTAGTCTTCCGGGCTTTCAGACTCATGCTGGAGCCCACCCTCAATGAACTTTTGTCTCATATATTCTGGTGAGAGAGAAATTCCCTAAGGAAGGACTCCAGTACAAGTCCAAAAGTTCAGAAGACTAAACCTCTGGCCCCAGTGATCAACCCAGATTGGATCCTGCAATATTGACAATATCTTAAGTAGTCTATTTTGCTCTAGGTTCGCAGGCATCGCAGTATCCATGAAGTGGATATATCTGATCTGGAGGCAGCATTGCGCTCTGAAGATTCTGGCAAGATGTATGAAAGCCCCCGAGATGAGATTGCTCGCCTGCGCAAAATGGAGCTGGAGCCAGAACATTATGATGTGGACATCAGCAAGGAGGTGAAATATATTATTGATTTGAATCTCAGCACATCAAAAGTGCAAACTGCCTCTTTCCCAATAATGTATACTGAGATCTAGTTGCCTTCTGTGAAACTCAAAACTCTGTGTGGTTGGAGCAACATGAGCTGAGAGTTTCACTAGTCTGTTAAGGATAGGACCAATGAAAAGTCATACAGGTGCGGGAGAGGAACTAAGAATCCTAAACTTTGTATTTATGAAAAGCTTGGAATGTTTGATTTTAATATAGCCCTAAGAGTTTCAGAGCACAGATGCTTTGAGCATGATCTGAAATATATATTCTGGAATGTATAAAATAGTTATTAGGATTGGATAGTAGAAAAAGGGTAGACTAGACTAGACTGTAGCAGGGGTGAAATTCAGCCAATTCTATCTGGCTCGGGTGAACTGGTAGCTGCGGCTGCGGGAGGCTCCGCCCTCCCACGTGGACATCATGACGTCACTTTTTTGGATGCAAAGAAGGCTTTGTACATGCGCAGAAGGCTTTGTGCATGCATGGATGACAGCAAGTGCACATCTGCGAACCGGTAGGGAAGGTAAGTGAATTTCACCCCTGGATGGTAGGTAGGATAGGGTAGGGTAGGGTAGAATATACTACTAAGTGAAACATTTAACAAGGCATTCATAATCATTGCCACTTATTGGCTGTTTTTTGTTTTTTGTTTAGCTTTCCACTCCAGATAAAGTCCTCATTCCAGAAAGGTATATTGAGCTGGAACCTGATACTCCACTGAGCCCTGAGGAGATGAAGGAGAAACAAAAGAAAGTGGAAAGGATAAAGACACTGATTGCTAAATCCAGGTATAGTGCTATTTCACACATTTTGACTTTCCCATGTAAAATATTTTGGAATATTTTGTCCTTGATTTGGAGGCTATACATTTGGCCTTGCTGCTTATTAACAGCACTTTCCAGTAGCCTCTTAATATTCAGAAGTTACTAATGTTATATAGGTTTCATCCTGTGTTCTTCTTCCTCTTTGGTGCCTTGTCTGTACATCTGGACTTGCTGGATATGCCTCATAGCAATTCCAATCTATAGTAGATAGGAAAAATAACTTATCTAAATATTTATGCCCCCCAAATTCACTCACTAGAAAATGAAGAAAAATATTAATTTTGTAAAGGAAGAGTGATTGTGTTTACATAACTAAAAATGGCCATTTGTGTTTTATAGAAATATATTAAAAATTATATTAAATAAATAGGATGTTTTACATCTGTTTCCATCTTATTTTATTGACCTTGTAGCTTTGAGTGTTGGGCGTTGAAATAACTTGTGTGTTCTCTCTTGCAGCATGCAGAACGTCATCCCCCTCAGTGAGGGAGAGATGGACTTGGCCCAGGACCCAGAGACTCAGTTACAGGAGCAGGAAAAGCGAATTGAGATCTCCTGTGCTTTAGCTACAGAAGCCTCCCGACGAGGCCGCATGCTGTCTGGTAAGATGAAATGCTCTGCAGCATTATCAGAAGATCAGGCAACGGGGCATCGCAGTCCCAATAAGAGCAAAGCTTTTGCTTCCATTGATGAACTTGGCCAGATATTGTTGCTTCAGCATTTAAGTGTAGTGATATTGGACATTATAGCAAAATAAATGAACTAGAGATCTAGTCTCCAAAATAAATTGAATTTGACAGCCCAAGTGGTGGAAATTAATCAAATACTTTAAATGGTTTGTTTAAATTCATTAAAATTATTTATAAAGGTTAGAAAATTGTCATAAGAAGCCAACTGTGTTGTTGTACTATTTTAAGTTTCTTTTGAAGTCAATGAGTCATTTGGCATTTTTCCGTCACTGATACTAATTTCCAGAAAATGTAAACCAATGAATTAATCTGATTTGTTAAATGGCACATACAGTATCAAGCCTTTGACTGAATGGCAATGTCTCAGGGGTTCCAGTTACTTTTACTACCGGTTTGCAACGGGAGCACATGCACAGAAGCTTCTGTGCATGCACAGATCGTCAGTGATGACGTAGGGGCAGGTGGCGGAGCCTCCCACCACCATTACTACCAGTTTGCAAGAACCAGACCGAACAGGGAGCAACCCACCACTGCAATGTCTTCTCCTCTAATTTGTAACTCCAAGAAAAGCAACTCCAACTTCTTATACCTTCTTACTATAGGTCAGCAGCAGACAACTTTTCCATAGAGACCTGAACATTTTAAGGCACTTTTTTTAAAATATAAATTTTATTAATTTTCTATTAATTACATTTTAATTCAATTAATTACATTTCTTAGTGCTTAATAAATATCATGTTGTTGGGTATTTAATTTGCTTAGCATTACAAATTCTATTCTTAACCTCCACCCTTTTTTTCCCCAACCACTGGCACTTTTTAAAGGTTAAAGGAATCACTGAAGGCGTTGAATATGGAATATTGTGTTGTTTTATTTTATTTACAGTGGGAGTAAGGATTTTTTCAAAAAGTAGAATCTGTGCGTTAAGCCATCCACAGGTAAATTTTAAAAAGGCCACCAAATGTTGTCAATATGAAGCATAGTGAGTTGTACAAATGAGAGTTACATGCAGCCTATTGACCACACACTCCTCTGCCTTAAGGTATCTGTAAGTAACAGTATTTTTTGTGAATTGAATACACTACATTGCTGCCAATTTTTCAGGCTGCTCTATCTCATATCTTGTCAGTATCTAGACTGCAGAAATGAGGGTGCTGGATGAGTTTGTTCCCCAGTCATTCCTCCTCCTTTATTCTTCCGTTTACTGAGGAGCTGCAGGCAATGAAGGTGGTAAACGGGATGCCGAGAGCAATGGGGTGAGAGTGGGGTGGATAAATGAAACCAGTCATTGTGCCCAGTTTGGGAGTACATCGTGGTAATAAGAGTGGAGAAACATGCTCCCATCTCATGTTACCTTTATTGCATAATATCATTTATTTATTTATTTATTCATTTATTTATTTATTTGCATAACATCGTTTATTGCATTAATATCTGGCAGCTCTGTTCAGAGTTACTTTTAGGGGAAGAGAGGGTAAAGATCTTTCTGAATATTCTATGATATATTTGCAATTTTCTTTGCTAAATAAAAATCATCTACTACATGAGACCAATCAAGTTGGCCACGCCCACCTAGTCACATGACCATCCCAGCTGGTCATTAGGGCAGAGAACCAGTTGTTAAATTATTTGAATCCCACCACTGTTCCCACCCCACATGAAATGAGGGGTGTAGGAGTCATGAACATGCCTTCTCAATGACTGCCTCCACACTTTGGACCACCTTACCTTCTGAGATAAGCAATGCTTCATGAAGGCATCAAAGACCTTACTCTTCTGCAGAAAATTTGGCACTAATATTAAATGGGCATTCTTATACTAGTTGGTTTAAGTGTCTATTTTGCTTTATTCGGAGCCATGCTGAATCCTCTGGGAAAATTGAATATAAATTTTAAAAAGCCATGCTCATTATATAGGACAAAGCCACACAGTTTTCTTGCCCTGGTGTGAGGACACTCACTAACCATTTCCAGAAAACATGCACAAGTATGTTAAAGATCTATGAATAGCAGTGCAGCACAGGGCCGTTACAGGTTTATAGCAAGGTACAATGTGATGGCAACAAGATTTAGGGCAGTATTTAGGGCAGCATGATGGCTCAGAGGGGAAGAGAGCACAGCAAAGAAGATATGGCGACAGGCAATTCTTCACTTCTTCCAAAGAAGGCATTTTTCAAACTCCTCAAAGAACCAACTTTTATGGTACTCTGCCTCAATTTTATTCCTATACCAGAAGGACCAGCCATCTCTGAAGGTAGCATTTATTTGAAGAGGCTAGAGCTATCCAACTTAACTTGAGTGCAAGTATTATAAATTGAAAGGTTGAGGAAGGTCAATAGCAGTTACCCGTATCAGTCTTGAATATATGTATGTTTGAAATATGTCCAGTACTGTGGTATCCATCTTGGCAAAAGGCATTTAGGACAGTTAACTACTCAAATATGCTTGTTCTGCATTATTGCATTAAAACATTACCTTCTACAGTTCATTGGAAAGGTATTTCTTTTTGAAATATTTCTCACTACTGCTGTACATCGCTGCTGAAGAAGCTATTGTACAATAACTATAGTTGCCTTATAATCAGACTTGTGCCAAAACATGAAATTCTTCTTATTCAAATTGTCCTTTGTCCTAAATTGCTACACATTTTGGGATGACTCCAAAAATCTGTTACTTTCCATGAATATTAATACTTAATATGTAGTTTACTAAATTGGCATTGACAGAAATTAATTTAGTCTTCATCATATGGCTGGATATGATTTATAGCAGCCTTCTGCAACTGGGAAATGGTTGGGATTCTGAACACTGTTGTCCCAACACAGAACATATTTGGAGGGAACCAAGCTAGAAAAGGCTGGCCTTGTGGCCTGTATTTATACAGAGCAATTATTGTAAGTTAGATTTCGGTTTATTCTGTGGGTAGAAATGTGGGTGCCCTAGAATCTCACTTAGAATTTTAGGAGAGATCTTGAAGCCTCAGAGTGAATGGGACCACATCATTCATGTGGGATTTGGGGGATTATTTGTATTTTTATAAATTAGTTTTCTAAAATTTCTCACCACAAAAGAAATGGAGCCTTCTATTTTAGCAATTATGGTCAATTCCACCTGGAATTTGGGACTGCACACAGCCCAGCTTGACTCCATAGTTTAACCTGAGCAATACTCATGGGATCTATTTGTAGGTAATGTAGTACAGCCATTTTCTACTGCTGTGTGATTTTGTGTTTCCTTTTTTTTTTCTTTTAATCCATGTTTGCTCAATGGATTGTGTTTCTTTGTCTTAGTTTTCTCCTCCCTTCACCCACCCCCTCAACCCTCTGTCTAAAGCACCGTATATTATTCAGGCTCTATTTCCATTTCTTGTTTTCAGCTCAATGTGCTACCCCGAGCCCTCCCACTTCCCCAGCTTCCCTGACTCCACCGACCAAGTCCCTCTCGTCTGACTCATCCCAGGGCACCGACAGTCATTTTATGCGTGCCTGAACCTTAAAGTAAGCACTTTTTGTATTATACTTCCATCTCGTTTCATGTGTACCTGTGAAGAAAAGAAGTGGTAGGCTTCTTTTTCAACAGAGTTTCATCTTTTCACCAAACCCACCCATCCACCAAATATCCATTAAGCTAACCCTTTCTTCTTTGCCACATAAGCCCAGTCTCCTTCTATGGAATGCTTGCAAAAACTTATCAATGAATTGAGCTGCCACATCCTTTTCTGGATTTACGAGGACAAAGTAGCCTATTTTCATCATTTGTTTCACTTACATCAATTTAGAGCAACGTTACAGCAAGTCTTCTAAACTGAACATAGTGCTATAACTTAGAGGATATTAGCTGTTGCCAAGAAGCCCTGGTTACATCTCATTTCAGTCATAAGCTCTCTAGGCCATTGGTATTTTTCTTTGATTTTCTTAAAACCAAAGGTTAGTTTGGAGATAATGAATTTAAGCAGAATAGTCAGAGATTCAGATTTACCTGAAAAAAAAGGAAGGTGGGATTGCAAGAAGTAACAGGAAGTTAACTAGGTGTCTCTTATTATATATTTGGTTCTGGATCCAACATTTGGGAAAAATGATAATCAAAAGCATTCTTAGTCTTTGAGCCATGGTGACGCAGTGGTTAGAGTGCAGTACTGCAGGCTACTTCTGCTGACTGCCAGCTGACTGCAATTTAGCAGTTCAAATCTCACCAGGTTCAAGGCTCAAGCTTTCCGTCCTTCCGACGTGGGTAAAATGAGGACCCAGATTGTTGGGGCAATATGCTGACTCTGTAAACCGCTTAGAGAGGACTGTGAAGCAGTATATAAGTCTAAGTGCTATTGCTATTGCTAGTCAAAACTGGTATTTGCCATCTTGCTATGATTATTCTATTACTTTCAAGATGTGCATGTGTATATCAGCACACAAATGCCAAACTGCGATATTTTGGACAATATAGCTACAAAAAACAACAACATTGTTTTTGTTAGTTAATCTACTCTGTTCCTGACAGTTATTACTGTTTTTAAATAATTGAAAGAAATAATTGAAAGACGGAGTTAATGATTTCCTTTTTATGCCCCAAGTCCATAATTTAAGCTGTGACTTTATGCACATATAGCTATCCTGGCAGCCATAAAAGGGATATATCAAGTAAGAGTTCACAGGATAGCTCTGTCAGTCCAGCTGTCTTCTATAATTGGTAATGTGGAAGGTAGTCCAAATATTATTTGAGCACTGGGTTTCTATGTTTTTTAGAGACCCTGGGGATTGAATTAGGGAGACAATGCTGGAATGTTGTGGCATCCAAAACAGGCTTTGGCCCATACAACTCCAGTTCCCTTGAAGAGATAACAGGAATTTAATTTCCAGTCCTTTTCCCAAGGGCCAGTAAACATTTCCATTGTGCTCAGAACAGTAAGAATAGAATACTGCTCTTAATACAGCTTTAATACACTTTAAACAGAGAGATAACCAATGGAGATGAGTAAACTGAGATAGATTGTGGAAGGTAGGTTTCTGCCCTGACATTTTCTACCATTTTTATTTTTAAAGGCTCAAGGAAAGTAAGAGTACTCTCAGCAACCACCAAAAGGAATTCATTGGAAAATAATGCAGTCCCCATTCTTCTCTCCACCAGTTTTTCCAAGGGAAGGACAAATGCTTGTTTGCCTTTATCCACAGAGCTGGTCACAAGCTTTGTTCGGGCCTCTGGGCCATTAAAAGTATTATTCTCCCCTCTCCACTTAAATGCTAGATTTCTGTCTTCTGGTTAATGATGGCTGATTTGGGAGTGAGATTGGCAGTGGAAGAGATATAACCAGCAGTGGTGGCAGCACTTCCATCAAATGCTGCCTTATTCCTTCTGTGCCATGCTATGGATGCATTGTGGCCCCATGTTCGAGCTACAAATCTGGGCTGACAAAGCTGAATGAACATTCAACATGTCAGCAAATTCCTTACCTATGCATCTTAGTTATATTTATACTGCTGCCTGCAAGCTTCATCTTCAGTGATTATCACTAATTTTTTTTTATCTGTTCTCTTCCTCCTCTGGTCTCCCCAGCACAAGCCCTGGCTGCTGTGAATGCTGTGAAGTTCCATGGAGCCACATTTTAACACATGAATTTGCCCTCTCAACTCTACTGCTTAATAATGTATACAACCATTCCTGTGATTTGCCAACTATCTCCTGCGGTTGAGCTGCAGAAGCATTCAGGAAGGAAAGCTGCCTCTGAAGAGAACAAGTGTGCTTTTGTCTTTGCTCTGGTTCTCCTCCCACTGCTGCCAAAGCCTGTACCAAAACCTCTCAGATGCCTGGTCTATAAAAGCAATTAAAGAAGCAGCATCCAGAAGAAGTTCCATTCTGCAAGATGGCTTCTTCATCCCTGCAGGAGGTCTCAAGACAAAGGACCGGTGGCTAAAGATCAGCAGAAGCATCAAATAATTTGAACGGAAAAAGGAAAGCTGGTGATAGCAGGGGGATGTACAATTTCCTATCCTTAGGTAGCCATTTCCTAAATTGCTAACCTTCATCACTTATTTTTATTTTACTTTTTTTCTTAGTTTGAGGGAAGAGAAATATATAAGGAATAGATTGTCATGGCAGCCAGAGACTTTATAACCACTTTATTGAATTGAACGACATATTTTTCTTCCTCACATTTTGTTCCCATCTGCCAATCTGATTGGCTCTAGAAACTTTAATCTATGGAACTAAGCAACCCATGCATGGTCATGTTGCTTACACTTATATCTACCTGCTCACAAGAAGAGAAAGGAGGGAGCATCACTGAACTTTGTGGATACGGCAGATGAAGAAAACAGAAGGTTGTCGGTGTGGAGGGGAAAAAAACAGAAACAGCTTTGGAATCTGCTAATTTTGGGGAGTCTTGTGATGGCTGTGATATGCTGAAGATTCCCGTCCCCCTCACTTTTCCTAAGTTTACGAGGAAGATGGAATAGGAAGTATGTGCAATGTGCGTGGACATGTAATAGAAGTGTGGATGGAAGATACAAAGGGGAAGGATGGCTACAAAAGAGTTCAGTTTGATCGGATAAACCACTTTGTGTGTTTTAAGTTTACTGTACTCAGAACTGGGACTGGTAGGTGACATATTTATTCTCATACCAGAACCAATTCAAAATAGTGCCACTCAACTCTTGGTTCTCCAGGATATAGGTTGGAGCCAGAAAGAAAACTGTATGCTGTGAAGATCTCAGCATAAAGAAACTAATGAAATAGTAAGTCTGCAAGAGAAATGGAAATGTGTCTGAACTTGACTAAAGCAAGCTATGAGTTGATTCCATAGTATGTGTAAATCAATTCTCTCCTATTTATCATTGGGAGAAGAAAGCGAGGCTTCTTCAATTTCTGCCATTTGTAGCATTTCTCTCAACTTTAGAATAATAGAGCAACATTTGCTTTGAAGTAGAATTCTCTCACTTTCTCACACAGAGTGCTTTTCATCCATCTCTGTCCAAGCTAGAGCTATAATAACAATGGCTGATGATCTTTCAGAGGAGCTAAGCTCCTACATCAAAAGTGCAAGTCCTTTGCTGTATTTGCTTCTATCAGCATCTGAAAAGTGGCTGCTTCCCCAAATGAGTCCTCATTTTTTTCCCTAATCAAATTGTGAAAATAACTCAGAAGGACAGAACAGAGGAGAGTTATTGTACAAAAACAGGACTTGGGAAATTTACTCTTGTCAAGTACAGAAATGTACCAAGATGTCCTAACTTATATTATGCTAGATCAGAGATCTAACTTGGACCTTTTCCACACCGCAGTTGTACGCTAAAAGGTTTATACATGGTGAATCCTGAACTGAATACCATTTAAAGCTAAGATGACCTTACCTCTTCAGAAATAATCAGACTCTGCATTAAACCTTGCAACACCTCATAATCAGAATTCCATACCATTGAACTTGGGCACAGACAGGACTTTTCACCTAACGTAGTGTTTTTGAAAACAATCTGTCTTATTAATAGATGGATCAAAATATAATTGGATGATCGTGTGGCCCATACATTTATTTCAAAGGCTACCAAAATTGACCATGCCCAATATAAAGCCAACTAGAATTGATTTTATGGAAGTGAATAAAATTGTTCTAGTTATAGATCAGAATACAAAAAAAAAGACAGTAGCTTTTTTATAATCCTGACGTAGATTTTCAGTGAATTCACTGCCATGTTTTCAAAAATGCTGCATTTCTTCCCCCACCCCTAATATTTTGCTTCTTTACAAGTACAGTTAGTCGTCAATGTACAACCATGGTTGAGCCCAAAATTTGTATTGCTAAGTGAGACATTGTTAAGTGAGTTTTGCCCCGTTTTACAACCTTTCTTGCCACAGTTATTACAATTCTTAAAGTTAGCAATATGGTTGTTAAGTGAATCTGGTTTCCCCATTGACTATGCTTGTCAGACGTTCATAAAAGAGGATCACATGACTCTGGGACACTGCATCTGTCATAAATATGAGTCAGTTACCAAGTGTCTGAATTTGGATCACATGACCATGGGGATACTGCAATGGCCAAAAGTGTGAAAAATGGTCATAAGTCACTTTTTTCAGTGACATTGTAACTTTGAACTGTCACTAAATGAATTGTTGTAAGTCGAGGATTACCTGTACTCAAAGGAGAATATACTAGTGAACAGGTGGCACCTCAGACTACGGTATGATTTGAGTCCTAGTTGACAATTTAGCACTGTTGAAATTATCATATATTTTGTCATATAAACATGTCCATAAATATATTGATCAGTTTTATCCAAAGATTTATCAAAACTGGGTATCCTATTTCTGTATTATTGGAAGAAATAACACTGCTTCAGTGTCTAATATATGCAACTCTTAAGGCAGGCATTAAATGCAAATTTGGTTATGGAACATAAGCCCTCCACTCCCCTACTACTCATTTTCTTCCATAATTCAGATTATTTTAATTGAATCAGGATTCTTTACAAGTGTTACATGAAAGACTAGCTTGGATCCCAGCTGAAATAGAAAATGTCAGCTTTGAGCCGCACTGTTCCTTATGTTCATACGTCTTCGAAATAGTCTTGAAAATTCTCACCATTTTTCCAGGCTATCAAGAAGACTAATTCTTTCCTGGCTTTTTAGGGATATATTTAATATCCAAATACCTAGTTTAATCAATAAATGACATGCGGTATCAATACACATAACTCTTTCAAATTCAAGTTTAAGTAGGTATTAATTTGCCTTGATTTTTTGTACAACAAAATGAATTAAAACTGTAATTTAAAGAGCAAAAGGAAGAAGCATCCAGAGCATATTCTTCTCCCTTGATACCACTTTTTGCAACAGAGAAGTTATGCCAGGGAGAAATCATTTAGGAAGAATAGATAACTAAAATGGAGAGAATTCAGTACTTATAATATGTACCTTACCCTGTACACTCTTCCCAGCATATAAATGATTTGGGCAACTCCCACATTGAAGAGTTAGAGCTGTCCTCTTCAACTTCCCAGGAAAAGACAATGGCAAACCACTTCTATTGTCAAGAAGGCTGCAGGTGCACATAGTCACCAGAATTTAAACTTAGGGATATCAAGTCTAGTTTGATCTCAAGAGAATAGAGTCCTGTTTACAAAATGAAAAGAGCTAACTACAGTGTTACCAAATGATTCTTTGTCACCCCTGTTTGTGGTAAGGATATAGTTCTAAAGTAATAGTGCATTGGTGGAATTTGGCTGGTTCAGCAGAGTCTCTTTTGAAGACTGAAAAAACATGGAGAGACCAAGCATATCAGTCCATTAGGAGGAATATTTCTCAGGCCCACACACAGTAGAAGTCTTAAGTTTCTAAATTTACCTATGCTTTTCAGGGAGTAAATCCCAATGAAATAGATATGGCTTATTTCTGAGCAGACCCACAAAGGCGTGCATCTCTTAGGCTTTAATCCTCAATGTGCTTATTGTAAGGCTTTATATCCACAATGGAGCTTCTAAACATCCATACATATGATTATTCTGTTGAAATGAATGTTCAGAAAATTGAAAGTTAACTCCACGGTATCTCTGGAAGAGTTCTGATATTGTTATTTTTAAGAATTTGTCTAAGAATCTATTTCAATGTGTATTAAAAGGAATTAATATCTCAACACCCAAAAATCATCCTTCTGATCTAAGAGCTTAAGTGATAAATGTTTCCGATCTCTTGCACTGTGGAATCTAGTTTTATCAGGTCCTCTGTCCTGCTGCTTGCCACAAAAGAAGCACCGCCTTGGCATGTCTAAGAGTTCAGCTTCATCCATATTTACAAGAGAAACCTTCCATCTCCCTGTCCAATAAAGATGACGTCTCCTTTTTATTATTTAAACGAACCTGTTGGCAATACGTAGATCACTCCAGAGAATCAGAGTTTTAGACCCTTCTCCTTTAGCAATACTGTTGACATTCCACGTTGATGAAGATGATGATGAAAGTATTTCGTTCTGCTCTTGCAGTAGCTTCTGTTAGTTCATAAAATGTTATCCCTTCATGATCCTCTACATGCCTTAATATGTGTTTTTAAAAATTATACCGTGATATATATGTGTGTGTATACATTTATATATATTTTATATATATATATAATATATGGGTTTTCTTCCTCTTCTCCCTATACTAATTTCTTTTGGGCTAACTTTCTCTGTGTACAGGGCTGCTGAAGCCTGCTTTGCCACTGAGTTTCTGAAATACAGACGCTGGGTGGTATATCAAAATAATTAAAGAAATTTTAAAAGGCATATTTAAATAAATATATATTTTTCTGCTTTTTATTAAAAGCAAATTTATTTAAAATGAATGAAAGCTGTCTGTAAAGGAGTGGTGCATTTATTTCCTTGTTACTAGGTAAGCTCATGTTTTCTATACCAGGGCTTAAGCCTCAGTTGATGCAACTTGGCAATAGCTTACTTGGAACTAGCAAAGCTGAGTTCACTTAACCCTGGGGAAGTTCTGGCTTGAAAGATATGTCGTCAGATGAATTATAGAACTGTAGCATATCAGGGACCGCAAAGATTGTCTCGCTGGTATACAGCTATCCCACTGGGATCCTTTGCAATAGAGGTGGCTTTGAAATGTTGATGCCACTTGTTTTTTACCTCCCTTTTGTTCAAATTTGTTCATTTTGTGTGGTTAGCAGAGAGAAATCCCTGCAAGATGATTGTTTTATTTTCCTCTCTTCAATCACAATTGCTCTCTAAGCTGCCATATTTACCTCCGCAATGCCCAATCTAGTGGGAGAAAGGTACATCTTTCAGTCGGTACATGTTTTTCCTTGCTGTGATTTGACCCATACCAAATGCTAGTAGCTTAGTAGAGAGATGAAGTAAGAGCTGAGGAAAGGCCTTAGTTAGCCTATGTGAAGGATTTGGCCCTCTCTTAATTTAGAGAGTGGCTCCTTATTTCTACCTCTTTTGAAGACTCGGAGGTAGTGGTCCTACTTGTGCAAGTGCTTGATAAACATGGCAGACAGCTTGAAAGGAAATCATTCCACCAATATTTTAGGGTACAGAGGGCAATGTAAAGATGGTGTTACATTTTGGAGTCTCAGCTTCTGTCAAGGAAGTGCAAATCCCTTCTCAAATCATTTTTTTCTCCCTCCCTACATGTAAAACTGGCACTTTTTTTTTTTTTTTTGGCTATTGTGGAAAGCATTAAAATGACATAAATAACATCAGAAAGCATTATCTCACCCTTCTCAAGCCCTCTGTTCAATTCATAGCAAGGTACGATTGTAACTGATTATTGCCAATGTCACTTTAAGCATTTTGAGACTTCTAATCAGTATTTCTCAACCTTGGCAACTTGTAGATGTGCGAACTTCAACTTTCAGAATTTGCCAGCCAACAAAGCCGGCTTTCCCATAACTGACTAAAGAATTCTGGGAGTTGAAGTCCATGTGTCTTTCAGCTGTCAAGGCTGAGAAAAACTGCTCTAAATTCTCAGCAGAGCACATTTAGGGTCACAGTTTTGCAGTATTGTAGAGCCCTGTTTTTAAAATGTTTTATTTTTTGTGTACATGTGCGTGTGTGTTCCTTTCTAATAAAATTTTCATATACCAGCAGCACCTGCAACCAACAAATACTGCATTATTTATGCACATTATTTGGAGAGAAAAAAAAGTAGTGTTAGATGTTAAAATTATCAAAGAAGCAATGTGATGTTAATGTCTTTTTTTTTTCCTTTTTGTATAAAAGTGACCTTAGATTATGACAATTATAAAAATTAGCTGTTCTGTGATTGAAAACAATATGTTGGTGACTTGGGGGTTCTTCACACCAGACCAAGGGATAATCTTTCCATAATTAAACCCACAGTGGCTTACTTAATATTCTTTCCTGCAACATTTGTTCTAGATGTAGTTACTTTAAAAGGTCCTCCCTCTCAAAACCAACACGTGCAAGAAAAACAAACAAAAATAAATGCATTTGTACCTTGCAAGTTTGTATAAAGCAAATAAATAAAAAAATGGATGGTTTATAACTAGACTGTGTGTGCTTATCTTTCTTTAACATGTAAGTGTGAGACCTAAGAAAAGGAGGGATAGATAGGTGTACTATATATAGTTGTCCTCAGAGTGTACTGTTCTCTATATTTCTATATATTTCAGCTGAATATGTATAGTTACATTTATTTACTATTGAATTATTTTTCACTCACTGCAGTTGAAGGACTCTTGGAGGCTTACATCTCCATGGCACAGTTACATAACAATAAAGAATAAACTATCCGTCCCTCTCCCCAAATAAACCACCAATAAAGTCATAAAACGAGCAAAAAGGAATATAAATCACAAGTTTTCATCTCTTAATGATATGCCAGCAAATACATATATAGTTGCACTCCTATCAGTGTTCAAGGTTGAGAACCTCCTTGTGTATAGAAACTATAGAAACTATATTTTCTCTGTTATAAAGGAAGTGAGGCTCCAAAGTTAAATTACTATGGATGTTGAAACCATTATCATCCTATAGTACAGTTTTTACTCAAACACATCTAGTAATAATATATGAAATTAATACAAGAAACTATTTTTAGAAAAAATTGACTATACATTTCATGTATATTATGCTCTGCATGAGTCATTTGTTTTCCTGCATTAGCTTATTTAGTAAGTATTAATATGATACATGTTCTTCCTTATGAAATATGTTCTGTGACTCACGCAGATGATGTAGATGTCCCTGGTCCTTTAATTAGTTGTATAATGATGCTTTGTGCTGATTGCCTGGTCAAGAACTGAAACTTATTTTTTAATATAACAATATATCAGTGTATTAAAAGGAAATGCTCCTAAAGTACATTGGAGAGAGAGAAAAATATGGTATTTATATGGAAAAGAGAAAAATAGCAAAATGCTAACATGAAACAATTTCTATAAGATAATCAGAATCTCAATGCCCCTCCTATTCCCTAGTAAGAAAGCTTTTTCTGATGTTTACTTGTTTCCTGTCTTCTTACTAAAGTATGCATTTGCAACTGTTCTCTAACAATTTATCATTCATGGGATTGTACGTTTATCCTTTATTTTTTAAAAAAGTAATGATTCACAAAAAGTTAGACAAAAGAGAATACAGATTTGTATTAAAGTAGCATATATTACTCATGGGCATCGAATCAGATTTAGAAATTGAAATTTTAGTAAATATGCTGTGCATCACAACACACTAGGGACCAATTGGTTGTTATTCTGTATCTCAGGTTTTGCTTTCTCTTTCTTAAGGCTTATTTATTCATTCATTTATTCGTTTGTTCTTCCTTCCTTCCTTCCTTCCTTCCTTCCTTCCTTCCTTCCTTCCTTCCTTCCTTTTTTCTTTCTATATCCCACCATTATTATTTTTACAAATAACTCAAGTGGTGAACATACCCAGCCCATCTTCCTCCACATATTTTTCCCCACAACAACCACCCTGTGAGGTAGGTTGGGCTGAGAGAATGTCCTGCCCAAAGTCACCCAACTGGCTTTTATGTTTCTTATTACACTGACAGTTTGTCAGGCAGAGAACCACCTTTAAAGAAGAGTCTGTCTTCTGATAATCATTCTGTCAGAGTAGCATTTCTCAACCTTAGCAACGTTAAACTGTATAGACTTCAACTCCCAGAATTCTTCAACCAGCATTGAAGTCCTCAGGGATTAAAGTTCCCCTTGGGGCTCCGGGTGGCCCCTGACCTTCGTTCTTTCCGCCAAGCCTTAAAACATGGCTATTCCGCCTGGCCGGTTTGGCCTGAAGGGGTTTTAGAGGGGATTTTAATGGTTTTTATAGTTTTATTGGGTATTTTTTAAAAAAATTGAACTTTGTGTGTTTTATTGTTGTGAGCCGCCCTGAGTCCTTTCGGAGATAGGGCGGCATATAAGTCCAAATAATAAATAAATAAATAAAAAAATAAAAAAATAAATAAAGTGGTCATGATTGAGAACCACTATATTAGATGACAATCCTCTGCAAAGTAGGCCAAGCTATCCTACATCTTGTTTTCCAACTACAAAAAGGAAGTAATGATAACGGGTCTTAGAGGAAAACAAAAACAAAGCCAGGGCTAATGGGATTTTGGGGCGGGGGGGGAAGAGTACCTGATTTATTAAACCATACAAATACTTGCACAAGTAATGTTACTTTTTGCAGCATTATTTTGGAAATGCCTCGGAGCTTGGCTCAAGGATCCCTTTTCTTCTTTTTAAGCACAGCTATAGGCTGTTACTAGGCGCCACTATCTATTTCCTATATGATTGTAACAACACTGCCTTGTAAGATCTATAATGATAGTTCAATGGAGTCTCCATTGCAGAGAGGTTAATAATTTGCAAGATGATGCAGTAAGGGCTAAAGGTCTTTCCAAGGTTCACTAACTGGGAAATACATGGGAGTCTTGACAGCCAATCCTTTCTAAGCCTTCAGCAGGAAATATGTTGGAAATTACAGACATTCAGAGTAAGTATGAATTTAGCAAATAGGGTTTTGTGGATCATATTTCAGCAATATGTCATTGGTTTCACTAAAAATATAATAAAAGCTAATCATGGTGTCTGTTTGAAAGCTCAGCCTTTTTAAAAA
Organism: Pituophis catenifer annectens; assembly: GCF_029215685.1. Classification (NCBI taxonomy): domain Eukaryota; kingdom Metazoa; phylum Chordata; class Lepidosauria; order Squamata; family Colubridae; genus Pituophis; species Pituophis catenifer. Next base: position 169,427,771 of record NW_027256883.1, on the reverse strand, counting down.
TTATTTTACTATTGATTGCTCAATTGGCACATTTACCTATTTTACTACAGGTTACAAATCTGCTTATGGGGAACAAGCTAAGTAAACCTATTTGCTTCTAGTCCCAGGAGACAAGTCAGATAACCTCATAGTATCTCTAACTGGTACCGATGATCTCTCAGCAGTATGATTTAGTGTAGTTTGAAATGTATTCATAAGAAGATGCTGTAGGATCATAACCAACAGACATTACAGACTTGTAGTAAATTGTCACCAAAAATATTTGTCGTAACCAAGATTGCTAATAATATGTGTATCAGCTGTGACCAACCTAATGTCTTTCGGATGTACACTAACTGGGAATTCTGAGTTTGTGGTCCACTACAGCTACAGGATACCAGGTTGAGCAAAGCAAAGCTAATGTAAATTAATTTAAGCGTAAAGGGGTGTGAGAAGCAAAACCATGCACTGACATTGATTTATACCAGGAATATTTCAAGATTGCTTAGCACATTGTAAGCCGCCCTGAGTCTCCGGAGAAGGGCGGCATATAAATCAATTTTTTTTTTTAAAAAAAAAGATGCTTAATGGAGTTTCTCTGGGTAAAAGAAAACCAGTGACAATAAAGGTTTATAATATTTTGTATTAAGGTTCATCATTCCAAACTTAGTAATTAAAACTTGTTCATTTTGGATCTGCACCAAAATAGAACCTGGTTTCAAAGATCCAAACTGATATTTTCACATGATCAAATTTTCTGGTTAAAATTGGAAAGATATAAAAGAAACTGATCTATATCCTATAATGCCTAGGCAAAATGGGGGGGGGGGGACATCTGATGCCTACAGACTTTAGGGACAGAAATTAGATTGAAAGAGATGAAGGAGGGCATCTAACCTGCATCATCAGAGGAATATGATGAAATTTAGCCGATGTCAAAAAATTCAAACAAGGTTGAATTTTATGTTGAGGCCACTATCGTACTTCAGACTTATGTGAAGACCCAGCTCTGTGGAAAAGGCTCTAATGCTGGGAAAAGAAAAGAGAAGGATGGACTCATCTCCTTCAGCTGAGTACTCTGTTGGGAGACAGGAAAAAACAGACTTGGGATCAATCATCTTGGAGAAAATCTATATGGTTGCTAAGAGTCAAAAACAATTTGATGATATCTAATCAATTAATCATCAATCAATCTGCTAATGAGGCCACCAGAAAATCACAAAAGAAAGCAATGGCAAAGTCTTTTCTGCAAAGAAAATCGAAGGGAAGGGTCCATATATTCAACAGCAGCTAGGTTTAAAATGAGGACAATTTCTATAAATGTCCTGTTGTATTGGAAATTAAGCTTAAACTTTGCTTGCTTGGTTGGTTATTTGTTTCTTTATTCAGAAGAAATAATCTGCTTTTCAAAAAAAATATCTTTGAAAAAGATTGTACAAAATAATTAAAATTCTGTAATACATTACGGCAAAATGCTCTTGACATTTTGAAGCAGTTTCTAAGAAGTATCTGTAAAATGGAAGCACCAAAGCAAGGGAAAGAGTTTGTTGTCACCGATACTTAGAGCTAATCATTGCAAATGGGCAATTAGAAATTATTGAACTGTTTGAAAAAAGACAAAGTTTGTCTTTCAAGTTTGTCCCTGTACCAGTGATGAAATGCACTTACTTTTGCTACCAGATCAGAAATGTGAGTGTACATGCCTCTTCTGCGCATACACAGAGCCTTCTACTTACCTTTACCAGTAGTAACCCACACCTGACCCATAAATATATAATGTGTCCTTTTACAAGGGTAAAAATAAGCTATGTGTAGAGAGCTGTAGTAAGTGATGTTTCTTTTGATGAGTATTTTTTTTATATATGTTTTCTTGGGAGGAGGGTGTAATTCTGTGTTTTCAATCTGCAAAGCTAGCTGTTTTATTTGTAAATAAATAAGTCAGAGTTTAGTAACATAGAATTGCATGGGCACTTTTCTTGCAGGCCATTTTTTAATCTTTGTTCAGCATAGCCACAGAGCTGGGAGGCAAAGAATGCTACATGTCCCATCCCCTAGGGAGATACACCTAGTGGGACTCAGAAGGGCCTTCTCCATGATGGCTCCCTCCCTCTGGAACATCATTCCTCCAGAGATTAGAATGGCTCTTCCACGCCATTCTAGAACAGTGGCTAACACTCTTCCGGAAGGCAAAGACCTGATTTTGCCAGAGGGCCTGGGGAATGCAGAGCAGGATGGAGCCCATTAAATGGCTCGTGTGATGTGTTGTTGCTGGGGTGGATTGAGTCACCATGTGTGAATAGGCAGCAATATAAATTTCTATAAAAAAAACAAAACAAAACAAAACAAAACAAAACAAAACAAAACAAAACAAAACAAAACAAAACAAAACAAAACATCCATGTAGCTGGGCCTGGCTTAGAAGAGTCTGATCAGCAGAGAATAGTAATAACAAAGCATTGTGGCAGAATATTGATTATAAATTGTAATTAATTGCTAACACTGAAGTGTGAACTAGAATTATTTAAAAGGATGATGCTAGGTTTCTTCCTTAAGAGAGGATGTTCCAAAATCCTGAAACCACCAAGCCGTCAACTGTATTTAAGGTGGCCAAGGAATTCTGGATGAGTTCTTCCCTCCAGGCATCAATGGTTGAAAAAGTTTAACCTAAATGAGTCAGCAGTGCTTCAGCTATCCTGAGCAGCAAAATCTTTTCCTTCCCCAACATTCCAGGTATTCCTTGCTCTTCTCAATTAGGTGATCCCTTAAGATTGCTGTGATTCTGATGGTACCAATTTCATCTATTGTAGAAATTGGTGTTGGGCTTGTTGGCTTTGGGATGTTCTTCCTCCTGTTTGGTGTATTGTTGTACATGGATTCAGTGCTTCTGGCCTTTGGAAATGTAAGTATTTTTTAAAATGTCAACTATTTCGTGCAAAAAGAAATAATAAGCAGTGAGTATGATAAAATAATAGACTGATTTATTTATAAAAAAAAACTAAATGGTTTTGATGAGCCCACTTTACAAAGAACTTGCACTCATATACTTTTATGTTTAAGGATAAGTGCATTTATTTATAAATAAAGTGATTTTTTTAAAAAAATCAACCAGGCACATGAGCTTTGACTGCCAGATCAGAATTAGCCATTTTAACCCATTACAGAATTCAGTTTAAAATTGTACATGGTTTAATAAATATAAAAAATGTTGTAAGAATGGCTGCAGGGTGACAGTGTTTCAAAACATAGAATACATGTAGCTTCCCATATCAATAGTGATTCAACACCTGTTGCCATGGACTTGAAGAGGAGAAGGTAAATCCTAAAGCTAGACATCAAAAATAGGACACTGAACTGTGAAATGGACTGGCAGGGAAGATGGGGAGAGAATGCTGGTGCAACAAAAAACATTCACATCCACCCTGCATGAAAATGCTACTTCATCCATCCATTCATGAATCAATTTCTGCAGGAAAAATAAAAGCATTTTCTGGCATTTTGCATACTGGTTGATCTCTGCCTAAGAGAAGAGCAAAAATGATAAAAGTCTTGTCAGGTTCATCCCAGCTCCCTTTTCCTCACTAGGAAGTGGAAATAGCATGCAAATATTCCCATCTCAGATCAATCCAATTGCACTTTGAGGTAACATCAGCAGGTATACATTTCTAGTGGACTTGTTTGAATTATTTTAAAAATGAACAGTTGCTATACAGGGGGACCTGTGAAGCTTTCATACCACCTTTCCTCTTGAAGATGATTTTTTGAAAAAATAGAAAAAATAGAACCAATGTTCCCTTTCCTTCTCAACAGTATGAGATAGTTGGTCAAACAGAATATAAAATTGGTCCGAACTATATATAGGATTCAGCTTCCATTATTATTTCCATAAAACACCATATTATGTAAAGTTTGCTATTCCTCCTAAGATCGGGGCTTTGACAAGGCAAAGGGGCTTGTGTGGGTAAATGAAATCGTGGGCTATGTCATTGGACATGTATGTGTCCAGAAGAGTCTCCCAAGGCAAACAGGCTATGACATATACCGCAGACTAACATTGATTACATCTGCCAACCCGGATTGGACCAGCATGGCGTATTATCGTCTAGTCCTTCCACATGCCAATATTGGTGTACACCTGTATTAGTTGGAAACTTGCAGAAGAGGCCCTCATCCTGCAGTGGATAGACAGTGGCTAAAATGATGGTGATGAATGATGATTCTGGCTACATTCCAATAAATCCTGAAATCTGTTCTTTGCTTCCTTAGATCTTGTTCCTGTGTGGCTTGGCTGTTATAATTGGATTAAGAAGAACTTTTGGATTCTTCTTCCAAAAGGAGAAGCTTAAGGGAACCAGTTTCTTTCTAGGAGGCATAATCATTGTTCTGCTTCGGTGGCCTCTACTTGGCATGCTGTTGGAGACCTATGGTTTCATTAATCTCTTCAGGTGATCAATCCTCCTAAAACCATTGCATTTGCTATGGGAAATTGTGTATGCAAAAGTTTCTGAGCTTGGTTTTCAGTCGGCTAATTCTCTGAGCTTGGTTTTCAGTCAAAAGAATGGAGTGGAAGTAAGACTTCCTTGAAGAAGAACAGGGATTGCAAGGAGAGCTTTTTGTTCTTTAGCCATGAATATTGGGCATTGAGGGCCCACACAGCCACCTGCAGGGTTGCCAATCAACACTACAAAAGATTAGGGAAATCTGAAAAAAGTGGGAAAAATAATCATCTGCAAATGTAAAACCAAGCTCTAAGAATTGATATAATCCAATCTGGAACAATATATATTCTGTAGTTTTTACTTTCAACAAAAAAATATTCATTCTGTCATATCTGATTTGGATCTCAAGTTCATTTCCAGTTGAATATTTTCATCAGTAATTAACTTTTTTCTTCTTTCTTTAGGAGCTTTTTCCCAATTGTTTTTGGATTTCTGGGATCGTTGGTGAATATCTCATTTTTGAACAAGGTAATGAAAAGCTGGGGTGATCCTGGGAGAAACAGGATTAGAGCGATAGAAATGCTGCACCTCTAAGCAGCCTGCCCTCTTCCATTGGGTCCTTGCTAACACATTGGCTATGTCTTTAACTTCTTTAATTGAGGATTCTGGGGGAGTCATTCCAACACATCTGGATAGAGATCATTGGGAAAAGCTGCCCTTAAAAATACAATAGGAGACATTACTGAAACAGTCATTCATGCCCTGATCACTTCATAAACTGACTACAACAATGCATTCTATGTGAGTCTCCCCTTGAAGACTACCAGTACTCTAGAATGCAACAGCTTGTGTAGCCAAGGGCATGCTCATGTAACACTTCTGCTTTGTGAGCTGCACTGGTTACTAGTTTGCTTCCGGATGTGATTCCAGATGCTGGTTCCCACAATATTGGATTAGCCAATTCAGTCTGGCACAGTTGGTACATTATGGGTTCTTTCAATTAGTCAAAGCCATTTAGCCAGACCCCAGAAGGGCACCTTGTCTTTTGCAGCATCTGCCTTTTGGAATGAGACTGAATGGTTCCCCCTCTGCTGGTATTTTGAAAGGGCCTCAAGACCTGGCTAATAATGCTGGTAGAGATGAATTCACAGCTTCATATTTTTCATTAACATAAACCCAGTACCATTCAAAAAGTGGAGATTTTTCTATTGATCTCACAGGCAGATCATTCCAGTGGTTTTCCAGTAGTAAATTTTTTTACTACTGTTCTGTGGGCGTGGCTTGGTGGGCATGGTGTGGCTTGGTGGGTGTGGCTTGGTGGGCATGGCAGGGGAAGGATACTGCAAAATCTCCATTCCCACCCCACTCTGGGGCCAGCCAGAGGTAGTATTTGCCGGTTCTCCGAACTACTAAAAATCTCCGCTACCGGTTCTCCAGAACCTGTCAGAACCTGCTGGATTTCACCCCTGGATCATTCCCTCTGCAGACAATGATCTTAACAGTGTGATCATTAATTGAATCAAACAAATGTAATCTGTCATATATCTCTTCTTCTTTTATCCTAGTTACTGTAATTTTCATTCCATCATATAATTCTTTATAAAATTATTAGTATTTTTTTTCTTGTTGCAGCTGTTTCAGAAATTTGGAGACACCAGCTCTGCAGTGTAACTTGACTGAATGACTTGTTACCAGAGACAAGCTCCCTTCTTACAAGCACAGACATTTTTTATGAATAGCCTGCTACCTCAGTAGTACATTTTATTTAGTGCTGATTTAAATAATTGATATGATAACTGTCAGCAATGTACAAGGTAATTGGTAGAATCATTTCTTGTAAAACATATAATTATAATGAGGTTTCCACCTTCTGATGCCGGTTTATACCGGCATCGGAATTGATGTGACAATGCTGTGTCTTTTAAATATACAAAAACACACCTCGATGATACCTGGAAGTATCATACATTGTGTAACAATGACTTGACAGCAATGCATCCAGCATTTAAGACATGTCAACTTGATTGCAGAAATATATCTGAATGGGATCTTCAATATTCAAGCAAGGACTAACACACAAATCTAACTACCGGTATAAAACTAAAAAGAAAATAACTAATACTTGCTTTTATCTAAACTACATAGAGAAGGAGAATGGGAAACAGGAAGATCCTGTTGTCTCTTAAAATATAAAGATCCGCTTTATTAATAATAGACCAGGTGAAAACCACAGAGGCAGAATATGAAGAATCTTCCCCCCTCCCTCCTCTCCTCTCCTCTCCTCTCCTCTCCTCTCCTCTCCTCTCCTCTCCTCTCCTCTCCTCCCCTCCCCCTCCCCTCCTCTCCTCTCCTCTCCTCTTCTCTTCTCTTCTCTTCTCTTCTCTTCCCCTTGTAATATCATTTGCATTAGCAATAAAAATCATGGATGCAGTAAGCAGTCTCCAGCAATACTGCCCCAGGGCCAATAATTTATATTATCTTCAGCTCTTTAAAATCTCTATCCAAAAGAGACAGTACTATAAAAAAAGGGAAGGATTTGGACAGATAAAATTAGAAATAGTAATTTAGCAAAAAAATTTTAAAAAGTAGAGTATAAAAGAACAACATTTAAATATGTCCATTTCCCTGACAAATTTTTGCTATTCTTTTTTCTGTAGGCAAGTTCAACAGGAAAATATAGTGGGTACAAATATTATTTGGGGTTTCCTATTTCAAATCTTATGACAAAAATGATGCAGGGGACAGTTTTTGTATAATGTATATTTTGCAATACATTTTATGTATCAAAACAATTTGATCTCCAGTGCAACTTTGTGATCTTTGATATGAACTGAGTGGAACTGAAGAGGCTTCTGGGATGGGAAGTGAAACATTTTCAACAAAAGAACCAAGAAAGTCCAGTTGCCTTTTGAAAAGTAAATTTTGGACAACCATGATCTGGATAGTTGAGAATCTCCATGGACTTTGATACAAATATTTTTCGTTTTTAACACTGCTAAATTGTAAAAGTAAATTAATTAAATGTCGTCTCAATCTCTGTATGTGTTAGATCACAAGACAAATAATAGTTCCGGAAAGGTAATCTCTAAACCAGGTCAGAACTGCACTGCCTGTTTTTTTTTCCTTCCCAATAAGGAAAGAATTTAGGTAATTTGGTCAAAAGTGTAAAGATAATTCAACAGCAAGATCTTTGTTCTCAATTTTCACATTGTGCAAATTGTATGGATATCATCTCCGAAGGGTCTTCAGGGGCATCAAAAGTCAAGCAGGCAGGCACAATCATGCAATCAGACTCCTACCCTCATGCACCATACCCTCACCTTGGTATACAGGAGAACAAACATCCCACACACCCCATCTGGAAACATCTCCGTGTATTCTATACTCTTTCAAAATGCAGGTTATAGACCTAGCAGTTAGTTACTTGGTTCCTTATTCAATGATTAGAAATGAAGGAGAAGGGAGCATTTAAATCAGAGCAAATGGTAGTATCCTCATCTTCTTTGTTGCTGATAATTTCAGTGTAATAGAGCAAATTGATTCCAGCCTATTTATACCAATTGTTCTTGGCTGTAAAGAAAAGGAAAGCAGAATTATTTTGATCTGGTTGAAGAAAAGAAAGAGATGACGATTTAATGAAACAATGCTTACGGAAATAGTTTTGGGTCTACCCTTCAAGATACAATAAAGCTGCTTAGGCAGGGAAATTAAAAAATATAAACTGGAGGCGGGTCCATCTTTGCTGATGTCACCAGTAAGGGCATTCAATAATTCAGACCCCAGCCTTAAGAATAAGGTGAGAGCTATAGCAGAGATCATCTCATCTTCTTCCAAGAGATCAAGACTTTGGGCCTGGACATTGCAGGAAAAACTTAGGTAAGTAAAGCTAAGGATGTTGAAGCTGGCAGGTGGGTGGCAAACCTATACAAACACTTATTTATCTGGGAGTAAATCCACTAAAGACGACATGGTTGCAAATTATGCTAGAGAATTGTGCATATTTATTCAAAAGTTCATTCTATTGCTTTAAATGGGATTCTGCAGAAAATGTTCATAGTTTTGGCTCCACTGTCATATTTCAAGTAGATAGCTCAGTATCGTATACCTCTCCTTCCCAGCCTCAAATGCATTTTTATCAATTGGAAAGTTTTTGGAAGTGGTGTAGGTTTCGGACTGTGGTTTTAGACTAAAGGCAGATTGTGATTTTTAAAAATGGTCTTGCTGTTACTGTTTAAGAGGAAAAAGATCTTAGAAGTAGAAGCACTTAATACAGTATGTATTTACACATACCTGCAACTTTTGTGTTCCTTTTGCCTCTGGCCAAGCAGGGTTAGCTGGATTTGGAAAACATATGCAACCTGTTCATTAGTGGTGGAATGGGAATGAAAGTTTGTATGCTGAATAATGATCCCTCTGTTTCAAATTACATTTAATTCACTCTAATTAAATTTTCCCCTTGTATGAATGTATGCATATTCTCTGTGTATGCTCTATGTCTGCTTGTCTTCTTCATAATAGCTAGTTATAAATGTTTTCTGCTCTACAAGTTTGAAAACTGGTCTCAAGTCTTATTTTTTTCCAACAACATTCTTTGATCCTCACTGGTCAGGCAAACTCTACAAAGAATGGAAAACCTTGGCAAAACATTAGATGGAGAAGCTGTCTAGAAATGCTGCCTTCTCAGCTGAACCATAGCTTCATCTTTCCAGATGTGCACAGGCCAGGTTTCCACCCATGATCCCATTTTTCTGATCCACAGCTGTATTCTGTACTTTAAGGCACTAATAAATCACAGGACATTGAAGACGAGAAAGAGAATGACAGGTCTTGATCCACAATAATGTGTCAGTGCTGTGCCAGTCAGTGTATAAGGTTCTTGCTTTGTGAATGCATTTTTTAAAAACCCTATTATGTTCTATCTAAATAACTATTTTTGCCACGCATTGGAATTTCTGTTTAGAGACAGACCATTAACTGTGTCATAATAAATTAGACTTAAATTAAGGGCTGTAACTACAATAATTAGTAATAATTAAAAGTAGTAAATCAGTAGGTAAAATAGCAAAGTAGCAAAGCAGAGGTAATATGTTTGTGTGATTGGACAACCAAAGCCAACAGGAAATGAACCAACTGTCAAATAGATTGACACTGGAACTTAACCAGAAGATTGGAAACCTGAGTTTAATTTTATATTCAGTTCACACTCAAAACAAAAAAAAAACAATCCACCCATGCATGTACCATGCATACAGTGCTTGCTTCCTACCAATGATTCTGAGCCATATCAAACTGGAACTGAGTTTATTTTAGATATACTCTACTAAACATTTCCTCTATAACTACAGTGGGCATATTTCTTGGAAAAAATAAAGGACAAACCTGAAAAAGCGGCAACTCTAAAAGAGGTTCGTAAGGATAACAAACGTAGTTGTTTATAACTTTGCTTTACAAAAGAAAATGTAAGAGCAAAACCAAGGAAAAAATTATAAAAATTCATATTGTAATAAAAAATATGAAATCAAACAGTATGTATAAATGTATCTTAAAAAGACAAATTAGTTTCCATATTTGTCACATGAATGTGAAAGATTGTGCATTAAATGGTACCATTTGTACAGTAAAAGTTAAATGACCCAAGATCTAAAGTGAGTTTTTGAAAAGTAAAACTAAAGGACAGCTTTCTGAAATAAAGGACTGTCCTTTATAATAAAGGATGTATGAATACTGTATATATAACCTGTTCCTGATGTCTATACCAATGTTTTTATCAAAAATAATTTTTATATGCAGACTTCAATTCTAAGTCATGGAATATTTTGAAACGATCATGCTTTCAAACAATAGTGTTTATCAAATTCATTACTATCTTCCTCCTATATAGAGAATATGAACTGCTTAGATTAATAATTTTCCCAATTAAGTAATATCCTTTAGTTGGGAAGCACAATTAAACACAGTGAATTCTTTTTTTTCTTTTTATGTGTGTTGAGAACAGTGGTGGGTTTCTACCGGTTTGCCCCAGTGGTGGCGGCAATAGGCTCCACCCACCCGCCCGGACGTCATACGGATGCTCTGCACATGTGCAAAAGGTTCTGTGCATGCGCAGAAGCACCACGTGCACGCTCCCGGTTCCGAACTGGTAGTGAAGGTAAGTGAAACCCACTACTGATTGAGAAAGAGAGAAAATGATACTTTTGTAAAAAAAATCAATTATTGTACCCTGTTTTCCCCAAAATAAGACATCCCCCGAATGTCTTATTGAGCGCATGGCAATAAGGATCAAAAAAAATATAAGACAGGGTCTTATTTTCGGGAAAATAAGGTAAATAGAGATGAATGATAAAGTATAACAAAGGCTTAGCTGAAAAAACTGAAGATTTGAGCCAAAGTAAGTTTGAGAGAGATGTGAAAAGTTAGTTACAAGTAACTAAAAGGTTCTTTTAGAGTCCACCTCCCATGGACTCTGTTTGCATTTGGCCAAGGGATGTAAACCACACTGTTTGGAAAACCCTGATCTAAAGTGTTCTGGCTTCCTTCCTTTTTTTTATCTTAGATCTGCTGCATTTCAGAATGAACCTATTATGTTCCCTGCTTATGTTCGTGTTATTCTTCAGAGTTCAGTTTGGAAAACCTGCAGACAGCTATTATCCTCTAAAGAGCTTCTGGCCTCAAGGTAAGGAGAGGCAGTCTTGATGGACTCTTATTAGATTCAATCTTGTTGTAAACTTAGTAATGATCTGAAATTGCCTTGCAAAAGAATGTTCACTGCTATTTAGAGAACATACATGTGGTCCTTGTGTCACTGCATCCTGGAGCTGTGAAGAAATATAAAAAATGCTAAAGGCAGGGTGGGAGGAATGATCACCTGTCAGCAACTCTGCAAAGAAACAATCTTGTTTTGGGTTCCATCGACACCTAGTACACAAATCCCATGGCGGCGGGGGGGGGATTTGGTTTTGAAAAGTGTTAGGGGTGCTAATTGTGTTCTCAATTGCACTCTTGAATTATCTTTTCCTTTTCAAATCTTGCGCACAATTTAGCCTTATATCCAGTGGTGGGATTCAAGTAATTTAACAACCGGTTCTCTGCCCTAATGATTTCTTTCAACAACCAGTTTGCCAAACTGCTCAGAAAGTTAACAACTGGTTCTCCCGAAGTGATGCGAACTGGCTGAATCCCACCACTGCTTACAGTATATCCATGCTTTTCATCATTTCCCAGACCTTCAATTCTGCCATGGTGAATTGGCAGGGCTTTGAATTTGACATTTCCTTTATCATAATGGAAATGAGCCATTATTTTTGCTGTGGCCCCACTCTCCAGAACATATCCCCCCTTGAAAAGAGGTTAGCCTTTTGAAAAGCTCTCAAAACTTGCCTTTTTTCCCCCCATCAGACCTACCCATTGGTTCATCATGTATTCTTATTTAACCCTCTTGTAATTTTGTTCTTACTTGTGTTTATTTGTATTAATTGACTTTTATATTCTGTTTTAATTGTTGGTTTTATTGTATAATCCCTGGTCACCCTGTGTGAGATGGATGTCCATATAAATTTGCTGATGATAGATAGATAGATAGATAGATAGATAGATAGATAGATAGATAGATAGATAGATGATAGATAGATAGATGATGGATGGATGGATGGATGGATGGATGGATGGATGGATGGACAGCAGACAGACAGACAGACAGACAGACAGACAGATAGATAGACAGACAGACAGATGAGACAGAGACAGACAGACATGTTATTTTACAAGTTCTACCCTTCCCGGTCCTGATGCTTCTCCAAGTATGTTCTCTCTATAAACTTTTCTTATTCTTTCTAGCTAAACCCTCCAGAGGCACAGCCAACTGGATCCACTGGGCTAATGACATCCCATGTTCTGAAAGGAGCTTCAGCTCTGCTGCAGAAGGTCTGAAACCCACAGTAACCCTTCTGTGCAAGCGGCAAGAGCATCAAGTGCAGTTATGGCCAGGGACACCTCCAACAAAAAGCAAGGGGGTTCCATTACTGGAAGGGGCATTGCTGTTAGAAGGGACCCAGGATCTCTCCACCTACAACTGGAATTCCTTTGGGTTAAGATATGGAAAGAGGCAAGCAGTAAAAGCCCAGGAAAAATCAAGAAAACCTCAAGCATAATGGAGAGGGGGGTATACAGAGGAGGGGATGGTTTGAGATGGATCCCTTTTTCATTGTTCCAAGGTTATAACTACCGACATTCTTTAAATATTTTTGTTGTTCAGTCTTTAAGTCATGTCTGACTCTTTGCTACTCCATGGACTATAGCAGTGATGGCAAACCTTTTAGGCACTGAGTGCCCAAACTGCGTGCACATGCCCAAACTGAAAGATGCATGCGAGCGCACAAATGTGTGCATGCATGCACTTGCACGGACATACATGGACATGCACGCATGTGCAGCAGTGATCGGAAGACCAGCTGGCCGGCAGGAGGTGGGGCATACAACACCGGCAGTGCGGCAAGAGATAAGATCTTTTTCTTTCGTGAGCTTCTGTTTTGTCATTTGCAGGGAAACAGAAGCTTGTGAAAGAAATGCCACGGAGATCTGACCTGGGGCGATGGTGCACATGCCAGCAGAGAGGGTTCTGCGTGCCATCTCTGCATGCATGCCATAGGTTTGCCATCACGGGACTATAGCATGCTAGCCCCCCCCCGCCCCCCGTCCTTCACTGTTTCCCAGAATTGCCCAAATTCATGTTCATTGTATTTATGATACTATCTAACCATCTCATCCTCTGCCGTGCCTTTCTCCTTTTCCCTTCGAAATTCTTTGGCATTGCCCTTCTTTGGGATTGGAGTGCAAATCAATCTTTTCCAATCCTGTAGCCATGGTTGACTTTTCCGAACTTGCTTGCACATTGAGCGCAGCCCTTTAACAGCATCATCTTTTAGGATTTTAAATAACTCAGATAGAATACTGTCACCAAAGCTAACTCTTTGAGTTTTTAACCAAATAGGTTGAAAAATGTGCCATTCACGGATAAGCCAATTGTAAGAATTAAAGTGTATGGACATTTTGAGGTTTTATTTTTTACCATGTTTCATGCTATTTTGGTGAAAAATTGAGGCTTGGCTTTTCTACAGAAGGGCTTATATTGTATGTGGTATATATAGTACATGTTTTTTTTAGAATTAGTCATTGTTTCTTGCTTTCTTTAACACCAGGCATTACAATAAAAATAATTAATAAACCACATTAAAGTTAATGTATTACTTGTGTTAATTTGTGTGTAGTGTTATTTTGAGGCAAAAAAAATTAAAACAGCAACAAAAAGAAATATAGCTATGAATGTGGTACAATTTACCATACAATTTTGACTATGTTGGGAATCTTAAGGCTGATTTATAATTGCCCACAACTACCCATAGCCATTGCCACATACCTACACTGCCCAGATGTTGATGGGTAAGCAGAGGCTGTAAAGGGCTACAGTCAAGCTGACATAAACACCCCCTGAATCCCAACTGCTGGTTGTGTAGAGATATGTGCCCTCGGTACTGACTGGTTCTGACTTCCTGCTGGGAAACAGGGGAAGGCAAGGCATATTCACATGGGAAATGTTAAAATTCGCTGATGTATAAAAAGAACACCTATGCAACCATTCCTGAACAAGAGATGCATCTGTTCCCCCATGTGCAGTCAGTGCTGGAGATGTCTGCTCCAGCTTTTCCTCAATGAATAACAGTTTGGATTTTTTTTTTCAAATTTTGTAAATTGAATTTGGTTCAACCTTTAAGAAATATTCTAGGAGAGCCTTGTTTTGTGCATAGTACCTTTGTTTGTTGGCTAGGGAATTCTGGGAATTAAGGTCCACATATCTTAAAGTTGCCAAGTATAAAAAATGCTGCTCTAGGAACTGCAGAACAGTCCATCAATTGCTCCTTATCTATTAAGGCATTAGTGGTGATCGATGCTAACAAGAGCCAATGAAGTCCTTGGAATTTTCTTTTATTCAGTATGCATCTGAAACACGAGGGAAAGGAGGAAGACAGCTTTGGGGTGCCTAATTGACTGTTGCTTATGATGGAACCAGCAGGAGACAAAATACACAAAAACAGACACCCACATAGCATATTCATGTACCTTTCATCTATTAGCAGCAATTGGCAGGGATTTGAATTTGAAGAACAGTTGCAGAATTTGTCTGGTTTAATGAAAAGGACTAGGGGTGACCTAATAGCAGAGTTCCACTATCTGAGGGGCTGCCACAAAAAAAGGGGGGTCAACCTATTCTCCAAAGCACCAAAGAAGCAATGGATGGAAGCTAATCAAGGAGAGATCAATCTAGAACCTAAGGAGGAATTTCCTAACAGTTAGAACAACTAATCAGTGGAATGAGTTGCCTCCAGAAGCTGTGGGTGCTCCAACAGTGGAGATTTTTAAGAAGAGATTGGACAACTATTTGTCTGAAATATACAGGGTTTCCTGCCTGAGCAGGGAGTTGGACGAGAGGACCTCCAAGGTCCTTTCCAACTCTGTTACTCTGGCCTCTTTCACAGCTAAAGTCTCCTTCCCTTGCTTTGCCACCCCACTGGGATCTACATGCTCCTTCCCATCCTCCACTCATCAGAATCGCACACTTGTCTTTGAAGATCTCCAGAGGTCAGGGTAAGGAAGAAGGACAGGCCACTCTGTTGCTGAGCCACATGGCACAATCTCACAAGCAGCCATCTCTTTCTGAGAGACAAATAACGCAGGTGAAGCTAAGGCTAGCGTTAGTGTGGAAAAGAAAACCTCTTGGTTAGCTTTTCCTCACTAACACTAGTGATGCTAATGCTGGAGGGCCTAAGGAAATGAGGAAGTGAAGAAATGAAAACTGAGAGGTTTTCCCTTCTTCACTAACACTAGCGAAAATAACGCTAATGAATGTCTTGGTTTTTATTTCCTCGCTAACGCTAGCCTTAGCTCCGCCAGCATTGGCATCACTAGCATTAGCTAGTAAAAAGAAACCAAGACCAGCTTTTAATAGTTTAATAGATTCTGGAGACGTTCTGAAGTTAGAAAGTGGAGACTTGAATCTCAACAAAACAACTTCTACTTCCTCCAGTATGGGAAATTTGGAAGTCCCATGGGATAGATATATGAAGTGTCATTAGAATGACAAATGGTGGTTGGGGCGGGGGAAAAAAACTATTTAGACATGAAAGGTTGACCAGATTAATGAATCAGTTTTGACCAAAGATCTTGCTCCTAAAGTCAAGTCTTTATAAAAAGTCTTTCTCCTACTATTGGAACTGTAAGTTAGAATGTTCCAAAACCATGGTTTGTTGTACATACCATAATAGTGATACTAAGATATAATGGGTAGGCATCACACTTCATAAAGCAAAACTAATAGTTATATTTGAACAGGGCACTGACACAAAGGATAGCTAAGTTGTTAAGGCATGTGTCAGTATTTTCTGGGTAACAGCTTATATTAATTCACCCAACCAGATGGCTCCAGACAGCACCATCTCTAAACTGGCTGGTGTTGGAGAAAGCTGATTTGTACAACTAACAAATGGTAAAAATTGTAAATGGTTAGGGTTAGGGTTAACCCTCTGGATTCCAAAAATCCAGCTGACTATTATTTTTTTTTTAATTTGATTTATATGCCGCCCTTCTCCGAAGACTCAGGGCGGCTTACAATGCGTTAAGCAATAGCCTTCATACTTTTGTATATTTGTATATTTATACAAAGTCAGCTTATTGCCCCCACAATCTGGGTCCTCATTTTACCTACCTTAGAAAGGATGGAAGGCTGAGTCAACCTTGAGCCTGGTGAGATTTGAACTTGCAGTAATTGCAGGCAGCTGGTGTTAATAACAGTGCTTTAGTCTGCTGCGCTACCAGGGCTCCTTAGATAGATATGCAGTTATAAGAAACCCTAACTCTCTGCTACCAACTAGAGGTCATCTGGACTTGCGCAGCCTAGAATTGGAAGTCCTATCTTTGCTGCTTGCAATAACATGGTTAGAATGCCCTGAGGTTGAAGTTATGACATGCTCTGCTTATGCTACATTTTATTTTAAGAACATGTATTGCACAGATGAGGCTTTTTATCAGGAAGCAAACAACAGAAGAAGAAAAAAAACCAGTAAGACCTAATGGAACAAAGTATTTCACCGCAGGTGTGCCAGCAGAAGTTGTGCAATCGGACACTATGGGGATGGAAATAGATGACCTTGAAGCAAACTGATTCTAAAATTCTATGGTTCTAGGAGTTACATATGCTATTTAAACCTTAAACTTTTCATTTCTATTATATCTCTGAGACACTGGCACAGTTTGCTTCCTTTGCTTCTATTGCTGTTCCCCCAAGCTACTTGAATTATTTCCTTCCTCATTAAAATGACATGGCTTAAATAGCTCTAAAGCACAATGCTGCCTTTGAAAGCCTAGTTTGGATCCTTTAGATTTCTCCCTAGGTCTCAGCTGTTAATTTCTAAGGAGCTAGTTTAGCTATTGGAGGAGATAATTGAAAATACATTTTTTAATGAGACATTTGAATCCAGAGGACTATCCTGTCCTGGGAGAAGGTGCAATAGATAAATACGGTACACACAGACAATTCTCCCAGCGGGTTTAACAATCTTGTTGGATGTGAGTTTCCTAGCAGTACATAAAAGATTATATAAATGAACAATTGTCAGTTAAAATTATCTATTTGGCATTGGTTCTTCCCTGCCATGTTTTTCAATTAATGTGGGGGATGTATGACGGAGATAGGCAAAACAAAGTCATCAGGATAGTGGCTTATATACCCTATTGGCCATAGTGGCTAATTAAGAGTCCAACAGTATCTGGAGAGCCCTATTTCCCAGTCCACAATTACGTGATGTATTACCCAACATCAATAAACTTTGAAGACAGTTATATTTTTGTATACATTTTTAAGGAGTCTAATTCATCAGCCCCATTCAGGGAGCAAATGTGTGCATGGCTGCACACAAGGTGTAGATTCCTCTTTGAGAATTGTAAAAGAGTTATTGGCAAGGAAAAGTTGTGCCTATTCAACTAGAGATTAACTATAGGTCCACTGAGCACAGTGATTTTATAGGGTTGCCAGGTGTCCACTATTTGAGCGGACAGTCCACTTTTTTCACATTATGTTCACTATTTTTTTTCCACAAAATAGTGGACATTTTTTTTATTCAAATGCTTTATGATGAAATGGTACGTAATCTAAAGCTGTACAGTCTAAGAGAATAAGAATAGGAGAATCGCGTTTTGTCTTTTTTTTCATAAGTTAGAATAAGACAAAGATCGAATATCCATTGAACTCGATTCTCCGAAAAAATTAATGATGAGATTAAAATAAAAATATATTATAAAATTATGTACAGTTCACATTTTTAAAATGTATTGTAGCTTGTGTCGGCTGACCTAAAATGTTGTGTTAAAATGTTTGTAAGAAAATATATAATTTAATTGTAATTTTTTTTTTATTTTTTTACTACTTAACATACACCCCCCCCCCGCTTGTCCGCTATTTTTTGGAAGCAGACCTGGCAACCCTTAGGGAACAAAATTAATAGGCAGACCTTGATCTATATTGCTATCACTGGCCACAAACATTTCTTCTCTGAATTTAAACTGGTTCTGCAGCCTGAAGTGACATGAAAAAAGCTACTCTTCCCTTGGTGAGATTGTAGTTCGTATTTAAACAGAGTTCTGTTAGATGACCTGGAAGCTGATTTCTATCTGCCATCTACTCTCCCCAGGCTTTCTCATGTCCCCTTCACCACTAACAAATGCAAGAAAGGGTTAGTGATTTGTGACCTCCCTGGTTATAACAACTTGCCCAGAGGCCAGTGAGCCAGGCAGTGTGACGCAGCTCTGAGCTTTAAAGGGTGGGAGCGTCTCAGCCCTCCTGTGGGAAAAAAATCAGGCAACCCTCTGAGTCCCAAAAAAGAATCTGTACTTTAATGAATCTTTAGCAAAAAGCTACCAGCAGGAGAATGGGAAACAAAATGGAACTGAGAAGACTAAGTCAAAAAGAGTTGTAGAAAAAATCTATACCATATAATATGTACGGTAGTAACTATCTAATCTATAGTATTATAGCAAGACGACATAATAATGACTGAGTTTGTTTATATACCATACATTGGCCATAGCTTGTTGGGAAACCCAGGCTTTGTGGTTTAAAACATAGTTTATGGCTTAGGATGATGCGTGCAATTTATTATGGCTTACCTATGGCTTGATACGATATGTGGTTTAAGTAGACAAATCAAAAGGGATATCAGTAACATCATGTAGTCTCCCGAATGGTAAAATTCATATGACCAAAGATGAGTTTTATGAATGGTTTGTGGGGTTCCATAAAGAGTATGAGATGTTATGATTGCAAATCTCCTTGTTCACCATGAACTGGATTAGCAGTTCAGCTACGTTTACCATAGTAGTGGATGGTTGAGATGGTTGAGATCTATGGTTGAGTTGTAATTCTCATTTATTGACTGCCTTGTACAGTGACCATTTGCAATTATGACTATGATGAAAAAGTTACTTTGTGATCAATCTTTGTATTTATGACCTTCATGAGTCTGAAAAGCAAAGGAAAGCTGAAGAAAAATCAGAAGCACAGTTGCAGTTTTACTTAGCAACCATTTTGTTTAATTGACTGAGTTGCTATGTTGCTATGGTACCTAAACAAGGAGTACCTGTAATTTTATTACAGCTTTACCAGGTTTCTATAAGTCCTGGTCAGCAAAGCCCAAGTGGGGAGGCCCTTGCCAATTCTCAGAGTGGGCAGGAGTTCTGCAACTGGCAGCAAAGAAATTGACAGGGGTGTCCAGACCGGTGCTCCGATTCCTTAAAAATTAAGCCCTGCATTTGAGAGTTAGATCCTTTTTGCAAAATCCAGGTGATGGCAATTTCCTTTCAGTGTGTAAAAGTATGCATTCTCTGATTAATTATGTTTTTAAATTATCTTTGGCATGCAACTTGGGCCATAAGCATATATTTCACTGATAAAAGTTTTACACTTATATTCACATCAAAGATTAATTAAATCTGGTGGAATGTGGGTATGTGAAAATTTGTCCAGTGATTTCTGTATCATTCTATGTCATTAAAAAAATTTATCCGCATAGAAAAGACCTTTGCACCATCCCCTTTGAGACTTTTAGGTGGTTTGAGAAATTAATTTTGTGGGGGCAGGGGGGTGAAATCCCTGTTCACAAGCATAATGTTTCCAGGCACCCTGTGGGAAAATAAACAGAATCCATGCAAAAGCATCCTAATATCCTCCAAATTGCTAAAAAAGGTGGGAGGTAGTGTTGATGAACAGAAGGCTGAATGTGATGCTTCCTGTCTTTAACACAGTCCAAATATTTGCTTAGATTGAACAATGAACAATGAGGTGGCTAACGATACAGCACTAGGGCCAATCTCTGTTAGTTTATGTCAACAACATATGTGAGAGCCTCAATCCTGCAAGGCCACATTCACATTATGTGGTCCTCCCATCCAGTTTCTTCTAGCAAAACCACAGTTCAACTCAAAATATACAATGGAAGCTTTCAGGGCACAAGGGCAAACTGTCTTCCCAGTGGGAGACATTCTTACCTCAAACAACCTCCACAGAGCTCCCTGCTAAATTTCAGAGACAACCTTATCAATGAAGTGGATTGTGTTCCTTTTGACATTTCTTAGCCCATTTTGCAGGCCCTGTCAAAAAAACCCCGTAAACAATAAGCATTGAACTCTTACCTCACTTACTTACTTACTTACTTACTTACTTACTTACTCACTCACTCACTCACTCACTCACTCACTCACTCATTCATTCATTCATTCATTCATTCATTCTATTTTTTTCTATTTATTCTATTGATGTATCATATTAATATGGTCATCCATCTTACAAAAATGTGACTCTGGCAGCATACAGCTGAGCATTTGAACTCTCTTAACCTCTCATTTGCAGGTAGTTCTAAAGGCTGCACCTTGCAACCTACACCCTGAATTTCAGCCATTTGGAAAAACACCCAACCACCTGCAAAAAATTGGTGAAGAATTATATCATCAATCATGTCATCATCACCATTTAATGCAGTTTTTATTCAGCCAAAATCACATATTGATAGCCAGGGAGTTTGTTCCCAAATTCACACTGCACATACTAAAAATGGATGGCTGGGGGGGGGGGGGGTGTTGAGATGATTTTTTTTTAATTCAATGGCTGTGAGATTGGATAATAGTTCTTGAGCTGCAAGGAGTACTGACTGAACATTGAAAACAAGTAAAAAACTTCATAAGCCAAAGTTCAGCAGGAGTAAAAGCAATTGCATGATCAACTTCAAACAATTTAAGAGGCTCTGAGGAGTAGAAACATTGCCATGTATACTGTATTTTGTTTCCTCAATAATGGTCGATGTTCTCCATGAAGACCATGGACAAACTGAGCATAATATTGTTGTATGTTTTGGTTCTGTGATCTTGTCTTCTCTTTTAGAAAGAAATGGGAATGGAGCAAGGGCAGAAGCAATAAGACCAAATAACCTCACACAGAAAACTACGGTAGGGACCACAAAATGTATTTTAATTTCAATTTTGATGTACTTAAGGTTTAAATGCCCCACATCATTATGCTGGAAAAGAATGATAGGGGGCAAATGTATTAGCAGGTGCCTACTTGAAAGAAACTATTGAAAAAAATTTAGCTCCTATCCTTTGCTAGTGATCTAAAAAGATAAATGGTACCAAATGCTGCAGAGAGATCTAACAGGACCAGGATAGGTGCGATTATAGTTTTACTTAATCAGCAAGCTTAGTCTGAATGAAAACTATGAACATAATCCCTGTACTTGGTAAATTGTAGTTATGATTCTTGGATGTTTGAATATTAAACAATAGTTACATATCTTCTTAATAGAAGACAGGTATATTATGCCATGCCAAATTCTACACCTTGTATTCTGTACAGCTCCATTGTAAATGGTTGTCTCAACATATGAAACTAAGCTTTTTCTTCTCTGCATTCCTTTCCTATATGGGATGGTCTTTATAGCAATAGCTCTTAGATTTATATGTACCACTTCACAGTGCTTTACAGCCCTCTCTAAGGAGTTTACAGAGTCAGCATATTGCTCCCAACAATCTGGGTCCTCATTTTACCAACCTCAGAAGGATGGAAGGCTGAGTCAACCTTGAGCTGGTAAGGATTGAACTGCTGAACTGCCAGCAGCCAGCAGTCAGCAGAAGTAGCCTGCAGTACTGCATTCTAACCTCTGTGCCACCACGGCTCTTTATAGAAGCTTTATGACTGTAACGCTGGCATAAAATAGCACAGTGTAGACTGTATTACCTGAATAATGGAAGAGTCCTCTTCTCTAAATAAGAGCAGTAAGCTAGATTGAAGAATATAGGCATCAGTGGCAAAGTGCATTTTCCAATATATCACTGCCTGTTCTATGAAAATATCTATGGTCTGAAGCATTTCAAAGGTGCCTCATTCTATCTAATACCAGTCTTTTCTTTTCTTTTCTTTTCTTTTCTTTTTCTTTTTTTTTTTTTTTTTTGCATTTTGCTGGATCACAAATACTCAGGAAAGATTACCAAATCCAAAACAAACCCCATTTTTTTCTATATAATCCTTACAAGACAGCCTTTAAGATTTTTTGAGATAAAAATATGACGTAGTCCAGAGGATGAATGGTAAGATGAAATCCATTCTATATTATATAGCTTTTGCTTAATATAGCCAAAAGAATTACTCTGGGCAAAGATTCTTGCTCATCTAGCGTAACACATGGCAATCCTGTTCTTGTTGAACTAGAAAACAGGAGACTGTGAGTTCTAGTCCAGCCTTAGGCATGAAAGTCAGTTAAGTGACTTTGGACTAGTCTTTCTCTTAGACCAGCCCACCTAGCAGGAGAAGGAAAGAGTGTTAGGTATGTTTGCTACATTGAGTTACTTATAAAGTAATAAGGATAAACATCAAATCAAATAAATAAATAAGCCTCCATAAAAAATAAGTATAATAGGATCTGTATTTAGAATTGTAGTTGTAGCAAGGTTTTAGAACGTTACATTAACAGGGCAAGACTGACCTACTACGGAAATATTTTAAAATTTAAGGTGCGTAAGTAAGTTCTCATATTGCCTCACTGGGTCTCATATATTGAGCTAATAGTACACATAAATAAGAGATTGAGTGGACACAAATATTAATGTGTGCTGACCAAACTGACCTTTACCAGGAAACAAGGTCAAAGTTAGTACCTCAAAGTTAGTCCTCCCTCTGCCAACCGGCAAGATTTATTACTGCTTTCTTACCAATCAAAACTCAGCAGAAAATTAAAAATTGGACATGTTTAGCTATAAAAGCCTACTAGAACGGGCTTCCTTGTTCACACAAGACAAGAAAAAAAGCAGCTCGAAAAAACAGCATCCATCCAACAGAACAATGCTGCGGAGTTGGGAGTTTGTTCTGCTTATCTGTTGCTTTTTGTGTTTTTCCAGTGATGCCTTCCAAAGGTAAGACTATCTCTTTTTTTAATATATCACCTAGTAATTGACCAGTGCAACAACCAGATAATAACACATCAATAATATGATGCAAAAAGCAAATGAAAGGTTTTTTCAAAACAGAAAAGCTTAAAACTACAGCATTGCCAATCCACTGCAAGTATCTGCTGCCATCTGGAGCAACACATTGGTATATATCAAACCAAGCCAGCTTCAGGCTGCTTGTCAAGCTAGTTACAAGAAAGCTGGTATACAAATCAGGGTAGCCACAACTATACATCCCATTAATCTGACTGTGGGAAGGAGGGTGGAGGGGTTACACCAGACTAGAAATGTTTAATTGGTGAGAAGGCTATTATAGAAAAGCAGGCAAAAGAGAGAAAACAGGATTCCATCTGGGTAACAGCAACATTCTTCAGCCAAAACCTTGATAGGCATATAACTCTCTGTATTCATTTGCTCTACTCACCTTTGGAATAGACTTTGTTGAGCAGTTCTATCTACCTGTCTGCTTTTCAAATCCTAGCAACAACTGCTTTGGGAATGCAGTTGGATTTCACCAAGCCGTGAATTAAATGAGGGCTACTTTGGACAGATAAATAAGAAACCTAAATCGAATTAACTCCTCCAAAAACTCATTAGTAGCTCAGAATCTAGACATACATAATTTTTCCCGATATTGCTACCTTTCTCCCCAATGTCTCTCTGCAAAAAGAAAATGTCAAGGTGGGTAGACACCAGGGAAGGAAAGAAGAAAACGTATTTTGATAACTGGGAGCTCTAACTGCTAAGTACACCCAGTGGTTTTATCACGGATTCAGTCACTGTGCTCTGAAGAGGGTTGAAGTTATTCAGTGCAGGATTATGCTGAGGTTCTCTATTTTTTGCCACTTCTCTCTACCAGAAAGTCAGTGGTGGGTTGCCCCCTGTTCGGACTGGTTCTATAGAACCGGTAGTAAAACCGGCGGGAGGCTCCACCCACCAACCCCGCGGCCCCATTGCGAACCTGTAGTAAAGGCAAGTAGAACCCACCCCTGCAGAAAGTGCCCCCTCAAAAAAGAAGTTCGGGTGGAATTTGTGGGTCCTGGAAAGATGTATTGTTGAAAATGAGAGGTCCTTGATGCTCTCTGAGCTTGGTTGTTTTCTTGCAGATGTTTCATTACTCAAGCTAGGTAACACCATGAGCACAGCATGAGGACCGATGATGTTACCTAGTTTAGGTAATGAAATGTCTGGAAGAAAATCACCAAGCTCAGCAAGTATCAAGGACCTCTCATTTCACTCCCGAGCTACAAATATTCTCCTTTACAGGTATTGTTGAAAATGCCAAATGTTTCATTCCTTCCATCCCTATGTTTTGGTTTACATCTACCTTCCTCTCTTTTGTCCAAATATACTTTCTATGCCTGTGGTATCATAAAAAGAATATTCTATTTTTTCATTCCTCAACACCATGATCAGGCAGTTCTGGCAGTTCAATATTTTGGATTCAGTCTCCCAAAAAAGCTTCAGAAGTAGCATTCACCTATCATACCATTCTTTCCTAGCATTGTATGTTTGCCATCAGGTAGCATTCTAAAATAGAGCTTTGTCACTTCCTAATTATTTATTAAAACACATCATCATATGCCGAACACTTTCTCTATTGGTCACACTAGTAACTTGGCAATTGTGTCTGTTGACCTCCACATCTATTGCAAATGTGACTGTATCTGATTCACCTTCCAGTTTTACCATGGTCTTTTTTTCTACCTGTCAGAATTTCACTCAAAAAAATGCCCTCAATCCGAGAAACACTGCAAGGGATGGGCATGAAAGTGGCAGATGTTCTTCCTTCTTTGAAGCACCATATCTACTACCTTGGTGAAGAGCTTCATAACAAAACAGCACCTACCATTCTAACAAACTTCTTGGATGTAAGTGTGTCATATGTTCTTAAAGAAAGCAGTCAGCAAATAAAGACTAGTCAAACATTTTATACAGATATTGATGGAATGAATTATGATTTTTTTTTCCTCTAACAAAAATGTTGTTCTGCTCTTTGTTATGATGTGCCTTTCAGTTGCAGTATTATGGTGAAATAAGTATTGGAACCCCAGCCCAGATCTTCAAGGTTGTCTTTGACACAGGGTCAGCTAATCTTTGGGTACCATCCCACCAATGCCCTCCATTGTTCAGTGCCTGTGGTAAGTTTTGGAAACATGTAACAACAGCATATGAAGTTTCTCCCCTGACATGTTTTTCCATTATGCATGTGGAACAATGTTATACAACTGGTATTTTTATTCCTGTCACAGTACACTGATATCCTAAAATAGATTTTTCTTATCATTTACACATAAGATACTTGGCACAATTACCAACTTGCAGCCATGAGTGGTAGCATATGCTAAATTAATGATGGATTATGAATAATAAGTGTCCTGATATTTTAGTGTATTAAAAAAAATTAGAAAAATAATTTAAAAGATAGCACTGCATATTACACATGATTTTGGATGTTAATATTAATATAGAAAAAATGAGTACTAAATCATTAATATAATTAAATTCACAATATCTAGTGCTTTGATGCTTGATGTCTCCTCCTGTTTTGTCCACAACATTAATCCTGGTAGGGTGTTGGGTTGAGACAGCGATTGGCTCAATCTGACTTTCATGCTTAAGGCAGGACTATCACCTCTCAACCCCTTAACCACTACACTAAATTATATTGCAAACAATATAGTATATGCTACACAACACAGAGCACTGAATTCAAAGAAAGAAAGAATCTTACACTTAGCTTGAATAAAATATTCCCTAAGCAATCAAGTCAGCTGGTCATTGATTAATCTACCCAGCTGGTCAAAAAGTGAGACAATCAATCAATCAATCAATCAATCAATCAATTTATTATTACAGTCTTAGACCAGAAACAAATAAAACCACTCGGTATATATACACTTAAGAATTCTAGTATAAAATAATAAATGACAACTATATAATAAAATCCAGTGTCCATTATACATGGTCCATTATACATTTTATCTTCCCCTTCTTTCCCATTGCTTTGTTCATCTTTGTTTTCCATGTACTTCCATGGGAAATAAAACTTGATTTTGGAGATCTGTCTAGAGAATTGTTATCCTCAGAACAATGATAGCAAAGCAATCACCATGGAACTTCTGCAATGGGTCAAGGGAAGTTTGGTTCCTATGAAAACACCTTGTGTGAAGAGTGAGACACTATTTCTCCATCCTCGGGGCTTTTCCATACAGCTCCAATGATGCATTTTCTTCTGTCCTTGAGATGGGAAGAAAATACATTTTCAGAAAACCAATGTCTCCAGGGCCTACCTTTAGTATATCTCAGGCTAGTAAGTAGAGATACAATTAGCTTCTGCTGCTGTTATTGAAATCCATAGCAAGGCTTTCCAGGAAACCATTGAACTTCTTTCAGGTGTGTTGGAGAAAACAATCCTTTTTAGTTTCACATTGTGAATGATGTTAAAAACTTACAATTCTCCTGCCCCATTATAAACTAGGGCAGCAACTCCTCAAACTTCTCCTAACCCTCTGCCCCTTTTTTCCTATTCACTAATATCCCTTCTCTCACTTCTAATTACCCTTTCTGCCAGATTTGCCCTCCTTGCAACAGTGGAGTTAACAATTTGTAATGAAGCCCAACAATGTTGTGGGTCAGTGAGTCCCGAGTCCTTCGGGAGAGGGGGCGGTATAAAAATTTAATAAATAAATAAATAAATAAATAAATAAATAAATTTAGCTTGGGCCCCACAAGCAAGCACAGATTCCCTGGTGCTCAGGGTTCCCAATTTGCAGCCTCCATGCCTGCACTGTTTCTGCCTGCATTGCATTCTAATTGTTTACAATATTTGATCTACGGCTGCAGGTCTGATGAGCAGGAGAATCTTCCCATTACTGGTGGCTTGACACAGAAATTCAGGGCTGGGCTGGTTAAGCTTAGTTCTGGTCTAAAAATATAAGCAAAAGTCTGGATAGCTCCCCAGAAGTTGGGAAGGTCCTCCATGAAGTCATAGAATTTCATAGAATAACAGAGTTGGGAGGGACCTTGGAGATCTTCTAGTCCAACCACCTGCTTGAGCAGGAGACCCTATATTATTTCAGACAAATGGCTGTCCAATCTCTTATTGAAAGCCTCCAGTGATGGAGCATCCACATTTTCTGAAGGCAAGCAATTCCATTGTTGATTGCTCTAACCGTTTGGAAATTTGTCCTTAGTTATAGGTTCCTTCTCTCCTTGGTTAGTTAGTTTCTATCCATTGTTTCTTGTCTTGCTTCTGGTGTTTTGATAAATAGTTTGACCCCCTTGTCGCTGTAGGAGTCCCTCAAATATTGGAACACTGCTATCATGTTTCCCCTAGTCCTTGTGTCAATATGACTAAAGCAAAATAAGTTGTATGGGGAGTTCTCAGGCAGTCAAAGCAGAAATGGCCATAAAGACACAGACAGCTCCAGCTGGAATGGATTAGATACAGAGGTGGTATTCAGCAGGTTCTGACCTGTTCTGGAGAACTGGTAGTGGAAATTTTGAGTAGTTCGGAGAACCAGTAAATACCACCTCTGACTGGCCCTGCCCCCATCTATTCTCTGCCTCCCAAGTCCCAGCTGATTGGGAGGAAATGGGGATTTTACAGTATCCTTCCCCTGCTATGCCCACCAAGCCATGCCCACCAGGCCATGTCACGCACACCAAGCCATGCCCACAGAGCTGGTAGTAAAAAAAATTGAATCCCACCACTGATTAGATAGGCCCACAGTGGGCCAGTTGGAACCCAGCAGGTCACCAATCCTACAAAGACAAGAGTTTCATGACATGTGAGAGAATTTCCTTGTTTTCCCATGGAAAACCTCACTTTTCTACCACAATGTCTTGATGTACTTTCACTCTGCCTCAGCACTGGGTTGGAGAGTGAAGGCTCCACCATGAGGATATGCTCTCTCCACAAGATATGTGGGGCATCTTCAGACCTGGTACAAAGATGTGTGGGTAAGCCTACAAAGGGAAGGATCCCATTTTCAATGGCCATGCATGGGATGGTATCCAGTGGAACACTGTTCAATAAATATGTATAAGATTGTTTGAACATTAGCTGTGAGAGATTGTGAGACAGGCAGAGGCATATTTAGTTGGTGTGAAGAGAGGCAGCACAGTCCAATATTTTTTTGAGAGAGGAGGGAGGGGAAGCTACAGGGAAGAAATGTTTGAGAAGGACTTTAACTTAATTGCATTATGCTTGCCTGGAGATTTACTGTTATGTGTTTACCCCTGACTAGCATTTAAATATTGTACGGTGTGACTTTCTGAAATCTGTATGATTCTTACTTCTTGAATATACCAGCTGTATGAGGTTGACATTTAAGGCACTTGTTCCTGATGATGCCTGAACAGTCTCAAACCAATTAATGTTCTATATATTAATATTCTTTCTTTCTTTCAGTCTCACACAATCGTTACGATTCCTCTGAATCAAGTACATACAAGCCAAATGGAACCGAAATTGTTTTATCATATGCCCAAGGATATATTAAGGGTTTCCTTAGCCAGGACATTGTCAGAGTAAGTGCTAATAGGATGATAAGCATTTGTGCTTCTGAAGGAAGGAAACGGAGGAAGTGCTTTCCTGCTGTCTGGCAAATGCCAGGTTATTCACAGGCCTTGAAAACTGAACCAGAGGGCTACAAACAAGGAGAATCTCAATTTTTTGTATTGTGGCACTTTAACCACATTCATCCCATTTGCACTGTTCAAGATTTGAGGGATATCAGACTTATGTTTTTTATCATTGAAAAGAAATCACTGGAAGCTTTATAATAATTATTCTTCTTTTGGGGGGGGGAAGGAACACACAGGTTGAGTGCCTTGTTCTCACAGTAAATATCTAAAGAGATATATATTATATGTCTTAGAATATTCAGTTAGTTATAGCATCAGGCTGTAATAGAGCGGGGGCTCAAGCTATAGTAATGCAAAAGGAGAAAATCATATAAGCAGCAACCCATTAACATTTACTCACCTAATGCCAAATGAGCATGTATAAAAATGCAGTTTTAATAAAACATGGCACTAAAGGACAACATAACAGGTCCCTTAGTCACTTGAACAATTACTGGGATTGAAGCAAAAATGACTTAACTATACATAAAAGTATATGTGGGTGTGTATGAGTGAGGTGGGGGGGAGCAAAGATAAAGGAAGAATTAAAGAATTAAGGGTTATTTTTATTCCCTGTGAAGAATGCATTCAACTTATTGCTCTACAGTTCCTTTGTGTGTGCTTTTTCTCTAGGTTGCTGATATTCCTATCATCCAACTCTTTGCGGAAGCTAGAACACTACCTAGCTATCCTTTCATCTATGCTCGGTTTGATGGAGTGCTTGGTATGGGATACCCCAGCCAAGCCATTGATGGGGTTATCCCAGTTTTTGATAAGATAATATCCGAAAAGGTCTTGTCAGAAAAGGTCTTCTCTGTCTACTATAGCAGGTAGGTTTTGTTTAGGAATATAAAACCCATACTTCAAATTATTGGATCAATTCATAATTTGATTGTGCTTTGGATTCACTGTCAGAGAGCGGTTCTTTTTTTCAGAAAATGTGCTATCCATAGATATGCTTGATATTTTTTTAAAGACATTTGGGTGTGTCCCCTTAACTTGTCCCAAAGTTCACTAATATTCAATCCTAGAATGTTGGCTAAACACCAGTGTCTGAAGCTTCTTTTAGAATTTGGATGGGGGCTCAGAGAGGTCTTGGCTATTGCCAGAGAATATGACTGATTTGCAATATGGAATATTTTTTCAGGATTACAGTTTAGCATAGGAGCAAGCAGCGTAGGAGCAAGCAGAATTAACACTGATAATATTGGATATTTTGAAGTGTTTCCCCTAGTTTGCCATAAAGATGCCAGTAAACATTTCACTATGTAGAAAATAGACCCAAGCAAGGAATAGTCTAATACTGTCTATCAAGGGGAAATTTATACCTGAAATCATGATTGGTGTGGTTTTTTTGCAGCAGGCATCATCTCTGTACTTGGTTCCTACCCCCATCCCCACAAATCTCTCTTTTGTATCTTTTGAAATTGTGAATCACAGGTAATTTCAATAAATTCTATCTCATTGGCAACATGACTTTTGCTTTACGCTTGAGTATTTTTGTTAGACATTGCCTTAAAAGCAAATTGGCTGTCCTTTATAGGCTTTTAACAACAAAGCTTGCTAAACCTTGTTGCACACAAAAGTGAGCAAGAATAAAATTACTGTTTTGTGAATTTTTTTCCCCTTTGACCTAGACACTCAGAGTTGAACACTGGAGGAGAGATTATCCTGGGTGGCAGTGATCCCTCTTACTACACTGGAGACTTCCACTATGTCGATATTAGCAGAGAAGGCTACTGGCACGTTGATCTTAAGGGGTAGGTTCTGTGTAATGCCAGACTTATAAAATCAAGAATCCAAAGGGGGAAGTCATTTGAGTCAACTAAAGATATGAAACATTAATTGCATTTTGGAAATCAGCTTTTCCCAAGATGACCGTCTTTTATGAAATGCTAACAAATTCCTCTTACAAACTACAGGTGGTCCTTGACTTATAACAGTTCACTTAATGACTGTTCAAAGTTACAATGGCACTGAAAAAAGTGACTTATGACCATTTTTCACACTTATGACCATTGCAGCATCCCCAGGGTCATGTGGTTTACATTAGGATGCTTGACAACTGACTCACATTTATGACAACCGGGGTCATGTGATCCCCTTTTGCAACCTTCCGATAGGCAAAGTCAATGGGGAAGCCAGATTCACTTAACAACCATGTTACTAATTTAACAACTGCAATGATTCACTTAACAAATGTGGCAAGAAAAGTCGTAAAATGGGACAAAACTCACTTAACAAATTTCTCACTTAGCAACATAAATTTTGGGCTCAACTGTGGTCATAAGTTGAGGACTACCTGTATTGCGATATGCAGATCTGAGGAGTTCAAGTCCTTGAATGACAATGTTGTGTTTTGTTTCTTATTTTGATATACATGAGGCTTATTCTTCAAATGTACAGGAATGTCTGAATGTTCTTTTGCTTTCTCTGCAGTGTTTCTATAGAAAATGATATAGTGTTTTGTCATGAAGGATGCACAGCAGCTATAGATACCGGCACTTCGCTTATTAGTGGGCCAGCCAGTGCAGTATCTATTCTGATGAAAACCATAGGAGCTACTTTGGTAGAAGAAGAAAAGGTAAGACATCTGAGCATAACTTTCTAAAAGTTGGTCCTCTTTTCTAATCATGGGAAAACATTAATCTAAAAAACAGCAATGAGATATGAAACACATTTGATTTCTGGTCCCTTTCATGTATTGTCCAGGTTCCCTACTGTTTAAAATTTCAAGTGTCCAACTTTAGCACATTTCCCTCTTTGAAAAAAGAAAAAAAAACTACTTCAAAAGTGTATAGTCTAAGTAGTTTAAACTGCAAGGTTGCTTAAGAAAAATCTAGATTAAATCTGGATAAGGAGGAGAGACTCCCATTGGAATTGGAAAAATTACTGTTAGATGGTTCCCCATCTTGATATCTTCTCTATAGTGATGCATTATCAGCTGGGAAAAGCAGACGTAAAACCTTTTCCTATTACCTGAAGCACTGTGACTTATAACATAGGAATTAAAAGCCTTTCTATCTTCTGTTTCCTTTATCCTCTCACAGTATGTCGTTGAATGTAAAAACATTCATTTGCTGCCTGACATTTCCTTCCATCTTGGTGATATGACCTACTCACTCAGCAGTTCTACCTATGTTCTCAAGGTAAGATCTGGAGCCATGATTTGCAATAAAAGGAACAAATATGGGCGAGCAACAAGGTTTAGATAAAACTTGGAAAGTCAAAGTCCTGAGAAAATAAATTTGGGAGGGACTTTTGAGAGCTAGTGATGAAATCAAAGGTCTGACAGCGAGTAAATTGGGAAGCGGTTCATGATGTTACATTATTAGGCATTACTCAGGGCATGTTGCTGATTTACTTCCTTTTGTTTGGATTGCTTTCTCTGCAGCATTCAACATATGGGGACGACCTCTGCGTTGTGGCATTCTCGGCTTTTGACATTCCTCCTCCTTTAGGCCCTCTCTGGCTTCTCGGTGCAACTTTTATTAAGCAGTACTACATTGAATTTGACCGGCAGAACAATCAGATCGGCTTTGCTACCTCGCTCTGATAGCAGAAAAGTCCCATTTTGGAACATGTTCCCTTTTGAGAGAATATAGCTTGATAACAGATTCTATTATACAATAAACAGTTAGCTGTAGCATTTTGTATCCCACAATTTCTTTCTTAAAATCAAATTAAATGAGACAGAAAACTACAAAAGACCTTCAGTTTATTTTGCATTTAAACTTATCTCTGCTTAGCTTCATCTGTTGGATGAATCATTTTGCAATGTCACCATGCCTTGGATTAGTATCAAACCAACTTTCAAATGTTAGCTATGTATGAAGAAGATGGTTTAGGATACAGACAACTTGCCTGTGATGCAGTGGTGGGTTTCAAAATTTTTTACGACCGGTTCTGTGGGTGTGGCTTGGTGGGAGTGGCGTGGCTTGGTGGGCATGACAGGGGAAGGATACTGTAAAATCTCCATTCCCTCCCCAATCCAGGGGAAGGTTACTGCAAAATCCATATTTCCTCCTGATCAGCTGGGACTTGGGAGGCAGAGAATAGATGGGGGCGGGGCCAGTCAGAATTTTTACTACAGGTTCTCCGAACTACTCAAAATTTCTGCTACAGGTTCTCCAGAACTGGTCAGAACCTGCTGAAATCCACCTCTGCTGTGATGTCTTCAATGTCTTAGAAGTGTCATGCAGGGACTCCAGAGTGCAACTTCATCCTCCTACTGAGGAGAACTAAAATCTGTTGGTTCAGCCTATATTCTGATCCCAACATTAAATGGACTTTTCCCCCACTTTATGACCTTTTTCTTCAGAAAGATAATATTATAGGACAAGAAAAAGGTATTGCAACACATTGTGACATAATTGTTACATGTATATAAACTAATCAATGACAGATTTTGCAGCATGAAGCAAAAAAATAAAAAGTGGCTTTCACAATAATTCTATGTGAGCGGCACAGTGGTTGGAATGCAGTACTGCAGGCTACTTCTGCTGACTGCCAGCAGTTCAGCAGTTCGATCCTCACTGGCTCAAGGTTGACTCAGCCTTCCATCCTTCCAAGATCAGTAAAATGAGGACCCAGATTGTTGGAGGTAATATGCTGACTCTGTAAACTCCTTAGAGAGGGTTGTAAAGCACTGTGAAGTGGTATATAAGTCTAAGTGCAATTGCAAGTGCAATTATTCTTCAAGATGCTACAATTTTTCACTGTTTTTTATTACAGATTGAAAAAGCCATTACTTTGAAAATTGAAATGTTTTCTACTAGTTCTAGGCTGGGTCATTTCTATATAAGTAAAAAAGGGCATACAGATTTGCATAATGTGTGCGTGTGCACTTTCTGTCTTTCAGGAATGAGCAGCAATCTGGATTCAAAGGGGGAAATGTGATTCAGTGAACATATGAATACACGCTTAACACTTGATAGGAATCTCTTAAAGCAGCTATGCCTTCTCCTGGGACCAAAAATGGTCACACAATCCTGGAACAAGATGAGTTTAGTTTAAGGTGTTCTCAACAGGTGCTACATGTGTACCCATATGCTCTCAGAATGACATTTTACTTTTCATATCCATATATATATATGGATACATCTTATATATATATATGAGAGAGAGAGACAGACTTACATATACAGTATTTATGAACAGTTCCTAACAATTTCCACTCTCTTTAATTTTGTGGTTATCTTTAATTTGGACTTAGATACCCTCAAATGAAAGACTGTCTTCTGTAAACTATAATATGCTGTCACATGATGTTCCAACATGTATCAGTCCTTTTTATCTCGAACTTTATTTTAATGTTTTTTTTAATTTAATAAAGATTATCTATCTATAAAAAAAGAAACAGAAGGCTTGTGTGAATATCTTTTACCTTTGTTTCTTGGCTGTTTTACGCTGAATATGCCTCATTCTACTTTCCTTGCCTTGTGGAGGAAAAGTTTCCAGTATTTTTATATTTAAATTTAACTTTCCTCTCAGTGATAGGGAACTTCAGCCTTGGAATCTTATACTGTCCTTTTACAACTAGAAATGTCCCCAAACCCCTGGCAGAAGATACACGATCAGCACAGATTTAATCACATTCACAAGGCCTCCTGGAATCACCATTTTGCTATTATAGTGGAAAGTTGGTAATGTTCAAATTAATATTGGCTACTATTTGGCAGACCACAAATTCTGCAATGACCATCAAACAAAATCAGTTTCCAGATTTAAAGGAATTATTTCCATCTTTCTGAGAGGAAAAGCTGCCTCTCTTGTTCCCTGGAATAAAAGTTTAATTATTTAGTAAAAGAAATATAGAATGGCTTTTCCAACAATTCTTGTTCATGTTCCCATCCAAGAATATCTTCTATATAATTAATCACTAAGTCTAATTACACTTCCATGCACATACTTGCCTTTAAATCAGGGCTGTCAAACTCGCAGCCTGCGGGCCAGATGCGTCACGTGCTGGCCACACCCATGCCCAGTTTAGCGATGGAGAAAAAAGTCGCTATACGTCATGTGATGATGCAAGTTTGACACTCCTGCCTTAAATAATGATGATCTCGGGGTAGAGGGGTTTAGCTGGCTTTGACCAAGATGGATTTGAGTCCAAACCAACAAACCAGATTTGACAACCCCAAATAGGTGAGATCTAATTCTCCAAAATTAAACCACTGCTGAGTATTTCTATCACCTAAAGGATCCATTATCACCTCTACCAATAAGTGACAGGACAATTTCCTGTCTGCCAATGTGTATGACATAAAGATGATTTTGGAAGGAAGCCACTAGTGACCTGCAACCAGGAGATATTAGCAATTCACACTATTCCCAACAAAGCAATTAAGCAAACTGAGCCCCACAAAGAAAATAAGACAATTATAGCAGTTCTAATTAAAGTAATTAGACTCATTCCCTTTTAAAAAGGGAGGGGGGAAATCACTCCCTTCAGCTTGATGATACTTATTCAATTAATTGAGTTTGAGTTAGTTAGCTGAATATTTAAGGGAAGGATATTTTTTTTTCTCCCCTGTAGAAAATCATATGCTGTTCTTTGAGTAAAATTAACTTCGAAGTATATTATTTTTTGAGAATATGTTAACATTTTTGTTACTAAATATTTAGTGGTTACAATATACTGAATCTTGTTCCCACAAAAAACTTTTGAGGAGAACCAGCTTCTTGCCATTTCCACTTCAAATGCAGGTAAGGTTCACACATATTTCTCTACAAACAAACAAGATCACCATTATATGGAAAATTAACATGCTGGACGGAGAGGGGGATTTTAATGAAGATGACTATTGATAGATCATCAAAATAAAAAGGACAACCAAAATACAGAATGAAAAAGGAATGGAGATCTGGGTATGATAATATACACAGACACATTCTGGCGTAATTGTTATTTGAATAAATGTATAACGGAATTCATTATGGCCAGAAAGACTAACATGATGGCCAGCTTTGAAACTGAGCGTTTATGGCAACTTCAGAACTTTTACACTTATTAGATTTATTTTTAAACCAGATGTGAACTTGAATAACCATTTGCAGAGTAAGTAAGGCATCCAATTCAATACTGTAATTAGGCCATGGGTGTCAAACTTGCAGCATCATGTTGCCATCACGTGATGTTTTGTGATGCTTTTCCCCTTCATGGGGGTAGGGGTGGCCTGCGCATGTTTCATCTGGCCTGCAGGCCGCCAGTTTGACACTCCTGATCTAGACCCAGGTGTCTTTAATAGGTCACTTTAATAGGTTTCTTTAATAGGTCACTTGTTGGAATTTTTAATGTGTCTGTTTTCTATGGTCATAGATTCAGTCATGGGAAGTTTTCCTGCTTACTCCTCCATACAGAACAAGAGACACAAGTTAAGCACAACTTCTGTAAAGCACAACTTCCATTGTTTCTGAAAACTACTAGGTTTCAATCCATTGAAAATGGGAGGTTTCAAAATACTGAGCTGTTTCAGTTGCAATATATAATTGAAAACACGGACTATCAAATGACAGGACCATGTGCTATTACATTACTGCCTGCATAGCTTTTAATCATAGGTCACTACCATTAGGATACTTTTTACCACTCCAAAATAATTTCCTGATTTATGTAATTCCACGTATTGTTTACATTCAGCAGCTAAAATTATTTCTATTTTTTGCAAAAAGAAAAAGAGTAACATCTCAGTTTTCCACTAATGAGGCTTTGTAAAACTATGAATCATCTCCTTTCCCACTGACAAGAAATCTTGCCTTATTGTGTCTCCCTCAAATTCAGCTTAAGTGGCATTTTATCTACAGGTCTTTTAAGGGAAAAGATGGTTCAGAAACCATTCGTATTTGTTATGTCCCACAAATATACACCATCCAAGTAATTCTACTTCAAAATAGAGCTAGAATTGATCTGGGGTGTTTAGACTGGGGTCTCCAACCTTGGCAACTTTAAGCCTGGAGGACTTCAACTCCCAGAATTCTGGGAGTTGAAGTCCACCAGGCTTAAAGTTGCCAAGGTTGGAGACCCCTGGTTTAGACTGTAAATCTTGCAATTGTCTTCACTCATATTGTAACCCAAAGCAACAGAGCTAGAACAAAACTGACAAGATTTATCTCTGGTCCCCTCTTCTCTGTAACTACTTATGGATGAAATGATGGAATACTAGCAATTTTTCTTTTTTGTGTAGGAGTGGGCTTGACA
The DNA here is from genome assembly GCF_029215685.1 of Pituophis catenifer annectens. Taxonomy (NCBI): domain Eukaryota; kingdom Metazoa; phylum Chordata; class Lepidosauria; order Squamata; family Colubridae; genus Pituophis; species Pituophis catenifer. The sequence goes on along the minus strand of NW_027256883.1, from coordinate 169,390,988 downwards.
GTTTTTTGTGGCTCCAGGACTTGTGTCCCCTTTCCCTTCACGAAGAACAAATGCAATAGAGGTAGTCCTTGATTTATGACCATTTCTTTAACGACCGAATTACAATAGTATTGAAAAAAGTGACTTAAGACTAATCCTCACACTTATGACTGTTGCAGCCTCCCCTGTGGCTAAAATTCAGGCGCTTGGCAACTGGCATATATTTACAAAAGTTGCAATGACCTGGGCTCATATGATCACCACTTATGACTTTTCCAGGGGGCTCCAGGTCTCCAAGCTGAGCATAGCGGAAAAAAACTGGTTTGAAGCAATCAGTAGGACTGCTTCCTACTGTCCTATGAATGACTGTGGAAGACAAAGTCCAGGGAGAAAGGGGCGAGAGAGGCATGCTTGCATTAGCTAAAAGTGAGCAACTGTTACCAGGCTATTTCCATTCTAATTGTTCCATCAACAAAATGTTCAGTGAAGCATATCAGATTGTATCCATGGCAGAACCTGTGTCACATTTTTAACCACTGACACAGTTAAGGAACAATTTTAAGTTTAGGTATGGGAGGAGGAGAGAGGAGGAGGAGGAGGAAGAAGAAGAAAATGCTGTGCTGCAGTTAGGATCAGGTGTGAAAAGGATCTTAGTTGGACACATTAACCGTTTCATAATATTTATTTGAATCAGGACTGGGAATTCCTCTCACCAAGCTTGAAGATACTTTGCCTTTAATTGCCTGATAGCTAAAAATTAGTCTGATAATCTCCACCTGCACCTACACACCGTTGAAATCCCTGTTGAATTCTGGCTTGTCTGTCACAAACCAACTTATTAGCTGCCTGCCGCTTAAGAATAGTTCTGTTGAAAAGTTCCTCACCTGATATTCCAATCCATGGCTCGATGACTATTCACCGAACTCAATTCCCTGAATTCGCCTAATTCCCTGAATCCTAACACCTAAGCAGGGTTCGCGTCTCAAGCGAGGCGATGAGGCGTTGGGCGCTTGTTTGTGGCTCAGAGCAAGCAGCCCGCCGCGAACACAAGCCAACGTGTGCAGCGGCGCTTACCTCGGAGCAAACAAAGACCGAAAAGACTCGCAGCACAAAAAGCGCGGGATCCGGCCGGTGGACACTTGTTCTCTCGTCAGTAATTAATCCTCGCAGCTCTTTTCCCAACCCTCCCCTCAACCCGGCGTCTTAGATCCAGAAACTCCAGAGAGCTGAGCTTGGTGTGCGCCGCTATTGCTTAGAAGCGCCAATCGTGGCGTCCGCTAACAAGAGCGCCGGGAACAGCAGCTTCCTGGCGGGAAGATGCTCAGCCGGCGACCGCATCCTTCTCCTCCTCCTCTTCCTCCGCGCCTGGCTAGCGTTCCGCCACTTGCCCTCCAAGAGGAGGGCTGCTTCTTGGAAGGGGAGGGGGCTGCTGTGGTCTGGCGGCGAACGATATTCCTCCCTCTGACATCACAATCTGGGCAGCCTGGATGTTCCAATAAGAAATGCTTGCTGGGGGTGCGGTGGGAGGAGGAGGAGGTGGTGGTGGCGGCGGCGGCGGCGGAGTGACTCATGGATTCGTCTCGGGGCTGGCTCCTCCCCTCCCAGCCCCTTCCCATCTCCTCCACATGGGCTACCTCGCAAGTCTCCCGTTGCTGAGGGGGGTGGAGTTGCTGGGTGGGAAAGGCTGCTCTTCCGTTTCCCTAACTCTGCCTTGCACCTGAAGTCCAGCCGCGTGGTGGTTGAGCTGCCGATGGGGCATGGAGGGAGCGGAGGAGGAGGAGGAGGAGAGCGCGCGCGTCTTCTCAGCCGTCCGGCGCGTCAGCATTGCAGTGGATGAGACTAACGTCCTGCCGGGGGCTCTGCAGCTGATCCGAACGCTCAGACCACAATGGGAGACGGAGCGAGTTAAAACCAAGGTACAAAGGCAGAGAGAGAGAGAGAGAGTTCGCTCGCAGCCGGCGGCCAAAAACGCACTGCTGTGGGGCGAGATTGCTCGGCATCTTCTTGCCAAGGATACCGATGGCATTAAAGGAGGGAACAACAGCGAGGGGCGTTGGGGGCGGGAATGGTATGCAGGAAGTGCAATTCACCTCTTAGGTGGGTTTTTTCTTTTTCTTGTTAAGGAACATTCAACAGGTCGAGGTTGGGTTTGGTAGTGCGAGCCTTTCCCTATTAAAATGGACCAGGCAGCACCTTAGCTCTTTCCTTTAAGCTTTAGCTGCACATCTTCCACAGGAACGCAGTGATTTGAGTCACCCATTACATTCTCTGATCACTTCTTATAAAGGTGATCCAAAATTGGATCTTTTCCACCCTTTCTGTACATGGATGTGGGTTTGAATCTTCGACCATAGTTGGCATGCAGAGAGAGGTCCTTCAGGCACAGATTATGATCAGGACTCTGTTCTGAATGTTTAGTGGATGAGACATCCACTTTGTTCTTTATGATCGTTAAACACCAGCTGAATGCTATTTCCCCCACAAAACCACCTGATGGTTAGAAGGAATTTTTAAGTGGATAGATTTCCCCTCCCAGTTCTTTGTAGTCTAGTCTTGTTTAAGCATCAGGTGTGATTGCAGGCATATTGTCTTTAGTTTGGAGAGAGGGATTTGATAGTCACTGCCTCCTATAATTTATATTTTTGTGACTCCGTGGTCATATCTATAAAATAGAAATAGAATGAACATTCCTCTTACTCAGAAATAGCATGAACATCAGCTGTTCCAATGTTGGCCACCATCAATTTTTCATTCTGTGATGTTGAATCCCTTATAAAGCATGTACGTAAATAAACCAATCTATGTTGGTTTACTAGTACCGTACTGTTTTTACAGCAAACTCAGAATAACAAGCCACTCATGACTTTAGCAATTCATGGAATAAGGAGTGCATTTCTGTGCTACACCCTATTTTTTTTCTCCCACCTTTTTGCACTTCAGTGCAGGTAAAGCACTTAGCCAAGATTGCAGGAAATTGCCCTGTAGCCATGCCCGCTGATCTCTTTTGAGACTCTTAAAAGGAAAAATCTATAAATCGCACAGTTCTTGGAAGAATCTCATTTTAATTCAGATTTATACTTATATGGAAGAAACTGTAGAAAACATCGCACAGAGATCCGTGTGCTGGTTCTTTATAGCTGCCTTTTCCATGATACAGCCAATTCATATCTACAAAAGTTTATTTTATCATCTCTGTTTATATAGTACTTGTGCTCTTGTGAATAAATGAGATCTTATGTTAAATACAATACACAGAGTCCCTGACTCAAAGCATATAATGACACAGTTTCACAAGATTGCAACTTTGTGCATATACTCATAGTTTTAAGTAATTTTACATGTTGGGCACATAGATAGCTATGCTGAATAATCTATAATTAAGAAAAACACATTTGATTTACTTGAAGCATCTTCTAAAGAGTGAAAATAGTATGTAGTCTGATCTTGCTCTGGATGAACTGACAATTTCTATTTTATATACATGAATGTGTAGTTACCCTTGTCTTGCCAAATGACAGTTACTTATCCATCTATCACCAAAGTAGGTACTTTGATGCTGGTTAATAAGTGAACCTCCACTTTAACAAAGCAGGAAGAATTTCTGCTCCTCTTTTCTTGAAACTGGGCCAGCAAAAAAAAAAAAAAAAAAGCAGATGTTTGTATTCTTTTGCAAAAAGAGTAACACTGCCTTGGAAAAGATCTTTTCTACTAAGCTGCTTCTAAACCTGGATTCTAGAACTATCCTCACTTTTAAGTAGCTATGGGCAAAGTCAGTTTGGAAATCAATTGAGATATTTTTCTCCATATTGAAGACCCATTTTTTTCCCTACACCCATTTCCAAGAATGTGACCGAGTTCAAAGCAAGGCTCTTCTCCAGCCCCTTCTGTGAGCCCCAGATACCTCCTCTACCACCATGAGCTTTTGAAAAGGCCAAACCAACCATTGCCTTACATGGGTGTCTTGTCAGGCAGCAGATATGGATGTGCAGCAGATGATGGGTGATTTATTATTTCAGTGTTTTATACTGCCAAAAAAGATGAGGGATGCTTTAGAGACATGCATACTATAAACAACACCTTCTGGCTTGGGTAATATACACCTTGATTAGGGGTTGAAGAATGATGGGCTTCTACTACAGTGAGCAATATACTTGGGCCTGCTGAAGTTCAGGTATATGTCTTCTTCTTCTTCTTCTTCTTCTTCTTCTTCTTCTTCTTCTTCTTCTTCTTCTTCTTCTTCTTCTTCTTCTTCTTCTTCTTCTTCTTCTTCTTCTTCCCCCTCCTCCTCCTCCTCCTCCTCCTCCTCCTCCTCTTCTTCTTCTTCTTCTTCTCCTCCTCCTCCTCCTCCTCCTCCTCCTCCTCCTCCTCCTCCTCCTCCTCCTCCTCCTCCTCCTCCTCCTCCTGGCATTTGGTAATAAACAAGTGTAGCTGAAGGTCTCTGGGAAGCTTCCATTTCACTAAGTCCCTGGAGTCTGAGCAGCTATGTTGCTGTATTCAGAATGCCATTGAGGAAGGCAGATGCGGACTCAGACCTTTGGGGAAAGCTCACTTCGTTGTGATAAAGTGAAAATAAACCCTTTCCTGGTGTCATGCAGAGAATTCTACTGGTTCTATTTTTTTTTCTACCGGTTCTAATTCAGTATGAAGAAGGGATGTTTGCTTTCATCATTTCTTTTAGAACAAGAAATAACATTAATCATGTTCTTATGAATAAAATAAAATATGCTACTCTTGCATTTGTTTAGTTAGGAGGTGGGCAGTGTGAACTGTCCAATCTATCATTTTTTTGCTTATCTCTTTGGTCTTCAGCCACTCTGGCTTTCCATGCTGCAGATCCCCAAGGAACACATCATCAACCCATGGAGACCATTTTCATATTGGGAAGTGTAGTGGCAGCCAGGGATGCTTTGAGTGATTGAATGAAGTGAAGCATAAACCATCCTCCACCACTACAATAAAATAAACTTAGAAACACTTCTTCTTGAGGGTGAAGGTTCATTCTCTGAGCTTGTGGGTTGGTTTCTAAATGTTTCATTACCAGGATAGGTAACATTTTCAGCAGAGTTTAAGGGATGTCAGTGTCAGTGTTCTTCTGTTTATAAAGGCTTTGTGTGGACAGTCTTCTGATGGTGAGGTCCCATCAGGCGAAGGTCTCATCAGGTCAGGGTTTTGTGATGGTTTTGTGATGTGACCTCTCCACCCCAAGACCTACTGTTCACACAAATCCCTTACATACAGAAGAATGCTGACACTGACATACCCTAAACTCCACTGAAGATGTTACCTAGCTTGGTTATGAAACATTTAGAAACCAACCCACAAGCTCAGAGAATGAACCTTCACCCTCATCCTACACCCGAGCTACAGATATTTGGCTCTATTGCACACTTCTTCTTCTTCCTAGCATTATTCTCATGCTATGGCAGGGTCCACTTAAAATAAATTTAGAAACACAAGACAAATTTGAAAGACTTTCTCCAGTACCCAAGAGCAAGGTAGAAAAGAAACCCTTTATCTAGGAAAGAAAACTTCTGAGAAGTTGCAAACCAGATTATAGCAGCATCAAGTATCATATTGATTGCTACAGCATCATTACCTGCTGTAATCCCCAATCCTAATATCTTGTAAATACTAAGATAAAAAGATTCACCTATTTATAGAAACATAGAAAACTGAGGGCAAAAAAAGTCCCAGTGGTCCATTGAGTCTGCCGTTTGAGTTTTTTGTTTGTTTGTGTGTTTTTTTAATTTGATTTATTCATTATTTTTATTTTATTATTAATTTTTGCCAGATGATAGACGTGTATTTATCCTAAATTACTGATGTTTGACTCACCCTCTCTGCTTGAAGTTGGTTCCCAGCTTCCACTACTCTTTCTGTGAAGTAATACTTTCTAATATTACTTTTGAACCTCCCTCTTGTCAGTTTGAGGTTATGCCCCTGTGTTCTTGATAGTTGCTTAATATTGAAACTACTACCTTCTAGAAACTTATGCACACCCTTAATATATTTAAAGGTTTCAATCGTGTCCTCCCATTCCCTTCTGTTCTCCAGGCTGCACATGTTCAGTTCCACCAATCTTTCCTGATATGTTTTGTCCTACAGACCTGTCCTACAAGTCTGGAGATGAGCAACGATTTTGTTGCTGGTCTTTGGACTTACTGAATTTTATCAATATTTTTTTTTTTAGTGAGGTCTCCAGAACTGTATTCCAAATGGGGTCTGACTAAAGCCCTATATAATAGGATTAGAATACCTCCTCTTTCCTGCTGGTGATCCCTCTAATGCAGGGGTCTCCAAACTTGGCAACTTTAAGACTTGTGGACTTCAACTCCCAGCTTTGCTGGCTGAGGAATTCTGGGAGTTGAAGTCCACAAGTCTTAAAGTTGCCAAGTTTGGAGACCCCTGCTCTAGTGATAATCCCAACATTTTGTTTGTCTTCACAGTTGCCTGGCTACACTGTTTACTCCTTCTGCAGTCATCTGATGAGCACCCCTAAATCCTTTTCTTCTGTTGTTCTGTCTAACACTGTACCTCCCGATACTGTAGTCTGCCAGCAGATTCATTTATGAAGCACATTTTTGGAAGGAATATTTTGCTAGACGGCTAATAGAAAAAGCATTCATCACCACAAAAGCTACTGCAGATTAAAAAGGAGGAGGGAACTATGATCACTGTTATTGACTGGGGAGAAATGATATCCCGACCCCCTGTTCGATATGATTCTGAAGAGATGCAGGCTTGTTGGTTATGACTGTCCACCCAATTTGGCTGGGTGCCCTCAGCAAGCAGGTTCTCAGCAAGCCTGGGGAGTCTGTGGCAGAAGGATCATTACAAATTTATAAATTGTCAGGTATAATCAAATGGAAAAAAGCAGTGGGAAAATAAATGGGAAAGGTCATCTATAAAGAGCCAGGGGAAAAAAATACTAAGGCTATGAGTTCTCTAGGATAGTTTGTTCCTATGCATGCACAGCTTTGGCTTCTGCACCAATTACATCTTTTCTGGATTAGAGGTTCTCCTTGTAATCATTCATGCCTTGGTTATCACATGAAGCAGTTCTTGAAGAGCACCCAGAAACCAAGGCTAGTGCAAAATGCCGTGCTGTGGGCAATTATGGGCACTTTTTAAAATGTACAGGTCACACAAGCTTCCACAGATTCAATTCAAGGTGCTGGTGGTGCATCACCTATAAAGTCCTTTATGGCATTAGGCAGGATTATTTGTTAGAATTGCCTTGCCCCAATTATATCCACCCATCTCATCAGATCCAGCATGAGAAGCGTACTACAGGCCCTGTCCATAAAGAGTCATCTAGCACAGGGGTCTGCAACCTTGGCCACTTTAAGATTTGTGGACTTCAACTCCCAGAATTCCTCAGCCAGCTTTGCTGGGAGTTGAAGTCCACAAGTCTTAAAGTGGCCAAGGTTGGAGACCCCTGATCTAGCAGGACCAGGAAGAGACCCTTTTCTGTCATGGCACCCAGGGAACATCATTCCTCCAGAAATCAGATTGGTCCTGATCATGTTGGCCTTTTGCAAGTCCCTGAAGATATAACTCTACATCTAGGAAGTCAAGAGCTGTTGCTCCTATTAAACCCACCTCCAATGTTTTTGTCTGTAGGTCAAATCTTATACCTGAGATTTGTCCTTCCACCCTTGATTTGCCCTATTTTTGCAGAATTAGAATAAAGAATTTAGTTTGGGCAGCATGAAATGAGATGCCTTAAAACAAAGGAGATGAGAAAAATTTGGAGGTAGGAAAAAGCCCACCCATCATAAACCCTTCTTTCTGTCTCTGTGACATGCTATGATTTGCTATGTGTATGGTTACTGCAATCACTGACCGCATTCACAAACTGCTGGCATTGGGCAGAGTAATTTAGTCAAGATATTGAAAGCTTACATAAATTGAAGACTGTAAAATAGCCTTTGGTCTCTTAGCAGCTCATCTTCCCCAGTTTACAGCTGAGAAAACTGGAAGCATTTCTCTCTAGTGTGCAGACAAAATGAAGTTCCTGAGCATTCAGATTTCAGAAACTTCTCTCTTGCAGCATTCAGGACTCTTACTTCATGCTCATCTAAGCAAAAAGCCCATTAGGATTAGCACCTCTAGTTGATGATCCCAGTATTTATTAATTGTATTATATTTTATTTTGGTTCTGCCATTTTAATGGTATATAAGGTCAATAAACTAGAAATATAATAGACAAAATAGACTGGGTAGTGTATGTGGCAGGTCTGTTCTACAGAATAGAAGAAAAGGAACTGGAAAAAATCACAATATATACAGACCTGCAAGTAGAAGTAGAACAACTTCAAAGTTTCTTTCAAAAGAAAGCAAAAATGGTATCAATAACAGGTGCCTTGGGTGCAATCCTAAACATCTGAAGCACCACTTGAACACTTTTGGCATTGATAAAATCACCATCAATTGCAAAATGCAGCATTACATTTTGTGATGGTACCTTTAATGCCGTTAAACAACAAGGAGCATAGGTTGGTGTGGAATGTTATCTGTAGACCAGAGAGATGAATAAGAAAAAAACACATTGAAAGAATATATAAAGTATGGTGAAGAAGAAGCACTGAAGCTAGTACGCTATGAAAGCTTACTGAATACTGGAGAGACCAACACCAACTGAAGAGTAGAAAAGAGACATGGTAAAAAAAAGTATTACCTGAGCAGTACATTAAAAAAAAAAAAAACTAGCAAGCAAAACAGATAATAACAAGACCTGGAAAAATACCAGAGAATATTGTCAAGAGGAAGCAAACATAGAAATGTCTATTACACATGACACCAATTCTATCATTTTGCATCATTGGCCCTCATCTACTTAAAGTTTTCCCATCATTGATGAATACACTTAATAGGATGCCCTGCTGAACTCAGTAGGGTATGCTTACTTAGGCTTGTATGAAGTCTCTTAGCAGAGGAATAAGGAATTTCTCCTTTCTAGAAGTTGCTCTACTACATCCCATCATCCCTCACCATTGTTGATCCTAGCTGAGACTGCTGTTAAAAAGTTATTCAACATATGAAAAACTACTGACTCCTCATCATGTTTTAGCAGGTGGGATTTTGAAGCTTGATTCAGGGCAAAGAGATGTTACCATTCTTTATGAAACATTGTCTTTGTTCGTGATGCTTTAAACAGTATTAAGGGATAAGTCCTTTCCCAAAAGAACTTACAATAGAAAAACATGGGAGAAGAAACAGGAACACGAGGGAGACAGAGGCAGAAATAAATAAGATTAGTGCAGCTTGCTTTAATTGCATGTGTTTATGTATAATTACAGACCAAGTTATAATAGGACATGGGAAGCAATGTTAAGTGAGCAAAAGGAGTATACAGAACTATCATACTAAGAGAGAAACAAGAGTTTTTACATTGGTGTACATAAAATACACTGTTATTTGGCATTTTTTTTAAAAAAAAAAAGTCAGATGTTTAGACTGGATTTGAATTTTAACCACCTATTAAGTCTTTGCTCAAAATTCCATCCAGGGCACTTATTACTATTAGTACTACCTTTGCTTTCTTTTGCCATAATTATTCTGTTTGTAGGTCTTTATATTTTATGACTTTCTCCAGTTCTTTCTCTTCTGCTGTGTCTCCAAGTTCTATCACATCCACTACTCAGACTTTTTGTGTTTGTTATTGACAGTTGTTAAATCTGCTTGAAGCAAGACAGGTGCTTGTCTGCTTGAATGTTACTGGTAGGTGCTTGTCTGTTGGCTTGAAATTATTATTTTATAAGGTGCAGGGTATTTAGCAGCAAATAAAATATATAAGGAAGTAACTCACCAATATTAAATGAGAAACTGAGTGACTTTCAAGGAAGAAATAGTGAACCAAAGTTGGCTCTTTTGAGAGCAGAGTCAATGACCATGGTGGAATAAAGAGCAGTGAATGGACCAGCTCTTTGTGAATTCCTCTCCAGACAAGGATAGGAATGGCATCATTAACAAGTGCTAGAGTCAGTTGCTCCTCACAAGAAGACTGCCAAACAGCATCTATTCCAACAGAATCTGCAGATTCAGACCTCTGGGAGACAAGGGAATATCATTGTAGTCCTAACCACAGTTCAGCCTCTTTCTAAAGGGTACTAGGTTCACATGCTTTTCTAATCACTTTTGGAAATTAACTGTTTTTTCAACTATTACGAACCTTCAGAATGGCAAGTTTGATACAGTGAATGAGTTTCCTTCAGCAAGAAAAGTTTTAAATATAATTAAGAATTTTTTAAAATTCTGGGGAATGGGTAAACAGCAAAAGATTGATTAGAATGAGTTTGAAAAGTTATAAGCAGACTAGGGTCCAGATGGATTTAAATTAAGATTTTGAAATTAATTATGAGAATCCTTCCCTTGGGAAAATGTTGTTTTGAATTCATAAAAAAAAATAGGATGAAACTTCAAAGGTTGGCCACTAGAAGGAACTAGAAGGAACTAAATATTACAATTAAAGGAAAAGAACATTTAAATTAGGCTTACTAATATAGAATGGAACAAAATACTTTAACATTGGATTTTATATGTGAACAATGGACCCAGAAATTAATATAAATATTATCTGCCATTATAGATAGACTGGGTTTAAAAGGTGTTATGTCAAAAAACAAGTTTTACTAGACAAGATTGAAAGTACCTGAAAGTGGATTTTAAAATTACAAGTTAAAGAATGATATAGAAAAACATGCTACATTGGATATACAAATGAATCTGGCTCATGTCTTAATAATTAAAAGTGGTATACAAATAACAAACCAAAAGAATAATCTGAATAGCTTTCCTATACTGAATTTACAAAAGAGACTTGTTAAAGAACTTTGTGAGAAGGGACAACAAAAAATAAATAAAAAGAAATCAAGTTCTGAAATGTTCTTTGAAAGGACTAAAGATTAAGATTGTTAAAAGTAAAAGGAAGGATATAAAGTTGGTTTATTTGGTCAAGGTTAAAAGAGATATGTTATCTCTGATAAACCTTAATGGACTTTTGCTGATCAAGTCTGAACAATGAGATTTTTAGATTTTGTTTATGATAAGATATGAGATATGAGAAGGAGAAATGATTTGATGCTCTGTTTCTTGAAGTTCAGCAAAATTGATTCTTCCTGACTTTACCAGACCCTTCTCCTCTCTCAGATCCTGTTAATTTCTTACTCATTATGAAGTGTGTGTGTGTAGGTTTTCTAGACGATATCATGGGTTTTGTGGGAGGGCTGTGTGAAATGACTTGTGGTATGGATTTATTTCCTGCTTTATCCTTGTCTCATGGTTATGCACCTGAACTACTGTTTGATGTGAAGCTCCTTGGGCTGGATGTTGAGATTCTACTAAAAAGCCATCTGGGTTATACATCCTACTTATCTGTAACATAAGAGAAATATCTGAGACTGTAACACTGCCATGGTTTGGGGATTGTTATGTGTGTTGGACCTGGTCTTTGGGTGTTAAGTGAATTTCGTTGTATGGGTATACTGTGTATACACATACAATGACAAAGTTATAACCTCCTTCTCTTGTTGTTTTCTAGCAGCTGTTTTTAAGATGTGCTGTTGGTGAACAGGAGGTGAAAAACAACCATCAAGATTACTAGCTGTAGATTGTTCAGTCCTCCACAAATTTGTATAATTCCCCCTTTAAAAATCTCAAGGGGTGTCGGTCAGAGTGAACTAAATTTACATGGCAGCAAATTTCAGTTGTATGTAGAAAAGTATTTCTTTTTAATTGGCCCTGAATCTCCTCAAATTTAGCTTAATTACCATTTCTGAAAGAAAGAATAGCTTGTAAAAGCTTGTACAAATGTATTCACATTTTTTATATTGGGCAAAAGTGTTTACACTTCCATCAGGTTGGATAGGGTGGGCAGGCCCCTTCTCTTAAATGTTGCCATCTATTGGGACCTAGGAAGTGTTCCTTTTTCCATAGCAGCCCCTCCCCTGTGGAATGCCCCTTCCCCTTGAGAACAAGCAGGCCCCACCTCTTAGCCATCTGGAAATATGTAAAGTGCCAACTCTTCTCCCAAGTATTGGGTAAAGTGAGGTTCGAGTCAGTCTGATATTGTCGGATGCATCAGGTGCCAGGTTTAGAGTTTATTTTTGGCTTTTGTTGTACATCCAGAGTTGTGTATCTAAATATAGACAGTCATATAAGTCTTATCAATCAATCAATCAACCAATCAATCTCTTTATCTGCTTTCATCCCTATTTAAAAGCCCCAAATGCAGTTATTGTCTCTGGGACTGTAGCCCAGCAGTTCTCAGCTAGGGGCCATAAGGAGGCCCACAGGTGAAAAACTACAGCAGTTACATTTGTCATTGTGGTTCCCATTCACCATTAGACAGATCCTTTTGGATATCTTCCCAATTTCTTTTTGTGAGCAGTTTTGTATCAAGATTAAACTGGGCCCAATGACTATCTCTAGCACTAACTTCCTTTACTGGACCCAGCCTAGTTTGATCATTCCTTCAATCTGAGAACTCTCCATTTATCCTTATTCTCTGGGCCCATTGTTTCTCAACCTTGACTACTTTAAGATACAGTGTATGGTTTCAATTCCCAGAATTCCTCAGCCTGCATATCTTAAAGTTGCCAAGCTTGAGAAACAGAAACACTGGTCTGGGCCAATCCTGTGGACTCAGAAACACATGGAAGTCTAGCGGCTTGTTTTATAAACAATAGAAAAAGGAGAAATCCATCTGTTCAGGCAACCAGCCAAATTAGGGACAGTTGTTTTTTTTTTAAGCCCTCTGTTTGCTTGTGAGAAGCAGTCCAAGCAGCACAGCAAGCATCCTCAATGGAGACATCTCCATTGATCTGGGACCCAGGGCCACTCGGCTTGCTTTGAACATAAAATGCATTGAATCTTCATTTTCATATTGCTGTACAATACAAAAGAATTCTCCTTATCCTAATTCAGAGGTGCGTTTGTAAGTTAGAGGAAGCACATAAATTCCCATTAAGAGTGACTACAGGTTTGAATTGGGTGTTTTTTAATCGTGTTTCTCAGTGCAGAGTGATTGCCAAGATGCTTTATATTAAAAATAAAGCAAGTGCAGTGACTGCTTATACTCCTTTCAGTTTTGCTGTTGTATATTCTGCAAATTTTTAATTCTAACATGTAATGGTAGGTTCTTGTGCAAATTAATAAAATAAAAATATGCATGTTGCAATTCCAAATGTTCTGTTTTCTGCCCCAATTTCATGATGCAAATATTCAAAAGTGTGCTGAAAAGAATTCTTCACGTGTAGAAGTAATGCTTTTCACAATAATAATGCAGTTTGAATAAAATTCAAGTTTTTTTTTTATTTTTTTTTTATTTATTTAATTTGATTTATATGCCGCCCTTCTCCGAAGACTCAGGGCGGCTTACAATGTGCTCAGCAATAGCCTTCATCCTTTTGTATATTTATACAAAGTCAGCTTATTGCCCCCACAACTGGGTCCTCATTTCACCTACCTTAGAAAGGATGGAAGGCTGAGTCAACCTTGAGCCTGGGGAGATTCGAACCCTGCAGTAATTGCAGGCAGCTGGTCTTAATAAGCTTAATAACAGGGTGCTTTAAACCCCTGTACCACCAAGTTTTGCGCAAGGAGAGCTGCTGGGATAGTCCATTCTGCACCGTAGTGCAAGTGAGCAGGGAAAATAATGACTTGTTTCATGGCTGTTTCGGAAATCCACATTTCCCTTTCCAACCTATGAAGTTAACTCTATTAAAATGCATGCAGCCTTTGTAAATTCTAAAGCATGCTGCATGACACATCATTCTGAGCTTGGGTTTTTTTTTTTTTTTTTTTTTAGAGTACCATGCAGTTTGTATATTATAATTAGACTTGCATCATCTGTGACATTATCAAAGGACAAGAATTAGTGACAGTAATATTAATCCATCTTTTCATTCAGCTTGTACTATAGCACTGTTAAACTAGCTGTTTTCGGTATACCATATTTTCCTTTCTCCTCCCCTTATTTGCTGCTTTACTGATTTTCATGCAACTATAAAATATAGATGCTTATTTTCAATAGAATATGCTGCACATCTCTTTTTTATCCAAGTTTCATCTTACAAGAGCTAAGTCCCAGGTTAAATTCCCAAGTCCAATGAATTTATTGCATATGTAACTCAGATTTTTTCCAATGAACTATAGGTTGCATTCGTATTCTCCTCCCTCCTTTCATTTACCCTTGAAACAATCTTGTGAAGTTCATTAAGCTAAGGCAGCAACTGACAGCTGGCTCAAGGATGCCCAGTGAATTGTCTATAATTGATTAGGAATAATCATTATAACTTTGCTTTAAGTATTTTAAACCAGGAATGGGAAATCTGTAGTTCTTCAAGTGCTATTGAACTACAGCTGCTTAGTAGCCCAACCTAGCCCAGTGTACTACAGTCTCCCTATCTTATTATATTAAGCTGCCTTCTCATTGTATAACCTCAAAAGATAAACAGACGAACACCCTCACTATATGGTCCCAAAGTGTGCATTGCCATGATCTCCATCTTTGATCATCTTCCTGAGACTGTTCCTATCCTTAACATAAGGAATGGGCATCCAATACATTTGGAGGTTGTAGAAGCTAGGCCAGACATATGCAGTAAATGTTCTTCAGTTATTGTTCTCAACTCTTGTTAACATACACTAGCTTAGCAATTGAAGGGGCTTGGACTGTGCAAGAGCATTGTCTACAGCAGAAGTCTTCAAACTTGGCATAGCTGGCTGGAGAATTCTGGGAGTTGAAGTCCACAAGTCTTAAAGCTGCCAAATTTGGGGACTCCTGGTCTATAGCTAGAAAGAATGAAACTAACAAAGTGGCAACCTAGCTGCCAGGAAGGTTGGCAACCATCAAGCGGGGAAGGAGGAACAGAGAGAGTCTTCAACATCTATTTTCAAGGGTGGAAGGTCCAAGACATGATAGCAATAACAATTTTTTTAGTTGTTACAACTGACACCTCACAATATATTTTGTGAAACCTTTCTCCCAAATGTATTCTTTTACACAAAACAAGTGAAACTGGGACACCTGTTTCTTATTCTTTGGCTTGGTTCATATATAACATAAAACCAAGGGTAGTTTTTATTTTTAAATCCATGGTTTATTGAATAACCCATAATGACCCATTCACATATAATGCAAAAACAAAATTTGTGGCTTCTCACATCTTATGCACAGCCACAGATGGCTGAATGTTATACTGGACTGTCCTTTAAGAGCAACTGTGATTGTTCAGCCTGCCTCTCTCTTTTTCCCTGTCTAAGCTCTTCACTGAAGGCATCACCAACAAGCTAATGGCTTGTTTCACAGATGAGAATATGAGAGATGCAGTCCTAGTGCGGGTCTATGGCAGGAAAACAGAACTTATTGTGGATCGAGCCAATGAGCTGAGAAATTTCCAAGTCCTTCAGGACAACGGCTGTGCCCCCAACCTCTTCTGCACTTTTGAGAATGGATATTGCTATGAATTCATGTCAGGGAAAGCTCTGGGACCAGAACATATCCGTGAGCCAAGTATGTTCAGGTATGTGTACTTCCTTGCTCAAATCTATAAATAAAGCTGATGGTTATTATTAATTGCTCCCTGCTTTTAGTTTGGCCCCATAGTGCTATTGTGGTGTTATATCTAAAGTATTACTCAATTCCCAACTAAAAAAGTCTTAGAGATAATACAGAAAATAAGAGATGCTCAGGACTGTCTCATAGCTTTTGTGTAACAGTGTTTCAGTGTCCATCTTTTTTGCCTCCGTGGCAGAATACAAGCCCACCAAAGACCCCCTTTTTCCCCAGAGGTTTTCTGTAAAAAAATTGAATGAATAAAAAGGGTTACAGCTGTTGCATGTTTTGAAATTCAGTGAAGATGCTTAAACTTCATTTTCATTTAATGGGAAACACAATTGGGAAATTATTTAGATCATTTATTGATCTTCAAATCAGTTGCACAGGAGACCACAAGGAGGGTTTCTTTTACAGATTTTTTTCCTAAAGTGATTTTTCCTTAGATAGGTTGAACTATGATTCCCATTATCCCAAGGGAGACTAATACAGGCTGGAGATTATGGATGTCATTATCACATCTTTCTGGAGGTACTAGATTAAGGAAAGCTGTTTTAAAAGTAAGTAAATCAGAAAACTACTTTCCCAAAATAATACTGTGAGAATTCCAATACCACATAATTTTGATCAATTACCATGGTACTGTAGTTAGCACAATCACTAGCACTGATTATGTTTATCTAGTTTGGATAATGAAATGTCTGCAAGAAAACAAATAAGCTCGGAGAGCACCAAGGACCTCTCCTTTCAACCCTGAGCCACAATATTCTCCTGTATTGGTATGTAATTAGAAAATAATTTGCATATTTAAAACAATATTTTGTATAATGTTCTCTTGGATCAGAGATCCCATATGCTAAATTTCGGGAATGTTCTGGTAATGGATGTAGAGCATCCATCTATCTAGAGTATTAAATAAGATATGTTGTCATGCTAGTTTTATTGGAACTGGGATACAGAAAGTAGAATACAATAGTTGCTGATTTTTGTGGGCCCATTTCAGGTGTCAGAAAATGAACTGGAGATATATTAGTGTTTCTTTTTTTATATATGCAAAATTAAGGGACATTTTGAAGACAAACTGCTTAAATAAACAAAAATAAATTAATTTAGATCTGGCTTGGTTTTCCAAATTAGTACTGAGGATGTTACCTTGTTTGGTAATGAAACATTTGCAAGAAAACAACGAAGCTCAGAATCACCAAATTATCTTTTGTATGCAGTTCTAATTCATCTGTTGTGGTTTTAATTTGTAGAACTCAAAGTAACATACAGGATATTACTTCCTCCTGTTTTCTCCACAATAGCCCATTGTCTTGGACTAAGAGGAACTGGCCTAAAGTCAGCCAGCCAGCTTCCAGGGATAAGGGACAACTAAAGCTCCCAATCTCCCATGTCTTGTCCAGCTACTACATGAAACTAGCTCCCACTTTTGCTACATTAAAAGTAGTGTATTGCTCTTGATTTGTTCATTCTTTGTGATTTATTTTAGGCTAGTAGCCCAGGAGATGGCCAAAATGCACAGGATTCACACCAACGGGAGTCTCCCCAAGCCTTGTCTTTGGCACAGATTGTACAAGTACCTTAATATTGTGAAAACTGAGTTTGACAAAAAGGCATCAAATGCCAGGTAAAATAAAAATTAAAAAAACATGAATATTTGCTAAATACAACAGTTTTGGTTATGACATTGTAATTATTTTAAGCATATAGTGCAAAATGCTGAGATAAGCAATGAGTCAAAGAAAGATAATTAATTTGTTCTCATTTAAAACAACCCCCCCCCCCATGATAAAAGTTATGGCTGGATCCTAGACAGTTTTTTTGAAAGTTCAAAATTGAAATGATATACATGAATTTGTTGAATGAATAACCTGTTGTTGAAAACTGAGGATACCTATACTTGGTTTATCAGATTTGATTATGCTTCATAACCTGAGGCCCTCCAGATGGGTTATAGTCTAACTTATATAGAAAGCCAGGAGACAGAACAACTGGGTTTTAATACTGAATAATGTAGAAAAATCAAACCGCAAAGATTACAGGTCAATGTCCTTTATGTTGCAGAAAAATTGACTCCTACAAATTTTACATGCTTTAGAGTAAAAAATTCATGTAGAATTATGTTGTGCAATAAATAACAGCGCTCATTCTGAAATAGATACCGTATTTTCCGGCGTATAAGATGACTTTTTAACACATGAAAATCTTCTCAAAAGTCGGGGGTCGTCTTATACGTCGGGTGTCGTTCTCCTGTAACCAGGCTCCTGTAACCAAAAGACTCTGACGAGCCTTAAATGGCTCTGGCGATCGAAGCTCTGACGATCCCAGCTTTGCTTGCTAATCAGGCAACTCAGCTGGGATGCCAGAGCCATGTTAAAGGAAAAAACTTTTTTCTTTTTACGTGGCTCTGCAAGCTCTGACGATCCCAGCTGAGTTGCCTGCCGATCAGGCAACTCAGCTGGGATCGCCAGAGCCCAGAGCCCTGTAAAAGAAAAAGTTTTCCCCCTCCAGCTTGCTTACCTTAGCTGCTAATCGCAACGCTTGCCTTGCTTCGCTTGCCTGAATCCATTCCATCAGCAAGCCACTCCCTGCCTGCAATCATGCAGGCAGGAGTTGTGGACTTCAACTCCCAGAATTCCTCAGCCAGCAGAACAAAGCTGGCTGAGGAATTCTGGGAGTTGAAGTCTACAAGTCTTAAAGTTGCCAAGGTTGGAGATCCCTGTTCTATTGGGTAAGTTTTTTTCCCCTTTGGGAGCTTTAAAAAAAATAGTCAATTGGGTTTTTTTTAGTTCTTCTTTTTTAGACCTAGCCATTTAAAGTTTAGGAAGTTTTAAATTTAGCTTTCATATAAAAATAAAAATAAAATAAAATAAAGTAATATTTGTGCAGCTTTCTGAGATTTAGTGTGTTTCTGTAGTGTTTCACTCTAACTACACAAACACACAAAATCTCACAAAGCTGTATGTGGAATTTTGTGTGTGTAAAGTGTGAAAGTTGGTTTTTTGGGCTTTTTGTGGCTGTGTGAGGTTCCTGCTTGTTGCAGGGGCCATTTTGAGTCTAGCACAGCTGCTTTTACATTGTGGGTGAGCCTGTTGTGTTGTGTGTGTGTAAAGTGTGAAAGTTGTTTTTTTGGGCTTTTTGTGGCTGTGTGAGGTTCCTGCTTGTTGCAGGGGCCATTTTGGGTCTAGCACAGCTGCTTTTACATTGTGGGTGAGCCAGTTGTGTTGTGTTGTGTTGTGTGTGTGTAAAGTGTGAAAGTAGTTTTTTGGGGGGCTTTTTTGTGGCTGTGTGAGGTTCCTGCTTGTTTCAGGGGCCATTTTGGGTCTAGCACAGCTGTTTTTACATTGTGGGTGAGCCAGTTGATGTTTTTTAATTTTTATTTGGTGTGCGTTGGAAGAGGGGCAGTCTTATACGGCGAGTATAGCCCAAACCCTATATTTTAACAGGAAAAGTCAGGGGTCATCTTATACGCCCAGTCGTCTTATACGCCGGAAAATACGGTATTTTTCTCTCTCTCTGAAAAAAACACCTATTTGCCTTCTGTGCATTTAAAGCACATTTATACTTTAGGTTACTATAGGGGACACCCCACAATACAACCCATCTTTTTGCAAAGTTTTTACAGCAAGGTGTATTCAGGCACATTTATTTCAAATATCCCAAGATTTTCACATCTGTGTATAACTGATACTGATTTCTAGGAGCATGCTTCTAGTTCTCCTGTCCAGTTTCACTTCTACTTAGTCACTTGCACTGATGGGCAAAAGGGCAAGAAGTCTGAGCACACTATAGTAAGGATTGTGTTTACTTCGCCATTCACTAAATACTTTCAAAAGAGAGTAGGCCTAAATCATCCATGAAAATTTGTTGTAAAACAATTGCCATGTTGGTATAAATAGTTTTTAACTATGGGTGAATACTAGGATCAGAGGTGGTTTAAGAGAAACTAGGAGCAGAATTACTACTGACGAATAATTTTAATTGATGAAAATTTACTATTTTAAATATTTATTTGGCAAATTCATATACATTTCATAGAGAATTAATTACTATTTCCTAATGGGGCCCAGCAGCTAGAAAAAGTGAGCCTTATGTCACAAATCTTACTAATTTTTTTAAAAAGACTCTAGCAATAAGAAAGGTTTACTGTCTACCAGTGGACATGGCATCATTTTGTCTTCCTTCTCAAGCTTCCTTCAGGAAATGCAGATTCCTAGCCTAGAGGTGTTAGAAGAAGAGATTCATTGGATGAAAGAACATCTGTCCCAGCTTCAGTCTCCAATCGTCTTCTGCCACAATGACCTTTTGAGCAAGAACATCATCTACAACAAAGCCGAAGGTTTGTTACCTTGTTCTCATACATGCATAATACTTGCATACCAAGCATGGATTAATTTTAGAACATCATTCAAGATAAAAATGACAGTTGCACATGATTTTTTTTTCTTTTAGAAGAAGCCTCTCTATAGAAACTCACTTGCAACTATTTCTGGCTTTATGTTTTCAGGTCATGTCCGGTTCATAGATTATGAATATACTGGCTACAATTATCAAGCATATGACATTGGGAATCATTTTAATGAATTTGCAGGTGAGTGGATATCCTCCCCCCCCCTTCGCATTTCCTGCATTTGTAGAAGCGGGAAATGTCTTGTTATATCTAAAATTGAAATATGTTATATATCACTTTTCTCTGATTGTAACAGCAGCAACTCATTACTTGCAAAAGGTGCTGCCCTTTAACCTGCTGCCAAGTATCTGCAGATCACTCACTTTGCTGACTTATTGTGCTCCAAGATGTGACAGTTGTTTCTGGGCTACTAGTTCCAGTGTTGCTTGCCAGCAGATTCAAAGAATGGAAGGCAAAGCTTGAATAATGCTAATTCTTACTTTTTGGAAAGTTTGCTTTAAATTACAAACTGCTGAGAAACAAGAATATCTGTAGTGATAAATGGCTTATAGATTCCATTGGAGTTGGGCAGCCAATACATTTAAATACATGAATAATAGTATCTTAAACAGCCATTTTAGGTCACTATAAGATGATTTCCCTACCCTGATCCTCCTCCTCCTCTCCAGCAATTCTGATTTTAAGGATGGATTTTAGAAACCAACTTCTTTTCAAGAAACTGCATGTAATTATCCAGACTGTATTAATTCTCTGATGAATGGGGTTTTTTTTTAATACAGGAAATGACTGTATGGCTAATTAGGTCTGCTACCAGCTCAGCATGTACCATATCTATTCTGTAAGGATCATGAAATCTAAGCTGGGTCAAACTGGAAGATTTTCAGAAGAAAAATGCAAAAGTCATTAGAAAAGATTTATGTAGTAGCAGCATTTCTTCAGAACAAGCTGTTGGTTGCATGACTATTTGCTTCTGCTACACTATGAACTAGAACAGAAGTGATATGATTGCAGAAGACAAGCAGGCTTGCTCAGTGTGATAGTCTACTCTCTGAAAACTACCTCCCTTGATTTTGCTGAATGACTTTTAACAAACCTTCTAAGATATGTAGAACTTGGGGATACTATTTTGCACTGATTCCAGTAGTATTTGATTAAATGTTTCCAGAACACAATGTTGGATATTGCTCAGCTTCACAGCTTCTCTCGGGACCTTATCTTGTCCTTTAAAACCAGAAAAATCTGCTTAATTCCAGTGGAGAAGATAATTCAGAGCTGCATCTTATAATTAAGCCTTGGCTGGACAATTTAGAATTGTCCTTTCAAGGAAACTGTCTTGAACCTGTATCTGAAATCAGCGAGAAATTGGATGTGGGCCAAAAGAAGCCTCAAACCAGTCAAATCTCCTTCAAGTGTTGCTTTTGACAACATATACTGAGGTACTGGCACTTTGCTGCCAATCCCTGTTCCCTGTGGAGATGATTTTGAAAAGGGTTTGGAAAATTCTGGTAGCGTAATAGTGTAACAGATGGATTGTTGTAGATATTTTAGAAGCTATTTATTACCAGGCTTAGAACAGCTATTCCCAATGCTTACTAAGTTCAGTTCAAGGTTGCTCTTTTAGATCTATAAATGGCTTGGGCCAGAATATCTCAAAGACTGCTTCCTCCCTTGTGAGGCCGCTTATAATCTATAACATTCATCAGGAGTCCTGAAAGAGAGGCTAGGCTGGCGGATGTAGTATACAGGATGTTTTCCACAGCACTGTGATGTTTGGAGCTTTATTCCAAGAGCAATTAGGATGGGTCCATCCTTATTTACTTTTATAGTCCAATAAAGAAGTATTGTTTGGTTAGACCTTTGATGTCCTCTGCTTGATGTGAAGCCCAACAAAAGGAAGAAAAGCAATGGGAAGAAAGGATTGAGCTATGGTTACATTGATTCAAAGCTTTTCTTAGTTTGGGTGTTTTATTCATTCCTTGAATAAACACCTGGATTCATTCTTTGTAGCAAACTACAATATGAAACAACAGCTTATCCATTAGACTTCTTCTCTCAGCATTTAATTATTTCGATTCTCAGCTTCTTCTCCTCTAGCTCTTAAATCTCTCTCCTTGGTTCCCCCAGTCAAATTCCTTCAGTTTGTTCAAATAATGACAGAAACCATAAGGGTAGTACTTCCTTCTACAAACTTGTTTTTCCTTCTTCTGTTGTAACATTATCGTTTGCAATTTCTTATTAATATGCAACAATAATACAGTAATGCATTGGGGTGTATAAATCTTAAAATCAATCCAAACTTCCCAACGGTCTGGCTAAATTTAAGCCCATGTATTTACTGGATTCAGTTTAACCCCTTTCCATCGAGTCTGACATCGACTGCACTGAGTCCTCTTGCCTTCTCTGCTCCCAGGGCTCAATGAAGTCGATTACACCTTATATCCATGCAAGGAAGTCCAGTTGCAGTGGCTGAGGTACTACCTGCAGTCTTACAAGAAACTAAGCCCAGAGGACCAGGGAGAAGGAAACAAAAGCAGAGGAGGTAGTGGAGCAGTGTCTGAAGAAGAACTGGAGAGTCTCTATGTGCAAGTGAACCAGTTTGCTTTGGTGAGTATTTGCAAAATGATCAAAGGGTGGATAAAACAAGACAGTCTATTTATTGCATGCTCTGAAAACTGAGGCTGTCCAAGTCACATTAACCCAATGGCCATTTTTATATTTATAGTAATTTATTAATTAAAAAGAAGGCCACAGCACCATACTAATTGTTTGTTTTCTAATCTCTTTTCATCCTTTCATCTATTAGCTATTCGTATTTATAGATCAACCTGGTATCTTCTAGATGTTTTGGATAACAGCTGTCATATTCCACAGCCAATATGATTATTGCCAATTGAAATTCATTTATTTGGAAGGCACTCGGTTAGAAGAGGGTATTTATTCTACCCTGTAGCCTAAGCCTAAGCCAACAAATGTGTTTGCCTAAGAGTGGAGACTAGTACTGTAAAAGTCAGCTTCTACTTGCATCGATCTGTGTATGGTTTTTATTCCTGCAGTCCTAGGGGCAATCTAATTTGAATGTTTGCAACCATAAGGGAGCCTTGGTGGCGCAGCGGACTAAAGTGCTGTTAAGTAGCACTTAGCTGCCAGCTACCTGCAATTACTGCAAGTTCAAATCTCTCACCAGGCTCAAGGTTGACTCAGCCTTCCATCCTTCCGAGGTAGGTAAAATGAGGACCCGGACTGTGGGGGCAATAAGCTGACTTTGTATAAAAAGAACACCACTTGGGGGGGGGGGCAAAAGCCCTACTAAGCAGGTATATACAAAAGTATGAAGGCTATTGCTTAACGCATTGTAAGCCGCCCTGAGTCTCCGGAGAAGGGCGGCATATAAATCGAACCAATAAATAAATAAATAATAAATAAATGACTATGTAGCGCAATAGTGGATTTCGAAACCCGTTGCTACCAGTTCGCTTGTGGGTGATCGCTCTTCATCTGAAAGGCATCTTTCTGATATTTTGTTGTCTTTTCTCAGGCTTCCCATTTTCTGTGGGCTTGCTGGGGCCTGATCCAAGCCCAATTCTCTACAATAGACTTTAATTTTGCCAGGTGAGTCATTTCTATCTGCACTGACAGGACACAAAGAAGATGCTAGTGGTTTGTTTCTGCCTGGCATGGGGGTGGGGGTGGGTGGAGATACCAGTGACAATCAGTTTGCTATGTTGGTTGAGAGTCCTGATCATCAACGTAAAATGTTATGGTTGCAGTCATATAAGACTTACCTAAGAGCACTTCTGTGAGATTTACTTACATAAAAGTAATGTGAAAACCTTGCAATGACTTTAAGTCTTGATAGCCTGTTTACCTATAGCAAAAGAAGTGAGAGCTTCCAGATTTCCAGCTTGGTTAGAGTTTAATAAGCTGTCATTCTAGAAATTAAGCACATTTAGTGTTAATGACCTGTCAGTTCTATACCATCTGTCAGTTCTATGCCATCCAAAAATTTGTCTTTTTTCATGAGTTTTAAGACAATTATTGAAATATTTTGAAGCTTAATGACTTTTTGATTTTCAAAGGTGGGCTAGAGAAACTTACACTGTATTGCGGTAAGACACCTAAAGTCTCAATGCATTATAAAAAAAAATGAACTAACAAATAACTTGTTGAAAATATCAGTGAAGAATCAGTTTTAATAGAAGTTCCTGATTCTTCCCTTGATGTCATTCACCCTTCTGCCCCACATAGCTCCTAAATATGGGCTTCATATTATAATCCTTACCATGGTTGATTAACTATACATGAAATGAAGAGAAAGATAAAATGAAACCAAATGTATAAATGAATAACCCGCTTTGTTTTCTTTCCCATGGTCCTCAGTTGCCTTGTGACCCATTGAACAACTGCTCATTTTAAATTTCCTGCAATTTTTGCAAGTTTACATATACATTCCCAATCACCTATACTTGTCATCATTTCCAAATAATCTTGCATGGGATTGGTATTTTATGTACTTTCTCAGCCACAATCACTCCTAGGTAAAAATGAGTTTAGGATGTGGCCTTTGTCTTTTTTCTTATTACTGTAGTTAGTTGATAATGCACTTAAACCTATCCTGAAATCAAAAGTGGGGTCAAATGCTTAAATGCAAAGAATGTCTATGGAGATTCTCAATCATCCAGGCCATGGTTGTTCCAAATATGCTTTTCAAAAGGCAACTGGATGGTCTTGCTTTTTTCCCTGAAAACATTTTAAAGGAAAAAAACATTTTAAAGGAAAAAAACAAGAGACTTCAGTTGTCTTTTGAAAAACACATTTGGGACATCATTCAAAGACATTCACTTTTGATGAAAAGTCCACACTTCAAAGAAAAGCTCAAAAGCTGAGATAAATTCATATTAATACTTTAAGGGCATACCAATGGCTATGCTGCTCCAGTCTCGTATTTGAGCAGCACAGCTGATGATTTTTATTATCTGTATGATTAGAAAATACTTCCTAGAATTATTAGGCACTTGGTTATCTGGGAATTGGGGTATTTGTGATTATTCTAGAAAACCTTTAATGCAAGAGAGACTCTTCATGTAATGAGAAATGTAGAGGTAACCACACGTAGATTTTATGATAGATTTGAGAATCAAGAAGGGAAATTAAATGAGACATGGATTTAGAATAATTTTGACCAGAATTCCAGATTAGGTTAAATCAGATGCATTAGCAACAGGAAAGGAGTGGTTTGCATATAACCTGCCTTACTCTATTTTTAATTGTTCCTATGATTTTATACTTTTGGCTGAGAGTAACTAGATGGGTCAAGTCCCAAAGGTGCTTTTTCAAAAGGCAACTGGAGTCGTTTTTCCTTGAAGACATTTCATATTGCATCCAAGAAGTTTCTTAGTCCCATTGGTATTTAGGTGGTTCAAGGTCATCTAAAAACTCCATATCTAAGTCAGAATCTGATCCCTGGTTTCAAGCCCTAGCCTAATATTTTCATTGCTATACCTTATTATTGTTGATGATATTTTTATAACAGCATGTAAAATCATCCTATTATGAGCATCATATGTGAATTATCAAAATAAGCATGTTTATAAAAAAATGTAAGAATGCATATAAATGTGTGATAAGTATCAGTGTAAGAATTCAGTGTTTAAGTGCTGTAGATGTATGTGAAAGGAGAGACACTGGATAGAAAAGACATCTGCAACTTTTCTGGCATAATTTTCCATTTGTAGACACTGAAGAGCACCACATACTACGAAATCAATGTGTACAAAATGTTCCTAATATTTTACATAACAAATGTTTATCTTTGTATTGCTGTGTAGGTACGCAGACATAAGATTTAAGCAGTACTTTAAAACAAAACCTGTGGTGACTTCCCTTCAAATGTCCAAGTGAGGTTGAAGTCCAAAGAGTCTTCTGGTTCTCAAGATTCCACTCTTATTTTCTCTGGTGCAGAGCACCTGCCACCCTCTCCTCCTGCTGAGTGGTCAGACATCATGAAACAGGGCTGGGAAAGAAAAACACACCTTCCACAAAGCCAAAAAATTCAACAAAGCCCCTGAACTTGGCTGCTGCATGTTGGTTTCAGAAGGTGATGTTATGACATGGCTGCTGGCAAGTGTTTCTGGGGCATATGCAGGAAAGATTCAAGGGCTTCTGGGCTTTGTATGTGGGTGGCCAATAGGGGAGAAGGTTTGTTTAGAGATTTATATAGCCTTGAAGGTTATTGCTGGATCACACTTTTGTTCCTTGGCCAGAAGAAAGAAAACTAACAAGAGTTTTGTTTTTGTTTTTCAAGAACATGGGATTGTGGTCTTTTGGTTTGTGAGAATGGAGGAGAAACAATAGAAAGAATCCATTTTGAAATTTGCCCCACTCTCTACATGTATGGGTGGAGAGAAAATCCATGACTTAAAAGATTAAGACCCTGAAGGTGGAATAAATATTCCCACATGCATCAGTTTTAAAATATGGAACATTTAGGCTCAGGGAAAGTCCCAGTCCTTAAAGAGCTATTACAACTTTGGTCAAGCTTTGAGCTGATGGCCTCCCTGAACTATTAACTGGCAACAGAGAGCTCTGTACTGAAAATTGTATTAGACGTTGTGGGCAATTTCAACACCTATATTCTGAAAGTCAAACAATGTAGGCAACCTCAGATTACGTGTGCATATAATTCACACAGTGCCACTTTGAAGAGAGCAGATGTTACTACCTAAAACCTAATGTGATGAAAGCACAAAAGACAGAGTACTTTTTGTAAAGAATAGATGTACCAAATTTATGCAATACTCTATTATTGTAACGACCATATGTGAAAGAGGTTTACCCATCTCTCCCCACCACAAAATTGCATCCTGTTTCAAATGGTACAAAGATGATTGCATTTCCATTAATGTGTTGATTTGCCCATAGAGTCTTCTGTAATATTACATTGTGCCATTCAGTATTTTGAGAAGGTGAACTCCATGAAACTGAACATTTTAATAACACAAATAGATAAGTAGGGAAGTGTAATTCATGTTGATGTAGCACAGGAAAAAGAAAGCACACCAATAAAACTTGTTAACAAGGTTTTTACCCAAGTTTACTACCGGCTTACCAATTTAGTGCAGATTTTTGCCACTTGGACACATCCAGATTCAGATAGTAACTCCAAAATTACCAGCCATCCTCTGGCTAAGAATTCTAGAATTTGAAGACTCATTTTATCTAAAGACGGCTAAATTAAAGCTATTTCAGTCATATATCAGAGGAAAAAACTTATGACTGCATTGGTATAAACTATGACATAGACAGTCTGGTCTCTTTCAGCCAATCCTTTTATTTTCCAACTTTACCTTGTATATAAATAAATTTTATACCCAGGAAACTAGAACCAACCTGAATATCCTTTATGAGTTGTATTGAGCTCACACTGTTATGGTGCTTTATCTTCAAGAAGATCATTTGAGTTCCTTTGGTTAAAGGGCCACATTTATACATACCCCCTACAGGTTCTCCAGTCAGAAGCAGACTGGCATTTCTGCATTATCCTATGACTGGATAAAACTGAAGTGTGAAGGCATAATGGGCATGAAACTATTGGTATCAGTCCTTGGGTCTCTATCTGAGGCACTGCAATCAATATAAAACATGTCATTTTACACACTGAATTTTCTTTTATCCACATTTTCTATCAGATGGGTTTTTATTTTACTCAGCAAGCAATTACTAGAATTAAAAACAGATGACCTCTCAGTTCCTATGATGTCTCTTCAGCTTAGTTATGAACTTAAATGAATGTTCACTGAATTTGTACTTCAGAGCAAAGATGGAAACAATAAGCCTCCTGCAGGCTTGTAATTGCAATGCTATTATAATTAATTTCCTAGAATCTGATTTCCTGTAGTTTCCGCATAGTAGGATAGCTGGTGCAGAATTGCTGTCAAGAGAGGGCATTTAGTATCCTTAGGAAAGGGGACAGTCAAGCCAGTATTTGCCAGATGCTTTGCATTTACTCCCACAAGCTGCAGCCCATGTTCCTGGTGGTAAGATTTTATGGAATTGTAGTCCAAAATTTCCAGTCAACATAAGATTGCCTTATTTCTGTCTTAGACATTTATGGGCTTGAATAGTATTTACTTCATTTCCCCTTTGTAGAAATGCTTTGCTTTTTTAAAATTTATGTTAGCCTTTGAACAGTTGGATAAAAAGTGTTGTATGTTTACATTTGCTGCATTCCTGATCCAGCCATTAGCCCTGATTCATTATTTATCTCTATACATTTTCAGCCTTGTTATATTGCCTTCTTTTTTCCCAAAACATTCCATTCAATCACTATCTTGGTCTTCCCCCTTTTCTCAACCCATTCACTCTTCATGTTTATTGTGTGTGTATGTGAGAGAGAGAGATTTGATCCTCATTCATTCTCTGTATGACCAAGCCATCTTCATATACTTCTTTTGCAATATCTATTTACTTTTCTGTGCACACCACATTCAGTGAGCATCCTCTCATTCTATATTCTGCTGTGTTTGACTTCAGATATATTTTAAGCACCCCATACCTGGTGCATTCAACTCACTTTTATATTTCTGTTGACATACCCAATTCTCACATCTGTGTGACAAATTGAATGGAATACAACCAACTTCTCTTGCTGCTTTTGACAAGCATCCATTCTTCACAACAGACCATACTCACTATCTTTTCATCACATTTGTACACCTTATCATTTCTTTTTCTAGTTTTGCATCTGTAGTTCACCTTCCTGTGGTGTTTTAGATGTGTACCTGTAACACAATCATTGCAACCATTCATTCCATTTTCATTATCAAGAACAACTACCTTGGTCTTTATTGCATTAATGTTCAGATAACTACCAGCCCCCCCAAATGTATAGTAGAAAGCAGGACAGCTTTTTAATTATAAGGTATCCCTAAGCGTTATGAACACGTCCTCCAAATTGAGTTAAGGATATGAAACAACTGAAGTAGTTCTTTGATGTTTCCTATTTATAAATGTAGCTATTTATTGTTATTCGGTAAATAATAGTTACATAACTGATCTTGTGAAAATTGGCCAAACCCTATGTTTTATGATAGGACCACACTAAACCTCACTGTATCTAACTAGCATGGTTTGAAATCCTTCAAGTGAATTTGACTTCAACTCCCAATAGCCAGTATAGACAATGCATTATGGGAGGTTTATACAGAGGCAGGTATAATTTGTGAATGTAAATACAGGTAAAGAAAAAATGTATAAGATCTTGTCCATGGTCACTTCTTATGACAATCATTATTTATGAACAAAATCCATGAACTTCTGCCTTCTCAGTACTTCTGATCTCATATGCTGTAATGGGACTGACTTCTGTTTATATATAATCCTTCCAAATAATGGGGATGTTGGAGGATAAAATGGATTAATTGGATGGATATAATGAGCAGGATCAGCATAGTACAGCTGTGGAGAATGGATCAAGAATAGCATAAATCATCTTACTGGCTCGGAAAACAAAACACATGACTTCATTGTTATGCTTCTACCCCTCTTAGAAAACACTTCCCCTTCCTCCTTCTCTTTCTTAATTGACAATAGGACCTCCTTGGTAACTTTTTTTTACAGGCCTTTTCCTTTAAAGGTGTCCTGCTTCTTTGGCCTGTTCTTACCAATGCCTTCTGACCCTCTCATTAAAGTCTGCTTTTCCCACTTTTTCCTTCCTCCATCTCTCTTACAAGCAAGATGTTGAC
This sequence comes from Pituophis catenifer annectens, assembly GCF_029215685.1. Taxonomy (NCBI): domain Eukaryota; kingdom Metazoa; phylum Chordata; class Lepidosauria; order Squamata; family Colubridae; genus Pituophis; species Pituophis catenifer. Next base: position 169,361,296 of record NW_027256883.1, on the reverse strand, counting down.
TTCTGAATAAACCTCCAAAACCACAACATGCCAGTCAGGAGATATAAGAAGACATTAGAACTTTCAGACCCAGAAAGTTCCTACTGAGAATTTCCCCAGGGCAAAAAGAGCAGATCCTTCAGCCATAGCTAAATTTCCTTCACCCCTGATGCAGCAAAAAGAGAAGCTTTCTCGTCTGGGCAAAAGTATTATGACAGGCCTCCAGAGGGCATCAAAGAGTAATGAATTCATCCTTTCTTTTGAACCAGTAGCTGCAAAGGGCTGCTTATGAACCATTTCCCTTTTTCCCCCCAGTAGCAGCTTTTCTACCCTAGGCAATTTTTTTGACATTCTAATTCTATGTTTTCTTAAAGGAGCAGAACGTCTTTGTCAGCAGCCTTAGTCACTGATGATTGACCCCTGATAGTTTGGACAATGAAATGAGTTAAATAATAGGGAAAGGACTTCGTCGTGTGTGTGTGGAAAAAGATTAGCCTCAGACTGGAAAGTTTAAGAAGCTTGTAGTGTGCTGAAGTTAGATGGTCACGACAGGTTGAAGAATCTGTAATAATCTACATAGTATCTGTCCTTGATTCATTGGGAGGGCAGGAAAAATTCATAAATCATGCTATTTTTTGCCTTTCAAGATTATTAGGTTAAGTGATAAGTAAAGTTTATCGCTCATATTTAGAAGCTTTCTGGGTGCAGGGACCTCTGTGGAGGAAATTCTTAGAAGGGATAGTAGAAAAAAAATGTTAAAAGCCAACATTGCCCCCAAACAATCTCAGAATGGCTCATGATTGTCCTGACTACAGTTCTTGTAGGAATGGCCAAGCCAATCTCAGTTCCCTCCATCCAATCACAGAGCAGAGAAATGGGATATTGAGCAGCAACATCTCCTCCCTCTCTGCCCCTACCTTTTACTTTGCTGTCTTTATTCTTGAAGAGGAAAAAAGCAGATGAAAAGTCTACATGCATTATGATGCTTTCACAAGCAAGGGAGGTGGTGGAAGTGGAGAGCCACGAAATTGGTTCAACAGTGGGCAAACAGTTTGCCCATTTAACCCTGACTTCAAAATGGAAATGTTTTTATTTGAATTTCTAGGTAACCAATCTGCCCTTTTTCAGAAATAATATACTATATAGGAATTGGAGCCAGAGTGTAGATTGCTGTAGCAGCATAAACAGTACCAAAGCCCCATGGAGCAGTGTCATAAATTGTATCATTCCCCATCTTCCGAGCAAGTAGGAGGCTTAGCTGTCTTAGACATCTCCACACATCAGACCAAGATGGAACCCGCTGTCAGGATTTATGTTGCACTGTTTGCATACTCTGTTAAGAAAAAGCAATACTTTCAAATCAAGGATTAGCATTTTTCCAAGCTAGTGCATCCTGGATATTTCTGTGGAAGCTAAAACGGTTTTTAAACACTAAGTTGCTCAGAGCATTTTTGGCAAGCTAATCTTCACAAGATCATATAACGTGCATGCTGTCCACTAGGGAGACTAAAAGGAATAACATAATAGGAAGTTTTAGGAAATAAGTGAACTTATTTATACAGCAAGGATATTTCAACCCTCCTCTTTACTTTAGAGGAATTCACAATCATACTGTGTTGTCATGTTCTCAGTGTTGACACATTAATATGCACAGGTGTCTTTCATTATGTGATGTCATAGTGAGGTGAAAGCTTCTGAGGGAATTTAGATCTACCTAAAAACAGTAAAACACATTTTTCTCCTGAAGATTAAAGTATATGGAGTATGTCAGTATGAAATAGAAATCTCTGTAGATAATTGTGCTCTTAAAACAATCACAGCATACCAGCAAACTGTTAAAAAGGCCTGAAGACAGATACAGAGTCATTGGCCTTATCTCAGAGGCATCACAAACATCCCAACGCACCATATTGATGTGTGTTGATGTACATCTCTACTGGTCATATAGTCAGAATCAAGCAATTTATGAAATTTTACAGCTTGATTTTTGTACCATGAAAATTGATTTCATGGCCTGAATAGTTCTCTGAACACAAACAAGATTGCAGTGAGGGTGATATTGTGTACGTAGTGTTGTGTACTTGAAAAAGAAATCTAATTGCATAGTTTTGTGATGTAGTTGTGATGTTTGAAATATATGACTCCTTTGAAGCTTTAGGGGTTTTCAGAACCATTGCTTTCTGTGGTGCTTGTTTGTCTCGAGAGCAAAACAGTTGAGCAAACTGAGGTAACAGGGTAAAGACCAACAAAGGTATCTTTAATATGGGCAGAGCTTTCCCAGTTCATGCATAGCCACCAAGCAATGAACTGGTTAGGCTAAACTTTCAAGGATTAGTTTACATCTCTTAGTTGGTTACTTCACAGTGACTTGCTATTTTTTTTAAAAAAAAAAATGTGCAGATGCCAGCACATCTCTTTGTATGTAGCACCATTAATTTTCTTATTAGCAATTTTCATGTACTCCGTTCCATGTACATAAACAATACAAGATTTTTCTGTATTATGATAGTTGCTGACAATACTGAATGAACTGTGTGTTCCTACAGGTACACGTCAAATCGGTGGACTTTGTTTCTTGAAAGACAAAAAGGAACCTTTTAAACACCAAATGTCTCTTTTTATCTATAAAGCCAATGTTAAAATTAAAAACTGGAGGGAAGATGTTTTGTTTCTGAGTTATCAACTATTCATATTATGCAGCTTATTGTCCTTGGTTAGTTCATTTGTTTAAATCAGTAGCTAAATTAGGCTGGGAGCTGTGCTTCAGGAGCAATGAAAGGATTCCAGATTCTCTATCCTTGCTGTCTTCTGCTCCAATACTTATTCTACGCAAGTAGTTGTATTTCTTGTCATGTTTCACTCGCTTGATTTGGAAGAGGTAGAACGAAGTAGCAGCTACTAGCCTAATACCTGGGACACAATCATACTATGTGTCTGGGCCAATGATCAAGACAGATCCTCGTCTCCCTCAAGAGATTTTCCAGTATCATTCACCTGCTCAAGGTCATTTCTGTCAGGCAATTGCAATCTTTCAAAGCAGCCAGAAAATAAATCCATGGATCCATACTGCATAGTGCTCCACAGCACAGAGACATTCTCATTCCAAAGGCACTAATGATCAAGATGACACAGCCAACTATCTCTGTCATGTTAGTTTTTGAATGACTGCCAACATACATACCGTGAGGTTGCTGAGGCTTATGACTGCTGCAGCAACTCTTATCTTACATTGATGGATTGCAGTATCTGACTGGCAAAGCAAAGAAAGAGGGCCCCAAGTTGTCTGCTGTAGTAAAGAAAATATTGTAGCTCCTGTGAGATGCACCTCTCTCACTTGAAGTAGCTTGAAACGAGGAATCTTGAACATCAGGAGGACAAGATGAAGTACTCCAATCTCTTATTTTTTAATCTCAATTGAAATTAATCACAAATGGCTTTCTAAAAGACCATTTGTTTAAAAAGAACTATTTTAATACTCATAAAATTTATGCATCATCTCCTCCTCTCTAAAGATCTAAAGATTTAATCTGAGAATAAGATATCTTGATGAAAAGATTTCAGAAATATATTTTTCATCCCATAGATAATAGACTTGAGATTCCGAAGATGTTAAACACATTAGTATGAACAAGGATGATATAGCATCATCATGCAGATGGAGGGAATGGTAAACATTAATGGCATTATCACTTGTAAAAAGACTATACTATGTACTTTCAAGGAAATAAGCCCCTTTAAGAACAGTGGAATTTACTACCTCATAAACACATGGAAGACTGTGATGTTAAGCTTCAATCCTACACAAACCTATCTGGAAGTTACTGAACTTCCTGAGAGTTTCTTCCAAGTAAACCTACATAATAATTACATCAATGTTTGCAAATTATTCAGGGGAAGTCTAGCATCGTGTACATTCTCTATTTTAAAGATTAGTCTCCACAGCCTTTAATTTGTTAAAAGGAACAGGCCAGTGGTGGGTTGCTCCTGGTTTGCACTGGTTCTATAGAACCGGTAGTAAAACCAGCAGGAGGCTCCACCCACCGACCCCGACATCATCAGAACGCTTCTGCGAATGTGGCCCCATTGTGAACCAGTAGTAAAGGTAAGTAGAACGCACCCCTGGAACAGGTACAATGGATTAGGTGGCACAGTGAATTTTACAAAACTAGAATTAGCACAGATCTCTGTTCCAAAACATCTTTATTGTACCAAGAAAAAGAAAACCCTTTATAAACAAGAGTGTTGAAATATACAGGTTAAGTTACTAGTCTTATTAACAAAATAAAGCTCTATCTATATGTACAGACTTTTTAAAACAAAACAAAAATAAAGCAGCAGCCAGTTGCTAGAGCACAGTGGAAGGGGATAGGATTATGAAAAACAGAAGGAATGGGAAACAATATAGATAAAAGCCATTCATCTATCTTGATGCTCTCCAGATGCTAGACTGTAACTCCATGATGCTTGCCCAAAATGTCCATTAAGATGTTGGAAGTGATGCGAGTTGTAATCTAACACATCTAGAAGGCACAGGGATTTTTTTTTTAAAAAAAGTGTAACCCATTCTCAAGCTGCTTATTACACATGAACTAAGTGATCCACTTCCTCTCTAGAAGATATAATTGCATTTTCCTCTATTCAAAGTTAGAATAAAGGAAAATAAATTGGACAGGTGCAAGTATTTTTGACTTATTTAAGTTAGTTAGGGACATAAGTCATAATGTGACAAAATGATAAAAGCTGTCATGAAAGAATGCCAGACAGGTTTTGTTTCTCATAAAGAAAAGCAGAACTCCAGATTCTAGCCAGATACACCTCAGGTGCAGTGTCTTACAGTGACACTAAACTCTGCAATGACACTACACAGACTAAGATCAAATTTCAAAGTGACAACTACTGCATGCTTTGCAAGCTTAGCTCGAAACTTCTGTCAACTTCAGATTTGCATTACATTTTGGCAGACATGTGAAGGACCACACTCCTAAAGATGGTGAGATAAAAAATCAATATTTAGGTGTCTGTAAGGAATGAAATAGGTGCATAAATCCTCTGTAAAATGTAAGGTATGTATCTCAATCACTTCCCAGTTATCAATAATGCAAAAAATAGTGATCTTTTGCCATATCTACTTGTACTAACTACAAAAGAGATGCTAGTTGGCTTTTTGTAATATTAGACTAAGGGTGACTCCAAACTGTATGGTATTATCAATCCTTACTTTTCTGCCATAAGTGATAAATAGGCTTGTAATTTACCATCTCTTCATGAGCACATATTGTTAGGCTTCATCTTTCAGTGGGCATGATACAATCATGTGGGCAATGCTAAATTTCTTCCATGATCTCATATCTGGTCTCAAATTGTGGAGATCAGTGTGTTATATTAACAACATGGTCACCCTAACACAAAAAGGAGACCTTGTCAAAAAATTAAGAATGACATGTTTAAGAACTCCCAATTTAGTTTCTCAGCAATGTTACAATTTCTGACAGTAGAAAATAAAAGATTCCCATGCTGAGATTTAAATCCAATGGAAGTGTACAAAAATATTTAAAGGACTATCTAAAAGGGACAGGGGCAAAATATGTAAAAAAAAAATGCAAATGTACATAATTGATACATGAGACTCATCACTGTTCTTTCCATGTACTGAAGGTAGCCACTGGTTATCATTAACCAAGAAGGCTTAGCTAATTTAAACCAGGGCAAGACTGCTGCTTTCACTAATGCCACTAAAGGATAAAGAGTAAGGAGGAGATGAAAGAAGCCACTCAAACACATTATACACTCAACTTGGATGATTTGAGCATGATAAGCAAATAAGTACTTATACTGCAAACTATGAGTGTGGAGTTCAATGTAGGGAAAACATGAATTTACAAATATACTGAAGCCTACCAGAGGCTCAATAAACCAGAATGATGGAAGTGGACAAACCCCTTGAAAGTTGATGAATTATAACATCTTCTTCCTCATGAACTGCAGCTCAGAACAACTAGGACACAGGTTTCCTACCCTGTATTACAGCATCATTAGACTAATTCAATAAAGTATCCATTTAAAAGAATTCCTATTTCCTTCACAGAAGATGGCTTCAGAATAGTTTTTCCAAGAAGGTGCCCTTCACATGGTGCCTATATGTTGGATTATAATTCCCATTATGCACCTTTTCGTGCTTTAGTGGGTGGGCATGAAAGAGCTATTACCCTTGTAGGAAAACAATTTTGGAAAGATTGCCTCAAAAACTTCACATTTTATCCCTTAAACATCAAGTCAGCTTTCTATTGTTGCAGGGCGTCCTCCTATGCGTTGGCAAGCAAACAAGAGTAGGAGGGAAACAGGCCATGGCTTAATTTATAAGTTGGGCCAAGGCTGCCAAGGGTAAAGAGGGCCCTTCGAGACCTCGGTTGGTATTCATTCAAGTCCAGAGCTAAAAATGGCTCCATGGGAATTTATTGGCAGGGCCGGTGGGAATTGAACAAAACAAACACAGGACAAAGTGAAATTGGAGTGGGGGAAAAGGCAGAACTAGCTGAAATCCGGAGTGAAGGGGGAATAAGTGTTCCACCCAGATGTTTCATTTCAGGAAAGTGAAAAGGCTCCCCAAATGTTGGTTGAATGCTAGTGATTGGCTGGCTAATAAAAGCTGGTGCAGCTAGCCAGGTTGTAAACAAGTGAGGTCTCTGTTTGGCTATTGGTAAAGTAAGCTTTTACATCGGCTTTATGGGGAAAGGAGAAAAAGCCACAGAGGAAATGAAAAAGAGAGATAATTGCTACTCAGCCACAGAGCATTTGCCCCTAACTCCAATACAACTGAACACTACACAAAAGATAGACACAGTTGCGACTGGAAGGAGGAAACTTTTTCTAGTCAAACTTTCATTTCTGAGAACATAACACTTAATACTGAGCTGCTAGGAAGATGGATTTAAAGATTATAGATTCTGAAATATGCTGCTCAGTATTTCTACTCATTGTTCATCCCTTAGTGACTCTGTAATACCTTTTTCCCTTAACTTCAGTGAAGATTTGGGATATCCTTAGCAGGAGTTCTGACCTTAGTAGAAAAAATACCAGATTTGTTACAAGAGTCATAGTCAATTCACATTCAATTTCCTTGGGGTAAATTCAGCAGGTCAAAGACAAAATTCCTCCCTTTCCACAGAAGATAAATGGATGGGAAATAAACTCTACCAATATCACAGATGGTGGCATAAAGAATTGTTCCTCTGCTCCATGTCTGTTTCCACTTTTACAAGCTCCCTCCTCCTTGTTTCTTCCAATGCCATTAATTGTTCCAGGTTAGAAAGAGGACAAAGGCTTGTCCATATTTTCCATACTTGTTCCTTGTGACATTAGTCTGTGAGTACCACTAGCTCACCATCACTCTTCTCCTCGCCTTCAGAATCCTCATCTTCACTGTAGTGGTACATCTCCCCATCAGGCATTGAATGACTGTCCTCTGCCCCATCCCCTTCCTCTGGCTTCAGACTACATGTGTTCACTATGACTGGCATGTTTGGTTCCATGCCATGGGACAAGTAGTGATCCATCAGTGGTGGAGCCAGCTGAATCCCAACTGATCGCTGGTACATGAGATCCGAAGAGGAAGGTGGCATCTGGCTGCTTTGGGGCCTAGGAAAGACATTAAATTTATCATAAAAGTTAGGCCATCTTACATTCTGTTCCTCCCCCACCCCCACCTCCAACTCTGCATTCATAACATTATTACTGCACTTCCCAACATGGAAACAGATAAGCAAGAATAGAGAAGCTGTGATTTTTTTACTACCGAACTAAACATTCCTAATTATTGGTCATGTAACTGAGATTACTGGTAACTGCAGTTCAGTAGTATCTTGTGGGCCACCAGTTCCTTAATCCTAAGAAACAACAGTGCACTGGTTACTTGTTTGTACAATACTGGTCTCCCTGGAATGAGATCAGATCAACTGTCTTCCAGGAACCTTCTACAAGCAAACACTGCTGGACCTTTCCTTCCTTCTTCATCTAAGCTTTCAGGACTGCCTGATTTCACCTAAATGCTAATCATGCTTATATGATCCAGCAAAATATTTAATCATGCCTTTGATCCCTTCAGTCGGCAAGGCTACAAGACACACACAGACCATAAACTGGGTTAGCTCTTTGTAAGATCCGAGCAAATAAGCCCAGGAAGACGTTGCAGGTCACAATGAATGATGTATCAGGAACCTGAACCTTATTAAACTATTATTGCCTTGCAAAAGATGATCTGTGCGGTTCCCTTAAAAGAGGTGAATTTCAGACATAGGAACCTGCTGGCTCAGAAAGCTGTGCTCAGGAGGAACAGAGAAAAGGGACAGGAAGCCTCACGCAATCAGGTAGCCCTGCCTGGCGTCCTGGCGCCGATTCCTCATCAGTGCCTTGTACTCGCCAACACGAAGTCGCTTTCCTTCCACAATGCAGGTGCGTTTGGGGCGGGGCTTGTACTTGTAATTGGGATACTTCTCTAGATGCTGGCGACTCAGCCGTGCTTGCTCTTCATAATAGGGCTGCTTCTCCTGATTGGACATGGATTTCCATCGGGATCCTATAAAAACAGAGAGCAATGAAAGGGGATGATTTCAGTTACCTTTTTTTATTCTTCCTCTACTGTACGGTCCTTCTCAGTCTTATGCTACACCAGAATACTGCTTCCTAACAAATGGGCTTAGAAGAAAAAAGAACAGGGACATACAAAGGTTAACCACTGTAGATTAAGGTGAAAAACCTCCATGTCTACAATAATTTCCCTGAAATAGCCAATGCAAAACAAATGTGGCATCTTTAAAAACAGAGTTTGAGACATAAAACAGGGATGAGCAACCTTTAGATAACCAGAAACCAAACAACAGCAGCAACAACTTTTTCTTTGAACTGCAGTGAGCGGATGGAGAAGCAAACTGGCTAGGAACATTACCAGGGCTTTCTAAGTTTTCAAAGGTTGGGGAATTATTTTCCCCCTTTGTTTCTGAACTACATTCCGCCTGCTTTGAGACATGTATGTTTTTTTTCTTTTGGTTTTGCCAGTTTTTGTAATCAGAGGGATCCTCAAGGTTGATGTTATAGCAACAGCTCAGTCTCTTTGAAAGATAAATTATATGAAGAGTTAATGTAAACTGCTTCTTTAACCAGATGCAGTTCTAAAGGTTATCACACAACTCTGCATTTATCTTTTATTACCATTCAGGCAAAAGGAATTATTTCTACAGACTCCTTTATGTCTAAGAACGTAGGGGAATTCTATACTAGTAAGGCTAGTACTGTAGAATATCTGGACGATCATATCACAGAGGAACTAGGAGCTCAAGAAAACATCTGGCTGTGTTGCATATCTAGAAATGTAAACTGAGATATTAAGTAAGCCATAGTATGTAGTTTTAATGGATGTTCTGGGTCTTGTGGATTACAAGATACATGTAGCCCTCAAATTACAACTACAATTGGGCCCAACATTTCTGTTGCTAAGCAAGATAATTTTTAAGTGCGTTTTGCCTCATTTTACTATCTTTCTTGCCACAGTTGTTAGGAGAATCATTGCAGTTAAGTTAGTAACACGGTTGTTAAATGAATCTGGCTTCCCCATTGACTTTGCTTGTCAGAAAGTTACAAAAGGTGATCATATGACCCCTGGACACTGCAACCATCATAAATACATGCCAGTTGCCAAGCATCTCAGTTTTGATCACATGACCATGAGGATTCTACAACGGTCTTAAGTGTGGAAAAACAGTCATACGTCACTTTTTTTTCCAGTGCTGTTGCAACTTCAGACGGTCACTAAATGAATGGTTGTAAGTCGAGGACTACCTCAATTTGACAAAAACTAAGCTGGGCATTACTCAGTTTCAAAATGAAAACATATCTCAAAACAAAATGTCAGTTTTTCCCCCTTCTTTTTCTTCAGAAGGCAGAGTAGTTTTCTCACAAAGTGTAATTCATGGAAACAGAGGCAAGGATCACAGATGTATCCAGATGAGTCCTGTTTATTTAGGAATAAAATTAATTTTTTAGATTTGTGAACCACTTCACCTAGGTGGTATGCAAAATTAAAACCAAAAACAAACCAAAAATAATGCAGTAAAAAATAAACTGTAAAGAAGAACAAAAAATAATGGCACAAATTTTCCTCTAGTTCAGTGTGTCTCAAAAGTTGGCAACTTTAAAATGGGTGGATTTCAACTCCTAGAATTCCTCAGCCAGCATGAAGCATGATGTTGAAGTCCACCCATCTTAAAGTTGCCAAGTTTTTAAAAACACAGCTCTAGATGTAGATTATCAATGGCCTTCTAGAAAAGCCAGATTCTAACTATTCTCCAGAAGGCCATAAGAGAAGATGAAATTCTTGCTTAGCCCCTGAAGCACAGGCATATTAACCCGTGCACATAATTATTTAATCAGCATTTAACTGTATATCAACATAAAGGAATCTTATTAGTACATAATGTGGAAAAAGTGTCATTTGTGAAGATGCACTATTGTCAAACTGCAAGAGAATCCATTTATTTAATGAGACCTTTCACATTTCTCAAATATTGTATTAACTGACTTATGCCAATTTATATGACATGAAGTACCGGTAAATGGGAACGTAAAAGGCAGGGAAGTACAGCTCTTTCCCTTAGTGCTTCTCTCTTATAAATGGGAAGCTCCAAAGCCATGGCCACCACCTATTTCTAACTAAACTTCTTCTGTCCTGCTGACCTTTTCTGTCACCTTCCTATAGGGCTCTTTGAATTCTTTCAAGCCCAAGGTATGAGGAACAGGTGGAACAGCTAAAATAGGCTGGCCTTCTGTGTGACAGGAATTCCCTGGGTTGTGTGACCTTTACTGTCATGTCCACCAGAGAGTTTGTGAAGAATTGAGGCTGGAGAGATGAGGAAGGTTTCACCCAAGCAGTTAATGTGGGGAATAAGAAGTCTATAGATGGAATTTGAGAAAAAGTTACGCCTAAACAAATTTTCTAGATCAAAGAAAATCCTAGGATTTCGGATAGGAAAAGGTAAGTATTAGCATTGCTGGTAAAATTATTTTATCATATTTCAGAGTCAACATAATTCAAATAATACTGAGCTTAAAAACAAAATTTGCCTTGCTAATTAAAATTAGAGAGGGGGGGAAGGGAGGATATCCCCAATTAGTAACTGTTTGAAGTTACAATGGACAAAAAATATACTTGCAACTGGATATGAGGTTCCCGAGCTCACCTCCCCCCATGGTCATGTGATTGCACTTGGGGGGGCACTCAGCAATCAATTTCCAGCTATTTGTATTATCGTGTGGTCACATGACCTTTTATGTTTTTTGCTAGAAACTGGTATTTACTGTATTTTTCGGACTATAAGATGCACCGGTGTGTAAGACACACCAAGATTTCAAAGAGATAAGTGAAAAAAAAAAGGGTTTTGCCCTCCCCAGTGCCCAGGAGCACTCTGCAGGCCTCCCAAACCCTCTGCTCAGTTTTTGCGAAAAATGGGCCCGTTTGGGACAGGCGGGGCGGGGCTTCGGGAGGCCAAAAATGGCTGTATTTGGTATATAAGACGCACCAACATTTCCACCCTCTTTTAGGAGGGGGGAAAAGTGCGTTTTATACTCCGAAAAATACAGTACTTCTGGTTTCTGGCAAAAAACATCCATTCTAAACAATGGCTTCACTTAAGGACCATAGCAATTGCTAATGATCACTACAAAAAGTCATTTTAAAAAGTCGGTCATAGGATGATTTGCTTAATAACTGGCACCACTTACATCCATAATTCTGTGGTCAATTATGAGGACTACCTGTACTTACTGGCTCAGTACATTCTATCATCTTATTTTGCTTTATCTTCTGAGTACAATGTTATTATTCATTATATATTAGAAATACAAACACAAAACAAATTCATACATCATCTAATTGTGCCTGAGAAACAGATAAAACCACCAAGACATTTGCTATTGGGACACAATTTCCTACTACTCAAAATACATTCCCCTACAGAAAGAAATGTTTAAGCTTCTAACTGTGAATCCATCACTGTGGTCATTGTAATACTTAAAACTTTTCAATGGTTTAAGCTGATGAGGTGCATAGGAAGCACCAGATCAGATCCCAATATTGTAGTATCTGAAAGTTTATTTTAACCTCAATACCCGAGTTCTAATTAAGGACGCAGAGTGTAACCCACAAACCTCTACTGAAACATTACAAGTCCATTCCTAGTAGCATGTTCTTCAGAAACCACACCAATCTCTCTAAATAACTAACCAGTCTATGCTGACTCTCAGGGACTACAGTTAAATATTAGCTCATGTGGTAAGAAGAGGAACTCTGAGTGACAAACCCCTACCACAAGGAAAGATTATTTTTATTTAGCAATGGCAGAATGTAAAGCTGTAATAAGTATTAAATTATCATCTTCTACCTGGGTCACACAGGGAGCATGGAAAAATATAAAAAAGCAAGGAAGCTGGTATCACCCAGACTTTCTAAAACTAGGGAGAAAGCCCCACTGAATGATTGAAACTTGCTTCTGAACACCTTGTAAAGTACCGCACTATGTCTTTGTTCTTTTCCTGCTGAAAATTGAGGAGCAGCATTGAGAAGAACTGTTGACTATCTTCGGTTTATGATGCAGCTAGGTTAAACATGTTTTACTTCATATTGTTTTAATCCATCATACTTTAAAAGCAATATTTGCCATCCTGATTTTGTTTTTAAAATTTGATTTTTTTTTAAAAAAAAAATCCAGTTGATCAAATAGAAGCTGCCATGCTGCAAAACACTATGTCAGGCCCTAATTATTATTTTTTTTTCATGAGTATTCCAGGGCCCAATCTTCTAGAAAATAAAAAATGCTAACTAGCTCAATGCTAGCATATTACTTGGAAATGTGACTACTTGCCTAAAAAAACCCAAAATGAGTTAGCTGGTAGTGATTCTGGAAGTAATTTTGGGAAGTCACTTTTCTTCTGGTAAATCTCATATTAGCTGTGTCCCCCATGACAGAAATTTTTTGGGAGGATCTCTTTGGTCCCACCTTTTTGTGAGCGTTCCTGCAACATGCTCTCAAAATTCCAAATGTAGCCTAGTCTGAATTAACTTTTCAAAATATACTTACTGAAATACTTTTCAAAGCATATTTTATTCCAAAGTTCTGATTTGTTCTCAAAATCAATTTCTTCAGAGACTTGTGTTTATTACAACTGACATCTCTGAATATTATTCCCCTTGATCAATCTGATAACATATTACTGTTTCGTGCAACAGCAGTACATACAATAATATTGCCCTGTGAGATAGGATTTGAATTCATTCTTCTGTTGGGAATATTATTTAGTAGAGCTTATTTTATGCATGAACAAGGATGTATTCCCTTCTTTATTGACTATTCAACCATAAATATGTAGATATGTAGATCATTTCTTGCCCAAAACAGCTTATTAGCCTGCTCTGAGTCAGGCTATGTGATCTGACGATGTTGATATTACCAATGATCAATAATAATCATTGCTCCCACTCTATGGAACATTCCTCCCCCCAAAGGTGAGGTAGGTCCCCATTCTCCTGGTCTTTCGAAAATGGTTCTGCTGTCTCACTTGGGGTCATGGGAGAACATGCAGTCATGGGGCTGGTAGTACCCTGAAGGCTCTCCTTCTGCCTTTTAATTAACTTTTAATGTTGAATTTTAACTATCTTGTCTCTTATTTAAATTTTTTATATACAGCTTTTATGTTTTAATATTTTACTTGTATATTGCCTAGAGTCCCTCTATGAGGGAGATGGGCAGTTCTAAATTTGATAAATAATAGCAACAATAACAGTAGTGCCTTCTGAAACCAGTCTACAGGTACCATGGTTGTAAAACCTGATACATTTCATTTGCTTGCAAAACATGATCATATATTTGTGGAGCAAATACCGTAACATATTTGACAAGTTATTTAATTGTTGCTGTTGCTGCTGCTGTTTTGGACTGTACTTGCTAAGGTTGCTAAGGGGATAACTACCACATTACCGGATTTTCTGTGCATAGTAACTACAAGGCAATCACTCATAAAGTAACTTGAATTGCTTTGGTCACTACATAAAAGCCCTGCCTAACCATACTTTATTACAGAATGTACAGAACCAAATTGAAATTAAGTGATGTTTAGTTGACTGGATAGTTACAATTCCAAAGGATATTTAATGTTATTTGTAAACAGGCCCATTTTGGCACATTCAACAAAGTTTGATTTAGTATGATCTCTGAATTTAACTATTCTTTCATTTAATTTCCATCTTCTTTGTGGCCTTAGATACATCTTACGTCTTTATCACATGGGCCTATTTTGCAACGAATCATCCTTTCTTCCTAGTTATCATAAATTCTGAAGATAATTCTGAAGTTTAGGGAAAATTATGAGGTATGTTTGCAGATTCTATCAAATTTACACCTCTAGTTATGACCAAACCCTGAAGTAAATAATAACCCCTGTTGCAAAATTGTGCATTTCAGAACTCAGGCATAATCTAGGCATAGTGATTAGAGGAAAGACTATTCTCTATTTAAAAAATTCTTGTAAATTCCAGGTTCTCATACACTAAATCCTTGAACTGATATTAATAAAGAACTTCCTACTAGCCCAGAGCAAAGAATCTAAGCTTGACATCCCATTCCTAGACAGGAAGCTTTTTCCCCTTTTCCCCTAATGACTAACAAAAACTCTAAACAACAAGATACAAAATAGGTTTGCAGCTCATTCTGGTAGGGAAAAAAGGCCTCTCTACTGAGCAAAGGAGCTCTGTTTAAGTTGCTATTTGAATTTTGGGGCAAGCAATGAATTTAACTTTGTGACTAAGACCTTGTCTAGCTTTCTCTTTAGTCTGAGGTTCATATCATTAAAAAAAGGTCCACAACCACAACTGTATAAATAGCACCCTGAGAAAAGGTTAGTCTTGGCTTCCTCTTTGTTGTGAGCTTAATTTTTTTAAAAACCTACATTCAACATCTGTTTTGCAGGTATAGAATCTGAAGAATCAGGCTATCATGATAGACAAAGCAAGAGAACTGTGCTTGGTCCCTCTACTAAAGCACATCACCCACTATTAAACTTTTGGAAATTGCCAGTAATTACAAGGGGCAATATGTTTCACAGAAATATTAAAAGACATTAGAAAAAAGAACCAATTTACACATTTACACATTTACCTAGAATCTTACTGATGCTTGAATTGTGCATGTCTGGGAAAGCTTGCAAAATTTTACGTCTTTCATCCTTGGCCCACACCATAAAAGCATTCATGGGGCGCTTTATGTGATTGTTGTTCCTGGATTCAGGGAAATGTCGTGAGCCTGCCAAGAAAGGACCAAAAAACAGTTCATTAAACTGACCAGACTTGTGGGAGTTTGTGAATTCTGGAAATTGCAAATGGGGGTCATACATAGTAGAGTTGTCACGTCTGCTGTATACAAAAGCTGATTACCTATCAAATTTAGACCAGTCGTGAGGTTTTGGCACCATTAAAAAAATCCTAACTCAGCTACTCAACTACAGTTTTCATTTATTAAAGGAATCTTGCTTAGATTTTCTCTTCAAAATTCAACATTGGTGAAAGTTGTGAGAAAAAGAAAAAAATGTCATTACCATCTCCTTCACATGTTAGTAGAGACTCATCCAGTCTGTGAAGAGACGACTCGTCCATCTGTTCTTTTCCAGGTGAAGAATCCAAATTGCTATGATCCTGAAAATACAGGGTTTTCTGCATCTTACCAAGGTAAGCAACATTAAAACTTACTACAGGAAGTCTTTGAATTACAATCATTCGTTAGTGACTGTTCAAAGTTATAATGGCACCAAAAAAGTGACTTATGACTGTTTTCCATACTGAATGAACACTGCTGCATCCCCATGGTAATGTGATCAAAATTCCACTTGGCAACTGGGGTCATGTGATCACTTTTTTATTATTATTATTTATTATGCAATTTTCTTTGTTATATATAAAATTTCCATATCCACAATGGCAGTGTACTGTGTACTGACAGAACACAGTACACTGTGTCAGTACCCAGTATACTAACCGGGTACAATCTCTTTTAAATACAAATAATAAATCTTATAAACACAATAGCTGTAACCATTATTCTCAAAATCTATTCACCATAATCTTCACATATCCTTATTAAACATTTTTTGTTATTTAATTAAACGCTCTGTTCGGTTTTGTCTATAATTAGTTAATATCAAGCATTATAAACATAATATAACCATTACATTTGTAACCATTATCGTCCAGGTCTATTAATCATAATGTTTACTTATCCTCATTATTCAATATTCATTATTTAATTACACATTTACTTCATTTTTATTTTCATGTCCTCCTGAATTCTAAATTTCTTCTTCTATTTTCCAACCATTAATAAAATAATTCCCAAGTTAAAAAGTATTCTGTTTCCTGTATTCTGTGATCACCTTTTGAGCACTTCTGATAAGCAAAGTCAATGGGGAAGCCAGATTCACTCTACAACTGTTACCAACTTAACACCTGCAGTGATTCACTTAACAACTGTGGCAAGAAAAATCATTAAATGGGGCAAACTCACTTAATAACTGTCTCACTTTGTAATATTGGGCTAATTGTGGTAAGTTGAGGACTACTTGTACCAATTACGTATTTATAGAAGCACTTAACCACCTTAAACCTAGATTTTTAAAATAAATTTTGCTATATATTAAATTATCAAAAGAAAATGGCCTTATATGATTTCCTAAAATAGGGCCTGTATAGTCCAAATCTTCTGGACAGGGAATGATAAAAGAAAGACTACGGGTAACATTATCTGAACAAAAAGAATCTTGGAAATAAGGTATTTTATAATTACAGAAAAAAATGTTTCAACAAGAAAAAGGAACAATTCAGCAAACATTCTGGAAAGCTTTTATAAATAATACCTTAAAACAGAAGTCTAAGGAATAAAATGACTTTTGAATAGCTTTATGGAGTATTGTAATAGAACAAGTATTTTATGAACTTTAAGTTTAGACTTAAAATGTCGGAATATGGAGTTCTTTTTACTTTTAAAAGCCGAAGAAGTTGTAGAAAAAAAAATGGCTTTAAAAGCCTCTGGCAATCCCAGCTGAGTTGGCTGATCATCAGAGGCTTCTAAAAGCATTTTTTTCTGCAAACTCTTAAGGTTGTAGAAAAAAATGCTTTTAAAAGTAAAAAAAAAAAAAGTTGGCCACGCCCACCCAGTCACATTACCCTCCCCCATCAAGCCATGCCCACAGAACTGGTAGTAACAAATTTTAGATTTCACCCCTGGTCAGGGATGTATTGAATAAGAATTAGGAACTTATACATTTTATCCAATTATTACATTGTCTGAAATGCTACCCTAATATAAACCATGTCCAATTAGCTCATTTTTTAGAAAATCCTGAACTGAATTTTTTTACAGGGGTCCATCTCCCCCTCCCCCCTTCCCCCTTTTCCCACCGCGGCCCAGTTGTGGACATTGGTTGGGATCATTATCATCCGGACTGGATCCTTTCCGCATTTGGACTCATTGCCCCTTAAAATAACCACAGCTGACCCCCGCCTCCGGCTATACCATCAGTACTATTGTCATCTGTACTACCTTGCTGTCAGGAGATGTTTAAACCTGGGCATGGGCACTGAGGGAGTCACTTTGTTGCAGCTGTCACCGAAGAAGATCTGCTATTACCAGCCGCCGTGAAGAGGGTGGCTTGGTCATTGCTTTCCCGGGGCAGCGGCCTGAGACTCCTCTCCACTGTAGTGAGAGGACAGTGGAGTCCGGTTGACCCGTGCCGGAATGGTGAACTTTTTCTCCTGGACCTTTTTTAATCAGCACCATTGAATCCTTGGACTCGTTCATCTTCCCCAGACAGACTATAGGATGTATTCACCGGCTGAGCTCTTCGCGCTGCGAGACTCCCCCCTCTCGCAGGCCTGGCCCTCCATGTTATCGAGGGCCTATCTTGATGACAGATTTTGGAATCCCGAGAGATGGCATGCAGCGAAGAGGGGGTTGAGGGGGTTTTTATTTAAATTTTTAATGAAAATTTTAAGGAGACCTGGGAGGAAGGGAGGGGGTTGTAAAAGTGGACCTGGGGGGGTCCAGATAGCTACTGAGCGGGGCGATAGTTGATTGGTTGCTGCAGAGGGGTCGGGAAAGGAAATTTATCCGGGGAACAGGGGGGCAACAGGAAGGGCAATGAAATTGAAATAATGAGTGGGAGGGGCAGGTATGATGGGCGCAGGGGGCCATATCATGTGTCGGGGGTGCGCACACGCTGTTTACGAGCAATTGCGCACTCCGGCCCCCAATGTGCGACTCGTGGCCTGGGTTGTGCAGAGTTTCAGGCCCAGGGTCCGCGGCTGATGTTGTGTAATGCCAGGTCGGTTGTTAATAAAGCCCCCCTCATTTGTGATCTTATTTTGGAGGGGTGTGCGGACCTGGCAGGTATTACCCTCCTGGTTGGTACTGGCCTCCCGGGAGGTTACACGAGGCTGGCTCCAGGGGATTATAACTGCTTCTCTGAGTGAGGGTGCCTTTCCCGCCACCTTGAAAGAGGCGGTGGTGAGGCCCCTCCTCAAGAAGCCTTCCCTGGACCCGGCTGAATTAGCTAACTACCGTCCGGTCTCCAACATTCGTTTTGTGGCGAAGGTTGTTGAGAGTGTGGTGGCACGACAACTGCCTGGGCACCTGGATGAAGCTATCTATCTAGACCCGTACAAGTCGGGCTTCAGGCAGGGGCACAGCACAGAAACGGCATTGGTCGCGTTGGTGGATGATCTCTGGAGGGCTCGGGACAGGGGTTGCTCCTCTGTCCTAGTCCTATTAGATCTCTCAGCGGCTTTTGATACCATCGACCATGGTATCATGCTGCAGCGGTTGAGAGGGTTAGGAATAGGGGGCACCGTTCTGCGGTGGTTCTCCTTCCTCTCCGACCGCTCGCAGTTCGTGTTGGCAGGGGGGCAGAGGTCGACCTCGAGGTGTCTCGCATGGGGAGTGCCACAAGGTCCTCTCGCCTCTTCTGTTCAACATTTATGTGAAGCCGCTGGGTGAGATCATCCGTGGTTTTGGGGTGAAGTGTCATCTGTACGCTGATGATACTCAGCTGTACATCTCCACCCCAGACCACCCCAACGATGCCCTTGATGTGATGTCTCGCTGCCTGGAGGCCATGCGGGTCTGGATGGGGAGGAACAGGCTCAGACTCAACCCGTCCAAGACCGAGTGGCTGTGGCTGCCGGCGTCCCGATATAGTCAGCAGGTGCCATCACTGACTATTGGGGGTGAATCTTTCCCCCCACAGAGAGGGCTCGCAATCTGGGTGTCCTCCTGGATGCACGGCTGTCTTTAGAAGAGCATATGACGGCCGTGGCCAGGGGGGGCCTTTTATCAGGTTCGCCTGATCCGCCAGTTGCAGCCCTTTCTGGACCGGGACGCCTTGCGCACGGTCACTCATGCCCTTGTCACCTCCCGGATGGACTATTGTAATGCTCTCTACATGGGGCTTCCCTTGAAGAGCACTCGGAGGCTCCAACTGGTCCAGAATGCGGCCGCGCGGGTGGTTATGGGCGCAACTCGTTGTGCCCGTGTGACACCCCTCCTGCGCAAGCTGCACTGTTTCCCAGTGGTCTTCCGGGTGCGATTTAAGGTGTTGGTTACCACCTTCAAAGTGCTCCATGGCATAGGACCCGGGTACCTTCGAGACTGTCTTCTGCCACCAATAGCCTCCCACCGACCAGTTCGTTCCCACAGAGAGGGTCTCCTCAGGGTGCCATCAGCCAAGTTATGTCGGCTGGCGACACCCAGGGGAAGGGCCTTCTCTGTGGGAGCCCCAGCCCTGTGGAATGAACTGCCCCCGGAAATACATAAGATCTCCGACCTCCGGGTGTTTCGCTGCGCACTGAAGACCCTGTTGTTCCGCCAGGCAGGGCTATCAACATAATAATTTTAAATTGGGGTATTTTAAATTTTTGGGGTTTTAAATTGGCCAAATATATTTAATTATTTTAATTTTTAATTATTGTTGTGTCCTGTGTTTTTAAATTGGCTGTACACCGCCCTGAGTCCTTCGGGAGAAGGGCGGTATAGAAATAAAAAAAAAATTATTATTATTATTATTATTATTATTATTATTATTATTATTATTATTATTATTATTATTATTAAAGGTCCATTCATTACTATTCACATCGCAGACAATGGCTCTCAAAAACCCAGATGCCAGAGTTTTTTTTTAAATTGATGAACTGCTTTCATTAGATTCTTGATATTTTTCGTTCTTCAAAATTCTAATCTTCATTCAAAGCTTTGTGTCAAAGAAGGTATTATTTCTTTTTAACAAAATCAATATCACTTACCTTAACGTATGGATGATTTGGAGAACCATCTATAGCTCTGCTTTGGTTGTGCAGAAGTTGCTGAGCATCTTGTATTGCTTTTGTTATAGCATCTCCTTCTCCAAGGAACCCTGATATTTAAAAAATACAACAGGTGATCAACTGATATTTAATATCTTCATGATGATCACCAGTGCAAAGAAAACTACTAAAACAAAGAAATAACACTTGGGCTACCAAATCAAGGCTGCAAAAATCCAGACAACCGCTAGATGGCAGCAAAAGGCTACTACAGCATGGGTGTCAAACTTGCAGAGTCACGTTGCCGACATTTCATGATGTTTTTCCCATTCGCGGTGCTGGGAAAGGCGTGGCCTGCGTGTGACGCATCCGGCCCGTGGGCCACCATTTTGACACCACTGAGCTACAGGAAATCACTGAGTTTGCTGCCATCACCCAGAATTTTATAGCCTGGTTACAATAGCTCTATCCTGCATTTTCCATAAGCATGCCTTGACTATAGCAATTTTTTTCCTCTAGCTTCAAGTTAATTTTCTTTTAGAATCAGTGATTACTTTTTTGTCTCATCAGAAAAAAAAATATTTATGGTGCAATCCTGTGATTCCTAGGATGATGATACATGAGTCCTATGTGAACTTCTACTTACATTACTGGCATGTGAAATCTGCAAGGAGGTTTTTCCTGAATGTCAGAGGTGATGTAGACTACTGTGGCTACTGGCAGTTGTCCATTGTTAGAAAATAGAAAGAAAAATAATTCCAGCCCTGAAACTTTTGTAATTGACTGCACTCCATCTGGAGACGACATGAGATTTTCAACACAAAAAAGACTTCAATTCTAATTAATAAAAGCCTGGAGGGCTCAAGAATTATGACTTTCCTTCTTCCGCATGACCAAAATTGCTGTGCTTGTTATCTTGTGCCTTCAGCTATCATGAAACAGCAGAATATGCATCTCCAACAAATACAAAAAATATGCTACAATGTCTCTACAAATTCTGCACCACATTAAACTTCAGACTAGATTTACGCTTCTCTTCAAGAGTGCAATAAACTTATGTTCTCATTTGGAGTGATTAGAGTATTCTAAGTATCTGCTAACTTCATATTAAATCTAGGAGCCTTGAACTTTATAAATTGCAAATATTTCCAAATCATGGATATCCCAAAAGATGATCTAACACATTAGATATCTTGATTTGGATATATGAGCACTCCTGCAACATGAAAGATTCGTGGTTGATCTACATCAAATTTGTCTCTCTTGATTTGTAGAAACTCTCCAAGTTTTCCCAGACATATTTGGAGATGTTGAGGACAAAATATTTTACATGCACAGTACATGCTTCTTCCTCTGAATTGGCAGTTTCTCTTCTTCCTTCAGCGCTGGTGAATTCACAAGATAAAATCCCAAAAGGAATCTTGAGGAAAGCCGTATTCATTCCTTCCTAATCTAGGGATGTCAAGAATTCTTCCCCAAAGAAAAATCAAGAGCGTATGCTAATAAAGCACAGGTATTTCGTAACAAGTTTACAACGAGAAGTCAATCAAATATGCATTTCTTTTCCAACTCTAAATCAGAGGAACAGACCTACCCAAAGGAAGGCTGGGAGGGCTGGTCTGCAACTCTCGAGAAACACCACTGAGGGACTGACTGCTGTTAATCTTTAAATTAGGTGTGCTGGAGGCATTGGGGGGTTCAGAGCCTTTAGACTTTGCTGTTAAGTTCAATGGCTGTGAAGATTCCTGAAAACAAAATAGAGAAGGAAGATAGAAACATTTTTCTACAAGATTTGGAGACCTAAGGAAAAAGACAATTAAGAGGTTTTACCTGGATCTGTAGGTGGCCTGAGCTTGCAGGTCTCTTCAGTGCTGAAGGAGAGGGGCTATGAAGCAGCTGCATAGGATATTCCACTGTAGATTGTAAAGAAACAGAAGAATTGGAGATTGTGTACAATGTTAAACATAAACTGAGATCCTTATTATGTCAACAGTGAATCAAGAGGGAATCTGCTGTAAGTACAGTGAAACTCAACCTGGAATAAAGTAAAGAGGCCAAATTTGTGCATCTGTCCCCAAACATGTAAAAACATGTCCTGTTTGTACATTACAGCAACGGGTTTGGGGGCACCAGTCATCAATTTAATAAAGTAGTGAACTGTTCTTAGTTCTATGGAATTAAGACTATTAGACTGAGAGGGATTTAATTTAGTGATAGCTGACTTTTAATACTAGATTAAAAGGGATCTAAATGCAACTACTACGGTAAGACCAGGTATAACCAAATTTAACTCAGCTTTATTATAATTATATTCTATCTTGCAGTGAAATACAATACAAAACAGTACAATAATATTATATGTCATATGGTATAGTGGGTAAGAGTAAATTTAGTGTAGTGGTTAAGGTATCAGCTTAGAAAACTGGGAAGTTGTGAGTTCTAGTCTGCCTTAAGCATAAAGCCAGGTGGTTGACCTTGGACTAGTCGCTGTCTCTCAACCCTAGAAAGAAGGCAATGGCAAACCATTTCTGAAAAACCTTGTCAAGAAAACTGCGGGACTTGTCCAGGCAGTTTTCTGAGAACTAGACACGACTGAACAATAGGCAAAAAGAAAAAATAACAGGACGGTATCAAAATTCATTACTGTACATTATTTCATGTTATAATAACAAAATAGAAATATTATTTTATATTGATTTTAACACACACTAATGAAAGGAAAGACCACTGATTTCTGTCCATCACTCTTCAATCTAGGTGGAACTTTATTGTTGTATACTCTGTTTCCCCCAAAATAAGACATCCCCTGATAATAAGTCCAATCGGGCTTTTGAGCGCATGGCAATAAGGCCAAGCGCTTATTTCAAGGTTCAAAAAAATATAAGACAGGGTCTTATTTTCGGGAAAACACAATAATAACACACAACAAAGCCTACAACAGGTTCCTTCTGCCCCTTTTTATACCCGATTGAACCAAGCCAGGATTATCTTGAGTTTCTTTTTCATGACCTGTTTCCTCTCAGTATAAAGTTGCCACATACTTAATGGCGTCTGTTTCTTCTTTAACATGATCTCCATACTACTCTATTTCTACTTGGCCAGTGAGAATGGTGCTATTGCCACAAAGAGCTTACAGTATGTCAAAAGAATCCAAAGCCCTTCTACCATAGGGTTACGGATGCTCCTATAGAAGGAGCAGTAGAGAAAAGCACAAGCCGATGTTTCTTTTATGCCTGCTACACAGTGGCAGAGTATTTTTCACTGAACAGAGTATTCTTCTATTTACCCTTGAGAACTGCTGAAAGGGGGATGTTAAAACCTGCATGATTGAACATTCGGCAATACTTTAGGAGACGAAGCTGTTTGAAACAATCATGCTGGTTCTGTATTATGTAACCAAATTCCAGCTATTACATTTGCAGATTGTCTACCTTGATTTTCTTACAAATCCATGTTAATAAACCTTAGAAGAAAAGCCCATTTTGCAGTATTTTTCACTCTATCTTTCATTTCCAAGATACGTGGAAAGGCCCTATCAATATTGAAAGGTAAGGTTTGTGTGTTGAGGGGGGGGGGATCAGTTTTAACCATTAAATACAGTATTCTGACTCCATTTTTATTGACTGAAACATTATAGAATTGATTCAACATAGATTCATGTAGTCTCATGGTTTTCAATGGCTGCAACTAATTGTGAATGCTCTCTCTTCCCATCCCAAGTCCACTGTATAAAAGCCTTGGGAAATCCATCATATTAATCAGAATTCCACTTTTCTTGGCCTTTTCATACCTGGCTTACACGGAATTGGCTGAATAGGAAGTGCCATCTGAGAATCTGGAGTGACAGGAAGAGGGTGGTGGTTGGGAGGAAAGGCTGGAATCATTACATAGGGCATATTGACCTGCTGAAAAGAGTAAGGGAAGTGGTGGACACAGAAATAGATATAGAGCATATGAAATTGTAACAATGCTATTTGTCCAAACAGCCATTTTTCATATCCACTAGAGTCAGTAACAGAGATGTATATCACTTTCTCACTTCATACCAATATTACAGTATCAAATGTTAGGTACATGTAAACATATTTAAGGAAATGCAAAACTTGTATTATTCATACTGCAGTGGAAGGAATACGGAAGTTTTTCATCAACTTGAAAAACATTCTTAGTATGTATTTCTTTGCTAAAAGTGAAAGGGGGGTGGGTGGGAATATGAATTGAAGGAGGACAGGATTGGCCCTTTACTCCCATATCAAGGCTTCAAGTCCAATCACATTTAATCTGAACTAAATTCCAATGATTTCACCGGCACATGCTTCACAGTAAGGCACTGTGGATCTCAACCTCTTACATTTTGAAAAGCTACATTTAATTCATCATTATCAAGATAGCAATTGCTTCTATGTTAATTTCTGTACATCTAAGGGGGAAACAATCTGCATGTGGCACTATTACTCTTGTCTTGGCACTAAATCTTTTGTCTTCCAATTTTTAGGTGAATGCCTTCAATTAAGCCACACTTCAGTCCTATTCCCCAAAGAAAATGAATAACATTATACCTGGATCTGCTGCTGCAGCAAATTGATCTTGTGTTGTTGCTGGATAAGTTGTTGTTGTTGCTTGGCAATCTACAAGTAGGAAAGATGAGGTGGAACCAAGATCCATACTAACTGAACTACATACCTTAGGGCCACTTGGGCACAATGTTCACTTCTATAAAATAAAGGGAAAGCCACAATCCATGTGGCAAAAACAAGAACAGCTCATGTAAGCAGAACCTGAATGCACGGATGCAAGTGATAACAAGTGTTGTTTGGAAAAGCAAGACACTGGTGAAGGAATAACATATTTCCCATTTAGATTTCTCATCTATTTCTCCATCATTATTACATAGAATTCCAGTGATGAGATTACCATACTGAATAGCTGTAAGAAGGTGAATAAGCACATATTTGATCTATTAGTACCCAGACATACAAGTTATCGGAGTGCAGTGAAGTAAAACATTGTGCAGGTTACATCACAATTTGGCTTGAAAATACCAACAGTGAATAACTTTAAAGAAAGTTTGATGTCTCAGGCAGCATCCTAATATTAGCCTCATCCTAAACCTTAAGCTTTGTGGATATATTTAAAATTATTGCTTGCTTTCATCTGTTAAAAGAAATTGTAACTGGAGCAACAGCCCTATCCATTTCTCTCTGTTATTTCTACACAATAAGACAGCAAAACATTTTATGAGCATTAAAAACTTGTTCAATTTACGGAACATCCCTGCAGCTTTCACTCTGAATATGCATATTTAGGATTTTATAATATCCTATTTATGTAGACTCTACACCAGTGGTGAAATGCTTTTTTTTTTTTGCTACCGGTTCTGTGGGCGTGGCTTGGTGGGCGTGACTGGGTGGGTGTAGCCTTTTTTTTTCTTTTTTTAATTTTTTTTAAACTTTTTAAAGCATTTTTTACTACCTATTCACCTGAACCGGTAATAAAAAAATGCTTTAAAAAGTAACAAAAAGGTTCCAACAATCACAGCTGTGCTGCGCTCGCCCGAACCAGTAGTTTTTATCACTACCGGTTCGCCTGAACAGGAGTGAACCAGTAGCATTCCACCCCTGCTCTACAGCCTGTTGCTTATTGACATACTACAATACACAATTGGTATTTTTTATGTCTTTAACTTTTGCGGCTAGAGGCTACGCTATATTTAATTGGGGGGGGGGCCTTCAAGAGCTACAGAGAAGGTGGGACATTAGTTTTCAGCCCTTGATTTTTTGGAGTTGTGGGGTGGGAAATTGAGCAAAGCAGGAATATTAAACTAGAAAAATTCCTGTTTCATATTATGAAAAAATCATGTCATAAAATTATCATTTGCTACTAAAAATGAACAATATTATCTGAGAAGATTCTAAGGCCCACAAAAATGGCCACAGGTTTATTTATTTATCTATTTCGTCGCATTTCTATGCCGCCCAACTCCCAAGGGACTCTTCCCTGATATAAATATTTGTTCTATATGTTCTATTTCTAAACCATTTGCTTTTTCAGGCTGATTTGAGTTAGATACAGACCTATTAACTTATTTAGCTGTATTATATTCTATACAATTTCAAGTGCCAATCAGGAAACCTTCTGAAGACAAATCTCAAAGGCTAAGAAGCATAAATATAGCCACAAAGTAGTGTTTTATTACCTACCTGTTCTTGCTGTTGCCTGGCCAGCTCCATCTGTTGTTGCTGCTTCTCAAACAACATAGCGGCCATGTTCTTCTGCTCTGAATGGGCTGTCAGCAGCTGGTCCCTCAGGATAGACAGCTGGTTAATCATGACCAGCAGCTGTAATTCTTTCTCTGCCAAGCTTTCTTGGGTTCCTGGATCAAGCAAAAGAAATAGA
Organism: Pituophis catenifer annectens; assembly: GCF_029215685.1. NCBI lineage: Eukaryota > Metazoa > Chordata > Lepidosauria > Squamata > Colubridae > Pituophis > Pituophis catenifer. Next base: position 169,334,535 of record NW_027256883.1, on the reverse strand, counting down.
GAAGAGATTAATAGTGAGGGAGGGAAGTAGTGAAATTTCATTCTGAAACATTAAGGTTGTCCTCTTAGTGGCTATCCTGCAAGTATTAAAAAATCTAGGGGATTTCCTTTGAGAACAAAGGAAAACAGGGGAGACCTGCTTTGCCAAGCCTTAGGTCTGACATAAAAAGTCATGCAACATGCACTTTACATTTGGAAATCCAGATCCTGGAGAGCGTAAAGAAAGAGGTGCTTGTGTAGATATAAGATGCTGTAGATCTACAGGATCCAAACCAGTTTATTTTTTTAGTTTTTATTGACAGATAATTGTACTCAAAGATGCACAGAATTGTGTATCAATTTGTTAAAAAGATGAATTCTCAATGTGGTTATGTGACTAGTTCAGCCTTTCTCATCCTGGTGCCTGGCAGATACTTTAGAATACAACTCCTAAATTCTAACTAGCACGCTGGATCAGAATGTAGGGATATGCCTGGAGAGTACAAAGTTGGGGGAAATTATAATAATATCATAATCTAATAATGGGAAACCACTTCTTGGATTGAACTGTTTTTTATCCTTTAGTAAATTCAGAATTCTCTGAATTCTGATGGTATGAATTTAAAAATGTCTTGGCTTTGAATTTAGCTTAAATAAAGTAGAAAAAAGAAGGGTTTTAAATTCTAATTGGGTTAGTTTTCTCTGTTCTGGGCATTAACACATTCACAATTGAGCTAAACCTCTTGCTCACCTTTTACCTCTTTGGATTCCATAGGATTTTTCCCCAGAAGTCTCTCTTTCCATTCACTGGACAGTAACTTCTCAATGGTCGGCATCACTGTTGTAAGAAAATATGACAGCCCCAATAAGTAGGTTTGCAATTGAGAAATATAATATTTTTTTTTAAATATCATAATGCATAATAATAGAAATGAAGACTAGGTTGGCTGGTGGTGGATAATACTACAAGGACCGACCAAGATAATCAAGGAAATTGGTGGCTTTAATTAAGCATCTGATTAACTAAATTAAGCTTCTGAATGCAAAAACTGGGACGGCACATACATTCCCCTGACTCCTGTAAATCTAGTGTTATTTAATTTATAACATTATAGTTACTTCTAATCTAATGGGATTGAGCAAACATAATCATTTAAAAATATTACACATTTTTCAAGGTAGCTATTTTGCAAAAATAATCATTTAAAAATTATCACATGTTTCAATGTAGCTATTTTCATAAGCAGCAACCAAGAATCCACTCCAAGAATAAAAATTTATAAAGGTGTATTAGGAACTACATTTCTTTTTGGCAGGCTAGTTCTCTGCCTAATGTAACACTATACATCCTATTTGTACAACATTGCTTAATTTTGCAATTGGAGGATTTTAACTGGCTATATCATGGGCCAGTGTTGCAATAGTTTAAATTTTTTTTAATGTCACTGCTCATTGTGAAGTCCTTTTAGCCTCACCTACAAAAGAAAACTTCAAAATGCAAAGAACTGTGCTGACCCCAGAAGTGTGTACATGTCTGTATCAGGTTAAAGCAAAAAACAAAAAACAACCCTCCTTTTAAATGTACAGCTGACAGTATAAAGATCTGGCAAAAGATATTGTACAAAAAACTGTGTCCAGTTTTAATAGTTTTCTTCAGCACCAGGAGCAGACCTTTTGAATCTCAGTAGGACTTAATTGACTATTCAAGATCAAGCCACCCCCAACATACTTTGCATTATAACAGGAATTGCTCACAACAATATATTCTTCTTGGGAATGTCTCCCAGCTCCCCCTCTCTTAGTATGAGGATTGCAGCTAAATTCAGAGGGAATAGGGAAACCCATGATTGTTGCCAGATGATGTCATTGCCTTTATAAATAAAAAAGACATTTCATTCTCACCCCTCCCACCAGCCCAGCTCCACAACACTGCCAGAGTCTGAATATCATGGGCCTCATGATCTCAAAGCAAGTACTCTACTACACAATTATGTCTCTTCCCAGCAAGTAAAAGAAGAAAAGCCCAAAAGAAAACAATCTGTAAATGGATGTGTATGGTTTTTGGTCTGGAAACCTCTTGTGTGGGAGAAATATCATGTCTGTAGAATGTCCTTCCTACCTTCTCTTAGATTTTTATTGAAATCCAATTTTTCCTGGTGGCTAACGGCAGGCTCGAGCACAGGGTTCCTGGAATCTAATGCCTTGTCCACTGGAGGTACAGATTCCTGAAAGATAGTGAGCCACTGTCAATCACCAGCACCCTGCAGGAAATTAAAAAGGGAAGGATAACAGATATGCTTATCTTCAGTCTTACTTTCAAGCAGGGTTTGTCCAAACAACCTCTAGAGTGTAGCAAAGGAGCTGCAGACCTGGCTGGTGACTTAGAGAGCTGATTTAACAGTTGAGGAGATTACTGAGGTTTCTCTCTTTCTCTCTCTCATTCTTTCTTTCTTTCTTTCTCTCTCTCACCCCCCACCCTTTTTCTCCTCAAAGTGCTTCACTTCCCTAAATTAAAAGTGACTGGGTCCCTTGGGAGTGACAAGGTATGCTTCATGTACACACGTGCCTGAGACAAGATGGCCCACCTGTGGGAAAATTAGGGGATCAACAAAGTCACCCAGTGGCAAGGGTGATTTATTGGGGCTGTTGGAGACAGGTGATGTGCAAGGAGCCTCCCCCTGAGTCAACTTGTAGTGGCTCTCGTTCTTTTCTTCTGTTTTAACGTTGCAGTTCACCATATTCCCAGCTCCATTAAGCTCCAGCTGAGGAGAGACAAGGCTCCTCATGGACATCCTGGACGACAAGGGAAACAAAATAAAAAGATTATGAAAATGTGTAAGAAAAGAAGGGCCATAAACTTCACTCACTTTAAAGAAAGACCAGTGTTCCAAATGTGAATCCAACCATAACAAGGTTTCAGGCAGGCTCAGAAATAATCAGATGGCTGTTACTTCCATTGAATCTATTTAGACATCAACAGAACAGGACTCCAATTTGCATAGAGCATGAATATGCTAAATTATACATCTGCTTACTAATTAAATCTATCTTCTGTCTTACCTCCAGATTCCTTTAACTTCTCTACAAAACACAAGAAATTAGTAATTTGGGATCAGAAATAATGACTGCCCCAGGATCATCCAATGAACTTTCATGGCTGAAGGTCCATTTAAATTTGGGTTTCCCCAGTTCTAGCCCAATACATTCATCAGTAACCTATGCAAGCTCTCACACCACACTTGCTGCACAGGTTGAAATAATAATTAGAATTTCAAAGAACATAAAACAGCCTTCCATTAGCGAAGTTTGTAACAAAGTAATCTGTGTTCCTATATAGGATACTATCCAGACACTTAACTTTTGGGATGCATTTAGAAAGCCTCAAATATGTGATTTCCCATTTATACCTCAATTCCAGATTCGGCTTTGTTCTGGAAAGAGACTTATCTTTTATAAGAAGCCACCTCTTCATAACAGCCATTTATTAAATCAAGTGCGAAGTCAAATACCCCATACATATTTTATGCAGAGCAACAGACATGCAATATTTTTCCTGCACCAAGGCAAGAAAATCTTGCTCTGTACCCCTCAGAAGCAAAGCACTATTGTGCAGCCACACAATAATTTTCTAGTTCTAGAAAGACAAAACAGCAGAAGCACAAAGGTTTAGGGGGCAAAAGCAGCCATCATAACTGGCCAAGTGCCACCATCATTGCCACTTGGAGTTCTGGAAAAGCACAGGGCAGTAATTACATAACAAACAAAGCCTGTCTCAAGCTGTGAATTAATCAAACTGCTGAAAATAAAACCTTCCTCTCAGGAACTTCAGACAAAAGAAATGAAAACAACAGGGCTGGCTGGGTAATGAAAAGCCAGCACACTGAATGGGGGACAAAAGGAAGTTGAACAATAGGGTGTTGGACAAAAGCAATAAAGTAAAGGGAAGTGTGACAGCTGAACAATGAGGCACTGTGCACGCCAGAGTTTCTGATCTTAGCAGGCTTTTTTATCTCAGTTCCCTGCCCTTCTATGAACAAATCATTGTGCTTTTCAGGCTATTGGGTTTCCTTTGCCATTTGCTTTTTGGCTCCTGCAGCCATTCCGGTTAGAAGCCTATGCTTTTCCATTTTCAGTCCTGTGTGCCCCTATCCATGCTGCAGTCCACCATTGACCAAACAGATTCATCTTATGAAGACAAAAGGCATCCATGTGTTAGGGAGGCACACAGATAAGTGACAGTAATTCACCCCCCCCCCCAACATACGTCCAATAAGACATGCCAGCTGATTACTATAGCCTTTAGCTTTCTCTTGCTCTCTTTCTCTCTCTGGATGATAACAATATAGGTCTTTCTGCCTGTGGCATGATACTGTCAAAGGAGAGAATCTTGGTCTTTATTTGTCCCTATTGTTTTACCTTGTGCTCAGAAGACATGGCTAAGAGGATACAAGCATACTGGATTTTCTTGATGCAAAAAAAGGGCACTTCCAACCAGAGGATTTTGGGGGGGGGTCGTTGCTTTAATTTATGGGTATCCAGAAGATTTAGACAGCACATCCAAATTCAAACAGCCAAATAATACAAGGAATTGCTATATGACTTTCATGTTGATTCCACAACTAAATAACACCGAATATGCAGTTATAGTATTTCCTGTGAAGCATTTTGCTTGTTTTTATCTATGTCCATATGCACACTTCCCATATATAAATCTTTCTGTGTACAATGGAGTTTACTTCAAGTTACACAGGGGCTGAACCTGCACATGCATAATAGGACATAAATATATAAGGAAAAATGATTAGAGAAGTTTAAAGAACAAAAGCAATGTAGTCTATTTATGATCATGGTAGAAACAAGGATGTTGTGTAAGAACAGAAAGGTATGGGAAGATGCCACATGCACCCCTCTTTATTAAAAAGGAGTAGATGCAACACATCCATCTGAAGAACCCCCAACAATGCAGGAATCAAGCATCTAGGCAATCTCATTGACGGATAACCCTGGAGGAGAGATTAAGCATTCATTTTCATAATTACTGCAGGAGAACAAATAAGAAATTTTGTGACAAAATATATTCTATATATACTCAAGAAACATGTTAATCTGTTATGGCCTTGTTAGCTATTTTTTTAAGAAAAAATTTGAGAAAGGTATCTCAAATTCTTGCCATAGGATTTATTGCAGTGTGACTTTTGTTTTGTTTTTTTTTTGCTTCCAGCATACAATGTTTTGAAGTGAAGTATCAATAAAAGTAAACTATATGAGGACTGATTACTCACAGAAACATGTTACTTAAGTAAATATAACATTTATAGGTTTATAAAGCTAAGCAAGAGAACCTGTTAACTACAATGTAATTCCAAAAGGAGAAAGAATCAAGTTTATGTGCATATAACACTTATGTTTCTAGTACAGCATATTTAGTATCTTGATAACTGCTCCTCGTCACCAGTGGTAACATTCATTAGTTCATTACGGTCATTCAGAATGGAATTGCTTCCTTAAAACACAGTGCTTCCCAAAGCATAGGCTATGGTTGTACAGAATGAGGTTCATGAAAGTTTTACTGTAATCCAATATATCCGGAAAGTGAAAAGTTGAGAAAAGTCAAAGCAAGGAGCATTATCATCTTTTCTTGGCCTTATATGTATGGCAGAGTATATGCTTTGTCATGCATTTTCAACCAGCTATGGAAACTTTAATTGCATCCTACTGTTGTTGTTTTTTTCATTAGAATAAAAAGAACAATTTAGAATTTTTTTTTTTTAGAATAGAATTTTAAATTGCATTTAGAAGTAACTAGTAAATCAAATGCCTGGCTAAATATATTTCACGTTATAAGCAAAATATATTTTTTTAAAAAAATATAGAAAATAGATTACCAAGAAAGGAGACTATAACTGATACAAGTTTACAAAGGTTAAACTCTTTCATCATACCCGGAGATATTTAAACAGATAGGGCAAACATCAACTCAAAGACACTGAGAAAAAGGAACTATATTCAGATATAATTGCAGGAATTGACTGAAATGATAAAAACATATTGGTAAAGACTTGTGCACCTATATATTCTTCCTGTTAGGCATTAACTGCTGATGGACAACTTTATGACTCCTGCCCTCTTTTTTTAAAGGTTGCTTTATTTTTAATTTGATTTGGCTTAAATAAAGGATCCCTTTAAATAGAGCTCTCTCGTCTAAAGTAGGACACCTCCACATTCCAATGTTTAAATTGAGCACATTGTCTTGAATATTTACTCCTACCTCTGGCCCAGAGGCATCATTACCAGAGATTTCAATGGTTTTATATGTCAAGGCCAGGGTCTGTTAACAAGGGGTCCTAGCTACATTTGCAAGCATCCTGTATTTGTTGCTTTGATACCTCAACGTTGCATGCAACAGGAATAAAAATGAGCTTTAGTAGATGCACCTTTCTCTTCCAGATGCAAGAAATGTTAGCAGGGCAGACTGTTCCACACTGCAGTAAATTGTACATGCAGAGCCTCAGGCCACCTTCCTCAAGTTATCATACCATTCGTTTTACAGAACAACTCAAAGGGTTTGCAGAAGGTCAGCGTGAGAGAAACGTAAAAAGGATCTTCAGGGCACCCTGTCCTGCAAAAATACAATGAGCAGAGATGAAAATGAATTGAACATAAAGAAGCTTGTGCTTTCGTCCCAGTCCTTATTACTTCAGAAACCCTGTTGAATGCATAACCCTATTATGCCAAGGGGGAAAGAAAACCATATTCTTGTTTGCAAGTCTTGCTTGCTCGCCCACTGGTACGTAGCCATGTAAGGGGACTGCATTGTCATCCAGACAATGGGGGAATCAAGAACAATCAGCTGGTGGTGAGCTGAAAATGTATTCATTTTAAAAGAGCACACAAAAGGAAAGTTTCAATCCTCCAGTGGGTCAGATTTCTATTGTGCTTAGCATTTGTACCACTGGAAGTTTACTCTTAAAATGGGCTTGCTGCTTTAATAGGTGTGTGTTTGAAAGGAGGCTCATTGTATTTTTATTACATGGTTTGCTGAACAAAAATACAGCCAGTTATACTTGTTCAAGGCTTGTTCCAGCAATAGGTCCATTCCCTATTCTAATAGTATCAGGTAGTTATCACAAAAGGCAAGGGAGGGGGAAGAATTGCTCAGAACAGCAAACAATGGGAATGGGGACAATTGGCCTGGCACATGGAAAATGTCTTCCTGTAATAGGCCTTTTTTAATGTTTCTTTTTCTTGCACTGAAAGGGAGGGGGGGAGCAGAGCTCAAAGTCTTCTAATGTACCAGACAAAGGGAAAGGATGTAGCTGAGGCTGAGACTCTTCTTAACAAGATTAAAGCAGAATTTGACACTTGTGTGGATAATAAAACAAGCCAAGCAATGAAGTACTCAAGACAGCAACATAACAAGATTTTTTTCATGTTATTAAATATTTGACATTTGTATAGCTTTGGTATGTAAAAGGTTTCTATGATCAGCAATCTTTTTTTCATTTTGACAAAAATGCTATATCATTGTAATAATTTTTACTTTACAAACCGGATGCTGAGAGTTAAACAGTAAATCCATGGGTCCATCATACGAAGCCCTAAAACAGAGTTTAAAAATCACACAGCATGCTTATATACATTATAGTGTAATGTAAAGTGTGAACCTAGCTAATTACTTTCTAGACAGAGCACATGAAGCTGCTTATACCAAGTGGGACTACTGATCAACGTAGAACCAGCTGTGCAGTGGGGTTTTTTTGCCTTCTTTTTAAAAAGTTTACTTTTTTTTGCCTTAACCGACCATTTTCACATCAATGTTTCCAGAAGAGTTATGCAGCAAGAACCTTGAAATAGGGATGCCAAATTGGCATATTCCTCTTACAAATTATGTGTGAGGAGTCTCCAAGATAGAGTGACTTCTACCACTCCATCCTCTATTAAACCAAGATTTAGTTCCAAGTGACTTACCTGCAACTCTATAAAGTAATGCTTAATTTATAAAGAAAAATAAACTGTTTCCAATCACAATCATCACCACAAATTATTATTTTCACAATTCAGGGAAACAACCTTCCCAAGGTGGTTTACTAGCAGCATGAACTTTTGTAAAAGCTTTTTTAAAAAAAGTCTACGATTCCTTCCCATACATTAGTTGATATTAATGGTCCTATAGAGGTTGGACTGAGAAAGGGAGAAAAAGCCCAGCTGAGGCAGGCTGCTTTTCTTGTCTGCTTTTTTTTCTTTTTATAGTTACCAAATAACTCTAAGTGAGTGTGAGAACTTTATGAAGAAGAAACATATTTCAGCAGTACGGTCATATGTATATGTTAAAGTAATTTTATACCAATTAAGGCCACATTTAATGTTCATGGGGTTCATTTTGCTTGCATTTTGGCACTGAGCATTTCAAATTATAAAAGACCTAATCATTCTGATTGATAGTGACAGAATGCAATTGGATGAATTGACACGTTAGTCTTGAGCTAACTCTGATTCTAATGATGTACTCAGTTCTAAGAACTACAACATTGGTCAATTCTTTAGTTGGGATTCTGGGTTGAACTAGAATGGCAGACATTTTGCTGCTGCTTGGCAACAACCCTACACAAAAGAAATCCATCTATGTTTCACTGAAAGAGTACAATAATGACTGCATCAGCCTCCCAACTTAATACCTAGCATTATTTCTTACATATCAGTGGAATTTTTCTTTTCAAAGAAACTTGCCCTCAGAGGCAAATTTGCATACCTAGTCAGAATAATCACTAAAGGCCGAGTCAAATTATTTATTAACCTAACCTGAAATCTTTGAATGGTGCCAGCAGTGGCTTTGCAACTTTTCTACCCCTCCACTGTTATTTCTTTGTGGCATACATCCTGCTATTCTCACTCTTGCACTGCCACCCTTCCTGGTCAAAGCCTGACTATCTCTTCTATTTATTGTGCAAGGGTGGTTCCAGTGCCAGCAGCAAAAATATCCACCCTAGAACTGGCACCATGTGAAAATCTCAAGATCTGAAATCAGGAAATAACATCTTCTGTGATAAGGTGAAACTTTCAACTAGTTGTACATGAGCTCTAAACAAAATAAGATGATTAGACATGAAAATCTTTGGTTCCCATTTGTATGAAATCTCACACTGACATAAATGGACAAGAGTCAAGGGGAAAAAAACTCCAGTGAATTGAAGTGTGGTGTGTAGATAGCAGATTCAGGAACTGTCGGTTTTGTTGTTTGGAAAAATAATTATTTCTAACTTATAAATAGAAATTAATTAGTTCATCTATGCAAATTCATAAATGAGGAATTGTTAAACCTACACATACTCATATTTACAAGCAATGAAAAATGATTTAGATGAACAGTCAAGTTCAAAATATTATAAGTTTAAAAAAAAATACAAGAAATCAAGAGCAAGGGGAACCAATCATTCACATTACAGTAGACAAAAGGTATGCCCACCCCTAGCAAGTGGATTAGCATGCTAATGCTAACTATTTTAAGAAAGAAAAACAATAAAATAGAGTAATTTATTATTTACCAAATTTCAAGTAAAAGGTGATTTTTTTTAAAAAATGAGATGGGATAGCTTATGCCGTTAGATACTGATAAAAAGAGTGAGAGGGTTAAAAGAAGAGAAACAGAGGAAGCCAGCAAAAAAAAAAAAAAAAAAAAAAAAGAGTTCATAATTACTTGTTACAAAAAAGGAAGGTCTAAAAAGGACTTAATTTTTAGGCTGCTAATAGAGTAAAGCTATATGCCCTTATAGACTATTGCCTAGAATTTTGATTTTATAATCCAAATTTATTAAAGCATAGATAAAATAACAACAATTCTTGTTTATCAGTTGAATTATTGTAGCTCCAATATTACACACTCCAGATGCGAAAACCCAAAAGTTTAAACAAACTGCAGCAAACTGCAAATTGGATAAAACAATTTTAAAAAAAGACAATAATTTAAAATTTTACTGGAGATCATAAATTGGGATTTCCTAAATTATTCACCAAATCCATTTGTCAAAGTACCAAAAAAATTGCAGACAATCAAATGTGCCATTGAATCTTGACAAATCCTGAGCAAGGCCTGTGTCAGCCCCACCGGTTCTTTGCTATTCCTTCCCTTACCACTGTAAAAGTATCACACTACTAAGTTCTATATTAGTACACCATCTTAAACCAATACCCTTTTGAATCAATCAGGTATTACTTTAATTGATACAACCTTTGAGATTACTAAAATACAATAGCCTATCATTGTGACCTGTATTTCAGAGTTTTTCAGTCAGGCTTCAAATCCAAAACCAATGTACCTGCTCCACTCTAATGCCTGCATGTTTTATCAAGGAATAAGATATTTTTAATGTAACAGAATGATCAATCTGGACAGTAAATAAAAAAGGCCCAAGAAATAGCTTATAGTCACAAGGAATCAAAAGAGACTTTACCAATATTGATCACAACAGTGTCTAAGGAAGATAACCAGAGAAGGAAGATCAGGTAAGAAAAAAATAAAATGGTCATTTTAAGCATTTACAACAATGCTTTAGTTGGTACAGGCAATAATTACTTGTCTATAGCCAAATACTGCTCAGTAGTCTATTAAGAGGATAGTTAGTTACCACTGGCTCATTTTTTCCTGCCAGACTGAGGATTGGCCATTTTGAAGATTTCCCTCATAAGTTTAATAGCAAGTCGATGATTGGTAACTGCAGGTGTACTGAGGGACGTGGTGGCTCAGTGGTTAAGACGCTGAGCTTGTCGATCACAAAGGTCGGCAGTTCGGCAGTTCAAATCCCTAGCGCCACATAATGGAGTGAGATCCTGTTACTTGTCCCAGCTTCTGCCATCCTAGCAGTTCGAAAGCACGTAAAAAATGCAAGTAGAAAAATAGGGACCACTTTGGTGGGAAAGTAACAGCGCTCCTTGCACTTTTGGCGTTTAGGCTGGGGAAGGCCCAGATGGGGGCTCTGCGTCAGAGGCAGAGATGGGGCCAGGGCCATCAGGGAGTGATGTGAAGACTCTGGAGCCTCCAGAGGCTGACAGTAGAGAGGCAGAGGAACAGGAGGAGCCTGTTCCTAGTGCATGTATGAGAAGAGCTGCCAGAAGGCAAGAGCAGCTACCGCAAAGAGGATGACTTGGGAGTAGGGCCAAGAGATGATTGGCCCCTCCCATAAGGCTTAAAAGACCAGCAACAGCTCTTGGGCTTTTTGTCTGAAAACAACGTTGATAGACTTGTTCTTGTCTTGCTGCACTTATCTCTTGTCGGCGTCTTCTGCTTCTGAGCTTTTGTCAAAAGAAGCCTTTGGCAGTTTGCCTAATTATATCAAGGTTGGTGATTAGACTGAAGAATTTTTGTTATGAAGAATTTGTTTTGATTTAGTTTGGACTACGCTGAGAATGAGTTAATTCTCAGCTGTTCTAATAAAGTCTGTTTGTTTTGGAACTGTTTGCACCTAATACTACCTACTTGGTCCTGGGTCACAACACAGCTACCTGAAACCTTACTTCATTTAAGAGGCTGATTCTTCAAGAAGGATGAACTAAACCAGTATATGTGTTTGCATATGCACAATACACTATTCACTATACTCTAACCATTATAAATTATCGTATCTTTATATCAGTAGTGGGTTCCACTTACCTTTGCTATGCTCGCACACGGCACTTCTACATATGTGCAGAGTGTCTGTGATGACGTCTGGGTGGGTGGGCGGAGCCTCCCGCCACCGCTACTATCGGTTTGCCCGAACCGGAGCAAACCGGTAGAAACCCACCACTGCTTTATATTTTATATATCTATGTATACTTCAAGCTTAGTTACATCAAACTGGAGTCATTTGTTTAAAAATGTATTTTAAAAAACATTGTTTAAAAGTAATTGTTAATACCTCACACAGTTTAAAACATTGTTTAAAAGTAATTGTTAATACCACACAAAATGTAAGAAAGCAATGAGGTTTGTCATCTCCTTAATACACAAGTCTTAATTTATTTGTATCGCACCTTTATTTATAAGAGCCGTGGTGGCACAATGGTTAGAATGCAGTATTGCAGGCTAATTCTGTTGACTGCCAGCAGTTTGATTCTTACCAGTTCAAGGCTGACTCACCTTCCATCATTCTGAGGTCAGTAAAATGAGGAGCCAGATTGTTGGGGGCAATATGCTGACTCTGTAAACCACTTAGAGAGGGCTGTAAAGCACTGTGAAGCGGTATATAAGTCTAAGTGCTATTGCTATTATTTTTACAAATAACTCAAGGCTGCAAACATATCCAATGCACCTTCCTCATCCTATTTTCCCCACAACAACCTTGAGAGATGGGTTTGTCTGAGACAGAATATCTAGCCCAAAGACATCCAACTGGCTTTCATAGCTAAGGCAGCACTTCCACTCATTGTTTCTTACTTTCTAGCCTGGTACCTTACCCATTAGACTAAAAAAAAAAAAGCTAGATTTATTTAGCCAAAAGCCTAAGAGCACACCAGCAGAGTTTAGATTCTGGCTTTACTAGCATTATCTAGATCAGTGTTTCATAAAATGTAATCCTATCCCCCAAGACCCTCTCAGGGATTTAAAAAAATCAAAATTATTTGCCAATTGTGAAAGATATTTGCAAAAATTTAAAACAATGTCAACCTTCATTTTTATTCAATCAAATATTTATTATTTATTGTATTTATTTATTGGTTCGATTTATATGCCGCCCTTTTCCGGAGACTCAGGGCAGCTTACAATGCGTTAAGCAATAGCCTTCATACTTTTGTATATACCTGCTTAGTAGGGCTTTCGCCTCCCACAAGCCGTGTTCTTTTTTATACAAAGTCAGCTATTGGGTTTTTTATTGAAAAATATTGGTTAGTATCTAATGGGTTTAAGATTGTTATTTTTACATGATTCAATCAATATTTTGCAAATGCATCAATTTGAATTTTTAATAAGATAAGTATCAATAAATATAATCCATACAAACAAAAGATCTTTTGGGTCTTCCACATTTTTTTTAAAAAGGAAGGGGTCCTGAGAGCAATTTTAAAAAAAATCACTGACCTAGTTATGTATTTTTTCTTACAAATGAAACAGCGTCTTCTTCATGCTATTTTTTTTTAAATCTTGACCAAGTAACCTGGAGATCTTAAAACCCTGTATATTTTAGTAGTAATAGTGTCTGAATTTTCCCAACAATGATATTGTTCTAATAAGGATTTTTTTTATGTTCTTCTGTTGCTTAGTTGCTGTATTATAGGAATACAACCGATATAGAAAGCTTGAATGACCTATACAAGAAAACAAGGCTGCTTCATAAAAGCATGTCACCACTTGATTATGCAAAATGAGGTGTTTGCAGCTGAATGTGTGAATTAAATCAACTGCAAAGCATTGTAAGGTGATATGAAAGGTCTCTGTAGTGTTTGATCTGAGTTGCCTCATTCACACATGCAAATCATTGTTAATCATCATATGATTAACATACATGTATGAACTGGCTGTGGCAACTCCAAAAAAAAGGCAGAAAGCAGAGTTTAAATATTGTGTTTTTCTGATATTTAGATACCATTTACAAAGCAGTGAAATAAGAAATTTTAATTAAATATTAAAATTTAAAAAAACTTATTTTCCTCTCTGTAAAGTTTCTTGATAACAAGATGGAAGATGTCTTCCACCTTCTCCCACGGTGCTTTTTCAACTTCTCAGTCCAGCCTTTTGCCCAAGTGGTGGTCTTCACATCCAAATACCAACTTGGTCCAAACCTCCATAGTTTCATATTTTTTTAAAAAAATTAGCTGCTAAAGATAGCTCAAGCTGTCATTTAACTAGGCAACTTTAAATATGCATAAAATAGTGCTGGCCTTACTTATTCCTTAGGCTACACCCCTTAGCGTGTCACTGAAATGTCAACTTTGACATGATAAAAAAGCAATGTATGTCCCTGCTGTAAATGATAATCAGCATTTTAGGGCTTTTTGTATACTCAATCCACATTGGACAATTTAGCTTCAATCCTGTCAATCCTTACCACATATTACAGTTACAGGAAATTTTGAGTTTTACAGGCCAATCCAAATAAATCTAAACTTTGGAGATATTCCCCATAAAAATATTTTGCTACTCAATTATTGCTGTTTCTTTTTAGAGCTAGATCATTTCTTTTATGCTGGCCAGCAGAATGAAATAATTTTTACATGGCTATTCATGATTAATCAATGATTGATAGCTGCGAGTAGGATAGAGATTCACTATCTCACTAGCATGCATCTCATCTGAAAATAACCAAGTTGATTAAAAGAGGCTATTCAAATAGCGGCAACCCATTTTACAAACAGCTACATGAATATTCCTCTATCACATTTACCTAGGAATAGAGAATAATCAAAATAACCTAACAGTCAAAGCCAATCTCTCCTGATAAGGCGAAAACAGGAGATTGCCCAGTTCAGCTCTAGATAGATGCTCCCCATGAGGACACCACAAGATAGCTGTTTCCCATAGATCTGAACACAGGGAAACAGAGAAAACCATCACACGGCAGTGTTTTTCAAGTACACTGAGGTCTTAACCTTACTTTCTAATCACTTTCAGAAATTACCTATTTAACTATCTTAAGGCTAATAGAAGTCTTCAAAAGAACAAATTTTCAAAGCCACCTGGTGAATTTGCATTCAGTCTAGAAAAAAATAAGAATTAACTATAAGCATAAGAATTTTAAAAATTTGAAATGAAAATTAAAAGCTAAATATGATTTTTTGTTGTAAGAGTTTGCAAATAATTATATAAATCAACAGTGCCTTTGTGGGAACTAAACTGTTTAGTCTAATTTAAGTCGTAACAGAAATCTGTGATTTTATGATTTTAGAAATTGAACACTAGAAGGGACTAAAGATTCCAGGCATGAAAGGAAAAAGGGGGGAAAAAGGTAAGATTTGGCTTTTGTTTTTAATCAGCATTGGGATAAAATGACAGAAAATATGACAGCTGAAATACTCCAGGAGATATTTTAAAAATAGGAATAGAAACTACTACCTTCAGTGTCAGCAATATTCTCTGCTTCTATGGATAGATTATGTCCAAAAGGTATTTAAAAGGTATTTAAAAAATAATGACCGATCTGAAAGAGAACACCTTGGAAAATCTACAGGACTAAGAGCTGAAATAAACTTTATCTGATGCTGAAAAATTAGAACTTAAAGAAATTGTAAAATATTGGAAACTGAAAACATTATAAAAAGAGATCACACTTAAAGTGGGAATAGAAAGGATAAGTCAAGAGAATGACATGGATGATGATTCTTTATTGGATTTGCAAAAAAAGGTCTCTTAAAACCACAAAGAAGCCTCTGAGATGGAAGAAAACCTGAAGAGAGATCAAATTCTGTAACAATATCTTAATGAAACAAAGATTAAGATTCCTAGAAGCAAAGGGAAGGAAATATAGAGATGGTTTCTTTGGCCAAAGGAAAAATAAGACATGACATGTTTCTATAAACTTCTGGGAACCCTTTATGGACTTTGACATCAGAACTGAAATGTTAATGTGGGGTCCCTGGTGCTCTCTGAGCTTGTATAGTTACAGATGTTTCATTACCAAGCTAAATAATTTCATCAGTAATGAAATGTTAATGATTTACAGGTAGTCCTCAATTTATGACAATTTAGCCCGAAATTTCCATTGCTAAGCAACACAGTTGTAAAGTGAGTTCTGCCCCATTTTACAACCTTTTGCCACAGTTGTTAAGCAAATCACAGCAGTTGTTAAGTGAAACATACAGTTGTTAAGTAAATCTGGCTTTCCTCCTTGACTTTGCTTTTCAGCAGCCTGCTGGGAAGGTCAGGAATGGAAATCGCGTAACCCCAGGACACTGTAATCATCATAAATACATGCCAATTGCTGAGCACTTGAATTTTGATCAGGTGACTATCTGGATGCTGTGATGTTTATAAATGTGAGTAGTGCTTACAAGTCACTTTTTCAATGCCATTATAACTTCAAATAGTCACTAAACGAATGGTTGTTAAGTTAAGGACTATCTATACTGATTTGGGCATGAATAAGAGATGGGTTATAGGAAGAAGAGATACTTGCATGTAACCTTACAGAGGTTGTATAGTTACTGAGTTTCTACTTGTTATAATGAAAATCACATGTTTAAGTATTTCTTTTCTTCTTCTTTTCTTTTTCCCTGCACTTTCTATTTTCATTTCTGAGTTAGTTTGTGTTATTTATCATTGTCTTTTTAAAATAACTATCAATTTTTTTAAAAAAAGCATGATAAATTTTTCCTAATCCAATCTTAACTCTCAAGAGACCACAACATTTTTTATTAAAGTAATCACACTAAATTAAAAGTTATTCTGGAGAATAATGATAGTGATCATTCAAACATTTTAAACTTAATTTATTTTATTAGTGTCATAGACCACTTCAAAGTAAATTCAAAGATAAAGCACATTCTTCTTAAAACAGTAACAGAGCTGTGGAACCTAAATGTGAATAACTAATTACAGTAAATAGAATTTTAAAAAAAATAAATAAATCAATTTGTCTGAATACAACAGCATCTAAAAACTTCTTTATGGTAAGTTATGGCAAATACTATAGATAGCAAAGTATTATTTAGCTACATTCAGTGAGACAGACTCAAACTAGTCAAAGAGTAATAGATGAAGATAAATTTGAATGACTAGGGCATTTGTCTAGAAGGAAAGATAATTTGAAACAACACAATAGGGACAAAACAATACAACATGACCTAATGTCTCATTTATTTCTGAAACACACAGACTGCTGTAATGGTAACTCCCCTCAATGACGGTTGTCAGGAGATTGTTAAATCCAACCAAACAGAAAACTATTCTTTAATATCCTGCCTTCATTTTCATAAAAATGTATGTACTTTACACCTGCTTTTTTTCTTAAAGCAGCTGGGATGTGGGAACAAGAGGGAAGCTGTCACAATTCAACATTTTCAAGTGTTGAATCCAAGAAGATTTCCTTCCATTTCACACTGCATCTAGCCATGACAAGGGCAATGAGGCGAAAGGAAGAAATTACCATTTCCTAAAACGGAGACATCATTTAAATGAACTAATGACCGTTTTAAGGGGCATCTCCACAGAGAAAATGTCAATGATATGTTTATTGATTGTAATGCAAATGTAACACACTCTCCAACTAAAATAAGAATAGGAGTGGCTCAATAGTTCCAACACAGGTGGGTTTTTTATTTTATTTTAAAAATAAGTTTATTGTGGTCGCATAATATAAGATGAAAAAGTCAACACAAACCCAAATTCTCACATCATGCTACAGTTGGTTGAATAAGCCAGTACTTAGATGAGGGAATAAAAGGAGAACTCATCAAATTTGCAGATGACCCTAAGCCAGCAGGAATAGCCAACTTCCCAGAAGACAAGCTCAGAATCCAAAAAGATCTTGGCAAACTTGAACAATGGGCCCTATCCAACAACATGAAATTTAATGTGGAGAAAAGCAACCTGGGCAAGAAAAAACAAAGGTACAAGAAGTACACATTAGGCGAAATCTGGCTGAAAAACAGTGACTGTGAGAGGGAGCTGGAAGTCTTAGTGGACGGTCACTTAAACATGAGTCAGCAGTGTGCAGCAGCAGCCAAAAAAGCTAATACAATCCTTGGTTTTATAAACGGAAGCATACAATCAAAATCACATGAAGTATTAGTACCACTTTATAAAGCCTTAGTAAGACCACACCTGGAATACTGCATACAGTTTTGGTCATCACATTACAAAAAAGATGTTGAGACTTTGGAAAAAGTGCAAAGAAGAGCAACTAAGATGATTAAAGCTCTGGACACTAAAACATATGAAGAATGGTTGCAGGATTTGGGTTTAGCTGGTCTAGAGAAAAGAAGAATTATGGGGGACATGATAGCAGTATTCCAACATTTGAGAGGCTGCCACAAAGAGGAGGGGGTCAAATTTATTTTGCAAAGCAGCAGAGTGCAGGACAAGAAACAATAGAAGGAAACTAATCAAGGAGAAAAGCAACTTGGAATTGAGGGGAAACTTCCTAACACTGAGGACAATTAACCAATGAAACAGTTTGCCTTCACACATTGTGGGTGCTTCATCACTGGAGGTTTTTAAGAAGACACTGGACAGTCATTTGTCTGAAATGATACAGGGTCCCCTGATTGAGCAGGGGGCTTGACTAGAAGACCTCCAAGGTCCCTTCCAACTCTATTCTGATTCTGATTTGCTCCTACAGGATGCTAAACTATAACCCATAATTTACAAAAATCAATAGATGGGATCTCTCATTATGCTGAGCAAAACCTGAAAAATCCTACTTTATTCTTTAATAAAAATGTGTGAACATAAATGTCTCTAAGGGGTACTCATTTTCTGAAAAAAATTCTACAAAAGAGAGACAGAGATGCCGGCCTTGAACTCCACAAAGATTCCTTTTGAATTCTAGTTGCAGCCTGGACTGAGAAGTAAGACAAACAAAGAACTCTAGAAGTAGTCAATCACAAACCACTTCCATATTGTCAAGAAAATCACATGAACCTATCCATGTGTAACCACTAGAAGTCAAGCTCATTCAAGATTTCATTGCATGTGTAGTTGCTTACAGAAAGATTACAATATTTCAAATATTTTATGTAAGGAAAAATTAAAAGACTCAACTATGAGCAACAAATAAACAAAGTCCAGGAAGGGACTGAAAGAAAGCAACAATGTTTCCAAAGCACATTGAGCTATGAATAATAAGCCAAAATGGTTAGTTTCATATGACATGCTATGGCAAAACCAAATCCATCATTTTTGGGCTTGGTGCAATGCGTAAACCTAATTTATGTAGAAGATATCTCAGATCACTCTCTTCCAAACCAATGCTTTTGAAAACGATGCTGACTGGGAATAATTTGAATTCTAACCTCAGAGGGTACCAAATTAGAAAAAGTGAATAAGATTAGAAGAAAAAGACATATGCTCTAATCACTTTCTCCACATCAAGGATATTTCATCCTGAGTCTGTTTTAAGAAACTGTTCACAGCAAAGATGTAGTGGGTATTTTAATATAACTGTCTTGATTTATCACTGATTTGTCTTCAACTCCAACTCCTACTCACCAAAAGAACTGCACCAATTTATGCTGGTTGCTGAGGGGAATAGAGTGTGAGTTTATACTTTCTATCTATTTTGAGGAATTCTTCTCTATTTTGGTGTTTGAGTGATAACACGAAAGGGCCCCCAAGGTTTTTGTAGAAAATTAAGTTTCTTTTATTGCACAGCAATAAACCAAGAGAATTTTCAGGGAAGGAAATTTTGCTTTTGTATTGTTTACTGGCTCTCAATTGCATACAACCCACCCTAAAGTTTTAAAGAATGGCATGTGTTTTGTTCTTCAGTGTTGGTCTACAGACAAACAGCTCTTTGTGTCTCTAGGGTTCCTAAGGCACCTGTTCCCCCCACCACTTCATTCCTCACAGTCCACCCTTATTTATCTCTGCATGTTCTGCTTGCTACGCTCGCCAACAAGCTGCCTTGGCCACCACTTCCTACACCTGCCTCAGTCAACCTGTTGAAAGCAAAGGCTCACAGTTGTTAAGCCCAGATATGTGCAATGCTGATAGCAGGCATTTGTTCTGGGGAACCCATGGCACACACAATAGAGTGTGGGAGGGAGTATAAGTGGAAGTGTTTAGTGCTATTTTTGCAATTGGACACTCAGCCAATGAACACCTTAAAATGTTTAGCTGCCACAATCAAGGTCTCTGTAGGAGAATGTAAACATTCAGAGGTGGTCACCTCAGAACGGAATCTTCTGTCTACACTAATATAACATAGATTACACCACAATGAGGAAATCCCCAGTTTGAAATTCATGAAGTGGCCACAACAAGCCAGTTCTCCCATCTACAAGTAACCTTACAGTGCAATTACATCTATGTCTACTCAGAAAAGAGTTGACTGGTTCATATATCATGAGCCATCATTTGCTTAACCTTGTGTTTTTCAAGAAGCCACAATTTTTAAAAATACTTTTTATCCTGCTTTTATTATTTTTTATAAATAACTCAAGGCAGTGAACATACATAATAGTCCTCCCTCCTATTTCCCCCACAACAACAACTCTGTGAGGCAAGTTGGGTTGAGGTGGAATGTCTGGCCTGAAATCACCCAGCTGGTTTTGCTGGATCTAAACAAATAGACCAAAATTAAATGAACTTTAATTTGTAAACCCAGCATGGAGATCAACAGGGCTTACTGGAGTATTACAGACTTAAAGAGTTAATTAATTAAAGACTTACAGAGGGGTGTTTTTTAAGGACTGTGGTGATGATCTGGGATATCTTCCAAGATGCGATGCACTAATCACCCCAAGTACCCCTCATGTTGAGCTGCACAAAACAGAATTGAGAACCAGATTTCATCTTTTAGTCTTTTGCCAGAAGTCATGCTGTAAAATGTGAACACAACTCACTTTTTGATCAATGATGGTGTTGATCAAAACAACACCAAAATGGTCTTTCATTTAATCCTAACATTACCTCGATTTATACATTGGTTACATTAAATACTGTTAATTATTCACCACATATTTAAAAACATTCCCTTTCTGTCATAATAAACATTATAATTTGTCAAAAATTACGGGATAGGATCTGGTAGTGTTGCAGGTTAGCACTGCATTGTAAATTAAACTGATTTTTTTTACACTGGAATAAAAATGGATTAGTATAATTACAAGGTCAGGAACAGTGTCTAGAACAGGAAAAGGGACCACACAAAGCTGTGCAAAGAAAATGAAAAATTGGAGACATGTTGCTTTCCAAACCTATGGCATTGTTAGTCAACTTAAACAAAACAAATAGTTCTGTGGAAGTTTATGAAAAAAAGCTAATTAAACCAGGGGTGAAATCCTCCTGGTTCGCATAGGATCGGAAAATCCGGTAGTGATCGTGCCGAGTGGTTCAGCGATCCGGTAGTGATGGCGAAGCAAAGCGCCTGGATGTCATTACTTCCTGGTGCGCGTGAGCGAAGCACACACGTGTGTGCAATGGGTGCACTTCCAAACCAGTAAAGAAGATAAGTAGATTTCACCCCTGAATTAAACAGGTCTCTGATTATCCAAGGATTGCCAACTTTTTAAAAAGTTTATTACGTCTTAAACAAGAGACAAAATATAAAGAAACAAAAAAGGAAATTAAAGGTCAGAAATAAAGGAAAAATTAAAAGTGCAGGAAAAGGAACAAAAAGAGTAGAAAAAGAATGACCTCCAACTTTCTTCGGCACAAAAATAAATGTAAAATAAATTATAATAATATAGAGCATATATAATAATACAGAGCATTTACATAACCATGAACAGGATGTAATTGTCAAGTCCCAAAATTTAAATTTCATTTCTTTCGGTTTCAAGCAAAAAGTCCAACAGTGGTCTCCAATTAGAAACAAAGCTGGACAAAATCTTTTCTTTGATCAAAGTAGTCAATTTTGCCATCTCAGCTAATTCCATTAACTTCAGCATCCACTCTTCCATTGTAGGAATTTGTAAGCCCTTCCATCTCTGTGCATACTGTTACAGTTGCTGTTATTGCTATATAAAGCACTACCAACTTTTAAGTGTAACAACAAAAAGAGCCTCAAAAAGACTAATTTTCACTGTCCCATCCAGAGAATCAAGAATCCCAGAGTCACTGGGAGTCAGATGGCATATACATTTATTAGTATTATCATTAAATGCTCTGCATTTAAATCATGTTGCTGCAAGTCTAAAGGGGCAAACAAATCCGTGAATATTCCTTGCAGTTTAGAAGATTCTGATACTTGAAGTGCTGCGAATCTAAAGCAGAACTAACACTCCATCCATATCTGTTGCCTCTTAAGATTTCAGATGATAAGCAAGAACAGTTTGCTGGCTAACAGTGCTGGAAAGCTTTTGCACCATGAGAATCCATATTCCTTGTGTCCCCACTAATCAATTTTTCCTCCCCTTTGCTCAGAGGCCCCCCATAAATGTCTCTTTCTGACTCAGCATGAAAGGTACTAGTATTCTTTAAAGGTGACACTTACTTTAAGTGAGCTCAGCTGGGACTACTTTGGTAGACTGGTGCCTTTTTTATTGCCAGCAGCCCTGCTGAGTTCCTGGTCATGCTGAGTTCTTTTAAAAGACATGGCAATTTTCTGCATCTCCTCCACAGCTTATATCCACAAAAGTGAAAAGTGTTAAAAGTAGCTTTAAGACTTGCCCCCCACAGTGATGTATTCTGGCTCCCAGCCTTGACATAGGTTTTCTGGTATGATATGTTCCCAAGAGATACAGTCGTCTTTGTCTCCAAGCTGACTTGGAGTCAATTGCTTCAAAAGAACTGAGGCCATAAATGGGGTTCTTTTTTTGTTTTTTTGCATTCAACATACAATGTGCAAGCCAGGTTTAGTCAGTTCAATTGTAATGGAAGTGGAACACCCACCCACACACTCCATATGTCCTTCCAATATCCAAAATTCATCCTTTCTGTGTGTTCACACGGACTCCACAAACATGCTACAATCTTCCAAGATCTTAGTATTACCATTCCAAGAATTATAAATTTGTTTGATGTGTAGACATGCCAGGCTATTCCTTAACTTCCAACCCAAGGAAAGTTTCTTACCTCTTAATGAGAATTGAAATATAAATACACAAATGCAGTTTTCATTTTTTGTGCAATCTTTTCTTAAAGATTTTTGTTAAATAGAAAATTAAAAACTAATGCAAACTGATATAAAGTGAGAAAAAGAAAAGAAGAAATTAAAGAAAAAATAAAAGTGCAAGGAAACAAAAAGAAATAAAAGATACAAAGAAGTGGCTTCTAATTTTCTTTACAACATTTTTAAGTACAATTATAAATATAACTCTTACTCTGTGGTTACAATATAACACTCTTCTCTCTTTTTCTTTTTATTCTGTTTCCTGCAAAAAATCTATAAAGGGTTGCTTCTTGTGCTGAAAGCTACAAAGGGGTTTTTCAGGCACAACCTGGATTTCTCTTCCATATTCTCAGTACGGCTTGTCTAACATAATGATTTTTAAAATCCACATTAACCTTGTTGTACCACAAATATCCATGCCACCCAAATCTCTGGTTATGTCCTTCTAACTCAGAAAGCTTTCTGTTTTTCAGCAACAGCTACTCTTTGATGCAAAACAAACAACAACCTACAAAATACAATTTCAAGTGAGGGGAAACCAATTCTCCTCTTTCCCTTACATCTTGTAACACTTTATGTTTAACTCTTGTCCCCTCCCCCATAAATTTAAATGTATCTTTTTGCCACTGTTTAATGGTGCATCAGTTGTCAAAACAGGTATTGTCTGAAACAAAAAACATCATTCTAGACAAAACATTCATTTTTACCACAGAACTTCTTCCCAGCAATGACAATTGTGGTTTCTCCCATCTTAACATAACATTTTTAATTTCATTCCATGTATTCACATGAAATAATATATTTCAGTTCATATTTGACCTAGTGTCACCCAGATATTTTACCTTTTTCTCAATCTTAAAAGACTGTTTAAGTCTTTTTCTGTTCAGTCCCCTATTGTTATATTTTTGTTAATGTCTCATCTTCTGCTTATTAATCCTGAAATTTGCTAATGCATCAGATTCTTTTAATTTGCCTATTAATATTTCAATTTTCATTAAAAGGCAGTTTTCACACTGTCACATAGTTGTAGCAGATAAAATAGGGGAGGTAAAACTGTTTAAAACAAGAAAAAATTAACAAGTGGCATTATAAAATAAAACTTTTAATTTTAATATTTTTTCTCTAAGCTACCTTGAATTTTTACTGGAAAGGCAAAATATAAATAACTTGCAATATTTTAAATAAAACAGAGAGCAATTCTAACCTCCAGATAAGATTAGAATAGGGTGGCTAACCTCAACACAGAAGGAAACAGGAGCTCCATCAACATAGAGACTCATCTACCTGGAGGCCCTAATTACATCCATGGATGGCTCTACAAGTATAACTCTAGCCTTGGGCATTCAAAGGACAGAGCAGCTTTGGACCAGCAGGATCACAAATTTTTCCCTTCTTTGAAATTGCACCAAGGTCAAATTCCCTGGCTTCTGGGCTTCTCTACCGCCCTTTTCCTCCCCCCTCTCCCTCATTAATATAAGTTTTTGTTTTAATAGTTGGCCAAATAGCTTAACAAAGCTGTTATGTCAACTTCTGGCATGAACTAACAGGCTTTAGAAGTAGTAGAAGATCTAATACTTTGTTCTCTACCCAGGGTTTCTCCAAGACTGTTCTCCATGTCTGTCTAAAGAGCCTCTGTTCAATTGCTTTTTCTTCACTAATACATGTTTCCCTAAGAAATTTATTCAAGCTCTTCCAAAAACAGTTTCCCTTATGAACCCTTTAACATAAAGCCTGAATTCTTATCCATTGTAGAAGTCGGATGGATGGATGGATGGATGGATGGATGGATGGATGGATGGATGGATAAGTAGACAGACAGCAATGAAATACTATGCACTTCTGTAGATGCCTGGTTATACATTGATTTCAGAATAGTCTGTTACCTAAGATGCATGTATATGTTTTCCTTTTTTATCTTTGTCTTCATTTTCTTACCATCATTCTATAAGCTTCTCTGGGCAGGGACCAACATTTTTCTACCTACCATGTTCTTTGATAGAATGGTGCAATATAGCTGACCCTAACAACTGGTCAACAGATAACATTAAAACCTTTTTCATTCCATACAGACTTCCCATGCCACTGTAATTATATCCTTTTCATAGGTGATGTATGTATGTGTGTGTTTTCCTACTGCGTTTACAGAAATTCAATACACACACAGAAATAAAAGGAGTGCCAAGACAAATAGATTACGTATCAGGGTTGGCAGATCATTGCCTAGTAATTTACTTTTGATCTTTAAAATGTCTAAAAAATACAACAGGCATATTTAATACATGGCAAAATAGTACCAATTGCATTTTTTCCCACTTCCAGTTACTATGTTGCCTCCAGCACAGAAAATCAAAACAAATACAAGGCTAGACTGAAATATAGCTGTAGGATTCTTACAGTCTACAATCATATGTACTGGCTGTAGGTATTACTTTCAAAGGTTTGCCACAAGCAGTGATAAGATGATGATTTAATGCAATTCCATTATCAATATGTGTATTATACTCTTCCCAATTCCAATAGAAGAGAATATCTATTGCTTAGGGTTGAACTAATTAGGAGTTTTCTTCTCGAGTATTTTTTTTAAGTAAATAAGATTGTTTACAATTGATTTTATCCTAAACTATCTCTCCTCACATTATGATCATCAATCATCACCTTTACCTATGTGTTAGTTTGATGAAACTAATCTGAAGATGGAGAGACCTTTGAAACAGTTGAGCCACAGATTATGGTTTAAATCAAAATTAAAGAAACCAGGTCACAATGTCATAACCAAATGCATTCTAGCTTTATTATATTATTTTCACTTTAATGCAGGGGTGTCAAACTCAAGGCCCAAGGGCTGGATTCGGCCCGCAGGGTGCTTAGATCTGGCCTGTGGGGCCGCCCTGGAAATAGCAAAGGACCAGCCCACGATGCCTCTGCCAGTGAAAACGGAGCTTGGGAGGGCCACCCACAGCCCTCCTTCACTGGCAGAAGGTTGCAGGAGGCCGTTGCAGCAAAAAATGGAACTTGTGAGGGCCGCAGGTAACCATCCCAAGCTCTGTTTTTGCTGAGGGTTGTAGGAGACCGTTGCAGCTGAAAATGGAGCTCGGGAGCTCGTTTTCACTGGCAGTGTTCAGGCCACCAGAGGTGCCCCTGACATGAGTGACATCAAGCTGGCCACACATACCCTGGCCCCCTGAGGTCAAACACAATGCTGATGCGGCCCTCAAAGAAATCAAGTTTGACAAGCTGTCTGTTTCTATCGGTTTGAACCAACATGCAATCAATATATCATGGTTTTGTTTAAACCAAATATTCTCCTTGGAATTTTTAAAAACTAACATTCTTACCAAACGTTAATTTGACTCTATTTTAAATTAAAATTTTACAACTTTTATATATTTCAGATGGGAGCCAGTTTGGTGTAGTGATTAGAAGGCATCAGGCTAGAAACCAGGAGCCTGAGAATTCTAGTCCCACCTTAGACACAAAGCCAGCTGGGTGATCTTGGACTAGTTGCTTTCTCTCAGCCCTATGAAGGAAGTAATGGCAAAACACTTTGGAAGAAAAAAACCTTTCAGATGGAAAATTATAACTTAAAATGCAAGACAAGTGATAAAGAGTACAAATTAACATATTAAAACAAAAAAGGAAAAATACTTTGTGTGTTTGTAAAATTAAGCAAAAGGATAATAGACAGACAGATATAAAAAGACATAAAAGATCTGAATGAAGATTGTCTGCTTTTGTCCAGAGTTAATAATCATGTGGGGGTAGTGAAAGTATAGATTAATAATAAACAAAAAAGACTAACATTCAGGCTATTACAGATATAGATGAAAATAGAAATAGGCTGGTGGAATCTGCATAGTTCCAGTAAAAGGGCAATAATGGAAAAACCAGGAATGAATTTTAAGGAAGACTGTTCAACATTCTGAATGAATGTGACTGGTACAAAAGAAAAATATTTTGATAAGTCACATTTTGTTGAGAGGGAAAAGTACAAAAATGTGATTGAAAAATTCAGGCATACAAGTATGAATGAGAATGATTTGCACTTCATCAGTTTATGCTGAGTCTAGGCCCATAAAGATTGACTTATGCCTCCAATGTTATGGAAATATAGAAAAGGTGCAGACTATGTCATCAGCCTTAGTTATACAATATGCAACATCTCCTGCTAACAGTATATTTTGCACATTTTGGCAAGTATTTCATAAGGGCAATCAAAGCCCACTTTTATCATGAGCAATACTCATGCTGTTTTCTGTATCTAGAGGCTAACTTGCAAGGCATCATACTGCTTGTCTATATCCTACCCAATTGAAGCAGAATACTGGCATGCAGTGAATGTCGTGAGATGTACTGAATTTATATTTATATAGTTATTATTTCTAAATCTCCATCAATACATGCAGGTTTATAAATGAAAAAATGCAAGCTTATGCAGATATATCCTCTTTTCCATTATGCATTTGCCATTCATTGGTAAATGTATGCATTTTTCCATTAAAAAAGTAAATAAAGCTTTTTTATTTATATGCAAGAAAGTTATAATAGTTTTGACTCATACTGCGGAAGATAATAACACTGTTAGAATTGTGGTTCTATTCAAACATTGCATTTTCATCCTGAAAAAAATCATCTTATGCCAGGCATTCAGTGAAAGGGAGAAAAAATAATCCTTCATTTCACAACCGATGGACTTAAATTTGCCCTACACTGAGAAAATATTATTTGGTCCTTGGTGTCTAAAGATTAAGATCATTTGGGAAAGGGTCAGATAAGCATATTACAGATGACAGAGTCTTTGTGTCTCAGTAGAAGAGAAACGTGGTTCTTTATTTTTGATAATTTTTTACTGCCAAATATTGCCTGGTGAGAATTTCCTACAATGAAAACAGACACTAATTTCAGACCCTGAAGTACCGCTATCATCCTCATTCAGCCATGCATGGAAAATCCCAGTCAACTGCTTTAATCCCCCTCCAACTGTGCAAGAGAAGCTGTGTTGATCATCATAAAAGGTTATAGGCCAGTAGATTGTACAAAGGGACTAGTAAATATTTCCCCCTTCCCCAAGGCAATTCTAAACAATGAACGCACTGGCAAATAGTAGTTTGATTAGAAAGGTACTACTCCCTGAAGCACATTACTGTAAGTTTATGGAAGGAATACATTATGTTAGTGAAATGTGTTTATATTAGAGAATTTTGAATTCATATCTCAATGTTTATGTTCTGAGATGAGTCTCAAAATTGGACTTAGGTTGAAGGGTATGAGCAGTGGCAAAGGAAGAACAGAACAAAATGGAAGTTTTATTTTTTGCTAACAAAATTGAGAAAAGTAGGGGTTATTCATCCATCTAAAATGGTAGTTGAGATTCTTAGAAACTGAGGACATTGATAAATCATCAGATAGTTTGGCTTGAGAAAACAGTTTACCTTACTTTAACAATAACAATTGTTTGCTAAAAGAAGGCAAACCTAATACAGTTAATTACCACACTACAGTGAGGGGATCAGTAAGAAACTCCACTCAAAGCCTGAATATCTTCCAGAGTTTTCTTGGTTTTGGCACCAGTTTTCATTCCGGTCAACATGGGAAAATTCAATCTCAATATTGAATACTGTTACTAGTAGGCCTAAATCAGACTAAAGGCCATTGTTTAAGTCTGAAACTGTTCCAGTTTGGACATATGGTTTTCAAGCAGATGGATAAAGGGCATCTGTACCTATGGTGGAATGGAGATAAGTCTCACAGTTTGGGGGGCCGGGGGGAGGGAGTGGGTTAACACAAACAGTTAAGTTTCCAAAATATTTTTGCTTCCAATTCAGTCAGATTTTCTTCCTCTATTAAATGTAAGACACTCTATGAATTTAACAGATTCTTCACCAAGATTCCAATGATGAAAAAAAAAAAAAAACATTAGAACATATGAAGAAATCTGGTTGGAGATACACACACCTATAATCCTGGAATAGTAGGGATTATTATTCACCCAATAGGGCTAAGAAGATGTTCTTCAAATAAGAGGGAGAGGGTCAAGAGAAACTATTGATTTGTTACTCTGTGAAAGAATTCATATTACAGTTATTGGGTTAGGTAGTTAGGTAGTTTATATCTGTCACATACAATCCATCATGCAGGAAACAAGATAAATAGGATGCCACCACCTTTTGCCCCTAAAATGGTTTCACAAATCAGGGGGTTAGAGGTTACATTCCCATCTTTAACTGGCCTTTCTGTTCAGATGCACATAGTGAAAGGAAAAAGATAGTTATTCTCAATGAGAAAAAGACAGGGAAGAGATTTGTATGAATCAATAGCAAATAACAAGATTTTTGTCTTGTTCGTTTTATTGTTTATTTATTCAATTTCTATACCACCAGATCATTTATTTAATTCAGTAAAATCAGCATCATGCTTAACTACACCAACTACTGTGTCATTAACATAGGTAAGCTTAAACAGCAAAGGCCTTTGGTACAATTTAATTTTTACTACTTTGTGGAATGGTGCTAAAATCTATACAAATCTAGTTAGGGACAGGAAGACTATTTCATAAAATGAAAACTATTATTGGGAAACACTGCTACTGATTTCATTCCTCTCTTGATAAATATGAATAACTTCCTCTCCTGGGATAAACACATCAGACAGGATGGTTCTTCTTGGAAATGGTGGTCCTGAAAGAACCCAAGAATCAAGCCAAATATAGGAACAGAAAGGTCAAAAGCAAGACTTTGAATTGTAACTAAATAATTGGACAACCAATGTACCCTCCCTTCAGCCATGGTGTAATATGGCTGAATGGCTTTCATCCAGCACACTTCAGTATTTGGTACCAACTGCAGTTTCCAAGTCATCTGCAAATGCAGCTATGTGTATGTAAAACACACTACAGCAGCAGTCCAACCAAGCACTGGAAGTCATAAGTTTCTGTTGAAAGATCTTGCCACAATGGATAGGTGCATCGGTCAGAACTGGACAAAGGCCCTCCTGGCCATGGAATCTACTTGGCCAGACAACACTTGTTATGAGTCCAGAAGGACACTCAAGGTACAGCCCTGGGGGTATTTTTCCAAAGGAAAAGCCACCCCATCAGACTTATAACTAGAGGAGAAAAAAAACCATATGATTTTCAAGACAAACAGTAACTCCATAATCCTCCATAGGATTTAATTTCAGCCTGTTTCATCCTTTCCATGCTCTATAGTCTTCAAGTATTGGGTCAAGATTTCCACAGAATCTCTAGTTTGATTTGGGGTGGCCATTTAGTACTGATGTTATCTTACACAGAACCAATAGTGATCATTAACAGTAGATCCATATAGCTATTTAAAAAGTAGGGTAGAGGGCAGAGGTGAAATCCAACTTTTTTTTACTACTGGTTCTGTGGGCATGGCTTGCTGGGCGTGGTGTGGCTTGGTGGGCATGGCAGGGGAAGGATACTGCAAAATCTCCATTCCCTCCCCACTCCTGGGGAAAGGATATTGCAAAATCTCCATTCCCACCTCACTCCAGGAGAGGGATACTGCAAAATCCCCATTCCCTTCCCACTCCTGGGGAAAGGATATTGCAAAATCTCCATTCCCACCTCACTCTGGGCCAGCCAGAGGTGGTATTTGTCGGTTCTCCGAACTACTCAAAATTTCTGTTACCAATTCTCCAGAACCTGTCAGATCCTGCTGGATTTCACCCCTGGTAGAGGGAAACAAGCTGCATGGACTTTACTCAAAAGGGTCCAATATGCTAACCCCTTTTTCTTGTCCTCAACCAATTGTATTTGCCCATTCAGGAAGGAGTACCTAAAACCTTCAACCTTCACATGCAATTCAAAAGGGTACCATGACCAATGGTACTAAATCCCACTATAAATCAGGCGTGAAATGCTCCCGGTTCAGCCCGGATCACCCAATCCAGTAGCGATGGAGGCGGGTGGTTTGCAGAACCGGTAGCAAAAATCCCTGCCCCCGCCCATGCCCAGCTGAGCCGCACGATCATCAGCTGAGAGTCGGGAGCCGATCTAATCAAGGGGCTAATTAGCCTATGCTGAAGCTCTGCGGGCCAATAAAATTACAAAAAAACACCGAACCATTTGTTAAATTGTTGGCTCGCCCGCCCCTCGCCCACCACTATTTATTGGCAATAAATAATGGTGCGGAGGGGCGGAGCAAGGGGCAGGCTTTGAAGCCCCGCAGCAAGAATTTAAACAGTTTTTTTTCCTCTAGCCATCAGCTGGGACTCAGGAGGCAGCAATAGATGGGAAGTGGGCGGAGTAAGCGAACGGTCAGCGATCCAACAGAGCAGAGAGTGAGGGTGAGTGAAGGCTTGGGGGGGTGAAAGAGAGCTTTGGCGACCCCTGTGAAATGGCCGTTCGACTCCCAAAAGGGTCGCGACCCCCAGGTTGAGAACCGCTGAGCTAAGCTAAATCATAATTTGCAAACCACAGGATTTGGCTTCATGCAATGTGCCAAAACTAAGAACAACAAAATGATTTTTGCAATGTGTGAACCCAACCAATGTAAAGACTAAGTTTATCAGTTTATTCAATATGGATCCAGCTGAGAAGGAAAGACTAAACCTGGCTCTCAGACGCTGTCGTAAAGGTCAGAAATAGATTTACCTTATTTGGGGGATATCCTTGACGAACCAATTTTATATCCATAACTATAATTAATATCTTCAGAAAACATAAAGCAAAATACCTGGAAAAAGAACAGAAATGTGGGCAAAACCAACCTATTCAATAACCAGGCCTCACTGAAATTATATTACAGGGATACAGTCACCATGCAGCTGTATATAGACATTCCTTAGTTGTCTTTACAATGTCCAACTCTACTGTACATATGAATATTTGCACACACCTCAGCCATGTAATAACAAGTTTACTGTAATATATAAAAACCAGAATGTTGTAAGTTCTCCATTAATGTGTTTTACTGTCATACTGTTATTGTCCTCTCAAACTGTTCAGTGAAGAGTACAAGTTCTCTAACATCTCTAACGGAGCCATTAGCAGTTCTATTCGCAATCTTTTGAATTCTAAATGAACTCATATCAGGCAGTTTGCTTTCTGCATGTTTCTAAGGCAGAGGAAGTGGGCTCAGGTCTCATAAACCCTAATATTATGTTATGCTTACTTTTTCAGGAAGTTCTACTATACTCAGTTGTATGGTTCATAATAAATATTTGGGATGAGTGTACAATCTTAATGCAACAGAAAACTGCTGCTGAAATAACCAAACTTATTTCCAAAGCTTTGGAATCATGATATAAATATGAGAGAGAGAAATTTAAACTAACACAGTTAAAGCAGCAATGTAGACATTTCAGTTCCCGTGTACTTGCTCTGTCTGCAGCTTACTCAAGTAGATCATTATTTACATTATGTTTCTAACATACACACACACACACAATTATTTTCAACTCCATGCATAGCTGTAAGGTGGGATTTGTCAGAGTGTTGTCACATGTATGCCATATATATGCACAACAAAAATATTTGCCATTTTATAACATAGTTTGTCTTCACGTTTTCACACTAGATGTAAAAGCTCTCAAAATATACTACTGCAAAACCTTGTCTCACTGACCCACCAAAGATTGCAATTAGCGAGAAGGGAAAGCTGATTAAACAGCCAGGTTTTCTGCTAGGACAGTGATGGCAAACCTTTTTGGCACCAAGTACCCAAACTGGAATGTTTGTGCGTGCATGCACATGCGTGCACCGGAGCGCCAGAAACTCGAACACCAGGTGGCTGGTGCGCATGCACATGCCAGCCACATGATCTTCTGGTTTCCAGCGCACGCATGTACACCAACCATCTGGTCTTTAGGTTTCCAGCGCTCCAGCACAGGTGAAGACCAGCTGCCCACTGCACATACTCGCACCAGAAATCAAAAAAGGAGCTGGCAATGGCGCACATGGTACAGAGAGGGCTCTGCATGCCACCTCTGGCATGCGTGCCATAGGCATCATGGTGCTAGGATGATTTGTATTGCATCTGTAAGTTGGCTATACATATCTGGTCACAGAATATCTCAGGCAAATACAATTTTAGCAAGGAATGGTCTGAAATGAATGTACAATTTATTGTAGTGTCAATTGCAGAAGAATCCAAAAATTTCCTATCATCCCGCTCAAAAATCTCCACACAGATTTTTTTTAAAGAATAGCCCTCTCCCCAATCCCATCTTCCAATCTATCTGCAAAAGTTCCCTTGGTAGAGTCTAAGAAAGGTTGACAATGTGGCATGAATGGATATCCTACAAAAAATCTAAATTCTACTGTGAAAACACTGAAGTCACATATGAATAACCACACTGGAAAAAAGAGGCAAAATCCTGGAGGAGGAGAAGGCAGAAACTGAATCTCCATCCTCTTTTACAAACCTGCTCTTTTTATTAGCACTTCCTCCAACTAACCCATCAGCTCTTTTGGAGTCAACCGATTACAACAATCCAAAGTCTCTGATCAGATTCAACCAGTTAAATCTAGATGAGAATAAAATCCTATATGCCTAAATTCACATTGCATGTTTTCGTGGGATAGTTAAAGCCCTAGTAATTGCATATGCATAGCATATTCAGCTAAGTTAGTTGATTTTGTGGCTTATTGCATTCTGTGAGCTCAGTAGTCTATGGTTTAATGTAGTTATGTATCAACGAAATGAGTTAATTCATTAACCAAGATAAGCATGTGTGAGAATACCCAGTGATTCAGGGATTAGAAATTAGGTACATGGATTTTTTTCTAATTTATTTTAAGATTGAAATCTTTTGTTTATACTAATAAAAACTTGTAAAAAGTATGTATGGCAAAATTTGTAAAAGACAATGCAACACTAGGGTAAGTTCTGACAGGTATCTGAGAAAACTATGAAGCAAGACAAAATGCAGCTAAGAGAAACAATAAAATCTGCTTCAATAAATGCAATATATTAACACAGGGTTTCTCAACCTTGGCAACTTTAAGATGTGTGAACTTCAACTCCAAGAACTCCAAGGCTAGGTGGCTCAGTGGCTACGACACTGAGCTTGTCGATCAGAAAGGTCAGCAGTTCGGTGGTTCGAATCCCTAATACAGGTCTCCTGCGTGAGCAGGGGGTTGGACTAGATGACCTCCAAGGTCCCTTCCAACTCTTACTGTTAAATTCCCTTGCTGGATGTGGAATTCTGGGAACTGAAGTCCACTCATCTTAAAGTAGCCAAGATTTGGAAACTCTGTATATATAACCTATATTTAATTTCAATCCTGATTCTCTCATGTGAACTAGGGATGGTACAAATTGTAATCCAATGCCTATCTAAAGGAAATTTGGATGGAGAAATCTGTGTTAAACAATTGCAGCAAAACTCATTCAGTATTTTCTAGTGCTGGAGCAGAGAGATGGTTCAATGTTGTTGTACTACCGATCTCAACATTTCTTTTCACTATGTTGAGTGGGACTGCTGGGAGTTATAGTTCAATTACTTTGGAAGGCCATAGATTTCCCATCCCTGACCTAGCATATGTTAAACCACAGTTGACCTATATAATTTCTGGAATTTGGTTTACATTAATTAACTAATGAGATTGAAAAATAAAATGCAATGACATTTCTGCTTTTTTCACAACACAGAAGCAATATTAAAATACTAAATGGTAAATTTTTCAGCCATAACCCCTGCTCTCTAAAAATCTATTTTTGACTGTCATTTCCCATAATGAAGCTATCATGCCAGTTAAAATCATCACACATATTCAGCATAATTCAATAGAGTCAAGTTGCTTATGCCAATTGTTTAAAAATTCATGTAGGATTTTTTTCTTTCTTTTCAGTGGAATTATAATCTAAGCATGAAAGAGTAAACAGCAAATAATGTGAATACCAAAATAATCTTTGTGTATCATTACGTTTTAGGTAGAAGAGTTTATTGACAGTTGTTTGTGGTTGTGGTATGTGTGTATGTGTAATTTATGCCCCCATATTTTATATCAGAGGGCTCATTTTCACAATATAGGTGTCCCCAGAGAAGTACTGATGATGTTACCTAGTTTAGTAATAAAGCCTCAGCAAGAAAGCCAGTAAGCTCAGACAGTTCCAAGGACCAGACAGTAGAAAGTACATCAGAGAAGCAGTGGTTGTACAGAATGACTATAACATAAACGTTTAGTTCCTCAGGAAAACTGCTCTAATAGCTCATGCTGATACATTTATTTATTTCATTTATGTATTGTA
This sequence comes from Pituophis catenifer annectens, assembly GCF_029215685.1. Taxonomy (NCBI): domain Eukaryota; kingdom Metazoa; phylum Chordata; class Lepidosauria; order Squamata; family Colubridae; genus Pituophis; species Pituophis catenifer. The sequence goes on along the minus strand of NW_027256883.1, from coordinate 169,299,663 downwards.
CTTGCAAGCCATCCCACAGCCCATGTCCATAGCAGGCATTTTGAGGAATACAGCAGATTACAGTTGCCATCAGGAGCAACTGTGTTAATGCTTCCATTGTATTTGAATGACAGCCCAGAAAATGCTCACTGACTTTCTCAAGAGGACAATAATATATGACTCTGCACATAAAGTATGCTTCTTATAAACAGAACACCCTGTTTAAAAGTATGGAGACCTATGTGTGAGAATGCCAATGTTCTAGGAGCAGAATTATTTTAAAAAGTGATTGCAAAGGAGCTAATCTGATGGGCAGTGACCAATGATGACACCAGAACCCAGCCAGAATTTACAAACAATCTTTTTAAAACTATAAAACAATATAAAACATAAACACAAAAAGGAGAAACCGGTGCTCTGGAAAAACAACCAGTCCTCATTCAGTACATAAGAGCAACACATAATCCTATTCCAAATCCCTTAGCAAACAACAATGCCTTGACTGGAAGACTGAGCAACATTAACACAGCTTTCTTTACATGTTGTTTTTCGTTTTTTGGGGAGAAATCCCCCCACCCCGCAATCTGTATGACAAGAATTGGTTCTTTCCAATGACCATCTGACTCTCTGCCTACCCAAATCTTCATTTTGACTGAAGAAGTTATTTGGAGGAGTAACGAAAGGTCTGTTTTAATAAACTTTGGTCCGGTTCTCATGATTTAACCTTTTAAGATACTTTTGGCCTGGATGATTGAATTATTTACAAGATACATTGACACAGCTGATTTCCAGGTATGGCTCAGGTGTGTGGGAGATTCATGATGGGGAGCCCTGATAGGTTTCTTTAGTAGTGCTGCCGAACAGCAGTTCTCTTCAATTATATCAGAAGTGACCTTACATTCCCATAATGATGTCACATCAGAGGCAATTAAATTGACTTCTTAGAAAACATTTTTAAGTGGACATAAAGGCAGGTTTCAGCAGCCAACCTTTCCAAGATGTTGGAGCTCTGGCAGCTGCCCATAAAAGTCAGGTGTCAAGACTGACTCCACAATAGTGCCTCAGGAAGAGATTTCACAGTTTAGATGCCACAACTGGAAAGATTCTCTCCTGCTCCCTAAGGACAGACTGAGATGTTACAAATGACAATAAGTGGGTAGTAGTTAACTCCCAGGATGATGGTATCACATTACACGCTGAATATTTCTAGATGCCATAGGGGTGAAAGGAGGAAAATATGTGAGACAGCTGTCTTTGTTGACAAACATGTGTCATTTGTGCAGACTACTTTTCTTCATAGAAGCAGGGATTCCCTATACATGTTTATTTCAAGAGAACAGTTAGGAAGATCTTACATTTTCAATATTCAAAATTAAATGAAGATCTTTACAAAATAACAACAGATAAATCTGAACCTTATTTTCTCCACATGGTTAATTCTGTACTTCATTTTTAAAAAATGCCTGAAACCTGCAAATCTCTATGTTTATTGCCAAATAAATGATTTCCTTTGTCCTAAGCGAAGAAAAATTTGCTTGTTAGAAGTGTTGGCTGCACAGACCTGACAAGCAACAAAAGTGTTAATAGCAAAAAATGATATTCTAATAAATAAAACTGTAATAATCTTGCAGAAAGCAAAGACTGCACACAAAATGTTGTTATGCAATCTTAGGTTAGGTTTGGGATTTAGGAACCAGCATATGCGCCAGATACCTTTTGTCTCACCTCCAGATCAACCATGCTAATTCTGTGATGCACAAACATTAATGGCAGGTAACTGGGTCCAAAGCCTCAACCCCATCCATTTTAATTTTTCTGCAGTGATGCAGAAAATATTTTTACTAGCAAAACAACAAAAGCAAAGAGATCCTAGCCTGAGACTTTGGAAACTATTAAAGTAAGGAAAATTTGAAGTCAATTCAAATATGATGTTGAAGAAGGTCTCAATTTGCTATGCAGTGTGTACTTGCCAGATAAAGCTGCCCAAGACAAACTACTAGGTTCACTCATCTATATGTTGCAATCCCGAAAATGAGCTAACTCAGTAACTGAGTAAAGTATATTGTACAACATTAAAAAGCCATGTTTGGAACATTAATATTCTGAGATGCACACTTGAAATGTCAGGATTAGTATCAAAAAGGTCTCGCTATATGCTTCAAAGGATATTATAGATTTCTCCTTCCAGGAACAATTAATTATTTTTGTTATATTTATATTTTAGTTTTTCTACAGGAACTCAAGTTGTATATAGCATTCCCTATTCCAAATATTCTTCACAAGAACCCTGGGAAGTAGATTGAACTGAGAGAGAACAACTGCCCCAGAGTCACCTAGAAATGTCCATGGCTGAGGCTAGATATTCTGGTCCCAATCCAACATTTTAACCACTACATCACATTGGCTCATGCCACTCCAGAGGATTTCCCAAAACTATGACAGCTTTTCTAGCGATTTTATACCAAGAAGCTTTGACATAATTCCTATGTATCTCAGCTTATATCTATATATTTCAAAAATGCAGCATGTTGAAAATGCCCTTTAAAGTTTATTATTCCATATAACAGTTTTGTGTCTTAGGTGAGTGTGTCCTTTGAACTCTTGCAATTATTGACCATCCAATTCTACCTGGGTACACTAACAAAATGGACCAAACTCCAACACATGTCCAGCACCCAGCTGCCCCAGAGATCAGTGGAGCAATAGTTATCATGTCCATCACAGTTTGCCTCTTGTACAGAGCACAGGTTAGGGCACTTGAATGCTCCTCCATTTTACAGGTTTTATTCATTCACATGAGTCATGGTGCCACTTAGGTCTAATAATAAACAAAGGCACAGTCCATCTACCCAGAATAAACTGGGATTTAGTTGCATTGCATGCCACTGTTTATTCTGCTATACCTAACTGATTTTATAGGATCAGACCTTCAGTACTTTAATTATAGAACAAGCCCTGAAAATAGTATCTTTTAGGCAGAAAAGGCAAGAGAAAATTGGGACACAGATGATTATCAAAATTTCTGTAACTTCAGCCAAAATACTGTGGCTGCATTAGTGCTGGGGACAAATGTTATTCACTTATTGTAAAACTGATTCTAAATACTATCTGACACTACCTGAAAGTAGAACAGGCAGAATAAACAGGATTACTATTATTTATAATCCAACAATGAAATGTTTATGGTTTTGTGTCCCACATCTCCCTTAGAAAATGCACATCATGTATAAAGTTTCTTGCACTCCTATCCCATACATTCAATTTAAAGATAGACCCTGAAATTACGATAAAATAATACTGCAACTAAACTAAAGGGCAGTAAAGGGCAAGAGCCAAAACAGACTGATCAGTCTTCAAAATGTAAGTGTTGAAACACTGTGTGATTTAGAAAGAACTTGATGATCATACACATGCTACAAATAAACATCAAGGAGCTTGGTGCAATCTTGAATGGAATGACACCTCCTTCAATAAAGCAAGTTTTTCTTTTCTTTAAAAAAAAAAGTCCAGACTTAGGTTAAAGTTGTATCTGTTCCCCTTTGTAAACTGAGAAATAACCTCTTGGCAGGCTGCTTATTTTATAACATGCTTGGTGACCTCTGTTGGTGCCTACAACTGCAAGAGCATCACTCTGCCTCTCCCCATTGACTATGAAATCATTGTATTACAGAACCACACAGACTGTCTGGCGAGACAGTGCCCCTAGTCAGTTATAAATATGCCGTTTTGTTTTGGTCAGAAGATGAGGAGGAGGTGGACAGGAAATGGGAAGAAGAGAAAGTAGGTCTGAAACTCCTTTAAAAGTCTCCCCTCCATCTCTTCGATTAAGTTAACTCTGCCTAAAGGAAGGTCTGGGCAAGAAGCAGTCTGATATAGTTCCTTGTTCACGGATAGAGAAAGCCACGCAAATTAAAACAAAACGAAACATGAGAAACGATGGGGAAAACCGGACAATGTGTATTTATTTTATTTAGGGCGTGAGCGAGTAAGACACAATCACGACCCTTCCCCTTCTGGGAGATATCAGAAGCAAACGGGACCCCTTTGCAAATACCTATTTTGAACTGGAGCCCCACTTTTGAATACACAAAACACCTTTCTCAGGAGCCGCTTCACTGCCGTCCCGATGAAATCAGAATATTGCAAAACGGGGCGGAGTGAACGGCTGGGCAATACACAGAAGAGATTAACCAACCGACTCTTTTTGATTCTCGTGGGGCATTTTTATAGACGGCGATCTGTAGACTGCAAGAAGGGAATCAATGATTCCCTTCACTCGTGTGTTGTTCATTTACAGTACAAATGCGGGCTCGCGCGCGCGCGCGCTCTCTCTCTCTCTCTCTCACACACACACACACACACACACACATAAACAGTAAATACCAGGGAACAGAGAGATCCGTCTATGGAGTTTGCAAACCGAGAGAGAAGGCACTGTTAATCCAAACACCCTCCCCAAATTCAATTTCCAGTTGGAAGAGCTCTTTTTTCTCCACCGGCAGAGTTCACGTGTCTTGAGACAGAAGGAAAATAAAAATCGAAATCCGCGCAATAGAGCAAGCCGGGGGGGGGGCGGGCGCGCGCGTGTCTGCGCTCTCTTGCCAAACAAAACATCCCACCGGTTACAAGTTTACTCAGCGGCACCTCAGGTCGCTGGGGCATCTCCCGGGGCGTCCATTAACACGCCAGTGGCCTCAGCTTGAGCCCGGAAGACAGGTCATTTCATCCAGAGTTAGAATTAGCGAACAGCGGGAAGGAGGCACGAGGAGCCCAAAGGGAGACGCTCCGCTACGGTTTGCCTAAGTAAAAGGTTTGGAAAGACCCGGCCAGCGGCACTTACTAAATTGCTTCGCGGGACTCGGCGCGGCTTCCTCCGGCAGCGAGCTGCTTCTTCTGTCGGGCTCGGGCTGTTGTCTTCCAATCCGCCCCGCCCCAGGGGCAGGCCAGACCCGGTTTTCCTTTCCTCCCCTCCCTCTTTTTCTCTGTATACAAGAGGCGGACGCTTAGTCGGTGCGATCGCACGCGGCTGGCGTTGCAGGCTTCCAGGGGAGGGGAGGGGAAACGAGAAGGACCCTCCTCCGGCCGGCCGTCCATGCCGTTTCCAAGGAACACGCTTCTCTCTCCTGTTCGTTCGCTCGCTCGCCCGCAGCCCGCTTCCATTGCTCGTTTGCCTCGAAGGGGTAGTAAGCTTAATGTCCCGGTTCCAGATTTGGCTTTGGACCTGTTTCCTACCGGACATTTCTCTTCTGAGCATTGAGAGAGTGGCTGAATTCACACATTGCGCCCATGCATAGCTAACCTTGGTTTTTGGATTAAGCTGTGGTGGCTGGATTCACACGTCCACACTTAGCCGGGAACGCAAGATACGAAGCTGAAGCCAGACATTTCCCCATGTTGCCCCCCAGATTTCATCCCACTCAACTTTGTGTGTCTTAAATTTCTGAAATTCTGAAGGAGTGTCCTCCTCTAGAAATGTTTTGCGTTTATTAGGAGTCCCAAGTTAAAGCAGCTTTGTGAATGGAGCCCATCCCAATGTAGGAAGAAATACAAGCTTTTGAATTATGACAGCAGTCTTAGGCAACTCAAACACACAAACAGCTTTAGTTAGTTATTTTATATAGCCCCCGATTTCAGACAAGTGACTCTGGGCAGCAAACAATCATAAAACAGTTCAATACAATTGTAATACAATACAAAAATAAGTATATAGGGCAGCCAATTCTGCCTAGTATAAGTCCCTCTTCCTGAAATTAACTCCTAAAACTATGTATAGTGTCTATTTGTCAATAATCAAACTTTTGCTAGATCCTTACCAATTTTGGTAAAATTTGGAGGACATCCACAGTAAGTTATCCATCTTCTCTTGGGGAAAAGGAAACTGGCATGAAACTGGGACTCTGCATTTAAAAGTCATTACTGGTGAAGCTGCTGCTATTAATATCTACTCTCAGGGTTAAAATGGGAAAGTGTTTACAGTATTAAAAAGAAAATAGTGTCACTGTTTGGTGCTGTTATCATGAAGTTTGGTTGCCAGTTTGGGATTCCAGCAGAGTACAGTTGTATAATGATTTTGCAACAAAAGATGGAGTGAATCCTCAGCTATATTATGAGTTGCCATCTAAATAGCAATTTTCAACTTGTCACTAGAATTTCAAATTAGTATATAAATCTTTCTACCATATTCTTTGTAACTCATTATTTTAGGCTGACTTCAAAATAAGAATCTACTCTACAGCTTTATTTTCTTTATCAAAATAATTTTTAAAAGGTATAGATCTTGATTTTTTAAAAAAATTGTGAAAAAGTTTAGAATATAACTCTAGAACACATGCCAAACTCGATCACGTCATGTGACGTATCATGACTTTTTTGCCTTTGTGGAGCCGCGGTGGGTGTGGCCTATGTGTGACACATCCGGCCCGTGGGCCGCCAGTTTGACACCCCTGCTTTAGAATGACTGAACCCTCTGTAGCCTTTGTCCTGGATACATCAAGAATAAGGATGCAGCAGGAGTTTCTATTAGAATTTATTGTTAAAATTATAATTTCCTGATTTGCCCTTAATATATAATTTTCAAATATACTGTATTTTGAATGAAAAGTCATTGATTTCATATAAATTTAATAAAAATACTGTAAAAATCTTTTATTGAGAAGTTATTTGTAGCAAGGAATGTAAAAAGTGTTCTGCCCCATCATATTGACCAGCCTACTTGAGAATTAGATGCCAGAATTGAGATAATGTTAATTCTTTAATTCTCTTTCAAGGTCTTGTAAATAGTATCATGCACTCTATCCACAACTAAGGCCAACTGCATAGGTTTTAATTTATTTTCTGTATCAAAATTTTGAAGAAATTGTTATAAATATGGCTAACAACTCACTTGAATAAGCAGCTTTTTATTCTTTAATTTTTCATTTCAGGGCACTTTTCTGTATTGTTTCTTCTCAAGCAATTATGTTATCTAAATCCTTTAAAACACTCTTATTCCCAATGTCTGCTAGTGAGGGATTTGAATTTCCAGGTAGCTTTTTAGCACAGCTGTTGCCATTGGAAAATAAACTACAATTTTAAGGTGATAGGACATGATACTATCAATAAGCATGCAATATCAGTAAGCATGCAGCCCAGGAGAATTCACTTGTAAGATGGTTGAGCTTTCCTTGAGAAATTTCTAAGAAAGCTAATAATTATAGAAGCAATTTCAGATTGTTCGGAGAGCTTTCTTATTCTTGTGTTTCCAAGTGGATTCTGAAACACTCAGCCAGAAACCTCCTAGAGATTAGCAGTGTTTCCCATCATCATGAATGGGAACAATCAGGAATACACAGCTGTCCGTTTGCTGTGATAAACCAACATCATGGGTAAAGCATGGTTCCATATGTGCAACTATTAAAAGTTACATAGAGAGGTGTGAGTTAAATGCATATATATGTGATTAATCTATATGTATATATTCCTTTTAAGGGGAATATTCTGATGCAATATAAATACATGTTCTAATCAACTAATCAGATGCCTGTTCCTGGATCTGGATAGGAAGCGCCAGCTGAATTTTCCTATAACTAGCCCTAGAAAGGGGAGATTTTTAAAAAAATTATCTCTCATCCTGTCTCCAGAAGCTGGAGGGTGGGGCTATTTCCCAATTCCCAGGGGGCTTCATGAGTGAGTTGGGAATTGTCCATATTTTCATAGTCTTAGTCCAACAATACTCTGACTCTCATTAACCACTAAAGACAGCAATACTGCTTAATTCACATATAATATCAAGACGTGTAAAACCTTTCTCACTTTATTAACTCATGACTTTAGATGACACAAATACAGATATTTTCTCAGTTCAAAGAGAAATGGGAAGAGCATAATAAAATTTAAGTTTATAGATGTCGCACTTATCAATATTTAATAGCTATTGTATATATAAAATTATTTTGTTTGTATATTCATACTCTAAAATTTAATGAACATAACAGGAAAGGGATATGAAAAAATAAGGAAGAATTTAAAGCTATCTACCAGACTGCATGGAGTTTATGAAAACTTCAAGGATTCCTATGTATCTCCTATAGGTATCCAGGCTGTTTGTGTATCTATGGGTTACAGGGGATGACCATAATTTCCTTACTTTTCTCTCACAGCAAAAAAAAAAAAAAAAAAAAAAAGGTTAAGAATCACTATATTTTCACTAGCAGTGCCAATAATTCACAATTATTTTTCTATTATGCATCAATGGTTTCTTTCACTGCAAGAAACAGAGAAGTCCTTTTCAGCAAAGGAATGTGCACAGGGAAGGGTGAGAAAGTGATGTGGATTTTTTCTTTGGATGAAGTTGGATGAAGGAATCTTAGGTGTTACACTGATAGATGTGGCCACAAAAGACCAAGCTCAGCAGCCGATAGAGGTCTCATGTCCCTCATCCTACTTTTTAAGAGGAGGCCACAAAAAAGGAAATTGTCTTCTGTTTATGAATCATAGAGAATTTTCATGGAATGGGAAGTCTGCTCATAGAAATATAGAAAATTCTTAGGATTTCTTATAAATTCTATAGCTTCTTTTAAAATTGAGTTAACATACCGGTATTTGTGGGAACTTGGCCACCAGGAAACCCAGGGCTGTGGGCTAGGTTAGGAATTTTATTTTAAAAAATAAAATAAAAACCATCCTGAAAGAAGGCAGTGACAAGCTACTTCTGTACTGCTTTTCTAGAAAATGACATGAAATGGGTCTACAAATTCACAAGGGAAAGTTTACTTTAAAGGAGATTTCACTTCTTTTAGGGTATATCAGTAGAATTAATGTGTAAGTGAAACATGATTAAACTTCTGTTTCTATTCACCAGTTCAGATTTGGCCAATATTTCAAAAAGCGCTTGTTGTAGTACAGTTTTGCAGTAGAGAAAAATTGTGGCAAACTAATGATGGCATACATCAATTTCATTAGAAGCTTTTTACTGTTTTAGCCCAGTATTGTTATTCTGAGGGGCAGTCCTCTGACACACAATGACTTGCTTGATATTTTACCATTTATCTAAAGATAATTGGGAATTGAACCTGGGATCTTTGGCATGTAAAGGAAGCGCTCCAGTATTGAGAGGTAGCATAGAAGGCTTAAGAACCTCCCTTGCTCAGGGTTTTTATTTTGGTTAAATATCCAGTCACATATTATGCAAACTCAGATAAATACAGTTCTTATTGAAATTGAAATTACCATAAGTTGTTTAGAATAGAGTAGCAAAAATATGTAAGTTAAAGTCATTAGCTTTAATTAGAATGATTTACATACAGTTCTTTTAATTTGGTTGGAAGGCTTTGACCAATAATTAATGGTGCCTAATTCATTTACAAAGCTTATGTGTGTATACTTGTACATATTCTAACGCAGCAGAGAGAAAACTCTTTTTTATGTCATTTCTCACTTCTTTCTAACTTTAGTATCAAGTAAAAAAAAGGGAAGAAAAGAAAATAGGTAAAAGAAATGACCAAGGAGGCATGTGTGCTTAATACTTTCTCCAGGATGAACATATCCTGGCATTTTGGGCAAGAAGCCACAGAGACAGTGTCCAAATGACTTTGATCCTTGTTATTCTCACCTTTGAGAAGCTGCCCCAGTCAGAATGTATGTGGTGTAGATTCCCTTATAAATGCCCAGGCCAGAGGTATAGCCATGGGAGGCAGGCCCCAGGAGGTCAAAGGCGGCTGATTGCTTTGTTGTGAGATTGCCCATCAAAGCCCTTTATCTCATCCTTCTTACTCTCCTACTCGTTCTTTGGCCTTTTTGTAAGAGAACATTGTTAAAATGTTCCTTTTAACAGGCTTTTTTTAAAAAAAACCTATCCCCACTGATTTCTCCTAAGGAAGAAATAAAAGGAAAGGGGAGAGCAAAGAGCAGAGGAGGGGCACACCCATACAGAAAGAAACAACTGGACAATTAAAAAAAGAAAGGGGGCCCAGAGGGGAGAACAAAAACAATTAACAATTCCAAAGGAGTGAAGAGAAAAGGCTTTGTTCTGGTCGCTATAGCAACAGCTGGGGCCAGGAGAGAAGGGAGGAGTGAGCATCACCATTTGAACACTTTCACTTTCCTTTCAGTCATTCCAAGCCTTTTCTCCCATCCTCCAACACTGACAGGGATGGTAGCGACTTACATGTCCTGGAGGCAGTTGGAGAAGTGTAGCAATAATATTCAGTCTAATAAATGGACACATAAACTCAAGATGCTTTTGACAAATTGGCAAGAAAGGCTAAGGGTTAGGATTGCTTGCACATTTTGGGGAAACTGAACACCAGTCCAGTGATTATCAGCATTTATTTTCAATCCTTTTCTTGTTATTGTGGCTTTGGTGACATTTTCATTCTGCTTCAAAGAGCTGTTGCATTGGGAGATAATAACAGGTTTGAGATGCTTGGATACTTTAATTTCTTAAAGTAATATATACATACATAAGACACTTTCCAAATCCTGCCTTGTATATAAAGTGACTGCTTTATCATCAGCTAATCAGTCATCAGCTACTTGATGGCAAAAAGTCAGGAATAAAAATATGCAGAGTGACAGGGAAATTGAATTCAGGAAGGCAACTTAAAAGAAAATGTATTACTGTAATGTTTGATTTCAGCTACCCTCAAGGAGATCGATTAAATACTGCTCAGTGAGGTAAAATTATTCCAAATGACTATGTTGCAAAACAGCCTGCCTTTGCATGCTACTTCCAGATGTTTTGGGACAACTTCTCAAATTCTCAGTCAATGTGGCTATCAGACTATTCCCAGCATATTTTGTTGCAACAGATTTGAGGGGTATAACAACTGGACAACTCTAGGTAACTCTTTGGCCTAGAACTGTGTTTTTCAAACATGGCAACATTAAGATTTATGGATTTCAGGATGCTGACTGGGGAATTCTGGGAGTTGAAGTTCATGCATCTTAAAGATGTCAAATTTCAAAGCACTGGCCTAGAGTGAGATGTAACGTTTTGTTGGTTGAGTAGAATAGTAGCCATTGCCCCATCCATCTTAAATTTAATTTAAATGGAAAAATACTATATTGAAGAAAGTCAACAGTTATAATTGACATCAACATACATTCTGAAAAACCTCAGAAGAATTGTTTTAAATTTTATATTAATATATCACATAAACCTCAATAAACCTAAATTTGTTGATGATCCCAACATTGTTTACAATAGTTTCAAAAAGAGGGATATTCTGACGAACTTCAAAAATATGGTAGTAAAATGATAAATGACTTTGTGTGATGATGCATTCAAATATACTCTGATAAACACTGGTTTTCATTGCCTAGGAAAAGCAACTTGAAGTTAGAGTTCAAGTTCTGAAGAACTGAAGACTTATTTTATATATAACAAAATTGAATGGATTGAACATATCTAGTGCAGCCTGTGGACTTCTACTTCCAAAATTACCGAATCAGCACATCCCTGCAGAGATTTTAGCTTTTTTGCACTGCCTGTTCGCCCCATACTTGGAACAGGTAAGCAACTGCAGAAACAAACAAGGTTGCCCACTATCAATGACCCAGTCACTTGCAAAATGACCTCTTGGCTACTTTCTCTGCTCCTCTACTATTCTTTTTATTATTATGTCATCTCCAAGAGAAATTCTGTTTGGGCTAGAACACTTCAGATGGTTGCAGGCTAACCTCAGCAAATCATTTGCAGAGGAAGGACAGCCCCAGTGCTCACCATTGCAGAAATGATCTTATCATTTCTGAAGGATCTTATCATTAAATTACTATATTATTATTATTATTATTATTATTATTATTATTATTATTATTATTATTAATTAAATTTATATACTGCCCTACTCCCAAAGGATTCAGGACAGTGAACAACCAAAAAATAAAATACACATAGTACAAATGTTAAAAAACCATTTAAAACATATTAAATACTTTGGCCCAGAAAACAAATTTAAAACACCCCAATTTATAAGACAAATCTAAAATTTAAAAGCAATTTAAAAGAGAAGTTAGGCCAGGCCAGCCTGCTGGAAACGGAATGTTTTGAGGGCACGGCGGAAAGCGCGCAGATCCGGGATCCTCCGTATCTCCAGGGGGAACTCGTTCCAGATGGCAGGTGCCCCCACAGAGAAGGCTCTCCCCCTGGGGGCTGCCAGTCAACACTGTTTGACTGACAGCACCCTGAGAAGCCCTTCTCTATGGGAGCGTACTGGTCGGTGAGAGGCTACTGGTGGCAGAAGGTGGTCTCGTAGATACCCCGGTCCTAAGCCATGGAGCGCTCTAAAGGTGATGACCAAAACATGAAGTGCACCCAGAAGACCACCAGGAGCCAGTGCAGCTCGCGCAGGAGGGGGGTCACATGGGAGCGCCACGTCGCTCCCTTAACCACCCACGTGGCCACATTCTGGACCAGCTGGAGCCTCCTGGTGCTCCTCAAGGGGAGCCCCATGTAGAGAGCATTGCAGTAGTCCAGGCGGGAAGTGACGAGGGCATGAGTGACCATACTTAATGAGTCCCAATCCAGAAAGGGACGCAACTGGCGAATCAGGCGAACCTGATAAAAAGTCCTCCCGGCCACAGCCGTCATATGCTTTTCTAAAGACAGCTGTGAGTCCAGGAGGACAACCCAAGTTTCGAGCCCTCTCCGTGGGGGCCAACGACTCGCCTCCAATAGTCAGTGATGGCACCAACTGACTATATCGGGACGTCGGAAACCACAGCCACTCGGTCTTGGATGGGTTGAGCCTGAGTCTGTTTCTCGCCATGCAGATCCGTACAGCCTCCAGGCACTGGGACATCCCTTCAAGGGCATCATTGGGGTGATCCGGGGTGGAGATGTACAGCTGGGTGTCATCAGCGTACTGATGGTACTTAACCCCGAAACCACGGATGAACTCACCCAGCGGCTTCACATAAATGTTGAACAGAAGGGGCGAGAGGACCGACCCCTGTGGCACCCCACATACAAGGGGCCTCTGGGTCGACCTCTGCCCCCCTGCCAACACAGACTGCAACCAGTCGGAGAGAAAGGAGGAGAACCACCACAACACGGTGCCCCCTACCCCTAACTCTTCCAACCGGTGCAGCATGATAATATGGTTGATGGTATCAAAAGCCGCTGAGAGGTCTAATAGGACCAGGACAGAGGAGCAACCCCTGTCCCAAGTTCTCCAGAGATTATCAACCAATGCGACCAATGCCGTTTCCGTGCTGTACCCAGGCCTGAAGCCCGACTGGAACAGATCCAGATAAGCCAATTCATCCAGGTACTGAGGGAGCTGTCGTGCTACCACATTCTCAACAACCTTCACAACAAAGTGAAGGTTGGAGACTGGACGATAATTAGCCAACACTGCTGGGTCCAGGGAAGGCTTCTTGAGGAAAGGTCTCACCACTGCCTCTTTCAAGGCGGTGGGGAAGACACCCTCACTCAAGGAAGCATTTATAATCCCCTGGAGCCAGCCTCGTGTAACCTCCCGAGAGGCTAGCACCAACCAGGAGGGACACGGGTCCAATAAACATGTGGCCGCCCTCAGTCTGCCCAGTATCCTGTCCACGTCTTCGGGAGTCACAGAATCAAACTCTTCCCAGATAATATTCTCAAGACCTGCCTCCATCATCCCCCCTGAATCTACCCAGTCAGAGTCCAGTTGTTCCTGAATCTGAGCGATTTTGTCATACAGATACTGTACAAAGTCCTCGGCTCTAACCTCCAAGGAGTCCTCCCGCGCTTCCTGGTGGAGCACGGAGCGGATAAACAGGGCGGCCGGGCGATTATCTGATGATGCAATAAGAGCGGAATTGCTGGGACAATCAGATGTTTTAGACTGGATTTGTCTAGTTATTGAGTCCTTCTCAAGAATCTTGGATAGGCAAATATTGTGTTTTAAATAATATTAAATATATCATCAAAGGATGTTATTATTTTGGTTCATTGAATATAAGCCAGATGCTTATATTGGCTTTGGCATTTTTACCTACCTATTGAGTCCTTCCAGAGAACCTGGGATAGACAGATGCTGTTTATTGGTGTTGAAGGTATTGTCCCAGAATATAAACTGTTCCAAGTAAAGTTGTCTTTTTGTAATTGACTTATGGTAATTTTTATTTATTTATTTATTTATTTATTTATTTACAAATATTTAATATTTGTAATATTTACAAAATATTTTTGATGGGACACTGTGGCTCAGTGGCTAAGACACTGAGCTTGTCAATCGAAAGGTCGGCAGTTCAGCGGTTCAAATCCCTAGTGCCGTTACTTGTCCCAGCTTCTGTCAACCTAGCAGTTCGAAAGCACATAAAAAATGCAAGTAGAAAAATAGGGACCACCTTTGGTGGGAAGGTAACAGCGTTCCGTGCGTCTCTGGTGTTTAGTCATGCCATGACCATGGAGATGTCTTCGGACAGCGCTGGCTCTTCAGCTTTGAAATGGAGATGAGCACTGCCCCCTAGAGTCCGGAATGACTAGCACATATGTGCGAGGGGAAGCTTTACCTTTACCTTAATTGTGATTTTGTCAACGCCAATGGTGTTCAAATGATGCTCTAGATATTTTGGGATTGCATCCAGGACACCTATCGATGATGGTGGTGGTGATGTTGATGATGATGATGATGATGATGATTTCATCTCTGGGGGTTTCAAATCCATAGACCTATTCAAGGTGGATCCAAAAAATTTAGAAACAAAATACAATAAGTAAAAAGGGTTTTTTTCTACTATTTGATGTCTGTCATGTAAATGCATTTTGATACTTTAACTTTGAATCTTTATATATTTCATTTAAGTTGGAGTATGTTTATATGTGTATGTGCATGTATGTGCAAATGTTCCATAATAGTGATACAGCCAAATTGAACAGGGTCCTTGGGCATGATGCTCCCAGAAGTAGTGCTGAGTTGCCTGAACTTCGTCCCACTAGTTTCTTCATCTGATTAAACTTTTATGCTGTTTTGGTTGCTTGTTGGTCTGTTATTCTTGGTTCTAGAAGAGATCCTCCCTGCCCCTTTCCCTGTTTTTTAAAACTAAATAAATGTATATGGTGTAATTACATTGCATGACATTCACTGCTGGGCCAAGCAATGAGCATGTGTGTCTGAGTGTAGCCATCTTGGAAGATATTTTATTAAGCTCAGCATCTTTTTTAAAAAGAAGAAGAAACATATTTGTAAGAAGAGAGAGTAAATGTCAGGAATATCAGAGCCATATACTTCTTCAGTCAGATTCTAGACTCTTAAAGGCAGTATGCCTTTTTTGCATGAACTACAATTATTTTAGAACTCAGCCCTCATATCCTTATTCTAGAATATAATGGTGTTTTTGTTGGATTTCAGTGAGGGCATATTTATTAAGCCAATCAGTCTGGTGCATGAAAAGAATTCCACTTCAGCCAGAGCTAGAGAAGCAGGAGGTTGTGGATATAGAAAACAATGCTATTGCTATCATGGGAGATAAAGACAGATTGCTAGCCAGCTAATCTTTTCTCTTCCCAGGACTGGGAATCTAATTTGCTTGCCCCTGTTGTCCCTGTAAAACCTGGAAGCATCACAATATCATGTATCTCTTCTTTATGCTGGACAAATTGCAATGATCTGGCAACTCAGGTTACATTCAGCTGAATCCATTGTAACTTCAAAAGGCCACAAAATGAATGGTTCTAAGTTGAGGACTAGCTGTAGTTTTTTTTGTTTGTTTGTTTGTCTTTGGAGTGCCCAGTTTTGTGAAGAAAGACAAGATAAATCATAAGAGGGAATGAACAATGACATAGTAGCAACTGCTTTTCCTTCCTTAGATGTCGCTGCTACAATGAACATTATCTTACTTGGGCATACTAAGAAAATTTAAGGATTTGTTGTTTGTTTTATTCTCAGGCTGAGTTTTAAAGAAACAATGAAAGACGCATATATGCAACACAAAACCAACAACAAACAATAATAAATAATCTGCAGTGTGGACATAGAAAACAACCTGTCCTAAGACAATCCCTTCTTCTGCTTGTGCTGCCTCTTTAGAAACTGCTTATTTTTGGAATGTTGTGTTACTGTTATAATGCAATACTTTCAGTTGTGCAAGAGAAGGAGTAAATGTCCCTTTTCTTTAGGAAAAGACCAGGAAAATACACATGTACATATCCTCCCAGAGGCCCATGGAAATGCCCGGAGTCAAACCCTAGCTCCAGTTTCCATGAACTGATCCAAGAGAACTATCAGATTGCACCCTTGTTCCTTCATGAATAAAGCATCCCCATCCAGAATGATGGCTGAAACTAACTTGAAATTGGAAAGCTTCTATAGAAATACAATTCCATCTGGTTGGGATTCATATTTTATCCTATTCTGGTCATCGGGTTAAGACTTCCATCACATCTCCTTCTTGATTCAGGTGAAGACATAGAGCTAGATGTCATAAGCATACTGATAATACATCACTGCAAATCAATAGATGACCTCTCTCAATAATGTCACATAGATATTAAAAAGAATGTGAGAAAATTGAGCCACACTATATATACACTATATATATCACCATCTAGAAGCACCTGCTCATGAAAAGAATCATATAAAATAGTGCCCCTGGCGTTATAGAAGGTGGTCCAGAAAGAAACCATGATCAATGATTACTGAGAAAATCAGGAAGACAAGTACCTCCACTCAGATCATTCCACAGATTGTCCACAAGAGAACCAGTTGCAGTTTTTGTCCCATATCAAGACCTGAACCCAGAGTAATTGAACCTTCAAGATTGCTTTGCTTTGCTAACATGGTACACAAACTTTCCATCTCTGCTGCAGGACAATATATGTTTGAGTCAGCAGATTTGGGATAAAACTGTGAGCAATGAAGTATTAGGGATCAGGATGATGTATTCCTTGCTAGCCTGGTATCTGGTAGCTTGGTAACTGCGGAGGGAAGCTTTCTATAGGCAATGCTGAAATTAGTACAAACTGTTAGCTCAGTACATCTCAGAGCCAGCTCTATTATTAGGTTGCATCATATCATACTCATGTTGGAGGTACCAAGGTGCTTCCGGGTTGAAAGGATTAGCTGGTGACATCATCGTTGCCTGGGAGATGCCCAGTTGGGGGCTCCTTTCATGTCCCTTTTAATGTGCCCACCAAAATGGTACCTATTATTAGGTATGCATCAAGCATTAAGTTTGGAATGTCATGAAAAGGTAGCAAATTAATAGGCTTTAAATTTGTAATTACTGTACTTTTTTTATTAAAAATAGTGAGAAATCTTTCTGGAAATTTCTGCCTGACATGGCAAAAGGAGGAAAATAATTTTGAGGACCATAATGTGGGATGAGAGGCCATTTCCTGCTCTACTTCAGCAAATTGTCTTTGGTTGGCCCTGTTTTATACCGAGAACATAAAGGTGTCTTTTTTTTCTGTGAAGGAATAAAATTGGTTTACCAAATTAGACTTGAAAAACTTCAGATGACCTATAGCTGGCACCAAAGAGATACAAAAACTTCACTGCTTCCATTTATTGGTCATTTAGTTTTTGCAGTCCAGCTCTATTTTCTGACTATGCAAAGTGAAGTTAAAATTGCTATGCATATATTCATACACAATAAACACAAATGTATGGAGGATGCTTTTTCTTCCCATATTAATTTGCATTATATAACATGTATACAACAGATATTTTTTTCTGGTGTCCAAAGCTTCTTCTGCATCTGCCAATGAGTTTCATTATCTGTTTAAATTAATATTTACTAGCCACCTTGATGGGGGATAAGCATAAGTGTAGAAAAGAAGAACAAAGATGATTAGGGGGCTGGAGGCTAAAACATATGAAGAACAGTTGCAGGAATTGTGTATTTCTAGTCTATTGAAAAGAAAGACTAGGGGAGACATGATAGCAGTGTTCCAATATTTGAGGAGCTGACACAAAGAAGACAGTGTCAACCTGTTTTTCAAAGCATCAGAAGGCAAGAAACAATTGATGGAAACTAATCAAGGAGAGAAGCAACTAGAACTAGGGATAAATTTCCTAACAATGAAAACAATTAATCACTGGGATGGTTTGCCTTCAGAAGTTGTGGGTGCTCCATCACTGGAGGCTTTTAAGAAGAGACTGGACTGCCACTTGTCTAGAATGATATAGGGTTCTGCTTGAGCCGCAGTTTGAACTAGAAGACTTCCAAGGTCCCCCCCCCAACTCTGTTATTCTGTTCTAATTATTCATTTTAATTTAGCACAATTTCTGTTAGTAACTTGGAGACATCTTTCACATTTTAAAATTTATTTCTTATATGTACTAATATATGCTTAGTTTCAATAAATGTTCAAATGTTTTATAGTAACAAAATAATAATGTATGTATCCTTTGCAGGCATAATCTACACATTTGTCTCTTGTCAAAGTCATGTCAGCAATCACTGTAAAAGCTAAGGAAACCACCACATTTAGCAACAGGATGTACTATCTTCTAGATAACACCATCAAGATCAGAAAAGTGCTATGTCAATTTGAAAGCTTGAACTCTTTTGTATGGGTTGGGTTGCTTCTGAGATTGGGACTGATAGGGAACATTTCTAGTGGTCTCTAATATTAAAAACATACATTTTCTTTCCCCACATTTAAAATAATCATAATGAATATGTAGCCTTCTTGAAGAATCTTTTCAAGTTCAATGCATTTGTCTGTTAGCGATTGGAGAGGGCCCCCAGGACTGTAAATCAAGGTTTGACAGCAACATGCTCTTCTGAGCCTTAGGACCAACTTAAGGAATTGGAGGGCCCTATGCAACACTAGGTTTAGAGTCCCCTTGCATTTATACAGATCTAGGTTAACCTTGTAAGTACTGTAGGTTCCCACAAAATAAGATGTTAAAGATTATGCATTCAAAATGGAATACCCACAGAATCAAAACTAAAATTAAAGATATATTATAAAAAAAACTATCATAGAAAACCTAAATACTTTCTATTCTTAGTTTTAAATTTTTAAATTCTTTAGAAAAAGAGAGAGAGAGAAATTATTTTTAAATGCTCTTTCCCTTGCTTCCTATTGACTACTGTTCTAGAAAATTGCTGCAACAATTGCCTCCATTTTAGCGACACAAGAAAACAGAACAAAACTCCATCACCAGGAGTATCCTCCCACGTCTAGAAGTCTTATTTTTTATTATTAGTCTATTTATTCCTAGCCTCTATTTTCTGTCCTTTACCAATCAGCTATACTCAAGAGAAGCTTTTCTCTTAGCCCACAACTCCTAAGCTTACCTAGGAGTCTTTGGCAAAGGACTGTCAAAAGCTTTTTTCAAAGTCCAAATATACAATAAGGGTTCATATTCTCAAATAACACCCTCTCTCTCTGTTTTTTCCTTTTCCTTTTTCCCTTCAGGCACAGCAGGTGGCAACTGGAACAGGAGGGGGAATATGTGGCCTTCTGTTTCTGGGCTCACTGGTAAAACACACTCCCTACAGCCCAGAGCAATGGCACTCGGGTGGAGTGGGTAAGCAGAAATACAAGGTGGCATGTTTTTCCGTCTCTTTTCAATCTTAATAGATAGGAGGGCAGGGCTGGCCTGAGCAGGTCCAACTGACAATCTGTCCCCCATAGTTGGGGACCTTGCTAAAGGCTGGTAGAATCAGGACTAATCTAATCTCCTAGGGAATGATGTTCGAAAGAGCAGCTGTTGTGACAGAAAAGGTTCATTTCCTAGATCCCACAAGATGATTCATTGAAGGAACTTGTAGCATGGTTGTGATCAGGAGATATACTGTATGTCTAACTAAAAAAAAACAACGCCATAAAGAGTGCAGTTAGATATGTGCATATATGTAGACTAGTATACATATTTATGCCCTCTCTTGGAATCTTCTAATAGCTTTCTGTTGTCTAGCAATTGTTTTGAAGAATATCTTGTGCAGCTAATGTCCTCATCAAAGTGACATTCGGTGAAAAATTCATGAGGATTATCTTCTCTACTTTTTATTACAAATGTGCATTCTTTTGAACATTTTGAATTAAATAAGCTCTTTCATTTTACCAGTTTAAGTATATTAATGAACCAGTGCCATTTCTAGCAGAAGTCGCTGAAGGTCTGTTACAAAATGCTACAGTGCAGGTTTTCCTTTACATTAAATCTAATGAAACCTTTTTCTACATGAAACAAATTTATCTGTTCCTTTTCTCTTTCTCTCTCTCTCCCCCCCCCTTCCTCACCCCACTCTTTGTCTCACATACAAGCACAACTCTAGGCTTGATACATTTGCCATAGAAGATGGCCGTAGAGTACGTGTGCTTGCTACTTGACTTCAGATTTGCTTTAAGAAGTCCTGTAATAAGCATTGTGTATATTTAATCTTAAGAAGACTGTTAGGGATATGGCAGCCCTATTCAAAGATATTAAAGGTCTGTTCTGTCCCTGTCTCACACACGCACACAAACAGACAGCCGGGGGTTAAATAAATTGGCAGACAACCAATTCTTCCAATAAGAAGCTTGGCAGCAACCCAGTAGCTGCTTGCCAAGAACTTTACTCATAAAACAAAATACACACAGTCAAGAATTGTCCAGTTCATAAAATAAATCCAAGGCCGATAATGTTGTTTCCAAAGATGCAATGTGACTCGATAGTAGTTAGTTTTGTCCGTCACAGAGTCTGAATAGCCACCTCACCCCCTTTTATACCCTGTGGGGTGTGGTCCAGTGACTCAGCTTAATCTCTGGCACATCTTTTCTTCTGTTGCGCGCGCTTATCTCTGCGATGCTGCCAAGGATCCAGCCAAGACTCATTTCCCTCATCACGGTCCACCTGTGGCTGAATGGACGTGCTTGGCCCCGGCCCTATCTCTTGCCCTTCGGCGGACACCAAAGGCATTGCCAGAGAGGAGGGTCCTGGAGAGGGAGGCCTTGCCAACTCCTCTCCTTCACTCTCAGAGTCCTCTCCTGCCGATGACACAGGCTCAGGTAATGGAGCCACAACAAGGTCAGAACTGTTTTCCACCATCACAAAATTGAAGATTTACTAATTAAGAATGGTTTGACTGTGGATGCATAAATTTAAGAAAAGGCTGGACAGCCATTATGTGACTTTGTATAAAATATACAAAAGGATGAAGGCTATTGCTGAGCACATTGTAAGCCGCCCTGAGTCTTCGGAGAAGGGCGGCATATAAATCAAATTAAAAAAAAAAATTGTATTCCTGCACCAACCAGAGGATTGTGGTTGATTGCTTAGACAACTATATAATTCTATTATTCTGCATATAGCTACTACATATTGTTCTCTATACACATGGGGACTAGGGGTTTTGACACAGGAGCTAAAGAAAACCCCAAATCTATCAATCACATTTAACCCATCCATCAAAGCAGTAGATATAAACAATGAAAACTGGAAACATCAAACTCTAAGTGACTGATCTGGAACAGGAAGATATCCTTCTCAGGTGAGCTTTTAAAGGCTTTTTCTTTTAGAGAAATATTGGAAACATATTAAGGCTGGCTTAAATCCAGATAAGAATAGTTCTAATCCAAAGGTACAGTTGAAGATTTAAGAAAAATATAGCAGACTAGGGAGTAATAATGTAAAGAGTATTTGTTTTATTCAATTGAAAACGATTTTAGCTAGAGTGCTATTATTATAATTTATTCTGTGTGCATATATTTCCTAGCTGAAGGAGTAGTGGCTGTGATAACTCTTTCAGAAGTCACTATTACTTTCTTTCACTGTTCTTTTGTTCATTGTAGAGATTGTGAGGAACATGTTTAGGAATTCCTTCATGGGAACCAAAGAGATTGGTTTACCTCAAGTCAGGTACAGGTAATCCTTGACATACAATAGTTCGTTTCAATCAATCAATCTATTACAGTCTTAGACCAGAGACCAGAACAAATAAAAATGCTCAGTAAATATACAATTAAAAATTCTAGTATAAAATAATAAATAACAACTAAAATCTATAATAAAATCCAGTCTGTCAATTATACATGGTCCAACTATACAACAATTACAACCCATAAACTGTGTAGCCCGTTTTAGGTTCAACGCTAAAAGGGAAAGGACTAAGCAGTGCAAAGGGTTTGCAACATTTGTTATATAATGTAACTATGGTGGAGAAGACACGTGTTTGCGATGAATCCCCAGTACTGCTGCGCAGAATCTCGCCACCTTCGCTGTACTTATGGACTGTTCATCATTAAGCAGCCACTGAAGATAGGTAGTGTCAGAACGGCCAGGATACCTAGCAGTTATTGGCAGAATAGAGTTTTTTCCTAATCTCTGTGTAAAAGGAACATCTACGGAGCATGTGGTATCCTTTTATATTTGCGGTACAGGGCGGCCGATAGAAGCGCAAGGCACCGTGCAAGCAAAAATACTTTCCGGTGGTTTGCTGACTCCAACGACTAAGATAGCTGGCAGGAGCAACAACACATCTAATGGCATCTGGAAACAGAAATAGCAGAGCTTTCCCTAAGTCTGCCTGCCTCTCGATATCCTCCACCCTTTGTCACAAGGTTTGTCTTGCTAGGTCGTAGTCCATCTTGAGCAGTGGTGGGATTCAAATTTTTTAACAACCAGTTCTGTTGGCGTGGCTTATTTGGGGGAGTGGCTTGGTGGTCATGTGGCTGGGTGGGTGTGGCTAGCTGGTCATGTGACTGGGTGGGCGTGGCTAGGTGGTCATGTAACCAGGTAGCCATGGCTACGTGCATAGGGACTATTCAAGAGGGCTGGAAAAAGTGATTTCTGACTGATCCTCGCACTTTTGACCGGTCCTCACACTTACGACCATCCTCACACTTATGCCCGTTGCAGCATTCTTAACAACCGTGTCACTCATTTTACAACTGCGGTGCTTCTCTTCACCATAGTGACAAGCTAGGGTGCAAAATGTAAAATGTGAGGATAGTCGTAAGTGTGAGGACCAGTCAAAAGTGTGAGGAGGTCAAAAATAACTTTTTCAGCCCTCTGAGTAGCTATGTAGAGGGCTGAAAAAAGTGATTTCTGACCGGTCCTCGCACTTTTGACCGGTCCTCGCACTTTTGACTGGTTGTTATTTATGCCCGTTGCAGCATTCTTAACACCGTGTCACTCATTTCACAACTATAGTGCTTCATGTGACGTAGCCAACTCGACATCACTTCTTTGCCCTAATGACCGTTTGTTGCAATGGTCGTAAGTGTGAAAAATGGTCATAAATCACTTTTTTTCAGTGCCATTGTAACTTTGAATGGTCACTAAATGAACTGTTGTAATTCAAGGATTACCTGTACAAAAATACAAAAAGCTCCTTTGCTTGCAAAAAGTTGCCCTAAATACCAATCATTAGATTAGAAATACCTGCAAGCTGGAGTTACAAATCAGGCAGGGTGCCAGAGCATCTTGAGGAATTAAAATAGTTAAAATGCAATGATAACTATCAGCAGCCAACTCTTGCTCATAAAGTGAGCAGAGAGGTCATTTAAGCTCTCCAGAATGAAGTGAAGGAGCAAACACAGTAGCTGTTGCTTGTTAAACCAATTACCAGAACAAATAGACACAGGAACTAGCCAGATTTCTGAAGCTGCTTCTTTTCAGGAACAGAGATTAACATTTTTCCTTCCAAACAAAGCTGAAAAGGGAAAGTTATCCCATCAATAAACATGGCATTAAACATTACCAAAGCACAGAATTAAACTTCACCAAAAAACAGTTTTAGACCAAAAGTCAGAAAGGGTATGTAAACTCACGTTTGAATGTCAATCTTTCTAGCTAGCCAAGAAGCCTTGCTGAATGTCACTCATCTTGGTTCCTTGTCATTAAAAGCTTCTTTCTGGCAGCTCTGCTTAGTTATTAAATTATTTATTCAAAGTGCTGATCGTTGCATCCCGGCTGGAATAACTCCAACAAGGGAGTATTTCCTCCCAACAGCAGTGTAAAAAGCTTAAAACAACCCTTCCCCTTTAAGAAAGTCAAGCACAGGAAAAAAAAAACTCCAGAGACAGTAAGTCTAGGTGTACTGCCAAGAATGTAATAAGGGTTAACAGAGAGGCAGTTTCTGTAAGCAGTGCAATAAAGATTAGGCTAGAAACAACACCAGAATGTTGTAATTCCTTACAGGATTAACCCTGTAAAGTGGAAAAAAACAAAAGGAGATTTCTTCTAACAACCGGTTCTCCGAACTGCTTAGAAAGTTAACAACCAGTTCTAGAGAACCGGTGTGAATCGGTAGAATCCCATCCCTGATCTTGAGTATTAAAGCTGGGGAGAAGCCTAGTTTGGCAAGGTTGGACTCGACAGCCTTGATCCATGCCGAGGAGAATTTGTCTTGGAGGATTAATGGAGCAAGACCTTGTGGAAAGAAGTTAAGCTTTAGCCAGAGATTTAAGGACGCTATACAGATTCTTGCTTCGACTTTTGTCAATTCTGTCTCCAGGCACAGAAGTGCATTTGAGACACAATGTGGCATCTGGAGAACTGATCTAATGAATTTGGATTGAACTATTTCTAATGGTGTAAAACACAAAGCTGACAGTCCAAGCAAGGTCCCATAAAAAAGCTGTGCTAGCGACTTGGCCAGAAAAAGTTTAATTGTGGCAGGGACATAATATCCTCCCTTTGTGCAGAAAAATTTAAGGATGGCGCTTGCTGATCTTTGGCCCACGGCTGCTGCATATTCTCCATGTGTTTTTTTTTTAACCATTGGCCTGGTTCAATGACCATTAGTTCATTTAGTGACTGTCCAAAGTTACAATGGCACTGAAAAAAGTGACTTATGATCATTTTTCATACTTACGACCATTGCAGCATCCCCATGGTCACGTGATCAAAATTAAGATGTTTAGCAACTAACTCATATTTATGACAGTTGCAATGTATTGGGATTGTGTGATCACCTTTTGCGACCTTCTGAGAAGCAAAGTCAATGGGGAGGCCAGATTCACTTAACAACTGTGTTACTAATTTAAGAACTACAGTGATTCCCTCAACAACTGTGGCAAGAAATGGGGCAAAATTCACTTAACAAATGTCTCACTTAGCAACCTAAATTTTGGGCTCAATTGTGGTTGTATATCAAGGACTACCTACAGTATATGTGTCTGCTTGTGAACTCTGTTTTAATACTTAATCTTATATTTATTATTTTATTTATCAACACCTATGCTGTATTTACTGAAGTGCCTCTGGACAGTTTAGATTATACTATCAAAATGTGAATTTCATATTGAGGATGTTTCAAGCACTGATTAAATCCAATGTTTAAAAAGAGCTCATTTATTCTGGCTTTCTGTTCATGTCCTTTTGGTGCTTTAATCTTGATGTTACCCAGTAAAGCTTCTAGTTTGTTTACATTTTTATGCTGGACATAGAAAGGCTGGTGGAGCTACCCTGCCACTGACTGAATTAAGGAGAGATACTGGACTCACATTCCTTCCCTAATTAAATTGACAGTAATTTCCATAAGACATGGAGAATTTTAAATTGCGTATCTCATTTTGAATCTCCAGCCTGCCAATAAATCCATACAGGAAACCATCAAATTGGTCAGCTGATCTAAACTAGTACCACCATGCACTTAACAAAATTCAAATAATTAGTGATCCCCTATTTCTCTGCTGTAAACTAGAAGCAGAATAACAAGATATTAACTAATTACCAACATCCCTGGCCAATATGACCAATAGTAAAAGATGCTGGGAATTGTGATTCAGCAACATCTGGAGGGTCACAAAGTGAGCATTATCTATTGCTCTGACTAAATCAAGCAAACCAGTTAAAACTTAACCTCTGCATTCATATAATACACCAAACTTGGTTAATTTTTCTTGTGGCTTAGCTCTTTCTGTGAACCCAGCCCATTAAACATTTTAATTAATTAAAAATGTAAGGCAAGCTCAGGAAACAACAAATGTCAACACAACCACTGAATACAACCTAGAGTGATTACACTTTTTAATGTATTTTTTTCTGGCCTTGCTTTTTTGATTTCTTGCCTTGCTTCTAACCTGGCTACAGTTCCTAGCACTTCAATTTGAAAAAAGAACACAGGATTCATTGTTTGCCTTGTGATCCTACCTAACAATATCTTAATTTTACTTTGGCACTTAACACTAGCTCCGGGATTACTTCCTGCTTACTTCCCATTATGATTTGATAGGTTAACTCATTGCCCAGTGAGAGTGGTTTTTTTTTTTCCTGGTCTATTTCTGGCCTACTGTCATCTAATGCAAGAATTAGGTTTGATTTTGATGCTTGGCAGAACACATTTTCTTTTTGGATTTCTGGCACTGAGATTAATTACCTATAAACCTCTTCATGGCGCTGCAGTAGACTTTACTTCCCACCCTGTGAAATCATCAAAAGAGGGGCTCCTCCAGGTCCCAAGCCCTCCAGAAAGGAGGAGGACCAAACTGGGACACAGACTTTCTCCCTACTAAGCACCCTAGTGCTTTGAAATACTTTGCCTACAGATACACCTAGTTGAATGGCATGGTGGGGTGGGGGTAAAGGGGGAGGCTGACAAAAGCAGTCCCATAACAGAAGCCCCAAAAGAGGTGGGAATTGCAGCACAATGTCACAAAACTGTTTTCATTATTCTAACAAAAGAGGAAAGTCCTGTGGTTGTCACCAACCTGGACCTCTCATTACTGGCCTTCGGCTTAGCAGAGGAAAATATTTCTTAGTTTAGGATAAGGTGACCAGACGTCCCGCTTTTGGCGGGACAGTCCCGCTTTTGAGCAATTTGTCCCGCGTCCCGCGGCGTTTTAAAAAAGTCCCGATTTTTCATTCTGCCTCCTGAATCCCCGCTGATGGCTAGAGGGAAAAAAAAAATCTTTAAACTCTTGCCGTGGGGCTTCAAAGGGCCGACCTACAGCTGATCAGTGTTAAAAAAAAAAATGAATAGACCCATGCCTGCAAAAATAGAAAAAACAGCCCCTGTTAACAGCTTCCACTAGGTTAATTAGCTGCAAAAAGCTGCAAAAAGTTCCTGGAGCAGATTTCCCCCCCCCTAGCTATACTGAAAACAAAGGCGAAAGCGAAACTAAACCTGCAACGTGACAAAATGAGGCAGAGAGAGATTTCTTTCTTTTTCTTTTTCTTTTTCCTCACCAAAAAAGGTAGGTACAAAACTGCAAACAATGGGAAATTTTGGGTAAAAGAGGAGAGTTCAAGATTTTAAAACACAAAAGAAAAAAAGTTCTATTTAACTAGGGAATTGTAATAATTGAGATACTATTAATAATTGTATATTGTGTTGAAAGCAGAAATGGTTAAGTTGTGGTTTGGAGGAATATATGGGGGAAATTATTTGGTTTATTATTATTGGTAAATATAATTAATTGATTTGTAAGAAATTGGATTGCATGGAAATAATTGGAATATTCATGTTCATATTGATTAATATACAAAAAAATATAGTTATATAACTAATTGATTTATATTAAAATGTTGAATTTGTATTAAACAACTGTATTACATAATTACATAATTAACCAATGTGAGGATGGATATAAAAATAGATGACAATGGGAAGGGGTATAATATAGAATAGAAGGGAAAAATTGAATTTGATTAAGATTAGAGATGAGGATGAAGGGTAATATTGTTTTTTTAAAAAAATAGATGAGGAATAAATATGGCAAAAAGGAAATATAGAAATTGTAAATTTAATTGAAATGACTAAACGCTGTTTAAATTTGTGAACCAGCCAAATATTCTGTTCAAAGAAAATACATTGCATGTTTGTATGTGTGTTTCTAAATTCTAATTATTGCTATTTATTCATATTTGTTCTCTTTTATTCTTTAAAGTTTAACAATTCATTCTTAATCTTAATATCTTTATATTTGCTTGGGGTTGGCTTTCTTCCCTTTCATCTTTTTTATTGTACAGCAATCTTTCTCCTCAAACCTACCACCACTCTCTTTTCTTTCCTTCTTACTTTCTCTTCCCCCCACCCTCTTTTTCTCCTCCCTACTTCCTCTTCCTTTCTCCTTCTCCTCCTCTCTTCCTCCCTCTCTTACCCTCACTCCTACTCTAATTTCCATTCCTTCATCCCTCTCTATTGCTGTATCCTTTAATGCATATGGACTACTCAGAGGGCTGAAAAAGTTATTTTTGACTGGTCCTCACACTTTTGACCAGTCCTCGAACTTATGACTGTCCTCACATTTTACATTTTTGCCCTATCTTGTCATCATGGTGAAGAGAAGCAGTTGTGAAATGAGTGACATGGTTGTTAAGAATGCTGCATGGGCATAAATGTGAGGATGGTCATAAGTGTGAGGACCAGTCAAAAGTGCGAGGACCTGTCAGAAATGACTTTTTTCAGCCCTCTGGTTAGTCCTTTTGTGCATATGGACTACTCAGAGGGCTGAAAAAGTTATTTTTGACTGGTCCTCACACTTTTGACCAGTCCTCGAACTTACGACTGTCCTCACATTTTACATTTTTGCCCTATCTTATCATCATGGTGAAGAGAAGCAGTTGTGAAATGAGTGACATGGTTGTTAAGAATGCTGCATGGGCATAAATATGAGGATGGTCATAAGTGTGAGGACCAGTCAAAAGTGCGAGGACCTGTCAGAAATGACTTTTTTCAGCCCTCTGGTTAGTCCTTTTGTGCATATGGACTACTCAGAGGGCTGAAAAAGTTATTTTTGACTGGTCCTCACACTTTTGACCAGTCCTCGAACTTACGACTGTCCTCACATTTTACGTTTTTGCCCTATCTTGTCACCATGGTGAAGAGAAGCAGTTGTGAAATGAGTGACATGGTTGTTAAGAATACTGCACGGGCATAAATGTGAGGATGGTCATAAGTGTGAGGACCAGTCAAAAGTGTGAGGACCTGTCAGAAATGACTTTTCAGCCCTCTGAGTAGTCCCTATACACATAGCCATGGCCACCCGGTCACATGACCAGCTAGCCACGCCCACCCAGTCACATTGCCTCCAAGCCACGCCCACACAACAAGTCACGCCCACAATGGTGTCCTTCTTACCAATGTTAAAATCTGTTCACCTTACCCTATACGCATAGCCATGGCCACCCGGTCACATGACCAGCTAGCCACGCCCACCCAGTCACATGACCAGCTAGCCACGCCCACCCAGTCACATGACCAGCTAGCCACGCCCACAAAATAAGCCACGCCCACAATGTCCCTCTTTACCAATGTTAAAATCTGGTCACCTTAGTTTAGGAGGAACTTCAAAGAAAAATGATGACCTAGGATGCCCTCTACCAGCTTGTTTATTTCATCTCACTGTTTGTTGTATATTTGATTTTTATTAAGTTGTAAATAATTCAGAGTTTTGCAGTTGGGGTGGCATATAAACAACTGTAATAAATAAATATTTAATGGTCAAGTAAGGGACTCATAATGGATGACATATTCCTTGCAAATACTTAGACCGATTTCTGTGTGTGAATATATAATTTTGGGCTCTTTGGGGATCATTAATAATAACTGCCCAGCTTTCATTCAGTCTCACTATCATCTCTGCTACATTTGCTTTATTGAAACCCATGTTCTTGTCTTTTTCTGGACACATTTTTATGAAGTATGTCCTAGCAGCTTGAAGGATTTAATCATACAGGGTTGCTGTTTTTCCCTCTAAAATAGGGCAATAGAGTACGGTTTTTTTATGGCTCCAGAAGTGTGCACTGGTTATGATTTTTAAAAAACCCTCAAGATGGCAGCTACAACAGTGCAAAGCTTATGTGCACTGCACATTCAAAAAAAGTTGGAGTTCTGAGTATATCACTGTGGCCAGCATCTCTACTTGGTGTGCTGATGAGCGAATCAATGCAAGGAGAATTATGTCAACATAGCTAAGGTAACTGAACAAGCCCAGGACGTTACTATGGCATTGTCTGTAAGACTATTTCTCAAGCTTGGCAATCTTAAGGTATGTGGACCTCAGCACCCAGAATTGCTGGCTGGGGAATGCTGGGAGTTGAAGATCATACATCTTAAAGTTCCTAACACTGAGAAAAATTAGTCTATAATTTCCAGGCCAGCTAGTCTCCTAGCAGTCTGCTAAGAAATTTTCTGTGTATTTAGTACTTGATGAGCCCCTATAGCAAGGCCTTCTCCATCATAGCTGCCAAAAGGTAGGATTGAAAATACTAAAGGGAATCAATAGCCAAGCGCTGATGGCTTTTTTCTGCTGAGACACCATATCCGAGCAGGTGAGGCCCACATGAGATAAATAAGCAGTATGTGAAACGAAGCCTGCTACCAAGCCTCTGTACCTAGTTATGCTTTGAAATTGTCAAAACACAAGAGCCACCTACAGAAAAAAACAAAAAACTGTGACAAAGAAAGGAAAATTGCTCTCTTTTCTACATTTCCTTGTGAAAGAGATCTACCTGCTTCCAGGATGAAGATGATCTCAGAGAAAGGGGAGGGAAACGATCAATCAACCCAGAATTTTTCTCCTCCTTCCACTTTTCCATCTGCAACCATGCAAAGAATCTTGTTCGGCACTGTACAAAGAGCACCCCCTGAAAAGAGAAGCCTGGGGGCCGAGGCTGCCAGTGGCTGTGTGAGATAACGTCTACTTGCAAACACTGCTGCCTTTGTATGGCTGTCACTGTCCCTATTGTTTGGGAGCCTCTTGCCTCAGGGATTTTGTTCTATGTCTTTTGTTTCAGCCTGGCTTCTTTTTGTTTGACTTTACTTACCCTTTCATTCCTCTCTTTTGTGCTCAGGTTCTCTCTCTCCCTCCCTCCCTCTCTCTCTCTCTCTCTCTCTCTCTCTCTTTCTGTGTGTGTGTGTGTGTGTGTGTATGTGTGTGTGTCTCCCTCTCTCCTTTCTCTGTTGTATTTAACAATACTTCTAAAGCCCTTTCTGGGGTGGGGAAATGTCCTCTTGGTTCTTTTCAGTTCCTTACCTATTGGGGTGGGGTGGGGGCTGTTGAGAAAGGAGGGTGAAGGGAGATTCCACAGGGCAAAGCCAAAGGTGCAGGTGAGAGGCTGTAGAAAATACTGTAAAAGAGAACTGTGTAAAATACTCCTAGCCCTGTTTTAAAAATGAGCTACAAAATCTAGCCATCTTAGAATCTCACACAGCCTAATTGCTTGTAAACCTGGATGCTTGAGAGTCATAAAATGGAAACAAAGGCATTTCTGGATAGTCATGGTGATGAAAAATCTGGCCCTTGCTATGTTTTATGTACATTCTCAGGGTGTATATGTCTCTTTCTGTGCATGTGTGTCTCTCTGTGTGTATATGTATTTGTATTAAACCTATTCCAAAGGCTTAATATTTGTTGGTGTTCTATTCCTGCACTGAATACAGATGGAAAAATATTCCAGTCCTTGTGTGACCGATTGGAAAACTGAGGCAAAAGGCCAAAGAATGCTGAAACTTAAATAAATGAGTGGAACAGCCTGATAGATCTGGTGTCTGTGTAATAAAAGCAACTCCTTTTGTTACATTTTAAAATGTTTTGGAAAATAAAACTTCTGCACCTTTCAATTGATTATTTTTCTGTTGGAAGGTTACATTTCTCTTTTCTAAAAAAAAAAACATTTTAGTATGCATTTGAATTGTAAAAGATACATGTAAATTGAAGTCTCCTTCAGTTTGAGCTCAACTGCTAGTGAAGGATACATTAATGTAGTTTTCTTGACAATAGTACAACATGGAGCACATTGCTGAGCACATTGTAAGCCGCCCTGAGTCTTCGGAGAAGGGCGGCATATAAATCAAATTAAAAAAAAAAAATGTTCTCACTATACATAAAACACAAGGACAAACCATGAAGAATGTGCTGATTTATGTGGAGAAAACTGGCATTACAGCATAGTCAGCTATATGTCACCTTAAGCTGAAGAAAAAGAAGTGAAAAGTAGAATATTCTTAAAGAATGGCAGCCATAAATGTCATCGAAAGCATCCTTTGTTAAATAAAAAGCATCTATACAGTATTTGTTTCGCTACACATATTTCTTTTTTATTAAAATGATGTTTTCTTCTTTAATTTTAAAACCAAAATAATAGCCACACATGGTCATTCTATTTCTCTGTTTAGTTGGGGAAATATCTCTGAAAGGATGAACCAATGGCTCACAGGTTGTTCGGTATAATAACAGCAATTGATCTTGTCATATTTCAAAATGGTTTGGAAAATGAAATGATGTACATTTCCTTTGATTTTTTTTTTGGTAGGTTACATTTCTTTTTACTGAAAGATACTTTATTATGTCTTTGAAATGTAAAGTATGAAGGTAAAGAAAAGTCAAGTCTCCTTCAGTCTGAGCTAACTGTTGGTAGCATTGGTGTTGCATTAATGTAGTTTTCTTGATAATAGTGCAATATGGAAATGTATACACAGGCAAAATAAACATGAAATAGTTCCCATTAATTATTGGTCAAACCATTTTGAATCAAATGAAAAATGTTGAGAACTTTTCTAGTGTCTAAAATAAACCACAGTACTTTGACTTACATGTCTGCACTTATATTCCAAACTGCGGACAGCAAGTTCAATTCAAGTTTCATAATAGTTCGCCCCCTTGAGGTAAATGCTATCTCTCAATAGTGGAACACATGCCTTGCATGCGGAAGCTCCCAAGTTCAGTCCCCAATTATCTGTAGCTAAGAAGAAAAGGATCTAAGTAGAAGAGGATCATTCATCAGAAAAATGCTAGTTAGAATCCTGGTCTGAAAGATTAAAAAGTTAATAGAATACTTTTTCTGCCTTCCCTTCATTAATTTGTTAAATTTTTAAGAGGTCAGAAAATGCTTCACTGGTTTTACCTGCAGGGGATTAAGTATTTTTTTTTAGAAATTGCCTTGATGTTATTGTGCGTTTAGTTACTGATGGCTTTTGTGAAAATAAATGTAATTATTTTTAATGTGCTGGGCCATTCTGTGAGTTGTGAATCTGGCATATATGGAAGATAACAGGTTGAGGAAGACTCACTTGAAAAAAAAATTAAAGATAATGTTTATAACTTTGGCATTATGTGTACTACAAACTATAATACAATATGTGCGCTGCTAGAGCGTACAAAATAACATCTTCACATTTTATTTCTTCCAAAAGCATAAGCGTCAATATTCTCCACAACTGTGAAACACTTGAATTTTGAAACTATGTTGGACAACTCAGTTATCCAACATCAGAAGGCTAAGAGGCACCAAAACACCATTGCTAATACAGGTGTAGCAATGTGTCCTAGATGTGGTAAAATACAACTCTTAGAATTGTCAGCCAGTATGTCATATGGAGAGCAGCAGCTTGAGGAGAGCTGTTCTGTTCAAAAGATAACTGAAAATAGATCTACTTCCTTTATGTCATTTATGTATATGAATTTATATAGTTGGTATACTAGGAAAATATGTCAGATGTAAATGCCTTATTCTCTATTGTGTAAATAATGTATATATGGGACATCAGGGGTTAACTTATTCTTTGGATTTTAATGTATTCATAATTTACCACTCCCATTCCTGGCTCCACCCCTTGTATATATAAGGAGCCACCCTCACCATTTTCTTTGCTTCTATCTTGAATATTCAGCGAATATAGAATGCCTATTGTTATTAAAGAGAAATATATTTAAATCTCTAATTCTTATTATCTTTATTGAGTCTGATCCTGAAAATATTGCAACAAGCTGGTAGCAGAGGATGGTTAATTGACTCAATAAATAATTAAAAATGTCTAAGAAAGATAGGCCCAACACCAGGGCCTACAGCAAGGAAATAGAAACTGAACAAGAGATGATCAACGAATCCACTAACGCGATTTCGAGAGAATCCGAAGAATACACCACTGAAGAAGAAGAACTGATAAATGAAAATAATGACCAGGAAGAAATCGAAATAGAAAATAACGAACTCAGGTCAGAGATATTGAAGATACTAAAAAGCCAGAAGAACGATGAAAGCCTCATCGCGAACCTCCAAGAAATGCTGAAGAACAACGGAGCAGCGAGAGAGAAAAACGTCGTTAAAGAAAAACCCAAAGATCAAAAAACTGTGAGTGAAATGAATACTGAGAAAGTCGTTGCGAAAAAGAAAAGATGTGATCCCGCGCGAAATTTTGAATGGCAGCCATCTTGGTTTCAACGAACTTCAAAAGAGAGTGAAGCAGAGCCAATCAAAACGCTCAGTTCAAAATTTCTGGCGCGAAAAACGCTATCAGACGACGAAAGTGAAAAAGAAGACTCAAACTCTTCAGAAGAACCAGAATCAGAAAGTGAAGACGATTTAACAAAGTCTCAAGTAAAGTCAGCAATGAAAACGCTTTTTGCTGCTTTTGGGCCAAGATTGAAAATTTCCAAGGCACCAACGAAGAAGCAAGAGATCAAACCGACAACTCGAGACCTGCACGCTCCCATCCTGACTTCGAAGGCGACGACACCTGAGCCCAGAGAGCCATGCCGATTCCGTCCTACACCGCAGACCGGATCAAGTGCCAACGCACACGAAAGAAAGAGAAGAGCTGTCGCCACCACCAGAACTCCTAAAACCGAACCAGAGACCGACTCATCTGAAGAGGAGCGGAACGAGAGAGCTGAAATGGAGAGAACCTTCCACGACGACGCCAAGGAAGAAATGAGCAACGCGCATGTGCAAAGCTACGTAGACGGCCCCGAAAGACTTGAACTGGCCAGAGAACCGCGCAGACTCGTTGCGAGCATCCCCATGCCGTTCTGTAATTTCCTGCACTTGCGAGACCACGGACTGCCTCAGGTTGTAAGTAATGGACAAAATAATGTGGGGAACTTACCCAGTGACTTCCCAAAACTTAGAATTGATGGCATTAATTTACAAGAGTGGTATCAACAACTTCAGGTTGTCTTTATGAAAGAAAATTTACTATTCTTTATAACTAGTCCTCCAAGAAGACCTTGGACTTTAAAAATAGATTGTTTACATCATAGAGCATTTTTCATAATAATATCTAGCGTGTCTCCTGCAATGTATCATAGCATCAAATCAAACCTAACTGTGTCAGAAATAATTCAATGCATGTTTAATCTATTTCACAGCGATAGCGTAGCTACAACTACAAGAATGTCTAAGGATTTCTTTTCTTCTAGAGTGAAACCAGGGGTTTCTATAAGTGAGCATTTGATATCTCTAAACAAAATAAGAGCTGAGCTGCAATTGAGGGGGGAAGTGATTTCAGATCAAACAATGAAAAGTGTTATTATCAATTCACTTGATTCATCATGGGATAGCTTTATGTCACACTTAGATACTATTAATTTAGGATATTTAACCATAGAAAGTCTATCTAACAAATTGATAGCAGAAGACAATTCAAGAAAAAATCGTTCCAGTAATCAAACAGAACACAAATCTTTTAGGAAAGTAGCTTTCCAAGAAAAATATAATGAAGCCTTTAGATGCCACAATTGTGGGTCCAGGGAACACAGTAGAAGAGACTGTCCCAAAGTCTCAAGGGAGAGACATAGGCCAGAATATAGGAGCAAATACAATTATAGACAGTCTTCCACAGATAGACACAAATATAGAAGCCCACCAAATTACAGAGAAAGTAGAGGGGGTAGAGAAAATTCAAAAGAGAGAAAATCTGGGTCACTAAATGGATTAAACAAACAAGAAAGCACCAAAACACAACAAAATGAGAACAATAATTGGCTTATTGATTCTGGTGCAACCAATCACACCACTAACAACAAAAGTATATTATCTTCATTTACAGAAGATAAGTTTGTGATAAAGGTAGCTAATCAAGAAAAGGTTCAAGTATTAGGCAGAGGAAATGTGACCTTGCCTGGTTTAGGTAAAATAGAGGGGGTATTATTAATCCCAGAAATACCTCATAACATACTAAGTGCTATAAAACTAAGCAGAGATTCTGACATCAATATAGTTTTCTCAAAGGGGAAAGCAACTTTAGAGAAGGACAAAACAAATATAGGCACTGTGATGATAAAAGGAGGTCTACCCTATCTGATAACAAAAGAAAGATGGTTACATAACATTGATTCAAATATGGAAGATTGTATTGAAGCAGATGATGAAAATGTTAGTAACAGTGACAATGATGAATGTAAAATATCTCATGATCACAAAAATACACACAATGAGAAGAAACCAAAAATAGGTAAACCAATTCATGATGAGTGTGCTCACATCTTACATAGGAAGTTAGGACATGCAAGCTTTCCTGTAGTTCAAAAAATGACTGAACACGCAGAAGGTGTCAAAATAAAAAATTGTGATAATTATTTGGAATGCTCAGTATGTAAATCCACCAAACTAAAAACCAGTCCCAGACCAAAAAAATCTAACAGATCAGCTAACAATATTTTTGACTTAGTACATATGGATTTAGTTGGTCCATTAACTCCATCAATTACCTATAGAAAACGTTACTTTCTAACAATAGTGGATGATTATAGTCGCTATGGTTTTGTTTACACATTAAAGCACAAGGATGAAACCTTTCAGAAATTTAAGGAATTCTACAAACGCATAGAAACACAACATAATATCAAAATAAAACAAATTATGACAGATAGGGGATGTGAATTCATGTCTAAAGAATTCTCCCAATGGTTAAAGGATAGGGGAATGCTACATTTCACGTCCAATCCATTTTCTGCGTTTCAAAACGGGATTGCAGAGAGAAAGAATTCCACACTACAAACCATGATTAGATGCACATTAGAGGATGCTGGTTTAGGCAAACAATTCTGGTCAGAAGCCCTACATTATTCAAATTACACTCAAAATAGAACCTGGTCCAGTATTGTGAATAAGACACCGTATGAGGTGATGTACAATAGGAAACCTAAATTAGCACACATGCACATATTTGGAGTCACTGCAGATGTGCACATACCTAAGCAGTTGAGGAGAAAGGGAGAAAACGTATCCAGAAGATTAAGATTTATGGGATATGAAACTGGAACCAAAGGGTACAGATTCATTGATAATAATAACAAATTTATAGTCTCCAGAACAGCTGTGTTCCATGAGCAGGCCAATTGGTCTAAACTGCACCTTAATGAAATATTTCCAAATAAATGCAAAGATGCGATATCTTGCGAGGAAGGGACAATAGAAAATCAAAACATTAACAAAAATAAGAACAAAACCAAAACTTGGACAAATAGTCAGCATAAAATAAAGACAGACACATTAACAAAAAAGGAAGCTAGATATTTGCACGACAACCATAGCAGACCTGAAAGAGCTATTAGAAACAATAGAAATCAAATACCAAGTAAATACAAAGATTACATAATGCATATGAATGGAGAACAAATAACACCTAATACATATGAGGAAGTATTAAAACTCCCTCGTGAAGAAAGAGAAAAATGGGAACTAGCTATGAAAAAAGAGATGGAAAGTTTGCAAGGATTAAATGTATTCACTCCTGCGATCGCACCTAAGGATAAAACAATTATAGGTACCAGGTGGATTTATAAAATTAAGAACCTAGAAGGAGGCAATACTTTATACAAGGCTAGACTAGTTGCACAAGGTTATGCACAAAAATATCCAGAAGACTACACTGACACATACTCCCCCACGGTAAGGACAGAGAGTGTTAAAACAGCTCTAGTAGTAGCATCTGCACTCAATCTGGACGTATTTCAATATGACATACAGACTGCGTATTTACACGCAAAACTAGATAAGGAAATATATGTAAGAGCACCACATAGTCAATACACTAATAAGAATGAAATTTGGTTATTAAACAAGAGTCTATACGGATTAAAGCAATCTGGCAAGAGATGGTACGATTGCTTGGTAAAAGTACTAAAGACCATGGATTTCAACGCTACCACTGCTGATAACTGTTTCTTTGTAAAAAAGAGTGATAATCACATTGAATTTGTATTAATTTATGTGGATGATATTTTATATATAGGAAAACACAAAGAGAGCAGAGAAATCTTTGTAAATAAGTTAAACGAACATTTCTCGTTGAAATCTCTAGGTAAAGTGAATAAATACCTTGGTGTACAAATTAACAAAACTAGAAGGGGATTCAAACTTACTCAGAAAGATAAGATCATTGAACTTCTAAACAAATGTAATTTAAACAATGCCAAAACCTGTGACACTCCTATGCAAACTGATTTCCTTAGAAACACTGATGAGTCTTCCCCTGAATTTAAAGATAATACATTTTACAGATCAGTTATAGGCTCACTCCTTTATATATCTAATTGGACCAGACCAGATATTGCATTACCTCTCAATTTATTGTCAAGATATGTTAGCAAACCAACCATGTATCATTGGGAAGCTGTCAAAAGAATTCTAAGATATTTGAAAAGTACATTAGATTTTTGTTTAGTATTAGAACCTAATAATGACAAAGAACCAAAAATTACCTGTTATGCGGATGCAGATTGGGCTGGTGATACATCATGCAGAAAGAGTACTTCTGGTTATATTTTTCTATTGAATGATTGTCCAGTTTACTGGTACACTGGTAAACAAGAACTGGTAGCCACTTCAACCACAGAAGCGGAATATGTTTGTTTATCCAAAGCTGCAAATAACCTTGTATGGTTCAATGACTTGATCTCAGATGTTTGGAAAAAACCTGCATTACCTTTTGTTGTGCATGAAGATAATAAAGCAGCCATTGAAATATCCAGATCCGATGCCATTGGACAAAGGTCCAGGCATATTGATATAAAATTTAAGCACGTGAGACAATTGTCTCAAGATGGATTCATCAAAGCAATACATTGTGATACTTCTGAACAATTAGCTGACATATTAACGAAGCCTTTACCTTCTAAACAGCACAAATATTTAACTTCTAAATTGTATGTATTATATTGTCCTGAATCTGAATGTAATTGGTGTTGTATAGCGAACCGGCATTTAGAGGGGGATTTGTCAGATGTAAATGCCTTATTCTCTATTGTGTAAATAATGTATATATGGGACATCAGGGGTTAACTTATTCTTTGGATTTTAATGTATTCATAATTTACCACTCCCATTCCTGGCTCCACCCCTTGTATATATAAGGAGCCACCCTCACCATTTTCTTTGCTTCTATCTTGAATATTCAGCGAATATAGAATGCCTATTGTTATTAAAGAGAAATATATTTAAATCTCTAATTCTTATTATCTTTATTGAGTCTGATCCTGAAAATATTGCAACAAAATATATATCCATTGCAGGCTCCATTAGTTAAGTTCATAAATGGGAAATCATAGCCAATGGAGGAGGGATCGCTTCAAGGCTGATGTGAGTTATAAAGCTCTGATACACTGTGGAGTAGCACATTAGAGCAGCACATTAGATAAACTGCAAGAGTTTTGTTTCCAGCAGAAAAGAACTTAGGACACTAGTAGACATTGGTGAACATATCAGATATATCTAATTTTCTTTCGGTTTATTTTGATTCACATGTATTCCTTTGATGTCTTCTTCATCTCTATAGGCGCAAAAACAACAGCAGAATCCTCTGTGTATTTGCACATGCAAATTCCTCCTGATCAAGCTAGTGCTCACAAATGTAGTAAATTAATACATCCAACCCAAAAGTAGAGAGATTACGGAAGTTTGAGAAGGGGGACTCACTCTAGCATGCAGTATTACATAGGAGGTGTGAAGCCATGTTTTCCATATTACAAAACCTATATTATATTGAAGAATAAATAGAAAGGAAAGCAATCTTTAATTTTTACATTATATGGAAAGTCATATGTACCATCATCTTTTCTTCCTGATCACAAGTGCTTCGACACTATAGGCTTCTGAAATACAATAGATGCAAGTATCATCTTGACAGACAACATAATTAGTGTTTTCCAAAGCTCCCTGCTCATATACCACTTTATCTCATATCTCATATCATCATATCATATCATAATGTCATGTCAGTATATTTTAACTTTTTTTCCCAAATGAGAAGTGAATGTGCTGCAAAGCAACTTGTTGGTTTCTAGCACATTATAAGGGCTTTCATAACTGGACTGTAAAATTCCAGATGCCTCCCAAATGAGAGCAAACAATTAGAAAGTTCCATATCTACTTGTTAGTGGTTACCTGAATTTTTGAACTCAGAGATGGTAGCCCCAATTTTAAGGCCATGGTAATTTTGGCTATAGTTCAGCAATTCATACTGAAGTAGTGCCTAGAGTGTGGTGACTGGAAACGAACAAGGCTAAGGAATTTTGAGATACAAAGACAGTTATTGTAGTAAATTATAAAAGTTAGCTATTTTTCATTCAGGTTTGCTGAGGTATCGAGCAATTATTGGCATATAGCAATACTGCTGAAACTCAGCAGTTTCACCAAAATGTGCTGCATAAATTCATTTGTGACTGTGAGATAGAAATTTGATTAATTAATTAAAGCAACATAAACAAAAAAGCCTTATATAATAAATAATAATAAATAAATAACTTTATTGTCATTGTACAGTACATGTATACACAGTATACCCATACAACAAAATTCACTTAACACCCAAAGACCAGGTCCAACACACATAATCCCCAAACACACTCCCACCCACCACAATTCTCCACCCCTAAACCACACAAACATCCACACAACAGACCAAGTAATACTGTCCAACAGCTCACTGATGGTGGCCCTTTAGTTCATTGTTGAGTGCAGTTATAGCTATGGGATAAAAATTATTCAGAAAACGTGTGGTCCGAGTTTTAATTATATGACTCCCCCCCCAGTGCTTACTTCAAATGACCTAGCTTGGAAAATCACAGGATCAAATCTTCCTGCTTCCTCCTCCCCCTCACCTCTCCCTACTATCAACTTTCCATGATCTAAGGATTGAGACTGGAGAGAAATATGTTGTCTACTGGCATTCTCACCCTCCAAAAACATAAGGCAAAACTTCATCGATTGTAGCCGGGGGGGTGGGGGGGGTGGAAGATCATCCCAGGAGACATTAATGCTTCATTTTCTTGCATGGCTTTTCAGTGTTTACATAGTGCTGCCTGAGAAGCCAATTAATAAAGGAGTTCAGTGATCAGAAACCATTTTTATTTCCTATTTCACTGAAGGAAGACATCAAACCTGACCAAAGTGGGAGATTTTGATAATACAGGTAGTCGTCGGCTTACGACCACAACTGAGTCCAAAATTTATGTTGCTAAGTGAGAAATTTGTTAAGTGAATTTTGCCCCATTTTATGACTTTTCTTGTCACATTTGTTAACTGAATCACTGCAGTTGTTAAATTAGTAATTCGATCATTAAGTGAATCTGGCTTTCCTATTGACTTTGCTTATCAGAAGGTTGCAAAAAGGTGATCACATGACCTTGGGACATAGCAATGGCCATAAGTATGAACCAGTTACCAAGCATCTGAATTTTGATCACATGATCATGGAAATGCTCCAAAGGTCATAAGTGTGAAAAATGGTCATAAATCACTTTTTAAAGTGCCACCGTAACTTTGAACTGTCACTAAATGAACTGTTGTAAGTCAAGGACTACCTTGACTTCATATTTCATAATAATGGTAATTATTGGAAATAATGTTTCATACTCTTACATAATGTAAGATCATGCTGATCCTACATTATGGAAAGTCTATTAGGAATGTGGGAAGCCACTAAGAAACACTTGGGATGTCAGGTTATTCTAAGAAAATAATAAATCAAACTGAACAGTTGGGACAGTTATGGCTTCAAATTGTTCTGTTCAGGGGGTTTCTTAGGCAATGCACTATTTCTTGAACCAAACAGACATTACTTGAAGGAGAAATTATAAATCTCCAGAACTTCTCCCTCCTGACAATACCATCCTATTCCTGTCAATTAGCTATTCCAATATTTGACTTCCTTTTCTCTGTCCATTGCTGACCACTTATTCTATGTGAAAACAAAAGGAACAGAATGAAGAAACAGAAAACACAGAGAGCAGAAGAGGGGGTGAAAAATGTAGTTGTTCTTATGCCCACAGGAATAGGTGTGAGCCTGATGACTCAGATGCCCATTTCCTCTTTTGCAAAAAGTCCCCATAGTTTATGTGGATAAGAACAAGTGATTAGACTGAAAAACATGTATTCTATCTTCAAATGCATCTATAAAATCATGTTATTATCTTTGGTAGCAAATGCTGCAGTGAACATTTTAACTTCAAACCTAATTGCTCAATAGTTTGTCATCATAGGCAGCATCCTTCATCTTTTTGCTTTGGTGCTGGGGAATCAAACCAAGAGCAAAAATGCATGTGCTCCATTCCCCTTCCACACACCAAGATTTAGTCATCAGGCCTAGTGCTCTCTCTCAAAATGTAAAAGCTGCTGCCATTAAAAACCTGCCTTGATCAATTTTTTAGATAATTCTCACTTGACCATTTTTTCTCAAGAAATGGAAACTGAACAGATTCAAGCAACGCTCAGGACAGAGTAAGGATGCGTAAATGCTGTCAGTTCATGAGTTGCCAAAGGCTTTGTATGGCAAGGAGCACCGCATCCCAAAAACCAAGATCTGCTTTGGGAAAGAGTTTTGGGATATTTAACAGATGAAACCATGTTTTAAGCATCTGCAAGGCATTCATTCTGCCCCCAGGAATCTGAAAATGTCCCCAAATCATGGGCTGAACAGCTTCTGGGAGCTGTAAAATGAATGCAGTTGGCTACATGCATGTATGTTTGCACTCCAGTCAAGATAATAAAGGAGCTTAGTCTGAGTATATCATTGGATCCTAGTATGGTAGTACGATGATGAAGACTGGTACAGACAAACTGCCCCTATAGCTTGATTTTGAACAGCGTTTGAAGGGACTTGGAAGTCTTCTAGTTCAACCCCCTGCTCAGGCAGGAAGCCTATGCCATTTCAGACAAGGTTGTCCAATCTCTTCTTAAAAACTTCCAGTGTTGGAGCACCTACAATTTCTGGAGGCAAGTTGTTCCACTAATTAACTGTTCTATCTTTCAGGAAATTTCTCCTTAGTTTTAGGTTCTACTCCCTAGCAGGAAAAGCTTTGCTTCTTAAATGACAAATATCTAACATTTTGACTAAAAACTGTACAGCAATACTAAAAGAAAATAGGGCTGTTAGGGTGACAGTAAGTAGGCCCCAAAAGG
Source organism: Pituophis catenifer annectens (assembly GCF_029215685.1). Taxonomy (NCBI): domain Eukaryota; kingdom Metazoa; phylum Chordata; class Lepidosauria; order Squamata; family Colubridae; genus Pituophis; species Pituophis catenifer. The sequence continues at coordinate 169,256,716 of NW_027256883.1, read as the reverse complement.
GCATATTGTGATACAACCAGGAATTAATTTTGCCATGGCTTCAACACATATGTCATTCATCTGGATTTCATCTTAAAATAGTCATGTAAGCCAGTTACCTAGAACTCTAGGACTATAAGTCTCAGGCATTATATGAGGATAAAACTGTTGTGGCTCCAGGAGTGTAGATGAAGTAGTATTATTTCTGATGCAGCCATTGGCCTGGAGGTATATATTATTACCAAATATGAAATACAAAGGAGGTGTCATTTGTAGAGAATTGGTCAGATAAATAAGAGATACAGATTTGCCATTCTTCCATGAGTATATATTCATCCCCCTGGACCTCTATAATATTTTCCAACAGCTGGGATAGCAACCTTGAAATGAACCTAATTGGAGGAAGGAGGGGCCACAAGCGACATATTTGCAGGAGAAAAATCAATCTGGGGCCTGGTGGCTCAGCAGACTAAAAGCATTGTGATTAACACCAGCTGTCTGCAATTACTGTAAGTTCGAATCTCATCAGGCTCAAGGTTGACTCAGCCTTCCATCCTTTCTAAGGTAGGTAAAATGAGGACCCAGTTTGTGGAGGCAATAAGCTGACTTTCTATAAATATACAAAAGTATGAAGGCTATTGCTTAACGCATTGTAAGCCGCCCTGAGTCTCCGGAGAAGGGCAGCATATAAATCAAAAATTTTTAAAAAATGCATAGAGCAATAGTTAAGCATTCATTCGTTGATTTCCCCTTTTGAATTCATCCTCCTTCCTTTGGGAAACGTAGGCTTGAGAACATTGGACTTTTCAGGTCTTATAATACAAGCCAGAATTATTAAATTGATTTAGTTGGCTGATAAAAGTGTTGTTAGTCCTTAGATGCAAAATAGACTTTTGGAGACTTCCTTTAAGTCACACAGGAAATCTGACCAAACCGAATCCGTATCAAACAGCAGTTCATGGCCTTAACAGGAAAGCTGTCCACCCACTGATCTGAAACTAGCATTGTTCATTAATACATTTGCACTTTTAGATGGAAAGGAAATCTGATAGTGTGTTCTATTTGGCATGGCAACCTTCTTTCAATCCCAGACCCCCTCATGAATGCACCCCTATTACCCAAAGAAAGGTTATACACAAAATGTTCTGTGGACTGTATTTCTTGAGAAGTAGCTAGTTTAAATTATGTGATTACTTCGCATTAGATGGACAGTCCTGACTGCAAATATATACATGTACAACTACATGAGGAACAATCTTTTAAAATCTTTGCATCATGTATTTGTATCAACGTCTTTTCTTTTTTTCTTTTGTATCAATTTCTATTTTTGTTCAAATCCACCATGCATTATACATTCATATTTTTCAGATTCCCAACATTGGCTAGAAGTAACTTTATGTATTTTGATAATTTCTCTGGTGTCATACATTAAAGATACATCATTTTATTAAAAAAATTGATCTCAAATTATAATTTGAATTTCATCACATTTACACATTTCTGTGTTTATAAACAAAGTTGCTAGACATTTTGTCATGCAGTCCTTGTTCCTTGTTATAAATCTTAACAAACGTTTATACATCTTTGCAATCACATATTCACCATTTGTACATAGTTAATTTTCAAATTGTCTCATGTTGTTCAGTTCCCATTACCTATTTATCTATGTAAAAAATTGAGCATTAGTAGTCAATTGTTCTCTTGACTTCATCTTAAATTCATCATCTTCTTGTCTTACTAGATTTAACCAGTTAACAGTTTCCTTTGCCTGCTGTTTCTTTTCTATAGAATGCTTCCTATGCAGAGATCTATAAAGATATTTGGGGCCACAACCTGGGTTTATATTTATTCCATATTCATCAGAGGTGGTATTCAGCCGATTCGCACCAGTTCACGTGAACCGTTGGTGGAAATTTGGCCAAGGTTGCCAAACCAGTAGCAATGGCCAGCTGGCCATGCCCCCAAATCGGTCCCCCAGTCGCCACTTGCTCGTCCCACCCATGCTCGTTGCCGCATTCTTCGTGCACGCGCATCCCATTGCCTTGCAAGTCCAATGGGATGCGCATGTGCGAAGAACATGGGAGCGACAACAGCAGGTTTTCCGCGACCTCTGGTACTTTTTGGCGGCCCGTGATGGCCTACAAAGGCTTCTTTGCCAGCCGCTTTCCAGCAGCGGTGGCTGACTGGGGGCTGCCAAAAACTCCATTCAGCTTGCCTTCTGGATTCTGGACCAGCCACCGCGGAAGGTAAGCAGCCCGAACAAAGAGGCAGTGGTGGGGAAGTGGGGCTAGAGCCAGGGATGCTAAAGGAGAGGAAATGGGGGTGACTGCCGAAGGGAGGGCGGGGGTAGATAGTTGGAAATTCCAAAAATTTTCCTATCTTTTCCTGTGGGCGTGGCTAGGTGGGGGAGTCAATGTAAAATTAGGTAATCTTAATCCTTTTCCTTTTGCTGTCTTATGTGCACTTGAACTCTTCCCTTCTGAAATTAGGTTTATCTTATTTTTTAACTGACTGTATGGTTTTAATCCTAATTATGTATTGTGGAGTTGTATGGCACTCATATTATTCAGTAGGTTGGAATGGCCAGGTAATGGATTCTGGTCTCGAATCTGAATGGCATCCATCCTTCTTCGTTTCACTTGTAAACAAATGAAATGATGATCTGACCAACTACTCATTTGCTCATGTTCATAGAATGTTCATGACAATTATTTCCTACATTTCTGACAGAAACCGGACTTCACCAGATAGGGCTAGAAAACCCTTATCTAAAACTATGGGGATCTGCTTTCCAGGATTAATTCAACATCAGTATCACTGAGCAGGAGGAATTGATGACTTCACTTCGTAGAAGGTAATGTGCCATTTACTATTAACTTCCACCATAAAGTAATTTGTATTGATGAAAAAGTGATGAATTACATCCACAACTTCAAGATGCAGACTGGGATTGACAACTTCTGCAAATATATTGAAACGTATGAGGATTATGTCATGTTGTAAAGGTCCTCTTTTACAGTAATTTCATCCCAAATGAATGTGGCAGTTCTTGATCAGTTGCAGGGAGGAGAGCAATAACCGTCCTATACATTATAAAACAATACAACTTGCAAAGCAGTATGAAACAAAAAGTGAAGCAAATCTGACTTTTGGAGATTCTACTTTCTATTGGCTGGTAAAATGGAAATCTCTCTGGATAAGGGCAAATTAGAAAGAGTCAAGCATGCTCTTTTGAAGTTATATGGATTTGTACATGTACCTGGTAGCATTTCTACTCCTTCCATATTGTTTTGGAGCCTTTAAAGCAGCAGACAGCAGTACTGTGGGAACCATATTGCTGACAAACTACCATAAGGCACGTGTGCCCCCTGCTGTCTGTAACAATGACTACATTTTTTAATAAGCTTTGGAAGTTTTTCATACTATGCAGCATTTCTGATAGAATCAAATCCTCCTTTCCATTCCATTCTCACAAGAGTCAACAAGGTTTAATTTTCAGGAACCTGAATATATGTCCTAAAGAAAATATATGACTAAAGAAAATAATATCACTGCGCAAAATTGCTTAACGCATTGTAAGCCGCCCTGAGTCTCCGGAGAAGGGCGGCATATAAATCAAATTTAAAAAAAAAAAAAATACAATATATGTAATGGAAGCAGAAGGCATAAACCGACGAAACTAAGAAGGAAATACAGCAAAATATCATATATATTAGCTTGTCTGATAATTTTTTTTCATTCAGAAAAGGATGCTGTATTTGCAATTGAGAGTCATTTACGGAGAATCACTTTTGGGAGAGGCAATCTGATAAAACTGTTTACAAAAAAAAAAAGAAGAAGAAGAAGAAAGAAAAGAAACCAACTCCACTCAGAAGGGATTTCCAAAATATTACATCAATTTTCCATTCATATGCTGTAGCAGCCGGTAGTTGAATGGCCAAGACTAGAAATACTAATAACCTTATTCTTTATTGATTAGTCTTATTTTCTTTAAAAGTGTTCTAAGGTGAACTGTTGCATTTTCCAGGGGTTATTTTCACCATATAAATACTGGATTAAAAAATAATATGCCTATCTATTTTCAGCTATCCATTCATTCCACTTTATTGAATGACTGCAGAGTTTAATATAACTTTCCTCTATTCCTTCTTATATTCCATGCATTACATTTGATATATTTAGCTTGTTCTTTTTCTAAATTAAAATGATCTAGGTATTTTCTCAGTGGATTTAAACTACCTATAGTTGCATTTTGAAATGAGGTTATCAAAATGGTTTTGATTTGGTTTTTCAGTTTAGAATTGTACACTTGGATAAGTGGCTGTTTTGTTTTTACTTAACTTTTTTTCTAATGAGCAGACATTGTGAAAATTTTGAGTTTCACAGCACAGTGGTACAGCTAATTACTGAATCTAAATAAAATATTACTTTTGTGTACTGGTGCATTTTATGTTTGGATGATGTTTATTGATTTTTTTCAGACTCTTTATATATTCATAGGTGTTAGGACTTAATTTTTAAATTAAATTTACTATTATTTTGTCTACTGTATTTTTGCATTTTAGGTCCTTTGCTGAAATATTAGCTGTGCTTTGTTAATAGGTCATACAATTGTTTTTGATTGCATTTCAGGGATATTGAGGACAAAAATACGTTCATAGATCACTGACAAAGACTTGAAGAAACAGACACATACAGCCTGTAACCTCTTAACAAAGATTGAGCCAGAGTTATATTACGGACAAGGCACTGGGATGGTGCTTCTCATGTGATCTGTGTCTCAGTTCCTGGAATTCCAATTATACAAAAGGTGGACCACTATTTAGTGAACCAATTAAATAAACATTTTCAGAACTTGAGTGGCTTCATCAGATATGCTAGTGCTGCTAAGAATAGCAAAAAGTAGATGTACTGTATTATATAACAATTTAAGAGCTAGATCCAGGACCCTTTCAAGTCAATGGATTTTGGGCCATCCTTTTTCCAACTTTGCATCATCCTTTCCTTGTTTACAAAATAGCCCAAAATGGCCCAAGAATCATTTATCACCTTATCAGTTTTAGCATATACAACTGGATTTGCTTCTTTGCTTCTATTCCTTGTAGAGATACTTGTTAATTTACCATTGTAGTTTTAGTCAATTTCTTTCACAAGGATGAAGGATGGTAACTTGCAGTTCCAGTTTTTATATTTTTCTCCCGAAATTGCTATATAGTTGCCCTTGCTATACATGCCAGATAATTTTCAAGTAGGAACAGAAACATGCTATGTGTACGGTTAAGTCTCAAATATAGTAATAAGTGTTTATCTTTACTTCTATTTTTCAAGGAGTTACATACAGTATAGAAAAGCTGTTATTTCCTCTTGTTCCCTTTCAACCAAGTTTGTACTATTGACCTAAGGTTTGTTAAGGATTCTCACTGAGCTTTGTTACCAAATTATTAACAATTGTGTTCACTCAGTGATTGAATCTTCATTCCATATTTATTTTTAAAACTTTCTTGAGCAACCTCTATACTCAGGAAGTAGTCACTCCTCAGGAAGTAGTCACTCCTCCTTTTCTCTATTCTGGGGAATAAAGAGTTCTCTGAACATATCTCTTACAAAGAGCAGCAATTAAGGAGATGAACTTTTCATCTATAAAGCAAGGAAGTTAACTTTGCTTGTCAAAAGCTGCTTTTTTAATGTTTTGTGTAGAACAGCGAGCTCCAATAAATAACAAAAGCAAAGCAGGGCAGCCAATATGTGAACTTCCTTAATATAAAGATGATTACATTTTTCTCAAAAAGGAAACTTGAACTTCAACACAGATATCATATAAAATCCTAATACTTAATAAGTCAAATCCTAATACTTAATAAAGCAAACCCAGTACCCAAATGTTATGAAAACAAGATTTCTAAAATAGAACAAATTGGTTATTTCTGATCCAGTCAGGTGTGTAGGTTTAGTCATAAACTTATGCTTCTTTTAAGAAACAATAGTCGTATGTTATATGAGAGTTGTACATTATTATATTTCTAAGTTTTAGTCTGACGCTATTGATCGAATTTTCTATTCAGAGAGCATCATACTCCTTTCACAGTATCTCATAAACTAGGATCTGATCTCTCAAGCTATATATTCTTTGACTAGTACTTTAAACAATTGCATCTTCTAATACAACTGTTTATTGCTGGTATTATCTGTATTCAAAAATTTATGTCCAAATAATAATAAAGAAGGTAAATATATTAACAAAAACATTTATTTATAAAGAAATAGTTACACACCAGTGTAAAAAAGATATTGAAAACTACAGACATATGTACTAAGTTGCTGTCTTCATTCTTGCCTCAGATACCAAATCAGAAAAGATAGCATTAAGCCTGCACATTTTTTTAAAGATTAAACATTAATATTACAACAGAAATACTAGGTATTTTCTAGTTGGAAACACTTTGCAGAAGGGTAATATTGTCTCCTTTTAACATGATTCGACCTGCAAAGGCAAAGAGTATGATTAAAAAATGTAATATATTAAAGTGTATGGGCATTTTATTTGATATTAGATGATAGGATTAGCAATATAATTCATTTGGCTTTCTTCAGTTGTGATTACTTAAATAATGAGTACTATTAGAATGCAGTGAAAAAAAAATTCCCACATTTAGTCCTGGCCTAGTTTTACAGGAAAATTGTACTATTTTTCTTAATGGATAATATTTGGCAAGAAAGAGGGATTAATATTCACCCTTTGCCTACCCTTGACCTTTCAGCAGCTTTTGGTATTATTCACCTAAAGTAATGTGCCAATTAAATGTATGGAACTCTGAAATGGCAGTTCCAAGCCTACTTGGAGGCTTGTTCACTGATATTCAAATGCAAAATTGAAATTCCTAATATGGATTTTCACAAAATTAAATAAACATTTATTTTTTACTAGTAACAAGAAAAAGGATGCCTGATATGTACTACAGAAAAGCTTACACTTACCCAGCTGTTTTCTTGATTTTGTTTTAGAGTGAATTTCCTCAGCATCATCCAGAACTAAATTCATATATTCATCAAAACCCTGTGAACCAGAACACAGAAATGTGACAATACATTTAATGGAAGGAAGCAACATCAAGGATGGTAGTAAAGATGCAAGAATGGTGGATTCAATTAGGTTCATCAAATGGGACAGATTACTCTGATTTTAAAATATCTCCATCTTGTCCTTTTAAACTATCAAAATTCCACTATAAAATGATGTATCACAAATGAAGTAGAATGAACAAGTCACAGAAGTAACAATAAAAAAGTGAATAATCATTTAACTAAATATTCAGAAAAAGAAAATAACTGCTAGTACTTAACAGTTGGTCAGTTTTAAACACCCCTGAAAATGTATTGATGCAGGTTTTCACAGTCAGCATTAACCCAAGAACAATAAGTGTCCAGATAACACTAGAATGAATGGTTTTTCACAATTAACTCCAAATGATGATGGTTCATGAAAAATGTTTTATTGTACTAATTAATGTTTTCATTTAGTCTGAGATAAGAAACTAAAAACAAAATGATCTTTTTGCAATCATATTTAAGTTATATTTTTCTTTACATGTATGTGAAAGCAATTACAACACTTACAATGATACAGCCTTCTATCCGCATGTTTACTTGTTCATATAGCCAAACCTGAATCCGGGATCTCTGCAAAGTAAACAGCAAAGAAACTATGACATTGTGGAATTCTGTGTAGGCTTACAATCTTATTTGCACGGCCCAAGTTCTTGTGGCTCTCTGGTACCTAGAAATTGCAGTGAAACTCCACCACCACCACTGCCCCCACTAAAACAACTGGTTTTACTGAGTCTTCTCCACTGCCATATTTTTCAGAAAAAATGAAACCCTTATTAAAAGTTATTTACTCAAGGCGTAATAAGGATATTTTAATTTAAAACCATTTACAATACAAAATATTTTTATCAGAAGCAAGGATTCTGAAAGAAACTGAAAGAATAAGCTCAAAACTCACTATTACTGCCTTTAACTTTTTGAGCTGTCAATATTTTTTGTTACCTACAATGATAAATACTTTTTAACATTTCTGAAATGCACACTAATGTATTTACTAGCTTTCTACAAAAACTGCTTCAATCACATTAATTAGTCACTTCCCTATTAAAGCTAAAGGGGGAGGGATTGTATGATATATACAAAGAGAACAAAACTTCTCAATGTACACCACAAATGCAGGTGTCCTAAGTATCAGTAATTATACAAATACGTTGTTAAATTTGAAAAATGTAATTATGTATACTTACATTCTGCAGGTAGCGAAAAATGAGGTTCTATCGCAGATAAATTTAGGAAAAAATATATAAAAAGGAGCACCCCCATTCATTCTGACAGAAATTCAACATTTCTTCTTCCAACTGGTCATCTTACTCACAAGAACTCCCACAAAATGAAAGCATCTTGATGGCTGAGGCACCGCAGAATCAAACAAGCAGTTGCTTTTCTGAGTCGATTTTAGCCATGTTAATCCTATTCCCAACCGGATTAATTATATTTAGGTACTCTCAATCTAGTACAGGGGTGAAATGCTCCCGGTTCGGACCGCATGGAGATGGAGGCAGGTGTTCGGAGAACAGGTAGCAAAAATCCCTGCCTCCCCCCATGCCCAGCTGAGCTGCGCAATCATCAGAGGGTTTTTTTTAATTTTTAAAAGCATTTTTTCTACAACCTCTTTGGCCGAAAAAATGCTTTTAATAGTAAAAAAAAAAAAAAAAAAGCCTCTGATGATTGTGCAGCTCCGCTGGGCTCATCAGAGGCTTTTAACCACGGAAGAGGTTATAGAAAAAATGCTTTTAAAAGGAAAAAAAGCCTCTGCCGATCAGGCAACTCAGCTGGGTTCGTCAGAGGCTTTTAAAAGCATTTTTTTACAACCTCTTCAGCCGAAGAGGTTGTAGAAAAAATGGTTTTAAAAGTTAAAAAAAAAAAAGCTGCCCACGCCCACTCAGTCATACTACCCCACCACCACCAAGCCATGCCCACAGAACCGGTAGTAACAAATTTTACATTTCACCACTGATCTAGTAGCATATCCCAGATGTTCATGGCGGTTTTCTCAGCCAACCTATTTTATTCTCACCATAACTAACCCGAGCACGCGTGACTGACTGGCTGAGTCACCAACAGAATTTCAGCTTAGCAACTTCTTTCAGCCCCCCCCCCCCACCCCCACCTTCAAAAAGTCCCTCCAGAAAACACGTGAAACCGAGCAACGTGCCAATTTCTCGGCCTGATGCCTCCCGCTCCCTTCCTTCGCCTCCATCCCCCTCACGGGCCTCGCCCCGCCCTTTTCCAAAGAGAGCCCGCTTCCTCCGCCTTGCCACAAGAAGGATACGATAGGCTGCACCATCACTTTCTGCACCTTCTGGCCTTGCCCGCGGTACGCCATGGCCGACAGTCAGGATAGCAAAACGAGAGAATTTTAAAAAAACAGCGCCGAGAAGCTTCTTTTAAAAAAAAAAAGAAAGAAATAAAACAAAAAAAGGGGGGAAAAAAAACCACCGTCCTCCGTTTCCCGAACAAGCGCAACTCGCGACCCGCCGACGTACTGAAGAGGTTCCGGTGTAGACCGGAAGCGACGTGTAGCTAGTTGCTTCGTTCATAATGGTGAGAGCGAAGGGGTCACGTGAATGGAACTGCCCCCCCCTTTTTTTTTTAAACCCCTCCTTTACTTTAGCCATGTTCCTTCCTGGCAAGTAGCTGGGCGTCAGGGAGCGGTGCCATCTTAGAGGAGGGCAGCGGCGACGTTAACGGCGGCGACGGGGAGTTTAATCTTCGCCTCTCAGAGGAACACGGTCGAAGCGCGGTGCTGCGGGAACCGAGAGTTTGCTGTCGTCGTCGTCACATTCTCGGGGTTCGGTAAAGTCCCTGCGCATGGGTGACAAAGACCTGGGTCCCCTCCCCCTGTCTCCGATGTAAGGCCAGCGGCTTCCTTGCGTATAATTTATCGAATTCTTTTTCGTCAGGGACGCCTTCCTCTCTAGGCCCCGGAGTCTGGGCCTCGGCCTGTGTTTATTTCCCTGTTCCGGCTTTTCCTGAGGCCTGCTCTGCTTTACGTTCTCGCCTTAACTTTCCCTTTAACGCCCAGTTCCTAATTTCTGCAAACGGTGTTTTGATCTTTTTATTGATTCATTAATTTATTTAGAATGTCTTCTTCCCGCTTCCCACTCCTATCCCAGCCCGCCTGGGGAAAAAAAAACCCATCTGTTTCTTTTTCTTTTTTACCTTTTTAGGTAAGCGATACAGTATTACCACTGTATTCCTTCCATTTAATCCCTCTTTGGTTAAATAATTGTTTTTAACCCCATTCCTTAGTCCCTGAAGGGTTTGGAGGGAAAAACAACAACTAGCAAACATTGTGAATTTTGGGATTTAAAAATTCCTCACCTGGTTATTTATAGACAGTGCTTGTTCGTTTGATAATCATATTTTTTTTAAATAGAATAGTGCTTATTATGATAGAGACATTGGAGATTTGCTAGAATACGAAGGTTAATATTAGAGGATAATTAATTTATACTTCCACAAGATACCATTTTAGGGAAAGTAATGGTGTCCTTTGATTGCAAGATGTTTTGCATACAGGAAATGATTAGTGTTATACCTACTAGTTTTTTTAAAAAACAGTTTTTCTAGGATACAATAATTATAGTGGATTAGAAAATGCAGTTCTTTCTAGTATGCAGGCTGGCACAAAGATACTCAAAACAGTTTATTAATCTAATAGAAAGTAATAATCTGTTTGTATTTGCTGTAGATTAACAGATTTATTTCCTGTTGATTGATTGATTTTTTAAAATTTTTAACGCACACATAGACACATATACATAAGCAGAGTTTGATGCCTGGTAACTACAGGAACAGATCCATGCAGGTTTTTTGGCAACTGTGTGGAAGTATTTTGTCATTGCCTTCTGTAGCAGTGTAAGTGCAGCAAACTGTGGAGCTGTTATAAAAGAAAGCTGGGCCATATCTGGAAGAGTTTTTTTAAATAAGTAATATGGTAAAACCATATTGCTGGAATTGCTTGTTTCTTAAATGAAGATTTCCATGCTTGATATTTAGTTAGCAAGTGCACAGGGGCATTAACTACAGGGTATATAAAAAGAAAATGCTGGCTATGAGTAGACAGCTTCTGTCTAAACAAAACAGTTATGACGAAACACAAGCAAAATGGGTAATTCTGACCATGATGGCTAACCTATTTTGCCTGTTTTCCTGGCATATAGAACACACCGCCAACAGGAATTATGTTCTAGAAGGGGAGTGTGCTGTAACATATAAGGCAGATTCTATAGAATTTAAAAGCTCTCTAATATGTAACATCAAACAATTTTTGTGAGCCAGAGTGGACTTTACTTAAAATTTGTATTAGTAGTGGTGGTAAAATTTGTATTGGTAGTGATTAAAAAAGCCCGAAATGTAGTTATAGAGCAAAGAAAATTCATTTTATTCTGAATTTACATTCTATTTTCTATGTTATTTCATATTGAAAGCTTAGTGTGAAAACATGCCTATTTTTATAGGCTGTCTCTGATAGTAGAGTACAAAAGGAATGTGACTAGTGCTATCCTTGCATATGAGCCTTGTTCAGCCCTTTGAGATGGTTCGATATTTCTGATCAGTCTATTGCTCTTCCCCTCCAACACCTGCAAAAAGGCTTTCATAACAAACATACCACTTTTGGCTCATGGATGGAAATGGATGCAAATTTAAGCATTACTTTTTGTCTTCCTAGATTCTTGTTTCAAGGAACAACTTCTGTAAGCTCCTTTGCAAATCCATGAATATTTAGAATTAAGTTGAGCTAAAAAGAACTTACTCAGAGGTGCATATACATATAGAGTTAACATTCTCAAATATGGATGCTATAAATAATTTTAGAGGTAGTGTTTGATATATGCAAACATTATTGTAATCACATCTCCCCCATCAGAAGGCGGTTAAGTTTTGCTGCCCTTGGCAAGTGTGGTAATTGAGGAAAGACTTAATTAGTTGCAACAATTATCAAAGCATAAAAAACAGTTTTAGACAATTTACATTGATAAATACTGTCCTATATATTGGTAGGGATAGCTGAGAAATTGGATACCAGTACTTTCAGGACAACAATTCTCTCCACTCAAGAAACAAGGTCAGATCATATTTTCACAGTTTTGATTAAATTTTACTTAGAGCTTTAGCAGTTATGTAAATTAGTGCTGTGAAATGGCAAGTTAATTAGCAGAATGATAGCTCTAATTTTGGCTGTTTTGAACAGTTTAAATGTAGCTGAAAATATTCCCTATACAGTATTTACTATTAGACGCAAAGGATCAGGACTATATGTCAAGCCTATAGGCTCAAGTCTATCACAAGAATCTAATCAACAAAAGTTCACTATTAAATTGACATCAGATAATGGTAAATGGAATTCAAGGGATTGGACTTGATGGCAGCATCTTTATGCTGATCATGACCATGATGTGCTGAATTCTACCCCTCAGCTCTGCGTTCTCTTCTACATTTACAGCTTCAAAGAATCATGTAAACATACAAACATCCTGTGTCATCTGGACATAATAATTGTTGATGTTTTGTAGTCAAGTGGAGCAACTTGAAATGAGCAGAAAATTTAGAATCTGAAAGCTTCTGCCTTTAGATGATTCACTTTATATTGCTAGAAATAGTAGTTCCCCTCCAAAAGGTTAATAGCCCTCTTTAGGATTTTGTACCAACCGAATTCAAAATTACTCAGCTTTATAAAAATGCCATTTAAGTACAGAAATTGACTTCCCTGATGTCAGTAATACATATTATTTTTGCACTAAAAGATGGAAAAATAACCTTTTTCACATTCTTTAAAACAGTTGGAATTTTAATGCAGCAGTGGAACAGTTCAATAGTTCTGGCTTAATCCACAGGGTAACAGTCATCTGTTACCCAAGTTGGAAAGATGGTATTTTCTTAAATTACTTACAACAAACAGTAATGCTTGGGATATATACTAAATGGACAGGTACCATAATACTGTTCCCCAAATGATTCAGTGTATATGAACATGAAATGCTCCTAACAAAATTATTTTAATTTTGCTTGTTATGATACATGTGTTAAATTTTGTGCACCTAAAGGACAACTTTTTTTAACCATTTAAACAGTTAATAAATTATAATTTTTTAAAATATATATATATATTGTTTACAATTGAATGATTATGGCAAATAATAATATGTATTTGACAGAAACCTTTTTTCTTCATTCAGATTTTTCCATCTGGAGTACTAGTATTTTGTGCCAGCAAGACAAGTTGCATAAAAAAGTATGCATAAAAAAAGAAATGCAAATAAAAAGCAATTTTACAGATGACATTTCTTAAATTCCTATTGTTGAATTTCAACACAGACAATATTTTTTTTAAAAAAAATCCCTCTACTCTTTTAGAGTTGGGGAAATATCATACTATAAATATTCAAAGGCAAATTATTTTGTCTGGAGTAAAACTTTCCAACTTACTATTCTACATTCATTAAAATTACATGTGCAAAATGATATTTGAAAAGAATAAATTCTGTTCTGATTTACTCACACCTTATTTGCTGTGTGACTGTAAAAACGTTGTTAGGATGTTATATCAGAGATATCCTTTCAATCTTGTTGCTGAAAAGCAGCAGCACCTTTTTTTTTTCAGGGAAAGGTTGCACTGACAACAAGAACAAATTTTAAATTATTTTTTTTAAAAAATGAATAGGTTGGACGTAAAATGCTTTATTTTCTTAATGTTATGCTGCCAAATATATTGCTTTGCAATTGCAAATAATACTGTACAAAATATTTATCCATTTAATTTAAAAACAGTTCTCACAAGGCACACGTCTAAAGTTTGACATGCAGTATGAATATACCTATTTATGTTTGTACTGTATGATAAACTATTCATCTAAAAATGTAATTACATGGAAGATTGATTTGTTGAAATGCAGCTTATTAATACTGCTCTTGAATATGCATTTTTACATGTATAAACACATAATATGCAACTTCATGTGTATATACATGTCTGACCTTAAAGCTACTATATTTTTACTATGCAGTTAATAAAGACCGGGGAAGATTTTTTTCTCTTTTTCAATAGGTGAAGAGAACTTGAAGACCAGAAATTGAAACATTGTGTTTTAATTAAAAAAAAAAAAAAGTAAAATTCCCTGGCTGTGGAAGACCGATCTTCTTTGCAGCTGGTTTGAAACAGAAGTTCCTCTTTAAATGAACTATTTATTTTGAAGAGGCAATTAACCACTGTTTCCAGCTTCCCTGGCTATTCAAATGGACTTACTTTCTCCAATAGTTTTAACTTCACCCTTTATCTGAATTTTGAATGAGGATGAGATTTGTGTCCTTGGCAATGTGAGGAAGAAAAGTCTTTATATCCCGTTGCTATTTTATGGATTGAGTGTTGATTCGACCTACAGGAGAAAAATAACTGGAAGTTTTTGAAGATAGTATCTGCTGATCATACCAAGGTATTTCAATCTGTATTGTTGAATTAAGTCACATTAACATAAATAACATTTTACTTAACCATAGCATTTTAAAGTATTTCATTATTATATAGATTTATATAGCTACAAGTTGACATGACTGGGCTGCCAACAGTCAATAAAGTAGCTACAATGATATTAAAGACAAATTGGAAAACATTGCACACATAGAGCAAAGCCATAATAATAATAATAATAATAACAACAACAACAACAACAACAACAATTGAATTTATATCGCTGCCTATTCGCACATGGTGACTCAAGGCAGCTTACAGAATATAAAACCTCATTTAAAGCAAACTAATAAAAAAGAATCAAATAAATTAATCTAATATAATAAAATTACACCCTGCACTGGCGACAGCAGATCACATGAGCCATTTAATGGGCTCTATCCTGCTCTGGGTTCCCCAGGCTCACTGGCAGAATCAGGTCTTCAGCGCCTTCCAGAAGAGTTAGAGTGGGGGTCATTCTAATCTCGGGGGGGAATGATGTTCCAGAGAGAGGGAGCCACCACAGAGAAAGCCCTTCTTAATGAATTAAATGCATTCATTATTCACAAGAGGCCTACTTTTGGCAAAGAGCCAGGTCCTTAATGCCTTACAGAAGCCTAAGCAAGGATGATTGTTCCATAGGATAGGTGTTGCAACAAGAGGCTTTAGATGACATTGGTTAATGGAAAGGACCTGGAGAATGCTCATCCTGCTGGACCTTATAAAACAAGCAGACACAATAAGGTCATCTCACAAACAAGCCAGTGCTATCACATGACAGCTTTTACAAGTAGTCTTTGACACTGTCATTTATCAATTGTTCGAAGTTAGACAGACCTCCCCAGGCTAACTTACGATCCAGGTTTGAAATTTCAACAGTCATACCTCTCCTCTGGTCTTGTGATTACATTTTGGGTGTGTCTAGCAGTAATTTTAGTTTTTCATGTGACCATATTTATATTTGCAGACAATGGATTTCTTAGCAACCAGTGTTCACTTTACAATCACCACATATGCTTAACAACTGTCATGAAAAAGGCTGTAAAATCAGGTGTCATGTGACTTCTTAACAACCAACACAATTTACAATAATTTCAAGCTCAATTAAGGTTGTAAGCCAAGAACTACTTGTATAGGTGATAGCTAGTATACTGACTTGTATTTGGATATTATCAGATTGTAAGTCATTTAGAGTTTATAATTAGGGTGTATACATCAGCCTTTCAAGATAAGCCAAGTTGAGAAGTAAAACACCACAAGGGTTCCAGGAATGCTTCATTACAGTTGTAAGGCATCTTGCAAATCTATCTCTGCCCAATTAAAATGGGCTTATTTTGAGTTTCTCATGTTTTCTTCCATCTCTGAACTGTGTAATCTTTTCTCCAAGCCTTAATAGCTCCTTCATATCTTCCCCAAGATAAGCTCTAAATTTTATGTGTACCTATAAATGCATGTAATAACTTGACTAGTTTTTTAAAAAATCAGTATGTATTAGAGTTAAACTTTTATGGAAATGAATGTTTCTATCAAATGTAACATTTTCAGTGATATTTAAATCTTTTGTTCATTTGTTTTTCAGGATTATATTTTAAAGAAGATATTGCTAAATCTGGTATAGAAGATTGTGCCATTTTAAACATCGTTGTGATTAACCATCGCTGAAAAATAACAAAATTGTATTCAGCCATTTGTTTCTACACCTTAAACTTGAAGGAAATTAATTTGAATATGTCTAACCAAGGAGATGATTGTTACTTCTATTTCTACTCTACTTGTACCAAGGTATATTAATGGCAGTTGAGTCTTCTAAGCATATTTGTGTTATTTCAAGTATAACTCAATAACTGCACCATATTCAATTTAACAACCCCCTATTAATTTGAGTGAATTTCTTGATGTAGGTATGGAAAATATGTAGTATGTTTATGTATAGGAAATGCAAAAATAAGTTAATGGAACTTGCTTATTTTAGGCAAATATAATTGACATGTCTTATTTATTGTATTTTGGGTATAGTTATTCACATAATGCCAGTAAAGAGCTGATACAACGATCAGTTTTTTTGTATTCTTTATACACATATAAGTATTATGTTATTTTCTAAACCTTTTATATATTCATATATCCAAAGTACGG
Organism: Pituophis catenifer annectens; assembly: GCF_029215685.1. Classification (NCBI taxonomy): domain Eukaryota; kingdom Metazoa; phylum Chordata; class Lepidosauria; order Squamata; family Colubridae; genus Pituophis; species Pituophis catenifer. The sequence goes on along the minus strand of NW_027256883.1, from coordinate 169,240,047 downwards.
ATAAATGGAAAATAAAGTGTTCTTTCATTGATTTATTTTTTTGTTTGCCATTCCAAAGCTGGGGAAGGGGCATCAGAAGAACTAACCCTGCTTCTGCAGCACTTTCTGCCACTTTCACATTGCATGCTTTCATAGTACAAAATGGAACTTTATAGCAAATTCAGCAAACCATTCTCACATAAAAATGAATGGTTGCTATTCATTGCAGTATTGAAGGCTGGAGTTGCTCTTCACATTTTGAATAATCACTCAGGATGTGAAATAATTGCCATCCATCTTATTATATTTATATTTATGCAACAAAGAATATTCTTAAATCTACCTTTATGTTATGATTGCTCAATGGGATAGCTTTAATTTGATTTAACTTGATTATTTAAATCATAATTCATTTGCTAGTCAGGAACATTCTATTCTCATCATTTGGAATACACTTTTTTCCTAGTTTTTTCATTTTCATAAGTACATAGCATGTGCTCGCTCTCACACACAAACACATTCGTACACACACTCACTGAGAAAGAGAGTATCAGGTTTGTATTGGGTGAAATGCTACCGGTTTGCTCCGGTTTGGGTGAACCGGTAGTAATAAAAACTATCAGTTCAGGCAAACTGGTAGTAAAAAAAAGTGAACCGGTAGTTTTAAAAAGCTACTGGTTCGTCCGAACTGGTATTTCTGATGATCAGCTGTGCTGCGCGGTTTAGCTTCGCTAGAAAGCAGGAAATCCTGCTTTCTAGTGAAGCTAAATCGCACGGCACAGCTGTTCCCCCCTCGCTATTCTATTTATCTAGTGAAGTCTTTTTTTTCCGCGTGAAGCACGTGTTTGTTGCGCACTGCACATGTACATGCAGTGTGCTTTTGGTGTGTGATGTGCATGTGCAGTGCATGGTTGCCACGCACCATGCATGTGCGGCAGCAAACGTGGCGATCCGAGGAGGATTTCACCACTGGTTTGTATATAGGGACAATGATAATTTTTTTGGCATTTGGCCTCTGTACACTACCACATTGAATTTGAAATGAAACACTCAAGATGTGAGCAAAGTGAAGTTTACATCTTGAGTGTTTCATTTCAAATTTAATGTAGGTCTCGCAGGGAGATCGACTGAGGGAAAGGTGTTATGTATGTAAGTCTTGCATGGTATTGGATTTCACCCATACATCTTAATCATTCTCTACCATTTTTTCATAGGGGGATAATTGCCCTTTTCGTCACTGTGAAGCTGCCCTTGGAAATGAAACTGTGTGTGTGCTCTGGCAGGAAGGTCGATGCTTCAGGAGTATCTGCCGCTTTAGACACATGGAGATTGATGTAAGTGCTTATATAACAGCACAATAAAGCAGTATATTTAATCTTACAAGCTGGGCATTTGGGAGGAAAGCACGCATTGTTGAAATTAAGTAGATTACAGTACTTTAGTTATGGCCTTGTTTCGACTTTCATAGGAGGGTGTTCACAGACCATCAGTACAAATAATACTGCACTTGTACATAAATGTTACAGTTCACATCAGAGCTTCAAAACATCTTTCTAGATAAATTTGAATTTGGAAAAGTGCCTGTTAAATGTTTTAACAGCCTAAATTGGAAGAGGCTATAATCTCTTTAATTGCAGGATTATAGTATACAATTATTGTATTTATAGGGGCAAGGGCCTGTAAATCATTCTGCCTGTTTTCCCATTGTTTCTGAGCTCTCCATGGAGAGAAAATTTAAAAGTGTAAATGTAGAATAGTTAAATGACAAAAATAGTCTATATTTGGAAAAAAAGTAGATTAAATGTGAAGGACTTTCAGAGTTTGTCTTAATACAAGCAGTTAAAACTTTACTAAAAGTCAAAACGAAAAAGGTTTGGAATGTAAGACCAATTAGACAGAACATCAAATGCCATATCCTGATCCTTAGTTTCTTCTTTTTCATTCATCACAAGATTTTTAAAAATGTTTTAAAATTAATTCATCAATACATTTAAAATTATCAGAACTGTATTTTTCCAGTTTTTTATAAACAAACATATTTTTGAAATAAATCAAGCAATATAATTTATATTTGATAACATCAGATTTATTTGTGAAGGATATTAAAAACTAAATATATATTTCCATTTGTACAAGATTTATTGATTTTTCAAAGCAAAACATTTTTTTTTCTTTCATATTCCTGGACATGTTACATGTCTAATTATACTGGGGGATGTAGTTGATAATAGGACCTAGAAAGAAAATTTTTATTTGGTAAACTGACATAAATTCTAATGTAATAAGTGAGAGGTGAAAATTATTATATAAGATCTAGTATAAGCAACTGTATTTATATATTATACATTTGTGTATGCTGATTCTTTTCCTTGTTACATCTCCATTCGAAAAAACTCCTGAATTCTGACATACATTTAGGAGATGTGAGTGATTGTGACTTGAACGTTCTTAGAGGACTACCACATGTTGTCCTTTGGGTCTGATTATTTTGATTAAAATTGTCTCAACGTGCAGAAGGAAACTGATTTTTTTAAATAAAAAAATTAGGTAATATAATTATATTTTGTGTTAAAATGTCAAATTCAGATTCTTTTTTGTAAGGACCATGTTACTGATAGCATCTTTATGATCTTGCCTGAATGGCATAAGACAGATTCAAGCCTTGTTTAAATAATTTATATGGCTGTCCAACTTGAACAGCATGAGCCAGGGAAGCTTACAAGAAATACCCCGTAACCAGAGGTGGGTTTCAGCAGGTTCTGACCAGTTCTGGAGAACCGGTAGTGGAAATTTTAAGTAGTTCAGAGAACCGGTAGTAAAAATTCTGACTGGCCCAGCCCCCATCTATTCTCTGCCTCCCAAGTCCCAGCTGATCGGGAGGAAATGGGGATTTTGCAGTAACTTTCTCCTGGATTGGGGAGGGAATCAGTATCCTTCCCATGCTACGCCTATCAAGCCACACCCACCAAGCCATGCCACATCCACAGAACCAGTAGTAAAAAATTTTTGAAATCCACCCCTGCCCGTAACCCAAATAAACAATGAACAATAATAATTGGCTACTTGATTTGCATTCATACATACTCCTAATGGAAACTTATTCATCCTGGTCCCAGTGCTTGAAAGAATAACCATGCTTTTAAGGCCTTTCTAAAGATTAGCAGGGTCAGGGTCAATTGAAAATCTAGGGATGATTATTATAGGCACTATTACTGGCCCCCTTTACTTGGCCCTATTTTAATGAAAGGACTTAAAGTATGTACACTGTATTAGAGTGAGTGGGATATGCAGATATCATTAGAGGGATTATCCACAGATAACACAGAAGCTGATGAGGAAGTAGTGTTACTATCTGCACCATTGCATTCTGGACCAACTAGCTTCCAGTTTTCAAGGACAAACCCATCTCTCTCAACCCAATTCACCTGACAGGGTTAATGTGAGGAAAACCAGTGGAGGTAGGAGCATTAGTATGTTCACTGCCTTGAGGTCTTTATAAATTTATTTATTTAGTGTATGTCATATCTTACATGGACTAGCAATATATATTAACATTTCTCCTAGATTAGTAAAACACCATAAAATATAAATGTTAAAAACATCTATGTTCAAATATGAGTGTCTGGGCATTTAACCATTTAAGCACAGCATTGTTTATATTTAAAAAATCAGATAGTGGACTGGTATATGCCTTCATCTTACAGTTGGTCACAATGTAATCTACAATTCGACAAGGGCCTTCAGAGTCACACTGAGGAGAAGATACTATGCCTCATTTATACAGAGGGCCCCCACAGATGCTGTGTGAGGTGTGAATCCTGTTCAGGATTGTTTATTGCTGACATGGTAGTTCAAAGCCTGGCACCTTTTTGTGGGGTCCTTTATATGTCTAGTTACATAAAAAAATAACTTTATAGTTATTTATAACAATAATAAATGTTGGATGAAATAAAAATAAACAAACAAAGAAATAGTGTATTATAATAATCTAGTCCAGAGGTGACTAAGACAGTGACAACAGGCAGGAATAGTGGATAATACAAAGTAGTGTAGTAGTTGCCACGTGCTCTTTGTATAATTCTGTGTATCCAGGAGAATCCCCAAATTGTGTTGTAGGTCTATGTGGAGCCATATAGCTCCATTCAGAGCCAAAGATGGAAAATCTCCAGTTCCTAGATATAGATCCAAAACTCATAGCCACTCAGTCTTCCCCATCTATCCACTAGCAACAAGCAGTGTGCCTTCTGGTAAACTGTATTACGTTTATTGGGGCTTTTTGTATCATCTAAATGCACTGCATGTGCTGCTTTCTTAATACTGTGAACTTGCAGGCTCTTCTATATATAATTAATAACTTGTGGTTTGTCTTCAGAAAAAGCGCAGCGAAATACCGTGCTATTGGGAGAATCAGCCATTGGGCTGTCAGAAATTGAACTGTGCTTTTCACCACAACAAGGGACGTTTTGTGGATGGGCTTTTCTTACCTCCAAGCAAGAGTAAGTTAAATGTTTTTCCTTGGAAAATTGTGGTAATTTAATAAGATATTAAGATATAATAACAAAAACTATTCTGGACTCATTAGGACTGTAACATCCCACCAAATCGACCCAATTTATAATAATTATGAGTTCCAGATTAATAAATGGTTTATAATCCAGTGGAAGAGATCCAGGCTTTTGTTGCTTATGTGAAAGTAACTTTATCAGCTGAACTTTTTGTGTTGAAAATTTCCCATTTGATTCAGATAACTTCATATCATATACACAAAGAAAACTTCTATGCCATTCTCTTTGGGAGTAAGCAACTTTTTACAAAGTGCAGTATAAGAATAAGTAGTAAGGAGGGTAAGAGGTAAGTAGTAAGCAAAATAAATACAAGTGGATAGACAACCAAAAAAAATGTAATTGAATCTAGTTTACACTATTACAATTTACTTTATTGTATTTTATTTTTAATAAAATACCACCCATCTACCTCAAAGGGGAAATCTTTGAGATGTACATAAAATGTTAAAATATAAACAGTATGTATAAAAGCTTAAAACTTTAAGAGGAGGTAAGATTTTAAAATTGGAGGAGCTACAGGAATGGAGCTAAAATCTTGGAAGTTTTCAGCTCTATTATTTCAGCCCAGTGAAAGATTGCAGCTCCCCATCATCCCCTTCACTTGCAACTATCCCTGCTGGCTTCCCATTAACTTTTTGGGGAAGTTGGTAGAGAAGATTGCAAATGGCCATCACATTATTGCGGGATGCTTGGCAACCTGTTGTGACCCTGTTGCCAAATGCCTAACTGCAGAAGGGTGGCACAGTGTTCTACAATGGCCAGAAGTGCTTTACCCGGGCCATAAAACATCCTTTCTGAGACCATTGTAACTTTGAATGATCATTAAATGACTGTCATGAGTTGAGGACTCCCTATATGTATTATGAGTAATGGACTGAGTTCAGACATTGCTATTCTTTGAGTAGGATTGTTGAAATCATGGAATTTATGCTAGTTATTACTAAATTTTCACAGATTTTAATGAATTCATTCTGAGTTTGATCAAACTAAATGAATTATTTGATGTTGTTTCATTGTTTAAGCTGTTCTTCCAAATGTGCCTGAGTCTCCAGAAGAGGAGATGAAGACTGCACAACAAAACAAGCTTTCTGTTCAGTCTAACCCATCACCTCAGTTGCGTGGAGTGATGAAGGTGGAAAATTCTGAAAATGTTCCCAGTCCCACACATCCACCTGTTGTTATTAATGCAGCAGATGATGATGAAGATGATGATGGTGAGCTAAGTATGATTTGTTCAAGCTAACATAATTTTAAAATAAAGGGAGAATGAGTATAGCAGATAAAATGTAAAATGAAGATACTACTACTACTACTACTACTACTTGGACCAAGTACTACTTGGACCATTTGCTTGGACTGATTTTTCCCCAAACTCATCAAACCAAACTTTTAATTTAAGAAAGATCTTACCTTTTACAAAGAGGAAATCCAGATATGTTAGCTAGAATTCCCAAATGATTTTAATCGTTGCTTCAGTTGAAGCTCCCTCTGGAAAAGCTGTTGTTTTTGTTTTCCATGTCATCATATATGTCTAGTCACTTCTGTAATTGAACTGTATTGTTAAAGTTGAGGAGGAGAAAAGATGTAAAGCCCAGATGAGTTCTATAGCACATTTGCAAATGGCATCTCAGTTATTGCCAGATATTATTGTCTCTGCTTCTGTTCAAAAGGCAACAATACTATTTTTAACATCTCAAGGATTTGGATCAGTTTAAATCTGGTTGATGAGAGTTCCTTTCAGAGAATTGGGTACTTCTTTCATTACTCACTAGGCAATAGGATAAGATCCCCCCCCCCAACCCAGGATGCAATCTATTTTAAGAAGTGAGATGCGTTTGCTTGTAAAGTTAAACATGAACCTCAGCTACTTATTCTGTATTTTCATATGAAAACTGGAATCTTACTGTTACAAATAGTAATGATCAGTTAACATATGTATATTCAGGTGACTTCATGGAATACAGAATACTTAGCCGTTTCCTTTTTTTAATAAGAAAAAAATTGGAAGCTATATAAAATTCAATAAAATTTTCAAAATGATATTAGATTAGAATTGCATACCAATGTGATCTTACAGTAATCAAATTATCACTTTAAAACCATTGTCAAAAATTAATTAGCAAAAGTAATTGATATAAAAAAATCAATCAGAATAATATGAGTTTCCATATAAACTGAAAAGGCTAGTCCTTCTAATAAATCAAATAAAATACGTTATAAAGCTTTCTCCTTTAAAGAAAAAAGCCAACATTTGAATACAGTGTAAATCTATGTATAAAGTTTAAGTCCATTAATGATTCTAGATGAAATTAAATTCACTTTCAGACTTGTTTTTTTAAATATAGTTACTTCATTGAAAGCTACTTGTATAGCATGCTATTCTTCTAAAGGTTTAAATATAGCTTCTACAGTTAATCAAATTATTCTAAATTTTTAAATGCAGTCTGAAATTACATACTTAATAGTAAGTTATGGATTCTCTTACTACAAGTCATGATTTACTGTGAAACCCCAAGATATCATCCTAACTTATCATGAATATAGAAAGTAGACATTAAACATTTATTTTAGTGTTAGGGCTACATATCATTTCTGATAAGTAATTTTGGGTAGTAAATGAGTAGCAGTCCTAGGCACATTAAGAAGGGCAACTTGCCCCTCTACTGATTTAAGATCAGTAGATCTTGCTTATTTCTGAATAAACAGTATTAGAATTAAAGTAACATTAGTGTTCCTTTCAGATCAATTATCTGAAGAAGGGGATGAATCTAAAATGCCTGCCCAACAACCATCTACAGAAAGTCCAAATGGACTGCGGGTAATTTCTACTCGTAAATCAGTGACTAGTTCAAATCAAGATAAAGGTAAGAACAGAAAGTATGTAGTATTAAGATTATATTAATTTCTTCAATTATCCTAAATTCAAAAAATCTACAATCTTGTCAAATACTGTAAATGTTTGGTTTCAATCAGATATCTGCATTTTTTAGATAAAAGTTTGAATTTTGGAATCAAAACTCTTGAAGAAATAAAATCAAAGAAAATGAAAGAAAAATCAAAGCAGCAAAATGGTTTGTTGGTTTTCTTTCTTTCATAGTGTCCTGTCATGTCCTCTTTGATAATTTCTTGGAGAATGTATTTGTGCATTGTTGAGAAGAAGTTAATTGTAAATATTTACTTAATTTTGTTTTAAGGTGTTGCTCCTACATTGGAGCAAAAAAGTATTTAGTCAGCCACCAATTGTGCAAGTTCTCCCACTTAAAAAGATGAGAGAGGCCTGTAATTGACATCATAGGTAGACCTCAACTATGACAGACAAAATGAGAAAACAAATCCAGACAATCACATTGTCTGATTTGGAAAGAATTTATTTGCAAATTATGGTGGAAAATAAGTATTTGGTCAATATCAAAAGTTCATCTCAATACTTTGTTATATATCCTTTGTTGGCAATGACAGAGGTCAAATATTTTCTGTAAGTCTTCACAAGGTTGGCACACACTGTTGCTGGTATGTTGGCCATTTCCTCCATGCAGATCTCCTCTACAGCAGTGATGTTTTGGGGCTGTGGCTGGGCAACATAGACTTTCAACTCCCTCCAAAGGTTTTCTATGGGGTTGAGATCTGGAGACTGGCTAGGCCACTCCAGGACCTTGAAATGCTTCTTACGAAGCCACTCCTTCGTTGCCTGGGCAGTGTGTTTGGGATCATTGTCATGCTGAAAGACCCAGCCACGTTTCATCTTCATCTTGCTGATGGAAGGAGGTTTGCACTCAAAATCTCACGATACATGGCCCCATTCATTCTTTCCTATACACGGATCAGTCGTCCTAGTCCCTTTGCAGAGAAACAGCCCCAAAGCATGATGTTGCCACCCCCATGCTTCATAGTAGGTGTGGTGTTCTTTGGATGCAACTCAGCATTCTCTCTCCTCCAAACACGACGAGTTGTGTTTCTACCAAACAGTTCTACTTTGGTTTCATCTGACCATATGACATTCTCCCAATCCTCTTCTGGATCATCCATATGCTCTCTAGCAAACTTCAGACGGGCCCGGACATGTACTGGCTTAAGCAGGGGGACACGTCTGGCACCGCAGGATCTGAGTCCCTGGCGGCGTAGTGTGTTACTGATGGTAGCCTTTGTTACGTTGGTCCCAGCTCTCTGCAGGTTATTCACTAGGTCCCCCCGTGTGGTTCTGGGATTTTTGCTCATCGTTCTTGTGATCATTTTGACCCCACGGGGTGAGATCTTGTGTGGAGCCTCAGATCGAGGGAGATTATCAGTGGTGTTTGTATGTCTTCCATTTTCTAATTATTGCTACCACAGTTGATTTCTTCACACCAAGCTGCTTGCCTATTGCAGATTCAGTCTTCCCAGCCTGGTGCAGGTCTACAATTTTGTTTCTGGTGTCTTTCAACAGCTCTTTGGTCTTCACCATAGTGGAGTTTGGAGTGTGACTGTTTGAGGTTGTGGACCTGTGTCTTTTATACTGATAACAAGTTCAAACAGGTGCCATTAATACAGGTAATGAGTGGAGGACAGAGGAGCCTCTTAAAGAAGAAGTTACAGGTCTGTGAGAGCCAGAAATCTTGCTTGTTTGTAGGTGACCAAATACTTATTTTCCACCATAATTTGCAAATAAATTCTTTCCAAATCAGACAATGTGATTGCCTGGATTTGTTTTCTCTTTTTGTCTCTCATAGTTGAGGTCTACCTATGATGTCAATTACAGGCCTCTCTCATCTTTTTAAGTAGGAGAACTTGCACAATTGGTGGCTGACTAAATACTTGGGGCTCCTCTTGCCGTCTTACCTGATTTCCAGCTCTGCTTTTAAATATTTTCGAGGAGGGCTTATTTTTGGGAGGAGGCTTATTTTAGTGCATGCACTCAAAAGCCCGATTGGGCTTATTATCAGTGGATGTCTTATTTTCAGGGAAACAGGGTATTTCAGCTGCAAGCTCACCTGGTATTTTGTGTTCTTTGATATATGCGGTATTGAAGTGTAGTTGCAAGGAATGATATGTATCGACCACTAGTGCAATTTGTTCTAAATAAACTTTATTGAATTCAGTTTTTTTAAGATGTTGTTTTATGCTACCTTTATTGTTTCAATAAATAACTCAAGGCAGAGAACATATCTAATACTACTTCTTCCTCCTATTTTTCCCACAACTGTAACGTATGAGGCAAGTTGGGCTGAGAGAGAGTGATTGACCCAAAGTCATCCAGCTGGCTTTCATGCCTAAGGAGGGACTATAACTCACAGTTTCCTGGTTTCCAGCCTGGTGCCTTAACCATCAGACCAAACTGGCTCTCAGTTGGGTTGCTTTCTTACAAAGCATGTAAACATAAGCTTCAAATCATAAATAGTGACTGCTGTGAAGGTTAACATAGCTTTCTTTTTGCTTTCTTCAGACATTCCTTCTGAAATGATTGCTCAGCCAGGCCCAGAGAAAGAAAATGCACGGACTGTGGTCAGAACTGTAACTTTATCTACGAGGCAAGGTAAATCTCTCTTTTTTATTTCATTTATCTCATTTTTTATTTATGTTATTTCTTCTAGCAGTATTTATGATTTGCAATAAGAAACAGGTCTGAAACTCAATAGCTATAAAAGGGTCATTTAACAGAAATATGACACTGCAAAACTATAATGTCGTAATTAACTTTTTTCTTAATGACTCCTATAGAGAAAATAACTTGGTTATATTTCATATTTAATACTCTTCTAACTTCACTCTTTAATGTACACTAGCGTTGCCATGAATAGATAAGTTCTATCTCAATTCATATTCCATGTAACTGAAGGGGTAATAGTTGTTTATATTTGTGGTAGGAAAGCAAAAGTTAACTTTTCTTGTATTTCGCTGTCCTAGGTGAAGAGCCTCGGATTCACTTAACACTTGCAGAGAGATTGGGGAAAAGGAAGTCTCCCACGGGTGAGTAATCAGATGAGGGGGAAAAAGGTACTACAGGTAATCTTTGATTTATCACCACAATTGAGCCCAAAATTTCTGTTGCTATGTGAGGTATTTGTTAAGTAATTTTTTTTCCTCATTGTATGACTTTTCTTGCCACAGTTGTTAAGTTAGTGACATGGTTGTTAAGTGAATTTGGCTTCCCCATTGATATTGCTTGTCAGAAGATCACAAAAGGGACATGACCCAGGGACACTGCAACTGTCATAAATGTGAGTCAGTTGCTAAGCATTTGAATTTTGATCACATGACCATGGGAATGCTATAGCGGTCATAAGTGTGAAAAATATGTCACTTTTTTCAGTTGTGGTGTAACTTTGGTCACTGAATGAACTGTTGTAAGTCAAGCACTACCTGTACTGAAATGTCTGTTCCCCTCACCTACATTTGTTATATATCACAACCATGTTTCTCTTTATTGATGCATAGATATACAAAGTTCAAGGAATGTATTCTCTTCATTTCTATCACTTATTGAATTACCTCTGAATAGAATTAGAAGCAGAATGGATTTTTATTGTATCTTGACTAGAAATATTCAGTTAATTTATTTATTGCATTATGAAATTATTTTTATATAAAAGTGCACTGCCATTCTAGGTACATACCCACTGAAGGCAGATTACATTATCATCTAAGTAAATAAGGGGTATAATTTCAAGTAGAGACATGTGTATAATACATAAGTAGTAGAAAGATTTACAATTTTTAAAAAATGAAACATAAATTTATTATCTTTTCACCATAAGTCACCGAGACTGGAATTCCATTAAAGCGTAGCCTTGCTGATAGACTGGGGAAAAAAATGGATTCACTTGAAAGTACAGAAAAAATACCAAAAAGAGGTATGGCTGTTACATCAATAAAATATATTTTATTTATTTCAGGTATAGATTATATTTAGAAACAGATAATATTCAGCTGTAGAAGTGTTGTTCTTAATATTTGTTTATTTAATGTATGTATGGTGGAGGAGCTTAGAAATAATAACTCACGTGTTATGCTTTCCTACTTCCTTTTCTTACAGTAACCAAATAACTTCAACATCTTCATAAGGCTGCTATTTATTCTTAGAATAAATAAATCACAAGAAAGTCTCTTTGACCATTTTTCATGGATAAAATCCAATGTTTTAATTTTATGGAGAAAATATGTTTCCTTAGTCTTCCAGAAAATAATCACATTCTCTCTAAAAAACCTCCAAAGTTATATATCATATTTATTGTAGTAGTAGTATGTGTACTTGAGGCTTTAATATATTAGATGGGGTAATAGGTAATGCATCATACATGTAAATGGTGCGTATAAATTGCAAGAAGCCATGTAAGTGACTGACTTTATCATTCTTGATTTCAGTTCAAGTTCCCAGGTCTCTTAAAGAAAGACTGGGATTAGCGTCTGAGCAAAGCAGTATGGAAACAGGTACTAATTTTATTTTAATACAATAAACTTTTGTTTCTTTCTGTAGTGAATTTTTGCTCAACTGAATCCTTCGCATGTTTGTTCAGAAAGCATCTTTATTGGACTGAATCAGGGGTGAAATTCAAAATTTTTCCCTACGGGTTCTGTGGGCGTGGCAGGGGAAGGATATTGCAAAATCTTCATTCCCAGCCCACTCGGGCCAGCCAAAGGTGGTATTTGCCAGTTCTCCAAACTACTCAAAATTTCCGCTACCGGTTCTTCAGAACCTGTCATAACCTGCTAGATTTCATCCCTGGACTGAATGTTATGCCTTGCTAGTTGAATACTGAACTGTAACCTAAACCTTTTTAGAAATAGTCAGCCAGCATTGTATTTTAAATCCCTTTTTTAAATTTTAGAAGTTCTGTCTTTGCTGGAATGAAGAATCTTGTTCATCTATTTTTATCATCTATTTCAGATCACACTTTTTTATTTTGAGCTTCTACGTCACTATATGAAAATCTGGCAAAGATTGAAAAGAATTATTTATATTTTTGAAGTACAACCCATTTAAAGTGAAACAAAGAATAGCAATAGTTCATTTGTTTTTTTTCTCAGTAGAACCATTGGGGAATATAACCTCCTAGTAGGCAAAAAGTATGTGATCGTAATGAAATTTAAAATATAGTCTCTGTATATGTTTTAATTATTTGTTTTGGTGATTCAGAGTCTGCTGCCAAGCCAACTGGTGAAATCTATGTTAAAACACTTGAAGAAATTCGCTTGGAGAAAGCTAGCCAAAAAAAGGGAGAAATTCACCCCAAACCCAAAGTTGAAGTGGCTTGTATAACAAATCCCAATCCAGTGTCAAAACCTCCTACAGTACGGATCAAAACTTTTTCTGAAGTCTTGGCTGAGAAAAAACAAAGGCAAATGGAAGAGGAGCGAATAAAAACTGAAAAAGAGGCTGTTTCCAAACCAAACCATGAGTGTGAACCTCAGAAAGAAGGGTTTCTGGGTACAGCTGTATCTAAAAGAAGAAAATTAGAAGAATCTGTCAAGAACAAGGATTTTAGGGAAGTGCACATCAAAACTTTGGAGGAAATCAAGCAAGAGAAAGCTCTCCGCATGCAGCAAGGTTTAGAGAGCACATCAAAGACACAGATACAATCTGAACGAACTATAACTGGGAGGAGAATGTTGTATGTTACAAAGCTGACAGGTATCAAACTTTCCTTGTTAAAGTGTTTAATTTTCTAAAGGATGCATTCAGAATGTATTTTTCCCAGTTTCTTTTTGAAGCCAATTATTATATAACAGGATGAATAAATGTTCTTGGCCTGGATCTTAAAATACAGCAGTACCAGAACTCTTCATGTTATATGCAAGGTGCATTAATATAATGCCAAAATAAAGATGGAGGAATCTAACTCTTACTGTTCCTCTGAACTCTCTTTGTATTTCAGAATTGAGAAGCAAAATAGGTTTAACAATTACAAATCTCAACCACTTCTATTTCATTTTGGAATTCCTTGCTTATTTTTTTAATAAGCAAATCAAGTATTTTTAGAATGATTTACATTAGTTCTTCTGGAAGTAAAGTTATAGTAAATAATGAAATACTTACATATTCAGAAATTATTATGATATTCATTTACTAATCAGAACAGACTGATGATTGGCTTTTTTAAAAAAGTCATGCTTTTTATTGTTTTATCATATTAGAAAAATGCATTTCTGAGAAACTCACATTTTAGAATTAGTGACTACAGAAATCATATCATTTAAATATGAAATAAAAATTTATTGCCATACAGTCATGAAGTTTGTGATCTCTTCAGAATTATAAATAAAATATAGATAATTCTGAAGTAGTGTGAGAGAATTATCTGTGCTTCATTTTAATCTTATTAACAGAGATTTTGATTCAGCAAACAACATTGACAATAGTCTACTGTGCATTATATCAACAAATTCCATAGAATATCAGGATATTTATCCATCTAGTGCAGATTAAATGAATGTATTCCTAAACATGCAAGTAAATTTACAACAATGTCTGAAGCAGAAAAAAAAATCACATTTCAAAATAACCAGTTCAAAAGCCTGAGCTAATGTGACATGACCAAAGCGAGCAGTTCTGGACAACACAACCCCAAAATATCTAGTTGAAGCAATTCAGTAGAGAAGAATCCAAAATACCCTCAAGCCAAGTGTGAGATCAAGCAACAGGTTAAAATAATTTCTGCTAAAAAAAGTGACATATAATACTTCAGATAGTTTTTCCAATAAACATAATGAATAGTGATTCAGTGGGTTCAATTGTGATTCATTTTATATATTTATATTCAGAATCTCTTTATAAATAGCACCTAGTTAAAGCTCAAATCATCTTGTATATCATAGTATTGTATGATTATAGATAATTCTAAAGGGTTCACAAACTCTCAGCACTCCACACAAAGATGGGTAGAAAAATTCCAAAGTAATATCATTATGTTTCTTGACTTCAAAACTTGGAAAAAAGTTAGTTGAAAAGTTAAAAGAAATTGCTTGTTCTTCCTTAGTGAGTTCTGGGCACTTTACCAGTCATATCAAGCCCTCCTGCCTCCACATCACATTTGCAGACCTTCAGAACACTCAGATGGGAGTTTGGTAGCAAAACAGTACAGTTTTAGCAGTTCAGTTTGGGAATTTTAAAACATGGAGATTAATAGTGAGAATAATAACAGTTTGCCTCCAAGAAGCCCAGGTATCCCATTCCCACCCATGAAAAGCCTCAACAAAAAAAAAGAGCCTTGATAGTACAGGGGTTTAGTGCACCCTGTTATTAACACAGCTGCCTGCAATTTCTGCTGGTTCGAATCTCTCCAAGGCTCAAGGTTGACTCAGCCTTCCATCCTTTCTAAGGTAGGTGAAATGAGGACCCAGTTTGTGGGGGCAATAAGCTGACTTTGTATAAAATATACAAAAGAATGAAGGCTATTGCTTAACGCATTGTAAGCCGCCCTGAGTCTCCGGAGAAGGGTGGCATATAAATCAAATTAAAAAAAAAAAAAAAAAAAAAGCTAAAAAGAAGGCTGAAAACACTGGCCATACTGCTTTTAATGATATCTGACTTCCTGCAACTTTCTAGAGGGATGGGGAATCTCTGCTGCCTTTGAACATTTAAGAGCTTGTCACTGCTATACATTCTGGGTTTGGAATGTATTTATTTATTTATTTATTTAGAAAATGTATATAGCTGCCTACTTGCTCATAACGACTCTAGGAGGTTTACAAACAACACACAATGTAGAAAAAATAATAATAATAATAAAAAATCCCAATCATTAACCCCTCACCCCGGCAACAGCACATGATTAAATAAACCATTGTTATTCCAAACAATGTTATAGAAAACGGGGCGGCAATGTAGTTCTCTTAGAATTATCTCTCTGATTTGTCAACAGCTCCTGAAAAGGAAGAAAAAACTCTGGTATTGAGGTCTTCTCCAAGAATTTCTATAGGAGACATTTCTACAAAGGTGAGCTTCATTGTACTGTAAGAAGATAGCTTTTGTGAATGCACATTCCTTGTATCATCCTTTTATTTAGTATAGTTGGAAACTTAGCATCTGGTATTTCAATTAGGAGTATTTGACATGATAAAAAATATATTATTCTCATTCTTCTGAGTTATTTAGATCCCATTGTCATGAATAATAACAGTTGATGTTGCAACATATTACAGCTGGCAGGTTATGCTACCAAATAGACCACTGATTATAAAACAAAAATACACTCAATGAAGATCAAATATTTAATATAGAATTTTGTTCCATACAATGTATTCTGTTCATCTGTTTTCGGAAACAGGATTTAAGTAGGAAATTATAATCAAGCTGATCTCCACTGCAGTTGCAATGCATTTCTTTCTGACTTCAGGCTTCCATCAAGAAGCAAAACATATGTATGGTTGTCATAGATTGTGCTTTTAAATAAATAAATAAATATTTTTATTTTTTATAAACTGCATAACACCAAAAATGTTGGTTGGTTGATGCTGTCTGCCCTAGGGCTATAATGAAGATTTATATTTGATTTGGGTGGAGTGATAAGAGTGTGTCCATTTTTCAAAGGACTTACATTGATTGCTTATTGGACATTTGTTTTTTTTAAAAGTATGTCTTTTGCATTTATATCAGCCTTTGAATGATAGTGTGAGTAATTCACATTCTAAAGTCTATGTGAAGAGCTTAGAAGAAATAAGGCAGGAGAAGCAACGATTAAAGCAGCAGCAGCAAGAGGAAAAATTCCAGGAACTACAAGTGACTGCGCCACTTGCTGGGGAAGAAATAGAAGGAAAAATGCCAGAAGTGACTACAAATTCTGAATCCTCAGTGACTGTGGGGAAAACACGTCCACTTTCCAAAAGATTGTTGGTGAGATCTCAGGAGGGAATATCAGAAGACCTGAAACTTTGCCCTCAGGCTGCAGAACCAAGAACGAAGGGTAAAGTTCTCTTTCCAGAATACTTCCTCGTTTTTAAATAGAAAACATTTCTGATCTGCAAGTTTTACTTGAATATGTATCAAATTCTTGAGATAATGGCAAACTGCATATTTTAATTCCTTTTTTTAATATGTCTTGGACATAAGGAAAAATCAATAATAATCCTAGTTGTCAGCAATTGCTTGTCTTGGGAGACATTCTCTTGTGTTAGACTCATGGAAATAAGCACAGTATTGTTGAATGTGTTCTAGAATAATAAATCTGGAACTTTTTCTATTCGTGGATCAGTTTATTCTGATTGTTTCAAGAATAGCATTGTTTATAATTCTGTGGGAAGTAGAACCATTATATATTGGATGATATCGATCTTCCCCACAGTTCAACTTTGCTTCAGGTATATACAAGTCCATATTGGTAGGATAAGGGTTCAAGCATCTACTGTGTTTCCCCGAAAATAAGACCCTGACTTATATTTTTTTGAATCCTGAAATAAGGGCTTGGCCTTATTGCCATGCGCTCAAAAGCCTGATTGGGTTTATTATCAGGGGATATCTTATTTTGGGGATAATATTTTTAACAGACAGAAGTAAAATCTTCAGTTGTCAGAAGTCATTATGTAAATTTCCCATTTTCAGCATACAGAAAGCTGACTTCATTTTTCCAACAATTATTTCTTCCCATTGAGAAGCTCTACCTCTATGATGGCCCTAACATAGGGCCCTTTCTAGCCCTATGTTCTCTGCAGAATACTGCAGTTTGTTATAATTCCTTTTTATGTGGGAAGTACTGAAGTGTGGGAAGAATGCTTAGATAGTATTTTGTCATCACTCTATAAATATAATTTTAAATATTTCCATACATTAAAATTTGGAATTGATTAAAATAGGTCTCTTCTAAGAAGTGTTTTTCCAAACATCTTGTGCAACATTAACAGAGAGGTTACAACTCCATTCTCACTGGATATCTTTTATATTTCAGTCAAGCCCAAGATGAATGTGAAACCATCTGGAGTAAAACCCATTTCCCCAGCAAAGCAGACACAGAAGCGAAAAATATCAGAGTGTCATCCCTCTGTTGCTGCAGTGAAGCCCCTGAGCCCTATTGCAAACACAGAAATGAAAAAGTTTGCTTCTGAAAATACAGCTCTGGTAAGAAAACAGTTTCATTGTATACATGATGTACAATGACAATAAAAGCTGTTATTATTATTTACTTTATTCATTAAACATGAAACTCAGTCAACTGAACATTCAAAAATGCATCACAAATACCTATTATTATTATTATTATTATTATTATTATTATTATTATTATTATTATTGTATTGTGCTGCTAAAATTCTGATGATGAGGGCATTAGGTTGATTTATATATACTTTTCTATCTAATAGGAGTAGCAATTTTATGAGATGGGAGAGAGCACTTTTAGATCTAAACCTTTTCAGAGAGTTCTCCATTTATATTGATAGAATATGTATTATTTTGCATAAAAAAGAACAATGGAATGGAAGTCTAGGAGTAAAATAATTCTGCTGATAATGAACCTCACAGAGTGAGTTTATTTTTATTTTTTTAATTATTTTTTTTCCTAGGGAAGCACCCCAGATGTTTCAAAGGACAGTATGCCTAAGAGAGTGGATTATAACAGGTAATTATTTCTTTATAGCCATTTTGCACATGATTGGAATTTTCTCATAGAACAGCAGGACAAAGTGGAATGTTTACTTGGCATAAATTGGATCATATGATATTTAGGTTCTTTCCCTTCACATTTATGAGTAGGTATCTGGGTAATAGCCAAAGAAAGCAGATTGAGGAAAAATTGTGTAAGAATCTTGAATATACTCAGTCTGAAAAAATTTAGTAACTGGTTGCTAACTCTGAAAGTATTTGTCAAAGAAATATCTTTAATATATTACAAACATATTTTTAAAAATCAAATATAAGTAGCTAATAAGATTTTCTCCTAATGATTTCTGGTCCGTCATTGTGATAAAACAAATGTTTCTTTAAATCTGGCTATAGATTGGAAAGCATCATAAGCATCATGTGGATACTTCAAATTTCTTACAGAGAAATCTAACTTACTAATAGTTTTGAAGATGCACTGTGAGTTTGCAGATAACAAAGTTTAAAAGGCAAAAGTATTCTAAACCAGTTTGTAATTAATCTTGTAGGATTCCCAAGTCAACAGACCATGTATTTGTTTTTACAGTAATTTGTAGGTTATCTCTGATTTAAAACATTGGTAATATTTTGGTAGTTGTACAGTAACAAACATCCTGTGCTATCCTAATTGTTTCATTTGGTATCTGTTTTTGTAGTTTAGCCCTCTGTATCTGAAGACGAGACTTACCGTATTTTCCGGCGTATAAGACGACTTTTTAACACATGAAAATCTTCTCAAAAGTCGGGGGTCGTCTTATACGCCGGGTGTTGTTCTCTTGTAACCAGGCAGACCAGCCCGAAAGGCTCTGACGAACCTTAAATGGCTCTGGCGATCCAAACTTTGCCTGCTAATCAGGCAACTCAGCTGGGATCCCAGAGCCATGTAAAAGGAAAAACTTTTTTTCTTTTACATGGCTCTGGCGATCCAAGCTCTGACGATCCCAGCTGCGTTGCCTGCTAATCAGGCAACGCAGCTGGAATCGCCAGAGCCATGTAAAAGGAAAAAAGTTTTTTCCTTTTACATGGCTGGCGATCCAAGTTCTGACGATCCCAGCTGAGTTGCCTGCTAATCAGGCAACGCAGCTGGGATTGCCAGAGCCATGTAAAAGGAAAAAAGTTTTCCCCCTCCAGCTTGCTTACCTTAGCTGCTAGTCGCAACGCTTGCCTTGCTTTGCTTGTCTGAATCCATTCCATCAGCAAGCCACTCCCTGCCTGCAATCAAGCAGGCAGGGAGTTGTGGACTTCAACTCCCAGAATTCCTCAGCCAGCAAAGCAAAGTTGGCTGAGGAATTCTGGGAGTTGAAGTCTACAAGTCTTAAAGTTGCCAAGGTTGGAGACTCCTGTTCTATTGGGTAAGTTTTTTCCCCTTCGGGAGCTTTAAAAAAAATAGTTAATTGGGTTTTTTTTTAGTTGTTCTTTTTTAGACCTAGCCATTTAAAGTTTAGGAAGTTTTAAATTTAGTTTCATATAAAAATAAAATAAAATAAAATAATATTTGTGCAGCTTTCTGAGATTTAGTATGTTTCTGTAATGTTTCACTCTAACTACACAAACACACAAAATCTCACAAAGCTGTATGTGGAATTTTGTGTGTGTAAAGTGTGAAAGTTGGGTTTTTGGGCTTTTTTTTTTTTTTTAATTTGATTTATATGCCACCCTTCTCCGGAGACTCAGGGCGGCTTACAATGTGCTCAGCAATAGCCTTCATCCTTTTGTATATTTATACAAAGTCAGCTTATTGCCCCCACAACTGGGTCCTCAATTTACCTATCTTAGAAAGGATGGAAGGCTGAGTCAACCTTGGTGAGATTCGAACCTGCAGTAATTGCAGGCAGCTGGTCTTAATAACCAGCTTAATAACAGGGTGCCTTAGACCACTGTACTACCAAGGCTCTTCTTGTGGCTGTGTGAGGTTCCTGCTTGTTGCAGGGGCCATTTTGGGTCTAGCACAGCTGCTTTTACATTGGGTGAACCAGTTGTGTTGTGTTGTGTTGTGTATGTGTAAAGTGTGAAAGTTGTTTTTTTGGGCTTTTTGTGCCTGTGTGAGGTTCCTGCTTGTTACAGGGGCCATTTTGGGTCTAGCACAGCTGCTTTTACATTGTGGGTGAGCCAGTTGATGTTTTTTAATTTTTATTTGGTGTGCGTTGGAAGAGGGGTAGTCTTGTATGGCGAGTATAGCCCAAACCCTATATTTTAACAGGAAAAGTTGGGGGTTGTCTTATACACCCAGTCGTCTTATACGCCGGAAAATACGGTACTAAAGAATTAAAGTAATTACATTAGACTTTCAAAGTGCTACAAGATGTTATGCTGTTTTTATTATATATGATATGCCCATAGGAATCTAATCTTTTCTGTGTATTATATACTGCTCAACTTAAATTAATATGAACATTTAAAAGCAGTAGGCTATGTAGTGGAAAAACATCCATACAAACTGTTTACTGCCAACATTGTAGTAATATCTAACAGCACTTTTGTAGAATTATAGAGTTAGAAGATACATTAGATAAACGCAGCGAAATGTAGCTATTTTGCTGTTCTTATTGCGTCATCAGATAATCGCTCGGCCGCCCTCTTTAGGGCGCCCTCTTTAGCCCTCTTCCTGCTCCATCAGGAAGCGCGGGAGGACCCCTTGGAGGGTAGAGCCGAGGATTTTGTTCAGTATCTGTATGACAAAATCACTCAGATTCGGGAAGATTTGGACTCCGACTGGGTAGTCTCAGGGGGAGAGACAGGGGCAGGTCTTGAGAATGTTATCTGGGATGAGTTTGATCCTGTGACCCCTGAGGAGGTGGACAGGATTCTGGGTAGACTGAACGCGACCACTTGTTTATTGGACCCGTGTCCTTCCTGGTTAGTACTGGCTTCCCGGGAAGTGACACGAGGCTGGCTCCAGGGGATTATAAACGCTTCGCTGGGTGAAGGTGACTTTCCCGCCGCCTTGAAAGAGGCGGTGGTGAGGCCTCTCCTCAAGAAGCCTTCCCTGGACCAGGCAATGTTGGTAAATTATCGTCCGATCTCCAACCTTCGCTTCGTGGCGAAGGTTGTTGAGGGTGTGGTTGCGCAACAGCTCCCCCAGCACCTGGATGAAACGACGTATCTGGATCCGTTCCAGTCAGGCTTCAGGCCTGGGTACAGCACGGAAACAGCATTGGTCGCGTTGGTTGATGATCTCTGGAGGGCTCGGGACAGGGGATGCTCCTCTGTCCTGGTCCTGTTAGATCTCTCAGCGGCTTTTGATACCATCGACTATGGTATCATGCTACACCGGTTGGAAGAGTTAGGGGTGGGAGGCACTGTGTTGCGGTGGTTCTCCTCCTTTCTCTCTGACCGGTCGCAGTCTGTGTTGACAGGGGGACAGAGGTCGACCCCGAGGCCCCTCATATGTGGGGTGCCACAAGGGTCGGTCCTCTCGCCTCTCCTGTTCAACATTTATGTGAAGCCGCTGGGCGAGATCATCCGTGGTTTCGGGGTGGAGTACCATCAGTACGCTGACGACACCCAGCTGTACATCTCCACTCCGGATCACCCCAACGATGCCCTTGAAGTGATGTCCCGGTACCTGGAGGCCGTACGGATCTGGATGGGGAGGAACAGGCTCAGGCTCAACCCATCCAAGACCGAGTGGCTGTGGTTTCCGACGTCCCGATATAGTCAGTTGACGCCATCACTGACTATTGGGGGCGAATCATTGGCCCCCACGGAGAGGGCTCGCAACTTGGGCGTCCTCCTGGATTCACGGCTGTCTTTAGAAGAGCACTTGACAGCCATGACCGGGAGGATTTTTCATCAGGTTTGCCTGATTCGCCAGTTGCGTCCCTTTCTGGATCGGGACTCGTTACGCACGGTCACTCATGCCCTTGTCACCTCCCGCCTGGACTATTGCAACGCTCTCTACATGGGGCTCCCCTTGAGCACCCGGAGGCTCCAACTGGTGCAGAGTGCGGCCGCGCGGGTGGTAATGGGAGCGACATGGCGTTCCCATGTAACACCCCTGTGCGAGCTGCACTGGCTCCCGGGTGCGCTTCAAGGTTTTGGTTATCACCTTTAAAGCGCTCCATGGCTTAGGACCTGGGTACTTGCGGGACCACCTACTACCACCAATAGCCTCCCACCAGCCGGTACGCTCCCATAGAGAGGGGCTCCTCCGGGTGCAGTCAGCCAAACAATGCCGACTGGCGGCCCCCAGGGGGAGAGCCTTCTCTGTGGGGGCACCTACTATCTGGAACGAGCTCCCCCCAGAGATACGGAGGATCCCGGATCTGCGCACCTTCTGCCGCGCTTTAAAGACCTTACTATTTCACCAGGCGGGCCTGGCCTAATTTTCTCCCTCTTTTATAAAAGATTTTTAATTTTTAAATATCTTTTAGTATTTTATACATTCAATTTTAAATTGGTTTTAAAAGTTTGGGGTTTTAAATTTGTCGGGGCCAAAATTATTTAATTTGATTTTATTCTACTTTTAAATTTTGTATGTATGTGTTTTATTGTTTGGCTGTGCACCGCCCTGAGTCCTTCGGGAGTAGGGCGGTATAGAAATCAAATAAAATAAATAAATAAATAAATTAGAGATCATCTAGTCCAAACCTCTTCAGTGCAGAATTTGGTAGAGTATTTCTGACAGGTACCATCTAGCCCATGGGTGTCAAACTCGTGGCGTCACGTTGCCGTCATGTGATGTTTGAGATGTTTTCCCTTCACAGAGCTGCGGTGAGTGTGGCCTGCATGTGACACATCCGGCCCGCGGGCTGCCAGTTTGACACCCCTGATCTAGCCTCTGTTTGAAGATGTCCATCAAAACAGAATTCATTATCTTATGGGATAGCATGTTGTATCGGCTGATAGCTAATGTACCAGAAAATTCTTCCTGATTTTTAGCCTGAATTACCTCCTTATAGATTTAACACTTTGGCTCTGGGGCAATACAGATTAAGTCTAATCCCTTACTACATGCCATAAAATAGAGGCCCTCTTTTTTCCTTCTAGTCTGCACATCCTGGGCTTGTTATATGGCCTAGATACTACCACAACATAATTTGTACTTTACCTACCTCTATTCTGCCTATAGTTAATTTATGTCTATGGTTCAGCCCCACACCATTTTACTTGAACTGAAAATCCTGCAAAGGTTTACACATGATGTCTGTTTTCTACTTGAAGATGTATAATTGTTTTGTTTTTTTCCCTCTCTTTGTGAAGCTCTGAACTGTACCTGGAAAACCAGGTAGCCTCCACGTTGCAAGCAGAGATAGCAAACCCAAGTTCTTCCCGTGCAGCAGTAGCAAAGACCCGCAGACTGAGCTCAACAGGAAGTGGGAAGATTCAATCTTCAGTTGAAGATGACTTTGATAAGCTGATTTGGGAAATCTCAGGAGGCAAATTGGAAGCAGAGATTGATTTAGATCCAGGAAAAGATGAGGATGAGCTCCTGCTTGAACTCTCTGAGATGATTGACAGTTGATTTGCTACACAGCTTCATTTTGAGAGAAAATAAAAGCTATATGTTTTGTTGGATTACCCTTTCTAGTAGAAGAGTTATGACAAGTCTTAAAGCACACTTGAAACTGCTTGAAGAACTTGGCTGCTTTAGTTTATTTTGAATTACCCTGCTGGTCAGAGATATGTCCCAACTATTGCCCATTTAAAACATTTTCAGAATGAAACCATGAACATTTCATCTAGAGAAGATCCAAGACCTACCCATAATTCTACATAGCAACTCTTTTTCATCAATATATTTTCTACTGAATTGTCATATCTGTTTTTCAGCTGTGTGGCTCGTAATTTCTGTGTATTTCACAGCTTCCTTTTGCTTTTGGGGGTTATTTCTGCAGTTTTGAGTCACTTTTTGGGTTATGTAAATTTAAAAAAAAATCTAAAAATGGCAGAACTATTTATAATGCAGAGGAAAGGAAAATAAACTTGGACCAAGCCTACTACATGTGGAACTTCTATCCTTATACTGTTGAAAATGAAGCAACATTTATATAGAAGATGGAATAGCACATTTTATTCTCATCCCACTCATCTTGTGCCACTTTGACTGGTTTCATCTAGCATATAGAAATTCATGGCGAAAGTTACGCCTCCTTTCTAATTTATTCATTTGAGAGAGAATTAAAAGCTTGCCCTTAAAAGATGTGCAAAATTTATTCAAAGAGTTTTTTTTACTCTGAATGGAGAGTATGATGGCCTGTACTGTTGGTGCTGCATGGGTCATTTTAAGACAACCTTTGGACTGTTGCCCTCTGACATCTGAAACAGTCTGAGATATCTCTACCAGTTGCTCACTTAACAGGATTTTTTCCATAACATTATTTTCATCCACATATCGACGTTGCATATTCTGAATTTTCTCATGGACTCAGCTATGGCCAAATGAAGATTTAGGAATATTGTGTATCCTGCAATTCTTGTATTTTGTATGATATTTTTTCCATTCTTAATACTATTGTTTTTAATTAGTTTAATTACCCCAATCCTGCCAGTTACAATTGATGGTTAATAATGCAGGATGTATTTTTTGTTTATATTCCTAGCCACGGGGGTGGGGGGATGGGGGTGGTTGCTTGATTCTAATGTAAATATATTAAGCTTTATAAGCAAGAGGGAGGGGGAGCTGTGCTTTGCCAATTCAGTTTGAAGTATTGCCTCTAGGGGGGAAAATGGCGCAAAAGGACATAAATATTTTTAAAAAGGCATCCCTGAGTGAACTGTTTGTCTTCACATTGCTCCCAAGAAGTTAGAAATAATTCTTCAGCAAACTGAAAGGCAATAGAATTTTTAGCTGATTGTAAACGGAAACTAGCAGGCGTCTGAGACGGAAACAATTGTGAAAGAATTCTCTATGTTGTTGCAGGTGTTCTAGTTTGCTTAAGCAGAATCTTCTGTTTGAGGTCAGGTTTTTTCCCTTTTCTCTCTTCTGCATAAGAGAATTCCATTGAGTTTTTACATACTCTATTTTTTCTGTACATATTTCTATTTAAATCATTGTATCTGATATTGTTAAAACAGTTCAATAAAATAATTTGTGTTTTAAATAAAGCTAATGTAAGAAAAAAAATTGTGTTGTTCCTATATGATGGTAGAACATACCATAATTTAGTGGAACTTGTTAGAGTAGGCTTAACTAGAGTTTGGTAAATCATAGTTCAACATTGAGAATTTAGGCATTGCTATGGCATATTCTATGAAGTGGGTCATCACCTTAAATCATATGTTTGGCTATCTTGTTTTGTGAACACAATAATTCGTTAATCAGGATAGAAGGTTTAATGTCTTTGTGGTATAAATGCTAACAATAGGGTTCTAGTGACAAAAATACCAAGGATGTCCTATGATAATTTTATTCTGCAGGTGTTAAACTTTACCAGACAATAACTATCTTGATGGTATACTTTGAGCCTCTATTGTTAACTTTAAAGTGCTTACTAAGTGAAGAAAAGTATTTTATGTGCAACTATATTTGCATAACTTTAACATAGTTAACCTAATACAAATTTTCTAGCTGTATGACTCTTTCATACGATGTATATTTTTAGTCCCTGAGACTACAAGAGAACTTCTAGGATTAGAACTGAAAATTTGGTACAGGGAAAACATAGGAAGAGCAGTAGAGGCAGGGATAATTAGGAAGTAAGTGCAGAATATATAGTTAGAAAAAGCTACACTCTGGTTTTGAAACTTCACCTCTTTTCTCCAAAAGCGGAAAGGAAATTACAATTTATTAGAGGGTTATGTCCTTTTTTCCACTTTCTTGTGGTCATTCTGTAAAGTCATCTTGCATCACTAACCTACAAAGGCCAAAACTTGTTCTGCTTTTTACATGTATCAGATATTCCATATTTTTTAGAATACTTTTCATTTACATTAATCCAAACAATTCTCACTTCATATTTTTACACTATGTGGTTGTTGAAGCCTGGATGAAGAAACAAAAGGCAAAGTATTTAACTGAATATGTATTTAAAATGTAATACTGTTCATGTGAAGTGGCAGTTCAGCATTTGAGTAACAATGGGATTTTGTACCAATGAGTTACAACTTTCACCTATAAACCAATTGGGGAGAAAGATGTAGCATTTCCAGATAATATTCAGGCAAATGATGGGATTATTCAACTAAAAGGTGATAAAAGACTACATTTATTGCTGACTGAAAGTCTCTTAGGATTTTTTGCATAAAAATGAAAAAAATAAACTTGTTTGGACAGGATAAATTGTAGAAATAGAGTAATGTAACTTTAGAGAGAGAGGTTAACATGTTTTACTTAAAACTGTTGTGAATATTGAATGCCACTTTATACTTATAGTATATAGAATAGAATAGAAATTTTAATGTTACATGAGGCTGCCTTCTCAGACAGTTGAATTTTGCAGCCGGTTATAACTTTTTCAGTATGAGCTTTTGTCTTGTGAAATATTTTCTAGTTTGCAAGCACCTGACTTCATGTCCATTATTTCATTTTCTGTTTTATGCCAAACAGTTCATGAATGTCAACCTGAGAATGGTACCAGGCTAGAAACCAGGAGACCAGAAGTCCTATCTTAGCTGCTGTATATAAGCCAACTAGGTGACTTTGGGCCAGTTACTCTCTCAGCCCAACCCACCTCACAGGATTGTTGTGGGGAAGGAAGTAGTATTAGGTATGTTCTCCGCCTTGAGTTATTTACAAAAATGATAAAGGCAGGGTATAGGTAATTCTATTCCTATATACCAGAGGAGCACCTAGCCCCTAAATGATATGCTTGGAGGACAAGCATTGTAAGACAGTCACCTAACTCACCAGGCTCAAGGTTGACTCAGCCTTTCATCCTTCTAAGGTAGGTAAATTGAGGACCCAGTTTGTGGGGGCAATAAGCTGACTTTGTATAAATATAGGTGAAACTCGAAAAATTAGAATATGGTGCAAAAGTTCATTTATTTCAGTAATGCAACTTAAAAGGTGAAACTAATATATGAGACTCTACATGTAAAGCGAGATAGTTCAAGCCTTGATTTGTCATACTTTTGATGATTATGGCTTACAGCTCATGAAAACCCCAAATTCACAATCTCAGAAAATTAGAATATTGTGAAAAGGTTCAATATTCTAGGCTCAAAGTGTCCCACTCTAATCAGCTAAGTAAGCCATAACACCTCCAAAGGGTTCCTGAGCCTTTAAATGGTCTCTCAGTCTGGTTCAGTAGGAATCACAATCATGGGAAAGATTGCTGACCTGACAGTTGTGCAGAAAACCATCATTGACACCCTCCATAAGGAGGGAAAGCCACAAAAGGTAATTGCAAAAGACGTTGGATGTTCCCAAAGTGCTGTATCAAAGCACATTAATAGAAAGTTATGTAGAAGGGAAAAGTGTGGAAGAAAAAGGTACACAAGCAGCAGGGATGACCGCAGTCTGGAGAGGATTGTCAGGATTGTCATTCAAAAGTGTTAGGGACTTTCACAAGGAGTGGACAGAGGCTGAAGTCAGTGCATCAAGAGCCACCACACAGACGGATCCTGGACATGGGCTTCAAATATCGTATTCTTCATCAAGCCACTCCTGAACAACGTCAGAAGCGTCTTACCTGGGCTAAAGACAAAAAGAACTGGTCTGTTGCTCAGTGGTCCAAAGTCCTCTTTTCTGATGAGAGCAACTTTTGCATCTCATTTGGAAACCAAGGACCCAGTCTGGAGGAAGAATGGAGAGGCACACACTGCAAGATGCTTGAAGTCCAGTGTGAAGTTTCCACAGTCTGTGTTGATTTGGGGAGCCATGTCATCTGCTGGTGTTGGTCCACTGTGCTTCATTAAGTCCAGGGTCAACGCAGCAGTCTACCAGGAGATTTTGGAGCACTTCATGCTTCCTTCCGCAGACGAGCTTTATGGGGATGCTGACTTCATTTTCCAGCAGAACTTGGCACCTGCCCACACTGCCAAAAGTACCAAAACCTGGTTCAATGACCAAGGGATTACTGTGCTTGATTGGCCAGCAAACTCACCTGACCTGAACCCCATAGAGAATCTATGGGGCATTGCCAAGAGAAAGATGAGAGACATGAGACCAAACAATGCAGAAGAGCTGAAGGCCGCTATTGAAGCATCCCGGTCTTCCATAACACCTCAGCAGTGCCACAGGCTGATAGCATCCATGCCACGCCACATTGAGGCAGTAATTGATGCAAAAAGGGCCCAAACCAAGTATTGGGTACATATGCATGCTTATACTTTTCAGAGGTCCGATATTGTTCTATGTACAATCCTTGTTTTATTGATTTCATGTAATATTCTAATTTTCTGAGATTGTGAATTTGGGGTTTTCATGAGCTGTAAGCCATAATCATTAAAATTATGACAAATCAAGGCTTGAACTATCTTGCTTTGCATGTAATGAGTCTATCTCATATATTAGTTTCACCTTTTAAATTGCATTACTGAAATAAATGAACTTTTGCACGATATTCTAATTTTTCGAGTTTCACCTGTATACAAAAGTATGAAGGCTATTGCTTAACGCATTGTAAGCCGCCCTGAGTCTCCGGAGAAGGGCGGCATATAAATCAAATTTAAAAAAAAAAAAAAGAGATAAAACCAGAATTAAGCTGCAGTTGTATCCAAATGGCAAATCTTTTGACACAATTTTTTTTGATACACCAGTGTTCAACAACATTCAGTAACTATTCTTCAAAGCACACCCAGTTCTCACACAATTTTTGTAGGCTGTGGAGGCCACACAACAATGGGGGTTGCTGTCAGACCTGCTCCAATCTGATCCCTTAGGAAAGAGAGATCCTCGACTCCATTGGGTTGAAGCAAAAGGTTCTTTCATGAAAAAAATGTTGGCTGCAGTAAGGTCAAGCTAGCTCTGGATTTAGCATGCTCAAAAGATACAGAAAGGTTTCCCTTCATCCCAATCCTCCTCCCCTCCACCCCCCCCAGTGACCAGTCCGTCTTCAGCCAATCGGAATTTGCAGAGATGTTTTGAGACCGCTGAGATGTTTTGAGGTAATAGGCATTCTTTCTCAGGGTGCCTGACCTTGGATTCCGGTGCAAACTGATGAAGAGCTTCTCTGGTCTTCATCACCTGTCATTCCCCCCTCCCTAGTTCCCATCAGGTACACACACAGCTTTATTGCCCATTTATCCTATACCACTCCCTCCCTTTCTAGCCTTTGGTGGCAGGAGGCCTGTGAGGTGCCAAGCTGTGCTTGGCAGACCTGACAGTGCTCTTGTGAGACCTCCAGATCCTTCCAAAATCCTGTGAGAGGACTGTGCCCTTGTGTGGCTTCCAGTCTGAAAATTGCATGAGAATGGGGCATGCTTTTGGAGGCTGCAGAGGCCATGGAAGAGCATGATCCAAAGCTTCTCCAAGGCCTTGTGCTTACCTGGGAGCAGTCTTGAGTAGGCCACGGGGTGCGGGGTAGGGGGCTGTCAACAGAAAGAGACCACCAGCTGAAGATAAATGACATGTGACAGATCCTGGGGAGTGCTGGGTTGTGGGGGAAATTGTGCTTGGGAAAAATGGAAGGCAGCCTTTTTGAGTAGCAGCTAGAACTGAAGTTGAGGCCTAGGCCTTTACTTTAGGCCCAGCCTCAGCCCTGATGGGTAAATTTTTGACACTGTTTCATAATGCTTAATTGATAACCATTCATTTGGTGACTGAAGTTATGATGGTACTGACTGAGGTCGCTTATGTCCAATCCTCAAAATTATAGCCATTGCAGCATTGCCATGGACCTTCATTGCCAGCTTTCAACAATCAGTCCGCAGGGAAACTGGCAAAACACAAATGGTAGATCATGTGATGTGCCTAATGAACATAAGGAATTCACTTAATGACTACAATTGTAACCGCCAGCATTGCTGTTCTAAGCTGGCATGGGCAAGTTGCACTTTAAGTCACTTAGAATTGGAGGTCCTGATCCCAATTACTATTATACTACTGGATGTCCTAAAGCTACAATTCAAGCAGTAACTTTTGGAGTGCTTCTGGAAGCTGTAGCTAAGATTCGGTTTCCTCTATCATGCTTGGGCATAGATTGTGCTATTATAATTTCAAAAGGTTTATACTGGGAGAATGACACAAGCCATGGCACAAGCCAATTTATAGAACGTATTTTAAAAATGTAGTAGGGTCAGCAGAGTAGGTTGCAGGCAATTGTTCATTTTACCACTGAATGCAATTTTATGTTGCCCAAGTTGAGATCAAAAATATACTAGCTAAATTAGATTCACAGCACTTCAGAGACTCCTAGGCCCTGAAAACAAGTCAGAAGATAGCTGCATATCCTAAATGAATTTCTGCCTTGCGGCCATGCTCCATACTTCTTGTGTTGCAAGGGTAAGATTCTCCTTACTGGGTTTTTCAGCCCGTGTGGGATCACCTCCAACTGTATCATAGAATGGTCTATCATCTAGGTCATTATTCAACTTTCATAAGCATAGTTCTTCCCGATTTAACTCTGAAGTCTATCCTTACTTGGAGTTCTGTATATAACAGCAGCATTTGAAATCCTCTTCCTCACATTGTAAGAATATACTGGGAAGATTAAAGTATTTCCTTCCACATTAGGCACTGATATATTCTTCATTTTGTGCTTTTTCAGTTTGTATGCGTTGACTTAACCTTCCACTGAGTGATTTATGCAGGCCCACCACCTTGCTTCAACTAATCCTTGCATTATAAATGAAATATTGAACAGATTTCCGATATATTCCAATATACCTGGCTCCCCAACCTGGCTCCCATCCTGATGTGTGGATTTTAGTTCTCAAAATTGCTGGCCAGTATGACCATTGTTCAGAATTTTGTGAGCCGAAGTAATCAGAGCAAGTACCTATGTACTTAGCTTTGGCACTGAAACCAAATAACTGCTCAGTTCCAAAACTATTTGATACTTGTTCTTTTTTAATGCTCTTTTAATAACCACATCTAGTAAAGAATCTTTTCTTGCCTTCCTTTTAGCAGGAAAGATAAACAATCCAATATAAAAGGGATTCCTTATGAGCCCATCTAGTATGTGGAGCCAACTGAAGTCTAATACATCTAAAGAAAACTAGGTTAAGGGAAAAAAAACATTGTGAAAGGACACACTAGATACATACAGCACTATCCTGTAATTTGGAATGAGACTTCCCACATCCCAAATTGTGAACCACAAATATGCACATTTTTGGAACAAGGGATTAAGGAGAAGAATCAGCCATCAGAGCAGAGGTTGGATACATCCAGAAACCAGGAACATACCAGGAAGTGAGAAAGAAATGGGCTTCATTTTTTGTATCTTTTTATTTACAATATTAAAAAATGCTTGCCCATAAATGGATGGCCTCACAAGTTCAGTCTGGATTTGTCAATGATACACTGTGCAGGACCAAATGACAATGACAGACATCAAGGACAGAGGCAGCAAATACTTGGCACTGATATCTATTGAGGCTTTGCTCAGTTTCACCTTTATTCATAATTATTATTCATTTATGTCACAAATTGAGGCAGTGCAACGATCCACTTGGTCCAATTTTTGTTTAAAAGTAGGCAAATTAATAGCCTGAACAAGGCATTACAATACCATTTTCTAAAAATTTATATCAGCCAATCAATGAAACAGGTTGGAAAGTTGAATTTAGCTAATGGCAAGGCCGAAAAGCAGCTAACAAATTAGCCAAAAAATAAACAAGAAATGATTTTGTTTTCTCAAAGGATGAGAAATGATTCTGCAAAAGTGAAGATCAAGAGAAACACTAAGGCCAGTGCAAGATATTGCAGTTTTACTTACTTGGATCTAGTTTTAATTTTGTCTGCTGAAACCAATTAACTCAAAAAACATACATTGGCATTTAATATGATTTGGATATTTTCTTACTAACTCCTCAGAACTCTTCTTTCACTCCTGCATTTTGCTGTTTTTCAATACCAACTCACAAAGGATTATTTTAAAAAAACACATAACCCCTTCCACATTAATATTTTAAAGTTTATTTAACTGATTCAAAGGCATATCCTTCTGATGGGAATTAATCAAGGAGTGAAGCAACTTATAAATAAGGAGAAATTTCCTGATAGAACAATTAACCAGTGGAATGGCTTGCCTTCAGAAGCTGAGTGCTCCATCTCTGGAGATTTTTAAGAAGAGATTGGACAGTCATTTGTCTGAAATGGTATAGGGTCTCCCATTTGACCAGAGGGTTGGGCTAGAAGACCACCAAGGTCTCTTCCAACTCTATTATTCTGTTATTCTTTTAAAATAGATGTCTGTTTGTGAACTGTCTGTGTATGCTTTATCTTTCAATGGCTCTTTTCAGGCATTTGGGAATACATGGCATCTACACAAGGCAAGATAGGAAGAGCAGTAGCTCTGCCCCTTCCAATCATGATCAATCTCTCATCCATTTGACAGAAACTGCTTATGCTATCTCTTGGAGGCTCTTCTTGCAATTTAGAAATTGGATTTCTTCAGAATAGTAATTCAGAGTGCCTCTTCTGATATAGAAGGCTCTGGTAATACAGAAAACCTCAGGATTTGTTGAGCAAAATAGAATGGTAAAGAAGGAAAATTCTATCTGTAATGCTACCAAATGTGTAAAACTTTAAGAGGTTGATTAGTATATATCCATTTATCCGTATGGAGTTATTCAAGAGTACATCTATTTCTTTCCCTCTCTCAGAAATCTGAGTCCAACTATGGTATACTAGGATTGGTTGGGACCCCAATATCTTGATACTTTTTTTTAATCGTGCAATTCAAAGAACAGTAATTGCAAATAGGTAGTGTTATCAAATCTGCAGAAGACAGATCAGCATACCAAGGCAGTGGTGGGCTGGTTGGAAGGCACAAAAATGGCAGCTTTCACATCTGATAAAACTATGGCATGTAAAAGAGCATCAATGACATAGAAACGAATAACCACAGAACACGTTCACTACAGATAACAGATGATTGTCACGTGAATTTTAATTTGGTTGTGTGTGGCAACATAGAAAAGACACCTAGGAATGCAGAGCAATGCAGCCAGTTTGAATAACCATATCATGTTTAAATTTACTTGATGTTTTTGGAAGCAAAGATAACTTTGGTGACATTTATATGCCATGCTGTATTTTAGTAAGGGCGTTTCATTCAGACTTTATCAGAAATGGATATCATGGATGAGAAGAAACTCAGGATTCTCTGGAAATCCCTAGAAAGTTTTGCAATTTCTATAAATATTTTGCCCTATTTAGAAATTGTGTTCCTAGTTTCAAAGAGAGCAGACTTCTGTGTTATGCTATCCGATTCATTTGACTGGTTGTGTTTTTAATCATGCTGCTTTGGTTTAAGGGGCAGCCTAGACCTCTCAAACCAAACCAAAGCAGCCAAATTGCACAAGATTCTACTGAAAGCAGCATATTTAAACTCATATATCTAAGTGTGTGTGGTCTCAGGAAGCAAATGGTACGCTAAATTATTTACCCCAGTTTTGCTTGTACAGCATGGTTGAAGAAGACTTTTCCTTAAGAAAAGAACCTGATGAACCTACCTAGGGAAATGTTTCCCCCTCCCCCCCCACACACATTTAAATAAACAATAAAGAAACTTAGAAATAAGCTTTGTGAGACAAGAACCACTAAATTCTTGGAAAGATTATGATTTCCCATATTCAGTAGAAAAACAGTAACTGTTGCTCAACTTTTAAAGGCTCTCAAGTTCCCTTGCTAGGTTGCTATTATGACTATTTGTACTGTTTTTGTCTGTTTTTTAAAAGAACCATAACCTTTCCTCTATTTGAATGAAACTTACCAATTTTTTAAAATAAAAGAAGTTTCTAATGTGTAATCAATGTGGACAAAATACTCTGATGGGGCTGGGTTAGGGGTTACTACTGTAGTAGCAAGCTCACTGAATCTTAACTTTTTCATAAATGCTGCTCCTCCAAGTAGAATTTCCTTCTTTTTACATACTCTGGATTCAATCTTTATTTTTTTATGTCCTTTCTAATTATTATCTTTAACATTTTAATTATTTTAATTATGTTTTAAAGCATGGCCTTATATTTAGCTGCCTCTGCTGCAGAACTACACTACTGGAGTGAATTCCTAATGAAACCTTAACTCCAGTTTTCCTATTACACAGCTTCAAGTCCTTCCCATTAATGCTTGATCAAGGAATTTTTTCATTGAATAAGGGCTTTTACTAAAGACCTTTCTATTCAAAATATGAAGATCTCATATAAACGTTATACTTTTAGAAAATATCGCATTGAAGCTTTGTCTCAGTATAACCATATTGTGCAACAGGACAGT
Source organism: Pituophis catenifer annectens (assembly GCF_029215685.1). Taxonomy (NCBI): domain Eukaryota; kingdom Metazoa; phylum Chordata; class Lepidosauria; order Squamata; family Colubridae; genus Pituophis; species Pituophis catenifer. Next base: position 169,205,693 of record NW_027256883.1, on the reverse strand, counting down.
AAAAGCCATGACAATGTTCACTAAGTAATTAGTTTTAATAATCTATATCCACTCTGGATATGATGTTATATATTCACATATTGCCAGAAAGTTCAGCCATTGAAAGAGTTCATGCTAAAAATATAACATATAAACTGGCAATATTTTTAATTTAAATTTAAAATTGCAAAGCATTCTGCCTTTTCCACTTTAAAATATTCATTTGAATTTTTGCATGTGTCATTGGCATGGATCCTTATCTTTGGCTAGAATTTGGTAGCTTTTTCTGGACCTTACTCAGACATGGCAAAACTGACACATAATATTTTGTGCAATTAACTATCTTAGATATTTTTTTAAAAAATGTCACCTTTTAAAAAGTGTATAATTTTCACACTACGAATTTGGTCCAAGCTAATATTTTATAGTAATTCATACTATTGCAGCTTCAGTAGATGATCAGTGACTTTATAAACTGATGGGACACATATTGAAGACATCACAATTACATGTGGGCACAGTTTATTCTCTCAATGCACTTGTGCACTGATTCTGCTTAACAGCAAAACAAGCTTTATTAGTTCAAGACCCTTTCCCTTTCTGTTGCACCTTACATATTAACTTAATTTCCTTGCACTGTTTCCAATCAGAGCATTATCTATATTTAAAGTTTCAAATGTTACAGAAAAAGCTTTGTCAATCATGCCAACCCCATCCCTCTCTTTATTCTTTACCGAACAAATAAAAAGAAAAAAAAATCCCAAGAACCATATAAATACATGCAAAACATTTTACACAGAGATTAAATAATATCAAAATGCTATTACAGATCAGGTGCACTTTAAGCTGGACTCTAGAATATGGCAAACACACCAGGGTACATATTGCTTTGAAACCACACTTTTTAAAAACCATTTTGTCATGCATACCATATAATATTCAGTCTTTTGTTTTGTCTTTTTCTTTTTTTAATACAAAAATACCATTGCTTATTATACTAGTTATTGAAAAAGGGGAAACTTAAAATTCTTATATGCATGCTTTTCCAGAGATTTAAATAAACATATATACAGTATTTATGTTAATACTGTATATGTATTTATTTATGGGCAGAAAAAAACCTGAACAAGTAGTCTTAGCCATGGGTTTAAAGGGCACATGAATCTGTAGACTGGACTCCTTTTGTTTTTGGTTAATAGGAATATTGCCAGCTACAAAGCACAACAAAAAGTTAAGTAGAATAGAGTATTAGTGTGCAGCTATATCAGCTGTAATATTGAAGCAATTCTAAAAGCATCATGGACTGAAGTAAGAGTTCTATTTATTTCCTCTCTTTCGTGGTAGAGCTAGATGTCCATGAATCCTCCATCAAGAAGACCCTCATAAAGAGTTATAGAGTCTGGTGAAGCTTATTCATAAAAGATTTTCATGACACATCTAGAAGCTGTAATTGTCTTCCTGTACATTTTAAAGCTGTGCCTGTTCTTAGGGTTATAACCATCCCAACAATTGCTGTAATCTCATCAAGAGCTATGGTGGGTCAGAAAAAAAAATGCTGAAGTAGGAGTACTCAGCAAATACTGATCTATTAAAAAACCCTTTTTTAAAAAATGCAGTCATTGAATTGGAATTATTGGAGATTTTTAGTGGACTTGATTGCAGCCCCTTTATAATAGGCGTTTGTGTTGGTCCTTAGATCAAAAGCTAAATGAACACTGAAGAGTTTTATACTACTGCTCAAATATTACCAAAAAACATGGTTATGGTATAAATCTTCATTTAGATTGCCCATGGCTAAAATTACAATTAGATTTGTTTTCCTCTTAGAAATGCCTTTTAAAATAATATTTTCCTAAAACTTATTGCACAAAACTTTAAAAAAATTAAACTAGATCCCTGTGCCATAGAATAAAAAGAACCAATTGCACAGTTTTAGCTCCTGAAAATGGATATTTTTCACTGCACGTAGGAAACAATGTAATGTCTTTGGTACCAATGTGCCAATTTGTTTAACAAAAAGATTATTATTAAGAAACAGATGAAAAACTGCTCTAGGGCCCATTTCATTTTTTAAAATAAATCATCCCAAGCATAATAATGTACACAAGAGGATACTACCTCATCTTCCATCTGGCATGGCACAATCTTAAATTATTTCTCCCTCCAATTATCATTTGCTTCCTGCAAAGATAGTTTTGTTTCTAACGGCGTATTTACTGTTGTAAGAAATTATAATCTAACACCATCCAGCAAGGATAGACTACACTTATAAATGGAGTTGTGTGCAGGAACCACTTTATTTGGATGCTAGCTACATCCAGAAGAATGCTGCATAGGGTAAAAATAAAATAACATAACATAACATAAAGTGTGCACTTTGTACTGAAGAGCTGATCTTTGCTGAACTGGGTTTACTTGCCTTTTTTCAGATGGCTGATGCAGTCAACTTTGGACAAAACTGTTCAACTATTTTGACATAAGGAAGGATTTAATTGAAAAGAAATCCCTCTTTTTCCCTAGGCAGAGGATCAAAAGTATTAACGGAACCAGCAAGGTGGCCAATGGGCGAGTGTGCGCATCCATAAATCTGCGAAGTGGACTCCTTGCTTTCATCTTAAGTCCTCTCTTGTGGCGGCATAATCTACAGGTCTTTAATAACTTCAGCCAATCAACTTCAGCCAATTTTATAACCAAAACTAAATTAGGAAAAACTCAACTATTTTACATTTAAAAATGTATGCTCAATAAAACACTTATACTTTAAGCAAATTGCCATATCAACATAATTTATATAAAAAACAGTTTTGTATAACACAACTGACTTTATTACAAAGATGGCTGTTTAGAGAAAGGAAGCTGACAAGAGTCTGACCAAACATTCATTTTCCACTGCCAGCCATGTGACTACATTCCACTGCAGTTACGTAACTCACAGCTTTGTTTCTTTTAAACAAAATACATATGGCTGACTTAAAAATATACGTTTCTGATCTAAAGAAAACTATATATTTTTTGCATAATATTTATATAATTATCCCCTGTCCCCTGAGGAAACTAGACAGAAAAAAGGGAAAAAAATGGATAAAAATGTAGGCCAGATAGCTCACTGCAAATCTGTCAATTACAGATAGTTGGAGTGAGTTTCTTCTTCTTCCAAAAGCTGTTTGAATTAAAAAAACCACCCAAACATAAAAATAAAATCAGTAATCCCTCCCCCAAATAATTCACAAATATTCACGCAGGTGCCTAAAACCCTTTAGTTTTTGCAAGTAGTTAAAATAGAAAAATGACCTCAAAGCATTGCAATGTTTTGAACAGAATGAAATGAAATGAAAAGGGGCACCCTTCCCCTTAACTGATAGTTTGCACAACAAGAAACAGAGCTCCCCTCCCTAAATCCTCCCAATCTATATAGTTCAGATGAAAGGAATGAAGTGATGTATCTGGAAGGAGGAAGGAGGGTGAGAATGACTTAGGGCCTTATTTGCAATTCAGAAGGTGGAATATGAGTGGGCGTTTTTCCCCAGATAATGGCAGTTTGCTGAGCCCAGCATACAAGTCCTTTTTACAGCAACCCTGGAAAAGAACAGCTATGGAAAAGGAATCTTCATCAGTCTACTTTGAACTCAGGATGAAATTCAATGACCAATCAATTGGGTAGAAGAATTTGGGCTTAAAGGGTCGAAATCAAGAGACAATTTACTTTCCTTCCTGGTTCGTTTTGTGTTTGCTTAAGGAACACTTATCTCTTGGCAAAGTACTGGACTCAAATATGACAGGCAGTGCTTTGGGCAGTGCTTAGACAAGGCACAGGAGTTTCTGCTGTGCGTTCTTCCAAAGGGAAAGGGAAAAGCAATTTAAAACAACCCCATTTCTAGCAAAAATTTGCATACACTTGAATGTTGGGAAGATGGCCAGACAATAAAACTTTCAAAAGAAGTAGGAACAATTAGGTTCTCTTTGCTTCCAGGTAGTACTTTCCAAGAAAAGCGCTGTGAACTGACATAAGGGACTACATTAGCACACATTTGGTTAGATGCCCCACTATTCTTGCAGAAATTGTATACAAGCAGTTTCAGTAGGACATCCTATTCGCTCCCCATATGGCTATGGTCTGTAAGAGTGAAACAGTGACCTCCACCAGACCAGCATCTCAGTATTGCAACTGTATCAAGGTAAGGCCAGCAAGCATCTTTTCAGTACAAGATGAAAAAAAAAGGAAAAACCTATAACAAGAAACAGGGAGAATCTTATTCCTATCAACTAAGGAAAGAGCTTTGTGCCCCAATACTACACAGTATGTCCCAAATATACAGAACTGATTCATTTACATTTTCCATACACACAAAAACATTCTGTGTAGGTATTTGTGACCAAGACATTTTCCTGTTACTTTTTTCACTCTTCAGCATTCAAAATGCAGTAAAAAAGTGTAAGAACTGACAGACTCTTATTAGAGCTGGCCTTTATAGCTTGCACTCCCCAAAGAACTGCCTCCTTCTAATTATCCAAATAAAAATTGGGCAGAAGTAACAAGCCAATACTTGTTCCATCTTGTTTGGAATCAGAAGGGTTGAGATGTTCACCTTACTGAGGACATATTCACCTGATGTTCAGAACGATGAAATTCCAATTAAGCAAATAATATGTAATACATAAATGTATCTCAGCTAATATATAATCCCAAAATATTTTGATCTGAAATCATAAAAAGTAATTTTTCATTAAAAACCAAATCCCTTAACATTTAATTCTCTCAGGATATATGGCACTGTTGTATCTCCTTATGATTAGCTTTATTCCTTTTTTAAAAATATATTTTAAGACTGTCTATATATTCCTCCTTATCTTTTGTGACTGATACTACCCTGGAAACAAAGAGATAATAGAAACAAAATAGTATAAGGATGGATACTAGTTCTTCCCCAGCTTGCTCTGTGTAAGACTGGGTTCACATCTAACTCCTTACTCAGATCACCCCCTCCCCTTTAATAACATTCCTATGACACTCATTGTCATCCTCCCAAGGACATATAAAAGCATCTAGGATTCTGATTCCATAAACAAAATTAAGGAAATGCCTTGCAACTGTGCCATAGATGCTATACACCAAACTTTTAAAGGGTATCTAGAGCTTCTAGATAAGCGTATAACTTGAGCAAGGAAAAAAATTACTACTACATACATGTGGTGCCCAATTTGAGAAGATGATGATCACACTGGTGATTTCTTTCATGAGGGAGGCACCTCTGCCAAGCAATTTGTTGAAAATACAACTCTACCCAGGTGATACCATGATTTCTGCAGCCAAGAAATCATAAAGAGAATGGAGAGGAAATTGGCCAAAGTAGCTGCAGTGTATGGTCAGATATTGGTGCCTACGTTGCCTAGAGAAAGGGGAAGCAGGAAGGTCAAAGTTCAGAGATCAAACTGATGTTTCCAAGCTGTGTAAAGGGCTTTCTGGCTCTGGCATGGTGTCCTCAGCTATATTGCTGTCCATTGCATTGTTATTTGTGTTGAGGGGTGAGGACTCCCCTGGGCTCTCTTCACTTTGCTTTTTAAGTTCTTCAGCTTCCAAGTCTTCATCAGTGCCATCGAGGAATGGGGTCTGAGGCTCGTCTTCCTCGAGGATGAACTCTGGATGAGTCATGAAGTTATGAATGGAGCTTCTGGATTCGGGTTTCTCGAGGCCTTCATACAGGGAGCTACGGAACGCATTCACCACCTTGATCTATACCACAGGAGGATGAGGGATGAAAATAAAAACAAGCAAACACAAAAGTGAGTGATAGCAATAGGCAGTCTTTAAGGATTTCAGGGGGAGGAAGAATGCAATAAATATAACAAAAACAATAGAAGCCGCAATAATAGTTTTGAACAAAAAAAAATATCAATATGAAAGTCAGGCACTGTACATGTGATGGGGCAACCAACTATGAGGAGGCTTCAGGAGCTGCAAGAAAAGACATGTCACATTTCTAACAGTAATTTTGAAATGCATGGACATTCAAAGCACAATTGTTCTTCAACAAAACTATCCATATGGAGCAGCTCAAAAGCAATTAAAACATACACATTCTCAAAGTGCAGATTTGCTTCAAGGCAAAATTGGGGTGGCAAAAGATGGTGCTGTTTTTAAATTCCCAAACCTATAAAGATTTAATTGGCTGAAATGTGTTGCACACAAAAATGGTCAAGACCGTGTACTGTAGCAAATCCAAGCAGAATGATGAACATATCAGTGAGCATGCAGTAGTAAGGGGGCTATTAAACTGGAGCCCAGGCTAGGAGCTCTTGTGTTTGGAAACTGGCAACTCATTTCCAAGAGAAGTTAGTAGACAGCTTATTTAATGGGGATGTCTAGCACTCACTGTTGCTCTAGGAAAGAGCCCATTGCTCTTTCCTAGAGCATTAGCTTGTGACAGTAATGTTCAAAGGTAAGAGTAAAGCAACTCATGCCCACAGGCTACAAGTTACCCTACAGAGTTTCCAACAGCTGAGATTTAGGGAAGATGGAAATGAATGAGGTCACAAAATCCCATGCTCTTAATAATTCTTTGGTTATTTTGATAGTGTCTGACTCAGACTTAAGACATTTCTGTCCTTCCATTCCTTCTTCTGATCACAGTTTCTTCGGTCACAGAAATAATATAAATCATATACGCATACCAAAAAAAGCATTATTGAAATTGGGATTCAGATATCTTCCCTCTGCGTGATGAATTACGTTGCTGTGGAAATCATGCTCAAACAAATCAATGTATCAAACATGATGATCAAAGCTTGCTATTGTCCATATTAACCATATACGTACATACATTAAATATAGGCAATACTATTAGCATTCCACTGAGACTTCTATGCAAAACATATCCCCAAAGCAAATTAAAATAGTGCATCTTAATGCAATCCACATTTTATGCCTGATGAGCTAAAGCAAACCAAAATGGTGTAATGAATCTCAAATTCAAATAAGTGTTCAGGCATATTTATAGGAAAAAAAATCTATTTTATATCCAATTATACAACAAATACAGTAGCAACGCTTAAAAGCCTTAAAAGCCTTCTCCAAAGCCTTCTTCAGTTCTCAGAAGTAGATAGGTGGGTGGGAACAAAATTGCTCAATATTTTCAATCTCTTATGGCAATCCAGCAGTATAACATATTAATTATATTAATTTATTTAAAGAACTCCACAGTATTTTGAAAATGGCATTTTAAAGGAATACAATGGGATTTGTTTTCTCTTGCTACATTTACAATTTACAATTTACTTGGATACCTTATGTATCCATATATTAGTTCTTAATGCTTCTCTGAAAAAATGGTACTGGAAAGCAACTTCCAGTAACACATGGTAATGCTGCTGGTGATAGGACAATGCTTAATGCCTGTTCTATCCACTGCTTTCTTTCTGCAGCTCTCTTGCCTATCAGCCAGAGTTAAAGCACTGTGATTATGACAAAAATCTTGGAGGGAATGTGATTGCAGTGCAGAACGAAAATAAAGGGGGAGGGGGGGGAGAATTCCTCCAGCAGGGTGCTTCTCTGTTGTTTATTTCTTCATTCTCCAGCTTCCTACTCTCATTTTGAGCATTTGAAACAGTTACTAATAAAATGCAAATTAAAATAAGTAAAAAAAAAAGAGTGGATAAAATAGGCATTTTGAATATTCTTATAAGAAAGAGAACAACCACAACTTCCAAGAATGCCTCGTACTGTCTAAGTCTAAGAGCATGCCAGATGAATAGACCTCTGCCAGCAGAGGCATATTTAGAAGGAACCTCCCTGGACATCATTACGATAGACAGGTTTGTACTGAAACAGGCAGTCTTTCAAATACTCAGGCCTTAAGGATTATACTTTGCAAAGAAGCCAGAAATAGGGTTCAGTTTCAAAAGTGGCAAAGTTCTGATTTAAATACATGAGACTATTAAGATGGCTAAAGCATGCTAGAAGTTTCCAACATATTTAATATTAATGGGTATAAGGACATCTCCAAATCTGATATAATTTCAGCTGACTGAATTAAACCATGAATGTAATACTAAACACTTTCAGGGCCAAAAATACTTAATGTTCAACATGCAAATCCAACCTGTGTTTATTTTAGTTTCATAACGTATTTTGTCTCAATTTTGTTCATATTGATTAATACAATGTGCTAGGATATATTTGGCTTTATTTTAGTCTCTATGTCTTAGTGTGTTGCATGAAACCACCTGTGATTGTATTCTTTAATAAGCTTGGTTAAACAAACACCATTTAAGTATAATGTATGAACCTATTATGTTCATGAGGTTAACTCTTGGTGCCAGACTAGAAAGCAGGAGACTATGAAACAGAAGCCAGCTGGGTGACTTTCTCAGTCATGTCTAACTCAGTCCAGTTCACAGGATTGCTGTGGGGAAAATAGGAGATGGAAGCATTAAGTATGCCTTAAACTGACATAAAATAAAGCCAGGATAAATCAATTAAAAAGTTTTATAACTCAATTCTCTAACTACGTCTTTTGCTCCCTTGGCTGTTTCTATGTAATCAAATGTGCATATTTCAATGAATCCTTTAAAAAAAACAGCAGCTGATATACGTTCCACAGGGTACATGATTCCAAACATTTCTATTAATCAGCTACAGGTATTTTTTATTTCTGTTCTTTCATTCATAATCACCTTTGGTTTCAATTTCCTCTCTGTCTATGAGACATTAGCTGGTAGGATGCATTGAATTTTAATTGAATCCATTCTTCCATCTGCTTGCCCAATATTTCCCATGCCATTGATTTCCACACAACCCCAAACATAATAGAGGCAACCCATATTTAATATTGGCATGGAGAGGCCCATGGTTGTTGAAAGTAGAAAGAACAAGTATTACAATCTCAGAGATTATAAAAGTGAGAGTATTTGTTCAGTAACTTTTCTTCCACCTAACTATAGATCTAATAAGTCAACCATCTTTGGGGACTTATTAACAACTTCACAATAAAAAAACAAAGATTGAAGCAACTGAAATACTATGCATTCGAATTTGTAAAAGGATGTAATGTTTACTTTGTATCATATACACTTTGTGTCAGCTTCTGTTAGCGATTCATTGAAATATTCAATATGATTAGGGATTCCTAAAGCTTTGTATGTATCCTCTGATAATAATAATTTCCTTTCTTCTGCCCTCAGGATCCGATAACTAAAGATGAAGCTTATTTTAAATATAGAGGATTCATTCAGCTATCATGTCCAAAACCTACTAAAATATTTATCGTCCATGAATGACTTGAAATTGTCCACTTCTTGTAACAATTAATCATAATTCGCCCATTTGACTGATTTGTTTATTTATACGTCAAATTTGGAAACTGTAATATTACAAATGACTGAGAAAGTACGTTCATATTCAAAGTACATAAGCTCTCAATTGCCTTGATGTCTACTACTTGCTTAGTCTCCAGTTTGTCCTCATGATCTCTTGCTAACCTTTTAAGTTGACTGTCAAGTTTTACTTAGCAAGTTGTGTTCTCTGAAATTTCTAATTTGCTTTCATTTTAATGAAATAACAAACTGGGATTTCAAAACGTTATCACACCATAGGTTCCCAACTCTGTCCTACAATGTGGAACTCAAAATCATACTATTTTAACATGAAATGGGCACCCGGTTTTGCTTCCCCCCCCTACTTAAAAGTAATGAGAGGTCCTGATTTAGATTGCCATCCTAGTATGGAAAATTCAGGAGCTTTCACAATTTATCTTTATTGTAATGCTGATCCATATGGTAATTTTTCCACTTGCAATTTGCATTGGAAGAAACAGCTTCCATGATTCATCTTCAGTGGAGGGTTGTTTTTTTAACGTAACTTGAATGTTCAGCTCTCTCCAATCTGAATTGGTATTACAGGTGGGGGGAAATCATGTAAGCATTTTTCTCCCCATACACACATAAGGGTCTTGAAAGCCAATAAGGTAGGATAGTTGAGATATTGAATTTGGTCTTGAGCACCACTGGGTGATTTGGGGAACACTCTCTCTGCCCAACTTATCTCATGGGATTGTTTCCAGTGAATAAAGATTATTGGGAAATGTCAGTTTTATTCTGGTGCCCATGAAAACATTGTTTTGATTAAATATCTTTGGAGAAGGCCCAGCATTGCCTCCTTAGTGTATTTTTCTAACCTTATGTAAATACTGAAGAGATTAGAAAAAAGCATGGCTCTTTTAGAAGATACCAACAAATACCATGAGACTACTGTACCCTATTTGAATCTGAATATACTGCCTGCTACCATAACTCCACCATAACTTAAATTGAGATCAGGATCCATAATCATCTATAATAGGTTTCTTTCACCCCCCCTTTTTTTCCCCTGGGGCATGCTTTATCTTGATTCCAAACTAGTGAATGGATCAACAGAAGTAGAAAAGCTAAGTTGCTTATAGGCGTTAATTCATATAACAGTTTTGCTTTTAGGCAACAGTTTTTATTCTCAATGAGTCAATCCAATTGCCAATGGATCGAATGGTTTTGTTTTTGTTTTAATTAGGAGAAACTTCTGCAAATAGAATAGAGAGGGAAATAGTTCCAGTGATTCCCCTCCTCTTGAATATCTTCTCCATCCTTCCCAAAATTTATCCCGAAGAGTTGGGAGATCTTTTTGAAAAGCCTGAGAAGTTACAAAAGGAATGATGAAAACTTCTATGAAACTCACTTTCAATAAAATTTAAACCTTCTGAAATACTAAAGAAATTTCCCTAAATGACAACATATTGCAAACTGCTCAGAGTCATTGACCTATAGTATGTATAGTCATAGGTGACTATACAAATTGATTCATTGATTGATTGAATGAATATATACTTAAGCGGGAGCAGGGGGCCACATCAGGTTGTGGGAGCGCGCGCCCGCCGGCCTCCAATGCTCCCCTCGTTCCCCAGGTTGCACAGACCCTCAGGCCCTGGGCCTTCGGCTGATGCTGTGCAACGCCCGGTCCATGGTAAATAAAGCCCCCCTCATTTGTGATCTTGTTCAGGAGGGGGGAGCGGACCTGGCGGGTATTACGGAGACCTGGTTGGGCCAGGAGGGGGGGTCCCCCTCGTTGAGATGTGCCCACCCAGTTTCCGCGCATTCCATCAGCCGAGGACACAGGGGAGGGGCGGGGGGGTGGCGGTTGTCATTAGAGAAGGTCTTGGTCCGAGGGAGGTCACTGTTCCTCAGACGGCTGGTTGTGAGTCCCTCCTTGTGAAGTGGGGTCATGGGGTGCAGATGGGTGTGCTGGTTACGTACCTGGCTCCCTGCCACGTGACGGCAGCCCTGCCCGAGCTGCTCAACGTTATAGCCGCGGTGGCGGTTGACACCCCCAGGCTTATGGTCATGGAGGATTTTAACCTGCCATCCGTCGGTGAGGCGTCTGAAGTGGCTCGGGAGTTCATGGCTTCCATGACGGCCATGGACCTGACCCAGTTAGTTCATGGCCCTACTCACACGGGGGGAAACACGCTAGACCTGGTTTTTGTCTCTGGTCAGTGGTTGAGTGATCTTGAGATAGGGGATATAGTGATCAAGCCCTTGTCATGGTCAGATCACTCCCTCCTTCGCTTTGACCTTCGAACCGCCGCACCCCGCCGCAGGGAAGCGGAACCATTGAGGTGGTACCGCCCCAGGCGCCTGATGGATCCTGATAGGTTCCAGACGGAGCTTGGGCCATTTCCTGAGGCTCTGGCACACGGCTCGACTGAGGAGCTTGTGGCTGCCTGGGATAGGGCGGCCGCTGGAGCTTTGGATCGGGTTGTGCCTTTGCGGCCTCTGACCCGGCGTCGATCTCGCCTGGCTCCTTGGTTCACCGAGCAGCTGAGGGAGATGAAGCGCTGGAAAAGACGCCTGGAGAGTGGTTGGAGGGCCAGCCATTCTGAATCTGACCGAACACTGGTAAGGTCTCATATTAAGACCTACCTGGTGGCGATAAAAGTGGCGAAGTATAACTATTTTGCCACTCTTATTGCGTCATCAGATAATCGCCCGGCCGCCCTGTTTAGGGTGACCCGCTCCCTGCTCCACCAGGAAGCGCGGGAGGACCCCTTGGAGGGTAGAGCCGAGGATTTTGTACAGTATCTGTATGACAAAATCGCTCAGATTCGGGAACATCTGGACTCTGACTGGGTAGATTCAGTGGGGAGGACAGAGGCAGGTCTTGTGAGTATTATCTGGGAAGAGTTTGATTCTGTGACGCCCGAAGACGTGGACAGGATACTGGGCAGACTGAGCGCAGACACGTTTACTGGATCCGTGTCCCTCCTGGTTGGTGCTGGCCTCTCGGGAGGTTACACGAGGCTGGCTCCAGGGGATTATAAATGCTTCCTTGAGTGAGGGTGTCTTCCCTGCCGCCTTGAAAGAGGCGGTGATGAGGCCTCTCCTCAAGAAACCTTCCCTGGACCCGGCAGTGTTGGCAAATTATCGTCCAGTCTCCAACCTTCGCTTCGTTGCGAAGGTTGTTGAGAGTGTGGTAGCGCGACAGCTCCCCCAGTACCTGGATGAATTGTCGTATCTGGATCCGTTCCAGTCAGGCTTCAGGCCTGGGTACAGCACGGAAACGGCATTGGTCGCGTTGGTTGATGATCTCTGGAGGGCTCGGGACAGGGGCTGTTCCTCTGTCCTGGTCCTATTAGACCTCTCAGCGACTTTTGATACCATCGACCATGGTATCATGCTGCACCGGCTAGAGGAGTTAGGGGTGGGGGGCACCGTTCTACGGTGGTTCTCCTCCTTTATCTCTGACCGGTCGCAGTCTGTGTTGACAGGGGGGCAGAGGTCGACCCCGAGGCCCCTTGTATGTGGGGTGCCACAAGGGTCGGTCCTCTCGCCCCTTCTGTTCAACATTTATGTGAAGCCGCTGGGTGAGATCATCCGTGGTTTCGGGGTGAAGTACCACCAGTACGCTGATGATACTCAGCTGTACATCTCCACCCCGGACCACCCCAATGATGCGCTTGAAGTGATGTCCCGGTGCCTGGAGGCCATGCGGATCTGGATGGGGAGAAACAGACTCAGGCTCAACCCATCCAAGACCGAGTGGCTGTGGTTTCCGACATCCCGATATAGTCAGTTGGTGCCATCACTGACTATTGGGGGCGAGTCACTGGCCCCCACGGAGAGGGTTCGCAACTTGGGTGTCCTCCTGGACTCACGGCTGTCTTTAGAAGAGCACATGACGGCCGTGGCCAGGGGGACTTTTTATCAGGTCCGCCTGATTCGCCAGTTGCGTCCCTTTCTGGATCGGGACTCGTTAAATACGGTCACTCATGCTCGCGTTACTTCCCGCTTGGACTACTGCAAAGTTCTCTACATGGGGCTCCCCTTGAGGAGCACCCGGAGGCTCCAGCTGGTCCAGAATGCGGCCGCACGGGTGGTTATGGGAGCGACGTGGCGCTCCCATGTGACCCCCCTCCTGTGCGAGCTGCACTGGCTCCCGGTGGTCTTCCGGATGCGCTTCAAGGTTTTGGTTACCACCTTTAGAGCATTCCATGGCATCGGACCGGGGTATCTACGAGACCGCCTTCTGCTACCAATAGCCTCTCACCGACCAGTACGCTCCCATAGAGAGGGGCTCCTCAGGGTGCCGTCGGCCAAACAGTGTCGACTGGCGGCCCCCAGGGGAGAGCCTTCTCTGTGGGGGCACCTACCATCTGGAACGAGCTCCCCCCAGAGATACGGAAGATCCCGGACCTGCGCACGTTTCGCCGTGCTCTCAAAACTTTTCTATTTCAGCAAGCTGGCCTGGCCTAACTCCCATCTTTTAAATTTTTTAAATTTTTTAATTTATGATTTTATAAATTGGGTGTTTTAATCTGTGTTTCGGCCGAAATATTTAATAATTTTAAGGGACTTTTTTAATATTTGTATTATCTGTATTTTATCTTGGCTGTTCACCGCCCTGAGTCCTTCGGGAGTAGGGCGGTATAGAAATTTGATTAATAAATAAATAAATAAATAAATAAATAAATAAATAAATAAATAAATAAATAAATAAATAAATAAACCACTTCTGGGATTCCATGGCAAGTGCAATGTTTACTGGTTATTTTGGGACAGACTATATGAAAAGGGTCCCATGAAGATAAAGAATTTGAAAAAATATTATTCAAGAGCATCACTAGAGCTTTCCTTGTCTCAGTGGAATCTACTCAAAAGGGCCCACTTAGTTATGAGAGAACTCAGGAGCGGAGACTTCCCCACCTGAGGAAACTGATGGCAGGAGGAAAGGGTCATAGAACCTCTGTTTTTCTATTGCAGCACTATACCTGACTCCTACAAAGATCTCCCCTTACATCATCAGTCATGCCAAATATCTTTCCCCTCTTCTTCTCCCTATGGGATGAAATTTGAAAGAATGGGGGCATGAGTAGGCCACCTATCTTGCTTCATGTTATTAATGCTCTTTTAGGGCACTGAACTAGTACCCAGTTTTTAGAAATCTACATCATTTGTGCCAAGACCAAACATACTACAGGTAAAGAAGAAATAAAGCATGTCTTCAATTATTCATATCCTCAAAAGAGTCTTCCAAATAATAAAGTTTCTGGAAAAGAGACTTGTACTTTTCAACATATCTGATCCCTCATCAAACGGAAAAAAAGTATACATTAGTTCCACAGCTATCTGCTCATGTCCATTTCATTAGTAGACAGAAAATAAAAACAGATGCATTTTCCATTTTCTTTTGAGTGGAATAGGCCATAGGCTATTTAGTTCCTTCAGAATTTTATCAGTTTAATTATAAACTGCCATGAGCAAGACATACTCCCTACTGCAATTTAATGTTTTAATGTTTTTCTAAATCACCCTTCGAGCACACTGCAATTGTTTTAAGGTCTGTAGAACTTTCCAAGAGGTAATGGGAGAGAGAGAAGGAAGGAAGGAGAGGCAGACAGATGAAGGAGAGACATGGACAGGTAGCTTTGTAAGGGCAGCAAAAAAGATCTAGACAACTGCATAGACAGTTCATAAAAAGAAAAACATAGTATTTGATATAATTAGTATATAGTGGGAAATTATATTCCCATTTAAATAAGACTTCTTGATACACAAATTAATGCTTCTATGAGTCATAAAAATATGTGCGGTTCCTTAAATGTGGTGCATAAAATTTAAAAAACGAATATATCATTTTTAATAAATTACTTCTTTCTTTGGAGGCACAATCAGAGAAACAAATACCAGGGGTGTGCTCCTCCAGAAATAATATTTGTATATAAATGAAAAATAGCAATATTAGTTAAGTGCATGATATAAATCATTTTCAATTTTTTTCCTTGAATTCTTAAGAAAAGTGAAGTAAACAAATGAATGCATGTTGCATTAAAACACATACTGAACAGAATTTAAAAAAAAATCTGAACAGTGGAAAAATGTACGACCATAGATGCAATACTTGTTTTTAAACCGATTTTTCTGGAGAAGAAAAGAATGCTATTTGTTGAATAGCAAAACACGACTGATTGCCAGTTCCATGAAGACATACAAAGCAGCACTTAATTAAAATGGGAAAAATTAGTAAGATCTCTTTTACAAGTATTATTTTGTAAGACATGCTGTAGGCCTCCCATCTTTTCTTCGACAAATAATTACTGCTTCAATACGTAGAAAATTTAATTTCTGAACCATTAAACTGCTTAATTATGTAGAAGCACAATACAAAATTTAGGAATTCATCATATGGCTGTGTCAAGAGAGAACTTAAAACTAGAAAACGAATGTAAAATGGTGAGCTTGAGATTGGTATACAGAGAGTTTTATAAATAATCAATACACCCCAAACTAGAAAGCTAAAAAGATTTTAAACGGCATTTCATAAATCATGTGATAAATTCAGTGTTTTAGTTAAATCAATTTGTTAAAACATTCTTTTAAAAAAGTATACTTAAGTATATCTGCTTTGGGGCATATACTTTTTCTCTCCACCTAATTATGGTTGAGATGCTTGAGTGGAAGGGGGGTTTAAGGTGTAAGGAAATGTCCAATGACTTTTAAGGGTGCAGGATAAAGCTTTCAAAAAACGTTATGTTGCACGTTTATTCAGAAATAATTTCCACAGAGTTCAGAAAGGGTAAATGTTAAGTTAAGAAAACATGCAGAAGACTGCTTGTTCATAATGGGTTGCTTCCCACTTTGGAATAATATGAATATCAAAAAGCTAAGCCTGCTATTGCACGCTTTTATTTTCAGATCTACAGTGGTTATTCCCTTTATTATATGTTCCATCTTTACCTCTAAGAAAGACATCATTTTTTAAAATTCCTACAGGGAATATGGGAATTCTAATCCAGTCCTGCAGGAAGGAAAAGAGTTGCAATAGGGAAGGCAAAAGGCAGAGAAAGAACCAGAAGGAATTTTAAAACAACGTTAAGGATGCAAGGTTTTTTTAAAAAAGTTATACACACAGAGAAATAGAGAGAAAATTGGTTTTTTTTCCTCCCCGTACTTCCTCCCAATTCTCAAGATAAGAAACCATGAATCCAATTATAGGTTAAAAGAAAAGGGAAAAAGAACAGGTTTGGTTAGCTTTGTGCGAGTGCCTTTGGTGGTTATTAGGAAGTCATGCATTGAATAGACTATCACTCACTGCCCGCAGGAGGAGATGCAGCAGCAGCAGCAGCAGCAGAAGTGGTAGGAGTGGAATTGACGGAGGAAAGAGCTACATGGGTTGGGCTAGAAACATTTTTTACATCGTGGTGTTGGCTCACGATGGAAGGCTGTCTCCTGAGGGCTCCCTGTAAAGAGGAGGCGCCGGTCTGGAATGTGTAAACTACGTCCATCTGCAAAGAATCAGAGAGTGAGATAGCTTTGTCCCACAATCAAAAGAGGAAAAGGAACTAGGACAGTGGAAGGGGAAGCTGACAGACAAAGGATACAGATACATACCATAAGGAACAAAAGTGGAAAATGGAGAAACCCAGTACATCCCCCACAGTTTCAGCAGTTAATCCAAGGGGAAAGCTGTTAAGCAAAGAGATTCCAGCCTTTTTTTTTTTCTTTCCGTTCCCCAATTCAACCTGCTGTCTCCTAGAGTCTAGCTGTTTGCATATGTGAATATTAATTTTTTGGGGGGAGAAAACGTTTGTGCGGTTGCTCATCTTATTTCTGTAAGAAACCCTAGGAATACATTTAGACTTTCAGGAGAATATAACTGCATACGTGTGCCTACAGAATTATTATGCAGAGTGAAGCAGCAGGGCAAAAGAACTTGAAATAAAGGTACTCTGCAATATAGTGGGACGTGGAGAAAATGTGCATGTAAGCAAAATGCTGTATGATGCAAAAGTGCAGCATGCACATCTGGAAACACATTTCCAGATGTTTGTTCTAATACAAATGTTCTTAAAAGACAGCAATGTCAGTCCAAAACAGGCAATATAAAAGTGGTGTGTGGTAGGTTTACCTCTAACGTACAAACTCTGGGATCATAGTGAGACATTTCTTTTTAGCCAATGTTAAGAAATGAGTAATATAGTAACCAAGCAGAATTAATCGCAGCTGACCAAGTCATCTCAAAGCAGCAAAGACATAATAGCATGCAGGGGTTTCATAGTAGAATATTTTTTTCCACCTTATTATTCCAGATTTTGCAAATGCAGGCATAGAAATGCTGCTGTCTTGATACAACCCCCGGTGTTCTAGGTTACTAGCAAACGGTTTTGTCTCAATTGGAAAGTAAGAAGGGAAAACATGGTGCATTCTGTAGTTCAATCATGTAAGCAGTAAAAAAGAATCCCAGCTATATTTCTTGGGGAGGATGAGAGAGAGAAAGAGAGATAAATGTAAACTATTTTGGGAAAACTGCAATTCTGTAAGCTTTGTTTTTCAGATTCAAGGCTGATTTGCATACCATATTATTAATAATAATCACCACAACCACCCCCCAAGATGTGCGACTTTTAGTGTTTGCCATAGCTGGCAGTATTTTTAAGTCAGTGGGTATGGAAAGCTCCATTAATGGACTGCTTCTTTCACAAAATGGACATGGTCACCTCTTCTTCCTCCTTATTACCTTGATAGGGTTTTTTCCCCTATTTTTTGATACCACCATGGTAAGAAACTAACTCAGTTTTATAAATTCCGATTTATATCTATTTGTACCTACCATCCACAGGTGAGTCTGGAATAGAAAGAGGAGGGTATATACTTCTGAATGGTTCTCCTTCCAAAGATTTTGAGCAAATCAGCTTAACGTACTAAACCAAGCTACATGTTCAAGCATTCTGTGGTTCTGCTCTTGAAAGCATTTTGTGCACTTCAGGTCTCACAACTACCTCTGTGGCATATCTCAGGCAGAGAGTGACATGCAAGTGTGACTTTGCCTTGCTAATAAAAGACCAGAGTTCAGTAAACACATGCAGCCTAGGATATTTTCAGTGGATTCATTGCTCTCCTCTACATCTTTTGCTTTTAATTTGTACCCATCATTGTACATTTTGTTTTATTTTAATCAATGCATTGTACAAAGACCCATTTTCAACATGACATACATTAAAATTCCCAGGCATAAGTACCTTCAAAACAATGTTCCTTCCTTTAGGACCTCATTTTCTACTCTGGAGATACACTACTACAGCAGTATTTCTCAACCATGGCAACTTTAAGATGCATGGACTTCAACTCCCTAGCCAGCTATGGAGAGTTCTGGGTGTGGAAGTCCATGTATTTTAAAGTTGCCATGGTTGAGAAACAGTGTCCTATAGTAATGAATGATGTATTCTCTTCAGAATCTTTTCGAGTGGGACAGCTTTCACAAATCCTAATAATAATAATGACTGTGTGATAGAGGTCGACCCCTAGACCCCTCGTTTGTGGGGTGCCTCAGGGCTCGGTTCTCTCCCCCTTATTTAACATCTACATGAAACCTCTGGGTGAGATCATCCGACGATATGAGGTGGGGTATCAGCAATATGCTGATGATACCCAGCTGTATATCTCCACACCGCGTCATTTCAGTGAAGCGGTGGACGTGATGTGCCAGTGCCTAGAGGCTGTGAGGGTCTGGATGGGAGTCAACAGGCTCAGACTTAACCCAGACAAGACCGAGTGGCTGTGGGTATTGCCTCCTAAAGACTGTGTCGACTGTCCATCCTTGGTTCGGGGGGCGGGGGGGGGAGAGAAACTGTCCCCTTCAGAACGGGCTCGCAATTTGGGTGTCCTCCTAGACTCACAGCTAAGATTAGAGCAACATCTAGCAGCTGTAGCTAGGGGGACCTTTGCACAGGTTCGCCTGATGCACCAATTGCGAGCCTACTTGGATCAGGAGGCTCTCCTCACAGTCACTCATGCCCTTGTCACCTCATGGTTAGATTATTGCAACGTGCTCTACATGGGGCTACCCTTGAAGAGTGTTCAGAGACTACAGTTGGTCCAGAATGCAGCTGCGCGAGCTTCTCACGGGTGCACCTAGATACACCCACATTACACCAATTCTCCGCGAGCTGCACTGGCTCCCTATTGGTCTCTGGGTACAATTCAAGGTGTTGGTTATTACCTTTAAAGCCCTACATGGCTCAGGGCCAGGCTATCTTCGAGACCGCCTTTTACCGTATAGCTCCCAGCGACCAATAAGATCCCACAGAGTTGGTCTCCTCCGGGTCCCGTCAGCTAAACAATGCCAGCTGGCGGGCCCGTGGGGGAGGGCCTTCACTGTGGCTGCCCCAGCTCTCTGGAACTAGTTACCTCCTGAGATCCAGACTACCCCCACCCTACTGACCTTCCGGAAAGCAATTTTCCGGCAGGCCTAGGGCCGCTGATCTCGCTGTTGCAATTTTGCAAGATCCGGCCATGAATGGTGTGCATGGGATTTTAATGTTTTTAAAATGTTTTCATAATGTTTTTAATAATTTTCTATGTTCATTGTCGCATTACTTTTGTTGTAAGCCGCCCAGTCCCTTGGGAGTTGGGTGGCATAGAAATGTGATAAATTAAATTAAATTAAATTTTATCAAGGTGAAGAGAATACTAACATTAATTTAGTTTTTGGGATTTCTATCCATAAAGCTCAGTGCTTCTCAATCCTCAAATTGCCCTCTTTCCCATCTTGTTTATTATACCTAAGCACTCTAGGTAGTGGAACTATGTAGTCCTAGAACATCCTTTAGCAGGCAGAAACAGGAACATCACCTTCCTTTCTAAAATTTGAAGGCTGGATAATGGCTGAGCAAAAAAAATTTAAGCGGCATATTGTCTTTATTGTCAGCCTTGCATTAGCATCTCATAAAAACTAGCATGACTACATACCCTTGCTTATCTCTTGGAATAGATCTGTTGTGAGGCAGGTTTAGGGATAACCTTCCACAATGCAAGGATGGAGTCCTAGAAGTACTCCTCCGCTGAATGCATACAGTTAATGCCAGTTTAAACAATATGGCTAATTGATCTCAATTGCTTCAGCAACAGGGATGTCATACCCTTCCAACGTATATCCTTAGACTGGTCTCACTTAAAGCAAAGCAACAATGCAAGCTGCACTGTATAAGGGAGAAAAATAACGGTGCCATACCTGAGTCTGTATTCTGTTCAGACCACGGAACCACAGGATCTGTCCACGTCGAAGCTCCATTTCAGCATGGTCAATTTCATCTACACCTTCATTCAACTCTTCTTCTGCAATATCTTCTTTGGTAATCCCATGACCAGCCTCTTTCAGGAACTTCAGTTGATTTGTTGGAATACTGCTGATCAACTATAGAAATGGAACGCTCAGAATTAATTCTTCTGAATTCTTCTGTGGCTGTTTTGACTTTATTGTTCAATAAGCCTGACTATCTAGTCAGGTGATGATTCCCAACAGTTCTCTGCATTTGCAACATGCCATCCTCAGTTTGATTGGCATCACATTTTTTAAAATTTACTTTCTAAATCATTTCTAGTTTGCCTTTTGGACTCCTTCAGGGTCTCAAAGTGTCCCACGAGATAGCAAACACATTTGTAACATCTTTGAAACTGGCTATAAGGCTATTCCATGTGTATTTGTTTCTGTAAAGGATTTCAACTTCAAAAGAAAGACAAATGTACAGGCTTAGAAGAAAAACAACATTTTTTCTCAAGAGATATGATGGAAGTATAGGGGTGATGAATAAAAGCAAACTATTCTTTCATGTTGAAAATCTAATTGCATATGATTTTCCAGAATTACTGGTGAATTTATTCTCAGTTGAAAAACTCCCCATAGTGATTCAATTGGAATATTTGAGGATATGAATCAATTCACAGATTTATACAAAATGACTCCGATTTTATCTTGTAAGTAACAGATAGATTGGAACAGCTATCCTTCCACTTTTATATATCTCCTAATTCTATGATAAACAGTACTTCTCAACTTTTAAAAAATATGCCACAAAGCATTAAAATTTGTTTTTTAATATAAAATAGGTATAGAAAGTTATGGGTAAAATGAAAAGTAAAATGTTATAATCTGACATTGAATTTGGTTATGTTGGCAACTTAATCAATAATATTGTTACTTTACAGAAAAGTAACAATCCTTTTTGGATTTTTGCAGAGAAATGAGATTGGCAACAATTAACACATACAGTAACTGAACAATATGCAGGAACAAAACTAGTTGTTTAAATAAATGTAGAATATTCACTTTCTTACCTGTCCCCAAAGCAGCTCTCCTACACCAATGAAAATACACCAAAACCACTGACTCAAGGTAAGTCCAGAGCAACTAAATGGTTTACCACCAAACTCCACAATAATAATCTGAAATATTGGTAGAAAAAGAAAACAATGGGAAAGACTGGCTTCGGTAAACCACCATCCAAAGCAGTAAGCCGAAATGCATATAATGAAATCAAGCCTAATAATTCTAGTGGGTGAATGGTGGAACCTGTTTATAGAAAAGGAATTGAAAGAAAACACTTGCATTATAAGCCTGCTGACTCTAAAAATTGCAAGCCTTCAGTCAATATTGTTAACCTAAAACAGGGGTGTCAAACTCAAGGCCGCGGGCCGGATCTGGCCCACGGGGTGCTTAGATCTGGCTCACGGGGCTGGCCCGTGGTGCCTCTGCTAGGGAAAATGGGGCACGGGTGGCTGCATGTGGGCCCCCTGGGCCCCATTTTGGGCAGCAGAGTTCTGCAGAAGGCTGTCCAGGCCGAAAATGAGATGCCCTGTTTTGGCCAGCGGAGTGCTGCAGGAACACTCTATCCCAACCGCCGTCTGTCCTGTCTCCCCGCTCCCCGGTCAGCCCATGGATGACAACTACAATGCTGATCCGGCCCTCAAAGAAATCCAGTTTGACACCTCTGACCTAAAGGAGTGAAAAGATGGCTGCAATTCACAACTTCAGATGAGGTTACGAGAGGAAAGGGAACATAAATTTACATTCTTAGACATGAGATAATTTTTGGACCCTTATTTGTTGACAGACAGACTCTTCTAATAAATGCTACCACCAAGGGGATGGAGGTTTTCTCAACTCACAGAACTCAGAAATAAAATCCTTTGTCATGTAAGGAAAAAAATGCAATACACCTAACAGTTTAAGTAATAACAAATACACAAAGAAGCAAAGACTGTTAGAAAATTCAGATATACCAAAGTTATAAATTGGAAGTTCATCTTATAGGAATATTTGCTATAGGAACATTTAACTATATTGCTATGTATCAAAGGCTGCATCGTAAGAAGGAAATTTAGGATGATACTATAATAATTGATCATTGTGTGGTCAACAGGAGGATTAGTGTCTTTCACATCCAAACTAAATCATGAAAGTGGAAGTGGCAGATCCACTCAGGGAATTTATTATAATCACTTCCAGTAGAGAATGAATTAGCCCAAGTCTAATAAACCAAAAGAATTCTATTTCTGATCCAAACCTACTGTGATTATCTCTTACCATAGTCATGAAAGGAAAAAAAATCAATATTGGGTTCCATATAAGAACAAATTTTCCCATTCTCTTGATCTTAAGATCTTTTTTTTTTAAAAAAGTTTCCCTTTTCCTGCTTTAAATTTTTTTCCCCTCACACCAGCCCAATAATTTGACCCAGCATTTCAAGAGGAAACACAACCAAGACAGTTGCATACTCTTCTTACACATAAATGGAGTAGCAAACAGTTCTGGTCCATACAATAAGATTTTTATGTATTTTATTTTATTTTATTTTATTTATATACCGCCCTACACCCGAAGGACTCAGGGCGGTGAACAGCCACAAGATAAAAATACATCATACAAAAGTTAAAAACCATTTAAAAGTACATTAAATAATTTTGGCCCAAAAAAACTAATTTAAAAACACCCAATTTGTATAAATACTTAAAAGCAAATTAAAAGGGAGAGTCAAGCCAGACCAGCCTGCTGGAATAAAAATGTTTTGAGGGTGCGGCGGAAAGTGCGTAAATCTGGGATCCTCCGTATCTCTGGGGGGAGCTCATTCCAGATGGCAGGTGCCCCCACAGAGAAAGCTCTCCCCCTGGGGGCTGCCAGTCGACACTGTTTGGCCGACGGCACCCTGAGGAGCCCCTCTCTATGGGAGCATACTCCCATAGTACGATGCAAAAGAGAAAGTTCTTTTCATGAGGAATTAGCCTTTCTAATGCCCAAAGAGATGAATCTTCTCAGACCTGCTGCCACTTATTTAGAACATGTTAGACTGGCTCCCATCCTGATTATTTTTCAGAAAACCACCAAAATGTGGCTTTTTCTAAGACCGTACACTGTAAGTCAGTGTTTCTCAACCTTGGCAACTTTAAAATGTGTAGAATTCAACTCTCAGAATTCCCCAATCAGCCTTGCATAAAGTTGCCATGTCAGTAAACATTACAATTTAGAGTATGTTTGGTGGGAGAATGACGGACAAATTTTCCATTTCCCAATCTCTCCTTTCCTGCAATCCCACCCAAGCCCATTTCATTTACCTGGGCAACAAAGGTTCCTAGCACCACTGTACAGAAGATTGGATTCCGGAAGATGGCCTCAAATACGTTCCTTTCCCCATGAATTTTGCGAGCATTGATTTCATTAAACAGTTGCATCATGACGAAAGTGTTGAAGACAATTGTGTAATGCTCAGTGGGTGGGGAGTGGAGGGGAACATTCCGGCCACTGTCAATATCAAAAATTTTTTCACCTGTAGGAAAAGAGTTTGAACAGCACATGAACATATTCTTTCCATCAACAGATATCCTTTACAATACGATTACAGAATAAAATATGGCACATATACACACTGTAACAGAACTTGCGGCAAGTGTCTTGCACTCCATGACCCTGAAAGGTATAATTTTCATCATCAAGTACTCTCTTTAAATATTTTTAAATTAAAGATTAAAAATACAAAGATTAAAAAACCGATTTTACAACCTTTTTGCCTGGTTGTTTAGCAAATCACCATGGTGATTAAGTGAATGAGACAGTTGTTAAATGAATCTAATTTCCCCCATGGACTTTGCTTGTTGGAAGTCAGCTGGGAGAATCATAAATGGTGACCCCAGGATGTTGCAACTGTCATAAATACTTTCTAGTTGTCAAGTGCCTGAATTTTGATCATTTGACTGCAGGGATGCTGCAATAGTCATAAATATGAGGACTGGTGATTTTTTCAAGTGCCATCATAACTTCAAACGATTATTAAATGATCCTAAGTCAAGGACTATATGTAAGGCAATTTTATATTCCTTCTTTTTACTTTGAAAGTTCTTCATGCTTATTCTCTTTAAATAGTGACCCAAAAGCTTCTTTTCATTTTCTGTCTTCTCAGCAACTCCTTCATTAGTATAGCACACCTCTTTTGCAAGACCAAGATATGAAAGTTGTTCAAATCACTCTTCTGATGTATTATTGGTATATCCCTTTTAATTACTAAGAAATCAGCTAGTTTCATTTGTAAGTCTTGGGTAACATCTTTTTCCATATCATTCTTGTATTTGTCATTTTTAAATATATATCCAAAGCAGCCTGGTTCTCAGTTGTTATTTGTCTTCTAACTCCTCTTTTAAACTCACTGTTATGATAGCAGAGAATTTTTAGAGAATTTTTTGAGACATGAATGCTAAATATCCTTGAAATTCTTCCGAAGTCAAAATACTTTTCTCCATTCTATACTAATATGTCTCTTCTCCTTTAATTATAATCTTTACCAGCTTCTGATTGCCTCTAGTCTCCAGACTTCAAAGTCTCCTCATAACATGTTTTTTTAAATCAACATTTTCTCACAGGAAGATTTCTTAGGATCAAAATCTTCATATATTTTTAATAGAATTTTAAACAACCTACAGGAAGGATTCTTATAATTAGTTTCTAAATCTTATTTCCAATCCATCTGGCCCCTTCGTCCATTTAAAACTTTACAAAGTTGATTTACTCAACTTTGCTGTTTATTTCAGAGTGAAAAAAAAATGTTTTAAAGTTCTTAAACATACATAAATCTTCTTTTCTCAAGGACAGGAGAATCACCCAGTGTGATGAAATCTGTGTTGTAAAGGTTTTTAACCTCCAAAAAGCAGTTAACAAGTAGTTTCCTGAAGTGATTAAGAGAGGAAGTGGGAAAATTCAGTGTTTGCTTGAGTACTGAATTAGTACATTTGAGCTTGAGTACTGAATTAGTACGTTTTGAGCAAAATTGACTCTCCCTCAGCTCCTAGAGCAATTAAAAACCCATTGAAAGGAGACTGCTGTCTTACAGTCTTCTCATGGGGAGCACTTATGAGTGATCCCAGGTTCTTCTCTTTATCTGAGGTGGAATTTCAAGGTGCCAATCTGTTTGCTGGCTCATTGTTCTGCCATGGTTGTCAGTGCTACAAAAAGTGAAGCTGTCTTCAGGATGCCATAGCTTTCCCTGAAGTCCTTTCATCAAGCACTGTTACTAATTTTGTTACTTTCATATTCCATCTTTTTCAGTAGGAGCTTGTATTGTTCATCCTGTATCACCCTCTGTTTTTATTCCCACAAAATCAGCCACATTTGGTAGGGAGAGAGAGAGAGAGAGAGACAGCACTCTCGCCATGGCTGCAAATGTACTTGAACCTGGATCTCCCCAACAAAAGAGAGGTGTGTATCATCAGTTGGACTCTTTTGTTTGGGAGGGGAGGATGCCAGAATCATGAAGAAGGCATGAGACAGTTCCTTTTAAAAAGGGGCCCTCCTGGGATCCAGCAATGTTTGAAAACTATTGACTAGGTTCCAATCCTTTAGGGGGAAGATGGGTGAGCAGGTTTCAGTTGCTGAGTCTACTAGAGACTTGAGCATTTGGATGGGACAGAGACCGGATTAATTATTATCCCTTCCAGCTCAAATCTATTAGGATTTCCAAGTAGCTCTGAATACCACCCTACACTCTTGCATTGCTTGAAGAAGTTGGGGACTGCGGGAGGCACTGCTTTGCAGGGTTTCCACTCCTACCTCAAGGGTAGACAGGGGAAAGTGGTCTGGAAGTATAGTGATGACAGGTGACTACTCCTTTGTGTGGTACTGCGGGGATTAGTCATCTCCCTCCATCATTTAATATCCATCTGAAACCAATAGGAGAGATCATTTGGCAGTTTGGGATGTGAAACTGTTAATATGCTGATAATATTCAGCTTTGTTTTGCAACGCAGGGCCCAATTGGAGATGCCATCAATTGGGGGTTGGATGGGATGAAACAAGCTGAAGTTGAGCTAGGCAACGGCAATAGCACTTAGACTTATACACAACTCTATAGTGTTTTATAGACTTTCTGAGTGGCTTATAAATGTCAACATATTGCCTCTAACAATCTGGATCTTCATTTTACTGACCTTGGAAAGATGGAAGGCTGAGTCAACCTTGAGCCAGTCAGGATCGAACTCCTGGCAGTGGGCAGAGTTAGCCTGCAGTACTGCAATCTAACCACTGCACCACCATGGCTTACATGGAATGCAATATGGAATTGCTGTTTGTGTGTGACTGTTCCCTGTTGGCTCTGTATTGTCTCTTCAAGAGACGCTGAGGAAGCAAGTCCGTTCCACAAGAGTTTTCCTAAGTGCATGGCTATTGCTGGGTGGCCAAAGAGACTTTGCTCAGCTACTCAAATTACCTCAAATAGGGAGGATCTGGCTACAGTAACTCTTGCCTCTTATGCCTCAACTGTGCTTCTGCAATGCACTCTACATGTGGTTGCCTTTGAAAACTCCCAGAAATTGCAGCAGCCTGGTTGCTCTGATTATGCTTGTTTCCATGATCATACTGTTCCTGTATTACTGAAAGTGCTAATGTTGACATAGAAAGCTTTATGTGGATTGGCACCAAGATTACCCACTCTAACCAGAGTTGACCTGTCTGAGGGGATTATCTTTAAAAAGATGCTAGTGGTGCCCCATGTTGTGAAGTAAGGAGGGCCTGAGACCAGAAAGTGCTGCTTTTATATCATGGTACCAATTCTCTGGAACAGCCTCCCATGAAGCTAAATTGGTCTTCTGTGATGTCCTTCTGGAAATGACAGAAAACAGTGGATTCTTCCAGAGATCCTTCAAGTACTCTGTCTTTGTCACTGGTTAATCATCATACCATTTAAGTGTAATTCATTTATTCATTTGCTGGAATTACATGTCGCATCAATCATGATAGACTGAGATTCAACAATGGAAAATATAATAATGTAGTAATATAGTAGCAATAATTAAATACAATAAAATAGATTACAATAATGCAAAATAAGAACATACATTGATACTGATATTTTATTTTACTAGTTTGAACACTGATGTATTATTCATTTTTAAACATTCATAGTTTCTTTAAAGATTAAAAAAAAATACTGGTACCTTTAATGAAGAATCTTTCCTTGACTGTTATTCCCAGATATTTAATGGAATCAAAATAATGAGAAATACCCAAATATTCACAAATCACCATGGAAATTTTAAGTTTTCTTATAGAAAATATACAGTATATTATTAAGTTGAATAATATCTGATAATTTATCAGACAGTTGGACAATATTATTATTAGAAATATCTTTAAAAAAAGAAGAAAACCCTTTTTATTTTTCCACTTATTAAAGCAAAATTAAAAAATAAAATAATTGTTGACAATTGTTTATAATTTAATGTAATACAGCATAACTAGACAGCAATTTAATATAACTAGAAAGTATGCTTTTTTGCAATGCTCAATTCCTTGCTCCTCTTTCCAACAAGTCTTTTGTTTTGATCCTGTCTTACTCTTAGCTTTCCTGCCAACTTCTTTCTCTTGTCTTCTGCCAACCTAGTCTTGCCAAATTTTGCATTCCAAAAAGTCTCAACATCACTAATTAATATATTCAAATTAAACCAAAAAAGCATAGTTTATATTAATTCACTCTCTGTGTACAAATGGCTCCTCATTTAAGCAATGTTAGAATTACCTAAGAGGCTGCTGGAAAAATAGACTGTTCCCTTAATGAGATTGCCTTTCTTTATGCTTCAATTAAAGTTTGTAGATAATTATTTGAAAACCTTCATTACCAAAACAAAACAGCTTTTAAAATGGAAATGATGAGCTATAAATATATGCATTTCTCAGTCACGAAACCGAAGAAATGTACACACAGACTCTGCCTTAGAGTCATAGTGAGATTCTTAGGCTTCAACAGCAGGCAGACTGCAACTGCAGTTGTTCTTCGCTGCTGCTTTTCCACCCTCCCCACTGAATTTCTGCTGGTTCTGCAGCAGGTGAGCCTCTACCAGGAAAAAAGCAAACAGAGTAATCCAGAAGTTTTCCTCCTTATGAATCTGGTTTACTGATGAATGGAAGAATTCAGTTTAACAATGCCAACATAATGCTTCCAGCTAGAATGAAATATTTTTCACTGGAAGCTGTTAATGGTTCACAACTGAAGCTGTACCGAGTTCTAAAAACACACAATAGGATGAGGAACAACCAGTTTGCATGGAATCAAATTAATCAGGACGAACCCCTTCAGCCTTCTCGTTGCCACTAAGTGCAACATAAAACTTGATCCTTCAGAATTTAATTTTGCAGATTTTCTTTCCATTTTCTAATTTGACTATTCCTATCCTATCATTAAATTGCATACCGCAATTTAATTTCATTCATACTAATTAAATTGATACTACTGTTTTGGCTGATACTTTAAACAGCTGTAAGTTTCTACAGCTGGTGCTGAATATCAATATAAATTCTGTCATGAATCAGGTATAATAAGGGAATAGGCAGTAAACTTCATCACTAAGTAAGCAGTACTGGTAATCAAAAAACAATTTTCCTTGGCTTGCACTCATGACAATTTAAGACATAAAATTGCGTGGTATTATATTATTTATCGATAACTACTAATTGCCCTTCAATAACATGAAATCTGTATTCAGCATTATTGAGAGATTAAAGTATGTCTAATGAAAGAGGACAGAAGTCAATCAGGTCTATCCTCTGAATCTTTACCTATTTCTTGGCATAGATATGGTGACTATTTCACAGAGGACACTTAATCAAATATGAAAAACAACTACATGGCCTTTTTTTTCATTTTCTCAAAAAGCACTAGAAGAGGAAACATAAATTGAATTAATTAGCTGAGGTTTCAACCCTAAAGCTGACCTGACCAAGCCATCTTGGAGCTTCAGTGTTGCCGCATTGGAGCTGAGGGACAGGGAGGGGGGATTAGAGATAGCTGGGGTTTTGTAGTCAAAATAAAATATTTTCTCTTGGGAACCAAGGACATTCTCACACCTGGCCTGAGGAAGGAGGAGTGATGTCACCAGGCAACCAGACAGCATCTTGATTGGACCATGTGACTGTTTGGGGTTGAGGAAAAACTTTTACTTTTAATTAGGTGAAAACCGCAGAAACCTTCAGAGTCGGTTTTCACCAGATCTGTACCAATATGATATATCCAATAAAGACTTTTGAGGAATCTACCTGCCTCAGAGTTTTGCTTGCTATGGGTCTATTACTTGAAACTCTGACATTAAACTGACTGACATTAGAACGATCATGGAGATCTTTTAAATTGTTTTTTTTAAAACTATCTTGGAAGAGCAAACAGATCGAATATAATTAGGGCCACAGATTTGGGTTGCAGAATCCAGGATACTGGATGATACCAAACAGTTTTCTTTCTCTTTTTACAGCTTAATGGTCAACTGGGTTTACAGCCCAGATCTTTTAGCCTTATTCAATCCAACAACAGAAAAAATGATCCCAGATTACCTAGCTGTTCTACACACTTTCCTATAGTCTCACCTGCAAATAGTAATGTGAAAATAATGGTGAGCTGGTACACGGCATGTCCCAGAATGTTCTTCATCATGGTTCGGGATATCAGTGGCTTGTTGCGACCATATGGCCTACGCAGGAGCAAAGACTCTGAAGGGGGTTCTGTGGCAAGAGCTAATGAGGCAAAGGTATCCATGATCAAGTTCACCCACAACATTTGGACAGCCTTCAGAGGTGAATCCTGCAAAGAAAGAAAAAACCCTTTCAAAAACTAATAGCAACAATAGCACTTAGACTTACAGTATATACTGCTTTACAGTGCTTTTACAGCCCTCTCTAAGCAGTTTACAGAGTCAGCATATTGCTCCCAACAATCTGGGTCCTCATTTTACCGACCTTGGAAGGATGGAAGGCTGAGTCAACCCTGAGCCTGGTGAGATTTGAACTGCCAAATTGCAGGCAGCCGGCAGTCAGCAGAAGTAGCCTGCAGTACTGCACTCTAACCACTGTGCCACCGTGGCTAATATACTGCAAACATAGTCCATGGCTATTCTTCCCTTTCCCCTAGTTCTTTAACTTGGGAGTTCACTGGTGCTGAATTCATACATCTGGGTTACTATGATAATTCAGAAATACTAGCCTTTTCAGTTCAATATTACTACTGTTATGAAGCTTGAACCCTCTTCTTCAAGTTGTTCACATTTCTAATTTCAACTGAATAAAGGGGAATACCAATTCTCCAATTCTAGTACTGTAGAAGTCTTTGCATAAGTGTGATGCAAAAAGAACTGCTGCAATCTTCTGATGAAAGTATAAATAAGTAGTTTATAACCATTAGCCACAGTAGTCCATTATACACTGAATTGTTGTCTCCATCAGCGCTATTTGTGACCAGCCTGGGGTATCTAACTGGCCACTGTTAGAAAAGCTAAATAAATAGACTTTTGGTTTCCTTTTGTAAAGTATAGTTCTTTTTAACCTAATTCTCTTATCTTTGAACATTTTACCTTTATGTGCAGCAAGACAAAGTTTTGATTGTTGTATTTTTAAACCTCCAATGGAATCTAGACCAGCTCTAATTCATTAATAAAAGTCCCAACTCTTTTACCTGTGTGATGCAAGCCCCTGTGAATGCCACAATCACAGCCACTACATTGACTGTCAGCTGGAACTGCAGGAACTTGGAAATGCTGTCATATACATTGCGACCCCACATCACTGCCTTAACAATGCTTGTAAAATTATCATCTGTCAGGATGATGTCTGAAGCCTCCTTAGCCACATCTGTGCCAGCAATGCCCTGAGAAAATAAAGAGTAGGTGGAGGAAAGACTATTAGACAAAAAGGAAGCATTACATTTTTTATGTTCAATTTTAAGACTTGTACCCACAAAATGTTAAATGTCAGTTCATTTCAAATGTGACACTGCAATGTAAATTATATGGAAAATTTTTCATTTTTTCTGAAAGATCCAAATGAACCAACACAAGGCTCTTTGACAATTAAAATACCTAGTCTGTAGCTAGTTTAACTTTTTTTCCTTTCAGATCAAAAACTCTGAGGAAAAGCTAGCCATTGCCTCTTCGCTTGGACTTGTTGGTGAAGAACCAAAGCAGCTGATTAAGGAGGCTGTTAGGTTTATTGCAAAACTCAGTTACAGACACATGGTGGCAGTTGGTGACTAGAAAAACTTTGCCTGTTAGAATAGACCAGCAAATCTCAAAAGCATTAAGTAGGTTCCCTATAGCGACCAATTTTCCCTAATGCTTGCCTGCTGTGTCCTACTGAGCCCAGGGATGGTGAAATTTTGTCTTGGGCTGCAAGATTTCTGACTTCTGCAACTGAAAAAGCTAAAACAGAAAATAGAACACAATGAAAAGAACTTTAACATATATACAATGCTGCAGGTTTCTTTTAGCCAGCCAGCCAGTGTTATCAGTTATTAGTTCCATCATGCAAAAATACACACAAATAATTATCTGCTTTTTGGTTTGCAATGTAGTCCCTAGAATATTGGCTCATACCATAGCAAATCCAACATCTGCTTTCTTCAAGGCTGGGCCATCATTGGTGCCATCTCCAGTTACAGCTACCACCTGCCTCCGTTCCCCAACAGTACTGTCAATAATTCCTGAAAATAAGGCCAAAAGTCAGTAGAGGATAAGCACAGACCCACTAGATTTACTGGCAAAAATCTAGAAACAATTTACATGATTGTCATGTAAAGCCTCAACCAACCTATGGCTATGATATCTAAAGGATTGTATAGTTTTCCAAAAATTTAATATCTTATCCACTAAGACAAATCGACGAGACATCTTTTTAAATATGAGGGATGTACAAAGGGCTTTATTTTTGTTATCATGCCCAGACTGTGGAATTTCCTGCTTCTAAGAAGTTAATATAGCATATTCCCTTGCCAACATTCTGTTGTCAAATGTGGATGGAATTGTATTGCTCAGACTAGTGTTTAACAAACATTTGTTTTGTTTCTGATTTGCTGCTTTTATACACACACACACACACACACACACACACACACACAATTTCTTATCTAGTTTCATTTTTCATTGTTAAGGAGTTTTCACTGTGTAGGTTGCTTCAGGTATTTCATTTTGGAGCTGGATCATACATGCCAAAACATGAATACATGTCAATTCAGCAAATCTGGCTCTGTAAATGCAACGTATCTGTTCACTTAAGTTTTTACTTAGTACCTTCAAACCTCTCTCCCTCCAGTTATCTTCTGACACCATCTTAGAAAACAAATGCTATCTCTTTGGTTGACCATACCTTTCACAAGGGTGTGTTTATCAGTTGGTGAAGAACGTGCCAAGACTCGAAGTTTCGGCCAGATTTTATCTAGTTGTTCTTGCTCCACCTGCAGAGCAAAACCCCAACAGGACAAGCTAGATTAGCTCTGAAAGGGGCTTTCGAACCAGTCTCCCCTCTCTTCTGAAAACATAATCCATTTTCTCAGAAGAATTTCATCTAATGCCCAATGATGAATACCATAACAATTGCAGGTAGTATGGAGAAAACATTTGGTTAACATTAACATGGATCTGACATATCATTAGAGGACTGCAGAGTAAATACCTTAGAAATTAGCAATATATGATGATAGCTGCTCCACTGTAGCAGGCCATAGCAGATACTTGCAATTTTAGAGTGATGGGCAAAGAAACTTTCTGTATACCTAACAATACTATCTATTAAGGTTCATAATCTCTTTCTCTGATGGCTAATCTGCTTTGAATTCCAAAGATTCATGGTTCCACAGAGACCACATAAATTAATGAATAAATCTATCATTTTTTCCATTTAATTAAAGGTGAAATTAAATGAAATTTTAAAAAACCTACAACTGTAACTGAAAAAAGGATAGCAAAGAAATAAAACCTGGATACTATGGTGATTAAAATAAACTAGACGTGACATTTAATTGGCAAGGAAAAAAAGAGAAAAAAGAACTGTTTAATAATTATAAACAGCAATGTAAAAATGAATTAATTCCTAAGTTTATTTTTAAATCTGGAAATACAGAAACATAGTGCTTGGTCTTTTCATTTTTTGAACACTCTCCAAAAATAGTTAATAGACTCATATCCTGGATCTATTCCTTAAAATCGGTAGATTTTTTTTTTTTTTGAATTACATATAATATCTTCTTTGCCATATTGCATTAAAAACTCTTCCTAAGATGACAAATTTCCATGTTTTAGGGATGCAGTTTGCCATCACATTAGAATGAATGCATCACTTAAAACAAAGTCAGATCACATATAAAAGGAGGGGTCAGAGTAAACAAAATATTGATTTGTTTTCATTTATATTTAAATGCAATGAAATAAAATATAATAAAGTAGAGCTAATGTGATTATTCTCCATATTTTAAATATTTTCCCCTCCTGCCCCATTTGATAATATATTTTGGAGATCTCAGCTCTGACAGAAACTTGATCAGCTTCGATCCCTTCTTCATATTACCTCTCCTTTTTCATTGCGGATGAGCCGATTGAATTCCTTCCCTTCCAAGCACAGGAAGTCCTCTCCAGGCAGCAAGATCCCACACTTAGTTGCAATGGCACGTGCAGTGTTG
Organism: Pituophis catenifer annectens; assembly: GCF_029215685.1. Lineage (NCBI taxonomy): Eukaryota > Metazoa > Chordata > Lepidosauria > Squamata > Colubridae > Pituophis > Pituophis catenifer. The sequence goes on along the minus strand of NW_027256883.1, from coordinate 169,171,452 downwards.
ATGTTGTCACCTGTAACCATCCTGACAGTAATACCAGCACGCTGGCACTTCTGAATGGCCTCAGGTACCTATTGGCAAGTCATGAAAAACAGAACCTATAAGCAAGGGACCACGAAGCAGGCAAAAAACCATGAGTCTGAAATAAGAAATAATGGGAAGAAACTGAAATAGCAGTAGCAGTAGCAGTAGCAGTTAGACTTATATACCTCTTCACAGTGCTTTAGAGCCCTCTCCAAGTGGTTTACAGAGTCAGCATATTTCCCCCAACAATCTGGGTCTTCATTTTACCGACCTCAGAAGGATGGAAGGCTGAGTCAACCTTGAGCCGGTGATATTCAAACGGCCGAACTGCTGGTAGTCAGCAGAAGTAGCCTGCAGAACTGAATTGTAACCACTGCGCCACCACGGTTGTAATAACTTATATTGTAATGATAAGTTTATTCTTTAATCATGGATTGCGCCATGGCATCGTAATCTGTTTACAAGGAGGGACAACCAACACGGTTAAAAAAGGACTATCTGGGTTTACAGAAACACAAAACATTTAGGAGAACAATTCAAAGAGCACTAAGGTCTGGTGAGGAAAAATTGAAAACCAGAGGTGGAGAAAGGAGAGTTCAGAGGCTGACATACCAAGTAAGAGCACCCTACTCTACAACCCTTGATTATCAATTCCACTTACCTGAACAATTATGTTATGAAACCACAAGTCAATGGTGTAAGTTAGCTAGTCAAGTGTTGAACAAGAACCAGGGAGATCCAGGTTCTAGTTGCCCCTCATGGAACTTTTCAGGGGCAGCCATTACCTCTTACTAAGTTTAAATTAGCTCTACTGGATTCTTAAAACAGTTAATATGATAATGCAAACATGACATAATGGCCAGAAATTTCTTGCTTTTAAAAAGGAAAATATTCTGTATTTACTCAAGTCCTAATGTGAAACTCATAACAATTTGTGAGAAGAAATCAAGTCTATAATTGTTTAAAGGTAGTGTAAACTATTTTGTGTTTTGCAGGGACTTTGCAACTTGCAATGGAAGGTCAAATATTTCCATTAAGAAGTGAGAAGAATTACAATAGGAACTACAAACATGATAATCTGCTAGCTGCAGATTATTTTGAATGGCACTATATAGATGTAATAATAGAAAATGCTCAAGCATTAAATTGCTTTACATTTTTTCTAATGGGCCTGTGAAACTTGTTCTCCTGCCCACTACTCTGCCCTGCCATAACTAATAATTCTGTGACACCTGGGCAACACAAATGTATTTCAGTGCAATACAATATGCATGCTGGATTATGGATTCTCAACATAAATAGTCAGGCAAAATATCTGTGCTAAAAGATTTCTAGAACAGACATCCTTCTTGCCTATAAGGATATATACAACTTCTTGCCTTTCTTCAAATATACAATGCTGTTAGAGGTCCATTTTATTTCTCTCCCGTAATGGGATGGTATATAGAAACAAATTAATTTCCACCTCTTGACTGCATCAGATCATCACTGCTTATGTTAACTCATACAGATCAAACCATACACAGAGTGATAGTAGTGCTGGGGACTGACTGAGAAGAGAAACATCATTAAGAAATCTGCAAATTGAATCACCGCCTCCAGACTAGTGCGTGCAAGGCATCTGTGAAACCATTTGCAATCCCAGATACTTCAGCATCTAATTATGGGAACAGCGTACAGGGGGCCAGTTCTGAAATGTAATCAAGTAGTAGTCATACGATGGTTTATTGTGTTACGTCAGTTGTCTGCTTGTCACCCCTATAGCAAATTGTGAGAGAAAACAGAGCCTGGGAAGGATGAAGTAAACCAAAGATAATCAATTTTCCTCAGTAATCATAATTTCTTCCTAGAATATATTTGGCTGCTTTAAAGAGGAATTTGTAAATTATAGTTGCCATTTTAGGGCAGATATATCTAGTGTTCTCTAAAACACAGAATGAATAATTTTTAAGTGAAGCAGTTATCTTTTTCCTTTGTTAGACGTCTACACATCTTTTCCTGAGTTTCCAATACCTACAACAATTGCAAAACAGGGTGAAATTCAAGAAGAGTAGATTAGTCTTTGTTCCTGCATTTGCCTATGAAAGAAAATGTTGGACCTTTCCACTATCTCTCTGCTAGGTAGGTACAAAAGAGCAAAACCAGAACAGAACTATAATTCTGCTATTAAACTCACAAGGGCTCTTCCCACAAGCAGCAACCTTACTGATAACACAAGGTTGTTATCAATGAACACAAAGTCTCTGTAACTGAATGGCACAATCTTTAACTGCTGGCAAAAAATGAGCAGAAGGTAGAGATGAAAGGATGTGGAACATCCTCTAAAGGCATTCATTGATTCATGAACAGGAATAGGGCAAAACCAAAAAGATCCGATAGCTCAAGAAAGAAAAAAAATCAAAGTTGCATAAAAAAGTAGATCCAAAGCAAGCAATGAAAAAACAAAATAAAGGATAAAAGAATAACCTGCAGGAAAATAAAAGGTGAAAGACAATAATAAAAAAGCAGAGCAAGTCAAAGAGAAGGGACTGGAAAAAATAAGATAACAGATACAATACCAAAATCACCTAAGGGAGAAAAACAGGGATGAGCAGTCAGCAAGGAAACAAAATTGGAAACAGCAGAAAGAAAAAAGAATGAACATGTATAGAGTAAGATTATAATTAGACCAGAATCGCCATTTTATACTGTTTGTGTTTGCTGGACTTCAGTTCCTATAATCTCTAGCTAACTGTAGAATGCCAGGTTGGGAAAGCTAATTAAATATTCTATGTATTATGTGCATACAGGGAAGAAATTTATACTGGTACCTCTGGACGAACAGGATCCTCAATGCCAACAACAGTGATGCAAGTAAGGTCAGACAAAATCTCATTTTCAGCATCCCAGTCAGGTTCAACACCAGCAGGGAAATCCCGGTAAGCCAGACAAATGGTGCGTAGCCCCTGACAAGCCATTGGTTCAATCACTTTTTTCACCATCTCATCCCGGTCTTTCACTTTAAATAATCGAATTTCCCCATTTTTGTCCAAAATTTTTGTGCACCTGTGTTAAAACAAAAGGATTAAACACATGTTTCAAAAATTATGTTCATATTTTACAAATAAAGCTTAAACTATCAACAGGATGTGTGTCTTACATACTTTCTTAAGGAATATATTAGACACATTAATTTTTGGGTAATTATTAATTGTGTGAATTCTTTAAAAATGGAGGCTTAAGAAGAGAGATCAAAATGGATTTCTACAAACAGAATGTGTGGGAAAGTGTGCATACGGAAATACAAGGGATTTAACCCTTGAACTGCTAACTGAACCTCACACCTACGAATCTGTGACTTAAATAAAACTTCTCACAGCTGCTAATTTATACTGGAAGGAAAGACTTTGATTTTTCCTCATCAATGAGTTGGGAAAAAGCATTTGAATATCCCAGAGTTCATGTTGGCTACCCTGGAACAGCTTTAAAAACAACTGTTTTAATGTTAATTCAAGCTACTATCTTCATTTACTTGAGAAATTTGGGAAGACAATCCTGGCAGATGAAAAGGGTTGACTCCAAGATATCTCAAATGTAGGTCAAATATATGGCTGTATCTTACATTCTACTCATAATGACTGAAGATTTTAAAAATATTTTTAAGATTCAGAAATGGAAGAGAATAGTGCAAACCCATTTCAAACTGCAGTCTATAATTACAAAAGGTTAACACAATAAATAATTAAAGATGTTTCATCAGTGACTTGTTGTTTAACCATTTCTCAATTTACTTAGTTGAAAGTTTTCCTAGTTGCATAGTTGTTTAGGAAGTAAAATACTGCATACCTGATATATAATGAAATAGGAGATATGTAAATTTGTATATAGATCAAGGAATAGATTACTTATTAACTTGATTTAGACACAAATGTTAGAAACCAGAGACGTTGAGCAATGTCCATTGTTTTACTTTTAAAACTAATTATATATATATATATATATATTTAAAAAATAAAGTTTTCCTGAGTGAAACATCTGAAGGAATCAGGTGAAGAGTCTGAATTAAGCCTTTAATTAAGCATTTAATAGAGAACTAGAAACACACAAGAGAGAAGATATGCTAATAGAATTCTAACTGAAAATAAAATAGAAAAGCTAATAGGTTTTCCTTTCTGTGCATATTACCATAGATTCTTTCAGATTTTTCATACTAAATATCCATAAATTTTGTGAATTTTCCCATTTAGAAAAAGCACTTCTCTACTACTGTACCCATCTCATGGATGTTTCTTATTAAAAATAATGTGCCAATAAGCACGAATAATACCAGCATTGAGAGGAAAATTACTTGCGGAGGATGATCTCAGAGGCTCCTTTGCTGTACATGCGAAAACTCCCATCCTGGTTTTTTAGCACTGTACTCATAGATTTCCGGACAGAATTGAAGGTGTAGACCTTATAGAGCTTTTCTTCAGGCACTTCACTACGGACAGCTTGATAATCCTGCTTCAAGTCCAGAACAAAGCCCAGAAGTGCACACTCTGTCTTGTTTCCGACTTGACGTGGGAGTCCTCCTTCTTTCTCTGGTGGCTAAAATCCCAAACCAAATATAACAAGAGAAATATAGTAACATCTTGGACCATAGTCACAATTATTTAATCTCTCACAGAAATATTAAAACTTCAGTGGGCAGTTTTATGTTGTGATGAGAGAGAACTTAGACTTAATATCTGATTAAGATAATTAACATAAGGAAGCTTGTTGGTTTAGAACTCTATTTAGCAAGCAACCCGATTCCAACTGGAGCCTACAAAAGGACATATGAATGCCATGGGTTTCTTTCACTATCCCCCCATTCTTGATTTTTCCCATGAATATTGAAAAGTGTTTATGATCATTATATATTAATATTTTCTTTTTAACTGGATGAGTAATTAGGATATTAAAGATGCTAGTTCACATTTCAAAGTACACCAATTTAAGAAATAGAGTAATAATGTATGAAGCATAGAGAATCTGGCAAGCTAAGTTGAAGAAGAAGTCAACAGTCATGGATTTTTGAATTCCTACATTGAATAGAGCATTGCATCCAAAGGTCTGTTTCAACTCTAGGATGCTATGATTCTAAATCAATCGCCATGCTATCTTGAGGTAAAAAAAAGGACACCTCTCCAAAGTCAAATGAACTACATGGTTATGTTATATCAGCCTTAACATAAATTCCAATATAAAAATCTGATTCAGAAGATCACTTCTTCTCAATATTAAAGCAAGGGAAAAGTCCTACATGGCTTAGGCCCAGGATATTTGGTGGACCATTTGCTGCCAGCAACAGCTGCCCATCGCCCGGTGCGTTCTCACAGGGAAGGCCTGCTCCGGGTGCCGTCAGCTAGACAGTATCAGCTGGCGACCCCCAGGGGTAGAGCTTTCTCTGTGGGTGCGCCCACTCTTTGGAATCAATTTCCCCTGGGGCTCCGGTTGGCTCCTGACCTTTGCACCTTCCACCGCAAATTAAAAACATGGTTGTTTACATCGCCCAGCCTGGACTGAGAGGATTTTTAGATTTTGGGAGTTTTAATATAAATTATATACGTACATTATGTATTTTATATTTTTAACTGGTTGTTTTATTGTTGTTAGCCACCCTGAGTCCTCGGAGATAGGGCGGCATATAAATTTTATTAAATAAATAAATAAATAAATAAATAAATAAATAAATAAATAAATTCCCCACTCACTCTTATCACAATCCTAATAAACAATAAACAAAAACAAACAAAAGAGGCATTTAACACCTCACATTGTTTACATCCAATTCTAAACAGTTTTATCAGAAAATAACAAAAATACAATAGAATTTGTGGCAGGTATTGAACACTAAGAAATAAACTTTCGAAGAGAAAAAGTGATGTTAAATTATATTTTAAAAACCAACAGCAAGTTAACAAGATGGCTTCTGATGGCTGTGTACTGATATATCTAAGAGAGAATAGCTACATGGGTAAGAACATTACATTTACTTGCACTTTAATAAGTCTTTTTCAGAGAACATGCATGAGCAACAAATGTGCCCATGCACATTCTGAATCACCTTTCATCCTAAATCCAGAAAGCTGACAGTACTCAAGAGACATCCTTGCAAGAAAAGCATAGATGATGGAAACACTATTACACTGTAATCTCTGTCTCCTTTATACATGATCTACTTGTACATATACATAGATTAAAGGGGTAAAGCTTGTGTCACAACACTGGTTTTGTTTTTTTAATGAAATCTTGCAGATGCCTCTGATATTCCTAGTTATTTTTTACCTTTGAGAAATTAAAGATTTCTAAAGATTTCTAATCTCTAAAACTGTGATGGAGAACTTATGGCACGTGTGCCACAGGCGGCACGCAGAGCCCTCTCTGCGGGTACGTGAGCTGTCGCCCCAACTCAGCTCTGCTGCACATGCATGCGTGCCTGCCGGCCAGTTGGTTTTTGGGTCTCTGCCACGCATGCGCAGGCGGCAGGGTGCATGCGGGAGATGTGTGTGCATGTGTAGGGGACGGGGCTCATGCACAGGTCATCTGTGCATGCGTGGGGTGGGGTGTACGTGGGGAGTATCATGCGTGCATGCATGGGGTGGGGCACACATGGGGGGGGTCGTGTGTGCATGCACAGGGTGTGGGGCACGGGGGGGGTCATGCGTGCATTGCATTATGGGTGTGCACTCGGCACGGAAAAGGTTAGCTATCACTGCTCTAAAAGTTTCATTTTCTATCTATGAAAAGAGAATATTAGAATTTTCTTATCTGATTGATTTGTCCATTCAATTTTTTTTTTGAGAAAAGTTCATTCACTTGTTTTTCTCTCTCACAGAAATCACTTCCAAGTGTTCAGGAGAGAAGTATATTTTGTTAATACATGCTGATTATTGTGAATGTGAAATGAGGAGGAAGGGAGGGATTTTTATCATTCATACTCCCTCACACTCAACTCAAGGCAGTGAACATACCTAATATTCTGGCCTCCTATTTTCCTCACAACAACAACCCAGCTGGGTTAAAAGTCAGTGACTAGCTCAAAGTCACCCAGCCAGTTTTCATGTGTAAAGGAGGTCTACAACACACACTCTCCTGCTTCTAGGCTAGCAACTTGACTACTACACCAAACTGGGTCTCAATATTTTCTAAGCATTAATAATTTTCTTCTTTTGTTATATTTTTTAAACAATGGCTTTTTCAAGGGCTCCAAGACCAGCATCCAAATTTTTAGTGGGCATATGCAACTAAATGAAACATAACCCTGATTATTTACCTCAGACTGGATAAAAGATATTAAGTGTTAACCCCCAAATAAACTGGAACTTACCAAGATTTTAGAGGTATAGGCTGAATTTATTGAAACACCATTGACAATAAGGTCCAGGACCTTGGGCAGAATAGCTTCTGAGTCAGGAATCTGTCGGTAGTGGGTGTCTCCCACATAAGCTTGCACTACAGTCATCCGGTTCATGGTGAGGGTCCCAGTCTTATCTGAGCAAATAGCGGTGGCATTTCCCATTGTCTCACAAGCATCCAGATGCCGAACCAGATTGTTATCTTTCATCATTTTCTGTGTTAGCAAAACATAAAAAAAACCACAGTCAAACTACTCAGTGACACAGAGAAGATTGGTAATCAAATTAGCATGAAGATGCACAGATCAGAAAACGAATTAATAAAATAGAAGATTTTTTAAAAACAAAATAACAAACCCATAGTCACAACTTTCAACAATGCACCTAGAAATTTTCCATCCCCTATTGTGCAACATGGTAAAATTAACAAACAGAAGGATCTATGGATACAAATCACTGTCTCTAACTCTTTGTTTCTAGAAAAGGCAGGTGATCCAACAAGTGAAAATAACATTTGAACTAAATATCAGGATTAGTATAGCTGCTGTTAATGTTAACACTTTAAAGCTGTTTTTCAAAATTCACCTAGTTACAGAACTACAGGCATGTCTGCCTAGAGCTAGGATATTTGATTAATTTAATCTTTGAGAATTTCCTTGCATATTTTTACTCTTTCAATTTTTCCAAAACTACATTCTTTCAAACATTAAAATATATTTTTAAAATCCACTTCATAAAATCACATTTACCCTCATTTTGTGAAGAAACATGTCCAAAAATATAAGTAAAAATATAAATCCACTATCAAGTTGAGTTTATCTACTGATGATGCAACCACATGTTCTCAATAACACTATAGAAATGTTTTTCAACTTTTCAACTTCTGAGTCTTATCTATAGACCTGGAATTCCCCAATCCAAATTCTATGTTTTAAATTTTTAATAGTTATTTTATTAAAAATAACAACTATAACAGTAAAAACTTAAAAAAATGAAAAAAGATGCAGAAAAAAAAAAGAAAATAGACAAAATAGAAAAGGAAGAAAAAATAAGAAAACAGTAAAGAAAAAGAAAAGAAATAAAGAAATGTGTTTCCCATTTATCACAAGTATAACAATTTTAGTAACATCACTTTCATTGAAAATACAACAAATAATCTCTTCTTCCCATATCTTACCTGTAAAAAAAATCCTTAAAAACATCATCATTTAAGTCATGATCAGCAAAAATACTTTAAGAGTTAACAGAGATAACTACCATCAATCTTAAACTTGATCTAATAAATCAACTATATATTCATTCCTTTTACTTTTAACAATCTGGACCTTTAGTCTCTTCAAATAATACTGTAAAACTTGATTTCTTTTTCTTTTTTCTTCTCCTTCTCACAAAACTCATGCAAGCTTTAACAAGTCTCTTTTGTAAATCTAATATAGGAAGATTTTCCATGACACTCTCTTCTATGGTTATTTGTATATCCCTTTTAATGATTAAGATATCAGCCAGGTTCTTATTCTAGACAAGCCCAACCTGCTTAATTTTTAAACAAGATATCACAGACAGGTGTTGCCATCTGCTCAGAAAGATACACATCTACTTTTTAAAAAAATGCATCTTAATAAAGAAACAGGGCAGAATAAATTTACAAATGAACACAAATGTATTCCATTGCATTTTATGTCTCTTGTCCCATATCCAAACCTAGCCTTTTCACAGTAAAAACCAAGTACAGTAATTTAACAGTGCATCCCAGCCCATCCAATCTTCCCTTCATGTCTAGATCCAAAAGCCTTAGCATTTCCTGTGGAGTTCCTGTTCTCACCTTCACAGAGTAGGCCAAAGAAATAGTGACAGCCAGGGGCAAGCCTTCAGGAACAGCTACTACTAGCACAGTGACACCAATAATGAAGAACTTGACAAAGTACTGGATATAAATGGGAGTACATTCAGCCAGCCATGATCTTCTTTGAATCCCAAAAGTGTCGATCACAAAATATAGCACCAAAATAATAACTGTGATTGCTGACATAATCAATCCTGAGGAGGAGGAAGAGAAAAAAATTGTGACAAAGGGCTATTTCCAGCAGATTACAGTATTGACTGCATTATGGATATAACTGGAAGTAAGGCAGCAGATCTGGGCTAAGGCTATTTTATTAAAACAGAAAACAGGTTCCCTTCCAGATATCGTTGGAAATATCAGTTTTCTGTACATACTTTACTAGGGTTCATGCCATTCGTATAGATATTCTAAGCTTAATATGTTACCTGAGACATTTGGCAGGCAACAAAACTGGAAAACATTTCCATCAGGGGCCCTGGAGAGTTATGCCACATGAACTAAAGCTGAGTCTGAGTCATATGCAGTAAAAAATACACTAGAGAAATACTGGATTGGAACAATACTGAAAAACTGTGTACAACCTACATTCAACCTACAGTATTTGAACTCAGATTGCAAATTCTGCTGATTCATTAATTTCTGGCTTTCTAGAATTTTACACCATACCATACCATACACCATACCATACCAGGCCATACCATACACCATACCATACCATACCATACCATACACCATACACCATACCATACCATACCAATCATATCATATCATCTGAGTCTAATCTTAGTAGACAATTGTTAAGCCATTTGATGTACTCACCTGCTTTTCCAATCTGAACTGCCAAGCGGGTGAGCTTTCCCTGCAACACGGATTTCTCCTTCTTTGGAATCTTCACCTTTTTCTTCTCTTTCTCCTCATTTTCCACCCCTTCTTGGCTTTTCAGTGGTTGGATTTCCAGGGCCACTCCATCCTGAGTTTTGGCTGAATCCAGGATGAAACAAACATGCAGTGAATGAGGAGAACAGTCGTAAAAACATTTCAGATGCAACAGAAAGAACAAGGAAAATGGCAGAGAGTAAGAGAGAAAGAATTCCAGCACATGGGAACCCCATCACGGAAACTTGGTAATTTGGAAACCTAGAAAATCAGGCAGTTCTGCTCCACATTCCTGTGGAACTGGTGACTGGAGCAGCTTGTGAAAATCCCCCCTTAATTAAATATGTTTCAGTAGTTAACTTGCCTGTACCTGGAAGAAAGGACAGCCTTGATAAGAAGGATTTTGGGATTGGCTTCCTGAATGCCTCAAGTCCCTATGCAAGGCATCTCCTCTATTAGCATTTCTGTAATATGTATTTGTCAGTATTCATTTCACTGAGGTAGTAAAAGTGAAAAACCTAATCTGTGAGCAGCTACAATGTTCGAAATTCTGATGGCATGGCTAATCCTAGGATTTTGTTATTGAACAAAGACACTGTTGTCGATTTGAGAGGCAACCATAGCCAACCAAGCTACATTTAGCACATCTGCCTACGTAGATGAGAAAGGGAAAAAGAGCATCTGTCCAGGCTTTATGATGGTTTATGGTTTGAAAAATTAATGCAAAAAAGCATATAAACTATCCAAATTTCTCCACTCTTAATAGAGGGGGAGGTCTTTATTTTTTTAAAAAAAAACTAAATAAGTATAATAATTTTTTTCTCAAAATTGTGACTTCAAATATATTTGAATATATTCTAGAAATGAATTCCAAAAGCTATAAAGATTATTCTCTGATCAGATTCTTCATGCCATAACTTTTAAAACTACTGTCTTCAAACTTATGTAGGTATCATATCTCGACAGTGGGGAGGAGTAAGATGAGAGGAAGGTTAATTGACTGGGTCAGTCAATGAGAAGTGAATCAGTTAGTCCATTCAACCTCCCCTTCACCCATCTCTTCTAAGCTCTGTGACTCCATTCTTAATATCTTTGGAACCTCTAAAAATATAGTTAGCAGATCCTCAACTGGTGCATATCAGCATAACTGCAGCAATTTATTTACCTACCAAAATCAGAGATTCAGTCCCCAAATCCCAGAATTAATAAGAGCTTAAAAAAACTAAAATCAAATGATGTAGGATTTTATATTATGCACTTCTTTTAATTATTTATTGCTCATTTGGGTATTTGTATGCACTGAGAATTATTTTATGCAGACTGAAGTATAAATTTCTCATCAATAAACAAAGGCCAAATGCCATCAATTCCCAAAATCATGGGGGTTCAGAAAAATGTGGGCAGGACTACTTAATAACTGATTTGCACAGTTAGGATTTATGATACATGATGGGAAAGGGCAAGGAAGAGGATAATCAATGCCAAAATAATCCAAGATTTCAAGGTCAGAAGGAGGGAAAACTCAAAACTGTGGAGAAAAGGAAGAAAAAGAGAAAGGCAAAGTGCAAGAAGGAGAACAGACAGGTACAGAAATGGGCTTCTTCACCATAGCCTGGAAAGAACAGGGGGTGATACATATCAGAAAATAAACACTCACTTTGATTCAAAAGCCCATGAGAAGAACAGAGTGCAATGAACACATATGCTGGACCCACCACAAAGGTCGGGTTTGGGTTTTTTTGTTTTTTTTTAAAGATCAGGTTTGGGACTGGAGATAGAAAAACCAATCAACATCATCTTGGGAAGTAAGTAATCACTCCAATTGTATAGGAACCACTTCATATCAAATAGTCCATCATGCATATTTAACTAAGATATTTCCATAAAGCTTTTATTTCTTTTGTGTTTTGTTTTAAAACCACAGTATAACGGCCTAATTCTTATAGTGTGTGAGATATGTATGCAGATATCAAGGCATACACCTCATAGCATCAGCTGAAAAATTCAGCACTCAACTAGATGAAGATTGTGTGGTACGAGATATGGAATTCTCCCAAGCAAGGATGGCTACACAATGGACAGAAAAAAATGTGGTGGGTGGTTAGCATTGTGGTAATCATGACACTCTCTTCCAGAACAACAAGGCGAGATTCCCGCCGTAGCGACAAAGAGCACAGACTCATGGGAAGAAGGAAGGAGGAATGCTCAGTAGTTAGTGTGGTGCTGGTTCAAAGGATGGAGAGGCTGGTTACCTTTGTTGCGATTTTCAGGGGCTCCGGTTTTTTTACCTGTTTAGACAAAGAGAGAAAGGGTGGAGCACTGAGCGCATGATTCTTGACTCTGATGTCCCTGATGGTGAGGGCACCTTTATGTGAGAACTCAGTGCTCTTATGGGGAGGCTGCCAGATATGGAGAGGTAAACTATAACTTGACATCTGGACTGACAAATGCAAAAGATCCAGAGAAGTTCAATGTTTCTCCAACTAATTGCCATTATGAGTCCCCCCTTTTCAATTATTGTGCTCACTCTACTGAAAACAAGGAAGTATAGGAACAACAATTTGAACCAATAGAATATTTGCTGTTCAAAGTGACAGAATATATTTTGACTGAGCTATCAGCACTAAATATTAAGGATCAATTCTCACACTGAACTCCATTAAACCTTTTCAATGGTGTGGAGACTACATGTTTTTTCCTACCACACTGAGCTTAACAGTACCACACCTATATACTCATATAATTCACAGAATCTGATAGGAGTGAGATACACCTAGCTTTGTGGAGTGTGTGGAGTAGGGGAATAGAAAGATAGGGATCTACTCCCTTGAACATCATGCTCCCTGTTGCTGTCATGATGAATTCTCTATTTCAATCCATATCAAAAGGAAAGGCAGGGGACTTCAAGAAAATACTCATTTATTATTAATGCCAAGAATGTTCTATCTGCAGATTTATTATTTTGCCTCAAAGAGAACATATCACCCATATTTCTGCTGAGGTCTGGGTTAGTCATCTTGGATGGCAGCTGTGAATCCCCACCCACTCCCACCCCGAAAGGAAAAGATAAAGGAGTAGCTACAGCCCAAATGTTTTCCGTTTCTCTCATTTGTGTATTAAAATAAAAATAGGGAAAAAGAAGCAACTTCTGCTTACAAGGGTAAACAGACTGACCTCATCTGGCTACTAGCAAAACTGCACCACCATCCTTCCTCTGTCTTAGCCTCGTTAACTCCTGTCCTTTTAACACTGTTTCAGTGGAATGATGCTGGAGAAGCTATCAGCAGATGATTTTTGCACATCCCTTGGCTGGCCAAGATGGAATTAAAACTCAGATGCCTCTTATGCTATGAACAAATCAGACCAGCAAGCAGGTTTCTGTTTTCATAAACCACATACCAAAGTTCTGCTTTCTTTGTCTTCGGCTGAAAGCGAAAAAGCTTCAAAGCCTTATTTGGATAAGCTACTGTGCACAATGCTTTCTGAATTAATAGAGGCCGAGTAGTCCAGTACAGGATGTTAAAATCGTTTGGGTTCAGATTAACTATTTTGTAATAAACACATACACTGATCATATTTACCATTCTCCAGTCATCGTTGCTCAGCATGAGCTTATTTCACAATATGGAAATATGAACGGTACATTTAAGGGGATTGCTCCAAGTATGAATAAGTTTGCATTAAGTAGTGGGTGCAATAATGATTCCTCTTTTAGTAAAAATATAGTCACATGGACCATGGAAAACACTCCACACTGGCTAAAATCAATGCTAGGCCGAGGGAGGAAATAATAGAATGTCCCTACAAAATACGTCTTCTGAAGTAAAATTTTCAAGAGACCTCAACAATGACCTAGAGAAATGTGTACTTATCTTTTGAGGGTACAATCTTTTTGACAAGGAATTTTATCATTCTCCTGATACACCAATTTTATTTTTAATAAAGTTCCACTAAAGATATATACACCATCGAAAACATGTTACCAGAAACTTCAGAGAAGTCCATCCAAGCAGGACACAAAAGCAAGAGTTTTCTATACCACTATTTGACCCCAAGTAACTTAATGTGCAGAGCTATAATATGATCATGGTTACATAATCAATTGACCTTAGTTAATGTCTTAATAATTCTATTCTGGGATGAGAAACCTATGGTTCTTTGGTGTGTCCATAGTGAGCAAGTTACACTTGAAGGGCCACGGATGCTCATCCTTACTATCTGTTAAGAGCAAACCTGTTTCTGCCAAGTGCCTATTTGTAGGTAGACAAAAAAGTATCAATGTAAAAGATGTATCAGCAGGATTTTTCTTCTAAGATTTATAGCAGTACCAATACAAACAAAAAAGGTGCCCTTAAATGGTAGCAGAGAAGCAAACAACCTTATGTCAACTGAATATGCTTGTCATAGAAAGCGGGGGGGGGGAGGCAATATAATGGGATATTTTTGAAAAGTGCATGTTGTCGAACACCCTATACACAAGTACTTGGCACCACAACTATTTATTTCAGGTCCACTCGCATTTTCCAAAATTCATCTGTGCTTGATGAAGATGATGACTCAATAGACAAAACCCCGCATATTGTTTCCAAAACCAACTTTTAAATAGCAGTCTTCTATTGTCTCCATTTCTTGGCATTACTGAGCTACTAGTGATCTGTCAGCATGATCGTTGACCCTCTAATCTCTGGCACGCACAGTACTGATTACATGTTGAGTTTACAATAAGATACTTGAACCTTCAGGAGTTTTTCCTTATAAAACTCAAAAACTTCCAATGTCACTAAGGAACTTCATGCTACCAACATAAAGAATGGCTTATGAATCTTACCTTTCTTGACCTTTTTTTCCTCATCCCCTTCTCCAGCACCCAAAAGAGTAAAAATTATTCCAGTCTGTGAGTTGACACCCACAGCAGTCACCACCATTCGACCAGAGCCCTCCATTACATGAGTGCCTAATAAGAACAGGTGAAGCATGGGAAAGGGGGGAAAAAAAAGAGGCAATGGATAAAACTATATAATTAATTCCAAAATTTAATCTAAAAGATGTTCATATCATATCTGGGAGATGAAATTTAATTTCTATATCACTTGTTCATATCAATGTACATGCATGAAGCTCCTGTTTGTGCTAGCTTCAATATTCACAGTGCATATAATACATGCAAGAGAATATATGCAATGATATACACTGAATCAATTTCGTTTTTAAAAGAAGTATGAAATGGCCCACAAGAATTGGATAAGACTAATTCTTTTACTAAAAGCATTCTTCTTTTACTTTTACTAAAGCATTCTTGAATTTTGCTGTGTTACTTCTCCAGGAAGTAGAAGTTGAACGATGCTATAGAGAATCAAGTATTCTACAGCTTCATATTCAAAAAGATAAATGAAGCTTGGCATGAGGTGGTTCAAAGATCCCTGTAAAAAACAAAATAAATGTATACTATTTCCCAAAATAAACACGTGGAAAATCTTGCCTAGCTTATCCTAGAGAATAACAAAACAGCTTCTTTACTACACAACTACGGGCATTTTTGTAAGGGCAATTATCAGCATATGGGCTACATTTGCATCTAGATGCCAAAAGGCTCAGAGACCTGAATTATAAATTAAGTTCAACTTCCTGCAACCTGACAGATTTACCAGAAAGCAGCATAGGGTCTTTATCCAAAGATTTTTTCACTTGGTCAGATTCCCCAGTCAGAGAGCTCTCATCAATTTTCAAATCATTTCCTTGGATCAAAATGCCATCTGCTGGCAACAGGTCCCCTAAAAAAATCAGAAAAGCAACAGGTCACGAAAGTTTTCTCTCCCAAACCAAGGCTTAAAAAAATCTATCAAACCAAAGCCAACTTAATGTAACTTTTTTAAAAAAGCTTCACTGACGACAGATATGGGCATGCAGTCATTACTGGAAATGCAACGTGTTAGACAGCATCAATTTTGCTGAATTCAGCAATAACTGGAAAAAAAAATTCCTGCCTGTACTCAACTAGTTTGCTTTGGAAAAAAATAAAGTTTAATTCCAATTGTACTGAGAAAGAGAGATAAATTGAGTTTCCACAGGCTGTGTTCCTAAGTATTATTCCCTTTGCATACAAGAATTCCATTAGGAATCAAGGACAATTCATCTATCCTTCAGCCGTGAGCCATAATTGCAATTACCCAAACAAGTAAGGGAAATTCAGATAAGCAAATATATTACAAAGGCTTTGAAAGAAGGTAATCATCAGGACACATTCATGTAATTAATAAAATCATATTCAATGTTGATGTTTTTCATACAAGTTTCATTTAAACAAGTACTATAAGGTTCTCCAAAGTGCAAAGTTTGAATATCTGTTTTCCTGCTTGTATTCTTTCCTATATGTCAGTTTCTTCAATATCACTTCTAACCAATCTCTTTTTCACAGGAGACCATATATTCATTAGGCCCAAGAGAATTATATAACTGGTTGAATTTTGTTCATGTGAACCATTTTTTAAAAATAATAAATAATATATATATGTGTGTGTGTGTGTGTGTGTGTGTGTGTGTGTGTGTGTGTGTGTGCGTGTGCGTCTTTGGTTATTCGGATTTTCTCCCGCATAAAATTGGAAGTGTCTTGGCTTTTTCCCAAGGAGCATCATGGTATATCCTGATGCTGAATCTATGTGCCTCTTCCAGACAGTTAAGCACTGCATCTCCTAAACATTTAATATTTCCTGAAGGAGAATTATGCTGGAAGGTCAGTATGGTGTATCTTGGAATAGTGGTGTCTTTATTAAACTGCAGATGAATTACACTGCTGATTTTCTCGTCCCATTTTAGTTAAGTGTTGAACAGCAGCAGAAAATTGAGGAAATAAGGACTGAAGCTGGCTTTCTGTGCTTAGGAGTGCAGAAGGAAAGAAAATAGGAGCACAGCAATTTCTTAATGTAGACAACATACATGATATCTTGACTCACATAGGTTGTATCACATCATCCCTCTCATCATGATACTTCTCCCAGCAGGAAGCAAGGAGCTTGGATGCGGATGAGATATTTCCATGGGTGGCAAAGATAGTTCACATGGCTTGTGAATAACTGAAAAACCCAGAAGTAGCATCTATGTCCTAATGTTTGTATATTCCTTTGGTTTTAATCACACGGTGGTAACTGTAACCACAGTGATAATTTCAATACATGAGAAAAATATACTGGAAAATTTATAGTTACTCACCATATTTGATTTGAGCAATGTCCCCAACCACAATCTCAGCTACCGGAATTTGGATCACCTGTCCCTTACGGATGACAGTAAACTTCTGCTCCTGCTCAATGCGACTCTGCAGACCCCGGAATTGTTTCTCTTTGCTCCAGTCATTGAAGGCTGTGACCAACACCACAATAATAACTGAGAAGAGGATGGCTGCTCCCTCAATCCAGCCAGCCTGAGCCTCACCTTCATCTTCTGCACTGCCCTTTGCTTCTCCACACACTTCCAAGAGATAAAGGAGGAAAAGAATGGTTTAAAATAATACTATATTGAAATAATACTGCGTAAGACCCACTGCCATTTGCTACTTGGAGAAACACAGAATCAGTATTTTAGACAGACTCATACTTGTTACATTCCATAATGAATTCTGCAGACAATATTAAATACAAAGAAGGCAACATTTTTGTTTATTTACTAGTGCATTGCATCCAAAATTCAAAATGAAAAAAAGAATATAAATTCTTTTGTAAAGATTCCAGAGATATTTATATGTGAACAAACTTCACTGGGTACAATAGGCTTCAACTACTGATGGTAATCGTAAAAATATATCCTTAACTTTACCGCGACAATGATCACAGAATAACAACCCATCAATCTATATCAGCTTCATGATTAAAGGAGAATTAATTCATTGAAATAACAGGCATTGATGAAGAATCAAAGGTATCAAAGTATGTTAATAACACCTTCAGGGATATCTAAGAAACATAAACATGTCAAACTGTTGCATTCCAGAGGTTGTCTGGCTCTGAAATGGTTGTTTTTTTAGCATTACTTCCAAAGCAATTTTCAAATGAAATCATTCAAAAAATTCCAGCAATACAATACAATAATTATAATTCAAAACCATGAAACAACAAAAGACAACTAGATACAAGAACAGTTTTTCCTGAACGCCATCACTCTGCTAAACAAATAATTCCTTCATCACTGTCAAACTATTCACATTAGGCTGCATTACTATTGCTATTGGTCTTCTCATCATTCCTGTTGCCCATCTCCTCCCACTTGTGACTGCGTGACTGTAATTTTGCTGCTTGTATCCTTGCGATTGATATTGATATTGATTGTTTCCTAGTATGATTTGATTGCTTATTGTACCGTATGACTGTCACTGGGTGTTGTGCCTTGTGATTATTGAGGAGTGTATCTTGTCTTTTTATATACACTGAGAGTATATGCACCAAAGACAAATTCCTTGTGTGTCCAATCACACTTGGCCAATAAAGATTCTATTCTATTCTATTATTCTATTCTATTCTATTCTATTCTATTCTATTCTATTCTATTCTATTCTATTCTATTCTATTCTATTCTATTCTATTCTATTCTATTCTATTCTATTCTTCTATGAAGTACTGTATAAAAATAGGGTAGCTAATAATGAAATGTATACACCTGAACAAACAAGGCTTTTAATTCTTGTCCACATTGTGAACCCATTTGATCTCAATAAAAAAATCATTTCATACAGTAGGCATCTCAATGACGAATGGTTCTATGTAGCATGATAAGGAAGGATATCTCCTTAAAATACAAAGGCTAGATAGGCCAGTAATATGGTCCTATATGGAAGAAAGTGGCTCTGGTCCAGAACAATTAGAAGACCTCTGTATTCTCATGTAACATCACTACTGTGCAAGATGTCTTGGTTAGCAGTGGGCTTCTGGATTCAATTTAAGGTGTCCTGAAATAAGCAAAACAGAATGACCCTCGAAGTCACATCATTGTCATAAATCCTTTGATCAAAAAAGGCACAACTGGAAGAATCTAGAGTTGCAGTGAGCAAGTATAAGAAAGGGTTTTAAAAATTACATCCAATGACAGAGAAAGCCTCTTAGCTCTAAAGTTAGGTAACATAAGCTGGTCTGTTTTGCCACCATCTGGAATATTTTAATGCAATTTTCAGACTATTTTAAGCTTTACAAAACTCATCTGTGATGCTTCCTGTTTTAGTGGACAACAAAACAGGGCCAATGTTTGGCATTAAAGAACTACTTGCTCTCCCACAAACCTTACCAACCTTTTGTTTTCCCAGGCATCTAAAAAAGACTACTATCTGATTCTGCCACTGTGAGGCTCTCCTGTACTTGTAGCATCTTGATTTGTTCCATTACTTTATTCCTGATGCTGATTGTTAGCTTTTTGAGAATATATCAGTGGTGGCCCTTTTCTTTGTGGTGTGTCTATTCCAAACTAACAACCATGGATAGCCAAAATTCACACACACACACACACACACACACACACACACACACTGAAATAAAATAAAATACTCATAATACTAGCTTTTACAGCAGCAATGTGCTGAATAATTATTCTAAGAAAAAAAAATCTATTGTTTCTCTAGCAATAAATTAGTTATATCAAATATTTTAAAATGCAGAGAAAATGAAGCACACAATCTTTTTCCACATGAGAAATTTAAGTATAGGAATGATGGCTAGAATCAATATGGAATTATTGTAATTTATTTGTTTCTTAAAGTCTTATAACAGAGCTATTACAGATAAGAATTTCCTTTCCCTCATGCCAGGGAATTTGCATTGTTTCTGTTTTTTATTCCTGCTGCCTAATATAGTTATCCTTTCACAATTAATTCAAGGCATGTTTAAATTTTAAGCATAACTGCTTGGCTTTGGAAGAATTTAAGTTTCTTGGGCTAAGAGATTACTGTTATATATATGGTTCAATAGTAATTATATTCAAACGAAAATCAGCTAAAACAATTTACAATATTTAATTTCTGTCTCTGTTTATGTGTTTAAGATTGTAGAAATCTTTGTGCAACTGGAAGACAATGAGTTATTTCAATTAAAAAGAATTAGTGAAAACTGAAGTGATTTAGAGAGAATTAACACTCTATTTATAGAATGACTTTACAGATAAACCATAAAAATGTTTTATAAGCCACACTGAAGATCAAGAGTCAAATTATCTTTTTTGAGAAGGCCAAGTTATCTGAAATAAATAATTCCAAGAAAAAGAAATGCATTCAAATCCTTCTGTGAAAGGAGTACAAATCAAATGAGAAAAACACAGATCAAAGGAAGGAAAGAGAAGAAGGCCAGCAGTAAGGATGGATTCAATTGGTGTACCATTGGAAGATCTGAAGGTCTCAATTGATTACGGATCATTCTGAAAGTCTACCTATGTGATCACTAAGCACCTAATCAGCCAATCAGACGAACCAATCAAAAATCGCAACAGCTTGGCAGTTATTATAGTTTGGCACATCAAGCAAAAAATATTCTATTTGTGATAAGATAGGATAGCCTAGGGCTGCAATGGCGAACCTATGGCACGCGTGCCACAGGTGGCATGCGTAGCCATATCAGTGGGCACGCGAGCACAGCTCTGGTGCGCACAGCTGATTTTCGGGCCCACCGGAAGTTGGCAAACGGGCCCTTTCCGGCCTCCGGAGGGCGTCCTGGGGGTGGGGAAGGCCGTTTTCACCCTCCCCAAGTTCTTAGAAAGGCTCTGGAGGCTGGGGAGAGAGAAAACTGGCCTACCGTGCCCACGTGCCAAGAGCGGGGGGTCATGCACAGGGGCGGGGCGCATAGAATTATGAATGTGGGCATGCGCGTGTACGACCCCCCTACTCCCCCGATCCTGGCACGTGATGGCAAAAAGGTTAGCCATCACTGGCCTAGGGAATATTGGTATTTGTCTGTGGGATAAGGGTATCCCAAAACCATTTCATATGTTGATAATATTTAATGATATGATAATAAAACATACAAACAAATCTGAATATGTAAAGAAGTCAGACTTATAGCATTTTAAGAGGATGAATAGAATACAAATTAACCCTCCTTTCTGTGAGAGCTACAGCAGTCAACTGTAAAAAGTGAGAGCAAATAGCTAAGTGGCTAATTTGTCACCTGTTTTTCCATTCAGATTTTTTTATAGATAAAATGACCTGCTATTCCAATTAAAAAATGTATTCAGCAGGACATGCCACAATTTATGAAATTAATTTGGCAAAAGAAATGCAATTCTCAAGTTACAAGCAAAAATATTGGAAACATTTTGTATAACAGTCTAAGTTTGAACAGGTTTGATCTTTAAAAAAAACCTAAATGGCAGCAGCAAAATGTCAAATGAAATTTAATGCAATGAGAGCAAAGTAATGCACAATGCAAAGGGCTATTTAATGTAAGTATAGAATACTGAGCTCTGGAAACAGATTTTGGAGTCACTGCACGTTGCTGAAGTAACCAGTGCACCACAACAGAAAAAGGCAAGCAGAAAAATCAGAAACTCCTAAAGGAGAAGTGGGAACTAACAAAGGAAAAGCAGCTAATCAAAGTCACTGTTGTGCATATTATTCAACTCCATGAAGAGAAGAGAGAAAAGTCAAGGTTTAAAAGGAGAGCAACTTGTCAGTTTCTGTCTCTCTCTGACATAGAACTGTCACAGTAGCAGTCTCACTCCAAAAAGGTAGTCCTGTATCCTTTTTTAAAAAATCTATTCTAATTGTCCCAAAGGTGCTTTTTCAAGAAGCAACTTGTTTTTCTTTGAAGATGTTTTGCTTCTCATCCAAGAAGCTTCTAAGAAGCGAAACATCTTCAAAGAAAAACCAGAAAGCCTCTTGAAAAAGCATCTTTGGGACAACCATGACCTGGATGACTGAGAATCTCCATATACATCTATGCTAGTAGCTTTTACAATTATACTACAGCCTTAACAGTTCTGTGGAATAGTTGTATTTTACATAGAATTGGCTTTTTATGAAGTCGCCCGATAAATCATTTCATGGAACTGGCCCCTGTATTAAGAGAATCTTTGGGAGCAATTCTGGATCTAGCTAGCCTCATTTTATGTTTCATGAGATCTGAATAAATTCAACTTAGCAATTATCTCCCCCCCTCCCCCCGCCCATCCCCATTGGAAGGAAAGGGTTGTGGTATTATTCCTCCACCAGCAGACTGCTAGGCATTTCCTTGCAATTGCAATTGTCCTTGTCTGTACTTTTATTTGGTTTTGGTTCTCTTTTCTCAGGAACCATTCTTTTCTACTATATCAAACTTTCAGCTCAATCATTTCTAGTCACAAGATGCTGTGATCAGTCATTAAGAACTGATCTTAAGTGATAAGGTAAGTGATCAGTAAGAAAATGGCCCTTTAGTAATGTTAAATTGAGGTGTCTCATGCATATTATCAGAATAAATATCACAAATTTATAACAATACATTTACTCACATACTTATCGGCTCTACACGCATGTAAATTAGGTTTGAGATCATGTATTTTCATAACAGAGATGTTAACATTCACGATTAATGTCAGTATTATTTTTAATTTATTGTAGGTCAATTGCTGGTCGATGACCGTAATAAAGTTTTATTCTATTCTAATCTAATATCACAAATTTAGAATGGAAAATCAAATATTTTAAAATAAGTTATACTTCTGAAATACTGAAAAAACACAGCTAACATATTTATATTAATATCCTAGTGAGCAAATGTCTGCCTATCTAACTTTGTACATACAAAACTTTCTGTCCTGCCTTTATTAATGATGGTATTACATTATCTCAAATACAAGCTCTTCTAATTCATTCTCTGTGTTTGTAATAACATGGCTACAGTAAGAAGAGCACTAATTAATTTAATAATCTACTGAATCTATGTAAATAAAAAGTTAATTAGTTTCATTTCAAGTGTCTGTTTTCTTGTGCAGAAATAGTTTTCAGGATACGTGCCTTAGAACAGCCTTCCAAAACTTGGCATCCTGTAGATATTCCAAAACTACAAAACCTATAATTTCTACCCTTTGACAATGTTGAGGATTCTATGAATTGTAATCTGAACACATTGGGATGGTGTAAGCGTGGGGAAGGCTATCTTAGGCAAGAAAGGCTATCCTAGTGTGCATCGAGTTGTAATACTGAACAAGTCTTCTAGCAAGGAGCAATGATAGTTGCCAAGCACAAGTGTATTATTAGAGCTCTATTTAGACAGAGCTCCTTACTTTCCTCTTTAGGCTAATGCTCAGTTTACAACTCCAAAGATTTACATCCATCATCTCCTTTTATAAAAGATGGGTGGGTGGGTGGAATTGGGTTACAGCAGGGAAACTAGAACTTCCAACAGAAATTTTCCATAGGAAACTGAAACAAACAAATTTCAGTGACAGCAAAAAAACTTGGCTGGGTTTCTCACCATGTCAAAATCAGCCACAGAGATGTCTTCTCCAAGCAGCATTAGCCAGTTTCAGTTTTAAAGAAATCCCTAGTTAAAAGTTGATAAAGTAGTAAGGGAACTGAACTTCTCAAAGCAAGATGCTTCTGGATATCTTAAAAACCACTAGACTGGGCAAAGCATTTCCTTCAGTTGTCCTTCTTTAGTTTTCGTGGTGTCAGAAATACACTTTAGTTTCAACCATCAATTCATAGCAGCAATATTGACACAATCAAGAAAGGAGCAAATATTCCCCTTTCTTTCTTTGATGAATGGCTTAGAGCAGTGTTTTTCATACTTGGCAACTTTAAAATGTGTAGACCTCAATTCCCAGAATTCCCCAACCAGAATTCTGGGAATTCAAGTCCACACATTCTAAAGTTGTCAAGTTTGAAAATTACATGGCTTAGAGAGTTGCCTTGTAACCTCTTCTGTATTTTCCTCTTTACGCCTATTACAGTGTCATATCTTACCATTGATCATTACCTAAATCCAGGTGATTATTTGACTATCAACATGATCATAGAATTTTCAACTGTATGATCAATAATCACCAGCCAA
This sequence comes from Pituophis catenifer annectens, assembly GCF_029215685.1. Classification (NCBI taxonomy): domain Eukaryota; kingdom Metazoa; phylum Chordata; class Lepidosauria; order Squamata; family Colubridae; genus Pituophis; species Pituophis catenifer. The sequence continues at coordinate 169,147,354 of NW_027256883.1, read as the reverse complement.
AAGTCCATATTCTGTTTTATGGCTTTGTATGACATTCACATAATACTGAATTACTCTTTTTCAATAGATCAGCACTGAAATATAGTCTGATATTTTATTAAAGTTTGAAACACTGCACATTATAAACTCAAAAATAAAACCCTAAATTATAGCAAATAATGTTGTCTTATTTTTTAATTAACAAAATGGCATTATTTACTTCCTGGGACTTGGCTCATTTTACGTCTTTTAATGGGTGCATCAATATAACTTTAGTTAAGGTGGTTTCCAAAAACCATAAAAAAGTTAAAATGTTTTACATTTCTATTCCTTATGAAAATGAAATTATTATAATCTTGGCATTTATCATTTTATCCACTCTATAATTTAAGCTTATTTCAAACTGACACAAGCATTGCTTGGGTGATTCAATTTTTAAAGCCATTTTTGGACAAGTATATGATCTATTTCAATCAAATGTTAGTAACATAGGTGATATGCCAACAAATGTACTTTATTCAGACTTGTGAAGGAAGGCAATACTTCATTTCTTTTATAAAATTCTGAGTAGCAATTCAAAACTTACTGGCAAAGACCTCCATGCTGTATTCCAGTGCCAGGATGTTTATAAGCAAATGAATCAGAAACAGCCTACAGTAGAACTAGATTATGTAAATTTTATTTCTTTTAATGGGTAATCAGAATATAATTGCAGTCTCCATTTGCAGTTTAAACCTTTCATTATAAACATAGAGAAGGAAGTTTAAATAAACAACCCAGGATCTTTCCTTTTTATTATAATTTAGCATAAAGAAGCTTCTAGATATTTCAACACCTTGGTCCCTATTTGAATTTTGCTTATTTCTATTAGAAATATTTTTTCTCCTATTCTTGCAATAATTATATAAGAAGCACAAATTTCAAACAAAACTGAAAGCATTCACCATGAAAGAAATCATTACTGTTATCATAAAACCTAAGAAGGAAAACACATTAAGATACATTGGTAATGATGGATGATATTAGTGATAATTTTTCTTTTCAAACACCAGAAAAGGGATGTTCTCTGCAAGAACAGGATTTTTTCAGGTGAATATTGATAATCTTCCTCTTTCTCAAAAACATTTGTTAATTTAAGATTGAGTTAAGGCTTACCCATGTTGGCTAAACCATCGAAGCTAAGAGAGGGAAGCCACATCATAGAAAAAAAAGTCTTTGATACTGTCAGGAACAAATTCAACTGGAGAGTGGGAAGCAGAGGAAGAGACAAAAAGCTGTATTTTATAGTCATCAAAGTGAAAGAACAAAGAATTAAAGAATATTAAACCATTCAACTAACGAAAACTCAGCACAGACAATATTCTCAGAGAGCTACTAGGAAACAGCCAATAGTCTTTCATACTCAAAAATATTGTTTATATGAAACGTGATTTACTTTATTGTCACAAAGTGAATTCAGAAGCAGCAAGCCCTCAGGATAAAGGAGAAACATTTCAGCTGGCCTGGGCCCAATTTTTAAGCTGTGGGAGAGATTGGTCTGGCATTCCTTAGCCTTGACCTTCTCTGCCTCCCAATCTTTTCTCATATCGCATGCAATTATAAGCACTGAAGTCATTGACCAAACTGCTCTAATAATTTGACAGAAATAGTGAACTAGTTGAGCATGTTTTTGTTTTTTCAACTTATGCAGGGATGTACAACAGCCTTCCTGGATCACAGCAGAGATATCTGCCCAACACTTTGTTAATGTTTATTGAGAAAATGCAATTCACTTACTTTCATTGTCGCCATCAGGAGGATGATAGAAAGAGAGACCCAGAGAAATTATGGCTGCAATTTCCAAGATGATTAACGTGACATCTTGCAATGCTTCCCAAACTAACTGCAAGAAGGTTTTGGCCTTTTTGGGTGGGATGAAATTCTGGCCAAACGCTTGTCTTCTTTTTTCTAGATCTGCTGGGTTCCCAGACAAGCCTGCAAGCAAGGAAAAAGGAAATTAAACATTATGTCAAGAAAATGAAATCCCTTTGATCTCTTTCTCTAAAGCATCTTCCTTGTTGTCCATTATTTCTACAACTTAATAATTTCCTGCAAGTGAAAACATAGTGCTCTTTGGTACTAAATTCTGCCTGAAAATAAATCTCATAGAAAATGCTCTATAAAATAAGCTGAAAACCTGAGGAACAGAATGAAAACTGAAACAAAAAGAGGTAAAAGCAGGCACCAGAGCTGCGAAGAACCTAAGTGACTCTGAAATTGAATATTTCTCTCTATTTCCAATATTTAGCTCTATCATGGATAATATCACTATTATGATATCCTGCAAACCATCTTCCCCATGCTGCATTAGTTTATGACTATACAGATAGAGAACCAGATATTTGCTATGAAAAATGGGCACTCCTAATTTCTGCTGTTGCTACTGTTGTTATTTTGCTCCATTTACTAGAAAGGTAGGAATCAATAAATCAAAAGTTTCATTAGACTTCACTAGGACCAATCTGTTTTATTTTTTCAATTTCAGCAAGTGAGAACAATTCCCTTTCAGCTAAATAACCCACACAGAATTATTAAAACTATAAGCAGGAAGGTTTCTTATGCCCGTCAGATATTTCAGTGTACAACATTGTTGGAGAACCCAAGCTTGACCCAACTTTCCTCAGTCTGGGTATATTTCTTGGGATTTCAACACTCAGAATTCTTTAACATGGCCATTGCTGAGAAGTACAGAATACAGAATACAAGAGTTGGAAGGGACCTTGGAGGTCTTCTAGTTCAACCCCCTTCTCAAGCAAGGAGAAGACTAGACTAGACTAGACTAGACTAGACTAGACTAGACTAGACTAGACTAGACTAGACTAGACTAGACTAGACTAGACTAGACTAGAATCGGGGGGTGAAATCCAACAGGTTCTGGAGAACTGGTAGTGGAAATTTTGAGCAGTTCGGAGAACCGGTAGCAGAAATTTTGAGTAGTTTGGAGAAGCGGCAAATACCACCTCTGGGGTGGGAATGGAGATTTTGCAATATCCTTCCCCCAAGAGTGGGGAGGGAATGGGGATTTTGCAGTATCCTTCCCCTGGAGTGGGGTGGGAATGGAGATTTTGCAGTATCCTTCCCCTGCCACGCCTTCCAAGCCACGCCCACAGAACCAGCAGTAAAAAATTTGGAATTTCACCACTGAATAGAATAAGAATAGAATGTTGTAAGTCTGAGAACTGAACTCCACATATCAGAGAGGGATGTTGATTTCCTCTGTAAATTTTATGCTAAGATTTAGGAGCAGTTACCACTTTCCACTCACAACCTACACAGCCAATTTAAAGTTATACCCAATTAAAGCCACTATTACACAAAACAAGCTTCAGGTCATATGACTGTGAAGAAAATGCTAGAAAACAGATGGACAATTTCTCAAGATTGTGCAAAAATCACAATAGCATCAGCCTGAGAAAAATTCTCATGGTTGCATTCTAGAGAACCTCTTTTCATATCCTCCTCAATTTATTTTAACCTTTCAGAATATCTAGGGCCAAAGTCAACTGCCCTAAATGACAGCTGAACAGATTGATAGTGATCTCTGCAGCTGTCTTTTGGGTTTTATGCTGATTTTCACACAGCTGTTTAAAGTATTATCAACCTGTCTTTTTCCCATTTGTGTGGAAAATCTATAATTCTGGCAGAGAATGAATGAATGAAGACACCAGCATAAAAGCAATGCAGAGAAATTCAAATTGCTTTATTTGAATAAGTGACTTCATATATGGGATTGGGTGTTTTGAAATATTAAATAGGTACACCTGCACCTTAAAAATTAAATTCCTACATACATTCTCTAACAAATGCTGTAAGAATAGGTGAAGTAATTTAAATAAGTGAAATAATGTATTTAAAAATTGCTTTCTTACATTAAGAGTTTTTCCCAAGAGACTGATATTTTGACTGCTTGAGAAATAGAAACAGCTGCCTATAATAGAGCTTACTCTATATTTTTATTGAATCAAATTATCTCACAGTGTTATCAAAGCAGGTCTTAGAAATCAGAGAAATGCCCACACAGTCTAATTTAATTCTATTTGCTGCCCAAAGTCACTTGTTGGGATGGGCAACCCACATAAATTTGATTTAAATAAATGGCTGCTTTCCCTCAAATTATGATCAAAACAATAACACAGATAATCAGATGACTATACTGAAAATTCTCACATCATGATATGCTATAATGGGATATGCTCATATTTATTTATGGTTTTGTGAGTCGAAAAAAGCAAATTATACCAAAAATGATATATTTAGATGAAAGTATTTATATATAATGTTGAGAGCTGTCTATGTAATGATTATAAGATCCCCAAAAGTCATCCCTCATCCCTGACTTTTCCAACTTTATATACCTGTGTCAGAAAAGATCTGCATTTTTCTTTCTTTTATGGTCCCTAGGCCACTTCATCAGAAGAGCAATGCCATCCCAAAAGTTAGCTGATTCCCATACTGAACCATAGGCAAATATATTATGGTCTAGTATGGAATATGGGGGTGGGGTAGAGTGGGGACAATAAAGTGTCAAGTTTGAATGTAAACAGTGACTAGCTTTGCTCATGAATAAAGTTGGAAGTTCACTCTAGTTTATCAGCGAGGTACAGAGAAAAGTTGATAGAACTGCATGTAAGGTCAATCAATTTCATGGTCACCAAATAAACATGAAAACTTTCTTCAGCATACAATGGAAGAATGGGAACAGCCAAAGGGTGAAACAGCTCCTGTCTCTCTTCAAATTTCATCACCTTATTTGGTCAAGCAATATTATGAACACTTACCACCAACCTATAAATATTTGAAGCTCGACAACCTGCATTTATGTGCTATATAGTAAGTTAACATACATTAAAAACTTGCAATTATTTAATTTATTTTGCTACATTTATATATCTAGACTGAGAATGGGTTGGGTTTTGGGGTTGGTTTTGGGGGAGAGGATTGCAGTAGTAAGCTGAAAGCAGCTGGTAGAGCTGTGGTGCTTCCTCTTCTTTAGGGACAAGTAGGGACTTGTCTGCAGTAAGAGGGAGGTGGTGGCTCAGTGGCTAAGACGCTGAGCTTGTCCATCGAAAGGTCGGTAGTTCAATGGTTCAAATCCCTAGTGCCTCATAACGGGGTGAGCCACTGTTACTTGTCCCAGCTTCTGCCAACCTAAAGCACGTAAAAAATGCAAGTAGAAAAATAGGGACCACCTTTGGTGGGAAGGTAACCTTTGGCACCTTTGGCATTTAGTCATGCCGGCCACATGACCACAGAGACGTCTTCGGACAGTGCTGGCTCTTCGGCTTTGAAACAGAGGTGAGTATCGCCCCCTAGAGTCGGGAACGAGTAGCACATATATGCGAGGGCAATCTTTACCTTTACCTAAGAATCACAGTGCTATAGAGGCTGTTAGGTAAAACCTAAATATTACAAAGAAAACATCTATTTTGAGTGCTTTATTTTGCTAAATTCAAATCATGTAATGTTAGTACATATTATATCCCTGAAGATTTTATTTTACTGTCACATTGGATTGGAAAAAATGGCAAGGAAAAAGCACCTCAGAAGTCTAAGAGTTTGTCACTGGGAACTTTAAGAAGTCTAAAAATATTTCTTCCATACTATTCACTACTCTTTTAATCTCTGAAACATTTTAGAAATAAACATTACTAAAAGTTTCATACAATACTGGCTGTCACACTATCCTTTGACTTATTGCTGAAAGCATTTCACACAGGAAGTTTTTCTCTTTGGTTTTCCTAATAGAATATCACCAAAATCAAACCATTTTCTATATGATGCACAAACACAAAGTGGAGGTGGGGTGGGAGGAATGAGGTTAGATATCAGGATTTCATTGTAATTTTTCATAATCAACCCATATTTTGAAATGACGATTTCAAAGAAATGGTTTGTTCTGAGTTTTCCTCAGAAATAACATTCCATATTTTTTTTCTTTAGTATTTTACCAGAGAAAAATGTTTACAAACCTCCATTGGTACACTGCCACCTCAAAAATCTAAAAACAAAAAGATTTTAGTCTTCTTCAGGATGATGAGCATAGTAATTCATCTGTCCAACAACTTCATATGATAGGTTTTAATTTCCATGATCCTAGCTCAACAAACTTAATTGTTATATATCACTGTGGCTTTTATTTATGAAGACTAAGCAAACTAATTTTAATGAATACACAAATAACTCGGGACAGAACTGATGTTTCCCAAGAGAGTATATGGATTTGTCCAGGGATAAGAAAACAAAAACCTTGGCAGAAAAAGAAAGTGAGCACATACTCTATTCATACTTCTCCACAGCTCTACCCACCAAGCTCCCTGCAGCTTAGAGCTGTACAAGTTTCGATCTCTTAAGATCATCACTTCAACTTTCTGCTGTCAGAGCAATGAAAACTTCGAACAGACCCTTAAAACATTCAAGAGCCTGATTCCCGGCAGCTCTCATAATGCCTTGTTCAGGCAGAAAAGGTCAGAATAATGGTTCTGCATAGTAACCACCTGCATGTCAGTTTCTGTGATAGATGGAATGCACCTCTGGATTCTCAATAGCCACACAAATTCAGAAGACTTGTCAAACTTTCCTCAGAGATCCACATTCCCGCCCCCTCACAATGCATGAAGGCCGGGCAAGAGAAGAACCTTCTTGAGCTACTAAAAGCCGCTGGCCTCAACACAGACAGACGGACAGACAGACACACACACGGTGCAGAAAAAAATACATTTTTGTTTTTAATCCAAAGCAAGCTCTTTTAAGGAAAGATTGAATGTTTCCCAGTGTTTCGGGATTCTATGCGTGAAGCAGACACAAAGATGCTGAATTTACAAAAAAAAGTTACTATGATACTAAACCATCCAAAGACACGGCCAGGACCCTGAGGCAGAGTAGCAATCTTCAAGGAAGGTAAAGGCTCTCCTAAAGCATGAAACTATGGAATTATCTAAAACATGGTTTAGGAAGAGCCTCTAACTCTGCCAAAAAGAGATTATACAATTTTGCTGATGGCTATTGTGACACCTATGTATTGTCTCAGCCCCAAAGGCAATAGTAATTATGGAAGCATATATGGGAAAGTGCTATTGCACTCGTCTTCCTGTGAGCTTCTTATAGACATCTGGTTGGCTACCATGGAGACAGAATGCTGGACTTGACTTAAAATGCTGGACTTGACAGCAGCGCTCTTCTGTTCTCTTGAAGGCATTTTCTGAAAGAGAAATCATTTCTTTGCTTCCACTCTCCATGTCCCCAGGTTTATATGTTATTAATAAGAATCACTTCAGAGATTATTTAATATTTTTTCTTTCTGTTTCTTATTGGAAAATAATAAATCTAGCAGCATCAGGAAAACAAGGATGATTGGAAGAAGATGAGGAAAGAGGATGAAACTTCATACAATCTGGAATGAAAGACTTGTTTGTAAACTTCTCTGGGGCTATATTTATATAAACATAAGCAAGGCAAGCACAGTCTTACCTTGTCGTTCTCTTCTTTTTCTAATAGGTTGAAACATGTTCAGTGAAGTCATAAAGTTTCTCAAAGCTCTCTTTCCCTCCATTTACTTTAAGGATATAGTGTCATATTGCAAAAAGACAATAGGCCTTCCAGCAAAATGAAAGGAATCAGTAGGTCATTAACAGAGATACATATTCCACTAGACTTTATAGGGCCAATCTTTTCTCTTCTTACTTTAATTCCGTTCTCAGCAAGAATAATCGAATACTTTTGTATTCAAATAACCTTGGAATAGCATTTGCAAACCCTACAGGTTTCTATTTTAAAGCACTCTCAAAGCAATGGTATTGAACATGCAATTTAGGATTCAAATCATTGGGAGGATACAAATTTGTATATTCCTGTTTAAGCTACTCAACATAGCTTTTCTCAATCTGTGAGCCCTCCAGATGTACTGATTTCAACTCCCAGAATTCCCTAGCTAATATGCCAATGCTTATAAACCTGGGAGTTGAGCTCCACATTATCTACACAATACCAAGATTGTAGAATGATGATTTAGCTCAATAAAATAATTTATGTAAGAATGGGGAGGGGAGAGGATTCCCATTGGTGGTAATCTATATGCATTTTGCTGCTAAGATACAGAAACAGGTTTTACCACTTTCTGCTCACACCCTTTTGCTGCCACATCCAATACCTGTATCCAATAAAAGTTTCTTCACAAAGATAACTTGGTGAACGTTTATCTCATGAAATAAAAACAGAAATACAGAAAACATCTGTAAGTCTGTTAGGCACAAAAGAGCAATAATTATCCCCCTGGGTCCTAAAAGTATTTAATATAAAGGTATGCTAGAAGTTCTCTCTCTCTTTTTGTCTCTCTCTTTCTCACACACATACATTTCTCTCAGATACACAATACTGGCTGTTCTATATGCCAGTTAATTATCCAGTGTAAGTCCCAAAGGTGCTTTTTGAAGAGGCAACTGGACTTTCTTGTTTTTCTTTGAAGATGTTTTGCTTGTCATCCAAGAAGCTTCTTCAGCTCTGACTGGATGTTACATTATTTTGGATGCCAAACGTCTTAAAAGAGAAACATGAAAGTCCAGTTGCCTCTTCAAAAAGTACCTTTGGAGAACTATGACCTGAATGACTGAGAATCTCCATATACATTATCCAGTGTACGGAATGACATTATCAAACACTGATAAACCAAAAAATCAAAAACTGGTAAGGCTGTTCCCCACCATCCTTTCTTATTCTCTTAGGATACTTTCTACCACCTCAGTTTCTTCTGTCTTTTGTCTGAACAGTGGGACAAAGATTCAGCCAAATCACTGGACTGTAGTTCCTATCCTTTTTTCTTCTTCTAAAAATGACTTCAGAGTAAATACACAGTACATAAATCCTTTAAGCTTTTACAGTGTATAATTGTCCATTCATTTTTAAAATAAATAAAAAAGGCTTTAAAGACCCAGGTGTTTCATGAAGCTTGGAATTCATCAAGGGAGCATCTGCGTGTACACTGATGATGGTGGGCTTCATGCTAGGAGCCAAGCAATGCAAAAAAAATATACCACACCATTCCAAACAGACACCTTCTAAATGTATTGGACTAGTATAATTCCTAGCCAGTATGCCAAACGCTGGCAGGAAGCGCAGCCTATGGTGAGGTGAGCTTTGCTAATCACTGAAACTTCATTATGGTGACTGTGAAACAAATGTACTCGTGCTTGTCCCTGAGGACTTCAGAAGCACTTACTACTTCCATTTTTTATTCATTATTTTTATAATGGTTTATTGTTATCTAGAGTCCAGTTGCTTGTAGTCTATCTATCTGGTTGTAGAAACAAGCAGAAACCAACACAAAGGGGAGAATAACAACTGGAACAATGACATTAATCCTATTATGAATTGTGTGGGATAGACATTGCTAGCAACATATCCAGTAACCTGCACTAAAAATCCATGGCTTTGGAAGTCAATCCTGCAAGGCATCAACAGAGGAAGCATTAAGAGAGATGTTGAGAAAAAGACAGATATCTGTCTGTCTGTCTGTCTGTCTGTCTGTCTATCTATTTAATTAATATAAAGTAAAATAAAGAGAGAGAAAGGAGGAAATAAAAGAGAAAGCTATAGTGCAAAAAGAAAAAAAGAAAATAGTAGAAAATAGAAAAAAGCTATAAGGAAATGGCTTTTGGGCATTTTATAGCAGTTAAGTACAACTGTAGATTTATATTATCTAAACTTACATTGTGGTTACTATCTATAATCTATCCCAGGGGTCACCAACCTGTGGGTCATGGCCCACTACGAGGCCGTAGCCTATTTGCAACTGGGCTGCGTAAACAGTGGGACAGTGTACGTGCACAGCCCAACTCATGCAAGTGGTGGGCGCCGGTGCTCACAGCCCCATCTGCATGAGCGGTGGCCACTGGCACTTGCAGCCCCACTCGTGCTCGCAGTGGGGGTGTGCGCCTGCTAAACCACCCTTTCTTCCCTCCCCCCTCCCCCCGCTGGGCCGCCAAACCAGAAAGGTTGGAGAATGCTGATCTATCTATCTAATTATCAAAACCATAGATCATAAAATCATTTTTTTTCTTTTTTCCTAATAGTCCATATGGGATTTCCAGTCAGCAATAAATGTCTTTTTTCTAATCAAATAGGTCAATTTGATCACCTTAACAGGTCCCATCATTTTTACCAACCATATCTCCATTGAGTATTGCCAGATCTTTCCATCATTCTGCATGTATTAATCTTGCTGTGGTTATCATATATAAAAACTAAGTTTCATGACTTTTCCAAAACAGTGTAATAATAATAATAATAATAATGGTCTAAGGGAGAGGACCATGCATATAAAATAAGTAGAGGAGTTTGGGAAAGCAAGACAGTTTCAAGAGAGAAATGGTTAGCAGTGTTTTCCCTTGTGAGTTTTAGTTTGTTAATGATTTTATCAGTTCCCAAATAACAACATTTAAATTCTATATAGAGTACAATTTCTTTTGGTAAGGTCAGTTAAACAGATAATAAATAAGCATGTCTTTTGATGATGCATAGAACAAAAAGAAAATGGAAAGCACTGGCTTGGTGGCTATTCTTGTGGTTAGTCTAGAAACTCTTTGGGAATTCTATAAAAAAACCCTTTCCCTATAACCAAGAAGTTAGAGATAAATTATGAACATGTTGTACAATTTAAGAATTTTGTACGGTGAATATTTGTACATTCTCTCTTTAGCTACTATCACTTCTCAATAAGTAAATTAATATAACTTTCTGGTTTTAAATTTGAGTAAAATGAAAAAGAAGGAGAGAAGGAAGATCAACCTGTAGAAATTTTTTTAAAAAATATTTTTACACTGGACAAGATAGTTCCCCTCCTACGCATATTCCAGAAGATCTGCATTTGGCTGTCAACCAAACCAGATGGTATACCCATAATACAGGATGTCAGTAGGAAATTTAGTATTTTTATTATTGGCAACAGCATGTTTGTGGCTAAGAGACCCAGGGAATATAATGCCACCAGAGTTGACAAGGGTTAAAATTTTGACCATTTTTTCCCTGTTTCCAGAGGGGTTGAGTATCAGAGGCTTAATCATCTATTTCCTCTAGTTTCCTGCTGATAATCAGAAAGTGCAAATAATGCAATCTTCAGGAATACCACAGTTCCTGTCCTATATAATTTCCAGCTGTGGATGAAGGCAGTACATGATTGAATTTGCTCCTATTCTTGCACATATACTGTGCTTGACATGAAAGTTTTTGATATATAGAATATTTTCTCTCCCATAACGAGCAATCAACTCATGTTATTCCTGATCTCCAGACTAAATTTTCACACAAGATTAGTCAAGCCTGGTAGTAAATAGCACTCTAGTTAGGGGCTAGAATATTCAGTGAGGGTTAGGAAGGCCTTCAGAAGGAATCTTAAACCTCTTTAAAAGAATTATCACCTCTGCAGTAAGAAATTATCCTGTATTGCTAATAGGTAAAAGGCAAGTTGACATTTGATAGATGGACCTTCCCTCAGCATGGAGTTATAGGAGTAGATAGAAATGGGGTCAATAAAGCAACGGGGGAGTGGAAGAAGAGTAGCTATTACTGCCAGCAGGTGAATCATGGCTTTATTTGCTGACACTAGCTTCACCCAAGGGAGAGGAGAAAGTTTTTCATGTCAAATGACTCACGGCACTCCACAGAAGCAGATACCTTTGACTTGCCTCCCCCCCCTTTTCTATCCCATTTCTCGAAATCAGGCAGGCTCACAGAGAGGAATCTTTCTACATAATGTTAATTCTGAATAAAAGTCAGTACCAGGTATTATTTGTTATTGTTGTCAAAGACTCTTAAACCTCTCTCCTTACATGAAAGTCCAGCATTTCAGATTATTTTGTTTATTTTTATTTAGATATTTTTGTTATTTGGTTTAGTCGCGTTGCAATTATTCGACTTGTATTTTAAATGCATGATTTGAAAAAGATCATTTATAAAATGGAAAAAGATCAACCTATCTTGAGGCAAGAGGGTTTTTTTAACGGAACAAAACAATGTGAGGATACAGAGAGGCTCCCATGTTCAGCAATAAACTGAAGCCAATAGAAAGAAAAGTTAACTTTGAACAAAATGAGAAATTCCACACTCTTGGATGTCATTTGGTTCACTAGGCTACCTTATGTGGTATTTCAGAAGCTCCATTCATTCTATTCATTTACTGGAGAGCATTTCTGAGCTTCTGACAGCTTCTCTCATCCCTCACCTCTTTCTTGAAAAGGGCATTGGACAAGCAAAAGCATTTATTGGATCATTTACTGTATATGTAAACTTCAAGAGCTGACTGCCTAAACATTTCAGCTTCCCTATGTCCTTCCCTTTGGAGAAATGTGAGGCATAAAAAAGCCAGGCTCAGGAATTTGGCAAATTAAGAGGCCGAAGGCTTTGCTTCTGTTTAAGGTTATAGTGGGCTTAAGCAGAGGAAGACAAGAAAAGAAAAACTGAAATAGGTAAGAACTGGGCACTCACATTCCTGGCAATAGAGACTGCTTGGCTGGGATTCAGCAATGTAAATTGTCCACAGAGAACTCTTATATTTTAATAGTGGAAGACAGAAACTCTCCGCAGACAGCTTGAATCAGCAAAATGCACTCAATAATTTCCTCATTACTCACAGGAAAGTTTCTGGGCTTCCCATACAATTCATCTGAGCAACATCCAAGTCTCCCATTTGGTACACAAGATAGCTAATCTTGAGAGCTCTATCCAGACAGCAATGTCCCCACGGCTGATTTAGTGCTTATTCACAGCACTGGAGATGAAGTACATGTCAGGGAAGAGGCACAACTGTGAGAAGCAGTAAATGGCTGTTCCATCAACTGAACTTCACAAACCATAAACCCCAGTGCAGCAGAGTACACTGGACCACACTGCAAATATTGAGGTATTATTGAAATATTGCTGGACTATAACCTCCATAATGCTAAATCATACTGGCTAGGGATTATGAGTGTTAAGGAGCATCTGGAGTGCTCTGATCTATTATGGTTTCCTTCTTTCCCCAGGAAAATGCATATACTGTAATAATAACAAAGTGTGGTGCATGTAGGCATAACATCCCTTCTCAGCCACAACACCACTTCCTGTGATATTGGGATAATAATGATAGCCTTTAAGTGCAAGAATTGGCAGAATCATTTAAAATATTTTTAAATAAGATACCAAGTTTAGCAAGATCATTAATTCCCTGTCCTTGCTGCTTTTTAAGGGCATACAGTACATAAAAACTTACAGCAGTAGCATTCACTTTCTACTAAAAATACCAAAAATAATACAAGTAAGCTGCATCTCCAGTTAGAATACACACTCAAGTAAATTATAGGTATGATTTCTTTCATAAACCAAAACACTGAAAACTGGGAATTGGATGGCTTTTTGAAAAAACAAAAACAAAAAAAAAGGAATAATGAAGGAACATATTATCTTTTATCTCTACTTCTAAAGTGCCTGGAGGGTTGCCTTAGAAAAATCAAATAAAAAATCAAATAAAAAGCAAGGTAGCTAGGGATTCTGGCTTTTCCAAAAGACAAGGGTCAGTTGCTTTTCAACTTAAAGGTCGAGGATTGCATTCTGCAGGAATAACCTGCTGGAGACGGTGTTATATGCCAATGGCAGATGAAAACAAACAGTAGTTGAGCAGAGAGAAAAAATGAGTGGGGGCATCATTTTTTCTTTTTCCTGCACTCTTCTTCTTACTCCCTTCTTTTTGACCTGCTTTTATTTTTTTTCCACACAGCAGAATGTTAGAGAAAAGACTTTCCTGAAGTCTGACTCGCTTTAAATAGTGTTGCCAGGTGTCCACTATTTGAACGCACAGTCCACTTTTTTTCACATTATGTTCACTATTTTTTTTCACAAAATAGTGGACATTTTTTTTATTCAAAAGCTTTATGATGAAATTAAAATGTAATTTAATATTTTACATATTATTATATTTGATGTTTTGAATTTTAAGTAAAGTTTTGAAGTGATTATTTTAATACGTGTTAAAATGTTTGTAAGAAAATATATAATTTAATTGTAAATTTTTTTTTAATTTTTTTACTACTTAAACACCCCCCCCCCCACCCCCACCCCGCTTGTCCACTATTTTTTGGAAGCAGACCTGGCAACCCTACTCGCTTTCAAAGGACTTTTGAAATTGTCAAAGAAGTATATAAAATTAAAACAAAAGCTGTTATAGCAGTGAGATTACAAATTGTCCAAACTGATTTAAGGCCCATTTAGTACTTTTAACTAATTTCAGCCCATCCCAGATGCAAAGAAGTCTGAAGAGCTGCATGAATAAGAACTACAGACAAATGTAATTTTTTTTTTTGCCATGACCATAAATATGTAGGTATGATAATTGAGCAGAACTCATTATCTATAAGGACAGAAGTAAGATAGATGAACTTTGGCTCCTCCCAGTCATTATTCAAATATTGAAAACAAATTTCTGCAGTGAATCAGCTTTTAATCCATTTGGAAACTTTGCTTTTATTGTTCTTTTAAGAGGGAAAAAAACTCTGGGGAGAGAGGATATCTGTTTTAACTAACAATCCTATGCTTTCATCAATCAACTATCAATCAATATAAATTATAAATTATTTAATTACATTAATAAAGACACTATTGTTAATTGCAGTATTAAATTACTACTCATTTATATTTGTTTACAGCTTTTTGACAAATACCACTCCTGTTGGTATACCATAAAAACTAAAAGATATAAATAATAAAAGCATATTAAATTATTATATTACTGTTAAGGGAGAATTTCAGATTTACTACGTTTTAAAAGGCCAAATTGAAAATATGTATCTTAACTCCTTTGGATTGAGGAGGCCATCAGCACTAAAAATGAGGGTGGATCCTTTCTAGAAAGGAAACACAGTCCACTATCTGGGAAGGATGCAGGAAGGTATCCTTTCTGTCAACGAGTGTGATTTGGGTAAGAGGGGATGTTTTCATAAATACTTGGGTTTGTTTATCATAAAACAGCCCTAAAGCAGAGGTGAAATTCAGCAGATTCTGACAGGTTCTGGAGAACCGATAGCGGGAATATTGAGTAGTTCGGAGAACCGGCAAATACCACCTCTGGCTGGTGGGGTGGGAATGGAGATTTTGTAATATCCTTCCCCCAGGAGTGGGGAGGGAATGGGGATTTTGCAGTATCCTTCCCCTGGAGTGGGGAGGGGATGGAGATTTTGCAGTATCCTTCCCCTGCCACACCTACCAAGCCACACCCACAGAACTGGTAGGGAAAATTTTTGAATTTCACCCCTGCCCTAAAGCCATTTGAAAGGCTTAAATCAATGAATAACATGCAGTGAGAGCCTAAAAGGCAACTAAACAATCCAGATGTTTTTTTAAAAAATATTTTGGAGTGATATGAGCTCAATTTCATGCACCTGTTATGATCATGTTTTATACCAATTTGAGGACCAATACAGCTCAGAGTCCACATTTTTCAAACAACTGGTCCATAAAATTGCATGAAATCTGAGGACAGCCCAGAATTAATTCTCTTGAATCACTATAGAAGAGACCATCAGCACAGTGGCAGCTCTTTGTCAATTTTTCATGGGCTAGGAGAAAGAATGCCAAGTTACCAGGAAGGCCTGAATCGTTATTCAACCCCGCTTAGCAATGAGTACTTCATCTAGCAGCTTTCCAATCTATTCTCCACTCCCAGGGGTTACTGCCTGACCACTTGCATTAGTCCAAAGTGCCATGTGGGTCTGAAGGTGAAATGGGGTATCTCTATGGAGATATGGAGAGGAAAATAAGGATGAGTCAGGCTTGATGAGACAGCCAGGCTGGACCATAGCCCAACCAGTGGTCTACCCCCAGATGTATATGCTCAACACTTGGCACAGGAAACACATGCTTCAGTGATCCAGATTTGGCATTTCCACCAGGACAGCCCTCCTTCTCTAATTACACCTTAGGATTGTCTTTCCCTTGCCACTTCCTGTTCCCAATTGCAGCTGTGAAATATGCTAATCTGCTGCTTACACTACAAAACAAGAGAGCTAATAATAACCTGCAAGTTTTCAAAGTGCACATAGAGAAAAGGGCAGAAGTTGGTGTTTCACCATTCCTAATGCAGCTGCCATGCCACACTGGCTATCCCTTTTATGACTGGATCTGGCCCATTTTCTTTATAGTACTAATGCGTTCTCTCCAAAGGACACCTCATCATTCTAACTGAAGGACAAATTTTCATTCATTCAATCATTCATTTTATTTCCCCCACCCCATAAAACATAAGTCAATTGCAATTAGATTTTTTTCCCCTTTTAACCAAGTAATGTTAAAAATTTTTGAATGGGTTAACGATTCATAAAAACAGAGGCAAATCATACTTTCCCATCCAATAAATTCTAATTTGGTGAGAAATTCTGAATAAGCCAAAATCTTATTTTGAACACTTTGAACACTAGCAGGTCATTTCCACCAGGCTTTATCTTAATTACACCTGTAATCTGTGGATTCAGTGTGGCTATTTACAGTTTTTACATACATGAAAACTTATTTTGTTCATCTTCAGTTCAATGTAAATGACATAGATTGATGCAAATGTCATAAATGATATAAACTGCATGTGTCATAATATTTGTGCTATGTACATTCCTGCAATAGACTTTCTGAAGTAAGACGTGCCGTCCCCAATTACTCCATTAAAATGAGATTTCAGTGTATCACATACTTGTTAAAAGTGCCTCTCCTCATTTACAAGGGTGAAAAGAAAACTAAAACCTTTGACATTGTACTTTTACAAACAAGATTTCAAATCTGGAAAGAGGAAAGCAGCAATAAGGTTTTGTACCCCTTCTAGGTTATTTCTATTTAGTTTTGTGTAGGTTAGGTCACTGAGGGGAAACTTCTCTCTAGGCTGTTATTGTTAAAATATTATGCAAAGAATTCACAATTAAATGGCTATAGAACTGACAGGACCGTCATGCTATTTATTACAGCTTTCGGTCTACAACTAGTTTTAAAGCTGCACAGCAAGACACGGTTATCAAAAGCAGCCATCATTTTTCACAACTTGCTTTACACTTTAATTACATTACACACACACACACATATACAACCACAATATAAATATTCACAAAACACCTTTAAGAAGTTATAATTTCTGTGTCTGAATTACTTTGTTTCCATTTTTGAAGCATGCTTACTCTTCTAGGAAATAAATTGCTATTCAAATCGGCTTGATTTCTATACTACCTATGGAAAACAGTTTCACATTGGGGATCCTAAGAAGATAAAAATTTGCATAATTAAAGTAGACATACCCATCTCCACCATAATATATTTAAGAGGCAAAAACATTTATTACGTTTTTATGTCCCAGAAATGCCCACAGATGTTTTTCTTTGAAGAAAGACTTAGGCACAATAAAGTTCTTACTTACAAACTTCCTGTTCTGCTTCTAAAGTAGAGCACGGTCAGCTGGGAATTTTTACACAGAAGCACCTACAGTTTGCCTTGGAGAGCTATATACCCTGTAATTTAGTGTTTTAATATGTGGTGACTTATTCATGAAGGAAATACGTATTCTTCTTCTAATCTCTGTTGGATTAGATAGAAACCAAAAAATTAATCACTATTCTACCCAGCTCTTTTTTAAAATTTATTCATCCTATTTCTTCTGTTTTTTTTTCTTTCCATAAACACTATAAATGATTTAAAGCAGTAAAAACACCACATTAAAACCCAGAATCAAAAGATGAATCACACTTAAAAAAAGTTTCCCAACAAACTTTTATAGTTTTGGAATTTTTCCACCCTAGCTTTAGTGTTTGGCCAAAAATAATCATAACAACAACCAAAGAGAGGAATTTTACTATGGAGTACATAAGTTCTGGAATTTCCTGTTCATTTTTAGAAAAATAGAAATCCCCCCAAAAAGCTATTCTGGCCTATGGTTGGTTGCTCCTTGCTCATTCAATTCATTGTGAGCTACAGGTAGTCCTTGTTTATCAACCATTTGAAAACAATATAAAAGTAACTTTATGACATATTCTTGCATGGGAGGAGGGAGGGGAGAGATGCAACCAAGTCTTTAGAATCCATGGAAATACTTGTTTTCCCACCAAGGTAATGACCTCCTTACCTTCGATTGGTGAAGTCTTCAATCTCTTACAAATATTATGCACTCCCCCATAGGTATCATTTATTCGGGTTACTGCCTCCGAACTGCGAAGCTCCATAAGATTCCGTAAGTCCATAACGGAGCAGCCAAAGTCCCCTTCATAGCTGCCTTCTGCCACAGAGTTCCCAGGATGATGATCTGCAGAGTTATTTGTCATCTTGACAACAAGGGAGTGAGTTCAGTGAGGAAACAGGCCAGAAAAAGTTGTGTGCTTCTTTTCACCTCTAGATCTGTTTCCTCTACTAAGAGCAGGCAATGAAACGTTTGGAGCGCCACATGAAATGCAGTCCAGTGTTTGGTAGGGTATTAGACAAAATTCCTCGGGAGGAAAAAGGATCTAGTGCAAGATTGTAAGACTGCAGATCCAGCACTTCCTTCTCTTGCTCCTTAGGTGATACTAGTGGAACTAGCCAAGTTCAACTTCTTCCGATGAAGGTGTAAACAAGATGCACATGTTACTGTGGAAGCAACCTTAGCAACAACCAGCAGGCATCTCCCAGAGAGAGAAATGGGTTCCCTGGATACCGTCTTCAACCAAAACTGCAAGACAAGGATTTGAAGCAAAAATTATAGTTAATAAGAGGCCCAAGAGGCCAGCTAATGTGCACATGGGTGCAGCAGATGTAAAAGCAATAGCATAAGCATCAGAACGGGGAATGAAATTGCTGGGAAGCTAGCAATGTTTAAAGAACAAACTGGTGGAAAATGCAGGCTTCTAAATTGACCACTTAAAGGGCTTTTATTAAAGTAACCATGGGAGACATTCCTTAATAGTTAACCCCTATTTAGTCAAGTGTTATCCTTTTACCCATATGAAGAATTGCAACTGCAGCTTTTATTTCAGTTTAAAATACAATCCAAAATATTAAATATTCTAACAAAAGCCTGTGCCAGCATATGTAAGATAATGTTTCATATTACATGCAGAAGATCCTTTTATTTTAATTCATTTAATGATGGATAAATCACATTTTAAGTCAATCCATTTAGTCTTTGTCTCCTCCATGATGGATGCGATCTTAAATTCATCTGCACCCTTAACACATGATTTTTAAACAGCGCTCACCAAGAACTTGAGGCTATTTGCATTGAAAAGACCCATTTTTCTCAAAGCCAGTTTGCACCCAAATACAAATAATAGGGAATGGTTCCATTAGGATAATAGTACAACTGAGAAAGATAAGCCACCCCCACTGACATACCCACCTGTAATTCTCCTGAAAGTTATCAACTCCCCTACAAGTAGCTATTTGAATTTTAAAAATCTACACCTTAAATTGTAAGGTGTAAATTGTAAGGTGTAAAGTGTATTTAAATTTTCACTAACCTATTTCCCTAAGTTGTACAATATCACTACTGCCATACAGAGGTTGGACAGAAGTGGGTAAAGAGGCTTTCTAACTAACGTTAAATATTTTCTTCCAACAAAGAAGCAATTCTCTCTAGAATTTTTATAAATAAATCATCCTTAAGATTAAGTCCAATTTATGGTTAAATTGGCCTGGGCTCTCTGACTCATGCATTATATAATAATTTTCTATTTTGCTATCACATGTCTCTTCCTCTCTGAATTTTTGTTCCAAACAAAACACTTTATTTATTAGAGACAGATTTACATCTGATCCATTGATATGAAGGCTTGGCAACATAATTATCCTAATGTTTACTACAGGACTACAGTAGATTTCCAGGTCAAGAATGGCAAAGATTAACTTTTTACTATGCAAGCTGCTCATCTTAAGTTTCCCGCGTACCAAGAACACCAATATTTTCCAGCCAGGAATTGGTTTTAATTTTTTCACAGAAGCACATTCACAGGTAGAATATCATAACAGTAATAACACTGTTAGGGCAATTTGGGGAAAATTTTCTGGAAGACTCCAATAAGCATGTTAAACTTATTCTAGCGCATTTCTAGTTAGAAGATAGCAAGAAAATTGCACCACTCCAAATCAGGGATTTTGCTGTTGGATTTAGATGGCTCCATTTTGGATGGGTTCTGAGGGCTGTTGAGTTCCCAACAGAAACCCTGTAAGTTTCTTGTCTTTGCTGCTGACTTCTAACATCCATCTTTTTGAAGTGTGTGTACAGTATTTGTGTGGGTAATCCGACTTTCTTCTTTCAAACCTGCAAATTTCTGGAGCTATCTATAAACTACACAACAGCACTTTCCTTGAAATCAAGCATCATTATGATTCTTAGGATGAACTTTGCATTAAAACAGAGAATGAAAATGATAACTTCTGCAGCCTTCTGAGTTAAAGAAAATATACTGTTATCTAGATACAGTCTGTTATTTGCTATTTTGAACCAGACAAAGGGACATAGCAGAAGCTAATAACCAGGTTCTACTATGTACCAGAGCATCCAATAGTGCAAATGACAATATGCCTAAGAAAATCGCCAGTTGTAATAGGATAGAAATAGGAAAAGTATAACAGATGGATGTTGGTGGAATCCGGAGGGATAATAAGGAAGTTTTCAAAGGACACCCTGTTTTGCTCCCTAGTCTCATCCTCTTCCAGCTTTGATAACAAGGCAAGGATTGCTAGCAACCCTGTTCCTGCGTCCAGAATTCTGAGCTTAGTGGAAGTTATATAACAGTAAAGCTTGTGAGTCAATGCATCTCATGCACTCAACAGAAAAGGACCCATCTATAACACTCCATCTGTTTGCAGGAATCTGCTCATATTGTAGGGCTAACTATTGGCCAAATCTGAAGTACGAATGGAGATGAATAAATAGAATAAATAGAAATAAGGTTCCCTTGGCCATTTGGACTAGTGGGCATATTAGAATTTAGGAAAATAAACAGAGGCTACTCTTGCAAAATAAGAGTAGTTTGGCCATTCAGAAACTGGCAATCAGCATGAAGCTGACCAAATACAACAATGACTAACTTGAAGGCAAAGAGTTGAGGAATGAGTTCTGTCTCCAGCACTCAATTGACTTATTACCTTCAAATTTATTTTTGTGCTGGGTGGGAGGGCAGACAGGCAGGCTTCCAAACAAAGTATTGGTTTGCAAATAGCCCTCCATTTTTCCTAAGAGAAAATATTCTTATTTTAAAAAACAATTCTAAACCCATTTTTTAAAATAAAAATAATGCTGGGTGCTGTCATTTTGCTGCTTTGTGGTGTGAGAGTTTATTTAAAAATATTAAAACAACTTTAAAAAATTTAAAGGCAAATAGGACAAAGAACAATCACACCGGTAGAGTCCACTTTGGAAGCTTCCAGATGTTCTGACTTATGAAATATTTGCAAATTGTATTTGTGGTTCATACATGTATTTAATTAGAACACTGCATGGAAAGGAATTTTAATTTTCTTTCATTGTATTTTGTCGAATGAGAAACAACTCCTCCTCCAATATACGGAAAGTACTTATCCTTTCTCTTGTGCCATGATTCTGATCTGAGTTGTACTTTGAGTTGAGACTATTTATTATTGAAAATATGCATTCCATTAACTATATCCGTTCTGCCAACCTAGCAGTTTGAAAGCACGTAAAAAATGCAAGTAGAAAAATAGGGACCACCTTTGGTGGGAAGGTAACAGCGTTCCATGTGCCTTTGACGTTTAGTCATGCCAGCCACATGACCACAGAGAGGTCTTCGGACAGAGCTGGCTCTTTGATTTTGAAACGGAGATGAACACTGTCCCCTAGAGTCGGGAATGACTAGCTATATTTGAATGAACAATTGCTTTAGAATAAGATGGAGCTTCCCAAATGTTCTTGGCTCACGGCATCACTAGCAGTTTCCAAACTGTGTACTGTGGGCCCTATGGCACCCTTGCACAAAGCTTGGGAACCATGAGAATAAGAAAATAGTCATCACCAGGAAAAGAAAGATGTAATAAAAAGCACAGAAAAAGGCCCGGAAGCTTGCTTATTTGGGATTCAGGTTCCAGCAATGCACACAAATTGTGTCTCTTCCACTTCTAAGGATTCTGTACTTCATGATCCTCAGCTAATACATCCCAATCTCTAAATCTGGGTTTTAGATCAATACCACTGATGGAGAAAGAGCAAAGAATGATACAGAAGTGCTATATTGCAAGGTAGGGCTCCTTGGGAATAGCAACATTCCCAAGATTTGGCACTGGCATGGATGCTAATAAGTCCAGACTGAATCCAGGACGAGTTTAGCTGACAGGAACATAAAAACATACACAGTAAGTTAATTTATTTACTACAATTTTTCTGACAGCTAGACATGTGTTTTGCCCTGGAGCTTTCAACTTTATTTTGCTTATTTGGATTTATTGATCCCTACCTGGGCATTAACCATGCTTTTTGTCCCTTTAGATATACACCTTGATTCTTGATTTACACATTGGACTGGATCACTTTTTAGCCTAGTGATCCTTTAGTCAAACTGAATTCTGTTCACTTAATCTTTGCTATCTAACTATCTCCCCTGCCCTCATGTATCTGCCCGACAGAAAGAAATCTAGAGCACGGATATGAAAATAATATTTTGGGGTTTCCCCCTTCTGATTATAAAGTCCCATGTTTCCCCAAAAATAAGACAGGGTCTTATTTTCTTTTGACCCCCCCCAATAAGGGCTTGGCCTTATCAGGGGGTCTTATTATTTTGGAGGTGTAGGAGGTGGTGAGCATGGGACTGGATGTTCCGTCGCTGCCGTCGTCTCTCCTTCCTGTTCTTCGCACCGGCCGAACAGCCCAACACTCCCATCCCACCCCACCCCAATGGCAACAGCTGCTTCCCTTCCCCACCATCTCTTTATCAAGAGGGGTGGCAGGTGGGGGAGAAGCGAGATGCGTGGAGCGAAACGTGGCTCCCCTTGCTGTCTCTTCTCCTCCGCTCACTGGGCACAAGAGGGCTCCTGCCCCTCACTTAGCCACCTGCCCTCTTTAGGGATGCAATTTGGGAGTGGCAGGTGGGGCGGGCAAGAAGCGGGACGCAGGTCTTACCTTTCAAGCTCCATCGCTTTCCTCGCGATTGTGTCCAGGGAAATACGCTGTAAAAGAAAACCTTCTCACAAATTCAATCAAACTTCTCGAACTCACAAAAAAGTTTTCTTTTACAGCGTGTTTCCCTGGACACAACAGCGAGGAAAGTGATGGAGCTTGAAAGGTAAAACCTGAGTCCCGCTTCTCACCTGCCCCACCCCCAAATTGCATCCCTAAAGGGGGCAGGTGGCTAAGCAAGGGGCAGGAGCCCTGCCATGCCCGGCAAGGGGGGGGGAGAGAAGAGATGGCAAGAGGAGCCACGTCTCGCTCCACTCTATCGCTTCTCCCCTGCCCCACCTGCCACCACTCTCGATAAAGAGAAGGCGGGGAAGGGAAGCAGCCAGGTGGTCACAGATTGACCAGATTGACCTCTCAACCAGTAGGTGGTAGCAAAGACTTTACAACAGCAGTGAAAAACAGTCACACTTACGACTGTTGCAGCATCTCTATGGTCACAAGATCAAAATTCGGATGTTTGGCAACTTATTTCTGATGGTTGTAGTGTCCTGGGGTCATGTGATCACCTTTTGGAACCTTCTGACAAGCAAAGTCAATGGAGAAATCAGAGTCACCTAACTGTTTTACTAACTCAACAACTGCACTGATTCACTTAACAACTGTGGCAAGGAAGGTCATAAAGTGGGGCAAAATTCACTTAAGAAATGTCTCACTTAGCCACAGAAGTTTGGGGCTCGATTGTGGTTGTAAGTCGAGGACTACATGCATCTCTTGGCTACTATGTCATGGTCATCTGATTTGTGGAGATGCAGCCAGTGGGTAAGTTTAGTTATGGGTATTTGAATGGAAGCTGTAAACTACCTTAAGAACATAACATGAGGAGAGGAGACAAGAAGCCAGAGCTATCACTGGGGAAGGAAATTCCCTGCTTAGTGTAATTGATTCCTTTCAATTATACTTTCAATTACATATGTTAAGCCTGGCCCAACCTGATCACTTTAAAGGTTTTGCATTCTTTAGGTCAATCAGTCAATCAACCCTTTAAAAATGTGGCTGCAGAAATTAGAGTTCCTAATTGGGAAAATAATTTTTGGACTTGAAGCCACCCTTTGAACTGTCTCAGCTGCAGGAGGATGCTGAGATATAGGCAGAGGCAGGCAAACATGTATTCAAGAAATGGACAGTAGGCTCTTCTCAGATTACATTAAGTTGCTACAAAGAGTAATGGCTAATTGTACCCAAGTATCTACACTAAATACGCAGTAGCTTTTCAATTTCAAACCTGACCAAACGGGATGCTAGCGAAGTAGGTGGTTAGGGATACCTTATGTACTGTATAGTAATGCTTAGGATAAACAAAGAATAAGCAAGAATAACAGAGAAGAGCAAGGGATAAAGGTGGCAACTTGGTTTTGAGAATGTGTTAAAAAGTCAAGAGATCTTGAGGCTGCAGAAACTGGAGGAACAGGGAGAAAAAATAACAGGTACTATCTTCTCTGCCTACTCAGAAAAGCTTTCCTGCCCTATCCTGTCCTGTCCTGTCGTTAATTGCGAAGTCGTGTCCGACCCATTGCAACCCCATGGACAACGTTCCTCCAGGCCTTCCTGTCCTCTACATCCCCCGGAATCCATTTAAGCTCACATCAACTGCTTCAGTGACTCCATCCAACCACTCATTCTCTGTTGTCCCATTCTTCTTTTGCCCTCAATCTTTCCCAGCATTAGGCTCTTCTCCAGTGAGTCCTTCCTTCTCATTGGGTGGCCAAAGTATTTGAGTTTCATCTTCAGGATCTGGCTTTCTAAAGAGCTGTCAGGGTTGACTGACTGTGATAGGAAACCTTAATAGCTGCTTGACAGATAAACTCACCAAATACAATTCTACACTCAGGAAAATGTTGTATTGAGGAGAACTTCACCAGATGAATTGCTGCCTCAGCTGGCATTTGCTGAATTGCTGCCTCACTGGTGTAGGCATGGAGGAGGAAATCATAACAGCATACAATGCGTCAAATAAAAGCATCCCTAAACATTATTTCCCCCTATGATGAAAGAGGTAACCAAGAAAGCATGAGTACCGAAAAATTGCTATAGCAATTGAGAATTCTATACTTACAACTGTATTTTTGAGATATGTCATTGAAGTGCTCAATTTGTCTTCATCAAATCTCTTTCCTGACCTGTCTGCATTACTCTTTCATCTTCAAAAAGGATTCATTCCCTACCAGCAGGACATTCTCTATTTCCTGATCCAAATTGCTCTTGGACAGGTTCCAAGTATGGAGATGGAGAGCTTACGTGTATGGAGTAAGCAAAAGAGGTAATAGATGAAGAAGCCATGGAGCAGATTTTATTTAATACAGGAGCTGAGTAACAATTGCACATTCATTTGTCCACTTGATTAATAACATGTAGTCCCGAACTATGTCACAGGAGTAGCAAATACTCATCTATGTGCAAAGGCATTAAAGCTCTCCGTAGTTTAGAAGCTAAGAAGCCAGATCCAATTAAATTAGCCCCTGTTGTTTAACAGCTTCTTGGGGGCAGCGGTGAGAGATTGTATTTTTCTTTTCCTATTTTTTCTTCTTTAATAGTAAATAACATCTTTTGAAAAGACTTCAGAGGTTAAGGGGGGGGGGAGCTCCTAATTAATATTGTGATGGTGGAGTCCATAATTACCCCTTGAGGAGCCTGCAGGGTACCAATCATTAACTTCCCATTCCAAGCAGCAAGATGCTTTTCTTGTTCCGAAGTAGAGCTCCAGGGATTCCTGGCCACAGGTTGAAAGAAGAGAGATTAAAAACAAAATCTCTCCAGGGGAAGAAAATATTATCCACTTCAGTTTGATTTTAGGAATGGTCTTCTAAACTAGCATGCCAATGTTTAAGATCAGCTGTCAGAAAGGAACCCCGAGAGACGGCAAGGAAGAGAAGAAAACTGCAGAAAGGGTTCCCCCAAAGGACCATTACGGGAGGATTTCCGTTATTTTTCTATGACCTTATCATCAGGTCACAGAATTTGTCTTGTATCTTTAAACAGAGCCAGAAAGCTGCAAAGAAGCAACACTGCTTCTCAAACAAGCCCTTCATCTAAGAATACTTCTGTCCCTAAGGGGGCCCTAAGTGCTTGAGAACCTTGCTCTTAACATACGTTCATTAGAGAAAAGAGATATTGTAGAGGAGCCATAGTAGTCTATGGTAACCAATCATCAGAAAGTAGCACCTTTTCAGACATTATTACAAACATCAGAAGGTAGTGCCTTTGCAGAGATTATAATAATTATTATAAAATAAAAATTTAAATAAAAATTGATTTAAAAATCAAAAAATCAGATTTTAAAAATTTAAATCAGATTTTTTTTTTATTTTTATCAAATTTATTCTAATAAAATGATTTTGGAATAAAAATCTATCTAAAGATAGTTTTCTATTTATCGGTAAGGTACATTAATAATTTAGTTTATTCAGCATGAAATTGAGCTTAGTTATGTAGCATGAGCTGTATATTCTGCAATATTTACATTTTTGATAAAACTCATTCAATGAATCCAAGCTCTGCAAGAGATAACATGTAACATGTTCACACTGGTGCAATAGGACTGGGTGTTGTTAATATGATTTATTGGGTTAGGAATTTTCTGTCTTCACTGTGAGTTGTATTGTATTGGGGGTGTGCACTGAGGGAGCTCAACCAATCTCATTGCACGTATGCTGTGCAGT
Organism: Pituophis catenifer annectens; assembly: GCF_029215685.1. NCBI lineage: Eukaryota > Metazoa > Chordata > Lepidosauria > Squamata > Colubridae > Pituophis > Pituophis catenifer. The sequence continues at coordinate 169,120,531 of NW_027256883.1, read as the reverse complement.
GACAATTATTATTAACATGCACTACACTGATGCATTCACACAATTTCACAGTAACCATGAAATTAATCATAAAACAAAGTTCAGGAATATTCCTTTATCCCATTGTTTTGCAAATCTATGTACATTAGAAACTGTATGATTGTTTGAAGAGAAATGCATCTGTACCACCAGGCTCTAAGTGTGAGGAGGAAGGGCAAGCAGTAAAAATGAAAGTGAAACCTTCTAAGCAGCTTATAAATATAATATTAAATAGCACCTGGGATTTCAGATCCATCATGGCAGTGCCTGTTAGTGGGCATCCACTCACCTTGTTGTGTCACTGCCGTATGACCAGCCATCCCATTAAAGTGAATGGGACTGTTGGAGCGTTAACAGCGGGTCAGAGGAGCCGCTGCTGAGGGATAGAGATGACAGTTGCTCTTTAAAAATTATAATTTAAACCGAGTTGATTTAAAGCAAACTTTTTACTGATTTAAATAGACTTGATTGAAATCAAATCCACTCTGATTATTAGGCATGAGCTTTTGTGAATACACCTGTTTCCTCAAATGCATGGAATTGCTAAACCTTTATAGAATTTAAAATGAGTTGTGATGAAGGGGAAAGGGAGGGGAAGTTGGAATAGTTATGGAGATGCAGGTTTCAGACAGATTACAAGTATTTTATCAATTAGCAATTATACTTGTTGAGAGTCCTGAAATAGCCTGAGACCTCTTAATGTACTGTGTATGAGTTCAGCAATTTCTTGTACAATTATGTTGTTAAAGTTTCTTTTTTTTTCAAAATGGATATTTTGAGATCTGTAATGGACATGCTACGGTATTACTTTGTCCTTGTTTTAAATCTTCCTGATCTCAAACTTCTGTGCAAAGTTTAGTCTATCTGTCCTATGTAGAATCCGGAGGGCCTTTGCTTGAACATGACGACATACGTCATGTTAAAGAAGTAACATGTGAAAATGCCTCAAAACATATATATGTAGTAGTTGAGATGTATGGTGGTGGTGGTGGTGTAAATGTGGGGGAAGTAGACATCGGGGTTTCTTACAGACTCTCTGGTTCCCATTTTAGCATCCTGTTGTTTGTTACTTGTGAAAATCTGCTTCTGGTGTCTGTATCCAAGTATGGGTATAACGCTAAATGCCTAAGAAAGTGCAGTGTCCAGTAATGGGCCATAGTTTAATAATGTCTTTTAGTGGTGTGACAATTAGTGGTGTTTTGTTCTGTTTCTGTGGTTTCTTTTAATCGGTAATTCACAAGAACTGATCTGGTTCTATTGATTTGTCTATTGACCTAGCTGGGCGGGGAGCTGAAACTGCTTATTCTATCCATCCTATCAGATCCAAGAGTAGAGGCATCTTGTGGGTTGCATCTGCTAAGGAATTCCATCTGAATTAGAAATCTTTTCTGATATGACACCTGCCATTTGGAACATCATCAAGGTAAGGTTAGCCCTAATCCTTGTGACTTTCTGGAAATCCCTTAAAATGTTTTGGTGACCAAAACACACAAGGTACCAGATACACACACTACTATTAACACTTGCCAATTTCTGCATAATCTGAATGTCAAGAAGATTTTTACTTTCTTGAAATCACTTTTTAAAAATCTTAAATATACATCCTGACTAGTAAGTTTATAGAATATGGTGCAGAAATACATAACACACAAACATCCATACAAAGGGAGACATAACTGCATTTCATAATGAATCCCTGGTCATCACACACTGAGTAATTTTGAATCCTATAGAAGAAAAACAAACTTGCAATTGCATTAAGTTGAAGTAATATATGGGCTGGAATCCAGGGTTTTTTAGATTTAAAAGGTTAGCACACTCATTCAACATATCAGGCAGAAACTATCTGAAGCACAAGAAACAGGCATTGCAATGGAATGAGGAACACACAAGAATAGTAGAACTTAAGAAATTGTGGAGTCAGGCAACACAGAAACCAAATCGCATCAAGTAAATAGTTATATTACCATCAGAAAATGCATAAATATTTACAGCCCCTCACTTCTTCTGGATGTCCATGTGCTTGTTCAAATTGCTGGCAGGCACTGTCTTGAAACAGCCATGTCTTTAAAAAGCAGGAGGGAAAAGAGAGAGGAGTGCCCTATAATCTAATAGTAAATTCTTTCCAGTGGAAATTCACCAAGATTTCTTCTGTAATAGCTTGCTAGCTACTGGGATCAGTAGTTCAACTCATCCATGTATAGGAATGAAATGATGACCTTGCAACTTTAGCTTAAGGGTACAATTGTATATGTTTATTGGTATTATTTTTTTGTCATATGACTTCTACCTTGAGTTTTGGTTGTTGTTTTTTAACATGTAATTAGATATTTACTAAAAGTGGAATAAAGGAGAAATTATTATAGTGAAAGGAGGTTAAGAACAATGGGAAACCTTAAGAGGTAAAGACTACTCTGTAAAGGAAATTCAATCTTGCAGTCTGTTTTAACTTGAATCCTCTAAAGCAGGGGTATCAAACTCATGTCATCACAGCAGCATCATGTTATGTATTGGGACTTTTCCCCCCTTTGCTGAACTGGGCATGGGCGTGACTCATCCAGGCGTGGGCCGGGAGTTTGACAGCCCTGCTCTAAAGGTACTTAGCACAGTTCTGGATCCTCTGAGGAGAAGAAGCTGTCATTGAAGGCAAAGAAGTATCATCCCAAATTGTAAAATATATATTCTTTATATTCACAATGCATCAGGTTGAGTTTGTGGCACTCTGATTTCTGAAAACATCAGGTACAGCAGGTGACCCAAAAGTCACTCCACCTGAATCTTTGGAAAACCATAGCTAGCAAAACTGACCCTAAGGTGGGCAATCTTTCTTAATCCTTAGGCACCCTCATACAATAGCAGATGATATTTCAGCATTCTCATTATGAAGCAAGATCTCAAAACAGAGGAGGAGGATTTTGGTAGGCCTGGAGAAGCCCCTTGGAAGGAAAAGGTGTTGCTTGATATCCTCAGGCACTGCACTAGGAATTTCTGGAGTCAGTTAATATTTGGCAACATGCAGGCATTTCAAGGCCCCATAGTCACCAATCTTCTTTTAGAAAAGCAGATAACTACAGCATGCTTGACACTTTTCTCCCCTAAAGCACTCTCTCTGCTAACCAATCACTGCAGCTGTCAATCTACAGCAATGGAGCGTGTAGCTGAAATCATATCCTTCAGATATTTTGCGACATTCAGGGTAGACAAGTAGATTTTCAAAGGATCTACTTGGAGAGATCAGGAAATTTGAAGACCAGTGGAGGGAGACCAGTTTGCAAAATGTAAAAATGAAGGCACTGTACTCAAATGGGTTTGCAAAGTGTAAACAGGAGGCATGTATCTATGAGTAGGAAGTGCACATGAACATGAAGGAACGGCTGTAGGACTGAAGGGAAAGGAGGCTGCAGCAAGTACAAACAAAGGCTGGACACGCTTCAAAATCAAAGCTGCAGAAGCCTTAACAATTAAAGTTATGGGCTTAACTCAAATGAGAAAAAACGATGAAGGAAAAACAAAGTGGATGATGCTACATGAAAAGAGAAGGTGCATCCAAGAGGCTATGTAAGGTTCAGATTTCAACAATATTAACATTTCTCCTTATGTGCTCATTCCATTCCCCCCCCCCATTTCTTCACTCTAATTCTTCCTTATTCTTACCAAGCCCCATCGTCATACTGAGGCTAGCAGCCAAACCTCTCCCCAACTAGTATGTTCACCCACTCACCTCACCCACTCTTCTCCTTACAATTTCAGAGTCTAACCAAGTGAGGAATAAGGGGGGGAGGGGTTTAGAAAGGGGGATAGAAGGGAATAAGAACAACTGAGGGGTAAGGAGAAAGGGGAAGAGGAGGAGTGGGAGTAAACAGCTGATGAAAAATGATGGCTGATGCAGTGCTGCAGACAAACCTGCCTGGAATAATAAACGGCTGCATTACACCTCTGTCCCGCCAGGCAGAGATCATGTTTTCAGTGGAAGAGGGAAAGCCCTTCTAACAGCAGATGCAAGACAGCCAAAGACAAGTAGCAACAGAAAGGACACTATCTTGGGTTTATCACAGGAGATAAATGATATGGATGAGACCCAAAGTCTAGGCAATTATGCGCAGAGTTGAGAAAGAAAAAATTCTCAGTTTAGGAGACTGGCATCCTTATTCTGATGTCTGATTGGGAAAAAAAATACTGGCTGCAGGATGAAGGGTGGAAATTATGTGTGTGTGTGTGTGTGTGTGGCGGGGAATCTAAGGCAGTAGTTATTTTTTTCAACAATATTGTTTGGTTTAATGTAATTTTCCACAAACCTTTTAAAAATGGGATTTTCACATGTTTGTCTCAGTGCAACCTGATCCCGTGTCCACTTATTTGGAAAGAAGACCTACTGTTGGATTGATTTGCAAGTTAAGAAGAAAACTAGCAGGCTAGCATCCTGCAAAATAGACATTTAACCTTATTTTATCTATTTTTCTTTCACAATGTGACTCAGAAATCACTAACTCTCCCTTATATTTCTAAACTGAGTATTTTATGAAGGGCACAATCTCTTTGAAGAGAAATTAGATCATGCCAATATTCCAAATTGCATTTTTATTCTCCATGATAGAGAGAGCCTTTCTCTATTACATTCATGCTAACATCAAATCAGGAATGCAAAATAAAATTGTGCTATGCATTCTTCCTCTCCAAAGTGATCAGGAAACAGAAACATTTGCAAGGAAAGCCGCTTCCATTATTAAATATAACTGGATTATTTTCACAGTAAATCATATTAAACTATTTAAAACACACAATCTAAAATACACAATTAAAGAGTCATGTATTGGCTCATTTATAAGGTGCAACAATAGGACTACTCAATTTAATATGATAGGCAAACTGGTTAGGTATGATGGGAGTTGTTGTTCTTAATGTCTGGAAGGTATTGCTTCAACAAAGCAATTACACCTAACCTATGGGGGGGGGAGGCAGAGAAGCTATACAGATATGTCCAAATATTTATTTATTTATTGGTTCGATTTATATGCCGCCCTTTTCCGGAGACTCAGGGCGGCTTACAATGCGTTAAGCAATAGCCTTCATACTTTTGTATATACCTGCTTAGTAGGGTTTTCGCCCCCCCCCAAGCGGTGTTCTTTTTTATACAAAGTCAGCTTATTGTCCCCACAAACCGGGTCCTCATTTTGCCTACCTTGAAAGGATGGAAGGCTGAGTCAACTTTGAGCCTGGTGAGATTTGAACTTGCAGTAATTGCAGGTAGCTGGTGTTACTTAACAGTGCTTTAGTCTGCTGCGCCACCAAGGCTCTTCTAATAAACATATAAATAAAATGATCCATCCTATCATGCAGCTTCCTTATTTCTTATTTATGCAATTTCCAGAGAAGATTTCTTAAAAGAGCTTTTTTTCTCACAATAAAAATCTTATTCCTCTTTGAACTCTGAAGAGCTGCCTGCATTAGTCTGTAGTTTTAAATAATTATTTTAACATGGAAAGAGTACACATTTACCAATCCTTGATTTTGCCAGAGACAGTTTTACATGACAATGCACTGCCTTGCTTCCACTGAAAAACTAAATGCACTGAATACTGATTTGTCTTGATTTTTGATTTGTCATCATAACTTTACATAACATTTCCCCAACAGTAGGAGGGCAGGGGTGAAATCTACTTACCTACCCAACTGGTTTGGAAGTGCATGTGCCGCGCACTGGCTTCACTCTTGTGTGCACGTCAGGTGCGCACTTGGACCCTCTGCGCATGTGCAAACCCTTCTGCGCTTGCGCAGAGGGTAAAAAACAGGTCACTTCCTGGTAAAAACCGGGCGGGTTGGCGGAGCCTCATGCCGCCATCGCTACCGGTTCTCTGAACCACTGGCTGCCATCACTACTGGTTTGGCTGAACCGGGAACATTTCACCCCTGTAGGAGGGGATTGCAAAACAATAGTGAAGATGGGGCTCTGCAATGATGACAGTTGCTTCCTCTCTTTCCTTTAAGGAACGCAGCCTTAAACTTGAACTGGAGCTGTTTACGGCTTGAGACAGCTAAAATCCCACCATGGAGCCCAGTCACTTTTTAAAGTCTTTGACTACATGTTTTCAATCAACAATATACAACTTACAAAATATTCAACTTATGACCACAATTGAGCCCAGAATTTATGTTGCTAAGTGAGAAATTTGTTAAGTGAGTTTTGCCCCATTTTATGACTTTTCTTATCACATTTGTTAAGTGAATCACTGCAGTTGTTAATTTAATAACAGAGTTATTAAGTGAATCTGGTCTCCCCATTGTTTGCAGGAAGGCCACAAAAGGGGATCACATGACCCCAGGACACTGCAACAGTCATAAATAAGAACCAGTTATCAAGCATCCAAATGAGAATCATGTGACCATGGGGATGCTGCAAGGCTCTTAAAAAGAGCCTTGGTAGTACAGTGGTCTAAGGCACCCTGTTATTAAGCTGTTATTAAGACCAGCTGCCTGCAATTACTGCAGGTTCGAATCTCGCCAAGGCTCAAGGTTGACTCAGCCTTCCATCCTTTCTAAGGTAGGTAAATTGAGGACCCAGTTGTGGGGGCAATAAGCTGACTTTGTATAAAATATACAAAAGAATGAAGGCTATTGCTGAGCACATTGTAAGCCGCCCTGAGTCTCCGGAGAAGGGCGGCATATAAATCAAATTTAAAAAAAAAAATGTGAAAAATGGTCATAAGTCCCATTTTTCAGTGCCGTTGTAACTTCGAGCAGTCACCAAATGAACTGTCGTAAATTGAGGACTACCTGTAGTCGTGAAAAGCAAAACTGCTTCAGTTTTGGCGGGTATTACAGGTATTAGATGTCCCGGTGCCTGGAGGCCGTGCGGGTCTGGATGGGGAGGAACAGGCTCCGACTCAACCCCTCCAAGACCGAGTGGCTGTGGTTGCTGGCATCCCGATATAGCCAGCTGGTGCCATCGCTGGCTATTGGGGGCGAGTCATTGGCCCCCACGGACAGGGCTTGTAACTTGGGCGTCCTCCTGGATGCACGGCTGTCTTTAGAAGAGCATATGACGTCCGTGGCCAGGGGGGCTTTTTATCAGGTTCGCCTGATACGCCGGTTGCGCCCCTTTCTGGATCGGACTCCTTATGCACAGTCACTCATGCCCTCGTTACTTCCCGCCTAGACTACTGTAATGCTCTCTACATGGGGCTCCCCTTGAGGAGCATCCGGAGGCTCCAACTGGTCCAGAATGCAGCTGCGCGGGTGATTATGGGGGCAACATGGTGCTCCCATGTAACCTCTCCTGCATGAGCTGCACTGGCTTCCGGTGGTCTTCCGGGTGCGCTTCAAGGTATTGGTTCTCATCTTTAAAGCGCTCCATGGCTTAGGGCCTGGGTATCTACGAGACCACCTTCTGCCACCGATAACCTCCCACCGGCCAATACGCTCCCACAGAGAGGGTCTCCTTAGGGTGCCGTCAGTCAAGCAATGTCGACTGGCGACCCCCAGGGGGAGAGCCTTCTCTGTGAGGGCACCCACCCTCTGGAACGAGCTACCCCCAGGGATACGACTGATCCCGGACCTCCGTACTTTCCGCCAGGCTCTGAAGACTTTCTTATTTCAGCAAGCCGGGCTGGCTTAAAATTTTTAATTGGTTAATTTTATGGGTAAGGGGTTTTAAATTGGGGAAGCCAAATTGATTTAATTATTTTTAAAATTATTTTAATTTTCATATTGTATGTATTTTAATCCTGGCTGTTCGCCACCCTGAGTCCTTCGGGAGAAGGGCGGTATAAAAATTTAATTAATTAATTAATTAATTAATAATAATAATAATAATAATAATAATAATAATAATAATAGAAACGAAAAGGGAGAGAAGCAAGACGAATGTTTGCAGTAAATTCTATTCCCATAGAAGTAACCTGATGACCAGTCCTCACGGTAAAATATTTATTGGTGTAATAGTAATTAAGTGGTGATTAAAAGTTTGAAAGGAAGGCAGGGCCATTCCACATTTCAGGATGTCCATGAAGGTAAAAGCCAGGGTCTTTATCTGTCTCTAAGTCAGATATTTCCAGATCTTATCACAATATGCTGAAATGCTGCTGCATACCAAATAATGTAACCCCCTAGCTGGATTAAGCAGGAAAAAAAGCACTCCTTCTCAAGGACAGAAGTGATTATAGCAGATCTCTTCAAGGAAGCAAAAGCAGCAGAGACTGAAGAGCAAAAAATCAAGTGCAGAAGATTATTCTAGGGGGGTTGCAGTGAAAATTTCCTTTGCTTATCCAGCAGTCATGTCTAGTGCCCTTGACATCTGCTTGCCAATAACAGGTTCCTTCAACAGCCCCACCTTCCTCTGCTAGCCTCCGAAATGCAACACTTATTCTCAGCCATCCTGTTGAGCCACCAGGCTGCCACTTATTGAGATACAGAAGCAGAAACTAAACTAGGACCTGAAAGTTGCTTGAAGGGTTTGGTCTTCTCCTGATCACAACTGCTACCGAAAGTTGCCATGAGAGATTCTTTTCTCTCTTTGAGGATCCATATTCAACAACTGAGCCAAGGCAATTCTGCAAAAACGCAAGAATGTCTCAAAGAAGAATCTAGGAGGAAATATTATTAATCCTCTCCACATCTCTACCCTTTTGTAGGAGTTACCTTAATTTTAAAAGCAGCAAATTAAATAACTTCTCTTAAGAGTTATTTCACTATATTAAGCACAAACATAAAAGTGTGGGGAAAATAGATTGGACTTTTTGGGGATACTAATTCCTGTATATTATTGATGGTGGCAGCAACTCTCTAATCTTACCTGGATGCCAGGTAAGAAGCAACATTTAAAGCAGCATGATAGTTCCCGGACACTGTTGGGAAACATCTCAATTTTCCACCATTCTCCAAAATGGTGTTATGACAGAGGCTCTGTGGGAAATTCTGGCTTCCTAGATCAGACATGATATTGATATGAGTAATGCAGGACAGACATCTGACATAATCCTGGGATCCCAAGCAGCTGCCTCCTGATTTTGAGCCTGAGCTGGATTTATAAACAATTAGAGTACCATGTGGATAACAAATAAGGATGCAGCTGGCATCTGCATGTTGTTTTGAATACAATTGCAGCAAGACGCTTCTGCCTACAACTGTCATAAATAATATAACCTACATGCAAGTCTCTGGAAAATTCCAAGAGGGAAGGGCTTTTCATGCAATTGCAATTGCATAACAATTGGAAGCAGCCTTGTGACAAGGCAACAGTTAAATACGAATGGGACTTGAGGAACTGCAGAAGCTCCATTTGAATCTGGCTGCAAGAACTCACACTAAAGCGTCTGGCACATCCAGGCATACTAACAGCTGTGAGAAGCCTGTCACTCATCAATGCATAGCTACAAAGTTAGTTTCAATGCCCTCTTCTTTCCTTTCCCCAAAAACTAGAACTTTCATACCATCTAGTCAGGGGTGTCAAACTCGATTTCATTGAGGGCCGCATCAAGATTGTGTTTGATATTGCAGGGGTGGGGGGTTGGCTGGGATGGGTGTGGCCAGCTCAATGTCACTCGTTGAGGCCCCATTTTCAGCTACAACTGCCTCCTGCAGCACTCTGCCAGTGAAAACAAAACTCGAGGAGCTGCATGCAGCCCCCCGAGCTCCATTTTTGCTGACAGAGGGCTACAGGAGGCTGTTGCAGCCAAAAACGGATTGCACACGGCCAAGCTCCATTTTTGCTGACAGAGGCACCCTGGGCCAGTCCTTTGCTGTTTCCAGGGTGGCCCCGCGGGCCAGATCTAAGCACCCCGGCCCATAGGCCTTGAGTTTGACACCCCTGATCTCGGCTGAAGCAAATTTTCTTTACCTACCTGCAACTGCATACTTTGCTTTCTGTTGCTATGGAAAGCTTAATATAAAGATCTGCAGAAAAAGGATATTAAACAATGCAGGTTAAGCTTCTCCCCTGGTCTAGGAAGAAATACATCTATGCCCACCAGTTAGACCAAGTGATTGCAAATGTGTTTCCAAATGTTCACAGTAACAATTCTTTTCGGGGATAGAGAATATATGTATATGTATTTACTGTAAATAAAGGTAAGAAGATGCTGCCTAATCCCTTCAGTATATCAGTGGGGAGAATGGACGTTGTCTTACCTGAACGTCCCTTTTCTGGGCGCTGCGTACACTATCCATGCATGGGTTAATCCTTCAGTGCTTGGCAAACAACTGAGTGAAAACAAAAGGCTTTTGTTCCCCTTTCCGGCTCCCAAGCCACGCCTCTGGTCCCATGATCCCCCAGTCTGAACGAAGGCGCAGCGGACAAGAAACCACACCATGGTAACATATAAAACTCAACTTTATTAACTCACATTAACGTAAGGTAAAAGAAGGACTAGTCTCAGCCATAAGAGTGGCAGGCAGCCGTAACGGGCGGGATATGGATAGTGTACGCAGCGCCCAGAAAAGGGACGTTCAGGTAAGACAACGTCCATTTTCCTGTGCGCTGCTCCCACTATCCATGCATGGGATATACCCAAGCTTAAACTCCCTGGGTGGGGGGCTGCCTGCTCCCAGAGTCCTCCTCTGTCAGCACTTTTTGCAGGACTCTGCGGCCAAAGGATGCCTCAGCTGAGTTGTAGGCATCGATCTTGTAGTGGCGGATGAACGGTGTGAGGGATGACCACGTTGCAGCTCTGCAGATGTCCACGACCAAAGCTTGTGTGGCCCAGGCCGCCGTAGTGGCCGCACTGCGAGTCGAGTGCGGAAGGATCTTGCCGGGGGTCGGTTTGGCGTTCAAATCATATGCCATGGCGATGCAGGCCTTGATCCATCTGCTAACTGTGGCTGCTGATATCTTCTGACCCATGGACTTTGGGTTGAAGGAGACCAGGAGTCCCTCCGTCCGGCGGAAAGGAGCGGTCCGTTGGATGTAAAGGTGGATGGCACGTCGCACGTCTAGGGTGTGCCACCTCTTTTCTCTGGGGTCGCGAGGTGAGGGGCAGAAATCCGGCAGGATGAGCTCTTGAGCTCGGTGGAACCACGAGTTGACCTTCGGGATAAAGGCCGGATCCAGGCGTAGAGTCACCGTGGATTCGTGGAAGATGCACAAATCTTTGCGAACTGACAAGGCCGCTAGCTCTGAGACTCTCCTCGCTGAGGTGATCGCCAGCAGGAAGGTCACCTTAAACGATAGGTACTTAAGCGATGTCGAGTCTAGGGGCTCGAAGGGGGGCCCGGTCAGTGCCTGCAACACCAGCGGTAGATCCCATGAGGGGTAGCGGTGAACTGTGGGGGGCCGCAGGTTGGTGGCCCCGTGCAGAAACCCCTTGATGCGTGGGTGGTGCGCGAGGGATTGGTACGGAAAACACACAATGACCGTTGACAACGCTGCTGTCTGTCTCCGTAGGGTCGCGGGGGCCAGGCCCTTGTCTAGGCCGGCCTGTAGGAACCGCAGAATGTCCTGAATGGAGGCTGATGTGGGATCGATGTGCTGCTGGGCGCTCCATCGACAGAACGCCTGCCATGACGACTCGTAGATACGGGTCGTAGCTGGACGTCTGGCCGCCTGGATAGTGGCAACCACCTCATCTGGTAGGCTGTCCTTCTTCAAGATGACCCGTTCAAGTGCCAGACGGCTAATTGGAGCCACTGGGGCTCTGGGTGCGTGACTGCTCCCTGGCACAGGACGAGCTGCTGTGGTGGGATCAGCCATGGCTGTTCTATGGACAGTGCTACAAGGTCGGCGAACCAGGGTCTCCGGGGCCAGTTCGGGGCTACCAGGAGTAGGTCGGCTTTTTCTGCCAGTAGCTTCCGAATGACTCGCGGGAGGAGCGGGACTGGTGGGAATGCGTACAAGAGACCCTTGGGCCACCTGCATCGTAGCGCATCGTGGTCCTCCGCTTGTGGTGTCGGGTAGCGTGACACGAAGCGGGGAAGCTGAGCGTTGGTCGGGGTTGCGAAGAGATCTACGACCGGGTTTCCGAAGCGTGAAGTGAGTTCTTGAAACAGGTGAGGGTGGAGCTGCCATTCCGCTTGATCTATTGTTTCGCGGCTGAGCCAGTCCGCCCTCACATTGGTTGCCCCGGAAATGTGATCTGCTCTGATCGAGAGCAGGTGTCTCTCTGCCCAGCTGAACAGCTCCGCGGATTCCATCATCAGGGCACGGGACTTCGTGCCCCCCTCCCTGTTGACGTGTGCCTTGGCCGAGATGTTGTCGGTCAGGATTAGGACGTGATGCCCCTGCACCGTCGTCTGGAAGTTGCGGAGCGCCAGGCTGATCGCTTGAAGCTCTAGGAGGTTGATGCTGCATTGTCGTTCTTCTTGCGACCACTGACCTTGTGTGACTAGGTTGTGGAGATGGGCTCCCCACCCCCGAAGGCTGGCGTCGGTGGTGAGTATCAGACGGTCTGGCTCTAGGAAGCTGGAGCCCTTGAGGAGCGACGGTGACGTCCACCACCCGAGGGACCTGCGGACCTGTGGAGTGAGGCGAACCTCCTTCTTGGAGTTGGCCCTTCCCGTTCGCTGGAAAGGAAGGAGGAACCACTGCAGGGGTCTCGAGTGTCTGCGTGCCCACGGTACGATGCCGAAGCAGGATACCATCTTCCCGAGGAGGGTTGAGAGGTGGATCAGAGCAACTTTCCTCCTCGTCAGGCACTGCAGTGTTAGGGTTCGGATGCTTTGGACTCTGTCCGGTGATAAGAATACCTGGCCGCTGGCCGAATCTATCTGTGCCCCCAGGTGAAGGAGTCTGGTGGTGGGCAGGAGCTGACTCTTTGCAAAGTTTATGGTGAAGCCGTGATCTTGGAAGACCTTGATCACCATCTCCATGTCTTTGTGAGCTTGGTCGGGCGTGGACGACAGGACCAGAATGTCGTCCAGATAGCATAGCACCCGGATCGGGACGGCCCGGAGTCTGGCCGCCACCACCGCTACCAGCTTGGTAAAGGTGCGCGGGGCCGAGGAAAGTCCGAATGGCATCGCGCGATATTGGTAGTGACGGCCCGCGTATGCGAACCTCAGGTACTGCCGGTGAAGCGGGTGAATCGGCACATGCAGATAAGCCTCCCGGAGGTCGACTGATTGGAGGAAGTCGCCCTGTCTCACTCCCGCAAGGATGGTCTTGAGGGAGTGCATCTTGAACCTGTGGTATTGTACCGACAGGTTCAGGCGCTTTAAATTCAGTATGCCCCTCCAGCCCCCGGAATTCTTGGGGACCAAGAAGAGGGTCGAGTAGAATCCTGAGCCCCGCTGGCTGTGCGGAACAGGCTCTATGGCCTCGACCTCCAGAAGGTGGGCGATCTCCTGCGACATCAGGTCCTGAAGTTCCGAGGATCGAGGGGTTGGACAACTGACAAACCGGTGGGGCGGCTGGCCGGAGAATTCGATGGACAGACCTAAAGAGGTCGTACGCCTTACCCAGGAGTCCGAGGTCGATCTGGCCCATTGTTGATGGAAGAGGATGAGCCGTCCCCCTATGGGCCCCGAGGGCCTGGAGTCATTTTCCCCTTCTGGCGGGCTTAGGGCCGGCTCCGCGGAAGTTGCGTTTGGGCTGTTGGTGTCTTCCTCGGTCTCGGAACTGTTGTCTGTCGTTAAATCTGTCTCCCCCCTGGTAATGGGGGCGGTGCGAGGAGGACCCCCTGGGTCCGGCGCCTGCACGAAAGGGCTGATGGAGCGGGTAAGGCGTGTACCTGCGTTCCTGGCGCCTGTAGGTTGATGGGAGGATCTTCCTCTTGTCCTTCCCTTCAATGAGTAGGGGTTCCAGCGATGCACCAAACAGATCTGGTGCTTTATATGAGGAAGCCGCCAGCTTCCATTTGGCCTTGAAGTCGGCTTTCCAAGGCCGAAGCCAGAATAGTCTCCTAGCTGTAAGGGTAGAAGCCAGCGCCCTTGAGGCGAACTTGGCTGAATTCAGGGAGCTGTCAGCGGTGTATTCGGTGGCAGCTATTATCTTATTCAGATCCTGATGCAGTCTAGTGTCCTCAGATGGGAGCCTGTCTTGCAGGTGCCGAAGCCAAATAAGCGAGGCTCTGTTGAAGAAGGACGAGGCTGTCGCGGTTCTGATTGCCCAGCCAACGGCCTGGTGCGCCTTGCGGAAGGCCCATTCCATCCTCTTTTCCTCTGCCTTGAGCGAGTCTAGAGGGTCGGTAGAGATCAGGGAGCTGGAAGACAGGGTTGCCACCGGATGGTCTACTGAGGGGAGCACCAGGAGGTCCTCTAACTCTGGGGCTGAGCAGTAGAGTTTTTTATCTAGGTTGCTGGGTGTCGCCATGGATGCAGGCTGCACCCAGGGGTTCTGAATCACCTCTGTAAATAGCTGTGGACAAGGGATGTAGTCCTTCTGCGGCTTTGAGGATTTGAAGAGGGCGTCGTGCGGACCCGCCGTTGGCGTGGAGGGCGCTGCGATATCTCCTGGCACTCCAAGGTTGGTCGTGAGTCGTGCCTTGTGGAGGAGCGACTTGAACAGGGCCGGGCGGAAAAGGCCTGTAAAGGCCGGGGTGTCCGGTGCAAGTCCTTCGTCCTCCGATAGCTCCATCTCCTCTGGGCCCTCCTCCGCTTGGTCTGATTCCTCTGATGAAGAGTCCTGACCTCGCTGTGGGAGGGGATGGGGCTGAGGGTGGACCGGCCGCGCCTGGCTGGGTGCGGTTTGTACAGGAACCTGCGCCGCCTGCTGCATTGATGCCGTGAAGAAGGATGACAGAGCCGCCGAGAACATGGCCTGGAAGTCCACTGGGGGTGCCAAGCCCAGTCCGCCCTGACCCTGTGGGTCTACCCTTGAGGGTGTGGCACTTGCCTCCCTGGCCCGGCGGTGCTGGTTTGGTGCGGGGGAGGTAGGAGTCTCCCGTCCGGGCCTTGACGCTGTCTCGGTGCGCGGTGTTGCGCGCGAGGGCCCAATCCCCTCAGGGGTACTGGGGGTGACTGTGATGTCGGCCACAGATGTAAGTCCCCGTTCCGCCTCTCTTGGAGAGATGGGAGTAGGCTCCCCAGGTGTAGGATCCCTGGACGGGGTTCCTGAAACCGCCTTGTGCGCCCTCTCCCACTGTCGCTCTAGGGCGTTGTGCCTCCTCAGGGCGTCCCTATCCTGGAAGGGTAGGGAACCTTCTGAGGCCGCCCTGCTGGCCGAGCTCGCGTGCCTCTTTTTTGATTTCTTCTTCCCCCTTTTTTCGCATGTGCGTGGGGGGCTTGGTTCCAGCTCCATGTCTGACGATGGGGGGGAGTGAGACATGGCTGAGTCGGCTGTGTGAGTAGGAGCCTTGTTCTGTCGCTCACGGGTGGGCGTTGAGTGAGCGCCTCGGGCCCCCCCCCGAACCTCTTCAGACGGTGGTGGTAGAGGTGGTTTGATGCCCCTTCCAGCTGTGGGGGGGGGTGCAGGTCTGCGGCTGGCTCCCTGGTGGGTTAGGGAGGCACAAGCCTGAGAGTCTCGCCCAAAATGGCGGCCCGAAGGTCCACCAATATGGCGCTGCCACGTGGTGCGCTTCACCACGAGGGCAGACCTGGCAGCGGACTTATAATGGCGGCCCGAGGGTCCGACCAAACGCCGCGCAATCCCCTTAACGAGGGGCTATTCTGTAGTGCAGGGGGGGCTGCCTCCTTCTTCCGGCGCTTGTTCTCGCGCCCTCGCTCCGATGCAGCCCTGCGGCGTCGGCTTGAAACGCGGCTTCGGTGACTTCGCCGCGTGGGCGGCTCGCTTCCGGCTCCGCCGGCCAACTGACGAGCGCGCCGCCGCTACTGAAGCTGCCGCGTGGGCGGCCGGCGCTTGGGGCTCCGCCGGCCAGCTGATGCGCGCGCCGGCGGTATTCAAGGTTGCCGCGTGGGCGGCCGGCGCTAGGGGCTCCGCCGGCCAGCTGAAGCCTCCGGCGTGGGGCGATGAGCAAAGAGCTTCTTCAGAGGAGAGAGCTGTCTGAGGCTAGGGGGCTGGCGAGCGAGCGTGTGATCGCTCTGCTCCACTCCCCCTCCTCCGCTCAAATTCGCCCCACACAGTAGTCAAAGAATAGAAAAGCAAAAAAAAATTAACACGAAGGGGAGCTACTCAAAAATAACGTAAAAGCCTAACGCTCAAGGAAAGGAGAAAGCCAAGAACTTTAAAGAATTAAAAGGAATGGAGAAGAAAACCCCCACAGACACACAATACCTTAGCAATCTGTGGAGCTCCAAAAATCACTACAGTGTTTGCCAGCAACTGAGTGAAGACTGGGGGATCATGGGACCAGAGGCGTGGCTTGGGAGCCGGAAAGGGGAACAAAAGCCTTTTGTTTTCACTCAGTTGTTTGCCAAGCACTGAAGGATTAACCCATGCATGGATAGTGGGAGCAGCGCACAGGAAAAATGCTCAGAACTATAATTTAGCACTGTATAGAAATTCCAACATTCCCTAGCTCTGCTGTCAATCCTTATTACAATGATGATAATTATACATTATTGATTTAGCTGACTCCAATTCTTTCCAAGATACATAATCATTTTGATTATAGGAATATATAAACAAACAAGCAAAATGTCTCACTTGAGCAACTTACCCAATTCAAGTTCTGTCTGATACACTGAGCTACACTTCTTATAATTCCAGGCTGCATATTTATACCAGCAATCTTAGCCAAGAATGAGAGAAGATTGGCTACTCTGCAATATTTGTACCATGAATCTTCAGCTTAGGGATCAAAGATTAATGTATGGTTGCCATTTAGAGCTGACTCTCACCTGTATGCAAACAATTATGCAAACAATTCCCTCTTCTGATCCATCTTTACTGTTGCCATAGGCCAAAATATCCTATCCTAACATAGCACCAACTAGGGTGGATAAAAATCGATGATTTTTTTTTAAAAAAATGGATTTTTAAAATTTAAATTGGATTTTTTTTATTTTTATTAAATTTATTTTGATAAAATGCTTTTGGAGTAAAATCTATCTAAAGATAGTTTTCGATTTAGTTTATTCAGCATGAAATGGAGCTTAGTTATGTAGCATGAGGCTGTATATTCTGCAATATTGGGACTGTCGGTGAGTCAAGAGCGGGTCAGAGGAGGAGCTGTTGCAGGACAGAGATGACAGTTGCTCTTTAAAAAATTTTAAAATTAAAAAAGCCTTTTTACAAGTGATTTAAATCATTTTAAATTGTGACTTAAATCAACTTGATTTAAATCAAATCCACCCTGGCGCCAACTGAATCTTATATTGTTAAAATTGTTCTGTCTGTAATCTCCAACTGGGTGATGTATCATAGGGCAACACTTCTTGAACTAAGGAACTTCACATGGGCTATCTTACAGAATGTGTTCAAAACCTGGGACTCATTATTCTTATGGGATTGAAATTTGACAAAGTTGTTGCTGCTTCAGCATCAATGTGCTGCAGTAGTCAGCCATGGTCACAAGATAATCAACTCCAATGCTCTCTTCCACCTTCTCACAAGTCAATAGAGAAGTTCACAGGAAGTCTAAAGTTAGTCATGATTGCCAGCCCTCCCTGACAGCTTCCCAGAAGCAAAGTCAGTGGGAAGGGCATGCAGGTGTGCTAGTGGAGGGGGCATGGGGGTGCAATGAGGATTGGGGATGGTGCACAGAGGTGCAGCTCAGGTTAGATGCACAACTAGCCAATTGGGGGGGGGACAGGGGACAAAGAGGCATTGGGGAGGTGGGGAAGAGTTACTTGAGCAACTTGCTACGGTTTCCCCACTGGCTTTATCCCTGCAAGCTTTCCACAAGGAAAATCGGGGAAAGTCAGCAGGATGTTGGAAATTTCTCCTGCTTCCATTGCTTTTTTGCCCCGGGCATTCAGGTAAGTAAAAATTTCTGAAGTGACACAATTGAAACAATGATCCAACAGGAGATGTGTTCTCTAATTATAAATAATACCCTATCCCAAATATGAGATAAGATCGTTAATGTGCTTAAACAGAAAGAAGCCTTCCAAACAATCAAGCCACTCAATGGTGTATGTATTTTGAAAGAATTTGCTAAATGTAAACTTTCCCAACATATATAGTATACATACACATACACTTATTTTCTTCTTTCTAAAAAATCTTTTTGGTAATGATACTTTCTTCCCTTGTGCAAATCGTGGTGTTTTGTACAGGATGATTACAAGGCTCCCATTACACCTTTTAATTAGCACTCGGCACCAGGGCATATTTGAGTCCCAAGCAAGGTTGACTCACCTCTGTATAAGTTATTTTGTCAGGGAAGAGAAAGGGAGAGAATTATGTGAAGTCAAGTGCCAAAGAAACTGCCGAGGGGATTGGAGGGAGAAGGAGAAAGCTGAGAGAAAAGATGTGTTAAGTGCTACCTCTGGGGGTTATTTCTGGATACGAGAACACCATGTGGAGATCGCACTGTTGATTCTACTGTTACGGGGAAAGGCACTCAGTTCTCACTCTTTTTCCCAAGCTATGGTGGAATTTGGTCTTAGCTAAAGGAAGGTTTTATATCAATAAGCACCCTCAACTGAAACACTAATTTAATTTGAAGAACAAAAAGGAGAAGCGTAGTCATCCAACAATTTGGATGTGCTAATCTGGATGTTACTTCTGCAACAAGCAAAAGAGAAAAAGGACATAATTGGTTCTGTCTGCATCTAGGATTTTCACCAGTTAACTAGCCTAGTAACCTAAATATAAAATCATCCAAAATTGAACGGTATCAAGGATGCTCCAGAAACTTTATTCCGCCACAAGATAATAAACCTCAGGGTTTGAAGATCTCTGTCAATGTCACTTCAGTAGTGAAACGCATGTTAAGTTAATGTCTATTTCACTCCAGAGACTCAGTGTCCAAGCTTGTCTTCTCAACAAAACTGACATGAATAATGATGATGACATGAAATTGGCACTCATTTAATTATTTTAAAACAACACTGACAGAAATTTTACAATTCCCATTGGATAAAAACCTAACACTACAGGCAAACTCTTAGCTACAAGTAACCACTATCAGCAACCAAAGCACCACTTGACATAAGGCATTAATTACTCTATGTAATTAACTACTAGCATTAATGATTTTTAAGAAGCACTCAATCAGTAATTGAAGAACAAATATACTGAATAATATTAACCATGATAAATAAACACAGAATGTCCATGCTCAGCAATAAGTTATCTCTAACAGACAGTGGGAGTTATTGAAAATGGAAAAGAGATGTAGCTCAAACATCAAGCACTTGTTTTGCAGAAAAAGCTCCAGATTCAATTTTGAGATCTTTAGATAGATTTAAGAAAAATCCCTACCTGAACTCCCTTGCTTAAAACAAGTGGGCTCTACCATTGGCTTACATTGCCACATTCTGTAGTTTAATGCTCTTTTTTCAGCTTGCAATGGAGAGATGCTGACATACCTTAGGGGGATCTTTTATGAAACCCTTTAACACGTCATTCAGCATGTTTCAGGTGTATAATAGTGAGAATGACCTTGGGAGACAGAGGGAAGAACTGTAGCCAGAGGCTGTGAGCCTCTAGCAAGAATATGGTGTGGCAAACATCTCAGAAGGGACCCTCCCTGATTTACTAGGTTATAAAGAAGAAGGGAGGAGATTTGTATTTTCAGACTTGCAAGATTCTGTTACTGTGTCCTTACAATACAATAGAATTAGATCTGGGCATGTTTGCTGTCTGGACTATCTCACAAGACTGACAAGCTATTTGCATAAACAAAACACCTGTATTATATAGCTAAAAAAAAAGGATACCTAGACTTTTAAATCATTTAACTGAGACTTGTGGGGGGGATCCTTCCACAATACTCAGTAGGAGGGTCTCACCACCCTGCTGCTTCAGGACAGCCTCTCAAAATCAAAATCATCTGTTCTTTTTCATGATCCAGAAACTTCATCTGTAAGTGCAGCTGGAATACTTATCTACGCATTCAACAAATCAGAGTATACATCAAATAAAATAGATAAGGAAGACTGGAAGGATTCAACAATCCAATGTACCTTCTGCTTGGCATGATTTTTCCCCCCTTTTACAGCTTATTAAGCTGGTGAAGCCCTGACCTAAGCACTAAATTTATAAAGCTGCATATTAGCTTTAGACAGAAATTTATCTTGGAAGGTTAATTGAAAAAGAGGGAGAACAAGCAATCCTTTCCTAATCTATTCTTCCAGTAATACAGAATTTTATGGCAACTGTTTCCATGGCCTTATAGTGTTGCGTCAACCATCAAGTCCATCCTGCCACCACTGCAATTAAAAGTATGTAATCTGGTAACAGTACATAAACTAGTGACCATCCTGCCCCAAACATTTCAGATTTGGTGAAGGGAAATGAGAGATGTTAACTGTATTCTCCCAACCCCAAGCAACTTCCCTCAATAATTCAAATGAGAAAGTGTCCTTCTGAAAACCTGAGCCCCTAAGTTTTTCCTGTTCACATCACCATGCAAATTCATTTTAATAATCGCCTGTTGTATTAGGTTCTCAGCACAAAAGGGAATTGAGACAACCAGAGAAAGCTCAGCATCCTCAAAAAAAAAAAAAAAAAAAAGAGAGAGAGAGAGAGAGAGAGAGAGAGAGAGAGAGAGAGAGAGAGAGAGGGAGGGAGAGAGAGAGAGAGAGAGAGAGAGAGAGGGAGAGTAACTAGTGTCCTAGGTGAGTGGGAGCTTGAAGCCTGAGAGTTGGGAGCGAAAAGAAAGTCTGATTAATCTGAAATTCAAAAACATTCACTTAATAGAGAAACAGATCTTTTTCTCATACTCCAACTGCCTACAGACATGAGATAACAAAGACATCTCTCTTTAGAGAAACATGTCACTCCACAGTGTAAGTACATCTTGTTCCAATATGCTCAGTCTGTGTATACATACCATGTTTCCCCAAAAATAAGACCCTGTCTTATATTTTTTTGAACCCCGAAATAAGCGCTTGGCCTTATTTTCGGGGAGGTCTTATTATTTTGTGGTGCGTGGAGCAAAATGGGGCTCCTCTTGCCGTCTTACCTGATTTCCAGCTCTATGTTTAAATATTTTCAGGGAGGCTTATTTTAGCGCATGCGCTCAAAAGCCCAATTGGGCTTATTATCAGGGGATGTCTTATTTTCAGGGAAACAGGGTATAAGTAACTAACCTACAATAAGCAAGACACAGGAACACAAGTGGACTCAAGGTAGACCTCTCCTATAGGGTCTCTTGCCCCAACGTTAAACCTAAGTTAAAGACCTAAAGGTTATATTTAAGAGAGCAGAGCAACTTAAGTCCCTGGGGCTTGCATACATAACTACTCTCAAGAAAGACAGTGGTAGCCTGACCCATTTACTGAAGCAGAACAATGCTAGCAGGTGGTATTAATGTTAAGTTATAAAAATCTGGATTAATGCTAGATGGCAGCAAAATGCTATCTTCCTGATATTTGGTCAGTAGGTCATCTGATCTCAGTCCCACATTCCCTGCCATTCACTTCTACTTGCACTTTTTTTTTCATCAATCATACTGCCATAGGAAAAAGCCTAGCTTCTTCTGGGGGCACGAGTTTGCCCTCTAGTAGACTACAACCAGCTTTGGGTTTGTTTGCTTTTTAAAGGCCAAAAGCACCCTTGCTTTGACTCCTTTTATGCTGACTAAATGAGTTAATCACCTTGGCACAGGTAAGATTTGAGAAGGCCATCAAAGCTCTGCATTGCTTATATCTTATCAAAAGAGGTTAATGAAAGTTAAAGCTCAGGTATACAGAACAGAGGCTAATCAAGAACTGCCTGTTTTAGAAGTTACTACTGAGGGTGGTTTCATTATGAACAAAGAAGTGAATGAGTTAAGTATTTACACATCCACTTCAAAGGATCTACAGTGCCATTTATCTCTATTATCTACCATTTTCATTTGATTAAAGAAAAGGAAAAACCAGAAGGAAGGAAGGCTGAAACAACTCACTGAAGAAATTCCCAAGAGACCCGTTTCCTATATTTGGTGAGATTTCCTGGGACAATCAAGTATAGGAGAAAGGACAGCCAAAGCAAAATTAAGAAAGCAGTTTTTGACCTTAAGAATAGTTAAGTTAAAGCAATACCAAAGGGAAACACATAATTTGTATGATGAAGATTCAAGTTCACACTGGGGTATTTGGGATTAAAAGTTAAAAGAGAAGTGATACGAAAGTTCTGTTGAGAGAATGCAAAGCAATGCTAGACAGAATTAAAAGTATTTTCAAATGGACAAGAAATTGATCTGGAATTAGGCAGTTTCACACCTTAAGGGTGGTTCTGATGCATAAAATTACAACCAATATTGCTCCTGGCTTCTAAAGAAAACGGTTCTCGGCATCCATAGGACAATTTTAGACCAGCAAGCCAATTCCACTGACATTTCTCTGATAAAATTTATCTTCTGCAGTGATGAGTCTTATTTTCAGAATTTTTACTTTTGAAATACATCTGCTGCAATTCTGACATCTGCAAGGCTACAGATAAAAGGAATTTCCAAGATATAAAACAATGTAGTGGGTAAACTTGTTTGGACCAAACTATGGATAGAAGAAGATTGGGATACCAGACCACTCCATTATTCTGTATTTGATAGACTATCTGCAAGTTACAAGGAAAAATGTTGTACCTGAGTTTCAGTCTGGGAAGTCCAGCTACAATCAGGAGTCTGCAATGCTTAGGCAGCAATCTTGGTGGCTTTGTAGTATGTGCCTTGTATCTCTGTTCATTCTTCCAGTAGTTTTTTCTAATGCCTAAGAAAGTCGCCTAAAGGGTTTTTTTTTTCCCCCTGACTTGTCTGCTGCTGCTTTGGGAAGCATAGCAACCATAGAGTGCGTTTCACACTCCAGCAGAGAAACAGAGAAAAACTATTCTAACTCGGCTTTTCAAACCTGACACCCTCCAGTTATGTTGCGGCTGTCAGCTCTAATCTCTTCTGATTCCATTTTAAGGAAGCCTCTTGTTAACCACGATGAGAATAACTGTTAACTCCTCCTCTCTCACAACAACCCTGTAAGGATGTCCATTTGAGTACTGCTCCACTGTTATATTTCAAATAATATGTTACATGGGGGCAGTGGTGAAATGTAAAATATGTTACTACTGGTTCTGTGGGCGTGGCTTGGTGGGGGGGGTAATGTGACTGGGTGGGTGTGGCCAACCTTTTTTTTTTTTAACTTTTAAAAGCATTTTTTCTACAACCTCTTCGGTAGAAAAAATGCTTTTAAAAGGCTCTGACGATCCCAGCTGAGCTGCACGATTATCAGAGGCTTTTTTTTTTTAACTTTTAAAAGCATTTGTAGAAAAAATGCACGGCTCAGCTGGGCATCGGGGGGGGGCAGGAATTTCTGCTACAGTTCTCCGAACTACCCACCGCCATCGCTACCAGATCGGGTGATCCGGTCCAAACCGGGAGCATTTCAGCCCTGCATGGAAGAGAGAAGACTGGATTGTCTAATTTTTTTTAAAAAAAAAACTGCTATCAGAAGGTACACTTTTGATTATAGCAGCAAAGATGGGCAAGGTTTTCTAACCTTTCTTCTGGGTGCGTTTCCAGTCAAAATGGTACCAAGCAGCACCAGGCTGCAGGGATTAGCAAATATGTACATACAGTGCAGGGAGCAAAGTATGCACTCCACCTCAAGGCTGAATTTCTGTGTTAAGAAACAATAGTGGGAAAAACTGGCTGTAAGAGGCAGCATTGGCTTTGCTCACTTAATGAGTTCATACAAAAGCAAATTTTGAATCGAAGGCTTTGTAGGCTCAAGAAAGCAGGTGTTGCAATTTAGCAACTGATAATAAAAGGACTTTGCCCTTCTCTTCTTTATTCATACCAAGATATTTGAGCTTTGACCGTTAACTAGTAAGAAACAAAAATGCTATTGATTTCTACAGCTAGAAATCTAAGCCCATATATAAAAAAGTGAATTTGAATCACTCCTAATAAGAGCGATCAACATTATGCTGATGCTCAATATAGCACAGCATCAGTAGATACAGACCTTCACATAGAAATGGTTCACGTAATACATATAACTTTTGGTCCTGCCAACCAAGGGAAGCAGTTGGAACACTCTACAGTTGTGACCTAACAAATGTGATGGACTTCAGTGTCCATTATCCACGCTGCCTAGAGATTATAAAAAGTCCAATGTATCTGAAAAACACCAAGTTGGGAAAGGTTGTGCTTGAACCATCTGGATTCTCTGGATCAATTTTCCACAAGCTGCAGAAAACCCTTCTTCTCTATTTAGCTGGAGAAGCTGCAGGCCTCATGCAAGTTTCCCCCAATCTACTTTGATGTGAAGGCACACCAACTGGCCTTTTCATTTTCTTTTATACCCAGCATCTGAGACCTGTCACCACTCTGTACTACCTTCTACAGTAAATGCTGAAAGAGGGAGGAACAAAGGCAGCTAGGAAACAGATCAAATTAAAATCTCCAGCCTCCCACATGGCACTGACTCCTACACACCTCCCTGCCAGCCATAAGCTCTTCTGACGAGCTGCAACTTGAGAGGCGGTAATGGGAAGCATGAGCTGTTACCATAGGAAGCACACTTAAAGGAAACATTCATTCCTTTTTAAGAATGTTTACTGGTGATGGGAAAGTAGGAAAAGCAATGGTGCAATGTTTCATATGATTTAACTTGACAATATCTCCACCAGCAGACGTTTCCCCAGTAAACCTTTCAGAGCTGGGAGACTGAATTAGTGAGTTACTAATCCCTGAATTACTGTTCCCATAAGGGCATACTGGCATGGGCATAAGTCCTCAGGCAGAAGTGAGTAACTACACAAACCAGAATATCTATTCACTGTGGCTTGTACCAATGAGCAATTGTGCACATTACTGTATAAGATTGGTATTTGTTCAATACTCAAGGTCTGCAGCTAAAATATATAAAAGTAAAGCCATAGATTTGCATTTCATGAAATGGACAAGTTTTAAGATGACACAATATACTCTGATAAAGCATACAAATGATTCCTTATGTGCCATCAGGTTAGGGTTGACTCGATGACCACATAGGATTTTATCTATGGTAAACTATCCCTAACCTAGTTCTTCCAATACTGCACCAATTACCACTATAACCAATCCATCCACCTTACTTTTGCTTGTCCTCTTCTTCTCTTTCCTTCTACTTTTTCCATTAAAGAAGCATTAAAGCCTTCTCCAGAAAACTAGGACTTTGCACAATGTGCTCAAAAAAAGGTATCTTATGACATGAGTTGGGCTGAAAGTGAGTAACTGATCCAAGGTCACCTTTCATGGTTAAGGAAGGACTTGAACTCATGGTCTCTCAATTTCTAGCCTGGTGCCTTAACAGCAATAGCACTTAGACTTATACACTGCTCCATAGTGCTTTATAGGGGGGAAAAGGAGGAGGAAGGTGTGCTGAATATGTTCATCACCTTATTTGTAAAAACAATAAAGGATATAAATAAACAAATAAACAAATAAATGTCATAGTCATAGATACTTCCAAAACCATACACAACATTTGTAAGGACAAAACGCAAAAGACACATGGTGCAGGTAAAACTATCTCTGATGAGGACAGAACTGCCAAATTTACACTGAAATATGGATATGCTCCAATTTGTCTATCATTTGAGTTATCAGAATGAATCAGATGAAGATCACAAACTATTCAGACATTTTTAAACAAATAGCAACTAGCCAACCAGCTATAACAGAATTTTTATAAAGGCAGTGGATTCAAGTTTAAGACCAAAAAAAAAAAAAGCAAAAGCTGCTAGAACCATAATGCTTCTTAACAAATCCATAGACACAAAAGGGAATAGGGGAATAAACTTAAGATAGGTATATATGAAATTTATTCTCCAATTTAAAAAAAAATCTGTACCTCATTTTAATCCTTTAAAAATGGTAACAAAAGTTCCCTTGAATAGAATCCATCATTTGCATTCTGTTTTCTAGAGAGACAAAAGCAAATCTATATTCTGCTCTCCATGTATCAAGTTAAAATTATATGACATTAAAGGGAAAATAATCTACCTCCAACCATTTTTCCATGGTCATGACGCATTCTGCAATTACAAAAATGGAGCCAGCCAACTTGCTTAAATACAGAGAAATCTGTCAGATTAATTCGCACTGGCCATTTTATTCAGGTGTAGAGAAACAATTTAAGATTATTGTTGTCTGTGACTCAGAGGTGTTTCTAATGTCTGTCTCAAGGTTTTCTCCGCTTAAGACACCACTGTACATTCTACATTAGACAGAAGGGAGGGAGGGAATAAGGGAGCTGGGGAGCCTCTAGGAAGGTTGTTAAGGGAAACTTTTCCATCTAAGGCATTGGTATGCTTCTTCAAGCATCTGCAACAAATCATCTGAAACCTCAGTCTTTAGTGCTGCTGCAAGTGAAACTGGGGACAGTGGGGAAATGACACTGCCAGTGAGTGTACAAAGCTGGGTGGAGAAGTTAATTTTGTAAACCAAAACCAACTGAGCAATTATTTCCATTCCACCAAGACCTAATGCCAGCTCTGGGTCAAGACTGCTCATAATATCCATCAGGCAGATGTAAGATGGGTTGAAGAAAAGAGGAAATGGATTGGATGCTGAAGAAGAGGTTTCATACTCAGATCTATTACCCAAGATGAATCCATTGCTCCATACAAAAACCACTTCCCTCTTTCTACCTCTGAAGGAACATTTGTCTATAAATTCATGTATCATGTAGCCATGATTTCTATAACCACTGCTTGGGTTGTAGTTTCCAATGCATACAAAATTCCACTCAACCTTATATCTTGGAATAATATATGAACTCTATCCTTGTCTTTTTTTAAAGTCCATACATTCTCTGAAATAGGGAACCCTCCATTATATATACAATGGAACAGTTCCAGTGTTTCACATTCTAAGAAAGCATTTGAGTTTCTTGAATGTGTGTGTGTGTGTGTGTGTGTGTGTGTGTGTGCGCGCGCGCGCACACACACACATTAAAGAGCAGGAAATTGAGATATAAACACTTACTGAAATCTTACTATTCATTGTAAATTAGTCTCATTTATGCTATCATTTCATCCTCCACACCTCTCCATTATTAGGTAATGCAAGTTTAAAAGTCTAAGATTGCATGAAGTATTTTAAAAAGTGGCCCCTTTTATACAATATATATTAGTAGCAAAACAGACAAGTAGAAGAGACAAATCCCCTGGCAAGGAATCCATTGTGGTGCACTCTGGTTTTAGAATCAGCCTGATTAAACCCTTTCCAAAGAATGGAACACAGCCTTTCAGGAGGACCTGACAGGATTTAAGAAATCAGGATATTCTACTTCTTTGTTCATCCTGACCTTGGTTTTGCTCTGTGAACAGCTCTTGAGATCAGTTGGGAAATTAAATAGAGAGGAAACTACAGGGTGTCCTGCAAATATAGGTTAGTTTGGACAAATTATTACTACCTCAAATAGCTTGCACCATTTTTAAAAATATAAAGTAGAAATACATAAAAAGTAAAAACTCTGGAAGTACATACTACTCATTTTTAATTACTCATTAATATAAGGAAAAGTAAAAAAAACAACAAAAACATGAAAAATGACACCAGCAATGGTTAATTCCATGCTGTTGCCAAAGACAATGAATGGATGTATCTATGATGTTACCAGGAATCAAGCTCAATTAAGCTTTTACTATAAAAGAAGATTGATTTATTCCCTTTGTAAATCGTCAAATCAACTAAAGACTCAGACTTTTAATATGACAATCAATATCAAAACATCTACAGGATACAATCAAAAATTTAAAATGCCCATGTAAAAAATGCAGGGGGAAAATAGAGCTGAAGCACTCAGTCAATTAGTAGTACAAAATACATAAAGTAATAAATTTACTCCTAACAGTAGTAATATAGATGATGAGACACAACCACCAAATTCTCCTTGGAAGAATTCAAACATGAGTAGATTCTAGTAGGCTATAATAGATGGATATATAAAAATATTCTTGAAATTAAGTAGAAATTTCCTGATTTTAGAGTCAATTTTTGCCTTTTTTGTAATTTTATTAAACATTAAAGAAAATAACATTTTAAGAGAATGGAAAATAAAACAAACGAACAAAGGATTTCATGAAGATTATAACTTTCCAGTGAAACATAGTTGTAAATGCAGAAAATACTGCATTGCTTTAACAGATTAAACAGTGAAATGTTTAAGACTTCACTGTTTAAAAGAGTTAAGATATATGAGCCAGCAGTGTGCAGTGGCAGCTAAAAAAGCCAATGCAATCCTAAATTGCATTAACAGAGGAATACAATCAAGATCACGTGAGGTACTACTACCACTCTATAAAGCCTTAGTAAGACCACACCTAGAGTACTGCATTCAGTTTTGGTCACCACACTATAAAAAAAGATGTTGAGACTTTAGAAAAAGTGCAGAGAAGAACAACCAGGATGATTAGAAGACTGGAGACTAAAACATATAAAGAACGGTTACAGGAACTGGGCATGGCTAGTCTAGTGAAGAGAAGGACCAGGGGAGACATGATAGCAGTGTTCCAATATTTGAGGGGCTGCCACAAAGAGGAAGGGATCAAGCTATTTTCTAAAGCACAAGGAATAATGGATGGAAACTGAACAAAGAGAGATTTATCTGGAAATGAGAAATTTTCTGACAGTGAGAATAATCAACCAATGGAACAGCTTGCCTTCGGATGTTGTGGGAGTTTCATCATTTGAGACTTTCAAGATAAGATTGGACTGCCATTTGTCAGAAATGGTGTAGGGTCTCCTGCTTTTGGGGGGGGGTTGTACTAGATGACCTACAAGGTCCCTTCCAACTCTGTTAATCTGTAATCTGTAAAAATGAAGACCAAGAACTACGAACTATTTTCTTGCTTTTAATAAAATTAATCATGAACTTGACTGATTTAATCATGAACTTGATTAATCAGTATCAGTTTTCTTCAAAAGTGGAACATAAAGGAACTGACAGAAATCAGTTATTGTAATGCAGAATAATTTTCAAATAATAGTAAAAAGGGAAAATGAAAAGAAGCCTGCAATTAAATCTGTATATCAAGAATAGGTAACATTTAACCTACCAGTTGTGTTGAAATTCCAGTTTCTATCAGGAATGGTGAGGCAAAAAGTAATTTCTAATTCACTTGGAGAACCACATGTTATAGTCATTCCTGCTGTACCACAACAAGCTTAAAGTCAGGCTAAACAATAAACATTAAAACCTACACTGAGAAAAGTTTGAATAAAGACACAAACTCTGGTCATTAAAATTAGGTAATTAGAATTCAATGGGAACAATAAGACCATACAGTACACAGTAGCCCAGTACTATCTATTTTCTCCTCACTGTTCCATCACACTGGAGAACAAACACTTGCAGATAAGAACTCTACTTGTCCAGACAGTCTGTGCAATTTAAAATTCTACATCTACATATTTAAAGCATCACACTGCACAAATTACTTCTCCAAAGTACGGAACCAACAGAGTTAGCAATAGCAGTATGAACAGTGAAAGAGGAGTCACTGCACACACATACACAGCATTTTCAGTTTACAAGATAAAACAATACAAACCACCCTCAAAATTTGTGTCAGAGTATTACCTATATTCTCCATAAAAACTGAATGGATAAAGAATGGTGGCAATTTTAGAAAACAGAATCTATGTGGAAGCAACCAAACTCAATTTCCTATTACTGTAACAGCAAGCTAAGACACAGGTGAAATATATAGAAAAACAGATTGTGGGAGTTTTCTCCCTAATCAAGTTTAAATTGCTTATGGCTGCTGTTGTCCCTGGCCAGAGAAGCTAGTTTTTAAATTTTGATATCCTCCAAGCGTTTTGGAAGTTATACTTCAAACTATTCTGACAGGTATCAGGTTGGAAAAAAATGGTCATTAAATTCTTGATCTCATGGATTAAACAAATTATGATACAGTACAAATCTTTTAGGAATATATGAAATAGCCTTAATCTAATCACTAACGTACACATGATATAGAGTTTACCAGTGAATTCAGGTTCTTTCAATTAAAAATAGCTGTGCTGAAGTCTCTTTTTTATGAGAACCGGTAAAGAAGGGGAAAATTAACCCACCCTCACATCTAACTAATTCGCATTTCCCATCTTTTTATGCAGTTCAAATTACCCCCTGCATAAAATGTTATTCATCTGACTGACACTTGTATTTTCCCAAAGGGCAAATAATACAGAATGCATGTAGTTAAGAAAATATAATGGGGAAAATAAAATCCATTTGATCTAGCACAGCTGCTCCAATAAAATTTGGAGCCCCCAGAGCTGTTTTTAAAGTGGAAAATAAATTTTAAAAAATCAAAGTGATCATTGATACGGGTCTGTGTAATTTTTTGCTTCATTTTTCAAATAGGCCATTACTTTATTACTTTATTTAACCTAGTATTGTTTACTCCAGCCTTCATAAATCTGATGCCTTGTAAAGAAGAGATTGAATCCAGTGTGGGAAGTGAAGTTCCCCAAGCCTTCTACAGAAACCACCTTTCAAGAGATCTGGCTTTTATTCTTGTTCCAGTACAACAGAGAGATGGATCCACTATTTCTGTCACCTCCAAATTAGGCTAACAGTACTGTCCTTCCTCTCTCCTAGCTCCCCAATTAAACAACCACTCAAAGACAGAACACAAATTGCTCAGAACAGAATGAATAAACCTAATAATTATAGTGCTGGGAGAAAAGCTGAAGCAAGCCAAAGAGTCTTTGAACTCAACAAACAGACAAACCTTGACATACATGTAGAGCTACATTCAGCAAAGGCCAAGGAGACAGATAGTTTGAATGCTACCCATTTTGCCCATACAAACACACTGATGAAAACCCATACCTGGCAGTTTAGTGCCACACCCTTGGCCCCACCTCTAGTTGGTTTATTTCCCAAGCATGTCTCCTCAAAGGAAAAATAAAATATGTTTTCAAAGGAGGTACTTGCATTCTGGCAAGAGTTGATTGTTATAACTGTTTGGCTAGAGATCCCCTACTTTAACCACAGCTTCGCCTATGATTTAATCTGACATTCTAAACAGGTCTGGTGCAAACATGCTTTCTAAAAGCAAACAGCAAGACTGAATTGCATGGGGTGTTAAGCTCTGAATCTTCTGGTAGCAACCCTGGATGAACAATCAAAAGGACTCTTAAACCAATATCTTCCTGGGTGCTCTTCTTCAGCTGAGAGCTATCTCCTCTTTGACTAAGTTGTCAGAAGCTACATGTCAGCAATGAACAGAACCAAAGCAAAAAGTAGGTCGGCAGATGCCTTCCTTCCTTCTTCTCACTGCAAACTCAGTGAGCTGCTGGCAGAAAGAAAGATCATTCTTGCCTCAGGCCTGAATCAACCACTTACAGAGAGCATTTGAAATTTTACTGAGGGATATAGCAAATAAAGGCAGGGTCTACATGTGGTTTAGGGTCACAGAAGGTCCATTCCTGCTTTTGGCTACTCTTAGTTCCTAATTACAACATGGTGATGGTGAGTGAAATATCTTCCATACATGAAATCTGCAAAGTTAATAATATTGAATGGTATTTATTTCATAAAATAAAAATGATATCACACAGATATCTAGAAACAGAATATTTGTTCCCATAGCATAACATCCTGCAAACTGATGCCACTACCGTATGAGTCTAACAAATTTCTTATATCTGTCTCCTAGAATGTTAATGGATCACTTGCATTCATGTCACCAAGCACCGCCGTGTAACACAGGATCATGTCAAAAAGTGGCTCATGAGTGAAAGAGTTTAAGAAGACGGACAGAAAACACACAAAGATCAGGAATGGGAGAAAGTACTACAATTCAGGTATTCTTCACAGTCCATTTAACAAGAAAGCTAAAGCCAAACCATTTGGCAAAATCTTATTTCTCTCCAGAGTAAAACCCCAGAGTGAGTTACACAATTGCTGGTGCAGTATCTTTTAAGAGGTTCCAAAATATTAATCCTTCTTCTTTCATCATTATACTACACACACCTGTAGAATAGATACAAGTAAGAAATAATTCAGCTGCAGACCAGGCCATCATACTTTAATTGCAATCATGTCTGCTTTAAAGTGACTGTCTCTCTCACAGCTTGGTGCCTGCCAGATGTGCAGGGGCTGCATTCCCAGCTAGATGGCCACTCGCCATGCCACACTAAAGGAGGAGTTGGGGAGTAGTAGTCCCAGCACATCTGGTGGAAGCAGCAGGACAGATGCTGGTCTGTCATAAAGTGCTTTCCAACCACACAAAGGTAGTGAGCCAAGGAAACATACTGCCCTTCCAAACCTAGCCACATGTTCTGCCCTGAAAGTATTAACAACCACATGGGTATCAGGATTACTCATCTGTGCAATACTATAGAGGACAGAAAATAACCAGGAAGAAGAAAAAGACAGAGGGAAAACCAGACAGAAGTGAAGCTTTCTACATTTTAGAAGAAATCTGTAACTTTAAAATAAAGAAACAGAACTTCAGGAAAAGCCAAACAACTATATTTTATCATGCAAACTTATTTCTTTAAAATAACAATAGGTAAAATAACAATGATTTGTTAACAATGGGTTAACAAATTGATTAAAATAACAATGGGTATTTTGACTTTTGCAACTTACCTATTTGACTTTGGTTACACAGATAATTTGCTGCTTGTGATCATTCTATGATAGGCATACATTTGAGAACTGGCTACCAGAACTGACTAAAAGCAGCATTGGTGTCATGGAAAGATTCTGGCAAGCATTGCCTATTTATGCAAGCCTTTTACAAAATCTAGATGGCAATTTGCTCTCCAAAGGAAAGTGGATGGAAAATGTAATGTGTTGCATAGGTAGGTGGAGTAGGACTGAAACTGTCTTTTAACCCTTAAAATGATTCTTGCTCGCAACATTTTTCTCCCTGTGGAGTTTGGTTCCTCAATTCCTTGGAGAAAATAATTATTTCCATCTGGCTATAGCAGCAAGAGAAGGGAAGGCCTACTCTGGGATTTTCCTAAAAGACAGGTTGCCATTGGGCCACTGGGCCTCCTTCAGTTATTATTCCATAGCAGCTGTTCCTCACCATTTTTTCCTTCTCTTTTCACCATAATTGTTTCCTTGAGTATTATATCTTTTACTGGTAACCTCAAGAATAGATAATGCCTATTCAGAAGCCATTCTGAAACCCCTCTGATTGAAGACCACATTAAAATTATTGCAATAAATACATACACAAAGATACAATTGGAGGGTATCTACTAGAACAAGGAACTGATCCCAGTTTGCCTATGCCCGTGATGGCGAACCTATGGCCTGCGTGCCAAGGGTGGCATGCAGAACCCTCTCTGTGGGCACACGCACCGTAGCCAGCTGCTCTTCTGGTTTCCAGCATGCACATGCGCGCTGGTCAGCTGGTCTTCACTAATGCTGGAGCACTGGAAAACGGCTCAAAAAATAGGCCTTTTTTTGGGCCTTTTTCTGGGCCATTTTCAGACCATTCTTCGGGCTGTTTTCAAGCCATTTTCGGGCCTTTTTCAGGCCATTTTTAAATGGGACAGAAAAAGGCCAAAAAACAGACCATTTTTCAGGCCGTTTTTGGCCCGAAAAACAGCTTGAAAATGGCCGAAAAAAGCCTGAAAACAGCCAAAAAAGAGACATCCATGTGCCAGTCAGTTGGTCTTTGGGTTTTTGGCATTCTGGCGCACGCACATACATTCCGGTTTGGGCACTCAATGCCAAAAAGGTTCACCATCACTGGCCTCTGCTTTAAAACCTGAGCTTTTCCTCTCTCCCCACTTTGTGGGGCTTGATAAATTCCTGTCTTCAGCCCCTGTCTGGTTTGATTCACGCAAAATCCTGATGTCCGAGTATTAACTATGGTCCAAACAGCCTGCAACAAAGCTGTGATAAAATACTCTCCATTAGCTTCAGGAATGAGCCACTTATTTATGAGCCAACGAATACAGGTCTGCAAAAACACCCACTGATGGATTTAAATATGGCAAAAAAGCATATTTTTTGCCCTCAGAGCAAAAAATAACCCTCAGAACAGACAAGTGCATCCTGATTACAGTCACCAATGGACCATCTATAAAAATAGAAAGAGAACATAGGCTTTGTTGCTTTTTCCTAGCTTTTACTACCAAATCCATTTTAAATCTTCACCACCACGCAGTAAGTGAATTGCGGGGGAACCAGGGCAAACTTCTTAAATAATAAATATTTCTGTGTTCAGCTCTCAGAAAAAAGGAAGGAGACATTATTTTTATTTTCACTATTCAGGTTGCTGCTTCTTGCTGGGAGATCCTTGGGAGGTCCAGTAGCCAGAATATGTAGATTGTTTAGCCATGCCTGGGGATACACCATGAGGAAGCTAATCTGCATTGCACCCCAGACAAAATATATTTGGTATATTTGGCGGGCGAGTATTGCAGCCCTGTATGGTTAAAACAGAGCTCCCACAAAAGCAGTGGATACCCAACTTAATCACACTATAAGGTTAATATAAAGAACTATTAAATAGATACCTTCTGAATGGCTACCATTACTATCTAATATCACAACCCCACATCTATAAGACAATTAGCCTTAAAAAGGGAGTGGCAAAAATGTGAGGTATTATTATTATTACATAGTATTATTACACAGGGATTGTCATGATCAAATATTCAGAGTCAGACTCAAATCTTGGAACCTATCATGGAAACCTGGAAACAATTAAAAGATTTTGACTTTGAGAGAGCATGGTGTCAGGAGTGGGTAATTTTTAACCCAGATCTGTTTAATTTAGTGTCTAATCCAGTACAATGCCCCTCTGGCTTTGATCTCCCAAGGAAAACCTGGACAGTGGTCAACCGGATCTGAGCCAACCAGGGCAAGATTGGAAATATAAATGACAATATAAATGTAATATAAATATAAATATATGGGGAATATAAATATAAATGGGGGCTGGTTGATAATCCTGACTGTGACTGTGGGAACGTCCCACAAATTTTACATCGTATTAAGATGGAATGCCCCCTCAGAAGGTTCCCTGGATCCCTGCATGAAATATATTATCTTGAGGACACGGCTGTCCAATGGCTAAACAATCTAGGTATCTGCGCATAGGTTTAGCCACTCCAGTAACTGTTCATACATAATTGAATTGTACTCATAATTTTATTCACCACTCATACTGTGTGTATTTTTAAATAATTCACTGCTGATATTTTGTATTTTTATATACATTTTATATACTGTTTTTGTGAATTTTTATGCATTAGTGCTGTATTCTGTTACGCCATATGAAACACACATACACATACCATACAATACATATAGCATTTATAAAAGAAATATAGTATGTGCGTATTCAGGGATGGACGGAGTGGCATAGATGTACATCTTGTATCTTTTTAAAGTACAGAAAAGGAATCTAGTCAACTCCTAGGCATTTCCTTCTTTTGCAAGTTGGAAGATCATACAGCAGACTGCAGCAAGCTCAGCAGTTGGGTCATTGTTAGTAGAATTCCTGGTAAAAGACCCTACAGGGCCATGTGGACATCCCTTCCAATCGGGGAAGCCTTTCAAATAATGAATAATGGACAATTCAGCTATTTCTATAATGACATAATTATAGACTACTAGGAATTTCTCTGCCTCCAAAAAGCAGGATCTCTCTCTTTCACCTGTGGCCTTGCAGAGTGGGAATCCTGGGATATGCAGTCAAAACACACCCACAGGGCATTGTTGTAGATTTCTGAACCTGTACACCTTATATCCTTTTACAGAAATGGAATATAGTCCATTCTTTTGGGATGTTTTAAAAATTGCAGCCAAGCAACAAAAATAAAATATCTCTATAATACCATACATTGCCTTAGAAAAACACAGGAATAGTTACACTCAATAAAACTCAAAGAGTGTATATACTAATGGTTACTAGATACATGTATCTAGTAACCATTGTCAAAGATGGGAACTTTGTGCTCCCATCTTTAGCCTCAAGTTTTGCATGCTATTGTAAAAACTTAAGAAACAAATACCCCTAAGATACAAAATGCATGTATGTTTGTGTGTGTGGGCAAATATAATCAAAACAGAGGTGGTTCAAATCTTCAACAACCCAATGGATAAGTTGTGAAAAGTTATATAGCTATTTCTGCTACATAGGTTGCTCCATCCATATACTATATACACAACAATTCTTGCTTTAGTTTTCTGCCTTAGTTTTAAAAGGCCCCAGTATGTCTAATACTGGACAATTTGAAGGAACCATAGAGACTTTTGAATGAACCGTAATCATTATGTCTCCGTAGCTTACCTCTTAGTTAGCCTTTTCTTTTGAAATTTCATAGAATGTTTGTTATTCTACTTTCCTCTGAAAATGAAGTTGTAAGAGCCAACCAGAAAAAAGATATTTAATTTAGGAAGCTGGGAATCTCTTACTCTTTGTAAACTCTTAATTACACAAATGCAGATGTTGTTGATTTTATTTTATCTATAATTGGGTTTCTATTCTACATCCCTCATGCTTTATGCCATTAGGATGAACAATGATCAGACTTCTGTGAAAGCAATACCACAGCACATGGAATTATGCTTTTCCATGCTACCATAGCTAGTGAAATCATGTGAGTTGTTTCCAGCAAGGTGATTTTTGTGCTGCAATCATGTTCCACTTCCACCTCAATTGTTTGTCTTCCTTTGAAATACTAAAGAATTGATTGGGGGTGGGGATTCATAAAAAGAAACCAAACAAGAATCTTGGAAATAAAGGAATGAATTATTTTAATTCCATAATTATAATTTGACAACTTGACATTTGAAGCTTGCCTAGGAAATGACATATCCAATATCCTTGCAACTCTGTTTGAAACCTTTCTTGCAACTTTTTAAATTTTTCTTTATTATTAAATTTATTTGTCACCCATCTTACAGTTCAAGATGACTCTGAGCATCCTATCAGTGCATGGACAGAGATGGGCATGCCTCAATATGCCCATGTAACACCTCTGCTTCACAAGCTATATTGGTTGCTACTTTGCTTCAAGGTGTAATTCAAGGTTCCGGTAATCACCTACAAAGCCCAACATGGCATAGGTCCTGTTTACTTGAGGGGCCACTTATCTCCCATAGTATCTGCTTGACAGTTTGATTTGGCAGGATTGACATACTCTGGGTTCCAACTATTAAACATCTTCCGTGCAGTGGTGGAATGCTGCCGGTTTAGCAACTGGTTCGGTGAATGCACGCCTTGCGCTTGTACACAGCGCTGAAAATGGATTATTATTATTATTATTTTGCCATTGTTGGTTCATTGTCTTGTGCTCTTTCCGTGTTTCTGTACTGTTCTATTTTTAAAATATTTTAACAACTGTTAACTTCCCAGAGTCGCTGGGAATTGGGCACTATATAAATTTAATGAATTATCATTAGTCATATTCAGGTCAAATTCTACTAATAATGTTAACATAAACTACGTTCTTTCAGCAGTATCTATCTGGAGAATAGATTTTTTGCTGAGATTTTATTATTGTTTTTGTTGATTCATAATGTATGTTATATTGCAGATATTTTCATTCACCATGGTAATAGTTATTCCGTCTTGGCCTTGTCTAGCTATGTCTTTTCATGGTAGAAGCAGAAATAATCTAGTCTTACACCAAATTATTATACTGCAATGCCAGGTACTACATGTAACCAATGGTATTCAAATAGAAATTATGTATGACCTCCAAGTGCATTGAATTGTTATTTGAATCCACATGAATAACCAGCAAAATTCCCTTTATGTGCTGTGTGGACCACTCTTAATGAATTCCTCTTAAGGCAATGCTACTTGAGACTAAAGAAGGCTTTCCAAGACACTTTGTTCCATATTCTGCTTTGAACAGCAGCAAACACTTAAACACAAAACTGAAAAGAATATACACCACTGCAAAGTAGTAGGAAAGATGACAAACATATGGAATTGCTATTGCCAACCTACAAACACTCCAGTTATTTTTGGCTGCAAGTGAAGTGATGCCTATTCTGAATTTCTTAGGGCTAAAAAAAAAAAATGACTGTGTCTTCCTCTTGCTAAAAGGTGTGAGCCAGCCATGACTGCAAGTGTTTTAGGAGGCAGCTGGATGGAAGACGTTTCATAGCTTTAAAGCCTTTTATGGTATAGTATAAACTGATCAATGGCATTAAAAGCTTTTTTTGTGGGGGTGGATGGGGAAGTAATCTGAGTAAAAAAGGGCTACTGAGAACAATTAAAAAACTAGAGGTGTCAAGAAGCACCATATAACATCTGTATTTAAAGCTGAATTCATCTTCAATTTCTAATACTCATCATACATAAAAGAGCCTCTTATTTTTTTTAAGAATTCTCATGTGCATATGCCCAGATAAGCCATTTATGTAATTATTTGTATTTTGGATAAAGATGGTAAAAATAACCACACACCTGACAACGGCAAAACCATTTTGGACTGAAAACAAAATGACACACAGCCTTTGTGCTCCTTCCAAGTTGTATGCTTACAGGAGAAAACGCTGCTTGGGGAAATGCAGTTCCACAGCACTTTCTCTGAAATGCTTGCACGATCAAAGGTTTCCTTGGCAATAGCTTTGATAAACTTGAAATGTTTTCCTTCCTTGGAATAATCAATGTCCAATTACCCTTGGAAGCATTATTTTATTGTTAATGAGTTCACCAGTCAAAATCCCACTGGGAGAGACAATAACCTGCTGCTTTTCCTGAATCACTACTGAACCTTCATGAATAAATAAAGAACTCAAACCCCCTATATTTTATGCAATCTATGCTTCTACCATACCATGTTCAGCTCCAAAATTATATAAATGTACAAAACAGTTCTTTATCTAGTCTCCCACCCCCATCTCTTCATTCTACAGATTTTATGTCTGCTGGTGATCTTAGAAAAAAAATGTAGCATAAAGTGGTCTGGGAATTAACATTCCTGGAAATAGCTTTAAGGTGGCTTCACACTTAAAATTTCTTTATAGAAAGACACTATAATAATAATTCAAGGGGGGGGGAGAGAAAATCTGTATATTCAAGTAAGCGGACTGCACTGGTACATTTCAGAGGACATATGAAGTGGAAGCCTGATATTAAAATTGCTATTCATGCAATCCTGACATGTAAAGCATTAGATGAGAACTGTATTGTGTATGTCCTCTGATTCCTCTTGCCTATAATTTAATGAAAAGAAGCAGGCCACCTTTTAAAAATCAGCCAATATATTGGGAATTTTGACAACTAAACTAAGATAGACCCCATCTCCTTCCCATGTGCGTTTTGATCAATTTTTTCTATCTTTGTCAATGTTAAACCAATTTTAATGTTACTATTTATTGTTTTAATGTTTTACATGGGTGTTTTTATTGATTGTAAGCTGCCTAAAGTCACCTCTAGGTGAGATGGACAAGCCTATAAGTTTAATAAATAAATAAATATAAACTAATGCCAAGGCCTTTTAATTGAAAACTTGCAACCTTTTATAGCTTGCTGTAAAAAACCAAATTCTCTGATGGGATTTGCTGCATTATTTATGGACTTAAAGGTGATCATCACACATACAGGAGAATCACTGCTGTGTATGATATAAATAGAATTCCTAATGCCTACCTGAGATTTCCCCAGGATGTAATAAACAAAAATGCAGTGCATTTAAAAAAAAAACTTAACTTAAAGTCCCAGATTTATCATTCTGAAATCCCAGAGCTTTGCTTTCCAGATTCCAAAGCAGTGAAGACTGCTTTGGTTAACAAAACCAAATTTTGGAGATTATTTACACTGAAACAGGAGCTTCAATTTGCAATCTCTCTTTCTCCAAGGCCAGGTCAGCTCAGAAAAAGATTTGTCATCTGAACTTTGTACAGGGGATAAACAGAATTACAAAGAGTGGGTGCAAATTAGGTGGGGGGGAGAAGGATTGTCTTCTGGAGAGAGAGAGCCAGCTAGCTTGCTGTTAGTTCCCCTTTCCAGCAAGGCCTGCTCCTGGGAAAGTGTAGGCTGTTTTCCATATATATCTGCAAACTGTTCCATGCAATAAGACAGCTAATTAAAGGGAGGGCAAGAGAAAAAGACATACGCAGAAGCTAAAAAGCAATACTTATAAGAAGAATAATGCCTGGGATGGGAACTAAATTAGAATCCTAGAGAGCTGTGTTTATGGTAGTCCTGGAAGATCAGTCCAAATCAGGAAGAGAGAGGTAATTCTCAACAATCATGAAAATGCACAGACAAGCAACACTCAGGGTTAATGTGTTAAAAGCCAATAATCTAAAGAAGAAAATGTTAATTTAGGCAGCTCTGAGTATATTGTGTTTCCCTGTTATTTACTTCGAAACAGGTATTTTACTTGGTAATTGGTATTATCCTTCAGGTAGGTTTTATCTTTGATTTTTAATGAAACATTCCTCTGCTATTAATATAGGCTACATCAGTCTGACTGAAAATGCATTATGTTCCTGCTTTTAGTTGAAAAGCTTTAGGTATTGGTTTGAGAAGTTTTATTTTTAAGTATAATCTAAGAAAACATTTCTTTTGAAAGAGTGAGTGATTCACCTATGAAACTGTTGCATAACCTTACATAGCCTGGGGCTTCCGAAGAGAATTTTTGCCTGGCATATAAGCAGATTCCTGAATAAAGAATAAAGAATAAAGTAGATTCCTGAATGAATCTCCCTGGAATAAGTATATTGCAGCTAGGGAAATTACCACTGAGTGTCCAGTTAACCATCTTTATTTCATAGGAAGGGAGAACTCCCAGTTTAGGTCAATTTCAAGAAGGAGAACAAAGGATTGGTCACTCTGTATTTACTGTCCTTTTAATCTCCCAGTTCTGCTTCTATGTTGTGTTTTAATAATTTTATCTCCATGGGGCACCCAATTTGTTTGTTTGTTTATTTATTTATTGGTGGTGGTGGTGATTGATTTATTCACTTTTAAATGGTTAAAGGTAAAGGTACCCCTCGCACATATGTGCTAGTCATTCCTGACTCTAAGGGGCAGTGCTCATCTCTGTTTCAAAGCTGAAGAGCCAGCGCTGTCCAAAGACGTCTCCGTGGTCATGTGGCCAGCATGACTAAACGCCAAAGGTGCCCGGAACACTGTTACTTTCCCACCAAAGGTGGTCCTTATTTTTTCTACTTGCATTTTTTACGTGCTTTCGAACTGCTAGGTTGGCAGACTTGTAATTAAATGCATCTTGAGAGTATTTCTTTTCCTGCATGTAGCTTGTATCCACATTGGAAGGAAGAGCAGTAGTATGGTGGTTGTAAGGTGGTCTCTAGATCCAAGTTTTTATGAAATAGTGCAGGCACACCTGCGGTTAAATTGGCCTTTGCTTGCATTTCTTGGCAAATGTGCCAAGACCAATTGGTCCTGCTCTTAGTGTTAACATGAAATGCTGCTACATTTGTAGCATAGCTACAAATAAGGCTGGTAATCTAGACAACACCTTTTTATCTTACTAAAACACCTTATGAAAAAGCCTTAATCAAGGAAACCCATGAAGGAGGTGGAGGTTCAATTATCTTTGGGTTTATCTGGTTCAGTAACCATTGAGGCATGCATGGATGTTAGAAAAGAACTTTAGTTGATTTAGAGACGGGGTATGATAAAATGAACAATCTTGAATTGTGGCATGTTTGATGCAGATATGAAATTGAAATGTGGTTGCTGAATTTAGTAAAAGTGACATAACAGGGGAAGTAAAGCATGTATAAAACCGAACATTTAGTGAACATTCTCAGTTTATGCATATTTGGTTATTTATTTACGGATCAATGGAGAGGAATGATTGTGGTGCCATCAGAAGTGTGTTGGTTGGAGACTTAAGTATATATGTAGTTTTGTATGTGGATAGTGTTCAGCATATTATTGACTAAGAACTGAGGTGATTTCCAGTATTAGATAGATGATACAATGTAAGAAGTCTGGTACTGAAAATTAATGCATCAAATACTAAGGTGGCTTTGTTTAAGAGGGAAAATGGAATTTCAATTTATACATAAATGACCAAAACAAAAAAAACCAGTAGCAAGTAAATGACTTTTTATACCTTGGCTGACTGCTTAGTAAAATCAGCAAAAGAGGACGACAAATTTTAAGATATGCAAATGTTGTTAGAAAGATAGAAGAAATTAAGTGGTCTGTTGAATGACTATGAATGAAAGTGAAGTGAAATTAAAATGTGTATGTAAAAGTGTGTGCTTTTGCCACTTCTTACATGGATGTGGTAACTACCGGTAGGTATATCAAGAAAAACAGAAGTTAGTGAATTCATGGAAATAGGATACTTAAGTGCATCTTATAAAAAATAAAATAAAAGGCAGAAAATGAATGGGTACTGAATTAACATGGGTTGATTTTAAAAAGTGAGTGATTGTATGAAAGAAATATTTTGAAGTGGCTTTGTTAGATACAAATAGTCCTTGACTTATGTACATTCATTTAATGCTAATTTAAAGCTTTGGTGGCCTTGGAAAAACTGACTTACAACCTGTGTTCACCACCTTGTGGTCACATGACCACAATTTGAACACTTGGCAACTGGCGCACATATATGATCAGTTGCAGAATCCTATGGTCATGGGAGAATGATTTACAATCCCTTTTGCTGATTTCCTATTGGATGTCTTTAGGCCAGTCATTGACTTTCATCTCACAAGATAGTCGTTGTAGACAAAATAAGAGGAGGAAGGATCATACATGCCGCCTTAAATTTGCACAAAATAACAGTGGGATATAAATCAAATAAATATATTAAAATCTGCTTCAGGTCTATCATAAAACTTCTTGATTAGTTGAACAGAAAGTAGAGTACTGATTTTTTAGTAAGGCGCATAGGATTTGAATCTTCTCCTATCCTCCTCTTTTTACTATTTAAATGAGTAATTCTAAAGCATATTGATGTGGTCTTGAGACCATTTCCATACCCAGCAGGATCGTCTCTGAATTGTGTGTTTAGGAAAAATAGGCATTGGTCTTACCTTGAATGCCAATTTTCAGTGAAGCTGTGCCATTGTCCAGAAATGGGTTGCTTCAGTCAGATCTGCTGTTGGCTAAGTCATAGTTTTTTGATCACGCCCCTTGCTCCTCTCTTTCAGGCTCAGTTTTGGTGAAGAAGGGCCTCAAGAAAGATCTCCAACAGGAACCAATACCGTTAGAGGTAGGAACTGGTTCGGCAACTGGAAAATAAACTTCTTGGACATTAGAGAAAGTCGGGTACAGGCCCTGAGACAGAGGGAGGGGCTGGATGATGCCACAGCTTCACTGAAAATTGGCATTCAAGGTAAGACCAATGCCTATTTTCCACTGATGCCTGTGGCATCATCCAGACATGGGACATACCAAAGTTTTGGCAGTCCTAAGGGCAGGATGCTGAAGGGCCTGGAGAGACCCTGGCTTGATGCACCTGTTGTAATACCCTCCTGCCAAATGACACTTCAGCTGAAGCGAAAACATCTAATTTATAATGGCGAATAAATGATGAGGGAGTGGATCAGGTGGCCGCCCTGCAGATCTCCTCAAGGGAGGCTTGAGTTGCCCAGGCCGCTGAGGTAGCTGCACTTCATGTGGAATGAGCAGTAATGCAGCTGGGAACAGGAAGTGCCTGGGCTTGATATGCTGAGGCAATGCAAGCTCTGATCCAGCGACCAATTGTCGCGGCAGAGACCTTATACCCTAAGGAATTTGGTAAAAATGAAAC
Organism: Pituophis catenifer annectens; assembly: GCF_029215685.1. Taxonomy (NCBI): domain Eukaryota; kingdom Metazoa; phylum Chordata; class Lepidosauria; order Squamata; family Colubridae; genus Pituophis; species Pituophis catenifer. The sequence goes on along the minus strand of NW_027256883.1, from coordinate 169,076,930 downwards.
AAATAAGGCCTTAGATTTTCTGAAAGGGACAGTTCTTTTAATGTAGATTTTGAGAGCCCTCTGCACATCTAAAGTGTGCCAACTCTGCTCCATGTCATGAGAAGGCCTTAGACAAAAATTAGGAAGAACAACGTCCTGAGTCCTATGAAAAAGGGAATTTACTTTAGGGATAAAGGAGGGGTCCAGGCGTAAGACAACAGTGTCTGGTCTGAAAACACAGAGATCTTCTCTAACAGAAAGGGCTGCCAGCTCAGATATGCGTGGAGCTGATGTTATGGCCACTAGGAAGGCTACTCTGAGAGTGAGGAAACGGAGGTGGACAGTTCGGAGAGGCTTAAAGGGAACCCCAGTTAATGCTTTAAGTACTTTGGGCAAATCCCAAGTGGGGTATCTATGAATTGAAGAGGCCGTAAGAGACTGACTCCTCTTAGAATTTTTTAAATAACTGGGTGATGAGTAAGTGGCACCCCAGTGGCACCGGACAAGGCCATAGATATGGCAGCCACATGTCTCCTAAGAGTGCTATGGGCCAGGCTGCGGTCTAAGCCATCCTGCAGGAATTCAAGTATCTGAGGAGCGGAGGCTGAAACTGGGTTGACTTGGCGGAATTTACACCACCTATAAAAGGTTAGCCAGGTGGCACTGTAGAGCCTGACTGTGGACTTATGTCTACAGGTTTGCACGGTGTGGATAACCCTATCCGAATACCTAAAATGTCCCATTTTAGAAGGACCCTTTCAAGTGCCAGGCAGTCAGTTGGAGCCACTGAGGTTCCGAATGAATCAAGACCCCCTGGCGCAGGATGACCTGATCTGATGGAATCTTCCAAGGTTGTGATATGGAGAGACCTACCAGGTCCGCAAACCATGGGCGACATGGCCAATGTAGAGCCATGAGGGTAACCTCCACCCTGTCAGTGATGACTTTCCGAAGCAGGGCCTGGATTAAGGGTAGTGGAGGAAAGACATAGTGAAGTCCAGGTGGCCATTTGAGTCGGAGAGCATTGACCCCCTCTGCCCCCGGTGGCGGGAACCTTGAGAAAAATCGAGGAAGTTGATTGTCCAGGTTCGTCACTTGTCCAAATAGGTCTATGGTCGGAGTCCCGAACCTGTTGCTTATCTTTTGGAATATGTCTGGATGGATCTGCCACTCGGCGTTGTCCACCTGAATCCTGCTGAGAAAATCCACTTGGGTGTTTTCCGTCCCCGTTATGTGGTCCGCCTGAATGGATAGGAGATGTTACTCGGTCCACTTGCCAAGTCGAAAGGATTCCTCCATGAGTCCCCATGAACGAGTCCCCCCTTGACGATTGACATATGCCTTTGTGGCAATGTTGTCTGTCAATATCAAGACTTGTCAGTTTTGTACAGTCTGTTGAAAATGTCTGATGGCTAGGCGAATGGCCTTCGGCTCTAGCCAATTGATAGGGTTGGTTAGATATTTTTCTGACCAACGGCCTTGCGCTGCCTGCAATTCGAGTTGGGGTCCCCAGCTGGACAGGCTGGCGTCTGTAGTGAGAACGGGTCTGTCGTGATCCATGAGATCTATAGAAACTACAAAATTGTTGGGACGAATCTCTTGAAGGATAGTGGTTAGTGAGCACATTTTGAATCTGCGGTAGACTATGTATGAATTGAGTAAGTAATAGACTTTAAATCTAGAATCGCTCTCCACACTCCCGAACGCTTCGGAACCATGAAAAGGATGGAGTAATAGCCATGTTTCCACTGACCTTGAGGAATCTCCTCTATAGCGTGAATTTGAAGGAAGTGAATTTGAAGGAGGTGTTGTTCCATCAGCTGTCGTCTGGTCTTGTTGTGTGAAGGAGGGCACTGAAGGAGGCAGTTCGGAGGCTGGGAGAGAAATTCTAGAGGAAGGCTGAATTTTACTGCTGAGAGGACCCAAATGTATGATGTTGAGCTTTTCCACCTGTCCGCAAATAGGGCCAGGCAACCTCCAATTGGAGGATTGGGTGGTGAGTCATTTACGACCACGGGATTGGTGGGAGCCAGATCCGTGGAAGGACCACTTAGACTGCAGGAAGGGTCTGGTCCTGTCCCGAAAGGACTGACGGTCCGATGGTTGGGTCGACCCCTGAAGGAAAACTTGATGGGAATATGTACGAAAGGACATCCGCCTGTAGAATGGGGAGGACTTTCTGTCAGCACGTCTAGTCACTGAAGGCAGATTTTTTCGCTTGTCATGTGTTTCAATGAGAACGGGCTCAAGTGACTCACTGAACAGTTTCTCTGCTGAATTTGGTGCTGCAGCCAAACACCATTTTGCCTTAAAATCTGCTGGCCATTGATGAAGCCAAAGCACCCTGCAGGCTGACACTGTAGAAGCTAGAGCTATAAATGCATATTTGGCCGAATTTAAAGTAGCATCAGCTGAAAATTGAGTGGCCGCAATAATCTTGATATCCTGATGGAGGCGAGCCTCGCTAGGGGGTATCCTAGCCTGCAATTGCTAAAGCCATAAAATAGTGGTTCTACTGAAAAAGGAGGCTGAGGAGGTTGTTTGAATTGCCCATGCTGCAGCTTGATGGTTCTTTTTAAAGAGAATCTCAAATTTCTTATCCTCCGGTCGTAGACCTTCAGATGTATTCCCTGCCACATATGAAGAGGAAGAGGAAAAGCTGCTACAGGACTGTCCACCGGGGGAACCTGCAATTGTTGGGCAAACCTAGGTACTAAAGCATAATATATTTTATCTGTAAAATCAGAATGACGTTCTTCATCAAAGGCAAAAACCTCACTTGCTCTGGAAGCTGCAGAAGAATGAGAGCCAGTAAGGCTGACTGAAGGAGAACCTCTGATAGGGGTGGAACGTTCTGAAATTATTGAGCCAGAATGGTGGCCTTGTAAGGTAGCGGCCATGCGAGAGGCAATGGCCTGATCAATAAGGATTTGTAATCCTTCTGGTAAATTTTTAAATGGGTCCTCTGGGGTTTGTTCTGGTAAAGGAGATCCCCTTGCAGAAGCAATTGCAAAAATCTTCCCAGATTCAGGAGTTGTAGGAGTAATCAATTGGCATGCAAAAGGATTTTGAATTGTGCCATGTTCTTCGTGAAGAAGAATTCCTCCCTCCCCTTCTGATGACCAAGCCTGGTTAACTGCAGGAATAGGGCGGGAAGGAGTGATGGGAAGATTAGAAACCTCTTTTTCAGACACATTTGTAACAGCTTTGGTTATCTGCTTCTCTAAGGATTTGTGCCTTCTTTCCAAATCCCTTTCCTCCACTTTAGAAATGTGCTTGCATTTGCAAGTGGCTTTCTTTCCCGTGGGCTTGCCAGCTCCCTCCCCTTGGGAAGAACAATCCGCCATCATGAATTTATACTTACTGCGACCAAGATGTCGGCTGGAGAAGTAATTTCACTTTTGCCACGTGGAGGAATTAATGGTGGCGGCTATGTCGGAGAAGACCGATGTCAGCCAGCACACACGTAAGCAGGACGTATTCTGCTTAAAAGCAACTGTCCAAGTGGACAGTCTAGCCCCCCAGCCATGATTCCAGGAACCGATGGCTGGAAATATGCCACAGGGAGAGAGCAAGGAGTAACCTTGCAACTCTCCTTAATTGAAGAAATCTTTTTTATTTTAATTAAAAAGTTTTATCAAATATTACAACAATTTTTCCCCGTCCCTCCTCCCCCTTCCCTCCTCCACCCACCACCCTTCCCCCATCCCCCCTCTCCCTCCAACCCCCCTCCCCCTCCCCCGGACTTCCCAGAGCAAATACAGAGTATAACATTTAAAAAACATAAACTAAAATATGCTAACTTTCTGTAGGCTCTTAATTTCCTCTTGCTCTTTAACTCCCCTTTCAACTAACAAAACATAATTTAAAAAAAAAAAGTTGATTTCATTCATAAGCTATTTGAAGTTTTTTAGTCCGATATTTGTTTTGAATATAGTCAATCCATCTTCTCCATTCCGATATATATCTTTCATTTGAATGGTCCTTCAAATACGCTGAAATTTTGGCCATCTCTGCTAAGTTCACTACTTTTAGTGTCCAATCTTCAATAGTAGGCAAGTCTTCCTTCTTCCAATACTGCGCCACCAAAAGTCTGGCTGCTGTTATTAAATTTAAAATCAACTTAGTCTCTTTAACAGTACAATCTGTAATTATACCTAACAAGAAGAACTGTGGAGTAAATTTTATCTTCTTTTTGAGAATATTTTGAATAATCCACCATATTTTTATCCAAAATGCCTTAATTTTTTTACATGTCCACCATATATGATAATACGTAGCATCATCACATTCACATCTCCAACACTTGGGTTGCACACTTGGATACATACAGGCTAGCTTTTTAGGATCTAGATGCCATCTATAAAACATTTTATAAAAATTCTCTCTTAAGTTTTGGGCTTGCGTAAACTTCACATTTCTAACCCATATTTTTTCCCACATTTCTATCATTATTGGTTCTTCAATATTTTGTGCCAACTTTATCATACAGTCCTTAACTAACTCCGTTTCTGAATCTATTTCTACCAATGCATTATACAACCTTTTTATATGCATTTGACGTTGATCTCTAATCTGTTTTACTAAGTTCTCCTCATTTTGCAAAATACCAATTTTCTGATCTTCTCTCCATCTAGCTTGCAACTGTACATATTGAAACCATGTTTGAATTATCCTTTCTTCTCTTAGTTGATTCAAAGATTTTAATTGTAGTATACCTCTTTCCTTGTTAAGAAGCTCTTTGTTTTTCTTTGTGTTTCATCTTGTTTTTCCTCTACACTTATATTCTCTATCGCATGTCTGGGTATTGCCCACATTGGTAACTTCTTGTTTAATTTATAGTTATACTTTTTCCAGACACGCAATAAAGCATTCCTTATTATGTGACTTTTACAAGTCTTATCCACTTTCTTATCATATGGTAAATATGCATGCCACCCGTAAACCAAATCATATCCCTCAATATTCAATATTCTTTCTTCTGTTGAGTTCATCCAATCACTCATTGCTGATAGGGCAGCTGCCTCATAATATAGTCTTAAATTGGGCATTTTGAGACCTCCTCTTTCACGTATATCCTGCATTATTTTTTGTTTTATTCTCGGTCTCTTCCCTGCCCAGACAAAATTATTAATACCCTTCTGCTATATCTTCAAATTTTCATCTTTTTAAAGTATTGGTATCATTTGGAAAAGAAACAAAAACTTAGGCAAAACATTCATTTTTACTGCTGCTATTCTTCCTAACCTAAGGATAACTGTAATTTTTCCCAATTTTCCATCCCTCTCTGTATTTTTTGCCACAACAGATCATAGTTATGTGTGAATAATTTTGCATAATTTCGCTTTACTTGCATCCCAAACCATTTCCATAGATGTACCCTTATGCATATTTATAATAAAAAATTCTTCCATAAATTTTTTGCATTCTTTTACATTTTCCTCATATCTAAACAGATTTTCATTTAACCTCCAAGACCTCTTAAATCCCATCCCATACTCTAATTCCATCCAAACTAGACTATGATCCATTAAAACTCTTGGGCAGATCTTCGTCTTCTTCACCCTAGAAAAAAGATCATTAGTAATTAATATGAAATCAATCCTAGAGAAAGATTGATGTCTATCAGAGAAAAAAAGTAAAGTCTTTTTCTTCAGAGTTCCTCTCTCTCCAGATATCTCTCAACTCCATATCATCCATCATTTCAAAAAATGATTTTGGCAATCTAGCACGCGCTGACATATTTTGCAAGAGCCCCTTCTTATCTTTTTTAGCGTCCAAAATTCCATTCCAATCGCCCAATAAAATGCATGATTTGCAATCCCATTGTAGTAACTTGGAATGTAAAAGCTTATAAAATTTTTCCTGCTGTTGGTTTGGTGCATATACTCCAATTAAAAGTATTTTTTCTCCTTTTATTAAAAGTTCAATTGCTATAAATCTTCCTTGATCATCTGCTTCAATTAATTTGGCAATTACGCCTTTTTTTAGGTATATAACTATACCATTCTTCTTCTCGGGAGCAGATGCAACAAAATGTATACCTAACCTTGCATTTATTAAATATTTTTGATCTTTACTTCTAATATGAGTCTCTTGTAAACAGATTACATCATTTTTAAACTGTTTCAAATAATGAAAATATTTTTCTCCTCTTTTGTGGTGAATTTAAGCCATTAACATTCCAAGTCAGAAATCTAGTTGCCATTCTTGGCCGCCTTTGGCCAAGCTTTTGGAGCATCTGCTGGAAATCTCCATGCATTTTACTTTTTGGTCTTGCTCCTCCCACTGCTTCTGTTTTTGTAGTTTCTTGAATCATCTGTAGTTGCTACAGTCTTAATTCTTCTTGATGCTTGGCTGCTGCTCGGGTCTGTCTTTGATCCTAAGGTTCTTCTATTTTGTCGAATACCTCCAAAGCTTGAGCAGTAGTTGAAAGTTGTATTAAATCTTCTTGAATAATCAAAGCTCCCCTTTGGGCCTGTGCCAGCGATTCTTCCTTCTGTTGTGGCTCTGTTACCTGAGCCTGTGTCATCGGCAGGAGAGGACTCCAAGAGTGAAGGAGAGGAGTTGGCAAGGCCTCCCTCTCCAGGACCCTCCTCTCTGGCAATGCCTTCGGTGTCCGCCAAAGGTCAAGAGATAGGCCTGGGGCCAAGCATGTCCACGCAGCCACAGGTGGACAGTAATGAGGGAGATGAGTCTTGGCTGGATCCTCGGCAGCGCCGCAGAGATAAGCGCACGCAATAGAAGAAGAGGCATGCCAGAGATTAAGCTGAGTCACTGGACCACACCCCACAGGGTATAAAAGGGGGTGAGGTGGCCATTCAGACTCTGTGATGGACAAAACTAACTACTATCGAGTCACATTGCATCTTTGGAAACAACATTATTGGCCTTGGATTTATTTTACGAACTGGACAATTCTTGACTGTGTGTATTTTGTTTTATGAGTAAAGTTCTTGGCAAGCAGCTACTGGGTTGCTGCCAAGCTTCTTATTAGAAGAATTGGTTGTCTGCCAATTTATTTAACCCCCGGCTGTCTGTTTGTGTGCGTGTGTGAGACGGGGACAGAACACCTTCTCCCCCTTTCTTGCCCCCTCTGCTTCCGTCTTCCTTCTAGCTTCTGGGGACTGTGGGCATCCCAGCCTTTAGTACATTGGTGTAAAAATCTCTTGCCTTCCACATGAGTTAAGATGATATCTTTCTCCTGAATAATTCACCACTAGTCCAGCTGGAACCTCCCATCTGTACTGTATCTGACGGTTTTTCAGTTCTTCCACCAGAAAGGCATAATCCCTTCTGGCTCTCAACATTTTTGGGGGGGATTTCTTTCAATATTAAAACCTCCTGCCCCTGCACTTGAAATTTGTTTTTAAAGGTGACTTGTAAGATTTCATTGCGTATTCTCCTTGTTGTAAAATAAACTACAATGTCTCTTGGTAGATGTTTCTGTCTGGCAACCCATGAATTGACGTGGTAAATTTTGTCAATTTGCCATTCAAGATTTGCTTTTTGATCTCCCATTATCTGTGCAAATGCTTCTGAAAGGATCTCTCTCAAATTCTCTTGCTTATTTTCTTTGAGGCCTCTTATTCTCAAAGCAAATTCCATATCTCTATATTGTATCATTATCACATCGGCCTCAGCTCTTTCCATCTTATTCTGGAGCTCTCCCATTTTATTTTCCAAGTTCTCATTAGACTGCTTAATTTCTTCCACTTTTTCATCTATTGCTTCAATATGGCCTGCCATAATAATATCTTCTCTAATTTCTTGATTTCGTTTTTGAATAATCTCTTTAATTTGAACTATCTCCTCAGCAACATCTCGAATTTTATCCTCAAACACCACAGTAATTTTTTTTTCTGTAACAGAGGCTTGTATTTTAAGGGCTTCCTTCAACATTTCAAGTGTTAATATTGGTAGTTCCATTGGAACAGAGAGAGATTGCAATTTAGACATTTGAGCTGGCGAGCTCCCAGCACTTTTGGGGACAATAGTCTTTATTTGTTTTGAAGCCATTTTTAGTTTCCAATTTGAATTTATTCAGTAGCCAGAACAACAAATCCACCAAATCCAAAAATTCCGTCTTTAAATAATATCAATCCTTTTTGTAAAAAAAATCACTGCTGTAGTCTTTTTAGCCTTTAATCTTTTTTTTTTTTAAGCAAAAATCTCTAATTTTGAACAGGGGCTACCAATGCTAAACGAAACTTTCCTTTTTAACTTTCACTTTCACAACCCATTAAAACTCAATCACCATCTTGGTTTCACTTTCTCCCCTTAATGAATCAGAAGGAAGTAATACACATTTGGAGTTAAAGTTCAGTACTTGCAAATCTGATCTCTCCTGAGTTTGCTCAGCCTGCTTCCGAATGATGTTTATTCCAAGCGTTGTTTGCAGGGGTGGTTGCGGTGTCTTCTTCTTCTTAAAGCAGAAATGTCCCGGATCTGGAGCTCTGTCGGGCTTCCAGGGAGCTCTCACCCTTCGAGCCCCAGAATTGTTCCTGGGGCTCCTTGGGGAGCTCTACCTATGCCTATCTGCTCTCTTCCTCCCCTTTTCCTGAGGAGAAAGTTTTCAAGCCACTAGACAGCTGATTTGCGCTGTTCTAGTGGCTTTACGAGATCGCGGGGCTGGCGCTCGCAAAAGGAGCATCCTCGGCGTCTGAAGAAATCAAGATTTCTGAAGAAAACTTGTTGGTGGTATGAGGGGAAGAGAAAAAGGCTTCCAAACCTCTGTTTTAAGCTCGTTGGTGACAAAGCGGCAAAATCTGCGGTTTAAAATGCCGCGGTGCTTCAAAGATCCACCCTACAGCTGATCGTCAGTATTCTGAGTTGCTGAGGGCGGCGGCAGCCGAAATAAGAGATCCTGGAGTTGCTGCCAGGAATCGCTATTTAAATTGGTGGTACAGCATTCTGAACCCAGTGCGCTGTTTTGTTGGTGGTATAGGGCTCCAATCTCTTCAAAAAAATAAAAATGGCTGTGTGAAGGGAGCCGCCCAAAATGGCAGCCGCCAGGAACGAAGAAGAGGCCTGGTAGACCAGGATGCTCTGAAAAATACTGGGTAGACCGGTAGGCTCAGTTAAATGAATAGCTAGTAGACCGGTACCCCTGAAAAAATAAAAAAGAGAAAAATAAAAGGTAAAAAAAACTTAGAAGGAATTAAAGGAATCAAACAGGCCTGGGCTGAGAGCCAGATCTGCAAGAGATGTTTCTCTCAGGCCGACTGAGTTGAAACTGAGCCTGAAAGGGAGGAGCAAGGGGCGTGGTCAAAAAACTATGACTCAGCCAACAGCAGATTCGACTGAAGCAACCCATGTCTGGACGATGCCACAGCCAAAAAACTTAAAGCCATTTATCATTTACCATCAAAAGTATGATAGAAAAAGATGTGGTTCAGCTGCTCAAGGCAAACAGATGACCCAAAATGAATTAATTTCCAAGAGAAAGCAAAAGAATCATAATCAGAGAGTGAAAAAGTGATTTTCCTGGAGCATCAATCTTAAAGAAGAGAGGCCATTCTAGAAGAAAAAAAGACGTAAAACATTTGGTGTTCTACACTAATCTCCAGAAGACACTAAAAAGAAGCATAATGCATTCTTCAGACAAGTTCACCCATTTCTGCTGAAGGGAAGGGCAGAGTACAAGCACAGTCTCAAACCACAATCAAGACACCATAACAATTTTTGAACCGCCAGAAGCACAGTTGGAAAAAGAGGGTAATAGCAGTCATATGCAATCTGTGGAAGTTCTGTTCTCAGATATTCCATGGGAAGGAAGAACTTGTTCTAGGCAAAACACTGCTGTCTCATTGCTTGAGAAAGAAAACAACCATTGGGGTTATCTAACTCAGACTATCCTTCCACAAATCAACAAAATTTCTCAGAGATAATTAAAAGATACATTAAAATAATATCCTTAATAGCTTCTTGGCAGGAATTTACTTAAGATGTGAATTTCCATAGGGCATATCTGATAAGTGTGTGCCATCAAAATCAAACCATGACAATGGTTTCAGTTCCCCCAACTGAACCCCAATTTTCACCAGCAAACCATGTATCTTATGAGACAGATATATCACATAACTGCACAATTAGCAATTCTCTCTCAAAAATCATTTGGATCATATGAGGGATTGGAAATCCATTAAATTTTGCTAATGTTCTACCTTTGGACATATCTTTGTGGTGTCTATTTGACAATTAGTTTGCAGTTTGCAATCACCCACAGACCCTTTTGGCTAACTTATACTTTTTGTTGGGTTTTTAATGAGGCAAAATTGGTGCTTTAATTTCTAAGATTTAAGCACCTTTTTCATCCCTTAAAAAAAAAACTTTTTAGAGCAATTCTTCCTTTTGAGGGCAGGGGTCAAAGAACAAGAGCCAAAAATTTAGGGATATTGGCCACATAGACTTTACTGTATAGTCTATATACTGTAATTTCACCTTGACAACAAAAAGATCAGCCATTGCTGCTATAATAGCTAATAAGTGGCAGGAATACAGCAATTCAAATCTCAACTAAGTTGTGATATTATTAGTGATATCTGTCTCTGTCTGTCTGTCTGTCTGTCTGTCTGTCTGTCTGTCTCTCTCTCTCTCTCTCTCTCTCTCACACACACACACACACACACACACACACACACACCACACACACCCCGAGGGAAAGTAAGTATGAGAGTAGTTTAGGTTTAGTAAGCATAAAACCACGAATGTTTTCTCTGAAGTAAATCCTACTGAGATCAGTCATATTTATTCCAAGCAAGTATGCTGAGATGGATCTGTTTATTCCAGCTAGGTTTGCATAAACTGGATGAAAATATGGGAAGAGATAATTGAAATGTTGAACTGGGTTTTTCCCTCTTCCTTACAAGAAAGTAAAATCTTGATACATGACTTTTTTGTTGGCCAGGCAGAAAGAAACCTCTCTATCCTTAACCGATCGTAAATCTCACTGAATTTCATAGTGCTTACTTCCAAGTAACTATGCTGAGGACTTCTACTCCCATTCAGTCAGCCTTATTATTATCTTCTCCTTCATCTGTAAAGGTTAGCTACTTGTACTGGAAAGGTTGTCCATTTATTTATTTTGTGTGTTGACAAATGTTATATATGTCCAAATCAGTCAACTCAAAGATTCTTCGTAAGTCTTTGCAAGAATGAAGGATCTTGATCTTTCAGACTGAATCTTCCTTACAGTGAGGACTATGATTTTTTTCCTCCCTCTGTTTCAACTATAGAATCTGCTTTCATCATTTGCAATTTCCACTCTCTGGGACTGTAAGATACTCTTCTTCCAGTTTCACAGGGAACTACTTGGTGAGAAAAAAAGGGCAATCTTCATTTCAGACAAATACAACAATGCCTTTATTTGGAAAGGATGTCAGAATCAAAACTGCTGCTAGAAGGTACCAGAACTAGTTCAATCCTTTGCAAGGTGGAAGAAAACCAATTAAACCATTCTTGAAAAGCAGCTATCCAGCCTTCTCATAAAAATGTCAAAAATAGACAAGACTACTTCATTATTTTACATCTCTTACCATCAGGAAGTTCTTCTTTATTTTTAAACAAAATCTAGCTAGCCATAACATATAGCCATTATTCTGGTTCTATTTTCTGCTACAATGAAATTATTTGTATGTTTATTTATGAGGCCCATTAGACACTCCAAATGCAACTAGCTATGAGTAGCATATGATTCCAATCATTGTAAACTCAGTTGTAAAACAATTGAGTGCAGCACTATCAAAAATAACCATAAAACAAAACAGTATGGAAAAAAGGGAATAATCACGATCAATGGACCAAATCTTAAACCATCACTCCTCACTAGAGGAAGCTGTCATAATATTCTGGCTCCTGAATTCTGATGGAACATCCATTTTCAAAGACTATGTTTTTGAAGATAGAAGGAACTATTCTGATATCAGGGAAGAAGATATTTCTGACAGCCATGGCTGAAAAGTCATCTTTCTGAGATACATTACCATCTTCTCTATGTATCCCTTAGGTTATGAACATTGATATTATTTCCCCCTCTTAGTCTTATTTTATCCAGACTAAATATCCCAAATTCTTTCAGTCTGGGTTCACAGGGCATATCCTGTGTAATCCTTAATTTATTTTTCTGTTCTTTTTTATTCTCATCCCATTTCCAGTGGTCCCCAACCTTTTGGACACTAGGGACTGATTCCATGCAGAAAGGTCTTTCCACGGACTGGAGGGTGTGTGGTTTCACATGCTGCCTGCATCCCGTGGATGGGGCTTTGCTTGTTTGCATGGACCGGTTTCTGGCATGCTGCGTCCCGTTGCCAGCCCATGGACCAGGGACTCCTATCCTAGCCTATTGTGCTGGAAAGGAGATTTGACATTACTGCAATCTTTATCCAGTCCATATACCAATGGATTCTGGCATTGACTATTCCTTGAATCCCTGTGTCAGGTTTCGATGCTATCTCAAAATAAATGAATTTCCAAACTGCCGATCTTTGAGGAAATTTTCTCTTTATTGAGCACAGCCATCTGATCCTGGCTCTTTCGCGGTCAATACTGACCTTTACCCCCCCAATCCCTCCCTTTCCGATCCCCAATTCTCTGCTTCTCATTGGCTATCTTCCAAGCCACTTTCCTAATCTCTTTTTCATCAGATCACCCTGACACCCTGAATACTCCAGGTTGGCCAGAAACACATTGAACAGGGTGCATCTTGGAAAGCGATTCTAGCAAATAGTTAAGTGGGTTGTTTAAAGTAATCAGCAGTTGACAGGGAAAACACAGACAGAGGCCACCTTGGCAACAGAACATTTGTTCCATTTGTTTGAGTGTGCTTGTTTCCTTTGCTACAGACCCACTGCTTGCTTCAACTTTTGAAAACTGTAGGGAATGCTAACAACAGGCACCAAAACATTACAGCTATTCTTCATTCCCATAGCAGCCACAAAACTGAAACAAACGAGAGATGTGAGTCACAGGATTTCCTCAAATCCAGCTGCCTTCTTCACAACCATAACAGGAAGACAATGCCAATCATAACAGTTTGACGTCTGGTAAGACAAGACTACCCCTAACCAACAGCTAAATCTGGATCTTTTCTTCAGTAGGTCATTACAAAGCCAGCACACACCCCACTTCTTGAAATTATACTTTATTGCAGAGAAGAATCCTTCTGGGAATCTGTGTGCAAAAGACCACAGCATACTGATACATACGACACTATGCGCTGCAGCCAATCAGTGCATTCTGCAGAGATTTGATGCATTACACGTTCAACTGCAGCACACTGCAATGACATCAGGACTGCATAGCTGGCTGCCCGAGACAGCAGCACAGCCAAAGGAAAATAAAGGGAAGGGGTGTGGATGGGTGAGTGGGTGTGTTTGGGTGAAAAAATTTTCTCCCATCAATTCCTCCCAACACAGAGTGGGTTCAGTTCCAGTCAATGTTGCTAAATGTGAGTTTTCTGCAGCACGAAGTGGCCACACATACTAGCAACATGATCCCAGATGGCAGTCAAAAGAAGCAGCCTTACATCTGGAGATGATGAGTCTGATCAACTACAGATGGTAGGCCTAGATGAAGGAAGAAATTGTACAGCCAAACACTAGAGAAAAAGAACAAATGTAAATAGAAGATGTAGGCAAGGGGTATGTGTGTCCAAAAGAGATTACGTCTGCTTTACTTGATAGCTGCTAACAAGATTGGCCAATCATTCCCAGTCATTACAGGGAAGTACATCATCTATTTGTTTAGATTTACATTTGAAATTCATGATTCCAGGAATCCAGCTATAGTTGTTACAGGCAATGCTTTAAGGAAACCTCCACAGCCATGAATGCAATAATTACTTTTTTCCAGCATTTAACACACATATGCTGTCTCTGATGGAACCTCTATGATATTTCATAAGTTTAAAGGTTAAGTATAAGCCACTATTTGCCAGAATGCCAGGAAGAAGAAAAGAAAGGAAATGCAACACAAAGAGAGAAGAATGGGTGGTAAGGGAGGGATAAGAAAAGAAGGCACAAAGCCAAGAATCTTATGGTTACTTACTCAACACTGAAATATCCCTCATCTGAACTTGTGTTGCATTCTTATATGTGAACTCATGGCAAAAAAACAAAACAAAACTCAAACATATTTTTTCAGATGCAAGGGTGTTCCTTTTTGTAGAACATCTGAAAAAACAGGCCTTGCTTGACCGTAACTAAGAGGCAGAACTTTGGCAATAATGCTGTGGGTGGAAGCAGAAGTTTGGGAAACAACAATATATAGCAGCTGCATTATTTGCCACTTTCCACATCTGCATTTAAGCTTTCATAAATATTATTGCAAAACAAACAAGGGCAAAGGAGCCCAATAACCATTTCTGAACTCAGTAAAATCTACAAAACATTTTTGACAGGCCTTGAAGTAATAAAAATGTCAAAATTCTGACTCTATATGGAACTCAGATATGGAATTTATTAGACTGTTGGATTAAGATCAGATCAGATACAATTAAGTAGTATGGAATTCAAAGAATGATTTGTGAGTCTTGGGGTAGGATGCAGTGTGCACACTCAATGGGGAAGATCTATAAGGGAAGGGGGAAACCAGAATATGCACAAACAGGAGCTGTTCTATTTTGCCTTTAATTAAGATGTAATGGGGGAATCAATGGGATCTTGACTGGGCCAAATCAAGGCACAAAAGTTCAATCAAGTCTAAGCAGGTTAGGGTGACCAAGTAGAATCCAGCTGGCATAAATGAGTCAAATCAAATCAGAAGTCATATTGTGAGAAAGATGACAGAACCCCATGAGTAAATTTGGGTGAACTCTGTTGCTGAAGTTCTTTTGTACTAGAATAGGAAAATGGTGTATGAGCAATAGTTGAAGCCTGTTGTAGTACAGTCTATAGTGTAATCATTCCATCTCTTTTAGAAGACCTAGGCCTTCACTTGATTTTTAAACTGCTAGGGATTTATACTGCAACTAAGACAACGATGACATAGATTGGAAAGACTTTGCGTATGAAGCTGATTATGATTTCCTGGGGAAGAAATCTAAGAACTACCCTCAAAGTCTTTTGTTGCTTTCTGAAAGATCTACAGTATGTAGTCCCTGTGGGAGAAAGTACAAATATGAAGGAAAAACTAAATTATGACTCCTGTGTTCAAAGAGAAATGCTTGCGATGTAAAGATTAATTAGATGGCACTGGCAAGCATATCATAAAGCTCCATTGTTAGAACACCCACATATAATTTTTCTAACATCATTCATGCAGCAGCAATCCCACCCGTATTTGAAAAAGTTTTGGTTTGCTTTAAAGGTGGGTTGGAATTACATCAAAAACAGCACACTAAAGGTAGAATAGAGTAACAGAGTTGGAAGGGACCTTGGAGGTCTTCTAGGCCAACCCCCTGCCTAGGCAGGAAACCCTACACCACTTCAGACAAATGATTATCCAACATCTTCTTAAAAACTTCCAGTGTTGGAGCATTCACAACTTCTGGAGGCAAGTTGTTCCACTGATTAATTGTTCCAATTGGTAGACTGTCAGGTTTTATTTTTCACTATCAGCTTTCACATAGCACTTTCTAACTGCAGGAAGTAAAATATGAAAATGGATTAAAATTAAGTCCAACAAAGAGCTAAACTGTGAAAATACCTTAGGGTGATGGAAGACATCAGTATTTTGTGGATATGCAAATTGTGTTTTATCTGACCTAAAGGAAGGATGGAACAAGCATGAAAAGATAAACATAAAACTACTACTGATAAATCAGGTGAAGGCAATGTCATCTAGCCAGATCTAGGACAACTTGCTGCAGCCATCTCACCATGGCCAACCCACCATGGCCAACTCATTGGAGTCAACTCACCACAGGACAACTCACCATGACCAATTGGGACAAGAGTTACACTAATTATCAAAAAAATGGTGGAATAGAATAATTAAAGGATTCTAAAGGAGGGACAAAATGAAATATGAATGACAAAAATTACAATATTTTAAGAATTATTTTAAATAATTATACTGAATTGTTGAATTGCCTTGCAGTGAGTTGTCTCGCAGAGAGTTGGCTAGGGCAAGTTGGCTGTGGTGAGCTGTCCCATTCCACATCTAGCCAGTGTTCTCTTTCACACAGTGACCTACCAGGTATATTTAGAATGCCAATAAATAAATGGGCAGATCCTCTTCCATTGTTATTCCTGTGCACCTAGTATGTAGAGGTGGAGAGCCTCAAGTTCATTGAACCCTGGCACTCTACAAGCAATTCCATCAACAAGACACATTGACCTACAACCAGCCTCAAACCCCTCAGAATCCAAATCAACTGCACAGCCAACCAGAGACAGCACCGACCCTCAACCAACTCATGCAACCTTCCCCACCAGCAGTTCACTTCCCAATGACCCTGACCTGATGTAATCTCCTTATCACAAGACCCATCACAAGACTCACAACTGATTCACAGCTGACCTATCACAAGACCCTCACTGACATACCCATACCTGAAGCCCTCAAAAACAGAAGGACACTGACACTGAAATCCCCTAACCTCCGAAGGGGTTAGCTAGCCTGTTAACAAAACATTCGGAAACCAACCCACAAGCTCGGACAAATTTTCACCCTCAGAGCCTGGATATGTCTGACTCATTTATGAGGAAGTTGAATAGCACAGGGCCAAAAATTGATCCTTGCAGGACCCCACGTCTTACGTCCCTCACTGTGAAAATTATCATTTATTATTTCTATGGTTCAACAAGCCATCTGATCAACAGAGGACTTCCTCTGCAATCCCATAACCATGCTGTTTATTCAAAAAGGTCCAATATATTGGGGGATGGTGGTGGTGTTAAAATTTAATCTGAATTTATCCTTGTCCAATATGAAAAGTGATACATAAATGTAAACCAATATTCACAATGTTAAGAGAAATTGCCAAATGATTATACAACTATAATTCAATAAAACTGGAGAGTCATAATGTGGTGTAGTAATTAAGGTATCCCACTAGGACGAGGGCAGGGGTGAAATGCTCCCGGTTCGGACCAGATCGGCTGATCCGGTAGCGATGATGGCCGGTAGTTCAGAGAACCGGTAGCAATGGCAGCTGGAGGCTCCGCCCATCCGCCTTAGCCTCTGCAGCCCACTGGTCCCTCTTGCCCTTCTCTTTCTGAGTGCAGCGCTTCTGCTTGTTGGGCCACTTCCCTGCAGTGCTTCTGCTGGTGCCACCACGCAAGCCTCCCATGAGGAAAAAGGGAAAAAGCAAAGCAGCTGGCTGCAGAGCTACCAGCTTCAGGAAGTGGCCCAACAGGCAGGAGCGACATGCCCAGAAAGAGACTCCGGCCTTGCCCCGCCCACTCACCACCCGCTCTCCCTTCGCTTTGGGTCTGGGTCTGGGGCCCAGAGAAGCCCCAGAGCTGCTGCCTGCTCACCGCCTCCCTCAACCAGGTCGGGGAATGCACCATTCCCTGACTCCAGCCTTGCCGCGGAGCCGCCACCCCGCTCGCCCTTCGCCACGTGGCGTGTCCTACTCCTTACCTTTCTCCCGTGGCTGGCTGCCAGGGAAGGCAAGCGCCCCAAAGTTACTGGAGCCGCTCCTGCTTGAATGTGCTGCTATCGCCACCCTGGTCCACGTGCCAGCTGTGCAAGCGCACACCATTTATTTCATTCATTCATCAGTGGCAGGTTGGGTGTGCGCTTGTGTAGCCGGCGCATGGACCAGGGTGGCGATGGCGGCACATTCAACAAGGAAGCAGCTCTGGTAACTTTCAGGCGCTTGCCTTCCCTGGCAGTCAGCTGCGGGAGAAAGGTAAGGAGTAGGACATGCTGTGTGGTGAAGGGCGAGCGGGGTGGCGGCTCTGCAGCAAG
Organism: Pituophis catenifer annectens; assembly: GCF_029215685.1. Classification (NCBI taxonomy): domain Eukaryota; kingdom Metazoa; phylum Chordata; class Lepidosauria; order Squamata; family Colubridae; genus Pituophis; species Pituophis catenifer. The sequence goes on along the minus strand of NW_027256883.1, from coordinate 169,059,095 downwards.
GCTGGAGTCGGGAAATGGTGCATTCCCTGACCCAGTTGAGGCAGGCGGTGAGCAGGTGGCAGCTCCGGGGCTTCAGTGAATGGTGCGTCTCTGGGCCCCAGCCCACGACCCAAAGCGAAGGCAGAGCAGGTGGTGAGCAGGCGACAGAATAGAAATTTAAAATGTTTTCCTACCGGGTTCTGTGGGTGTGGCTTGGTGGGGGGTCTTGTGACTGAGTGGACATGGCTGTAAGTGACATTGAGTTGGCCACACCCACTTAGTCACAGGACACCCCCCCACCAAGCCACGCCCACAGAACCGGTAGGGAAAAATTTTAGATTGCACCCCTGGACCAGGGAGGCTTAGAGCTAAGTCTGTCTTCAGCTGTGAAAGCTCAGTAGGTGACTTTAGACTAATTATTATCGCAGCCCAAATTACTTCCCAGTTAGTTGTTCTGGGGAAAAATTGGATGAAAGTGTGCTGTTTAAATAAGCATTTACTTTAATATACAAAAATAAAGAGACGAGATACCAAAATCAGAAAAGGGGGAAAAAGAAGGAAAAGCAGGAAAAATATCTTATCAGGCATATAAAAAGCAGCTCAGTTTTTAAACACAGCATTAAGGCTTGAGCACGTGGATTAATATTGATTAGTCTTTCCATTATGTTGATAGCCATTTCATAAGTAGAGAGTAAATGCATATCTATCCAAGGCTGTAAATATAGTGTGGCACTGCCTTTCCATTGTAAAATTGTAATCTAAAAGCACGGTTCCTCATAAATGAATACTGATAGGTTTTTGGCATCAACATTTAATTTGAAAATCAGATGCTAGATGCAACTGGCAGAATATTTTATCAGCATTCATAGTCAGTTATAGAAGCTTTATAAATGAAGTTCTTAAATATATTTTCATAAAAGCATTACTATAAAGCTCTAACAATGTAGAAATAAACAACATCAGAGCTGGGAACTTTTCCTATGAAAGTTCATCCAAAACAGAGATGTCATGGACTGAGATACAAACAAGGAATTCCCCATGCTCATACCCTCGAGAAAACACTGGTATTTCAGAAATTACCCTAAGCCTAAGTACAAAGCTACTACTGTACTAGGAATATTTTCAAAAGAATGTCAATTGTTTTATTGAAGCAAACTATTCAACTGCTTTGAATGACACGTGCTAAATTCTATTTGTCATCCAGCAGATGTCCCAGTAACTACAAGTTCTTAGGAGATCAGGGATCGGTGGATTTAAAAACCTGACCTTCAACAAGGTTTTTTGGTTCTCAGATATCCTATGTTCTAGGGAATATGTCAGACAGTCTGTCCCAAAGGGTGAGTTTAGTTTTGGAAACAGGTCATTAGGTTACTACAGAAAGGGAAATACAATCGTAAGAGCTGCATAACATTAGAGTAGGATTTGGGATTCAATGAGTAGCTTATATAAATGAACAAAGTTAAACCACAAGTACTATAAAAGGTATCCATTGAAACATTTCATTTCCTGAAATGTACTCTAAACCTTAGGCCTATTTTTCTCAATTCCCACATTCAAAAATGCAGTGGCTAAAATTACATATTAATTCACATGAATTGGTGCAGAGCATTTATTTCACGCTGTTGTCCCAGAAACTTTTAAAGCCTCTTTTTTGACAGAAGATTTGGCAAAGCAGTAGAACCAGAAACTTGCTCCCTTCTTCATGGCAGATTTTATCTGTGCTGAGTCACACACTGCACCTTATTTTGGAAGCAGCAAACAGACTAACAAGTGGAAACAGGCAACAAGGTAATGGCTAAACATTCCAATTAAAAAAAAAATTGTTTACCCATCTTCAATACGGAGCTTAAAATATGAGAAAACTCAGCATAACTTCCAAGAAAATAAAACCCCTATTTTTGATAACTATCAACTTAACCAAAATGTATTATGAATAGAGATGTGTGTTAAATATTCCATTTATTCGCCCCCCTCCCATGTTTTCTCATGTTGGAAAGTACAAATGAATGGATCAAAACTAATCCCATGCAGCGTTTGTCTTGATTACTGGAAAAAGAGAAAACAATGAATAAATCTGTACGGTAGGACAACAGAAGGAAGGTGTACAAAATCTTTCTCTATTCTTTTATTTGAATTTCCAGTGAAGCAGCAACCAACTGTAAACCCTTTTGGTAGTTAATACAGAGCTTCACAAAATTCCTTTTATAGTTGATCAAAATTGAAATCCTGAACAGTTACTAGATGAATGAACAAATATAAAAAGGGAGAGAGAGAGCTCTTAAAATTGAATAGTTCCATCCAATTTGGTGTCCATTTATTTATTTATTTATTTATTTATTTATTTATTTATTATTTAATTATTTATTTATTTATTATATTTCTGTACCGCCTTTCTCCCGTAGGACTCAAGGCAGTGTACAGTCAAGAAAAATATAGACACACAAACATCATAAAATGACAGAATCCTTCCATTCCCCACCATCTAGTCAGAGCTGAGGAAGCTTCTTGGATGAGAAACGAAATGTCTTCAAAAGAAAAAACACGGAAGTCCAGTTGCCTCCTGAAAAAGCACCTTTGGGACATCTATTGCAGGGGTATCAAACACGCAGCCCGCAAGCCAGATACGGACCACAGAGGCCACGTCCACCCCAGCTCCACAAGGGCAAAAGCAATCTCGATACGTCACGATATGGCCTGCGATGTGATCAGGTTTGACATCCCTGATCTATTGGGATGAAAAATGAGGAAAAGAGGCTAGTCAGAGAGAAAAAGAGATGCCTACTTTTGTTGTGAGGCCCATCTATTACTGACATATTAAGAGATTGCAGTTCCTAATAGAAAAATCTTACCTTTGAAATACAAATACAAGTAGTCCTCAACTTACTACCATTCATTTAGTGAACATCTGAAGTTACAGCAGTACTAAAAAAATAACTTTTGACCGTTTTTCATATTTATGACTGTTAGAGCATCCACGTGGCCACATGATCAAAATTCAGGTGCTTGACAATTGGCATGTATTTATGACGGTTGTATTGTTCCAGGGTCATGTGATCACCGTTTTATTTACTTTCCCAGCTAGTGCCCGACTAGCAAAGTCAAGGGAGGAAGCCAGATTCGCTTAACTGTGGCAAAAAAAGTTGTAAAATGGGACACAACTCACTTAACAATTGTGTTGCTTAGCAGTGGAAATGTTGGGCTCCATTGTGGTCATAAATCAAGGACTACTTGTATTTGTAGTGTTTGACAGAGGCATGTAACAGGAGCAAAAACAAGGTGACTGAATGAATGTAGTATCATAAACAGGAATGATGTCATCCTTTAACTTTTTCCCTTTGGCTGATCCTAATGGAGCACAGGAAACCTGTCAAGAATGTATTTGTTACACCAGTTCAACAGTTCTTAATAAAATTAAAACTAGAATAATATCAAGCCATAATATCACACACAGAATACTTTTTAACATTTTTTTTGCGATTCCCAGCTGCATCAAATAGGATCATGGTGCAAAGTGGGTGGGTCTGTTTCAAATATGTGGAGAAAAGATAGGGGTTAGCCTTTAAAACTGTTTTTTTCCCCTTACATCAATTTAAAGATTTATAGTAATAACATTATTACATTTCTGTTTCCAGTTCAAAATGGAAACAAACACCATCCATGATATTTGGCAATTGCACGCCAAAATTTGGTGGCACAATGGTCATATCTGGAAACTACAATAGAGCACTCAGGTTGCCAACCCTAGGCTTCAACGATAATATGACAATATAATTGTTCAAAAGCTGTTCACAACTAAGATGCTGTGTTGGGTTGGGTTAAAAGCTGGAATGTCAAAGCAGACAGGCTAGTAAAGCAATTCCATGATAAATTTCCCAATAAGCCAAAGGGTTCCCCTGGGGGGAGGGAGAGGTGGTTAGTATGATGAATTAACCACTATGCTACTCTCATTTCAGGACACACTTTTCTGATCAGGGGGGCAGCCTGTCAGGCCTGGAAGCCATCTTTTTTGTTGGATCGTCAGGCCTGCCACATTTACTATTGTGGGAAACTGGGAGGGGGGATTGTATGGAGCCAAGGTGATATATAGTAAGAATAACATTCCTTTCTCAGAAAGTCAAGGACATCTTGCCCTACACCTGGACAGTTGGAACTCGGAAGCATCTCCAGTTGGGATGGTGCTTTGATTGGACCATGTGATGGACATGTGGGTGTTGGGCAGGGACTTGAACTTTTCTTTGGGTGGGGAAAACCTGGAAGCTTTCAGATTCAGGTTTTCCCAGATGTGCCAATATGACATCTCTGATAAAATGGAACTTTGAGGAAACTCAAGCCTCGGAGTTTTCTTTCGTTGGGGGAGTTACTTGAACCCTGACATTTATACTATCAAAAGTATCATTTTCCAGCAAGCAATTTAATGTGGAAATCATATCCAAGTCCTCTATGGGTAAGGTGCATTTTACGCCCTGGAAAGTAATAAAACATTTGAATGTCAACAATTATATGACCAAAGCTAATCTTACAACCTACCGTAATTCAATTTTACAAGAGTTGGTAACTTTCTCAAGCTATTTTAATCAGGAGCCTATTAGGCTATATATAAAATCCTTGCCTACGACAGCATTTTTCATCTTCAGAGATAGCAGAAGCCTTATTCTTGCAAATTTATTTATTTTATTTATTTTTATTTTATTTTATTTATATGCCGCCCTTCTCTGGAGACTCAGGGCGGCTTACAATGCATTAAGCAATAGCCTTCATACTTTTGTATATTTATACAAAGTCAGCTTATTGCCCCCACAAACTGGGTCCTCAATTTACCCACCTTAGAAAGGATGGAAGGCTGAGTCAACCTTGAGCCTGGGGAGATTCGAACCAGCAGTAATTGCAGGCAGCTGAATGATAATAACAGGCTATTAGTCTGCTGCGCCACCAGGCTCTTTTTTAACAGATACACCTATGGCTACATCGTAATGATTTTATCTTCGCTTATTAAACTAAAATACAAATAAGCTTTTTAACCCCACGCAAAGGACCTTTGCTCTTTTTTCCCTAATGCAGGGAAAGAAGTTGGGAAGCTTCTAATTAATAACTTCCTGTTTTAGCTGTAGCAGGAGCTATGAGTATCACCTTCAAAGGTCTACGGAGTTTCTCAGTCATCCAAGTCAGGGTTGTCTCAAAAGTGCTTCTTTTTAAGCAACTGGAATTTCCGGTTTTTCTTTAAGACGTTTCACCTCTCATCCAAAAAGCTTCTTCAGTTCAATATTGAAGAAGACAAAGAAAGAAGTTCAGAGAGAAAAGTTTTTTTAAAAAACCCTCGATCTTTTTGCAGATCTTTTACCAAAAACCTGTATTGACCCAGGCACTGCAGAGTCTCCAGGAGTTAATGAATAAATTAAAAAAGATTGCAAAATGTTTGTGTGTGTGTGCTAAAAGCCAATGGCCAGATAATCAACGGGTACAAAGGAAAATGCACTAACCACAGGATTTCATCAGTCAGAGAGCCTTCTTATTTTCTTGCCCTGCAGCTACACTTTCAACACTATCTCTATCCATTGGTGGGGAAGTCCATAGGCTGGTCTGGGAGTCACTCTTGGCTCCTAAGGATAGATTGCTTATTTTTAGATATTTATTTATTAGTCATATGAGAACTGAATGAGTCAGCAAGTATCCCTCGCTTAAAAAGCTGCTACATATTCCCAGTTTGGGCACGGCATAGAAGAAAGCATTTTGAATCTGGGATCAGTGCCCTAATAATACGTGAAGACATGAGCAATGCAGCAATTTGTTTGCCATAACTGAGAGAAAGAGGCATATGATACCTTAAGAAGGGATGACTTCATTATAGGAAAACCAAACAGTGAATGACCTGGTATCTAACCTTTCAGCAGTTGATGGCATAATAAATATGCTAGTTTTACATTAGCGAAAAATGTTTTCAAATGTATGCAGGGTAATACAACACAATATGTAAATTGTTGGGACTGACTTCTCATTTTCTGATTGGAATCCCCATTCCTCTCTGTGCATAGTGCAACCCTGTAATTAGCAGTCACTCGACTCCAATTGGCAACTAAGAAATATGACAGGGCAGCAAAGATATTTGTCTGCAATGTCTGCCAGCCGCTTAACTGCTAAAGGAATTGAGACGCTGATGGCGGGTAGCAGACCAATAAGCCACCAAGTCTAAAATGTGGGTTTTCTTGATTTGGATTCCTGTATTTTCATTCCTCCCCAGAGGCAGGGCCTCCAACTAGGCTGGCAATCTTCATTTTGTTAGAAGCACAAAGGCTTATTATGCAGCCTCACACAAGTCTGTCTTCACTATTTTCAATGGAAGATACTACTACTGCCTAAAAAGACTCCTTCAGATCTCTATATTAGGAGCAACAGTAGACTACTACAATATATAGTCTATTGTACTATATATACTCATTCTCTCCATGTATTTGAAGCAGCCTTGTTATCAACAAGCACAATGGCTAACATTTCTGCAAAGCAGAAAGAACCTGAGAAGTTGTTGACTGCTACAGGCTTTCCTATCAGGTGAAAGGTTAATTCTGTAAACAAAGTCAGTCAAATTCTTTTGCAAGACAAGTGGGCAACTACCACCAAACTGGTTTTTACTAAAGTTATTCTGCCAAAAGATAACTAACTTGAAGTGGCTAACTATGAGGAAACTGTTGAAAGTCACAAGATAAAAGAGGCCAGGTATCATCATTCATGAGTGTACTAGGGACCAACTATTAACCCATTATTTTAAAATACACTTTAGAACTATTTTAAATGCTAAGAATGGAATTCGGAATACTTGTATTTCTGGGAAGACAGTATAAATTTCTGCTTGGATTTTTAACAACTTTATAAAGTTTTCAAAAGTTAAAAAGAAAAAAAATATCCAAGAGTTTAATAGGGCTTTGTTCAAAATGTTGCAATTTTAATTTCAATTTAGTTATGACAAGTCTTTAGGATTGTAGTCGAAAGACTACTACTCTTTGAAAGCCTTCTTCCTAAGAAATGATCCATATCCATGATGACGAACCTGTGGCATGCAGAGCCCTCTCTGTGGGCATGCGTGCCATTGCCAGCTGCTCTTTTGGTTTCCGGCGCACACATGCATGCCGGCCAGCTGGTCTTCATGGGCGCCGGAGCACCTGAAAATGGCCCAAAATACAGCCAGAAAACGGCCTGAAAAACGGTCTGAAAATAACCAAAAAGAGGCATGCACACGCTGGCAGCTGATCTTTGGATTTCCAGTGCTCTGGTGCGTGCGAAGACCAGCTGGCCAGCACGCATGCCGAAAACCTGAAGACCAGCTGGCTAATGTGGTCTTTGGGTTTCTGGCGCGTGCACATGCACGCATATGCACTTACATTCCGGTTTGGGCACTCGGTGCCGAAAAGGTTTGCCATCACTGATCTTGGTCTACTTTCATAGTCAAAACCTTTTCTTTATGAGTTAAGGCACAAAAAACCCTTTCATCAACGTAATTAATACATATATCAACAGCAGTACATTGAGCGTCCTCCAAGTTAGATAATACACATCTCAGGCACATTTTATTACCAAGGGATTAGTTCACACAAACCTGAAATTGGAAAGTAAAGGTACATTTATACTAGTTGAAAAATCTGTCCCAACTCCTCTCTAAAAGTGCAACTAGTTTTCAAAAGATGGGCGGAGGAAGAAAAAGAATACAAATGGATCTCATTGATTAAAAATTCAAAAAGCTTCTTACCATTTTTGATATCTGCTATCAGTTAGCCTTCTAATACTCATACTGTGAACGTCACTGCTTTCACAACCAACTTTCACTGGCAGACAACAAATTGCCAGGTGGGCGTGGGGGGGATGAGACAACAATCATATAGTTACCCAGAAAGATGGATTGATAAGATTTGTAAAGTTAGAGTAGGCTGTGTAGCACATACCAAGGTATGTATGTGTATCTGTTCTTTCTCTTTCTCATTCTTTTAATTTAAAAATGATATCTTCTCAAATGTTACTTCCAGAAAGAGTCCTGATAACTAAAACTGAAATTAAATGTTTGGGTTTTTAAAATTATCATTAGCATCATCACAAAATTTACAAAAAACTTTTGTATGAGGAAAATTACACATGTACACATGTACGTACCTATAAGACCAAAAGATATCTGACTCCTGATCTACAGACTCCAATGACTACATTTAAGCTATTGCAGAAGTCTTGGCATTGAATGTCTCATTCTTTAAGACTGAAACTATATATGACTTTTCTCGGTATGCTCCACCCTTCTTATTTATGTACCACACTAGATTTCTCAACAAGATCTTTCAAAGTTTGCTTTTTAACTGTTAAGAACTTAGGCATCCCTGACCTACTCTCGGGCTACATCACTTGGGAACAATAATGAATACTTCCTTTTCACAGAAGTAAGAAAAAAGCAAGGAGACAGATACCTGCATTTATTTGTTTTAAGTCGCCTGCAGACGTTGGATTGATGGGTAGCAAATAAATTTCATAATAAATAAATAAAATTTATTTACAAACCAATATGTTAATGTTGACCTGAATGAGGATGCTTTTAAGACTTGCATTTTAGGGATTCAATTTTTATATAGTTTTTATAGGTATTCCATATTGTATTTAAAATACATAGTTAGATAATATTGTACAGTGATCATTTTGCTAAATCAGTTTGTGAAATTCATCTGGAAAAGGAGGACATAGATTGATTGATTGATTGATTGAATAAATAAATAAAACAGTGCTCACTTGAGTAAAAATTCAGGGTAGAAATCAAGCAAATAATAATGTATAGAAAATATATAAGATGTGTTAGTTAGGCTTTAAGAGAAAAATAGATATTCCCTAGAATGGTTCCACAATTTTTTCCAAAAATGTTATTACCCAGCAAACATTTCACAAGTTTGAAATTGTTTACTATCACCCCAAATCTGCATGGGATATCCGTAAAATCTGATGCCAAAAGAACCAGCACAATCTAATTCTTCGCCCGAAGACCAGCTGGTTGGCGCACATGCGCGCGCCGGAACCTGAAAGACAGCAGCTGGCTGCCTTGAGCATGTGCGCCACGGAATCCAGAAGAGCAGCTGGCAATGGTGCGCAGGCCTACAGAGAGGGTTCTGCGTGCCACCTCTGGTACACGTGCCATAGGTTCACCATCATGGATCTAGAATATCTAGAAATGTTTGAATGGAAGTGTATATTTTACTTTTAGATTGCTTCTATGAATAAAAAAATTGAGTTGACATTGAATATAAATTTATATCAATCCTGTAATCATGAAATATATCTTGTAAGTATTTCTTCGAAGGAAGAAACGGAAACAATCCAAAGTGTCAATATGCCTCAAACTACCAAGAGACATTTCTGACAACAAAATACAGTATTTTTTCTTCTTTCGGACATCCTATGATTTTCCAAAGAAACTACCAGTATTAACTTCATCCAATATTTGTTATTAAGTTTTCAAAAGAACTACTTTATGGTAGAGCCAAGGATCCTTTAGGCTTTTATCTGTGATAGATATATTACTTTGCAAATTATCCGAAGACAATATAAATAGTAATCAAGCAGAGATGTGTGGTAGACTGGACCTCAACTCGTTAAAAAGCAGATGTTGAGTGGTATGGATATGTCTCAGACATGAGATCAGCAGAATTCAGTTGTGTTGAAAAGAGAGTAAGGCTGGTGATTTTGCTGGTTCCTCCTGAACGCTCCAGACAATTGGTAGCCTGCATGGAATAGTTTAAGAAGTAGCATATGGAAAAAGCAATGGCAAAAATTCCCACCTACCCACTTCCTTCTACAGGAACTTTCCACAGGACACTGGTTTGCTCTGCAGGATAAACTCTTCTATTCATAAAAGCAAATTTGGTTCTAACTATATTAAAATCAGCCACAACTATTGTTCTTTTTCTATTCCGAATCTCCTTATTTTTTTGGAATTTAAACCAAGGAAGATCCACAATCCACTTAAGAGACAGCAGCACTTCAGTTCTAGAGCCAGAAGTAGTACAACAATATAAATATTACTGTAACACTCCAGGGACATATCATCCATTAGAGCCCCATCATAGCCAATCAGACAAATGATAGACAGAAGCTGGCACATCTCAGCAGGCAGTGTCGTTAGCTGGCAAACTCTGCTGAGATGCACGTAAAGGAAAAAGAGCACAAGGCTCGCAGACCAAGAGTCGAACTATGAATTATATAAAACACTCAGTACTAGATCTCTTGATGGTATTTGTGATTTTATTTTAACGCAGTCACATGAGGGTCTACAGTTGATCACAGCAGTAACCCTGGAGATTATTCTTCTTACATCCAAGAATATGATGTTGCTATCAGGCCCTTGGGAAAAATAGAGGGACCTATCAACTGCATTTGGGCTGGGCTGCAATGCTGGGCTCTAGGAATGCACAGTCTACCCAATGAACAGAAAATACCACAGTAATTATTACAGCAGACTGTTTAAAGTATTACTTCACCCCCACATAAATCAATATAAAAGCCAAAAAGATTCAAACCCCGTTGACTTTAGTAATGCTGCTTAATTAGCTACTAGGTACTACATTCTTCTGGGTGGAGTTGTACTGTATATGATCTACTTGAAAATAAAGACAGTATCGGCTAGTGGCTGGAGTTATGCAAATATGAAGTTTTGTCAGTATTGCAAAAAAATATCATTTGTTTATCTAAAATTGATACTCTATCAACTGCCATTTGATGACTCTAGGACAGTGGATGGCAAACCTTTTCCAGACCGAGTGCCCAAAGCGCATGCTGTGGGGGAATGCACACGTGTGCCCAACCCCTCAAAATGCAATGCACATGTGACCCCTGCATGCACCCCACCCCCGTGCATTCGCACAAGCCCCCCACATGTTCCCCACCCCATGCATGCGCATGCGCCCCCCGCAGGCCCCCTGCTCCGTGCATGTGCGGCAGAGACCCGAAGACCAGATGCATGGCAGGAGGCATGCACAGCAGAGCTGAACTGGGGCAACAGCTCGTGTGCCCTCAGAGAGGGAACTGCATGCCACTTCTGGCATGTGTGCCCTGGGTTCGCCATCACGGCTCTAGGGGCTTAAATTTTATGACAGACTATTGTCCAAATTACAAGACACATTTAGTCATATGTTACATGCGCTTAAAGCAGTGGTGGGTTGCCCCCAGTTCGCAGCGGTTCTATAGAACCGGTAGTAAAATCAGTGGGAGGCTCCGCCCACCGACATCATCAAAATGCTTCTGCGCATGCACAGAAGAGTGCGCGGCCCCGTTGCAAACCAGTAGTAAAGATAAGTAGAACCCACCCCTGGCTTAAAGGAATAACTAAATAAAATAATTTCCATTTAGGCTCAGAACTATACTTGGGAGAGAAATTGTCTTTTAACTCCTTAAGCAACTACAACAAATCCAAAAGAGAGAACATTTGTTGAGACTACAGCATTGGGAAGGAGACAGACACAGCTTACCCAAATACATAGGCTTCAACTCCTAACATTCCCAATCACCAGGGCCATATTCTGGAAGCTAAATTTTGCTCATCAGATTGGGAAAGGCTAGTTTTTAATGCCTTCCAAAAGGCAGGCAAGGTAAAAACTAACCCAATTTCAGGAGGATGCTATTCCAACTAGTCTTCCTTTCTTACTGTTCCAAATAATAATAATTCCTGTTGATAAATAAGAACTTCTACATGGGTATGAGATATATTGCTGAAATTTTCATGGGTGCAATGATCCTTGAATATTAATTGGTGGCGAAGCTATATGTGTGAATGTCCTTTTCTTCACTAAACAATTCAGTCTCAGTTAGTGTTGAGGCTTTCTAGCTTCCCAGGCTTCAGTTAAATCCTAGACACATCATGAGGACAGGTGAAAGGGCTTCAGAGTAACTCTGCCACCCAGAATAAAGTAAGCTCTGAAAGAAAATTTAAGACAAGTTCTCAACCACTCTGAAAATAAGATTAAAAACAAGAGGAAGAAAATACTGATGAAATTCCAAGGCAAATTTCAACTAGTTACTTTGAAGGACCGAGTATTGAAGCTTGTTTTAAGTGAAATGTTTTGATAAAACGGTGGCAGGGAAATATAGAGAGATATTTTGCTGGACCTATGTCCCCAGAGTAAAGGAACATTACATTACATTTCATTGAGCACTTTGGAGATAGAATTTCCTCACCTGGAAAATTAGCATTAAGCTTCTTATTTCATTTTCCAGGGAGTTATCCCTGTTATTCTGCTGCAACTAAAGCAATCAAAGCTTTGAGGCATCTAAAAAAAAAAGGATATTCTCTGCTAAATTTCAGAGTTGATCCTGTGCCTGAAATGGTCTCAGAATCACTAGGACAACTCAGAAACCAAGCAAATGCCTGTCTTACCTCATCTGTTTCCTGCCACATAAAGTAATTTAGCCTAGGGAAAAGTTTTGTTCATGCAGAATTTAATGTTTACTGGTAGCCATAAAAATAAAGAGCAACACTATACGTTATAGCCCATTCTTTATTCTTCAAAAAATCAGGGTGGAGAGTGTGTCTTTCCTGTCATAAAGCTGCACAAGCAGATTTCAGACAACTTCCATACTAAGGACTTTGTGCTGATTAGCCATGCTTCCATTAATATGTATTTTAAACAGGGTCCACAGATCATGCATTTACAATTCTCCTGTGCTTTTGAGAAAGCTGGAAGAGGAGCACAAGGGGAGCACAAATTCCCTAAGCACCATTCCTTCATATTTTTTTAATGGCCCACTTTTGATCTGGGTAATGACATATTGGAGAAATACATTTATCACAGTCCATCACACATTTGTTATGTCGGTTAAAAAGTCCCCCAAAGCAGAGATTTGCCAAACTCCCTCCCCCTATCTATTTTTTACTGCTAGGAAAGTTCAGAAACTAATAAAACAGCAGGCTGCCTGCTCTTATGACAGCCTTGATAAACATCAAGGGGCTTGTCTCCTGCACATCCAATTTAGAAGCCAGGAGGGATGATGATGATGATGATGGGACACTATCCTTGTTTTTTTCCATCAGATGAGCTTCCCACCAATTTAGCTACAAAGAAACAGCTTTTTCTTTCCTCAATGGAGAAGGCTGTAGGAGGAAAGCAACACCTCTCTTCTGCAAATCTTTCTAATTCACTTTCTTGAAGTTCCTTATTGCCAAAGGTGATCAGTTAGTTGAAATGCTTGCTAGAATAATTAAATATTTTCCTGTTATATAATTGAAGGGGGATACATAAATGAAGAGAGATTATTTTGATTTATAAAGTCCAAGTTTTTTTTCAACTTAATTTCACCATTTCTTAGTTGGAAAATTATCAACCTACATTCTCAATCTATTTTTAATGAGCAAAATGCTATGTACATGAAAGAGTGTTTCTTTACAACGTCCAATGATGCTACCAAAAACATTATGTTATCAAGATGGAGCCCCTCCCTAATTAAACACATCCATTCCATTCCACCTATTGGACCAAAAGTAACCATTTTAAAAAAATCATTAGTAACAAACAATTTTGCTTGGGTTAATACTCACTTAGCACTAAATAAATTATTTTTTTTTATTTTGTACAAATTGAACAAATAAATGGAATTTTGTTTCCTTTTCAAAAAGATACTAAAGAGAAAGTGGACCTTCTCTTATGCTTATTGACCACGAGACCAGAATGTATTAAGATCAAAGATCATTCCAATCAAATAGAACTAGTTATCACAGACTTTGTTATCTGAGGTAACAACCATTTCAGCAATTGTCCAAATGCCTAAGACAGTGATGACGAACCTATGGCACATGTGCCACAGGTGGCACGCAGTGCCCTCTCTGAGGGCACGTGAGCTATTGCCCCAGTTCAGCTCTGCTGTGCATGGGCACGCGCCTCCCACCAGCAAGTCTCTGCCACGCACACGCAGGTGGTGGGGCACATCTGGGGGCATGACGCGTGCGGGGGCTGTTTGCAGGGTGCCGTGTGTGGGGAATGGTGCATGTGGGGGCTGCACATGCATGCCCGGGATGGGGCATATGCACAGGGGCTGCATGCACATTACATTTTGGGGGTTCGGGCGCGTGCGCAGACACTTGGTCCAGAAAAGATTAGCCATCACTGGCCTAAGATATATATTATGCCGACTGCACACACAAATAGTATTAGAATACTGCAAATATACCCATTTTGTATGCTACATTTTGCAAAGGATAAAATTGGTTAAGGAGTAGTAGTAGTTAATAGAAATTAAAGCAATAAGAGAAAAGGACATGTAGCTAAAACTGGTTTACAAACACATTATAATTTTATATTTCTATCCCTATAGACTATACTTGCAACTACAACATCCAAATGCTGTTTTATATATCGCCTTTTGTTCTTTAAGCTTGTCATCTCCCCTTTTCAAGACCTCATCAAGTTCATCCAACCACAACTTTCTTTGGCTTCCTCTTCCTCAAAGTAATTCACCCTCATATATTTGGTGATTCAATCTCAGTTGTTCTGTCACTACAACCAAACACAACATATTTCTTCTTACTGGTTGCTCATTTTTAACTGAATTCAATAGCCATTCATTCTTGACCCCATCTCTTGCTCTATAGCACACAATTAAGAAGTCAACTTTCCCACATTCAGCTTACTTTTGTGTTTATTATGATATATTCATCTTTAATTTATATATAACAAAGTGGATAGAAATACACTTTTACTTCTTTCCACAAATATTCATTCCTTATAAAATATTTCAAACAATCCATTATCTTTTAACCAGTATTTACACATCTTAAAATACTTCCATTCATTTTTCTATTGTCAGTAAACATTTCAAATCTACCAAGATACTTACTATTTTATTATCGGTATAACTCGCAATGATGCACTTGATTTTCCTTGTCAAATATATGTCTTTGTATTTGATCCATCAATTCTAAGGTCCATATTTCTTGCTATGTCATCCATGAGACACAGAAGGTCTTGGGAATGTATAAGCATAGTGTTGCTTCTTTTGTATTCAACAAAGATCTAGCCTAAATTACAGGTCCATTTCCTCACTCAAAAATCTACATTATCAGTACAAATAGTGTAAATGAAGATAAACAGCTGAAAATGAACTGTCTTCTAGTCCAACCTCCTGCTCAAGCAGGAAACTTATACCAAGACAAATGGTTGTCCAATCTCTTCTTAAACATCTCCAATATTGAAGCACCCACAACTTCTGGAGGCAAGTTGTTCCACTGATTAATTGTTCTAACTGTCAGGAAATTTATCCTTAGTTCTAGGTTGGTTCTCTCCTGGATTAGTTTCTATCCATTGCTTTGGAGAAAAGGTTTATCAGGGGGTAAACCTTTGTGGTAGTCCCTTAAATATTGGAACACTGCTATAGTTCAGTAATATCTGGGAAATCATTAAGTTTCCCATCCATTCTTTGGATCTTTATTTAGAATTATTACAAACATACAGGTACAAAGAACAGTCATACAGTGAATTACACAATGTTTTGAGAAATGGGGGGAGGGGTAATTAAACTGATTAAAAAGTTTGTCTCTCAACAAGACAAAAGAAATCTAAAAATTTTGACCCAGTGCAGTTAGCAGGATAGAAAACAAATTCATTACACTAATGTCTGATATATTTAGTACTAGCACCAAAATTTATTACACTGGCAAAGAGGATAAATCCTTTAATGTGCCTCACAAATCGACAACAGATTTAATAAGCCTACATAGTAGTGAGGCAGAGCATTTCTGCAGCTCATCTTACAACTGGTAGCTCATCCGTGCTGTTGAAGTCCATCTGCCAAGTTCCCTGAAATATCAGGCAGGAGAAAGTGGATTCAGTTGCTTTTTGTTTGACAAAAGCAAGTCAGTAATAATAATAATAATGATATCATCTAGCTTGTTAATCTTTGAATGATGAAGATGACCAAATCTCTGAACTATGAACAGACATTTCATTTTTTTCTCATTTTTTGATATTTTAGTGCTTCTTTTCAAGAATTGCTTGTCACAGATGGTTTATCTTATTGCAAAAATCACTAAAATATCACTGAATTTTATCATGTAGCCCTAGGCAAGTCATCATTTTTCATCCTATATTTCCTTACAAGAATGCTGCAAGACCAGAGAACTATTGTGAGATTTTGCAGGAAGAACAAGGTTCACACGTAAGAAAATAAATGATATTGGTGTTCGATGACTGCATTAGGGACAAAGTGATCCTCCTCAAAAATTAAAACAAAAACATCAAAATAAGCATCAGTAGTCCAAAAGAACAGGAACACGGGCTTCCGGATGATAAAATTGGGGTAGTGATTATAAAACACAGAGGTAGATTACAGATAAACACATCATGCTGAATTATGATTTGCTTAACTGCAGGCAAGCCAAAACTTACCAGTGGAACCCAAAACTGGCTGGGGTCATAAAATGTGCTAAGGCCAATGCAAGCAAACTATATTTTGATAGCACAGTGTATCAAATCAGCCTGTCCTTACTTTTTAATGCAATAATACTATCTAGCTAATTGTTAAGAAAAACAAACACCAATGGTTGTTTGTTTGTAGTATTTTCTACACTAGTATAATTAGCAGTGTAACCCCTAAATCTCTCCTCATGAGAAGTAAAGCAAATGATGCAAGAAAGACAGATACCTATATTTAATCACAGCATTTGAGATAAATGGCTAAAAGGGGGGGGGGTTTCCAACATTAACTAACAGCATTTAATGTTACTTGGAAGGCTAACAGAATGCCCACCCAGTCACATGACCACCCAGCCACACCCACCCGGCCGGTCATTAGGGCAAAGAACCAGTTGTGAAATTATTTGAATCCCACCACTACAGAAAGCTATTCCCCCTAAAAAAAAGAAAAAGAAAGAAAGTGGGCATCTGGGTTTGAATTCCAACTTGTGAGGATAATTTCTATTTTCGGATATAAAAATTGACCAAAGTCAACACTTATTTGAAACGTGAGCTACAACTCCAAAGTGCTAAAAGCACGGCTTTAAATTCAGAGATCTACCAGTGATTTAGGAGTTCTGAGCCCTCTCAGATATAGCTTTATGGAGTTTTTCATTAAACACAATGTTCAAAATTTAAAACTTTGTTGCTAGTTCAAACCCTAACATAACCCCACAAAATAGCACTGTGTAATGATGAGAAACTACTATATATGCTCAAAATCCTCAGATCCTAGGCAATTGTAAGACTGTAACATTCTTCCCCAGACTCAAGTACGTGGATGGCTGTGGCTGATTCATGCTGTTGCCTACTGAGGTGTGATATGCTTCTTCAAACTGGCAGGTTGATACAAACTAAGAAACTGTGCTAAAAACCCCACTGAGAAGAAAATCAACAATATTACCACATTCTTAGATCCTGATAACTTGTAAGGCTGCCAACCTACTACTGCTGATCCAACATCCCTACTTGGTCAATTCCTTTTTGGCCAACCCTTACTATACTTTCACTGTGGTTTGTTTTACCCTTTTTGCCTACAGACAATTTTAACTTCTTACTGCCTTCCATGCCCCAACTCTGTCTTGTCCCAACCCAGCCAAAGACCTGCTGCAGCTATAACTTCATGCTGCCAAACTCCAGATGTATTAGCCTCTTATTCAACTTCTTAAAATTTAATTTATAGATCACTGAGGGCTGACCTTGAGTCTGACACAAAAGCAACCCTTTTATCTTTAGAAAAGGAACACACAGACACACAACTAATTTCTGCCTTTTTCCCCTTCTTGCCCCTTGGAGTGGTGATAGATAGGGCTGGGTTGCACCATTTGAAGCAGCTGTTAACAGACTGCAGCTATATCCAGAGAAGCCAAGAGACTCCCACAATGTCCCCTTCCAGCTTTTTAGAGAGAAACATGTTTGATTGTCTTATACTGGTGATTCTGAATAAATTCAAGCTGTTAAAAGTGTTGCACCTCTTTCCTTGCTGAACTTTATGCAACTAAAATGCACTAGACTCAGTTCAGCTCTATGGACACTGAGCATGCAGCAGAGAGAAAGGTGGGGCAACAAATGCAAGGACTGCAGGAGCAGGAAGACCCCTAAAGCCAGTGGGAGGGCAGGAAGCAATTCCACCAACCCAGTCCATTCCCCAGCAGTGATTCGCTAACAGATGGGTGCTTCCCCCAAATGAGATTCTGTTTTCCCCTCAGGGGGCTGGCAGGAAGCCAGACAAGATTATCTTGGTGATAGTGGGGGAAGGCAGGAACTCGGGTAGCCCCATCTGCTTTAAAGCCATTTGGCAGCCCCAGTTATCAGATGTGATAGACTGCAGAGATTCTGCACAGCTACCCAAAAGAGTTCCTAGGGTCAACTTCAGGAAGGGAGGGGCAGCAAGGAGGAAGTGGAAAGTAATGGCATAGGGTGGAAAGTATCTCCTAGAAACAACACCCCCACCCCACCCAATGTCTAACAGTACAAAAATAAGCCTCATTAAGTTTTATAGGCTGCACTCCAGGCATAGAGGGACCATTTAACATGCAGAGAATTGTTTCTCTAGTGAGTCGCTAGTATGTCCTTGAAGCTCCCTCCTCCGCCCTCTCTCCCTCAAATGTTGTGGAGGTTTTTTAGTGATGAAATCAAACCACACCAGTTCACTATACCAGAATGCATTTGTAACAATTAGAAATTTAAAAAAAATTAAACCCAGTTTATATTATAAACCTTACATGTTTTCTTACTCTATATTGTTTAAATCTACTATATTCTCTTTGAATTTTAGGCAGGCGTTCCAATTGCTTGACAAAGAGCAGTTTACTTCTTAAATCTGATCATCAGCGTAATTAAAGGGTAGCTGTCACTGCTTTCTTCCCACCCTCATTCTACAATAAGAATTTGTAATTTGGATAAGGTTTATATAGAGGAGATACAAATGTGATATAGCCAAGTGAAGCAATGCTTTTTTTTTTTTAAGAATGGATCAGGGCAGGGTAGGGTGTGGAAGAGATAGTCCCTTCAAATTATGGAAGCTTATTAACAGGAGAACAAGTTACACAGGCTCACTCTTCTTTACTGTTCACATTTATGAAGGCATAGTTCCAAGTTGCTTCCAACCATGGGACTTCCTGCTGCAGTCCTTTTTTGAATAGATGGGCCCTTAAGATCATGAAATCATCTCTTTTCCCCCTTCCAACAGAAAATCTGTCTCTCCTCCCCCCCCTCTATTTCCTGGAATGGCTGCAGAAAGAGGCGCTGTTGTGCCTGGGCTCACAAGGAGAATCAAAAGCAGCATCTGGAACTGTGAGTTTGTTGGTGCCAATGGAAGTTATTTCCCTAAACTGAATTCCTATATAGGAAGGGAGAACAGAGTAATGGGGAGAGAACTAGATGCTTTAGAATTACATAGAACTATGTGCAAAACATAGCAACACAATAGCAACTGGTTGTCCTGTACCATATGCCCTGTGTTTGGTGATGAAAACTCCTGCATGCCCATCTCTTGGACCATCTCTCCTTTAGTCTCCTGTAAGCTGTCTAGTTCTTGTTCCACCCAAACCTCTATCTTTTTTGAATTCTAAAACATCCAGTCCTTTTCTTGCTCTTGGTTTCCCTGGCTTCATTTTCTTTTCTTTCCATATTTTCCAGACTCTCCCCCCCCCACAACTTGCTAATTTTGAACCTTTCCCCATCATATTCTTTTTGTCAATATACTAAAGTTAATCAATCATAAGTGGATGGGATCTTCAGTCAAAGAGAAATCCAAAAAAGGAATGGAGGTGCTTCTAATTTGCTGTTGGCTTTCTTCTGGATTAGTATTCAGCCAAATTTTTGAAATTCCATTTTTGATGCAAAACTTCATACATAGCAAAAGAGAGGAGAAACAGCTCATTATTTAAAAAAAAAGCCTTCCAGCCATTATTTTCCCGATTTACACACCTGCTCAAAGCCATAGTAAATTAACTATAAATTAAAGAGAAATCTTCTTGGGGAAGATATGGGGATGGGGAGCTGATTAATTTAGTAATTGGCTTTAGTTGGGATGATTTAGAAAGGTAATTGGATGCCTCTGCCTTGTAAGGAGTTCAAATAAATCCTAGCCATTACTTCAAAATTTTGCAGACAGAAATCAGCATACGCATTTTTATCATTTTTCTTTAAAAAACAAACAAACTAGACGTCCGAATCCGCAATCTTTCTTTAGGCAACCAACACGGCTTCGGCTCCACACACCCCGTTTTATAACAAATCCCCCTTGTTGGGGCTGCAGACCCTGGTTAGGACCCGTACGGCGAAAAGGGAGGGGTCGTCTTTCCGTCCCGCCGCGCCCCTCGGAGGCGACTGATCAACTGGCATTTCTACGCTTCCTCCTTATTTCCCCCCCCCCCCCCGCTCCTCCTCCCCGCATCCGCCTTCCCTCCTTCTGCATCTGTCCGTCTGGCTAGCCAGTCCGTTTGTCAGCGCAGAATAAGAGACGCTGCTGGCCGCCGAAGAGGGCGGGAGGGCGGATCGTGTCCTTTCCTTTCCAATTGAACATCTAAACGGTCTTTGACACACAGACCCAGTACTGTGCTCCCCACCGGTAAATAATCAGGTTACTGTGCTAAAGACCAGGAGGCTGAACGCAGCGCGCTACATACGCTGGAACCGCAAAGCTCCTTCCAGTCGGCTTTCTTTTCGTCATTGGAGCTGAACACAACCCCGAGGCTCAAAAGCGGAAGGGGGTCTTCCCTTGCTGTCTCCCACAGCTCCGGCAGGGCAGCTCCTCACGTTTTGCAACTAAGGTGCGCGGGGCAGATTCCGTTTTTCCTCTTTTCACCAGCCCCGTCCCGTTGAGCGATTTTATCCGCACACCAGCCAGACGGTTTCTTCCCCTCGGGAATTCTCCGCTGCCTTTTCCCCTCCCCAACCACCTTCGCTAACAGAGAAGTGTTGTAATATTGAGGGTGTAGACTTGTCAGGGCGACTCGAGCAGCTCAATCTTATCAGAGGCAACCAATTCTCCCGTCCGGCGGTTCTGCATGCAACGAGGATCAACAGCCAGAACGGTTTTTTAAAAGTTTCAACACGACGGAGAAGGGGAAAAGGGGGAAATCAACAGTAGAAAACAAGCTGCTTAGTGGTCTGCCTTCCCCCCCCACCCTGGATTTTAATTCATGACTAAGATCCACCAACCATTTAATATTCTATGAAACCCTACTCAAAATAGATCGAACTTCACCCCCGCGCGAAAGTCCGAAGGTATTTTTCAACAGTTTTGCATTCCTTCTTGTCCTTGCACACGTTTTCAACGGTCCTGTTTTACGTTTCTCCAAACGCAGAGAATACCCTAAATTTTCCACAGCTAATTATAGCCACAAAACTATGTAGCCTTGTCCCTCTTCCCCCCCCCCCCCCCCCGGCAAGTAAAACAAAACGCGAGCCGAAAAATCCTCCGGCCACCTTTAGATTCGTCGGCCAAAAAAGCAAAAGAAAAAAGGAGCTTCAACCGAATTCCCGTCTACTCCACCCAAATCTGCATTTCGCTTTTCTCCCGTCCCCCGTCCCCCCTCCCCCCCCAAGTTTGCTTTCTACCAACAAGCGCCAGAAACAGGCGTGGGTGATAACGCTTGCAACACTTTCCCGTGCCCTGCTGCCTTATTTCCTCGATCGGAAAAGCAGGCTAGCAAAAAAAAAAAAAAAGCCACTGAAAGGGGTGGGGGGAAAGCAAAATACCTGATTTACTGTTGCCCCGGGAGCGCGAGACGAGCAGACGCGAAGGGACTCTTTCTAGACAAGCAGACAATCCACCCAAACCGCAGCTCCAAGTCGGCGGCCTCGGGAACAGCGTGCAGCCAGAAAAGCGACCGGAGCAACGGCTCTTGAGCGATCGTGGCGATTCACGGGCAGAGACGAGTGCCACCGATTTCCCTCCACCTCCTGTAATTCTGGCTTCCACAGTCTGGGAAACCCCCCTGGATTTCCATAAGGGGAGGGCGGAAGGGGAGGGGAAACCTTAAGAGAGCTACTCGGTTTCCGATTCTGCCGGCCTCCTGCTGAAGTTTAGAACAAGCCGCGAACTGGAGAAGGAGCGAAATGACTGGCTTCTCCTAGACAAGGCTCGAGCGGGGAAGCTTAAAACTGGGCGATGTTTATTCTGAGGAAAGCGAGGGTCTCTCGGAGAGCGCCCCTCGTTTCCTTCTCGCCTTCTTTCTCCCCTGTCTTTTTAAACCCAGCCCTCCGCGAGTTGAGTCCCTCCTGCTCTGAGCCGTGGAAGCTTAAGAAAATGTTCGTCATGGTAACACCACTGCCTAGTCCTGCCAGATTCACCCCCAGCCTCCAGAGAAGGAGGAGCTCTGTTAAGGTGGTTTCAAACGCAGCAGGCCCAGCCCTGGGACTTGGCTTTTTTTTTTTTTTAAAGGGGGAAGAGAAAAGGGTGCTTCCAGAAGAGCGCCGCGGAGGCGGGAGAGAGACACGAGAGAAAAAGAAATTCGGAGCAAAACATGCGAGTAAGGCTTTCTCTCTCCCCCCCCCACCCCCTTCGGGCGTGGACTGAAAAGCGAAGTGAATTAAACACCGCTGCTTGGGGAGATGGCCGCAGAGAGACAGGGAAAGAGACGTGAAGCTTTCAATACTTTTTTTTCCCCCCCTCAGTCACGATCAATTCTTCCTTTCAGGGTTTCCAACAGCAAGCAGCTTCATAAGATTAAAAAGATGAACACTCCCTGCAGTCAAAGGTGACTCCACCTGATGACTGCATGGGCACATTCCTGCAGCTTTCTTAGCAACAAGCAAGCAGCACCAAACGCTATAACTGAGACTTTGGACAGAAAAAGGTGTTATGATAGACCTGTGCATATGTACAGTTGATTTTAACAGATGCCTTTTCAGTATTTCTGTCTTCCAGCTCTTTCGGAAATTCTTGCACTATGAAATATACGGCATGTGTGACATTTATTCTCTGTCTTGATACCTTAGACAGAAACCTATTACTAGGGCACAAGCTGACCATACTTTATCCTCTTTTTAATTCTTTTTTTTCAAAACACACCCAGCAGGCAAAGAAATATTACATAAGCTTTGTCATATCTAATAATTGAATCATTGCTAAACTGATTATAAATCGCAAAATTCAAAGTATAATCTTGTGCCTTGAAATGCAATTAAGTTCTCCATTGATCCAAATCCAGTCATTTAGGAGTTACAGATGAAGTATATTTCTGCAGCTTTTTATACCAGCTAATGTATTGCAGACATCAAAGGCAGTTGTGCAATCTCAGAAAAGATGCAGCTGCTTTAAAGAATTTCAGATAACTGCTACATAACTCACCAATAACACTCTGAAGGGTTTTTTTTAGGATAGATCTCTATGGGTTGGTCTGTGTGTGGGGGGCAGGCTCATCATCATCTCGGGGTGCGGGTGGGGGGGAAAGCTCTCGAACTCTTCTGAGTTGTTGCCAAGAAAATTACAGGGAATATTCATGTAGAGTCAGCAGGAAGTGGGTAAAATCAACAAGTCTATCTTTATTTCTTCTTTTTCTTAAGTTAGTCCAGCCAGTCAGCAGAAGCAGCACTAAAAAGGTCATGATGATGTCAAAGCTATAACCTAACTTTATAATGTTCTAGATCAGGGGTCTGCAACCTTAAACACTGAAAGAGCCATTTGGACCCGTTTCCCTACAGAAAAGAAAACACCAGGAGCCATAAAACCTTCCCGTGCCTAACTATTTCTTGAGCGGCCGCAAAACTAGCATATGAGGTTGAATTAAATGTTCTGTTTCTTCTGAAACTTTTCTTGGATTTATCCATGGTTGGCCTACTGGGGTTTGAAAAGCTCAATAAATTGCGTGCTGGTGGGTGTTGCACTTTGGTGGTTGTGATGCATATTTTGAGTGACGGAGCCGCAGCAGAGGGGTGAAAGAGCCATATACGGCTCCAGAGCCGCAGGTTGCTGACCCCTGTTCTAGATGGCTTATGAAAAGGTTATTTTCTTACAAGCATAAAATAACTTTCTTTAGCTGTGCCATGGGGAAGACAGACATTAACTCCGTAAATTGAATGAGTCAGCATATCAAACCCACTGATACCATTGATTTCAATGGTAAAGTTAACCAAGAAGTCTTTGTCTTTCTTTCTTTTTCTTGAGCTAGTCCAGTCAGCCAGCAGAAGCAGCAATCAGACATTAACATGATACCAGCTCAGTAAAACAACACAGTCTGAGAAATATCAGCTTCCTAATAGGAGAGTCCCACATTGCCTGTCAATAGGCCTAGTTCTGCACAAAAATGCCCATGATGTTGACAAAACTATAGCTTAACTTTATAATATTCTAGATGGTTTATGAAAAGATTCCTTTAATAGCATAAACTAAAACTATAAAACCTGTGGTTGTGTCATGGCGAGGACAGACATTAACTCCATGAATTGAATGAGTCAGCATGTCAAACCCTATGCATAGGTTCCCGTAAGTATGTGTTTAAAAAGGTCAGGTTTCTCTGATGTAATCAAGGGACAAGTTAAAATCAACTTTACCATTGATTTCAATGGCAAAGTTAATGACTTGCGTAAGTGCTTCCCAGTGAAATTATCAAAACTTAAAGACAGTTTGCACTGAATCATATTTTAGCCTAGTTTGTAGTTTTTAGTATAGTTGTAGTTGAATGGTTAGTTGGGTTGTATACTTCCTGAAAATTGGGTTAATTTAATTGGTTAGAGTAACACAAACACAGTTTATGTTTAGCCAGGCTGCAATTTTTTTAATTCTTCTGTAGGAAGTTAGCACCCACCCCTTTCCTAGAAGAATGAAATATTTTAGGAAATATTAAAAAGGCAGAATATTATATTTCCCTGGATGAGAAATGGAGAAACATGTTTTAAAAGACAAGCAGCTTCCTGCCTCCCCCCCCCACATCTTTGTTAATGGGCCATAATCTGCAACACAATAGAACCCATCTAGGACAGAAACTCACCACATGGCACCTGGGAAGATTACATCAGCCAGCAAGGCTAGCTAAGACCCCCACCCCTTGGGAGTCTGACAACCAATCAGGATACTTTTTCTGGGGCCCAGGAAGTTCAAAGCCAGAGAGAGCATAAAACCCGGGGACTTGTTGTATCTCACCCCTTTTTCTGTTCAGGAACTCAAGCCATGTGATCCTGTCCACCATTAAACCATTTTTCCAAGCAGTCTCCATGTTTCCAGTGTCTTTTTCCCCACTTGGAGCTGAACCCAGAAGGATATTTCTTCCAAAACTTCTTTTCCAAAAAGAAATTGTGGAATCCCATGGAAGGAAAACCTGAGTAAGAACTGACCACTGAATCAACACAGCACTTGAAAAATTCATCTAAACTAAGGATTCCTTTTCAATGATTACTTGTACTGGAGGCTGTAATTATCATGGATAGTTATAGTACCATGACCGAGGGAAATGAAAGAAGAAATGTCAAAGAAACAAAGATCCTTTTCAAAAGAGCAAGCCATATCTGTGCCTGAAAAAAAGTTCCTCATAAGATCAAAAAGGGAAGAGAATAAGGAGAAATGCAAACATATTGCTTTCTCCAATCCATGTATGGAAAGTCCCTAAAGGCTATGTTCGGGCAGCCTTGTGAAGATTAGGCCAGAAGGAAGGCAGAGTATGCTATAAGGATTGTACACTTGTTTTATGTATACATTACATCAGATCAATACTGTATATACACTACATCAGATCAATAACTTCTGAAAGGGTTCACAGTTTTTCCACTTATTTCTTTCCTCTAAATTGTGGTAAGCTGTAATGGTACTAATACAAGAAGAGGTATATCATACCTGCTGTGTCCATCCAACCCAGAAACTTCAAATGAAACCAGGTTTTTTAAAATTGAGATTTGGGAGAAAAGACTTGAGGAAGGCTAGTTTTGAACATGGTAATTGCAGTAAGGGTACTACATGCTCAACAATGGAGAAATGCCTACAATGGAACATTGGATTGTGAATATGGTGGGATGCGCAGAAATGGCAAAATTGATTTATTTGATTAGATAGCTCGGATCAGAAGATTGGAAACTTTATGGACTTTTTTGCTGAAAACAGAAAAAGTGAAAGATTTCTGGATTTGTGACTTAAAATGATTAAATATGGAGCAGAAAGGAACTACATAATGTAATTTTAAAGAAGGAAGAGGGATATGAATTTAGTTTGTAACTGTTGTTACAAAGGAGATTGGAATTAGTTTCTGTACTATTCTTTGCACTTTTTCCTTTAAAGTTTTTCCCCTTAACTTTTCTTTATATATGTTCATGTTTATCTTTTACATATGTAAAAAAAACTTTAATAAAAAGTATGTTTACTTTTTTAATCTGGCTCATGTATAGCCCTGGCTTTGTGATATAGCATGTTGTGTCAACACAGCTATAATAACATATGAATAATAGTTTATGGCTTAATCTGTATGAAGCAATCAAGTCTGGTTTAACAAACCATGGTTTAGCATTTGAAGTAAATCTGGTTTTAATGTATCAACCAAGGCCATCTTTTAAGGAAGAAGCTGGTTTGAACTGTGCTTTTGATTATCTGTAATAGGTCAGTCAAATTTATGAAATAGAGCTTGACGTTATCCATCGACTCTTGTCTTGTTTGAACACAGTATTTCCGCTTAAGGCAAAATGGGACTGGATATCATATGAAAGCATTCACATTTCATATGATTCATTAGAAAGAAAGCACAGTTCTCTATCCAAGGACAGATTATATATGGTGAATATATGTTAATTCCCAAATTGATGTAAAAATTGCTGATAATAGACACAAACTGATACACAACAAAGCAGATTTGAAACCATGCTTGAGTCCATACATCATACTCAGTCAAAATATGATTTTCTTGTTTGTAATTTCACAATTACAGTTAGTTAACCAGAGTTTATAGTTTATAGTTTAATATATCACCCCAACCAGTTTACCCATTAAACCATCACTATTTGCTTATGAATTGTTATATTGTGAAATAGGGGGAAGGAAGGAAGGAAGATCTTATGAGAAGTAAAAGACCCTTTGCATCCTTTTGCTTGAAGGAAACCATGGCTTTGCTTTCTACTGTAACTCTCAAAGATTGTATAATTTTAATTACATCAGAGCTGTCAAATTCCTGCCCACGGGCCGGATGTGTCACGAGCTGGCCTGCCAACGCCAGGTTTAGCCAAGGGGAAAAAAGTCCCATTATGTCATGTGATGCTACCGTGATGATGTAAGTTTGACACCCCCCCCCCCGGAATTACATCGTATTATCTTTCTTTTTCTGGATAGACATGTTAGGCTGGAGTTAGAATATTATATAAGGCAGAAGTTCAGCCATACTTCTTTTTCCTAGAACTCTGGTAGAAAAGATGGCAATATTTGGACTTCTGCATCTCATGAATCTATTAAAAACTAAGCTTGTCTAAGGGTCTCCACTAGCAAATGCTGTTGAGTAAGGGGAAGAAACTTAGTAAGGTTTGCTGTTGTGCCTTTAATTACCATTAGCTCTTCAAAAATCAAGGAAAGATATACACATTACAATTCCCATGTGCCTTTAAATCAGGTTGCTGTTCAAAGCATTGGAGCAGGATGCTGGTAAATTTTTGGCAGCTTTAATTGCTTTTCTGTATTGTTAGTGATAACTTACTGTAGTTTCATAGAAGAAAAACATTGCACCAGAGGACATAACTTTCTAACGCTGTAGAATTATGATAAAAAGAGTATCATCAGGCAAAAGGACTTCTGTACCTTCACCTTCTTTGATTCATCACTCTAGTTCTTGCAGCATCCACATTTTTCATATTAGTGAATTTATAATTCCATTGCTATCCCTACTAGGCACTGTGTGATCTCTTTGTACTTTATGTTTGCCCCTTTGGCTCTTTCAACTTGGTAGTTGTTCCTTTTGTTCAGCTAAGAACAACTTATCTGAATACATGCACCACACATTGAACTTGGACTTGGACTTGAATTGGTGTATTCTGAACTCTGCCACATGGCAGCAACCTTCACACCAGAAACTGCATGAACCCTGTATGTGAGAAGACTGGGAGAGCTGCTGTTTGAACAGTCATTGAAGAAAATATAGAAAAAATTCTTATCAGTTTGCAGATTTTATATTACATCATTGCAAATCTGTTCATTTGGACTTTCCCAGTTTCTCATTTCTCCTTGTTCATGCTGTCCTACTTCTGTAACTTTTGCAATTTTGTTAAAATAATTCAAAAATCAAAATGTATTTTTATACATTTTACACTATTAATTTTGTCTGTACTATTTGCATCATTTCCCTTAATCAAATACTGTTTTCCTTAATCTGATTTGATTTTATACAATTTCTCCTAATTTATGTATTAAAATATTTCTTTCCCATTCATTTAACTTTTTAGTTGCAAACTACAACACATAGTCTGGAAAAGTATGTATTTGTAAATTTGGTAAGTTTGCATATGTTACTTTATGACATAATTAATGCAAATTTCTAGTATGCTGTTTTAGCTTTTTAGATAACAACTGCAGCTGCAACAACCCAAACCTAAACAATTGTGAAATAAATGAGAACAGAGGTTCATGATTGTAATAGCAATGCATGGTATTTTTTTCCTCCTCCTGACACTTTCCGTATCAGTTCAGACTTCTAAAAAAATCTCTGCACAGTAAGTAGTTTTTCTATACAACATGCTTGCATTTGACCATGTTGGGGGTGTTGCATGTAAATTCTGCAAATATGCTGTATAATTATAAACTGTATAACCATTTCAGAAAAATGGTTGCCTAGTCTCTTCTTAGAAACTTACATTGTTGGAGCATTCACAACTTCTGGAGGCAAGTCTTTTCACTGATTAATTGTTCTGTCAGGAAATTTCTTCTTAGTTCTAGTTTGCTTCTCTCCTTGATTAGTTTCCATCCATTGTTTCTTGTCCTGCCCTCAGGTGCTTTAGAGAATAGCTTGACTCCCTCTTCTTTGTGGCAACCCCTGAAATATTGGAACACTGTTATCATGTCACCCCTAGCCCTTCTTTTCATTAAACTAAACATTAAATTAAGAGCCTTGGTAGTACAGGGATTTAAGGCACCCTGTTATTAAGCTTGTTAAGACCAGCTGCCTGCAATTACTGCAGGGTTCGAATCTCGCCAAGGCTCAAGGTTGACTCAGCCTTCCATCCTTTCTAAGGTAGGTGAAATGAGGACCCAGTTTGTGGGGGCAATAAGCTGACTTTGTATAAATATACAAAAGGATGAAGGCTATTGCTGAGCACATTGTAAGCCGCCCTGAGTCTTCGGAGAAGGGCGGCATATAAATCAAATAAAAAAAAAAAACAAAAACAAAAAAAAAACTACTAGACATACCCAATTCCAGCAACAGTTCTCTATATGTTTTAGCCTTTAGTTCCCTAATCATCTTTGTCACTCTTCTCTGCACTTTCTAGAGTCTCATCATGGTAACCAAAACTGAATGCAGTATTCCAAGTGTGCCCTTAAGGCATTATAAAGTGGTATTAACACTTCACGTGATATTGATTCCATCCCTCTGTTAATGCAGCCGAGACCTGTGTTGGCTTTTTTGGCAGCTGGAGTACACTGCTTTCTCATATTTAAGTGACTGTCCACTAGGATCTTTGAGTTATCTTTAGCTATAGCATTGTTATTCTTATTCATATGCCTATTATTTGAAGCTAATGGGAATTTTAGGACAAAATTTCTGGAGGACCCCACTTTAAAGAAGAGTAGACAATCTACTAGAATGCCAGCAATTGCAAATGAATTATTTGAATAAAATAATTATAATTGTGGTAGTCCTAATTTTGGTTCAATTAAAACCTACCTTTTGTCTTGGCACCTGCTTATTGATTGAGACAAAGTAAAACACATAACTCAGGATAGTGATGATAATAATAACAGATTATTTGCAATGCGTTTTTTATTTGCTATGATCAGGTTGGGTAGTGCTGAGAAATATTTGTATGGAAGGGACCCGAGTTCCACACAAACAGCAGTGAAGTCACTATTTATGCATTTTGTATTCTGTCAGTGTACAGGTAGTCCTTGACTTACGACCCCAATTGAGCCCAAAATTTCTGTTGTTAGGTGAGACATTTGTTAAGTGAGTCTTGACTCATTTTACAACTTTTCTTGCCTCAGTTGTTAAGTGAATCACTGCAGTTGATAACTCAGTAACACGGTTGTTAAGCAAATCTGGCTTCCCCATTGACTTTGCTTGTCAGATGGTCACAAAAGCTGATCACATGATCTTGGGATACAACAATGATCATAAATATGAACCAGTTGTCAAGCATCTGATACATGATCATGAGCACCAGCGTGCCTACTGTCCCTGTCCTCATGTTCCCTTTAATTGTATTCATTTTATGTATTCAATTCATGATTATATTTATATATATTATCTAATATGTACTCGACAAAATAAAATAAATAAATAAAAACCAGTTGTCAAGCATTTAATGGGGATGCTGCAAAGGTCGTAACTGTGAAAAATGTTCATAAGTCACTTTTTTCAGTGCAGTTGTCACTAAATGAACACTGGTAAATCGAAGATTACCTGTATTGATGTGATATCTCTGATTAAGTCTTCATTTAGTGGCCATCAGGATATTTGCTTCTTAGGTATGCCAGCCTGATACAAAACTGACTGTGGCACTCTCTGTCTTCCCTTTGCAGGGTTGTCCCATGCCTACCTGAGCAATTGGAAAACACATGCCTGTAAGAGCTGACAATTTGGAAAGGAAACATTTTGCAAAAGTTTTAAGAGATCAATGTAAAAGTTACTGAGTTTTGTTCTTCTCACTTTCACAATCCATCTATTTTTCAGCTCTAACACAGTGCAACTTCTACAATCAGAGTAACTGCTGGGTATAAGGAACAGCACATAGATTTTGAATCACAGTGTTTTATAGCTGATCTTTAAAAGAAGCATGTGGGGGTGGATAAAAGAAAAGTAAAATCAATCTTCAGGAAGAGTGCATTACCCCTCACATGGAGTATTGATTCAGTGGAGAATTGGAAGGATGCTATGGAGAGAATTAGAGGGTCGAGGAAAACATTGGTCCTCACCTAACAGAATGACTGCCGTACAGGAAGAATGAACTGCTCGGAGATATCCAGACTTTGAAGGATCTTACAAATGGCTTTCCTAGAGAAAAGCTGCCTTTTTTTTTAAAGTACAGCAGTAAACATTAAGCATTGATTAAAGGAGGGGTCTCCAACCTGGGCAACTTTATGACTTATGGACTTCAACTCCCAGAATTCCTGCACTGGCTGAGGAATTCTGGGAGTTGAAGTCCACAAGTCGTAAAGTTGTCAAGGTTGGAGACCCCTGGCTTAAAGCATCCGGTTTGGTCACCACAATACAACCATTAGACATAAGTGTAGCCTTCATTACTATATTGAGCAGATTGGACAGTCTCTCCAGAAGTAAACTACAACTCTGGCTAAAATATCAATATCTACAGCCTTGCTATTATGAATACTCTTGACAGGATTTATTACATCCTTTTCATCAATTCTTTTCTTGGACATTAACAGTATTTTTTCAACATAGCATCATTACTATACAAATCTCTAAAATTTTCCTTCCATTCTTTCAGTTCAGTTCCATTCAAAATTATATCCTTGCTTTTAATTAAATTCACTCTGCTAGATCTGCTTTATTTATCAGATGGAATGCCTTTTTTCCCTTCATTTAACCATTTCTTGCTGTGTTTGACTACATTTTTTTACAACTATCTTCCATCTCTGTACAAATTATGTATTATATTTGTTCCTTTCATATTTTTGTAGCAATTATTCTCTTATATGCATTTTTCTCATTCACAGCTGCTTTCACTTCATCATTTCACCAATTGTCCTTTTTAAATTACTTTTCATTAGCCTAACTAGTCTAATCATTTCTCTGTCACTTTGTAACACAAATCTTTCCATTCTGTTCCAAGGATTTACCCCAGGGGTGTCAAACTCATGGCCCTTGGGCCAGATGTGTCACATGCTGGGCACACCCACCACAGGTTTAGCAAAGGATAAAAAAGTTGCAATATGACAATGTGACACCACAAGTTTGACACTCCTGATGTACCCTATCATTTTTATTTATGATTCCTTTCTCTTTTGACTATTACATGAATTGGTCAGATTATCTCTTTCCCTTAGCTTCCTAGATATACAGTTCAACTAGTTTTCTATTTTTCAATTCATTGATTAATTCATATACACACTCCTCTTATATTCCATGTCACGATCTTCTATATGCCATGGCCAACATCAGATGGGTGCATAGGCTTGAAAAACCTGACTCTTTCCCCTTGCCCTTGGTGTTGGATAATCTTATTTTTGTAATAATTGAGATTACAATGCCTTTTGCTGCTTTTTATATTTTTGTTGGCTATTTCTTTAGGACTGCTGGTGAATCTGTTTCAATCTTATGTAAGAGGACAAATCACAAGTTGGGGAGTCATAAACATGTGTTATATAAATAAATAGATGTTGACTTGTGTTGCCCTTGTAACAGCAATAACTGGGAAAATTGAATGCTATGAAGACAAATCATCCAATTTAAGCAAAATCTGCTATTTCAATCAGACCAAAGGTGATCTACCTAAATATAAATGGCAAAACAAATTCTGAAAATGGAAAATGAAGCAAAAATGAAACAATCCCATTTTGGAAAGATATATGGGAAATTTAAAAGACTGTAATAAAAAGGCTGAATGAATATACATATTCATAGATGAATTTCATAAAATTTCATAAAAATCAAATAGAAAAACTAATAGCAGAAATGGTGATTGATTGATTGATTGATTGATTGATTATATTTAGGAACAGTGAAAAAGATTATAAAGGGGATAATTGCTGGAAATTATCAATTCCATGGCTTTTGGCTCAAATATCTGACTACCTTACATTCAATTATAGCCAAACAGCTTAATGACAAATTGCATATAGGAAATATCAGCAACTGGTTAATAACTGTCAAAAAGTATCTGATTCAGAAAGATTCAACAAAAGGGACAACACCCAGAAACTACAAGCTGATAACGTGCTTACCTATAATGTTTAAATTACTCACAGGCATAATATTGGACAATATCCAAGATTATTTAGGGGAAAATAACATCCTTCCAGTAGTACATAAAAGAAGTAAAAGAAAAAGTAGAGATACAAAAGTTCAACTTCTGATTGATAAAATGGTTCTGAAGAATTGCAAAAACCAAAGGTCCAATTTACACATGAACTGGATTGATTATAAAAAGCTATTTGATTCATTACCACATTTTTGGATTATCCAATGTTTGGAAACAACTGGTGTCAGTAAAAACAGAGTGTTTTTAGAAAAATAATAATGAAGCAGTGGAAAATAGAATGTGAGGGTGGAAATGAAAAATATCAGTGCGTCAGCATTAGGAGAGGCATCTTCCAGGGTGACTCATTATTATCATATTATTTCTTACAGCTATGATTCCAGTCTTAGTGATTTTGAAGAAAATAAATCTTGACTATTAAATAGAAAGAAATGTTAATAAAATCTCTCATTTGCTTTATATCAGGGGTGTCAAACTCAATTTCATTGAAGGCCATATCAGGGTTGTGTTTGACCTCGGAGGCCAGGGTGGGCATGGCCAGCATGACATCATTTGTGTCGGCGCCTATGGTGGCCCAAGCACTCTGCCAGTGATAACAGGCTCTTGAGCTCTGTTTTCAGCTGGGACGGCCACCTACAACCCTCTGCCAACAAAAACTGTAGCTGCTGTTTTCCCCAACCTTCCCCATAGAAGGAAGATTGGATCTGGACAGTGGTCTAGGATGGAAAGTCCAGTAATGGCCTCTTGAGAAGGGGGTGCACCACTGCTGGTTTTTCTATTTAGTCCATGCATTTTTATCAGGATTGCAGACTAGGGAAAAATAATTACTTTCTTTATATTTTCTATGACACTTATTTTTAACTACCTCTCTCTCAAATCTGTTAATTAGATTATAGAAGCCAGAGACATTAAAATGCTTGTAATGTTTTGCCTTGCTAGACTCCCAGTTAGACTATGTAACAGAAGGATTTTACATTCCTTCCTGTTGTAAGAAAAAAAGCTTATTCATCCTTGCAGCATTGTGCCTTACCCAAACTCCTTTTTCAATATTAACAGTTTAAAAAAAAAAACATTTCTTAACTTTCAATCTATTTTCCCCATATTGCATCCCAGGCACAGAATAAATCCTGCTATAAATCCTATTTTATCTGGATAGTTAAATTTGTTCCTTAATTTCAATGTATTTGTGGTGCAAAATCAATAAGGTGCCCTCTTTGTATACAAACATGTAATGTGGAATATAGATAGGCAAGTCAGAAAGAGGAGAAAAGAGGAACTAAAATAGTTATAACAAAAAGGAGTACAAAATGAAAGGAGGGTGGAGAAATAAAATTGTACTAGGAAAAGAAGAAAGAGCCCTGGGCAGAGATGAAACAGAAAAGCAAGCATCATGAAATGATGCAATTAGAAAGAAAATCTAAATGAGAAACAGTAAGCAGGGTGTGAAGAAATGGGATCTCCATCCAAAAACTCTGTAGAAGGCAAAGGAAGAAAATGAAAGACACACAGTAAGACATCAAATGTCAAAGCTGAATACACAGAAAAGCAAGTGCTTTATAGGGATAATCAGTATCAATAATACATGCCTGTGACATGGTACGTGATGGCAATTAAAAAGCATTATGCTTCCCTCGTTGATTCTAAATTATTTCTCACAGCCTCACCGCTCACCAAGTCTATTAGAGGATATCTCCTTCCATGCACATCAACTGTACACAGCCAGACAGAGAGACTTAACGTAGGGAATCATGAATGTTTGATGGCAGACAAAAGATGAGAAGACTTGCATATGTGAATATGACTGTAGAGAGACAAGGCAAATATAATTACGCAACATGCTGAAAACTCATTTTGGGGTTTTATTTTATTTATTTTTATTTATTTATTTTTATATGCCGCCCTTTTCTGGAGACTCAGGGCGGCTTACAATGCGTTAAGCAATAGCCTTCATACTTTTGTATATTTTATACAAAGTCAGCTTATTGCCCCCACAAACTGGGTCCTCATTTTACCCATCTTAGAAAGGATGGAAGACTGAGTCGACCTTTTAAAATCTATAGAATATGAATTAGACTTCTCACCTAGCAGCTATGTAATCCTGGTGGAGGAGTCTTACAGAACAGAAAGCTAATAGGCTTTTATCTTATAGAATAGAATAGAATAGAATAGAATTCTTTATTGGCCAAGTGTGACTGGACACACAAGGAATTTGGCTTGGTTCATACGCTCTCGGTGTACATAAAAGAAAAGATACATTCGTCAAGAATCATAAGGTACAACACTTAATGATAATCATAGGGAAACAGTCAATATAAATCTTAAGGATACCAGCAATAAGATTATAGTCATACAGTCATAAGTGGGAGAAGATGGGTGATAGGAATGATGAGAAGATTAATAGTAATGCAGACTTAATAACTAGTTTGACAGTGTTGAGGGAATTATTTGTTTAGCAGAGTGATGACGTTCGGGAAAAAACTGTTCTTGTGTCTAGTTGTTCTGGTATGCAGTGCTCTATAACATAGTTTTGAGGGTAGGAGTTGAAACAGTTTATGTCCAGGATGCGAGGGGTCTGTAAATATTTTCACAGCCCTCTTTTTGACTCGTGCGGTATACAGGTCCTCAATGGAAGGCAGGTTGGTAGTAATTGTTTTTTCTGCAGTTCTAATTATCTTCTGAAGTCTGTGTCTGTCTTGTTGGGTTGCAGAACCAAACCAGACATAATAGAGGTGCAGATGACAGACTCAATAATTCCTCTGTAGAACTGTATCAGCATTTCTTTGGGCAGTTTGAGCTTTCTGAGTTGGCGCAGAAAAAACATTCTTTGCTGTGCTTTTTTGATGACGGTTTTGATGTTGTGTGTCCATTTTAGGTTGTGAGATATGGTAGAACCTAGAAATTTGAAGGTCTCTACTGTTGATACTGTGTTGTCTAGTATTGTAAGAGGTGGTAGTATGGGAGGGTTTCTGCTGAAGTCTACCACCATTTCTACAGTTTTGAGTGTGTTCAATTCCAGATTGTTCTGGTTGCACCATGAGGCTAGTTGTTCAACCTCCCATTTGTATGCGGATTCATCCTTGTGTCGAATGAGACCGATCACTGTTGTGTCATCTGTGAACTTCAGTAGTTTAACAGATGGATCATTTGAGATGCAGTCATTGGTAGAGAGAGACAAGCAAATCTCTTACAGTAAGAAGATTCTTATTTTAGAAAATATATAAGGGACATATCTGATTTTCTCTGATACCAGATCCGCACATTGCAAAAGAAAAGTTGGTTATAGGGACTCCTGAGCTTCTATTGAAATTTTCCATGTTTACACAGTCATAAATGGGTCCTAGAAACATATGACAACTTCACAATAACTCCGGTGACCCTAACTTCACAGTATGAGCTCATTTTGTTTTTTGATTTTGTGAAATTTAAAGCCAAAATGAACATGTATGAACCACATTTACTTAAAAAGGGAAATGACCCTTAAAGGGAAAAAGGTTGCCTCTGATATCAATTGCCAGGAGATCAAAAACAGCTGCCTCAAAGGTTTTTTATTTTTATTTTGTAAAAGATGGTATAGTATGTATGGCCATAGGCCACTATAAGCTACTTCTTATGTTCTAATGGTAAATGACAATAGCACTTAAACAGTGGTGGGATTCAAAAAAATTTACTACTGGTTCTGTGGTTGTGGCTTGGTGGGCATGGCAGGAGAAGGATACTGCAAAATCCCCATTTCCTCCCGATCAGCTGGGACTCGGGAGGCAGAGAATAGATGGGGGCGGGGCCAGTCAGAGGTGGTATTTACCAGTTCTCCGAACTACTCAAAATTTCCGCTACCGGTTCTCCAGAACTGGTCAGAACCTGCTGAAACGCACCTCTGCACTTAAACCATATTTCTGCACTGATATTTACTTCAATCTGACTTCACATTTTAAAATGTGGATGAAAAACAGCTTGATTGGGCAGCAGCAATATGCACATATCTCAAAGCAAAAGTTATTTGCCCAGATCTAACATAGATTGAGACTTCACCTGCCATAAGCTTTTGACTCAAAAGGAGAAGTAGCCTAAACTCTGTATTATAAACAAGTTCCTCATGGCTGAACAGAAACCAACAGAAGTTGTAATAGCCTGAACTAATCTCAGGTACACTGGATTCAGAAATGTTGGGTAATGGAATGGCTGGTTGTCTGGCACAGTCTTTTTTTTTTTTTATCTAGGGCCCACTCTGAATTAGAATATCATGATTTGATCCCAGTTGGTTTATATGATGTCTTCATTAATAATTTGTTTGTGTGTAGGCTGGACCTATGATATGATCAGAGGTAGCCGCAGCTGTTTTCTTTGCTTCTAAATCTCTTTCAGAAGTAGTGCTATTCATTATTAATTTCATCTGCAGTTCTCTGCATCCGGGATCTGCCAAAAATAACACCCACACTGGAAACAAGATGAATGTGATTGGCTTGATCTGTAATAAACAGAGCCGACTCACTTTTTTCTGCTTTGGTCTTATGTATTCTTTAGCCAATAGGTGACAGATGAGAGATTTAAAGCGGTGAGTGTCAATAGAATGAAGAGCCTGTAGTACAGTGGACTAAAGCACTGTTATTAACATCTGCTGCTTGCAATTATTGCAAGTTCGAATCTCACCAGGCTCAAGGTTGACTCAGCCTTCCATCCTTTCTAAGGTAGGTTAAATGAGGACCCAGTTTGTGGGGGCAATAAACTGACTTTGTATAAATATACAAAAGTATGAAGGCTATTGCTTAGCGCATTGTAAGCCGCCCTGAGTCTCCGGAGAAGGGCGGCATATAAATTAAAGCAATAAATAAATAAATAAATAAATAGAAAGTGTAGCAGGTCTGCTTTGCTTCTTCTGAAGTGATGGGGTCAGGTCACACAGAGAATAAGCAATTGGGAGAAATAAGCTGTATTTGGATAAGTGTAGGTGGCTTAATTCCAGTCACATGAAGTATTTTGTCCCCTTTGTGTTGCAAAACTGAATGTGGAGAAATGATGAAACAGTTTCCTCAAATTATCCATAGTTTAATCTTAAGTAGTAAGATGCCCAGATGGCAGGTTGTTCACAAAATTCCTCTTTTTTTGGTTCCCTATTTAATAACTGATAATATATGCCTCCTCATTTTTCTATGTTCATACACACACATATATATATATTGCAATTGCCATCCATGAGTTTTGGGTGTGCTCATCAAGTTACATAATAATATAAACATTTACTCTCCAACAGCAATGGCTGAACTGCACATATGGCCAGAGTCCATTTGGGGAGGAACTTCAGGAGTCCAGTCTGCCTATAAATGTAGGAATGGCAAAATATCTACAAATTCCTGCCAAAAACCTACAGGGATATTCCTGTGTAATTACCTTGACTTGAGTGAGAATTTACTTTACCTTTCATCTAATGGTACAGTATACCTGCATTTGTTTTTACAGCACACAATAGAAACATGCATAGTATATTCTACAAAAGGAGCCACTTCCTTTAGTGTCATTGTGACAGTCCATACATATACTGCTACTAACCACAACAGATTAAGGTCTCTATTTTCCAATCCTGTAGCAATAATTTTGATGGCCAATTATGTTTCTGCTGAAACTAGTTAGCAGAATATCCAGAATCGTTGCAAATAATACCTGGGCAATGGTGTGATCATTCTCTTCTACATTGTGATATAAAAATTGTGGAAAGCTTAGTTCTGTCTTTCCTTTATGGACCTCCCCCAGCCTCATATTAGAAACAGGCTATTTGAATTACAAATCATTAACATTAGTCACTAAGTTTGAATTTGAAACATTCTAGCATGATGCCTCCCAGTGTCTAAAAAGAGGTGAAGATTATTTTTTTATTTAGATCTTTTTAATCACTTTAAAGCAGATGTGTCAAACTTGCATCATCATGGCGGTGTCACATGATATATCATGACTTTTTGCCCCTTCGCTAAACC
This sequence comes from Pituophis catenifer annectens, assembly GCF_029215685.1. Lineage (NCBI taxonomy): Eukaryota > Metazoa > Chordata > Lepidosauria > Squamata > Colubridae > Pituophis > Pituophis catenifer. The sequence continues at coordinate 169,020,136 of NW_027256883.1, read as the reverse complement.
CGGCGTGGGCGTGGCCAGCGTGTGATGCATCCAGCCCTCAGGCCTCGAGTTTGACACCCCGCCTTATAGTAATAGCAATCGCACTTAGATTTATATACTGCTTTATAGGGTTTACAGCCCTCTCTAAGCAGTTTACAGAGTCAGCACATTGCCTCCAATAATCTGGGTCCTCATTTCATTGACCTCAGAAGGATAGAAGACTAAGTCCACCTTGAGCCAGTCACGATTGAACTGCTGGCAGTGGGCAGAGTTGCCTGCAATACTTCATTCTAACCACTTCACCACCATGACTTTTATAAGTACCGTAATTCAAGCAACAAACATACATAATATTCCTTCCTCCTCCTATTTTCTTCTCAACAATAACCCTGTGAGGTGGGTTGGACTGGAAGTGACTGACCCAAAGTCCCTCAACTAGCTTTCATGCCTGAGGCATAAACTTACTGTTTCCTAGTTTCTAGGTCTGAACCACTATACCAATCTGGTTCTCTTATATTGTATGTTTCTACACATAGATGGCTTGGTTGAAGGAAAATAGAGAGGGGAAACAAATTAAAAGTTTCTAGTACAAATATATCTTTCCCAGGAAAACAAAGCACTAGATCAGCTGTGAGGTGTCAAATTGGGCAACTGCTCCCTTTCCCAGGGAAACTACAGATAATCCTCAATGTATGACCACAATTGGGACCAGAATTTCTGTTGATAAGCAAGGTGATTCTTAAGTGAGTCACCCCTGATTTTACAACCTTTTTCCCACAGTTGTTAAGCAAATTACTGTAGTTATTAAGTGAATCAGCAGTTGTTAAGTAAATCCAGCTTCCCTCGTTGTCTTTGCTTCTCGGAAGCCAGTGGGAAAGTCACAAAAGGTGATCACATGACCCTGGAACATTGCAACTGTTGTAAATACATGTCAGTTTCCAAGCATCTGAATTTTGATCATGTGATCATGGAAATTCTGCAACAGTCATAACTGCACCATCCAATCATAAGTCGCTTTTTCAATGCTGTTAGAATTTTGAATGACTATTAAACAAATGGTGGTAAGTCGAGGATTACCTGTATGCTTTCTATTTATAAAATAAACCATTGCAATGATATATTTGGAAGACCAAGGAATACTGATACACTGGGAAAAGATACTGGAAGCTGAACAGGGGTCGGGGAAAGCAAAAGAAAGCAAAACTCTCTAGAACAGGGATGTCAAACTCGCGTTGTCACAGCAGCATCACATGACGCATCGTGACTTTCCCCCCCTTCGTTAAACCGGGTGTGGGTGTGGCCAGCGCATGATGTATCTGTTCTGTGGGCCGCGAGTTTGACAGCCCTGCTCTAGAAAGAAACTATGTTCATGAAACACTTCTTCTTTGTTGTTTCAGATTCTCATGGTCTTTGTAGTCCTGCCTCATTACCATAGTTACATCACTGACCTCATAAGGCATGTGATGTGTGATATCCTGACTGCTGTATCCAATCACATACAGTGTATATACTAATTTGCATAAGTTTATAATCCTCTGTTTCTTATTTTAGGCCTAACTTTGCTTCTAGAACTGTCAATCTTACCCAGTCTAAACAAACTCCTTTTAGGGAACATTTGTACACTACATGATCTGCTTTAACTCCTGGTAAAGCTGCTTCTTGATGGGGTTGCCCCCGTCCCCCAAGTCACTTTTCACAGGGGGAGGACAGCACAATGGAGAAAATAAAGATCATTTGAAGAATTTTGAGAAAGAGAATTATTTCTTCGTCCAGGCGTTTCTGCTTGTTGGGGAGGGCTTAAACCTCTGACCCCCATTACGTAGAAGGGAGAAAGTATCCATTGTGTGGGCTAAAATAAAAAGAAAGATGTAAATTTAGAGGAGACAGTTTTGTTTACTGGAAATCCAAGATTATTTATTGTGTCATGCTCTGGAAAGCAACAACACAACTATTTACACTGTGCAAGATAGTATGCATTAAAGCCAAAACAGAGAGCAAATAACAGCTGCTGACGCCCTCCTATTACAGTTTAAACAGCAAGCACTACTATTAAAGCAAAAGCAAACAGAACCAGAATCGCAAAATGTCCCATTTCTTCTGCTCTGTTCCAGCCTGGTAATGTTTTCATTATTGGTTATTATCTCGAAGGAGAGGGGAACCCCCCCCCATCACATGTGAAAGGATTTAACAACCATACCTCCTAAGAGACACATGTGACAGGTTGCCAGTTGCTGCAGCTCACCTAACATTTGCTTGCAAACACAGCTATTCTTGCTTAGAGGAAAGGCGAGGCTGGGCTTGCATTGAGAAATATTGAAATGAAAGCCTTGATTCTTCATAGAAAAAGAAAGAGGGAGAGAGAGAAAAGACAAGCTTCATGCACACAAATCAAATTTCAAAAGACCCACAGGATGCCATTTGTGATGTGTCTGCCAGCTTATGAAACAAGGGAAAATCTTTCTTCCCTTTGGTATTGCTGTCCTTTCCCCATCTCCATATAGATGGACTATGACTGTCAGAAAAGTTGTCAGAAAAAAGAAAGCCAGCCTTGCTTTGCAGGGAACTAGAGACCAGAAAGATAAGACAAAGGTATTTCTAATTAAAGGATATTAATTAAAAAAATGTTTTAGAGATGCATAAAAGGAAGATGTCCAATATTTTGTCAACCCTGACTGCTCTTTAGAAGGCCAGATCCTGAAGATGAAACTCAAATACTTAATGAGAAGGAAGGACTCACTGGAGAAGAGCCCAATGCTGGGAACGATTGAGGGCAAAAGAAGAAGGGGATGGCAGAGAACGAAGTGGCTGGATGGAGTCATTGAAGCAGTAAGCGTGAGCTTAAATGGACTCCAGAGGATGGTAGAGGACTGGAAGGCCTGGAGGAATGTTGTCCATGGGGTCGTGATGGGTCGGACATGACATCACAACTAACAACAACAACAAGAATAACCGAATACAGAGTTGCAAGGGACCTTGTACCAGTGGTGAAATCCAAATTTTTTTACTACTGGTTCTGTGGGCGTGGTTTGGTGGGCATGGCTTGGTGGGAGTAGCAGGGGAAGGATACTGCAAAATCCCCATTCCCTCCCCACTCTGGGGCCAGCCAGAGGTGGTATTTGCCGGTTCTCCGAACTGCTCAAAATTTCTGCTACCGGTTCTCCAAAACCTGTCAGAACCTGCTGGATTTCACCCCTGCCTTGTATCTTTCCAAGGTATATTCCAATCCAAGAATTCTGTGATAAGCCCAAATAAACAACCAGAAAGCAGCCACAAACTAGCTGCCCATTGCCTTGTTGGGAGGGATGAAACCTGAATTCATTCTGGCACAATATGGACCCAGAACTCGTTTTGATGAACGTGATATAACAGCCCTAAGTTACAAATCAGGTAGGGTTGTTTTTGTAAAAACGAGTTGTGATTGGACATAAAGAAGTCTACTGATCTGTACTAAGCCATAGATATTTTCAGTATGATGTGTTTATAAAACTCCAATAGCCACATATATAATAGAAGAAAAAAATATATACTGTAGCTCTGGGTTGAACTGTGAAGTTCTTGATGCTTTCTGAGCTTGGTTGTTTGCTTGTAGATGTTTCATTACTTAATAGGGTAACATCATATGTTCAGGTAGATGTGGGGTTTGTTCTATGTTTATATACAGTAGCTTATTCTGCCAGTTTTGGTGGTGGTGGCATGTTCTCCATGATAGTTTCTTGATTAGGGTATTGTTTTCTGCTTGTTTGCCTATTGTTAATCCCTGCTTCTCTGGGTGTTGGCAGCTGGCATGAATGTGTTCTGGTCTTTGATCTCAAAAACACTAAAACACATCCTCACCAGCGGTTATGGCCATGGCTTGTTATACCCATTTTACATTTCACTTTGCTAGCTGCATTGCTTCTCAATAGGCTTTTAGGTGCAATTCAAGGTATTGGTTATCACCCATAAAACCTTTCATGGTATGGGACCCTATTACTTTCTTTATTAGGTTTTTATTCTGCCTTTGTTACTTTACAAATAACTCAAGGCAGCAAACATATACAATAATTCCTCCTCCTCCTTTTTTCCTCACAACAACCACTCTGTGAGGAGGCTTGGGCTGAGGGAGAGGGACTAGGTCCTCCTAGTTTCTAGGCCAGCACCTTAACCATTACACTAAACTGGCTTTCTATTTACTCTGAGCAGCCATCTCTTTCCGATTGTCTCTGTATGCTCTAGGTCTCATCAACTAAAGCAGTGTTTCTCAACCTTGGAAGCTTGAAGATGAGTGGACTTCAACTCCCAGAATCCCCCAGCCAGTGCTGCTGGCTGGGGGATTCTGGGAGTTGAAGTCCACTCATCTTCAAGCTATCAAGGTTGAGAAACACTGAACTAAAGAGTGTTATCTAGTGGGTCTCATAAAGTCTGTTTTTCTTTTCTTTTCTGTACAGGTAGTCCTTGACTCACAATAGTTCATTTAATGACTGTTTGAAGTTACAACAGCATTGAAAAAAAATCACCTATGAGCATTTCTCACACTTATGACTGTTGCAGCATCTGCATGATCATGTGATTGACATTCGGATTCTTGGCACCTGGTTCATATTTATGATGGTTGCAGGGCCCCTGGATCATGTGACCATCTTTTGTGACTTTCTGATAAGCAAAGTCAATGGAGAAGCCAACTTCAATTCAATTCAATTCAATTCAATTCAAACCTTTATTGTCAGTGCACAACATACGTACAATAAGATTGGTTGAGTTCCCTCACTGCACCCCCCCAAACACGAAACAACTCACAGTGAAGACAGAAAATCCCTAACCCAATAAATCATATTAACAAACACCCAGTCCTATTGCACCAGTGTGAACATGTTACACATTGCGCCGGCCCTGCAAGTCCATCATACTACATAGTTATGATGTTATTTCGCATTCAGGAGTCTAACAGCCCATGGATAAAAACTGTTCTTCAGCCTGTTTGTGCGGCTGGCTATGCTTCTATATCTCCTTCCCAATGGTAGGAGGGTAAAGAAGTGATGACCAGGGTGCGAGTCGTCCTTGAGGATTTTCCTCACTCTTCTGTTGTTCAGTTAACAACTGTGTTACTGTTCTGCCCCAGCTACGGACCCCAAAGAATACAGCACACAAAGTTTGTACAAAACTTAATTTACTAAAATAACTCAGTCTTTATCAAAACAAAGGCTGTTAATAAACTTCCTTAACAGCCTACAAGAAACCAAAGATAAAGTAATCACAATCTTACTAAAGTTGGCAGAAAGCCCAGAAGCAATTTTGCAGAGAATCCAGACGTGAAGTAGAGTGAACTAAAGTTGTTCCCTACAAATTCCTTCAGTCGGCATTCCTCCTTAAATAGGCTAAGGGAGTGGCCAATTAGTCCCAAGCCTTACTCTTGAGGAGACCTCCTCCTCAAGGTCCTGAGGAGCCACTCCTGCCTTTTGGCAGCTCTGCGCTACCGTGCATCAAGAAGAGGCTCCTCCTCTTCGTCCTCTTCACTTGAAGGAGCTTCTGGAGGTTCTGAAGGCCCTGGCTGAATCCCTGCCTCTGGCACCACATCTTCCCCAGCCTCCTCATTGTCTGACTCAAGTGCCAGCTGCACAAGCTGCTGGCGCAACACCACACCAGCCTCTTCGCTGTCAGAGTCAGCTACAATCCGCACAGGCTGCTGACAGCCACAACAGTTACTAATTTAACAAGTGCAGTGATTCACTTGACAAATGTGGCAAGAAAAGTTGTAAAATGGGGCGAAACTCACTTAACAAATTTCTCACTTAGCAACATAAATTCTGGGCTCAATTGTGGTCGTAAGTCGAGGACTACCTGTAGTAATGCCTGTCCTCTGGAAAACCATTCCTTCCAAGATCAGATTAGCCCCAACCCTACTGGTCTTCCATAAAGTCCTCTGTTTTTTCTTCCAGGCATTGAGATCCGAGGTGAGGGAAGGGAGTTGAACCCATAAATCGAATGTATTTGTGGCTGGTTGGTTATTCTTCATTTGTATTTATATTATTTATATTTATATTTATTGTATCTTATTGTATTGATGATTTTACTTTGTTAGCTGCCCAGAATCATTTATATGAGATGGGCAGCCATATAAATCCAGTAAATAAATGAACAAACTAGAACCTGCATCTCCTTGCCTATAGTCCAACACCCTGACCACTGTATACCTTGTTGGTTCTCTTATGTTATTGGCGTTAATCAGGCTTTCTCAACCACGGCAATTTTAAGTCATGTGGGCCACAACTCCCATAATTCCCTAGTCAGCATATGATGTAATGTCCTGAATGTTGGAATAAATAGAAAGGAAGGATATACATTCAATAACAATGAATAATACATTCATATAATTTGTTACACCAAAATGCACCCTATTGCAATTAGTCATACACGTATACACCCCTCTCTCTCAATCCTAATGATCAAGAACCCGTACATTTCTCTTTAAAATTCACATTTAAACTTCCTTGTCGCAGTGATCAAATCACAACAAATGTTTCCTTGCTCTTAATAGTGTGTGGGAATCGCGTTTGCGATGAGAGAGCGTATATGCTTATTTGAGAGGTATCTAAATGATATTATGGCTGATTATCTCAGCAGCAGCCCCCAAGATAATAATAATATGAAGTGTGGCTCAGTCAGTCAGCTTCTCTCTGCTGACAGTTTCTGTATGCAAACCATCTGCTCTACAGAATTCAAAGAGCAGAGGAGTCTCTCCAGCGTCTGCTGCTCGCATCTCTTGGGAAAGATCTTGAAGTCACAGAACAATCTCTCTGAAATACTTTGCACCATCATCAAAATGTTCACTTATTCTATCAGTATCCAGATCGCATCTCTGACAAGAACTCATATTTGGTTTCTATCTGGCACCTGGCCTTTCCAGAAGGGATATTATTGTGACTCTAAATTCACCTAACAAACCATCTTATTGCTTTCTCCATCCCTTCTTTTATCCCAGTAGCGTAAAGCCTATGTGTGAAGGCAGCTATGGTATTCTTGAGCATCTGTTTTTTTCCCCTGCTATATTTGATAATTGCTGCGCTATCAACTAGGAGGGATCAATTTGTCTCAGATACGGAGCTGCCCTGGGTTTATAAGGCAGATTCAGACATGTATCTCAATGTGGGCGGGGATGTTTTTCTGTAATTACTTTGTTTTTAACTCACTTAAAAAAAAAGAATTAGGTATGCTTTTGTAGTTTATTTAGAGGATTGGTCATAACAAAATATGCACACAAACAATACCTGGCTTGCTCCTACCTTCCGTCCTGATGGAATCCAAATAACAAGATTTTGGAAGTAAAGAATGAGCTGTCACTTCTATCTCCTCCTCCACCAGCATAGGATTTGTTTGTTTGATTGATTCTGGAAGTCAATTTGTTACAATTAAAACAAAAAGAACTTGGGAAAATTATCATATTTGTGTGATGTAAGAATCTTTAATTTCCGTATTTATTACAGGATCACATATTGTAAGTTTTGGACTGATCTGGAGAAATGTGATATGCAGGGGGAAAGAAGCAGAAGTGACTAATACTCTATACTTCCTATTCTCTATTTTGATTCAAACAGTCAAAAAGGGATTTTCACATTTCCCTGTATGTTGAGAATAGAAAATAAGTAAAGCAATAACAATACCATATACACACACCTGCCTTTCAGCTTACATGAGAATACAAGGTGGCTTACAAAATATAAAACCGCAATAACTACAATTTAAATTGAAATCAACTTTAAAATCAGAAGAAATAAAATAGTAAAAACTTGGGGAAAGAGTTGCATTTTTGCTATTTTCCTAAATACTGGGAGAGCTAAATAGAATTCCCTTGAACAGTATTCCAAATGGTATATTCCTGTAATGGAATGTGGGAAAAACCTTGGGAGACTGGGTCAAGAGATGCTGCCAAAGGAATGGTCAGATAGCATACTTTCATACTTGCAAGATTATGTCAATGTATCTTTACAATAAAATAGAATTAGCTCATCTGGCTATCATTCCTATCTAGTTTATCCCACAAGACTAACAATGCCTTTATAGAAGCCCATGTACAGGACACAGGTACAATAGTTCATATGGCTGTTGGTTTCCAATAGTTGGTATTTAGACAAATGCAGGGCTGGGCTTCAAAAATGTTAGCAAAGGGTTCTCTGTCCAGTTGCTGGGTGGGTGTGGCCTAGTTGGCCTCCTGCACTACAGCAGTGGGGGCGCATTTTTGCCCTCCTTGGGCTCCGGAGGCTTTGCTTGTGCCTCCGGGAGGGTGAAAATTGCCTCCCCACGCTCCGGAGGCCCTCTAGAGGCTGGAAACGGGCCCATTTCCAGCCTTCCCAAACTTCCGGTAGGCCCATTTTTTATCCTCCCTGAGCCTCCTCATGCATCCTGCACTTACCTGCATCCAAAACGGGCCACATGGGGACTCCTGGGAGGGGCAGGGCGGGATGGGTGGGGCCAGCCAGGAGTGGGATTTGGGGGTTCTCTGAATTGAACAGAATCTTAGCTAGAGGTTCTCCCAAACCCCTGCGAACCCCCAGCAGCCTGCCCCTAGACAAATGCTGCTTTGGATTCTGTTGGAAGAATGGTTACCAGAGCTGAGCAGTTATGCATATGATTTCACTGTAAATTGATTTGCAAAGTTTTTTTAAAAATCCTTACAGTGGGGATTATTTAAACACACAAGAGCAGACAATGCAAACTTTGTAAACTGAAATAAAACAGGAGGATCATATTCACTGCCCTGGTAACTGGATGCTATTCTCATAGTGGAAATATTTTTTGTGTTATGTCACTTGTTATTTAAACACTCAGAGATGAAGGATGGAGGCCACTACAGGTATTACAAATATTTCTGTCCTGGAGAGCCCTTGTGTCTTTAAATCTTAAAAGCTGCACAAGAAGGCCACAAATTATGACAAGGTGGGATGAACCTGCCCAAAATTAAAAATCACCCAAGAAAAGAATCAGCCTTATGTTAATTAGAACTGGGGCTGCTTATTAGGATCTGACAAGATGATGGACCTTGGTGGGGAGACTTCTGGCAAAGAAAATATCTGTTACTAATTACTGAGAACATTGTTTCCCAGAATATTTTGGGATGCAAATAGCTATTTAGGAAGTCTACTTTTAGAACAGCTTGCAGAATCCAGGTCAACAGGCAACCTCTTTCTCACAGCAAGTCTTGGACCTTTGAGTCCTGATAGTCCTTTTAAAATGCCCACTGTGGACTCCATCTGTTCACGTATTCTTGCACCCTCCCAGAATGGGTCCAAGTGAGACATTATTGTCTATTTAATGACACTTGTTTTAAGACATACAGGTTTCTTTACTTTTCTACCTCCTTCTGGAGCCTATTATCACTGATATTCCTCTTTTTCCTGCACCAAGATCTCTGGGGTTTTTTCCCTTTCGTGTATTGTTTTCTTCTGCCCAATCCTCTCCCTATTTCACTTACAAGTTACTTGTGTTACCCTAGATCACTATCCTTGTTTTTATGTACTAGAAAATGTAGCTCTGCTCCTGAGAAGTCAGTAACAATATGATGGCCTTTAGTACATTCACTCCAGTTTCAGTGTATGCAAGATCTACTTGACTGTGACTTATTCCTTGGTTGTTCATGGAACTCCTGTAGGAGTTTCATTAATTTTAATATCTTAAAATATACCAAATATTGCAACCTTAAGGCAAATAAGCATGGAGTGCTTTGCAGATGATTGTCAATATATCTGATGTTTCCCTTCCTGGAACAGAAGCTAAGTGTTAATCTAGGTTAGAGAATGATATGTTCTCTATTGAATTTAAAACTGGTATCTCACAATTAGGATGTTAGCATTTCATTTATTATATATGTTACTCTTTATACAGAAGCCATAAAAACACTTTTGTCTTGTAATATATTTCAGTACTGATTCTCCTTATCTTTGACTTTTTCATTTGTGCGCTTCTGGTTCAGCCTTTTCATTTTAGCCTATTCTCCTGGTGGTGAGTTCTTCTTTCTGCTTCTTTGTGGTTGTAGCCCCTTTGAATATGGGGGAAGGACTAGATATAATATAACTAGACTTTTGTATGACAGATGTGCCCTTTGAAATAATACGCATTCTTTCGGTCATGCTTCAAATCAGGAAGAAGGCAGCCAGAAATGGGCTTCAACTGAGTGACTAATTTCTGGCACGGCTGTTCTCTGCTCTGTTTGTTGGAAGCTGTTGTGACCAAAATATTGTTTACCTAGAGCAATCAAATCACTTTGAAGATACAACATAATTTTATTATCATGTAGTCCAGGGGTGGGCAACTGTGGCCCTTTTACAACCTGTAGACTTCAACTCCCAGAATTCCTGACTCAGGAATTCTGGGAGTTGAAGTCCACAGGTTGAAAAAGGGCCACAGTTGCCCACCCCTGATGTACTCAATTAACACACACACATAAATGTGAATAGATTTATGAAAGTTGGAGGTCCAATGCAGGTTGGAGTCAGTGGTGGGATTCAACCGGTGTAACAACAGGTTCACTGAGCGACCTGATTGTCGGAGCGAACCGGTTCGCTCTCAACTGATTGTCGGAGATACCGGTTTGCACGAACTGATTCAAATAGGCTGAATCTCTCCCTGGTTGGAGTCCAATTTAAACTCCTTCAACCAAGATCAGGATGAAGAGGGAGACTGATGGGAACCAACTCCCAAGTTTTCTACAGGACAGCTTTGCCATCAGCCCAGGGGCAGAAAAAATCCTTGCCTTTTACTTTTGAGGATGTTCATGTCACCAGACAGGTGTTCTTAACGTTTTTTTTCCTTAACAGTAACAGAGTTGGAAGGGACCTTGGAGGTCATCTAGTCCAACCCCCTGCTCACACAGGAGACCTGTACTAGGGATTCAAACTGCTGAACTGCTGACCTTTCTGATCGACAAGCTCAGTGTCTTAGCCACTGAGCCACTGTTTTCAGAAGATGGTGACTCAGAGTTGCAGCTCTTAATCCATCAATATGGCCCACCCTTACTTTGGGGAGATGTTCAGCATGGCTGGAGGCTCCATCTTTGTTTCTCTTATTGCGCAAAGGAACCTGTCAAAAAGAAAGCTCAGGTAGTCTCTGTGGGAGTAGCTTTATGTGGCAGAATACTGTATGTGGCCACAGAAAAATAAGAATAATAAAGCAATTCACAGAAGGAGTTCTAGAGAGTGATGCTTTTCTTTCTTTTAAGAAGAAAATCTTTCTTCACTAGGAAATTACATTTAAATAGAAAGCCCAAGTACCTGATCTAACCGTATTCTGTAGAAAAGAATGATCAGTTTTGTTATTTGCTACAGGGGTCCACAAGGAGCCTGATATGGCATTTCCTCCACTGCAATATGTTTGTGTGTGTGGGAGAGGGGGAGGGGGAGAGGGAGAGGGGGAGAGAGAGAGAGAGAGAGAGAGAGAGAGAGAGAGAGAGAGAGAGAGAGAGAGAGAGAGAGAGAGAGAGAGAGATTCATTATGGGAACAAGAAGTAATAATTGAAAAACTGACAGTCTGAGGGTATCAGTCTGAGTTTAATCAGTTAGTGGCATGTTAGTTTTCAATGTTAAAAGAGCAATGTAAAGGAGTTTAAGGAAGAAAATACCTACACTAAGTTTGACTATTTCCATTGAACCTGATGGCCAACAGAATGAAGGTTTTAACAAGGCAATGCATTGAAGAAATGGATTTCCAATAGGTGTATGACATGAAAAAAAATTGCAAAATATCGGTGACTGTTAATTAATGTTATCTTGACTTTCATTTAGCTAAAGGGGCTCAGTACTATAGATAAATTCTCTGGCGTGTTCATTAAGTTTCAGTATTGGATTCAGCACAGACACTGTTGTGTTCCCGTCATGCCAGAGGGAACAATCACAGATCTATGCTTATGACAGTATTGGTTCATTTTCCTGGCATTATGAGTTACTTTAGAAATTCCTGATCTGTTCACCTTTGCTCCTCTTTGAGAAAATAGCTCCCATGTTGGGGCGTGAGAGCTATGGTGATAAGAAGAAAATACTCCCAAAGTAAAGCAGAATTCAACTTTGGAACATATGCAATCACAGTAATAACTGCAATTATTCTTTAACTCTTTATTGCTGGGTTGGGTTGATAAGAAAAATGTGCACTTAAGGTAACACAAAATATAATATTACAATCCCAGTGCAAACATGATAAGGGTCACAAGTAGTATACTTTTTGGCGGTTCCCTAGGTGGCTCAGTGGCTAAGACGCTGAGCTTGTCGATCAGAAAGATCGGCAATTCAAATCCCTAGTATAGGTATCCTGCGAGAATGGGGGGTTGGACTGGATGACCTCCAAAGTCCCTTCCAACTCTGTTACTGTTACTTCTAAACACTTGCAATTGCAATACACAAGGGAAGTTCACAACATTTTACCCTGATGTTTAAAGTGGGAGTTAAATTGCCATGGGTGCTAATGGCAATTTTTGTCTGATATAAACACCAGCTTGGTGTGTGGGTGTAAAATTGAAAGAGGACAATTTCAATGACTCCTTAAAATGTTCATTGTATAATAGCACAAATTTTAGCAGCAATATAACTTTGGAGTGGGACAGGATGGTTCAGCAGTTAAAGATGCTGAGCTTGTCAGCTGGAAAGCTGATAGCTTGGGTTCGAGGCCCCAGTACTGCACAATGGGGCAAGTTTCCATCCTTGTCCTAGATCCTGTCCTCCTAGCAGTTCGAAAGCATGCAAATGCGAGTAGATAAATAGGTACCATTTTGGTGGGAAACTAACAGCATTCCACGCACCACGGCGTATAGTCATGCTGGCCACATGGCCATGGAAATGTCTTCGAACAATGCTGGTTCCCTTAACTAAGAAACCCCTAGAGTCAAAAACAACTGGTCAGGGAAAATCTTTACCTTTATAACTTTGGATAGAAGAAATATGCAACATAGAATGCTTCATGTCTTGTATTAAGTTTCCATTTGGCATCTGCTTAGCCACTGCTGGAAAAGGGATGCCAGACAGACTACTGTATTTTTAAACCAGGAATGGAGAATTATACATAAAGGTAAGATTAAATATCTGGATACATATTTCTTTCAAGCCACCAAATATTCATGTACAGTACAAAGCTATAACACTAATGGTTAGAATTGATTTTCAGATTTTTCAGATATTGCAAAGATATGCATGGCTAATTATTTTGCGTCTCTTTCTTACCCGCTTCTCTAAGATCCGAACGTGACATCTAAAGCTGCCCTAGCAATCTTGCCCTTGAACTGTATCTGCTCCCGTGTCAAAAGTGGCTGCGTAATTCACTATGTAAATAAAAGACAATTAACAGAAACACCGTGTGTTGATGAATCTGGGTATGTTGGGATTCTTTGGAGATATACTGTATATGTGAATGGATATGTCATGATGAGTGACAGGGTAAGCAAACAGCATAGTAACAAGTGGAGGTGTCACAACTGTGTGAAAATGGTATTATATATGGCTTGTATTTGCATTATCTAATGATGTATTTGTATAATGAAGTGTGGTTGTACGTAGGTGACTGAAAAGACAACGTTGTGTGTAACTGATATTTACATGATTCTGATAAGATTATCTTTCTGGACATTTTCTCTAAGTGTATGTATGAGGAGAAAAAAATGTTCTCATTAAGTATACCAGTTTCTAAAGATATATCAAGAGATTATCAAACTAGAGTGCATTTTAAGATTACACTGCAGTTGATACTATGGACTTCCTTTGCAGCAAATCGGCTTTCCTTTCCTAGCTCCTGCAACCTTTTTTTAAAATGCTAAGCTCTGAATATTGAAACATTTTATTGTTATCATTGGAATCTCAAATGGAATGACACACTAGGCTTGTATATGGTGGCTGCAATTTGTCTCCATATGATGCTTTGCACTGGAGATATGCTATCAGCTGGAGGGCAGAAATGTGATTTGCCTCTATGAAGAATTTCATGTCACTCAGTAGCTGAAAGAGATTTCATGTTTTGTATATACAGGTAGTCCTCAACCTATGACCACAATTGAGCCCAAAATTTATGTTGCTAAGGGAGAAATTTGATAATTTGAGTTTTGCCCCATTTTATGACTTTTCTTATCACATTTGTTAAGCGAACCACTGCAGTTCTTAAATTAGTAACAGGGTTGTTAAGTGAATCTGGTTACCCCATTGACTTTGCTTATCAGGTTACAAAAAGGGATCATATGACTCTAGGACCTGCAACCATCATAAATGTGAGTCAGTTGTCAAGCATCCAAATATAAATAACCTGACCATGGGGATGCTGCTACTGTCCTAAGTGTGAAAAATGTCATAAGTCACTTTTTTCAGTGCCATTGTAACTTTGAACAGGCGTTAAATGAACCGTTGTAAGTCGAAGACTAACTGTACTTCCAAAGTTCATAGGAAATGCCAGAAAGACTGACAGATAGAAAACAATGAGGCCATTTTGCTTTTTAAAAGTAGGAAACTGCATGGCTTCACGAAGTACCTTGGGAACTTCAAACCTTTCATTTGTTACAAACTATGCCAATAATGGTACATTAGCTACAAGAAAAATTTCCAAACTCATATTGTACCAATATTTATTTATTTATTTATTAAATTGATATGCTGCTCATCTCGCAGTTCGAAAGATAACATCTTTATTGGGACATCTCAATGTCATCATAATTTTACAGGTTTCTCAGTTTCTGAGATCCAAAGTTGTAAATATAACAGAAACAGTGGCCGGGATAATCCCAGTTTGGATCCCCAGCTAGAAATGCTACCTCTGAGGTCTTTTAACTCTATTGGAAATTAGAGAAGATTGGACTAGGTGGACAAATAGCCTGATTACAAAACAGCTTCCTATGGTCCTTCTAACTTAAAATGTTGGGGGGGGGGGAGAAGGCTATATAGATTTGATATCTTCTTTCTTAAGTCATTGTTCACTAAAGTCAGATATTCATAAATGGAACTTGGACTAAGCAGTTTTACTGTAAAGGAAGCAGGGTGAAGTTAAGCAATTTCATCTTCTGATAGTCATCAGTGGAAAAATGCTACATATTCCTAAAGGCATTAAAGGCGGCATTTTCCACTGATGACCATCTGGCAACCTTACTGGTTTCTAAATGTAATTCAGCAGTTTTCCAAGAAGAGCGATCATATGCATTGCACATGCATGCATGCTTGGAAAGACTTTACTTGTTGAATTTTTGCTAGATTGTTAAAAGCACATCAATTCAGCCAGGAAAAAGAAACGGGGAAATCTATTTCCAGACAGAAAGAAACAAAAAGTTACAGATCCCACCTTTCTTCTGGAAGTTCAGGTTCCTATATGTAGTACTCCAGGCTTTTATGACAATATTCCTGTGAGGGAGTTTGGATTGAGAAAGTAACAATGGCACTTGGAAAAATAAGTTAGAACGCCTCTATAAAAAGTTTGATGACTGCTTTGTGAAGCTCTGAAATAGCAAAAAAGGAAGTAAATATGGAACATATTAGGTCAGAGTGTCTGTTGGTGTATAACAGTTAACTGAATATCTCTGGAAGAGGAAGGAAAGGAAACTAAGTTTAAGAGGGTCTTTCCTCAGTGCTGAGTTAAAAGTTCCAATCACTCATGTGCTCCGCCCAGAAAAAATCCAACAATCATAATTTGATGAAGATATCTATTGGCTACAAATGCTAAGAGCCCACATTTTGAGGATATAAGACTGGGCTAAATCTGGAGTTTTCCGCATGCAAAGCAACAGCCATGGAACCATAACTTTACTGATTGATGGTCCATGCAAAGTAACATCCATGGATACTTTTCCATACAGAGTTATATTTCCATTGAATAAAGAATGTGGCAATAGGGGATATTGTGATCCTATGGGATTGGGCCAAATTTAAACATGCTTAAAACAAATATAGTTTTTTTGGGGGGGATTTATTTTTTAAAACTTTGAAATAGCCTACCTTCCTGAGGTACAAAATATTTTTCAGCCCACATCTCCACTTTAAAGAAGGCCAACCTAGAACCATCCAGATGTATTCGAATTCTATTCAATTTGACCATAGGCAATCTTGGCTGAGGATTTTGAGAACTCTGTCTTTAGATATTGATAAAGACTGAAATAGACTAACTGAAGCTCTCACAGAATAAATCAGCTGCGTGAAGTGGAGGCAATTTTTTTTATCATATGATATAAACACAGCTCTTGCCAAAGTAGGCGTGCTAATTAAAAAACAGGATTCACAGCTGATTAATATTGAGCGCTTTAAAGGATTAGGCCATGTATAAATTGAGCAATTAATAGTTCTTAGCCAGGCTGCATGTCTGTAACCGTGATTTTTTGTGTTTGTGGCATGAAAAATGCAGTATAGGGTGAACTTGTTATTGTATACATTATTTCAGATCCATTCACATGAGGATTCATTTTGATTCCCTCCTCCTGAGAGATGTCTCTGATTGATAAAGCCGTGATGCACTCTCTGAAATTCTGTCATCCTTTTTCAGATATAATAATTTAGTCTTTCTTAAAATGAAAAAGGTTGAGTGTCAGCAAAGGTCTATAGCATCACAACGTAACTTAGGGAAGCAGAGTTTCTAATGTTCTTTACAGACCTTAATAGCAACTGTTCTGTTCTATGAAGCTAAAAATTGGTTGCAGATATGGAAGGACTCACTGGAGAAAAGCCTAATGCTGGGAAAGATTGAAGGCAAAAGAAGAAGGGGACGACAGAGAACGAGGTGGCTGGATGGAGGTCACTGAAGCAGTTATTGGCATCCTTCAGTCTCAAGAGACTATGGTATCATGCTCTGGAAAGAGGTCCTAAAACAGCATCTAGTGTGACTAAAAAGGCAATTCGAGAGTGGCAATCTCTTCCACACTGAGGGCAGATACATTCTGTCCCCTGCCCAGCCCCCAGATTTCGCTGGTTCCGGAACTGCCTCTTTGCCTCAGCCTGCTGAACAAGTGTCTCTTCGAATTGGAGAAGGCCATGCTGCCTTCTCCAATTCCATGCTGCCTTCTCCAATACTGCCATACTGAAGCAGTAGGCATGAGCTTAAATGAACTCCAGAGGATGGTAGAGGACAGAAAGGCCTGGAGGAACGTTGCCCATGGGGTCATGAAGGGTTGGACATGACTTTACAACTAACAACAACAAAAATTGTCCAGCTATCTGATGTGAAGAACAGATACTGAACTTCATTCCATCATTAAATTTTGCCACAGTATCAAAGAAAGAGGGTTGGGAGTGGGGAAAAAAAGGACTGAGAAAATTAAAGGGAGCTGTTACTCCAGTTCAACCATTGAAGACATGGAAGGCATCTGTTCATTAAAAACAACCCAGGAATAAATTTCCAAATAATTCGTAATGAATGACATAGGTTAAATTGCCTAGAATCTTCCCATTACAGGTGCCTGCAGGACATAGTAAAAAAAGAAAAGAATCAAGATGGCGGCCACAATCATGCAAACAAAGCACCTCCTGTTTTGTATCTGAGTCATACCCCTGCGGACATCCATTTGTTGTTTGCTGGTGAATTGTAGATGTTCTTCAAGTCATTCTGCTGCTGTGGCTGATGTCTTCTTATATGCATTTCCACTGTCTGAAAAACAGGAAGAATCATTTAAAGCAGGGGTCTCCAACCTTGGCAACTTTAAGCCTGGTGGACTTCAACTCCCAGAATTCCGCAGCCAGCTTTGCTTTGCTGACTGGGGAATTCTGGGAGTTGAAGTCCTTCAGGCTTAAAGTTGCCAAGGTTGGAGACCCCTGATTTAAAGTGACTCTTTTTTGCTGATCAACGTAGCAAAATGGGCCATGTATGTGACTGTTCTGTAGAGAAATCTATGTGATTGTCATTGTTTACATATCCTACCTCTTACAATATTTATATGGAAAACTGATGCTGATACACAACTCTTGTAAGATGTGAACCACAAGGACAGTACTCAGATAAAACTGCTGTCATCACTGCTATTACTTCTGCTTCTGCTTTAATGATGGTATTTTGGAATAACAGTTTACCACTCAGAATTCCTCTGGATGAAGACAGCCTATTAAACATTGTTAATTAAAAAAATAAAAATATTTTGACTGTTCAATTACATATTAAACAAGAAGAGTCTAAAACAAGTACTGCTAAAATAAATGAAAATTTTAAAAAGAAACCAGTAATCATAATCTGAGGAAGTAAATTGAAAAACTATAACCCTATAATTTTGATTTTTAAGGCTGGTGTCTAAACACATTGCTGAGGCATACTTATATGACTATAAACACTTCTATTTGTACCACTATTTCTTTTTCTTTTTACTTTTTTAAACATTTTTAAAAAATGAGAACTCCCAGTTCTACCATCCATCATTTTTATAAGACCCATAGGCTTTTTAAACAATAAAAAAATGTTGGATAAATGTGGATGTGTGCCATTTTGTCTACAGAAAAGACCAAAGGAAGAGTAGCTAGGAGGAGCATCATACTAGAGGAGGCAGTAGCACATATTCTGGAAAAGTGCTATTTTGTCCCTATGACAACTATTTTGGGATTGGCTCGCATCTGCAGACTTTTATGAGATAACGCATATACTAAAAATTCCAATATGCTCACTGGCTTAAAATGATTGGGGAGCAGCTATAAAGCAGCAAGTCTCTCTGTCCTGATTAAAAATGAATGGATGATTGATCAGAAATAAGAACAACTCACTTGGGAACAATGCACAGTGTCTATCAATCATAGGTTTGGATTCCATATTCAGCCCTTGGTAAAGATTATAGATGCAAACCTTTTCTGCACAATCCACATGAAAACTGGCCCAACAGTAGAAAGGCATTTTTTTTCTTCCCTTCAGGCTAAAAGCCACATAGCCTGAAAAACAAGTATCTAGAATAAAATAAATCTTCCACTCTAGCCAGTTTCACCACAGTTGTCAAATTTTTATTTGGAATGTTTCCCATGAATGACCTTAAGAATTTTTTTAGACTCATCCAACCACTGCTGTGCCAAGATAAAAGTAATACAAAAAGACTTTCTAACACCTCAGTGATAGCTGGATGATCTTTACGTTACAAGCAGGGCCTAATAATATCAATCCTAAAAACATTTTAAAACAAAGTTTTAAATTTAATTTGTGTTAACACAAATTAACAACTAAACTGAAAAAGTAGATATTGGAGGAAAGGAAAAAAACCTGGCAAATGTTTGGCCTTTTCATCAAAATAATGACAGTAAAATAATGTTGTAGGACAGGACCACGTTGAGAAAGTGGGAGGGGTCAAATGCATCATCAGTCTCGAGTCTCTTTGCACCCACAAGAGATCTAAGTCCAGTCCACCTTGAATTCTGCTGACTCTTTTCTACCACTAATTCTCCTTGACCATTAGTAGTTCAGATTCTTATGGAGACTGTTAGCATACAATAAACCTGTATTCATTTGAACTACTTTGGCTCCTGATGTCCTGTATTTGACATTATTCTGTTATTAACAATGCTCAAGGCAAAGTCTAATATGATTTTGATTTAATAGATCAGCCTTTTATATATTTATGCTTATATTTGACTTTTTAATACTATGTCAAAAGTTACCGTAGAAGAAAATAATCATATTAAATAATCTGAAGATCATGACCAAGCTTTTTATCTAGCCAAATTGTTATTTCTCCAAGAAATGATAGCTACTATTAAATCTAGGAATACAAGAAAAACTCCCAGTCCCGATGACTATTCTCCTGATATGCATATTAATTACTTCACCTTTACATTATTGGGTGTTTATAATAATACTTCTTTTAATAGAGTTTTTCCAACTTCCTTTAATAAGGTTTATAAACTGTGATTATAATTCTGCTGCTGATTGAGTAACCTATTACCACATTTTCTTGTTAAATGTTGGTAGCAACAGCTTAGTGCTGACACTTACATGCAAACTAGGAATGTTGTTGTCTTCAGTTATTGTAACGGAATAGCCTTGAAGAGCAGAGCTGCTACTAAGTCAATGATCAGAAAAGCACATCTTGAACTCATTGCTAGAAATTAATTTGGGTAATGTCTCAGAAAGGCCCCTCTATAATTCACACAAGATAAGGTAAGGGAGGAGGGGAAGCAAATTCAGACTTGTAAGATTCTGTTACTATACCTGTTCTAATAAAAGTAGTTCTGGATCTAAATGGCATTGGTTTCTTAATCTACTTTATAGAACTAACAACAACAACAACAACAACAACAACAACAACAACAACAACAGTTCAAATCTCGCCAAGGCTCAAGGTTGACTCAGCCTTCCATCCTTTCTAAGGTAGGTGAAATGAGGACCCAGTTTGTGGGGGCAATAAGCTGACTTTGTATAAATATACAAAAAGGATGAAGGCTATTGCTGAGCACATTGTAAGCCGCCCTGAGTCTTCGGAGAAGGGTGGCATATAAATCAAATTAAAAATAATAATAATAATAATAATAATAATAATAATAATAATAATAATAATAATAATAATAATAATAATAATTTTATTTCTATACCGCCCTTCTCCCGAAGGACTCAGGGCGGTGTACAGCCTATTTAAAAACACAGAACAAAACAACGATTAAAATTTAAAATCATTAAATAATTAGGCTCCAATTAAAATCCCAAAAATTTAAAATACCCCAATTTAAAATTATTATGATGATAGCCCGGTCTGGCAGAACAACAGGGTCTTCAGTGCGTAGCGAAACATCCGGAGGTCGGAGATCTTACGTATTTCCGGGGGCAGTTCATTCCACAGGGCTGGGGCTCCCACAGAGAAGGCCCTCCCCCTGGGTGTCACCAGCCGACATAACTTGGCCGATGGCACCCTGAGGAGACCCTCTCTGTGGGAGCGGACTGGTCGGTGGGAGGCTATTGGTGGCAGAAGTCGGTCTCGAAGGTACCCGGGTCCTATGCCATGGAGCGCTTTAAAGGTGGTTATCAACACCTTGAATCGCACCCGGAAGACCATTGGGAGCCAGTGCAGCTCGCGCAGGAGGGGTGTCACATGGGCGCAATGAGTTGCACACAAAACCACCCGCGCGGCCGCATTCTGGACCAGTTGGAGCCTCCGAGTGCTCTTCAAGGGGAGCCCCATGTAGAGAGCATTACAATAGTCCAACCGGGAGGTAACAAGGGCGTGAGTGACCGTGCGCAGGGCGTCCCGATCCAGAAAGGGCTGCAACTGGCGAATCAGGCAAACCTGATAAAAGGCCCCCCTGGCCACGGCCGTCATATGCTCTTCTAAAGACAGCCGTGCGTCCAGGAGGACACCCAGATTGCGGGCCCTCTCTGTGGGGGGCAAAGATTCACCCCCAATAGTCAGTGATGGCACCTGCTGACTATACCAACAATGGCTGGGAAAGAGACCAAGTAGCATGCCCACACCTTCCTAAACTCTCAAAATGCCAGCTATGATCACATCTACCGTAGATCACTTGATCTTGCCTTTGTCAAGACTGACAAAATCTTACAAATTTAATATACCTTGAAACTACGAGGTGAAGCTGTCAGCTTGGGCTGGTGGCAAATATTATTTTTATATTTAAAATGAATAAGGATGTTATTGGGCAACCAAGGGGAAAGATTGGTATCATCTGGTCATGACGATGCCATAGCAAACTGTAAATAAGGACCAATACTGAATTCCACAACAGGGGAATTATAATGAGATAGATCATTATAAATCAACATTAATAAAAATTATCATTTAAATGAAAACAGTCCATTTCATCATTGTCTGATGATGTGCGGCTTGCCCAATTTGCTATCACATTCTATTATAAATGTCTATCTCCAAGACCTGATTGCTTTCCTTTCTTATTTTTAGATTGGATATATTAGGAAAACTTAGTATATTCTTTATATTATATATAAGAAGATTATATATATAATATATATTTATTATAAATTTAATAAATAATTGAAAGGACTTGGAAACAGAAGTCCTTTCTCTATAAAAGAGGGCACATGGCACAGACATGAGTGCTGCCCTTTCTAAATGCATCTTTGAAGAACTTTCTTTTTGACTTGTCTTGAAAAGAGGGCTTCTGTTCTGACTTCTGTATCAGGCACCAAGTGCTGCTGAGAAATGAAACGCCCTGTTTGGACAGACAAAGCTTAACCATGTGTTTATCCCGTCTTGCCAAACAACAGATCTATTTCTGCTGTGGACTGAGAATGAGGGAGAGGCCTTATTAAGGATTGGTTTACCAAATTATAGCATGCTGGGGGAAAGAGAATGCCAACTGCTGCTAAAAAAAAAGGCTTCTATTTTTTTTCAAGTTTGCATTGATGGAGAATGTTTGGCAGGGTGTATAATCTTCCTTTCTCTAAAGGTAGGCTCGTGTTTATCAGTATGTTAAGTCACTACTCCCACCAACCTCAGCTGCACTAGATGGGAATGGATGGCCTAGCAAGGGTGCCAAACTGGTGGCCCTCTGGCCGGATGTGTCACAGGCCACGCCCACCCCAGCTCAGCGAATAGGAAAAATGTCATGAAACGTCACATGACGGCAATGTGACACCGCGAGTTTGGCACCTATAGGGTCACTGCTGAAGTGTAACAGGTTGTGGGATATTAAATTACTTCTCTGTCTTCTGGTACAGTTGGATAACCACCTCTCAATGAAAAACCTCATTCCAAGCCAGGACAGCCAACAGCCAGACTCTTTGGGAACTGGAAATGGCTGTAGTCTTACATACAGAGAAAATGTAAATTGGGGAAGACCTTTCTTATACCAATGCAGTAATGCCCTTCTAAATATATACAACAGAGTTACTCAACCTTACAGAAGAATCCAGTCGCATCTGAACCAATATGGTAAAGAAATTCCTATTTAAACTTCTTTTATTATTAAATAACTGCATTACAGTGTCAGATGAAAAAAATAATTTAAAATGATTCTGTTAAGCCTGCCACACACACAAAAAAATAAATGCAAGAATCTGTGTTAAATCTGTAATTTGCAAACCCCAACAACAAAGAATAGTAGAGTCTAGAGAATGTGCTGCTCCTCCTACTGGCCAGACCATCACTGTTATTGCAAGCCATGTTATATATCATTATGCAAAATGGAGAAATGGTTCAAGCAGAAATATTGGACAGCTTGTCACCTGTTCCAATGCCCCCTGCAAGCTTTGTGGTAGCCTTTGGTACCCATCTAAAGGAAATACCGGACTGAGAGAAAAGGAAAGTTACTAATCACAATATTTAAATCATTTAAATACTTTGCATTGCATTAAACTTGTCCACTTTACAGAATCTAACAAAAATATAGAATGTTTGTCAAGAAAAAATCCCGACCCAGTGATTTGTACAGCATAGTAGCTGGTATTTGTTGATGGAGGACAAGGGACAGTGGTTTTTACCGACTGGCCCTATAAAAGCACGACATAGATTGGTATCACATTCACATGAACTAATTTTCATATGTAGATTAGGGCTCAACAAAGCATGTGAAGGGATGCTTGGCAAAACACACTGATGTGAATGAACTATTATAATGCCGCCTCCTCTCCTGCTGTCTTTCAAATCATTCCTGTTTTGTTTGTATGTGCATATATGGTTTCATATGGGTAAAATATTCTACAGAGCTCTTCTTCAATTTCAGTGTATAATTTCATCGTTCCTCTGATAAAGCGAGTGCTTTTCTCCTGCACTTGATAAGAGGGAGTCAATATTTTATAAAAGACGGTAAGGAGGAAGACAGTCTGACTTTCTACAGGTATTTGGCGGAGAAGAACTTCTCATTAAACAAGTGAATCAGCTGTTGTTCATGTAGGACTCTTTGTATAAATAACAAATAATTGCTAAAAGCATTACTGGATTTAAAATTATATTTTAGAAATTTAGTAAGGCATAAAATATTAGCAATGGAAAGCTTTAAAAACAGACTACCAAATTTGTGTGTACTTTGCATCAAATAGATGTGCTTGGAGAAGTTTCCTCACTACCCAGATCCAGACTAGTCTCTTATTTAAACATAGAAAAACAAACAGGCCAGCTCATCATTCATTATGTTGCACTGCATAAAGAAATACTTCTGGAGCTTGTAATTCAAAGTGCTATTGTTTCATCACTAGGAAATGACTCTCAAAAAGATCTGAGTTAAGTTTCTCCTATCTTCTGCTAGATGATTGCTGCTATGATTATATAATCTGCTGATATGATTATATAATTAGATAATGTAGGTACAGAAGCATTCATCCAAGCATTCTTGGAAGGCGGGGAAACTTAAATCATAAGTAATCAATTATTTTTACTTATTCATCAAAACATACAACAAATAATGGCCAGTGGGTGTTCAACAAACTACAAATATCAACTGGCCATTTGTTTGCCTGCCAAATAATAAATCTTATCAGGTACAGAGCCAGGAAACAAATTATTCATTTTTAAAGTATCAGGAATTTTTGTAATTGACTGAGAGCAATGGGAAAGCTGTTTGTCAATTTTAAATAATTTGGATAAAACATAGTTATACTGTAATAGTGAGGGGAAAAATAGCTTTTTCCTTTGAGAACTTGCTTTTTTTATACTCAAGGCTAAATTGATTGTATAGTGGGGAAAAATACCTCAGAAAATTAAGTTGGATTAGTGGATACTCCTTCACAGATGGAAGAGTGTTTAAGAGCCTTTGCAACTGTGGTTTAGATACTAGGAAAGATTACGGTAATAGAAAACAAAAGAAAAATATTTAACCCTTCAATCTTTTTTTATTTTCAAAAATAGGCATACAGACCTACCATCTGTATAAATACACCTAGTATGCTTTTACTTAAAAACTCAATCCTGTCTCTGGGGTATTTTTCTAGATTTACACGTCACTGTTTGGGATTTACTTGCAAAAATATTCTAGGAAGTAAGGGATAGTTCTGCCCTCTGCAAAATTTTGTTGAGAGCTTGTAGATGTTCTAGGGCTCCTTCACCAGGGATGGAATCCACCACAAAGTGAAGTGGAAAATCCTGCTGCTTCATTAATTTGTCTGTGATGCTCTGAAGGCAAGTGAAATCAGGATGAAGGTTCTGAGGGCTGAGTTAAGCTGTGGTTTCATACAATCTTAAATCCAGTGGTGGGATTCAAATTTTTTTTACTACCGGTCTGTGGGTGTTGCTTGGGGAAGGATCTCCATTCCCCTCCACTCCAGGGGAAGGTTACTGCAAAATCTCCATTTCCTCCCAATCAGCTGGGACTCAGGAGGCAGATAATAAATGGAGGTGGGGCCAGTCAGAGGTGATATTTACCGGTTCTCTGAACTACTCAAAATTTCCGCTACAGGTTCTCCAGAACTGGCCAGAACCTGTTGAAACCCACCTCTTCTTAAATCCCTTCATTCTCCTAGCAGACCCCCCTATACGCCCCCTCAGAAAACATACATAGTATGTCGCCTTGGAGCAGGCACAGTAGTTCCATCCCATGTTTTCAATTATAAAGGAAAGGCTATATTAGAAAGAGTGATTATTCAGTGAAAAATCACACCCTTGCTTCCCATTTTAGACACTGAGAAATGGTAGGATTTATGTGGAATTCCATATCCCTGATTCCCCTTCCCTGGCTATGAATAGCTTTCAGTCATTTATAATTAGTATGGAAAAATGAAAGAGAGTGGCTTATGGTTTTGAACAGAAGCATCAAGCTGGAAAAGTCTAACAAGTATTTCTAGCTACCATCTTTCAGTACTTGCCGTTTTCTCTCAGTGTCAAGGCTCCTGTTTCATGTGTACACAGTACATTGGCTGTGCAGAGTTTGTGCATAATAACAATTCATATTTTTGATTCTGTAACTTCAGCAGGGTGATTACCTTCAATGGGTAATTCAGTGAAGCAGATGGGCAATGCTCCCCCACTTCTGAAAACAAAGCAAAGTAGCTTCATTTACTTATTTCAGCTTTCAGCTCTAATTCAGCACTTCCAATAGGCATCCTAGATGCCTCTTCTATCTAGTGGAAGTGTTGGATAAGGTGATGAGATTCCAGGTACTGTAGCAGGTATTCACATACGCATACAAACACACGCACGCACGAACACAAATCCATTTCACAAATAACTAATCTAACCATCTTTCCTCACTACTGAATTGAAATGTTATCCACCCTTTTTGAGTCAGCAGTAAATTGTACTGGTATGAAATTTGCTGCCCCACTGTTTGATTCCTATCCTATTTCTATGGCCCCCAGGCTCTCTCACTATGACTCAATAAATGTTAGCCTGGCTCTTGAGCCACATAAAGTTGGCATAACATTTCCTGCCTCCACAGCTGAACCCTAACCTGCCTGTCTCTGATGATGTCCTGATTTGGGGGATGCAGGACATATTAAGCAAAGCCATTGATTAAGCCCTCTGGCTTTGCTGTCCTCCAACTTTCTCAATGTCATCAGTCAGCAGGAAATCATCCACTCCTGAGCACATTGCTGTGACTGGAAGCTCATTTTAATAAATAGCTAGACCCATCTGTCAAAATCTGGTACTCCCTTAAGCATATGGGATTATTGAGCTGCCTTGAAAAGGACGAGAGCTTCTCCTGCTTTATTGGGAAGTCCCTCTCCCCATTACCCATCCTGCTGATTAGTTGCCATCCCACCCAGCAACCTCATTTTTGCTTTGGCAAAGCGTACAAATTCTATATACTATGATACTGCCCTTGGATAATGTTTGGAAAAAGGAGAAGAGAGACTACTTTAATGTCTCTCACTCATGAGCTGGGCACAAGATAAAGGCAAAGTTGGGGAAGACAGCACAAAAAAAAAAAAAAAAAAAAAGGACCCAGTATATCTGTGACAAATTTTAAAGCAAACAGGGAAAATCCCTCTGGTTTTTCTTTGCAACCTGATCAGAAGGACTGATGTGACCCTTGCAATAATAGATAGCTCTTTGGAATTCAACTTATCTACAGCAGAAGAACTCCACCCCCCCCAAATAATGAATACTAATCTAATTATTATTATTTAATTGTGAATAATAATTATTGATAAGTAATATTGTGAATTATTTAATAATTAAATAATAAATGCAGAATGGATTTAATAAATATTTGGGAAAAAATCCTTTATCTCTTATTCTTATTCTCTTTCTTCTTTTTGTAATGTGAGCAATCCCATTTTTTTAAAAAAATGCCCCCAGGGAGGAAACAAAAGATCTCAGTGTTTTTCTAGTAATGAGCAAGATGACTCCTCTAGTGCTTTGTACAGGGGCCATAGTTCTAATTTCTAAAGGGAAAAGTATGGAAGTTCACTTTTAAAGTCAGATAGCTACTATAGAAATGATGATTAACAGAGTTGGAAGGGACCTTATAGGTCATCTAGTCCAACCCCCCCACTCAAGCAGAAGACCCCACCATTTCTGACAAATGGCAGTCCAACCTCTTCTTGAAAGTCTCAAGTGATGAAGCTCCCACAACTTCTGAAGGCAAGCTGTTTCATTGGTTGATTGTTCTGTCAGAAAATTTCTCCTTATTTCCAGGTTGAATCTCTCATTGTTCAGTTTCCATCCATTATTCCTTGTGCTTTAGAGAATAGCTTGACTCCTTCCTCTCTGTGACAGCCCCTCAAATATTGGAACGATGCTATCATGTCTCCCCTGGTCCTTCTCTTCACTAGACTAGCCACGCCCAGTTCCTGTAACCGTTCTTCATATGTTTTAGTCTCCAGTCCCCTAATCATCTTGGTTGCTCTTCTCTGCACTTTTTCTAGAGTCTCAACATCTTTTATATAGTGTGGTGACCAAAACTAGATGCAGTACTCTAGGCGTGGTCTTACTAAGGCTTTATAGAGTGGTATTAGTACCTCACTTGTTCTTGATTGTATCCCTCTGTTAATGCAATTTAGGATTGCATTGGCTTTTTTAGCTGCTGCTGCACACTGTTGGCTCATATTTAGCTGGTTGTGCTTCAAGATCCCTCTCACAGTCACTGCTATTAAGCCTGATTTCACCCAGTTTATTTGTGCACTTTTGTTTTTTCTTACCTAAGTACTTTACTTTTCTCTACATTGAATTTCATTTTGTTAGATAGGGCCAGTGGTGGGTTGTCCCCGGTTCGGACCAGTTCATAAGAACCGGTAGTAAAACTGGCAGGAGGCTCCGCCCACTGACCTGGACATCATTATAGGTGATCTGCGCATGCATGCGCGATGCGAACCGGTAGTAAAGGTAAGTAGAACCCACCCCTGGATAGGGCCCAGTGTTGAAATCTGTCAAGATCCAAGCTTCTAGGTAGCTATTCCTGCCAGTTTATGATCTATATAGGGTTACTTGTATTCCAGTAGAAGTCCCACCAGTCCCGCTCCAAGTGGCTAACCCTAATCCTAACCCTCTCTTCCAGTAGCTGGGTTGGACTGCTAACTACTATGTCCCTGGCTAGTCAACAGTTAATTTAAAAACACATGCACACAATCTTGTGGTTGCCTCAAAAATAGTCAATGAACTACAGTATCCTCAACACAAAAAGTTCATGCTCCTTGCATTCCCTAAAACTTTCCCTTCCTTTACCTTTATTTTTTACACATCTTCAAATTGCAACATAAGAACATGGCTACTTTGATTCTTTGAAACTGACCTATCAGTCTTTCTTACTACAAAGTTTCCAGGTACCTACAAAGGAAGTTGGGACAAAAAACAGCCTGTTCCCTATTGCTTTGATCACTGAAGCATCAGAACCGCTATGACAACATAAGGGAAGGAAGATAGAAAAAATAGAAAGAGTCCATGTTAATGTCAAAGGGGGGCAGGGAAGGGTGAGGCATCTTTGCATGGCTCCATGTGGGAAAGCAAAGGGCAGGCATTGGGACTAGTAAGAAGGGAACAATCCCCCAAATGAAAAGACTGGTAGACCAGCTCACACAGGAGCTAGCCTATGAAACCTGCCTTTCCTGAATGGATGGGAAGCATAAGAAACAGAAGAATGACCAATACAGTCTTGAGGTGGCCATAGGCCAGGTTGAGCACCAGTCCATCCCCAGTTCCAACCCATTGCAATCCAGACTAGATTTTCTGAAGTTGGCTTAACAAACATCCAAGAGCAGCATGGGAGTCAGGGAATTTAGGCTATTGTGTAGAGTTGCCCTGTGGCTTTATATATCCAATACTCCTGCCTCCTATTTTCCCACAACAACAATCCTTTGTGGTGTGTTGGACTGAGAAGGAGTGACTGGCCCAAAGTCACTTTTAATACCCTTTTAATAACCAAAGGGAGGCCTAGAACTCACATTCTCTTGGTTTCTAGATCAGCACTGCACCAAATTGACTCTCAAAACCTATAATAGGGAGTAAAGAAGGTTGCTTTTTCTAATCTGTGCCTTGAGTCTGAGGAAGAGAATGCTGCATCCAGAGTTCATGTGGAGCCTAGAGGAACTTTGAATAGCTCAAGCTATTGAAGCTAATGGAGGCCTG
Source organism: Pituophis catenifer annectens (assembly GCF_029215685.1). Lineage (NCBI taxonomy): Eukaryota > Metazoa > Chordata > Lepidosauria > Squamata > Colubridae > Pituophis > Pituophis catenifer. Next base: position 168,990,822 of record NW_027256883.1, on the reverse strand, counting down.
GAGACTTAATACAAATCTTCCATATGAATGTCATGCAAGGTAATCCTTGATTTACGACCACAATTCAGCTCCAAATTTCTGTTGCTAAGTGAGACAGACCCATTTCATGATCTTTCTTGCCACAGCTGTTAAGTGAATCATTGCCAATGTTAAATTAGTAATACAGTTGTTAAATGAATCTGGCTTCCCCATTAACTTTGCTTGTCAGAAGGTTGCAAAAAGGAATCACTTGACCTTGGGACACTACAACCATCATAAATATAAATTAATTGGCAAGTGTCTGAATTTTGATCCTGTGACCATGGGGATGCTGCAACAGTCCTAAGTGTGAAAAATGGTCATAAACAGAGGTGGGCATCACATAATGTAACAACTGGTTTGCCCAGATCCGAAAACGTGAGCGCGTGTGCATGCATACAGCATAAAACACATGGCAATTATATAGGACGGGATAGTGCTAGGGTGGGTGGCTGGGCCCAGCTGCTGGTTGGAACTACCGTTTAGCCCGAACCAGTCTGAACCGGCAGCAACCCACCTCTGGTCATAAGTCACTTTTTTCAGTTCCGTTGTAACTTTGAACGGTCACTACAAGATACAATGAACGATTGTAAATTGAGGAGTACCTGTACTATAGAAACAAGAAAACCTGGCTAAGTGTTTTTGAGTATCTTTCTGAAAGGTCCAGGTATGGTAGGATTCTGGCTGTGCACTTCCCCTCCTTAATAAGTAACTGTTTTGCCAAATGCAGGACCAACATTAAAGATAATGAGTCCTCCTGTAATCTCCCTCTCTCCTTAATGCCACTTGAAACAGATTGGTTCTCTCTGCTGCTTGCCAGGGCTCTTCTAACATAGATACCTTGAATTTGTGACTCACGGCAAGCAGAGTCAACAAGAATAATGTAAAAGATAAAAGAAGGACATCTGGCTCAGGCAATTATGCAGTGCCTATCTACACTGAGTGTACATTATAGATACATCAGTGGATAAAATGCAGGCAATATGTACATGTATTTCATTTTGAAGAAAATTACAAACATGTCCTTGTTTTGGATATTTTTCATAGAAAGGAAAAATAAATATTTGCAATCATAGCAATGCCTATGAAGATTTTTTTTTTCTGGAGCTCCAGTGTATTCAAAATTCATTATTTCTTTTAAATGAAGTGAAAATGTTTGCATGGCTGAGTATTAAATATTGCCCAAAATAAAACTGCTAAAATAAATTAACCACAGGAAACAGCAAACTGGCAAGTGGATTCTCTGATGCATTTGCACACTCGAAGGGTGTGTGTGCTCCTAGGTGGGAGCAAGAAACTGCACTGGATGGGAATCTAATTTGTTTCTCTGAAGAGATTTGAGGCATGCCATCAGCACCTTGCTAATCACTGCAGATGCTTTGGAAGACTGTAGGTGGAACTGACACATCTTGCGATTGCTGTGAAGAAATGTTCCATAAATAAGAGCTGTCTGGCATGACTTAAGAGAGTGCTAATAATAATATAAAGTATTATTAAACAGTATCATTCTTAGGTCATGAAAGCAATAGCCCTCAACAGTTTCCTACCTCAAAGCTAAAATTCCCTAATGCCATGAAAAGGGAGAGAGGCTTGATAGATTTCTGTTTCGGACAGATCAAAACAACTTGATTGATCTAATGTAAATAAATAACTTGACAGGAAGGATGGCATCTGCTCTTCATAAGTACATAAAATTGTAGTTGCTGAAGCAGGCAAAGACCTGCTGCATAGTGCAGCATTTTGTTTCTCACAGTGATTAACCAGATATCTTAATATCTGGTTGCCTACAAGCAGGAACAATTCCCCTGCAACTGGTGTTTGATGCTCTTAGCCTGGAGATAATATTAAGTCCTCATGATTGCCACCCCTAAGGTGATCTAACCTCTAGACCCCTTTGAAAACCATCTATGTTTGTGGCATTAGCATTACATCAGATGGTAATTAATTGCACAGATTAATTATGTACTTATAAAGTTCTTTCTGAAACCTCTTCCAGGCAGCTTTCTAGGATGACCACTAAATCTTGTGCAGTTTTCCATACTGATGTATAGTTTTATGCACTTCAGGCTACTGTCTCCAAATCATCTTTTTCCTAAGTTAATGAATCTATGAAGTAGGAAATGTTTTGGCTTGTCCTAAGTGTGAAACAGATAAAGTGCTTTTGGTGATCAATAAAATAGGAGTATGTGCACAGTTTTCTAAAGGCAATAATAGAAAAACCCATGAAATACTTTTGCAGTATTATCCTGACAAAGGTAGTTATTATTATTGCATGGATTCAGGGGTGAAATCCAGCAGGTTCTCCAAAGCTATATGCTTACCAGGAGAGGACCAAGAGCAGTCTTTCATTAGTGAAGTTATTTTGACAAAGGTCTTCAAATCGAAAGTGTTGGCAAAATTTTGTGAACTATAAACTGGGGTTTAAAACTTCTGTTGATGTTTGGTGCAGTTGAAATGTACCAAAATGAATAGCTACCCTAAGGTTTAAGTTGAAACATAGCAAAAAGCACAATTCATCTGGCATTGTTCCTGTCACTTCAGTAGGATTTCTTCAGGAGAATAGAGAAATTGCACTGGGCAGGTTGCCCGCTTCCACACTTCTCTTCAGAATGGCCTCATTCCAGCATGTTCCTGAATTATTGAATGAATATAGACTTTTTAATATATTTACATTGACCACAGCCCAAACTGGTTCTTGGGAACTTTAACTGTTCTACAAGGAATAGCAAGGCCATTCAATATATAGTATATAGGACTGGTTGGTTTAAGAAAGACTAGGCAACATCACTAATGTGACATTCCAAGAATTTCCTTGAAATTCAAACTCCAAGGAAGAACAATCTACTTCTAGCAACCCATTAAGGGGAGCTGCAGTATTTATCAACAGCCACCAGACTGTTTCCTTCAGAATACAGCAAGAATAACCTGGTATCCTATTTTCCATTTTTATTCTGTTGTTCTTATGTACAAAAAAGTAACGGTTAAAGCTAGAATAACCAATACCTCTTTTGAGTCTGCCCTGCTAATAACCCACAGTTTTGTTTCCAGAGACTCTGGAAAGTTTTCTGCCTTTTGATATACATTGATATAGAAATATAACATAAATTCTTTCCTACTGTATGTGTGTTTGCCTCCTTTTATCCTTTTTTGCAGTTAATTGATTAATGTTTACTATTGTTTAAAAGATAATATCAAACCATATTTTTATTAGTGATCTGAGAAGTGTATATGCCTTCTCAGATTTGGCTATTGGAATTGACTGGGATTGTACTGGGTACAAACTAAACTGGAAATTGCAGTACTTTTCCAACCATATGAATATGGGCTCTTCTACAAGAACCCTAACAATGTAGTCCCCAGCAACAACAGAAAAGTCCTCAGTCTGGGTTTAGGGTGTCAGGTTCTCTGACATTAAGGATATTTATGTCTTGGATTTCAATTTCATTTTCTCACTCTGTACTTTTATACATTGAACACGCTCTCTGATTCTTATGTAGGAAAGAGATGTTTTTAAAAATTTGTTTTAAGATATCCCCTCCCTTTTACAAAATGTCTGATAGGCACTCTTCATTTGGAGATTTCTGCTGTTTAGAATCTTGGGGGAGGGGGGACATGGGGGGCTGTTTGCATCTCCAGTTATTAACAAGTGGATGCAGGAAGATAACCTGTGTGTTAGCAAGTTACAAGGGAAAAGATGGTGGGAAATGATCCCGGGCTAACAATATCAGCAACTAAAGCACAGCAGTGATTGTAGTGAGATTTTCAGCTCGAATCCCAGTGAAGCCAGGATGCTTTTATACATTTGAACTCAAAATCCATCCATAACTCTTCTCTCCCTCCTTTTCACTGCTAATCTCAGTTGTTCAAAGCAGAGCACCTTCTGGTGGACTTTTTTTCCAGCCTGTAAATTGCCTTTGCATTTTTCTGGCCTGTTTCTGAAACCATTTGAGTTTTTTCCCTCCTCTTCTTATTGCAGCTCTTGTCATCCGCATTATTTGTTGCACTCGGCACAGACAGGTTTATGAGTTTAATTTCAAAGTCTTGATAGCGGAAATCCATTCTCCTTTTCTGATGTTTCTGGTTTAATTCTGCATAGCTAGTAGGCCCAGCTAGCACTCACCTACTTGTACAATTAATTCCAGCATGAAATCTTCATTAATAATATAATGCAAGATGAGCTTTAGGGAGATTGAGATTGGCCAATCCTTTCTATCCTCAGCCTAGTGAAGCTGAGAATGTTAAAAACACTGCATTTTCTGTCTGCCACTGAGGATAGAAAGTTGTATTTCTTACCATGAAAGTGAATATTTAAATATTATCAAAGTGGATTTTCTAGGTTGCTGTTTCTTCAACTCTGGCAACATTAAGATGGGTGGGCTTCAACTCCCAGAATTCCCCAGGCTGGCACCAGGGAACATTGTTCTGAGTTAATGAAAAGGGTTGTCATACCCTTTTGGGTAACCCATTAGATTGGGGCCTTCTTCCCCAATCTAATGTCCTCCAGGCAGCATAAGCTTCTGCTCTAATTTTTTGATAGATCATGGCTTCCAAATCTGCAAGGCAAGCAGCTACAGCTGCTTTACCTGATGTGACAAGGGACAGACAGGTGAGCAGTTCAGCTACTGTACTATGTCTGCTGTTGCTGAATTAGCACAACTCTTGCTAAATTCTTCATGCTTGTTTAGTTTCAGCAACTAGATTACAAAATCTTCCTCAAAAGGCAGTAAATCTTCTGTCAGTTGGTTAATGCAGCTCAAGTCCTCCCCTCACCACAACTGAGAGTATGCAGGAGAAAGGGTTGAGGAAGGTCATATTTGCTTTTTTCTCCAGGGCCATAGAGGTTGTCTTGAGCCCCATGAAGTTGTGGCTCTGAGCCCCATCTCCTCACCCCTTTAGTCACCACAAATTATACTTCCTTGCCTGAACTCTACATATCTTCTTAATAGCTGCCTAAAGATTCCTCCTTAACCACATGGTGCAGCTTTCTTCTCATCACTTTGTGACTGAGGCCAATTAGTTTGTGACTGGACTGGAGGCATCTGATCTGTTATGAAGTAATGTTTTCCATTTTCTCCCAATGGAAGCCTTCCTATCTACATGACAAGTGGTGCTTCAAAGCTGGGGCAGCTTTGCCTCTTTCCACCTGGAGGATAGCAGTGAGAAATATAGAGCTGTCAAGATGGCTCCGTTTCACCACATCATGAAGGACAGTGAGTGGCAACTGGATGTGGAACTCCTGATGGGAGGAGAAAGGCATTCATGATTTACTGCATCTAAAGTGGTCCCCTAAGAGAGCACCACTCATCATCCTCACATCTGAAGCAGAGTGCAAGCTATCCATCAGGCCGGAGCAAGCTTATCCTGTCATACTCTGTGCCATCTCATAGACTAAAGGAAGGCACATTGAGTTGGCCACCTATACATGCCCTAAGATATGAAAGAGGAGACTGATGTCAATAGCAGACTGGGTAGCAATAGCAGTGGAAAAGATAGTATTAGTGTACCTTATCAGCAAAGAGAAAGTGGATTTAATATTTATTTTTTTGCTAGTGGTTGTTTAGATTTCTGCAGCCCTGCTATGGTGGGCTTAGTGGTGTGAGATTCTTCCTTCCTTCCTCCATTCTACTTTCTTGCTCCACTGCTATGGTCCTTATTGGAGCCCCATGCAACTTTTTTAAAAAAAGATTAAAGGCAAGGGTAAGAAGAGAGCAGTCGTGAAATCCAATTTTTTAACTACTGGTTCTGTGGGCGTGACTTGGTGGGCATGGCATGGCTTGGTGGGCGTGGCTTGGTGGGCGTGGCAGGGGAAGGATACTGCAAAAACTCCATTCCCACCCCACTCTAGGGCCAGCCAGAGGTGGTATTTGCCGGTTCTCCGAACTACTCAAAATTTCTACTACCGGTTCTCCGAACTGCTCAAAATTTCCACTACAGGATCTCCAGAACCTGCTGGATTTCACCCCTGAAAGAGAGACAAGAGAGAAGTTGGGTCTCCTTGTTACTTGTAGGTCTCAAAGTGAGTATTTTCTTGAGTGGTTTCATTAACCTGCTTTATATGAAAATTGCAACGTTTTCTTATTTAATAACATGCAACAAAATCTGTGTCCTATTCAAAAGTAGTCCTTGAGCACTTGGTTTGCAGCCTATTTCCTGCAAAACTGAACTTAAGTGCTTAAGAAAACATCTCCCCCACTCCATCCCCATAAAAATGTATCCAAGAAAAAAAAAAAAAAAGCTACAGCAAGGATAATTAATAGAACCCCAAGTGCTAGGCCAGATTGTAGCATTACTTTTTTCTTTTTTCTTTTTTTTTAATTTGATTTATATGCCGCCCTTCTCCGAAGACTCAGGGCGGCTTACAATGTGCTCAGCAATAGCCTTCATCCTTTTGCATATTTATACAAAGTCAGCTTATTGCCCCCACAAACTGGTTTTTACCAATTGAGATAACATTTGTATACTGTATCTGTAAGTGCCTAAAGATAAGCATGAGAGATGGTATCACAGAAATATTTTTTGTAGTCTCACACTGTCAGAGAACCAAGTCACAGTCTCCAGGAGTGTGACTGCCACTCATTAATAATACAGTACTGCCTCATTAATATTTTTGTCTTTTATTCTTGTTTTTTCTGTGCAAATATGTGAATTCCAGTGCCGGGCTGTTGCTGCTGAACACAAAAGACAAGATTTAGACCCAAATTGTATGAAAGTGTGTGACAGCATTTGTCTTCATCTTATTTAACAAACACCTCCTGTTTAAGACAGATTGTAGTTCTCTGTACCATGACATGCAGCTCAGGCTTCATCTGTTTTATGGAAATGTTACTTCCATGTTCAATACAGCCAAAAAGTCTTACATACAAATATTTATCTGAGAATCTGGTTTGCTTTCCCCAGGATTTCCTATAGATCTGATGTCCATGTTTCCTATGAAGAACTTAACTTTTCTAGTTTGAGGAATATTTCTAGATTTTCAAGAACCAAAGTCCAAGAACAAAGATTCTGGCCCAAATTAACTTTTTGGACAGATAAACTCTTTGATTCCAATTCATTGGATTGTAATTTTTTTTTGCTTATACTTAGGCTTTGTCTTCCAGGGTGTAGTTTTATTAAAATAAAAGTTGTTCTAAAGAGGAATATGTTTATATTTGATTCAAAACAGTGAATATGATGAGTTTTCTATAGGTTATATGTGCACACATCTGTAACCAGGTTAATGCTCTTCATTTAAAAAGCACAGTTTTATGTTTAGGGGCCGAGAAATAGTGATTTGGGTGAGGATAACTGGGAAATAGTGTTAAATACTCTTCTTCGGTGAACTTGAAAAAGAGTATTCTAAGAATTATTGTTAAAAAAGAAATTATTAATTCCCACTTTTCATTGAGTGTGCTGAAATGCAAGGAGGTAGCTAAAGCTACTTCACTGGCACATATATAAATTAAATTAAATTAAAATTAAATTAAAAAATATATGCTCTGCTTCTACTGCCATTCCTTTTATTATCAGCCCTGTCCTATTTAAATTGAAGACCCTGTTGTTCCGCCAGGCCGGGCTATCAACATAATAATTTTAAATTGGGGTATTTTAAATTTCTGGGGTTTTAAATTGAGCCAAATCTATATAATCATTTTACATTTTTAATCGTTGTTTTGTCTTGTGTTTTTAAATAGGCTGTACACCACCCTGAGTCCTTCGGGAGAAGGGCGGTATAGATATAAAATAATAATAATAATAATAATAATAATAATAATAATAATAATAATAATAATAATTATTATTATTTATTGGTTAATCTTTAGTGAGATTCACAGCCTTTGAGGCTGGTTAATAGCTCAGCAGCTCGAGTCCTAACCAAGGACCTAGGAACTGTTAAGGTATCGTCGGAGGATGTAAGCTGTTCCGAGTAAGGTGGTTTTTTGTAGAGTCAAAATGTTCAAGTCCGGCAAATTTAGGATTTCTAAATAGCGGGGTAGCCCTTTGGGTATTGCTCCGAGGGCTCCAATTACAATCGGGACAACACACGATTTCTTTTTCCACAGTCGCTCAACTTCAATTTGTAAGTCCCGGTACTTTGTGATTTTTTCTTGCTGCTTATCTTCAATTCGTGCATCACCAGGTATTGCAATGTCAATGAACCATACTTTTTTCTTTTCAACTATTGTTATGTCAGGTGTGTTGTGGACCAAGTGCCTGTCAGTCTGAATCCTAAAGTCCCACAAGATCTTGAGTTTCTCATTCTCTAAAACTTTCTCAACCTGATGTTCCCAGTGGTTTTTGCTGTACTCAAATCCAAACTTCTGGCACAATTTCCAGTGAATGATTTTAGCAACACGGTCATGGCGTTGTAGGTAGTCAGTTTGTGAAATTTTGCTGCACCCACTGATCAGGTGGTCAACTGTCTCTTCTTTTTCATTGCAGAGGCGGCATTTGCTGTTGGTGGTAACATGTTGAATTTTTGCCTTCATACAGTTTGTGGCTAGGGCTTGTTCTTGAGCTGCCAAAATAAAGCTTTCTGTTTCTTTTTTCAGTACTCCTGATCTTAACCAGTTCCAAGTTAGTTTCTGGTCAGCTTTGCCTTCAATACTTTTCAAGTATTGGCCATGCAGAGCTTTGTGTTTCCAATTTTCAGCTCGCTGCTCAATTACTTCTTTCTTATATTCTGCTTTTGTTTTAGTTGTCTTTAAAAGGCCTCCTTTATTTACTTCCTTAATCATTGGTTCTTCACTTTTCTGGATGTAATCATTCAAGCTGCATTTTTCTTCTTCCACAGTCTGCTTTACTTGTAGGAGTCCTCGACCACCCTCTGCTCTTGGTAAATATAATCGGTCAACATCACTTTTAGGATGCAAGGCATGATTCATTGTCATAAGCTTCCTTGTTTTTCTGTCCAAATTGTCTAACTCCATCTGGGTCCAGTCAATTATTCCTGCAGAGTATCTAATCACAGGTATAGCCCAGGTATTTATGGCTTTTATGATGTTTCCTCCACTCAATTTGGACATTAATATCTTACGAATTCGTCGAATGTACTTGGCTGAAGTTAATTCCTTGACTTTATTATGCATTAAGTCAGAGGCTTCTAAAATTCCCAAGTACTTGTAGCCTTCTTCTGATTTTACTGCCTTTATCATTTCTTCATTCTCTAGTTCTATTCCATCCTCTTCTATGATCTTGCCTGCTTTGGTTGCTATTGTTGCACATTTGTCAATTATTATTATTATTATTATTATTATTATTATTATTATTATTATTATTATTATTATTAAATGTTTCATAAAGCTCCACAGGGATAGATCCAGTAGTGGGATTCAGCCAGTTCGCACCACTTTGGGAGAACTGGTTGTTAACTTTCTGAGCAGTTTGGCAAACTGGTTGTTAGAAAAAATCATTAGGGCAGAGAACCGGTTGTTAAATTACTTGAATCCCATCACTGGATAGATCTGTTCTGCTGCAAAATGTTGCTCCATCCTCTGGTTCAGAAATATGAAGAAGGACAGCAAAGGCAAAGCATGAATATTTCTTGGATGGAGGAATTGAAGGGGTATAGTATTCAAAACACTGTTTGGTATTAGTGGTTGTATTAGTCATTCTAGATATGGCTTCGAAGTGCCTGGCATGGGGATGAGCATGCTAAGTCTTGTGATTCCCCTATGAAGAGGTCAACAGCACTCTTCAACAAAACTCCAGGAAAACTTTCAAGGATAGCACAGGCTGTCCATGCTGTCAACTGATCTATACTTAGGAAGAGTGACAAGGCTGATGACATGGCTGAGATGTTTGTTGCCAGCTTTATAACTAGTTTGATTCTGTCTATTTTCAGATTGTACAGAATCTCCTGGTGAATTCATTGTACTAAAGTAAAGGAACGGAATGAAACATATTCCTTTCAATGGGAATTTTTCTAAGTGATGAAACTGTTGTTTTTTCTCACCGTTCTTGAAAGAGTCACAAATGGGTGACAAATTGGGGAACTGCAATATTCAAACAAGAGTACAACGTATGTGTCCACAAAGACATCCAGCTATATCTGGACAAATGAAGAATAAGATGGATAGATATCAGAGGGAGAATGCAAAGGTATAATGAAGCCAGGGCAGAACTATGAGAGAATATAATGGACTGAGGCAATGATGAATTCTGTTAGAAACAAAATAACGAACATATAGCCAGATACTCATTTGCCACAGCCTCCAAGATGGATGCATAAACAAAATCTATCCATTTAAATGATGGAAAGACAGATTTGGGGTGTGTGTGTGTGTAACGAGACAGAGAAAGAAATTCAGAGTTTCTGAAAGGAGAATTTTTATGAGGTATCCAACCACTTGGAGCAGGGGTGACAAACTGAAGGCCCAGGGGCCTGATCAGGTGAGTGCTTAGATCTGGCCCACGGGGCTGTTCTGGAAACAGCATCCCACAGTGCTTTGCCAGCAAAAACGGAGCTCGGGAGGGCTATGTGCGGCCCTCCAAAGCTCCATTTTCACTGGCAGAGTGTTGCAGGAGACCGTCACATCCGAAAACAGAGCTCGGAGCCCATTTTCTCTGGCAGAATGCTCAGGCCACCATAGGCACCCTGATACGAGTGATGTCAAGCTGGCCACGCCCCTCTGACCACCACCACCCTGAGGTCAAATACACCGCTGTTGTAGCCCTCAATGAAATTGAGTTTGACACCCTTGGCTTGGAGGATGATTCAGGAAAATAACTTTTTTCCCTCAAGAAATATGGTTTACATACATTCAATAAAGAAATATGAATCAAAATGGCTTCTGAAAGACTGCTTGTTTACTAGCCAGCCCAGAATGTTTTGTCAGACTGACACAATCATAAATTAGCTCCAAGGATACTATAAAACAATGTGACTTGGGTTAATTTTGCATGGCAGATGAAATTGCTTCTTTCCTATGCTGCTTCTGGTTGTTTCTGAAGCTGACTTTAAAAATTCTTGTCTGGATTGCAGCATTTTGGCAAAGGTTTGTAGTTGATGCTCAGTCTGAACTATGGCCATCACAGCACTATTTCCTTGCTTCTCACCTTTCTTGTCCATGCAGAGACAGGTAATCAGTGTGGGCAGTTCTTCCAGTGATTGCTTTTTCCTTTTAGGGCTCCCTTCTTTAGATAACATATCATATTGGGAAGCATAAATATTTCCTAATTTTTAGGATTAACTGCATGGGCACCTTCTGGGATTATCTGTGTTGCCCAGTTGTCTTTTCAGCAGAACAGGCCAGCAACTGTTTCTCCAGGAAAGAAACAACCAACAAACCTTGTCCTCTATCAGTCCTTCATCTTCAAAGTGACCTCAAGGTAAATTTCTCTATTCCACTTCTGAAATACAGTTTCCCCTCTTATGTTGCTCTGTGTCTTGTTTTCTGTTTCAGATAGAATGCTCCTGTTTGTTGCAGGTTCACCTCACCAGTTCATTGGACCATTGCAGAGATGGGCTGCCTCTTCAACTAACCCAATGTTTATGGTTCTATCTAATAATTCCTATACCTTCCTTTATCTACACTACTCAAACAGTATAGTGTAGTGATTAAGACATTTATTTAGCCTAAAGAAGATTGCCAGGTTGTTTTCAGAGAACCACCAGCCAACCAAAGTAGGCCCTTTTGACTAACAAATACTGTACAGAAAACATGCAGTCAATAAATATTGGCTTGTCAGCCAGTAACTGAATGCCTCATTCTGCTCCCTTTTTCTTTTACTCAGAAAAAAAAGAGAAAACCCTGCCAGTAGTCTATGTTCTTGTGTATTACAGCAGGAAGAATCTCTGTTGCATTCCAATCTTCTAATAATGGTGTGCTGGTAATTTTGGATTTTGTCTTCTTTATCTGATTATGCCAGCAAGACTCTAAGATCTGGGAGATACGAGCAAACCAGGATTCTTGTCTAGTGAGAGCAGAGGTCATCCCATCAAATATATGGCATGGATACATTGCTATGACATGAAATGACATTTGCTGTTTGGAACAACATTTCCTTCTCTGCTGATAGAATACTACCGGCATAAAAATTATATGAAAATAGTTTGCAATTGTAAGCCATTAGCTGGATACTGTTTGATTAATGGGGGCATATCTTGCCAAAGTACTGGGACTGCATCCTCCGTTGAAAGATTAAATAGTAAAGGAAGTGTAATAGAGGAAGACAAGAGATGTGATCAGAATTGGTAATAAAAGACATACAACTAAGTAAGATAGCAACTGAACAGCATATAAGAAAGTTGGAAGAATTAGACTGGACAACGCAAGAAAATGAAAGGCAGGGTTTATTTGTTGCAAGAACAGTGTGGCAAATCAATTCAGTTGCTCAGAATGGAGATGTGACACAAGAGAGAAATCATAATTTCCATAAGGAAATTATACAAAAATAAAAAAAATGACTTTGGCTGCAATGTATGTTTCTGAGGTGTAACAATGAAGAAAAACCTATTCCTAATTGTAGTAATTTAGGTTGCTTTTTTTCTTATAGACCTAGAGAAACAATGTTGGTACCCATATGTGCACTCTCTTGAATCCTGGAATCACACATCTATATCTCTATATCTATCTAACTATTTTTTTGACTTGTTCAGAAAAAAAAAGAAACAAACAAGAAACAATCTGAGCAACATCAAAAGTGTGGAATTTATGTTCGCTCCCAATAAATAATGTGATGTTTCAACAACAGAGTAGAATAAATAGTCCTGACCGAAGAATTGAGGTTCACTTGCCATTCAATTCCTAATTAATGAAATGAAGGCAGTCTCCATCGATTGTTCTTTATTTGAGCGCCTTTAACCCAACAGTATGAAAGCACTCTATGTTATAATCATCCACCCTCTAGCTGTGTCATGAGGCAGCTCAATTCCATTATCACTTCACTATGGGGCCAAGCTTTAGCTATGTCTCCAGGTAACAGTGTGAAGCAAAACAGAGGAGCAGAAGTGAGATAATGAAAATAGCAGCAGCAGGGCAGACAAGGGGAATAATATAGCTGTATTTCTCTTGGGACTGCTTGATTTGAAGCTCATCAGAGCTATTAGGAGTCAATAATCAGTGGTGGGTTTTAAAATATTAGGCTACTTCAGACTTTAAAGAAGTTTCACATCATAAAAAAAGAAAGATGGAGAATGAGATTCTTTTCTAATCACAATGCTTCCATGTTCTGTTCTAAAACTGCATGGGATCTCTATGTATCTATCATGGCTATCATGCATGGCATTGGGAATCTTCCCTGACAGGGAATCTTCCCTGGCAGGCATTAGATCAGACATTAGCGCTAATTTCTAGTGCACAGCTTGTGCACAATGTACCAAAATCACGTTTGTAAACTTGATTGTCCATTAGGTCCTTCTCCAGATAATCATTCTGGTTAAAACTTCTCCTTACCCCAATCCAAAATTCTACAAAATAATATAAATGGAAAGCTAAAGCTAAAGACACAATGGCATACTTACATATATAAACAAACATGTAAAAGCAAACAAGTAGTACCCACTGTTGTGCTTTACACTGCAAATGTCAGAAAAGAATCATTAGAATATTACATGTACTAATGGATTGTATATGTATTTTTACAGGTTATGCAAAGCATCAGCACATATCAAATCAATACAACAATACTTCAGATGACATCATGACTTTTTTCTACAATGCCTGCACTTCTAACTTTACCGGGAGCTTTAATACAGACTTGGCTGATCATTTTAGTGCAAAACCTTTTTATTTATACTCTATTATGGATAAGATCATTTGTCCCCATTATTCTTCTCCCACTGATTAGTTTTCATTCGAGAACATGTATTTCAGCGATACATTGATTTGAGGCAATCATCATCATCATCATCAGAATAATAATCAGAATAATATTATCTAGGGCAAAGATGTGTTCATGAAGTTGGAACATGTAGAGAGGAAGTGACTTGCAAATTCTTCTTTAGTATAGGTGATTTAAATCTACAGACCAGGGGTGAAATGCTACCGGTTTGGACCAGTAGCGATGGTGGGTGGTTCGGAGAACCAGTAGTGATGGCAGTGTGAGGCTCCGCCCACCCACCCGGTTGTCATTACTTTCTGGTTTTAACCAGGAAGTCACCTGTTTTTTACCCTCTATGCATGCGCAGAAGGGTTTGCTCATGCGCTGAGGGCCGCACGTGCACATGATGTACACACACACACACACTTCTGAACCGGTAGGGAAGGTAAGTAGATTTCACCCCTGCTACAGACGTACTCTGATGCATTTAGGCTGAGACGTGTCATTTTGTGTTCTATTTTTTTAATTCTTCTTTATTCAGATAGAAAAGAATAAACTGCATCAAGACACAAAGAGCCCATCTATATCAAAATTGAACAGCCCTCTCTCAACAAAGGGGGAGGGATATGACATCATCTATCTCTGATCTACAACACAGTCCTTCCAACAGTTCCAAGAATACAGATAAACCTCCAAGTGACACAGATAAACCTCCAAGTGACCTTAAGGACCGGCTAAAGAAATGCAAATAACCAGCTGCCTGCAAGGAGTATAAATCCTTCCATTCCCCACCATCCAGTCAGAGATGAAGAAGCTTCTTGGATGAGAAGTGAAATGTCTTCAAAGAAAAACCAGAAAGTCCAGTTACCTCTTGAAAAAGCAACTTTTTCAAAAGGGACAATCAAGGCTCAGGGTTTCAAAAGTAAGCCTATCCTAGTCTGTAACTTACTGCAGTCACCTCTCCCTTCAAAAATGAGTATAGGTAGGAAAAAAAGTAAAGATCATCTCTTGTTGAATATAATGGGAGGTGGAGAAAACATTTCAGTTCCAAGTATCTCATCAATAACTCCTTTATGTGCTCAAAATTCTGTTCTGTGCCACCCCATGGTAGAAGAGAAGTATTGTTATTATGATTGGAAGCTGCAGGTGACAGGCAACAGAATTCATCTCTGTAAACTTAGAGATGAATGATCCAATAAGCAAGGGATCCAGTTCTTCTATGGATATGTAGAAGGATGATAGATACGGTTTCTAAAAGCTATCAATGGCCTTCCTGAGATGTAAATCAGAATTCATTCATAGGAAGTCTTTGCAAGATCCAACTAATCCTTGCAAAATTGTTGTTATGCTTGGAGGTCTTTGAAAAATTAAAATCTTCCAGTTCTGAGGAAAGCAGAGAGGCACTGGGTGAATGATTGAATGGGAAGCTAACACCGGAGATTCAAGACACAGCTAGTTTTATTATATATACTAGAATTTGTATATAATTTCTTGTAATCAAGTAATTAAAGCAAAATTACACACACACACACACACACACACACACACACACACACACACACACACAGTATTTTTGTGTATGTGTATCCATATCCCAAGTTTGAAATCTTAACATCTATGTTTCCTGCCTATATACCCAATGGATTGAGAACTGGTTATTTTTCAGGAAATACTGTGGTTGACATCTGTATAGTGTTATTATAACAGAAGCATCTGATTTCAGACTATTTGCATCTGACCTTGGTCTTTCTAACCCTCACATTATACTTATAAACCCCAAATCTGTGTTTTTAATGATTGTTCAGCTTCAAACTAGATTGTTTCCACAATGTCATCCATTTTTGTGAACTATTTCTGAATTTCCTGCATTATTGAATTGGTTTTAAGCTAATTTTTCTTTTGATTTGTGACATTTCTAGGATTTGTTTTTCCATAGTAGGGAATTTTTTTCTTGCTTTACTCCTAGTTCATAGCCATCACACAACAGCTACAATGAAACTTGTCTCTGTCTTCTTCCCCAAGGGAGGTTCCCTGTGTTATTTCTGTAGCTGGTCTCTAAGTGGGTACATTGTTTACAATTTATTTTCCTTTATATCCATCTCCCAAATTCAACCACTATAACAATATACATCTATGGTCATAAGTAGTGCAAAAAGCTTTTTGTTATATAAATGCTAACATGTTATTGTGTTACTTTCACAAGTCACAGAAGCTTTTTAATGCAACTGTGTGTTCATAGGTTTGGGGAACTTCCATTTTTTACTCCCTGTGTTCTTCAGCATTGCTTCTCCAAATCACATCCTTAGTCCTGAGATCCAAGAATAGAAAATCAAATATTTTGGAGTAGAGGACAGTAGCCTTTTATTTATATTTTTGTTATACCATGATTGTGGGAGTTTGGGGGGATGATATTCATTGTATGGGTAAGGGGACAATAGATGACATTCTGTTGGTCAATAAATGTTGATTGGGTCACAGGTGCTTTTCATGAGCATTAGAATTCTAGAATTCTAATTCTAGAATTAGAATGCAAATATATAGGCATGATAATGATCAAAGATTTCAAACCTCAAATTTATTTTGTGAGGAACTGGGTGATGGAAATTCTGGTGGTGTGAAACTTCTTAGTCTATTTTTATTCTGTATTATGTTTACTGTAAACTAGTTTGGGGTTTCTTATAACGAGAACCTGAATATAATTGCCTTCAGTAAGTAGCCAAAATATAACAGTGTTTTGAAAATTATTTCAATCTGATTTACTCCCAAATGACTGCGTACGCAATATAAACTGGGAATATAAGTGGAACATTTTGCCATTCAGACCTCAGCTCTAGAGTCAATGAACACTGAAAGTGAAGTCAAATCAATTATTCTGCCGAGTGGTATCTCTCTTGACAGGTAACAGCTTTTCAGGGTCCCAGACAATGTCATTCTATCTAAAGCCTACCACCATTAAAAGCAAAAAAAAAAAAAAAAAAAAGGGACTGCTACTTAACTAGCAGAGGTATCTGCAGCTAGCCAAGGTGATGGAAAAATGACAACACATGCACGATAACATCACAGTGCAAACCTTGCCCTTTTGTACTTGCATGCCAAAAATTGAATGAAAGAACATAAGCTGTAAGATTTGCATTACGATGTGAATTTCATCATTTGCTCCCCTGCCCCTGTCCTGCCCTGAGCAGACAACAATGGAATGTGAAACAATGGGGAAAAGTTGTTTTTATGAGTTTACAGTACTTCTCTCTCTCCCTCCCCTTACAGTTTATACAGTTTGCTGGGCCTGGACCAGCTGTCTGCAATTACTGTAAGTTCGAATCTCACCAGGCTCAAGGTTGACTCAGCCTTCCATCCTTTCTAAGGTAGGTAAATTGAGGACCCAGTTTGTGGGGGCAATAAGCTGACTTTGTATAAATATACAAAAGTATGAAGGCTATTGCTTAATGCATTGTAAGCCGCCCTGAGTCTCCGGAGAAGGGCGGCATATAAATCAAAATTAAAAAAAAAAAAATCCAAGAAGGGAAAAAAAAAACCTTTGGTTGGGATAATGTGCTACATCAGCTTCTTAATTCTAAATGCCCTCTAGGTATGAGCCATTACTGAGAATTCTGGCAGTTGAAATCCAAGCATCTCGTAGGTGCCAACATTGGGGGAAATAATGTGATACACAAACATTGCATGGTTCTTCACTGCTCTCACTTGCTGGAGAAGTCAGCAGGAAAGTATCTCTGAACAGCATTCATTAATACATAACTTTTTCCCCCCAATAAGCCATAATTTTGTTTACAGCATTGTATGGACATCAGCATGATGACAGCGGTGGAGTAGGGAAATAAATGCATGGTACCAGACTACACATTTTAAATTCTTCTCAGACTGACTTTTTCTCTCTGCATAGCATTTCTATCCTTATCATTATTTATTCAGGCTCCATTGATAATGTCCATGACAGATATACCCAGTATTTAGCTATTTTCTTTGTGGTTAATTGAAGCAGTTAAGATTAATAGTGGGAAATGGAGAAAAGAAAGGCCAGATCAGCTACATGTGTCCAAATTAAAAAAAAAAAACTGTGAAAAATGTAGGATTCATTTTACACATTTTTTTTTTGTCAAGATCAAATCTAATTTTATAATTTTATAACTAGGTCACTACCAGTTTCACAAATCAAGAGATGCTGTGCATGTAGTATACCTTAATCTCAGTTAAGTGTATAACAAAGTCTTTTATGATATACTTGTGAAAAAAATGGTTAGAGAGTATTCTGGTCTGGGGAATTGTAACTGGTGTCATATGCAAATATGCAAAGAACAGGGTTTGTATCATGGACACTTCATGATAGCTGCAGTATGTGTAAGGAGTCGGGCTTGCAGAAGATAAAACTGAACAAATATAATAAAATTCTGCAACTACCTAAAGGATTTCTACAGGCAAGAGGGGGTGAACTTGGATTGGAACTATTGGCAAGATGTGAACAAGTGAGGTGATTTTTTTTAAAGTGATGTTTTATGTGAACGTTGGGAAGTGCTTCCTGGCAAAACCAGCTATTAAGCAATGGAATGGCCTTCATAGAACTATGGTAGAGTGCCCGTGAGTGGAGTAGTAGCATAAATTCAAGGTGCTGGTTATTACCTACAAAGCCCTTCATGGCCTAGGCCTGGGATATTTGTCGGACCCCCTGCAGCCAGCGACAGTTCCCAATCACCCGGTGCGTTCCCACAGGCAGGGCCTCCTCAGGGTGCTGTCGGCCAGACAGTGTCGGCTGGTGACCCCCAGGGGGAGAGCTTTCTCTGTGGGCACACCCACCCTCTGGAACCAACTTCCTTTGGAGCTCCGAATGACCTTCGCTCATTCCGCCGCGATTTGAAGACCTGGTTGTTCCATAGCCTGGACTGATGGGGGGGGGGTTTCTTAATGAATTTTAAATTGTTTTAAATTGGAATTTTAATTTTATATTGTCTTTTAATGAGGAACTGTGCATCTTTACCGTTGTGA
Organism: Pituophis catenifer annectens; assembly: GCF_029215685.1. NCBI lineage: Eukaryota > Metazoa > Chordata > Lepidosauria > Squamata > Colubridae > Pituophis > Pituophis catenifer. Next base: position 168,972,069 of record NW_027256883.1, on the reverse strand, counting down.
GCCGCCCTGAGTCCTTGGAGATAGGGCGGCATATAAATTGCATTATAAATAAATATAGTGAATTAAAGAACTGTAGAGTAGTAAATTAGAGGGACATGGTGGCTCAGTGGCTATGATGCTGAGCTTGTCGATTGAAAGGTCGGCAGTTCAGCAGTTCGAATCCCTAGTGCCGCCTAACGGGGTGAGTTCCTGTTATTTGTCCCAGCTTCTGCCAACCTAGCAGTTCAAAAACACGTAAAAAATGCAAGTAGAAAAATAGAGACCACCTTTGGTGGGAGGTAACAGCGTTCCGTGCGCCTTTGACGTTTAGTCATGCCAGTCACATGACCACAGAGACATCTTCAGACAGCACTGGCTCTTCGGCTTTGAAACGGAGATGAGCACCACCCCCTAGAGTCAGGAACAACTAGCACATATGTGCAAGGGGAACCTTTACCTTTACCTTTAGAGTAGTAAGTTACCTTAGAGGTTGAAAGTGAACTAATGCAACCCCCTACATAGTACAGAACTCATTAGAACAATGAGTTCAAACTCACGGCCCATGAGCCAGATGCATCATGCACTGGTCACACACCCCGTTTTAGCGAAGGGGAAAAAAGTAGTGATATGTCACGACATGAAAACATGACAACGCGAGTTTGACACCCCTGCATTAGAACATCTCTAACAGATGACAATCCAGAGCTTCAAGAAAGGGAAACTCACCACATCTTTTGGCAGTCTGTTCACTGGCTAACAGCCTATACTGTACAATCAGAAAATTCCTTTTACTTCTATGTGAATCTACTGTATATCCTTGTAATTTTAATTGATTATTCCTGTAGGGCAATACAGAATAAATCCACCCATTCCAATTTGTACTGCCCCTTTTGAACAGTGTACCCAAAACTGGACACAATATGCTACATGAGGTCTGGCCCAGTGGTGGGTTCCTTCCGGTTTGACCCGGTTCCGCCGAGTCAGTAGCGGTAACGATATGATGTCACCGAACCAGTTCTGTTTCCCCGCCCCTCCCACCCACCCCCGCGTTATTCTTACCTTTTATTTGGCCCCACCCACAATCTATTGCTGCCTCCTGAGTCCCAACTGATGGCTAGAGGGAAAAAAAACTGTTTAAACTCTTGCCGCGGGGCTTCAAAGGGCCGTCCTACAGCTGATCAGTGTTAAAAGAAAACAAATGGGTAGACCAGTGCCTACAAAAATACATGAGTAGATCAGTGCCTGCAAAAATACATGAGTAGATCAGTGCCTGCAAAAATAAATGGTTAGACCAGTGCCTGCAAAAATAAATGGGTAGATCGGTACAGCTCTGCAAGCAGTTAAAAGCCTGGTAGACCAGTACCTCTGCTAAATCCTAAATAATTATCACATGACCATCAAGCCATGCCTACATAATAAGCCACGCCCACAGAACTGGTAGTAAAAAAATTTAGAACCCACCCCTGGTCTGGCCAGAGTAGGAAAATGGCTTTCCATGAACTAGACTCCATGTTCTTATTACTACATCCTTAGATAGCATGTGTCCCTTTAACACTTGTATTACAATGAAAGTAGAGGAGGCAGCTACCTTAGAGAACCCAACTTTTCGAGGATATTTTAATGAATTCCTGTAGCAAGCAAGAGGTTGGGTTAGAAGTTATATCAGATGCTTTCTGATTCATACATTTGATGATTGTATAATGAAAGAGAAGATAGAGTCTGACATGTCCAAACCAACTAATTACATTGCAGTGGCTGTATGTGTCTGGCAGGTTATTTCAGATACAGAATGGCTCCTTCCTCCCTTCATGATTAGAGCTTAAATCTCTCCCCTGTGTGGAGCCTTTATCTAGCTTGAGCAGCTTCTTCAATTAGGATGCAATGGCTTACTAGCACCTCTCCAGAGAAGGTCTGGTTGTTTGATCTAAACTGCCAGATTGTTTAATCCTTTGCAGTACCATTTTAGGAAGACTCTGACATTCTCTTTGAGCACCCTTCTGAAAAATACAATAGCTCACCCCATTAGTACACAAAATACAAAGTAATTCTAGATGCTCCAATAATTATTTGGAAATAAAAGAAATGTTGAGCACTACTTTTGAGGGAGTAAAAATAATGCAATTGTCCTTAATAGAAAGAAAACACCTGTGTTTGTTTTATATTGTCTTTAAGTTGGCAAACTAGATACCCGAGCCGAGAGCACAAGAGTGGAAAAAAGAAGTAAAAAAAGTAATTAGGAAAAAGGAGTCATGGTTATTACCATTCCTTGGCACGATGGCTGAAAACTATTTCAGGTTTATCGATTAAAAGACATTCTGAAAATAAATTAGTCAAAACAAATTCTCTTGTTTATGGAGCAAGTAATATGGAATATTGCTAGAAGAAATATTATTGATTAATTTGCTGGCAGATTTTGTATATTAAATACAATATAATCATTTATAAGCTTATGAAGAAAGGGCACCAATGTTTCTTTAGGATGGGAACTAAATTAAGACTATTTGCCCATAGACATTGGCAAAACGATATGCTATACTATTCCCATTATAACATTACATACCCTGTCCCCAGACCATGAGTGAAACAATCTTAGGTCATGTTTTAGCTTTCCTGGATTTAAAGTAATAGTTCTCCTATCATCGGAATACTCCAGCCCAAAGGCATGTAAAATCTAGGCTTAGTCATCCGTTATCCTGGAGGTCTGCCAGTGATTGGGAAAAGAGGCAAAAGAGGCAGGATAGAAATGCTACCAATGAAGGCAGCAAGTGTCAAGCCAGGATAGTTTAGTATTGACTCAAGGGTGGGTGGGTAACATTGACTCATTGCTGGAAAAAGACTCTCTGAGAGGTAGCAGAAGATTCAGTCAGGGTGATTCAGTGGGTTTATGACTGAGCAGAGAGATTCAAAGTTATGTTTAAACACTCCAATCTAGAATTATTGTGTTCTTTTTTGTCCTCCTCCCCACTGGCATATCAATGTGTTATAGAATATTAGATTGGATGGTCCTTGTCATGACTCTGCAGAAGCAGGGGTGAAATCCAGCAGGTTCTGACAGGTTCTGGAGAACCGGTAGCGGAAATTTTGAGCAGTTTGGAGAACCGGTAGCAGAAATTTTGAGTAGTTCGGAGAACTGGCAAATACCACCTCTGGCTGGCCCCACAGTGGGGTGGGAATGGAGATTTTGCAGTATCCTTCCCCTGGAGTGGGGTGGGAATGGAGATTTTGCAGTATCCTTCCCCTGCCATGCCCACCAAGCCACACCACGCCCACCAAGCCACGCCCACAGAACCGGTAGTAAACAATTTTGGATTTCACCACTGAGCAGAAGTATTCACCGACAACAACTGGAAACATTCTTATTCAATTACATCAATCTTGCCTTGTCCTGGGAATGTGCCGTTATGTTGGACTACATAATCCCAAATTCCCGGGTAGAATGAATGGATTAGCTTTCTGAAATGTTTAAAGCTTGCAAGATCCAGAGTAATAAACACTAGGAAATTGAACAAGTATATACCAAATCCCATTTTATTTTTGCTATTTCAAGATTTTCTTCAATAAACTCTACAGGTGATAAGGCTAACTAGCTTTGTCTTAGACTTCAATTCTTATCTTGACACCAAAGGCAAATTATGCTCTTATAGTGTACTGCTTTTGTGAAGGATGTGCATGGAATGTTCATGACCTCAAGTTCACTTAAAGAACTTCTACTTAATGTATCCTTTCCTAAACAAGCTTCTTTTATATAAACAAAAGACAGGATGAGAAAAAGAATGGCTCAATGCTGAATTTAGAAACAGAGCCTGATTGTAACGGGCATGTAATGATTTTAAAGATAAATAGCAGTCTAACTATCTAAAAATATACAAAGAAATCTTATGGGATTAGATGACATACTTAACATTCTTAATAAACACATGAAGGATGCTTATTCAAAGTGTGTTTTGTTTTTTCTTATTCACTTCTATCCACATCGTAGCTCAAGGCTAAATAGTCCAAGCAATAAAAGAAAGGGTGAGAAAGATATTGTCCTATGGCAACTCCTTCTTTGGAGTAAATCACTAATCATCTTACTTCCATGTGAGGGAAAATTTACTTAGGCACTATTCTATCTGATGCTCTGCAAGAACTAAGTCTGCTCTGTAATAGATGATAGCAAGAAACGGATCATTGCATGTATAATTTTGATTAAACACTGTGTAATCTAAGGAATTGCACATGTGATCAGTGATGCATCTTGACTTCTTCTGTTTCTAAAAGGGAATCAAGCATCTGTTACATTTCCCCTCTCATATCTCCAAGTTCCAAAGACTTATTCACCTGTGACTGTCATTCCCACTTTAATCCCTTAATTAATCTTTTTTAAAAAATGAGCATGTTGGTTATAATCCCAGTATGCAAAATGAAAAGTAGTCTTTAAAAAGTGAAATGAAAAAGAAATGAAAAATCAATATCAGATCAGTTTAATTTTGTGGCTACATCTTGTCTCTGTAGAAGTGGTTTGTGATGTTCTATTCTCAAGGAACTAATGTTCTTGTCCTGGCCAATACAATTATTGAAGTATTTCAGGTCCCTGTTATTCTGTAAAGTGGTAGTCTTCTTCAAATAATAAAATCTTGCAATAAGCATTACCAAATACAAATAAGAAAACATTTATTAGAGATGCTAAGAAATATTATCTGCACTGTCCGCCATTACAATTATTTTATTTGATATACATACATATTTAGATTCGGGTTATATGATTATACACTAATTTATATCAAATAGTGCAAATAAAATTACTTATAATCTCATGAACGTGAACATCATAATTCTGGCCAAGTTGAATGTAATCAGGATACTACTTCATCAAGCTGTTGGAGATCCTCTACTGTTTACAGAATCTGAAGAGATGGACTACCTGTTTATTTAGCTCCATCACAGTTTAGTTTCTTTCTACATATAGTAGAAACCATTTTAGCTAGATTAATAAAATAATTTCATCTAAATGCGCATAGAGAAGTATGCCCCTTTTTTGCTTTTCTAAGCATATTTTTGATATCAACAAACATATATTTTTGACCATGCTTAGAAGACCAAGAAAAGTCACTGACTTTAAAATCATCCTCATCTTTTAATGCCCTATAAAATATAGATGGCCAAGGGGAAAGATATAAATGTCTAATGCTTCCACCTTCTTGCTATTATGTGAATGGAATACAGATTCTTCCCTTGTTCGCTAAATTAATTCTCAATTGCACCAAAATAAAAAAAAGGAACATTTAACATTGGGAAACAAGGTTCTATCTTAATGATAGAACAAGTGACTATGATTTCCAGTTTCTATCCTAGGGGAACTTTTAAAATTGAATGAAAAGAGCAGGGGAGGGGTAGGAAGCAAGATTAAATTTACTGTTGCTTTGAAAGACAGTGAAACTTGAGATTAATATTTTTGGATCACCAGTATACATTGAATTTTTGTATCTGAACTGTTGCCTCTTAACGTAATGGAAAGAGTGATCAATATTATTTCATGTGATTGAGATTTAATTATGTCTTTAAAAATTAGGCAGAATGATTTCCTATATGTAACATAATGCTCGTGTTTTCTTTACCCTTTCCCTTTTATTTGTTTTTTTCCTTTTCTTTATTTCTCATCTTCCTTCATTTCTTTATTTTACCTTGAAGTAATAAAAACACTTCTAAATCAGACTTCATGCACCTAAACAGAGATTTTACTAACTCCTTTCTTTGCTTTCCTTAGAAATTAAATCTCCATCTCCTGAGGTTTTAAATGTCTGTGCCTGTTTAGTAACATTTTTAGAGGAGAATACTACATCACTAATTCAGTGTGCAATGCACATTCCCTTATCCTTTATTTGTCATTGCTTTTCATTTAACCATCCTTGCCTCCTTCAACGCACCACTGATATGATCAATGAGGCTATGAAGCACTTTGGACTTGATTCTAGAAAGATGCTTCAGAATGAAGGTGAAGGAGGAGGGGCATATCAAAGCAGTTGCACATTTCCAGGAAAAGGAACTGCATACACATCCTCTATTTGTGGCCCTCCATAGCAGTGGTCGGTTTCAAATTTTTTTACTACCAGTTCTGTGGGTGTGGCTTGGTGGACCTGGCATTGCTTGGTGGATGTGGCTTAGTGGGCGTGGCAGGGAAAGGATACTGTAAAATCTCCATTCCCACCCCACTCCAGGGGAAGGTTACTGCAAAATCCCCATTTCCTCCTGATCAGCTGGGATTTGGGAGGCAGAGAATAGATGGGAGCGGGGCCAGTCAGAATTTTTACTACCGGTTCTCCGAACTACTCAAAATTTCCACTACTGATTCTCCAGAACTGGTCAGAACCTGCTGAAACCCACCGCTGCTCCATAGCCTGGGTTTGGGATAGAATTCCAAGCACTGTAGAGTCCTAATGGCCATATTGATCAGATGCCTTTGTTTGTGAGTTTGCCATGTGGAAGTAATTCCTGCCTGAAGTTATAGGATGACCTCATTCTAGTTTGTAGTGGAACCCTCCTCAACATGGTGGCTGCCCGACATACTGGGCTAGAATTACATTATTGAGTGTGATAGATGTACGGTAGGAAACCTATAACCCCTGTCCTAATATATGCAGTCTGTAGGGTCATTTTCAAAACAATCAAAAGTTCTGTTCTCTGGCAGAATGCTTTTGTGAGAGGAGGTGAATGGAGTGAGAGAACGGGATGCCAATATAAAGGGGAAAAAAGAGAGGCATAGAAAGAAAGAAAATAGAAACCACCTTTACATTTGTCTCTAACACTGCCTTTTGTTACACCAGCCCTGTGAGGCATTAGTAAACAACGTGGCTCCCAACAAGTTACATCTGTGGGAGTACGCTTCTTCAGAGAAAACATTTCTTCTGTTTTGAGGGAATAGTCCAGAAGTATACAGCTTTTTTTCAGCGTGAGATTGTAGCTGATTTTGAACAGTATCTTAGAAGCTTCACTCTGTGAAATTTAATTTATTTATTCACATTAGTTAAATTATTTTATTTTGCTAAATTTGGTTGGATTTAGTAAAAAATGTCAAATTAACATTATTTAACATTAATATTTAAACATTATTTAACATTGTTGTTCATTCATGTGTTCAATAATTATAATTGAGAACCAAATTCTGGAATGGTATTGGGGGGCAGCTGCCAAGGCTTTCAGATTTCAGCTGGCTCCAGGGGGGCTCTTTGTGGTATTCTGGTGCTGCCCCAAATTTTATTTTTTGCAAACCAGATCCCCTTTCTATGCCTTTCAAAGCTCACATTTCTGGGCCCAAATTTCCTTTCTTCCATTTAGCTGGCTTTTCCTTTCTTCAAACACTTGATCTTTGAGTTGCAACCCCACCCCCACCACCATTTTTTTTATGAAGAAGCAGTTAAATATTTCTGTTACATGTCTTTCCAGTTAATCAGTAAGAAAACTCAGTAAGGAAGCTATGTAACTTCCAGTCTAGTCTTTTGCAAAGCTTTGATTAAATTCTGAGAGTGAGAGATGCTTGCTGACATATATTTGCTAGTTTGACCTGAGCATAAGCCTATAACAATGGAAAGTATTTGAAAGCCACTATACTACAAGAAGGTGTGAAGAGTGCATGTGTGTTTAATTCTCTAGCAATGACACGGAGAAACCTAAGTGTTTTATATATAATGGAAAATTAAGTGCAAGTGTTTATCCAGGTCAGCATACCAAAGACCCATAGATCTAAAGTATAATGCCACTAGTGAGCAGAATATCAAATCTTCTGCAATCCCAGGATCTCACTGCGAGGCACATGATTACTATTATTAAACAAAAGGAAGATTTTATTATGTATGATATAAATTTGTGCATATAATGTATAGTTTGTGCATTTAATTCATATCCTCAAAAGTGTCCATGGGGGTGGAAATTGCAAAAGTAGGGCCAAGTGACAAAGTTGCATCATGATGCAAAATATATTATTTATATGCTTACATACATATATATATTTGTATGCAAATATATATGAGTGAGTTTGCATCAGGACATCACTGCACATATGTAATTTTGATGTAATTTTGGTTTGCTGTGGAAGCCTATGATCCTGAGGAATTGCCTCTTCCTGAGGGTATCTGCCCATCCCACCAAAGCAGATAAAGTAGGCACATTCTAGGTTCCCTTAAACACTGTCACCTTGTGAGTCCTCAGATATGTGCCTTTTCCATCGCAGTTTCTGCCTTATGGGATACCCTTCCTGATGCTCTGATAGGCTTCCATCTTTTTAATTTTTCAGAGAGCACTCGAGATCTGATTCTTCCCCCAGGCACTGGGATTGGATAACATCAGAGTAGGATGAGAATGTGAAGGGTTGCATCAGGAATAAGTGTGGCACCACATTGTTTTATTTTTCTTGTTTTGGGCTTTAGTTGTATATGTTGTTTTGATGTAAACCACCCAAAGTTTGGCTTTAAGATGAGCAGCTATGCAAATATTTTAAATAAATAAATCCTTTCTTCCTTCATGGCACTTACATTTGGAGACGTTTCTGGATCCTATTATTTTATAATCTGTCCCGTCCTGTCCTGTAGGATAGCCTTAGAATGAACAGGTGAACCATAATCTCTTTATAATATTAAATAATCTGTCTGAGTCATAATTTGACCTTGAATATCATTCATCATAATTTTACCAGGGAATTTAAGGCAAAGTGGATGAAAATTATTGCCCAGTGTGTTGTGGATGGCCTCTGATTCTGAGGTTCTAGAGCAGGGCTGTCAAACTCCTGGCCTGTGGGCCAGATGTGTCATGCGCTGGCCACGCCTATGCTCCGTTTAGCAAAGGGGAAAATGTCCCGATACGTCATGTGATGCCGCCATGATGCCATGAGTTTGACACCCTTGTTCTTGAGGAAAGCTTCAGAGAACCTTAGCCTACACTCAGGAGTCAATAGGCTGTCAGCTATGTATAAGAGCTGAGCCAGGCTTAGCATAGATGGCTGATTCTTCATTTAGCAAGGAGTCAGAGCCTGACTTTGGTATAGTGCCAGGTCCTAAATTATACTACCATTTAAGGAGGGCTAAGCAATAGAGATTGGTATGACACTTTGAGAGGAAATGGTGTTAATTCTTTTACTTACAACAAGCAAAACTTTATAGAGTCCATTCCCTTGTTCAAAACAACTCTCCACTTCTGAATCTTTGTTCTTCTAGCCTTTTTTTTCCTGGTTTCTTATGAGTTCTTGCCCTGCAAATGGCTTTTAAAATCTTTGGACTGGATACTGTAGACATTTGGTCTCTAGACTATTGGATTGCAAGAGACTTTGACTTCTTAGCTCCAGTTATGAGTTGCAGGCAAAAAAAAAAGTCTTTCTCTTCCTAATTTATAGTCTCTTAGGTCTAGTGTTAACTAACTGATTTACAGTCAAAGGAGTAAAACTATTGAAACATGAAAATTGTCTTCTCCTTGTTTATTGCTCAGCTTAGGCCAGGACAATAGGATGTTTTGGACTCTCCCCAGCTCTACACAGTATAGTCACTAGAAAGAAACTGAGAATCCAGACACATGTGGCTAACAATAGTTTATTTGCCACATATCTAATCACTAAACCACACTCATTCTTCCTCTCAACTTCTGTCTACATTTCACATTCATGAAAGAGCTGTATAAAATGTGCAAAATGATAAACAACTACTTTAACACATTCTGAGTACAATCCAAGAACATAAAGTACAAACTCATTCTATTGATTTTTAAAGGTAGGGGAAGGCAATATGGTACTTTCCATACACACACACACACACATAAAGTGATTTTCTATCGAGACACCTGGTCTGCCCCAGCATGTGGGAGGGAGCGTACTGCATCCCTTTTGTAGTACGCTCCAATCCAGGAGCCCTCAAGCAGTCACATTCACAACAAACTATTTTATATCAAATTTATATTTCGCTGATAAAGGAATAAAGGGAGACTAGTATTGATCTATTTCAAGCTATTTAGCTCTCATCAGCTAGCCATACCTTTACTTGGATTCGAACTTGGGCTGCCTGCATGTTAGGCAGTTGTATTAACATCTGAGCCACAAGTTCTCCTTCCTTCATCAGCTTGAGCCAGGGGAGAGATTAAGTGTTTTTCTACACTTGGAGCTTAAAGGCAAAAGGGATATACACTCCCTCCCACATGCTGGGGCAGACCAGGTGTCTCGATAGAAAAACACTTAACAAGCCTAACAAGCCACCATAATGTTTAATTGATTTATATGAATTTAGCCCTCATGGTTTTGTAAACCATGTTTTATGACTTGTGTTGTGTGATCCCAGTCAATTATGATTTCTTGAATAAACCATGGTTAGGCAAACAAGGCTTAGCATGGCATAATAAAAAGAGGAGCACAATTCAGGAATTGGCCTCAGTACCTATGATTTGTTTTGTTAAACTGCCACAATGGCTTTAGCTGCTGCCGCTTCTTATTGTGTTTCACAAACTGTAATGAGAAAATATTATGTGCAAATGCAGCCAGTAAAATTCCATCACCAGTCCAGTTGACTTTTGTACATGAAACGAGAAAGGATGCTATCTTATTTTTCACCTTCAGCAGCAAATTGTGTTAATCCTGCTCTGCCAGAACAACAGTAAAGGGATAATAAATGATCAATATATGTAAATGCAACAGTGTTTATTTGGACAGATCATGCTAAGAATCTCAATATATTCCTGGAAAGATGACAGGTCCATTATGAAAGCTGCAAATTTTGTCTCTATTTTATGCTCCTTAATTTTATTTGCCTTTAAAGAATCTGGCTATTTGTCTGTCTCACTGAGAAAAGTATTCACCCAGAGACAAGTGTATATTTGTGTGCCATTCACTAAAAATGTTCTCTGATCTTACCTTCAGTTCTTGATATTGAATAAACAAAAGCCAAATAATAAGCCACAATATTTTATGCATTTATATATATATATGTATATGTATATGTATATGTATATGTATATGTATATGTATATGTATATGTATATGTATATGTATATGTATATGTATATGTATATGTATATATAAAATGTCATTTTCAGCTGACCAAAGATTATTTGCAATGTTATGAAGGGCAGATTTCAGGTCAACAATTTATACTATAGCACTTAGAGATTTTTTTGAGAAGAGGGTGTTGTTAACCCAAGATCATGCAATTCTATTTTTAGGCATCCTTTTCTCTGTGTGACACTTACAGGGTAGTACAATTTGTAATCATTATTGTAGGGTTCACAGATTGTGTTATGCTATGATCTACTTCAATCATGGTTTGGCAAATAAGCCACAGCAGTTGGGTTCACTCATAATGTTGGCTAATAAACTACATTATGTATTAACTCAGTGTGTGAATCTAGCCATGGAATGACTGAAAAGCTTGGTTGTACTGTGGCTTTGCCCACTGCTGAGTGAAACTATTATCCAGGTATCCTTAAATTGGCAAAATATATATTGGAATGAAATTTGTTGTACTGCCTTTCTTGAATTACTGCAGTCAACTGACCTTCTTCCAAAGTAATAGAACAAGCAGGTTTAGAATTGGCAATGAAGATATTAAAGTGATGGATTGGCTTCTATTTTTTAGGATCAACCATTATCAACAAAGAAACAAGGCAAGAAATATGTGGCAGCCTTGGAAACGATTTGTAGATACTGTGATGTGTGTACAAAGATCAAAATAGTGCAAGTCATAGTGACTCTATGGAAGAGAAAGTTGGCATTGAAGAAGCAGGAGAGGAAGACATCTTTGAACTTTGGTATTGGAGAAGATACCTGAGAATACTATGGACAACCAAGAAAAAAAAACCATTGACTCAATGAATCATTGAACATATGAACTCAGAGTTCTCACTCAGGACACAGATAATCAGGCTCAAATTATCCAATTTCGGATACATTATTAGAAAAAGCTCTAATTGTTAAAAGCAGGTCATGTGAAACAAACCTTATTGCTTTCTTTGATAAAGTGACTAAATTAGGAAATGCTCTGGATACTGTATACTTAGAGACTACATTTCTATTTGATAAAGAAACTACTTCTTGGTAAGATAGAACAATGCAGACTGGACCATCACCAGATAGATTTGCAGTTGGCTGACAAACCACACTCAGCATGCAGTCCTCAGTGGATCTCCATCTCCATGGAGAGAAGTGTGCAATGGGGTACCTCAAGGTTCTGTCTTGAGCCTAGTGCTCTTCAACATCTTTTTAAATGACCTATATGAGGGGATTGAAGGGACAGTAATCAAATTTGCAGATGACACCAAGCTGGGGGGATTTGCTAACACTTTGGAAGATGGATTCAAGGTTCTGAAGGATCTTGACAGATTTTGAGCATTGGGACCTATCCAACAAGATGCAGTTCAATGGTGAGAAAAATACGATTCTATACTTAGCAATAGCAATAGCACTTAAACTTATATACTACCCTACAGTGCTTTACAGAAGCATTCCCCATCCTTTCCAGCTCTGTGGCCACCAGTGGTGGGGGAGGGGGGAAGGGGATAGTTCTCATGCCTGTGCGCTGCTTGTGCAAGCTTTCAATTGGCCTGGCACTGGACCATGGACTGGGGGTTAAGGATGCTTGCTTTAGAGTGCTCTTTGGGCAGTTGTTGTGCTGCAGCTACCAAAAAAGCCAATGCTGTCCTAGGCTGCATCAACAGAGGGATAGCATCAAGATCATGGGAAGTGATACTATTGCTCTATACTACACAAGTGAGGCCACCCTTGGAATGCTGTGTCTAGTTCTGGTCACTATGGTACAAAAAAGATGCTGAAACCCTAGAAAGAATATATAGAAGAGCAACAAAGATGATTAGGGCTCTGAAGGCTAAACTGTACCATGAATGGCTAAGGGAACTAGATATGTTTAGCCTAATGAAGAGAAGACTTCTTCCAATATTGATGGGAATACTGTTGCACGGAAGAGTGGATCAATTTATTCTCCAGAGCACTGAAGGGAAGGACAAGAAACAATGACTGGAAGCTCATCAGAGGGAGATTTAACCTGGATCTAAGGAGGAATTTCTTCACCCTGAGAACAACTAATCAATGGAACAGCTTGCCTCCCAGAATTGTGGTGCTCCATTGCTGGAGGTTTTCAAAGAAGGTATTTGACAACCATTTGTCCAAGATGATATAAGGATTCCTAGTGTGGGCAGTGAGTTGGACTAGAAAATATGAAGGTCCCTTCCATCTCTATGATTTTATGATAATGCTGGAAAAGGTAGAAGGAAAGAGAAGAGGATAATCAGAACTAAGATGGACAGGCCGGGTTATAGTGGTGATGAGTGCACCATTGGCAGACCTGAAATAACAGACTAGGGATAGATTGTAATGGAGAAAATCTATTTATGTGCTCACTAGGAGTAAAAAAAATGACTTGATTGCACATAATAAATCAAACAGAAATAGGTTTTCCTAGGAGGTATATGAGTTAAAAAGGGAGAACAAGGGACATCATGCAGTAGTTAATATCATTTGCACAAATGACATAAATTTTTGTAATTTTTGCTAATGATTAATGTCATTTGTGCTATGACATTATAACATGCATGATGTTATTCTGGCTCATGTCTCTCCAAGACATTGTCTCCATCTCATCCAAGCCTATGAATGAATCAGGTCCATGAATTAAGTCCAAAATGCCACCAAGTCATTTTTGACTTCTATTGATCACATAAATAGATTTTCTCCATCACAATCTATCCCTAATGTACAGATAAGGAGAACTTAAGGCTGATTCACTCATAGGCTTGGATAAGATGAAGACAATATCGTGGAGACAAAACAGGAAAAAATGTTATCAGGACATCTTTGTGGCATGGTTAGGTGCAAATGAGGAAAGGCCTTTGTTCTGTCATGCTTTCTGTGCTTGATTTGTTCTTAATAGTTTAACAATCCTGGAACATATTTCCAAGATGCAACCACAGAGCATAAAAAATTAGTGGTGGTGATTGTGGGGTTGCCAACAAAACATTTAAATTAAAGTAAGAAAATTAATCATACGCTGGGAATAAATCCCACTTTCCCTTTCCAGGATTCTGAAATATGATGCAGCTGCTCACCATTGCAATTGTTAAATTAACTACAAGATGGATTTTTGTTGATCTAGCAGGTAGGAGAGGGATCTAGTGGTAGGAGACCAATCAGCCTTTTTAAATATATATATTTCAGGATTATGTGACCATGCTGGAATAGCTAAGATTCTTCTTTCACTATATCTGTAGATTTAATTCAGAATGAAAGTTTATACTGGCACAAGAATAGATTTTGTTTTCGGTGTGAGCTTATTTCAGTCTCTTAAAAAATGTTATTTACTACTATAAATGTTTTTCAGCATAGTGACATTATAGCTGCTAATTTTCCTGGGATGATAGTTAATAAAACCAATGTTCTTCACTGGAAGATAAAGGCATCAATTAATGAGAACATGGCATGTAGAATTTAATGAGATGGAATTCCTGTGCTTCTGAATTTATTGGTTGCAAACAACTGACTTTTCCACTGATCATATTGATTTCTGCAGTCAACAGGCAGGGAAGTGATACTAAAGCTATATCCACATAGACCCTTAAACTATTCCTTGCCTGTACTCGTGTCAGCTTAAATAAGGTAACTGGAAAATGATGAAACAGCACACCACTGAATTATTAAAACAACAACAGTTTAGGATAAAAGAAGGTAGGTCAGGAAAATAAAAAAAAATAGTTATTAAAAGATATCTTCCTCCTAGGTTTGGAATAATTATTTTATTTATTATTTCAATTTATATGCCCACCTATCTTACAGTACAATCACTCTGGGTGGCTAATAGCAGTTAAAGCACAAGAATATTCTCTATGTAAGGCAAGTATTCTTATCATTATGCTATTAAAGAAAGCATACAGCTGATATTATTCAGGAAAAGTAGGGAAAAAATGTGATCCAGAAGCATTCTTGCACTTCAGAATTTATTGGATTCCAATCAAAATTCAGGGGCTTAGAATAAAGATAAGCCCAGCAGGCAGCAGAAGTTGACAGAAGTAGAAAAATATTATTTTGAAAGTAGGAGAGGAAAATGTGTACATTTGTATTGGTGCAGTAGTGTTTCCCCCATAGTTGGAGCCTGTACTGGCAATGGACCAGCCAGGCCAGTACAGATATGCCCAAAGTCTAACACTCAGTGGCAGACGATGGAAAGTGAGCTTAGTCATTGGTGCTATTCAGGCACAGGGATCCCTCTGGTGACTTCACATGGCTGCTTCAAAAACCAAAATATCTAGGACTCAGTTACAACTCTGATCCAGAAGGCGAAAAGAATTGAAGCCAATAGAGATGGCATTATTAATTTGTTTGATCAGAGAAAGATCAATAACTACATTTATTAATAACTGGAAACATCTTATGGACTTTTTTTTCTTAAAAAGTGATTTATGGATTTGAAGATTAGAAAGGATATCTTATGAAAAGAAGGAAATTATGATATAACCTTAGAGAGAATAAAATATAAATATATCTATAAATACTGTCAAGAAGATTGGAAACTACTTCTTTAGAATCCTTTCTATTGTCTATTTCTACTAATTTTTTTTACTTTATTATTACTTTTCTTCTTTAATTCAAAATCTGTACCATTTTAAATTCTGTTAAACAACATCTTCAACAAAATTTATTTTTAATTGAAGGAAATGGAGCTTACAGACAAGGAATACTACTGAGTTAGCCAAACCTATAATTTTGAGCCTGTAATGCACATTAGCCAAACCTATAATAGTGTATATGTTTTCAGAATTTATGAGACCAGTAGGGACAATTCAAACTATACATTTCTGTGTAGTTGTAAGTTCACCTGGCCTTAGTCCAGTAGGTCTACATAGTGAACATCTCTTCACAAGTGTCTTTTTTCCCATTAACTGGCAAAATAAGAAACAAGAGAAAACAAGAAACAGAAATTCACATTAAATGATCTTATACCTTCAGTTTCATTCACTGAAATTATTGCATTGATTAATGCAATAATTGGTTGCATTATTTATCTCAGTGCAATAGAGATGATCTCTCTATTGCATTCAGACATTTTGTCAGATCTGAATGCACATGTCCCCACTTCATACTTTCCAATTGGAAAATGGAACACTACTATATGCTGAGATTGAACTAGATCTCCTATAAATCAGATCCATGAAAAGAATTTGCAGATGCAGACTGATACATGCAGAATTAATCTGCTTATTCCCATAATTCAGATCCAAGTTAATCAACATTTACCAGTTTTTACTATTATATGTAATTGGTTGAACAAATGATCTCCAGAATATTTCTTCAGAACTTCTTCAGAACTTCTTCAGAACTTCAATGGAACATAGAACAATTGTATGCAGCATACATTTAGAGTGAAATCCAAAATAAATAGTAAAATGGAGTGGTTCCATTATCTCTATGACAGCTGTGATTGATTTTTTCCTCCCAAACAAGATGCCTTCATTTTAATTGTCTTGAGGAGTCACTCTTGGGCTTTCAGTGGCATTTTATTGTTAGTTTCCCCCACCTCCCTTGGGGGAAAAATGGTGGGCAAAATATAAGGTGATAGTTCTACTGATTCCTGATTTGCTTTATTGAATACATTGCCTATATTAAGCTTTATTGCACTTGATTATGCATAGAAGAAAGAGGGGATTATGAATTATAAAATATGTAAGTATAAACCTGCTGTGCTGTATGTGGGATTATAACATTTAGAAGAAGCATTTATATACAAGTTCATGGAAATCAAATCAGCATAAGCTACTGTGAGCTTCTTTTTATTAAGCATACTGAATCTTTTGGCTGCCCCAGGCTATGTCTCCACTTGTCCCTGGCAATCTCTCTTTCTTTATTCTGTCCCCAAAATGTTGTCTTCATCTTGTCCTCAGTCCAGGGGTGAGACAGGCTTGAGTCATCCTTAACTGTGCCAGTGATAAAAGGAGTATTCTCCTCCTCTTTTATTCTGACATCACCCAAGGACAGTCTCAAGATCTGTTAGGCTTTGTCATCCATTAGCCTGGAGGGAAGTTGAGTAACCTGCAGTGGCTGTGTATTCAGGCAATAGAGGCAAGATAGGAATTGGCAATGGGACAACAATTGGTCTAATTTTCAGCTATCTAAAGAATGGATGGAATAGGACATAATACAGTATTGGGCAAAAGAGCACAGAGTGGCTATACAGAAAGATAATCTTCCACATATTCTGCAAATCTCCAGCTTTTAATATAAATACTGGGAAGAAAAATATAATGGTAAAATATAATGATGCCAACAATATTGCAGATTTTGTTTATACTTTAGAGAGGCAATGAATATGCTTCTCAAAGAGATGTTCTTGATCCACTCAATCAGCACTGCAACCTCGGGAACTTTCAAAAAGCAATCCATGGTATGGCTTGAGAAGGTCAGGTAGTCCAAAGGCAAAAACTTTTGCCCTTGTACATTTTGTACTTTCCTGGATTTGCCAAATAAGCATGTGGATGATAGAACGGAGCTATCATCTTAACTTGATGGAATGAGACTTCTAAGAAGGTGCAATTTCTTTGTAATATACAATTTCATTTCTCCTCTTCTCCCTGAGCAAAATGTTTTATTCTTTTTTTTCTCTCTTCTTCAGAGAGACAGCTCATGTAAGCATATGCCTGTGCATGCCTATGTGTGTTGTATTTACAGCTGACAGCAGACAGATAAAAGTACCGTACAGTTCCTGTTAGTGCAATACTAAAACAAGCCAGAGAATGACAACGGAAAGTTTCTTCTCTTTGAAGGAAAGGAAATCATATGAGAAGCTTTTTGATTTCCATGACAACCTTAAAGCAGTATCAGTAGTAATTGCTGAATTGCCCAAACCTATTAGCAGCAGAATTTGAAGAAAATACGTCTGTGTCTTTCAAACTTTTCAACTGATTCTTAAAAGAAGAAACTACCAAGTTTAATTTGATTGTCCTTATATACATTTGTTAGGAGTGGCTTAATTAGAATTCCTGTATCGAGCAGGGGTATTGGTGGACTTAATGGCCTAAATGGTCTCTTTCAAATGTATGATTCTGTAATTTTGCAGCAGTGCATGACTCATGAGTCCTTTGGATAAAGGGCTTATAGGCGCTGAGAATGGTTGCCACGTCTTATTGATCTCTAATGATATGCTAGGAGTGATATCAACACAGCAATGGCTTGGCTCTATCTGGAGAGTTTAAAGACCTAGTATATGCCTGTTGGTGTATGAATGAGTTGTTTTGTAGCACCTTAGTTACAATTTCATGATTATTTTAAAATTTATTTTGCATTTGTTATATTGGACAACTGTTGTTCCCCAATTCTCCTGAAGCTACTATCTGCTGTTTTTCCCTCACTTGCATGTAACTATCATATAGCAAAAATATGCTTTGGCAACTTATTTTTTCTGTCATGTCCCCATGATGCTTCCTTTATCTCACCCCCAGCCTATAGACAATCTGAAGTTGTATTACTGATAAAGTAACATTTTCTGACA
The DNA here is from genome assembly GCF_029215685.1 of Pituophis catenifer annectens. Taxonomy (NCBI): domain Eukaryota; kingdom Metazoa; phylum Chordata; class Lepidosauria; order Squamata; family Colubridae; genus Pituophis; species Pituophis catenifer. The sequence goes on along the minus strand of NW_027256883.1, from coordinate 168,953,596 downwards.
CTTTCTAAGCCTCTAGGTAAGTTGGTCCTGTTGGATGTTGTCACCAAATGCCTTAGAGGGAAATCAGTTTAAAAGCAGGGTCTTGAACCAAAGTAAGAGTAAGAACCAACAACCACTGATAAGGCAAGGATATAAATGGAGAGCAAGCCCTACTCCTTACTAGCACTGATGATATTGCCCAATTTGGCCAATGAAATGTCTGCAGGAAAGCAACTAAGCTTAGAGAGCATAAAAGAAAACCTTGAATCAGCAATTCCATGGCAAATTACATGTCTTCTGCCAACTTCAAGTGGGGTGAACACTTGGACAAATCAGTGGGTAAAGACCTCCAAATACTTTATTGCCCTACATTCTGCTGCATAGGGAAAATATAAGGAATATTAAATTGAAATGTTCCAATGAAATCAGTGTCAAGGAGGTCCTACTTTAGCTGGCAGTTTGAAGAATCAGCATGTCTTACAGCAATCATTCACTTAGAAGCTAGTGAAATTTGCTTTTGGTCATGGAGTATCTGTTGAACACAGTTTGCTGATTCAGACACCAGGAGGTTTATTAAGCAGGCTTGTATACAGCTCCTTGGTATTCTGCCATGTAGCATGCTTTCCCAGCTTAAGTGGAAAGCCTAGACTGAGTTCCATGCAATGTGTTACTACCCAGTTAATTCATTGTGACACACTACCGTCATAATTTATGAGACCTGGACTGCAACTAAGAAAATGCTGTAACATTCCTTTCCCCTTTATCCTTTTACTTAATGGACAGTGATTCTGATTACTTGAGCAAGCTGCATTATGGTTGGTTTAGGCTAGAAACAGCATCTTTTCAAAAATGTTAGAAGTTTTATTTCAATTTTGGCTACAAATTTTAAATTTATTTCATCTCAAAAGAATGCAAAGTTTTTAATGCTTATCAGGATAAATATTGAGTGTCGTCTTTCAGTTTATATATTGTAGGTTAAATTGTCCTCCAATTCTCTGTATTTTTATTCCTTTTGGGCTACCAGACTCTGTAAGAGGCTCTGGGCAGGGCCTTCAGATGGAAGAGGAGGAGGAGGAGGAGATGATGAAGATGTTATTTTTTTTAATAAATATTTTATTTGTTTTTAAACATCTTAAACATAAAATACATCTTTTAAGAGCTAAGGTTTAGCTCTTAAACCAATTTGATTCCAAATTTCATCCATTTACATCTTTAAAAAGAAATAAAAACATCAAATCACCAATTTTTTATCATACAATCTAACATCTTATTCTAAACACTTGGCATTCTATTGTATCACCATAAATCTTAAATCACAAATAAACACAGCTCCTTTTTATATACAATCTTTCATTTCCAAATAAACACCATTCTAAATTTTTTCCATTTTGTCAATCAGAATTCCATATATATTCTGAAGATGTTATTTTTGTTGCCATCTAGGAGCACAAAATGAAAGTATAGTTACAGTATCAGCAACAAAATTTTCTTTTAGCAATTTGAAATTTATATATATCTATCTTAATTTTCATATATTTATTACTTTGGGGTTGGTTTTCAAGGAGAGTTTTGATAAAAAGCAAAGCCAATCCCACCTTTCTCTCTCACACACTGTTTTTATAGCAATGATTAAGAATTCTAGTTGAGAATGCAGCCCTTATACAGTCTTGCTTTTATGGATTTAATAAATCTAATGGAATCTTTTGGGGTGCATCAAACTGGAAAGCTCTAATTGTTGCCTCTCTCCTGTGCATCATTAAAAATGCAATTCATTAAGCTAGGTAACATGACAAGGGAGGGTTGTAATAATAACCTATTCTACAGAGATCAGTTTGAGAAGGTGTTTTGAATAAACTTTTAACAAAGAACAGGTTTAAAGAGATTTGTCCTAGATCAACCAGGGATATAGTGGTAATCAGATTTCTGAACTAAAAACAAATAGGTTCCATTCTTATAATGGTTTAGAACAGTGATGGCGAAACTTTTAGACACCAATTGCCCAAATTGCGTGTGTTCGTGCATGCCCAAACTGAAAGGTGCATATGCCTGCATGAACGTGTGCATGCACAGACATGTGTGAACGTGTGCATTCATGAATATGCGTGAGCATGCACAGACATGCGCGGACATGCATGGACATGCGCACATGCACAGCAGAGACCCAAAAACTAGCTGGCTGGTGGAAGGCGGAGTGTCCCAACACCGGCAATGCGGCAAGAGGTAAGATCTTTTTCTTTCCTGAGCTTCTGTTTCATTGTTTGCAGGGAAACAGAAGCTCACAAAAAAACCGCCATGGAGATCTGATCTGGGGTGATGGCGCACGTGCCAGCAGAGAGGGCTCTGCGTGCCACCTCTGGCATGCGTGCCATAGGTTTGCCATCACGGATTTAGAACTTTAGACTATTCCTTCTAATGTTGGCCAATAGCAGACCTGGCCCTTCTATTAGGGAGAATGAAGCAGCAAATTATTTTATTCTTTTATGTTTTCATTTATACCCTCTTTTCTCTCTGTGTAGTACACAAGATAGCTGGCAATAAAAAATAAAGCATTCTAAAAGGTCAGTAGGCAGTTTCCCATTTGCTCTGAGGCCTCTAAGCTAAGCTGCTACCATCATCTATAATGGATAATATAGTTTACTGACAGTGTTAAAGTGAGATTCCTCTGTTGTTCTCGATGAATTCAGTACTATATTGGAAGTGAGGTAGAGTGCCTTTTTGTCCCTAACCGTAGGCAAGAAAATACCTTGAGCCAGTTCTTCTTCTATGGCTTTTAAAGACAATTGGAACTCAAGATGCTAAGTAACTACTAGCTCAATTATAGGAAGATACAGTTACAATATATTTATTGTGTTTATCTCAGCTGGATCCTGAAAATTACTCCTGAGGGTTTAGATTAATAAACACAGAAATAAAATTATAAAGCCCAATAACATAAGACACCAAACATAAAATAATAGGCACAATGGTGACCATCCACTCCAAAATGCTTCTGGAATAGATCAGTATCTAATCTTTTTTGTAAGGCTATCAATAGGGTGCCAGACTACTCTCCCAAAAGAGCTCTTCTTCCATGGTACAAAAGCTGAAAATTTTACAGCAAACTGTGCAAGTCTCCAGTACTTTCTGACAGCCTTTTCATATGCCAAATTGTGCAATAGCACTTAGCAATAGCACTTAGACTTATATTCACAGTGCCTTACAGCCCCCTCTAAGCAGTTTACAGAGTATTGCCCCCAACAATTTTGGCCCTCATTTTACCCACCTCAGAAGGATGGAAGACTGAGTCAACCTTGAGCCTGGTGAGATTCGATCTGCCAAACTTCTGGCAGCCAGTGATCAGCAGAAGTAGCCTGCAGTACTGCACTCTAACCACTGCACCACTGTGGCTCTTAATAATTATGAGTGAAGTCATTTCTCTCGGCAATATTACTTTATTGGCCTCTTGTCTACTGAATCCGAAAAAGTTCACATACCTGATCTGAGGTGATTTGATTCTTAAGCCATTTCATACTTCTATGCATTTGTTTCTCTGTGCTAACAGAAGAAGGAATGCTAAATATGTAGAAATATGTATATATCTGCCTCATATGGATCTTGTCAAAATTTCAGCCATGATCATGTGGACCCTTGACAGAAAAAAGATATGTTGCCCAGGGCATGGCATAGCTCTTAGTTCATGAACAAAGAAATTAGATATCTGCAAAGTGTGAAGGAAAGTTAAGAACAGTGGACACTTATTTATGCTGTTTCTCAATGATTTCCTCAGATGCCTTATACACCATGGAAAAACTTTTCATATTCTTTGTACTGTACATTCCACAGGACCCAGAGAGCAGCACTTTAATTAGATTATATCCACAGTATCTTAAAATTCATGGCTACTTTGAATGTATTACTCATCCCTGCCTGAAATAAGCTCCACATATCACTGCAACAGGCAGAATGGTTTTGTACTATAGTTATGCTCCCTGTGTAGAAAGTCTAATTGTTACCATATATTCCTATTTGTGACTAGAAATGCAATACGATAAATCCATCTGGTGAGCCATTCCATATGGTTGTCTGCAGAATGAAAAATCATTGCAGCATGTATCTAGTGGGCATAATGTTCCTACTTGGCTTCTTTTGCTTCTTCTGGATAAATAGTGGGTGGGTTTTTTTTGTTTTTAACCAGGGTATCTTTTAAAAAGCAATCAAACCAGTGGGCTACTGTTGCTTGCTTAACAAGATTAATTCTCTTGAGTTGTATGATATTGCTGTTTATTTTTGCTTTCCAATTCCTTGAGAAATTTTACTTGGAAAGGAGGAAGATAAATATTAAAAAAATAAACAAAAGCTCCCTTAATTCCATGTCGCTAAATATACAGCCATTCTTGTCAAAAGTTTATTTTGCATTAGATTGTTTCTTTAGCCCCAGAAGGTTTTGGTGGAGGTATCTGATTTCTCAGTCGTAAAATATATTAGTCTCTCTTGGAGCTAAGAAATAACTTGGGATGCTGGGAAGAAAGGAGACAGACCAATTTATAGAACCGCAAAATCTCATGTGAGATTTCAAAAATCCCATTTAAATCAACACATTTAAAATTGTGTGCAACAGTTCCCCTTCCTTACCCAAAAGTGCCAAATGCAACTTTTCAATTACAACTACTTCAGAGTTTTATCTTTAATGTGTATCCCTTTAGATCACAGTTTCTTAATCTTGGCAACTTTAAGATGTGTGAACTTAAACTCCCAGAATTCCCCAGCCAGGATATTCTGGCTGGGGAATTCAGGGAGTTGAAGCTCACATGTCTTAAACATTGCCAAGGTTGAGAAACGCTGCTTTAGATCCATGAAGCTCAAGTTCCTGCTGTATCAGGCTCTCCCAGAGGAACAGAGCTGTTCTAGAATCAACAAAGGGTCAAAAATGAGAATCAGAAGGGATGAAGGAAAAGAAGTAGTTAAGAACAGAATATTAGAGAAAAAGGCTGGACTCTGTTTTTTTCTGACAGCTCCAGAGTCTTAGTTCTAAATGACAAATGGAAATTTAGAAGAAGCACTTTTGTAGTAGTGAGAAAATTCACAATTCATATCATCTCAATTTTAGAAAGAAAAGGAAAAATGATCAAGAAGCGCTTCATTGAGCTAACTCGTCTTTCTTCTCCTCCAAATTAGCCTCTTTTAATTATAAAATAAAAAGTTAATACTGAGATTTTTCTGCTTGCATTTACTTTACTTACCAAGTCAGAATAGAACACACAAAAGAAATAGAGGCTGGTCTGTTAGAGTTGAACTGTTCCACTGAATCTAATATTCTGTATGAGTTTTGGTACCTGCTTAACTTTTCACTGAAGCTGAAATTTATCTATTATGATCTATAAATACTGTATATTACAAGCAACAATTGTATGTACAGTTTCTGCTGACCTAACTAAGAAGCATAAGTTTTATTGTTCAAAATTATGTCCCTTTCTCTAAGACATTTATATTGGTTGTTATTTGGAGGTTACCAACTTGAGTTCCTGCTAGAAGAGAGAAGGTAAAAATGAAATGAATGATTGAATGGCTTTGTATTTTGTTTTTATGGTTGTTTTCTTTCTGTCATAAACAATGTATAGGTGGAACCGGGTAATCTGTTTACTTAATGGAATAATGCAAATGCCTCTGCTAATATAATCATAGTTTCCTTAATATTTAAAACTCTAAACCCTTGCAGAGTTCTGCTGTGACTTTCTTGGAGCCTATGACAAACTTCTTACAAGTGAAGCAAGTTTCTTAACAGGTACAGAATACAGAATAACAGAGTTGGAAGGGATCTTGGAGATCTTCTAGTCTAACCTCCTGTTCAAACAGGAGACCCTATCATTCTGGACAAATGACTGTCCAAACTCTTTTTTATAATCTTCAGCGATGGAACACCCATAACTTCTGGAGGCAAGCTGTTCCATTGGTTAATTGTTTTCACTGTCAGGAAATTTCTCCTAGGTTGGATTGCTCCTTGATAAATTTCCATCTGTTACAAGATCATTCATTTGTCTTTTGTTTTGTTGGAATTCATACTCATCCATTTTCTAGCCTATGCAAATTTCCTGATCCTTCTTGATCTCTCAGTGGCTTTTGATACCATCAGCCAGTGATGATATTCTTTTAAACTGGTTTCATTGGATTGGAGTGTGTGTGTGTGTGTGCGCATGAGAGAGAGAGAGAGAGAGAGAGAGAGAGAGAGAGAGAGAGAGAGAGAGAGAGAGAGAGAGAGAGAGAGAGAGAGGAGCCACAATTACACAAGTTGGAAACACTGCATCTTCTGATTCAGAGTCAATTTATAGTCAAGTCTTGTGTTTTCTGTTGAATTTGACAATGAAATTCTATCTACACAAAAATGTTAGTAATTGATGTGGATTTAATTAGGACATGGAAGTAGGCTTGTGACTACAATTTCCCCTGCATCATGAGAAAAATACTGGAGGTTGGGTTTTTATTGCATTAAAAAGAGATTGTGGCAATTAATTTTTTGTATGTGAAGACAGCTCACTTTTAATTCCCCATGTATGGTATATAACAATTACAGACTGCTAAGAAAGTCGGCAAATAGGGATTATTCCAATTCAGAAAAATACAGGTGCCCATTGGTTTATTGCTTAAATGTTGGCAAAGGACATTTTCAAAGCTTCTGTTCTTCCCTGGTATGGTTGTGTTTTTAAATCAGAGGGTGGAAAAAGTTTTCTAATAGAAAGTATTTTCAAATAGATGATCATGGTCTAAATTAAAGTATATGATCCATCATCGCATTGGAACTAATCAGTCATTGTAAAAAGGAGAAAGGTAAGTAGAGTATCATTGGTGTATTTAAGAACAGTAACAAGCAGAAGGCAGAGTTAGTATCAAGGACAGATAATGCCATTCAATGTAACAAGAAATGGTATTACTCTACAAATCATTGCAAGGACAAGATTTCCTGGGAGACTGAGTCTTCCCTTTTACCAATTTCTAGCCTTTTAATAGTTCTATTATCAGTATAAAAATTATTATGGTTCCTAGGAATTGCTTCATAAATACATTTCCAAATTTAAGCCAGTTAAATTCTGACTATCACTGGCTATGACCTTGTGAAAAGCCACACACTAGTTCTGACCTTTCACAGCAATTTTTAATACTGCTTCCCCCAATTCACTTGAGGGATTTATTTACTACGCCAGTCACATTTTATAGCTCCATTTATCTCCTTCGCTCTTCTTGCCAAGCAAATCCAGGAAATCAACTTTGTGTCCTGGCCTCCAAGAATACGCAAGAGGATATTACTAGGCATTTGGGCAAATTAATATATGGCAGTATTATTATTTTTGTTAGCCTTTTAGAGAATTGCATCAAGCTTTCATGGAACCCAGTTTGAAAAATCCTGCTGGATTTTAGCAAATGAGAACTGTATATTGTATATTATAACTATATTATAAATGTAATATAATATAATATATTTTATTTCATACAGTATACTGTATAACTGTATGTTGATTGAGGGAATGAGGGAGATGCAGAAATTGAGTGATGATGAAAAAAGCAATGGAGGAGATACCTTATTCACTCCTGAGATAAACCAGTTTTCTCTGTTCTAGTGAGATCAACTAGATATCAACTCCCATAATTCCCAGTCAGTGAAATCAAATGTAATAAAGAACAATCTGCAGAAAATAATCTGTGAAGGTCCTGAATAAACCTAAATGTCCCTGCTGTGAGAGACTTCCTGAAGACTCTATTTGGACTTGAGAATCCAGATAGCCATTCAATGCAAAACAGAGCCAGGGCTGATATCTATCCCATCTATCCCATAGTAATCCAAATGTTTGTAACCCTGATATGGCAGCTCTAGCCTTTCCTTATCGCCAGACAATGGTGTTTCAACTTTCTACTTTCAGGAAACTTCTAACCTCAGCAAATGTTTATTGTTGAGATACAAATATGAAACACAACAGTTTCTATGACCCAAATTGCTGAGTTCAGAATTTGTCCCCTATGAAAGAAGAGTACACATTCAGGGCACTCCCCTACAAGACTTTTCCAACCATTTTGAAAGTGGCTTTAAACTTCTAGGCTTTCATGATATCTGCAGTGTTGGAATGCTGACCCAATTAATTTCAGATATACAGCTATGGTATGGTATAATCAGTGCAGAACTAAATGTCTTGGTTGCTATTTTATGATCCTGTAGTTCTGCTTCCACATTGGTCTTCTGCTGGGTTCTGAGCTTCAGTTCCTGTAAGGAAAACCTAGCTTGATGCTTTTGCAGCTGCCTCTCAGTAGCCCAGTTTAAATGGGCTTTAGCTGACAAGTTATTTCATCAGTTTTCCTCTTCTCTTCAACAACTAACCAACTGCCAAAGTACTGAGCCTTTTTCTTTTCTTTTTTCCCCCATGAGTATAAGGAAGGATGAACACAGCTTGCCTTCAGATTGCTTTTATGACTTTGAAAGGTAAAAGCAAAAGTGTATCAAAATACAGCTAACTTTCCTTTGGATAAATATTAGCAGAAGGCTATTCACTATGATTCTTTTCTCATTGAGGAACTCTTGGTAATGCTTAACGCATTATAAGCCGCCCTGAGTCTCCAGAGAAGGGTGGCATATAAATCAAAATTAAAAAAAAAAAACTATTTTAGGAATGAAATGGCGCTTTTTAAAATAACTATTTTAATATATCTGACTTCCACAGCATATCATGTATGCCCTTTCATATGCAAATAAGAAACTTCCTAGGGCACCATGCATGGCCCTTCTTTGATCTGTCAATGTTAAGGTCTCACTTTATAATTAAGGCCTTCATAATTATATTTTTGAATACAGTCTTGTGTGGTAACGTAAATCAGAATCCTTCAGTCAATCACCTTTCTGAAAGTTCAATTTCAAGACATGTCATTCAGAACACTAGGCAGTTCTGCCTGTGCTTATTACTAAACTTTTGCTGTTCATAACTTAAGACATAGCTTCAATTTCTGGCCCTGATTCTTCATTGGTAGCCATTTAATCCTCCAGAGATAGTCATTTCATTAGTTTCAGTAGGAGGCATTTATTTTTTTAATGGGACTTTCTACCTCATTCACCTTTGACTCACAATTAAATAATATATATCAGTGTTTCATAACCTTACGATGGCAACTTTAAGACATGTGAACTTTTAGTCTAATATGCTGGCTGGAGAATTCTAGGAGTTAAAGTCTAATGTTGCCAAGATTGAGAAACACTGATATACAGCAATACTATAAAGTGATATAATTATTGTCATATGGTAATTATAACAGTACAATTATATCTTTCATCACCATTCATTTATATTATATTTATATCATCACTCTGAACAGTGTGGTCAGGGTTTAAGACCGAGGTTCTGGAACTGCTAGATCTTAACTAGTCTCCAGAATATCAGAATATCACTTTGTTCTGTAGAAGGATCTCCAAAGAGATTCTTCTTTTCATATGGTATAATCCATACAATCTCAGCAGGCATAAAATTCTGTGAAGATTCTACCCGGAATTGGTAGTTTTACAAATCCTATGTAGCACTTTATATACAATAACCAGCACTTTAATAGGGTTTTATGCAAAATAACTGGCACCCTAAATTGCACTTGAAAACAAATTAGTGACCACACCAGTAGTGCCGCATGAAAACAATATATCTGATATGTAAGCATACATGTAGCTACAAATACCAGTTAAAGTTTTGGTATTATCCTTAATAAGAGCTAATTCATGTGGAGTGAATTCTAGTAATACAATGGAGTGGTGAGAAGTGTGTGAGTAAGTTGCATCATGGACAAACATAATGACTTAAAGGTTTCTCCTGAACTGAGTTAAAATTCTGAATTAATTATCAATTACCCTATTCAGAGAGCATTTCCTGAGGATTAATGACTGTCTGGAAAGACTTTAATGACTAAGATCCATCCAGAGATTCCATTACCTCAAGATAATCACTAGACTCCAGCCCATGCCAAAATCATTGCTGCTATTTTCAGATGCATTTTATATTGACATAAAATGGCTCAAATGGATTTTTCTCCTAAAACAGATAATGATGAGATTATAATTGTTCTCTGCAGTATCATTTCTTGGTCAATGGATGTCCTGTGCATTAGTGAAAAAAAACCTATAATTTCACCTCTTCTATGTGGATTGTAAAGACTGCCATAGAAGTCTTCAGTGGAGATCTGTTCTTTTCACCTTCCAGAATATTTATATTTACATTTATATTCAATCATACATTGATTTAGAAATGGCAGCTAGTAATAGATTCAACCATTATTAATAGGAGTATGTTGCCAGTAGTGAGTTTTACGAAATACAATACAGAATGTTAATAAAGAATTCAATAAAAGTAAATGCCAGAACAAGTTTTGTTGCTGTTAGTATATCTGGTTTTCCCAATAATTAAAGTTCTCTAGTCAGAGCACAGCATTGCTAAAACGTTAAAAGTTTCTAAAAGTTTTGAAAGGAAGGGAAAAAATAAAATTCAATTAATAAAAAATAATTCCCTTCTCCTCCCCCATCATTCTGCTTCTTGTTTCTAAGAAGAAAACAAAACTTCCCTGGCCAGTTTGACCAGTAGGTCCTGTTGTTTCCATTCCCTCTGGATCACTACAGGTGCCTTAGCTTAAACTTGGTAGAAGCATTTTAAAACTTCAAAAAAACAGGGCTAGATTAAAAAAATATATCTTATAGTGCACTAGAATGAAGCCACAATAATTACTTGCTTTAGTCAACAAGCATTGGTAGTTCCCTTCCCATTGTAGTTTAGTGCATTTTACTTCTGGAATTTCATTTTTGATATGAATCAGCTGTAATTTTTTTGAAGCTACTGAAAGGTTTTAGCAATAGCAATAGCACTTAGGCTTATATACCGCTTCATAGTGCTTTTACAGCTCTCTCTAAGCAGTTTACAGAGTCAGCATGTTGCCCCCAACAATCTGGGTCCCCATTTTACCGACCTCGGAAGGATGGGTCAACCTTGAGCTGGTGAGATTTGAACTGCCAAACTGCAGCTAGCAGTCAGCTGAAGTAGCCTGCAGTGCTGCAGTGCTGCACTCTAACCACCTTGGCTCTTTTGAGCTTATCATGGGTGTTTTAATATAGAATAAAAATGTGGTAGCATTTTAGATGTTTATATTTATCTTGGTCTACATAAATGTTTTATTTATGTTGGCAATCTTGATAATTTATATTTTATATGGATTGTAAATCACAGTGAATCCAGGTTGTTGTGGATTCAGCAATCACCAATCTAATCAATGCACAAATAAATAATCCTAAACTATGCCAGAGTTAAACTTGTATTCTCTTCCTTGTTCTGATACTGTCCAAGGGTAGCTTCAACGTACATATACATTCCCTGGGAGAGAAATCAGGTGATTGTAGTGACTAGAAAAATGGACAATAGAGTATGGATTGAAATTGTTTGTTGGAACAGCAAATTAGCATGGTTTTCTACTAATTCAGAAATGGTGGATAGCAGTAAAAATGCAAAGGGCCCTAAGAATTGTGATGGGAAGTTGCTACTTATCTATAATATTTAAGCCATGTGAATCCCATTATGCAATAAAGAGATAGTCCACAATATCCAGAGTAGTCCTCCAGAATATCCTAATCAGAAGATTGCAGGATAATGCAAATCATATCATTCAACACCTTCCTAAATGGCAATAGAATTTCAATCCCTTAAATATGCTGAGTTGACCTTCTGTTATGATTATGTTTTCTGACAGCCAATACTAGGCATTGTACCAGACATGGAAAGGAGGAACAGCAATCAAGTCCAGGTGCTAGTTTTATAAGGTGCTCCAGAAACACCAATACTGCAAATTAGGCAATTTCCTATCCAATTTGCAATTGAGATAATTTCAGGCAAATGCATCTAAAAACCAAGTCAGCAAGCTTAAATGTATCTAATGTATGAGAATAAAATAATGGGTCTTTAAAATTTTACCTAGTGCTTAGATTTTATCATCAGTTGATATCTAGTTCAATCTACTATCATTCTTGCCGCATATTTAATTTCCCTTTTTCACTCTTCTAAAGCTGCATGTTTTCATATTCACTGATTTTCTACTTACTTTATAAGTAGATGCAAGATTCAAGAAATTACCTATTTGTTTTAATTTTGTGGCCAAAGGACAAAAATGGGAGCTCAAGCCACAGGACTGTGGAGTCAGACCAAATGGTTCTTTCTACTAGTAGAGATGCTATATCTGGCCTGCAATTATAGTAGCTCAGTTCCATCAATTTGATCCAATAAGGAAGGGAAAAGCTGCTGGATTTTGCATGAGGCAAGCAGCCTATGAATTCAAGCTCTAAACCCAAGATAAGGAGAATAGATATATATGCCTTGTGTGTGAGGCCCATCACCAATCTTTCTCTCCCACCTATACTCCACATTTGATGACTGCTTGTATTGATGAAGTGGTGCATGTGTGTTTGGGGCTGGAGGCAATTTGCCAATCCTGATTAAAAGAAAGAAAGATACCTATGTGTTGCAAACACACTTGAATAAAGGCATCTTGTAAGCACAATAATAAAATATTTGTTCCTACTTCCTTGATTCCAAACATATTTAGCTGGGGATAAATGAAAGAAAGAGTGAGTCACCTTAAGGGGAAAAGAGGTCACTCTTTCTTTTTTCTATCCTGAACATATTTCTGATGGGGGTCTATGAATGACAGTAAGGTCCAACCTTGAAAAACAAAAAGGAAAATTAGATCTCTATGTGCTTTCCTTAAATGGTGCCCTCCTCTCATCTTGTCTGCTCTCTTTACAGTTTTATTGCAAACAAGGTGCTCCAACTCTCTGACCTTTTAGTTGTCCTTTTCCACACATTTTCTTCCTCTTTTCTGAGAAATTATTCAGTTTGTTGAAATGCAAATGTAACTGCATTGGATATTTACATAAAGACAATACAATGCCCCTTCAAAACAATTTTTATTGAGGAAGTAGCATTTCCCTCCCACTGTTACTGTATTACTGAACTGAGATTTTCACTGAAAGCTATAAAGGGCTGTTGATGTTTTGGCTCCAGTTTGTATCTTTTTAATCATGTCCTCCTATCAAATCCCACTTGCCATTTTATTGTCACTCATTCACACAACTAGGAGTTTCCCCCTACTCCCAAACAACTTTCGTCTGGCATCTATTTGGGTCTTTTTCAATATTTCCTTCACCATAGAAAAGTTTAATGATCTCACTGCTCGTCTCTGTTGGTAAACATTTTTATGTTATGTAATCCTTGATCATTGGAGCATTCCTATTCATTGTTCCTATAAAACAATTAAATAGTGGAACAATTCGCATCCCAAAGTTGTGGGTGCTCCAACACTGGAGGTTTTAAGAAGAGATAGGACAAATATTTGTCTGAAATGGTATAGGGTTTCCTGATTTAGCAGCGGGTTGGAGTAGAGTAGAGTAGAGTAGAGTAGAGTAGAGTAGAGTAGAGTAGAATAGAATAGAATAGAATAGAATAGAATAGAATAGAATAGAATAGAATAGAATTTTTTATTGGCCAAGTGTGATTGGACTTGGAATTTGTCTTTGGTGCAAATGCTCTCAGTGTACATAAAAGAAAAAAATACGTTCATCAAGAATCATAAGGTACAACACTTAATGATAATCATAGGGTACAAATAAGCAATCAGGAAACAATATTAATATAAATCATAAGGATACAAGCAACAAAGTTACAGTCATGCAGTCATATGTGGAAGGAGATGGGTGGTGGGAATGATGAGAAGATTAATAGTAGTACAGACTTAGTGAATAGTTTGACAGTGTTGAGGGAATTATTTGTTTAGCAGAGTGATGGTGTTCGGGAAAAAACTGTTCTTGTGTCTAGTTCTGGTGTGCAGTGCTCTATAGCGTTGTTTTGAGGGTAAGAGTTGAAACAGTTTATGACCAGGATGTGAGGGGTTTGTAAATATTTTCACAGACCTCTTTTTGACTCGTGCAGTATACAGGTCCTCAACGGAAGGCAGGTTGGAAGTAGTTGTTCTTTCTGCAGTTCTAATTATCCTCTGAAGTCTGTGTCTGTCTTGTTGGGTTGCAGAACCAAAGCAGACCTCTGAGGTCCCTTCCAATTCTTCTGTTATTGTTATTTTTTCAAATTAAACATATGACACAAACTCCTGCTGTTCTACAAACAGTTGTTTAACCAGTCACTAATCTTTTACAAAGCTGGTTGTTTTCTACCATGGTTTCTAAGTTTATTCAGGCTCTTTGGTAAAACTTTATCTGGCCTTTTTGGTATTTGCTCCTCCTTAAAGCACAAAAATGTTCCTTCCTGGCAAACACTTTTTTCTTCAGGGCCCCCATGATATTGCCTTGATCCCAGCCTGTGAATCCTCCTGGTTCTGTTTGGGCATTAAAATAGAGATTCTCCCATATTCCTATATCATCCAATGGCAGCCTCAAGGTTGTAAATTCTTAGGCTTTACTCTCTGTTCTCTTGGAGGAGAGCGTGGTGACTAAGAGTGGCTGGGAGAGGGAAGGGAATGATAGGAACAGGGACTGGTAAAGGGGATAGCAAATTTCATGGTGGTATATTTTTATGCCGATTCAAGAATGGACAAAGAACATTAGAATTCAGCAGTGTAGAATCTGTACATGGTGCCTTAGATTTAGCCTCTATTGTTTCAGCTACTTTATTCTGCCACTAAATGACTGGGTTGACACAAAATATTAAATCCTAATCCCATATTAAAAATATTATTGTTTCCATATGGGATGGAGTAATAAAGTAACTAAATGGAATTATGGTTTATTGTGATAGCCTGGGGAACACCAAATGCTAAGATAATAGCTGGGTTCCTAAATCTTCTGAACCACAAATGAATCCAATCCATATTGTGTAGACCCAGCCTCTGAGTATATTATCCCTGTATCAGGAACCACCCATACCTTGGTGAAATGGAGTTCTGGTCAACAATACTTTTTCTTATTCTCAGAATAATGCCCCACTTTACCCAAGATTTCCATGATAACAAATAGTCTGTTATGTTGATGGTGGAAAAAAATGCCTCATGTAGCTTTCTGATTCTCTTGATACTAAATCTGGAATTTTTCTGAGCACCAGGAACTCATTGCCCTAAAATCATAATTGTCTAGGAATTGTGGAGTAGTATATATCACTCAATGGTACCTTGTGATACTAGCACAATACTGACATCCAGATTTTCAGACTCATTCAAAAACAAGATAAAGGTAGCCCACCTCCAGAAACACACAAATTAACCATCAATAAATATGAGAGTTGAATAAAAAGTAATGCCAATACTATAAATTGCCAACAGATGGTAATACTGAACCATTAGAAACTCTGATGTGTTCTTTGGCATTTGTTCTTTTACTTTAGTTGATGGAAAATTGGTACAAGAAAAGGTTGTGTTGCTATGCATGAAATGGAAGCCTATAGTGTTATTCATCGCATCATCAGTGCACTTTAAGCAATCCATCACAATTGAATTTTCAACTATCAAAAAAATTTCTCCAATGGAAATTTACTGCCAAATGCAGGTTGTTTATGATGATGGTATTGATATGAGTACTGTATGTCACTGAGCCAAAAAATATAAAGATGGTGAACTAGGAAGAGCTAATTTGTATGATCAAGAATGAAATGGCCAATTTGTGATAGCAACTGACAAATTTCACATGGGAAAAGTTGATGAACTGATTAAGGGCAATCAGTGGATCCTTCAAAGAGAAATTGCTGTCAAGCTTGGCATTTTTTAAGAATATGTGGGTCACAGTAGTGATGTTCTTCAATAATAGAAGGTTAGTGCAAGATGGGTTTCTTGCATGCTGATGGCAGAGATGAAAGCTTTAACAGTTAAACTTTCCAGCAATTATTGTTATGCTACAAAATTGAAGGTAAGATATTTATTCATAGCATCATAACAGCCAACAAAACATGGCTTCATCATTGTGACCCAGAAATGAAGTCTCAGTTCATGGAATGCTATCACAAAGTTTTACTTTGTGGGAAAGTATTAAAAAACCTGAATTTCAACAGGAAAACTCATGGTACAATTTTTGAGGGATACAGATGATATTATTCCATGAAGTTGACATCATTATCAACTCAGAGTGCCACACTGCAATGTTCGCAGCTTTGAAGCCAAAATTAAACTTCATGAAGCTTGTCCATCATTGGAAGAATTGTATAGAAAATGGTTTTGATTATGCGAAGAACCAAATTCAGGTAACAAGAAGGCTCATTTCAAGGATTATTTTCCTGCTTTATTTATTAAGCTATTATTTACGATACCAGAGGCATTGTTTTTCATACAATTAAAGAGATGGAGAGATTTCAAAGGAATGTTTTCTAATCTGAACACAACTAAGCAAGGAAGCTCACCAAAAGATAACCTAGCTTTGTGAGGAATAGACTGCTACATAGTCAGTGGTGCATGCAAAGGGGTCAACAGCTGATTCTAACTGGAGGGATGTCCTTGATCTCTAAATCAAGTGCTTTCAGTTGCCTGACCCTGCCATAAAATTCCCATGGTTGCTTAACTCAACTGTGTGCTTAATTTCTTATTACCCTGATTTCTTGTCACGAAAGCTGAGTTGCTTCAACCTTCTTCTCTTTCATAGATAATGCATGACAAGATTGAGGTGAAAATGCAATTCTATGAGAAATACCAGCCTCTAATCTCAACACGTGTGGGAGAAGATTCAGTAATTTGTCATCTTTGATATCATTTGGAATTTGATTTTAAAATTTTCTGTACAATAACTGTTAGGGCAAACCATAACATGACAACTGTAAAATATATCTGCAATGTATTTTAATGCCATGCAGGCTAAAATCTATAGACTGTCAGAGTGCAAATCTGTTAGATTAAGCTTTTTGCACATACCTTAGGTGTGGATGGGGTCAAATACAGGGCTTCTTCCTTGCCCATAAATGCCATCCCTGAGCTGCTACTCTTGACTGCTGGACTACTTTTCTGTGCAGAGAGAAACATACTGATTGGTCTTTGACTCTCTCTGCACCGAGAAAGACAGCCTTATTCTCCTGCAGAAAAAGTAAACAACTATTCATGGCATTTTTTGTAAAAAAATAAAATAAAAATAAACTCAGGTCCAAAATGTTCTTTTTCTAATCCCTGGGCAGGATGAATCTTGCCATTGCTCAAAAAGACAGCACACCCGATGGCTGAACCAGTGGTTTCTAAAGAGCAGCTGATCAATGATAGTAGAGTCCACTGTCAGAAATACTCTGTTGCTGAGCACCCAGGGGACAATGGACTGATTTTCTTTGGGCTCTTCCTGAATTAAAGTGCCACTTGCCAGACAGAAAAATCAGCCAACAAAAAAACAAAAACAAAAAACAACCCTGCCCCTATTGCCTGTTGCAGCAATGTTGCCAAACAAAACAAACAAAAGGGGTAATCATAGAAGAGCCTTTCAACGATGGTGCCTTTTATAAAATAACAGAATAACAGAGTTGTAAGGGACCTTGGAAGAACTTCTAGTCCAACCCCCTGCTCAAGCAGGAAACTCTGAACCATTTCAGACAAACCCTTTTCTTAAAATGTCAGGGCATTATGTGTTACATCATCAACATTATTAATATCACTATATTGAATTTATTTTGTATTTATTGACATTATTGGTGCTGTTTTTTATCTTCTTGCTGATACTCTGTTCTGTATGGTTAGTTTCAGAGGTGGGTTTCAGTAGGTTCTGACCAGTTCTGGAGAACCGGTAGTGGAAATTTTGAGTAGTTCGGAGAACTAGTAAATACCACCTCTGACTGGCCTCGCCCCCATCTATTCTCTGCCTCCCGAATCACAGCTGATCGGGAGGAAATGGGGATTTTGCAGTAACCTTCCCCTGCCACGCCCACCTAGCCATGCCATGCCCACCAAGCCACACTCACAGAACCGGTAGTAAAAAATTTTGAAACCCACCACTGGTTAATTTGTATATTTTTTATTTTTATAAGCATGTTTTATTGTGTATACACTGGCTAAATAGATAAAGGAAGTAATGCATCCATTCTATCTTAGTCAAGATATTGATAAAACAATAATATAATTAAAATACCTATAAACTTACTGAGGTATATTTGTTTAATGTAGCACATTAGGAAAAAAATTACATATTTCACCCCCAGGCATGGAATATTGTATTTTACAAATAGCCAGTATTGCATATATTGTCAAAAGAAATAAGGACAAAAACATTTAAGTGTACACATAGTTACTTGTTTATGGTTTCCCAGGGAAAATGAATGTTTAACTTATACGATAGTACAAATGATACAGTATTTATGTTTATAAAAGTTGTAATGTACTAGGTTTTAAACATAATGATTCATATCCTTTTTCATGTGGCTTACGATCCTGAATTGGATGATGCCCAATTTTAAAATGGATTACTTTGGAAAAGCAATAAAGCTGAAATTTGCTTGTGGGCTGGAGATGTACCCTTTCAAAGGCTGTTTGAATCCAACTCCTGCCGAAAGCCTTAATGGGTTTCCTCGTAATATAGTAGTATACTGTAATGTAGGTGCCCAAATGTTAACAAGGGTGCCAAGCACTTGGGCATCCAGGGCACAGCAGCAAATGTGGGTGTTTGGGAGGGGAGTCATAAACATCCTGGCATCACTGGGCAATCAATGTCAATTACATAATTTGCATAATTGGAGCAATGACATTACAATATTAAAATCATCTTTAGTAGCATCCCTACTCCAAATAGTTTCGGAAGGTTTAAGAAAACCTATTCTATGAGGTTCCAAATGACTTTTTTTGTCATTTAGTGTTGTTGTCCTTTCTTATTAATGAAATATGTGAAATTGAAATGAGGCTGAAATACAAAAATGCATAATCGAAAACATTTATTATTTCATTAAATTCATTGTAGCTACACAAGGGGTAGACACTGTACCGAGAGGCATACAGAATTGAATGCTAAGTTAAAACAATTATAAACAGACAAACTAAAACAGCCTGGACTAAAAACTTCCATTGAAGTACAATGCAAAAGTCCCTCCCTCCCAAAGAACCCAACATTAATCCCAGACCTGAGATCAAAACCAGATTTTGAGGGTTTCTTGGAACCCCAGGAAAGTAGGTGCCATCTTATGTTGGGGTGTGTGTGCTGTTACAGAGGATAATGTTAGACCTAGATGACACATTTCCTAGATTCTACAAGAAGGCAACATTTAATAGAAGAGACCTGGAGAGCACCCCACTCTGCCTGAAACAACAGAAGGAAGGTTCCTCAGATTATTAGGCCTTATAACATGCACGGCTTTAAAGGTAACAACCAGCACCTTCAATTATCTCTGGAAGCCAAACAACTCACCTAGCAGTAGTGGCATATGAGCACCACAAGAAGTGCCTGTGCAGATGCATTCTGAACCTGCTGTAGCTTCCGTATGGTCTCCAAGGGGAGACCCGTGTAGAATGCACTGCAGTGAGTGCACTCACTGCATGTACATATTTCCTATACTTCTTGTCACAGATAGTATTTAATTGGAACATAAACTGCAATGTGGGCTGAAGAGAAAAACTACTTTAAAAGAAAAGAACATGTTTTATTGTCTCCAGGGAATTGAGTTTTACAGGTTTGCGGTGTACAAAGTGATCATACAGCCAATCAGGCTTGATAGGATTTGAAGCAGTACAAAATCCCTGACAACAGTGATTTGATAGAAATGCTAATAAGACTGGGGAAAAATGGCAATAATGACTCCTTCCATATCAAGTTCTCTAAAAAAATATATTTTTTATCATTGCCTATACTTTATTTCTTTTGTTGTAAACACCTACGATGGAAAAGCTGGGTGGCAGGGGATATTTAATCTTTCCAGTACTTCTGTTTCTCAGATCTGTATTATCTCTAATTCAGTTGGAACTGGAAATGCATCAGGCAAAAAGATACTTGTGAAAAAGTAGCCATCTTCTTCTTTAATATCTCAAGTCTAATAACATTGTCTTCAGGGAGGCACTATGATGACAAATGCAAAGACTTCCCTCTTTCAATTCTGATCCTACGAGGAAAACCAGAGCTTTCTTCCTCAGGTAACTTGTTTTGATAGGAAAAAAAATTGGCGCTCTGATCACAGATTTTCCATGACATGCCTCTTTCCATCTCAGTGGCAACAGGGAGGAGAAGAGCTTGTACATCCTAGCTTCAGGAAGTACCAGACTGGAACTAAAGCATCTGATGTTCATCGTCTATACTTTCTTCACCAAACTTCATAGTATGGCTGTTGCCTATCAGAAAAAGGAACAAGCTCAGTTTGCCCTGTTTGCAACATTCTAGGATTCAGATTCAGAAGTTTTTTTAATGGTCAACTTTGGAGTGAGCATGGGAGTCTCAATAAAGGACAATATTTGTAGCTCAGCGCCTGCATAAAAACAACCAAGCTCAAAAAGCACCAAGAACCCCTCATTACTGTAGTGTGCTGTAGAACCAGAGAGCCAATTTAGTCAGAGGTGGGTTTCAAAACCTGTTGCTACTGGTTCGCTCATGGGCGTGCGCACACTTACGCATCCGTGTGACACTTCTGCACATGTGCAGAAGCTTCTGTGCATGCGGAAGTGTCCAGGCGGGTGGGCGGAGCCTCCTACCACTGCCGCTACCCGGTTCGCCCGACCTGGGGCGAACCGGTAGCAACCCACCACTGAATTTAGTCAAGGTGCTAGGCTATAAACCAGGAGACTATGAATTCTAGTCTTGCCTTAGGAAGCTAGCTGGGTGACCTGGGGCCAGTCACTTTTTCTCAGTCCTAGGAAAGAGGTAATGGCAAACCACTTCAAAAACAAAAACAAAAAACTGTTGCCAAGAAAATTGCAGGAACTAAGCCAGGCAGTCACCAGTAAAAAACTGTTGCATCCATTCTTTCTCTCTTTCCCTCTCTTTCTCTGTCCCTCTCTCTCCCCCCTCTCTCCCTCCCCTATCTCCCCTCCCCCCTTCTCTCTCTCTCTCACACACATACATACACACACGCAATCTGCATAGTACAACCATCCACTGCTCTAAATAAGAAAGCTTAGTAACAATCTGTGTTTATGGTTTTGCAAATGAAACAGATTATCACTGATGAAAACCTGTGTATAACATAACAAACAACAACTTTGTTGTATAACCAAAATAAGAATTGAAATAAGATGAACTCTTATAACAGGTTTTTCTTGTTACTGACTAATGAACTTCAGCTCCTCATTACAAAACTTTCACAGAAATTCTCTAAAGCTAGATGCACCATCTGTTTTGTCAAGGGACTTTAAAGCATCCTCTACCTTTAATTCAGATCCCTGTTTTTAAGGGGTTTCTAGATGTTTAATTTATAGATTATCAGTGCTTTAAATCAGAGTAGGAATGACTGTCATAAACCCCTAATTTTAGAAACCAACCTCAAAAGAGTATGTGATAACTTGACCCCATACTGAGGGTCTGGAACAGATTAAATCCAATCTTGTTTTTCCCATGCAATTCTAGAAAGACAAAGGGAGAATGGGTACAAAACCAGCCTATACCTTTAATGCCATTAGGAATCAATAGGAGAATGTAGGTTTAGCCTGGGGATGTATACAATGATTCATTTGGGAACCATTTGGTACAGAGAACAACTAATTTCAGATGATTCACATTGAAACCAAAATGTATATATTTTATATGAACATTTCTTTATTTAATAGATTTATATTCTGCCCACCTCCTTTACAACTCATCATGCTGTATAACTTCAAACAATATAAGACAAGTAATGTCAAAGCAGCTTCAAAGCAAAATAAAAAGCAGATATCTGTAAAAATAGCACTACTTCCAATAATCCAGTCATTCCTCATATGGAATGAAAGAAGTCTGTCCTGAAAGGGAAAAAAGAATTGAAAAAGATCCAAGGATATCAGTAGTGGCTGAAGGGAGCAGGGAAAGGAAGGAAGGAGAGTTATTAAAAAGTTCAACCTATCATTAATACATTTTGCTGGAGAATCTTAGGAAGACTCTAAGGACTTTTTTTTTGTTAAATTATCTCCCCTCCTGGTTTTAACACCATCCTGTGTTTCCTTGTTCATTCATTTATCCTATTTATATCCTGCCTTTCACAAGGAATGCATTCTCAGCAGACCTCTCTCTTGATTATTACTAGTCCACAAGAACTAAAATGATCACAGAAGACCACCAAAATCATGATGGTTACCCTAAGGTAGTGTTGGTGAACCTATGGAACATGTGCTGGAAGCGGCATGCAGAACCATTCCATGAGGGATGCACAGCCTCACTGGCTCCTCTGCCACGTTTCTGTGTACACTGGTCAGCTGGCCTTCATGCGCGCGGGATCACCGAAACCCAGAAGAGCAGTGCTCAGTTGCGCATGCGGAAGCCGGCACCTGATCTTCCAGGTTTAGATAATGCCCAACCCCCTCACCACCCCGAGGCATGTGAGAAGGTTGCCACCATTGCCGACTCACCACTGGGTTGCCTCCAAGTGTCCAAAGAATACCAGGACCTGGTGGATTCATTCAGTGAGTATGAATGCAATGCCCTACCCCGTAACCGACCCATTGACTGTGTGATAGAATTCGGACTCGGAGCCAAACTGCCTAACCTGAAGATGTACTCCGTGACGCCCCAGGGAAATGGATGAACTGAGGAAGTACATCGATTCCAACCTAGCAAGGGCTTTATTCAGCCTGCCAAATCTAAGGTGGCCACCCTGGTGCTCTTCAAAGGGAAGAAAGATGGGTCGATGAGGCTTTGCGTGGACTTTTGTGGATGGAACGTAGTGTGCGCGTGGAAAACATCTACTTCAGTGGTGAAATCTAAAATATGTTACTACCGGTTCTGTGGGTGTGGCTTGGTGGTGGTGGGGTAATGTGACTGGGTGGGCATGGCCAATTTTTTTTTACTTTTAAAACCATTTTTTCTACAACCTCTTCAGCAAAGAGGTTGTAAAAAAATGCTTTCAAAAGGCTCTGACGATCCCAGCTGAGTTGCCTGATCGACAGAGACTTTTTTTCTTTTAAATGCCCTGACGATCAGGCAACTCAGCTTGGATCATCAGAGGCATTTTTTTAAAAAAAGATTTTTTTTCTTTTAAATGCATCTGACAATCCCAGCTAAGTTGCCTGATCAGCAGAGGCTTCTTTTCTTTTAAGAAAAGGCAACTCAGCTGGGATCATCAGAGGCTTTTAAAAGCCTTTGATGATCCCAGTTGAGCCATGCGATCATCAGAGGCTTTTTTTTTTACTTTTAAAAGAATTTTTTCAGCCGAAGAGGTTGTAGAAAAAATGCTTTTAAAAATAATTAAAAAAAGCCTCTTATGATTGTGCGGCTCAGCTGGGCATGGGGTGGGCAGGGATTTTTGCTACCGGTTCTCCGAACCACCCGCCTCCATTGCTACCAGATCAGGCGATCCGGTCTGAACCAGGAGCATTTCACCCCTGATCTACTCCCTGCCTTTGATGAAGGACATGCTGAGCCACCTGGCGAAGGGAAAGGTGTTCACCAAGATGGACTTAAAGGAGGCATACTACCGTGTGCGAATCAAAGAGGGGGATGAGTGGAAGACAGCTTTCAATTGTCCATTAGTCAGCTTCCAGTTAGAGTCATGCCATTCAGACTCCAGGGTGCCCCTGCAGTCTTCATGCAGCTGATTAACAAAGTGCTGCATGATCACATCTACCAGGGGGTCTTGGTCTATCTGGACAACATTCTCATATTCAGTGGGATAATGGAAGAGCACATCAAACTAGTGCACCAGGTCCTTAAGAAACTCCTAGCAGCTAAGCTATATGTGAAGCTGTCAAAATTGAGTTCCACAAGACCTCCCTAGACCTGGGCTACCAAGTGTCAAATGAGGGAATTGAAAAGGACCCAGGAAAAGTAAAAGCAGTAGTAGACTGGCAGCCTCCATGCACCCGCAAACGGCTTCAGAGCTTTCTGGGGTTTGCTAACTTTTACAGACAATTTATTCTGGCCTTTGCGGAGGTCACTCTATCCCTCTTTCCCTAACTGAACTGTTGAAAATGGGGGAGGGGGTTACAAAACCATGACTGAGCCAACCGCTGGCCTGGGCTCTAAACTGCCAGTGTGCTTTAGAGAAGCTGAAGAGGCTCATCCTGAAGCATCCTGACCCCAAACAGCCATTCATTGTCCAGGCTGATGCCAGCGACATGGCCGTAGCATGGTGCTGTTGCAGCCCAACCCCCAGGGCCAGTTACAGCCCTGCATGTACGTGTCCAAGAAACTCACTGATACTGAGAGATGATGGGCAGTATGGCAGAAGGAGGCATAAGTGCTCAGGTGGGCTCTCCTCTCCTGGAGACACTTCCTGTAGGAGAGTAGGGTGTCGTTTGAAGTTTGGACGGAGCACAAGAATCTAAATTCCCCAAAAGCTCTCTCCTAAGCAAGTCCACTGGGTGCAATACTTGAAGCAGTTTAACTTTGAGCTAAAGTACATCCCGGGGGAAAAACCTGCTCATGGATGCCTTGTCAGGAAGCCCCAATTCAACAGCTGCTGGGAAGAAATAATTCATGTCATTATCCCTCCCACTCAACTAGCAGCCCAAGGCCCCCAAGGGGCCACACCAGATGCCAAAGGACCCCAGATGACCACAGCATTGAAAACAGCACTTCCAGCAGACCTGTGGTTCAGGGACAACAGAGACACTTTGACCCTAAGCGATGGACTAGCCTAGAAAAGCACCAACCTATATGCCCCTGCCACTTTGAGACTTCAAATCCTGCAGCATAGCCATGACTCTAAGCTAGCTGGGCACTTCGGGTTCCTGAAAACCCTACACCTAGCTAGAAGGCAGTTCTGGTGGCCAAAGATGAAAGCAGACATAGAAAACTACATTAAGAGCTCTGCCATATGTGCCACCATGAAGAAAAGATCCAGGAAGCCCTCTGGGCTCCTCCTCCAAGTGGCAGACCCAAGCCGGCTCTGGGAGGAAATTGCCATGGATTTTATAGTTGAACTCCCAGAGAGCAGTGGGAATTCAGTCATTTGGACCGTGACTGATTTATTCTCGAAACAAGCCCACTTCACTGCCTGCCCAGGGCTACCCTCAGCTAGGAAGTTAGCTAGGATGTTCATAAAGCAGATGCACAGGCTGCATGGAGTACCCTGCAGGGTCATTTCTGACAGAGGGGTACAATTCACCACAAAATTCTGGAGGTAATTCTTAAGGGCTATAGGGTCCACATAGGGACTCAGCTCGGCTTTTCATCTGAGTACTAATGGGGTGTCTGAATGAGCGAACACAATGGTATAGCAGTATTTAAGGTGTTATGTGGACTACCAGCAATCTGATTTGGCAGACTTGCTGCCTTTCGCTGAGGTAGCCTACAACAACGGGGTGCACAGTAGCACCAGACTCACATCCTTTTCAGGTCACTATTTGTATGGAATTCATCCCCATGCCTTTTTTTTTTTCAAAAAAGTTTTTTATTTTTATTTCTCATGTAAACACATTTACATGTACAGTAATTTCCATCATTTTTCATTCATCTTTTCTTTTAACTTTCATTTTTAATTTTTACTTTTTCGGGCTGCTCTTTTACCCTTTACCTTTACTCCAACTTTTCTTCTCCTCCCCTTCTCTCCCATCCTCTTTCTCCTCCTACTTCCTTCGTTCTTCCTCTCCTTCTCTTTCCTACTTCCCTTTCTCTTCCTCCACTCCTCTCTTCTTCCCCCTTCTAATCTTCTCCTCTGCTCCTCTTTCCCCTCCCTTTTCCTCCTCTCCTTTTCCCTTTCTTCTTTCTCCTCTCCTCTCTTCTCTTCTCCCTCCTCTCTCTCTACTCCTTCCCCTCTCTCCTGTTGTTTCCCTTTTCAGTTCAATCTAAAGTGGTATTCGAGCAGCCCCGATTTTCTCATTATCTTTATTCTCATTTCAATTTCTTATTCAATTATTATTTATTTTTATTTCATCATTTGCATACATTTTTATAATATCTCATTTTTCCCTTTTACTCCCCCTCCCCTTTCTCCTTTTACTTTACATCATCCGGGTATCTATTTTTCTAATTGTTTTCTCCCATCTATTCTCTATTTATTTTATCTCTATATCCTTATTCATATTTCCTTTCTAACCAATCATAAAATTTATCTCATGTCTTGAAATACATTGACTCCTCTTTATCTTTTATTCTCAATGTTAATCTATTCGTTTCTGCACATTCTAAAATTTTCTTTATAATCTCTCTTCCAACGGGATTTTATCTGCTTTCCGGTTTTGTGCAAATACAATGCTAGCCGCTGTTGTTATATGAATAATGAAATACGTATCTTCTTTACTATATTTTTCTGGTACAATTCCCAATAAGAATATCTCTGGTTTTAACTCTATATGTTGCTGCAACATTCCCTCTAACCATGTTTGTATTTTCACCGAATATTGTTTTGCTTCTTTACACAACCACCCCCATGAATTCCTCATGGGGAATTCATCCCCATGCCTGAGTTACCCCGAGAGCCACCCTCATCCATGTCCCTGAGTGAATGGATGGAATCACTAAAGCAGGGCTGGAAGAATATGAAGAGAGTACTGGTGGAAGCGACAAAATCATACAAAATACAAGCTGACAGACGCCGCTCCCCCCAGCCTCCTTTTCAGATTGGAGAAAGTATGCTTGTCAACAAAGTATCTAAAACTAAAGCTGCCAAGTAAGAAGCTTGGGCCTAAATTCATAGGGCCATGTCCAATAGTGAAAGTGATTAACCCAGTAACTGTTCACCTTAGACTCCCATGTCTGCTAGGGAAAGTGCATTCGGTCTTTCACAACAGCTTATTAAAGCCGGCAGTTGGCTCTCAGCTGAGACTGGTAGATCAGGCCGCCCCAAAGCCTATTGTAGTACAGAGGGAGATCCATTATGAGGTTAAGAAAATACTGGACTCCTGATTGCATCATGGATGTCACTGCGTTATTTTATTTACCAGCTGAGCTCATTATTTCTGGACTGTCAGACTCTCCGTAGCTTTGCCAACTTCTTTTTTTTTTTTTTTTTAATTTTTTATTGATTTTTCCAGAACAAAAAAGAGAATATACAATGCATCTCTGCTTTCGGAGGTACAGTGTATTTACAGTATAATAAAACAAAATTTAGAAAAAATAAGGCTACAATCATAACTATACATGATACTATACAATATGACTATAGTAGATGTGCCAAGTCAAGATTCTAAAGTCATGTTTTCGTCTTATTTTTAAGCCAGTGGTACCAAGTACCCCATACATCATAATATCTTGAATTGTCCTCGTTTTTTAACTCGCCTGTCAGTTTCGCCATTTCTGCGCACTCTAAGATCTTATTTATTAGAGTTTCTTCTGAGGGTATAAGTTTGTTTTTCCACCATTTTGCGAAGGCTATTCTAGCCGCAGTTATAATCTGAATTATCAGTTGGGTTTTGTTGTTGTTTAAGCCCTCTTCAGTCATGCCAAGGAGGAAAAGTTCCGGAACTAGGGCTACCTCCTGTCCAGTTATTTCACAGAGCCAGTGTTGGATTTTGGACCAGTACTTTTTAGTCTCAGGGCAGGTCCACCATAGGTGGTAAAAGGTGCCGACCGATTTTCCACATTTCCAACATATGGGAGAGAGATTTGGGAACATCTTAGCTAGCCTCGCTGGGGCTAGATACCACCTATGTAGCAATTTATAGTGATTTTCCCTAAACATTGTCGATTTGGTTATTTTGTAGTTTCTATTCCAAGCTATCTCCCAGTCATTGAAATTTAGGCTATGTCCTAGATTTTTTTCCCAGATGTTCAGTTGTCTTTTTGCTATGGACTCTGCCTTATCTTCATCCAATAAAAAGTGATAAATTTTGGTTAACATTTTTTTTTCTGGTCCCCAAATAATTTTGTCAAAATTTCCATGATTTGCTGCTATTCCGAATTTGTCTTTATCTTTTTGAAATCTTGAGTTGATCAGAATATAGTTCCACCAATCCAAACTAAAGCCCTGATCCCTCAATAGCTCCAGCGATTTAAGTTTCCCTTCTTCATCGAGGATGTCCTTATATGTACCCCACTGATTCTTCTCAACCCGATGTTCCGTCTTCGCAAGCCACGGATGCTGACGCTAGCGACGAAAGTGAGGACGAGGACGAAGCAGAAGAAGACTGGACAGTTGTTCCAAGACGTTCCAAGAGGGCCACAAAAGGAATCCCTCCACAACGATATTCTTGGCAACTGACAAAAGCACCCTTGCCTTTGATTTGCAATGTCACACTTCCACCTGATAATTTCACACAAATCAAGCAGCTCCCTGATTCGGAGCAAGACAAATGGTATGATGCAATGCAGGTTGAAATGGACAGTCTAAAGAAACTTAAAGTATTTACACCTGCAAAACCTCCAGCAAACAAAAAGGTCATTGGCACTCGATGGGTCTACAGAATCAAAAAGAAACCAAATGGTGAGTCACTGTACAAAGCCAGACTTGTAGCTCAGGGTTTCGCTCAACGTTATCCTGAGGACTACACAAATACTTACTCACCGACAGTCAGAACTGAGAGTGTAAAAATTGCTTTAGCAACTGCAACTATCCTTGGTTTAGAAGTTTTCCAGTTTGATGTTGACACGGCTTATCTACATGCAGACCTAGACGAAGAGATCTACGTGAGAAGTCCTCCAGGATTCCGACAGCAAGAAGGGGATACCTGGTTCCTAAACAAAAGTCTCTATGGTCTGAAACAATCTGGTTTAATGTGGTATTTATGTCTTACTGACAAACTAAATTCAATGGACTTTATTAAGTCCGAAACTGATGAGTGCGTGTTCACAAAAAGATCTAACAATGCATATGAGATAGTTCTTGTTTATGTTGATGATATTGTTTATATTGGTCCAAATAAGCAAATGAGTGAAATTTTTGCCAAAGCTTTGCAGAGATACTTCACATTGAAATCATTAGGTCATATCAGCACTTATTTAGGTGTTCAAATTGAAAAAACACAGAAGGGGTTTAGTCTTTCACAAGAAGATAAAATTGAACAAGTTTTGCATCATTGCAACATGAAGGATGCTAACACAACAAAGACACCCATGCAAACAGATTTTCACAACTTGACACAAGAAGCAAGTCCTGAGTTCGAGGATCAAACACTTTATCGTTCAGTCATTGGGTCACTATTATACATTAGTAGTTGGACCAGACCCGACATTGCACTTAGTGTTGCACTTAGTGTTCATTGGACATGTATTAAGAAAGTATTGAGATACCTAAAATACACCAAACATTTGAAGTTATTGTTAGAACCAACACATACTGATTATGCAGAATTATGTTGTTATGCAGATTCTGATTGGGCAAGTGATAAGAAATCACGTAAAAGTACTTCAGGTTATATGATGTTCTTAAATGGATGTCCTGTTTATTGGCAAGTACGTAAACAGAATTTTGTTTCTTGTTCATCTACTGAAGCTGAATATGCTTGTGTTTCAGATGCATGTAATTCTCTAACTTGGTTTGATGTTTTAGTCACAGATATCTGGACACACCCGATCCGACCGATCACAGTGATGGAAGACAATGAATCGGTGGTTTATATTTCTGAATCGCATTTTACAGGTTCTAGGTCCAGACACATTGACATTCGTTACCAAAACATAAAACATTTAGTGAAAAAAGGTTTTGTCAAAATGCAATATGTATCTACACATGATCAAATTGCTGATATGCTCAACAAACCACTTCCAGCAGCTCAACATGAGTATCTGCGCAAGAAGATGTGCCTTATTTGATGATGTACTGATATTCGCTCAACTGGCAAAGAAGGGGAATGTCACTGCGTTATTTTATTTACCAGCTGAGCTCATTATTTCTGGACTGTCAGACTCTCCGTAGCTTTGCCAACTTCTTATCAGTAAGCTACGTGTTTCCGTATCCACCCACATTCCTTCACTTGCTCTTCACTTCTCTTTCCTTTGTTCTCCTGCCAGCAAGGTCCGGCTTTGGACCGGCAGGAGATCTCACTTGCCAAAATGTAACAATTTAACTTTTCTTAGTTAGTGAGGTGTTTTATTTTCTTTATAACAAATAAATGAGTTTTATTAGAAACCTTTTCTTCGCGTTTCTTTTCAGATTATTGCAAACAAGGATAAGCCTCGATTCATCTACTCTAAACCAGGGTAATTAGTCCCAGAGCCAAACATGGGATTAATAAATGCCCTGACAATGGACGCTTACAATACTTGGTCCATTGAAAGGGGTACCCCTTGTCTGAAGCTACCTGGGTCAAGAGTTGGGATGTAAAAGCTGATAGGCTAATGAAGCAATTCTATGATAGGCACCCCAATAAGCTGAAGGGATCTCCTGGAGGGGAGGGAAAAGAGGAGGTTGAATGGAATGTCATAACCCCCTTTTGAATTTCTCGTTGTAGGATGTCCTCTTCAATGGGGGGGGGGGTAGCCTGTCAGCCCTGGAGCCATTTTCCCTGGCCTCTTCAGGGCTGCCACAGCGAAGGCCATAGAGCTGTGGTAATGGGAGGTAGAGATAGTGAGGGGATTGTAACCAAAATAAAATTCTTCTCTCTGAGAAGAGAGGTGGGATGCAAGACCAGTTGAACTTTGGACTATGACCTGATTGGGCCACATGATAGGATGCTTGGACAAAGGGAGGAAAAATATACTTTTAATTAAGTGGAAAACCCGAGCGGGATCAGAGTTGGGTTTCCCCAGATGTGCCAATATGACATGCCTAATAAATATATACTTTGAGGGATATACCTAATCCGGGCCAGACAGGATTGTTTCTGTTTTTTCCTAATAGGACAGAACTGAAAAGAAAGTTCTCAAGGATTCTACTATATAGTCCCAGGAAGGAAGGTAGAAAAAGGAATCTCAGAATTTTTCAGTTCATCCATCTGAGCACTATTTTTTTATTATTATTTTGCAGCTTATATTCAAGTCACTTGCTTTCCTGCTATCTTCTGAACTGGTTAAATGAGTTATTAAGAAAGATTAACTCTCCTGTCTTCAGGGAGCATTTTTTTCTTCAAACTGGAGCATTCCCGTGTTTTTTTCTTGCCCTAAGTTAGGGGTTCTCTCAGGGGAACCCTGCTATCATTCTGGATAATTTAAGGCATATAAAAGAAACAAACAGCCTAAGATAATAAATGACAACAGCCAACGCTTACTAGGGAGTCCATCTGATTTTTAGTTACTCTTTATTTTCTGGTTTATTTATTTAGAGTATAGCATCTACAGAAGTCATACAATCACATCATTTTCTAATTTGAACTGAATTATCATTTCTGCCACAATCAAGATAGAATTTGTTGTATGTTTTATGGTATATTCCCAAAATAAGTTAATTAATACTCTGATTCGATGTTCTTTGTGTATATCAATAAGAATTTATTTAATTAGGAGAGATTTGTTTTATAACTGGTATCTCAGTTTAGTTCACCAAAATATACTTTGGATCAGTGATTAAACTTTAATGAATGTATATGAGAAATGTATATGAGAAATAGTTGAAAGTCTGAACCATGCTCTTGAGAATTTCTAGGAACACATTCCCTTTGCACTTATAGAAATATCAAACACTAAAGGACTCAAAATGGAATCCTTTAGGAGGGCACCAGGGACCAGTTTTGTGGAAGACAATTTTCCCATGGACTGGGAGGGAGGGAATGATTCCAGTTTTGCTCACTCACTTGCCGCTCACCTCCATTTGTGCAGCACATTTCCTAAAATACCATGGACCGGTCTGTTATATATTTCATATTATGCATCGTCCCTTATATCTTACCTGCCTTTGCTCACTTTTCTCACTTTGTTGCTTGTATCCTTACGATTTATATTGATTGCTTATTTGTACCCTATGACTATCGTTAAGTGTTGTACCTTATGATTCTTGATGAACGTATCTTTTCTTTTATGTACACTGAGAGCATATGCACCAAGACAAATTCCATGTGTGTCCAATCACACTTGGCCAAAAAAAAATTCTATTCTATTCTATTCTATTCTATTCTATTCTATTCTATTCTATTCTATTCTATTCTATTCTATTCTATTCTATTCTATTCTATTCTCTAAACTAGAAAGTCTCACTTTCAGAGTTCTTCATTCCTGCTTGGATTCCCTAATCTTTTTGGCTTTTTTTTTTTTTTTTGCTAATAAAGGATGAAGGACAAAGTGTGCAACACATAAAGCATACAACACCCAGAGCTTTCTCCTCCAGAATGTGCCCACAGACTTTGGCATCTCTCTGTAGCTCAGCATCTAATAACTGGCTCTGCCAGTCTGATCATTCAACATTCCACTTCATGAAAAAGAACTGCAGCTAGGAAATTTCAAATGTTGGACCGAAATTAGAAATGGGCTTGCCATCTAGGGATAAGCACTATTTTATGGTAGCATAATATATATTTTAAAGTAACAATAAAATGAGCATCTGGTGATTGTGAAAGTGTCCAAAATGTTTTAAAAATAGATAGGAAATAAGGATGTTCTGATAAGCAGCACCCAGTCCATTGGCTTGGCATGCCTCTATTTGTCCCGGAATAACTGCTGGGCCTGTTGGCTGCTGTCTCTCCCCCTTGCCTACAGGTGGTTATTTGGAGCATTTTTAGATTGCAAAGATTAGACTTTGTTCCCAAAGCCTGGTTCTAGCAATACCACTGGTTGAAGATCAACTATCGTATTAACTTGTATTCCCAACCACAGGAATAAATGAAGTTGTAAAGAAGTATTATTCATGCTGTGAAATGTAAAAATAAAAAGGCAGTTTTGCATCAGAAATCTTTCTTTTCCCTAGCTTAACCCTCCACCTTGCAGGACCTCAATCCTACCTCCAAGAAGGGCCTACATCAGTGGTGGGTTTCAAATTTTTTTACTACCGATTCTGTGGGTGTGGCTTGGAGGGCGTGGCATCGCTTGGAGGGTGTGGCTTGGTGCGTGTGGCAGGGGAAGGATACTGTAAAATCTCCATTCCCTCCCCACTCCTGGTGAAAGTTACTGCAAAATCCCCATTTCCTCCCGATCAGCTGGGACTTGGGAGGCAGAAAATAGATGGGGGTAAGGCCAGTCAGAATTTTTACTACCGGTTGTCTGAACTACTCAAAATTTCCCCTACCAGTTTTCCAGAACTGGTCAGAACCTGCTAAAACGCACCTCTGGCCTACATCTGTTCCTCCTCAGAAACATGCTAATTCAAACCTGCTATTTTGTTCAGGCAGGGAGGCGGGAGATAAAACATGAGCTCAGCTTCCTTAGGAAAGCTTATTAGTTTGCCGCTTCGTGGTATGGAAACTTTTGCTTCAGCTAGCTAGCCCTTGTGACTGGAAAAAAAAAAAACCCAAATTAATTACAACAGAACAACTAGAGCTTTTTCAAAAGGGTTATTCAGGAGGCATTTTGCAAGGCAGCGGGAGGGAGTGCCACTGGACTTGGCTGCTTGCGATTTTCTTTTTCTTCCTTGTTTTGTTTTTTTAAAAACTAGATCTTTTTAAAGCAAGGTCATTGCAGAAGTCTGGATTTCAGCTGGAATTTCTCTTGCTCAGGGAATACATAAAAATGTCTGTAGAAGTGTGTGTGAGACATGAAGTGGGGGAGGAAAGAATACCAACTAAATTCAGATCTGTCAGCAACAACTCTGCAGACATGAGTGAGCAGAGAAAAGCAAAACAAACGCCTGTGTCTGGCTGCTTAGGGTTGTTTCCCTTACTTTAGTGTGATGCCTCTGTTCTGAAAACAATGCATTTATTTATTTTTTTGCTGCAGTGTAAGGGTTGTGTCCAGCTCACAAAGTATATTGAAATCAAACTGCACATTGAAAAAGCATTGACATCAGAGGAATATTGATTGATTGGTTGATTGGTTGATTGATTGGTTTGATTTATATGCCGCCCTTCTCCGGAGACTCAGGGAGGCTTACAATGCGTTAAGCAATAGCCTTCATACTTTTGTATATACCTGCTTAGTAGGGCTTTTGGGCCCCCCCAAGCGGTGTTCTTTTTTATACAAAGTCAGCTTATTGCCCCCACAATCTGGGTCCTCATTTTACCTACCTCGGAAGGATGGAAGGCTGAGTCAACCTTGAGCCTGGTGAGATTCGAACTTACAGTAATTGCAGGCAGCTGGCAGCTAAGTGCTATTTAACAGCGCTTTAGTCAACTGCTCCACCAGGATCCTGTACGTATGTACGAATATGTACATATGTGTGTCTTACTGATCCTAAAGAAAAACATCCACAAGTTTAAGACAAACCCCCACAAAAAGGAAATTAGACAGAACGTACTCATTTTCCGTTACCATATTCTCAATGAACTAAGATTATTCTTATCTTGGCAGCGGCAAGAACCTATGGACTCCTAACATTGATGAATTACAATTCCCAGCACCCCAATTTCCACTATGACTGGCAGTAATCACAGGGGTCAGTGGGAAGTTGTGGTTCAGTAGCATCAAGAAGCACTAGCACAGTGGTTCTCAACCTTCCTAATGCTGCGACCCTTTAATACAGTTCCTCATGTTGTGGTGACCCCCAACCATAAAATTATTCCTAAAACCATTGAAAATATGTGTTTTCCGATGGTCTTAGGCGACCCCTGTGAAAGGGTCGTTCGACCCCCAAAGGGGTCCCGACCCACAGGTTGAGAACCACTGCACTAGCAGAATGGTAAATACAGTTCACTTCCCTTAAGCACTCAGAGCAGAGATATACATGGGTTATATTATGTCATGCCTCAATATATGGTGCTTTGACTTATACACACACGCACACGCATGCACATGCACGCACGCACACACACACACACACACGCACCCTCTTGAAGATGAGGAGAGTTTTATACATTGTAGAGTTTATCCTGTGTGGCATTTTCCATTATGAACAGGCACCCTGTTACTAGTTTCATCCTTATTGGAAATCTTCAGATGTGGTTAGTCCATTATTATTCTATGAGGTTCAAACCCTCCTGGTAGTCACTGTAACTTCATCAAGACATCTGATGGGCCTATTTGCTAAGAATCCGATCCAACCCTACTGCATTCCTTTTTTGACTGAGGGCTTTTCTGTATAGTCCTGCAGTTGTATCACACTGAGAGCACATTACATTAAACTCATCCCCGTCACAACACAGAGGCTGCCTGCTTTCCTGCTATGCTTCAAAAGGAGTGTTTTCCAACTTATTCTAGCACAACCTGGTAGTGCTGCTTTGAGGTGCTCTGCTTCTACTTGATGTAGGTAATCTCTATGTTCCCGCTGGTGACTGTTCACACCTGCCAGTATGCTCGCTCCTCTCTGGTTGCTGTCCTTCATGGCCATTTTTGGGCAAGGGAAGGAACAGGCCCATGTAAAAACTAAAGCTCATGGGGCTTGGAGAGGCATGTCTCAGGCATGATATGGATCATTTCATACCTCTGCTAAGAGGTATTTTGAAGCACTGGTTGATTATTCCTATCTGCAGCTGCATATGATACAGTGGACTTTCAATCCTTGTAAATTAACAAGACTTCTGGTACTTTCCTGTTCTAGTCTAAGTGAATAAAAAACTCTGGTGTTTCCATCTTCTGCTGTTCCATTGGTGGACCTCTCAGATCAGCAGGCGTCATGGAAGAGGATGGAGTTCATACATGGAAGATCACGCAAAAGACCTATATGTGTGAATGGAAACACCACATCCTCAAAACCAAACTGTGGAAAGAAAATCAATTATTGCTTCCCTGGATGGATGGAAAGGGTAAAGCAGCAAGGGAATCTATCAGGTGCTATGGGAACAGACATCCAGCCAGCATCTTTGAAATCTGCATAGCATTTTTTAGAAGTTGGTTTCATTTCCAGCTGGTTTCAGCATGAGACACCAGTAGTTTAAGGCTGCTATACATTAACATCCCTAGTCAAAAGCTAGAATTAGCATCATCAACTATTAGCGCACAAATAGTTAGCTAGTTTCTGCTTATTTTACTCTATAGTGTTTTCAAAGTATGAGATCAAAGGCATGTATCCTGTGATTCATCACTTTTCACTGTAACTTACTTCCATATTCAAAGCGATTTTAACCTATTTATTTAGTGGATGGTACAGTCTTGAAAAGCAGGTAGTGGATATATAAAGAATTCAACTCCAGAACACTAATATTTATGTGCTTCAATTCTTTTAACATCAAGTCCCTTTATGGCTCTGGAAAAATCTGTTATAATTTGTATCATACTTTTCCAGGTGATTTTTCTATACTTACTCCCAGTGATTGTAAGAGACAGCCAGCACTCAATTGCAGGGTATAGTTCAGAAGTGGGTTTCATCAGGTTCTGACCAGTTCTAGAGAACCGGTAGTGGACATTTTGAGTAGTTCGGAGAACCAGTAGTAAAAATTCTATTCTCTGCCTCCCAAGTCCCAGACGATCGGAAGGAAACGGGGATTTTGCAGTAACTTTCCTCTGGATTGGGGAGGGAATGGAGATTTTACAGTATCCTTCCCCTGAAGTGGGGTGGGAATGGAGATTTTACAATATCCTTCCCCTGCCACGCCCATCATGCCACACCCACCAAGCCATACCACGCCCACCAAGCCACACCCACAGGACCGGTAGTAAAAAAATTTGAAACCCACCACTGATGTAGGCCCTTCTTGGAGCTAGTATATAGTTTATAGTTTAGTATAGTTTATGCAAAATGTTTTTAGTACCAGACTTTAGAATTCTGAAGATGGCATAAGCTGGTACTTCTCTGAGCGCTGAATAGACTTCTGGTATACAGAATTTACACTGATTTTTATGAGTACTCGAAAGCCACAGTCTAAAGTTCAACACAACATTTAGAATTAAAGAATGCCAACATTTGGCATTATTTTGGACATTAAACTGAACACAGCTGATGGTCCTACACAAAGGTCCACTCCTGGGTACTTCAGGTTTCTTTATTTTTTATTTGTGTAATTTAAGATGCCACACTGGGCAGCAGGTCATTTATTGCTTCAACTGTTGATTTGGAATTAAAAATCCTTGATGTGCTGTTCACCCCGACTGTTGCAGTTTTCTCTCTCCCTGTCCTTCAAACATACTTTAAAAATGAAAATAAATGTGGACCTTTAAAGGTCACTGCATTTCCCCTTCCTCTCAGAAGGCAGAATCCCAGCTGCCAGAGTAAATGTGCATATCATTCAGAGGCCTTTGTCTGCATGCAAATCAGGTAATGCTTTGTATGGACAGTGGCCTTTTTCAGTGTCTTGACTGCCTCTCTTAAAAAAACAACAACAACAAGCTAACAAGCCTTTCCAAGCTGTATTCAAAGGCTACAAATGTGGAAGGGTCTATACTGATGCCTTTGATTTAAACATGTTTCTACCTACATGCAAAAAGGATATGCAAAAAGGCCAACAGCCCTTAATGCAAAATCCTAACTGTAAGTCTAACATTCCTCTGCTTTTAAATAGAGTGTATGTTGTCCTTTCTTAGCCTACTGTACTTGCTTTGAATTTTGCAAGACAGCAGTGAGATGAATTTGTGGAACCTCCTTTTATGTTTTTGAATACTCACCACCCCGTTGAGTTGCAATTTGTTTTTTGTCTACAAAGAAAGAAGTTTTCTAGGGGCAGTCCATCCAGGAAAGGAAAGCATAATTCTACTGTATTTAGTTGTTTTTTTTTCCCAAATCTGAGAATAACATGTAGCTTAAGGAGTACAAGATGGCTGTCTTTTAACACCTGCTTCCTTTGTTCTCTCCAGAAGTGGCTACCTACAATAGCAGCCTGGCTCAATCTAATGAATGGACCAGTCTCCTCACTTCACTTCTTTTTAAGGCTATGAGGATTGGGGTTTGAAAGACATCTCAAGGACCACTAGATGGTAGCATAGAGCTACTGCCATCCAAGGATCCTCGAGATATTTTGGATGGAATCTTATGGCCCTAGATTTTTCAAATTTCAAAATTTTATTGTATCTGAAGAAAATCATATATATCTTCAAGGTGATATGTCACTTGGAAACTTGCAAATTGAAATGGCACCTCAAAGTCAAAGAGCAGGCTGTCACATCACCTTGCTGGATAACACGGAAGCTGAATTCCTTGTCAAAGCAGGTCTGCCTTTCCTCAAATTTCAACAAGGCAGAGAAAACTATTGGAAATTAATCAAGGAGATAACCAACCTAGAACTAAGGAGAAATTTCCTGACAGTTAGAAAAATTAATCAGTGGGAGGACTTGCCTCCAGAAGTTGAGAGTGCCCCAACACTGGAGGTTTATAAGAGGTTGGATAACCATTGGTCTGAAATGGTATAGGGTTTCCTGCCTGATCAGAAGGTTAGACTAGAAGACCTTCAAGGTCCCTTCCAACTCTGTTATTCTGTTAATACTCCTTCCAGAGGAAAAGTGATTCACCAAGGCAAAACACAAACACATTAACTTTACTTTCTGCCATCGTTACTAATGGGGATCAGCTCTGAATGACAACACAACCAAGAATTTATATTTTGGGGGAAGCAGGAGCAACCTTTCTTCTTAGTATTACAATAGCATTAGTTGTGATTCTGCAAACCAAAATGTTGTCCATCTAAAATGCTATTCTTGTGCATGGTCTGCTTTCAAGCAAGAAAAAAACAAACAGCCCGAAGAATTATTTACAGGAAACCAAAAGTGGCAAAAGGAAGTTGTGCATTGTAATATCAGAAACTAGAGAGGTGAGGTCTATTTTTAATCAGAAAACAAAGGCAATTTTTTAAAAACTATTGGTCAGAGCCACAAAGAGTTAGGTTGTACTTCCTAAAGTTATGAAAGCACTACAAAAGCACCTATCAAATTAACTGGGCACACTCAACTTTTGCTCTTTTTCTGATTACTGTATCTATAAATAAATTGGTGAAAACAATTTTGAAAATGCACAGCTATGGAAGGAATTGTATTTCTTTTCCTTTTTAACACTCCAGGAAGCTACCTCTGGTCCAGTGTTTTCAAAACTTGGCAATTTTAAGCCACTATTAACATAGCTAAGTTTGAAAAACACCAATCTTGGCCAATAATGCCATGCTCAGTAGCAGCAATTCTCCAGATGCTCAAGAGAAACCTATTTTCCATCACCTCCTGCCAGTCCCCCATTTAACTACAGCTTGACCCAAAGACCTTTTGCAGCAATCGAGTCATGTTTCACCACTGAGCTACATCCAACTCCTCTGTGCTAGCTGCTCTTGAGAAGGACGAGGAGAGACATCTTGAAGTGCCATGAATACTTCCCTCTCCACCTAATAAGCAAACAAGGAAACGCCCCTGCATCTCTTTTCATGCAGAAAAACAAATATGTTTTTTTCCATCCAGCAAAAGAAACAGCACCTCTAAATAGACATTGTTTGTAAAGTACCTTAGAAATGTTTCCTTGTCTCTTCTGCTCTTCAGTTGCCTTTTCTTTCCACCTTGAGTTTACATATCCCCCTCCCTCTCACTCTCTTTCTTCTTCATAGTGTGTCTGCATTCCAGTGACAGCACTCACCTTCTCCAAGACAGATGCTTCTGCCCCAGGAACCAACTTACACAGAATGTAAAATGCCCCAATAATTCTGAACTTCCTCAATGTCATTATGCAAATCTGCAGCTTCATCTCAGATAACAAGTGAAGGGCATTGGCTCAATTTCACTTTTACAGAATGCAATGCCTCCATTTCCAAACACAGTCTAAATTAACTGAGGGTTGAAGAGAATTTCCTAGATTCAGCTATCTAGGAAAACATATCTTCCGGCAAGGAGGAAGACAATTTTGGTTATAGACTATTCCATTTAAGTGAAAAGGGTGGAAGGT
Source organism: Pituophis catenifer annectens (assembly GCF_029215685.1). Taxonomy (NCBI): domain Eukaryota; kingdom Metazoa; phylum Chordata; class Lepidosauria; order Squamata; family Colubridae; genus Pituophis; species Pituophis catenifer. The sequence continues at coordinate 168,913,904 of NW_027256883.1, read as the reverse complement.
GTTTTATGTCCATACTGTTGATCTAAGCATTTCCATATTAGCAGTGCCAGTCCTTTAAAAGCAGCTTGAAATCAGTCTGTGATCGTCTTCATAGCCACAAACTGAGTTGTCATGGAATCTGGTGAGACAAAAATTTCCATATTTCCATTCCATGAAAAGAGAAATAAAACAAATTATGTACAGATTTTTCTGCCCTGAAAAAAGTGACTTATGATCTCTGCTCGCACTCACAACAGTTGCAGCATCCCCATGGTCACATGATTAAAATTTGGGCACTTGGCGACCAGTTTGAATTTAGGATAATTGCAGTATCTCAGGCAGTGGTGGGTTTCAAATTTTTTTACTATTGGTTCTGTGGGTGTGACTTGGTGGGCGTGGTATGGCTTGGTGGGCATGGCAGGGGAAGGATACTGTAAAATCTCCATTCCCTCCCCAATCCAGGGGAAGGTTACTGCAAAATCCCCATTTCCTCCCAATCAGCTGGGATTTGGGAGGCAGAGAATAGATGGGGGCGAGGCCAGTCAGAATTTTTACTACCGGTTCTCCAAACTACTCAAAATTTCCGCTACCAGTTCTCTAGAACTGGTCAGAACCTGCTGAAACCCACCTCTGATCTCAGGTCATGTAACTGCCGTTTCTGAGGTTCCCAGTCAACTTCTGGTAAGCAAAATAAATGTGGGAAACTGGGTTTATTTGATGACTGCTTGATTCACTCAACAACTCCAGTGATTTAACAATTGTGACAAGAAAGATCATAAAATTGAGTGTGACTCAATAAATGCCTTGCTTAGCAACATAAAGTATAGTCCCAATTGTGGTTATTAAGTCAATGTCCTTCTCCACTCCTTTAGCATTTGCTGCATTTGTTTATTCAAATGAAAATAAATTGACAAGCAATTCTTGTGAAAAGATAATAGAAAACTATTCAGCACTTTTTTATTGAATGACCTGCTTGGACATCTGAAATCTAGGATCTAGGACCGTGATGGTGAACCTATGGCACGGGTGCCACAGGTGGCACACAGAGCATATCAGTGGGCACCAGGGGTGGGTTCTAAATTTTTTTACTACCGGTTCTGTGGGTGTGGCTTATTTTGTGGGTGTGGCTTGATGGTCATGTGACAATTCTTTAGGATTTAGCAGAGGTACTGGTCTACCAGGCTTTTAACTGCTTACAGAGTTGTACCGATCTACCCATTTATTTTTTGCAGGCACTGGTCTACTCATTTATTTTTGCAGGCACTGGTCTACTCATTTGTTTTCTTTTAACACTGATCAGCTGTAGGGCGGCCTTTTGAAGCCCCGCGGCAAGAGTTTAAACAGTTTTTTTTCCTCTAGCCATCAGCTGGGACTCAGGAGGCAGTGATAGATTGGGGGTGGGGCCAAATAAAAGGTAAGAATAATGCGGGGGGTGGGGGGGCATGGGGGGCAGGGGGCGGCGGGGCAGCAAAAGATTGGGGGTGGGGCCAAATAAAAAGTAAGAATAATGCAGGGGGACGGGGGGGCAGAACCGGTTCGGTGACGTCATAACGTCACCGCTACCGGCTCGGGAGAACCGGGCCGAACCGGGAGGAACCCACCACTGGTGGGCACGCGAGCATTGCTGTAGCTCAGCTGGTTCCAAACTAGAGCCCAGGCCTTATGTGAGGTATCCCTAGTCACATCACAACTCATAATCGTCTTAGGGTTTTGATATAGAAGGCCTCTTGTCTTGATGACATCTCACTGTGTCTCACTTGTGACTTGTAAAAACATGTGGCGTAATGAAATAGTTGTTCAACAGCTTTCAAAGGTCCTGTCCTTTGAAGGTTTGCTAAGTAAACAATCCAGCATCTGATAGAAGCATTGTGAGACATTGTCACTTGGGTATTTAGAGCGGGTTTTGCATGAATTTTAAAACTTCAAAAAAATTGTTCTATTTCCATGTTGGCAAGTCTGATAGAAGCCATGGGGGAAGGTCTGACATATTTCAATGAATGCATACATTGAATTAATCCTTTCAGCTGAAATCAAGAAGCGTAGCTGCATTTTAACTGACCTAACAGATACACTGTGGGTTCCTTGCATGGCTTCTAGATAGTCGTTTCTTGGTTTCTGTGCTTCAGAATGATTGCATTTGTCCTATGCTACTCAGACAAGCTGCTTATATGAGATAATTCAAATGCATAATTTAAAACAGATATGACTCAGAAGCAGGACTTATATTGGAGTCCTTAGACAAATAGCAGCAGACAAATACATTCTGCCTGCCCTCCCTTCCCATTTTATCAGTTTGCCCAGAATAGGGCAATTAAATAAGTTGTGATGATTTACTGATTTTCATCATATCAATTTAGTGAATTAATTCGCACAGTACAAGGAAACAGTATAAACAGCTTCTGCATAGCAGCATAGCAAACCTATTCAACAATAACTAATCTATTGCATTCAGTGGAGGTTACAGATAAATGAGTAATATAATTGCAGCCTAAAACACCTGCTTCTTCCTTATATTACCTGCTAGGACCACCATTTTTCCAAGCCCACTCAAATTTAACTGTGGCATAAATTTTTGCCTACAAAATGCTTTTTCTCTGCTGTTATCACGATGTTGTCTTCAGCTTGTCTTCAGACCATGAGTAAGGCCAGTTTATGTTGGCCTTAGATCAGGAGTGAAATGTAAAATTCACTGTAATGTAAAATCAGTTCTGTGGGTGAGGCTTGGTGATGGTGGGTAATGTGACTGGGTGGGTGTGGCCAACTTTTTTTTTTAAACTTTTCTAATGCTTTGAAAAGCCTCTGCCGATCAGGCAACTTAGCTGGGATCGTTAGAGAGGCTTTTTTAAAAATTCCTCTCTGCCATCAGGCAACTCAGCTGGGATCGTCAGAGAGGATTTTTAAAAAATACCTCTCTACCATCAGGCAACTCAGTTGGGATCGTCAGAGACTTTTCAAAGCATTTTTTTTAACCACCTCTTCGGCCAAGAGGATGCAGAAAAAAATGCTTTGAAAAGCCTCTGACGATCCCAGCTGAGCCGCGCGATCATCAGAGGCTTTTTTTTTTTACTTTTAAAAGCATTTTTTCGTCGGAAGAGGAATGTAGAATGTAGAAAAAATGTTTTTTAAAAGTTTTTTAAAAAGCCTCTGATGATCATGTGGATCAGCTGGCCATGGTGTGGGGGGGTTGGGTGCAGGGATTTTTGCTACCGGTTCTCCGAACCACCCTCGCCATCCTACCGGATCTGGTGATCCAGTCCAATCCAGGAGCATTTCACCCCTGCCTTAGATGATGTACAAAGTACAGGTAGTCCTCAACTTGCAACAGTTCATTTAGTGACCATTCAAAGTTACAACAGCACTGAAAAAAGTGACTTATGACCATTTTTCACACTTACAACTTTTGTAGCATCCCCATCATCAGGTGATCAAAATTCAGATGCTTGGCAAGTAGTTCATACTTATGACCATTGCTGTGTCCCAAGGTCATGTGATCCCCTTTTGCAACCTTTTGACAAGCAAAATTAATGGGGGAGCCAGATTCACTTAACAACCGTGTTACTAACTTATCAATTGCAGTGATTCACTTAACAACTGTGGCAATAAAGATCGTAAAATGGAGCAAAACTCACTTAACAAATGTCTCACTTAACAACAGATATGTTGGCCTTAATTGTTGTCATAGGTCAAAGACCACCTGTAGTTCTCTATTTAGGACCACAACTGGAACCAGAATTTCCATTATTAAGCAAAGTGGTACCTGATTTTATCTTTTTCCCACAGTTGTTAAGTAAAACACTGTAACTGTTAAGTGACTCACATGGTCATGAAGTGAATTCAAATTCCCACATTGACTTTGCATGCTGGAAAGCCTGCTGGGAAGGTTGCGAAAAGTGAGGACAACCTATAATTCAGTGGTGGGTTCTTCCCGGTTCTGCCCGGTTCCGCCAAGCCGGTAGCGGTGACGATATGAGGTCACCGAACCGGTTCTGCCCCCCACCCCCCCTGCATTATTCTTACCTTTTATTTGGCCTCACCGCCAATCTATTGCTGTCTCCTGAGTCCCAGCTGATCGGCTAGAGGGAAAAAAAACTGTTTAAACTCTTGCCGCGCGAATTCAAAGGGCCGCCCTACAGCTGATCAGTGTTAAAAGAAAACAAATGAGTAGACCGGTGCCTGCAAAAATAAATGGGTAGACCAGTGCCAGCAAAAATAAATGGGTAGACTGGTGCCTGCAAAAATAAATTGATAGACCAGTGCCTCCAAAAACAAATGAGTAGACCAGTACAGCTCTGCAAGCAGTTAAAAGCCTGGTAGACCAGTACATCTGCTAATTCCTAAAGAATTGTCACATGACCATCAAGCCACGCCCACAAAATAAGCCACGCCTACAGAACCAGTAGTAAAAAAATTTAGAACCCACCCCTGCTATAATTCATTTAGTAGGCTGACTGGGTAGATTTTACTTTGAATTAGGTATATGTATGTGATTGTTGCCTTCTCTTGTGCTCTTTGTATTTCCGTCCCGGCAGTGCTATCAAGTCACATAAACAGGCTTGAATGGGATCAGCGTAAGCAGTTCTGAAATCAGAGTATATGTGCGGGCACTTCCAAACTGTCACTACTTCCTTGTACTATTTCCTGATTTCTTAGAAACAATTTGAAACTGATGCTTCCCCAATTGCCATTTCTGCTAATCTTGAAATAGAAAGAACAGTGCTGTGAACCAGGAGGCAGACTGAAGCAAAGTTCCTGCCAATGGGGAATTCCTGCTAATAAGTTCTACAGGATTAGAGAGAAAACAACATTTCAGGAACAACATTCCTGAAACATCACACATGGTTATACACTGATTTTGTTCTTTGCCACATTGTGAGATTAAGCAGGTCCAGAACTTGTTCTCAATTACAGCAAAGGCCGTGTATGGAAATACCCTGTGAATGTGGGATATATTGTTAACAGAGCAGAAGATACCTATAGGTCTAGATGAAACACTTTTCTTATGAAATTGTGTCTTAAAAGACAATGTGCATTCTACCTAACCATGAACCGAAATTGGAAGAATCAGAAGAAGGGAGGGCTAAGTGTTCTTAGTCATCAAAGATGATTTCACTGGTGATTTGTAATATCACATTCACTATGTGAATCCATTATTTTCTCTTCTATAAGTAGGTGGGTGCCATTAATTTCTATGGTTGAAAAATGCATTTGTTATATACACAGACCAAACAGAGAGGCACTTCTCTCATTTGAGATCTTTGCAATGCAGAATTTCTCCCTTTTAGCCAAACCACCCATCATAGTGACAGAGCTTTTGTGGGCAATACAGAATGATGAATAGCTAATGCTAAACTAGTGGCACCGAAACCAAGGAAAAGAGACTGAAATCAGGTTGTTTCACAGCTATCATAAGGCTGATGTAGCTCCTACAATGGAAAACAAAAGCCTAATATAGTGTTCTGCCCCAGCTACGGATCCCAAAGAATGCAGCACACACAAACTCCGAACAAAACTCAGTTTACTTCAAAACACAGTCTTTTGCAAATGCAGGCTGTTAATAAAACGTTCTTAACAACCTGCCAGAAATTCCACAGATAAGATAGAGTCTTAGTAGAGTTGGCAGAAAGCCCAGAAGCACTGTTTGCAGAGAAAATCCAAACTCAATGATCAGCGAACGAACGAATGTTGTTTCCTGCAGCTTTTTACAAGCTGTGTGCAAACTTAATTAGGTTAAGGGAGTGGCCAATTAGCCCCAAGCCTTACTCTCGAGGAGAGTACTCCTCCTGAATAACCACTTCTGCCTTTTGGCAGCTCTGCATGCCCATGCATTGAGAAGAGGCTCCTCCACTTCATCCTCTTCACTTAAAGGAGCCTCTGGAGGTTCTGAAGGCCCTGGTTGAATCCCTGCCTCTGGCACCACATCTTCTTCAGCGTCCTCGCTGTCTGACTCGAACGCTGGCTGCACAGGCTGCTGGCGCGACACCACACCAGCCTCCTCCTCATCAGGGTCAGCAACAATCCATGCAGGCAGCTGGCGGGCCACAAGGATCTGACTGGGAAAAAGCAAAACATGGAGTAGAAACTTCACAATTGCAAAAAAACATATTTTTTTGCTAGGATTTACAGGAATTGAATGAGGCAGTTCTGCAGCCAACAACAAAAAAACTGTAGGGTATAAGAGTCTCTGAAATTAACAAATAGATAACATTTCAAATGTGTTGGGGTTTAAGTAGATAAACAGTGACAAACTTACAGAGATGGGAAGATGGGAAAATATGTAGTAATACCAGGAAAAAACATACTATCATGTTTGTTCATTGATTTAGCTTTTCTGATCTTCTGCTCCTGCCCTCTTGCTCATTATTTGTTTTCTAAGCATGTGGCGTTAATGAAGACTGTGCTTTCTCAAGGAATCAGCTGCATTCAAGAGAAAAAAAAAGATTACTTCTGTATTTGCTGCCACAGTCCTGTCTGTAATATTCTCTGTTGTCTTGGGCCTGGTAGCTACACGTAAATATTAAACAGCACTGCAGATAAGATGATTCCTTAAGGCCTCTCACAGCAAGGCCTCTTTCTCATGGTCATGTTAATGGGCATTCCTCTGGTCGTTGAGTCTGCAGAAAAAATATACCAGCACAATTTGCACCGTCCTGACAACTGAGCAATAATTTTCCTCATTAATGAGCCTTGGAACTGGTTCTGTCCACGCAACTTTATTATGAGATAATTTAAAGCAGCAATTGATAGGTTCCCCTGACTTCATTTTCCCCTCACACCCAATATATGCAGATAGTGGAAAACACACTGTCCTTAAACTATGATGCAGTGGCCTTAGGTGAGTTTGTCAGGTGCCTGAAACAAATGCTCTGTGCAAATGACAAATCACCAGAGCAGGGGGATTCTATGCTGGAAACCTGTTACTTGGGCTATTTCTAAATGCAGATCTTCTGGAAATCCAGTAGATCTTTGTCCAAAAATTGCCTAGTTAACAGATCAGGGGAACAGGAGGGATATGGGATAAAACAAAAGATACATGTACAGCACAATGAGAGAACATGTTCCTGCTTCATCCCAGTGCATCCTCCACCCATCCAATCTAGCACTTGGACTATTTTGTAACAGTGTTTAATTATCAGACTTCCTGTCATTTGGGCTAGAAGGGAAATTGACAAAGATCTTGTCCAGCCTACCTACCAAATATCCCAGTTTGGTAAGTGGTGCAAGGGAAGAGGAATGCTGGCAGCAAATGGCCACAAATCAGCAGCATTCAGAAATATTTAATGGAACATGTGAAGCATTGTTAGTCTAGATCAGAGGTGTCAAACTCACGGCCTGCAGGCCGGATGCATCACGTGTTGGCCACATCCACACCTGGTTTAGCAAAGGGGGAGGGAAGTCATGTCATGTGACACCACTGTGACGATGTGAGTTTGACACCCCTGGTGTAGATGAAAAGACATTGCCCCCCTTCAAAGTAATAGAAGCAGTAGAAAGCACTGTCATGGAAAATCTCTAGCAGAACTAATAGAAAAACTTTGGTGTATTCATTTGTGATAGAACTAGAAATATATTTCTTTCTCAGTTTAAATAAATCAGTACGGTCCACTCCTTTTTTTTAACGGATGGATCTACCAGACTTTTGAAAAGTAACTGACATTACATTTTGAATAATGTTAATCATTTTAATTGGCCAATAGGAGCTTAGGAGAGGTGTGTCCTGACTGCATCATCACCAAGATGAAGAATGAAGCGTTGTAGATCATTCCTGTGCCAAGACTACTTTAAATTGGAACAGCTAAAGACAAATTCAGGTTGCCTTCTTAGGGCTAGTCCAGAAGGACCAAGGGGGAAAACCAGGGGTGGGTTCTAAATTTTTTTACTACCGGTTCTGTGGGCGTGGCTTATTTTGTGGCATAGCTTGGTGGGGGCGGTAATGTGACTGGGTGGGCATGGCCAACTTTTTTTTAAACTTTTAAAAGCATTTTTTCTACAACTTTAAGAGGTTGCAGAAAAAAATGCTTTTAGAAGCCTCTGATGATCAGGCAACTCAGCTGGGATCGCCAGAGGCTTTTAAAGGCATTTTTTTTCCTACAACCTCTTTGGCTGAAGAGGTTGTAGAAAAAATGCTTTTAAAAGTAAAAAAAAAAAGGCTCTGATGAGGTGGGCGGGGTAAGTGAGTGGCGACCGGGCCGGGGACCGGTTCGGGGGCATGGCCAGCTAATGCTATTACTGGTTCTCCGAACTACTACAAATTTTTACTACTGGTTCTTGCGAACCGGTGTGAACCGGGAGCAACCCACCACTGGGGAAAACATTACTAACACTGTTACAGATAAAGAAAACTTAAGTCTCTCTCACATTTGTGCTGGGGATAAAATTAATGCCATGGAGATGCAACAGGAAAAAAAAGTCACCTGAATATCTTTGTGTCATGGTTAAGTGGAAATGGGTTTAGGGAAGGACCTCACAGAAGTTTGGTTGTTGTGGTTCGTTAACTGATTCCATTCAATAACCAGATTGGAACCCAGACTGAAACAGATCTAGACCGGGGTGAAATCCAGCAGGTTCTAACAGGTTCTGGAGAACCAGTAGCGGACATTTTGAGTAGTTCGGAGAACCGGCAAATACCACCTCTGGCTGGTCCCAGAGTGGGGTGGGAATGGAGATTTTGCAATATCCTTCCCCTGCCATGCCCACCAAGCCACGCCCACAGAACCAGTAGGGAAAAATTTTGAATTTCACCACTGATCTAGACAATCCTCCAAGATAGCTGTAACAGAGTTGCCATTATGTCAGGCACGTTTGTATTTTTTCTGCACCATTCACATAGCCTTTTGTCAGGGAGAACTTAATCCATCATTACTGAAGGGCTGCCATGTTGGAACAGCAACGTGGTCTAAGATTTGGCATCCAGAATAGCATTTAAGGAGGCCAACAGTCAAAGCATATAACTAAAACTCCCTTTCCAGGGAGATGTAACCTGTATATTAATCTGGAAAGTTTGGTGTTAGTCCAGGCTCCTAGAACAAAGGAAAAATAAAACCTTTTTGGAAGTGGGTTGATATCTAGTAGTAGGTGGGGCTCTAATGAATCAGCTTCTGCTTTAATTTCAAACCATTGCTACTCCTGCCAGAAGCAATAAAAAGGCTATGATTCAGCTTGGTGGGGGTCTAATCTGACCTATAGGTTTACCACCTCTGATTCCCTTTGGGACACCAGGCAATTTTCCACCACATGCTGTTGAGCTGATTAATACTATGTAAAACTTAATGTGTTCTTTTAATAAAGACCATGTGGGTAGGTAAGAAAACAGTACACATCGCCAAGGATTAATGTCAAAGTAAAATGTTATCGAAGATTAGTCTGGGTGCCTATGGATCAAAGCATAAATCACTGAACTCATGCAATGGGAGACAGCCCTGGGAGAAGGTAAAAAAGAGAAGTATCAACAAAAACACACACCCAAAAATGAATAAAAATAGCATGAAACACTCAGCTGACCTTGAAGAACCTGTCACTCTGACTTAATTTAACCTATTTTACAGAACTGTTGTGACCAAAGACAGCATATTGAAGGGCTCATGGATGCCACTTGAACTAAAAGAAAGGCAGAAGAGACATGGACATCTTCAGGGGTTGCTGCAGTCACAAAGCTGTGTGTCACCACTGAAAACCTGCAGCCCTTCCATGCACATCTGGGTAGAATGGGCTTCAGGTGTGAAGAGACAGTTTGGGTTGAAGAGACAGTATACACGTTTGAGCCTCTGTTCCTTCCTTGTACTAAATGAACTCTTATGCTTGAATGATGTCAGAAGAGGATACAGTATATGTTTATTTCTCTACTTCTGCTCTTTGTTTCCTTCTTTCAGAATGAGGCTTAGCACACCTTAAACAGATATAATCCAAACCATTTTAAAGTAATAGCTATTTCCTTGCCACAGTCATTGAGAACACGTCTGCTGCCTGTTTATTTGTTTATTTGTTTATTTATTTATTTATTTATTTATTTATTTATTTATTTATTTATTTATTTATTTATTTGTTCAATTTATATGCCGCCCTTCTCCGGAGACTCAGGGCAGCTTACAATGCGTTAAGCAATAGCCTTCATACTTTTGTATATATCTGCTTAGTAGGGCTTTCAGCCCCCCCTAAGCAGTGTTCTTTTTATACAAAGTCAGCTTATTGCCCCCACAATCCGGGTCCTCATTTTACCTACCTTGAAAGGATGGAAGGCTGAGTCAACCTTGAGCCTGGTGAGATTTGAACTTGCAGTAATTGCAGGCAGCTGGTGTTACTTAACAGCACTTTAGTCTGCTGCGCCACCAAGGCTCTTGGTAAAACTTCTCTGTTTTTGGAGAAGTGGGCATTTACACGTAACTTTTTGTATATAGTGCATCAACTTGCTCCTGTGCCCTTCAGGAGTAAATGCTGCAATGAGAGAACTAGTTGTTGGCATGGCTGCAGATGTTTCCATTCTCCAGAGCAAGGAGCTAATATAGTCTCTCTGGAATACTCTATCATTAATCATAGGTTTTCCAGCCCCATTTTCCTATGCTGTGATTGCCAGCAGATGGCAAGGGTCATCCTGGGGGAAAAAAAATTCCCCTAGCAATCACTCAAGCAGAGTAAGTGCAGTTATGTTGTTCTTGACAGCCTTTCTCCTCATCTAGCCTTTCCTGACTTCCATCTATTCTGTTTTATCTTGCAGAGAGACTGTACACAGGAACTCCCCATATCCTGCATCTGATAGAATTCATGAAAATGCTCCAGAGGTTTCCTCTTTAAAAAAAAAAAAGATATTTAGCAAGTTCTGCCCTGCACTGGAGCTGCTTCCATGTGTCACAGCAGTATTTTTCTAAAATATAATCTGTTGATGTTCCATAGATATATACCATAAAAAGACAAGCTGTGCTTCACAATGTATTGGGGAGAGTTCCTCTGCATTGTCTGCAGTATCTGGTGAGATCTTAGCAATGGAAGAATGACTTTGGCACTGCTGAATAACTGGAAAGGGTCACTGGGTACCATTGGAAACAGCTGAATCTGGAAGTTAGTCCCAGTGAAAAAGGCTGGAATGGCCCAGAATGTCTACATAAGCCTCTGGCCTTAAATAAAGGCCTTCCATGTGCTCAGTTGGGCTGCCAAACTTTCTAACTCCCCTGTCTTCTTTGTTGATACATGTATGCTCAAGTTTGTATGCAGTTTCAGATTCATTTTTATGGATTTTACAAGGGTTTGGTGCCTTGAGCTGGAGCCATGGGCAAAGAATTAAGCATTACATCCTCTGAAGCCCAGGGTGAGCTCCTTAAAGGGACACCAGCTCCAAGCCAACTTTGTGCTTCTGGATATTCCTTTCTCCACTTGGCAGGACAAAACAGTAGAAGCAGTTGCATGGACTGTCATTTTCAGACATAGGCAGCAGTCTGGCTGGCTGGTTATAGAGCAGACTCGTGCCCTATAATATGCTGTCCAATAAATCCGTTACCTATCCGGCCATGACCTCATCTCAAAATAATATTCTGGTTCTTCTATTTCTGCTTTTTCCTTCCACCCTCTCACTTTTGCTCCGTTAATGCTGTTGGTACAGACATGAGGCAAATACCTTAAACTGTGGGAGTAGTTTAAGAAGAGCCAATTTTTTTAAATACCCAGGACCAGTGCAATCACAACTTAGCAGAGCTGGCTTTCTTTGATCATTTGCTTGCTCAGTGGAATTGTCTGTCTGTGCACTTTTAAAGTTCAAAGGGTCATTCTTCCGTTTCTCTGCATCTGGCTTTTCTTAAAAGCAACCAATTTTTTTCTTTACCACCACAGCAGTACCGGTTGTAACATCATTCTTTCTCAATATTCTTAACTGGGTGCCCATAAAAATGCTTGCCATGATTGGCAAGGCCAAAAATATTTACTGAAAGGCAATTGTTTGAGGTTCCCACTAGCTCCTCTAGCTCCCAGATATTCTTGATCATCCTTGTATGTTTTTGAGGTTTTTTTTTGGGAGGGGTACACTTTTAAATAATATGTATTTATTTATTTATTTATTTATTTATTTATTTATTTATTTATTTATTTATTTATTTATTTATTTATTTATTTATTTATCAAATTTCTATACCGCCCTATCCTGAAGGACTCAGGGCAGTGAACAGCCAAGATAAAATACAGATAATACAAATATTAAAAATCCCTTAAAATTATTAAATATTTTGGCCGAAACACAGATTAAAACACCCAATTTATAAAATCACGAATTAAAAATTTAAAAGAGGAGAGTTAGGCCAGGCCAGCCTGCTGAAATAAAAAAGTTTTGAGAGCATGACGAAACGTGTGCAGGTCCGGGATCCTCCGTATCTCTGGGGGGAGCTCGTTCCAGATGGTAGGTGCCCCCCCCCAGAGAAGGCTCTCCCCCTGGGGGCCGCCAGTTGACACTGTTTGGCCGACGGCACCCTGAGGAGCTCCTCTCTATGGGAGCGTACTGATCGGTGAGAGGCTATTGGTAGCAGAAGTCTACCTTCTGTATGTAGGGCTACTGTAGAATCCGGATTCATTTTTAAAAAATAAAGATTATGCTTCTGGGTTTCAGTTTTGCTTAGAAGCATCTTATATTCCTGTTTTCTCATATCATCATCATCATCATTATCAGATGGAAGAGGCCACTTGGTAGGTATCATGGGTGAAATGTTCATAGGTATGCATGGGTAGCACGAGTCACGCTGCAATCCCATAAATTTCAGCTGAAAGTTGAAAGTGTTTTTTATCTCTTTGTGATGAGAAGCAAGAGGAGAGTGTGATGAAAGGAAGACATATGCATGCAACTGTTGCTTATTTTCCTGAAGAAAACCATTATTTGTTTGGCTCTACCTGATAATATCATCTATTTAGGCATATCGTTGAGATAAAATTATCAATCTTCAAATCCTAGACTGCAGAAGATGCATTTCCATTAAACTACTTATTACACCCTGGGATCCTTTAAATGGGTTTTATTGTTGTACCTGGCAGCCTGTGACAGATAATAGATAGCAATTTGGTTTTTAAAGGGTAAGTTTTCTTCTGTGAGAATTTTGTTCAAAAACAATGTGACTCCTGGACTCTGAGCAAAATGCTCTACCAATTACCATTTTTAATTAAAATGTTGGTGAGTTATAGAGTCACCTTGCAAATATTGAGAAACCTTCCTAGAGTGTCAAATAATTCAAAAGATATATGACTCTACTTCCTTTTAGGAACTAAGGTAGAGGACCTGGTCTTTAGGAAACACCTTTCATTGTTTCCAACTATTCATCCTCTGTCCTGTGTTCCAGTTTAGCGTTCATGCACATACACCCCTTTAAAGTATTAACTGACATAAGCTAGATTCAATTATCTACATTTTGGGCAACCAATGGTACACAGGTTACAAAAATCACTCAGTTCAATGAAATCATTGACATACCTGTAATCTGTGTAGATTCATGTATATCATTCAATTAGCTAAAGTTATGCTTCTAAGAAATGCATTCATTTGACAATAAATTTGAATAATTCAAATTGTTAATACTAACTATCTGAGTGACATGAACCATACAGTTGGAAGAGGCCTTTTAGCCTATTGAGTCCAATCTGATCCCTACTTCTACTTTCTGCAGAAATCCAAATTAAAACCTGCCAGGCAGTTGACTAGTCAATAAAAGGTAGGTAATTGGTTCTTCTGTCAAGTTGCTCTTACTAAGTTTTTTCTAACATTTTAGAGGAATCTACCTTTCTGTAATTTAAAGACATTATTCCGTCTCCTGCACTCTGGAGTGATACAGATCTAGACCTTTTTTCTGTGTGATCTCTTCTCTGAAGAATGTTATCAGTCATCTTTTTTCAAGCCTAAACAATCATAGCTCCTTCAATTTCTTTAATTACTATTTAGTTACTAGTTCCTTGACCATCTTGCTGCCTTTTTCCTAATTTTTCCCGATACGGTTTATCTTTTTTAAATAGGGTTCCCAGTAATGGAAATAATAGCTGAGGTGAGGTCTGGCCAAATCAAAATAAAATAGATTGATGACTTCTTCTGTTTGGATCAACAGAAATACTATTTTCAATCTAAAAAATTATTTATCTTAAAACAGGTGTAGTATATTGCTGATTCAACCCAAGCTCTTTTTCACAAATAATTCAACCCTCCTCCATTCTCCATCTATATATTTGGTTTTTATTTCCTAAAAGATTTAGTGTTTGTCTCTGCAAATAGTTTAGCCATTGTTTGACTCACCAGTATGCACATCTGTCATTTTTAATTCTAAAACTGCGAGCAAGCTAAATTCATCGTAGAACTGCAGGATTATATACATCTTTCTTTTTTTAATACTACATCTATCTTCATCTTGAGCTGATAAAGTGCTACAGATACAGTATATACACATTAATTTTTAAACTCTAAACTTTAAACTCCAATGCATTATCTATTTATTTATAATGCAGCCTGTAACTAAGCCTTAGCAAATAAAAATTGAAGCAATTGCATATTGTTTTCTTGTTCTTATTTTCTCATTCTCATTTTTTTCCTTCCCTGATCTTTCTTTCACATGGGAAGGGGCTTCAATCATGCATAAGCAGATGCCATCTTGACATTCACACTCCATAGATCCCCTGCTTCAAAGAGAGGTTACTTGTGGTCCAGAGGTGGTATTCAGCAGGTTCTGACCTGTTCTGGAAAACCGGTAAATACCACCTCTGACTGGCCCCACCCCCATCTATTCTCTGCCTCTCGAGTCCCAGCTGAGGAAATGGGGATTTTGCAGTGACCTTCCCCTGCCATGCCCACCAAGCCACACCTACTAAGCCATGCCATGCCCACCAAGCCATGCCCGCATAACTGGTAGTAAAATTTTTTGAATCCCACCACTGTTGTGGTCCCTGGGCCACAGAGTTCCTTGGGCACACTTTTGCTACTCCAAGACAGCACCACATCTCCCTGCCAAGCTTTAACAGAAAACCAGTCATCCAGGAGACCACATAAGAAACTAGTCAGGTGCAATAAACTTCTGTAAAGCCTAACACAAGATTTGATGTATTTATTTCCCCAATGGGTTTTAATTCGAATTGTTTTAAATTTGGGCCAAAGTATGTAATTCTTTTAATAATTTTAAATTTTGTATTGGGATGTGTTTTAGTTCTGGCTGTGCACCGCCATGAGTCCACTAGGAGAAGGGCGGTATACAAATTGAATAAAATAAAATAAAATAAAATAAAATTATCTCATCCAAACCCTCAGAGGACCCTAACTTTTATCCCCATGTTCTAGTGATAGCCTGTAGGCTTTGGAGGTTGCAAAAAAAATTAGGGTTCCAGACCTCCACTTTCCAACACAGGAAAGTTACCAGTCTCTGCTGCTGCAAAAAAGAGGGAGAGGGAGAGAAAATATATATATTTTTGAAAGACAGGCTGCTTTGAAGAACTAGTCCCCTGGACATTTTAGGATTCCCTTTCATGTAAACAAGTGTAAGATTGCACTGAAGCTTACTTAAATTACAGTAATCAAACTGCTGACTTCAGAGAACTTATCTTAGTGTCTATGGAATTAGCTGACACAGCCAACTTCACCAATGCAATAGGAGATACTCGTTTTCTGCCAATTTAGCGCGGATGAAAATATTTATAATTATAGCTAAGTGTTCAAAATAAAACTTTGTTATAAATGCAGCCTTCAAAATCAGCATGAGACAAAATTAAATTCTCGTAATTCAAAATTACTAGATTGTGGCGGCATGTTAGGACTATTTGAATTTTCTAAAGCATTCTGTGATGCTATAAACGTTAATTTATATCAAACATAAAGATCTTGCTGATTTTATATGGCTACATGGCAACAATTCGCAGTGGAGCAGGAGCTAGCATAGAGAGAAAAAAAAATAAATTGTGTGAATTCACTCCTAATTCCATTAGTCAAACTTGCTTTTCTATTAAATGGTAATATGCTTTAAAGTAGACCTGGAAAGTTGCAACTTGGACATAAGTGAATGCTTGCACACTGTCAAGAAAGAGGAAATGCATTCCAGAGAAGGAGAAGGGGATTGGGAGGTTAGTGGTATCAAAAATACATAAAATCTAGTTTACTTATTTTCTTGGGTTGTTATGACGAGGTATGTACTTTTGAATCACAACAAAGGGGATTTTTTTAAATGAGGTTTTTTATGTGTTTGCTTTTAGGAACAATATCCCTTGTACAAACAAGACAAGGGTTTTTGTTTTTTTTTGGAAACATTCATTTTCACTAACTAACTGGTCCTCTAGAATTGCTAAAGGGGGTTTACGGACCTGCTATTACTCCATATTCATTCTAATGCCAGGATACAATGACTTCAGTAGACAATGAAATCTAGAAAGATATTGCTGAGAAGATGCTGCTGTAAGGGCTGTTTGTTCTTGGTTATTATCCAGGCAATTGGCTCTTGGAGAAGAGGAAGGACCTAAGGTTCATCTTATTGTATGATGTGGGAAAAATAACTTTGTGGCCAAATTAATCCATATACTGCTTAAAAGTATATGTGAATCCTTTTGAATTTTCAATATTTTTTTGCATAACTATGAACATGATCTGTTCTCCACCCAAGTCCTAGATAAACATTATATGTAAACGTTCACAGACTTGTAATCACCAGTGGATGAGAGATAAAGAAACCAATGAAGGAGGAGCCAGTGCTTCCTCTGAGAATGTGTTTTCATAGGCCAACATTGATTTGAATACAGCTTGGATGTAGTGTATCTGCTCCCTCTACTGGACAACTCCAATGCAGCAAAGGCTCCTATGTTCAAAGGCTTCTGTGTTCAAAGCCATAGTTTTATTTACTCAAGGAAGGAGCATAAGAAGTTGCTTCCTACTCTCCAGGACAGAAACTCTGGCAGTTAAGCCCAAAATTGCACCATGGACAAAACTTTTCAGAGTCCAGGGATAGGTTCTACTTACCTTTACTACCGGTTCGCAATGGGATCGCATGCACAGATTGCCAATGATGACATCCGTGGCAGTGGGCGGGGCCTCCCACTGGTTTTACTACTGGTTCTTCCAAGCTGGTCCAAACCGGGGGCAACCCACCACTGCCCCCCACCCAAATACCCTTCTACTTGGTCTCATGAAAAGGACTTTGCAGAGAAAGAGCCTTGAATGAGCTCCACCGAGCTTTAGTCCTTCCCATTCATTTCCACAAAAATAGGACAGGTCATACTTTATTTTTAAATAGCAGTGCTAGTGATGACAATTTATGACAGAAAGGGAAAGATGCTTGTGAGGTATTCTTGTCTCACATAGCAAAATAACTTATGTACCGTGGATCTTGATTTGAGAGGGAAGCAGTAGCACAATCATCAACAAATTCTGGACTTGACCTAAAAATAGCAGGACTTCAGTCTGTACACAAATATGTTGCCTTAACTATATAACAGCGGCACATACACACACACACATTCAAGAGAAAGACAACAAGTACATGGGAGTGTCTGAAAACAGGTAAATACGATAACAGTTAGAGATCTCTTCCCTCTGATAGGTCCTAAATGGTACATTTTTGATGTAACTGTTCTTCTCTTCTGCTTATGTGGTTTTGCATGATACTCCCTTGCATGCCATATATTGTCACTATGTAACAAAGGTTGAAGCAGCCAACTTTTCTTGATCATTATAAGTGAAGTAGTACAAAAATAAAGCAGTTTCAAAGATGGATGTTCAGATTTGAAGGTTTGTAGCCAGCGAGACCTCTACCATCAAACCAGGTGATTGTTTCCCTTCTTTAACTGTGTCATCAAGACTTATTTCTTATTCAGCAAAAACCTGTTCTTCCTTTCTTTAAGTTGATTAGCTTTGTTTTCTGTAAAAAGGGCATATTTTGTAACTTGTGCCATTAAATTCATGATTCCATGTTGGAGGACCAATACTTTAAATCCATTGCAGCTTCATGTGTGGGCATGTACTGTGGCAATCACTAATTTCTTTTTGAAGATATGAGCACTGAAATGAGCCTGGCCTTGATTTTCTCCCATATTGATTATTCTAGAAATCTTATGTAGTTTGCAGGGTTTCTCTTAATTTCCATGAAACTTTGGAGGAAAGCTTGATTAGCAAAGTGAATGTAGATGCAATATTTGTAAAATGCTGAGTCTTAATCTAGCCCTATATTACAACACTATATTTATATTTAGGATATTGTACACTGTAAGATGAATATCTCTAATTGAATTAAATGCCCTATAGCCCCACTTAAGTTGCTCCTTAAAATATAAGAACAGTCCAGCCTTAAATGACTGACTGTGTTATACAGTTCTACTGCTGTGCTTTCTCCACCTACAGAACCACTCATAAAGACTCTAATTCATCTGGAAGACTCCAGCCCAAATGAGAAGGGTACAGCACTAAAGAAAAACCTCATAAAATGTCCAGAAATAGTTACTCATTGCTACTGAGTCCACAGATATTATTTCTGTTTCTTAACATTTTGGCTAGATAAACCATTTTGTGCATCATTATACATCATGGATCTCCAAAGTATATTAATAACAACAAAATGGTCCAGAGAATGAATGAACATTTCACATTTTTCTCTTCCTCCCTCTTCTTTACAGCTTTCTGAGCATAAACGTACTGCCACTAATTGCATTACAAATATATCCAATAGATCCACATGACATTCTTTCAATTGTATTCCACAAAGGAATAAACATCCAATATGTTTCCTTAAAGTATTGATTACATTTTCCCAAGCTTGAAAAGTACTTTGAATATCTAGAAATAGACTTTTCATCCCTTTGTCTTCTGAAAAGTTACCCAGACTTCTATTCCATCAATATCATTCCATCAGGTTATTCATATAACAATAGCATCCTGATTCCTAAAAAAATATTCAAAAATGTTCATGCTCTGTGCCTATTTAGTAAACATATATTATATTTTTGAGTGTTAAGAGTTACTGGGTCTGCAAAGGTATACAGTTAGGTTCTGCAAAGGAAGATATTAATCTTATTCTAAACATACCATCTCCCTCCGAATCTTCTTGAAAATGTGAAGAAGTCACAACAAGCAAAATAAATGCACTTTATTAATGGACTAGCTGAATACCTGTGCTCCGCTACGAAACTATGTGATCGGACTTGATAAATCGACACTTACAGCTTGAAAATTAATGAGTAGTTACAATCAGCCTCTCCTCTCCCCTTCTCTCCCTCAGGCTTGCTCCAAAAGCCTCTCCTATCCTATCCCCTTCTCTCCCTCAGGCTTGCCCCACAAAGGCCTCTCCTATCCTATCCCCTTCTCTCCCTCAGGCTTGCCCCACAAAAGCCTCTCCTATCCTATCCCCTTCTCTCCCTCAGGCTTGCCCCACAAAAGCCTCTCCTATCCTATCCCTTTCTTTCCCTCAGCCTTGTCCCACAAAAGCCTCTCCTATCCTATCCCCTTCTCTCCCTCAGGCTTGCCCCACAAAAGCCTCTCCTATCCTATCCCCTTCTCTCCCTCAGGCTTGCCCCACAAAAGCCTCCCCTATCCTATCCCCTTCTCTCCCTCAGGCTCGCCACACAGAAGCCTCTCCTATCCTATCCCGTTCTCTCCAGAGTTATTTTCAGGTTGGGAGGGGGAGTAGGACATCTAACTAATTAGCATCAGAGTGTGTTAATAATAATATAAGAAATACTAATGATCTGATGGTCATTTCAAAAAATCCTTTCTTAGCGATCACCTAGAAGCCAAGAGGAACATATGTGCCAAATTTCAAGTTTGTAGGCTTTATTGTTCTGGAGATTTCGTGATTATGGCATGAGTGGTTTTTGCTTTCATATATAGATTCATTGTTTGCAGGATGAGTTCCTAAATGAAGGATAAACTAATAACAGACCTGATGATTTGTAGCCATATGCTCTATTTTGAAACCATTAAGTGTGATCCTAAACATGCTTACTTAGAAGTGGCATTATATTCAATGACACTTTCAGAAGTAAATGTTTACAAAATTATTATTCATCACAGTTATCAGTTATTTTGGAATAATTCTAACTGAATTCAGTAACAATGCTTCCAAATACTTACACTTTACATTCTTTCAAGTGGCAATTCATTATTGCAGCTTCAACACAGATGAATTGACACACCTGCTTTGTTAACATGTTTGAGAGGAACCAAAATCCATTGGAAATGTGAAGAACTTTAACAGCTCAAGTCTTTGTCTTCCAATTCACTTTCCCCTCTATCATAAGCATCTTGGGAAGGAAAATTACTGAAATATTTAGCAGCAGAGAGAGGTTTCTCCCTTTTGGACGTGTTCAAGTAGAAGCTAAACCAAATGTCTGGGACATTTTGATTTTGATTCCTGCACAGAGCAAAGGCTTGAACTCAATGGATTAAATGACTTGTTTGAAAGATGGTTCTGTGATTCCATAAGTTAAATGTGCAAGATTTATACATATAAATAAACCTGGGTGATTTTGGCCCTTTCTACCATCTCTTTAAGTTAAGAATGCCTCATAATGGTTAAAGAGAATATATCAGTGTTCACATGTTCATTCTTTGATTTATTACTTTCAGTTCTGCAGATCTTTTGATAAGAGCATGTGCCAGTGAAACAAGGCATTTTAGAAGGTAACTTTGAACAGAGCCTTTTCAGTGAAACAAAATGTACTGTAACCATAGAACAAGTTTTAATATTTATCAAATGCATTTCATGTTAGCAGAATATCCCATTTACCACCCCATAAACAAATGCTCAGAGATCCTAATTCACATGACCCAAATCTTGAATTGTACTTTTCAAAGAGAACAATTCAAATACATTTTTGCTCAGTCCCACTGTTTTTCACAGAAGAGGTTTAAACACACTCATAATTTCCCTGGTAAAACCTAAAGGGCTTAAACTTTTCTCTCTGTGTCTGGATCATTGTGACCCGTGATAATTCCTGACTGGAGGCACAGATACCTGAAAAGCTATTTCTGAGATGAAATCCATTCAAACAGATCTGTCAGACAAGGGATCTATGAACAGTCTTTCTTCTACAGCAGCAGTTCCTCTCCTCCAGCATGAAATACCTTTCCCTGTCAATACCTCTTATATTGATTGCTTCCTTGAAAATGGAAGCTTTCAGGATTAGCTGGAACATTAGTAGGTTTCAGGCAATTTTGCCACAGTGAGCTTATCCAGGCAAGAAAACAACTCTTTTAAGACTTCCCAAGTGTAACTGACAGAGAACATAAGACAGATGGGTTGCCTGGCAGTGCCCACTCTTGTCCTCAAACTAGGGACAAATGAATGGAAAGAAAAGAGAAGAGATGTAGGCACATGGTGGGCCTCAACATGTGTTAAGTGTTCCATGAGAGTGTGAAGTGGCATAATGCTAAAAGCATTACTCTAGAACTAGGCAAAATCTTATCACACTCATAGAGCTTACTGAAGGATTCAGTGATTTGGGATCTCTCAGCTTGGCACATTGTAAGACAAATGAGCGGGGAAAGAATTATTCTGTTGCTTTTGGACTGTTCCCCTGGCTGAAGTTCACTAGCCCTTGAACTGAAAGAGAATTACTGGCAATCCACTTACTGTTGCTGCTGCTGCCTATTTTGCCACAGGCACGATACTGACCAAGGGTGCGCTCTCCAACTAGTACAGCGATCCCCAAACCTTTTTGGCAGCAGGGACCAGTTTTGGGAAAGAAACATTTTCCAGGGACCGGAGGGGAGAGAGAATGGTTTCAGTTTTGCTTGCTCACCTGCCCTCAGCTCCAGCTGTACTGCCTAGGTTCTAACAGGCCAAGGACTAGTACCAGTTTGTGGCCGAGAAGTTGGGAACTTCTGCTGTAGTAGGACATGACATACTATATTCAGTAGTGGGCTGCAAATCCTGTTGCTACCGGTTCACTCGTGCATGAGCATAAACTTCTGCGCATGCGCAGAAGCAGCCAGGCGGCTGGGCAGAGCCTCCTGCCACTGCTGCTACTGGTTCACCCAACCCGGGGTGAACTGGTAGCAACCCACCACTGACTATATTTCAGGGGTCCTCAACTCCTGGGCTGTGGCCCATTACCAGGCCATGAGCCCTTCAGAACCGGGCCACGGAAGTGGCAGGTGAGTGCGCTTCATTTGTGTGAGCAGTGTATGTGTTGCCTGCCAGTCACGCAAATGGATCTGCACTCACACATGTGTGTTTGCCCGCTGCTTTACACAGAACCATCCCCTCCCTCCCCTGGCCTGTCCACAAATCCGGAAAGGTTGGGGAACTCTGCTACATAGACCATGTTAAGACCATGGTATCGTAGATTCTATTGCTTTTTTGTACCCTTGTTCCTATCAAATTTCACTAACTAGCAGAAAATGTCGACCAATCATAAACGGGCTGGGGACAGAGATACATTTTGGCAAATACTGGTGGATTTAATTATCCATCAAAACTCATCACCTGTACAATAGTTTTGTTTTTCTCTGTTCAGATGAGCCTTAGCTGATGGTCTAGTAGTCCTATTGGAAAGCAACATTAATGCCAGTGCATTTTCTTCTCCACTCTTCCTATGAAGGACATGTTTGTGAATCACAACCTGCAGTAACTCTCTCAATTCTTTTTCCAATTTAATCTCTGGTCTAGAGACCAAATGATAGGTTTTTTTAAAATTTGTCTTCAAACACAAAGATCTGATCCTAGTGCGGTCTTTGTTAGAACAGCAAATGGAACAGCTCAGTTTTTAAACCAATCTCTCTAAAATGTTTGTCAGTAGTCAAAATAATATAAAATATGCAAAGGATAGATTTATTTGGATAATTAACATTTCTTCTGTTTATTAATCCAACTATTCCTGTTGATTATCATAAATGAAGGTAGGTAGGAATTATTTTTTTTTCCCTGACATAATAGTGTCTGTGATAAACTTCTCACTTCCTAGGATAACGCATTAGAGATAATATGTGGTTGTTGGGATAGATAATCAAGATGGAACAGACCCAGATCATAGATCAGAAAGGGAGCTTGCTGAGATTAGTAAAATATTAGTGCACCAAAACTATATTGAGTCCCGGAGAGAGCAATGTAATGAGTCATCTGAAGGAACTCTTGTTTATTATCTAATACTGTAGTTGTTTATTTCTATAAACATTCAGAATCTAAGATACATTACACAATACTGATTTTGATAATTGCTCCAGACAAAAAGTACAAAGTTGGATTAGTCCAGTACAGATAGTACTTGACTTACAATCATCCGCTTAGTATCTGTTCAAAGTTACAACAGCACTAAAAAAAGCGACTTATGACCATTTTTGACACTTATGACCATTGCAGCATCCCCAGGATCACATGATCAGAATTTGGATGCTTAGCAATTGGTTCATATTTATGACGGTTGCAGTGCCTCACCCAGGGTTGTGTATTCACTTTTTGCGATTTTCTGACCAACAAAATCAGTGGGAAGCCAGATTCACTTGACTAGTTAGTTGTTACTAACTTAACAACTGCAGTGATGCACTTAACAACTGTGGCAGGAAAGATTGTAAAATGGGGTAAAACTCACTTAACAACTTAACATAACTTCTTACTAGATGAGGATAGGGCAGAGATTATAGCAAAAAATCAGTTAAATATCTGGGAAAAAAACTTGGGATACAGATTAAATTTTAATGACTGGGAGATGGCCTGGAATAGGAACTATAAAATGATGAAATCTGTAACATTCAGAGAAAACCATTATAAAATGCTACACAGGTGGTATCTAGCGCCAGCTAGGTTAGCGAAAATGTTTCCCAATCTTTCAGCCACGTGTTGGAAATGTGGAAAAGCGGTCGGCACCTTTTATCATCTATGGTGGACCTGTCCAGAGACCAAAAGGTTCTGGTCAAAAATTCGATATTGGCTATGTGAAATAACGGGACAGGAGATAGTTTTATCTCCAGAAATCTTCCTTCTGGGTATAATCGGAGACGGCCTCAATAACAACAAAACTCAACTCATAATCCAGATTACAACAGTGGCTAGACTAGCCTTTGCGAAATACTGGAAAAATAAAACCATACCCTCAGAAGAAATACTAATAAACAAAATCCTAGAGTGCACAGAAATGGCAAAATTGACGAGTGAGATAAATAATGAGGAGAAATCTAAATATTATGAAGTATGGGGAAATTGGTACAATTGGTTGAAGAACAAGACAAAAACATGATTTTAGGATATGATTTGTTATGCACTTGAAGTACAAGCTATATTGCATAGAATATTGAACAGCTAAGGATGAAGTTTATTTGACGTATGATTTCGTAAATTGTATAAACACTGTCTGAAGGAGATAGAGATTGTATATATTTTTTTCTTTTATAACGGAAAAATTTAATAAAGTATATTAAAAAAAAACTCACTTAACTAATATCTGGCTTGGCAACAGAAATATTGGGCTCAATTGTGGTTATAAATCAAAGATTACCTGTACTACCCTCATTTGACAGTTAGCTTTAGAAAACGGGCTTTTCCATGACCCTATTTATGGAGTGTATCTTAGAAGTAATCTAGTCTAACCCCCTACTTAATGCAGGATCCACTGGAGTATCTCTGATTACCATCCAGCCTCCCTTTGAAGACTTCTAGTGAAGGAGAACTGACAGTGTCATGTAGTAGCTTGTTCCATTGGCTGACAACTCATGTTAATCAATCAATCAACCAATCAGCATAGAGCTGTAAGGGACCTTGGAGGTCTTCTAGTCCAACCCCTTGCTCAAGCAGAAGACCTTATACCATTTCAGACAGGTAGCTATCCAGTCTCTTCTTAAAAATTTCCAGTGATGAAGCACCCACAACTTCTGAAGGCAAGCTGTTCCGCTGGTTAATTGTAATCAGAAAGTCCCTTCTGATATCTTATCTGAATCTCCTTCCTTGTAGTTTTAATGCACTGTTTCTGGTCCTGGCAAAAGAGAATATGTCCACGCCTTCTTTTATTTGACATCTCTTCCAATATTTAAATATTGCTGTTATATTTCGTTTTTCTTGTAAACTAAATATACACAGATCTTTTAACTTTTCATCAAAAGATATGGTTTCCAGATCTTTGATCATCCCCTGAACCAGCTTCAAATATTAACTGTTCATTTTGAACTGTGTCATGCAGAACTGTGTACCTTACTCTAGCCCAAATAGAGTATGACCAGGGCAGAATGAATTCCTATGAGCCAGACTGTGCATCTGCTAACACACTTCAATACAACAGATTGATTGGTTGATTATGTGCCATCATAATTTTGACTGATAACAGACACAGCTGAGATCTTTCTAGTGGGGACTGAAGGGATATACGTATATGTAGGTCTTCTACTTCTAAGTTAAGGTGCTCCCCTTCTTTGGCTAAATTCAGTTGGGAAACAATAAGGCGAACTGATCAGATAAGTTATAAAAGTAGAGCTTAGAATAAGAGCCATGTATTGGTCTTTGCAGTTCTTTAATTTGCATGTAGCTTGCTTCCATTTTGCAAAGTTGGAATGGATGATACAGTATTTCCTACCCCTTTGAATGACATTCAAGCCTCATTGGCAGAGACCTTCATCCAAGACAGTAAAAATCCCTGTTTCCCCATAAAATCCATGTGGATAGGCTGCCACCATTCAGACTGACTACCTGATCCAAGTTAGTTTTTCTAACTGGGCAATTTTTGTGAGGGGAAAACACCTACTTCGAAGCATTATACCTAATGAAGTCTTGGTACACTTAACTCTTGTTTCACTCAAAGTTGGAGGAGAGCAAAATTGTGGCTCATAGATTGTCCTGTACTAAAAGACAAATGGGGCATAATACTTGAGAGCAATCCTAGGCAACTGCAAACAAGCCATGACAATGCCTTTTTCTCTCTCTCAATCAGAATAGAGCTGAAGGGACCTTGGAGGTCTTCTAGCCCAACCTCTTGCTCAAGCAAGACACCCTATACCATTTCAGACAGGTGGGCGTCCATTCTTTTCTTAAAAACCTTCAGTGATGAAGCACCTACAACTTCTGAAGGCAAGCTGTTCCACTGGTTAATTGATTTACTGTTAGGAAGTTTCCCCTTAATTCTCTGAATTTTCCTTAATCACACACACACCATCCCTCGCAACTTCTCTTCATACTATCAGATTTGGGATTTGTTCTGAGAGAGCACAGTGCTAAAACTGCCCACTGAGTCTGGAAGAAAGGACACAAGCAATATATAATTCTTCTTAGAGGGCTTATTTTGCAATAAGACAGAGAGAAGGCCGCCAAATGAAATATTTTCTGGCAAAAGCAAGAAAGTAAATATAGCACAATCTCTCTCTCTCTCTCTCTCTCTCTCTCTCTCTCTCTCTCTCTCTCTCTCTCTCTCCCTCCCTCCCTCCCTCCCTCAGCAGGAGAAATATAAACAACATGTTTATATTTGCAAGAGGTAAAATCTCTTCCAGCTAATGGCTTGGGCTCCTTTTTCAATCCACATTTTATTTAAGGAAACATTCTATATTTTTCTACTTTCAGTGCACTTGTTGTCATTTAATAGAGATAGCCTCCATAAGCCAGACTTTGCTAATCTTGGGGGCATAAAATCTCCTCAAAACAAAGTGAATAGACAGAATGTGCAAACCGCAAATCAATGCAGCCAGAATTAAGTATTGATTTTATTTTTTTTTCTTGGGGAGCTACTTGTGTAGTCTACATCCTTTCCTCCATAATCCTGAAAACAATCTATCTTTAAAATTAGATCTGTAGGACAGAATTCCCCCATTTTCTGCACAACGCCCTTCATTCTTCTGAGCTTCAATGTCCTTGGTGTGTATTAAATTCAGGAAAGGAAAAAGATTTTCTTCTGAGTTCATCAAAATGGCCTGACTCTTGCATTTGCTGTATTGAAGATTGATCTAATATATTTCCAGGGGTAGATGAGTAATGCTTTAGGGCCAATGTCAAACTCAGGATAGAGAAAATGATCAGCTAGCAAGCCCAAAGTAATTTAATTACCCTACAGAACCAATATTGCAATCCAATCTATAGATATTTCCCTACTTGCACCCAAGTGTGGCACAAACATGCCCCCCACCAAATATTTGCTGTCCCTGTGTTGTTTGCCTTGATCTTATTGCCATGCATGAGGCAGGCTTAGTTGTCCTTTAGCGTCTGATAATAAAAAGCATTTTCTCCCCTTCTTTCAAAGGCCTCAAGGTATATAAAATCTGTTAGAATTTATCATCCATTTCCTTGGAGGGAATTTTGGGAAAAGCAGTCATTTGAAAGGGAGGCATAGATGCAGATTGGGATAATATATTTCATGCAAGGATTGTCTTCAGAGGAATGAATAGGTAGCATAAACACAATTACATTTATTCATTTGAACAGTTGAACTCTCTCTCCAAAGGCTGAAAGTAGGAAAATTCTGATGATCAAAATAATTGAATATATTTTACTTTTCTAAAAGCCATTGATTTGTTTCCTGTTTATTTTGGTTTCAAAATAAAACCTGAAAAATAGAATTAATCATTAATTGCTCCCTTTAACACTCAACAGCAAACAAGGCCACATTAAAAAAAGAGAGGGGAATAGTAGCATGCTTGCAGGGAATCTCAATATTAGCAGAAGGAAATAATTACTAAAAGTCCAGCAATACAAGAAATGGGGCAAAAATAAAAACCTAACTATTAGTATATATAGAAATAGAATAACAGAGTTGGTAGGGATCTTGGAGGTCTTCTAGTCCAACTCACTGCTTAGGGCAGGAAACTCTATTAAATGTTTAGTAGCCTCAAAATACACAATGCCAAAAGTTAGGTCAAAAAAGAAAATTAGAAATTTAGGAATAGGGCTGTCTGTGGAACGGTCAAAAAGAAATCAAGAAGATAACATCAAGCATGTGATCAAAGTCCCACCTTTTGTAGATTTCTTGTGATTGCATGAATATAAGCCAGGGGTGAAATCAAGCAGGTTCTAACAGGTTCTGAAGAACCGGTACTGGAAATTTTGAGTAGTTCGGAGAACTGGCAAATACCACCTCTGGCTGGCCCCAGAGTGGGGTGGGAATGGAGATTTTGCAATATAGTAGTATCCTTCCCCTGGAGTCGGGTGGGAATGGAGATTTTGCAATATCTTTCCCCTGCCACACCCACCAAGCAACGTCCACAGAACCGGTAGGGAAAAAATTTGGATTTCACCCCTGGTGTAAGTATCATCTTGTCTTTTTTGACTCCTCCCCTTCAAATCCCCTGGTTAGAGAGGAATGAAACAGAATGGGGTACACTAGAAAAATATATGGCCAACTACTGCAATGAAAAAAAATACTCAGAATTTAAGGACACACTATAATTTTTGTTGTAGATTCCACTTATTCCATTTAATATGAATGATTGACCTAGTTGAGTTCTTCTCAAGTTGCAAGTAAAATGGGAACCTTATGGGAAATAAGGGACTGCTTCATGCTACTTTGGAATTTCTTAGTCACAGGGGAAAAGATTCATGTGAACTAAAATAGAGAGAGGAAGAAAAGTACTGTGCTGGCATTAATAAAAATAAATTCCTGATGAAATACTATGTACTGACAAGGTATTTGGGGGAATGAAGTTCTGAAGACCTCAAAGTCAGGTGGCAGATTGTAGCCTGAAAGGAGTACAGAAGCTCAAAGTTGTAGTGACTGACACTTTGAAAGACTTTCAATGTCTACTTACTTCACATATTCTAATTTTAAAGGTACTACTTGTCTGCATTTCTGGGGACCATATGTGAAAAGTTGCCGTTTGCATTGAAGTCCTGCTTTTGGTTGACTAGATAGGCCTGTGATTTCACCCATCTTAATTAGAACTCTTAATAAGTCTTAATAATTAGGTTTGAAGTAAGCAACTATTTTGTATTATATAGTACCAGTAATGAAAAGTAGGTGAGAGGAAGATATTCCTTCCTAATCCCAAATTCCACTCCATAAAGAGAATTGGACAATACCACAGATTTATTTATTTATTATTTATGTATTGAATTTGTATAGCTATTCATCTCAACAAACTTCTGAAGTTGAAGAGAGGATCACTTAGATAAAGCTTAGATAAAGATACATGTCTCTAATGTGCTACCAATCCTGGTCACATAAGCTTAACACTTGGCATTAACTGGTCAATGCAGATAAAGACCAATTTTGAAGGAATTGAATTGTACTGCAGAGCATTGGCCTGCTATATGAGGAATTTTGTTTTTCTCTGTAGTTTTTGTGAGAAATGCTTTCAGTACCTTCAGTACCTGTTGCTTCAAGATATTATGTGGACAAGGCAAAAGAGCGATAATAACCGAGTGATAGTTAACAATTTCTTCCTTTATATAGAATAGTTTTGATAACATTCTGAATAAGAACATTGATTAGAGTGAGACTCCAATTTGCACATGAAGGAGTGTGGGTTCTGTGAACGTCAAGGTTACTGGCTGTTCTTAGAGTTCTGGAGTGGGAGTAGTGAATTTACCTGCTCTCTATTAGAGTTTATAAGCTATTAAACCATCTACGCTCATCCTATGAATACATAAACATACATAGTACAAGAATTGCCTACAACTCTCCAAATGATCTTCTTCCAGTATGAACTCAGTTGCTCAGAGGTGTGGGGTGACTCTTAATTGATCATTTGATGTAACTATCACTAAGCAGCTCAGTTTCCCCCACTCACCTCTGTGTTGCTATAGTTGCTGTTACTGTGTTGAGAGATGGATAAGTGGGCGACACAGATATGAAAGAGGTATCTCAGGATTCGTTACTACCTTTTCTGCAGTTTACAAAAGAGAGGAAAGTTGCTTTTCCAAATATCTGCTTGCCTGATCAGTGTGCTAATGCATGAATTTCTGATAAGCAACGCCAAGCTCTTGTTCTCCCTTCTTATGGTTCCTCATTTTCAAAACAACTAGTAGTGGACTACTCTTCATGTACGGAATGCCTTCAGTTAAAGATGGACAGCCCTTCGCGTAAGGATTGTATATCATCTGTAAAGTAATACAAACATTGCCCCATTTTGCTAAGACCCGATAAAACAGCATGCTTCAATTACCTGAAGATTTTTCATATAGAAGAGAACCAAACTTGTTATTGTTGCCCCAGGATTAGGTTGCAGGATTGTGTCTCAGCAGATCGGAGTACCTACCAGTCTCGCCTGGGCTTAAAAGCTAAAGCAGAGTCCAGCATGGTTAATTTTCGAAAAACGTTTGCTGTTTTTCAAAGTACAAAATATTAACAAAACACCAAAATCCACAATTAAACAAAATAGTCCTTAAGTTTAAAGAAAAAATAATGGAAACCAACGATTAGAAAATATTTCTTATATATTAAATTTATCAATAGTCTCTGTTTTACTAATACTGAATAGTAGTATGATATAATAAATAGAAAATATTATTGTAAAATATCATAAATTCTCTGCCCAAATAGCACATATTGCTTTATTTTTTGACTTAATAAAAATATTTTCTTTTCTAAGACAGATAATCACTCATCTCCAAAAACCATTCCTTAATATCTGGAAATAATATCACTTTCCAATTTCTCAAAACAAGTAGTGTTTGACTTACAACTATTCATTTAGTGATCATTCAAAGCTAAAATGGCATTGAAAAAAAAGTGACATATGACCAGTCTTCACATTTATTACCTTCATAGCATCCCCACAGTCACATGATCAAAATTTTGGTGTTAGGTAACCAGCATGTATATATGATCGTTGCAACATTCCAGGGTCATGTGCAACCTTTCCAGCTGATGTTTGACAAGCAAATTGCAGAAGCCAGATTCACTTAACAACTATATTATTAATTTAACAAATGCTGTGATTCGCTTAACAACTGGGAAAAAAGGTCATAAAATCAGGCACGACTCATTTAACAACTGCTTTGACTAGCAATGGAAATTCTGGCCCCAATTGTGTTAGTAAGTCAAGGATTGATTACCTGCATGACTTTTTAGTTCCCTTCCTCATGCTTGATACAATTGTAATTCCTGATAAACAAATTCCAAAGCTTTATTGTATAATTCAATATCATATTAACATCTTTAGCATTCAGACATTTCCCCATAAATCTACTTATACACAGTACATTAAAATACCATTCCAAAAAGGTACCAGTTAATCACATGACGATATCATGTGAACTCTCACATTTTTTAATATACTTCCAAGCTCCAACAAAGAAAAATAATGTCTGTTTTTCAAGTACTTTTTTGGGGAAGTCTCACACATTTATTTATTTATTTATTTATTGGTTCAATTTATATGCCGCCCCTTCTCCGGGTCCTCATTTTACCTACCTTGGAAGGATGGAAGGCTGAGTCAACCTTGAGCCTGGTAAGATTTGAACTTGCAGTAATTGTAGGCAGCTGGCAGCTAAATGCTACTTTAACAGCTCTTTAGTTCACTGTGCCACCAAGGCTCTGATTTGATTTGATTTTGATTAAATTCCATCATGCATTGCCTTTCACTGAAGATCATGGGGATCTTTTATTCACAGCAGGGCAATAAATTAAGGTCCCCGTGCTTGGAGAATACAAAGATGAGTGGGAATAAAGCCATCCCTTTTTGTGCCAAGCACAAATAGATCTAAGTGGTTTAAAGCATGGCACACCGTGACAAGTATTTCAGGCAAATATTTAGGTTTGCTGCATCCCTTATTTGTTAGTGTGCTGGTTGGGGTGCTGTGTTGTGCCTAAGGGTCTATGCTTATGCATTACCCAGTCTATTTCCCAACTTCATAAAGCAGTAGTTATTCTCCAAAGACTTTCTTTGATAGCCTTGGGTGGCATTTGGCGTGCACATTTCCATATGTTTCCTGTGGGAGTGTTTAGCTGCATGCTTCTGTCTTATGTGTATATTTATTGGGCTGTGTGGGTGTACTATGTGTGAAAGCATTCTGCATTCTAGAGTATTTACTGATGATGTGGCTTGGGCTGCATGAGAATTGGGTGTGATTCCATAATACGATTCTCTCTCTCTCTCTCTCTCTTTGTGTGCATCCCTGGATTTTATAGGAGACAAACCAATTCTTGGTTTATCTATCTATATGTCAAGCTCTTTGTGTTTCTTTTCTTTCCAAGGGGAGGGAGTGCAGACAAACCTCTGAGGTGGAAACTGATCGAAGCAGATTAATATAATTATAATATTACCAGTCTCGCTCTCACTTTCCCAACTCGTTACCCTAATGGTGGTTATTATACTTATTATGTTCTCAGCCTCCAATGCTTATTGATTTACTCCACTGCAGTGTTTTAATCAGGCATTTGAAACATGCTATTATTGGTTCCAGGGGGGTCACCACTGAGCAAACGAGAGTGGGAACAAACGAACAATAAAAGGATCAGAAATAAAATGCCAGTGGGAAAGCTTAGCAGGAAAGAAGCCAGATTCTGCAGCCTGCTATGAAATGCCACAGACCTCTGTGTGCAGTGAAAAGAATGAACCAGACCCCAAGAAATCTCAATGGCAGTCAGAAGTGGAACCTTCTGGAACTGCTGGATTCATCATATATTTTTTCAGAAGAAAAAGATGCCTGTTTAATTGGAAATGAGCTTGTGAAGGAACATAAAAAATCAGCAGCCTGGAACCCATTCTAAGTCGGATGATACATAATTTATCCTTTGGATTAACAGGAATTTATGCATTGTGTCTTCTCTTTCTGCTTGGTTGCTGCTAACGTTTATTGCCCATTTATAACAGAAAAGCTTTGTAGAGGAATGGTTATTTTAGGTCTCTGAAGCTTTTACTAGTTAGAATCAACTACTATGAATTCAATATTTTGGTTCACCATAAACAAAAAAATTACTTATCTAGTTTCAATTTATATTAGCATTACATCATCATCTTGTTTGGATTATGTTCTTTTTTTTGTTTCTGCAGGGGTGGATTGTTGAAACATATTATTGTGTTATGTGCATCATACTTTTTGTTCTCTCAGCTATTGTTTTTTGCAATTTATTTCCATTTTTGTTTTTCTCTTTCTATGATATCATGCTGTCTAGCAAAGTCTTAGTGCATGAATTCACTGATGATGTCACTGTGCTGGACTTGCACTTATGACATCACAAAGGACAAATCCCATGGCCAATCCAATTAGTGCTGTAGGCAAATCGTGCTGAAGACAGAGCAAAAAAAGAAAGAAAGAAAGAAAGAAAGAAAGAAAGAAAGAAAGAAAGAAAGAAAAAGAATGGCATCAAAATGGCATTTATTGACGTTGCAGAAACTTGTAGAGGTACATCATGCAATTGAAAAGAATTATAGCCTTTTTATTTTTTAAAGGTTGTTTTTCAGGCTTTGCAAGTGGTGATAAATCTTACATTAATATTTAATCCATTTTTGAAATGGATTAAATATGCAAAAGTCTTCAATATAATGAAAAACAATATTTCCAATTCTCAATATTTTGCCATCCAGTTTTAGTGGCATTATTGGAATGCATGTTTAGTGAAACACGGTCATACATGTTGTAAGTCACTCTGTGAAAATAACAATGCTTGGAGGAGGATGGAGCATCCATTCCCTATCAATAATTCAAATACTAATTTTGAAGTAAAACTCAGAACTATTCAGTGCCATCTGATGTATTGTACAGAATATTGGCTAGCAATTTCCATACATATGGAAGGAACACCTCTATTTATTTAATGATTTGATGGGGGTTGACGAGTTATTTTAAAAACATGCTGAACACAGAGTTGTCTTTGGAAACTCTTTGAAAACTGCATTTGGATGGCGATTGTTTAGAAAACAATAGCCAGCATATTGAATAGAATTGGCTGCACTTTACATAGTCCATTTGAGTTAAAAGCCTAGTCTCACTTTTAATTAATATGAACCACTTAAAAAAAAACTTATTGTCTAAGTGGGCCACACACACACAAGTAAGTTCAGAAGTAATTCCTACACTTCAAATCAAAAGGTAATATGACATATGGAGAAATCAGAGACTAGATGACCCATTACCTTAGACTTTTAGCCAAGTAGTAATTTCCTTCCTCTCGTTCTTTATCAGCAGACTGGATTTAGACTAGACTGAGCCTTTGAATAGAGGACTTCAAGAAAACAATTGTGTTCTGGAAAATAGGCTATATGGCCGTGCAAATACTGGCACACACTTCCATCTTAGAGATGTAAAGCCCTCCCACCGTTTAATTTACCCCTCCCTTCTTCTTTCTCTTTCTCATTTGCCACTGAGTCACAGGAGTCTATTATGTAATTGTAGGAAACATTGTAATTGCAGAGTTAATGCCAAAAGAATGACACATGCCAGTTCTGACAGTGGTGGCTTTCAGTTAGAATTACCCGCATGCATATTTATAGCCTGTACTCTTGATTGAAAAAGCCTTCTGCAGCAGCAGGGATGCAACCAAAGGCAGAGAACAATAATATACAATTCTATGCTGGGAAGAGCGGAGGGGGGGGGACCTCCCTGCCTGTCTGCAGTTTTAGCCACTGTGGCATTTAAAATCATCAAAAAGTAAACAGAACAAATGCTAATAAAAAAAGACAAGTCTTTGTTCTCCGAGGCTGCTTTGGCTCCTGTTGCAGTCCCTCTGATGATGTTCATTTATAAGTACAGCATGTGCACAATTTGGCCAGGATCAGTCCTTTGAGCTATCATACATTCAGTACTACAGAATAGATTTGTTTGTGTGATGCAATGCATGTGTATGCATATATTTCAAATATGATTTATTTATGTGGCTAGGCCACATGCGATCGACTTTCCTTCACCCCACTCTAATCAAAAGGTTGATATATATGCTTGACGGATCTTCTAGGATGACCTTACAACTAATCTGCCTGCCCCATGTTACTCACTGGCATTTCATGCGCTCCAGTTTTTCACTGCCTTCCCAGAGCTATACCAACATTTCTCAGCTTTAGCAACTTTAAGATGTGTGGACTTCAACTCCCAGAATTCCACAGCCAGGATAGAGCAATGGGGTCAAGTTGGTACTCAGACTGGACTATGGACCCTACAAGACCTGATGGTCATTCTCTGATTCTTGCCTTTCCCAGGTGTGCTGGCTGACTCCTGCATGAAGCCTTTAATGCACTGTTCCTTCCTCATTAGTCCATGTGCCCCTTCTTGATTTTCCCAAATGTTTCCACAGATGCCTCCATGCCCTCCCTCAACCTCCTTTTATATTAATGCTGATCCTTTCTATCCCCCCCACCCTTATGTTAGCCTCATAGCTCTGATGTTACAATAATCAAACCAACAGAGAAGAAGAAGTTGATGTTTCATTCCTACTCTCCAGTGTAGGTCAACAGCAAATTTCTAACAAGAAAGAACTTATAGTTCAGCTTCATATAATCAATATTCCTACAATGCCATTTAAAGATGTTAAAAACAAGTAAATGAAAAAGAGTTGCAGTACACTACTGTGAGCTGGGACTGGGAAAGTAAAGGCAACATACTTTATTCCACCTGAGCAGGATGCAAAAAACATTGGCTGGAGATTGAGTGTTAAGGTTGAGGATAGTATTTGAATTAACAGGCCATCGTTGGACCAATTGCAAAATTATTTAAAACAAAACAAAATGAAAACAGAACAGAACACAACTAGTTACTGCTGACCAGGAGAGAACACGACAGCCTAGCAGCCACAGGAAGGGAATGTTATGCCAGGCATTGCAACCATCTGGGGCCACAACAAGAATGAAAAGAAGTGCCAGAGATCTTTTTAAGACAGGCCAGGTCAGATTCTTTGAATCAAAGCTAGAAAACATGCAATGGGCTGGGAATGTGAGGAGAGGAAGGATGTCAATTATTCCTACACCTGAGAGGTATTGAGTAGGTATTAAGTAGGCTGGACTGGGGATGGGCCAAGCAAAAAGTGTGTCTGTGCCCCTAACAGCAGGAGATAAGTGATGTGAGGATTCAAATGAGTAATAATATTCCATCCGTGCTCATACTAGAAACTGTCATTGGGATGAAAGAGAGTGGTGATGTTCCCTAGAGTTAACACTCTTGTTCCAGGTTTCCTTTACATTCTCAGCATTTCAACTATGCAAACCATCTGAAAAGTGGTGCATTGGTACCTTATGTCCTCTCTCTGTTATGCATATGCATACCCAATCTCATCTCAGCAATGTGCTTTCCTGCCAAATCTATAACCCCATGGCTATTTCAGATCAGAAATATATCAGCAAACAACCACATACAGCTGAAAATTATAACTCTCAAAGGGCAGCAGTTATGCTATTTTGTGACTGAAATACATTATTTATATTCATTAATATTATCGTGCAGCAGAGAAAACATAGCTCAGAGGCAGGACACATATCTTGTATGTATTCCTTTGCATCTTAAGATGCTTTTTATTCTTAGGCAGGGGGTGCCAGTTCCAGTTAGCAACTGATGCTGACAGTGATACACTCAAAAGAGCTGCTGTCAGTTGGCCTTCCGGTGGGGAACATGTTGCTGAAGAGCTCCTATGGAATGGGAGTCCAACTCACAGCTGATTTAGTAGTCCAAAAAAAAAAAATTCTCTGGACCTGTGAATTTCAGAAATGACCCACTTGTCCTCTGGATAGCTACTCCGTGTGAGAGGATCATGAAATGAGGTTTCTGCAATCAATTGGTGAATTGATCAGCTGGGAGGACAAGTTTACAGCAAGTTTAAAGACGTGGTCTAGCTGGAAAAAAACTGGACCCTAGGACTGACCTTCCACCCCATTTCTAAAACACTTTATTATAACTTATTACTCCTTTAGCCTAAAAGAGGCTTTCTTCAGATACACATTTGTACTTTCTTTTGGAGATTTTCAGTATTTTGGGGGTTACTATTTTAAAAAGCTGATGTAGATACTAGGAGTTGTCTAACTAGCAGGAGACAAATGCTTGGATTATTGGTTGATGTTTTAACAGATGAGCTTTTTTTTTTTTGTATGAATAAATGTTAACTTTTGGCAAATTTGCATTTCTGATATTGGATTTTGTCATTCCTGATTGTGGGAATGTTTTTCTTTCTGCTGTCTTCTGCTGTCCTGATTGGTGTGGCTCTGTAAACAACAGTAACTAGAAAAATTATGCTGAGAGCTTTCACTGATGACTTAGCTTTGATTTACAAGAACTTCAGAATAGGACTAGACACTTAATAAAGAAATTGAAGGATTTAGGTGCATTAGCCAGCTTTAAAAATAAACAAACAAAAACCTCAAATATGTTGGTTAATAATATGATTATACAAGTTCAATATACCCTGATAAAAAAAGACTTTAAAATTGAGGAAAAAAGTTAAATATCTGGGGATCACACTGTCTAATATGAATTGTATGCGGTTTGGGAATAGTTATATTAGTGTATCATCATCATCATTCTAACCATTGTCTATCAACTGCATGATGAAGATCTCTTCTGCATGTTTCCAACCAATATGGTCTTTGTCAGGACGGTCTCCTTTCATTATCCAAGAAAGAAAAACCCCGACTCCATTTTCATAGAGAAAGGTAACTTTTACTGGATAAGAACTGAATGCAGTCAAAGAAAAGCAAGGTCTGAAGCAAAGGCGCAAAAATCACATATAGAAAGCATCCCCTCCAACAACTGTCCAGCATAAATCATCCAATCCACAGGTTCTCCAGGGGTCATGTGGGAGCAAATGTCTGGCAGTGTCATCCTCTTGTTATGCCACGACCATTGACCTTGAGATGTTATCAGCTTCAAAGGAAAACACTTCAGCAAAGATTCACTTTCTATTTCCTCCAGCTCGCTTCCCCCTCCCAAGAATCCCAAGAGCTCCCCCCTCTCCCCGTTTGATGGCAGCTGAGCAAGTAAGCAATGATCTTTCTTTTGCCACTTGGGCCTGCCATTCTTGCTGATGTTGTCCATCCATCTTGTTTTAGGTCTCTTTTGTGGATGTTTTTATCAAGTGGGATCCATTTTATAACCACTTTAGTCCACATGCCATCAGTTCTTCTTGCTATGTGAGCAGTTCATTTCCATTTCAATTCTTTTACTCTCTTGATGATATCATGTACTTTTCTTTCTTCTCTAATCCATGTGTAGGTCTTTCTATCTTATTGTGTGATGCCAAGTATGTATCTTTCCATGGATCTTTGTACCACTCTAGCTTTTGTATCGATTGTGAGGTTAATGTCCATGTTTCACGGGCATATATTAGAACACTGATTGAAAACTTTTCTCTTCAGGCATAGGGGGAGGTTGTTCTGGAAAATTATGCTTAGCTTGCCGAATGCCTGCCAATCACATTTAATACACTGTTCAATTTCCTTTATTGTATCACCTTCCATTGAGATCCATTGGCCAAGGTATATATAATGGTCGACTACATTTAGTTCTTCTCCAGGTATAATTTTTTTTCTTTCACTGGTGAATTTATTAAACATAACCTGGCATTTTCCTCAGGTTTATTTTAAAGCCAAATAGTTCTCCTGCTTTGTTCAGCTCTTGTATGTGTCTTTTTGTAACTCTTCTGAGTCTTATTACTAATATTAATACATTTTAGTGTATGTATTAAGAGAAAGAAAGAATTGTTGAGATGAGACAAATTACAACTGGATAAAAATCCAGTAATTAAGGTGAATTTTCTGCTTAGGATAATGGCAAAAAGACATTTCCAAGTTTGTATGCCAAGATAAAAAAGCAAGAATTAAATATAAATTGTTGCAAGATACTAAAGAAAGAGGTAGTCTAGGATTACCTGACCTTAAGCGGTATTTTGCTGCTTGTTGTCTGGTATGATTGAAAGATTAGGTGACTTTGAGAAAGAGGAAATTGTTGGAGTTGGAAAAACGTGATTTGAGATTTGTGTGGCATGGCTATTTATGGTATGACAAAGTTAATATAGACTATAATAATCACTTTATTAGGTGTACCAAATTGAGGACTTGGAATAGATATAAAGCAAGATTGATTCCATTTTTTTCTTTATGGTTGTCACCCCAGGAAGCATTTTTTAAAGAAGAGAAATGATACTTATACAAACTTGGTTGATTTATGCTGATTTATTAGCTTTTTTTTTTAAGGAGAACCTAAACTGAAATCAAGAGAAGAGTTGGAAATAGAAGGTTCTGTGGGCGTGGCTTGGTGGGTGTGGTGTTTCTTGGTGGGCGTGGCTTGGTGGGCATGGCAGGGGAAGGATACTGCAAAATCTCCATTCCCACCCCACTCTGGGGCCAGGCAGAGGTGGTGTTTGCTGGTCCTCCAAACTACTCAAAATTTCCGCTACAGGTTCTCCATTAAATTAAACATTGTTTATAAACACACTACTTTCTATTCATCTGAAACTATTCATGGATATTTATTCACAGTGACAAGCTTTGATGAAACTCACATGCTTGCATTTGGATGCAAAGATTGCCTTTTCCCATTCTTTCTTGATCCACTTAGGTATTACATCTCTCGGTCCTTCTGTAACCCTCCTTTATCTGTCTATTTCCCCTGGGTACTTCCATCTCAATGCCTTCATCTCCACAGTGAATGTTTTTTTTTTTTTAAATCCTAGTCAACTGTCCATCCTGGATGGAGGTGAAGGGAGACAGTCTTCTGGCATACCTAGAATAGAGAGGAAAACAATTGGAGAGTCATTACAGTGAAATTTTGCATTTATTACTGAAGTGAGCAGTACTAGCTGCCATAAAGCAGTTTCAACTGGAAAACATCCATAAAAACCCAGTTCTCTCATGTATACAGGTGGGCAGCTATTTCCCACTGGGAAGACAAATTATGAATCTGGAGGTAGGTTGGGGGCAGAGACAGAATTAATCTGACATATGTTGCAGAAAAGAAAAATTATAAAGCTAAGGGGGATGAGAAACACTGGGCATATATCCAAAAGTAGAGAACCAAACTAAACATACTTTAAAAATATCCCAAAAAGGAAAGTTGTACCCACCCATGTTTGAGAATAGATGGAGAGGCTTGAGAGAAATCTAGAGAAATTTTACAAAAGTAAATCTGTATGCTCAGTTACCTGGGCTAATGAACAAAATGCCTTTTGTAATGGTAAGATTTGGTGAATTTGAGTTTGCTATAAATATTAATTTCAGATATGTGAGTGAAAATATGTTTTTTGGGGGAAAGTGTGAAACCATCTGATAAGTGTATAGATTAGTAATGTACAGAACAGCTTCAATCAGAAGAGAACTGGAAGGGACTTTGAAGGTCTTCTAATCCAACCCTCTGCTCAAGCTGGAGACCCTATACCATTTCAGACAAGTGAGTGTCCAGTCTCTCCTTAAAAACCTCCAGTGATAAAACACCCATAATTTCTGAAGGCAAGCTGTTCCACTGGTTAATTGTCCTCCCTGTTAGGAAGTTTCTCCTTAATGGTTGCTTCTCTCCTTGATTAGTTTCCATCCATTATTTCTTGTCCTGCCTTCTGGTGCTTTGAAAATAAGTTGACCCCCCTCTTCTTTGTGGCAGCCCCTCAAATACTGGAATACTGCTATCATGTCCCCCCTAGTCCTTCTTTTCTCTAGACTAGCCAAACCCAAATCCTGCAACCGTTCTTCATGTTTTAGTCTCCAGGCCTTTAATCATCTTAGTTGCTCTTCTCTGCACTTTTTCCAAAGTCTCAACATCTTTTTTGTAATGTGGTGACCAAAATTGGATGCAGTATTCCAGGTGTGGTCTTACTAAGGCTTTATAAAGCAGCAAGGTAAAGGTAAAGGTTCCCCTCGCATATATGTGCTAATCGTTCCTGACTCTAGGGGAAGGTGCTCATCTCCGTTTCAAAGCCAAAGAGCCAGCACTGTCCGAAGACATCGCCATGGTCATGTGGCCGGCATGACTAAATGCCAAAGGTGCATGTAACGCTGTTACTGTCCCACCAAAGGTGGTCCCTATTTTTCTACTTGCATAGAAAAATAGCTTTTGAACTGCTAGGCTGGCAGAAGCTGGGACAAGTAACGGGAGCTCACCCCGTTACACGGCACTAGGGATTCGAACTACTGAACTGCTGACTTTTTGATCGACAAGTTCAGCATCTTCGCCACTGAGCCACCGCATCCCATATAAAGCAGTAGTAATAATAATATTAAGGTTGACTGGCTCTTTCATGAAATCTAGCACTATGTAGAAATAAGGTTAAGAAACTATAATTTTTTTAAAAAATTTGATTTATATGCTGCCCTTCTAGTTGCAGGCTCAGCAACTAGAAAAATATATCTCCTGGGTTCTGTATGGGCTATAGTTTTAGTGATGAGACCTAAAGTTTCCCAACCAGTTAGCTCTTAGTAGATGGGCAAAGTTAATCAGAATCAGTGAGTCCCACAAATAACCTGCCCTTTTGCCACGAAGGATTTAATAGATAATAACCAGCATCTTGAATTCCACCCAGAAGTCCCAGTTCCACTCAGATGCCTACAAGCTATTCGTACTACCAGTACTTTAAAAACCAGCAGTGTTGTATGTAGTTAACATATCTAACACATGGCTATGTTCTGGACCAGCTGTTACTTCTGAGTGGTCTTTGCTCCATTGTACAGCATGTTGCAATAATCCAATAAGAGATAAACAAGGCATGAATGATCATGAAAAGAGCCTCCTGATTCAAGAACATATGATTTTGCATTTAGAGTTTGTCTTTGTGGAGGAAATTAATTTCCACCACACACAAAAAAAGTTGTATGGAGAATTTTGTATGCATTTATATGCATTTTTCTGAGGAAGGTATTTATCTTTCAACAGAGTCTCAAAGATGTCTTTGAAACCCCACTCCACAATAGATAAGAACCACTAATCTAGATGGAAGGCTGAAAGAGCATATATTATTATGGTAATCATTTAATATACCAAAAGAAAGCACAGGTCTGAATAATTTTCATATGCTATTTTATGCAGAGAAAGAATATGAATAATTGCTGTAACTTTATTAAATATACAGTATACATAGTACCCTTCACCACAGCAGAAAGGAGTGTGATTAAGTGACTTGTGTGTCTCCCCTGCTTGATACCTAACTGTTCATTACCATCCAGCTATTTTCTGGTTTTTGTTCTCGTTTCTTAGGAACAACAGAAATGTTTTGAGTCTGACTACCAATCTTTTTAGCCTAATGTTGTGAATACCAAGCACCAGTGACTCTTAAGGTTTTCGAGCAGTATTATTTCCATTTTTTCTTAGGGCTGAAACTGAAGACACTAGGGATTAAGCAAAGGACATTTTGTATGCAGAGTATATGTTCTATCACTGAGTTATGGCTATTCTTTTTTTAAAAAAAAATCTTTAAGTAAGTAGACTGGGCAGTCCTTCAGAAACAGAACACCTTCAGATAGAAGTGTATTCTGGAAAATGGGACACATGGCCTATATTATGTGGTACTTAGTATTTGACAGCATCTCACCAATAACAATTTTCATTTTAGCCATAGTGGCAACGTAAGATTGACTCTGCAGCTGATTGAGAAATAAAAGAGCAGAATAACAGCCTGCTTCCTAGAATCTCTGCTTTACTTTAGAAGAAACCATCAGCTGAAAGATGTGATGTATGATTGTGCCATTAAACCTGTCCTGTATCAACATGAAATGCTTGCAGAGAACTGGTTCCTTAGTGACCATGTCAACTCTGGGGTGCAGCGTTATCATCTATCATACTGCCTTGAGATGGATTACCGTATCCTTTATGCGTGTGCAGTAGAAGATGCTACAATGATGAGAAATAGTAACTAACAGCCTGTAAAGCTTGTCATATAGCAGGTTGTTACATTCCAATATGTATCTGTCAGAGGAAAGAGTTGCCAACTGTGACCTATTGTTCCAACAATGTCTGCCATGCTCTGGTTACATTTCCTTTTCATTAAATAATAAAAAACACCACCATTTGGGGTTTCTTCTACAGTTTGCAACTTAATCCTATTTAACATAACCGTTTCCAGATGTCTGGAGACACCAGCTGCCTGAATGCTGACATGGCTAACCTCTCCCGTC
Source organism: Pituophis catenifer annectens (assembly GCF_029215685.1). Lineage (NCBI taxonomy): Eukaryota > Metazoa > Chordata > Lepidosauria > Squamata > Colubridae > Pituophis > Pituophis catenifer. Next base: position 168,871,099 of record NW_027256883.1, on the reverse strand, counting down.
ATGTTAACCCCTTGATTGCTGTGGGGACTTGTAGATCCAAGGCTTGTTAGAGTCTGTCCGCCTTGGCTGTAATTTCATTTAATTGTTGCAATATAAATATCTCTGCAGAAAGAAGGCAAGCCTCCTGGAAAGTTTTAGTGATATAGTTGGGAGCAGTGGTGAAATCCAAATTTTTTTACTACCGGTTCTGTGGGCGTGGCTTGGTGGGCGTGGTGTGGCTTGGTGGGCGTGGCAGGGGAAGGATACTGCAAAATCGCCATTCTCACCGCACTCTGGGGCCAGCCAGCCAGAGGTGGTGTTTGCCGGTTTTATTATTTTTTATTTATTTATTTATTAAATTTTTATACCGCCCCCTCTCCTGAAGGACTCGGGGCGGTGAACAGCCAGAATTAAAAACACACAATACAAATATTAAAATACATTAAAACCAAATTAAATTGTCTTTGGCTTCTCCAATTTAAAACCCCTTACCCATAAAATTCCCCAATTAAAAAATTGTTAACCCAGCCCGGCTTGCTGAAATAAAAAAGTCTTCAGGGCCCGGCGGAAGGTCCGGAGGTCCGGGATTAGTCGTATCCCTGGGGGTAGCTCATTCCAGAGGGCGGGTGCCCCCACAGAGAAGGCTCTTCCCGAACTACTCAAAATTTCTGCTACCGGTTCTCCAGAACCTGTCAGAACCTGCTGGAATTTTTCACCTCTGGTTGGGAGATGGGGGATTGATCCATGACGTTGTTCCAGGGGGTTATCTCTCTGCTCCAGGGGATCTTTTTGGCAGAGTTTTTGGAGAGTTAAGAGGTAGCCTGGTTATGGCTCTGCGTTCTGCGTTATTATAGACTTTGGAAGGGAAGGGTATAATGAAGGTAAACGATTTCAATGGAATTTGGAAACAGTTCCTAACATATGTGTTTTCTGGAGGAAGAGGGATACCACCACCAGAAGAAACTTTGAGATTCGGGAAGGGAGTCCTATGACAGTGGACCTATTGCTCAGATTTTTAATTGCCTCTGCAGTGTGGAGGTAAATGTCCATCATCAGTTTTTGTGCCTTGTTAGATTTATGAGTTCCAGTAACATTGCTGGGGCTGGTCCAGGTTCTCCTCTTGCCCTTGGGTTGCAATTGGGGGGCAGGGGGTTTGTCAGGTTAAACCAAAAGTGGAAAGGCCTGTTGCAAGCTGGGAACTTGTTTCAGAAACTGCTAATGTATTGTCATCTCCCTCTTATTTAGCATAGAATGCGAACCAGAATCTAGTGAAAGCTCAGCATTAATCTTCCATCGATTCTGATTTAAGAATTTTTTAAAAAAATAAGCACTATAGGAACATGTCGTAAAAGTGCAGTTCCAGGCACACCAAATAAATTCCAAAATTCCAAAGTAAATATACATGTTTTGCTTTCTTTTTTTCATTCTTGACTTTTTTTCTCTGATCTATCTTAATCATTCCTTCTTGTTAGTTTTTATGTCTTTATTTTAAAATGTAATAAAGTTATTTCAGGATCATTGCTTTTTTGTTTTTTTTCCTATTTTATATATTTATTTAGCCATTTTATAAGCCACCTCAATTACCATAGCAATTCTAGGCAGCAAATGCAATATCATAAATGCAAATTAAAAATGATAACAAAACAAAAGCCCAGTCAAACAGATAACAACAGAATACAAGCAAACAATGTTGGGAAAGCATTATACCATGAAGCCAGAATGAGAGATTGCGTTGCTCCAGAGTGTGCTAAAAAAGCTAGGTCTTCAAGGCTTTTCTTGAAAATTAATTGTAATTACCATTCTGTCTAATGATACTAGAGCAGCATTTTGTAAAAATGAAAAGATTAAATTGTGCTAAAATTTTAAACAGCAAAGCAATTTCCTGTCTAAAACAGTGAAATCAAACATAGTCAAAACAGTCTACTGACATAAAAGAAGCAGAATAATGCATTAATCTATTTAGAAACTTGAACGTATGTAGAAATTGAAACAAATAAGTTCAACCTAGCACTATTTTGGTAACTATATTGATGCTAGGCAGATTTTTCTGGAGAAGTTATTTTCAACATAAGGTGACCACAGAGAAGATTAAGCATTTGAATTAAAACTTTTGCCAGCTGAACCTAAAATAAATTATACAGGTGTGCACTTTTGTTACCTTTAAAGCTTCTGAGTTCTGTTCATTAATAATAATTTGACAGCGGGACAACAGAAATCTGTGAAGTGCATATCAAGCAAATTTCCCCCATTTTCTCATTGTGTATAATTTGTTGCTCCTTTTTTGCGTGCCACTGGTGCTAAAATCTCATGTCAAAAAGTGTTTGCTCATCAGGAACATAACTGATTGGCGCAATACCCTTATTATAATTGTGTGTGGGTTCATACATTCACAGATGTAGCTATCAACCATTGATTGATAACCCTAATGCATATGGGGGGGGGGGGGGGAAGCACGAGGCAGATGAAATAATATAATCAATTGGTGCACAAAACTCACCACTCTGTGCTAAAAAAAAAAAGATACCACAGGTTTATTTTTCATCAATTGATTTAGAATAATTATAACGTAGCATATCCTATAAATTGTAGCGTCTGTACTTGATGCCTAGCCTGTCTTTGCCTACAAGCTCAAGGTGACATGTATAGCTGCCCCACCTTCAATTCTCCCCCAACAATAACCATGGTGTTTGACTTTAGCAAATTATTGTAAGGGAAGCAGGGCACTCATGTTGAGAAGCCAACAATGTCATAGTTATGAAGTATATGCTACCTAGGCATTTGTGACAGAAGCTGGCCAGCCAAACTGCCTTTTGCTGCATGCAGTCACAATGTGAATTTGGCTTTCGGCCTTCTTTCTCTCCCTCTCAGCAGGGACTTACGGATGATTTGCAGTTAGCAGGTGCTATCATCTGAAGCCCTTGAGGTTCAAGGGAAAAATGCCCCTTGCAGCTGCAGGCTCAAAAGCATTCATTTGCGGAGCATTTTTTTTTTTTTTGTAAAGCAAAACTGAGAAACATAAAGTGGCCATATGTTGCTTTTCTTTGCTTTCTGTTACCCACCGGCTGACTCAGGTGTGCATCATGCTTTTGCTTTGAGCATCTCTGCAGTTCTCAAGTCGGTTTTATGCTGAGAAGCCAGAAGAGAGGGATTTCACCTCTGACATTAATCTTTGCTAGCCAACGTGATGTTTGTGTAAAGGTAGAAGTATATGGGAAAAAACACATTGATCAACATGTAGCTCCGTCTTTCTCCTGGAAGATGCCTGTGTTTGATGAGGCTGAGTTTATTAGTATAAGAATACACAGGCTGTCTGTCATAAATTTGGTTTGCCAAACAGGAGAAAATTCTTGCCGAGCCCCCAGCTATCATTTTCCTCTGTGGGCATCAGTGGCAGCCACAAACAGGGGAAAAGAGGAAGGAAACTCATAAAAGCCAGCCTTGATCCAAATAAAATAATTAATACTGAGAGATGTTATGATAGTGAAGGGAAGACCTCTTTATAGAATGGCAGTGATGGCAGCAGGTTTGTCTGAATGTATTGTATTACCTGATTGAATGTAGGATGGGAAATCTAGCATTCAGCTCCTGGGATAGTGACTCATTTGCTGAGCAACCTTGAAAAAGAGGCACCGTTATAAAGCTGACAGTAATAACTCAGAACTCCTTTGCGTGTTTATTGTGGGGAAGCTGTGATTTAAAATGCAGGATCCAGAATATGTGAGCTTCTGGAAATTCATGTTGCTTCTCCTCTTGCTGCAGCACTGTAAATTTCCTTATGATGGAAGGGGGGGGGAAAGTCAGCAGTGTGGCAAGTGGGAGATCTCTGAGCGGGGAACATTCTCTGTGAAAGGAGCATGTTGCAATATTTTCAGGATCAGACTCAATAAAGATAATAGAAGTTATAGGTTTAAATATAATTCTCTTTAATCATAATAGGCATTCTATATTCGCTGAATATTCAAGATAGAAGCAAGGAAAATGGGGAGGATGGCTCCTTTTATATACAAGGGGCGGAGCCAGGAATGGGAGTGGTAAAATATGAATACATTAAAGCTCAAGTAATAAGTTAACCCCTGATGTTCCATATATACATTATTTACACATTAGAGAATAAGGCATTTACATCTGACAAATCCCCCTCTAAATGCCGGTTCGTTATACAACACCAGTTACATTCAGATTCAGGACAATATAATACATATAATTTAGAAGTTAAATATTTGTGTTGTTTAGAAGGTAAGGGTTTTGTTAATATGTCAGCTAATTGTTCAGAAGTATCACAATGTATTGCTTTGATGAATCCGTCTTGAGATAGTTGTCTCACGTGCTTAAATTTTATATCAATATGCCTGGACCTTTATCCAATTGCATCGGATCTAGAAATTTCAATGGCCGCTTTATTGTCTTCATGCATAATAAATGGTAAAGTAGGTTTCTTCCAAACATCTGTGATCAAATCATTGAACCATACAAGGTTATTTGCAGCTTTAGACAAGCAAACATATTCTGCTTCTGTGGTAGAGGTGGCTACCAGTTCTTGTTTACCAGTATACCAGTAAACTGGACAATCGTTCAATAGAAAAACATAACCAGAGGTACTCTTTCTGCATGATGTATCACCAGCCCAATCTGCATCAGCATAACAAGTAATTTTTGGTTCTTTGTCATTATTGGGTTCCAATATTAAACAAAAATCTAATGTACTTTTCAGATATCTTAAAATTCTTTTGACAGCTTCCCAATGATACAAGGTTGGTTTGCTAACATATCTTGACAATAAATTGAGAGGTAATGCAATATCTGGCCTAGTCCAATTAGATATATAAAGGAGTGAACCTATAACTGATCTGTAAAATGTGTTGTCTTTAAACTCAGGGGAAGATTCATCATTGTTTCTAAGAAAATCAGTTTGCATAGGTGTGTCACATGTTTTGGCATTATTTAAGTTACATTTGTTTAGGAGTTCAATGATTTTATCTTTTTGAGTAAGTTTGAATCCCCTTTTTGTTTTGTTAATTTGTACACCAAGGTATTTATTCACTCTACCTAGTGATTTCAATGAGAAGTGTTCGTTTAACTTATTTACAAAGATTTCCCTGCTCTCTTTATGCTTTCCAATATATAAAATATCATCCACATAAATTAATACAAATTCAATATGATCATTACTCTTTTTTACAAAGAAACAGTTATCAGCAGTGGTGGCGTTGAAATCCATGGTCTTTAGTACTTTTACCAAACAATCGTACCATCTTTTGCCAGATTGCTTCAATCCGTACAGACTCTTATTTAGTAACCAAATTTCGTTCTTATTAGTGTATTGACTGTGTGGTGCTCTTACATATATTTCCTTATCTAATTTTGCATGTAAGTATGCAGTCTGTATGTCATATTGAAACACGTCTAGATTGAGTGCAGATGCTACTACAAGAGCTGTTTTGACACTCTCTGTTCTCACTGTGGGTGAATATGTGTCAGTATAGTCTTCTGGATATTTTTGTGCATAACCTTGTGCAACTAGTCTGGCCTTGTATAAGGTATTACCTCCTTCTAAATTCTTAATTTTATAAATCCACCTGGTACCTATAATTGTTTTATCCTTAGGTGCGATCGCAGGTGTGAATACATTTAATCCTTGTAAACTTTTCATTTCTTTTTCCATAGCTAGTTCCCATTTTTCTCTTTCTTCACGGGGAAGTTTCAATACTTCCTCATATGTATTAGGTGTTATTTGTTCTCCATCCATATGCATAATATAATCTTTGTATTTATTTGGTATTTGGTTTCTATTATTTCTAATATTTCTTTCAGGTTTGCTATGGTTGTCATGCAAATATCTGGCTTCCTTTTTTGTTAATGTGTCTGTCTTTATTTTATGCTGACTATTTGTCCAAGTTTTGGTTTTGTTCTTACTTTTGTTAATATTTTGATTTTCTGTTGTTCCTTCCTCGCAAGATATATTATCTTTGCTTTTATTAGGAAAAATTTCATTAAGGTGCAACTTAGACCAATTGGCCTGCTCATGAAACACAGCTGTTCTGGATACTATAAATTTGTTATTATTATCGATGAATCTGTACCCTTTGGTTCCAGTTTCGTATCCCATGAATCTTAATCTCCTGGATACGTTTTCTCCCTTTCTCCTCAATTGTTTAGGTATGTGCACGTCTGCAGTAACTCCAAATATGTGCATGTGTGCTAGTTTAGGTTTTCTATTGTACATCACCTCATATGGTGTCTTATTCACAATACTGGACCATGTTCTATTTTGAGTGTAATTTGAATAATGTAAGGCTTCTGACCAAAATTGTTTGCCTAAACCAGCATCCTCTAATGTGCATCTAATCATGGTTTGTAGTGTGGAGTTCTTTCTCTCTGCAATCCCATTTTGAAAGGCAGAAAATGGATTGGACGTGAAATGTAGCATCCCTCTATCCTTTAACCATTGGGAGAATTCTTTAGACATGAATTCACATCCCCTATCTGTCATAATTTGTTTTATTCTGATATTATGTTGTGTTTCTATGCGTTTGTAGAATTCCTTAAATTTCTGAAAGGTTTCATCCTTGTGCTTTAATGTGTAAACAAAACCATAGCGACTGTAATCATCCACTATTGTTAGGAAGTAACGTTTTCTATAGGTAATTGATGGAGTTAATGGACCAACTAAGTCCATATGTACCAAATCAAAAATATTGTTAGTTGATCTGTTAGATTTTTTTGGTCTAGGACTGGTTTTTAGTTTGGTGGATTTACATACTGAGCATTCTAAATAATTTTCACAATTTTTTAATTTTACACCTTCTGCGTGTTCAGTCATTTTTTGTACTACAGGAAAGCTTGCATGTCCTAACTTCCTATGTAAGATATGAGCACACTCATCATGAATTGGTTTACCTATTTTTGGTTTCTTCTCATTGTGTGTATTTTTGTTATCATGAGTTATTTTGCATTCATCATTGTCACTGTTACTGACATTTTCATCATCTGCTTCAATACAATCTTCCATATTTGAATCAATGTTATGTAACCATCTTTCTTTGGTTATCAGATAGGGTAGACCCCCTTTTATCATCACAGTGCCTACATTTGTTTTGTTCTTTTCTATAGTTGCTTTCCCCTTTGAGAAAACTATATTGATGTCAGATTCTCTGCTTAGTTTTATAGCACTTAGTATGTTGTGAGGTATTTCTGGGATTAATAATACCCCCTCTATTTTCCCTAAACCAGGCAAGGTCACATTTCCTCTGCCTAATACTTGAACCTTTTCTTGATTAGCTACCTTTATCACAAACTTATCTTCTGTAAATGAAGATAATATACTTTTGTTATTAGTGGTGTGATTTGTTGCACCAGAATCAATAAGCCAATTATTGTTCTCATCTTGTTGTGTTTTGGTGCTGTCTTGTTTATTTAGCCCATTTAGTGACCCAGATTTTCTCTCTTTTGAATTTTCTCTACCCCCTCTACTTTCTCTGTAGTTTGGTGGACTTCTATATTTGTGTCTATCTGTGGAAGATTGTCTGTAATTGTATTTGCTCCTATATTCTGGCCTATGTCTCTCCCTTGGGACTTTGGGACAGTCTCTTCTACTGTGTTCCCTGGATCCACAATTGTGGCATCTAAAGGCTTCATTATATTTATCTTGAAAGACTACTTTCCTAAAAGATTTGTGTTCTGTTTGGTTACTGGAACGATTTTTTCTTGAATTGTCTTCTGCTATCAATTTGTTAGATAGACTTTCTATTGATAAATATCCCAAATTAATGGTATCTAAGTGTGACATAAAGCTATCCCATGATGGATCAAGTGAATTGATAATAACACTTTTCATAGTTTGATCTGAAATCACTTCCCCCCTCAATTGCAGCTCAGCTCTTATTTTGTTTAGATTTATCAAATGTTCACTTATAGAAACCCCTGGTTTCACTCTAGAAGAAAAGAAATCCTTAGACATTCTTGTGGTTGTGGCTACGCTATCGCTGTGAAATAGATTAAACATGCATTGAATTATTTCTGATACGGTTAGGTTTGGTTTGATGCTATGATACATTGCAGGAGACACGCTAGAAATTATTATGAAAAATGCTCTATGATGTAAACAGTCTATTTTTAAAGTCCAAGGTCTTCTTGGAGGACTAGTTATAAAGAATAGTAAATTTTCTTTCATAAAAATAACCTGAAGCTGTTGGTACCACTCTTGTAAATTAATGCCATCAACTCTAAGTTTTGGGAAGTCACTGGGTAAGTTCCCCACATTATTTTGTCCATTACTTACAACCTGAGGCAGTCCGTGGTCTCTCAAGTGCAGGAAATTACAGAACGGCATTGGGATGCTTGTAACGAGTCTGCGCGGTTCTCTGGCCAGTTCAAGTCTTTCGGGGCCGTCTACGTAGTTTTGCACATGCGCGTTGCTCATTTCTTCTTTGGCGCCGTTGTGGAAGGTTCTCTCCATTTCAGCTCTCTCGATCCGCTCCTCTTCAGATGAGTCGGTCTCTGGCTCGGTTTTTGGGGCTTTGGTGATGGCGGCGGTTCTTCTCTTTCTCTTGTGTGTGCTGGCACTCGATTCTGTCTGCGGTGTAGGACGGAATCGGCATGGCTCTCTGGGCTCGGGTGTCGTCGTTTTCGAAGTCAGGATGGGAGCGTGCAGGTCTTGAGTTGTCGGTTTGATTGCTTGCTTCTTCGTTGATGTCTTAGAAATTTTCAATCTTGGCCCAAAAGCAGCAAAAAGTGTTTTCATTGCTGACTCTACTTGAGACTTTGTTAAATCGTCTTCACTTTCTGATTTTGGTTCATCTGAAGAGTTTGAGACTTCTTTTTCACTTTCTTCGTCTGATAGCGTTTTTCGCGCCAGAAATTTTGAACTGAGCGTTTTGATTGGCTCTGCTTCACTCTCTTTTGAAGTTCGTTGAAACCAAGATGGCTGCCGTTCAAAATTTCGCGCGGGGTCACATCTTTTCTTTTTTACAACTATTTTCTCAGTAGTCATTTCACTCACAGTTTTTTGATCTTTGGGTTTTTCTTTAATGATGTTTTTCTCTCTCGCTGCTCCGCTGTTCCTCAGCATCTCCTGGAGGTCCGCGATGAGGCTTTCATCATTCTTTTGGCTTTTTAGTATTTTTAATATTTCTGACCTGAGTTCGTTATTTTCTATCTCGATTTCTTCCTGGTCGTTATTTTCACTCATCAGTTCTTCTTCTTCAGTGGTGTATTCTTCGGATTCTCTCGAAATCGCATTAGTGGATTCGTTGATCATCTCTTGATCAGTTTCTATTTCTTTGCTGTAGGCCCTGGTGTTGGGCCTATCTTTCTTGGACATTTTTAATTACTTATTGAGTCAATTAACCATCCTCTGCTACCAGCTTGTTGCAATATTTTCAGGATCAGACTCAATAAAGATAATAGAAGTTATAGGTTTAAATATAATTCTCTTTAATCATAATAGGCATTCTATATTCGCTGAATATTCAAGATAGAAGCAAGGAAAATGGGGAGGATGGCTCCTTTTATATACAAGGGGCGGAGCCAGGAATGGGAGTGGTAAAATATGAATACATTAAAGCTCAAGTAATAAGTTAACCCCTGATGTTCCATATATACATTATTTACACATTAGAGAATAAGGCATTTACATCTGACAGAGCAGAATGCCAAACTTGCTGATCCTGGAAGTTCACTGAATAGGGGGCCGTTCGAGCCAATTAATCAATATACTGCATAAAAATCCAGTTCAGGCAGAGAAGGTGACCTTGAGAGCAAATGAGGGAGAACAGGATTCAGTGTGAAGGGAAAGCTAGTGTAGAAGCATAACAGAGAGAATGGAAAGCAAAAAGAAAATAGAGGGGGGGGCTCTATGCCTCTATCAGTGTCTGAGCATATTAGAAGCTAATTCTGCATGATGTTTTCAGGGGTGTTTTTGTTGTGGCATGCGTTTTTTGAAGAGAGTTGTAGTGCTTTGTTCCACATAGGATTCATTGGATTCATTCATACATGCATATGGGTAATCCTCCTTTTACCAACTGCCTTTGTTAGTAATCATAGTTACGATGGTGATGGAAAAAAAATAATTTTATTCACAACCTTTGCAGGTCTGTACAGGGAAGGAAACCTGAAGGAAGATCATAAGTACAGTAATGGTTTTAGTTAATGACCATTTTGCTTAATAACTGAGTTGCTGGTCCAATTGTGGTTGCTAAACAAGGACAACATCCACACACATACACTATTGACCCAAGTTGAAGAGCCATCACAAACCTCATGTTATAATTTATAATGTCATTATAAATCCAGTCGTGTTAGTGATATTCTGTAGCAATGGTTGGACAACACTCAATATTGGCGGCATTGATAGCCTTTCAAAAGGAAAACAGGGAGACTGAACAACAGAGGAAAAAAGTTGTTCCATCTTGGCTCTTTTTTTAAAAAAAGTTTTTTATTTTTAAACAAAACATAAAAACATCCATCATCCATTCCAATTACAAGTAGTGTGTCAGTCGGTTACAAATCTTTTGTGCTCTGTCTCATATTCATCATTACAAATTCTCTAACTTCTCGCATTATCAATCTAACATATATCTTTATATCATTATTCTCATTTGTCATTCATTTAACAGTGGCATTTCCATCCCATTAAAATCATTTCCATAAATTGTATTATAACATCTATTTCATATTTCATATTTAATTTCCATGTTTTATTATCTAGCCATCGATAAAATAAATCCCATATCTTATAGTATTGTTTATCTTCCTGTTTTCTAATTTCAAATGTCAATTTGCTCATTTCAGCACATTCCATAATTTTCCTAATAACTTCATCTTGTTTGAGTATTTCCTCATTTTTCCAATTTTTAGCAAACACAATTCTAGCCGCTGTCAATCATCTTGGCTCTTGAGATACTTCCTACATTGTATATTTGTTTGTCCTTCCTTGCAAGACATTCCCCATCCCCACCCATGCCTTGAGCGTCCCTTTCTTCCTCAGTATCTTTTCTCTATCAGTGCAAAAGTGAGCTTTTTGGACAAGTAATGAAATTCAGCTGTTTGGCCCAGCTTCATTCATCCCATCTTGAGACTGCATTGCTCCCCAGAATGCTCCTCTCCTTTTGAAATCTTTGTCCAGTTTTATTTGAACTTCCTTTAGTGAGACATTCTCTTCATCCCATGGGAGAAGCTATTCTGTAGAATAATAGTTCTCATGAAAAGTCAGCAAATGGCCACTGATGCCCATTTTCTCAAGTCCCCCCCCTCTCTCTCTCTCTCTCTGTGTGTGTGTGTGTGTGTGTGTGTGTGTGTGTGTGTGTGTCTGGATAATTTCCCTTTGCAAACTGAAGTATTTATCTCTACCATCTCAATTAGACAGCTCCCTTCATCAGAAATTAGGCCACTTTCTAATGTTTGCATTCTTCCTCAAATGCTACATAGAGAAAGTCTTTTAGCCACCAAACTGTGTCTTTCTGAAGTGCACTATGAGTTTGTGGCACGTACAGTATATCTCATTGAAAATACAGGTAGAAATGCACTTCAGCCTGTATTTTACAGATATTTCATGGGGTGAAATATGCTATATAATATGACAGTGAGGGCAACATTCACTCATCAGCAACCTAATTTCTATTCCAAGCAATCCATTCTATATTTCGGGATGATATCTTAACAGTGTAATGTGATCTTTAACATGTAATTGTTCCTGATATCATAAACTTTGGTTTGGTTGGATGGGCATATATGCTAATTCAGTGAGGACAATTCTGCATTTGAATAACTATCAATGAAAACAGACATGATATACAACCTTCCGGGCACTGAACTATTTTGTGATCTTGCAGAATGGCTCAGATACCTTCCCATCAAATTCTTTATTTTTAATTTCTCCAAATCTTGTGAGATTCTCATATTCTCAATTCAAGGTTTTTCTTGAGCACATTAAATACATTTCTATATATTATTGCACAACATCCTTAGAGATTTTGGTGTCATTGCCATTAAAAAAAAGAAAAAGAAAATAGGGGTTTGCAGGTAACTTTGAACGAAGTCATGTTATAGCTGAGTCTTACTGTGAAGGTTATGAAAGGCAGAATGTAAAGATGAAGTAGCGCTATCTTTGAACCACTGAACAATTATTTTCTATGCTAGTCTCTATTACATGAAGAATCCCTAGTTCTTCAGATAAAGGAAGTTCCAAAATGTTCACATATGATTCAAAAGTATAGTTTAAAGAGTAGCCACTAGCTACCGGTAGTTGTAGAGAAAAAATAATTCCTGTCATTGGCTCATTCCCTAGCACATGATGGTGAACCTATGGCACGCGTGCCACAGGTGGCATGCGTAGCCATATCAGTGGGCATGCCAGCTCAGCTCTGGCGCGTATGCGTGTGCCAGCCAGCTGATTTTCGGGCCTTTTGGGCCCACCAGAAGTAGGGAAACAGACTGTTTCCTGCCTCCGGAGGGCCCTGGGGGGGGGCATGGGGAAGGCCCGTTTTTCTTTCTTACCTGGCTCCAGATCCTCTCTATGCATCTGCGGTGGGCAAAAACAGCCTTTCCCACTCCCTCGGAGGCCCTCTGGAGGCCTGAAAGGGCCAATTTCCCAACTCCTGGTGGGACAGGAAGTGACTTTTTTGCTGTCCCCAGCCTCTAGAGATTCTGGAGGCTGGGGACAGCAAAAAAGTCACTTCCTGTCCCACCGGGAATTGGAAAATGGACCCTTTCAGGCCTCCGGAGGGCCTTCGAGGGAGTGGGAAAGGCTGTTTTCGCCCTTACCTGGCTCCAGAAAGGATCTGGAGCCAGGTAAGAAAGAAAAAGGCCATCGCGTGCCAGGAGTGGGGGTGAGGGGGGGTTGTGCGTGCATGCGCAGGGGGGGTGCATAGAATTATGGGTGTGGGCACGCGCATGCGCGAACCTCCCCCACCCCACTTCTCCTGGCATGCGATGGCAAAAAGGTTAGCCATCACTGCCCTAGGATGTAAATAAGGATTAAGTCAAAGACAAATTACAAAGCAGAATGGAACAAATCAAAACAGATAGTCAGTTTCTATCAAGATAGAGCAGACAGATCTGAATCAGGTTCATGCTGATATTGCACAAATCCCGTTTTCAATATGTGTCCAGAACTTTTTTCTGTTATGAAGGCTGATACTCAAAGATGGGTTTTTTTTTTTTAAAGTTTTGTGTAGAGACAGAACTATTTATTATTTAGATAAAATGCCACAGGGAGAAATAAAGGGAATGGTAATACTGAATCTAATTATTAAAAGAATAACCGATAGAAGAGAATATTTGTAGTTCAGGGTTGAACTGTGGGGTCCTTGGTGCTTTCTGAGCTAGGTGGTTTTCTTGCAAGAATAACTCTTGTAATCATATCACCAGTGTCCAAACCACAACAGTGGCAATATTTCCCCCCCCCTTTGCCTTTAATTGAATGCAAAATTATATAAATACAATTATGAAAAAGGAAATATAATAATGCATTATTGCATGCAGGGCATATATTCATAAACGCATCTACATATATAAAAGTTCTATTTAAGCGTTTCAATAAATGGTAGTCAGTGTGTCAACTTTGAACTGAACTTGGCAACCGCCATTTTCCTGTTCCTCAGTTGCCACATAGAGGGGGAACGGGGGGAAGGAGGTTGGAATGCCTTACTAGATACAACAGAGAGCTTTCTCGTGAGAACCAAGGCCATCTCTACTGGCAACAGATAAGGTTGGGGAAAGAGTGCCTGGAGAGCCCGCCAATTGACCTAATTGGTCAACATGACCTGTGACACTTGGGGATGGGATTATTTCCTATTTTAATTATACTGAAACCTCGGGAGATCTTTAGAGATGGTTTTCCTTTAAAGCAGTGCCGATATGATGTACTCAATAAAGAAGTTCTTTGAGGATGATTCTAATCTCAGAGTTCTGATTTGCTTGGGTTCATTAGATGGAACCTTGACACATATTTTATTATAGCCACCCTTAGCTAATCTGCATTAATATTTTTTTATTTATAAATTATAGCAATAGCAATAGCACTTAGACTTATATACCGCTTTACAGTGCTTTACAGCCCTCTTTAAGCAGTTTATTACTAATAACATTAACTGTGCAAATTACTGAGTACCATAGTCAGGACCTTAAATACATATTTCAATGCCAAAGCAGATTTTATTTTCTAGACATGGAATATAATTCAAATGAACATGTGAACATGTGAAAATATGACTTCTTGTCTAAATCTTGAATATATGTAATAACTTCCTTCTGAAATGGTATAAATATATGACATTGTATAAACACATGTTTGAATGAAGTGTTAATCTTATTGCAACAACATGAGATTTACTTTATTCTATAAAAATAACGGAACCCAATAAATTCAAAATACTATTTTTGGTTGAAAAAGATATAATCTAAGGTTTTTTTGGTGTGGATGTCCACATCTATTCCCATTGTCTAGCCAAAATAGGAATCCTTAATTATTCTAATCAATAAGTAAAGTTTGCATATCAAATCAATTCATCACCAACAAATTTTTATAAAGAGCAATAGAGTTTTTGAGTCATAAAATTTAATAATTGGTTATAGATATATAGTGCAAGTAATCCTTGATTTACGGTCACAAAGTTTGAGCTGAATATTTCTGTTGCTAAGCGAGACAGTTTTAAGTGAGTTTTGTCCCAGTTTACAATATTTCTTGCAATAGTTGTTAAGTGAATGACTGCAGTTGTTAAGTTAGTAAGATGGTTGTTAAGTGAATCTGGTTTCCTCATTGACTTTGCTTGTCAGAAGGTCACAAAAGATGATCACATGACCCCAGGACACTGCAACTATCACAAATAAGAGTCAGTTGCCATGCATCTCAATTTGGATCATGTGATTATGGAGAAGTTGCAATGGTCATAAATGTGAAAAACAGTCATAATTCACTTTTTCCAGTACTGTTGTAACTTTGAAAATAATTTCATTATTTTCACCTACTAATTAATCACCCAAATGCTATCCAAAGTGGATGGATTCAGTTACAGTGGCAGTGAGTGGATTCTTGGAAGATCTGAAAGACCAATTTAGGAATAGATTGTCATGTAGAAAATTTTATCTATGTGGTCACTTGATGATACATAATCAATCAATGTTAAGTCTTGTATTTTGGTACTTTTCCTACTTAAAGATGCCAATATTCAACAGTTCTGCTTTGAAAAGTCATGGGTCACAAGCGGGGTGCGTTCTAATTTTTTTTACTATTGGTTCTGTGGGCGTGGCTTATTTTGTGGGCGTGGCTTGGTGGGGTAATGTGACTGGGCGGGCATGGCCAACTTTTTTTTTTTTTTTTTTTTTTTTACTTTTAAAAGCATTTTTTCTACAACCTTAAGAGGTTGCAGAAAAAAATTCTTTTAGAAGCCTCAGACGATCAGGCAACTCAGCTGGGATCGCCAGAGGCTTTTAAAGGCATTTTTCCCCTACAAGTTCTTCGGCTGAAGAGGTTGTAGAAAAAATGCTTTTAAAAGTGTCTGATGATCCCAGCTGAGCTGCGCGATCATCAGAGGCTTTTTTTTTTTTTTTACTTTTAAAAGCATTTTTTTGGCCAAAGGGGTTGTAGAAAAAATGCTTTTAAAAGTAAAAAAAAAAAAAAGCCTCTGATGAGGTGGGTGGGGTAAGCGAGCGGCGACCAGGCCGGGGACCGGTTCAGGGGTGTGGCCAGCCAATGTTATTACCGGTTCTCCAAACTACTACAAATTTTTACTACCAGTTCTTGCGAACCGGTGCGAACTGGGAGCAACCCACCACTGGTCACAAGAAGTTCAAGGCCTCTCAATATCACATATCCATCTAAGAAAGGATGCTGTAAAAGGGAGGGAAGGAAGGAGGATGAGTCTCAGTACAAAATAATAAATGTATTAGTATTTATTATTTCTATTTATTTGTACAAGCTAGAAGAATGTATGGTGCACAATAAGGAAAGGCTCTCTGCCTCAAGAAATTCATAAACCTGTATAGGTAAAATAAAAGTGAATAATTCAGTGTTATTCTTATGGAAAAGATAAAGTGCCTGTTTTTCCATGATAGTAATTTAATTTATTGCAAATGCTTTTATCACACCAGTTTGAAAATCTTTATCACCAAGACTATAGACTCAAATGAAACCTCTATAAAAAAGAGAAATTATTTTATTATGCTATTTCCTCTTTTTTATTCCTTTCTTTTGGCCTTTTCTCCTGCTTCTTGTTCCTATGGCACAAACACCATTCAAAAGTCGGGCCTCCCAGCAACCACAAGAAGAATGTACATGTTGCTGATATGGGCAGCAGCTCTACAAATCTCATTGATTTAGATAATCAGTTTAAATGCTAAAACAGCAGCAGAGGAGATAAAATTCTTTTTAACTGCAGAGATTAAGAAAGCTGTTTACGGAGATGGATAAATATTTTGATAGCATTCTGTTGCTCCATCTAGTGACAAGAGAAGGAAAAGCAAGTTTTGATTCTCTCATGGCAGAAATTCTGTTTTGCATTCAGCAAACTATTTTTTTTGTCCTTCGAGGCCCCAAATATTAAAAAAATTCCACTGTGTTATTTAATAGCAAAGACCTTGCTATTTAAATATTAATGCAAAAATATGCTTTTAAAATGGCTTCTCTGGAGATTATTCTATGCAGTTATGGATCACATAAAAGAGAAGCAGAAAGAAATACAGTACAGTAAAAGTATGGAAATGAGGATTAAAACCAAGCTATACATCAACAAATCCATCGCTGTTATAGAAGGCTTACAAGTTCTTCCAAATCCCCACCTTAAAAGCTTCTCCCCACCCTTGTTTTTAACCTCTTGTCTTCCTTCTCCACAGAAAGGGTAGTTAGATGGAAGTTTCCTCAACAGATTGGTTGTCACTGCAGATTAGGAATTAGTTATTGTAGATTTATTCAGTTCCAGTGGTTCTATGCTCTTGCTGATTTTCAAGGTTATGAAAAGAATGATTATATCTAGCAGGTATTTAATTAGATTTGGGCTAAAAAAGTCTGGATAACCACTAGATGGCAGCAAAGCAGCTCTTAGCTATCTTAATGATCTTTCTGTTTAGGCCGCCAAGAGCGCAGCATGTCAGCATGCTGGACATCAAACTGGCTTTTGTATGAGAGCTGTGTGTAGATCCCCACTATTTTATGACATTATTTAAATATAATTGGTGACTGTATGTAAGTGTGGTTAAATAGGAGCACTCTTCTGTTCCTCTAGAACACTGTTTAAAGGAAGGAATTATACTGCTTTCAACATAGTGCTTATGATACCGAGTTTAATATAAAAGTTGGAAATGAATCTTGATGTGAGGTTTGTTGCTTCTTAAGGCTTTTGCCAAGCTGAAATATTTTCTTTGTGAAAAAGTTTACAATGAAGCAAAATATATGATTGAGTATTATGTTGGAAATTATTTTATCACATAATAATTATCAAGCAAGAAAATCATTTGGTTAAGGCTGATTGTCAAATAACTTACTACAGTATAAGTAGGTCAGGTATATCTCCCCAGGTATATCAGCTTTCTGCAATCTCATGTCCCCTTAATGTGTTGGGATAGCAACTCCCAAATTTCCAACTATACAAGGAAATCTGGAAATTGAGTCCAGTATGGGAAAATGCTTTTCCCTTCTTATGTCATGAAAAATACATTAATGCTTCTCATTCCTTCCTTCCTTCTTTCCTTCTTTCCTTCCTTCCTTCCTTCCTTCCTTCCTTCCTTCCCTCTGTCCCTCCATCCCTCATTCCTTCTTTTCATCATAAGAGCTCACATATCCAGTTTTTTCAACTGCACATAAACAATAATCTATTCCTCATTTCCTCCATCTCTCCCCCTATCTTATCCCATTTCTTGTTATAATTAATAATAACAAGAAGTTACCCCTTTCCCCCACTTCCCCCTCCCCCCCCGCCACCTCTTTTCTGGTTCACTGACCAGCACTGTGAAAACACTACTCATCTTGATGTTTTTTTGAAAAATTAAGGTAGAAGATAGAAGGGAAGAAAGGTTTGGTAATTTAATTTTTTTTTTCTCCAGGTCAACTTCTCTTGCAGTTCAAGGAGAAGCAAAGAGAGCATCTACAAATAAGATTCACATTTTAAAGTATCAAATTGAACAGATTTTTTTTTCTATTTTGAAATATATAATGTACAAATATTGTTTTTATTTTATCATAGCTACATTGTGTAATACAATATTTCTCATTTGGGATGTTTTCTGTGGCACCAGATGAATATCATAGTCCTGGTGGTCTTAAATTCCTCCCTTTCAATCCAACTGCTAATGACTGCAGTAGATAAAAACTTAAGCCTCAGACCTGGATTCATGCTGCTAAGCAAATTTGTGCACACCTCTTCTTTCTGATGTATCTTTCATAGATGGAGATTTATTTTGCAAATATTTGAGATCAACAAGTTCTGACCTGCACTGGCAATTTTGAACAACAAAAATTAATCAGCTCCTTTTACATCTTGGTTTTTAAGGATTCTCTTGCTCCATTTGTCTTTGTTTCCCAAATGAGAACCCAATTTTGTTTGCTAAATTGGAGAGGAGAGTGAACAATAGTGAGGAAAGCAGCATTTCTGTCTTTATTCTTTGCTGTTGAATTGATAATGGGAATGTTGAATCAAACCACTGATCAAGAGCCTCTACAGTAGAATTAGACAAGATTATTAATGTTTTAAGAAAAGAGAAAAGAACAAACAAAAAGGAATAGCTTGCATAGTTATTGCTCAGTATATCACTGATGATAAATTAATCATAAAAATACATTACTGTTAACAATAAGGTAAATGATTTTTTTAAAAAAATTAATCTCTGAGTTTATTGCCAGTTTCCACTATTTTGTTATTAAAAGATACCATAAAAAGAGAAAGAAAAAAAAAATTCTAAAACTTGCTGTCTTCTAAAATCATTTTTTTTTAAAAAAAAAAATTGATTTATATGCTGCCCTTCTCTGGAGACTCAGGGCGGCTTACAGTGCGTTAAGCAATAGCCTTCATACTTTTGTATATTTTATACAAAGTCAGCTTATTGCCCCCACAAACTGGGTCCTCAATTTACCTACCTTAGAAAGGATGGAAGGCTGAGTCAACCTTGAGCCTGGCAAGATTCAAACTTACTTTAACTGCAGACAGCTGGTGTTAAATTACAGTGCCTTGTCTGCAGAGCTGTCCAGGCTCATTGGACACCCACTTCTGTAATCCTTTGTCACTGACCATATTAGTTGAGGTTGCAGGGAGAAGAAAGACCTTCACTTCCCACCATCAAGCAGGAGGTTATTTCAAAGAATCAGACAGGCTTCTGTCTTATTTTCAAACATAAGGATTTCTATGGAGTCCAGAACTGATTGGTGAGGATGGCAGTTGTTTAGTTCAACAATTGAGCCATGCAGGAAAGGAGTTACTGATTCAGGAAAGGAAGTGTGTGATGCCAAATCAAAACGACAAAGCAGCTAGAATTGCAGTTTGTGGCTCCACAATGAGTAAGATGATTCCCTAGAATGGATTCCAATTGATGTTTAAGTATCCTATGCTAGGAATTCAGCCCCTCAAAATGTTCCAGAAATATTTAAAATATTTAAATTATTATTATTTGTTAAAGCACCTTCCTTATTTTTATTGATTTTTTTCAGTCCAACATGGTCTATTAGGGACATGATATTTTTGCATCTTAGTTCTAGTTCCTCCCACATAGTGAAGTCTAAGCTGAGAAAGGAAGGAAAGAGAGATGCCAGGAGAACAGTCCAACTGTATCAACATCCTCCTGGCAGTGAAATTAATACCAGGCTCCTTTCCCTTGAGACTTGTTCCTGGTTGTGTTGCAAGCAGTTCCTTCAATGTGTGTGCCGCTGGCAGCAGATGGTTACTTCACTCAATAGAAGCAGGCTGTGGATAAATGAGGCAGATAGCCATACACCAATGAGGCTCCAGTTAATGGTGTTCCCATCCAAACAAATGTTTTCATGACTGGTGGATTCGTCTGTGGTCTCTGCTGACACATAACAAGTTTTTGAACATGGTCTGACATATTACTGTGTTACAGAGGAAAACACAGAGGAGACAATTGTCCCAAAAGATCAAAGTTGTTGTGATGGTTGAAAACCAGAAGAATTTCGACTGAGTGCTAGCACTGATGATATTACCTAGTTTGGGTGATGAAATATTTGCAAGAAAACAACCAAGTTCAGAGAGCACCAAGGAGCTTAGTTGTTTCAACCCTGAGCTACAGATATTCTCCTTTACTGGCATTTGAGTTGACATCTATCACAGCTGTAGTAACTGTGGTGAGGATATAAAATAAAGAAAAGTGTGAGTGCCATATGTAGATTCTGTTTATTTTCTCTATAAAATTGTTCTTTTGTTCTCAGTAGCAGTTTTTTTCTGGACTTTACTCAGCAGGACCATAATTATGTGGATTTTAATAGTGAATAGTGAGGGGTTCTGGACTTTGCATACAGTACATACATATAGTTGGAATAAATAACAGAAAATCTATGGTTCATTACAACCCCTTCTGCAGCCACATCTCACATAAGAGGTGCTCTTTTAAGAACAAGATGGAGGGACATTCTGGGTAAACATCCAAGCCAATCTCAAGTTTCTGATTGGTCTGTTTCCGAACTGAAATGAACCTGGAGAAGAGTAGAAATAACCAATTTTATATAGGAAAATGACACTTGAAATAGTTTCCCTTTGCTTTACAGATTTGGAGAGTTGAATAATGAATAATAACTTCCAACCTCCTTCATCTCTAGGGTTATTGAGAATTAAATTTAGCAATACCCACAGAGTTATCCTGATGTATGATATACTTCTAGAATGAACCATCATAAACCAAACAGTTGAGTAATTTTCCTTCTCAAATTAGAAATAATATAACTAACTGGGCCTTTAGAGCCGAGTTGGCACAGTGGTTAGAATGCAGCACTGCAGGCTACTTCAGCTGACCGCTAGCTGCAGTTCGGCAGTTCAAATCTCACTGGCTCAAGGTTGACTCAGCCTTCTACCCAGGGGTGAAATGCTACCGGTTCGCTCCGTTCGGGCAAACCAGTAGCGGTGGCACGGTGTGGTTTGGTGAACCAGTAGTGGCGGCAGTGTGAGGTTCCGCCCACCCGCCCTGACCTGTTTTTGACCCTCTGTGCATGCACAGAAGGCTTTGTGCATGCACAGAGGGTCCAAAATTGGACGTGAAGTGCAGCACGTGCACGTCTGAACCAGTAGGGAAGGTAAGTAGGTTTCACCCCTGCTTCCATTCTTCTGAGGTTGGTAAAATGAGGAGCCAGATTGTTGGGGGCAATATGCTGACTCTGTAAACCAGTTAGAGAGGGCTGTAAAAGCATTATGAAGCAGTATATAAGTCTAAGTGCTATTTCTATTGCTATCACATCCAGGCCTTAGGAACAGACTTCTGCAAATTGCTCAGGATGTGATTAAAATATGCTTCTGGCCAGACACAGAATGGGTCAGAAAGTGCATTTAAGACTCAGATGTCAGCTTGTCCACAGTCTTGCCTGAAAAAAAATCTTTTTTTTCAGAGATATGAGACAATAAACTAAATGCAATTTGAAGCATAAATTCAATCGCCAAAATTGTGCATGAGTGCATGTTAGGATTCTATTGTTTTCTGTCAACAGGAAAATTGATTTAAAAAAAAAGTTTTATTCTCCTCAGAGCCCATTGGAGTCACTGACACTCCACCTCTAGGAGTAGGATAAAATTTGCTTGCTTTGTATATTAAGACAAACCACTCCAATTTGAACTTTCCAAATTAATATGTGAAGTGAAATATAATTATGTGTGCATCCCAGAACATTTAGGAACATGCTGTATACAGTGGGGAAAATGTGCAAATATGTGTTCATATTTATTTGTGGACATTTAATCATTCCTCATTACAGTTGGGAAATAGCAGAGAAGGGATTTATATTTGGGAAAAAAAAAACATAATTAAAGCCAGTAAAACTGGCCCATTTATCCAACTCCATTTTTCTTTTAAAGATCAGTAATCTCTTGTCACTTATATGTGCAAAAACACCTGAGTCTCTTAAGGAACAGCGTGACAATATATAGTCCAATTTGTTATCAGACAGATAAAGCAGCTGTAATTTCTTAACTTCTTAAATTACAAGAAGTATGTTTTTTGCCTATTTTAACTTTTGTGTCAGTTTTTCCAGAATCTTAAAAGAATGAATTCTCTCTGACTTGGCCCAGCAGAATGAAATGTGCTCCCAAATGATACAACCATAGATGTTGCCAGATAGGGGATGAAGTCAGCCAGAGTGGAGAGGTCAGATCTAAAATGCTTGGTGCTCTGTGAGCGTGGTGGTTTGGTTGCAGACATGTCATTACCTGAATAGGTAACATCTGGTTGCATTTGCTAATGACAAGCTTTGCAAAAGAAAATTCCCTTTTCAGTACTTTCTCCTAAAAGGAATGAGGTTCTAATATAACGCCTGCCTTTGATATTAGTATTTGCACAAAATGTTCAAAAATGCAAAATGTCTTTCTAGTGGCTGCAAATAAAGTGTTGCAGGTTTCAAATGAACATCCCCAGCAGAAAGAATTGAATGTAATTGTTTCCCAAAATTTAGGCATGCAAACACTATATATTAAAGGCAGTGGTGAAATCTAAATTTTGTTACTACCGGTTCTGTGGGCGTGGCTTGGGGGGGGTAATGTGATTGAGTGGGTATGGCCAATTTTTTTTTCTTTTAAAACCATTTTTTTCTACAACCTCTTCGGCGAAGAAGTTATAAAAAAAATGCTTTCAAAAGGCTCTGATGATCCCAGCTGAGTTGCCTGATCGGCAGAGGCTTTTTTTCTTTTAAATGCCTCTGCCGATCAGGCAACTCAGTTTGGATCGTCAGAGGCATTTAAAAGAAAAAAAGGGTTTTTTTCTTTTAAATGCCTCTGCCGATCAGGCAACTCAGCTTGGATTGTCAGAGGCATTTAAAAGAAAAAAAGGGTTTTTTTCTTTTAAATGCCTCTGCCGATCAGGCAACTCAGTTTGGATCATCAGAGGCATTTAAAAGAAAAAAAGGGTTTTTTTTCTTTTAAGTGCCTCTGCCAATCAGGCAACTCAGCTTGGATCGTCAGAGGCTTTTAAAAGGAAAAAAAAAGGGTTTTTTTCTTTTAAATGCCTCTGATGATCCAAGCTGAGTTGCCTGATCGGCAGAGACTTTTTTTTCTTTTAAATGCCTCTGACGATCAGGCAACTCAGCTTGAATTATCAGAAGCATTTAAAGGAAAAAAAGGGTTTTTTTCTTTTAAAAACCTTTGATGATCCCAGCTGAGCTGCGCGATCATCAGAGGCTTTTTTTTTTACTTTTAAAAGCATTTTTTCGGCCGAAGAAGTTGTAGAAAAAATGCTTTTAAAAGTAAAAAAAAGCCTCTGATGATTGTGCAGCTCAGCTGGGCATGGGGGGAGAGGGATTTGTGCTACCGGTTCTCCAAACCACCCGCCTCCATCGCTACCGGATCAGGTGATCTGGTCCAAACCAGGAGCATTTCACCCCTGATTAAAGGAGGTTTGGGAATTATGAGTTCTACAGAATTATTTGCATGACATTACAAATATATAATAAAGTTATTTCAACTCTGACAGAATTATATCACAAAATGGGGCAAAAATTCCAGAGTTTTCTTTCATGCATAATTACAGTTAATGAAATACAAATGTATATCATTTGAAGTCAAATTATTACTGTATCAGATCACAAGAGAGAAAGCAGTTCAATGGTTTTACAAAATCTTTTTTTTTTAAATTCAGCTTGGTTTGAATGCAGAAAAACACAGATATAATATGGACACATAACAGCCACATAGCTTCTGATGTGTTAATGGGACCACTGCAGTGGTGGTATTCAACCGGTTCTATCCAGTTTTGGCGAACCGGTAGTGACAGCTGCAGGAAGCTCCACCAACCTGCCTGTACGTCATCATGTCCCATTTTTGATACTCTGCACATGCACAGAAGGCTCTGGGAGGCGTGCAAATGGGAAGTGCACACTCCCATTTGCGAACTGGTAGTGAAGGTAAGTGAATACCACCCCAGGACTACAGAGCTAAGAAAGTATTGTTTGAATGGTTCTGAGATGAAATCAGGTCAGCAGTGGAAATAATTGTAAGTATTGCTACCCCTTAGACCAAATTTTGTAATTCCCTCTCTCAGTTATCACTTTGCAGTAACTACAGCAAGCTTAAAGTTCAAATAAGTTTCAACCTCTGAACCAATGATGCAATTTTTCTTATTTGCTAGATATTATATACTTACATTCTTTGTTCTCCTATACACAGAGAATTTACTCATGCAACTATTTACTCTTCAGAAATCATTTGTGATTCCTGATTGTGCTGTGGCAGTATATGCATCCATGCATTAGAGCAGCGGTCACCAACTGGTGGTCCGTGGACCACTGGTGGTCCGTGAGAAAATTTTGGTGGTCCACAGAAAAATTATTTGCTTTTTATATTGCACTACCATGTTTCCCCAAAAATAAGACCCTGTCTTATAATTTTTGAACCCTGAAATAAGTGCTTGGCCTTATTGCCATGAGGTCAAAAGCCCAATTGGGCTTATTATCAGGGGATGTCTTTTTTGGGGGAAACAGGGTAAAGCAGGGGCCCCTGGGCCAGATATGTGCAATGAACGCTTGTGTTACTGTAGGGAGTCTCCCCCTTTGGGGTCTTTTTGTGCGGGGCAGAAGGGGGCAGAAATTCCAACTTGGGATCTGCTTCAGCCTCCTGGTGCGGGGCTTTGGACGAAGGCTGGGGGGAAGTGCTGCTGGTGGCAAAGAGCCAGAGGGCCTTGTTCCAGTGGGACTGTATCATGGCCTGGAACTGGCTGACCATCTCAGCCCGCTAAGCCTCCAGGCACCAGTACCTGGCCTTGTACTCCCGCAGGTCTTCCCTCTGCTTCTGCTGAGCCTCCTTCTTGGTCAGATCCAATTTGAACTGAGCCAGCTGTTTTGCCAACTCTTTCTCGTGTCTGCTTAGCTCCAACAACTGCTTCCTGTTGGGGCCCTAAGGAGCTCAGGTGGGCAGGCGAGGAGTGGCTGGGAAAGGAAGAGCAAGTAGAGGCTGGCGAGGCACCCCTCGACGTGAGTGACATCACTCACCTAACCTAGCCACGCCCACCCAGCTGGTCATTAGGTAGATCATATTAGTGGTCCACAGGATTTAAAATTGTGACCCCTGCGTTAGAGCCCATTTTTGACATGCCACTTGATTTGTCACTGAGTTGTGGTGGCAAACTAAAACCTGATGTCTCTTTCCCACCGCTGTTATGCTTCTTATGTGCATTAGAACACAATTTAAGTTAGTCATATAGCTGGTCCTAAATAAGCATGGGCAGATAGATTGCAAAGTCCAGTTGATTTTCAGTCTGAATGAAATCAAATTTTGAATTAAGCTCTACTGTGAGAGCAGAGCCTGATATTCAGACAGCTCTGAGTGACACTACTGCATTGCAAAAGCTTTTCCATTGCCTTCAGAGCACTGAGTAAGGAGGGCAGTGTGATGTGTAGGCATTCTTGCTTGTAACAGAGAGGATGAAGCTGGATGCAAGACTCTTAAGAAGACTTCATAGAGCATACCATCACAAATATAAGAAAACCATTAGTTCAAATTTTGCTGATGTACTAGAAACACAAATAGAAATATGTGATTTCCAAGGATAGAAAGGGAAAGTACTTAAAATTAATGTTCTCACACACCAAGCAGGTGAAAGTTCTTCCTCTTTGTGCAAAAAGGAACTTGAAAATCGCTTGTGGCCTCAGGACCACAGATTGTCCACCTGCTTAAAAATATCATGTAGGTTTGTCTAGTTCATGCTGTGAACAATCTTGAGTTCTGAACTACAATGGTAAAAGATAAAAAGAGAAACAAATGAGTCAATTTTGATTAACAACTAGATTACAAACTATTTTTCCAAAGAGCTACTTAAAAATGAATCAGCTCAGGCTGCATCCAGTACAGTGGGTGCCGTTCTTGTTAAACTAACAATGCTTGAGATTTTATTTGGAGTCTCATATACAAGAAAGGAAAACTAAAAGAAATTGAGTTATTTTTTGCACAGAGAAAATGTTGTGCTATGTCTGGAGCCAGAAGCCCAGAGTCAAAGTGTCAGTGGAAACATGACAAGATTTCAAGCACCAATTAAAAATGCTGTGGTTTTTTGTTTATTGTCAAAAAGCCCACCCTCTTTTCAAAAAACTAAACAGACTCCCGATCTATTAGTGGAAGAGATCAGAGCAGAAAAGCAGCAATTATGCTCAGCCTACTACTTAATTTGTCCCAGTTCAGAGTAACAAAAAATGAATAAAGATATTTATCCCTCGCTACAGGGTTTTAATTGTCACTAATCTAATTGCTACTCTGTCCGATTCTTGCTATATCTTTGCTCATTAAAATGTTGCTGCTTTACTGGTTTTTCTGCTTATTTCTAAGCAGCTTCTTTCTCAAGTTTTTCACATGTCTTAGATCAGAACTATAGCCAATTTATACACCCAAGGAAAATTTTACTTCTTTTCTTCTACCAACAAAGCAGTGTGGAGGGAAGAATGCTTCGTCTAAAATATTCAGTGGTAGAAGGTTTATTTTAAAAAGTGCTGCTTTGCTAGCATTCAAAGTAATCAAAATTAAATGGAACTAAATAAAAATATAAAGACAACAACTCAGTAAAACTAGTAGCACTATTACTTATTTCATCCAAAACTGAAATGTTACTTATCCAGTGTCCAAACTTATTGTTTCCATCCTGACATCCCCAGATTTTCTAAAGTCTGCTGTATCACAATTTAAAAGTAAGGAATTATATTATTTTTCTGTTACAATTTCCATAAGATAAGTATATACAAAAATAAAGAGTTGTTGTTGAGGTTTTGTATGGAGTCATTATCCTTGTTTATATTAGGCATTAAGAGGTGTGCATGTGTGTGTATACTGTGTATATATATGATCAGGGGTGGGTTCTACTTATCTTTACCACTGGTTTGCAATGGGCTCTCGCGCACACCTTGCTTCTGCGCATACGCAGATCACAGATGACGACATCCGGGGCGGTGGGCGGGATTTCCCGCTGGTTTTACTACCTGTTCTTGCGAACCAGTCTGAATTGGGGGCAACTCACCACTGATACACACACACACTATAAACGAGAATTCTCAATTTTGTTCACTTAAGATTTCAGAAATATTCTAATTCTGCTACACATTTGTGCAACGTCAATGATGGGGGAGAATAAACTAACCATTAAACTTAAAACTGAATGAATTTTTCTACGAAGTAAAATACGTTTTTAATGATTAGAAAAAAATGATAATAGAAAAAGTGAGCTTTTTTGTAATTACAGAGCAAGATAATTCTGTAATCCTTTGCTCTATCCATTTTGTATTAGTTTGCTACTTTTTTTTTTAATTTTCTGTTTAAAACTTTTAATGTAATGTTCTTTATGCAGGTTTTTTTAATCCAAGCACCAGCATCTTCTATGCAGAAGATGCTGGTGCTTGGATAGCAGCCATAATAGGATTGTATTTGTAAAAGGCGAAAGATTTATACGATCTGAAGAGAAACCAGATTGTATTTGTAATGTGTTTGCCAAAGTACTCCTTCCATCTGTCCTTGAATTAGGATTAAAAATAGTTATTATCCACAAATTTCCATCAATGCACATGCCATTTACACAAATGTAGATGTGTATGTACACATGCAAATTCATATATGCTCATCTGATGAAGCATGTATGTCCACATTTCAACATATGCACACAGCCTCACAAAAAAGTGTATATGCATGTTTCAGGTAGAAATCAAGATTTTGGTCTTTACTTTAACCTTTGAACCTTCTGTACAATTTGGCTAGTTAAATCTCCCCAGCTGGCTGAGCAGATGCTTTGGCCTTTGAGGAGGGGAGGAGGAAAGGCCTTCTCACATTTGGCCCTCACTTTCGGAATTCCCTTCCCCAGCCAAGTAAATAGAGTACTCAAATTTAGGGTCATCCCAAAGTCAAAATAAAATCATGCTTCTGTCGTAGCATTATTAAATTTTTACTAGACTTTAGTGATCTTTTTTTCCCCAATGGGTTTCCTATTGTATGCTACCTTTGTGGGACCATTAATATGTATGTCTGAGTGCCTATGCACCATAAAGTATTATCTTGAAAGTATTATCGTGAAACAATGTTGACGTCATGCAACATTGCTATGCAGGGGTGGGTTTTACTTACCTTTACAGGGGTAAAGATTCTACTTATGCAGGGGTGGGTTCTATTTACCTTTACTACTGGTTTGCAACGGGATCGCACATGCGCAGATCACTGATGAGAATATCCGCGTGGTGGGTGGGGCATCCCACCGGTTTTACTACCGGTTCTTGTGAACAGATCCGAACCGGGGGCAATCCATCACTGTTCCTATGCAATTTTCTACCTCCAAAAGTAAGTTCAGCCACTTAACTTTAGCCTACCAGGAAATGTTGGGGAAAGGAATGGAATGTGCTCCCAAGGAAGTAATGTTAAGTGGAATATATAGTGCAAACACTGCTGAAATCTGAGTTTGGATTATCTGCTGTGTGGTTGTAATTCTATGATTTCAGTCTTACTGCTGTGCAGAGGAATTGTACGCACACTCACCCCAGACAAGTTTTAATTGAAGCATCATAAAAGCCTAAGTAATAAAAGGTAAAGTTTTTTGTACATTTATGTCTAACTCTAGGGGGCGGTACTCATCTCTGTTTCCTTAACTGAGGGAGTCAGCATTGTCTGAAGACATTTCTGTGGTCATGTGGCTAACATGACTATGTGCCAAGGTGAATGGAACAGTGTTACCTTCCCACCGAAGTGGTACTTACTTATCTACTCACATTTGCATGCTTTCAAACTGCTAGGTTGGCAGGAGCTGGAGCAAGGAATGGGAGCTCAACCCATCATGTGGCACTCAGGTCTCGAACCTGGGCTGTCAGCTTTCCAGCTGACAAGCTCAGCATCTTTAACCACTGAACTATCGTACCCAAGTAATAAATAATAAATAAATAAATAAATAAATAAATAAATAAATAAATAAATAAATAAAATCACATGAACACATAGACTTGCATGCAAATAGACTGTGTACTTATGCCTAAAATGAGGGATTAATAAAATCTCTTGAAAAAAAGATTGCAAATTTCTTTTCTCATTATACTATAATTATTGAGAGCAAACTAGCCAGCCATGTTATACTGCTACCACTAGAAAAGCATTGCAGCATAAAATTTGCTTCTTTGATTGCTGAACTCCATTCTGCCATGGTAATAAAACCAGTGACTGGTGCTGTCTCTGTACTTTAATGTGGATCAAGTCAAGAAAAGGATTGTTGAATTTTCATGGCTTTTTTCTCTTCCCACCAAGCATCAACAGCTGATGGGAAATCAATCCTTAGCCTAAGGGAGCCAAGGTTGGGCACAATTGTACACGCTTGGACTGGTATACTTATCCACCTGTTAATTTGCCTAACACATCACAGAATCTCTACAGCTGCAGTCTACCAGTTGACCTATTTCTGATCATGGATCTAGGACTCTTCTGAGAAGGCCTAGTGGAGGGTGTGAGGATTAAAGAGGGAGGGAGCAATTGATAGTATTGACTAGTCTTGATACAGAATGGTAGTGACTCCAGTTCTGTCCTCACAACTGACAATACAATTATTCCTTTTGAGATGTCTATTGTTGCTCATTGTTGTTTTAGCATTTATAACTTTGAATTCTATTTTAGTGGGTGAGATATACTGGATAGAGAAAGATGGGATTCATCAACTATGATCTTGCTATTTGCCCTTCGCTCGTATGTTTGAGTACAGATGGACCTTGACTTACAATATGTTTAGTGACTGTTCAAAGTTACAACAAAGTGAAAAAAGTGACTTATGACTGCTTTTCACACTTATCACCATTGCAGCACTCCATGATCATGTGATCAAAATTTAGACACTTGACTATTGACTCATATTTATGACGGTTGCAGTATCCCTCATGTGTCATGTGTTCACCTTTTGTGACTTTCTGACAAGCAAAATCAATGGGGAAGCCAGATTCATTTAACAAACATGTTACTAACTTAACATCTGCAGTGATTCACTTAACAAATGTGGCAAGAAAGGTTATAAAATGGGGCAAAACTCACTTAACAAATGTCTTACTTATCAACAGAAATTTTGAGCTCAGTTGTGGTCGTAAGTCAAGAAGTACCTGTATAGAAAAAGTCCTGGAGATGATGAACCCTTTCATAGAAAGAAAAACAAAACACTTTGCTTAAAGTACAGTATATATATACACACACACACACACACACACATTTAGCCCTATCTTTTTATATACAAAATACACCATAGAAACACTGTGGTGGGTTGCAGACATAGGATGAACTTACAAGTGAGAGATTTATTTATTTTTATTTATTTATTTATTGTCATATTTATATGCCACCCTTCTCCCCGGGGCTACTCGGGGCTGCTCACAGAATAAAACAACCCAACAATAAATAAAATTAAAATGTTAAAATCCGATTTAAAAACCCCAAATCCCCCAAATTAAAATGCACAGCAGATCAGGGAATTTGTTGAAAGAGCCATGTCTTTAGGTCGGCGTGGAAGGTGCGGAGGTCAGGGGCCATCTGGAGCCCAGTGGGTAAACCGTTCCAGAGGGTCGATGCAACCACAGAGAATGCCTTCATCCTGGGGGCCGCCAGCCAACACTGTCTGGCCGATGGGACCCAGAGGAGGGCAGTCCTATGTGAGCGCACTGGGTGGTGGGAGGCTGGTAGGAGGTAGTCCTGCAAGTACCCCAGGCCCATGCCATGAAGGGCTTTATAGGTGAGCACCAGCACCTTGAAGTGGATCCGGAGAACCACCGGCAACCAGTGCAGCTCACGCAACAATGGTGTTATATGGGAGTAACGGGAAGCATCCGTAACTACCCACGTGGCCGCATTCTGGACCAGTTGGAGCCTCCAGGTGCACCCCAAGGGCAGACCCATGTAGAGGGCATTGCAGTAATCCAGCCGAGAAATAATGCCTTTAATGTAATGACACAGAAAGACAATGTTCCAGGAAAGGAGAAGCTTTCATGATATTGGATAATTTGTCGTTTTTGAAGCAAGAGAGGAGAGGGAAGGGGAGGGGAGGGGAGGGGAGGGGAGGGGAAGGTAGAGGAACTAGAACATAAGCATCTTGAAATAAGTCTGTCTTGACTGCAATGTCGGAATCATGCACTGTGTCAGCCCTTAAATGGGCTTAACAAAGAGCTACAAATCTGGCCTATAAAAGTCCAGGAGACCACTAGATAACAGCAATGATACAGGATGTCTCAAAAGACAATTGGGATACCCTGCATACAACTCCCCCTCCAGGGGAGGGTTTCAAAACCTGTTGCTACCGGTTTGCACGCGTGCATGACACTTCTGCGCATGTACAGAAGTGTCCAGGCAGGCGGGCCACGACTCCCACCCCCGCCACTACCAGTTTGACCAATCTGGGGTGAACCAGTAGCAACCCACCACTGTCCCCCTTCCCTCCTAACTGAATTTCTTCATTGCTACCTAATATTTATCCAATTGTTTGCAATCCAGATCAGGTAGCTCAACAGTTTAAATATAAAAGCATGTAATGTTCCATGTAGACATTGAATCTGGTGATTTGCTTATTGAGCCTGGATAACTTAGGGATTCTTACCGTATTGCCTTGAGTGTGCCTTCCCAACTTTAATTCTTTTTTTAGCATAATACAAGAAAAATGCTGACTTGACTAAGGGTTTGAGTGAGACTCAAATTAGATATTATCTAATTTTTCAAACTTATTCTCTGTATTTTTTTAAAGGCAATCAAAACTCCTAAGTGCCAACAGGAGTTTCTCTCTTAGACGGTATCCTCCAGTAAGTCATTTTTGCAAGGACAGGGTGAGTGAGGAAAGGCAGTCTTGTATTGCCTGCTGGCCATACTGTATCTCATAATGATCTACTTCCAGCATCTACTATTTGTTTAAAATATAGATAAAAGTTAAATATAAAAAGTGAATTTAGCATTGCATAAAATTTGCCATCAAGGTAAGAATTTACACTATATACTAGCTGTATACCCGTGCCTCGCTACTTATGACCATTTTTCACACTAACGACCATTGTAGCATCCCCATGGTCTTGACAGACTCTCATTGTCATCATCACCAACAAAGTATATCTGGAGAAATGAAGGCTGCTGCTGAGGCCCCACCATGATACTCCCTATTCTGTGGTTGTAACTTTGAATGTTGGCATAAAATTTCCCTCCTTCACCTCTTTGGCTACAAAATATGTCATTTTGAAGTATTTTCAGGCAGCAGAAAGTCATTTCCTTTTAACTGGTGTTACAGTAGAAGGAACAGATTCATCTGAACTGAGGAGATCAGTGTAAGAAGTAAGTTGGGGCTGGGATACTATGCAGGAGAAATTCAGTTCACAATCCATTGGCTCAGTGGTGGTCAGTGATTGAAACACATAAGGGAATATCTCTCCCACCACCTTGAGTTCAGAAGCAGTTTGATAGGTGGAAGGCATAGACATTTTGGTGAGGTAGTAATGTTTAGTACTGAAAGGAGCCCCAGATCGCTCCTGAGTGAAGAGTGGAACGTCGGTAAAAGAGTGGAACGGTAGGTAAAATAAGGACCCAGATTGTGGGGGCAATAAGCTGACTTTGTATAAATATACAAAAGTATGAAGGCTATTGCTTAACGCATTGTAAGCCGCCCTGAGTCTCCGGGGAAGTGCGGCATATAAATTAAAGCAAAAAACAAAACAAAACCCCAAAACCATCTGCCAGTTTGACCTGTGGTAACAGAATGTGAGGCAAGTGGCAGTTGGAACTTTTCAGGTGGGGAGGGGGAGCAGAACATCTAACTCCTTAGCATCAGAGCGTGTTAATATACTGTATATGACTATATTGTATATGAAATACTAATGATCTGATGGTCATTTTGTTTTCTTAGCGAGCACCTAGAAACTAGGAGGAACGTATGTGCCAAATTTCAAGTTTGTAGGCTTTACCGTTCTGGAGATTTCGTGATGAGTAAGTGGATTTCACTTTTATATATAGAGATGCCTAAGAATTGCTGTGGAAAAATAATGATGCAACATACTGCAAGAAACTAAAATTGAAGATTGGTTAATATCTAGAAAACCTATCTGATAATGATCCAGCAAAAGGGGTACGACCAGGAAACTACAGACCAATTAACTGCTTACCAACAACTTTCACATTACTAATTGGTGCGGTATCTGATGCAGACTGACAACATCTATCTGAAAACAAGTTCTTTCCACCTGAACAGAAAGGAAATCACCCAAACAGCATAGGAACAAAAGATCAGCTCTTAATTGACAAGATTTTGGAAAACTGCAAAAGAAGGATAACCAGCTTGAATGTAGTGTGATTTTACCTTGCCATATAATCAAATGCCTAGAA
Source organism: Pituophis catenifer annectens (assembly GCF_029215685.1). Taxonomy (NCBI): domain Eukaryota; kingdom Metazoa; phylum Chordata; class Lepidosauria; order Squamata; family Colubridae; genus Pituophis; species Pituophis catenifer. The sequence goes on along the minus strand of NW_027256883.1, from coordinate 168,837,659 downwards.
ATAACAGGAGTCAGTAGAAACCTCAGAAGCTTTGTGCAAAAATCAATGGTGGAATGGAAGAAAGAGTTGCTGGTCAATTGTGATAGATTTAGACAGGTTAATGCCAAGAGAGGAATCTTTCAAGGAGATTCACTATCACCATTACTGTTTGTCATTGCACAGATTCCTCTGTCAACGATACTGAATAACTCAGGCCATGCCTATCAAACTTTAAAAACATTTGCCAGGCTATCCCACCTCCTTTACAGGGATGTATCCAAACTCAGTCAATTAACAATTGTCATTAAGAAATATAAAAATCAGGATAGTGGATATTGCAGTACCTAGGATTGGCAACTTAGAAGGGAAAACCAGGAGAAAATAATTAAATACAAAGACCTGCAAATTGAAATAGAATGACCATGCCAAAAGAAAGCAAAGATAGTACCAATAATAATAGGTGCCTTGGGTGCAATTCCAAAACCTATGGAGCATCACTTGAACATCATAGGTATTGACAAAAATCTCTATCAGTCAGTTGTAAAAGGCAGCTCTACTTGGAAAAGCTTACATCCTGCAAAGATACCTTTAACACCATCAAACAATATGGGAAGATGGATAAAAAAGCCAAATCCAGTCTAAACATCTGGATGACCCTGCCAGCAATCATCATCATCATAACAACAATCTCAGTTGTGAAGCCACTTTAAGTTGCAAAAGGGTAATGCAAAGTGTAGTGTTCCCTGAGGAAGAGACAGTTGACTTTTGGAAACTCAGAGAGAAACTGATCTAATGAGAAAATAGGAAACTATTGAAATAGGGAAAAGGAATGGCCACCTGTGGCCACAAAGGTTCCCATAGACCTTTAACAATACTGGTGCTCCCTGTACCTTCTTTCTTATGAAAAAGAAAAGGTTGCTGTAAAATATTAGGAAGCTGATCTATTTTAAAGCAATGTTTTAAAAAGAACTTGAAAAGCACCGGCTTAAACTACATTACCTTCTAGCATCATATTTATTTGTACAAATCCTCTTGGGCCCAACTGGGAGGGTATATAGCATACAGTTATGGCTGTATGATACAAAATTCATCTGGTAAATGAGTGATCATATGACTATGGTTCTTATAGCTTTAATTTTGGCTTGTCTTTGATTTTGCTAATCCAGTAAAAATACATACTGTGCTAATAAAAAAAAGGAAACGTATTTTGCTTTTTGTACAGGGTGGTACTTTCAAAAAGTCTTACTTTTACTCAGAAATTTTCTCAGTGAATCCTGAAGGCTTTGTTCTCAGAGGAGCTTTCATAAAAGGCTTAAGCAGAAACATTTTCTTTCATGTGATCTGTATGTTTTTCATAATGTTATCCAGAATACAGGAAAAGAGCTCACATTGTTTGGGTGTGTTTCTGAATTAATGTTCTGCAAGTGCTTTTAAAAAAAGGATTACTTACTGTGTACTTCATTGCCTGTTACTTAACAGCTTTATTCTTTCTATATTCAAAATATAACACAAACAAAGAATAGCACAAGAAATGGGAAGACCATGTTGAATAGTTCCTTCTGGCTTTCCCATAACAGAGATTTTTGTCCCTGTACACCATATGGTAAATCTGCTAATACTTGATTACTTGCATTTACTTACATTTGCACACTAGAGCAACAACATTTTCGAGTACCATCATAGGATTTGGCACGATACCCCCAGTTTAAAAAAATAAAAATAAAGATGACTAAAGGCACGAATGCTGTGATTTTGCAAGATTCTGTGTTAGAAATATTGATGAGTTTTTAAATATATATGCTATGTTTTGCTATTATGGACACCATATTAACCATAGGTACTGTGGTTCCAGCCACTGCTAAAATATTTTTCAAGTACAATTTAACATTTATTTATTAATCCTCCATGTGTATGACTTTACTGAGAGGGCAGCGACATTTCTTGTGTAACGGAGGGGTAGGATAATTTCCTTCATTATGCCTGGATAACTGTTGCTAAGGCTGCTGATTACCATGCATAAAAAGCTAGCAAAGCCCTAGGTCCTCAAGAGGTACAGATTGCTCCATTGATTAATGACATAATCCCTAGGTGCAATTTGGAAAAATAAAAATCAGATGTGAAGATAACCTTGAAATCATCATGATAATGATGGATCTGTCCTGTTCAAGTATATCACCCTATTCGGTGGCCATTTCTGTCTAGTACTGGATTTGCTTTATTCTTCAGCACTGCATTTGACTTTCAGCCAATCTATGTGGAGTTAAATTATGAAGATGAGGAGGACTGGTGATGACATGCTAAGCATATCATCACCAGTCCTGAAGGTCATGCTGTATTTAGTTGCTCATTACATTCCACAGTGCAAAGCTGCACCAGCTGTTTAATTCCCAAAGAGCACAAACAGGAAGAAAATTCTCTATCATTCTTCATTTCATCTCCTACATACTGCCTTGCCTGCACAGTATACAACCTGCTATGTACAGTACATTATGCATTTGACTACACTTGCTAAAGCTACTTATCACTGCTACCTGTTAGTCTGACTATACCTCGCCTGTTAATTCAACATCATTAGACAATGGCACGTTAACATTGTATCCATTTAAATGAAATTATATTGCCTGTCTCTCTGACAGTAATCTAACTTATTTTGTATGCTTGGTGATGTCGGAAAACCAGTAACGCTTTGTGAAGCTCTAGACAGCAAGGCAGTAAAAGAAATGCTGCGTGCTAGATGCATTTAGGCATGCTTCCTTCTCTTTCTCTTTAATATATAGATAAAGGGCAATATAGCAGAAATCAATATTGCAGTATTGCCATCATCTTCTGTGAAGGCTGCAACTATCTCAAAAACCTCCATGCAACATTTTAGGGGCACAAAGCATCCATAAAATGCTGTATAAAAGAGAGCCGCACAAAGCACAGAGCTTCTAGCAGCCAAAGAAGAACGAAGCAGAGTGGAGCAGGAAAGGGCTGGGTAGAGATGCTTAGGTATATTCCCCTTGTCTAACATAGACTGGAATCAAGTCACTGCGCAAAGCCAAAGTCCCGAGGAGTGGCAATTGCTGCAAGGCTTAAAATATAACCGACTGTAAGAGCCGGAAACACAGCATCAGATCCAAAGGGATGGGTGGCTTCAGCAGGTTGCCGTCGAGGCGCAGGTAGCGAAGACGTGGCGCATTTTCAAGATCTGAAGATGCTGCATGAAGAGAGACCAGAGAAGTGGGACATATCCGAGTCCCATTGATTTCTGAAGGCAAAAAAAAGGAAAGAAAAAAAAACAGTTAAACAATAAGCTAAGGATAAGGACGTTGCAGAGATCATCAGTTTCATATTTCATTCTGCTCTTTCAGCATTCATTATTCATCAACTATTGACAGAGTTATTCAAATACAATATTGTATTATTGCAATAGTCCCTTCCAGCTTAAATATATTTATAATTCCACTCCTCTGTATAAAATCATGGAAGAAACTTCCCTTGCCTGCAGTAAACAAAACCTTTCCTATTCAGTTTTTAATTCCCATGGCTTCCCCCCACATTCATTTAATAAAGGGTCTATATAAATCACTCCTATAGATTGAGTATCTACAAAAGTCGATAACAGTGAGTGTGAAATCCAGGTATAAAACCAACGTTTTAAAGCTCCTTAGAAATCTCACAATGTTTTATAATTGTTAGGATGGTTATTTTAACCTTCTCTGTAACTGTATACACGTTATAGTCTTTTGTGCTGCTAAGATATTAGAAATGTGCAGTGAAGACCAGGGATAAACAAGCTAGTGCATGCACTTTCTTTGCTGTAATTTTCATTATCCCTTCCCTTCCTTCTACATACACACTGATGGAAAATTTTAATGCAAAGCCTTTTGTTTCCTTCATATCTTAGAATTCTAAATTGTGCACTGAACTTTCAGGAATATAAAGGTTCCCTATTGCAGAACTTTCCAGAGTGAATGAAAATGGAAAGAAAAGTTAGCATCTTTCTTCATATCTATGCACTACAGCCTAAAACACAAAACATTTATGGACTGCCTTTCTAACAAGTATATTTGTTACATAGTATACTTACCTGAATGCTTGTCTTCAGGTGTGCATTTGATTCATATTTCATTATTAGAATGCTGTTATTATGAGATCTACATCTACATATTCAGAATTTATAAAAGACTATTAATTATGAATGATATTGATAGCTCAGAAATTTGCACTAAGCTCTCCTTATAGAAACCAAGTTGGCTATTACTGTGCCCTTACTGTGTATAATCATCTTGGAATCAGTCAAGTACTTTTTGTTGACTGACTGCAATGTGGGGCAAAACTAAGAGAAAGAGACAAATGGGAAGGCCAAAACCTGGATCTGGAGTTTCCTTCTCTGCATAGCTCTGACTTCTGAGCCTTTTACATCATGCTTATCAAACATGGTAAATTATATAATCTTCTACCCATTATGATATTATGGAGCTGAAGTACAATAAACTTGCAGGACATTATTTTATACAAGTTACAAGATTATGCCATACTGACTATATAGACCAATGGACAAGAATTCCTATTGAAAAGGCCCACTCAAGCACATTATTAATAAGCTACAGCCATATTGGACAATGACTTTCACTTTCTCAGAGTGGCAGAACCCATATCTACATATAGATAACCAGCCAGTTTGAAGCAGATTCTCACATGCAATAAAAAAACAACAACAACAACAAGAAAATTATGTTAAAAAGCAAACAAGACTATGTAATAAGCCCAGATGTCTATTTTACACCAGCAGTGCCATACAGATTCCAGCATCTTCACACATATGATTAGAGGCACCATTATGTGTTCTTCCTCTAATGAAACCTATATCATCATCTGCCCCTCTGGAGTCTACATAGAACAAACAGGACAAACTCTGCACAAAATAGCAATAGCAACAGCACTTAGACTTATATATCGATTCACAGTGTTTTACAGCCCTCCCTAAGCAGTTTACAGAGTCAGCATATTGCCTTATACAAGCTGGGTCCTCATTTTATGGACCTCAGAAGGATGGAAGGCTGAGTCAACCGTGAGCCGGTGAGACTGAAACTGCCAAACTGCTGGCAGCCGGCAGTCAGCAGTATTACCTGCAGTACTGCATTTTAACCACTGCGCCACCACGACTCAAAATAATGAATGGATACAAGTTTAACATCAGGATCAAAACAAGCATAAAATAATCACAAAACATTTCAGTCCCTTAGGACATACTATTACAGATTTAAAAACCATTTTGGAAAAAAGGAACTTTAACAGTATACTTGAGTAAGAAGTTGTTGAACTCACATACATAAAAAAAAAAAATCAGGATATCTCAGAAGAACTCAATAAAATCAAGAGTTTTTAAAAACACGTTATAATTGTTAATGGAGAAACTATTGCTAATCTGTTTTATATGTAATTTGCCTCAGCATAACCAATCTGTTTATCCTGCCCTTTCCCTCCCCCTGCCTTATTCTAATTTAACTCCTGCATTAATTTAGCTGCTCTATGCATCTGAAAGCTGTAGTTCACAAAACCTTATGCCTTTTAAATATAAGTCAGTCTGAAAAACTGCTAACATATTTTTGGTTTTATGGTATTTCAGACTTCGTTACTGTTCAGCACCAGTCATGCTGTACCAATGGGCATGCTAGCTGGGTTGGTAACATTTGAAGAATTACAAATTTTCGCATCTATTGTAGAAACATGGCTCTAAGATAGGGGCACAGAAACTGCAGCTCTTTGGATGATGCTGATCTGTATACCTAAGCACCTTAGCCAGTACAACTAATGGTGAAGAAACCTATAGAAGAGGTCAAAAGTATTTGTTTCCTGATCTGATAGCATATTCCACAATATTTAGTCCTGTTGTGGCCCCGCCCTCCGAGCCTATCTCATCGGAGGAAGAAGGCTCCGAACATGAAGAAGAAGAGTCGGCCAGGCCTCCCTCTCCAGGCCCCTCCCCTCTGGCACTGCCTCAAGTGCCGGCCGAGGAAGAGGAGATTAGTCAGGAGCCAGGTGTCTCCGATGAGAGCGAGGGAGGTGATCTGTCGTTCCTGGATCCATGTCAACGAAGGCGTGATAAACGGTTGCAGCAGTTAAGGAGGCGTGCCAGGGATTATAACTGAGTCACTGGACCACACCCCAGAGACTATATAAGAGAGTGTGGTGGCCATTTAAGACTCTGTGACGGACAAAAACTAACTCTGGCTAGTCACTTGAACAACGCTTAAAGCTGCCGAAAGGTTTCTTGTTTGGAACTGGACTATTTGCAATTTGTATGTATTTTCTGTTTATCTGATGAAGTAAAGCCCTTGGCAGTCGATGCTTGTATAGCTGCCAAGTTTTAGATAACAACCTGTGTGCGTGCCAAGTGCTTTCTTAACCCTCGTCTGACTGTGTTTGTGTGTGTGTGTGGAGACGGGGACAGAACAAGTCCAGCAGTATCATAGTAGACCATACCCATGCATAAAGAGAGTGGGGCTCTGATTGAGTTGACACAATACCATCTTGCAGATTTTGACTGGGGAATCAAAATCTCCAAGACAGCATCATGGTATCATGATTCCAACCCCTTTATATGTGTGAACACAATACATGCCAAGTGGTATTGTGTTTATTAAGACTTGACTGGCTGAAGATGTTCATATAGTTTTTCAGATGGATATACCTATCCTTTCTTTTCTTATACATTCACACACAGGAAAAAATAAGAGGAAGAAATCATCCTACAGCAAGCACTGGGGAAGCTTCCAGGACCTCCGAAGACTGTTTCCAACACAATGATTGAGTTGGGAATGGCAGCAGTAGTGCTAACTCTCCCTTCTCCCTCTTTCTCTCTATTTTGCTCTGCTTCTGGTATGCCCCTTATTTGGAGCCTGCATTTGGATTTTTTTTCTTTTGTCTGGATTGCAAAAAACTGCATGACCATTAAACATAACATCAAACAGTAACGGGAAAACTGTAGTTGTTTGTTTCCAGTAAATGGTCATCCAATTTTTTTTAGCACATATAAAATAATCCTACCCTGTTCAATCAGCTTTACTAAAGGCATGGAGCAAACAAGGTGTAGCCTTTGTTATATTTACTGTATGTCACTAATATTAAGTACATTTTGTATGATCTTAAGATGAGACTAATTCCACAAATTATTCTTATTCACAGCTATCATACACACCAGTGGTTCAGAGATTGAGTTGTTGGTCAATCCCATTATATTGGAAGTATAAAAAGGACGAGGAGCAGTTAATCATATGATATGGATTCATCCCAGTATTTTCCTAACTTGGTTTAATAATCATAGGTTTACTAATATGGCATTGCCATGATCAAACAGTACGATGTGAATGTGTTTATAAATCTGGGACATGCTGTATTAGAAGATTGCTGGCTTTATCAAGTAGTATGTGTATGAAGGATGGGGTGGGGAGACAGTAAAATAATTACTTTTCAGTGTTGGAAAGACAATGCAACCCCAGATGTACAAAGTTTAATCAACTACACATGGTTACTTTTGGTTTATGAGCTGCTATTTTCAATATAATAGAAAAGCTGATATGTGGTCATGGTTTAATGAAGTGTTTAAAAATTAGGCTGTATTCTTTCCTTTATGTAATATATACAGTATAGCTTGCTTTCAGAAATTGTGGGTGCTCCCTCCCTGGAGGCTTTTAAGAAGAGACTGGACAGCCACTTGTCTGGAATGGTATAAGGCAGTGATGATTAACCTTTTCAGCACTGAGTGCTGAAACTGAAGCATGTTGGAGTGCATGTGCGGGCCGGAGCGCATGCCCACAGGGAGAACTCTGTGGGCCACCTCTGGCACGCATGCCATAGGTTCGCCAACACGGGTATAGGATCTCTGGCTTGAGCAGGGGGCTGGACTAGAAGACCTCCAAGGTCCTTTCCGATTCTGTTATTCTGTTATATTTTTTCTTCTTTCCTTTGTTTCTGTAATTTATTTTTTGTATTTTTCTAATCTTTCCTCCCTTTTTGTATATTAAAGCAGTAATATGAAAAGTAAAATTAAAAAATTGGTATCTCTGCTGCTAGAAGATGTTTTATCCTTACTGTTCAGACTAATGCTCAGAAACATATGCATAGCTTTTTAAAAAAAAAAAAAAAATCTTCAGTCCTTTTCATTTAAGATGTTAAAGAGAGTTATGATTGTCTACTGAAATTCTGGGTTTGAAGTAGGATTCAGTCCTTCCTATATGAGGCCTATCTTACAAGGACATTTTATTGGCCTACAGAGTTGCCAAAAGTTTAACTTGAAAGAAAAATCCAAGCTTTTGGGGTTGGTTTGAAGTACAGCGGCTCATTATTTTCTTTATTACTTCCTTGTTAAGATTTTCTGGAAGGAATTCTGCATTTCTTAAACGCAGATGTTTTCAATTAAGGCAACAGATGTTGGGAACTCCTGCTGAACATACTACTAGGAACAGGAAGAATAAACGTTTTATTTTTCTACAACTATGTTGGTGTATTCTGAAGGATACAAACTAATGTATGAAATTATTAAGGCTTTATCCAATAGTATGGGAAATATATGTTGATTTTTTTAAAAAAACATATTTAAAGACACAAAATGGGAAAACTCATTGATATTTTCTCTCTATAATCCTTCACACAGTCACCCATTAATTTAAATTAGTATAAAAATAGTATGCAAAAAAATTAAAATTGCTTTGATTTGCAATGCTTTCTCAGCCAAGAGAAAAGTTTTGGAAAATTAGTCAGTCCTACAAGCCAAAATCTATTAGCTATAGATTGACAGAAGCCACAGAAAATGGCTTCTGGGATGGGTGCTGAGTTTTTTGCCTCCCTTCCTCTCTCTCCCTATATGAAAGAAACATAAAAATAATTTCCATTTTTGTTATATGGAAAGATCTAAATGTTTCTTTATATGGAAATAGTTCAATTTGCATGGAAAAGAACAATTTGCTCTCAGTCTGACTCCTCTGTACCCACCCACCCTGTTCTGTTCAATCATCTGTCCTAACAGTCATAAAGTTACAGCTTCAGGCAAGATGGAATTTATAATTTCGTGGAATCCCATGGAGTAATGACTTAAGAACAATGAGGGAAAATAAGATTTCTTACTGAAGTTCCCTTGGAAACATCAACATAAGTAAGTCATTTTGGAATTTTTAAAATGAATGTTGAGTCATGAGATAATCTACCTCTTCCCACTCCCCTTCTACCCCACAAACAGGATCTCTTGTAGGTCTAATCAATTACAGACTTGTGCCAACTCACGTTGAATTGAGTTGTCATTCAAGTAGAGGTGCTCCAGCTTCGGGCTGATGTAGGGGATGCTGGTGAGGTTGTTGTATGCCAAATGCAAAACCAGCAAATTGGTGATGTTGAAAGTGTCGATAGGCAATCCTTTGTCAGACAGTTTATTATAGTTAAGCCTGATGAAGGCCAAGTTGGAGAAATCTTTGAAGTAGTTGTTGGGGATATTATCAATTTGATTCTCATCAAGAAAGAGCTGGTGAATGACTTTGGGAACCCCAGGAGGCATCTTACTTAGCCGGTTATGAGCCAGGTTGAGTTGCATGAGGTTCTTGAGCCCCTTGAAAGTATTCTTTTTGAAGTCTCCATTATCCAGTTGATTATGATGAAGATCTAAAAGGAGGAGGTGATCTAACTTGCTGAAAACATTTTCAGGGATTTTGGAGATACGATTTCTGCTTAGCCTAAGTTGCTCAAGATTGGGAGGCAAATTGTTGGGCACTTCCTTAAGGAAATTTTTTTCCATGTACAGAAAGACAAGGTTATCCAACTTATTTAGTACTTGTGATCCCACTGAATCAATGCGGTTGTTGTCCAAACTGATCCACCGCAGCCCTGTTGCATTCTTGAAAGATTCTTCAGAGATCTTGTCAATGAAATTGTTTTGTAGATACACATATTGGGCCCTGGGTGGGATGAGTGGGATTTTTCTCAGGTTGCGGCTGTCACAATAAATGGCTGAAGGAAAATCTGGGGGGCAGAAGCATTCTCGGGGACAATCTGGAAAAACTGAGGGTGGTCCTGGGGGCAGAGGTGGAGGGAAATCAGTTGGTTCAACTGGCTCAGGGAGTGAAGGACGTGGGCGCTTCTTTGGAGGTTTGGTGCGCCTCTGTCCATTCACCTCACAAATCAGCAAAAAAATGAGTGGGAAAATCAATCTGACAATCCTCTTCATGTCTAAATAGAACAAGAAGAAAGAGAAGCAAACATTAAAAAATATACTCCTTCATTCATTTGTTCATTCAATATTAAGTACATATTTTCCTACATATTTTCCTTCTTCTTTTGCTTTGCGTTTATGTTTGTAAATAGAATTTTGAGAGCTTGCAAATCTTGTTAAAAACAACAGTTCAAAATATTGGGTAACAACAGGCTGACAGAAATCTGCGATGGAATGTTTGAATTTAGGAGTCAGCCACCTGTTACAACTTAAGTGTGATCCAACTGGGATGGGACAGAAATTTTGATATATATAATCCAATGCTGAAAAAAAAAATCCATGAGGAATGGAGTCAATGAGAATGCTAGTCACATACTTCAAATAGTTGCAGAGAGTTAACAATGATGGGGATATACTACCAATGAACCCTCTTGGATCAGCACATGCAACAAAGAACACGACCATAGAACAGCATTCTCATATCATACATCACATTGCCTTCTGCCAGGTTTTGGATGCAGGTAGTCCTCAACTTACAATAGTTCATTTACTGACTGTTTGTAGTTACAATAGCACTGAAAAAAGTGACTTATGATTGTTTTTCACACTTACAAGTGTTGCAGCATCCCCATAGTCATATGATCAAAATTCAGACTCTTGGCTATTGACTCATATTTATGATGGTTGCAATGTCCTGGATCATGTGATCATTTTTGTGACCTTATCACAAGCAAAGTCAATGAAGAAGCCAGATTCACTTAACAACCATGTTATTTAATTAACAACTGTAGTGATTCAGTTAACAACTGTGCCAAGAAAGGTCATAAAATGGGGCAAAAATTCACTTAACAACTTCTGTTTCTCATTTCCTGATTTCCATTATCATATCTCTTGCTTCCCTGACCCTATTCATACTTCACAGATGATGAAGGAAGCTGAAGTCACTGTCCATCTCTCTGCTTTGGTCTGTTTTGTCCTCATTAGTGTGGACTTTTCTCTCTGAATAGATCTCTAATCTTTTTCCCAGGAGGGCAATATGTTTTCCTTGCAGACCTCATCCTTTTTGTATCCTATGCTCCAAACGAATGGTTGGGAACAAGAACAAATACAGGTAGCCCTTGATCTATGACCATATCTGAGCCCAAAATTTCTGTTCCTAGAGAAACACATTGCCCTCCTGGGATAAAGATTAGAGATCTATTCAAAGAGAAAAGTCCACACTAATGAGGACAAAACAGACCAAAGCAGAGAGACAGACAGTTACTTCAGCTTCCTCCATCATCTGTGAAGTGTAAATAGGGTGAAAGAAGCAAGAGATGTGATAACGGAAAGCAGGAAATGAGAAACAGAAGTTGGAAGGGGTAGTGATGGTAGTTTGCAGGTCTAGAATACATATAAAAATATAAGACATCTCTGAGGCCCTCAGGGTAAACTTTACAAAATAACAAAGCCATGTTAAGGGAAATGGCTTTTTAGTTTATGCCTCCAATTCCAAAACTCAAACAGTCCTGCTAATAATTCAAAAGCTGCCTGAATTCCATACTGAGTGGAAAATTCTCATGTTTTCTATAGAAAATATTTCAAGAATACTGACGTGGCTTTTTTATGAACTTAGACCAACATGCCCCAGCACAAGCTTAAAAGGAGGACATTTGATAAAGGGAGGGCAGGGATATTAATCCATAGCTTGGCACATTTGTACTTATCAGAATACTACATTGACAGTAGACTTCTGCATGGCCCAACCAACCATCCTTTTTGGTTCATTGTTCTTTGGCAATCAGGGGACCAGGTCCTATTATCACAGTTAGACAAGTTCTGCAAGGTATTTCCTGGCAGGACTCACTATGCTTTATTTATCTTCCTAATTTTAATTCTTCCCATTACATATTCTAATCCACCTGCCTCAGTTTCTTGGCAGAAATATCTATCTCATTTCAGTGCCTCAAAAAGCTTGCTTGCTTTTTGAGGCACAGTCTCAAAAAGTTCCTAGGTTCACCAAGCTTTCTCCTCATCCTGACCAAATTCCAGAAGCAACCTATCCATCACCCATTATCAACAAAAACACAATGACATACATGGCAAAAGCATATTGCAAGTCAAGAAAAGTTAATCTTGAAAGAGAAAGACTTATATGGGAATACCAAACAATTCCCTGGAATTGCACCCTGGAAGAGTACATGTGTAGTGGAAATTGCTCCATCAATAAAGCTGTAAGGGCAAGGCCTCTTAGGGTTCCAGTTCTGTCCTATCATTGTCTGCTATGACATCGGTAGGATGATGAAGCCTGTCTGGAACAGTGATCCCATGGAGCAGGGGTCAACAACCTTTTGGACCTCAGGGACCAGTAAATTCATAATTTTAAATCCTGCGGCCCACTAATATGATCTGCCTAATGACCGGCTGGGTGGGCGTGGCTAGATGGTCATGTGACTGGGTGGGTTTGGCCAACTCACATTGAGGGGTGCCTCATCGGCCTTTATTTGTCCCTCCCCTCCCAGCCACTCCTCGCCTCCCCACCTGGGCTCCTTAGCGCCCCAACAGGAAGCAGTTGTTGGAGCTAAGCAGCCACCATGAAAAAGAGTTGGCAAAACAGCTCAGTTCAGATTGGATCTCACCTCACTGAGGACTAGGAGCATAGGCTTTCCAAGCAGAGGGAAGACCTGTGGGAGTGCAAGGCCAGGTACCGGCACCTGGAGGCTCAGCGGGCTGAGATGGTCAGCCAGTTCCAGGCCATGATGCAGTCGCACTGGAACAAGGTCCTCTGGCTCTTCGCCATCAGTGGCACTTCCCTCCAGCCTTTGCCCAAAGCCCCACACCAGGAGGCCGAAGCAGACCCCAAGTCAGAATTTCTGCCCCCCTTCGACTCACACAAAAGACTCCGAAGGAGGAGACTCTCTGCAGCATCACAAACATTCATTGCATGTATCTGTCCCAGGGTCCATAGTTTGAGGACCCCTGATTTGCATTTTTATATTGCAATATAAAAAATGCAAATAATTTTTCTCCGGAGCACCAACATTTTCTCGCGGACCACCAGTGGTCCACCGACCACTGGAAGATGATGTGCCACGAGCCCTTTGCCTTTTGGGAAAAAAGTCTGTGGACAGGAAACAGAGACAGAGAGAAAGTAAAATAGCAATAGCCAGTAGCCAGAGAATGTCAGTGTTTGGGAGTTTTTCGTGCTAAGGAAAGAGAGTCTGAAGACAGAATGGCACCACTTGAATGATGGATTATAGCTCATACTTTGACTGCATATCCAGCCCCATTCCTTGGGGATTATTTATATGTATGGATATCGTAATGGAATTTCTTGTTGGTGGTTTCATTTCATTCTGCTCTAAACATCCAGATATGGCCAACGTGCTTACAAGAATCTGTGGACTGAGATTCTCAGCTTAGTCACTGATTTAGTCACTGAGAAGCAAAGCTGTGACTAAAATGGCCTAGTGCCAGCAGAGATTTCTTCCAAAAGGTGAAGGACTCATGGCACATGATATTCCATGCATTTAGAAGAAAGAACCCTGAAATCTCAACAGCAGTTGCCAGGGTGCTTAGTCTGTTTAGTCCTCCATGGGATCACTGTTCCAGGCAGGCTTTATCAACCTGCCAATGTCATAGCAGACACATGTGGGGATGGCTGCCTCCTCTGCAAGGTAACCTTATCCCCAGCACTCAGTGATGGAGGGGTACAAAGTTATACAGGTAAGAAAAGACACAATCTAAAGCAAGATGGGGGGGGGATTATTGCAGCAAATCTAACACAGCAAATGTTGCAGCAAATTTATTGCAGCAAATCTCTTTCACAGGCTTAACTGTGTCAAGTACTTCATCCAGATATCCAACTGGAGCAGGGGTGAAATCTACTTACCTTCCTTACTGGTTCGGAAGTGCGCACGTGCGTCACATGTGCAAGCAGATCCTCTGCGCATGTGCAAAACCTTCTGTGCATGCGCAGAGGGTAAAAAACACATTACTTCCTGGTTAAAACCAGGAAGTAACAACACCCGGGTGGGTGGGCGGAGCCTCGTGCCGCCATCGCTACCAGTTCTCCGAACCACCTGCCACAATCGCTACTGGATCGCCCGAGCCGGTCCGAGCTGGGAGCATTTCACCCCTGAACTGGAGCCACATGAGTATTACAGTTGGGATATTGTTGTTTGACCAATTAAAGCAACATGACTGTAAGGATGCTGAAACAAAGAACCATTAGCTATTGTTTAGGTTCCCAGTTGTCCTCTGGAAACAGTTTGTTTTGCTATATGTTCCCTTTGGGTACAAATTTTAATTACTTTAAAATTAATTCTAGTGAATTATATGTCTGAGTAATATAAAGCCAGATGCCTATTTATATTGCTAGAGTGTCATTACTGGGAATTGAAATATGTGATGCTTTCTCCTCTATCAAAGAAATGTTCCTGTTCTTTTAAATATGTATTTCCTCCAAGTAAATCAACAGGAGATATATTTCTGGAGCTGATTTTTTTTATGCCATTAAAATGTGCAGAGTAAGATGATGTCACGTGTTATCTCCCTTTCTCCCATGATTTCAACATATCTGAACCATTTTTGACAGCAAATCTGAGCAATTTTGCTGATGTATGTCAAATTCCATCAATATAGTAGAACCACCACAAATCTTGTCTATAGTTTTGTTTCCTGAATTCCACAAAGTCTTAGATAGAAAAGTGCATTATTTTTTATGACAACAGCATTTTCCCTACTTCTTTTTTCAGAGTTGAGAGTCATATCGAATAATTTGTTTATGTGATCTTAAGAAGAATGACGTACAACCATTAGTTTTTATGATTATTTATACATTCCAGAAGCCTACAAAGAATGACCTACCCTATCATGATGTCCTTGCTTTTACAGTATCCTTCCATTCTTAAAGCTTATTTCATTCCAGTAATTCATTTTAAGATGTGATGGCCTTTTCCTAGAGCACTAGCAATGTTAGTTAATACAAAAATATCAGGTTTTATGTTCAGTTGCTTTACATTTATAAACTTAGAAAATACTTGGAATTTGAATTGTAATTAACACATGAGAAGTGTTAAAAATGGTTTTTATTACGGTACTTTAATGAAATAGAATATCCATTTCTTGTGACCTAGAAAATCCATCTAGCAAGTTTAGCTGGTCCATCACAAAATGGCTGCTGCAGAAAAATACCCAGGTATTAAAAAAAACAAAACAAATTGATCAAGGTAAAAGATAAACAATTTGCCCTAAATTCTAAGAATGAAGGAAAGGTGATGTCTGATTTCCAAACTAACATCATTATTCCTTTTAATCCACAGTTCCACCTCTTTGAGGATTCCTCCAAAAATAATTTTTCCCTTTCCAAAACAAAAGCATGTTTTTCTCTCCACCATGAACGCATTCTCCATTTAAAAGACAGATACACATTTGTACATACTTTCCATATAATATTATCCAGTCAGAGGCCATCATGCTCTGTTCAGTCATCATCCAACATACTCCTCTTGTCCTCCAATTTATTACCCTAAATTTAACACCCTCCTCTCCCCTGTCCAGTCAAGTTTCTACATGCCATCCCTCATGGTGCCCATCAGTTCTTCTCATCAATCTCTGAGGATGGAATTCTATGCCACCTGAATCCATCCAAGATTGCCCACCACTCTGACTATGTTAATTTCCTTTCCTTTCCTTTTCAAGTTATGTTGCATATTGATAGCTGTTGCATGTCACCATCATATTAGATGTTCTTAAATATTAACTACATCTCAGTTGCTGGAGAACCATTAACCTCTAAAATGTTAATACAACCGCTGTCATTTATAAGTAAGCAAGGTAATAAACAAAATATTCATCATCAAATGAAATTTCAAGTAGTGTCATTTTTACTGAAAATTATTCTTAATCCTGATATAGGGATCAAATGTAGCATGTAAATGCATTCAGACTTCATAATCCATAAAAGCACATGTGAGTTCAGACTTTTGTAATCCCTGATCTTTTCTTTGGAAAGTCAAAGTTTAGAAAGTGTGTCTCTAACTGATCCAGTTAGATGGAAAAGGGGATAGAAATAATTAATTCTCTCCCACCTCCCCACTCCTCTACCCCCTTCCTGTTCCATTGTTCCCATAGATGTCTTTTATCTGCCCTTCCTTTCTGTATTTTATGGAAAAGACAAATTGACTTTATCAACTATGCTATTTCTTTGTTTGCAATCTTGTAGCATCCATTACCAGTTTTGCAATTTTCTGACTCCTTGGGAAAGGAACATACCTGCCTTTTACTAGAGATTTCTTCCAAGCCTTTGAATGAATGTAATTGCATTTTCTTCATTAATGCATTTTTTTTCTTTTCACCTCGAGCATACAGATGATGAATGAGGCTAACAACTCTTGTGATAAGCTTCCAGTCCTTTCCATCACCCAAGGCTCAAACATTATATTATGGCTGCCTAAGTCAAACTAGCGCAAACATCTCATTTAACATAGCATTTTCAAAAACATCAAATGATCAGGAAAGGCTCTGATAACCAAGAACATTGAATTCCATTCAAACAAATAATTGAGATTTATAATCCCAGCTGTAAAGAAAATGCAAGCAAACTAAAATCAGCATAGCAAATGTCCTTTAAAGTTGAAAAGAACCTATAAGAAGAGCAGCAGCAGTTAGCTTTGGCTAACAAAAAGAACTAAAAACTAACCTGAATATATGCACCAATGCTTTTGGTGTTTTCATTTTGTGATAGGATGTGCAGTACAAAAGGTTCACATGGGAAAGCTAGAGCCAAAGAAAACAAGTGTGGCAGCAGGAAAAACAACTCCATACAAAGACCGTGATGTCTATTCTTCTTGTGTCTTGTGTTCCATCATTTGCTCTTGTTCTCTGCTTGTTACATATGCTCTAATTAAGGATTATGCCAGGTTAAGAGTGCCAGATCTCTTTACTGAGTGTTTGGCTTTCTGCTGCCCAGATCTGGTAGACCTAATCTCATTCTGCATGTTTTATATGACGATATCAAGATGGAATTTTGTGACATCTCCCAATTTTGAGTTTGCTCTGCTAAACATTTGAGTTTTTCTTTTCTTCTCTACTAGAAGATGACTCCTGCTGCAAAAAAAACTGATTAAATGTTGATGGATTATTTCTGTAAATATATTTATATTTCGCTCTTCCTTCCACTATGAGACCACAAGACACATATGTAAGATTTAAAGATCTCTTGTTCATGGAATGACTCCAGCTGATCATTGCTTCATATACTTTTAAGTCATATTCTAGGCCTATGCTGCTACTCAATTATGCTTCTGTCAGGCCTTTTGGCAATGTCTAACATCCATTTAGCAGGAGATGTTTAAGCATATAAAAACATAGCACCACTTGTGATCACAGAAAAGAAAGAATATTACTCAGGCCGCAATGCTCAGAGCATTTAACTCCTAATAGACATTGTATTTATCATTTAGAGATATGTGAAGTAAACAGATGGGTTGTTTGTGTCCAAAAGCTTTCACAACAAACAATTTATAGTCTTAGCAAGACAAAACAATGCTCATGTCCTAACATTGGAAATACTCCAACACTATGTGTATTTGGCAAATGATAGCATGCATTGTGAAGAAAAGGAAAGTGTATTGCCTGGTTAGGATATAATGAATTCAGTAAGGTTACTTTCTTGTATTCCTGGAGTTCTCCTACTGTGTATATAAAATTCCTGATGGTTCTGAAGTTAGGATTTTTCTTCATACAAATATATATTTTGATAGCAGTGTTATCAAGTGTTTGTACTGAAATCCAGATTGCTTTTAAAAAAAACTGTGGTGAAAATGTGTAAAAAAAAAGTAATTGGAAATATTGTCTGAATGGTTTGTGAAACTTTGGACTTCATTCAATCATATGACATTGGTTAAAGATGGGCCCCAAAACGTATCTGCCCTGTTGATTCTTGTGATATGGGACAAAATAGTTGGAGATAAGTGTGCCACAGCTTCTTTTTCAACTATATCCAATATGGTGGACTCAAGACCCATAAGAACTATCAACTGCACAGGTCCCTTATACAACATTCACACTACTAGAAACATAGTATCTTATATTCCACAATATTAGCAACACTCCTTATGAATAATGGCACAAATTGGACCATGGAGTTTTCCTAAGTGGAACAAGCACTCTGACACTCCCCTTGTGAGAGTCCAGGAGTACCCTAAATTGCATGCGCTTTATGTCTGGAAAATGCTACCCCACCCATAATTAATGGTGAAAAATGCCCAGATTTCAGAGATGAGAAGACCAACTTGAATGTAGTTTGCTTTGATTAAAAGAAAGCATTTGACTTCCTGGATAATCAAATACCTAGAAATAGAGGGAAATAGAAGCATTAGAAGCAATGATACAATGGAAGACACAATTGCTGGACAATGGTGAGTACCATCTACGGGATTTACACTTGTGCAATTCCAGTCATTAGAAGTAGAGCAGGGGTGGGTTCTACTTACTTTTACTACCAGTTCACAGCGGGGCCGCACGCTCTTTTGCGTATGTGCAGAAGCATTTTGATGACATTGGGGTCAGTGGGCGGAGCCTCCCGCTGGTTTAACTACCGGTTCTATAGAACCGGTGCGAACTGGGGGCAACCCACCACTGATATAGAGTGGATATAGTGCATTGGAATCAAGCTAGAATCAAGTAGAAGTAATAGAAACCTTAGAACTGAAGAAGTTAGACACCACTTAGACACCATCAGCTTTGACAAAATCACCATCAGTAATTGCAAAAGGCAGTTTTACATGGAACAGCTTACATCCTGCTGTTCCTTTAATATTATTAAACCTTTAATATTATTAAACAACAATATCTACCTATCCCAGGTCCTTGGGAAGGATTCAATAGGTGGATAAAAATGCCAAATCCAATCTAAACAGATGGCTGAGTGTGTAACCAATCATAATTATTATACAGCAGTAGGGAGACAGTGAAAAAATTCCCAAAATGGGTAGTTAGAACTGGATCTCTCCCGCCAACTACCACTTGGTGGAAGCAAACTCAGTGGACGAATGGCCATAACAACACCACACCTTCACTCCTAGCTCCCTAAATCAGAATCAATGTGATTGATGGTTATTGAGACACCAAAGAAGGGCCAGGATGAATGCAAAATCATCATCCCAGTTTCACCAAAGAATTCATCAAGATGTGTGATCAATGCTGCCTTGGAACTATGGCAAAGTCTGAAACTCAACTATTTTAAAATTCAGATTGATGCTGAAATTGAATTCACTTTCACAGCATCTGCAGGTTTGAAATACACCATCCAATATTGTATCTTGCTAGAATTAATTTATTCAGAAAATACAGGCATGGAAGAGCTGATACCACAATGTTTCAAATAATGTTTCAGTCATTTTAGGAACAAAAATATTGAAAATTTCAAGAAATGTATTTAAACTGAGCTGTAAGGGTTTTGGGGAAACTAAATGTAAAGTTCATCAATTTAAAAGTTAAAAACAGGAAATTTTTCCTCCTTTACTATTTGACCTACTTAAATTCCTACTTAGCATTTTTTTCCAAAGTAAACTGGGGAAAATCTGTCATTTACTGTTCTTCCCCAGTTATTCCTGACCTTCAGTTTATCTCAGTTCTGCTTTCCTGCCTTCCAATTATGTGCCATTATGAATATGACTTTAGTTTAACCTCTATTTTTGCATTATCTGTATAGTCTGACTCTTGTTATAAATTTAGCTGGACCTTTCACTTTGATATACATCAGAAAGGAGCATGATAAGAAGCAGAGTTATTCTCTAAGAAATATGAAGGCATCTGGAAAAAAAATCACTGAATGTTACTTGCCCTGGAATACTTGCAGAAACTGTCAGAAAAATCCAACAATGAAGCCTTTTATCTAAAATTTAAAAATCTATCGCTCCTGCAATGCATATAAACATAGGACTAAAAGTATTGAAAAACCATGATCTTGCTTCCTTAAGATTTATATCAAGCAAAATGTTTTTTCAACTTGATATTTTTTGTTCACATGATGAATGAAATAAGATAGCCTACCATGTGACCTGAAAGAAAGAAAACTGTCTATATGAAATTAAGCAAATGCAGAAGCCAAGAAGTTATAAACAAAGATATTTTAATGGATTTTTAAATTAGTGTGCCTGTTATGCAGAGAAGATTGTATTCCAATATTGATAAGTATAAGCTAAATAGAATACAGCAGGGGGCATGGCATACAACACTATAATTTATTTAGCTAAATAGCTTAATCTGGATTCAATTACCTTTTGAGTTTATTGAAGTCTAAAAATATATGCGGGATAAAATGAGTTTCCCTAAATATTCCTGACACATGATATGTTTTCAGATAACTCCAGTGATAATGGAAGGCCCAATTGTTGAAACCCAACAATTTCTCATTATAGCTTCCTAAATATAAATGATAATAGATTTGCAATTACAAGGTACATTTACTATAAAACCTAGGTAGGTGGAATTTAACAACAAATGACAACTTTTGAACAAAATGTTCAAGTCATCAGACAGGATTCCTTATTATGGAGAACAATTTATAATAGATAACATAGACTTGTCTTGGATAGAGTACAAATTTGTAGGCAGATGTCAGTAATTTTAAAAAGGCTCAAACCAACCTGCCTAAGTCCAAAGATTGTGCAAAACCCCAAATCTGCTTTGCATTTTGGAGTTCTGCTATGTTCTAAATAGTGACATTGTAGGGCAGCTAAGGCAAAAAGGGGGAAATCCTCTTGGGATTTGCAATTTGTGTTCTATTATTTGTACCCTAGTGGGAAGGAGGGGAGGAGAAGAACTGGATGCCATGGTCAGCAAGGATCTTTTCTAGTAAGGATTATTACTGTGATCAAGTCTGAATTAAATCCCTAATTACAAAATATAGGGAAACAAGGACAGATTTTTTTTAAAAAAAACTTCTACTTTATTATTTTGACCTTTTCTTTTTAGCAGTTACATAACAATGTTAATATGTCTGTAATTGCCTATTATTAACTCTTTTCTTCTATAGAAAAGGTCAGTATTTAAGATTTTTTTCCTTCAGCATTTGACTGTCAATTGCATCATATACTGAGGGAAGAACACAGTGCAGGTTTTTGATTGAATAACAACAGATCCCACTCCCTCCACTCTGCCCCTATCCTCCCCACACGTCCTTAGGTTTTAATGCTTGGTTTTAATTTATGTTTTAATGTATATCTATAGTTGTATTTATATGACTGTAAGCCACCCAGAGTTACCCTATGTAAGATAGGCAGCCAATAAATTTTATAAAGAAATATAAATAAATACAAGAGTTATCATTCCATACTATTCCAAACCAACCTCATCAACTAGCTTGTGAAATTTGCCAATGTTCATTATACATTTTATCACAGAATATAAGAAAAAATGTTATACAGGGTTAGAATCCCACTTCATCCCTTACCAATCAAGGTATCAAAGAGTCACGGTGGTGCAGTGGTTAGAATGAAGTACTGCAGGCTACTTCTGCTGACTGCCAGCTGCCTGCAATTTGGCAGTTTGAATCTCACCAGGCTCAAGGTTGACTCAGCCTTCCATCTTTCTGAGGTGGGTAAAATGAGGACCCAGATTGTTGGGGGCAATATACTGACTTGGTAAACTGCTTAGAGACGGCTGTAAAGCACTGTGAAGCGGTATAGAAGTCTAAGTGCTATTGCTATATTAGAATGAGCTTTTAATTGCTTTTAAATGCTTTTAATTGCTCCTATTTTTAGAGTGGCTTTGGAGACATCTGAACTCTGGACAGTTGAATCAAGACTGGAATTTCATGGACAGTTTGAATTGGACAAAATAATTCAGAGCTGTTTGCTTCTCTCAAGCAAATTTTAAAAATCCTGAATTTCCCCAATCACCCTGGATTTAGACTTTATCCCAACTCAAGGTGCAATCTTAATACCTGGAAGGTAAATATTATATGAAAACAACAGCAGCCAGGGACTGTTAAAAGAAGAGTTAATCACTATATTTTTTAAAAAATAATTTTCAGATGATAGTCACGTCTTCTGAGTTTCTACAAGGTCCAGATTTTATAAACAATCTTCTTTTGAAAATCCTGGCCTTCTGGAGACTACAATTTAGCTCTTCTGGAGAGGATCTATTTGACCTAGCCAAAAGGCAGAAGACGACTGTCCATGACATTCAGGCAATGGAATTTCCTGCTCCAAGACAACATGTTGACTCTTTCCCTCATGCAGTTTAAATGCCAGATCACCACATTTTTATTCCAACAAATTTATGACTTCTAGATTGTGTGTTTATGCACATTGTGTTGCTGACTATCTCCTGCGTTTTTGTGGAGATTCTCAGTCATCCAGGTCGTAGTTGTTTCAAATGTGTTTTTTTTAAGGCAACTGGACTGTTTTTTCCTTGAGGAAGCTTCATCCAAGAAGTTTCATAAGTCCTATGTTTTCTTTGCTATTTCTAGTTATTAAACAATTGTGCTTAATTATGCTGTCTATTTCATTTAAGTTGGAAAGGCAGGATGTAAGTTTGTAATTGGTAATTGAAATAATAAAATGTAGCTTGACATTGTTCATGACTGCTCATATACAACAAGTTCATTCAAGCAAAAGAAACATAAGTTTAGAACTTTTGTCCCAGTTTGGATATATATTACTCAAATGGCACAATATTATATTTGAAGCAACTCCACTCCATCAACATTTACTATATTTCAAAATCCTTCAAAAATAACTTGAACGTATTTCTAAATTGTTACCAGTAATACAGTGCTGAGAACAAAGAAAAGAAATGAGTGTCTTGATCTGAGCTGTTGCAGGCTATTATTAATACTGTCATATTGTCTACAGTTTCCTGCAAAAAAGAAGAGAGGGACCAATGGAGAGAGGGACCAATGGAGTCTTGCCCATTTCATCTCTGCAGCTCTACCTGAATTACTAAAGGGGAGGTGTGAAGCCAACACTGTTGTTAGTAGACCTGACAAAGAATACCTGGAACTGGAAAGAAAGGTGAAGCAAGAGATCCCTTCAGTGGAGAAAGAACTTATTCCCATGTACTTTAGAGCAGGGGTCCCCAACCTTGGCAACTTTAAGACTTGTGGACTTCAACTCCCAGAGTTCCTCAGCAAAGCTGGCTGAGGAATTCTGGGAGTTGAAGTCCACAGCAAAGCTGGCTGAGGAACTCTGGGTGTTGAAGTCCACAAGTCTTAAAGTTGCCAAGGTTGGGGACCCCTGCTTTAGAGGAGCTTCTCTGGCACCTCAGCTAATCCAGAAGTAAGTTGATTATGTTGCTGAAAAGAGAAATTAGAACGGGATCACATAATTGGTGTGCCAGCCCTGAACAATGCAACTTCCTCAGAGATGCCCTTAGAACCAATACAAAGAAATCAATGTTAAAAGAACTAAATATAGATGTGCACAATATGGACATAATAATAACAGGCTCTATGCCTTCAAGTTCTTTTTTCATGACTTTATCTTTCCTTTATTCCTTTACATCTTTCTTTTCTTTATTTTAAATATTACCGGTAGTTCTTTCATGTTTAAAATCTTAATAAAGTTATTTGAAAAAATAAAAAGGAAATCAACAAGACTGAATATATTGATCCTGGGATCATACCTTTGCTTGTGGTCAGTAACCATGGCCATGCTAGGATTTTCCAATGATTGCAGGTATTTTTCTAGAAATCCACTTTTTTTCTCATACAATGGAATGGGAACTCCCTGTTTGGTTGTTGCAGCATTAAAATAACAATCTATTTCCCATTCCAGTTGTTAGTCTAAATTCACACCCACAAATTGCAAAATTGTTTGTCTAAGAAGAAATGAGGATATACAGAAGGGAGAAATAAAGCACCACGGGACTGCTGTCATATTGCAGAAAGCTTGGCTCCTTTTAAGACATTTTGACTAAAATGATGCAATACATTCCTGGGACTCTAAGTAACTGACTGACTTCTTCCATGACAATATTCTGTATCTCTTGTCTCCCTTTCTAAGTTTGCTGACATCTGTCTCACTTCAACCTCAGAACTTTGATTCCTGCTGTTTCCAATAAGAAGACTTGGAAGTCGACACTAATCTTAGCACAAAAATAGTTGTGTGTGAAGACTTACTAGTTATACCATAAAACCTTTCTGTTCTCTGCCTCAGCTTGTGCCCTAATAAAATATTTGAGCTGTGGTAAGCAGAGGAAAAAATGTGTGAAAATATCAAAACGCTATAAAAACATTACTATTTTTATGTATTGAATTTTTTCCAGCAAAATCTTAAGAGTTTTTCATTCTGGTTCCCTTCTCTGGAGTTTTTCCACATATATGAAAAGTATCAAACCTGCATTAGTTTACCAGAGAATACAATCAGGCTCAGTGGTGATTTGATGATGGACATTAATTTAGATAGGATCGGGCTATCAATAGCTAGTAGGCTTGATGGCTATATCCTATGTCTTGAATACCAAATGTTAGAGCATACCAGTTTAAAATGGTTTCATTCTTTCTGCATGTGCACCTGAACTTTCCAAATGCATCTGGATAGCCATGTCCCATCCAAAATGCTGGTGTAGGAGATGGCTAGGCTGGGCCCAAGGGAGGGGTCGAACACATCATCAGTCATGAATCCCTCCATGCCCACAAGAGATCTAAATCCAGTCCACTATCAATTTCTTATCTACTGCCAAATTGCTTCAACCTAGTGGTTCATATTCTTATAGAGAGCTTAAGCTTGCAATAAATCTTTATACACAATTGAACTGTCTGGATCTGCTGATTTCCCTGACGCTTGACAGCTGGACTATCTGGACACATGGGCTGAGCTAGCCTTGTTCTTCTTACATTGTTTGAACTGTAGCTCACCCTTAGGGTGAATAAATAACATGTCCAAATGTTTATGTTACACAGGAGTCTTTTAACTGAAGGGTAGCCAGAGGACAGCCCTCTATTTTGAAAACTTTCCAAATCAAGGTCTTTGAAATTGCCACTCAAGTTTCATTCTTGAAGCATACAAATCACCAAGTCAGAATCTTCTCTCTAGGTCTGTACTGGACTGTAATACAACCAATTGTCACTGTAAATGTGCACATGTACATATATGTAAACAAATGAAAATATGCAGTTCTATTTTAATGCATGTCATCTTTGAGGCAATATGTAATTGACCATTTTATGAACAAACAACGGTGTGTAAAATGTAAATATTGTCATTTAGAGTTTTCCCATAGAAGCAATAGTTATAGAAGAGCCGCTAATCTATTTTGAGTTTGTTTAGTTTCGTTTATGATGATGAAAACTGTGATTATGTTATGCTTCTATAGTTATGCAGTTGGGCTTTCAATAATATAATGCACATTTGTCTACTAGTTTAAATAATATATTGTGAGTAGAACTGCAAATTATAAAGGGTAAAAAGCAAAATTAAGAGTGAGTAAGTTACACATAAACAGAAGGTATACATACTAAAGTAGAATCCAAAGAAGGTCACATTTATATTTAGCTCCTAGTGCTTGAGACAGAGATGGCCAACTGCTGTCTCTTGAGTTGCATCCTTCTTTTAAACCATTTACTTAATTGCAATGAACATCTTTTGAATGTATACAGTAACATTAGATTTGGCTCCACCTTCAGAGCAACACAGTTCTATAAGAAACAAGACATTCTAGATTTTAGTCTGTTTTTGTAAGATGATGATACATTTATAAGCAATGGCACAATTATATATATTTGCTTCCTAAATATGATGTGAGATCATTATTGCATTTTGATTATGGAGCCAATGGGTTAGTTTCTGCAGAAAATATCAACCCTTGTTGCAGGAATGGGCAAACCTCAACTTGCATATCTTCTTGTAATTATGCTCCCAAATGGTCATTTTTTTCCCTCAAAATAAGAAGGAAATAGAAAGAATCAACCTTTTGAAATTTCATATTTAAGAGACTGTCTGAAACCACAACAGTACTCTGAAATTGTGTGATGTTATGGTGTTTGAGTTTTTAAGCATGGAAATTGGAATAGGCTGCTTCCTAGAACTTGCCAATTTCCATTCCTATTCTTTTTTTAAAAAAATGTCAAAATGGAAAAAAGATTCAGATTAATCTGCCAGTACAACCCTAAGGGGTCACTGTTTTATTCCAACAAGAAGGTAAATTGAAAGTTAAAATGAAATAATGGGACAAAGACCAGCACCAAATCTTTATAGGATGTGGTGGCTGTTTACCTTTCAACTGCCTTCACCCTTATCTATGAGGAGGCAGTGACAGCCACCAGCTGCGTTCCTCACTTTGTTGTTATAAAAGTCTACTTTTCAGACTTGGAAGGACTTTTTTCTTTGCTTAATGACACACAGAAATCCATATTTTCCTTTGTGGAAGTTGATAGGAGTAGCAGCTGAATCCTATATTAACACAAGGACAGAAAATACATCTTCAACCATAGTTGACACCAGCAATCTAACTTATGTGATGCAGACATGTATAGTTTTGACTTCCAGCACTTTGCAATGATTAGCCTGTGGGGCTGTAGGCATAGTGACACCAGTGTAAATCAGAGAAGCAGGGTAGGCATGCTCATTGTACAATCCCACATAATACTTGTTGACCTAAACAGGGATTTGCCTGTTCATTTAGTTATGGTCCTTTCCCAAAAACTGGTCTGTAATTCAGGAAAGGTGACTAAGTGAAGCAACCAGCAACACCAAGCCAGTAGCAAGGAAGGACTGATGCTAGCTCAAAAGAATGAGCATGCAGGAAAGGAGGAGAATAATGTAGAAGGTCTTTACCCTACTTCCCAGCCCTTTGCTTAATGGCATGTTTGGCTCTTCCTTCCAGCACTTGAATAATAATTGTGGAGGTTACTGGAAACAGAATGAAGAAGGTAGCTGTTCTACGAATTCAGACACTCATCTCACTGGGTGCCTGCCATTTTCTCCATCAGGAAATTATCCTGTTGGCACTTCTGAAGAGCAAACTGTGTGGCAATGAATATGTGCATGGAAAGTCATTGCACACAAGCAGCTCACCACAGGGAATGACTCCTTGTCATTTCTAACAGTAACCACAGTATTTGTTGTTTATATAGTATGAGCCTTAGTTACAAATAACAAGTGCACATTTCATTGTTATTGCTTGAGACATCCTGATGTTAGGAGAGTCCAGCTATGATGATTTGGCAAATTCTACTCTTCAACTATCCAGTTTTTCATCAACCAAATGAATCTATAAAATCATTTCCTCATAACCAGCCATTTGTGTATCAATATAGCTTCTGCTAGAATATTTACAGTCTCCTTGATATCCTCGCTTGCTATTGGAATGTATTAGCTTCACTGCAACAAGTGAGGAGGGGCAAATATTTTGAGGGTTCCAATTGGCTGATAAGTAACCAATGTTTTCTATTTCTCACTCAGAAATCTATCAAGGTCATACAACTACATTTCTTTGAGAAGGGGAGGAATGAAAGAAACTTTACATACCATTGTTCCAGGGGTGGGTTCTACTTACCTTTACTACTGGTTCGCAATGGGGCTGCACACGCATGCGCACGAGCAAAGCAAGCATGCACGCTCTTCGGCACATGCACAGAAGCATTTTGATGACGTTGGGGTTGGTGGGCGGAGCCTCCCACCAGTTTTACTACCGGTTCTATGGAACCGGTGCGAACCAGGGCAACCCACTACTGCATTGTTTCATATTGGTTATCAGGAAAAAAAAAATAGTTTTGTAAGGTATAAAGTATTGCACAAGACTGTTTAAATTATGAAATAGAGATGAGGCAGATTAGGGTTATGTAATCAAAAGAGAACACCAAAGTTGCCAAGGACACTTTATTGCTAATGTAAACTACAAGTGATGAAGAATTCATATTGTGAGTATAAATGAATGATTTAGTGTAAAATTTAAAGTATTTAGATTATTTTAGCATTTTGCATGTGGGGATGTCCTTAAAGTCTAGCTAAATTACTTTGGCTTCCAACAGTTTTCCAAGGTGCTTGTTCTTACATAGAAATCCTGAAATATCTTGGATCATTCCAGTAATTCCTTCTGCTATATGGGCTGTCCTAAAAAGAGTAAATTCTTTTTGCAGTGATGCCAGTTTCATTAAATAAAAAATCCTCCTGTATTTTAGAGAATTAACAAATAATATATCTGCTATAGTTTGACTGTTTCACCTAAGCTGGCTAGCATTTATATAAATTATATATTTATACAAATTATTTTCTTTAATAAAATAGAACAAATCAGCTAAAAGCCACTGGGTCTGGCCAAGTACATTAGGAAATAAAACTTCCCCAAGGAAGATTAAACATTTACGACATTCCTTAAAATAATCCCATCAATTTGCCAAGCAAAATGTCTATGCTGAGTTTGTGTAGGCAAATCCATCCAGAGCAGAAGCAAGTCATACAAATTGAGAATCTTTCCTAGAATGCTTTTTTCTGGAGTCCATGTCACCCTTTTCTTACTAACTTCTAATATCCAACGAAAAAGCTAATGGAAATGAGAATTGTCAACCAAATGTTTCAGAATATTCCTTTTTATTTCAATGTTTTTTTAATCTTGTGACAGCCATATCATAATCGAAGCCTATCCTGGATCTGACAAAGAAAAAGAGATAATATCTTCAGTCGCCTTGCTCTGTAGCAATGCCAACTAAGTAGATAGACCTTTTTAGATTCAGATTATCTACTGTTTTTTTCTATGTACATCCTCTCTTTATTATTGGGATTCAAGATGGCATTCATGGGCAACATTCATTTTAATCTCCTAACAATAACCTGAGAAGGAACATTGGAGATGGGTGGCACAAGCACTGGTTCAAAGTACTTTATCTATTTATTTTACATCCCATCTAGAAACTACCCTCATAGAGCAATTCTATAGTGTTTTCCAAATATAATGTTCCTCTTGTGAACTAATACCTTGCTTCTAAACTCAATTTTCTCATTGAATTGATTCTTTATAATATGTCCCAAACTTCAGAACTGAAAAACCTTCTTGGATGAGAGCAAAACATCTTCAAGGAAAAACAAGGTCCTGTTGCCTTTTGAAAAAGCACCTTTGGGACAACTATGACGTGGATGACTGACAATCTCCATAGACATCCATATAATATGCTTTAATGCTTTAATTAAATAGTATTAAATCACTGGATAGAATATAGACCTTCTTATTCTCTATATCTTTGACATACGCTACCTCACAGATTTAAGAAAATAAATAAGGTAATACTCTGACAATTTTGCCTAAAAATAGAGGCTTAAAACTAACAACATGTAGCAGCAGACCCATGTCTATAAACATGTTGGTCTAATTATACAGGACTTTCATACAAAAGCCAACCACTTCATTCTCAGAAAAGTGTGAAAGAAAATTCCCAAGGATTTTCCCCCATGAACCCCATGGTTTCTTATACTGTACATGACTCTAGCTAGCTCAGAAACATGGCTCAGAACGCATAAATCCAAAGTCTTCTCTGACTGAACATCACTCCCTTTACCCAGTATTGTTTGCTCTGATTGGCCATAGCTCTGAGTCCGGATATGAATTTGGAGCATTTCCCAATCCTACCTGTAAATGCCAGACATTGAACATGGGATTTTTGCATGCAAAAATGTGCTATACAAATGAGCATCTCTCTCTTTTGGCTTCAACATCTGTCCACTGCCTGATTTGCAACCATAGATCCAATTGTACATATGATTGGAGAAGAAGACTCTCATTGGCCTTTAGCAATAAGATTGCTGTCCAGCTATGCCCTAGGGCAATCCTTGGTTTTCCAAATGCTGATGAAGTACATTTCATGGGCCGTAACCTTGGACAAATCGGTTATTTCTCCACATTGGGCCAGAGCTCATAGTAATAAAAAACTGGTAATTTTGCTTCCTCTATCGGTAATATTCTGGATTCTAGCCAAATGTTTAAGCCTTGACTATTTGTTTTCATACTTCCTCTGCTTGCCAGTGTTTATATGAGTCATAATCTTTCTTTTGCTGTTAAAACAAAATAATTTAGAGTTAAAACATCAAAAGAACAGGCTAAGTAGGAACCAAACATTAAAAAAACCCCAAAGTAAAGGCTTACAATCCACATGTGGTAGTCAATATTAGTAATCCATTTCTATTTGAAGTAAAACATCCACCGCAAAGTTTAGCTGGTGAATTTATGGATTATCCCCTGTTGTACTCCCCATTTCGTGCCACCACGATATCAGAGCACTGAGGGCCACATGGACTTTACAACAGCAGCAGATGCTCAGCTCTGTTTTCAAATGCAGAAAAAGAGACAATGCTAAAAGACCACCTCTCCCCATAGACCAAAAAGTTTAAAAAGCCAATCAGGAAAGTGCCTGCCTTAGGTCAGTGCAATTATACTATTAACCAGTCCAAATTATGTGTGGGCTGGGTTAAGAAAGAAGCCTCAACTGCAACATCATTTGTTCTTCAGGGAAGGCTTTCTGCATAGAGAGGGTGTGTCCTGCCGAGAAAGCATTTGGGACCAACCAGTCTGTTAATTTCTGCAGTTCTGTAATATACCAGGAGAGAACCTCCTCTCTGTTAATACTTGCCCCTTTATAGCTAATTTTATGTTTCCAAATGCCTCAATCCAGATTTCAAAAACAATAGCATGATTATGCATTTACGGGGTTCGTTTACAGTTCTTGGCCAGAGGACACAAAAACAGGATGAAAAGCTGTAAGAGTTGTAAGCAGTCTCTTCCCCATCCAGTTTCCTATCATAAAGGAGAATCAGCACTGCCCAGTCTTCTAGCTATTTCCCATGAGAACATAATTTTCCAATGGAATTTCCTGCTCTTTGGAGCTGCAAATATAAAATGCATAACTGGGAGGGTAAGAATCCTGAAAAAACTACCTCCCCTTATTTGAAACATGTCTCATAGCTCAGGAACCACAGTCCAATTTATAGCTTTCAACAGCCATGAGCCATTTGTATCTCTGAAGGCTGACGTTTATACTTGTGTATTTCAGACCTGGGCAGTCCTGACCAAGGCTATTGACCTCCTAAAGGAAATCTGACCAACAAATTGTAAAGAGCACATCTCTCCCAGAATATATTAGTCTCCTGTATTTAAAATCATAAACTGAAGCAGTTCATGTACATGATTTTTAGTGATTTGCCTAGAACCTTATAAAGGAGTTCAACACAATTTCTATCTTGCAGTAACTTGGAATGTCTTTTCTATGACCACTTATATGACCAGGTTAAAATGGATTAGAAACCTACAGCCCACTCCATTAACCAATTGTCTATCATGGCCACTTTTGATAATGTAGCCATCTATCTTATTCTCATGACTGACTTTTGTACTAGTGATCTCTTTGGAACTTAGTTAAAGTTTTTCTGGCTAGTAAAAACGATGGAACAATTCCAAGCATGATCAGTTTAACTTGTGTACTTCAACTTTATTTGTGCAGTCTATAATTCAATCCAGCTACTTTCCCAAGAGGTGAATGCCTGCATGAGTTCTCATAATTGCTTATATCCTTCTCACATTTCAATCTCATTTATCTATCTTGCCTTCCCCCAATTTTTTTTTAACTTGTAAGGGAAATGTGCCTGTCCTTCCCTTCAGCAACATTTCTTAATTTCTCAGAAAAATCACATGAGTTAGATTCAATTCCACTTGGAAAAACAAGGCACTTGGAAAAGCAAGGCACAAAGTACATATGTTGTAGGAAAACAATTCTTCTTTTGAAAACCACTTGACCTCAATCTATCAAGAATAGATCTCAAGGATTGAACAATTACAAGGTATATCTCATGCATCTGCTTTGATGCGATTGTCTTCCACTGCAATGGACAAAGGTCCAGTGAAAGTAATGACCAGTCTCCTGAGCAAATCTGAGGACTTGTGGAGTAATCCTGGAGAATGTCATCTTTCCCAACCCTCCAATCATTACAGGAACAAGTAATGAGAGTCCAAAGAAATGCTAAACCAGTAATGTGCTTTGGAAGGGATGTCCCTAAAGAAGCACAAATTCAGCATATACAGTATACCTAAAATTCAAGCAACCATTCAATAAACCTGTCCAGTTATGTTAACAGTGAGATGAGTAGCATATAAGTTTAATAAAGAAATAAAGATCAATCTGTCACTTTATTGAATGGGGTGTATGTCCGAGTTAGACATATTTAGGGCTGTGCTATAGGAAAATCTAATGTGCTCAAACTTACACTGGGGGCCAATTTGCTTTTATTTATTTAAGGATAACAAATACAACAAACATTGGGACTTGCTTCCAAGTAAATACATTAATATTGCTAGGCAGCAGAACAGTTCTGCACATACTTACTCAGAAGTAAATAATTCTAAATTAAGAGAACTTCCAGGTACAGTATGAATTGCAGTTAGTTAAATCCTTTAAGACTCACATTTAGGTTTAGAAAAAATTGGGGGGGGGGGGGTATTGAAAACTAAGATCCTAGTTTCCTCCCTTCTGAACTTCAGTTTCTTGTTACAAAGGGAAACTAGTTTAAGAAATGAAAAGCCTGGGTATTCTTTTGCTTTGAGAGAAAGCAAACATTTCTTTCCCCAAATATCATTGTTTATAGAGAAGCAAATCTTCATCATTGGCTATTCAAAGGAACTCTGAAACTCTTTCTTCTTTCAAACAAGATATATAGCACTGATAAAACAACTTTGAATGTCATGCAAATATAATTAATTAGTACCACTTAGACATTCCTTTCATAAGAATGTAAAATTTATAGACTTGGAGTCTAACTATCTTTCTCCCATCTATTGAAGTTATTATTGTGAATCATTGATCATTGATCAATGATGCAGCTTTTGAAAATAAACCTTGCTTTTGTGTGGGGTTCATAAGCATAAGACTGACATACATACGAAAACAAAACAAAACAAAGGGGAGGGGGGAATCCTTAAATCCCATGGAAGCCGTTTCAGCTTTTTAATCATAAACTTCACATGCAAGTCTTTTTGGTTGTCAGAAGTTTTATGAGTCAGAAAATCAGCCTTTCAAAGAATCAGACATGAAACCCTGCAAAGTAGAGAGAGAAACATCCCATTTGACTGGTGGTGAAAGAAACAGTGCCTGCTAGATGAGGTTATTCCCAAAGAAGACACTTGGTCCAGGCTTACCTGTTGACACCTGCCCTCCTCCTGCCTGCCTTTGCGTGCTTTAACTTCCAGGCTCTTCCACCCCCCACTTTTCTCCTCCTCCTCCTTCTTCCTCCTCCTCACTCTGATCTGGTCCTGATACAAATGTGAGCCTCTTCCAAGCTGTGTGTGTTTTCTCTGGTTTTGTTCCTTGGAGATTCTGTTAGAGAGGGCGGGTGGGAGCGAGGGAAGGAGGAGAAAATCATAACAATAACGTCTTTCTTTGGCAGCCAAACTCCTCAGCGTTTAAACTACATGCGTGTCCTCCTGCTTGCCTGTGGAGAAAATTGTATGGAAAAACGTTTCCTTCTGCTCAGTCCAGAGGGTTCCCCACTAGCATTAAACAAATCACATGTGCCTATACACATCTGTACATACATACCCAGACTTATATATTTACCTTGCACTTTACATTTATTATTAGCAGGGTAACCTCTCCTGACTTTACAATAAAACAATACATGGTACAAAACAGACAGAAGGAAATATGAACCCAACTTACTTGGCAGGATTTGGGGGTTTGGGCATGAATGATAACAGGTAGTAAGGATCTTATTTTTCTAAATGCAATTGCTTTATTACCCTGTTCTTCTTTTATGCTATTAATATTATGCATAATATTTTATGCTATTAATATTGATAGTGCCAACTCAGTTATTAAAAGCCACCCCTAACTCCCCCCCCCAGATTTAGCAGTTTAAGAATAAAAGGGTACCCTAGAGTCTAAGTATAGTGGCTGGCAATATTTCTTGCTAAAAGAGACAGAAAGCATAATGCAATGTGCAAAACTCTCTACACTGTAATAAGTGAAATTTCCTCATCAAATTACTCATTTCTGTTCAAGATCTTGAATTCAAATCAATACCTGTTATCATCAAAGAGGAAGCCAGTCCAGAAAAAGAAAACACAATCATGGACAGAGGTAATTTGCATCATTTCATTGTAACTTTGTCCCATGATTGTATTCTTGAAAGTAAGTTCCATTGAGTTTAATCCTATGCATGTTTATGTGGGAATGCTTCTATTGACATCAAAGAGCCTAACTTCTGCCTAAACGCATTTAGGATTTTACAGTAAATTAAGATAAAAGTTAACAAGAAACAAATTGTAAGCCTATGTTAAATGCTAAGTGTTAACATATGCCATACCATAGTCCTGTACAATTTATTATATTTTAAACTATTTAATTGATACTTGTTCTTTGACCAAGATATTTTCAACAAGGTATTTTTATTGTATAATAGTCGTATATTTCATTCATTCATTTATTTCATCCAACTGAAAAAGAAATGGCAGCTTGTGATATGTGTATATTCCTAAAACACAAATGGTCCAGTGATTTTTTTTCTTTCTCAAAAGTCTCTTGCAGTTTTGCAAAGATTTCAGGTTGATATCAGACTTGTGAAAATGTTTGCTTCAGCCTGATAGACTTCAAAGAGTTCTATCTAAATCTATACAATTTAAGGTAATAGAAGAATTATGAAATACCGAGCTATAAGATTTAACTATATGGTACAATATTTAATTTTCTGGATCCATCACACACACACACACACACACACACACACACACACACACACACACACACACAAACAATAGTTCAGCTGAAAAATGTATTTTTGTCATTTTCAAAGTGCACTATTTCACTGGAGATTTCTGTATAAATATACAGAGGAGGAGGAGGAGGAGGAGGAGGAAAGCTAGGAAACTGGTCTCAGGATTTCTCTTCTGCTCCCCAGCTGTTATGGTGTTCTTTTCTGTGCTTAAATGCCCTCGGAGAACATGGCCTGGCTGGTGGTGCAGAGCAGCTGATTCCATGTGAGGTGGCAGCTGTTTCAATGAGATGCTTCTCTTTTTCCCTGCCCCTAATGAGCTTTTTGGCACATTGTTTCGAAGAAACTGCACAACATTCCTGTGGTAATGTTCCAGCAGCTTTATGTACATTGACTTTGATGATTTTTTTTTTCACCCCGACAGGATTTCTTTCCCTTGGCATCCTTTGCTTTCTCATTTGAGGTTGATGTCCTTTTTCAGCACCCTGCTGAGGCCAGCCGGGACAATCTTCAGGATACATTTCTTTGTCAGCTAACCAACTACTTGGTCCAACAAGGCTCAGTTCAAAATGCTCCTGAAAGTTCTTTAGTTTTCTAAGTACAGAACTGGTCAGTTCAGAGCAATGTGTGTTTCCTATTTTTTATCCTTTTAATATTAGAGACATAGAACAACACGCACCAAGTCTTGGAACAAGCTCCCATTAGAAAAGAAAATACAGCATGTTGCAGACGCACATGACTTGTTTCTCATGTAGCTTTTCAAAATGTTTTCCTTAGAAACAACAAAGGATATCAGGCAACAAACAAACAATTATAATTCCGTAACTAAAATGCACAAGCCACACCCGTGTCCTTTCTGCCTGGAGCAAATCCAACTGATTTCTTTTCTCAGAAATCAATTATATTTATCAGTATTCTTTCAGAGACCATTGAAAAATCATGTAAGTTTTATCTATAAATATTTCAGTTTTCTGTCTCCAAAATCTTAACCCAATTCTCTTTTCCAGTCCTCCAGCTTCTTCAATGGCAGCAAAAGCAGCAAAGAGGTCCTAATTCACTGCTCCTTGCATCCATGAACACATGTACTACTGAACTGTTTAAGTCCTTCCAACCTTTTGGAGAAAACCAAACCACAAGATCTGCTGCTAGTTCATTAGGAGGGATTTGCTCAGTCTCTAGAAAAAATAATGCTCACATTTGCTTGAAATATGGACACTAGTTGGACAAATCCAAGTGAAGTCCGGTTAAAATGGCAAACACCTCATTGTGTGTGGTTATCTGGAATCAGCTTTAACATGTGGCAGTGGTGAAGTCCAAATTTTTTTACTACCGGTTCTGTGGGCGTGACTTGGTGAGTGTGGCAGGGGAAGGATACTGTAAAATCCCCATTCCCTCCCCACTCCTGGGGCAAGGATACTGCAAAATCTCCATTCCCACCCCACTCTGGGGCCAGCCAGAGGTGGTATTTGCCAATTCGCTGAACTGCTCAAAATTTCCGCTACCGGTTCTCCAGAATCTGCCAGAACCTGCTGGATTTCACCCCTGACTTGTGGGTCCCTGAGGAAATGGTCATTTTTTTTATATGTTAGCCTGGCCCCTTGGGGATTGGATTCCTGTTGGTATTGTCTGCTGAGTTAAAGCTTCCAGGAGGCTGGGATTCAGTTTGTAGTGCATACATTCTTGAATGAGGGTTGCCTGCCTCCTATTCTGAAAGAGGCAGTGGTGTGTCCCTCCTCGAGAACTTACTGCTCAAACAAGCTATTTTAGACAACTATAATATCATCCCCAATATTTTGCTTTAAAGTGGGTTGTTGAGCAGGCCTGCAATTATAAAAATTCTATATGGAACAGATTGTCTGGAGCTTTATCAGAAAGGATTGGGATTAGGGAAAGGATGAAAAATGCATCTTTGATAGTATTGGTATAGCAGAACCCTCCATGCTCTACTGGTTGTTGCAGTGGATTTTGATACCCTCTGGGCTGATCCTTCTAGGCTGTCTGCAACAGGCACACAGTTCTGCAATGGGTCCTTTTTCCTAAATGGTTGACTCAGTTTGTGTGTGGAGCATTAATCTCTCAAGTAGCATAGGTGGAATATTACAGGGCTTAAACCTTTCCATATGTTGTTTAATATCTACAGTACATGAAACTTCTAGCAGATGGCATCTGGCAGCACAGGATTATCAATATATGGATGATATTTAGATATATATCTTCATTCTGGGACATATAGGAGATGAAGTCGAGGTCCCGTTTCAGGATGTGTAGGAAAAACTATCTGAAGCTAAATTCAAATGAGGAAGAGTGACTATGAATACAAAGATGGACTAATGTCAGAAACAGTCTATCTAGATGTGGTTGTGTACTCCTGAATGGAACTCAGTGGTAGTGCCTGAAGGATCAAACTCCTTTTTTCCTGGTTTATTTCCAGACCACAAATTCCAATAAAACAAACCAGACTTTCAGTGAAGGTCAAATAAAATATATTTATTCAACTGAAAGTTGTCAAATAACTTTGCATGAGTGACTGCAATGGGCTGCTTCTCCATCTTCCTTTTTATAGGTTTTAGTTTAAAAATTTTATCAATCATTATCAATGGAATGAAATTTGTTATTACAAACAAATGTGTCCTTATCTTAGACTTAAAGCAGATGCCTCTTTATTTATAATTAAAACAAATGTCTTATCTTGATATTAAACAGATGTCTTGTTAAATGGACATCATATATACTGTTTTTGTGTGTGTAACAAAGAAATATATATGCACACACAGACACAAGATATATGACTTCTTTTACATGGGTTTTGCTATGTCATGATTATTTGTTTATTTATTTATTATTTATTTATTTATTCTGTCAGAAGCCAGGCATTACCACTGCTTATACAATCTTTCATGATTCTTAATTTAAACAAATTGTAAACATATAAGGGACATATTCCAATACTAGGCTAAGACTTCTTCATGAATAACACATAAAGACCATGTCCAGGAAGGCTTTTGCACAATGACATCATATATGCCAGCTCCATTAGCTCTGGTCATGGTCACAGAAGGATTCTATGTTGATGGTATTGAAAGCAAATTAAGGCAAGGATGGACATCACCCATCCTGACCATCCCAGAAATCATCCAAAAGTGTGACCAATGCAGTTGCCATTTCATGCTCAGGGCTGAATCTTGACTGAAAGGATCCAGATGTCCTGTTGACAAAAGATTTTGTCTAAGTTTGGTTTCAACTGCATTTCACTGTTGCCTGGGCAGGAAATTCTGGGAGAGATTCTGTGTGCATTCATCTCTTGGTATTTTCAAAATCTTCCATGCCGTGGGGGATTTCAATAGAACATTTTTCCAGCTATTTGGCAGATCAAAAGCAAGTTCATTTTTTCAAGTTCAATATTTCACTTTTCAGATCCCCTTCTCAACATTCAGAATTTGAAGTGACAGGAATGAGAGGGTTGGGCTGAGTCGTGTTTCCCTCCCCTCCTCCCCCCCTGAAGAAAATTCTGAGAAAATGCTGAAGCAGGATTCCTTGAGGATAAAGATGTCCACTCCAGTTTTTTTTAACCAAGCCACTGCCTCTCAAATCATAGCTCTGCAGTAGCACAGCAACTTTCAATTGAGTTGCAAGCTGAGAATCAACACAGCAATTAGTTTCAATTGTTTTTCTTTTCCTGAATGTTTCACTCAATCCAAAATAACAACAAACAATTTGAATGCCCAATTCAAAATCCATTGAATTTTCTATGACTTGAGCCTTGCAAACTTAATTAGTGCATCTTCATTTATATACCCAGTGGACTAAAAATATCAAATGAGCAATAACAAAAATGGATCTATGTATAAAATATATCTGGAAAATCCAACAATATAGTATATAACAAGGAATTAAACAACTTTAACAAATATTCTTAAACTTTATCACAGACATAATAGTTTTCTTTGCAACTGTGCTTGGACTGTCCTTGACTAGGATATTCTTTTTCCCGTAGTTCTTCCTTGTTCATCTAGACCAGGGGTCTCCAACCTTGGCAACTTTAAGCCTGGAAGTCTTAAACTCCCAGAAGCAAAGCTGGCTGGGGAATTCTGGGAGTTGAAGTCCACCAGGCTTAAAGTTGCCAAGTTTGGAGACCCCTGATCTAGACCCTCTAGACCTTTCTTATCATCAATTATGCTGTTTTATAATCAAGATATTCTAAAATTAGATAATTTGTTTGTTTAAAAAATTGTTCTGTAGAAACCCAATGGCTGCTATTAAAACCATGATCTTTGATACAGAAAAGGATATTGCAAATTACCAGACACAGAAGTATTTTCCATCAGAAACACAATGTTATTCCAGTATCAATAAGACATTTCACAAAAAAATAAATGCCTGACTAAAATAGTATGCTTGTTCTTGGAATAAAATGCTTTTAGCTAATTCACAGCTTTCTCTCAATAAGATGCTGGATGATGGACCATGAATGCAGAAACTGTCAAAAGATTGTCAAAAAGATTACTACAATCACATTTAATGTTTTTGTTTTAATCTGTTCTGTTTTACTTTTTATGTGTTGTTAGCTGTCTAGGCTGATACAGATGGCCTTATAAATTCTTTAAATAAACAAACAGTTCTGCAAATGCACCTGACTTGATTGACAAAGAAAAACAATGTGTGAGAGGCACATAGCAACTTTTATACTTTAGGAACAGGTTCAAAAGCAGATAATGTTTGGCCACACATAATAAAATGTGAGTCGTTGTTAGCTAGATTAAAATTCTTATCTGTCATTAGGTTTATTATATTCATTAATGTATACTGATAAAAGAAGATGGAAAACAAGTTGCACTTTGCCAATACAGAGTTTGAGAGATATTAAGATTATGACAAGGCAGTATTTGGAGATGTTTAGAATGCCAATGGCATTTCATTTTCAAAATAAGGTGATGAAGAATGACAAAAAGATGAGTATTGATATATTAATCTGTTGCGGAAAAGGGAAATTCAGAAGATACAGTTCTATGATGTTTACAATTATTTTGTAGTTCTTTCTTCATAGACAACAAGGACTGCTCCAATTTCTATAGCATTCTTATTATGAATTGAAAACTCTAATGAGATACAACCTGATAAGGAAGAACTAACTGAATGGCTTTCAAGGCAATTTTTTGGGATTGGCTAAACTGTGACTAGGAATCACAGCATTGACTAGTAACATGAACAATTTAACCAGTGTAGAACTCAGCCACAAAAGCATAAACATCCCTGCATCAGTAAATGGCAGTGCAATATAGAAGATACAAACTTTAAATTAAAAGAATCATTGCTTTTCTTCATATATATAGAAACATTTGAAGGAATGCAACTCAGAAAAATAATTAAAAGTGTTAATGACAAGATCAAACATATAACTACTCAATAACATATTTATAGCTTTTTATTACTAAGATATCAAAGAATACTAATTATATGATAGAGATAAAAGTCTTATTTTCTTTGTTACCTATCTTTGATCACTCAACCTCTACAAAAAAAGGCACTGTTGCAAGATCAAAAAATGCAAGTTTGAGTGCAATCTAAAGCCATGTCTAGTCATGTCTAAAAGTAGAATGTAGATGAATGTATTACTTCTGTCAGCTTTCTCAAACATTCTTCTTGTCTTCTGCACACGGAAGAAGATTACCCACACCAAGAAACTTTCTATATTCATTGAGATTTTCCCCATTATTTTAAGATGGTGGAGAAGACATTGCTGCTGCCAATAGATACAATGTTGTTGTGACAAGAATGACAAAAAA
Source organism: Pituophis catenifer annectens (assembly GCF_029215685.1). Lineage (NCBI taxonomy): Eukaryota > Metazoa > Chordata > Lepidosauria > Squamata > Colubridae > Pituophis > Pituophis catenifer. Next base: position 168,797,034 of record NW_027256883.1, on the reverse strand, counting down.
AATGCAACTTAAATTGCGCTCTGCCTTCATTCCTGTCATCATATGCTTGTAAATATTTACAAGGGTTCCAATTACACTAATTACACTGATGGGGTAAATAAGCGACTTTCTCTGATGGAAGCAAAAAGGTAATTTGGCTTGGAAATGAGCTGGTACACAGCAGTACAAATTTTCCCTGGGAAGCAAAGAAATTGAGCCTAAGGCACCCAGCTTCAGAAATTAAAGTAGAGAGGAAAGAGATCTTGAACATGAAGTTAAACAGTGGGAAATAGGATGAGGATGAATTCTGAATGAGAGCCTTCTTAGAAGGAGTGAGGCCTGTAAGGAAACCACATAATTGGAGATTTTTTGAAGAGGGAGGTAGGGCATAACCAGGGATGTCAAACTGGCAGCCCAAGGGCCAGATGCATCACATGGAGGCCACACCCACCCCAGCTCCGTGAAGGGAAAAAATGTCATGATACGTCATGTGACAGCAGTGTGAGTTTGACACCCATGGTATAACCAATAAGAAGAAATGAAACTTAAGAGTTTGGGGCAAGGTATAAAAGATAGTGACTTGTGATACAAGAACAGACCTAGCAAAAGAAACACCAATCTAAGGCCAAACAGAGATCTAGAAAGTGACTAATGCAGATGGTCTTCAGAAAGAACAAACCTAGATGAAATGGCTCCAAACAGAAAAGGAGGTGATGAGCAGAGAAAAACAACCTCAGGAAAGGACTGGAGTCAGAGATTTAATGTAAGACAGCAAGATTACTCAAGAGAAATGGGGAGGAGTGGTGAAGGTATAAACTGAAAGAAAGGTTACTTTTGAGTCAGACAGTTTAAGATGACAAAAGGGAAATAAGGAACAAAGCATTCCTGTTAGGAAAAAGTGAGATGGATTATTTATGAACAAGAAACAAAGGAGGAATACATGAGGTCTTCCTCCCTATCCTGCTGGTGTGCCTGCCTGAAGCCTGGATTCAAGACGGGTGGATTGGCCGGTAATTTTCACTTTGAAGGGAATCAGCTGGCAGGAGGACTGAAGTCAAGAAAGTAAAAAACACCCAATATGTGCAGAGATGGGCTTCAAAAATTTTAGCAAGGGATTCTCTGCCCAGTTACTGGACAGGCATGGCCATGGTGGGCGTGGCCTAGTTGGCTTCCTGCACCATGCAGGAGGGGGGCGTTTTTGCTCTCACCAGGCTCCGGAGGCTTTTCTCGAGCCTCCGGGAGGGTGAAACGGCCTCCCCAGGCTCCGGAAGCCTTCTGGAGGCCAGAAATGGGCCCATTTCCCACCTTCCTGAACTTCTGGTAGGCCCGTTTTTCACCCTCCCCGAGCCTCCACACACACCCTGCACTTGCCTGCATCCAAAATGGGCTGTGTGGGGGCTACTGGGAGGGGAGGGGCAGGGTGGGCGGTACAAGCCAGGAGTGGGATTTGGGGTTTCTCCAAACTGCACAGAATCTTAGCTAGAGGTTCTCCCGAACACCTGTGAACCCCCAGCAACCCACCCCTGAATGTGTGTCAGCTGTGGGTGTTAAGAGATTGGAACTTTGGTTGGCTTTCTTTTGTCTTCTGCATCATTTCTGATGGTTCCTAAACAGCTGTGTTCCCTTGGTTCTTGAAATGATGTTACTGAGTCAAAGATTTGTTTAATCAAATAACTGGTTAGTCTCTAGATCCCCTCATAGATCTGATCTATGAAGTGGAGACGTTCCAATTTGTACATGTGCATGCACACAAACAGATACACAGATGGGAAGCATCAAGTTGTTGGTGCTCAATATTTCCAATGAGTCATCATGCACATAAACTGCTATGAGACTTTCTGAAAGTTACTCTGCTCCATTTGTTGATATAGTGTCTGCCTAAGTGGCCAAGAAAGCCTGGGCAAGAAGGGAGAACTCAATAATAGCTATGTTCTTAAAATTTTTGTCTTGCTTTCTCAAGGCCCCCAGAGGAATAAAATTTCTGCAGAAAGATTTTTTTTTTGGGGGGGGAGAACAAATCTCAAACCCAGGAATACTGCCATTTATAACAGCTGCATAGTCTTTGGCTGAGTCAGCAAAACTGATAGATGGATTACCTGTGATATCAACCAGAGGCACCAAAAATCTCTCCCCTGCCTCCTCATGTCAACAGATTAAATGCTCTGGTTTTAGAACCTGGAAGTTTATCCTTGCAAAGGCTGATACTAATCTTCTTAACATTTAAAGCAAGTCACATTTTAAAGCAAAACAAATTGTTTCAAGACATACTTAGTCCTTTTAATTACATAGAGCCTTTGAACTGCGTGGGAATGAAACAGGCAGCACTAAACTGTAGATTCCCATTCAATTGGATTGGCAGTACTGTAATGACTTGGAACTGCATGGGAAGGAGGTCTAATATCAAATGGGAAAGTTCACCCCATGAAAATGGACAGTTCATATTAAAATTCAACATGTTTTAATTCACTAGTTATGACTTCTAACTTTGAAAACCTGAGAATAGAGAAGCTGGCATAAGAACAGGGACATACTACCCTCTCTTGTATTTAGTAAGCTTTTTTCCCCAACTGAGATGATATCTATAATGCTGCATATGATTTAAAATATTACATGTTCATTTTCTTCCTGCTTTCCTTCTGAGCACCAGAGTTATTAGTGATATTTTATCTGTATTGCAAAAATCCAGTGGACCACTAGGTGGCAACAAAGGTTAGAGATTTTTTTGTGTGTGTGCTGGTAATCCAGATTTTTCTAGCCATGATCTGGTAATCTAAAATCTAAATCTAAAAATATAGAGAAGGTTGCATATGGGAAGAGATGCATTCTTTTCCCCAGTTCTTCCATGTGCTTCCCAAACAGCTCAAAGAAGCCTTGGTAACTAATTTTTAAGATACCCTGATGATACAGGTTTCCCCAATGTATAACCGAAGTCCCCAAATTCTGTATTCATTTAATCTGATGTTAGAATGGCATTTTCTAACTTCTCCTGCTACAATCCTTGTTAAATAGATTATTTATGATGCCTTTGGCAGTGAGGTAATTGTCTAATGGCCACTTTGGGCTGCTGTGGCAGGCCTCCTTGTCAGTGACTGCCTTCCCTAGCCATTTTGGCTTGGACAGCTGGACAAACCAAATACCGGCATCTACACATGCAGTGTCTGATTAGTTTTTTGCATAGTACCAGGCAGATATAATGTGGCTTCCTTGTTGAGCCTACTAGTCTTTTGTGCAACTGCTTGACCTATATAAAGAGGAGAGAAAGGCCCCAACTATCAGGCAGTTTGGGCAGGAGAATGATGCTGTATGAAGTAGAGTTCACCCTCTAGTATTTAATCCTCTCTATCAGTTGTTTTTAGACTGACAGTAAGCAAGGTATGGGGAATGAGCAAGTGAATAAGAAATAGTGCATGAAACAGAGATAATGAGAAAGACAAACAAGCAAAACAGTCATAGAATATGGGACAAAGAAAGAGTCAGATCCATAGGGAAAGTGGGGTTTCCCAGTAAAACTGAAGCATTCTGTACACTGTAAGGTTCTGACAGATGACTAAGACTTCTGTCAAAACCCACTTCTGCCTTCAGTCCTAGCCTATGTTAGAAACAACAGTTAATACCTCTTCCTCATGACAGTAGGAAATCCATCATTTTCTGTCCTCAACTTTTCACACATTAAAGCTATAATGAGAGCACTACTCCCATGTCTTGTTACCAAGACAGTTTAGAGTTTAAGCACCTAAACTGGTTATCTGAATGTGTTTTCAATCTCTCTCTCTCTTTTTACTAGATTTATCATATCTTGAGCTTCACAAATTTTGGCATCCCTAGATTGCAGCTGAAGTAAATACTCAAATCCTTTGCTTAGTAGTCATCCAGAGTTTTGCAGCCCTGATATTGTATACCTACCGGTATGTAATTTATAAATTCTATTGCAGCTTTCTGGGATCAACATCCTCTATTAATGTAATATTTGTCATTCCCTCCAGCTTTTTCACTTTCCTAATTTGCACAAGAAAAGCTGAAAATGGCAGTTTTTTTGAGGGAGTATGTTAGGCCCAGAGAAAAAACATAAATGTGTATGTCAAAGAAGTAATTGCTTAATTGCATAAGGAATATAATGTCACTCTCTTGGAGAAGAATCTGGGCCAGTAACTCATTCTACAAAGCACTTTTTTTTTTTTTTTAGTATATTGCTTTCATTTGGTCTCAGCAAATACTAAGTGATGAGCTGGATGAAAGTTACACAAACTCAAGTATGTAAATGTGGGTAAATTTTCTCTAGCATTAGCCACAAAAGTCCTTTTTAACTTACTAACCTAAATTTAGATTATTTGGACATTGAACTGGTTTCTGCTCTTATAAATCTCTAGGCCTTAATACTTCTCCAGTTTTCCAGATTCCTGGCTATGGCAACAAATTTGCATAAGATGCATGGAAAATATTCAGGATATTTTTGGCTAAATAAACTGGAGCTCCATTGCCATGCATCCTAACCATAATGGTTAGTATGTTCCTTAGCATGTTCAGAAATATCCAACTGTCCAAAATAAGGCTATGCTAATTTAATGTATTATCTATTCTCTGTTCATTCTGTGAAGTTAAAGGCAATCTACATTTTGCATTAAAGTAATAGCAGTTATATATATTTTTTCCGGTGAAGGCGTTTCCTACTTTTATTATGATTAGCCCAGGAGGGAAGAGACTATAATATTTTCTCACTTGTCTAAATGTTAACACTATTTCATCTTCCTGTTCGGATACAGGACATTGAGATGGGAAGATCCCACTTGTAAACTTTTTTTAAAAATGCATCTCCCTAGCTCCCCTATTAAGCAATAGCTCCATGGAAATAATTTTGGCAGAGTCTTGAATGTATGAAACAATGGTGAGTTATTACTGTAACCCCAGTGGAAGGTTCAAGTGAAGAACTGTGCTAACAAATTGTTTTATTCGCATAATTAGTGGCCAAGCACTTGTGTTGTTTTTAAATTATTTATACTGGCATGAGATTCTACCATTTGAGCATCGGTGCTAAGTAGAGAGTGTGATAGAACAGTTTTAAGGACACGTGAATTTGCTCCTAATCCTGCCCACCTCACTCAAATGTAGAGCTTGTCCTGCATATCTTGTCCATTGGAAAAATACTCTGGTCAGAACAGCTTGCACTTATTAAAAGTAATTCATCTCCTGTCAAAGATGGTGAGGATGAGGTTGCTTGAGAAAGTGAAATCACACCATTAGAGTTCTACTTATCCTCTTGATTTTAGCCAGGTTCCAAAAGCCACAAAGAGGAACACATTATTGGATAATTTGCTCATTAAATCCATAGACAAATTTCTTCCAGGAGAATTAGGAATCCAAAAGCATAGAAATTACATGAAGGGGGAAAATATGAGTAGGTACAACTCAGGCTTGCACACAGTCTTCAACTCATTCTTCTCAGCTTAGTTGATTAATTTCTTCTGTCATCTGCCTTGAAGATCTGGCAGTTGAAAAATGAAAAAGAGGAGGAAAAACGTAAGACAAAAAGAATGTAAATGATGCTGCAGTTTTTACAATGTTATTCACACAGGAGCCCACCCAACAGCTTTACATATTTGAACTTTATTGTGAATATATGTAGACTTTTTACATTTACACTTTGAAGATCTTACACCCTGGATTTTATCACTTCATGTCAAAAGCTGGCAAATATGATCCAAGGAAATTACTTGAAAACACATTTGAGTTTGGTTTTTTTTGTGCATGTGTAGATTTGGGAACTTGCAGATTTAATTGACTTGTTTTATTTACTTATTTACTTACAGCATTTCTAAGCCACCTCAGTCCCGAAGGAGCCTAGGCAGTGTGCAGTTAAAGCAGAATTAAGTAAACAAAATGGTTAAAATTAAAACAATAACTCATTAAAAACATTTTTTTTAAAAAAAACCACTGTGGCATTCCCAGGCAGCTTAGGCAGCAGGTGGTTCACAGTAGGACATATTTCACTTGCATTCAACGTGGAAGAAAGATACATCAACTGGGGTGTGTGAGTACTCTACATAATGGGGTCTTCTACTGAGAAGGCTTGCTATCTTCCATGTATCTGGCAAGGAAGATCAGCTCTCAAGCCTTCTCTAGATGTTTGCATCACATGTAGAGTAACATTCTATTCTGGCAAGGCCTTGTTTGAACAAGATGATAAAGAAAAAAGAGATCCTTTGGCAGGGAGGGCCCCAGTACAAAATGCCATCTTGCCATCCATGACCTAAACTAAGCCATTCAGTTTCAATGCTTTGGAAAACCTCCCATGAACTGAGCTCCTTTATACTTTTTTTCCTTTAAGCAATTTCTGCTTAAACTATTCCCCCTCTCTTGGAATCGCGGAGTCAACTTGGGTGGTCTGGAGAAGCATATAATGCCATTTGTTATGGAAGCTGAAAGAAACCCCTCCATCCAAACATATGCTTTTTCTGTTGTGGGGGTGGGCTGTGTGGAGAGAGGGAGGTAAGGATTTCATGAGGTTTCACATTTCTCCATGGTTGGAACATCCGGATATACATCTAAAGTTTAAAGTTTATAAATCCATACCCATGTCACAATCATCATATCCACTAATTTAAAAAAGTCACTTCTTAGTTCTACACACACATGCTGGCTCCCAACTTATCCAATTGCTGTTAACTCTTTTCAGGCCTTCAATCTGTGAGGAATTAATACATATGGAAGTGAGTCTTCTCCCACGGATAAACAACTGGGTAGCATAAATTCATTTCTAGACTAGGAAATATTCTTGGATATTGCTCTATTATTAGCATTATTAGTACAAGGATCCTATTGAGGGTGGTGGGAGTTGGAGAACTGAGTCCAAACAGGAGGTGCTAAGCATCAAGCTAATAAAAACAAAGAGCTAGGTATTTTAATGACATATGCACCTTCCCCAAATATAAAAATCCAATGGGTATATATCACATTACAGCATTACAGGATCTTTTTAAATTAGGTATTTTCACCACTTTTTTAAAAAAATAAAATTGACTTCTTTTAATCTGAAGAACTTTGCTTACGTCTTCAATCAAAGCAAAATCTGATGCAATCCATGTCCTTAGTAGTCCGTTTATACAGAAAGCATAACCTCTTAATGATCTGTCACTCAGATCAGTGTTTTTCAACTAGCAGCAGGCAGAACTTTGTTGGTGCTGTACTCAGAGCTCATCAAGATGAGATGCATCTTTTTTTCCCTCTTATCAGGAAGGAGCCTATTTGAGAGGAGGACAGTATAGGAGGAAGATAAATTGGAAGATGTCTCCAATAAAGTACACTGAGAAAAAGGGAAGAAAATCTCAGCACAGTGTTTTATGGAGTCTAGAACTGGAATAAGCTCTGACAGACTTGAATTTAAGAGCCAAAATAAAATAAGTAATGCTTTTCCCTAGTTCATTCTCACTTCTTTTCATTATTTGAAGGTATTTCTTTGTCTTTTGGAGGTGGGGGGGGGTCATGATTTAGGAGACAAGAGGCCACAGAAAAAAGATGTTTCTTTCATTCCAGTTATCCAGTTAGCTCTCTCTCAGAGTAAAATACAGTGGTGATGCTCTGAACAATATGATCACACTTTTAATGCCCTTAAAACATGTAGATAAATGCAATAAGGTAGTATCTACAAAAGTCCTTCTTTTAAAAAGTAAGTTTTTAGTTCCTACCTTGCTGGAAAACTAATGAAAAAAATGAAAATATTGATTTAAATAATAAACATGTAGTCTGCATGTCCTTTTTCACAAAAGAGAATTTTGTGTTTAAACACATTCTTTATTTTAAGGGCTCTTCTTCTTCTTTTTTTTTTTTTAATTTGATTTATATGCCGCCCTTCTCCGGAGACTCAGGGCGGCTTACAATGCGTTAAGCAATAGCCTTCATTCTTTTGTATATTTTATACAAAGTCAGCTTAATGCCCCCACAAACTGGGTCCTCATTTCACCTACCTTAGAAAGGATGGAAGGCTGAGTCAACCTTGAGCCTTGGAGAGATTCGAACCAGCAGAAATTGCAGGCAGCTGTGTTAATAACAGGGTGCACTAAACCACTGTACTATCAAGGCTCTTCTTCAACTGTCTGTTGGAAATAATAGTCTATATAGCATAAGAGTTGCTAAGTTAAAATATATTATCAACATGACAGAAGGAGAAAACCACAGTGATAGAGAGAAGTAAGTAAATTCAAATGCTACATGTTTCTGAATAATTGCAATGACTATGAGGTTACTGGTTAAGCAATAAAAATATAGCTTCTCAAAAATGTGATTATAATTACCATTGAGATGCCTACACAAAATGCCTCTATGTGTAAACTAAAGAAAAGTACTCTTTAAAACATCTTTATGATCATTTTTATTTTGGAAGTATTCATTTGTATGAGATTAAAGTCCAGATTGAGCCAGGCTAAGATTCGATATGGGGATAAAACTCAATTATTAGAAATCCAAATCTTTGGTCAAGACAGAAGTGCCTCTTCCGTGCCAAGGTGCTGAGATGGCAAACGGTATTTGACGTAGGTACAGAATTGTAAAAGGGCAAACTGACCCTAAACAGATACATTCTGTTGTTTAATGTTTATTGCATCCCAAATGTCATGCATATCCCTGGATAAGGGGTGCTGCTTTCTTATTGCCCTTGAGGCGTCTTTTAGCCTCTTATCTCCTTTTGTTATGTCTTGAGCTCCGGGGCTGAAAGCCTGAGCCTGTGGAAACAGGGCTGTTATGTCTTTCTTAGAGATAGATTAAAGGGTAGCTTCTACGTGTGAAATGCATCACTCTCTGTAATACTTTTGCCTTTAAACTGTATAAATACATGGCCAGAAGAAGCCATAGGCGTTCAGACCTTTTTCGTGGTCTTCGGACTGTTTGAACCTTGCGCAAATAAAAACCCTTTCCTGCACTGAAGAGCTTGTTCTAGTCCGTCATTTTTCCTACAACAAGATTAGATTCTGGGTGTCAAAAAATTCCTCCTATCTCTGATGATCATCCAAAAAATGCCCATGAGATTGCTTTCCTCAGTGAATGTAGGAAGCATGTTGATGGATCAAACCAGATACCCATTAAATCCAGCAAATTGTACCAGTATGTGGTTTAACATTGGTTAATGCCAGTTGTTGCTGTGCTCTATCAAGTTGCAAGATGTCGGTTATTTGTACATCTCAATTTTGCTTGTAGGGATTTGGACAAGTTGTCATTTCTGAAGCTACAGATACCATAAAGTTTCCCTGACTAATAGACCTTGGATGCTGTAACCTGTCTGAATGTGTCTAATCCTTTAAAGCTCTCCATAAACTTGCCCTTACCACATCCTGTGGCAACAAATTGCACAGAGGTCATGCTTGTTGCTTGAAGCAGCATTTGTGAGCATAAGAAGACAAACAAACAAACAAATTGAATAATATGTATGATAGGGAAAAAGGTGCAAATACTCTGCATTTGCATTAGGTGTTCTAATTTTTGCTAGGTAGTCACCACACTATGATGATTGAGTGATAATTGCTGGGTTTCAATGTGATAGCTCTGATAATAGCCATAGCACTTAGACTTATATGCCACTTTACAGTGCTTTACAGGCCTCTCTAAGTAGTTTACGGAGTCAGCATATTGCCCCCAACAGTCTGGGTCCTCATTTTACCAACCTCGGAAGGATGGAAGGCTGAGTCAACCTTGAGCCTGGTGAGATTTGCACTGCCAAACTGCAGGCAGCCAGCAGCCAGCAGAAGTAGCCTACAGTACTGCACTCTAACACTGGGCCACCACGGCTCATAATAGTAATGCCCTTCTTTCTGTCTTATGAAATAAAGACTTAGAAACTTGGTCATTCCATAAATAAGAGCCAGTGTCATGTCGTAATTAAAATATTTGAGTAGAAGCAGTTGAGTGACAACTTTTAACCATGGAAGTTCACTGGGTAGTTTTGGGCGATCACTCTCTGCCCTATTTCACAGGTTTACTGCCAGAGAAAATAGGAGAAGGGAAGTCTATGATTTCCTCACTGAACTGTGAGCACACTGTAGTACACATGGAAATAATCAGGATGCTGGACAAAGATGGGAAATAGAAATGGAAATGGAAATGGAGAACAGTAGCATTATCTGCTGATGGGAAAATCCATGCAGTTCAGTGACAGAGCTCCAATCCTTCCATTGCTACTAGTGGGGAAATGCAAAGGCTTATAATTAAGATGGTGATATACTTCTTGTGATGAGTTTTCATACAGAGAGATTAGCTTGGCCAGGTAAGATTGTTTTAGTAAAAAATAAGTTAAAAATGCTTTTTTCCACAAGCATATTTAAATGAAATAAATCATTGCATCAAAACTCAAGATAGTTTGAATAATCTCGTCCATCTAATGTGTTGAGTATATAAATCAAAGTAAATAGCATATTAGACAATATAAACTTTATTTACTTCTTAGATTTAGATCCCATTTTTCCCATAATGGTGTGAACAGGACATCCTCCTTCATTGTTTTCCCCATAACCAACCAGACAGAGGTAATTTGGGTTAAGAAATAGTAACTTGGCCTCAATCACTCAATCTGCTCCTATGATAATGGTGGGTTTGAATATGTTCATGTAGCTGAAATGCAGTGTGTGTGTTTTCAGATTCCCAACAGATATATAGGTACCTTTGATTCCTCAAACCTCAGTCCCCAAATGCTTTTTGAAAAAGGCAAGTTTTCACAACATTTCTGAATAGCAAGAATGGAGGCATTGATCTTTTGTTGGGCACAAGGGCATTCCACAGGAGGAAAACTCTCGCAGAAGATGTTCCCTCCAAGGCCCCTCCTGTTGTATCTCATGAAGGGATGGGAATTCTCAGTAAGTGTTCTGCTCCATACCATGGATGAGCATAATCTATTAGGAATAAATAGCTTGGGAGATAACCTATAAAGATCATTTATATAATATTTAAATGTGAAAATATTTACAAACCCCTCACATCCTGGATATAAACTGTTTCAACTCCTACCCTCAAAACGACGCTATAGAGCACTGCACACCAGAACAGCTAGACCCAAGAACAGTTTTTTCCCGAATGCCATCACTCTGCTAAACAAATAATTCCCTCAACACTGTCAAACTATTTACTCAGTCTGCACTACTATTAATCTTCTCATCGTTCCCATCACCCATCTCCTTCCACTTAAGACTGTAAGACTGTAGCTGTGTTGCTTGTATCCTTACGATTTATATTGATATTGTCTCCTGATTGCTTATTCGTACCCTATGATTATCATTAAGTGTTGTACCTTATGATTCTTGATGAACGTATCTTTTATTTTATGTACACTGAGAGCATATGCACCAAGACAAATTCCTTGTGGGTCCAATCACACTTGGCCAATAAAAAATTCTATTCTATTCTATTCTATTCTATTCTATTCTATTCTATTCTATTCTATTCTATTCTATTCTATTCTATCCATACAGCCTTTTGCGCTCCATCCAGAAACCAACCAACAATTAATACAGCTCCCACAGAATGGCTATTACATGACAGTACCAAGGCAATTTTTGCTAGCTGCAGTTTCAGGGTGACTTTAATGGCAGTCCCACATGAAGCACATTGCAGTAGACCATCCATGAGTGACTCTTGTCAGCACCTTCTGCTCTAATAATAGAACAATTATCTATATAGATATCCATTGGATGGATGGCAATACAAGTGTTGAAAGCATAAGAATTAATTATAAAATCAAGCCAATTGAAGAGATATCTTAAAAGCCTGCTACAGATTATTAAACCAATTAGAGGAAGAAAACAAGAAGGAGGAGGAGTCATGATGGGGAGAAATGTCTGGTATTCAGACATTTGTTGAAAGATTAATTCTACCTAGCACACACAGACAGAAAAATTCTTCATTTCTCACAAATGAAGGCAAATATAAGGTACATGTCCCAGGATAATATTGCAGGATTCAATGTGAGTCAGTCACTGGAATCAGAGATTTAGTTTTCAAAGCTTTTTGACTCTTGCTGGAGTACATTGTCAGGGATCTTTTCTCTCTCCAGAATATGTGCACTGGGCTGTTCTATGTGTAGTATTTATGTGGTGCCAGGCTGTGTGTGGCTTTTAGTTGTTAATTGGGGCATTGATGGCTGGCTATTAAATTGTTGGTTGTTGTTTCCTTGTCCTCAGCTCCTAAGTACCCGAAAAGCTGGTAGTAAATCAGCACTCCTGTTGAATGATGAATGGTCTGTTTTTCAGGCTTCAATACTTTCCCTACCTATTTTTGTCCTTGCTTAGCCAACAATCTTAGTAGCTGCTAAATTGAATGTATGTCATTGTTCATTGCAATGTGAGGCAATGAGTTTTTTATTTCTGTTGGCAAGAATTTTCTTTTTTTGAAAGGGTTATGATAAACACTAAGAATTCTCCTACTTTGGATTTGGGGCTTACCAACCAAGCGGAGTTGATTGAAGATATGTAGTAAGAACTTTGGGTGTGTTGTTAAAGTTCTTAATTTTAACAAAAACATTGTTTTAAAAAAGTCAAATACAAAGAATGGGTTTTACAAAGGCAAGAAAAAATAGTAAAGAAGATGCTAAGGGAAGAGAACTTTAAAGGAAAAGATATTATAGCTGACTTTCTATTTGCTGGAAATCTGTCTCACATTCATGCCAGTAGTTTGTGCAGTGGATTAAAAAAGAACAGGGAGTTCTGTGCAAAATAAATGTTGCAGATTCCAGCAGAGGAATGTTCACTGAGAATTTAAAGATCACATTTTTTAAATGAACACTCTGTTCAGGGAGGTCACTGCATCCAGGAGTTTTGTAGAAATGATAAACACCAGAAAATAAATGTGTATCGGGTCTATCTTTAAAGCAGTAGTGGGGAATCTTTTGAAGTTAAAGTCAAAACTCCAGGAGTTTTATTTTTATACAAATTTTATACAAATTCATATAAATAGTATGAGTGTTGCTTTAAAACTATTATTATTGATGATGAGTGAATGGCTGAACACAGGACTTTCATACATTTGGTGGCCCATAATAAACGTCATTTCCCTTTTCTACAACTTTTGTTGAATAAAATCCAACTCCCCAGAATGGAAAGAAGAGCAAGACAAGACTAAGAATAAATTTTCTAAAGGAAAGGAATTGGCGTACAATCCTTATCATTCCTAATCCTGAATGATGAAAGAAGGCACTAGACAAGCCTCTCAAAAAGAGAAGTGTCTTTTCTATTGGAAAAGGCCATTTTCCCCCTAAACAGAATTACCTAAATAGTACAACATATTCTAAATACAAACATTCTGTAGATTTATTTTAAAATATTATTGGCCTTTTTGTTTTCAGTTTCTTAGCATGGAGTTTGCCCTTACCTTCCACTGTCACCAAATTAAATTGATGTTTCTCTTCTTTAATCTATCTACTATTATTCTCTTTTCTTGTTAATTAGTACAAATTAGATATGAAATTAAGTTTAAAAAAACCTTGAATGTGCATTTTCATTTGTCATGATTTATATATTAACTAAAACAAACTAAACGAGAATGCTAAATTACTGTAGATGGATTAATTACCTATTAGCATCATTTAATAAAATGTTCAATTTATAATCTGGGTGGTCAAACTGATTTAAATATTTCTTTATTCTTATGCTGAAGGATTAACTAGCTCAGTGAGGGGAATCTGTAGCTTTCCAGATGTTGAGTAAGAGGTTGAATTACAGCTCTAGCTTCACCATTGTCCATATTCACTTTATTCACCACCCAGAATCACCTTATAGGGAAGAAGGACAGCAGAAAAATTTGATAAATAAAATAAAAATATTGACTGAAATGCTGAGAGTTGTAGTTCAATAATATTCCAAAAGCCAAATATTCTCTATGCTAGCTCCTTGCCATAGCACTAAGAATATCTAAATACTCAGTATTTAAGAATGCAATTGCAAAAGCTAACAATAAATGACATTCTGGTGTGTTGGAAGTTGAATTTGATACACGATAGCAGTTGGTTATAGATAACCAGATGGTTAGGCAAGGTGCCAGGCTTCTCAGGATTTTAACACTAGTTGAAACCCACCACTGGTAACAAGTCAACTAACCATATGTGAATCAACCATGAATTTAAACCTGAAGATCCTTCCAGGGTTGCTATAGAGCATGGGTGTCAAACTCAATTGCATCATGTGATGTCACATGATGTATCGCGACTTTTTTGCCTTTGCGAAGCTGGGATGGGTGTGGCCTGCGCGTGATGCATCCGGCCTGCAGGCCACTAGTTTGATACTTTTGCTATAGAGTTTAAGGCACGGTCACCCAAGCTCTATTTGTTAGGCCTAAATTAAACAGCTGAAAGTTATGCCAGTAATATGTTAGTGAATTGCAATATTTTAATATTATGAGGCTAAGCAACTCTATGCAAATAACATAAAATGATTATCAAATGTATCTTCTGAGTTTTATCTAGTTTTAAATTAATATTTTAAAACAACATTTGGCAACACTTATGGGTGTAGAAGCAGACTTTTCTTTTGTTTATAATCACATAACAACCTCTCTTATTTCAACATAATTTTTTTAAAAATGTTCCAAAGTCATGTGAATGCATGCTAAAATATAATAACCATTACGGATGGTGCATTTATGAAACTGATCCATTTCCACAGTTTTTAACCAAATCTCTTTGATTATCATCGATAGCCAAATGCTTATTGGGTCCTACCTGGTGCCAGAACAGATGTCAAACACATTGAAGCTGGCAGAAAAGTCAATACTGCCATTTAATTGCCTATGTATGAGGCCAATGTTTTAGTGCTAAGCTATAAATTTGTTAGTTGATGCACACAGGGCTATTCCAGTCTTTATGACTAGCTCTTTTCTCTCTGCACAATAGGATTTCAGAGAACGGGCTGCATTGGTGCCCTAGACTGGAAGTAATTATTTGAATGAAGCTTTGAATTTCCTTCTTCTAAAAGAAAAATCATTTTATTCTACTGCACCCTTCCTTCTGGCACCCATCATTTTGGCACCTATTATTATTAATAATGCAATTTTCATTCATCCTGTTTTGATGAGATGAAAGTTCCTTTATACCAACTTTTTAATCCTCCAGGAATGTTTTTTTTCTGTCTCCTATTTTCTTACAAAATATTCAACTTTTCCGTATAATGAATCCCTTTTAGTCAGGTTTCAGACCTGGTCATAGTAACTGGGATTTCATTTATAGCTCTTCTGTATGAATTATAGTGATATGGAAAGCTGATAAACCTTTAATTTGTATCAAATCCCTTAGCACAGGGGTGTCAAACTCAAGACTCAGGGCCCGGATCCAGCCTGTGGGGTACTTAGATCTGGCCCATGGGGCCGGCCTGGAAACAGGGAAGGACCGGCCTGCGGTGCTTCTGCCAGAGAAAACAGAGTCAGGAGGGCCATGTGCAGCCGTCCCAAGCTCCTTTTCATTGGCAGAGGGTTTCAGGAGGCAGTGGCTTTTAGTTGTTAATTGGGGCGTTGATGGCTGGCTATTAAATTGTTGGTTATTGTTTCCTTGTCCTCAGCTCCTAAGTACCAGATAAGCTGGTAGTAAATTAGCACTCCTGTTGAATGATGAATGGCCCATTTTCCAGGCTTCAATAATTTCCCTACCTATTTTTGTCCCTGCTTAGCCAACAATCTTAGTAGCTGCTAAATTGAATGTGTGTCATTGTTCATTGCAATGTGAAGCAATGAGTTCTTGATTTCTGTTGGGTAGAATTTTCTTTTTTGAAAGGGTTAAGATAAACACTAAGAATTCTCCTACTTTGGATTTGGGGCTTACCAACCAAGAGGAATTGATTAAAGATATGTAGTAGGAACTTTGGGTGTGTTGTTAAAGTTCTTAATTTTAAACTAAAAAAAGTCAAATACAAGTGTGCAGCCCTCCCGAGCTCCTTTTCACTAGCAGAGGGTTTCAGGAGGCCGTGGAAGCCGGAAAAAGAGCTCAGGAGCCCGTTTTCACTGGCAGAGCGCTCAGCCCACCACAGGTGCCCCCGACACAAGTGACGTTGAGCTGGCCACGCCCACCATGGCCATGCCCACCATGGCCACGCCCACTTCACCTCCCCCCAAGGTCAAGCACAACCCTGATGTAGTCCTCAATGAAATCGAGTTTGAAAACCCCTGCCTTAGCAGCATCACAGTATCCTTTCAGACTATTCATGAAGGTTGGAGATACTGTTCTGCAATGGACCTAGTTCTTCCTTCCTCAGTGGTTCCAATCAGAGGTTATGGGGTAAAAGAGTTCAAACCTGGCCACTCCAGTGTGGGGAGCTCAGGGCTCAACTCTCCCTCCCCTATCTTTTTTAACATCTACATGAAGGAATTGGAGGAAGTTGCCTATTTGTTTGGGATGTGTCATTACCAATGTGCTGATGACATCTAACTTTATATCTCTACCCCTTGCTAATCAGGAGATGCCTGTAGGTCATGAGTATCTGGCTGGGAAATATAGATTGAGACTGAATCCAGAATTAGCATTAGTATTGAGATCCTCTACCATAGTACCATGTGTTGCTCTAGATGAGGTTGCGCTTGAAATTGTTGATGTCAATGTAAGGGTTCTTCTAGACTTCTATTACTAAAAGTGAAAAGCCTTTGACCACCTATGGCAGACTCATCAGTTATATAGTATCCATTCATGGACTAGGAAACATTGAATACCATGATTCATGCTCTTGTCATATCTCAAAGTGAAATTCACTTACATGGGGCTGCCATTGAAGTCAACCAGAATGCTACTGCTGGCATAAAACACAGCTGCCTATTGGGTGATTGGTATAAATCAATTCAGCAGAATAACACCTATTGTGCAGGAGCTGCAGAGTTGTGGATAGGTTTAAATGTCCAATTCAAAGCATTGTTTCTTAGCCGTATAGATTTGGCTCTTGTTACCTTTAGGATCATCTTCTTCAGGCAGAACCTGCTGGAGGGGTGGGGGGAGTAGTGCTGAGTGTATATAAAGAGGAGAATATTCTGGTAACAGAATTTATGTTTGGGCTGTTGATATGTACATCACACTATTGCATTACTAAAGCAATGGAAATCCAAATCCAAAACAACTCACAGGTACAAAATCAACTCAAGCTTGCTTTGGTATGTTTATTTATTTGCAATATTTTTGTTATTAGAAAATGCGGTCCACCCATAGTGTGTTGAAAATTACAATATTTTTAGAGTGTACTTTATGGAGGAAAAGTGATCCAGCAACACAGTAAACCTCAAGAAAACCAATCTGGTTCTCATTATCCATGAACACAACATACTTCTTTTTAAACAAAAAAACCCCTCAAACAACAATTTGTTCACAAATATAAAACTTAACAACCAAATTCCTCCAGCTAAGGAAGTGCTTAATTGTTGTGGACCCAACAGACCTGTTTAATCAAATAATAACTGGGTTTTAGGTCAATATTAAACCTGCAATTTATCAAGGAACAGCACTTAACCATGTATTTCCATCTCCTCCTACAAAGAATGCCCAGCGGTGATCACAGCTACATCCTCCCAGGGGAAATACCACTAATAAAGCACCAGCTCTATTTTTTAAGAGTGCTTTATGAATTTGGCAGCTGGAAGCCCAGACAAAGAACCAGTTTCATGTAAGCAACCCTAGCTTGCCAGCAAGTGACAGAGTTAGATGTTCTGTTCAAAAACATAATAGCTTAAAAACTGATACTTGTTTAGAAAATGAACTCTTCTCTTGAAAAGTAGCATTTTATATATGAAATAGCTTCTGTATAATCTCTTCAAACAAATGTTGGTTTCACTTTATTTTGCCTTTACAAACACAGAGAATTATGTAATGCCTGCTGACCAATGCTTACTTAGCCTTTGCTACATCTTATGGTAGTAAATTCCATAATTTAATGTTGTATTGTGTGAATTTCTTTTTCTCTCTTCTGATTCCCTTGTCATTTATTTTTATTTTATTTTATTTTATTTTGAATTTGTATACCGCCCTTCTCCCTGAGGACTCAGGGCGGTGAACAGCCAAGTAAAAACATCAAGTACAAATATTAAAATACAATTAAAAGATATATATAAATTTGGCCCCATTAATTAAAAACAATAAACAAAACAATTAAAAACACTTAAAAAATTAGGCCAGCCCGGCTTGCTGGAAAAAGAAGGTTTTAAGGGCACGGCGGAAGGCACTGAGGTCTTGGATTCTCCTTATCTCTGGGGGCAACTGATTCCAGAGGGTAGGTGCCCCCACAGAGAAGGCCCTCCCCCTGGAGGTCACCAGCCTGCACTGTTTGGCTGATGGCACCCCGAGGAGGCCCTTTCTGTGGGAGCGCATGGGTCGATGGGACGTCGTCGGTGGCAGCAGGCGGTCTCGAAGATAGCTAGGCCTATGCCATGGAGCGCTTTAAAGGTGATAACCAACACCTTGAAGCGCACCCGGAAGACCACCGGGAGCCAGTGCAGCTCACGCAGGAGCGGTGTTACATGGGAGCACCATGCTACTCCCCTCACTACCCGTGCTGCTGCGTTCTGGACCAGTTGGAGCCTCCGGGTGCTCTTCAAGGGGAGCCCCATGTAGAGAGCGTTGCAGTAGTCAAGGCGAGAGGCGACGAGGGCATGAGTGACTGTGCACAGGGAATCCCGATCAAGAAAGGGCCGTAACTGGCGAATCAGGCGAACCTGACAAAAGGTCCCCCTGGTTACAGCCGTCAGATGTTCCTCCAAGGACAGCTGTGTATCCAGGAGGACTCCCAGATTGTGAGCCCTCTCTGTGGGGGCCAATGACTCGCCCCCAATAGTCAGTGATGGAGTCAACTGACTATATCAGGATGCCGGGAGCCACAGCCACTCAGTCTTGGAAGGGTTGAGCTTGAGCCTGTTCCTCCCCATCCAGATCCACACAGCCTCCAGGCACTGGGACATCACTTCAAGGGCATCGTTGGGGTGGCCTGGGGTGGAGATGTACAGCTGGGTGTCATCAGCATACTGGTGGTATCTCACCCCGAAGCCACGGATGATCTCGCCCAGCGGCTTCACATAAATGTTGAACAGGAGGGGCAAGAGGACCGGCCCCTGAGGCACTCCACATATAAGAGGCCTTGAGGTCGACCTCTGCCCCCCTGCCAACACGAATTGCGACCGGTCAGAGAGAAAGGAGGAGAACCACCGTAACACGGTGCCCCCCATCCCCAACTCTTCCAACCGGTGCAGCATGATACCATAGTCAATGTATCAAAAACCGCTGAGAGGTCTAACAGGACCAGAACAGAAGAGCAACCCCTGTCCCGAGCCCTCCAGAGATCATCAACCAATGCGACCAATGCCGTTTCCGTGCTGTGCCCGGGCCTGAAACCTGACTGGAACAGATCTAGATAAGATGTTTCCTCCAGGAATTGCGGAAACTGTCGCGCGACCACACTCTCAACAACCTTCGCCATGAAGCGAAGATTGGAGACAGGATGGTAGTTGGCCAATATTGCCGGATCCAGGGACGGCTTCTTGAGGAGAGGCCTCACCACTGCCTCTTTCAAGGCGGCGGGAAATGACCCTCATTCAACAAAGCGTTGATAACACCCTGGAGCCAGCCTCGTGTAACCTCCCGGGAGGCCAGTACCAACCAGGAGGGACACGGGTCCAGTAAACATGTGGCCGTACTAAGTCTCCCCAAAATCCTGTCCACATCATCGGGAGTCACAGCATCAAACTCCTCCCAGGTAACATTCTCAAGACTATTCCTCGTCACCCTGCCCTGATCTATCCAGTCAGAGTCCAAATCCCCCCAGATCTGAGCGATTTTGTCATACAGGTATTGTCCGAAATCCTCCGCCCTGCCTTCCAAGGGATCCTCCCGCGCTCCCGGATGGAGCAGGGAGTGGGTTACCCTGAACAGGGCGGCCAGACAATTCCCTAATGACGCAATAGAGGCGGAAAAGTAATTAAACTTTGCCGTCTTTATCGCCACTAGGTAGGTCTTAATATGCGACCTTACCAGTGTTCGGTCAGATTCAGCGTGACTGGCCCTCCAACCGCTCTCTAGGCGTCTTTTCCGGCATTTCATCTCCCTCAGCTTCATTACATAGCCTTAAATTCTAACATTGTAAGTAAAAACTCTTTATCTATTTTCTCTGTGGCAATCATCCCAATTTAGAATCGTCCAAATGTCCTGGGATTATTATTTCTAGAATTCCCTGCTTGAGTGACTAATAAACCAGGTGGCTGGGAATTCTGAGATTTCCTTTTAGAGGCACAAGTTTACAAAAGTATGCTCTAAAGCATACTTGTCTAATGTCTAATATATAGCTATGTCTAATATATAGCAGCCTTTTCCTTGTGCTTCTAAGGTGTAGTTTTTAGAAATAGAAGAGCTAGTTTGGTTTAGTGGTTTAAGCTCCATTTTAGACATGCAACTACCCTTCAAAAAGACCTTGACTATGTGTCAGATTGGTCTAACAAGTGGCAACTTCAAATCTCAACAAACAAATGCTCTGTCTTGCACATTGGCAAAAAAAATCAAAACATAAAATACAAATTATATGAACATGACCTTGTAGATGACCCTCACTCTGTCAAGGACCTTGGAGTACTCATTTCTAAAGATCTAAGTGCCTGAGCCCACTGTAACAACATTGCCAAAAAGGCATTAAGAGTTGTTAACCTAATCTTGCGTAGCTTCTTCTCTGGTAATGTTGTACTACTAACTAGAGCATACAAAACATTTGCTAGACCAATTCTCAAATACAGCTCATCTGTCTGGAACCCGCACTGCATATCAGACATTAATACAATCGAGAGAGTCCAGAGATATTTTATGAAAAGAGTTCTCCATTCCTCTAACCGCAATAAAATACCTTATGCCACAAGACTCCAAATTTTGGGCTTAAACAACTTAGAACTATGCTGACTTCAGTCTGACCTAAGCATAGTACATAAAATTATCTGCCACAATGTCCTTCCTGTCAATGACTACTTCAGCTTCAACCACAACAATACACGAGCAAATAATAGATACAAACTCAAGGTAAACCGTTCCAAACTCGATTGCAGAAAATATGACTTCAGTAACAGAGTGGTCAATGCCTGGAATGCACTACCTGACTCTGTAGTTTCTTCCCCAAACCCCCAAAACTTTAACCTTAAACTGTCTACTGTTGACCTCACTCCATTCCTAAGAGGTCTGTAAGGGGCGTGCATAAGTGCACCAGCGTGCCTACCGTCCCTGTCCTAATATTCCTTTTTACTTACTCTTTTCATGTATTCAAATTATGTTTATACTTTTACCTGTTATATTATATATGCTTGACAAATAAACTTATGATTATAATTATGGTTAGAAACCAGAAACTGTGAGTTCTAGTCCCGCCTTAGGCATGAAAGTCAACTTTGGGTCAGTCATTCTCTCACAGCCCACATAGCATCAGACCCGATCAGCTAGTCAATTCCTGTTACAACCACATTCAGTTGATTAAAAAAAAAGCAGACCCTGCCCATGTGAGAAAATGCTAGGAAGGAAAAGAAAAATCATCCATATTTCATCTTTTGGAAAATACAAAACTGTTAATACCTTTCTTTTCACAGAAGTTGTCCTCTGGTAACTCCGTTACATATTTCCACACCTTTTTCTTTCAGCTCTGTTAATATTCTTCCTGAGAAATGACTAGACATTCTGTCAATAATGAGCTGGAGCAAACTGGAGAGAGAAGAAAATAATATTATTTTCTTGCTCAACTTAGTCAAAACCATTTTAAGCTACCTTCAGAACAATTTATTTAGCTGAGACTGCCTTGACCAGCCTGGAGGATGATTTTTGGAGATTGATAAGAGGACTGAAATTCCAGGTCTTTCTCCACTTGTAACTAATCATAATACAAATGTGCCTGGCAACATCTTTTTCTCCCACATCTCTATGATGTTACCTTCTTTTATTACCTATTAAACTGGAAGTCAGATGACTAACAATGGATGATATCACAGTAGGTCTATCAGGCTCTGGAAGGTTTGCCTTCTTCCCTCTAATCTCTGGACAACTTCATTGGCCATCTTTCTGCAGCTTAACCAAAGAATTGGGCAAGCATTAGTGTATCAGTGGTCTATTAGCATACTGTGTTAGATTGCTCAGCTGTAGTTGTGTAGGTGCTTGAATTCTATGCTACCACCTAAAGCTAAAATAGTAAAACAGTGAACCAACTTCCCTCCCTTGACTGTGAAGCCAGTATATGTTCCCTATATAAAAAAGAAAGTTAAACCCTAAGTAAAAATGCTACTTATGGCTCACCTTCAAATTCAAATATCTTTTTTTTTTTGTAATATTTAGTTCATTTGATGATACATGCAGTGTAGGAGAGAAACAAGAAACAGTCAAGAGATGGGACAGAAAATCTTGAAGTCAGGCCTGCCCCCTTCTGCTAATGGGGGGTGGCTAATGTTATTATTGATTAATAAAAAAATAATGATTAGCAAAAGAAGGAGGTCAGCAAAGCCAGAGAATTCAGCCAGTTGTTTTGCTTATCACATCTGCACATGCAAAATCAGCAGGCACCATTTGACAATGAGTTAGGAATGGAATGGAAAGAATTGAGCCTGTCTAGATAAATGAAAGATCAGCACAGAATTACTGGGATTTTATTCAGGAATCTGTAAGTCATGATCTCTAAGTATCATAGTCTCCTACTTTGACTAATCCAGTGTTTTTTGTCTGAGACGCAAAATCTTGTTGAATTCCAAAGTGTTTTTTACTTGCTTACCATTTGGTTCTAGTTTCCATCCTCGGTGTTCATGTTTGCCTCTTGACTTTCTCTTACAGCTAAAATAGATGAGATGCAATACACATACATTAATAAGTTGCATTTATAGGTTTTTAAAGAAGAAAATTCTTGAGCAAGGAACTTAATCTATATCACAAAAGCACTGAGGAGTCATGATTCAGACTGGAGCCAGCAAAGCCAGTCATAAATATGTGTTAATCATGTTTGTTTGCGCCTCTTGTTTTACTGGCTTGGCTGCATGGCTTCTGAATCACCCCATGAGTGGAGAGTTGGCCATGATAAATAGCCTCCTCTTTCAAGCTTTTCTGCAGTTGAGGAGTCTGACTTTCCAGATCATCTCCTAGGAACACAAGAAGCATCCTTATACTGAGCCAAACCATGGGCTCTGTAGACCAGTACTGCCAGTAAAGACTGGCAGCAGCTGTCCAGCATTTCAGACCAGAGTTTTTCCAACTCTGACCCAAGGATGCCTGAGAGCTTCTGTTTATAGAACACACCCTCCTTAATTGATTCCATGACACTATGAGGATTACAAAACTGAAAGCTCTCTCTCCCTCTCCCTCTCCCTCTCTCTCCCTCCCTCCCTCCCTCTCCCCCTCTCTCTCTCCCTCCCTCCCCCCTCTGTCTCACACATACTTTTCTTAATTATTTTGAAATGATAGAGGGTGACAACTTTATGTAAAGTTCAGCTCCTGCCTGAGCATTTACTTTTTAGAAAAGATTTATTGTTAGTTTAACTTCTCAGTATAAGTAATCCTCAATTTACAATAGGTCATTTAGTGACTCTTCAAAATTACAAGGAATGTTAATAATTGATTAAAAAGCTAGGGGAGAGGAATCTCAGGGATGTGTGCTCCTCTGCATGCCCACAGACCCATTTACCATCTCCAATTCATTTCAAAAGTATGGAAAGTATCCAAGATTGTTATTTCTTACTAATCTGAGGCAAACTTTATTGAATTTAATGGAATTTACTTTGGAGTAAGCATGGTAGACTTGCATTGTGTAACACCGCTCCTGCACGAGCTGCACTGGCTGCCGGTAGCCCTTCGGATCCGCTTCAAGGTGCTGGTGCTTACCTATAAAGCCCTTCATGGCATGGGCCCGGGGTATTTGCAGGACCACCTCCTACCGGCCTCCCACCTCCCAGTGCGCCCACATAGGACTGTCCTCCTCCGAGTGCCGTCGGCCAGACAATGTCGGCTGGTGGCCCTCAGGATGAGGGCGTTCTTTGTTGCTGCACCGACCCTCTGGAATGGGTTACCCACCAGGCTCCGGATGGCCCCCGACCTCTGCACTTTCCGCGCCGACCTGAAGACATGGCTTTTTCAGCAAATTCCCTGATCTGCCACAAGGGTTTTAAATTGTCTGGGGATTTTAATTTGGCTTGTTTTAACATTATTTTATTATTATGTTGTTTTTTATTCTGTGAGCCGTCCCGAGTCCTATGGGAGAAGGGCGGCATATAAATTTTGATAAAATAAAAAATAAAAATAAAATTGTCAAGCAGCAATTAATAATTGTGAAGTGTGAAGCTAGAACTCAGACCATCTAAAAACCATCGAACATTTTTCACATCAGAATGATGAGGGTCCCAAACTATACAACCAATTGTTACTGGTCTACAGAAAATGTGGGGAAAAGAAGCAGTTCTCTTTTGCCTTGAATACATAGAAGATATAACAGACTATTTCAAGACTTAGAAAACTTAGGCTTGGGGTGACTTACATTTACAAGAATTCCATTCTCCTTCATTGAGTTTTATGGAGCAAAAAGTTTTGTTTGCTTGTTTATTACATTTGGAGGCCGCCTGATTTGTAATGACAGTTGGAATAGGTTTCCAATTTTAAAAAATAAAAACAATAGAAGAAGAATATGAAGCATCCGAAGTTGTACAGGTAGTCCACAATTTATAACAGTTTTTTTAGCGACAGTTTGAAGTTACAACAGCACTGAAAAAAGTGACTTATGACTGTTTTTCATACTTACGACTTTTGCAGCATTCTTTTTTATCAATTTTTTTATTTTATATTACATATACATATCAATGCATGAACAGTGTGACACCTGGGTGCCACACATTACAGTACAGATAAAATAGTATTATTGATCATAGTTATCACATTCATCCAGGTTATATATTTATAGTAGTAATACACATTTATATCAAATTATAATCTTTCATTATTTCATATTGTTTAAACATACATAATACTACCACCATTCAGTTTCTAAACCTCCCTCTTATCCTTGTACTTGTCTTATTTTATAAAAAATATGTCTACTAATATTCCCCTTCTCTTATTTCTGTCTTTATTCTAACTATTATTCATGTCATCATTGTATTAAAAAACGTTCTCTTTGTATTACAATACTATCCTTCATTATTTCATTTTTCAATATTTAAATATACAATTCTAGTATCAATCATAATATTAAACATGAAAATTAATTCTATTCATATCTTTACATTCTTCCAATCTATATGATTCCACTATTAATACACCTGTTTATATTAAAATATGTTCTTTCATTTTATTACTCATTATTTCACTTTATTATTCCACTGCAAATCATATTATTTAAACAAACTCAATAATACCGTTATTTAATCTCTAATTTCCCCATTTTTAATACTTAGTTCTTATTCATATTTCCCGTATTTCACTCTTCGAATCTATTTATATTAAAATACTATCCTTCATTTTTTCATTATTCAATGTTCCAATATACTATTCTAATACCAATCACGATATTATTTAAACATACAAAATAACTCTATTCATATTCTTTGCTTTCATCCAATCTATATAATTCTAGTATTAATACACATGTTTATATTAATATATGTTATTTTCATTATTTAATTGCTCAACACTTACCAATCACAATGTTATTTAAACTTACTTAGTAATTCCATCATTCAATCTCTAATTTTCCCATTTTATTATTTCTTTTTTATCATCATGTAAAGGTATATGTACAAGTAATCCCTCAATCTCTTATTGAACACATTCCTATCTCTGTTCTAATTTCTCCTCCTGCCACCATTATAAAAATAAAGAAAAAAAGAAAAAATATTTTTTCTTTCTTCTTTTTCCTATCCGCCTTCTATCCAACATCTCTTGCCTGCATCAATACTTCAATTCTTATTCTTTTTTTTAACTTGCCTCCCATATTCTTCTCTTAAATCTTTATCTCTGTCTGTATCTGTGTCTACATCCTGCCTAGTCAATCTAAGTGTTTCTCCCATCCCTACCCTCTTCCACTGTCTGGGAGCTTTGAAATTATCACTCCGGATCCCTATCTAATTTCCCCAAGTATCTTCCTGCTCCTCCCGTTCTCTTTTCAGATCTCTTAGAATGTTTTCCCCCTGGTTTGATTCATCAATCATTATTAATGTTATTGATGACTCCTCGTTATCTTCTTTTCATTGATTCCTCAATTCTGTTTTTCCCTCTATTCCTTCTAGTAACTCCTTTCTTTCCTGGGCATCTTGATTATTGCTCATTGTCCTTTATATAATATTTTCCAATTTTTGATCTATGCCATCCATTAATTCCATAATCACCTTATGTTCTTTCTGTATCATATCCTTTATGCTTTGAAACGTCCAGTCCATCTTGTCCTCCTTATGTTGCATCTTATCTTGTTTAATAAATTCCACTTTTGGCTAATAGCCCAAGAACCATTTGTTCAAACCTGAGGTTACTCTTCAAAGCATACACTAATCACAGTTCTTTATGTTCCATAAGTAATCAGTCAGTTCCATTTACATAGTCCAGGGAGTTATCCAAGTCTCTTTAAGTCACCTTTATAGATTCAGTCATATAATTTAACATTCAGGGGTCACTTTAATTAAGTGTCTTCCTTGTTCCCACATTTAAATCTCCAATGGTCATAAGGTAGATGTATATAGCCCAGGAAATATTTTCACAGTCCTTTAAATGGGTATTTTCAGGCTTTTATATTTTCCTTTCACCGGCAGGGGGCAATCTCAGGTTAATTTTCAATATTATTACTAAATATCTGGTTTTAATTATTTTAAATTGTAATTCAATTATAGAAGCAGAGTTAATTTTTTAAATCCATAATTCCAGCATTTTAAATTGCCTTCCCAATGTCACGTCTTCCCAATTTGAGAATCCAATTTCCTAAGTTTTGAAGAATTGTTTTTTTCTCTTTAATCCTTTCCTTCCGGTCAGGTAGTTTTCTCAAAGTATTTGATCACCGCTTTAACAGATAGTTCTGAGTAAATCCTAGATTTCTCTTTCGGGGTTAACTTTCAGGTAAAAAAAAAATCCTCTCACCCAGTTCCACACTGTTCACCAAAATCCACTCCAGCTCAAAGCTTAGATGGTCATTGGCTGGCTCAGCTTTGTGGCAGCCATCTTAGACTCTCTCTTCTCATTGTGACTGAGACGAAAAGTAAGCCCTGGGTCAGGCAGAGAGCTGCGACTCTCCAAGACCTTGGAGGGCATCCCTCTTTGCTTCATTGCCCCTCCAAGGTGGCTTTGGCTCCTTTTGGAGCCCACCAACGGGTGAACTCGGCACGGAAACGTGGAGACCCGCTTTCCGTGTCCGATCTCGATGTAACGTCAACCGGAAGTCCTCTTCTTTTGCAGCATTCTCATGGTCATGTGATCAATATACTGTGATCAGATATTTGGCAACTGACTCGTATTTATGATGGTTGCAGTGTCCGGGGATCATATGATCACCTTTTGTAGCATTCTGAAAAGCAAAGTTAATGGGGAAGCCAGATTCATGTAACAATCATGATAATGACTTAACAACTGCCATTCACTTAACTGTGGCAAGAAAGGTCATAAAATGGGGCAAAACGCATTTAACAACTGTCTTGCTTAGCAACAAAAGTTTTGGATTCAATTGTGGTCATAAGCCAAGGACTCCCTGTAAGATCAAATTGTTTCTGGACTAGAAAAGGTGTCACAAATCTTATTTTTTTGTTTTACTAGGAGAAGGACCTGCAATTCATGAGAATTTCATTCGTTTGGAGTCTCTGTATGTATTTGGATAGGGTCTTTCAGAAAAAGAGTGAGTCAGTAACCAGAATGGTGAGTTAATCACCATTAGAAACATAGGTGAACATACAGCGATAAATATCCAAGATTTTGAGAAATGAAAGTTCTTGCCAGATTGAATGAACTCTTGTCACTTTCATTTTCTCTCCCAAATGTTTTTCATTTCCAACCTTTCGTTTATGAAAACATTTGTGCTTGCATAGTTCTTATCAGAAAAAAAAATAAGCCAAACACAATTCTCATCAATCACTAAAACAAATATGGATTAAAATGTGTATGTGTGTTTTGTATCTGTTGTGGAAACAAAAACATATTCCCTAAAACCCAAATGATAAACAGCAGAATTTAGGCTGTAATCCATCATGAAAAAAATCCTACTGAATTTAATGAAACTTTCCTTTGGGTGCAGTTGCCGACGGTGGTGCTATATCCTTCCAGGTAATAAGTTTTAAAGATGTGTTTACTATTGATTGGATTAATGCTAATTAGTACAACTTGATTTATGAAGGTTTCTCCACTTTTGGATAAACAAATACCTCTTTGAGGCTCATTGTCTTCCAGAGAAATGTTGGTAATAATCTTTCTTAACTAAAGCAATCTGTCACTGTTGGGGCAGCCAAAAAGAATTCCCTGCCTCCAATTAAAAAGCATTTGATCAAGTCATTTAATGAAACACTAATTATTAAAACCACATGGGCTTTTATGATCATCCATCAGAAACAGTTTACAAAGAAAATGATAATATGTCCAGCCAATTTTAGGGTTTTAGTTGTTAGTCAAATTTCAAGTAGCCCAAATCAATAGCTGGCTTCTTCCAGTCGAAACGATGGGGAGGGAAGGACAGAGTGCAGTTTTTCTTTTGGGTTATTTAGGGAAACATACATTTCATTTTGTGTTTCTGGTATATTTGGAGTAAATTTTCATATAAGCAAGAACACCATTTCAGACATGTTCACAATTTTTTTATTCAAACTTTTTTTTTTAATTCTGGCATTTGAGAAATCATTATATCTATTTTAGAAATTTAAACTGGTTTAGCAAATTCCATTTTTCAGAAGATACGGGGAACTATAATTCTATCAACTAAGGGTAATAACATACAGGATTCTTTGGGAAAACTGCATAACTAAGATATACAGTAGCTCGGTGCTTCTCAATCCTGACTGCTTGAAGATGCTGGCTGAGTAATTCTGGGAGTTGAAGTCTACACATCTTCAAGAGGCCAAGATTGAGAAACACTGCAGTAGCTAATGGCATTTATTTATTTGAAGATAAGAAACAGACAGAGACATATGCACCTGACATCCAGCGATATACAATCTTATACTCCAGATAGAGCCACAGGATTTTTCTTGGTAGTGGATTGACAGGCTGATTCTATGTATAAGTTAACCCCATCGGTAAGCTCATGATCCTGACTTGGAATGAAAGTTCTAATCACTTTCACACTAGTTGCTATTTGGCTGCCTTACTATTGACCTTGCCAACTGCAACATGGTGTCTTTCAAGGTAATGTTCAGTTTGGCATTGGAAGCAAAGAATCCTTGACCACCTAATTCAGTCTGGCATCAACTTCCATCTACCTTTTGTTCTACTCTTCCAACTTGGTATCTGGTTGGCTGGCAATTATAGGAGTTGAAGGAGAGGCATGTGGATAGTGCCAGGCTGGAGAAGATGTACTATTCATTGTCAAACACTAGCATTACTGTCTGCACTCGTTATGTGCCTGAATTGTAACATATTTAACTCGCAGCAGGAATCTTCTATGTTCTTTCTGTCTACAGTTTCTATAATATACTTCTGGCACTAAAATCAATATTTTGTGGTTTTATAATTGGAAGCATCTGGTTAGGACATTGCTGGTGTGTTCCAAAGCTACATTTATATCATGCATTTTAGGCAGGGCTTATGTTTCCTACACCAACAATATTAGCCCAGCCATATCATTTGTTAGGCAGATTCCCCATTAATTCCCCAGAAGAATTGGATGGTGGTTCATCAGCAATATAGGAAATGTCCTTCTGAAAGCTAGAGATCTCCCCTGAAGGAGGAAGCCATCAAATCTTGAAGATTCCTCTAGCTGAGTAGCATATATGACTGTTCATGTAACAACTGCAAGATATTTACCACAGTAAACTACCCAGCCTGCTCTTGTTTCTGCTTTAATGTCACTGCCTATTCCTCTGTTCCCTTTATAAATAAGAGCAAGGAAGATTAGCATTTAGCTCAGAGAAGGAAAAGAAATAAATGGTCAGCAGTGACAGCAAGAAGAACGGGACAAACTCATTCTGGGAAGTGGTCCACTAAGAGCATCTTGCCCAGGACCACTGTTGTGGCCTGTCAGCGGCCTGTGTGAATTGTAGCTGATTCTGACAGCGAGGAGGCTGGTGTGGTTCTGCGCCAGCAGCCTGGGGAGCTGGCACTCGAGTCAGACAATGAGGAGGCTGAAGAAGATGTGGTGCCAGAAGCAGGGATTCAGCCAGGGCCTTCAGAACTTCCAGAAGTTCCTTTAAGTGAAGAGGATGAAGAGGAGGAGCCTTTTCTCAATGCACTGGCACGCAGAGCTGCCAAAAGACAGGAGGAGGTCTCCTCGAGAGTAAGGCTTGGGGCTAATTGGCCACTCCCTTAGCCTATTTAAGGAGGAACACCGACTGAAGCAAATTGTATGGAACAACGTTAGTTCATTCTCCTTCGGGTCTGGATTCTCTGCAAATTGCTTCTGGGCTTTCTGCCAACCTTAGTAAGATTGTGATTACTTTATCTTTGGTTTTTTGTAGACTATTAAGAAAGTTTCTTAACAGCCTTTGTTTGGAAAAGACTTAGTTATTTTAGTAAATTTAAGTTTTGTACAGACTTTGTGTGTGCTGTGTTCTTTGGGATCCATAGCTGGGGCAGAACAATCACTTTGCTAAACATGGTTCTGACATGAACTCTGCAGAGATGCTTTAGTCACTTTGCATTTTTGTAAGTATAGCCGAATATTTCAAAAATTCCATCCATTGCCAGTGTTTCTTCATCCAAAGAAAGCTAAACTTGAGTAGTATTACAACTCACTGCTTCAGAAAATGGAGAACATCATGCAACAGTATGCTTTTAGTGATATCTCCAAGTCAGACCTGCCTTTCCTGAAAATAACATATTCACAATTTTAATGTTCTTGATGACTCTAATTTTGTTTTTATTTAGTGAAACTTTCTTGAAGGGAAATAAAAAAGAATTTAAAGCTTTTCTAAATCCGTTCATGAAAATGTTAACTAGATTCATACCTGAATATCCATCATTCTTCATGTTCTAGATTTGTTTCTTCTCAGTTTGATCTATTGTTTTATTATGCTTCTTCCACTTATTTCCAATCCATTAAAAATCATCTTAATTCCCATGCCAGCAGTAATTCATTTTGAAATGGCAAAATTTATTTGGGGCTTCTTTTTTCAAACCTCATAATCCAAGATTTATAAAGGTGTTTTCAGAGCTTCCCTGGAATTTCACATGACACAAGGCACTTACTCCAAGGATGGCTTAAAGCTGTTTCACTCATAGGTTACGAACAAGATTGTTCACAGTAAAACAACTGGAAAAAAATAGATTGCTTATTATTACTATTCCACTGCTGTGTGCAAGTGGAGAAGGTCCATAATAAGAGTGTCAGTTTGGTGTAGTGATCAAAGTGCTAGAAAGGAGGGCACGTGAGGTCTCTCTTAGGCACAAAAGAAAGCCAGTTGGGTGATTTTAGGCCAGTCACTTTCTCTCAGCCCAATTCATCTTACAGGGTTGTTATTGTGAGAAAGGCAGAAGTATTAGGTACAGAAGTATTAGGGGCAGAGAGGAGAGGAATAAAAATATAATAATATAAAATAAGGTTTGGAAAGTTGTCCTAAAACTTCTCATTAGCTTTACTGATATTTGCAAGTGTGTTTCCAAATACAATGCAAGTTGCTTGTTATTACTTTAAAGACCACTATAGCTGATGCTTGGTTATCTAAGAGAACACATTTTACACAGTGTTGGGTTGCTCCCGGTTCGGTCCGGTTCTATAGAACCAGTAGTAAAACCAGCAGGAGGCTCCTCCCACCCGCCACAATGTCATCATGGATCTGCACATGCGCACTCCCACTGCGAACCGGTAGTAAAGGTAAGTGGAACCCACCCCTGATTTTATATCTGTTAACTGCCTAGAGTTCCTAGAATTGAGGTGGTGGAAAAATTGCAGAAACAATCACATAAATAGACCAATGTTCTTGTGTCAGCCCTTCAAAGTCTGTCAGTCAGGAAACAGAGAAAGTTAAGATTTCAGGAATATTACTTTCCTGTCATTGGATATAATAGCAGAATATTGATAACCTACCATCCCTCTGCCTTCTCTAACACCAAATAGAATCAAGACAGAATTATTTTGAATTATTTTTATATCTTCTCCTTTTCCAGGTCTGAGTTTTTCCTTTCTTTTTTTTCCCATTGCTTTTATATTTCTTCATCAAGATTTTCTCCATGTTCCTCTACAATCTGAATGGTAGTCATTGGCAATAATAGGTCCTATGTTAACACTTACTGTGATCTGTAATTGTCCTAAATTTATTGTACCCAAGAGTACTCCTTGGCACCATTTCCTTTCGATGAAAATTACCTCACTGGTTTTAAAACTTAAGATAATGAGATTCCTACAATAATTCAGAGAAATGGCTGGGCTTGATCTTTGGTCAGTCTCTGAAGAATTTTGCATAGATGAAACACTATTTGAGAAATCATTAATACAATGTCTGCTGGTATTGATAGAGAATCGGAAGAATTGTATCTGGCAAGTGGCAAGTTGAACATCCTTTTTTTACGTGAACTTGTTGCAGAACCTAAAGAATCCAAAGGGAAACATTGGTTTTGATGAAACATAGCAGAGACAGTGGACTACAAGAAATTGCAGGCTTTGTAGTCAAAACCTATAGAAAATTGTTGTTCCTTAATTCAATATTCATGAAGATGGTAAACCTATATGAGTTCAATTGATCTTTGCTCTTTTTTCCTCAGAACTTAAAAAAAACCTTTCTCCCTTTCCTCTTGCACTCATTGTTACAGCATGAGGCCCATCCTCATCCTCACTTGTTTTTTTTTTTTTAAAAAAAACCTGATTGTACAAGATATGGGTAAAACATAAATCAAAATGGAGCAAAATCTATGTATGTATTTGTTATATTTCTGTATTGCTATATTTATACCCAATCTTTTCTTTCACAACAGCCTTGTGAAGAAGGCTAGAGAAAGTGGTTGGTCTTAAGTCTTCCAGTGAGCTCTGTGACAGATTTAGCTTTTAAAGTCCATCCAGACTTGCTTGATATTTTTTTAAAAGTTTCAGTCCTACAAAAAAAAATAATGCAACCCCTTGAATACTTCCTTAAACCTCTACCACTTGGAGAAGGTAGATTCTGAATGAAGCTCTTCTGGCTGGGTGGCCACAGGACTATATCAAGGTTGGGGAATAAACTGAGCCAAGATTTATAACTTGTCCAACCCTTTTACCTTTACAAGCTCAGCAACATATCTATTCTGCATTTTGCAGATGGAAAATAAGTGTCATCCCAAATTGAAAGACTTGACGTATTTTAACTTCTTTATTTTTTTTTCTTTCAGAAGAAATGCCTTGAAAGGGGAGAAGGAGGTAAGTAGGATTTGCTGCCAAGGCAATAAACCAACTGTCAAAAGTATTCCCAGAACACAAAGCACAGGCCAATTGTAGCTGCCTGGATCTTGCTGTAGTTTATTCTGGAGAGATTCTACTGAGGGATTGGAGGCCAGCCAGATCTGGAAGACATGAGGCCCTGAATCTAAGGAAATGAAGGCAATTTCCCCCCATCTTACCCACAAGTGCTATAGCTGTTGCTAATTTGAAAATTACTGTCCTTCATTAACAAGAGCATCTTACATGTTTTTCAATAAAACTGAGTAGGTTATGATGGAAGAGCTGGCCACTTCTGAAAAGCATGTCCATTTTCAGAATATGCCAGAAGCAGAGAGATATAGACCTCTTGAGAAATTTCACTTGTCTTATGAAAAATAAATCCTTTGGCTTTCCCTGAAATTCCATTCAATATTTTCCTGGACTTGGATTCTCAGCCACACAGCCTGCTTCCCAACAGAATCTAGGCAGGAGTTTCCAGTTTATGTAGAAAGTTCAATTTTAATCAAATACGTTTTACCTTTCAGTATATGCATCCTAGATTTCTAGATCCTAACACAGAGAATGTAAAATAAAGACAACATTCACTCTGATGAATTGTATAATTTGTATACATTTATTTTTATTGATGTTAATTCATAATTCTCCCAAGACCTCTGGCAAAAAAAATGCAAAAATAAACCTGACATCAAATTTTACACATTCATCAGAGTCAGTAATAAATACCAAATTGCAAATAACTTGTCAAATGCAGTGACAACAGTGAATGAAAGTGGAAATTATTGCATTTTAATAAATGTATCAAATTAATTCAAATAATAAACACTTTACAAAGTACTACCAAGTCAATTTCACTGGGAGCTTTTCTTGCTTTGACTCAAACAACTGAATAGAGCTCTCAAGATATGCAGATCTAGTTTCAAAATGGGTGGCTATACAAAAGTTTTAAATAAAATAAATAAATGAGAAGGAAGGACTCACTGGAGGAGAGCCTAACGCTGGGAAAGATTGAGGGCAAAAGAAGAATGGAACGACAGAGAATGAGGTGGCTGGATGGAGTTACTGAAGCAGTAGGCGTGAGCTTAAATGGACTCTAGAGGATGGTAGAGGACAGGAAGGCCTGAAGGAATGTTGTCCATGGGATCATGATGGGTCGGACCCGACTTCGCAACTAACAACAACAACAACAAAATAAATGTACACAAACCCCAATAATTCCAATAAGGTTTGTAGGTGAGAAAGGCTCAGATATCTATTTTGCAACAGAGGCTTTCGAGGTACCCTATTGGTTTTTGTGCATCTGCTGTCCGCTCTACTCACATACATAGTTAGATCCAATGAATGCTTGGGCTGTAAAAATATCCATTATTATTTTATTTTATTTTTTTGCAATCAAGATACAGTAACCTTAGTGAACATGGAAATTGCTTCCCCTTGTGGCTTGTGTGAACTTTCTGCTGGTCTCACTACCCAAGCATTCAGTTCGTTAGGCAAGAAGAGTCAGGTGTTGTTTGTCCAGCAACTGCCAACTGTCTGTGGGATAAGCTCTTTAAAATGGACTGTTCATGATTTGGGGAGCTGTGCTTTTTATCCTAGATGCCTCCCCCCCCCAAAATATGAATGCCTGGTCACCCTATCCATGCAATAAGGCAGGGGTCCCCAACCCATGGGCCGCAGCCCAATACCAGGCCATGGCCCATTCAGAACCAGGCTGCAGAAGTGGCAGTCGAGCACCTGCACGCATGCAGCTCCATTTGCGCAAGAGGCAAGCTCTGCTTGCACAAATGGTGCTGTGTATGCACACACACTCAACAGCTGCTTCCATGGAGCCATCCCCTTTCCCCCCTTTCTGCCAGTCCACATAGCTGGAAAGTTGGGGACCACTACAGTAAGAGAAAAATAGGTTTTGATGGAAGGAGCTCTCACAAGCCAATTCCTTTGTGTTGAAAAATATATGAAGATGGGTGATAATTACTGGGATTCCTTCCCAACCCTAAAACAAAAAAACATACAAAACAAAATGCCTCCTTCCTATGATTGCTACCATAATTAGCATTTTACAGCAATTGTTAATAGGACTTCAAAACCTCCAACATGAGTCATATTCCTATTTTCTAAAGTGCCTGCTGAAAACAGTGGTAACTGGAGGCCAAACCTGAAGCTGTTATGAATAACTTTTCCATTGTAGTTTGTAAAGGGGTGTTTTCATTGGAATTGTTATATTGATACACAAATGAAAGAATCAATTAAAATAATGACAAACAGAGGTCTCAAAGGGGAATATGAAAAATATGTAGCTTTTGTAGAGCCAGATTTCCAAACATTTCTGATCTTATTGACAAATGCTGGGAGCAACTGATCCATTCATGTCTTCCTTGTGCTGTCTACTATCTGGTGCCCTCATATCTTACTGATTTGCTTCCAGAGGCATCTGAATTGACCTATAGAAATAGGATTAAGTTGATATTGATGGAGCAAGGTTCTTTCCATTGGGCTCATGTTCATGTTGGCAGCACCAAGATGCTTCCGGGTTGAAAGGATTAACCATTGACATCACCATTGCCTGGGGAACAAACAGTTGGGGGTTCCTTTCATGTCCATGTAAATGTGCCACTGAAATGGTACCTATCTCTCTACTTGGAAATCTTTAAGAAGATGTTGGATAACCATTTGTCTGAAGTGGTGTAGGGTTTCCTGCCTAAGCAGGGAGTTGGACTAGAAGACCTCCAATGTCCTTTCCAACTCTGTTATTCTATTCTATTCTATTCTATTCTATTCTATTCTATTCTATTCTATTCTATTCTATTCTATTCTATTCTATTCTATTCTATTCTATTCTATTCTATTCTATGTCTGAGGATGTAGTATAATTATATAAAGGGAAGAATGTATATTAAGAATCTCTTAACTATCAAATTATAAAAATTATGCACTCATCCTGAATTTACATTATGTCTTAAAAATACAGAGAAGAACTTGCTAAATTAGACTAAGGTCCCCTTAACTGATATCATTTATAAGAACCCCAACAAGCAGCCAAATGCAAATAGTTCACAGGCTATCTTTTAAAGAAATCCATTTACCTGCCTTGAATATAAGAGACATTTATTTTAATGGTAAGACAAGATAACAGAGCTGGAAAATATATTGGATAAGAAGCTGATGAAATAGGCATCATATCAATTTTTTAAAATAACAGTAGTAGCAATAATAATAAAAAATAATAATGCTCTATTCATTGTTGGAACTTTCAAAACATGAGAATTGAACATATTAGAAGTTGCCATTCCTCAGATGTCTCTTGATAAATAAGCAGAAATTAGTCCTCAGACCTAACTGGGAACATTTTAGTCTAAACTGGATGAAGTGTTGGATATTGTAGAACAATGACATCATAAGCCTGCCCCCAAATGTCTTTATTCATGGCTGCATACAGATATGAGGTCCATATCTCAGCTATAGAGAACTATAAAGTTAGGACAAGATGGAAGAAAAGAGTAATCTGTGGATTTATAATGAAAGATGGTGGCAGATGTAAGTGCATACACACACGCACAATCCTATTTATCTTTTAATGCTGCCTGGGATTGAAAGAATTTATCTTTTCAAAGGGATTTGTTTTGTTCACAGAGGAAATGAGGCAGGGAGACTTAATAGGGAATAAAAAACCATAAAATAAAGCGAAAATGACAACGCAAGCCTGGAAAAAAAAATAGGTTCCACCCAGCTGTCTGGCCAGCTGTCCAGACATTGGTAACCATTCCTGCAAACTGTTTTGCAGTTGTTGGTATCTTAGCTCTTCCTTCCTCCATTGCAAAATGAAAATAGGGAAGTCTCATGTCACTCCAAGTTTCCATTTGCTTGCCTCTGCCCTTTCTTCATTCAGAGAGCGCATATTTCAGATCTGTTTCTTTGAGAATTTGCTGCAGATAAAAAACAGTTATTCTAATTCGGGGTAGATCATTATCTCAAAATCCAGGATAAGATTTTTGCCAGTGGAGATTATTGTGAGGTTGTCATTGGAACCTTGTAGAAAGAGCTCCCAGTATTTTCATCAGCATGTTTTCTGCTATTCTCCTTTAATTTGTTAGAAAAGAATTGCTTTCAGGCAGGATGAGGCAATATTTCAGCAGGGAGCAGAGTTGTTACACTTGCTTTGATAAGAAGATGACTCCGGTATGCACAATAGTGTGCACCTTATCTCTCATTGTACATCTCCAGTAGTTTATAGCTTCTTATACATCTAAAATAACCCCACTTATGGGCAGCTGGGGAGGCCACAGAATGGTCAGGAAAAGGAAAAATAAACATCAAAATTGACTGCCAACTCATAAGAATAAACTAAGAACAAAACATGACTGCATAGTTTCTAAAGCAGTCTGTGAATGAGGAAAAATGATAAGGGGAGGGGAAGGGCAAAATAGATTATGTAAAGCAGGGGTGAAATCCAGCAGGTTCTGACAGGTTCTGGAAAATCGGTAGCAGAAATTTTGAGTAGTTTGGAGAACCGGCAAATACCACCTCTGGCTGGTCCCAGAGTGGGGAGGGAATGGGGATTTTACAGTATCCTTTCCCTGGAGTGAGGTGGGAATGGAGAGTTTGCAGTATCCTTCCCCTGCCACGCCCACCAAGCCACACCATGCCCACCAAGCCATGCCCACAGAACCGGTAGTAAAAAAAATTGAATTTCACCACTGCCACCAAGCCACGCCCACCAAGCCACGCCCACCAGACTGGTAGGGAAAATTTTGGGATTTCACCACTGATGTAAAGTGCATGTTTGTTTGAATACTCAGTATCTTGTGAGTTACAGCTTGGTTCATCAGACACATCAGATAAAATGAGCCTTAGCTCATGGATGTTTATGCCTTTTAATAGCATTTGTTAGTTGGAAAAGGAGCTGCCACTCTTCCTCTGATTTTTTTATACTCCAATAAATATTCTGCTCCTGCCTCTGTGATTGAGTTTAAGACTCTGCATGAATGAAGGAACTCCCATCTCAAGCTAGTCTTTGTGCATGTTTTCACTTCATAAATATTTAATGAATATTTATTCCAAATATTCCAAATAACAATCTCCTCATGAAATAAAACTTGTTAAATTTCCTCTCCCTTGGTTCTTGGTTCTAAAAAAATAAATCCTCACTTTGGTCTTTTTCCTAATGATCTAAATCAATTAAATATTTGAAGTTGAGAAAGAAATTGAGAAGAAAATAAGATTGGTTTAAATCTATGCTTAAGAATGCTCCTTATAGTATGTTTTCTTAAATAAATAATAATTTTTAAATATCATCAGTGCCGCATACTTACTTTGCATGTTTTTCTTGAAGATGATGAAACATCAGAGAACATATTTCAAATAAAAAATCTTCCAATAAGAGAAAAATGACACAGATTTTCTGGCTTTTGAGCATGGACTTATCCAATGCCAGAGAAACAGTTCTTATGAACTTCTATTTGCAGCTGTTGAAAAATATGTATTTTGAATTACTTTCTACATTTTAATGTGTCAGTTTTTTCTATTCAGTGGGGAAAGGGTCATTGCTCTCCATTTTAAATATTGTCAGTTTATATGTAAAGAGAAATGATAGATGACAGCCTGTGAAAAATGCCATTGGCCTCCAAGATTTGAGAGCATCACTGACTGACATCTGATGAACTAAAGTCCGAAGGCCAAAGACCATGCTGGTTTGAGGTTGTGGAAGATGAAGATCAACATACCATCAAGTTGGGTAAAGCAAGCATACATTTATCATTATACTTGATGTTTATTTTCCATAAAGAACTCAAAGCAACCAACACAGCAATAATTAGTAAGATAATACAAACTCATGTAAAAATATATATTAGAACATCATATGGTGCCAGACAGAAGCTTCATTTTGGTGGCTTTTTTCCTGAAGCTTCGTTTCGGAGGCTTTTTTCCTGAAACTTCGTTTCAGAGGCTTTTTTCAGACTCTGAAACCTCCATTTGTGAGGCTGGGCAGGGCTACCTTCGGAGTATAAGATGCATCCAGATTTTCACCTCTTTTGGGGGGGGGGAAGGTGCATCTTATACTCCAAAAAATATGGTGTGTGTGTGTGTGTGTGTATATATATATATATATATATATATATATATATATATATATATATATATATATGTGTGTGTGTGTGTGTGTGTGTGTGTGTGTGTGTGTGTGTGTGTGTGTGTGTATAGTAATTGTAGTCTGTATATGTCAATAAATCAGTTTCATTTCAATAACAATCAGCAGGCCTAGGTATAAAAAATACTAAACCTTAAACTCACCACGTCTTACCATCCAGTTTGTCTATGAAAATTAATCATATAATTTTAATATATTAAAATGGAATATTAATCAATAATCCAGGTCATGGTTGTCCCAAAGGTGTTTTTTCAAAAGGGAACAGGACTTTTTTTCATTTTTGCTCGAAGATGTTTCGCTTCTCATCGAAGAAGCGTCTTCAGTTCTGAATGAAGAACTGAAGAAGCTTCTTGGGTGAGAAGCAAAATGTCTTCAAGCAAGAACAAAGAAAGTCCTGTTTTCTTTTGAAAAAGCACTTTGGGGATTACCATCCAGTAATTTTAAATAATCATTGTGGCCTTTTCTCATTTCTGCCTAGCCATGGTACCAACAGGCCCTGACTACCTCATTTTTCTGCCATCTTCCCATGGTATTGCCTGAATCGCATCCCCAGCCTTAAGTCATATTTTGTTTTACTGAGGTTAAAATAGTGGAGATTTTTCTTCTTAGCTTATCCAACAGCATTCCCAAGGATTATTACATCTGTCAGGCTTTGTTAGCTTGGAGGAAGTCAAGTGGCTACAGGGACTCAAAACAAAGAGAATAAAATAAGGACTGGCAAGCAGGTTTAGCAATTTTCATGCTCACATAATTTGCTGCCAACTCAAGAATATGTGGATAGTAGCAAGTGGAGGGAAAGACCTCTGCCAACATACAAATTTGTGCCCTGTGAGCTGAGATGGAGGAAGCTTCCTGGAAGCTTCTGTCAAGACAATATTCAGCCAAATGCTTCTGAATTCTAAAAAGAATCTATCTAAGTGTATCATTGTTATGAGAATTATTACTGTTATTACAAGCATTTATATGGCTGCCCAACTCAAACAGCATGACTCCAGGTGGCATACAACAAAGTAAGCAATGTAAGAAGCTTGTGTTCTTATAAATATTATGCAGAGGATACGATACCAGCTTGGGACTTGATCCAGAGTTTTGGAAATGGCCTGTACAGTCTAGTCATTCAGAAAGAAGTCCAGCTTAATTTACTGCAGTTCCATTTCACTATAATATACTGGGGGGGGGGACGGACACGGGGGGGGGGAACGGGACACAGCTGCATCCTTTTTAATTTTTCTCAAAATGGGATGAAATTTGCTGCCAAGCTAAAATTTTGTAAGTGGCAAGATGCTAATTTGCACGTATGCTGGGGCAAGGATTGCAAAGCAGTGCTCTTTTAAACTTGAATTATTTTTTCTAAAAAAGGCCTCAAAATGTATTGCTTTTGGAAAGAATACTTGCAGCAACAGAGCCCCCCCCCCCCGACAAATTTCAGATGGATTGAAGAGCATTTATATAAAGAAAAGGTGAAAAGGAAAGAACAGAGGAAGGAATACTGAATGTGCATGGTGGTGGGGGGGAGAACTGTTCAGAAATTAACTTTGTAGCTGCCTGTGCTGACAAAAACCCTTTAGTCCTTGTGCCCCAGGCTTTCCAAATGAAGCCAATCAAAATATCTGAGACACGAGTTAGGAGGAAGGGTGTTTATTTTTTTAGGTATTGCCTCTGAAACAGTACTCAGATGTGAGGATACTTTGGAGACACCAATGCCAGAAATACAGTGGCGTGTTGGAAAAAATGTTGGAATGAGAAAAATCCATTGATTTGGAGCAGAGTCTCTCCAGGGAAAATCAATTCATACACATCTTCAGTCTCCAAACTTAGCTTATTAATCTGATTAGGTCATCATTTTTGCAATATGTTCAACTTTATTTTATACCGTTCCGCTTGTGTCGGAATCTAGTGAAAACCAAAAGACTGGAATTCCATCATGACTTTAGCCAATGGCTCGCTTCAAATTTGGAAGCAAGCAATGTGCCATTCATAAGAGTCCTGCTACTTCAAACAATCCAGCTGGTTCATCATCTAGCTTCTCACAGAGGCAGTTCAGATACTTCTGGGAAGTCAGTATGCAAGACCTCCCTCATGCTATTTCCTCTCAGAAGTAAACAGCCTTTTGAGTTTGAATTTTCCATACAACTGTTGTGACTAATGGCTATTACAGAACTTCTTCCCTGAATCTATCCCATTTTTTTAGGTCATCTCAACGAATTGCCCTGATTAATGAAGCATTTTTTAACTGAATATCATTTCTTTATAGGATTAAAGTTATATTATTGTGGAACAGGACGATCTCTAGGGACTCCCTCATACATTTATAATTCTATAATCCATTCATATGTCAGAAAATGGAATAATGTATTTTATATATCACTAGAATCATACCGCTCTTGGCAGCTTAGAATCCTAAAAATATGACAGAACAATGCTAAATCCTACAGTAAAAATTCAACAAGAATTAAATAAACAATAGGTAACATTACAATGTGATGGTGCAGATCGGTATTTGACAGTATCAACTCTGTCAAAGCAGGGGTGAAATTCAGCAGGTTCTGGAGAACCGTTAGTGGAAATTTTGAGTAGTTCAGAGAACCAGCAAATACCACCTCTGGCTGGCCCGAGGGTGGGGTGGGTATGGAGATTTTGCAATATCCTTCCCCCAGGAGTGGGCAGGGAATGAGGATTTTACAGTATCCTTCCCCTGGAGTGGGG
This sequence comes from Pituophis catenifer annectens, assembly GCF_029215685.1. Lineage (NCBI taxonomy): Eukaryota > Metazoa > Chordata > Lepidosauria > Squamata > Colubridae > Pituophis > Pituophis catenifer. The sequence goes on along the minus strand of NW_027256883.1, from coordinate 168,754,773 downwards.
TGGGAATGGAGATTTTGCAGTATCCTTCCCCTGTCATGCCTACCAAGCCACGCTCACCAAGCCACACCACGCCCACCAAGCCACGCCCACAGTACCAGTAGTAAAAAAAAATTGAATTCCACCACTGCTCAAAAGTCATAGAAAACAACTCCATCTTAACAGGGTTGTTTGTTTGTTTTTTAACGACCAAAACTAGTGTCAATCTGATCTCTAAGCTATTACATAAAGTTGGGGTCAGTAAAGCTTGGCTCCCAGTGAATTTCAACATTCTAGACCTATCAAAAGATTTTTTTTTTTTTATAGAGGTGTATAAATTTGTATGCACAACATTAAGCAATGCACTATAATAGCCTTCAGATGTGTTTATTTGTATTTTCTCACAGTAAGGGATTTGGATCTAGGATGCCAAACCCCTGCTAATTATTTTTTTAATAACAATTGAAAAAAATATGTTATTGCATTGTTACTGTGGCTCCCTTCATGTTTAAATAATAAAAGGAACTACAGAAGCATAATATCAGGTATAATTATGTAATTTTGGTAAATTTATGAACGTTTTCTGGAAAAGAATTATGAAGAACTGTTTCAGGGTTTGGGTTTGGCTAGTCTAGAGAAAAGAAGAACTAGGGAGGACATGATATCAGTATGCCAGTATTTGAGAGGCTGGCACAAAGAGGAGGGGGTCAATTTATTTTCCAAAGCACTAGAAGGCAGGACAAGAAACAATGGATGGAAACTAATCAAGGAGAGAAGCAACCTGGAATTGAGGAGAAACTTTCTAATAATGTGGAGAATTAACCAGTGGAACAGCTTGCCTTCAGACGTTGTGGGTGCTTCATCACTGGAGGTTTTTAAGAAGAGACTGGACACTCACTTGTCTGAAATGGTATAGGATCTCCTGCTTGAGCACGGGGCTGGACTAGAAGACCTCCAAGGTCCTTTCCAGCTCTATTCTGATTCTGATTCAGAATATGGAGAATACTCTCTCAATAGACTCCATTAGTCTTCCTATAGACATTTAGGATCGACACAGCCACTCCTACCATGTTTAAGTTGGAAGGAAAGTAGATTGTTGTGAAGTGCGTGTTTGAGCTTCACTGTACTAAAAAAATGAGGCTGGACCAGGGGTGAAATCCAGCAGATTCTGTCAGGTTCTGGAGAACTGGTAGCGAAAATTTTGAGTAGTTCGGAGAACCGGCAAATACCACCTCTGGCTGGCCCCAGAGTGGGGTGGGAATGGAGATTTTGCAAAATCCTTCTCCCAGGAGTGGGGAGGGAATGGGGATTTTGCAGTATCCTTCCCTGCCAAGCCCACCAAGCCACCACGCCCACCAAGCCATGCCCACAGAATCGGTAGTAAAAAAAATTGGATTTCACCACTGGGCTGGGCAGTGTTGCTTTCCTTTCATATTTTATTGTAGAGTACACCTACATATACATTTTATTGTAGAGTACACCTCCCACTGAATTTTAATCCTTAGATTAAAATTATAGATTATAAATGAATCTATATTCATTTCAAATAATCTATAATCTAAAATTATAGATTATAAATGAAGGATATTCTCATATATTATAAAGAATATATGGTACAGTAGTTTGCCTGCATGGCATTTTTAATTTCTTTAGAGCAGGGGTCTCCAACCCCTGGGCCATGGCTCACTACTGGACTTTGAGCTGTTCGGAACCAGGCCACAGAAATGGCAGGCGAGTGCACATGTGTGCATCCCCACTTTTGTGAGCAGCAGGTGAGCTTGTGTGTAGGCACTCCATTCTCATGAGTGGCGGGTGCACTTGCCAGCCACTCGCACAAAACCATCCACGCTTCCCCCACCCCTGGCCAGGCCGCAAAGCCAGAAAGGTTGGGGAACTCTGCTTTAGAGGATCCTTCTTTACATTCTACTCACATTAGAAATGTGTTAGAGCACCTAAGCAACACACTGACTTTATGCTAGTTTGGAAATGCGTGTGTTTGAACTTCCTGCTTATTTATTTATTTATTTATTTATTTATTTATTTATTTATTCATTTATTCATTTATTTATTAAATTTTTATACCGCCCCCTCTCCTGAAGGACTTGGGGCAGTGAACAGCCAGAATTAAAAAACATACAATATAAACATTAAAATACTATAAAATGCAATTAAATTTATCTTTGGCTTCCCCCAATTTAAAACCTCTTACCAATAAAATTCACCAATTAAAAGATTTTTAACCCAGCCCGGCTTGCTGAAATAAAAAAGTCTTTAGAGCCCGGCGGAAGGTACGGAGGTCCATAATGATCTAATGCTTAGATTATTTGGTTTACTGGATCTCTAGAGAATGGACAGCAGGCACCTAGAAATGTTAAAAATGGCAACATTTATAGACACTTCATTTCTGATTTTGCTAAGCACATATAATTACCCTCTTAACTTTTGGGAAAGGGCATCAATTTACACGGTCTATTCAAGAACAAGCACCTTTACAGTATTGCAGGACTTGATACTTTCATAGTCAAGGAATTATATCTTTGATTCTAGCAATAGCCATTAAATCCTTCTTGTGAACTTCCTAGGAATGACTAGTATTGGGTTGGATTGGGCATGTCTTTAATTTGACTTTCTAAAACTTTTCTTAAGAGTAATCATGCTTTTCGAGTATTTAACTTTACTGGTTGCATAAATTGGCCTTGTCACAACTTTGTTTTGTTCTACCTTCATAGTTAAAATGAGGGATTTCCTCTCCTTTTTCTTCACAGCTGGAGCTTCATAACTATTTGTAGTAACCACCAGGGGTCAAGCTTGCACATTTGGTATCAATTGTCTACTTATTTCCAAAGAATTAGCGGCTGTCTTCTGCCTGTCCTCTTTTCTTGTTATTAATTTTTATAAAACCACAGTTTGGGCGATAACAGCTCCCATTCCTAACATATGGTAAATAGTAGCATTATTATCAAGAACCCATTATAAAGAGGATATTGTCTGTATAAATATGAATGATGTTCTCTGCATATTTTGCTTTTTCTGACATTTGCCTATGAAAGAATTAGTGTGTGCATTTCTTTTAAGCATTATTACAGTAAATAGGTGGTTGGTTGTGGAACATTTTATAGAACAAGTTGCTTGTACTTAACTTGGAAAGGGATATAGGATTTATTCATATTTTGTTGGTTCCAGGTAAACATAGTAAAGCTGTATTCGTGCTTCTTCCTGATCACCAATTTTTGTATGGAAAAACTGCTGTGTATGAAGGAATATTACTAAGTATTATTATTCAGACATAAAGGAACCAATTTCCTGCTTTTCCCAAAAAGAAAGAAAAAGTTATCACTCAAAGACACAAAAAAGACAAAGATCCAAATTTGTAAAACTGCATAATCTGCTTTATGTGCCTACTGCATATTTATATTTTAAATTGAAAAAATGTAACTCCCCACAGTGGAGAAAATAGAACAGTAGCGTAAAATACATCATTTTCTAAAAAGAAAAGCTATGCCCAGCTCCTTTCTTTTGCACACAGAGTGTATCTCTTCCATGTTGTATTTAGTTACGAGCAACTACAGCAATTTGGACTGAATCTAAGTAGAATAGTAAGATTCTTAATTTTGTTTCTTCAAAAATTTGCAGATAAGAAGTTATCAGGGAGTAAAAATGAAAGACTTCAATGAACTGGATGAGGAAGACTTTCATGCAAAGTATTATTACAGGCAGCTACAGTACAGGTATATCTATTTCAAGTAATTAAAGAGACAGCTTATAAATAAAACTTTTGAACCTCACAGATCTCTAATGCAAAGCAACTGGGCATCATTATAAACTTTCTAACTGATCCTGTACCTTCTTCATCTGTAAAGAAAACTGTGATTTAGAGAATCAAAGCTCCATTCTTAATATGTTCCTGTGGAGAGCCATTAAATTATATACAGAAAACAAAAGATACTTGCAACATTCATAGGGTCCAGGGTTAACCCTGAAGGTACCTTTATCTAGGTGCTACCAAATTTTATCCTGACATTTGTCTGATTCATTTTGTACTTTAAAAGACACAAGCAATAATTTTATTAATTGTTTTTTTTCCAGAAAGAAATTGTCATCAGCATAACTTAATTAATATTTTCGAATGAAAGCCCCATCCCAATCCATGTGAGTTTGTATATGAATATGAGAAGAAATATTTCTAAAAATGTGTTGGTTATGCATTAGTGGTATTTAAAATCATTTTAAAATTGGTTGGCTGTTACAAAATTAGTTTGCATAGTTACCCAGAATTACTGGTTTGAGATTTGTGACTATACTACCTACCTACCTACCTACCTACCTACCTACCTACATACATACATACATACATACATACATACACATACAGTACATACATACATACATACATACATACATACCGGTACATACATACATACATACACACACACATAATTCAGTATCATTGGTGGCAATAGGAAGTCACGATAGTATAATGGTTAGAGGATGTGATTCAGAATCTAACTTCATTTAGTCATGAGGCAAATTAAATTTACTTGATCCAACTGCTTCCTTCCAGCCTTATTGAGATATAATGGAAGGGAGAAATGTAAGATGATGCCATATTTCAGGAAAGTCCAGACTTTGATCAAATCACCTCACTGAAACAGCTTTGTGAATTACAGTGGACAATCTGCTTCAAATGAATAAATTGAATCAGAGGCGAACTGAATCAGCAAAACGCTTGGCAGGTCCTATAGATTTTCTCCTAATTATGAGATTGTTCCAAACAGCATACAATATTGCTCATGAAGACTGCTACAGACAGACATATATTGATTATGAAGTTGTTACAGACAACATACAATATTGCAATTTCACTTCCATCTATACAAAAAGCTGTGTGGAATAGAGTGGTAAGGTGGGTTTTCTGGCTTTGATAGAAATGATCAACTGAAGGGTTTCATTGTATATACCCATCACAACATTACATTTTGTGTTACTTCCCCTGCTCTGGAAGGTAGATCAATCTCACAAGATTTTCAAAGAATCAAACTTTACAACAAAGGTAGTTCTCAACTTATCTCTATTTGTTAACAATGGTCTGGAATTATGATAGCTGTCAAAAGTGTGCTTACAGCCGGTTTGTTGTTGCACCATTACCATGCCCATGGTCATGTAATAGCAATCTGGGTGTTTGGTAAATTTGTTCACATGTATAATCAGTTGTCAAGGGCCCACGATCATGTGGTCAGAATTTATAATTTTCTCTGCCACCTTCCCCAGAAAGTCAATGTTGCTTGCATAGATTGGAAGCTTAATTTTAGTGCCAGTTTTTTAATGTTTTAATAAACATATGTAATGATGTTTTATTATTGATGTTGTTTTACTTGTTGATTGGAAGCAGCCCAGAATTTGATACAAGATGAGTGGCTATATAAATGTTTTAATTAAATAAATATTTAATTTTATGAAGTATTAGTAGGAGTAATAGTAATTTAGCTGTAATAGTAGTAATTTATTAATAATAGACTAGAAATAATTTAGTAGTAGTAATTTTAGTATTATTTGTTAAGTATTATTAGTAAACTATTGATCATTCTTACTAGTGATTGATAATACTGATACTTGATAAGAATGACTAAGCTTATAGGCTCGTTTTTAATTGTTTCTAAGAACAGGAGGTAAAAAAGCAACAAATGCCATTTTCTCTGACCAGCCTCTTACTGTGTGGCATTTTATCTCATTGAGGCAGCCTAGATTTTTGCCAACAACCCACAAGTTTGACTTATCCAAGGAATATTTCCATTTAATCAGGTGTGACCATTTCCTGGCAACATCTTTTCTTTATCTTGTCCCTGAGAAATTCCTTTGACAACATCCTCAGTTTATGTGAGCTCTGAGTTATACTGTTAAAGTATGTTTTCCTTTTAAGACAACCAGTGGCATTTTCAAGATATATGCAAGGTTACTATGCAAACAACTTATACAGACAGAATCAGCCCACCAACTACAGACCTCTTTAAGTTGTAAGCTCCTCTCTTCTGTTCTCTGGGCCTTCTCCTTCTCCTGGCTCTCCCACAAGCCCAAATTTCAGGAGACATTTCAGAGTGGTGTCAGGTTTAGAAAGAAACACATTCTGCTGCTATCAGTGGGAGATGCTGAAAGTGGGAGAGCAGAACTTTGTTAAACCCAGCATCTATACAACACCTGGTGAACAGCTGGCATGGATCTCTTGTCAGCATAGCTTCTGCAAGTTTATTTAGTGGGCTTGTGGAAGTATAGAATTTTGAAAGAAAGTTTGAGAATCACAGAAAGGAGGAAACTAAGGTCTAGACCTTTATCAAAAACGCCCACCTTCCATTGAACAACTGAGATAGCCCTCCAGAGATAGCAATGAGACACATGTTTTCCTACTTTACTTGAAATCTTGCCAGCGATGACAGAATCCTGCCTATGGGCCAAATTCACTAAACAGCCATGCCAACCATCCTCTCACATCTTAAAACAGTGATTAGAGGCAGCAAAAGACATCACTCTAAAAGAATGGCCAAAATGAACATTCTTCAATATCATTCCGAGTTAGGCCTTTCAAAGAGCCTTGGTAGTACAGTGGTCTAAAGCACCCTGTTATTAAGAATAGCTACCTGCAATTACTGCAGGTTCGAATCTCACCAAGGCTCAAGGTTGACTCAGCCTTCCATCCTTTCTAAGGTAGGTAAATTGAGGACCCAGTTGTGGGGGCTATAAGCTGACTTTGTATAAATATACAAAAGAATGAAGGCTATTGCTTAGCGCATTGTAAGCTGCCCTGAGTCTCCGGAGAAGGGCGGCATATAAATCAAATTAAAAAAAAAAAAAAGAAGAAGAAGCATGAAGAAAACTCAAGCAATTACTGAAATTTTATTTTCCACATTGGTTCAGCACTATTTAAATTTTTCATTGGATAATTTGTATAATGGTCTCCATTCCTCCTTCCTTCAGTTTCTATCTTAGAAGAGTTTACAGTAATAGTTCAAAAGTTTATTCTGATGAAACCTTGAAGATAATTCTATTGAATGCTGGCAGAACAGATGTCCTTGAAAGGATCTGACATTCCTCCTATTGTCATTCCATTCTGCCAAAAAATGAAGCTGTTGAAGGTATTTTGATGCTTCCCCAATATAGCCTGTGAATGCTTTTTTTTAAAGTGAATCTCAAAACCAGATGATTTTCCCTTAAACTTATAGAATTCAAATGAATTATGCTTCTTTTAATTTTTCATATAAATTGAATTAAGAGTTAATTTACATAGGCTTACCATGTGTGCTGTTCTGAGCACCTTAATATAACACAGTAACTAACACAGTAACTTGTTTTTCCTAGATACTTGTGAAATTTCTCTCCGAGGTTACTATTTATTTCTCTGTCCTGAATTAACAGCAAGGACCAATGCAGCTAATGACAGATCACATAGTAAATGGAATGATGAAGCCAAGCTACTAAACAAATGGAATCAGGGGAGGAAAAGTAGAAAATAGGTCAAGGTAAATTAACAGATACTTTTCATGAACTTTTCATTGCTAAAAATCTTCTAAAATAGGAAGCATTTTTAACACAGCTGAAATTGTTCCAAGATAATGGAGAGTTTGGCCAAGCCTCAAACCTGAATGAAAATATCTCAAAATGGAAAGAATGATTATTGATCTTCTTTCACACTTAAAGGCAAGTAAAGTAATTCCATACATAGTGCAAGATGGAGCACTGATTATATGTTTGATTGGTTGTAACCTTACAAATCAATTCCTAATTGAAGTTACTATGAAAAGGTTATCTAGAACTTAATCTAAGATTCTGATAATACCACTGGAGCTTTCTTATAATTCTGAATCTTAAGAGGTGGGCTGAGATAAGGGGGAAATTAATGGATGCAGCTGAATTCAGCATAAGTCCTTAGCTTTCAGATTTTCTGGCTTTCCAACTCTGCCTATATAATTGCACTTCTTTTAAAAAGCCAGAGTCAGACATAGTAGGTTTCTGGGCAAAGATTATTTCAGAATCCAATTGTTTTGTTTAGGACTTTTTATCATACTTGGTAGTCATGTAAAAAAACTCCAATTTTTTGTTTCCAATAATGCATTAATTCAGAAGATCTTAAAGATTAATATACAATTGAGAACAGATATTTCTTTTGGGATTGATAGACAAACAATTGGAAAAAACCTATGGAACTTTGTTTCTACATATGACAACAGCAGTAAGACACAATGACGGAAGAAGAATGGATAGTAAACTTGATGGAGCTGATTGATATGGCAAAATTGACCACTTTGGTTAGAGAAAAGACATTGATTTTAATAGTGATTGAATGCTACTTTTGGACTTTTAGCATGAAACAGACAAAAATAAAAATTATGACATATGGATTTTATTGGAAAAAATGGTTGATAATAGAAAAAATTAAAATTATGTTGGATTCTTATAGTAACAGTTTAATGTAAATTTTTATCTATTGTAAAAAAAAAGTCAGAAGTTATTTCTTTGTATTTAATTTACATTTTTGGCTCTGCTTTCTGTTTCAATTTTTACTCTTTTTCTTTCTTCAGCCTTCATTAGTTTTTGTTAATTTTTATCTCTAGTTCTTAAAAATATATACAATCCAATGGTTTTGTTGAAATGAAAAACAAATACCAATACAGAATATTTGCAATTTAGGATTGAACTGTGGAGTTCTTTGGGCTTCCTGAGCTTGGTTTTTTGCTTGCACAGAGCATCCTTGCACTGAAGATGTTACTTAGTCTACTAACTAGGTAACATCTTCAGTGCAAGGTTTTGTCTGCAAGCAAATTGGACCATCATTTGTCTGAAATGGTATAGGGTTTCCTGCCTGAGCAGTGGGTTGGACCAAAAGATCTCCAAGGATCCCTTCCAACTCTGTTATTCTATATTCTATTCCGTTCCATTCCATTGACTAAGCTCAGTGAGCACCAAGGACTCCATGGAAAAAATAAGTGCCATGAGATTGTGATGCAAGTTGTGCCTCTTACATAATTGTGTAATGCATATTCATGTGAGGTAGAGCTTGCAACACAACCTCATGATAATAGTTTTGTCATCTGTTTTCCTTACTTCCTCCCATGGATACCCATGCTATGGGAATAGTGCTGAGAAAAAGCAGTCACTGTGGATTTTCATTTAACTTTATGTTCTTTTAATGTCTCCCATTCGCTGTAATTGTATACATTGTTCCTAAACTGAGCTAATTCAGTTTCTTGGAGCCAATCCAATTAAGAAGAGCTCAAGCAAGAAAGACCTATAAAATGCAACTTGTCCTACAATCCAAGGACTCTGCTTTGTTGTTTGAATACACAATATGAGACCATATAAACTGGTGCTTACTGAACATGGATAAATTGCCCCAAATTGGGTAAAAGTGGTTTTTTCTTTGGGTAACATGCTAAGCCATTATCCAATCACAACAGGGACATTTAAATTGACTTAAAGTGTTTTCCCTCCATTAGGTAAAAAATATTTTTTGATAAGCAATTTTAGGTAAGGAAGGCAAATGTTTTTGAAGCACTGATGGAAAGAGCCTGAGTGGCGTAGGAGGCTAATGCCTCCTACTAAGACAGCATTTAACATCCAGCTGTCTGCAATTACTGTGAGTTCAATTCTCACCAGGCTCAAGGTCGACTCAGCCTTCCATCCTTTCTAAGGGTAAAATGAGGACCCGGTTTGTGGGGGCAATAAGCTGACTTTGTATAAAATATACGAAAGTATGAAGGCTATTGCTTAACGCATTGTAAGCCGCCCTGAGTCTCCGGAGAAGGGCGGCATATAAAAATAAAAAAAAGAAAAAGAAAAAAGAAAAGAAAAGAAAAGAAAGAAACCATCGATTCCATTAAAGCAACAGAAATACACACCCTTTGTTCCCTCTCCTGCTTAGAATAAGCCAGCAATGAGAATAACAGAAATATAACTACTTAGGCTGGATAGTCTAATGAAACACTGGCATTCTGTGCTAGCTATTCAGTATTTTTCTTTCCATCTCTAGAGAACCTGGGGAGCCAAAGAGACCCAGGGTTTACACATCAGCATAACACTCTTCTAATCTTTTTCTTTCTTTCAGTGTTCAGAAGAGGAGAATCCAACCACATGCTTCTAATAGTGGCCCTGCCTCCATTCCCAAATAAAACAACAGTGTTCCTGATGGTAACTGGGTTTCATTAGTGGAGGGCTGATGACGAGCAGAGTGAAACATTCCATATGCAGTAAAAAAAAAAAATCTATCAAAAGGCTTCTGAGGCAAAGGAAGTGATGGGATAGCGGTAACTTAGCAAAGCTTGAAATTATGCAACTCTGTTTCTGAACAGCCTCTTAGAATGTGCCTATCTGATCACAAATACCAAATTGTTGAAATTATTTTCTGTATAGAAAAGAGACAAATCTCCACAGATATGAATCTTAATTGTGGTGGACAAAACAAAATGGTCTCCTTTCTGTGTTTCCAGACAATAACACATCTAAGCCGTGTATTCATTCAACAGCATTGAACAACACAGCAGAAAGCCTGGAGGGATGAAAGTCGGATGTCTTCACCAATTTGTGAAGCGCAACTTTTGGGCTTTTAACAAATATGGGACAAAGCGAAATACATTCAGAGGAACATCTCTTATAATTGTGTTCTGTACTGGGGAAACTTAATATATTGACTTTCTGTCTGTTAAAGGTGGTTTCTTGCTTGGGAACTGGTAACAACCTAAAAGCTGGCCCTCTCCATAGTTCCAAATGGAATTTGTTAAATCTGAAAAAAAATATAAACAAATATGAAGAACAATATTCACATATACCATTGATGTCCATGTATTCCATGTGCACTTGAGGAGACTAGATATATACTCACCTGCCAATATAGTATGTTCAGAGTTGCCTTGCCTTCATGCAGTATGTATTTCATTTGACGCTTATAGGTAAGCCAGTAATTCAGGCTCATTACTATCCAGCTTTTACTCAGCTACCTGGACTGGAAATAGTTCAATAATTCAATAGTCAAACAAGAAATTCTGAGAAATAAATGGTATTGCAGAAAAATAAGAAGCCATTACAAATGAATTTCAGCAACTGCTGAATATCAAATGTGAGCTCTATTTATAATTATCTGTTTTCAAATAGTTGGCATATTTTTGTGCTAGTCACTTCACATAAAGAGCTAGATGCTAATCTCTTTTGGATATGAGAATACAATTTTTATCCTTTTCTTATTTTTGGATGCTTAGGTACTTTGGACTGTGCTTGAACTAACTTTTATATTTACATGTCTTCAGTCAGTAAAATCCGTATTTAAGGCAATGAACAAGTGAGTGCTCATGGTAGAACAGCTAACCTCATGGTGGAAAAGACAAGGGGCTGACCATGCTTCCATCACAATTTGATTCTAGATGCACTGAAGACATGTGAAATCAAGAGCTTTATTTTTTATGGCGTGTTTCTGAATAAAGACATTTCATTGCAAGCAAATTCCAGGTTATGAGCATATTTATACTTAAGTGGTAGTTACATTGCTGCTATTATGTGCTCATGCCAGCTTGATTATATGCTGGTTTACAAAATCCTATCTGGACTGAGATACTTTGGCAACAAATTGCAAGATATTCATTCTCAACGGCAGGCTTTTATGTCCCCCTATTGGACAGATCTCCTGCTGTGTTCTCCCATCTCTTTCTCCTCCAGAAAAGCAACTGCCAATCACTTTTTTCTCCTGTGGGTGGATCTTCCTGAAAATATATGCTTTATGTGTATTACATACATACATACACAGAAACACATATGCAAGGTTAGCTCATCAAAATGTCCACACATGCAGGCATATAAACAGTTTAAAACAAGAATTATTTTGCATCCTTCGAAAAGTTTGAAACCTGGCAGAAATGTGGCGGTTTTTCAACCATGGTTTTACTTTTCTTCTGTACCTAGTAAATGACTGGGTTATTGTTTTACCATTTTTCCACACACGTGAGGTAGTAAGATTTCACCCTCAACTAAGAAAAAAACCCCTAATATTTCACGCCTTGAAATAATTGTCTACACATTCTGGTGGGGGAGGGCAACCAGGTAGTACAGGCAAGCCGTCTTTTGCTATTAGCTCTCAGGAACTTCCTCTGCACTGGATGGAAGACTTCCCTTACACTTGGTTTAGATAGAGTTTTCTTTCTTTTTTTAAGTTTTAGGCAAAGCATTGAATTAGCCTGCCAAATTGTTGGAAGGGAGGAAGGAAGGAAGGGTGGAAGGGAGGGAGGGAGGGAGGAAGGGAGGAGTAATACTTTTGATATGTCTGCTGCATGCTAACCGAAGAAAATTGGTCAATCTGCATCTCTAGCAGTAGCAGTTTGATTTGTTGTGCAGTTGTTAAAAATACAGAATCTCTGACAGAAGGGAAAGGAAGGGTAGGCACAAGCACATGAAAAAGAATATTAACAAAGCACAATTTTAAAATGAGGTTATGTCCTCCTATACTTACCAGATAAAAGTCAAGTATTTTTGTTTTTATTTACTAAGAAAATAGATCTTTGCAGTGCAGTCAAGATAAAATAGGACAGTGATGGTGAACCTATGGCAAGCGTACCAGAAGTGGCACATCTCTCCGGGCACAGCAGCCGTCGCCTATTGCTCTTCCAGCTTCCAGTACACACATGCGTGCCGGCTAGCTGGTCTTCGCATACACGGGAGTGCCAGAAACTGGAAGAGCAGTTCCCTGACGTGCATTCACACACCGGGAAGCTGAGCTTCCGGTTTCCAGTGGGCATGCATGCCAGAAACCAGAAGACCAGGTGACCGGTGTGCGTGTGCATGCCGGAAACCAAAAACTCAGCTTCCTGGTGCGCGCATGTGCGCCAGGAACTGCTCTTCTGGTTTCTGGTGCTCCCATGTTTGCATGCCAGAGAGCTGCTCTTCCAGTTCCTGGCGCTCTCCTGCACGCACATCAGTGGTGGGTTGCCCCCGGTTCACACCGGTTCTATAGAACTGGTAGTAAAACCAGCGGGAGGCTCTGCCCACTGACCCTGACATCATGAAAATGTTTCTGCACATGTGCAGAAGCTTCTGCACTTGCACAGAAGAGCGTGCGCATGTGAGCAAAGCGAGTGCGTGTGCGCGGCCCCATTGTGAACCGGTAGTAAAGGTAAGTAGAACCCACCCCTGATGCACATGCACTCCCATTTTGGCACTCGGTGTCACAAAGGTTCGCCAACACTGAAGTAGGATATCCTACACAAAATTATTCAGAACACACAAGGAAGCACAGTAAAAATACAAGGCAACAATATTAAGATATGTAAAGTGAGAGACAAAAGTTTCTGAACCACTAGGCATTACACTCAGCCTTAGTGAACTTATGCAGACCACTGCAGGTATCCATGGGAGAGGTAAGGAAGGAGGAATTATCATATGATTATGATTTATGCATTTGTTTATACTGCTTTCTGTCATAGTTAGATCTTGATAATTAAAGTATTATAAATAAAATACTAAATTTGGTAGTCAAATAGAAAGCCAATTATTTTACAAACATCGCAACAATAAAAAAAGTAAACATTTCTGCCTACCTGCTTTACTCACTACACACCTGAGTACATAGAACAGATTCTGCCAGGCTGTCAAAGGAGAATAACAAAGGCAGAAAGAAAGGATTCTGGAAGCAAAAAGTCCTTTGTGTCTGGATCCCAAACTTTACAGCCAAAAGGCCAAAGCCAGTGTCCAAAAAAAAAACATAAAAGAGGGAGGTGCACTATCAGATCTATTGTTCAGCGCATATGAATGGGAATACAGGAGGAAGCTTTGTGTAGTATTGCCCTCTCTTGGATGAATCCACAATTCTTCTGTAGGAACAGAACATGCAAGCCTTGATACTTCCATTCAAAACCCAATCTTGATATATCGGTATTGCCACATGTTTTAAGGAACAGGACAAACTCTGATGCTGTTTCTCTAGAAACCACAATACCTTGCCCAGGAACTGTGCATGGCCTGCTTATCTGTTCTTTTTGATTAAAAACCAACCTACCCATAAGACGATAATCACATAAAGCTTTCCCAAAGTTTTTGAAAAATTCTAGGCCATGGAGAAGGGTCGGGTTGGAAACAGAATATTTAACCATTTCCCCTCTGCTTATATCCACAAAACCATTCTACAAACTATTTTATAAGTACTAGAGATAGTATCTGTTACCCCATATTATTTTTTAAAAACTTGGTAGAAGGGGGAAAAGGTGGGGGGACAGGGAGAAAAATTAGTTTTTTTCAGTTCTTTTTCCCATCATTTCCCTCTCAAAAATTTCATCCTCCAGTAACCAAAGACTGAATGAGGCAAAATATACAGATAATTGCATTTCTCATGTAGCTTTTTCTTAAGTATCCATATTACTCTGGCAAGATATATTGCTTTTCTATTATTCAAATTGTAGCAATTATTTATGAATTTGCATTAGCATGTGCACATTTTATGCTGTTTTCAATTTCCCTCCCCAACTAACTCCCTCCCCCACTATAGAGCTGTATCTCAGTTGCTAAACTGTAAATTGCTGGATATGACTGAGGCCTATTTGCCAATGTACTATTTCATAATGGGTATACATATAGCTATGTAGGGAGGGAATTAGAAAATCTGACTAACAACATCATATCTGACAATAAAACTGAACTTGTCAAAGGAAACCTGTGAGCTGTGGCTTCCGAGTTTAGTTTTATTTTGCATCCAAGCAGTCACTTGATGCTGCTAATTCAGCCAAAAAATATTGCTGGTTAAGAATCATGACTTTAAGGGAAGGATGCTCATTAAAGGAAGAATCTGATGCCCTCTACAGCAAATTATCACTAAGTGTATATTTATGTCCTACCTTTCTTCCAGGAGTCAAGGCATTGAATATTTGATATTTTTTATCATATACGTTGCTCACAGGACACCTGGATTTGAAGCTGAGTACTTATGTTAAAAAGTATGTACAATGCTATTGATGAACTAAAAGAAATAAACAAGTTAGGCTTTTGGGCTATGTACAATACAAGTCTTTAGTGATCATAAAGGCATCCAGAAGCACCGGTGCCTATAATCATAGAAGCAACAATCCAGTCATTAAAAACCATGTAATTTTGTGACTATGTTGAAGACTCTTATCCTTCAGGGTTTTGTTTTGTTTTTTAGTCCTGTGATTATTGCCATTTGGATTCAAAGTGTTCTCGAACAGGGAACACTGCATAGATGAATTGTTAGATGGGATGAGTCATAAACTGCCAATTTAGTATAGCCCATAACTGAATTTCACATTACCAGCTTTATGAAAGAAGAGTTTGTACAGGTGGTCCTCTTTTAGCGACCGCAATTTGGACTGGAAACTCAGTTAAGCAAAATGGTTACTAAGTGAAACATCATGGTTTTACAATGTTACTTCAAGTTTCCTTTGCTTTACAGACCTGCAAAGAATTTAAATGCAAGGGATGGTCACAAAGTTACTTTTCCATCACTATTGTGAGTGTGAAGGATCACTAAATTAGGTGGGCACTAAACAAGGACTATCTGTATGTCTGAAAGTTGAGCCATGGCAACTTGGATTTCTTTTCTTTCTTGGTTTGAAAAGCTTCGCTGCTTATTCCAAAAAGGAAGAAGTTCAGTTGACATGACTCAACTTCCAGACAATTCCACCTGGATGATTAAGAATCTACAAGAGTAAGTGTTAACCCTGAAGCTGGCCTGGCTGAAGCCATCTTGGAGCTTCAGTGCTGCCACACTGGAGCTGAGGGATAGGGAGGGGGGATTAGAGATAGCTGGGGTTGTGTAGTCAAAATAAAATACTTTCTCTTGGGAACCAAGGACGTTCTCACACCTGACTGGAGGAAGGAGGAGTGATGTCACCAGGCCACCACAGACAGCGCCTTGATTGGACCATGTGACTGATTGTTTGGGGTTGAGGGAAAAACTTTTACTTTCAATTTGGTGAAAACCACAGGAACCTGCAGAGTCAATTTTCACCAGATTTGTGCCAATAAAGCTATTCTTTGAGGAATTCATCTGCCTCAGAGTTTTACTTGGTATGGGTCTATTACTTGGAACCCTGACAGTGAGTTCAAGTTGCAAACAGCCATGGTTTGGATACCTGGGGCTGCCCTTGAAGACCACTCGGAGGCTTCAGCTGGTGCAGAATGCGGCCGCGCGGGTTGTAATGGGAAGATCCCAATACTCCCATGTTACACCTCTCCTGCGCGACTTGCATTGGCTGCTGGTTGCCCTCCGGGTGAGATTCAAGATGCTGGTGTTAACTTATAAAGCCCTTCATGGCTTAGGCCCAGGATATCTGTCGGACCACCTACAACCAGCATCGACTTCCCATCGCCCGGTGAGTTCCCACAGAGAGGGCCTACTCAGGGTGGCGTCGGCTAGACAATGTCGGCTGGCGACCCCCAGGGGTAGAGCCTTCTCTGTGGCCATGCCCACCCTTTGGAATCAACTTCCCATGGGTCTTCGGCTGGCCCCCGACCTTCGTACCTTCTGCCGTGAGTTTAAGACCTGGCTGTTTAAACGCCCTAGCCAGGACTGATGGGGTCTACTGTTTTAAATTGGTTTTTAGTCTGTTTTAGAATGTTTTAATTTGTATTTATTGGGATTGTTTCATTTGATGTGAGCTGCCCTGAGTCCTTTGGAGAGAGGGTGGCATATAAATCCAATAAATAATAATAATAATAATAATAATAATAATAATAATAATAATAGTAGTAGTAGTAGTAAAAATTGCCTTTCAAAGTGGGAAGCTATTTTGAAAACATCTTGTTAAATCCATTTAAGGATATGAGATTTCCGCTGGACTTAATATCAGGATTAACTTATTTATTTTCATCATGAGATGATGTGGCTGAGGGACTAGGAATCTAGAAGTGGACATTCATTATCCCATGCACTCAGAAGCAAGACAGTGAACAAGGAAAAATAAACACATTCTATCAGAATGTGTTTTAGGATAATCTACCTTGCCCAGAAAAATATGTATTATACTTAATATAACTGCAATCTGTATTTAGGTAAAACACATTTACAATGCATTAGTAGAATCTGTGAGGCAAAGCACTGGGTTCACCTGTTAACAAATACCATAATATTGTTGCATACAACAGACAGATGTATGTATTACTGTACATATGCATTTTGCAAGGAAGAGTTGTGCTTTGAATACAGCATGAACAGTGGCAGCATCATTATACATAATTCCTTCCAATCTGGGTCGGTTACTGGGACCAGAGGTTTACTCATCCGAGTTTTCGGACTTGTGCTGGAGCCAATCCTCAGGGAATTTCTCTCTCACCAGAATGTAATTCCTTTTTTAAGCATTCACAAACTGGTAACCATATATTTATGATAAGGAAAAAACAGAGATGAACATGCATTAATGATGACTATATGTAGTAAAGAAAGTAATGAGCCTAAATCATCTAGGCTGTCATTAGATGTAAGTACACATCCATCTGGGAGCAAATAGAGGCTTCATTATTACAGCGACAGAGCTATGGATGCCAGAAGGAATCTGGGAGCAAATGCAATGCCAAGAGTTTAGTCATGCTGATTGAAGGGGGCTCAGTTCCCTGTGCTTGGTAATGCTCATAGGACTTTTCCCTAGATGGAGGAACTCTTCCACAGTAGTGGCAATATAATAGCAAGAACCTGAGCACTTAGACTTATGTACTGCTTCACAGTGCTTTACAGCCCTCTCTAAGTGGTTTACAGAGTCAGCATATTGCGGCCAACAATCTGGGTCTTCATTTTACCCACATTGGAAGGATGGAAGTCTGAGTCAACCCTGAGCCTGGTGAGATTCAAACTGCCAAATTGCAGGCAGCTGGCAGGCAGCAGTAGCCTGCAGTACTGCATTCTAACCACTGCACCACCATGGCTCAGTCCAACTTCACAACAAATCACCCCAAGAAACTAGAAATTAGCAAATCTGTCAGTTTTAACTCTATTTCTTATTCTACTGATAAAAAATATGAGATCCATTTTTAGCTTTATTGAATAAATCTTGTATTTTACATTATTATTAAAACTGTTCATACATTTCATAAATGAAGATTCAAAAAACACATTAAAATCAATTTTGCAGCTACTAAGATTGTTGGATGAGCAGGCACAAAAATAGCCAGTGAAATGATTGAAGCCTGGGAAACAGGCCCCTTGTCAGTCAACAGGAATTCTGATTTACCACCAGCCTATCAAGTACTTAGAAGGCGAGGGCTGGGCAGCACAAGCTAATAACTTAAAAGCTAGTCATCAACACATCCCAATCAACATCTAAAAAGCCACTTACAATAGGCACTATAATTACCACCCAGAGAACAGCACATATTCTGCTAGAGATAAGTTCCCTGAAGGTGGGCTCCAGCACAAGTCCGAAAGCTTGGAAGACAAAACCTCTAGCCTCAGTGACTGACCCAGATTGGATCCTGAAACATTATCCTGGGATATGTAAATTCACCTTCATTCGTGAAGTTTGAAAAAAATTATATCTATTATGCAAATATTGTGTAATCTATTATTTTTATATATTTCTTTTCTAATGCAGCACTTTTACAATCCATTTTTCCCAATATACATTTCAACATACTTTTCACAGAGCTTGGATGCTTCGGTTGAGTGCTGTCCAGATTTTCCTTGAAAGATCAAAGCCGCAGGGGCATTGTACTGGACCAGACACTGAATTAATCAGATCTGGGTTAGAAGTTCCCAACTCCTGGCATCATGCTATCTCAATGTCAAAGTCTTCTCTGACTAATTGCTCTCCAAGTTTCCATGGTGGCTTCCAAGATTTGAGTTTAAATATTTGATCATGACACTTCGTGTATATAGCTAATAATCAGTTTGCCTAAAATGTTTGCCATTGAAACTGGATATCTCCTTAATTCTAGATTGGATCTCTCTTTGATAAGTTTCCATCCATTACTTCTTGTATGGAGCAACCACCTTCCCACTCACTCACCCACCCAAAGTGAGGCTGGCTCCATCCCTTTGATATTTTGGAAGTCCCTCTTCTCTTAACCTTTCATTGTAACTGTATTTTTTGTTTTATACACACACACACAAACACATTGTCAGAGTCATTTTTTCAAGAGATTGGTGGCCATATAAATTTAATGAATAAATAAAATAAATAGATAGATAAAAATGCAAGATGTTTCCTTTGGCTTAGAATATTTTGTGCACCTACAGTACTTGTTGTGTTTTGCAAGTTATAGTTTATGGGATAGTTTAATGTGTAAACCATTAAATCAGGACCACCAGATCTGGATGCAAGAATCTGGATGACCACTAAATGGCAGTAGAATTAGCATCCCCTCTTTCAATATTCTAGTGGTCATTCAGATTTGCAGCCCAGATCTGGTAGCCTTAATCATAAAACAAACTACAGTATTGCTTATGGCAATGTGTGAAAGGACTCACTTCATCCTCTGAATTCTCACTGAAAGTTGTATAGTCTCTGCCATTCTTCTTTAATCAAACTCTCAGCATTATGGAGATTGAATAAACAGTAAACTAGAAAAGGAATTCAGGAACTGGATTCAGCTATTCCCCAAGTACAGCAAAAAGGGAAATTAGGAGATTGATGCCTGTACAAGAATTTACTTCAAAGGCATTTTATTTTGCTAGTTGTTTGCTTCAACTACTAAACAGGTGCTGCTTAGTAGAATTATAATAGCTTTCCCAGAGACCTAGCGTTTTTCTTCATCCCTTCCTCAGGCATTTTTAAGAAGACAGACAGCCATCCAGCCTTTAATCCACATAAGAGCCAATATGTATCCTGTTCATACCCTTTTTTTTCTCCTTTTTTGCAAGACTGCCAAGCAATTCCATTCCAGAGTAGTAGAAATTGGAAACATTACTTCACTCTGAGGAAAAGTAATCCATCCTACAAATTCTGTGACCTGGAGTGCCCATTAATCTGAACTGCAGATTTTCAGATTTTTGAGCTGTCTATAAGAGTTGGAGGATCTGAAAATCAGGCTGAGCAAATCTTTTAAAAGTACTTCAGAACACATGGAATCACGTAAGAAACATCTCTTTTTGAACCATTAGAACACTGAGGTTTCCCCCCAAAATTTTCAGGACTTCTTTAGAAGTTTCTCCCAGCTGTCTCTGCAAAGTCAGGTGGGTGTATGTCTATACCGATGTGAAGACAGGAAGAAGCAGCTTCTGAAATATGGCTGTTTTAATGCTACATCCATATCATATTATCCCTTTCAAGATTTTGCCTGGTCCTCATAAGAATTCTTTCTCTAATAAAGGCAAAATTATATTCTTTAAATAAAAGTCCAACAAATCCAAATTCAGAGGGTTGTGTACTGATGGAGGAAGAAAAAACAGGATTTATTGAAGGGGTAAGCTGTGCCTCTAGCTATGTGTAACCAGTGGTGGGCTGTTCCCAGTTCGGTCCGGTTCTTGCAAACCGGTAATAATGGCGGCGGGAGGCTCCACCCACCCACCTTGATGTCATCACTGACGAGCTGCGCATGCGCAGAAGCTCCCTTTGTGAACCAGTAGTAAAGGTAAGTGGAACCCGCCCCTGTAGTGTAACCTATATATTTACAAATAAATTCAGCTATTCTAAAGTACCATTAGCCTCCAGTGAACTCCTTGAAAATAAAATAAAACCTTGGAAATTGCTCATACAGCAGAGAAGTCGACTAATGTCTTGAAAACAATTGCAAGAGAAGACAGAAAAAGAGGACATTTTACATAGGCCTTCTGCAAAATTCCTTACAGTCTGTGCAGCACTTCAGACTTGAAAGGCAATATGATATTTCATATTGACACATGAAATGGGGATGTAGCATCTGTCTGAATTCAAACCACATATGTCATTTCCAGAGATTGTACGGTTGCTATGGAGGGCATTCACATGATTCCAGGAAAAGGCATGGTCACTTTAAATAGTTACATTTACATACTTGCCAAAGACCCTTTTTGCTTCATCTCCAAAATAGCAATAGCACTTAGACTTATATACTGCTTCACAGTACTTTGCCGCCCTCTCTAAGTGGTTTTACAATGTCAGCATATTGCCCACAACAATCTAGGTCCTCATTTTACCGACTTTGGAAGGATGGAAGCTGTGGGATTCAATCTGCTGAACTGCTGGCAGCCAGTGGTCAGCAGAAGTAGCCTGCAGTACTGCATTCTAACCACTGTGCCATGACATCTCTTATGTTGCCTTGCCCTAGCCCAGGGGTCCCCAACCTTTTGGACCTCAGGGACCACCAAGTTCATAATTTTAAATCCCATGGACCACTAATACGAATCTAGCGCGCCACTTGATGAAGCACCTGGACTCCCAGTGACGGGATGGGGTCCTTCAGGCACTCTCCCTCCTCTCTCTTTCTCTCTCTCTCTCTCCCCTCTCTCTCCCACTCTTTCTCTCTCTTTCTCTCTCTCTCCCACTCATTCTCTCCCATTCTTTCTCTCTCATCTTTCTTTTTTTCTCTCTCTCCCCCACTCTCTCTCTCTTTCTCTCTCTCATTCTGATTCTCTCATTCTGATTCTCTCTCTCTGATTCTCTCTTTCATTCTGTCTCTCTCTCATTCTCTCTCTTTCATTATCTGTCTCTTTCTCTGTATCTCATTCTCTCTCATTCTGATTCTCTCTCATTCTCTCACTCTCTAATTTTCTCTCTGATTCTCTGTCTATCTCTTTCTCTCTCTCATTCTCTCTTTCATTCTCTCTCTTTCATTTTCTGTCTCTTTCTCTCTCTGTCTCATTCTGATTCTCTCTCTCTCATTCTCTGTCTCTTTCTCTCTCTCTCTCTCTCTCTCATTCTCTCTCTTTCATTCCCTCTCTCATTCTCTTTCTCTCACTCATCTCATGGGCCAGCCAGTATCTTGGGGCTGAGAGGAAGTCAAGCATCTCCCTGGGAGACCGAGGTGCACAGAGCACCAACAAGGGCCAGAAGAAGTGCGGGAGCAAAGCACTACTTGAACTTGTGCAGCATCAGCATTCCGCCTCGGTATATTTGTGCCAGCCGGTGGTGCAAAGCAACCCTGGTCTCCTGCCGCTTGGGACTCGGAGCGGTAAATGGTGATGTTGTGGCCCATCAGCGGCTTATGCAGCTAGTAGCTGATTCCGACAGCAAGGAGGCTGGTGTGGTGCTACACCAGCAGCCTGTGCAGCTGGCATTCAAGTCAGACAATGAGGAGGCTGGAGAAGATATGGTGCCAGAGGCGGGGATTCAGCCAGGGCCTCAGAACCTCCAGAAGCTCCCATAAATGAAGAGGAAGAAAAGGAGGAGCCTCTTCTCGATGCACGAGTGCACAGAGCTGCCAAAAGGCAGGAATGGCTCCTGCCAAAGGTCTCCTCGAGAGTAAGGCTTGCGGCTAATTGGCCACTCCCCTAGCCTATTTAAGGAAGGATCTGAGGCAATTTGCAGGAAACAACTTCGTTCACATTCCTTCGCGTCTTGATCTTGTTTCTCTTATCAGTTTCCTGCAAATTGCTTCTGGGCATTCTGCCAACCACAGTAAGATTACGGTTATTATTCTTTGGATTCTTGTCGGCTGTTAATGAAGTTAATTTAACAGCCTTTGTTCAGAAAAGACTGATTTAAATTAGTAAACTAATTTAACTAACTTTAAACTGACTTTGTGTGTGCTGCGTTAATTGTGTGTGCTGCGTTGTTTGGGGCAGAACAGGTGACTGGTCCAGGAAGCAGCTGGATTTTGCTCTCCATTACGGACACCAGATCGGCCCCCTGCAAGTTCTCATCTCTCGAGGAGCGCACGCTGAAGTGGCATGGGAAACTTCGGCCGAGCTCCTCAAGAGACAAGAGCTTGCAGGGGGCCGATCTGGCATCTGCAATGGAGAGCAAAATCCGGCTGCTCCTCGGACCAGTCACCAAGTCCCAAGCAGCAGGAGACAAGGGCTGCTTTGCGCCACTGGCTGGTGCAAATATACTGAGGCAGAATGCTGATGCCGCGCAAATCAAGTAGTGCTTTGCTCCTGCAGCTTCCAGCCATTACAATCGCTGCTTCAGCCCACTTGTGCTGCCCCCTCCCCTGCCAAGACAACAGCACCATTATTTCATTCCAGACAGAGAGGGCTGCGCTCCTTTTTGAGTATTGCACCACCTGCAAAGTTGCGCATTGCATGTGCCACTCCATGGCAGAGATTTCCAGTCCCACCATGGCTGGTCCCATATTCCAGAGCTGTAGTAGTCATACTCGCAGGACTGGTCCATCCTGGAGCAGCTCCTCCACCAGGGTGCATCGGCAAAAATACGAAAATTTCTCCACAGACTACCAAAATTTTCTTGCAGAGCACCATGGTCCATGGACTACCAGTTGGTCCAGATTTCCTGCTTGATCAGGTAGTTGGACGAGAAGACCTCCAAAGTTGCTTCCAATTCTGTTATTCTGTTAAATAGGATACACTAGTGACAAACGCAAAATCCTCTATTGGTTTTCTAGTAAATGGTGTTTTATTAGTAGCCAAAGTATGCCATCATGGTTGCTAAGAGATGCAATGTTTGACTCATTAAAGACTTTAAGTTGGTTGTGTTGTAACTACAAGTACTTTATTCCACTTTGAAGAAGATATCAAAACATTCACAAAACATTCTTCTGGATTTGCTGTTCAAGATTTGTTTGTTTGTTTGTTTGTTTAAATTTCTAAAGCCCTCATCTAAGTGATTCTGGGCAGTTTACAATAAAAATATACAATATTATAAAAACATGATTAAGAAATAGATATAAAACAAAATTAAAACAAGGTTAACTTAAGATAGGAATAGCAATAACACTTTACAGTGTTATTACCATTTTACAGTGCTTTATAGCCCTCTCTAAGCAGTTTAGAGTCAGCATATTGCCCCCAACAATTTGGGTCCTCATTTTACCCACCTTGGAAGAATGGAAGGCTGAGCCAACCTTGAGCCTTGTGAGATTTGAACTGCCAAACTGCAGGCAGCCAGCAGTCAGTAGAAGTAGCCTGCAGTACTGCACTCTAACCACTGCACCACCACGGCTCATGATGTTAAAAAGTTTTTTTTTTTAAAGGAGGAAAAAGAACCAACTTCAAATCATGAACCACCCCCAGGGTTGAATATCACTCTTGGACCACATGACAATTGTTAGTGTCAGATCTTGACACTCTTCTAGAAAGCCAGAAGAATGGGGGCCCAGCTCATCTCTGGGTAATGGCAGAAAAGGGCCTCTTCCTGGATCTTGCCAGTCAAGATTTCTTATCCAACAGAATCTGCAACATTGATTCTTTTTTAAAAAAAAGTTTTTTATTAAATATACAGTTAAAAACATTGGATATAGTGCAACTTCTCTGGTTCCCATATTTCCATCATATTTTTCCTTACAACAACTACAATTTATATTCAATATATACCTTTGTACAATCTATCAAAATTCAGCTACATAAATCTCTTCATCTGTGGAAATTACATTCAATACCAATACATTTCCTACCTATCACATAATATTAACATAATAATTCTCCAACTCGCGATTTATCCATACTTCTCTATCCTGACATTTCTCCTCCTCTCCAACTATCGATACATTTTATTCCAGATTTCATGATATTCTATTTCACCCTTTTCTTTGAGTTCCAGAATCAAGCTGTCAATTTCTGTGCAAGTCAGTATTTTATTTATCTCTTCTTCAGGGGGGTTCTCTTTGCTTTTCCAATTTTGCACAAAGACCAGTCTCGCTGCCGTTAATATATGCAACATTAGGTATATTGTTCCTTTATTATATTTTTCCTTTGTGATATCCAGTAGAAAGAGTTCTGGCTTTAGAGCTATGTTTTGATTTAGCATCTCTTCCAGCCATCGTTTTGTCTGATGCCAAAAGTCTCTAGCTTTCGGACATACCCACCACATATGGTAGAAGGTTCCTGGCGCTACCTTCCATTTCCACCACATCAGTGAGAGGTTTTTGTTCATCTTAGCTAGTCTTGTGGGTGGGAGATGCCACCTATAAAACATCTTGTATAGGTTTTCTTTGTATGTAGTGGCTAGAGCTAATTTTCTATTTCTCTCCCATAATTCCTGCCATTTATATAAATCGATACTATAACCCAAACTAGCATGGTTTCTTTCATCTGTTCTTCCACCATAACATATTCCAGTAGATATTAATATATTTTCCTTATCACTTTTCCATCTGCTCCTAATAGGATTTTATATAGTTCCATAGGTTCTGTCTTTATACCCCATTCTTTTTTGTCTTTCGTATATCGTGATTGGCCCATCATTCCAGTTCTATTCCTTCCTTGTATAGATCTTGTCTAGATTTTAGTTCTCCTCTTTCGTTTAGTATATTCTTGTAAGTAGCTACTCTTCCTAATTTCATGAGGTTTGGTTGTACAAACATCTCCAATGTCGATAACCAGTTTGAAATTTCCATGTAATTTCGTTGTTTGATTTTTATCCAACATCCAATAGAGCCCATCTAATGAGGTGCTTCTGGAAGTACTGGTGGGCTCTGTGTCTTCCATCCCAAAAGAATCTGCAACATAGATTCGTGAAGACTGCATCATTTCATTACTTATATGACAAAAATGAAAATGATAAGACTTGGATACTATAAGAAGAAAGTTCTTCACAAGTTCTCTCTGTTTCTCACTTGGCCTATTGTTAGTAAAATTAATCTCTGTGTTTAAGAGGCAAATGAATTTCTTATTTCTCTCTCTTTGTCTTTTGCTTCTTTCTCTTTCAGGTGTTCTTTAGGTCTTTTTATCCTCATATATTTCCCAATCTATTTTTATTTCATATCTGTTAGCATTCATTGATAACTGGACCAAGACCACTCTGCATCCAAGGCAACTTATATTATGAGTATTTATTTATTTTTATATCTGCCACTCTGCTACTTAACAAAATTTGCTCTGCTCATGATCAAAAGGACATGTTCTACTAAGGGATCCTGCTGAATTCAAATCTCCATAGAGTTATGTGACCCAGCTCAGCTTCCAATGTGTAATCCACTGGATAACTGGAAATAAAAGATTACAAAAGTAAATGCATAATATGTATAGAGACCAAATAGTCAACTAGTTTTTTTTAATTAGGTTGATGGGTCATAAATATAGTTTTTTATTTTGACCATTGGCAAATAGCTGCAAGAGGCAAAGATGCTGACTGTATAAGGTAACGTGCTCTGGGCTCCTTTTATTTTCAAAAGCAAGGATTGGAAAGAATAGAGTTATTGTTCAGAGACATTTTGGGAAATTTTGGACTGTGGCAACTTTTGAAATGCAAACGCCCCCAGGAAATGAGAAAAGAAGAATTTGGGAAGGTCAAATTCAGAGGGTCTGTATATGTATAGAGAATAGTGTGGTGGAAATGCATGCAAAGATCTTATCAAAACAACTGAAAAGGATCCAAACAACAGTTTAATTGACTGCAGTGTGCCACTGGACCCTGTGTCTTAAGATAAAGAATCCCAATATGAGTTAGTGTGTATGTGCGTTTATGCGTGCATGTGTGGGAATATGCTGGGAATCAGCCAAACAATAGCTGGAGATAAGGAGAGGAAAATATGCTGGAAATTAGTACAAATATGAAAATGCTGGAAATTTGTTAAAATAATAGATATGGGGGGAAGAAGAATAAGTTGGAAGATAATTAAAACAAAGTGAGATGAGTATGAAATGATTCTGTGCAAAATGAAAAGTGTAATAGATGATAAGTTTAAGAAAATGAGGCGTAAATTAATAGTTTAAGATTTAAAGATTTGATGAAATGGGTCTAGGAATAAAAGAGGATAGATAGAAATTTGAATCATAAATGGTAATAAAAATAGAGTTCTGTTCATTTGGAAATTAAGATTTGTGGTGATAAAATAATAAGGTAAATATTTAGATTAAGATGTTAGAATAGTTGTTAAAAATTTGTGTTTTGATTTTTATGCTAAAGATATAATGGAAGAAATGCTAGAAAGAGTTGTTAAAGAATTTTAAGCAAATGTACTATTCATGACCGGATCAAGACTTCATTCTTAAAAGATGTATTTCATGTTTATGTTTTTATATATATAGATGAAGATGACGAATGAGACTTCGTCGAAACGTTGCCAAGAAACCTCCAATTTTACGTGGGTTTTATATGACAGGTGCAATAATACTATTAGGCAATGATTAAGCCACTTTTTGGTAAAGAAGACACAACAACAATTTTATGATGAGACACTAAATCCTTAGTGTGGACACTACAAAGAGGTGTTTTATACTTTGCTCAGGAATAAATATGCTAAGAATGTACAGGCCATTCAATCGTCCTTGAGCTCTCTAGTCTCCTAGGAAACAAGCTTTTCTCACAGATTAAGGAATGAGGTCCAGGAACCCTCAGTCATGCCTAATTATGTGATTTCCAAAATATAATTAAATCCTACCATTTGTTGCAGGGATTAGAAAGCTGAAATAATGCTTTAATGTGAGATAACAAGCTCTGTATGCCTGTATGTATATATCAATACATATACACAGCATTGTGGATATATTGCATGTTATCACGCTACTAAATTAATGGTACGTCTATTTCTTAAATGAAACATTTCAAGTGGCAGATTGGACCCTCATTTCTTTAAGTGGCTATCCCAGAGATCACTGGGATATAGAGACAGTTTCTTCCAGTTGGGGGGATCAGTGGATTCTTCTACCAACCAGACCAGTCATGACAAGTATAAGCCATTCCATTTAATACAGAAAATACACCAGACACAGAGGAGGGATACAGTGAGCAAAAGGATTAAAGCCATTTGAGGTGCCAAACAGATTTTTTAAGCTACCTGTTTTGAGTAGGTTAACCACAGCAGGCTAGCCACAGTAGAAAGGAATGAAAACAAAAAGAATTCAAACATTTTTTACTCTCTGATTATTGGTGTATATATATATGGATATTTTGGCGATGTTACACCGTGATAGAAAAATTATTATACATTTGTTTTTGATTTTTTTTTTTTGATGCTCTAATAAAATTTAATTAAAAAAAAATTCAAACATAGAGGGACCGAGAAATGGGGAACATTCAAGTCCTAATCTCTTGAAAAACAAGTTTTTGAATGCTTCCTGCCACAGCATGGAAGAAGAGAGATTGTGTAAGATTTGCACCCTTGGGGGGGGCACCTTTTACACAAGTACCATTTCACCTAGAAAATTATATTCTAATCGTTCTAATTG
This sequence comes from Pituophis catenifer annectens, assembly GCF_029215685.1. Lineage (NCBI taxonomy): Eukaryota > Metazoa > Chordata > Lepidosauria > Squamata > Colubridae > Pituophis > Pituophis catenifer. Next base: position 168,726,629 of record NW_027256883.1, on the reverse strand, counting down.
GTAGCACCATTCCTTTAATATTTCTGTTTATAAGTTCTCATACATGCTGAAAAGCACATTAATTTTTTCCCCACTTACTCAACAACAACATCTACTAGAAAATTAAATTACAGGTTTCTAAAACTGTATGTTGAAATCACAGAGCTTAAATTGCTAGATTTGACTGTATTGCTGTGATACTGTAGATTTGCCCCAATATTTGAACCAGTTAAAAGAAAACAGAAATGGAACCAGAATGCTTTCTTGTGATGTATAATTACTTCTCAAGTTCTTTTCTGCATATATTTTATGTGGACATTTATAAAACAAAAACAGAACAGTATAATTCTACAGTTTATGAGACATGTTTCCATTTCTGTAGCCTTTATTGTATTGTGAACCATCAAGACTAATGTTTGTTATTAGGATCAATTTTCTAGCTCAATATTATTATCATCAGCTGTAAACTAGAAGCTTTTAATGGTTAGGCATGTCCAGCATTAGATGCTTCCTGCATAACATTAGAGAAACAATACTGACAAAACAAAGATATTTTTGTTGCCTTTTTAAAAATACTTTGAATGTTCTCAATGGCTCAAGTCAACCTCACCTCTTGATGAGAGATCAGACCTGTCATTATAAAACTGAGATCCTAGTTTCCCAGCTTCTAATTGACAAGTGAGGAGACAGTGTTAATTAGCTTAGGCTCCACAGTCCACAATCAAAGCTATAATTAAGATGGGAAATCTCAGAGTAATTTCCCTGCATTTTGAAAGTTAGTAGCTGAATGAACACAAGGGTAGGGAGGTTGTTTCTTTCCCCAAATAAAGTTTTCAATTCAACATACTTGCACATGGATAGAGTTGGCCCCTCTGGCTCCACAATCCCTATGGTTGCAACCTTCCACAATCTATTACTTTTACTGAGAAATTACTACTCTGAACGTTTCTCTCAGGAGGAAGCAAGTAGAGCCTCTTCTCATTCGGTTTCATGTCTTTCTATAGCTATCCGCTTAAACAGGGTGTGTGTGAGTCAGAATTCCCTGACAGAATGAGACTTCTGATTTCAGAAGAATGTAACAGAATAACAGATTTGGAAGAGACCTTGGAGGTATTCAAGTCCAACCCCCTGCTCAGGCAGGAAAGCCTATACAATTTCAGACAAATGGTTATCCAATCTCTTCTTAAAAACTTCCAGTATTGGAACAGCCACAACTTCTGGAGGCAAGACATTCCACTGATTAATTGTTCTAATTGCCAGAAAATTTCTCCTTAGTTCTAGATTGCTTCTCTCCTTGATTAGTTTCCATCCATTGAGTTTCCATCCAAACACTGAGTGTGGTTAGTCAGCCAGTTACAAATTCATCTTTGGTAATGCTGTCTAACCCATATTTTTCTACCTTAACAAGTAGTAGGTTGTGGTCAACTTTATCAAATGACTTACTAAAGTCCAAGTAAATTATATCCACAGCATTTTGCTGTCCATTAATTTTGTCACTTTGTCAAAGAATGCAATAAGATAGCATGATCTGATTTTGACAAATCCATGTTGGCTTCTGCTTATGATTTTGTTTACCTCTAGGTGTTTGCAGATTTGTTGCTTAATTATCTTTTCTAGAATCTTTCCATTCTAGAACATGGACAGCTGAACTGATGTCAGCTGATAGGTCTATAGCTTCCTGGATCCATTTTTTCCTTGTTTGTAGATGGGAACTACATCAGCCCTTTTCCAGTCATCTGGTAGTTCCCCGGTGCTTCAGGATCTTTGAAAGATTTGGTTCAGTGGTTCTGAGATCTCATCTGCCAACTCCTTCAGAACCTTGAGGTATAATCCATCTGATCCTGTTGATTTGAACTGGTCTAGGGTGGATAGATGTTCTTTCAAGGTCTCACCTCCTATATTTTGCTCACTGTCATACCACCCATCAGTAAACTGCTTGTAAATTGAGGCAGAATATGTTTGCGCAGTATGAACCAAGACAGGAAGCAAAGAACAGAGTCAAAAGGGAGCTTCCTCCTCCCCTGTTAAAAGCTCATATGAGCAAGTTATCTTCCTGCTCTTGATTAATAGCTTAGAGTTTGAGTTCTCAAGGCTTTGATAGCCTCTGGCCTCGATCTAGATTGATGCAACTAGTTTTGATTCATTAACTCCTAGCTTAGAATGTTTCCTCCCCTTTCATCAAGTACTCAAAATGTGTGTGTATAAAAGAGAACAGAGCACAGATATATAGTTTCTAAAAAGATTTTTAAAATATCTGAAACTAATATGAAAATGAGACAAATTGAACTTTAAGCCTAGAAAAAAATGAGTAACTAAGAGAAGAAAAAAATGAGATTTTCTAACTTTGTATTGCTTGGATAGTACTGAAGTAATAGATAAGCAAGCATTCAGGAGCGTAATGAAAAGATTTAGCGTAGTTTACTTGCTTGCTTAATTGCTTGATTTACTAGATTTAAAAGCCATGTAACTCTAGAATGACTCTAGGTAGTGCATATTTAAAATAGATTTGTGTTTTTTTACTGTTATTCCAAGTGTCCAGGCAGATCAAATATCAACCTGTCACTCTCAGGGCCTTACGAACATCTATCCCAACCTGTCACTCAGGGCCTCACAAACACCTTATCCCAAGGGCTGGGAGAACAGCCACGTTTTTAACAACTTGTGGAACCAAATCGAGATAGGTACTAAATGAACCTCTGGAGATTTTTTTTTAAATAGCATATATGAATTAACTTTTTAGCAATTTTAATTATGGTGGACCAGAATTATTATTTCCATACTTGGAAATGGTTAGGCTGAGAGGGTAAATTGCTCAAACACATTCAATGAATATATAATTGAGCGGCAATCTGAACCAAGGATTGTTCAGTTTTTAATTCTTCTTAATCACAACATCTGTTTTACCCAAAGTTACAAATAGCTATTTAAAACACCAACTGTTCAAATCTTCTTAGTTGTAAGATAAATAAGTAGAAGTTTTTATATACACCATTCTCCTAAGAATAAAGGCAAGCAGTTAAATAGAAAGGAAGCAAGGAACTAGTGGGTGTTTTAAGGATGCAAATCTAACAGTTCTGAAAGGCACAAAAATGAAAAAAACAGTGGATGACACTGTGAATTTTTTTTTTTAATTTGATTTATATGCCACCCTTCTCCGGAGACTCAGGGCAGCTTACAATGCGTTAAGCAATAGCCTTCATACTTTTGTATATTTTATACAAAGTCAGCTTATTGCCCCCACAAACTGGGTCCTCAATTTACCTACCTTAGAAACGATGGAAGGCTGAGTCAACCTTGAGCCTGGTGAGATTCGAACTTACAGTAATTGCAGACAGCTGGTGTTAATCACAATGCTATCAGTCTGCTGAGCCACCAGGCCCGTTCATAGAAGGGTCTTTGAATTCATGGAAGTCCTTTGTAATTTACTGTATTGAAGATAACCTGCAAAATAATTTGGGAACAAATCTGTGGTAATATGACTCAGGGATCCCCAACCCCCTGGCCACAGCCCAATATTGGATCTTGAGCTTTTTGGAACAGGGCCATGGAAGTGTTGGGTGTGCATGTACGTGTGCAACCCCATCTATGCTAGCAGTGGGCAAGCACAGGCATGGGTGCTCCATTTGTGCCAGCAGCAGAAGTTGTGCATGTGTATACTCTTGCCCGCTGCTCACGCAGAACCATCCCCCACTCCTGGCCAGTCACAAAGTCAGAAAGGTTGGGAAACTCTGATATCACAAATATATTGTGTCAGGGGTGGGCTCAAAAATTTTAGCAAGGGGTTCTCTGCCTGGTTGCTGGGTGGGTATGGCCATGGTGGGCGTGGCCTAGTCGGCCTCCTGCACCATGGCGGGGGGGATTTTTGCCCTCCCCAGGCTGCGGAGGCTTTCCTTGAGCCTCTGAAAGGGCAAAAATGGCCTCCCCAGGCTCCAGAGGCACTCCGGAGGCCAGAAACGGGCCCATTTCTGGCCTTCCTGAACTTCTGGTAGGCCAGTTTTTTGCCCTCCCCGAGCCTCTGCCCATGCCCTGCACTTACCTGCATCCAAAACGGGCTGTGTGGGGAATCCTGGGAGGGGTGGGATGGGCGGGGCCAGCCAGGAGTGGGATTTGGGGGTTCTCCAAACTGCACAGAATCTTAGCTAGATTAGCTCCCAAACCCCTGCGAACCCCCAGCAGCCCACCCCTGTACTGTGTATGCTTATTACAACAATTGTGGAGATATTCTTCTCTGGTTACTCCTCCATTAATATTTCCATCATGCATTCCATTCCTTGGCCTGCTCTTGTTCTGCAGTATTCATTCAGACTGTCTTCCCTGGAGCTCCAGGGTTGCATGAGAATCATCCAGGGATTCTACATGACAATTTACTTTCATGATTATGGTGAAATGATAAGATCTTTGTCCCTTTGGTTTGCTTAAAAGAAAGATGTTTGTGACAAGATATTACAAGAAACATATATTAATGGGTTCTGCTCTCATTTTTCACATTGAGAAGGGTTTCTTGGGTGTCTCAGGTTTGAAAACCACTGCCCTAGGTTACCACAAAGTTACTACTGAAAGGTAGTAAGGGTAGCTGAAATTAACTGTGGAAGCAAAATATATTGGAGTCTGTTAAAAAATAGAAAAATGTATAAGAGACAAACATGTCTTAAAACACAAACGAAATTGTGGTTATTACATTAATGGTTATTAGTTTAAGGGTACTTTTATTTAAAATAATTTTTCCATACAGTTAGAAAACTATGTCCCTGCCTCTTCAAAGACTGAAGTCAATCTCCAAGAAATTGTGATTTTCTTATGAAAGTTCTAGAATACTGAAAACATAAGGGCACTTCCACACCATAACTAAAACAGTTTGAAGGTGATCTGTAAATTGTCTTCACCTCTGGCAATTTCAAATTGCTCAAGGAATAAAAAGCACTGTCTTGTCCTGAGCTCCTATAAATCCTGTAATAACAAGAATCTTCATCCTCATCCCATTAAAGAAAAACGACGAAAAGGATGAAATACTTCATCCCTGCTTATTTTTCTCAACACTATTAAGGAGAAACTGCTAACAAAGAGCCACTGCGATGCAGTGTTTAGAGTGCAGTACTGCAGGCTACTTCTGCTGATCACCGGCTGCCAGCAATTTGGCAGATCAAATCTCACCAGGCTCAAGGTTGACTCAGCCTTCCATCCTTCCGAGGTTGGTAAAATGAGGACCCAGATTGTTGGGAACAACGTGCTGACTCTGTAAACCACTTAGAGAGGGCTGTAAATCACTGTGAAGTAGTATATAAGTCTAAGTGCTATTGGTAACTGCTATTGCTATTTCTTTTACAAGATCCACAGTTCAGAGCAAAAACCTAGTTTCTCAACAATGTCAGTTACACTGAAGCTGAGCTTCTAATAAACTATCTCAACTCTATAATCCCACTGACATGGTGGGAATCAAGAGGTTCAGAGCTGCTTTCAGACGGGCACAGAATTCTTGCTGGAGGAGCCTTTAAACAAATAAATAAGAGCTTATTGAAAAAGGGAAATAGATAAAAATTCAGGATTTTAAGCTTGATGGTGGAGCTGATTCCTCTAGCCACTTCATCTCTCCAAACAGTTGTTGATTTCATGAACAGAAATCTCATTCCAAGAATGTTGTTTGGGTTGAATAAAATAATCTGTTATTGGGGAAATTGAGGTCATAGATGAATAAAATCCAAAAGGAAGCTATGCAGCTGCAGTCCTGACCTTTGAAGTTATGTAGAAACAGACAATTAGCCACTGTTTGCAGCTACCAAACTCAGGAAAGTCTCTACTTGGTGTCTAGAAATGAATTAAATACAGGATATTAGTCAAACGTGCAGCAAATATATGCTAATAGTAAGTTTTCAGATCGTTCACAGAGCAGGGCTATGCACAGCTACTCGGATATAAGCTCCCCTGCATTTAGCAGTCCTTATACAACTGTATCCTTGCACTTGATACCAATATTCTGAACTGGGTCCAGAAATGAGCTGAAAGCAAAGTACAGTACTGAAATGGTCTGATTAGTTCTTCTCTATCAACAAAACCTTTGATCAAATTAGGTTTAACTAAAATTCAAATCCATTTTCAAAAGTAGCCTCATATATAATGCTTTGCAATACCAATATGTAACCCATAATATATTAACTTTGTCTGGATGGGTTTATAGTCAGGACATAATCTATACTGATAAAAAGCACTCTGAATCACCATGACTACAGTACTTGCACTTCTAATGCTGGATCCAAGAGTACCATAAATTGCCTGCAATTTTTCCTTTGGCTCATTCGTTCAAAAGTATTTGTAAATGAATTCAGTAGGATTCATTCCCATATCTGTGATCTTAAAATGACATCCTTCCCGTTGGATATGTTTGCCATGTTCCTCGTACTTTTACAAGTTCGCTTTGGTAATAATATCCTATCTGTAAGGTAAATCCAATTTTCACCATGTATTCACTGAGTTAGACAGATTCATTTGAAAAATGACACAGTACCAGCAGATTGTGGTAGAATTGGCAGAAAGAAATTGGTATGTATACAAGCACAACCCAGTCAGAAAACATGTGCCCTTCATCCATAGTCCGGAAGAATTGAAAGTTAGTTAACATTGTTTCTTTTATTTCTTCTGAAATCTTCCAGATCTGAACTTCTGTTTATTCCGGCCATTTCTTTTTTTCATCCAGCTTGTCTGTCTTGGCATATTCACAATGTTTTGTTTATAAATCATACTTCAAACAGGAACTTAAGTGTAGAAATGATGACATTGTTAGTTGCTCCTAATAAGAAAAAGACCACTCTGGACATCTGCAAATGTTCTCCACTTTCTTTGACAGTAACCCTAGGAGAAGAGAAAATATACAACTAAGGTGCAATCTGTCATGAGATGTGGTAGAACAATACCAAGGCCCCCAAATAATGTGTATTTTAAAACCCTCATATTTTTTGAAAGGAAGGATAGTTGATACACCCAGGCTTATGGTCATGGGTGATTTCAACTTGCCATCCGTTGGTGAAACGTCTGGGATGGCTCGGGAGTTCATGGCTTCCATGACGGCCATGGACCTGACCCAGTTAGCTCATGGCCCCACTCACGGGGGGGGACACACTCTAGACTTGATTTTTGTCTCTGGCCAGTGGTTGAGTGATCTTGTTATAGGGGATATAGATATGGAACCCTTGTCATGGTCAGATCACTCACTCCTTCGTCTGGACCTTCGTACCGCTACACCCCGCCGCAGGGAGGTGGACCCAATTAGATGGGTCCGCCCCAGGCGCCTGATGGATCCTGATAGGTTCCAGACAGAGCTTGGGCCAATTCCTGATGATCTGGCACACGACTCGGCCAAAGACCTAGTAGCTGCCTGGGACCGGGCGGCTGGTGGGGCCTTGGATTGAGTCGTGCCTTTGCGGCCTCTGACCCGGTGTCGATCCCTCGCAGCTCCTTGGTTCACCGAGGAGCTGAGGGAGATGAAACGCCGGAAAAGACGCCTAGAGAGCGGTTGGAGGGCCAGTCGCGCTGAATCTGACCGAACACTGGTAAGGTCGCATATTAAGACCTACCTAGTGGTGATAAAGACGGCAAAGTTTAATTACTTTTCCGCCTCTATTGCGTCATCAGGGAATCGTCCGGCTGCCCTGTTCAGGGTAACCCGCTCCCTGCTCCACCTGGGAGCGGGGAGGATCCCTTGGAAGGCAGGGCGGAGGATTTCGGACAATACCTGCATGACAAAATCGCTCAGATCCGGGGGGACTTGGACTCTGACTGGGTAGATCAGGGCAGGGTGACGAGGAATAGTCTTGAGAATGTTATCTGGGAGGAGTTTGATGCTGTGACTCCCGATGATGTGGACAGGATTTTGGGGAGACTTAGTGCGGCCACATGTTTACTGGACCCGTGTCCCTCCTGGTTGGTACTGGCCTCCCGGGAGGTTACACGAGGCTGGCTCCAGGATGTTATCAACGCTTCATTGAGTGAGGGTTACTTCCCCGCGGCCTTGAAAGAGGCGGTGGTGAGGCCTCTCCTCAAGAAGCCGTCCCTGGATCCAGCAATATTGGCCAACTACCGTCCTGTCTCCAACCTTCGCTTTCTGGCGAATGTTGTTGAGAGTGTGGTCGCGCGACAGTTCCCGCAATTCCTGGAGGAAACATCCTATCTGGATCCGTTCCAGTCTGGTTTCAGGCCTGGGCACAGCACGGAAACGGCATTGGTCGCGTTGGTTGATGATCTCTGGAGGGCTCGGGACAGGGGTTGCTCCTCTGTTCTGGTCCTGTTAGACCTCTCAGCGGCTTTTGATACCATCGACCATGGTATCATGCTGCACCGGTTGGAAGAGTTGGGGATGGGGGGCACCGTGTTACGGTGGTTCTCCTCCTTTCTCTCCGACCGGTCGCAGTTCGTGTTGGCAGGGGGGCAGAGGTCGACTTTGAGGCCTCTTATATGTGGAGTGCCTCAGGGGTCGGTCCTCTTGCCCCTCCTGTTCAACATTTATGTGAAGCCGCTGGGCGAGATCATCCGTGGCTTTGGGATGAGATACCATCAGTACGCTGATGATACTCAGCTGTACAACTCCACCCCAGGCCACCCCAACGATGCCCTTGAAGTGATGTCCCAGTGCCTGGAGGCTGTACGGATCTGGATGGGGAGGAACAGGCTCAGGCTCAACCCTTCCAAGACTGAGTGGCTGTGGTTCCCGGCATCCCGATATGGTCAGTTGACCCCATCACTGACTATTGGGGGCGAGTCTTTGGTCCCCACAGAGAGGGCTCGCAATCTGGGAGTCCTCCTGGATACGCAGCTGTCCTTGGAGGAACATCTGACGGCTATAACCAGGGGGACCTTTTATCAGGTTCGCCTGATCCGCCAGTTGCGGCCCTTTCTTGATCGGGATTCCTTGTGCACAGTCACTCATGCCCTCGTAACCTCTCACCTTGATTACTGCAATGCTCTCTACATGGGGCTCCCCTTGAAGAGCACCCGGAGGCTCCAACTGGTCCAGAATGCAGCAGCGCGGGTAGTGACGGGAGCAGCATGGCGCTCCCATGTAACACCGCTCCTGCGTGAACTGCACTGGCTCCCGGTGGTCTTCCGGGTGCGCTTCAAGGTGTTGGTTATCACCTTTAAAGCGCTCCATGGCATAGGGCCTAGCTATCTTCAAGACCGCCTACTGCCACCGACGACCCGTGCGCTCCCACAGAGAGGGCCTCCTCGGGGTGCCATCAGCCAAACAATGCAGGCTGGTGACCCCCAGGGGGAGGGCCTTCTCTGTGGGGGCACCCACCCTCTGGAATCAGTTGCCCCCTGAGATAAGGAGAATCCATGACCTCAGTGCCTTCCGCCGTGCCCTTAAAACTTTCTTTTTTCAACAAGCCGGGCTGGCTTAATTTCTTTTAAAGGGTTTTTTAATTGTTTTGTTTTGTTTATCGTTTTAATTAATGGGACCAAATCTATATATATTTTTTAAATGTGTTTTAATATTTGTATTTGATGTTTTTATTTGGCTGTTCACCGCCCTGAGTCCTCAGGGAGAAGGGCGGTATACAAATTCAAAAATAAAATAATAAAAATAAATAAATAAGGTCCTGATAGATGACATTGATAAATTAAAAGAACTCAGAATGCACCAATTCTGCAAGCTCCCATTAGCTGTGCAGATAATAAGAAAGAAAATGGTTGGGAAAGACAATGTATGGATTGAAGCATCCATTGATCTGTGTGTGTCTATCTCAGATCTTTTGAAGTCTACATGACTCCTTTGTTAGAAGGGGAAGCTCCATTTATCACCCTACCTTTGCTGAACACCACCTGATAACAGAACATTTGGTCACAGAAGGCTAAATAAGTGTGCCATCTATGAGTTTTATTGCAGGGGATTCACTTCCAAGAAACCTTCAAAACAGTTGGGAACCAAAGAGGTCTATGCCAGCTCTTATACTTTTGAAACATTTAACTATTACTTTTATAGTGTCTGTGAGATTCAACAGTTCCTAATTCTCACAGCATTTCTAAAGGAGTTAGATGACCTGGCTCTCTGAATACAGCCTTTTTAAAAAGTGTGTCATTATCTCTGGGATTTATTGCCATTTTATTTTTTCAATGTTAAATAACATGAAAATACATTTGTTTCTATGCTGCCAAAAGACAATGGCCTTGGACTGTGCAGCTGAAATCTATTACTTATCCCCAGCTGAATGGAATTTTAAAGAGGTTTTGGAGCAGTAGATAAATTTTAATACCGCAGAAAGAGGAGAGTGCTTGATATTTGAAAGACTTAACCGTATTTATAATGAAATCCCCCAAATTTATCTGTGTAATAAGGTTCTATTCTGTCACTTTTTTTTCCCTTCAGTCTTTGTCAAATCCTTGCTTATAACAAAAGAATCTTTTCCTTTGATTTACGGTGAACACAGGTTGCTAATTGGAGAAGACACCCTGAGTTAATAGCTTGCTTAGAACTGAGAAAGTATACAGTATGTTGGACCTGTTAGCGAGTGTTACTCAATCCTGGCAACTTTAATTAAGATACATGGACTTCAATGCATGCTGGCTGGGGATTTCTGGGAATTGAAGACCACACATCTTAAAGCTGTCCAGAATGACAACACTTGCTACCTTATAAACTTTGTCTATTTATTTCCTGCTTTTTGTAGCTTCCTATTTATTATCTGGCCTTTATTACTTCACAAATAACCCAAGACGGAGAATAGACATAATACTTCGTACTGTTCAAAAGTACATCTGACACAAAATTTAATTCAACTTGGAAACCATGAATTATAACACTACATTGATGTAATTCTTAATTTCTCTTTATGATTTTTATTGTGGACTATTATTGATGTTCATGTATTATTTGGATTTTAATAATGTTTGTAGCTTATATTGTACATGCAGTTACTTAAAACTTATCAGTGAAATAATCAAATTTTTCACCTCATTCTATGATGTTTGCAAACTCTGTTTATCAATTTCTTGCTATACGTGACTCCTTTGGCTTCTTTTTTCCTCTTTTTGTTTTTTGTGTCTGTTTTCCTTGTCTTAAAAATGCTTAATGAAGAATATCATAATTAATTAAAGAGGCTGAAACTGAAGGGAAAAACCAAAGCAGGAAGCCCCCTTCTTTCAGTGACCCAAACAACATAAACAGAAAGAGATTAAAACTCCCTTCCGGCTCTATTCTGTTCTGTTCTGTTCTGTTCTGTTCCTGCAGATTTCATTGCCAATTCATCCAAGTACTCTTAAACAGATGAGTTAAATGTGACAAAGGACAATTCAACAGCTGAGATTTCTGCTCCCAGGAGTACACCTTCATCTAAAGCAGAGCTTTGACATTCCAAAGAAAAGAGATGTCTTCAGGGATTAACATTGCTGGTTATACCTACATTAAATAGTGGAAACTAGTTAGCATTTTTTTTTCCTGGCTTCATTTTCCTTTCCTCTGGATGGTCCTCCAAAATAAATTTGCATGCTTTAAAAACTGAGGAAGACTCACCTTCTGAGACAGCCAACAATATTAGAGTTGTTAAATTTATTTGTTTGTTTGTTTGTTTTAGATAATTTATATAGCTGCCTACTTGCTCACAGCGACTCTAGGTGGCTTACAGATATATAGGTCTGTTTATGCTAAATGGTTGCAAACAGTTATTTCTATTAACAACAAGAGGTACGTTTGCAATATATTCATGTCAGTTGAGCTTCTGCTGACAGAAAAATAAGTTAATATTTTGAGAATGAAAGAAATTGAGAATTCAAGTCATGTGCACTAGGAGGTTCAAACAGAACAGAGTACAGGAATTGAAACATGAAAGCAGTTCGTTGGACTCTAATCATGAGGTAAAATAAGTAAGCCCCAGAAAGATAATTATTGTCAATTGGAAAGAATTATTTGAGCTTTCTCAACAAAATAAATATGGCTCAGCTAATGTTCATACGTCTCCTCTCAGGTGCAATTGGATCAAAGAAGACATATTTTGTTTATACATGTACAGATCTTTGTATTTTTAGTTCTTCTGCTTTGGGGGCAGGCTTGGAAATAAGTTTCTAGCAATGCCAGTCACCATCAATGAGTACAGCCACCAGGTGTGAAGTAACATAGAAAAATTGATCTTCTGTCTCCTTTGAGTAGGGTTTACATGGATGGTTGGAGAAATGAAATTGCACCTTCTGTAGAAGGTCAGCACGATAGTAGAAAACCTGGCTTTTAAAAGTTTCATCATAATTATCACAAAGAGATATCACTGAGCGTACATATTAAAATCCCTACACTTTACTTTTATGGGTACTCTCTTGCTTTTCTTTTTTTTTAAAGTACTACTACTGCTTTTTTAAAAAAACAAAAAGTGCTGATCCTACCAGCATTAAGGTTTTTTTATAAGTCATAAGAAGTTCACTCTTCAGTTCTCAAACATCCAGTACTATAAATAATAATTGCCCCCTACAAATACATTTAATTGAGGAGATGTATCTTAGAATATATTGATATACTGTATGTTTATGTTTTTAACTGGGTTTTGTGAGTTAATCTCTTATTAGTTGTAATGTTGTGTTATGTGTCAAGTGAAACATGACAAGTTGGCTAAGTGTTTGAATAGATACGTTACCAGATGGGCAATAAAGCCCATTTAATATTTTTGTAGTCAGAAAAACAGATCATATTTCCACGTTACCAAAGAGAATCAATTTTGTAGCTTGAAATGTGACTACCAAAAGAGATTAAGACAATGTTTTCACAGTTGCTGGCAACTAGCCTCAGGTAGTTACAAAAATAGAGTGTTGCTTTGAGGAAAATTATTCCAGTACTGTATCTTAAATTTCTACATTCAAATACTTTCCTCTATTGCCCCTACTTAACTAATATTATAAATAAAAGGCAATTCCTCACAAGGCAATAATAGTGTAAAACAGGAGTGGGTTCTACTTACCTTTACTACCAGTTTGCAACGGGGCCACACACAAGCGCTTGCTTTGCTCTCGCGCGCGTGCGCTCAGAAGCTTTTGCACATGCACAGAAGCGTTTTCATGATGTCAGGGTCAGTGGGCAGGGCTTCCCGCCGGTTTTACTACCGGTTCTATAGAACCAGTGCGAATCGGGGGCAACCCACCACTGGTGTAAAAATGTTATGCTAACTACTGTTAACTGATAAAATTCATCTTTCACCAACTCTATTCCATGTGTGTCAAATTTGGCATTGTCCAGGATTGTATGTTAATTAGCAGATTAATCAAAAAGGAAAGCTCTTTCCAATTTAATGGATATTGACCTTTTCCTTAGGAATTTCACCAAAGTGGAATCAATTTTAATTAAATTGGATATATTATGGATATGCTGTGGGAGGTTTAAATCTATTGGCATTGACTCTTCAGCACTTAATAATCTATTGACCATAAGGGAACAGTGGGGAGCAGACAGTTAAGACTTTACTCTGTGTCTATCTTTGTCTATTCTTTGTCTGTGACGCTGCTAATCTAAGGTCACTGCCTTCTGCCTTTCTTCCCTGACATATACACATGAAACATATTCTCATTTACTCTTCTCCTAGTATAATGTTATGTTTTGTAGTTATAAAACCACTAATCCTTATTAAGGTTATACTCTTAATCTCAGAAATAATTACATACACATACAGAATCCTTCAACCTCCTACAATTGCAAGAATGTCTTTGTGTTTTGACATAGACCACAGAGTTGTCTTGTATTCAAGAGTAGTACTGTATCTTATCTTGTAATCTCAGGACTCTATCAGTTAAATTGTTGTTTTTAATGTGTTGTGCCCACCAATGGTGTGTGTTTTATCAGTGCCACTCATAAAAGTCAGTGTTTCCTCTGACATTCCCTTAAAATTTGGCAGCGTGGTTGATATTATATTCAATAATGCTATTAGAAGAATAGATGCAATTCAGCCCTCGCACTGTATTATACTTAGAGGTTATTTTCAAGATATGTGGTTCCATTTAGGGAGGTGTCTGTAAGCATGCACAATCTTTTTTGCTGCTTCATGAAATTATTGTAAAGGATTTAGCATAGAATATCTCAAATAATATGGAGCAGAAATACTATGCAGTGAAATGTCAGAAGGGCAAAAGGATTACAGAGAACCCAAGGTCAAGAGTAGTGAACTGGGAGAAATTATTTAAAAGTGATGGGTCTTTAGAGAGACAATTTGCTACAAGCTCCACTCAGGAGAAAGGAGGAATTGATGCAAATGGTAAATTTTGCTGCCAATTTTTACAAATCCATATTATTTTGACTATTGTTATTATTAAATATATACTCCGCTTCTCTTCTTATTTGTGTGGTCATGATGGCTTAGAGCAATAAAAAAACAACATAATGCACCAGTAAAATCAATACAAGGAAAACATTAAAAATACAACAATTGAAAGAGTGCACAGGTGCCCTCTCCTACATACCAGATGTCTAAGCTCTGGCAGAACTGTTGAGCTAAGACAATGGGAAGTTCATAGCAATAAAAGTGATTCCCAGTGGTCAGACTGTAACCCTTTTAGGATTTTTAAGGACAATGCTGAGCATTTTCCATTCAGGAAGAATCAGATTTGTCATATTATTTATAGATGCAGAATATGTTCCTTGCCACAGTTGACCCTGCAAATACAGCTGTGGGGATTGGGGATTGGGGAGTGAAGTAGCATGCCCAAATTGAAAACTGTTATTTTTGGGGCAGCTCCATATCATATAGATTTCACCTCTGTTCTCAAATCCCATTTTCTCTTTACCATACAGTCCATTATCAAAGTTAAGCAATGTTCAAGGACACAGGTTGTTTCCTTGGAGTTAGATGGCAGTAGGCATCTATAGATAGGTGTTATCAGTACACTGATAGTGCCCCACTCTTCCCTGTGTCCTGTCTGAAAACCACAATCCAAATTGAGGTGAATATGCTTGAGGTTGTCTACAAGAATGATAAAAAATGCTGACAGAGATTTTTTGAATTTTCTGGCTAATATTTTTCTAATATCTCAATTGAAGTTTTATATAGAAAGTGTTACTGGTGTATTCTATCTGGAGTGGAGTGGAGTGGAACAGAACGAAATAGAACAGAACAGAACACTTTATTTGGCCATGTGGTTAGAAACACAAGGAATGCAAATATAATATAAATAGAGGTAAAAACCTTCTTTGTTGAGCCCCCATCCTGAAATAGCATTTCAGATGGGCCTTAAAAAGGCCTAACTCCTTGTTCAATCTGTCTTAAAAGTTCCTACGCTTGAGTTGCAGTATTCTAACGATCAAATTAATTGCCTCTTCGTGGTATATTAAGGTATTGATTTAGCTCTGCTGAAACAAACAGAGTGTCTGGAATCCATTGAATTTATCTCTGCATCCTCCATGTTCAAGCTCCAAGACAGCCACTTGTTGGGGAGATGACTTCATAACAGTAGCCTGCCCACTGGTATAGTAAGGAATAGGATCATCTGGTGGGAAAGTAATGCTTTCCATGGCAAAAGACAAGAAAACCTCCCATGGAAACATAGTATCTGGTACTTAGTTGTCCATGCATAGGATTGGTACCCTGATGGGCTTTTAGTCTCTCCCAGTCTCCCTGCTGAAGAAAGGAGAATCCTAACTGTTATAATGGGGGGGGTAGGGGGTTGCTGGAAATACTTATTTTCTGGAAGACCTTCCACAGGGTCACTATTCCAATTGGAAAAATGTCTGTGAGCAGATCAGAGCAGCCTCCATGACTGGGAGCTGAAAGAAAGAGAGCTGATTTAGCAAATCAGTCACAACTGATATTAGGAAGCAATGCCTATTTAGTCCCTATTTGGAATGGCATTATTATTATTATTATTATTATTATTATTATTATTATTACATGTATTTATATGCCGCCATTCTCCCGAAGGACTCAGGGCAGCGAACACAAGTTAAGAAACAAGTACAATAAAATCATAATTTAATCCAAATAATTAATTAGTAATAAATAATAAAGCCCGGAATCAGTCTCAGCCTATTTGTTTGAAAAGCCAAGTCTTCAAGTCCCGATGGAAGGAGCGGAGATCAGGAGCTGTCCGGAGGTCAGTAGGTAATTCATTCCAGAGGGTAGGAGCACCCACAGAGAACGCCCTACCCCTGGGCACAGCAAGGTGACATTGGCTCGCCGTTGGAACCCTGAGGAGAGCGGCCCTATGTGAGTGAACAGGGCCAGTGAATAGTGGAAAGAGAAGAGGGAAAGATAGTTATTCAACCAGGGCCCCACTAGCCAACAGGCAGCAAGTTCTGAAGAACACAAAATACTCCTGTACCTGGCTCTTTCTTCCTTATTTGCTGTATAGCATGTTGCTGTCCCCAGCAGCAGCACTAGCCACTCCTATGTTACAGCATTATGTTGTGAGGGCAAGAGATTTTAAAGACAGAAGAAAAACACATTAATGAGCTGTGTGGATAAGCTCATAATGTTAACTGCCTAGCCATCTTTTGTGTTGTACAGAATGGCTGCTAACATACAAGATTCTCCAGAAAATCATCCAGATTCATTAGACAACTTGGTTAGACCATCTTGATTAATCATCCACTCCTGCTGAGGTTTATAGCAATTAGCAGCCTAAAACTGACCAGAGTTATTACAAAGAACACCTTCATCGCTTTCAGATCATTGGCTCCAGCCAACCAGATGACCAAACCCAGCATGTGGCCTCAGTGGGGCCAGATACCAATTAAGACAAATCAATGGTTGATCATGGCCAGCATGACATTCTAAGTTACATTTGGTTGGTCAACCTCTCTATGGATACTGAAGAATCCTGGTGCTTAGAGGGAGAGCTGCAATTTCGTATCTTTGTTTCCACTTCAATAACTAGGAGAAAACACAAGTTTGAAGCAGCAAATTTCAGCCTCATCTCCTCCCCCCCCCCCACCCCAATTACTTCCAGCTTCATTGTTTCTTCCTGATAGGAAATTCAGGCAGCTTTTGAACAAACTCTTTAAAAACAAGGTTCCACTAACCTATTAAACAGAAAGAGGATGAAAAAATTGCCAAACCTTTTGCAAAGAGAGGGAGGAAAAGAAATCTTGGATTATTTATAACGCCAAATGCTTTAAGGTCTCTTCACTCTGTCTGCAAACTGCCTGCTGCTTAGAGGCCACTCCAATATTTGATCAAGAGTCTGGGCGGGCACCAAGCTTGGCAAATTGCAACTTGCACACACATGGTTTTTAGTACCCAGGAGGATCACACAGTCAAACACTGAAGCTCTGGAAAAAGGAGTCTCTGGGTATAGGTGAGTTGATTTTTCAACCACATACTTTGTAAATTAATAAGAAATTCTTGGTATGCTGCACCAGAAGAATAGTTCTGGTTTCTTGTCATGGACTGGTATAATATTAATCTTGGTGGTCAGCATAGAAATAAAATATGAATTGTATATTGAAAGGGTGCAAATGTTTTAGGTTAAGAGAGACATTTTCACTTTGCTAATAATGGTGAGGTTTGGGGGGGGGCATAATTTGCAAAATTCTTGACAATAAGTAATGACATGAAATAAGCTGCCAATATTGCCAGACCCCCTATTCAGTCTCCTTCCACTGGATGCTCAAATCACTTTGGCTGCATTGTTACTGTAACCATCTGCCTCAGATTATTGGTGCAGATTATCAAACTATAGAGAGGAATTAACATTTAGTAAGTACTGAGTTATAACTAGAAATGATCAGACCATCTCAGGCAAGAAATCAGAATTTCAGTTCAGATCAATTAACTAAAACGTGTTCATTTAATCAGTATGATATAAATCCAATAGCTAATATAATTGGATTGTAGAAGGATATCTATAAGCAGAAGGCAATGCAACTTCCACAAATGTAGGATTGGAAGGAGAACTTGTGCAAGAGAATCCTGCCAGGAGTAATAAAGTAGAGAAGAACCCTTTCTTAATATTGTTTTGAGGATGTGTAGAATTTTTTTTTTTTTTTGAGCCAAGCGAAATGTCACAAAATAGTATGCAAATTTTAAAGTACTTTAATGCTCTTCATCAGGCCAGGTAATAAAAAAAAAAAAAACTGGAGGTGAGAGGGGGAAAATGATTAATGATAAAGCATTTGCATTGACCTGCATTTTTTAACCAAAATGTTGAAGGAGATGTAACTCAAAGAATATGGAATTCAGCAGCAGGATCCTATTGTAAAAGAAAAATAGCTTATGTCACTGAATGAAAGGAGATGATTCCTAAGAATAACTGCCTTCCAATTGCTAGGTACTAATCTCTAAGTAGTAGTTCTCTGATACCTGCACACTCACACGGAAGAGATTCAACAAGAATTCAGGCTGCACCAAAGATAATTTTAGGTACAGCTAATACGGTCAAATCAGAGCAGCTAGACATTTAGGTGTAGCCTAAAGCCAATGCTGGTTGATTATTTCCACCTCCCATCTCATGATGAAATGGCTCGAACATCAATTCACTGGTCACCTCATATGATTACCATGTAGCTTGACCAAGAGTTATGAGGATTCAGAAGCTTGCATATAATTTTAATATTTGAATTGGCATTTAAAAAGGTTCCATAAAAGGGATTTGAGTGTTTTTTCTAATGGCCAACACAGCAACCTTTATACTTCATTTTTTCAATGTGGACAGTAGTGGCACAAGTCCATTTTCCAAGCAAGGAGAGGAATGTCTTGTTTTTTTTGGGCAAAGTGACACTGGAATGGTATGAGAAGTGGCATTTACTGAAAAGCTGTTTGCACATCAAATTTCCCTACAGCATTTAGTCTAAACAACCTATGTAATTCCTCAGATATAGTTGTAAGAGCTTGTTGTACGTGCAAGCAGAGTCTATTCAGAATTAGTAGGAATCAGTGTAAAACAGATGATTAATAGTTACTAAGCCAAATAAAAAGCAGACGTAATATGTCTAAGTAGCATTTTTTTGTGAAATTATATTTCTCTCCAAAGAATATTATTCCTTTGCTTCAAGGCTAGACATCTATTGTAATTGTGAGCATATAGTTGTGAACTCTTTGATGGGCAAATACTGGCAATAAATATAATAATAACTAAATGGACTACAGCTGTATAATTTTTGTGATACTTATTTGGCTAGAGCCTCTGACATTTTAGAGATAGCAGCACAACTTCCTGCTTCCAATTTGTGGGCCTTGTAAAAAGAAGTTCTATGTGTTCTTCTAACTACCACTTCCTAGTCTAATTTTCCATTTTCTTTTTAAAAGATCAAGTGGGGTGTGCCCATTCTTCCTACAGACCTATTGGATCATATAGTGGAGGGACAGGCACTCTGGTGCCTTTAAATAGTTTGGGTGCCACATCAACAATCCCTTGCCTTTTGGTTTTGGTGGCTGGCAGTGCTATATACAAAGCATCCCAAATCTATTTCCTCCTCTCTATGCACAATAGGCATTCTTTGATCACCAAGATACATGCTTCCCAAATGATTAAAAGTCCAGATTAAAGGTCCAAATTATTTGAGCAGCAGATGCAATACTGCCTCCTGTAAGACATCCATTAATTGCCCCTTCCACAGAATTATATCTTCCACATTCTGGGCTCATCTAATCAACCTCCTTTTATTAAAACCAATCAGTTATGAGGGGGCAGAGATTGTAAAGACATATAGGTATGTATGTATGTATGTATGTATGTATGTATGTATGTATGTATTTCTCTTTAGCCAGGTCCTTCCTACGTAAATCAAGATTTTTATGCAGCCCTGGTTCAGTGAAATCACAATCCACTAGTTTTTAGGCTTTTTTCAGGCAGCCAGCAAGCACCCTGCTAAGCAGGGTGCTTGCTGGCTGCCTGAAAAAAGCCTAGAAACCAGTGGATTGTGATTTCACTGAATTAGGGCTGCATAAAAATCTTGGTTTACATAGGAAGAACCTGGCTAAAGAGAAATACACATAAAGCCTACGAAAAGGAAAGAAAACAAATACTGTACCTTTACAGGGAGGATACATGGGATGAGGGTGTGGCTAACTGATGAGGATTTATAAGTCTGAAATAGATCTATCTTAGTCTCCTTAGTCTATATAAACTTCAAGCATTTTGTCCATATTCTTAGGCCTCAAATGCTGGAAAATACTTCATAAAAGTAGATTAGACATTGGACATCTTCGTTTGAACCTGTATGTTCTGTGGCATCCAGGTCACCACTGAGAAGAATAATTTTATCTCTAGAGCACTTTGCAAATGAGCACAGCCAGTGCCTATAGGCTCCAATGTTCATTTGGAGTGATTTATGTTAAATTCTCCTGCATCACATGAAAAAAATTATAGCTGGATGCTACAAGATGAAGTGTTGGCAGTGAAGAAAACCTTTGCTGACTTCTTTTACAACATGCTCCCTCATTCATATTCTGTTGTCTTTGAACTGAATTTTTGCCACCTGTGCTCAAAATGTTTGTTTTGGAATATACTAATTATTCCTCTTGGGAGGATTCTCATCCAAGATTTCCATCTAGAAAAGCTTTTCTAGCCTAACATGAGAGGTTAATAGAAGAGGATTCAACCTCTCATTCTTTAAACAATAGTGAGAAGCTCAAGGGGAAATAGCAATATCTACTTTGTCTACTATACAGGATTCAAACAATTTTTTTTTTAAAAAAGCCATAAATTTCTACTCCTGGCAAGCCACAGAATTATATGTCAACATAAGAACATTAGAAAAATATGGAATCCATTCTGGAAGGCTTTATGGATAACTGCAGCATTACTCAGTTAGGAATATTCTACAGCTTTTTCATACATAAGAATGAAAATCGTTCTTCCTGCAATTACTATAATGTGCATGAAAGGAAACTTGTTGGCTGGGATGGTCATTCACATTATACATGCTTTGTTTCTACTTTGTCACAAGGACTTTTTTTTACATAAATTGCAGGACCGATGCCCCCCTGCCCCAGTTAGTGTATTAAATCATAGATACTGTGCATTCAGAAAGTATTCAGACCCCTTGACTTTTGTCAATTTTGTTATGCTGCAGCCTGATTCTATAGTTGTTGAAATTCATTTTTTCCCTTCATTAATCTACACTCAGCGCTCCATAATAGCAAAGTGAAAACAGAATTTTAGGAATGTCTTTAGAAAAGTCCAACCACTCATTTTATTTTACATATGTACTTAGAGTACTGTTCAGTTTCTGCTGTTAGTGGGTCTACTGTTACTATGTTATTGCACTATAGTTGGGAGTACATTTTGGATGGTTCTTTGGAGAACAGGGCATTTATCATCTTGGTCTATATTTCCCTGGGGTCCAGTATATCTTTAGCTTGTAGCTGTGTTGTGAGTCTTTGTTTAGCTTCTAGGGCTTCTGAAAGAATCAGGCCCTTGTATTTTTTCAGTAGCTGAGCCTTATCCTTAATTTCTACACCCTTCTGTAGTTTCACAGCTGACTAATTTCTCTTTGAGTTGCCTTGATTTTAGCTACCAACCTTATTTTCCAAGGGGGTGGAGAGCTGTAGTGCTGTTCTCCAGGATTTACATGGCTGTACTATATACCAATTCAATGGTTTGAGTTATGATGATAGTAGGGATTGTCATGAGAGTTCTATTGGCATCTTCTAGCATACTATTTGATGGAACGTCTCCACAGTCTTGATAATTAGTCTTGAGGATTGACTATAGTTAGTTTATCCATGATTTTATGCTTCATATCAACTGCTGTGCTTTGTAGTGGAGGGGATGGCTGTGATGTTCCAATGTCAAGTATTGGCTGCATATCAATTGTTCTTCCTGGTCTCCTTCAATACAGGGTGTAATGTGTAGTTGGTCTACCTCAAACTGTGACAGCAATTTCCTCTTACACTATGTTGATAAATAGGGTAACTAGCTGTATCTCACTGTGGATATAGGTCTTTTGTCTATCCATCGTTCCCTCATACATTTTATATCTCCCTTCTCATTAAGTCTACTGTTATAATAGCAGTAAGATTAACAGTAACAGTAATAGAGTTGGAAGGTACCTTGGAGGTCATCTAGTCCAACCCCCTGCTCATGCAGGAGACCTGAACTAGGGATTCAAACTGCCGAACTGCCGACTTTTCTGATCGACAAGCTCAGTGTTTTAGCCACTGAGCCACCTAGTCAGAGTAATCCATGCCATAGATTCCAGGATTTCTTCTTTTGTCCATGTATGGTTTGTTCCATGGCCCATTTTTCATGAGATTGTCTTGGTTTGTCTTGGTTTCCAACATCTGATACAGATGTTGTTAATCAGATTATGTCCAAATTGGCATAAGTCTCTTAGTTCATGTCATTCTCATATCCAAAGAAGGTAGGTATAGTGTCAGAGAATCTTTGCCCAAAGACCCCTACTGGTAATCCAGTTGGGATTCATCTCAAAGAACAGTATCTAGCTACTATGCTACCCAGCCACTAGATAGTATACACACATTGCCATATGCACACATACACACACACACACACAATGTATGTATATATGTATCTACTGTGTATATGTGAGTGTGTATATATTTACATACATTGTATAAAATATAAGTTGTTTGTTACATGTTGCATATTATATGTGTGTGATGTATGTGTGCGCATATTTATATATGTGCTCAATATACATACAATTTGCTCTGTTTTTCTCTTTTTATATGGGCAAGAATGCAGAAAGATTTACCATAAACTCTCTTGCTCAAATATCAATGACATTCCAGAAAGACTGCCCAGCCAAATAAAAGTATTATAATAAGGGACTGTGTTCAATTAACCTTTGATGCCTACATCTACTCTAGACAATGTGCTGTGCTAAATATGTCTATCCACTGAAGCAGCTCCCGCCCTACCACAATAACATATTGGTATTTGTTCTCAGTTCCCCAAACACTGAGAAGTTCCAAGGACACTGTGTAACAGGGTCAGGCTTCCTTTGCAAGAAGAGATCATTGGAAATTTATGATACTTGTAATAGTTGAATTTGTTTTCCACATGTTGAAAATAGTGGAAGCAAACAGCACAGCACTTTTTACAATGCAAAAGTCCCTATATTCGTGGATATACAGTGGAAGATCCCCCAAAACCTCAACTCAGTTTATGGAGCGACCACAGTGTCTTCTTCATTCTCAATCTCAAAATTCTCTTTAAATCCTTTTTTCAGTTTCTGAGATGAAATGTTCTGCCAACAACTTTCTTTGTCATGGTGCCCAGTGGTAGGAATGGACTTCCCTGGAACTGGCACCTGCATTGTTTTCCTCTGATGATGGCAAAATTATTTCTGTTTTCTTGAGAATTTCACGTATAATTTCAATCTTGCTATGTTTTCTATTGTATTTATTATTTTCTGGTCTTTCATATAATTCAATTTCAGTGTTCATATTTTCATTCTTTTATTCATCTTATAGATTTCTCTGAAACTACAGTTGAAAGATGGAATAAATATATATATATACAATAAATAGAGATTGGAATGTATAAATAATAAATAAGGAATGCATTGCTACTGATCATTAAGGTAAATCACCGAGCTGTTAACTTTTTTTTAAAGAAGGATATTGATAGGATGGCAAGAAGTTGCCAACTTTTATAATGATGCTGTCAATCTGAACCTAAAGAAAAAAATTACAATGTATCATCTAAAATAGATAACCATCCTAGTCAAATGTAAGGTTAACCAGAATGCAGATCTTGTCATCTTTGTTGTTACATCTCAGGAAATGAAGTTTGGCATCAGTTAATAATTCTTATTTTTGTATACTGTTTTGCACAATAGTGATTAGATGAAGACATAGTTTCTTATTCAAATGAGGAAGTTTCCTTTGAAATAAAATATAATGGGGAAATAATCCAATAATATAATGTGGAACTCCTAGAATTTCTGGTATGATGGGATAATAATTTCCATCAACCCCCAACCAGTACACCAATGATAAGGGAGGCTGAGAGTTAACACAGATCTCCTATCTTTAGTCAACTCAAATGACAGTTTTACAAGCTTTCAAGCATAAGTAATTGCCCAACATGACTTTTTACTCTAGATGCCAGGGAGTTCCTCAAGCTAATAAGTAGAGAAAGTAGTTTCTCTACTTATTAGTACAAAGGAG
Organism: Pituophis catenifer annectens; assembly: GCF_029215685.1. NCBI lineage: Eukaryota > Metazoa > Chordata > Lepidosauria > Squamata > Colubridae > Pituophis > Pituophis catenifer. The sequence goes on along the minus strand of NW_027256883.1, from coordinate 168,702,627 downwards.
CTGAAATATACTTTAGTTCTACTGACCAGAATTAGGGAGATGATGGAAGTCTATGTTTCCTCATTTCATTCCTTAAATGCTATTTTTTTTCTCACTTGCACATTATTCTTAAAACAATGTTGATCTTTTCAAATATCCTTGCTATTTTAAGAAGTCTTTTTGTTGATGTATACTGGTCCATTAGCTGCTAACTGGCTAATTTAAATTCAATCAGCATATCAAAGATTTATTAATCAGATTTTCCAAGGTGATATTCTACAAATGTGTGGATTGTCAACTCGCATAAATCAAATTGGCAGGGATGACATGAGCTGCAATCCAGTTCAAATGAGTGGCATTACCTTGAAGAACATTGATATAACTGGTAACATAAGTAACATGAAACTAATTGTGTTCCTTAAAGTGCTCACTTGGTGAGGTTGCCAAGGCATCTTGAAGACATTTAAGGTAACATGCAACATTTTTCAGCGTGAAGACTTTTTTGAGTGGTACAATGAGGTTGCAATAAAAAAAAATAGAAGGAAGACAAACCTGGATGATTGTAATTTTTTTTATTGAATTTCATTTTATTTTAAACACAATTGAAATCATTACAACGTGTCTGCTTAACAAAGTTCCTTTTTGTTACACTAAAAATTACAATGCTTGAAAGAAGTATTGACCTGTACTCCAAATCCCAAGAACCTCATGTTATGCACCCCTCTTTTATTGGTATTCCTATCAATATGAAACAGAAGCTCAATCCTTATTGTTTATAGCATCCTATACTGCAATATCCCAAATAGGACCATACATTTGGAATTTATTCTTATAATATGACATGTGATCTGAAAATGGAGGACACAGACATCAATTTGTGGTCAAACATATCTTCATTGCTCTCCCTGACTTCTGTAGATATAGTAGATCAATTAAGATGGTCCATCTCAGGTGTCTGAGAGATCCAAATTAGCTTTTCATTATAGTTCCACCTTGCACCTGGTTGCCAGATTAAAAAAGGTGGCCGAGGTGTTGGGTGTAATTGCTCCTGAGAGGTTTTCCATCAGTTGCATATTCAAGAAGCATCTTTGTTTCCAAGGAACTCCAGGAAATTATGTGAGTGAAGAGATGTGCAGTGTAACAATGGTGAAATAAAGGACAAGTCCTACTTGCTCTTTCAATACCTCCTCTGCTGTGAAGAAAAGAATGATGAAGCCTGCTTAGTTCTCTTACTCTTAGTTCACTTGCTCCATCCGTGGATTTTCATTCAGTGGTTGTATTCAGGATAGTTCACTCCCTACTACAGAAGGCTGGTGAGTTCAGCATCTTAACAGGCTGTTTTATTGGTCTGCTACATTCTACACTGATAAAATCATAGATATTGTTAGATCAGGCGCAGGCGGAATCTGACCATATACAACCTCCATTTCTCTCTTGCTGGGTCGAACGGGTTCAGCGAAGCGATCAGTGCTTGCGGGGTTGCCATTCTGTAGGATGCCGCAGTTGGGTGACTTCAGCTCGGTTAAGGCGATTGTGCCACGCGGTCTTGCTCAGGTTCTCTTCTCTAGTCCTTCGTCGCCAGTGTTAGATCAGGCGCAGGGAAAGAAGACGTGACCAGCTCGATACATTTAGTAACTTTATTGCAACAGTAACAAGACTGGCGCTGCGCTGCCGGAGCTCTCCTTATATTCGCTCCGGCAGACGCACCGCCCCTAAGACAGCTATTCAAACTTCCTGCCCGAGGTTTGCAGCCAATCCGGACGGATGTCCTTATAAGGACATAACAGATATGTCTATGGAGAGGCAGAAAATAAAGAAGATAAGCAATATGAGGAACGTTCTTAGATCAAAATTCTTTTCTCTAAGAATTGGATAGACTACAACACAATGCTCTGTTTCTATCATACCCAGTGTGTCTGTGTGCATGCATGTAAAACCAAGATACTGAGAAAATGATTTTAGTCTACTCTTCTGGGAAGGAACATTTTTAAAATACAGTCCTAACATACAAATTGAAAATGGTATTCCCAGAGGTCATCTCCTACATCTACAAAGAAGGGAATTATATACTTCTCAAAGTTGGTTTTGACTGGAACAACAATCTTTGACTCAGATTAGTAAGTATTAAAAGCATATATGTTTAACTCATAAGTGATCTCAGTCCCTTTTATACACATTAGTAGCTGCTAATTAGCAAGGAGCTGTGGTGGTACAGTGGTTAGAATGCAGTATTGCAGGCTAACTCTGCTTACTGCCAGGAGTTCAATCCTGACCAGTTTAAGATTGACTCAGTCTTCCATCTTCCTGAGTTTGGTAAAATGAGGAGCCAGATTGTTGGCGGCAATATGCTGACTCTGTAAACCACTTAGAAAGTGCAGTACAATACTATGACGCAGTATATAAGTCTAAGTGCTATTGCTATTGTGGCTTTGTTTTCCTGAGTTAATATTTTTGATGGTTGTTTTTTTCTCTCTTTTTCTTACTGTACTCTATAGGTTAAACCAAAGTTTGCGGCACAATGCACTGGGCTTCTGTTTTGATCCTAGTTGGCTTCTGTGGAATATCCTTGAGCCAATATGATGATCAGTACGAGGACATATTCTGGTTACAGCAATATTTACGCAGCCAATCTTCCTACAGCTATTCACCATATTATGAAGATGAGATTCCCCCATATTCTTCTTACTCTTCTGAGCCAGTTGGATCCTATGTCGGAGAGCCTGTCCCTGAACCACCTGTTTCTAGGGAGTGCCCCCAAGAATGTGAATGCCCCCCTCATTTCTCTTCTGCCTTGTATTGTGATACTCGCAATCTTAAGTATCTTCCATTTGTGCCTTCTCGGATGAAATATGCCTACTTTCAGAATAACCAAATTGTGGCGATCCAAGAGGGAGCTTTTGACAATGCAACCAACCTCGAGTGGTTAGCACTGCATGGCAATCAAATAACCAATGATAAATTAGGCAAGAGGGTCTTTGCCAAGCTGAAGAATCTAGAAAGGCTGTACCTTGACCATAACAACCTGACTAAAATGCCTCACCCCTTGCCACAATCACTGAGAGAGATTCACCTGGCTTATAATCAGATCTCCAAGATCCCATCCAATGCCCTTGAAGGCTTAGACAACCTCACTGCCTTGTATCTCAGCCACAACCATATCCAAGAAATGGGATCAAATCTCAAGTGGTTAAACTCTCTGATCCTTGCAGATTTGAGCTACAACCAGCTCACAAAAGTCCCCGGTGGGCTTCCAAGTTCCTTAGAACAACTTTATTTGGAGCACAATCACATAAATGCAGTCCCTGATGATTACTTCAAGGTCTCGCCTAAATTGCTGTACGTACGAATGTCTCACAACATTCTGACAAATGAAGGCCTCTCCCCAAACGCTTTCAACACAAGCAGCATTCTGGAACTTGACCTCTCTTATAACCAGCTTCAGAAGATCCCACGAGTCAGTACAAGCCTTGAAAATCTTTACCTTCAAGGGAACAAAATAAATGGTGAGCTTTCATGTTCTGAACAGTGAGCTATTATGGGGTGGCATTGAAGCAGGATAGACTGGGTGGATAAGCTGTTTTGAAATGACAATAACTAGGTAAAGGGATATCAGCTGCTTTCTTGGATGCAATGTTCAAAAATCACTGTACAATTATCCCATCTCTGCCTCCTTAATGGCTTTTTCCTTGATAAAATCAACGATGGAAGAAGTACTAGGAAAACATGGGAGATTTACAAATAAAAGAGAGGCTGGAGGTTACTAGCAGAGGTGCAATCTAATTTTGACATGAGATAAGGCTTGCTATCTGAACAATTGAAATACATCTCGGTTGTTCCTTGTTAAGGCAATGAATAGAGAAGAAAAGTTACTCCCAAACTTCCAGCTGGGAAAAAGTGGTGCCTGAAGCCCAATGCTTTGTTCCTGAGAACTTACAGGATTTTCACAAAGCAGCCTGAAAAGCAGACAGAGAGAGAGAGGAGGGGGTTGGCCAGGGGTGAAATGCTCCCGGTTCGGACCGAATCGCCGATCTGGTAGTGATGGCGGCAGGTGGTTCCGAGAACCGGTAGCAAAAATCCCTGTGCCCCCCCCCCCATGCCCAGCTGAACCGCACAATCATCAGAGGCTTTTTTTTTTTTAACTTTTAAAAGCATTTTTTCTACAACTTCTTCCGACGAAAAAATGCTTTTAAAAGTAAAAAAAAAAGCCTCTGATGATCGCGCGGTTCAGCTGGGATCATCAGAGGCTTTTCAAAGCATTTTTTTCTGCAACCTCTTGGCCGAAGAGGTGGTTAAAAAAATGCTTTGAAAAGTCTCTGACGATCCCAGCTGAGTTGCCTGATCGGCAGAGAGCTTTTCAAAGCATTAGAAAAAATGCTTTGAAAAGTTAAAAAAAAAAAAAAAGTTGGCGACGCCCACCCAGTCACATTATCCCCCCACCAAGCCACACCCACGGAACTGGTAGTAACAAATTTTACATTTCACCCCTGGGGCTGCTGGTTGTGAACCGCAGAGCGGGCATCCAGCAAAGCTGCTGAAAGTTCCTGAAAACTGACAATCAATATGACTTTCTCCTCAACTGGAAGTTTCTCTTTCCCATATGATAAGGAGGAAGAAAAGGGGCAGTTCTCTCATATTTAATCAGAAAGTACATAAAACAACCTTGAACAGTTTGGGGGTTGGGGGGTGTTTTAAAACAGATTCATAAGGATAAACTTCCCACTCCACACAACTGCTCTTTCTCTCTTTTTCCTTGGGGAGGGGGAAATGTTTTCTCTTTGATTAGTTCCTGTTTTGGTCAAAGCACAAAATGACAGTACAGGAAATTGAAACCAGAAAGCAACAGGTCAGTTCTTTTGATTTTTCAGTTTAGGGAATATTCTATGTTCTCCAAAGTCCACAACAGATAGTTCTCAACTTACAACCATTCATTTTAGTGATTATTCACTGCACTGATGATGTCACCTATTTTAGTAATGGAAAGTCTGCAGGGAAACAACAAAGTTCAGAGATTCATTTATTTGATTACTGGCGTATATTTACGAAGGTTGCAATGTTCTGGGGTTATATGATCACCATTTGCAACATGCCCAGACAGCTTCTGACGAGTGAAGTTAATGAGGAAAGCTGGCTTCGCTTAATTGACTCTGTAATTCATTTAACAACTGTGGCAAAAAAAGGTTGTAAAATCTGATGCAGTCATACGATGGCTCACTTAACAACTGCATCACTTAGCAATGGAAGTGCCAGTCCCAATTATAGTCATAAATCAAGGACTACCTCAACATACAGCCACCATGGAGCTTGATCATTATGTTAATATGTCATAACAGTCATGAGACCAACCTGAATTTATGACTGTTTGCAGCAGTCATTAAGTGAACATAGCAATAGCACTTAGACTTATATACCATTTCATAGTGCTTTACAGCTCTTTCTAACCAGTTTATAGAGTCAGCACATTGCCTCCAACAATCTGGGTCTTCATTTTACAGACCTTGGAAAGACGAAAGGCTGAGTTAATCTTGAGCTGATCAGGATCAAAGTTCTGGCAGTGAGTAGTGAGTTCACCTGCAATACTGCATTCTAACCACTGCACCACCACGGCTCTCTTGCTTTCCTTAACAAACACCAAAGCAAATGCCGAAGTCATTAAATGAGCTAACACTATCATAAAATGCGGTCACATGACAGCAAGATACTGCAAATGGCCATAAATGTGGCCACAGTGCTGAGTGTCCGAAGTTCAGTCACATGACTGCAAAGGTAGCCTGATCATTAGAACTTCAAATCCAAGTCATACATCTCCTTTTTTGGGGTCAGTCATAACTTGTAAGGGTCGCTAAGCGACCGATTGTAAGTCAAGGACTACCTGTATATTTAAACAGGTCCTTCATGAGAAGGAGGATGGCTAAGAACAAAGGAATCAAAGAATGGCAGACTTGCTATGGGCAAGAGGAGCTGTTCTCCATCAGCCAATACCGCTGACACAGGAAAAGATCATTCCTTTAATCACTGCCATCAGAAATTGAAGCACAGCTAGAAAGGAGGATGTGGGGGCAGAGTTTCAAAGTAATACAGACTTTGTAGTTCCTGATACTACTCTAAGGTGTTTGAAGGCAATGCTCATTTTCTTCAGCCATTTGAAAGCCACTACATTTAGAGAAGGATGTGTTACAGGGGTGGATTCAGCTGGTTCAGACCAATTCAGGCTAACCGGATGTTAATTTTAATCTGGTTCACCGAACCAGTAGTTGTAAGGACTAGTGACGCCGCCCACCCCGTCCCTCCCAGGAGTCTTCACGCAGCCTGTTTTGGATGCCAGGTAAGTGCAGGGCCCATGCAGAGGCTCTGGGAGGGCAAAAAACGGGGCTACTGGAAGTTCTGGAAATCCGGAAACGGGCACATTTCCAGCCTCCAGAGGGCCTCCAGAGCATGAGGGAGCCTGTTTTCAGCTTCCTGGAGGTTCAAGGAAAGCCTCCAGAGTCCAGGGAGGGTGAAAATGGGCCTACCAGAAGTACCAGAAGTCCAAAAACGGGCCTGTTTCCGGCCTCCAGAGGCCATTTTCACCTTCCCGGAGGCTCAAGGAAAGCCTCTGGAGTCTGGGGAGGAAGGGCAAAAATGCACACACACACACACACACACACACACACACACACACACACACAGGAAGCCAGGTAGGCCACACCCACCATGGCCACACCCACCCAGCAACCAGGCAGAGAACCAGTTGCTAAAATTTCTGAATCCTACCCTTGCTCTATTAGTGCAGGGGTCCCCAATCCCCGGTCCATGGACTGGCACTGGTCTGCGACATGCCAGAAACCAGTCCACAGAAACAAAGCCCCATCCGTGGGATACAGGCAGCACATGAAACCATGTCCCCTCCAGTCCATGGAAAAACTTCTCTCAATGAAACCAGTCCCTCGTGCCCAAAAGATTGGGGGCCACTGTGTTAGTGTGTAGAAGGCAAGAGATCCAATGATTTTTTTCTATCACAGCCCTCATTTGTGGCTTAATTTTCCCTCAATATTTTCCATCTAGATACATTTTCTAAGTTCAAATTGACAGTTGATATCCAATGGCAGTTTTGCCTTAAGGGGAACTATAGTTTGACTTTTTAGCATTTAATGACATAATCCCATTCATCATGGATACCAGTCAGTAACATACTCAAATTTCAAAAAGAAATTAGTGTAGGTAAAAGAGGTTTTTTTTAAAAGAAAATACTGCCTAGTAGCTAAAAAGGACAACATTCTCTTATGATGGGTGAGTTAAGTAATTCAAAAATGACAGCATAAGTAGAAGCAAGCAGATAAGAAAGAGAGCTAAAAGTTATTCCTAATCTTAAAATGATTAATGTACAATATAAAGTTCATTTTTTTTCACTGATCAATGGAGGCAAACATTAGAAAGATCACATTAATAACACATCAGTTATCTTTCTGACATAGTTTTGAGTGTTCATATATGTTGGTTTAACAGGAACCTCCAGGAATGCAAATGAGATTCACACCAGATTATGAATGTGTTAAGACTGCTACTTTAAGCGTTGGTTTTATATCTACTTGCCTGGGAATAATCCTTACTAAATTCAAATGGGACTTTAAATATGCATGCACAGAGCTCTCTTCCCTATTTTTTAATATTTTAACTCCATTGAAATTCTGATTGCAATGATGTTTTATAGGCTTGATTTTTCTAAAATGTTTGGTTCTGTACAAATGAGATATCTACAACAGGTGAAAAACAATAATTTTGAGTTGAAGAAAATATTTGGTTGTTGCATTCCAAGCTTAGTGACAAATCCACCATAGGCTTTGTGTCTCATGCACCTCTTGAAGAAGAGACAGCAGTCTGGCTTGTTTTAATTATTTCTTTATCTCTAACTGAGGCTAACATAAGGTTATTTACTACTTTGCCTTATAAAGGCATGTCAAGTATAGCTTCATTTACTTGACCTCTGACCCCTGAGAGTTCAACCTCTTTTTTCCACTGCCCAGATCATCTGGACACAGGGAACTATTATTGTTCCCCTGTTACTAATTTTAAGTTCTGTCCCAGTGATTCCAGTACAACCAAAATAGCTACCCCCCACCCCCACCCCCTGCAAAGTAGCTCTATTACTTAGCATTGGATCGCTGGGCAGGAGGGATGTAAGAGAGAAAGAGGAGTTAAAGTCTTCCCTGTTACGAGACCATCTCTGCTCAGTTTGTGTGTATATGTTTGAATGCTTGGGGGGACAGGGAGAAAGAAGAGAAATCAAGTGAGAGAAAATAAAAAATATATTAACAGATTTAGTGTGAGAATGGAAGTCGTAAAAATGTGTATATCTGTGAATGTGAGGTCTGAGTGCACAAGACCATATGTTTTACACATAGTGTATGAGAGTTAATCCTGGCTCTGTCCACTGGAATGCAGCCCAATCACACCACATCATTACCCACTCCTGGTATATTGTTAGGCGGATAAGCCGAAATAAGCCATAAATTCACACAGAAGGTGAGAAAATCTGGAGCTTGAGTTTGCCAAGTCCCGTTTTATCTAAACAAAGGAGATTGTGGCATATTCTTAGTGTAATCAGTTGATAAAGCAAGACTTCAAACTAACTATGGACTGTAGAAATCAGTTTAAATAGGAAATGTAGTTTGTAACAAACTGTATTCAGAAGCATTTCTATCCATCAGGAAGGACAAAAGCCTGAAGCCAATATAAGAATATTCTGATAATATGCAATCATATTTCACAATTACAGATATCCTAGCACAAATCATAGTATAACCACACTGCAATTTTTGCTGGTTTTAGAAAACCACCTTTTAAAAACTCAATGAGATAGTCATTAGGTAAATCATAAACTGATGACATAATTCAGATTCTTCTTCTAAGGACTATAACTTCTAACCAGTGGAACGTCTATCCACAATTTGTGAGAACCTTAGCAAGTAAATTGAAGATGGGGGACATTTTACATCAGAGGTCTGTCTGGACCAGTCCCTGGCAAAGATCCAAAATGTAGCACAAGATGTTGACAAAATCTTAGATGTATCATTAGAATTTACCAAGATCTTTCACTAGATTCCCCCCCTTTTTAAAAAAATTTGGGTGGGCTTGGGAGCTGAGTAGACATTCTGATGCCAATCTCTGGCTAAGCTTTCATTTCCAGAGTGGCATCAGCTCTAAAATAAAGTCCTTTTACCCCAAATCAGTTTGGAGTTATTCCTACATCTTTACTGATTATGAATTTCAGACAAATTAACTGTGCCCTCCTAATTTTTCTTGGTTCTCACTTGTTGCATTTATCTGTGTACATATGTGTAATTTTTATTAAAGAATTTTTTTAAAAGTTGGAAAAATAAGAAAAAATAAAAAAAAATCAAAGAAAGCTAAAAGTGCAAGGAAGGGAAAAACTAAAAGAAAAATAGAAAAGAAAGAAAAAGGATACAAACAGTAGCTTCAATTCATCTTGAAAGCAGTAATTAGTCCTGCTTATTACTTTGCCTCTTAATCTATGGTTACACAACATATCCCTCTTCTTTATGTAGCCTGTCTAATCTTCAATAGTGATGACTTTTGATGTCTGTTTATGTCTTTTCTACAAGCAAAATAATTGATTTAGCCATATTGGCAAGTTCTACCCTCTTTCCAACTATTCCATTATCAGTAGTGTGAATCTTTCCATCTTACAATAATCTTGCTGCAGCTGTACTGTAGAAAACAAAGTTTATGACTTTTTTTCCCCCAATTGTTTTCCATCAATCCCAAAAGAAAAACCTCTGGTCTTAGTTGTATATTAATCTTTAAAATCCTCTGAATCAGTGTGCCTATTGCATTTATCAAGTTTACTCCTGCCAAGGTCTAAAAAAAGTATCATCAAGTCATGGAGAAAGTTTATAAAAGTTACACAAACTTTTCTTCAAATCTCTGACTCTGTGTGACAGATAATTAAATTGTTTCGCCCTCTTTATGGACTCCTTCATTTTTCAAGGAGTTCTGTTGTTAACCTTTGACGTATTTTTAACATTTTTTCATAAGACAGTTGCTGTTTTTCTTCCCCAAAGTAAAAGAGGAAAACAGCAGAACAAGAAGACACAGGAGCAAAATTAGAGTTGCATATAGACCTGATAGTTGCTTGGCTTTTAAGGTAAAGCTGACTTTTATTTCTGACGCAGAATCTTTTTGTTGTTGTTCTTTTGGCCTCTCAAATGAAAATAGTCCATTTTCTTTCACCCGTTTTCATTTCAACTCATCTGCAGAGTTCAAACTGTAATCTCAGCTAAGGCTCTGAATTGAAAATTTGAAGGCTAGAGACAAAAAAATAGTTATTGCAGAAGAATGAAGGCATTTTGAAAACAGCGTATACAGTGTTTGTCCTGTTGCAAACATTGTAGTAGGATACTATATTAGATTCGGGCAAACAGGCTTTGGGCCAGAACCGTTTGGCCCAAGGCCTGTAATACTGCAAAAATACAGCAGTGTGTAGCAAATCAGGTTCCAAAAGCTCTCGGCTCTCTTTAAAAGAAAATGCCTGCTTCCCATTTCAGGCCTTTTCCCAACTCCTGTATATCATTGGGTGCAGCACGAGGCTTAACAGATGGCGTGAGTTACTATTCTACTTTCTCTGGTAGTCCTGTAGAAACATGCAGAGTTCTGCACATACACTGACGAGTTCTAAAATAACAGCAATTTGATAAAATAGAATGGAGGACTTGTGCCGGTGGTGTTTTTACACACCCCGTTACAGTTTACTATGGAAGCAAAAAAAAAAAAATTGCTCTACTTCAATATGTCATTATATAGCAAATTGAAGTTATGTTAGACTCCCTAATGTTCCCACTCCTGATGATTACTGCTCCTCCTTACATTTTACCTTTTAAAAATAGTTCTAAATATTGCTGCTTAAAATGCAGCTAATGGTTTTTCTTTTAGAAACTGTTCAGCCATCATGTAGCCAATGTAGTTTGACTACCGAGTGACATTTAAAGGGCAAGTGAAGTTTCCAGTCCATGGCATTGGTTTATCTTCACTCAAACCATAATGAGGCCAAGTCTGATTTGACTATTTGTAGAAAGTGAAAGACTAAAGATCTGTAAAGCATAGGGGTAGTCCTCGACTTCATTTAGTGACCGTTCAGAGTTACAACAGCACTGAAAAAAAGTGACTTTTGATGATTTTTCACAGTTAGAACTTTGCAGCATCCCCATGGTCAGGTGACCAAAATTCAGGTCCACGGCAACCGGTTCATATTTATGACGGTTGCTGGTCATGTGACCATTTTTTTGTGGCCTTCTGACAAGAAAAGTCAATGGGGAAGCTAGATTCACTGAACAACTGGGTTACCAACTTAACAACTGCAGTGATTCACTTAACAACTGTGGCAAGAAATGTCGCAAAACTCATTTAACAAATGTCTCACTTTGCAACAGAAATTTTGCTCAGTTGTGGTCGTAAATGGAGGACTACTTGTATTTCATTCTTCCTCATCATTACCATCAACAATCATTTTTTTTTACCTAAGTCAAATTTGAATGTAAAAAGAGTGTAGCAGAATTGACCTACAGACTGACTGATTTCTGTACAACACTGCAGAATTGGGGATTACAGAATAACAAAATAGTAGAGTTGGAAGGGACCTTGGAGGTAATCTAGACCAAGCCCCTGCTCAAACAGAAGACCCTATATCATGTCAGACAAATGGCTATCCAATCTCTTCTTAAAAACCTCTAGTGATGGAGCATCCACAACTTCTGAAGGCAAGCTGTAATTAATTGTTCTGGAAATTTCTCCTTAGTTCTAGGTTGGATCTCTCTTTGATAAGTTTCCATCCATTGCTTCTTCAAATGCTTTGGAGAATAGATTGGTTCTCTCTCTCTTTTTGGAAGCCCCTTAGATATTGGAAGTCCCCTTAGATATTGGAAGTCTACTCTTAGTCCTTTTCTTCATCAGACTAGACATACAGGTAGTCCTTCACTTACAAACAACAGTTCATTTAGTGACTTTGAAGTTACAACGGCACTGAAAAAAGTGATTTATGACCATTTTGCACACTTATGATCATTGCAGCATCATCATGGTCACATCATCCAAATTCAAATGCTTGGCAACTGACTCATGACGGTTGTAATGTTCCTGTGACAAGTAAAGTCAATGGGAAAACCAGTTTCACTTAACAACCATGTTACTAACTTAACAACTGTAGTGATTCACTTAACAACTGTGGCAAGAAAGATCATAAAATGGGGCAAAACTCACCTCATAACTATCTTGTTTAGCAACAGAAATATGGGGCTTAATTGTGGTCATAAATTGAGGACTACTACCTGTATCCAGTTCCTGTAATCCTGTTCCCACCTTAGGTCCCACCTAATTCTAGTCCCACCTTAAGTATGAAGACAGGGGGGTGACCTTGGGCCAGTCACTCTCTCAGCCTTTAGAAAGAGGCAGTGGCAAATCACTTCTGAAATCTTAGCAAGGTAACTGCAAGGACTTGTCTACCCAATTACCAGCATTCAAGATTGATGAAGAGTAGAATCTGTTTCAAATAACTAGGCCTTGGATTCCCTCTGGCTGCTTAAAAGGAGCAATACAACTTATTTCCTCCAGCATATATCTGTCTATCAATCTACCTTAGAAGCCTTCAGAATTTCACTGTAAAAACCATCACTTAAGAACGGCAGAGAAGAAAACAGGACTGGTTCTTAGATAAAGAGCTTCTGAGTTACTTTTATTCTTCAAGGCCTCTGTGATCTTTGGGCAACACAATACATATATCTCCCAATTACCTATGACGTTTTTAATTCAGTAGTCGTCAACATTAATAGTACAGATAGATTAAATCCACAAAGAGATTCCTGCCCAAATAATTTAAAAACTAAACTCCAATCCAAAAGAAAATAGAAGAGATAGTGAATAAGAAAATAATAAATTATTTAAAACTCTGAAGTTTTTTTTTTCACGGAAGTAGTCTAATAAAACACTGCTCCCATAATATATCATTTGAAGTTTCTCAATAAATTATTTATTTCTCCCCAGAACCCAAGCTAATCTCTACATACAAAATAGCTTTTCAGTTGACAGCTCCAAAGCCTGAATGATGCCTATTTCAATTTACAGGTCTTAAAGTAAAGCTTGCTGGTTTTCTTTTTTCCCCTTGGTTTATTTAAATGCAGTTTTAAACTGCTTCTGACCCATTGTGGTGATACTTTCTTTCAACTTTGGTTTTAAATGGATTTTTTGTCATTTTAATATTATTTTCTTAGTTATGTTTCATTAGCCTTTTTGAGTGCTTCTTAGAACACAACCTATTACTAGTTTGACAAGTGATAAAAAAAAAAGATCTTGGAATAATATCAGTGTTTTTTTTAATCTTGGCAACTTTAAGATATCTGGACTTCAACTCCCTATATTCCATAGCTAGTCTATACTGTGGCCATGAAAACATGGCTAAATCCAGGTGGTCACTAGGAGTCAATTTGATTCAAAGGAGATTTTGACTTTTATATAATATGAAATTGAATGTAATAACCTAATGATCCTTTTTAACTCGTTTGATTCTATGTTCATGATAAAAGCCTCCAATTAAATGTAACAATGATGCTTATATATATATTACATACATATTTCATGAAATATGTCCTGCTTTAATCACCTATGAATAAGAATTGCTTTGAATAGGTACTTTGATATCATTAAAGGAAAATGGCACGGGTGGGCTTTCATGATGAAAATAGTTGTGGAAGAAAATTATCCTAGTTTCAATTTTTTTGGATTTATAACAGCATATTATACAATTCAAGTATTTTTTCTATGATTTATATGGAAATGTTTTAAATATTAATCTCCTAGTAGCCCCAACTTTGCAGCTAGAAATGCACTGCTTAGCCCAATAAAATCTGGATCAGAAATGCTATTATTACATAAAAAATTGAGCTACCATATTTGGGCTGAAAATCTCAACCTCTAGATGGCAGCAAAGATATACACTGGCTTCTTTTCTGCCATCTGATGGTCATCCAGATGTGTGCAGCCTAGATTATGTATCAATAGTTAAAGGCCAAGCGTAGCTTGTTGCTTCTTCAATCTCTACCCAATAGGGAGACTAGTAGCCTTACCTTACACCACAGTCCATAATACCATTGTTGCCTTGCAGACCTACTAGACCTCAAGGTCTAAAATACCCAAGAGAATGTCCAAAATCCATACTGACTTACGGAGTTTTGGGGCTTAATCCAACAGTTCTGGAAGGCATTAGGAGAGGAATGCTGATTTATGTCTTTAGAGTAACTGAAGCTCCCTTTGAACTAGCTAATCCCTGAAGTTACATAAGATATCCGAGCTAATGAGATTTGCCTCTGTTGATAAGAATGTGACACATAATTCTTGAGCTACATAAAAGAAAAGTGTAAATGAGACATAATTCTTTCTTTTCGTTCCCAGAATTCACCATCAAGAGTTTTTGCAGCTTTGTAGACATCATGAATTTTTCCAAGCTACAAGTCTTGAGACTGGATGGGAATGAGATCCGTCGCAATCATATGCCCTCAGATGCCCCACTATGCCTGCGGTGGGCCAATGTCATAGACATTTAACTACTATGCTTGTTTCTTTCCTTAGTCCACCTCCATCATAGGAACAAGGCCAAATACTTCCTGCAATCCTACGGCACAATGAGGATTCTTCCTCACTTTTCTTTTACTGCTTCATTTGACTGAGCTTCTACAGTGGTATAATGTAGGGAGAATTGGTAACCTGAACGCAGAGGTCTTGTTTATAATAGTCAATTCAGTAACGACACAAAGGCCAACCAAATCTTTGCTTACCTCTTTCCCACCTTCTCTCTACCACACTCTCATTTTTTCAGCAATCACTTACCCAGTTTTCATGTCATGCTGTTGGGTGGTGCTCATTCTCTTTGATGAGCAGTACAGAAGTATTATTCTTTACAAGTGTTTCGTGTGTGTAGCATTAGAAATTCAATGCCAGCTAGGATACCTTTGGGATTTAGTTTTCCATGTAGGGGGACTGCAATGAACAAGTACTGTAGCATGTGTGTAGTGGCAGTGAATGAGACTAAATCCAAACAAAACTAAAACAGATTAAAAAGTTGGCCACCCAGCAAGGAACTATTAGAAAGATTAGTTCGGGAAACAGAAAAAAAGCAAAACCAATGGAGAAAACAGTAACAAGTTAGTTGACAGTATAACTCTCCAGGTATTAGTTGCCAACTAAGTAGCATCATTTTGTTTATTCTTCTTTCTTGTCCATTAGTTTTAACATACACAATACAACAACACACATTACCAGTGAGGAATCAAAACTCCAACAAGCTTAGCAACACATAAGAATTGCATATTGAGCTAATCATGATGCTGTACGTCAAATGTCACCATTATATTTCCAACCCCAATAGAAGCTTGTTATTTATAATAGTCATAATTTAGCCCCCAGAAAGACCAAAATATAGTTTTGCACTTAAATAGTTTCAGCAAGACCCTTTGTCACCATCTTTTTTTCATTTTTACTTTGTTCTAATGCTCCTATTTAATCTCTTAATGTTCTGCAATCAGTGCTGTGGTAGCAGAAGGATTTTAAGTAATATTTCCGCCTCAGATTTGGAGACCATTGCACTTTGAGAGATTAAAAGGAGTAACGGAGCCTTCAAACCTAACATTTTCTCACAGTTTGAGGGCAGCCTTACATCAATAGAAAAGCTTCATTCATATCACATCCTGGAGGGGTGGGAAGAAAGAGTATCCTTTTCATTTTCAGGAAAAAAAGAACATTTTACTATGTAAACTTCTGATGGCATTGAGCCCCATTTGTGGCTTCCTACACACTGCATATTATTAACCTTTTCCAGCCACCAGGTTTTTTCCCCCCTTTCTTCTGTTATAGCACAATGCAATTCATTACTCAATGCTTTCATCATGCATATTTCATATTCCTTTCCATGTGCTGCTTGAGTGCATATAAACAATGCTACTGTTTGAAGGCATGTTTCTAGATAATAATAAAATGCAATGAGAACCATAAGCATTAAAACGGTTGGTAAGATTCAGTATCATTCAAGCAAGATATTTAGTCAGCATATAATGAAGAACTGAGGATTTTAGGCTTGTACTACTCTGTATGTTCCCATTTCAGCACAATAATCCAATAAAAGGTGCATCCTAAATCCTTGTTATAATAGCATTGCTTTCTTGGTTCCTGTAAGTCTAATTACATTTGCTGTAATTCGCTTGCTTGACTATAGAACTGCCTGTATTAAATTTCATGCATGCCATAGTACCAGCTACTGCCATAAGAATCTATGGTGCTTTCGTCTATCATCCACTTTCATTTCCATAAAATTCATGGAGGGAAAAACAAGAACAAGGGAAAAATAGGTCTTGGGAGATTCTGAGATGCTCAAAACCTTTTTGTATATGTAAAATGCATGCTGATAATATTTTTAAAATGTAGATGCATGAACTGTAGATACCATTATTGTTCAATAAAATCCTTTTTATAATTGCATGGAATGACTTGAAAACTACCAATTGTTGAGAGGAAGTCTGAAACATCTGATGTTGAGTAATTATCAGGAATTAAATCCACCATGGAAACATTTAATACTGCACCTTTGAAAGGAAGGTGTCTGCATTTAGGGGATCAGATATGTTGATTTAGTGAATGGGTTCAGTAAATTAAATCAAGGTTTTATAAGCCATGATTTGCTAGGTTCACATATTGTAAATGTAAAGAAATGGCTAGGTTCATACAATATGTTAAGACACAAACAGACACAAACACAAAATATCTATTATGTTTGGCTCAGAGATAAGCAACTTTTCTAAGCAGACACCATCATCACACGGTTTTGCATGGCACTTGCAAGCATCAAATGATATAAAAGAAAAATAGCAGCTGGAATGTTGTGAGACCTTATATGAGAACACAGGTACCATTGTGATTACTGGGAGATTTGGGGAATGTTAATTTTTTCCCATATTTTGCTATGCAGTGGACTCTCCATTCAGGTATCATAGATCCCAAAAATGCTTCAGTTCTAATCTGATATATTTCCTTAACAATTTCATTTTTTCCAGTCAGTTGGGAATTAATGATCACCAAGCCTAAGTAAGAGAAATGTTCTCATTTGTAGGAAAGGCTTCCCTCAGTAATATATTCTGGGAAAAGCACTGCTTCTGCTTCTCATGCTTTAGCATTAATATTTGACTGCCAAACTGAATGGTTCAAGGCAGATGGATCTTATAGGGGATCAGTGTAACCATTATAAAACTCTGGTTCAAAAAACCAGTCTTTCCCTTGAAATGTCACCTCTATTGGATTTCCAGGTAAGACTGTCAGATACTGTGCTGCAAAATCTGAACAGCTAAAATTCTAAGTAGCTCTTCCATCTAATGTTGGTTTATTGGTTTGTTGGTTTGTTTTTTAGTTTCTGCAACCCAAATCTGGTAGACCAGTGTTTTTCAATCTCACCAACTAAAATGTTGGCTAGGGGATTCTGGGAGTTGAAGTTCACAAATCTTAAAGTTGATGAAGATGAGAAATACTGTGGTACAGTAGACCCTGCATATGAAATTGTTCAGCAGTAGCAACAGTGATAGAAACAGTGATCTAACTTTGCCCTCTGGTGGCTGAACTATGGAATTTCTTACAACATATACCTATTCTTCCGCCAAATAATGTTTCATCTTTAAATGCTAATGTTTCACCATAATTGCAAACAAGCACAGCTAATTTTGAGATTAGGGGTCTCCATCCTTGGCAACTTTAAGACTTGTGGATTTCAACTTCCAGAATTCTGGGAGTTGAAGTCCACAAGTCTTAAAATTGCCAAGGATGGAGACCCCTGTTTTAGATGATATTTGTGTTGAGTTGATGACAATACTATATTGCCAAAGATGAATATCGTATTTTTCGGAGTATAAGACGCACCTTTTTCCCCCAAAAAAGAGGGTGAAAATCTGGGTGCGTCTTATACTCTGAATGTAGCCCCGCCCAGTTTCTCAAACGGAGGTGTCAGAGGCTGAAAAAAGCATCAGAAACGAAGCTTCAGAAAAGAAGTCCCCAAACAGACCTTCAGAGGCTTTTTTTCTCAAGCTCTGTTTCAGAGGCTTTCAGAGGCAAGAAAAAAGTTTTTTCTCAAATGGAGTTTCAGAAGTTTCAGAGGCAGAAAAAAAAAGCCAAAAAAAAGCAAGGCACAGAACTCACAACCAAGGAACCTGTTGCTAAAATTCACCTCTGGGAACAGCTGATTGGGGGTATTCTGGGAGGCCGATCCACCTGCCAATCAGATTTTTTCTTATTTTCCTCCCCAAAAACTAAGGTGCGTCTTATACTCCGAAAAATACGGTATTTGCTGGGAGGAACTGTCTTATCTACATTGCAGTAAGAATTCCATAGTGTACATGAAATATGCACAAAGAGCAAGGCTATTTCTGGTTTCTAGTTATGATGGTGAGATGTTTTTCTACCAGTAGCAGAATTACAAATTTGAGAGTGAAATTACACATACTGTAGTCCTTGATTTACAATAGTTCATTTAGTGACTGTTTGAAGTTACAATGGCACTGGAAAAAGTGACTTATGACCAGTTTTCACACTTATGACTCTTGCAGCTTCTCCATGGTCACTGGATCAAAATTCAGGTACTTAGCTACTGGTATGTATTTATGATGTTTGCAGTGTCTCGGGCTCATTTAATCACTTTTTGTGACCTTCTGACAAGCCAAATTAATGGGGACTTGCAGTGATTCGCTTAACAACTGTGGTAGGAAAGGTCGTAAAATGAGTCAAAACTCATTTAACAAACAAAAGCAATAGAAATTTTGGACTCACCTGTGATCGTAAATCAGGGACTACTTACTGACTACAGTAAGTCAGGGACTTACTGTCCCTTACATTGTGGCGGGGGGTGGTTTGCAGATTTTCCATTGATTTCAGTTTGCTATTGCAGGTGTAAAATTCTGGAACAGATGGCCTGTATTTTGATCCAGCTCAGCTCTTCTGAGATCCCAAAGCAAAGGGCAAGGGCATCAAAATCTCATGTTCAGCATAATTTATTTTCTTGTCTCCTAGATAATCTAGCACACACTAATTTTATTCATGCAGGGCACAGGTGTCAAACTCACAGCGTCACATTTCCATCACATGACCTTTTGCAACGTTTTTCCCCTTCGCAGAGATGGGGTGGGCATGGCCTGAGTGTGACGCATCCGGCCTGAGTGTGACGCATCCGGCCCACAGATCACCAGTTTGACACCCCTGATGTGGGGTCTTTCACTGCAGTCCCAGAAAGCATGATGCTGCTCCTTTTGTGTTGCAGACATTATTCATTGATAAGGTTTCATAATACAGCATTAGAACTCTATCCATAGCAGGGCTTCTGGTGAGGATTATGGTGGACTTGATGTCTCTGAAGAAGCAGTGACGGCTGACCGCGTTGATTGGTGGGCAGATGCTGGCTGACAAAACCTGTCTGGATGAAGGAGAGATTGTGAGATAGTCCACTTGTATTCTGAGCAGCTGCTTCTCATGAGTAAACTACAGGAATAGAAGGTTTTGTGGTTGACTCATTTATTTATTTATTTTATTTTTCATATTTGTATACCGCCCTACTCCCGAAGGACTCAGGGCGGTGAACAGCCATAATAAATACAAATACATATAGAAGTTAAAAACTATTAAGAAACAGATTAAGTAATTTAGGCTCAAAGATTAAAAAACATCCAAATTTATCTAAAGAGGTTTAAAACCCAATTTAAAAGACAGTTTAAAAGCCAATTAAAAAGGGAGAGTTAGGCCAGACCAGCTTGTTGGAATAGAAATGTTTTCAGGGCTCGGTGGAAAATGCGTAAGTCTTGGATGTTTCGTAACTCCGGGGGAAGCCCGTTCCAGATGGTAGGTGCCCCCACAGAAAAGGCTCTCCCCCTGGGGGCCGTCAGTCGACATTGTTTGGCCGACGGCACCCTGAGGAGTCCCTCTCTATGGGAGCGAAATAAATCAAACAGCTGGGAGTCACAGAATCCCATCTAAGCCCACAGCCATAGTGTAGCTTATATACACAATAAATTCAGCCAAGTTAATTTTTTAATTCTTAATTTCTTAACCACGTTTCATTTAATCAGTCTACAGATAAACAGATTTTCTTTGTGGCAAGATACCATTCCTCTTGGTGAGTGCAACTTTTTTTTCTGGATTACAATAAAAAAGAGACTTTGAAGATTTAAAGACTCAAGAACTTTTGACAGAAAAACAAAGAGATGATTTAACAAAGTTTAAGGTGGGTAAAGGAAACAGTTATATTTTTATTTGTACTATTTTTACTTTTGGTGATAGTGCTTTTGCATAAACTTGAATTAAACTAGACAAATAGACCAGACCTTTCTGGAAATGCTTTCTGTTTACTACTAAAGAGTGCAAGTGATTGGCAGATTTAATAAAACAAAAGATAAAGGTAATATCAGCCAGACTGTCATGCTTTGTTGCTATGGGTATGTGGATTGTGATGTGGATTGAAAGGCACAGAAAGAGAAAAGCGAGGGGAAAAATCACGAGATCTTGTTTTTATACATGATAACTACAACCAGACTAGTATTATTGTCTGCACAAAAGTGATATATTTTGGCACTAACCACAATGGTGGAAAGGTTGGTGAAGATGATGGAACTTGCAGAAATGGCTAAATTTATTTCCTTGATTGAAGACATTAGACAGTATCTGTGCTTAGTATTGATCCGAAATCCCTTATAGACTTTTTGCATGAAACAGAAAATAATGAACTTATGATTTATGATTTTGATTATTTAAAAAAAATAGAAAAAGAGGAATTTTTGTACCAATAGAGGTAATTTTGCACTATACTTGTACTTAAAATTGCTGTGAAGAAAATGGAAGCTATTTCTATTACTTTTCATTGTTTCTTATGCCTTTTTTTTTAGCTTTTTCTCCACATTTTTTCCTTTTTCCTTTTATTTAGTTTGCATTAGTTCTTGTTAATTTTCATCTCTTTTAAAATATTTAATAAAAATTATGTGAAATAAGAGGGGAAAAGAATATCCGGAGCTATACAAATTAAATATACATTTCATCCACACCACCCAGTATATTCAGGCCATTTTGAAACTGGAATTTTCCAGATATGCTAGATCATAGTTCCCATCATCTCCTTTTAACATTCAAAGAATCATGAGCAGTACATCACATTTCCATCTTCAATTCAAAACCTCTTTATTTCTGCCACAAGATGTCAATGTTGTCATTCAAAAGCAATGGCTTGGTAGGGTCAATGGTAATAAATTCTAGGATCACAGCTGATTTTGCCTGATGCAGCAAAAGCAAAATAGCTTAGAGGTGAAGAAAGATGCATGGCATTTATGTGCCTAGTCTATTTCACAAGCAGAAAAATATCAGGAATAATTGAGTAGGCAAGGAAGCTTTTCTTATGAAGGAAATGCTCTTTTTTCCCTTGATGCTTTATTAATATTGGCTATACCAAAAGACATTACATGAAAGAAGCTCTAGGAATAGTTTTTTTTTTTTTCCTGGAGCAATGATAATTAGTTCATAAAATAATATATATTAGGCAGAATACAGTGTAGAAGTCTATGATTATGTAAGGTATGGGCAAGTAAGACTGGCTCTAGGTCCCGTAAATGAAATTGTGCAAACACACTCCTTGCCATGGTTATCACCTGGGGATTCTCAAAGACTGATGGAGAAGAAGTATTCATAGACTAAGAGCACGCTCTTCCAGCAAAGGTCAGTCCCACTTAGAGAAGATTAGATTCCACTTTCCTATTGGCCAATAGCCAGTAAGAATCAGCAGTGCACAGAAGCAGCCAAAAAAGCTAATACAATCCTTGGTTGTATAAACAGAGGCATAGAATTAAAATCACATGGAATTTTAGTACTGCTTTATAAAACCTTAGTAAGGCCACACCTGGAATACTACATCCAGTTTTGGTCACCACATTACAAAAAAAGATGTTGAGACTTTGGGGAAAAAAGTGCAAAGAAGAGCAACTAAGATGATTAAAGGCTTCGAGACTAAAACATATGAGGAACGGTTGCAGGATTTGGGCTTGACTAGTCTAGAGAAAAGAAGGACTAGGAGGGACATAATAGCAGTATTCCAGTATTTGAGGGGCTGCCACAAAGAGGGGGGTCAACTTATTTTCCAAAGTACCAGAGGACAGGACAAAAAATATTGGATGAAAACTAATCAAGGAGAGAAGCAACCTGGAATTAAGGAGAAACTTCCTAATAGTGAGAACAATTAACAGCTTGCTTTCAGAAGTTGTAGGTGCTTCATCACTGGAGACTGGACAGACACCTGTCTGAAATGGTATAGGGTCTTCTGCTTGACCAGGGGGTTGGTCTAGAAGACCTCCAAGGTCCCTTCCAGCTCTATTCTGACATCCCAATCCTGTTTGTATTAGAAATAAAGAAAGAAAATGAGATTCAGAGACATTCAAGAAGCAAAGAGATAGCTGTGAATTTTTTTTCCCCACATGTGTGTTTTTCCACATTCCAACTGCCATCAGAATAAAAACACCAAGATAAATGAATTCTAAATTAAGAAATTGTGGATGGGATAGAGATTAAACATCTTCTCTGTTGCTATATTTCCTATAGCAACTGTCTCATTCATTTTTTTTCACTCGTTAAAGATTATATGATTGTATGTAATTTGTAGCTGGGCCCCCATTGCCACATTAACTTTTGTAAAGTTTGTGCAGCCTCAATCTTCTGATCTGCAACAACTATTATTTTCTTTGTTTGGAATCACTTACAGATAATAATCAATTGCCTGTATGTGGAGGGAAATGCCATCCAACACCTATATGTTTTCCTGAATACAAAATAAAAATTTCCCTGTGATATTTTAACTATTAGTTGGCTCTGTTAACTGGGAATTGTAGATGCTCTGTTCCCAACACAGATGGAATATCAATCTGAGGAAGCTTGCCTAGTGGATTTAATAAGAAGTCAGCTAGCCAATTCACTGCTAACTTCACAAATTAGTTTTAAATTGGCTTTATTCTATACAAGGATAAGAAAATCTGGAGATATAGGAAACTGCCCCAAACAAGTCGGATGTCAGCAGCTACATTATCAAATTCATTGTTCATGTCATTATAGTGTTATAATTTTGTGGTTTCTTTGATTATGGTTTTGCAGTTATTCTAGTAAATTATGAACCAACAGAGTTTTGACTTATGTTTATATACAAGCTCATAGTGACTTAGTCAATAAACCATGGTTAAACAAAACATTGATTCGTGTGTATGAACTCAGTGAGTATATGGATCACATGCTAGGCCATGGCCATGCTAGGACCTTGCTTATATGTTATTATCCACAAGAAGTGCACTGCCATATATCTTTTTTCCCCTTTAGCTTTAGCAGCATTTGGAACTGTAATAAAGGAGTTGTAGGGGAGGAAATGTCACCTTTACTGGCGTTTAAAAGTTGCATAAAGTTTCTCTCCCCTCTCCTAATCACTGCTAGTAACAGATCATCATGTTTGGCTACTTGATCTTTTTCATTACTTAGTGTCAGTATATTCAGCCTGCATTCCAGCCTAAGTGAGTAGGCTGGAAAATATGCTGTTGTGGGTGAGCATTTGTGTCACAGACTACTTGTGCTTCAAGTAAGATTGCAGATTCTTAGAGCTGCCAGTGCCATCCTCCCTTTTCCTGTGCTGGGAAACCCAATATGCTCTTGCCTTTGTTCCTTGGACAGAACCTTACCTTTGAATGCCAGGATCCCTTACAAAACTAACACATTTTACAGCAGCAAAAGAATGTAGACAACACCCTGGCACAAAAATGTACATGTTTCTAGTAGAGGACTCCTCCTCTTCTGAGCCACTCTCTAGCCTTAAGGCCCTCGCTTTTGGCTTAAATACAAGAACAGAAGCAAACGGGTGAGTAATATTTTTGGGTTGGGGAGGGGAGATGAGTTCTACTGTGGTCCACCCATCTTTTTCAAAAGACTTGCTCTAGAAGGGTTGGAGTAGTTGTAGGAAGCAATGTAGTGTAGAGATGACTCGTACCATCAATGAAAGAGATCTTAGAACTTCACACTCTAGATCTTTGAGTAAGAAGAATTTCAGCTCTGAGAGTTGAGTTGTTTCCTTAGCATGAAATCACTGGAGGCTTATTGTGATTTTCTGAGATGCAATTTATTTACTACTTGTCGAGATCTTTACATTAACATCTCAACAAATACCAAACCACTTATCTCTCAATCCTAGACTCACTCCAGTGCAGGCTGTTCCCTTGTTTCCTACTTATACAAAACAGTGCCCTGGCCTCTCCCTGCTGTTGAATCATGATGATTTCTCTCTGCCCATCATTTACTAAATTCTGAGGCCACCTTATCTCCTGCTAATAGACCTCATCTCAATACTATGGACTATCAACTATCTTATGACAAAGCCCTAAATGCATTGCTTCAGGGCAACTCCATTGCCAGCTCTTTTCTCAGAATGAGATAAGAATCATGGAACTAGAAAATGTGGAGCAGACCACAACCTATCAAATCTTGCTCAAAAGGATGTAAAACAAACTCAGCTCTTCTTCTTTTTTTTGCAAAATTTAACATAAACCATCAGTATAGTACTTGAGGAGTGGTCAACAATGAAATCATTTTGACCTGCACAGAACATGGCCATCACAGTAAGCAAACCATTCTGGATATATATTTATTCCTGAGAACAATTCAAATGCTAATTATTACTCATAATATTTTGGCTTAGTTTAAGTCACCTTGGAGCAGGAGTGTCACGTGATGTATCACAACTTTTTTCCCCCTCGCTAAACTGGGTGTGGGCTTGGCCAGCGTGTGATTCATCTGGGCCGCGAGTTTGACAGTCCTGCCTTAGAGGATATCTTATCCTTTGAAATCTTTCTGTTTCTTAAGACCTAGTGCTAAAGCATTCATATGTATACTAAGACTTTTTGAGTACCGTATGACTAATAGTAACATGCAAAAGGTGTATTTCTGCAACAGTGGTTAACTGTATTATCTCCTGTGAAAAGAATATTCTTTGGTTTATTGGAGTTTCATCTACTTTTTTAAAAAAGAATTATCTTTTGGAAAGCTTTTGTTATTATTCTTTGAAAGTTTTGGCTAAGTAGTATTTCACAATTTACTTCATTTTTAACCATATGTTTTATATGCATGTGTTTGGAATTTATTAGCCATTATCAAAAACTTTATTAGAAGAAGAAAGCATAGTAATTCTCAGGAATCTCTTTTTGGTGTCAAGTTACTGTTTTGATATCAGGAAAATGCACTGAAAACACTCACTGTTCAAACTGAGATATAAACTGTATTTCACAGAATATTAAGATTTACAACCAAAAAGTAGAAGCAGCACATATCAATCCTGAGGAACACAGATGCACACACAACAAAATATGGTGTACAAGAGTGGTTTACACTGTATATTTCATGTAGACTAATAGATCTGTATGTTCAACTAGCTTCTATGTCTTCCACATCCAAAAACTCAGGCAATGCATAGACACGAGAGCCGGATGTAAAGATAGGAGAATGAGTAGTAGATTGTACAGCAACCATTTTCAGGATCGTAAGTAGGAAATTCATGTATTTTCCTTTCTTTTTAGAGGAAATAGTCAGAAACCGTTATATAAATCAAACAATTGATTTATTTTTTAGAGCCTTGGTAGTACAGGGGTTTAAGGCACCCTGTTATTAAGATGGTTATTAAGCCCAGCTGCCTGCAATTACTGCAGGGTTCGAATCTCGCCAAGGCTCAAGGTTGACTCAGCCTTCCATCCTTTCTAAGGTAGGTGAAATGAGGACCCAGTTTGTGGGGGCAATAAGCTGACTTTGTATAAATATACAAAAAGGATGAAGGCTATTGCTGAGCACATTGTAAGCCGCCCTGAGTCTTCGGAGAAGGGCGGCATATAAATTAAAAAAAAAATTACAACTATAAAAATAGCAGCAAATTATCACACACATTATTACACAAATCTGTAATAATTCTTCAAATAATCTTAAAATAAATATGCCTTCTCATAATTTTTTTAACCCATGATGAAGGAAGGGATCTTTGGGAGTAGAGGGAATCATTTTAAACTGACTTTTCCCAGCACCACTCAAGAAATTGTGTGAAACCTGGTTGGAGTGTACCCAGCTTAACTTGAATAAGTTTATTATACTAACTAAGACACAGTCTCATATCCAAGCTTAAGATGCAGAAGATCCAGACAGTCCTTTCTCTAGGTCCATTCCTTATGAAAAAATCTAAGATCAGAAAGTTCAGATATATGTGGAAATCATCTAATCCAATGCCACTCATTGTGGGATCTAGCCTCTGACAACCTCCAGCAGAGAATTCAATCCTTCATGTAACAGCATGTTCCACAGGTTGATGACTTATGCACTCGGGAAGTTCTTCCTGATATCTAGCCAGAATCTATTTCCTTGTAATTTTAACCAGCTGCTTCTTGCTTTGCACTTTGCAGCAACAGAAATATGTTTAGCCCCTCTTCTATGTGACAAGGTAGTTGAAGAATATTATCATATCTCTCCTCAATTATCTCTTCTGTAGGCAAAACACATATTTTAGCCAGTCCTTATATGGCTTGATTTTGAAGCTGCTCACCATCTTGATAGCCCTCCTGTTGAGTCACTTACTCTAATTTGTCATTTTCCTTTCTGAACTATAATGCGCTGAACTGGGATACAGTTTTTCAAATGGCCTGACTGGAACAAATGGTTCTTATGATGTGGCCCCTATAGCCCAATTAAGGCACCCAGTGATAATGTTTGCCTTTTTAGCAGCAGGATTCCACTGTCAGCTCATGTTTCACTTGCAACCAACAAGACACCTGAATCTCTTTCACAAATGGTACTGCCAAGTCAGGTCTGCCTATCCTATATTTGTGCTTTTCATTTTCTACCCAGAAACAGATTTTTACATTCTCCCTTTTAAATACCATCTTATTCACTTCACTCATTCTCCAAACTGTTCTAGACCTTTTTGAATGTTCCTTCTCTGTACTAACCATCCTTGCCAGCTTTCTATCACCTGCAAACTTGGTAAATATATCCCTCATCCAAGTCATTGATAGGCCAGGTTCCCAGACACATCTCTCAATACTTCACTCCATTAATGAGCGCTCTTTGGATACAGTCATTCAACTAATTCTGAGTCCAACTCACAGTAGTTATCATCTAACCCATACTAAACCAGTTTATTAAGGAGAATGTCATAAGCTGTCCTGCTGAAGGCTTTACTGCGGTCCAGATGCACTATGCTTAAGAAATTCCCATTATATATTAACCTAATAGCTCTGTCAAAGAAGAGCATGGATATTGAACTGCTCACAAACATACTGTTTAATAATGTGTTTGAGTTTATTTAGAGAAAAGTCCTCTGGAGTTACATGCTTCTTTAAACTGCCTTGAGAAAATCAATCCATTCCCAACAACTTTAATTGTATCTTCTTTGGGACTTCCAAACTAATTTCTCCATTCTGAGTGATCCATAGCCACTAACATTCCAGTGCTATTGTGTGAGTTTGTTTCATCTGAAAAGCAAACAAACAAAAATGATTGTAACAAGACTTGAGTTACTGGGATAAAATATGTACTTTAATTCAGAAAATTCTTAAAATAATTGAATACATAAGTTTTTCTTTTTGGTTTGATGGATAAGTAGTTGGAGAAAAAAAACATGAGGCTTTGTTTTTATATATGATAATGGCGGCAAGACTTTTGTATAGACAAAGACTTAAAGATTTCCACAATGGAAGAATGGATGGTGAAATTAATGGAAGTGACCAAGAAGATGAAATTAACTACTTTGATTAAAGAATAGGCTTTGTCTAGCTTTGTTTCTATTTGGAAATCACTTTTTGCTGGAAACTGTAAAAAAATGTTGTATTAATTGTGGAATTATAATGATTAGAATTGTTTTATTATTATAGAAATACTGTTAGTATTGAGTTTTAGATCAAAAAGTTAATATATTTCATATTTGCAACTGTATCAAAGAAAATTGGAAGTTACCTTTTTTCTATTTCTTTTTTCCTTATTCCTTTGAACCTTCCCCTTCCCTTCTCAATTCCTTTTTTTTCTTGTTTTTTATGTTAGCCTTTGCAGGAATTTAGTAAAGTATGTTTTAAAAAATTGATTGGAATGGAAGTAAATGCTTGATCCCAGGCTGGCTGGAGCTATACTCTTCAAGGCTCAATCTAGCTGCATCAGCACAGTTTAGAAGGGTGGGAAAGCAAAGAGGGAAAGAGCCTTTCATGCATAGCTCAATGAAACAAGATTAGGCCTTAGGAAAAGTGGGGTAGAGGTGGGAAAATATGCCTCGACAAGAAGCAGCTGCCAACCACCCCTCCCTAAGCTGCCCATCAGGCTGAATCTGAAAGGCCCCTTTCCCCTTCTATAGCCCTGGAGGAAAAAAGAAAGAAATGACGCTTCTCCATTTTAACCCTCTAAAGTGCTGAAGCCCCAATTGGCCCACTGGCTTCTGCCAACCAACCAATCATATAACTGTTGCCAAGATAATGCAGCTGAGTTGACTTAGTGTTTGCTGGGAGCAGCAAGGGAGAAAAAAATCTTTTCCCCCCCCCTTTCCTGTTTCTGT
Organism: Pituophis catenifer annectens; assembly: GCF_029215685.1. NCBI lineage: Eukaryota > Metazoa > Chordata > Lepidosauria > Squamata > Colubridae > Pituophis > Pituophis catenifer. The sequence goes on along the minus strand of NW_027256883.1, from coordinate 168,674,006 downwards.
TGCAGGCAGTCTCCGGAGAGAGGAGGTGCCTGATGCAACAGGCGACCCTGCAGGGTTGGGTTGGGCAAGGCTCCATCCATCAACAGCTTGTCAGCCCAGCAGCTTTGTTTCCACCCTGTGGGGGTGGAGTGCAAGATCTGTGGATTCTTCCGCAAACACAAGCTCAGTAACACATCTCCGCTCCCTGCAGCAACTGAGAAGCTATGTTCCTTCTTCAAGGGGCGCTGTGCATTCTGTGCTTTTAACATTTACATCTTTGTCTAAGTCTCTGATCAGACACTTGTGCTGCCATACAATCCAAACCACAGGAGAAACACAAATGAAGCCCAAGAAACTTAAGCCTCTCGGTCTGGATTTTGCAATCTGATTCGGGAACCCGACTTAAACCCCATCATAGTTTTAGTACACAGATTAGAATTAAATTCTGATTCTTCCCATTCCTAAATGCTTCATATAATTTTCTTCTGTGGTACTTAAGAACATTATTTAATCATCAAGCATATGTAATATTCCTCCTGTTCTTGTTGTAAAACAAACAAGCCAAGAAATATTTTTAGACTTTGTCAATAAGAATTTCCATGTCTCTTTAGTTTCTACTCATTTCTTCTCCCCTTTGTTGAAGTGACCATCTGTCAGGCTGTACTGTACACCATGCACCAGCAGTGTCTGCTCCATAAACATCAAGATATGTGCTTTATTTGACTGTGAAAAAGAAAGGTAGGTGATCTCTTCCTTGGCTCCAAAAGGGCCTTCGAAGGATAAAAGGTAAGCACTGGCATCACCTGCAGAAAATCCTTTTCTGTGCTGGCTTTCCTGGGTGATGATACCTGATGGGGGTCAAGATTCTGGCAATGTGGGGCTCATTTATGCTCTTTAACATTGGCAGTTTTTCACTCTGACACCTGGGGAAAGAGGACAATCATTCTGAGTCTCCACTTGGCTTGCATTTGTTCCCTTGCTGCATACCAGGCACACTGCATGAGACGAGTGAAAAGACACCAGCCCTGCTGGCTGGAAGCGTGTATATGTGGCCCCTGTGGTTACCCTTGGAAACGGTGTTTCAGCTAACATCTGCCATGCCTGTTCTTTTAGGGAGGGAGGGGGGGAGAGAGAGAGAGAGAGAGAGAGAGAGAGAGAGAGAGGGAGGGAGGGAGGGAGAGAGAGAGGCCTTTCTGCCAGTTCTTTTTCCAATGCTTGAAAGCAGAGGTGTGAAAAAGCCCAGTATTTCAGGCTTTTATCATAAATAGCTGGTCTTGTTCAACTTATCTAGGGGTAGCTTGATATCGCTGATCTGAAAACAGCTGCACATGCTCACATACCACTTCTCCAAAGCACCAAGAGCAATGTTACACGAGAATGGTTAAATCGTTAATACAGATTTCCCACACCTCTCATTCAAATGTAAAGTCCACATTGGTTAGAATGGACCTTTCCAAAGGAAAACAGATTCGTTTCTGCATTCCATCCTAGATAAACAATCATATACACTCAACCAGTAAAAACAGTTCTCAGGATAGGCCTGGCTGACTATTTTCTTGTTTATTTGGAACAATTTTCCTTACGTCAAATAAAAGAAAGGAGGAAGTCATGCCAACTTTTTGCTATCTTTATCTTTCTGCAAGGATATACAGGACATGATAATAATATTATGACATAGATGAATATATCGATGTGCAAATCTTTTTGAGAAATGTAGAAAATATTTGTGTGCATGGATCAATAGGCATCCAGTGCAATACTCCACTACAGTGTCAAAACACAGAGAAGATTAACTCTTTTGCTTCTTGTTTTTTTTTTCTTTTTTAAGATTAGCAGCTCCATTAGTCATTGGTATGCCAGATGCTATATTCAAGAACTAGCAAGATCCAAGACAAGGAACTTTATTGGGCCTGGTCAAAAGCCAAAATTTATGGACTAATCCCACCTCAAGGTTTCAATAGTTTTCCTTTTTGCACATTAACATTGGAAACTTTGTAGAAAAATTTAAGGTTCTCTATAGGGAAAGGTTTATGGAAAGGTATAGTTTGCCCATCTATCCTAAAGATTTATGTTGTTTTCCTGGGTAAAACACATGACTGAATCACTCCTTTAAAAAAAAAAAAAAAACCCTGTCCCAGGAAGAGCTGTGCCTTTTCTAGGCAATAAAACAGAAACCAAAATGTGGAGGAGTCAGTTTTTAGATCAAAAAAGTCCCTGATCTTTCCTGGGTATATTCTGAGTTGGTGATAAACAGGAGCCTGTTTTCCAATCGTGTAATTCCCCTGAATGTTAAATATGCCCAGAAAATTGGAGTGAGATGAGATTGCATTGACTCCCATATGTTAACTTTATGAGAGGAAAGAGTTGGGAAATAGATCCTTAATTGCTGAGGAGAATAATTCCTACAAAAATAACAGCTGAGGGTTCATTGAGGGTGTCTGGCAGTGCCTGAGAGAGGGAGAGCACTTTGATCTCACCTCCTCTGCCAGCTAGCACCAGGTTACTTCAAACTGCCTTTAGGGCACAGGGTGATGTAGTTTCAACGAGTCACTAAGGCAGGCAGAACTAAAACAGGAGACAGAGAAGAGAGCTTGGTGTGTGGAGATTAGTGCAAGGATTACAACGATATCTGCTGAGCCAGGATTCTGAGCTTTAATACCCAAAGCACTCTGAGAAGGGGAAAAAAAGAGGGGGAAAGGTAGAATCAGTGAGGCCCCAGGGCTAAAAAAAAAAAAAAACCCAAAAAAACACGGTCCATTCTTTCTAATTGATAGTTGATTCAGTTTGTGCCTGCCTCCTATACCTCCCTGCTCAGTGGGTTTATATTACCTCTTTTGCCTTCTAAAGATTCCACTTTTTCAAGGTACCTCAAGTTATTCGGATGGGATGAAGATGGATGGGAGATGATCATAAGTTATTAATTTCCTATCTGGACACCTCTGGTGTGGGAAGGGAAAGAAAGGGAAGGGGCCTCTTAATAATTTTATACTGCAAGGAGAATCAACTGAAGAACAAAGAGATACTGTAATTGCAGTATTACCTTGTTTGCTCAAAAATAAGACAGGGTTTATTTTCTTTTGAACCCCAAAATAAGGGCTTGGCCTTATTATTGGGGGTCTTATTATTTTGGGGATCTTCATGGTTGCTGCTGTGTTGCGCTGCTGTGTTGCACTGCTCGTCAGCTGTTCGCCCAAGGCCATGCCCTCGTCCTCACGTCCCTGTGACCAGCTCTTTGGGAGCCTGCTCACAAGAGACCAGCCGCCCGGCACCTCCAGCCACTTGGTGCCCACCCAGCAGACAACCCCCCCTCCAGCCAGGCAGAGCGCCACTCACTGACCGAGCAGTATCCCAGGATCCTGATGTGTGCAAAGCCGGTGAGCACCAGGTCTCAAGATATCAAATGTCTTTAAATGAAGGATTTAAGAAAAATTATGGCTAGCATCTTTGTTTATGATTTCTGATACAATATTCACTACTTTCTGGAGCAATACCCACAAAACAAATCTAGTTAGCTATTAGTTACATGCCAAATTAGCTCACTATGGTGGGGGGGGGACTCTTGGCATCATGGTTAAAAAATGGATTGACTTACATAAAAATACAACGACTTTGAATGGATTCTGTACTTGGGAGTTGATTAATATAGTTTAAGTAGTTTATTTACAAAACAAGGATTATAGAAATAATTATTTTCATTATGCATTATTTTCATGGCTGCAATGTTGTATCATTTCCTGAGGGACTGCCAAACCCTCAGTTGGAACTTAACTCCCAACAACATATGTAAGACAGTTTAGTGTAAAAACTGTAAGTGCATTTTTGTACATATTGCCACGTTTGCTATTTTGGGATATATATATAAATGTAAACAAGTCAGGTAAAAGGCAGAAAGAAGTCATTTTACAATAAAAGGTAAAACTAAAGAATATAGTTTTATAGAGGTAAGAAGCATGATGAAAAATCTGTGAATGAAAGCAATCTAAGTCTTATTATTTTTTTTAAAAAAGCAAAAATATGTTTAGTCGACAAGAAAATCATTTTTCAAAAACCAGAGTGAAAGTGGGGGATGGGGAGAGAATGTAATGGTATGTGGGAATGACCTTGAAAGACAAGAGGAAAAGCCATAGATTGGGCAACTGTTATATAAAAATATCAGAGCCCACAGAAAGAAGGAAGGCATAATTCAGAAGGAATTTCTGTTTCTAGTTTTCCAGAAAGTAAAAGGAAAGAAGGGGAGAAATTCTTTCAGTCTTGCAAGATTCTATTAAATACATCTTATTAATAAAGGTAAAGCTAGAGTCCTGGTTGTGGTGCTTGTCTGGACTACCTTGTAGGGGGCTAACAGAGAAGCAGGAGGTAATTGCACCAACCGATTTACCCTTCAGCAAAACCTAAAATCTATTCCCAGAGAACACTGTTCACACTTCGATCACACACATAGTACACTGCTGATCATTTAATTCAAATCTTTAAGAAGAGATTGGATAACCATTTGTCTGAAGTGGTGTAGTGCTTCCTGCCTAAGCAGGGGGTTGGACTAGAAGACCTCCAAGGTCCCTTCCAACTCTGTTATTCTATTCTATAAAGTTATTCTTAGCTACATCTAGGAGATCAAAGGATCAGACATAGTAAGATGGTTCTGTTGTAATTATAATCTCCCCTCTATCAAATATCTGCCAAGGGCTATATGATCTATGAATGACTCAGAGAAGAAGGATATTTGGCTGGAATATATTAACACTGCAATACTTCATACTCTGTTAAGTATTATGTCCTAATTTTAGAGTATACACTTATTTATTTTATTTATCCTGCCCTTATTATTTGTATAACTAACTCAAAGCAGTGAACATATATATTACTCCTGCCTCCTGTTGAAGAAATGACTAACTGAATTCTGTGTGATTTTCTACTGAATAAGAACAAATATTTAAAGACAACCACCAAACAACAATGAGATCACCAGGTAGTCATTTGCCAGAGTTACAAGATCACAAAAGGGTTTTATCACTTTAGAGACTCCACCATTCCAACTGAAACTGAACTTCTATATGTATATTTGTATACATACAAATGTTATCTGCACCTCTATAACTGTCTGGTTTGGTTCTGCAACCCAACAAGACAGACACAGACTTCAGAGAACAATTAGAACTGTAGAAAAAACAATTGCTACCAACCTGCCTTCCATTGAGGACCTGTATACTGCACAAGTCAAAAAGAGGGCTGTGAAAATATTTACAGACCCCTCGCATCCTGAACATAAATTGTTTCAACTCCTACCCTCAAAATGATACTATAGAGCACTGCACACCAAAACAACTAGACACAAGAACAATTTTTTCCCAAACGCCATCACTCTTCTAAACAAATAACTCCCTCAACACTGTCAAACTAGTTAATAAGTCTGCATTACTATTAATCTTCTCATCGTTCCTATCACCCATCTCCTCCCACTTATGACTGTAACCTTGTTGCTGGTATCCTTAAGATTCATATTTACTGTTTCCCTATGACTATCATTAAGTGTTGTACCTTATGATTCTTGACGAATGTATCATTTATTTTATGTACTCCGAGAGTGTATGCACCAAGACAAATTCCTTGTGTGTCCAATCACACTTGGCCAATAAAGAATTCTATTCTATTCTATACAGTATTTTAGTCTTTTGACAAACATGAAGACTGGGGGCAGTACCAAAAAGCACAATCTCAGTCATTCTTCCTACTCCACAGATTCATATTGGATAAGATTACTAGTTGGCTCAGGTCAGCATCTCAAATCAGAGCCTTGATAGTACAGTGGTCTACGCACCCTGTTATTAACACAGCTGCCTGCAATTTACTGCTGGTTCGAATCTCTCCAAGGCTCAAGGTTGACTCAGCCTTCCATCCTTTCTAAGGAAGGTGAAATGAGGACCCAGTTTGTGGGGGCAATAAGCTGACTTTGTATAAATATACAAAAAGGATGAAGGCTATTGCTTAACGCATTGTAAGCCACCCTGAGTCTCCGGAGAAGGGCGGCATATAAATCAAATTAAAAAAAATAAATAATAAAAAATGGAAATGTAACAATTAGCATTTGAATTACATCTGGAAAAAACTAAGGACAACTAATGGAACTCGTGCAGTAGAGAAATCACATGGAAAGACTAGAAGTTCCTTGACACCACATGACCTACTGCGTTGTGGATCAATTGAAGTTTCCATGTAATCTTCAAGGGCAGCTCCATGTAAAATGCATTGCAACAGTTCAAACAAGAGGTGTTTAAGGCATGAGTAACTATGACCAACACCTCCTAGTCTAGGGAAAAACTATAACTGGCACAGTAGATGAAGATATGGCAAGATCACAATTAGTCACAGTTGCCAAATTATTTTCAAATAGATACATGAAACTATTGGGAAAAAGTCACCTGGAATTTTAACATTTGGTTTCATACCTGAGAGCTAGTTCTATTTGTTAATTATTGCCAAGGAAACTGCAAATTCTGAGCTTTTGTTTGGATGGAGGACTTTTCTCCACTTGCATGTAACAATAGCACAAGTATGCCCTAGCACTATCTTTTTCCTGCTGTGTTCCACAACTTTATCTTCATTTTGTCCCCAGCCTAAGAGTAAGAGAAACTTAAATCATTCCTTTCTGAATGCCCCATTGATCTATGATTATGACTTCTGGTTTAATGTATTACAATGTACTATACGATATACTACTGGTGAAGATTATTGGAAATCATTCCAGATGCCAATTTGTTTTTCAGCACAGTTTAAACTGGTGTTTCTTAAGTGGGCTGGAGACAGAATATATGTAAAATATTTAGCAAACCACCAGAAAAATGCATACAAATAAATGTGGACAAACATATGGACTATGTGAATATTACAAGAGTGGATATTACTAGAAACCTTTTTTTTTTTTGCTTCTTTTTAAGTAAGAAAAGATGAAGGGCTGGTATTTTACCAGGAGCAGGAAGCTGAGAAGGGGTAATAAACTCAGCAGTGAGCAAGTTTATACAGGGAGCATTGATGGCTTCTGGCTAATTTGGGCTCAGCAATAATTGGCGAAAGGTGTTGCCTTGAAGCTCCAAATTCACAACACATAGACAGCACCAAACTGAACATGTCTTTGATCTGCAGATGGTGAGGAGAAAGTGACAGAAATGCAGCTGGATTGGAAATGTTTGCATATGGAATGAATGTGTGGAACAGAGTTCATGAAGTGATAGCTACAAATGATTGCGACTTCACAGAAGTGAGGACAGTGACAGGTGCAATATGGCTTACTGTGACTTTAAAAAAATCTCTCTATATATATATCCTTTTGTCCATAATATTAACTATTCCTAGAACCCAAAGCGGGAAAATGGGTGGAATCTAAGTGGTAGTCTTTTCCCAATCTGCACTAGCTTTGAATTAAGAAAGGATTTAGACAACTAGCTTTTTTTCCTCAGTCTGTACAGACGTTTAGAGAACAATGGGGTTTATTTTCTTTGAAGGATCACAATTCTCACACTGCTTTATAATCATTGCTTATTAAACAGCCTATGAAAACTTTCCCAGTGATTACTGGAATCCATTGTGCATTCAGACTATGCTATCCTTGAAATTTTTTAAAAAAATAATCACTAGAGGAAAAATAATTGTGTTCATCATGATGAAATTTAAAAAGGGGGCATAGGAAGTCCATTCCTCAAGGGATGTGCTCTGATCAGTCACAGCTTTACAGTGCTGATTTTTTCCATATAGCTGAAGTTAAAACAAAGATGAACTGTTCCTCTTCTAAATGTCTGTGCTTTTAAGAGATCTGCAAAATAAAAAACTCTTGGCAACCACAACTTGCCAAGTTCAACTTCCTTAGTTGTGGATATGGGAAAGGGCTAGATGAAAATCTGACAAATTGTATATTATGTTTACATATCTTGTGATATGCTTCTAAATAGAACTATCAACAACTTTCCATCATGTTAGGGTGCATCATACAACAACTGCCTTGCTGAAACAAACCATCCGGATGGGAAACTGGGAATTCATCCATGTCACCTTCAGATCTATAATGGAAAAGAGATTTGGACATAAACAATCATGCCTGAAATATCTCTAATTGGCAAAGGAGTCACATTCCATTGTGATTCACATTGTAGGTGATCCTCGACTTACAATAGTTCTTTTAATGACTATTCAAAGTTATAAAAAGTGAAAAAAGTGACGTATGATCGTTTTTCACTCTTACGACCATTGCAGCATCCCCATGGTCATGTGATCCAAATTCAGATGCTTGGCAACTGACTCATATTTATGACAGTTGCAGTGTCCTGGGAGGGGTATCACCTGATCACCTTTTGCAACCTTCTTATAAGCCTAGTCAATGGGGAAACCAGATTCGTTTAACAACTGTGTTATTAACTTAGCAACTGCAGTGATTCATTTAAGAACTGTGACAAGAACAGTCGTAAAATGGGGCAAATTCACTTAACAAATGTTTCGCTTGGCAACAGAAATGTTGGACTCAATTATGATTGTAAATAGAGAACTACCTTATAGGATTCTTTATTTAGATGACATCATTATACATGACTCTAAGACACACAACGTAGTGCCTTTACATTTTGGCTTTCATTCCCATTAACTTTAGTCAGTTTGGCCAGTGACAAATTATTCTGTAATGAGAGTATTTTAAAAGAGAAGATACCAAGCTGCCTTTCCCTGATGAGACTTTATAGAGGAATTCTCAGTATGGGGCAGAGGGAATGAAAAAGCACCAGCCTTTCCAGAGGTAATAACCACTGTTACTGGCTCAAGAGGATGGGTGGTAAGTTAAATACATCAGATAGACTTCAGATAGAAGAAGATTGCAATAAAAGAAGGGGAAGACAATGGAAGATGGAGCAACAAGGAAGAGCAGCAAGTTAATAGCACAATTTTTTTTTGCCCATAAGCCAAATCATTCGTTTCATTTTTATTTCATTTTTTTGCTTGTCTAGACCATAGGATCTTCTTCTCTATAGCCCCCAGTTATCCTTTCGGTTCTGCTCTGGCAGTTTTCTCCTGGCTGGCTGCATCTTTTACTCCCTTAGTACATGAGAGACATGGTGAAACCTGAGCAATCATTTCTGTGCCTTTCTTTATATATGTAGTACATCTCCCTACCATGATTTACACGTGTGCTTTCTAAACTTAAATTATTTTGAGCAATTTTTTGCAATCCATGCTTAAAGATTGTTGCTGTGTTTAAAGACTACTGACTCTTTTTATATTCACCAAATAAGGAAAGGTGTTGACATGCTGAATTGACTAGTTACCATCTAGGCAATCCAAGGCACCTCACTTTCATTTCCCCCCTGTACAATGGGAAGAAACTGCCTTTAGCTTCAAAGGGATTTTGGTTAGGGGATGATTAGTATTAAGCACACCCATCTGACTGACTAATCTGCTCTGCACAGACCCATTCCTTGGTTGAGTTCATTCTTCAACAGACCCATAGTATCATTCTAGGCACTGAATGAATCCAATAAACCAGTCTTCTCCACACAAAACCAAACAAGCTAAAAGGAAAAAAAAAAAAACCTCCCTGAAGAAAAGCAAAGAGGTTTTTTTTTTTTTAAACTCCCTTTAAAAGCTCGCCCTTCAAGCCATCTCAGGACACAGAATCAGAGACAGGGCAACCAAATTCAAAAGAGTTTGCGATGGATGAGAAAAGGGAGCATCAGATATGGCCCGGGTAGGAAATGAGGATTGAGTTTTGCCATTCAGCAGCAAGCCCTTGAAACACTTCTGCACACACACATCAACATGCAAATCCTGGAGATGCGAGCAAGCTCTGCTGCCCTGACCTGTATAATGCACAAATAAAAAGAGGCCACTTTGCTCCCAAGCTCCCTTGGCCCATTTACCCTCATCCACCTCCCCAAAAGACAAAAGGTGCAGCTTAGTGATGCATGAAAAAAGGAACAAAAGGAAAAGGCCTCCTCCCCAGTCCTGCTTCTAAGCTCCCCAACTAGACAGATGGCAACAGTTGCCCCCACACCAGTTGCATGTGTCGCAGTGAACAAGCCTCTTTTATCCCCCAACAGGTCATAAATAAGAATGGTGCAGACAGGGATGGTGTGACGAGGGGGCAGGGAGGCAAGTCCGCTCCTGTTTCAAAGTCCAAAGGAAAATAATTCAAGCAAGCTCAGAGTGGCTTACGTGTGAGTCCATCTGTCTGGTTTGGAACTGATGACTTCTCCCATGTGCTTTTCAAATATATTGTTGTTGTTGTTGTTGTTGTTGTTGTTGTTGTTGTTGTTATATGTCAGAACTCATTTATGTACAAGTGACTGTTCATCAAGCTAAGATAATACTCCAAGCTTGCCTTCCCATTTATAATCTTTTAATTTTCTCAGCATGATGCCTAATATGACATTGCTTTTAATAACAATCTTAGCTTCCCCATGAAATTTCACCCCCTTTTAAAAGACGTTCTTATAGCTGGGTCAGTCTGATGGGAAGTTTTGTTCAACTATAATTATATTTGCAGTTGGGTTTCTGGTGATGTTTGAGTTAATAATTTGCTATTTTTTTTACTGCTGTATCCTAGTTTTGAGGTTTGATTAAAAAAAAATGCTGAGATGTATATATATACAATATTTAAAAACTTCTTAAGGACAGTTTGCAATAGAAAATTAGGAGCTGAAAATAATGGTAGTTTATGCAGTTCAGCCCAGACTAACAGTCCCAATTTTATATTTTCACATTCACCCTAACCAGATAACGAACAAAAGTTAATGTAAAATTAACAGCAGACAATCCCATTTGTGTTACTTAGAGATACATTCCACTGAATCCAATCACACTTACTCTATACATAGTTGGAAAATCAGGCTCACACACACAAACTAAGGGACCTAAACACGTGTCTTGTGTATGAGTATGAATGCATGACTATATGTTGAACTACAGCAGAGCCTACAAGATCCGCAAATGCACCGAGGCAAACACTAGACACTGCTTAGGCAAAGAACAGGAAAATGCCTGCCAATGGGCTTTGATGTTAAATATGAGACAACTGCTGAGCACAAGGAACGAGACAAAGCACAGCAAAAACAATGAGACAATATAGGTCAGCACAATGAGTGTTAGAAGCCTCTGCTTATCAGCTGTCCAATCTATAGCACTGCTTATTTAATACTGTATTGTTAATGCTCATAAATTAATTTCAAGACTCCTGCTTTCATGACACATGAAATGTATGCATATCAGCCTTCCACAAACTGCTGTCCTACCTCTTATCCCTCCAATTCAAAGCTAGCATAGCTGGAAATTATGGAAATTGGAATCTGACACATCCAGAAGGCACCAGGTAATGATGGCTTATCTTGAATTGAGGGGATAATAATGAAATAAGATCTATACTTTCCTGTATTTCAGGATAAATCATAAAAGATGTGTTTACCATTAAGTGTTACGTTCTGAGTTTGTATATCCAGGAAACCACTAACGGTTGCTAAGTCCTAGTGATGAGTTTGAAAACATATAAATAAAAATGCAGGTGCAAGAGCTCAACAATGTGGTCACTGTCATTATATAGACTTCTGAACTTCTCCAGCTTTTGAGATATTCTTGATGTAGGTTCCATTATCCTAGGGCCGTGATGGCGAACCTATGGCACATGTGCCACAGGTGGCACCTGGAGCCATATCAGTGGGCACGCGAGCTCAGCTGCGGCGCACATGCGTGCTGGCCAGCTGATTTTCAGGCCTTCTGAGCAACCTGGAAGTAGGGAAACAGGTTGTTTCCTGCCTCCGGAGGGGACCGGAAGTCGGCAAATGGGCCATTTCTGGCCTCCAGAGGGCCACCGGGGGGAGAGGCCGTTTTTGCCCTCCCCAGGCTCCTAGAAAGGCTCTGGAGCCTGGGGAGAACAAAAAACAGACCTACCAGGCCTACCATGCCATCACGTGTCAAAAGCGGGGGGAGCACAGGGGAGTCGTGCGCACCTGCGTGGGGGTGGGGCATATAGAATGGATGTGGGCACGCATGTGAGTGACCCACCCGCACTCCCCCCTCTTTTGACACGCGATAGCAAAAAGATTAGCCATCGCTGTCCTAGGGGCACAACTACTAGTAGTCTTGGGTGGGAGTGATAGAGATAATAATCGGAGAAACACATAGATAAACTAGTTGGGGAAAGATTTCATACAATCTGGGACAAGGATAAAAATATTTAGATACTTACCTGAGAACCCCGACACTTCTAAGCCCATTTTAATTTAACAATAAAAAGTTTAGTTATACAGTTTGATGTTATAAGATTTAAATTTCCTAACTTAAATTATATATTTTATAATCTCTGCCACCTAAACTGAAAATATTCTGTTCAGTCTCCTTTGAGGCCTTTGAGAGAGGTGATCCACGCATCCACACTTGGTATTAGTCATATGATGCCTCCCTATAACCTCTATTTGAACCAGTTGAAAGTCAACATCACATCTACCTATTGGTAGAATAGTGTATTGGCTCCACTTTTTTCTGCACTGCTTTGTTTGAAACTAAAATAAAGGAAGCCTGGCCTGAGGCTCATTATGTAATTAGAGCATGGGTCAAAACCCTGACAATGTTTTTGCCAATTTTGGAGAAATTTGCAGGCAGTTTGAGCTCATGGAAATCCTTCCCTGATATCAGGATCCCTATTTGGAAACCAGATTGGAGTGCAAATTAGCACATTTGCAATTCTTGAAAGCAACCATATCTTTTCTCCTGAATTTCTCTGCTCTGTAATGCTGCCACCTGACCTCAGGACAAAATGTGGCCCCTTTAATGAGCTTCATAGAGGTGTGCCTGCATGCTTTAATGTATATTGTGGATTTGAATCTGGTAATCTGAGGATATTTATTGCTACCCTAAAACTACTTATCAAGAGGCAAATGAGAACTTATGGCCAACTAGAAAGGAGCCTGTTTTAGTACTGAATATGAAAAGAAGGCAAAGAGTTGACTTCCCTCTCCACAATAAATTCTCTGATATTATGAGTTGCACTAGAATCTGATGAAAAGGAGAATCTACTAATTATATGAGATTCAATAATCAACTCATTTTCTCTCTGGGTATCCCTAATCTCCAGATAAGTCAAGTAAATTCTGGGTCAATAATAGAGCCCTAAGTGTTCCAGCACTCAGAAGTGGGATGGGTGCATACATGCACATGCAGTAATACACAATAAAAAGTGTCAAGCATCAGAATTGCGGGCCCCACTGTGACCTTGTACTGCAAAAGTTTTATGGATTGTTGTTTTCCTTCAGTAATAAAAATAAAGGCATTCTAATATGGTTCTTCAGTGTTGTCTTCTTCAGTGTTATTTAAACTGATACACTGGGGGAAATACTCATTCCAAAATCATAATTTAGCTACCACTGATGGGAGGATAATTTATGAAATCCATAAATTTCAGGCATGTAAAATAATTGTCATTGGATATTTGAATGATTTTTGATACATTGTTATCCCCCACCCCCCCAATGAGTGGGAAAGGAAGCACTGAAGCCATGTTGTGAATTAAATACTTCCCCCTCCCTAGTAGGTTTCAAGCAGGCAGGTGTTGAAACTGTGCTCTAGGCCACAGACTGATTTCCCCAGATACAAGAGTTGAATGCTTTGCTCAGACGGTTGTCTGACTGGTCTTAATGCAGCCCAGAGTTACTCCTCCTCCTCCCTCTCCCCCTCCCAACTCTCTTCATCGGAAAACAAAGCAAATGCAGGAAACATCTGGAGGCCAGCTCTGACTGAATGGAACATGCCACTCGAAAGAAAGCCTCTTCAGCTGGTTTCTCTCTCTTTCTGCACCAGCTGCTTAAAAATACAAGCTGAATCATTCATCAGTGCCCCACTCCAGGGCCATGAAATGTTTGCCTCTGATATGATTACCAGCTCAGACGTGCTTTCCAGGACTCTAATGCGCTCTCTTATGGGAATGATAGCAAGCCAAACACATGCAGCTGTAGTCAAAACAATTGGTCTGGCATTACCAGGTTTCCCCAACCTGAAATTCAGTAATAACAGAATATGCACATAAGTGATTGAAAATATGGAGGTGAAATTATTTCTACAGTGGTCTGATTCTCTGTTTTAATTAACTAGTATCCAAAACCCTATTTAGAGATTCAAATGTAATGCTATCTTGATACATAAACTGGTACAGTTATACCTCTTTGGTACAGAGAGCTGAAATATCTGCAGAGTCAATATCATAAAATCCTACATATAAAGAGTCTGTCTATGCAAACCTTTACAATGGATACATGTATAACAGTCAATAGGGCTGGGCATATATGATATCTGGACCATTGGCCTTGTTTCATACCCATCTGTGAATTAATACAACCCAAAATTCACAAAGAAAACCATACTGAATGTAAGTCATTTCCTCTATCGTACCATCTGTTGACCCAATACCTAGCATTCCATAGAAATGTACAATAGAAATATGATAGGATGACCCATCTATTTATTATTTCTGAAACAAAAGAATTTCATACATATCTAATCATGAAAGTTTTTTCATTGAAAAGTCTGCTTAACCACATATTGATATGAACTATATAGAAATATAAACAATATAACACAGAGAATCATGGATATCTACAGGAAGGAAGGAATGAAATGTAGATATTGTTCCACAAACTCCTATCTTTATGTCCCTCATACAACATTGCAATATAAATAGAACCTATTCTCTGAAACCCTTGAAGGACAGGACAAGAAGCAACAGATGGAAACTGTTATGAAGGAAAGATTCAAGAAATAAAGAGATATTTCCTGACAGTGAGAACAATTAATCAGTGGAATCACTGGAGGTTTTTAAGAAGAGATTGGTCAGTAATTAGTCTGAAATGGTACAAGGTCTCCTGCTTGAGCAGGAGATTGGACTAGAAGACTGCCAAGGTCCCTTCCAAATTCTATTCTATTCTATTCTATTCTATTCTATTCTATTCTATTCTATTCTATTCTATTCTATTCTATTCTATTCCATTCCATTCCATTCCATTCCATTCCACTCCACTCCACTCCACTCCACTCCACTCCACTCCACTCCACTCCATTCTATAAAAGCTATAATATACTGCTCAAAAAAAATAAAGGGAACACAAGCAGAAGACATCCGAGATCTGAATGAATGAAATAGCCTTATTAAATACTTTGTTCTGTACATACAGTATTTTATACACTGCTCAAACAACTAAAGGGAACACAAAACTACTGTATGTAACGAACAAAGTATTTAATAAGGCTATTTCATTCATTCAGATCTCGGATGTCTTCTGCTTGTTTTCCCTTTATTTTTTTTGAGCAGTGTAGATTTAAGGAGCTTTCTAATGGGTAACCATGTTGATCTCTTGCAGCAACCAGAAAAAAAAATCTTTTGCATCTTAAAATTTAAGGCAGTAGTTGTAATGTAAACTTGTGAGGATTACAACCCACTAGTTGTAATGACATAAGTTTATTTGCAGATTTAAGAAGAGGCATTATAACCAGTCTACGCTCTCACTGTTATGATCATTAACTCTCAAATACAAATTCTCTGGGGAAGCTCCCATACATAGATTAAATTCACATACTGCATTAAATCATGATTGTTGCAACCAAGGCTTGTTAAATAACCCATAAGATTGGCTAATACACACTACATCAATCCTTAACAGAGCATAAACCGTGCTAAAATAGAGTAAACAAACTATATTTTATGAAGTGAATTTTCACAGTCATTTTAAATAATAGAATATATGACTGTCAATAGCTTGTGAATGTTACAGATTTGCTTGAAGAAATGATTTGTTCTGTCATGAGACTTTGCCTGTAAATTTCATTCAGTCTAAAGAAAACAAGAATAGGGGGAAAAATGAAAAGAAATGCCTGGCTTTTCATTTTCCTGTGGAGCATGTTTTCCTAACTATTTCAGGCATTCAGTCTGGACTACTTCCAGGATGACCAAAATCACATAAAGGATCAGGATTTGCTGAGATGCATTCTATGGTATACATAGCTCTAGTAGATTTCCAGGTAAAGCAAACCTACACCTGTATTTTTCATTTCCAGCTGAAAGCAAGACTGAAAATCATTCTGCATGTGACAAAATAAGAGAAAATCTTTATTTTACAAATAAATTTTAACCTACATTTTATAAAAATATCAAAATCATGACTGAAAATGGGTTTGAAAGTAAGATAATCTCTTATTAACAGGGCCATCATTATTTCTCACAAATTTCTTTGCATACAGTTTCACTGTTTGATTAGTAAGAGCTGATAATAAGGACCTACAGATGCTGCTGTACAAGTACACTGGTCAGAAGTACACTGGTGACTTGTTCCACCCAACCACGTCCTATTTTACTCCTCCTTTCTTGACTCATCTGGGATTTCTGCTACTTACAGATTATGTGGGTGTCTTTACAAAACTAGGCGCCACCCTGTATAATTTAAACTTTGAAGTGTGTTTTTGTAAGGGCCATTTTCTCTCTATCCCACAGATATAAATTCAAACATATATAATCTAAGTGGACTGCGGTGTAGTGTTGTATGGGTGGAGAAGGTTCCTGGAATAGATAAGGATGTGAGAGTCACATGCATCTATATTCTTTATGAATTTAGGAGGCTATAAAGCAGCTCACTACAATAATTCTGTCCCCAGCATTTATTCATTCAGTCCATGTCACATGTTGAAAGACTACGTGAGGGACAAGCTGTTGTACTGCACAGCCTTGTCCTCCTTGCCCCACTGAGTCATGCACTGGCAACATTCCCAGTGGCTATTTGAACAGTCTTTCATAAAGAACTGCCACTATGCATACAGTATCAGGGGTAAACATGTCCACCCTCATATTGGATGACTAAGAAGGGGAGGAACCACTCATCATCAATTGACACAAAATGAGATATATTTTTTTCCTGTTGTGTATATGAATAATTTCTCACACTCCCTGAGCAGTTTCCTAAAATAAGTGATTACTCTGCAATGTATCTTTGACCCCACTTGTTATCTGCTGGCATGATATTTCACCAAAAATGGTGAATTCTTGTATCTCACAGGATTGAACAACATATTGGAGAGAAAGAAAAATGGAATAAGGAAGTAAAGAAAAACTAAAAAGTTGGCTCATAAACTTGACAATTACACATTGCTCTAAATTCTAGAATATAAGCATTCTTACTTTTGGGACTATTAAGTTATTATGGAAACTGGGTTTTTTCCAGAATACAAGCACAGATTAAGAAGGTAATTGCTTTTTTCTGGTTGCTTGCATTGTTCATTTCCATAAAGCAATTCTTTAAACAGACATTTATGTGTGTGTGTCTTCTCCTTCCAAGAAACTCAAACATGTGATGTACATGTGATGTACATTTACCATGCTTTATAAATGCCTCTTGGTAATAGAAATATTTACCCATGTATCCCAGTAATTATTTTGTTATCAGTATAGACCAATCATAATCATACTAAACAATTATATGCGTCAAAAAAGACAATTAGAGGCATAGGCAGTGACACCGTGGTGTGATAACTATTGTAGAACATACCAGGATGCCTGAAAGAGCAGAAATGCTCCTACAGCATTTTCTTAGTTATGTAAAAACAAGTAAACACAAGTCCACTGGCTTCCTGAAATAAGAATGAGATGAGATGAAATTCTTTGTCTGGTATGTCTTATGAAAGAAGAGGATATGCACCAAATATTGACCAGGTGGAAAAACAGATCAGCCATCAAAATTAGTGAATCAAGTAGAAATTGAATTGGGCATCTGATCTAGAGCTTAATTGAATCTTAAACTGCTTGCCTGGCATTGAATAATAGAAAAGAGCCCCAGAAGACAGCTCAGCATATGAAGCCATTAATTTCCTCACATAGATGGGGACAGAGATACAGGATGCAGCCTATACCTTATTAAGTCAACTGGAAACTCCTCCTGAATTACTGGCTTTAGATTACATTCACATAAATTATCTCTAAGTACATATCAGCAGTAGACAGCTCATGACCTCTTGGATCATCTCTTCAGAGATATTTTCTTACCTACAACTCACAGCACCTCTCACACACACCTTCACCCCCTTTGCACACATTCCCCAACTCACATGATGCTCTTGCACACACCCTTGCACCATCCCCAACCATGCAGTGCCTCTTGTACACCCACAGGGACCTTATCTGAACAACATGCTGCCTGTTGTGCACCTCTTGTACCCTCACACTCCTCCCTGAACCCACATGGTACCTACTCTACACTCCTTTGCACTTCCATGTACTATCTCTGATCCATACAGTTCCTTGAGCACCCCTGAGCACTCTCACTGTTCAACACAGCACTTCTCTCACACCCCCTGCCATTCCATATCTGGCAGCAGCTACTTACTGCTTGCCAGCCTGGGACTTTCTACTCCTGCTGGTTTCCCCAATGATTTTCCTGGTGGAAAGCTGGCAGGTAGTTGGAAATGATCATGTGACCACAGCTGACCACAGCAATGCAGCAGCACTGAAGTGGCTACAACTTTGCTAAATTTTAATCACATGTGTGCAATGGGACCCAAATTTTGCCCACATTTTGTAAATTAACCCACTTGCTCTTTTCTTGTTCTATAACATACTGTTTCATCCATTTGAAGGTTACAATCAGACAGACACAAGAGTTTTAGTAGTAGATAAATACTATCTATGATGGACTTTAGACTCAGAACCATAGTGTAGAAAAAAGAGCTGGACATAAAGCTTTTGTCAATTTGGGATACTCAACTACATAGGACACTGTTTTCATCAATTCAGGATAGGGTTATAAGGTACTCAAATAGCAATAACATTTTGCAGACCAAAATCCCCTTAACACTGCTAATGGACTCTCAAAGGTCCATCTATCTATAAAAATCATATACAAGCATGATAAATGTTGATACAGCAGAATGTTAGTAAATTGAGGGAATCATGTTAAATGCTGCGTAAAAACTACTGTATGAGCATAAAACTGCAATTTTTAATAGCCTTGTTCACTAGTGACTCCAGATAAATCATGGTGAATCATTCTGTCAACTGAGTTTGTTCACCCAAACATTTCTATCAGGTGGAAGTTCTTGGTCAATTTAAATAAAGCTTTGACAACTACGGGACTATTGATAATCAACCATTATTAAAAAACAGTCCTATTTCATAAGTCTGTAAAGATTTTTAGCATCCAGGTCATGGTTGTCCCAAAGGTGCTTTTTCAGGAGGCAACTGGACTTTCTGGTTTGGTTTGGTTTTTTGTTTTTTCTTTGAAGACATTTTGCTTCTCATCCAAGAATCTCATTCTTCAAAGAAAAAACAAGGAAGTCTAGTTGCCTCCTGAAAAAGCACCTTTGGGAGTCGGGATCCTATTTCATAAATTAAGGAGAAGGATTCAAACTAGGGTCTGATATGGAATTGTTAAAAAGTTGACCTATTTTTTGAGTATTTTATTCTAAACTCTTGAATATGAGCATTTCAAACAAGCAATGATAAACCTGTAAAATTTGTAAATGAATATAAATACATTATCTACTTCATATATTTCAAGATTGTTTTTCCCAAAGTTGTGCTTCAATGAGAGATGCAAATTATGTGCTCTGTTGTGAAGCTTCAGTTGCACGATTATAAACTGCCACCCAAAAATGTATTATCGTGCAGGACCAAAATAAGTCAGTACAGTAATGTAATTGGATCTTATGAAAGCAGAGTTGTTTGAATAAATTAATACATATTATTATGTTGCAAACAGATATATTTGCATGATTTCTTCATAATGATTTACCAATCATTTATCACAAACCCACCTGGACTTTGTACAGATATTACTGCAATGGTCACTTTATGTAGCCTCTTCAGTATGATTGCTATGATATCTATGATATCTAAAAAGCAGATAGGACTTCTGCAGGGGGAACCTGAACCAGTAGTCTAAGACTGGTTATGTTGTAAGGACTATGGGTAAGCTGCTTTGGCATGGAGGTTAAGATGTTGGACTGATACCAGGAGATTTCATTTCATGTCAACCATAAAAACTCATGCTGATATGTTTAGCTAGTCACATTCTTTTAGCTAGAACTACTCACAGGATTGTTGTTGTGGGGAGAAACTGGAAACTGGAAGAAGAAAATATTATGTATCTTGAACAAAAAAGTGGGATACAAATCTAATATGGCACATAATCAAATTGAGTTTTTTTTTTTTTTAATTTATATGCCACCCTTCTCCGGAGACTCAGGGAGGCTTACAATGCGTTAAGCAATAGCCTTCATACTTTTGTATATTTATACAAAGTCAGCTTATTGCCCCCACAATCTGGGTCCTCATTTCACCTACCTTTGAAAGGATGGAAGGCTGAGTTAACCTTGAGACTGGTGAGATTTGAACTTGCAGTAATTGCAAGCAGCAGATGTTAATAACAGTGCTTTAGTCCACTGTACTACAGGCTCTTCTCCTGGACCTGAAAGCATATGTTGAAAGCAGCAGTGATAAATGGAGACGAATGCTTATTTACAAAATACTAGATTAAACTCTGTAATAAAAGTACAAATATCAAATATTTTATTTTCATGCTTGTCTTTGGCAGTCGTAATCTTGTATAAGATTACGACTGCCAAAGGCACTTACGACTTGTATAAGGCACTGTACTAAGTCTTACAGGCCAGATATGGTTTTTTTATTTTTATGTGCCAGATCCTATTAATCTGCAGAAAAGGATGCATAATATATTGGCTGAAACAAATTTAGTAATATGTAAGTGGAAATCTACTGAAATGTGTGTTTTAAAGTAATTGATGGCAAATTTACAACCCATGGATTTTAACAGGTCTTATTTAAAGTATGAATTCAGATAAAAATGAAGTCTCTTGTTAAAATACAGGAAAATACTTTTAAGTTCTTTTGATTATTTGCAAATCTGTAAAGTAAAGTAAATTTTACTTTAGTCATATTTAACCTTTCTTCATCTCTTTTGTTTATATATGTGCATGTATTTTATCAGTTGTAGTTTCTGCCTCTATCCATCATTTTAACTGTATATTTTAAAGGTTACAGCCTATGGGTTAAACTAACAAAAGTCATTAGTTACTACTACTATTCTATTCTTAGAATGCTATTCCTAAAGAATAGTTCTCTAAGGCTTTCCTTAACTAGTTATTTGAAATTGCAGTCTTGGCAAGAAAGTCAGCATAATGATGGGAAAAATAGAATTACAGTAGACATCCAGCTGTTATTTCCATGACAACTGATGAAAGGAATGTGGATTGTATATATTTTTTTAAAAAAGTTTCTTTTGTACTTTCAAACTATCAAAATACAACCTTGAGTTTTGCATCTATATGTAGATAAGTATTTATATGTAAAAGATGAAAAACAAAGGTAAGAGCAGGTAAGCAACAAAGGTAAGAGCAAATAAGTGAGCCTCTAAGGAATTATTTAAGATTTTAAATGGAAACAGTAACAGCACACATATATCCTTGCAGATAATGTACGTATCTAAAATAACTATTGTATAAAAGATCATGTCTAAGGCAATTTTCAGTGTATTTTGGAGGAGGGGGGAAATGCCACTTTCTGCTTCCACTGTTTTGCACGTATGTGTAGTCCTACAGGACTGTCTATGTACTGGCATCACAACTATGTTTTCTTTCTATCAGGGACTTGCAGATCTTCTGCAGTCCTAACAGAATACAGTCTATTAGTCAATCTTATCATCCAACATATTTTGGGCTAGTTAGCTGTTTACCAGCTACTTTTTTCCATCTCAAATTATTATGCATGTGTACATGAAGTTAATTACAATTGTCATGCTCTACAAATGAATCTGAAGTTTCTGTTTGGGGTTTTGTGTGCACCGAAAATAGATTTTTTTATTCAGATTTCATTCACACACTTTAAGCTATGATGTTTTAAATATGGTTAAAGTCAGTGTCAGTATTGTATACAAGCAAAATAATTTTGGGGTGGGGTCAATTCCTGATCTATACTCTTTTTTGTTTTAGCTCCTGTTGTCTTTACTTCTCTATATTATTTGGTGTACTGGAAGGGACAAAAAAGAAAACCAGGAATGTGGTAGGAAATCATAAAACTTCCACTCACACATCATGCTATGCCACAACTATGATCAATAAGTGAACTACAAATAATGGTGTTAAATTGTGGAAAGGGGTCCTAAATGAAAATAAAGTAATACAAAGAATAAAATAAATGTTATAGATGCACCAAATACATTTCTGAAAGTAATCTCATTTTTTAGGTTCAAACTAACTGTAAAGAAATTCTAGGAGTCACATTTTGCAGTTGCAAACAACTTGAAACCCAAGGCAGTTATGTGTATTTCAACTATTCCCAAACAATTGTGTAGTAAATAGACATATGTCCTAAATACATACATACACACACGCACATTCTTTAAAAACTTTCAGGAATACTCCTACAGTGCTTGGGACATCAACTGAGGACCACAAAATGTCACAAACTTCCATCAAAGCCAGAGAGAAAGATGGCCTTAATTTACACAATACTCCATGTCTTTGCTTTCTCAACACCCAGTAAACAAGGGCCAGCAACTTGAGTTAGCCAATTTCATTTCCACTGGTCTCTCTAGAAGGTAAAGCAAAACATCAGACTGAGGAAAAGAAAAACACACACAAAACCCTATCAAATTTGCTAGTTTGTAGGAGGTAGAATTTTGTGTTTTCCTTTTTTATTTCTCAGTCTGAGAAAGAAATGTAATGATTCGTCTGCTTTGACTCTTCTTGCTTCCACATAGAGACAGTTGCTTTCCCATCATGTTATTCTTTAAGAACCGAACAAGTAGGACCTCATTTTACAAAGAATGAGCCAATCCCTTTGATCTTTTCAACAATGTATTTAAATTGCTACATTTTTATTAAAGTATCAAAAGTGTACATTTCTCAATATATCTGTACATTTTGCATATAAAAACACCATTGTACAACAAACATCCCTCCCCCACACAATAGCTTACAAATGTGGTATTATTTTCACCAGTTATGAAACTAGGTCCCGCTCAACAGTCCAGCTCAAGTTTTGCAAACATCTTTGAAAAGAGGCAGAAAAGACACACACTCACAACCCATAGGCAGTTTCTAGTACACAGTTCTTCAGCACTAGTTGTATCAGACTTAGAATCCGAAGGCAACAAAGAGCACACATCAATTCACAGCTTTTACATGCACAAGTTACACAACAGATTGTGTCTAAATTTGGTTGTCTTAATGTGGGGGGGGAAAACCCTTAATACTAGATTCAATGCCAAGTGTAACACATGGTATTTGGTAACCTTTTCTGTTTCTCTATTAATTCTTCAAGGATAGTAGGAAAGAAAAACAAAAGAGATGGAATAACAGTTTGGTTTTTACAGAACACTTCGGTGGTAATGAAAGACTAAGGGGTACCATCAATATACCTGTAATCAGAGTTGCTTTCAGCACACCAACCCAATTACTGGCATCTAAATAGTGGCAAGGAGCACAGCAAAACAAACATTTGTTTCAAGCTATCTTACAGTTCCCACTTCTATTGGGTTTTACAATATTAGAGAAGGAACATAGGCAGACTTTGAACAGCAATTTGTCTTGAGAGGGGAAAGCTACAGTGCAGAAAATGTTCCCCTTTGTGCCACCAAATATTGCACAAGTCTGCTAACGGAGTGGCAGCACTATTTTTTTTTTTAAGCTTTTTTAGCTCATAGGGGACTTTAGTGCTTTACAACCTTTGTAATAACTGAACATAAGCTCTGGCCTACATACAAGAGCTTTACATAATAAATTGGAAAAAATCAGATGGACAATTGTAGCGGCTAACATTTCAATGTTGGAAAATTGGGGGTACAACTAAGTGTCTCTATGCAACCATTGAAATGAAGTAAAATTTCACAAGGTGACTAACCATGTCCCTTGTAGAACTCTCTATTTATCTTAATAGGAGTTGCTCAGGAAGAGAACACCCCAGCAAATTCATGCCTTTTCAAAAAGTAAAAGTAAAAAGGGATTGTAATGTGTTCTTTTTAGAAAAAGCAAAAATCTTCACACCCCATGAAAGATATGCCATTGTAGATTTTAGATTGCCTACTCTAACCTCTGACTATTCAAGGATATTTTTGGAATTATTTGAGCAGTTTTCAGGAGAAAAATAGTCATTTTGCAAATAGGAAATAACTCTTCATCTGGGTGCCCAAATTTTAGGATTCTTATTGCACAGTATCTGATAACTCAATTCAAACAGGCCAGGGAAGAGCTCTGGAGAAGCAAATAAAGAAAACCAAGCCAATTATGTGTTCTGAAGACTTAAAAAAAAGTTAAGTGCCGTGGTTTTGTAATTACTTCTCCACAATTATTGGCAGCATTGTCAGGAATTTTACAAGATTGTATTAAAGGCAGTGGAATAGACAAAACTGTGGTGAAATCATGCTTTCAGTAGATATAGTTCATAGTGGCCTGGCCATTGAACCTTTGTTGAAAAGGAGTTAACTGTTAAAAGTAACTAGCCAGCCAGTTACAGATCATATCCTAGAACCTTTTAATCAACAAAATTCCATATACAGAAACCACACGTTCAGGCACCAATAGGGATTTTACATGAGCATGAAATTTAGGATCAAGTGCAGAAAGAAATTGGGTTTTTGTGCAAAATTATGGGCAGATTTTTAGCAACCCATCACCCACTGGACAAAAAAGAAAGTTGCTGTTGTGACTGGGTATCTAAATAGAATGTTTATGCCATAAAAAGACAAAACTGTTGCTGAAAATTGGAACATGATATAAAGTTGGTGATGTAGTGGCTTGTCAGTATAACCAATTGAAAAGGAACATTTTATGGAAAAAAGCGCCACGGCTAGAATGAAGTCATACCATTGTGATCCACCTCCACAGTTCTGCACTTACTACCATCCTGACCTGTAGATTCACAGTTGTAGTAGCATTTACCCCATCATTTCTCACTGTTTAAAAGTGCTAAGCCCTGCCCAGCCCCTGTACTTTTATTTTTAACCCTGCATTTCCCAAACAGGCAGGTCAACATTCCAGAATTGTCAATCCAATGCTAATTAGGTAGATATTGGCTTTTTTTTTTAATAAACTTGCAAGCCTGCAGACAGCTTTTAAAAGGCACCTTTGCACCACTCGACAAAAGAGTAGTACCTGCTACTAAATTTCAATTTGGATTTCCTTTTTTTAAAAAAAAAATATAAATAGCTCTTCATTTTCTAAAAAAATACATCCTCAAGTTGAGGTATACAGTAGCCCATGTCTTGGCAAAGTAAGGATAAGGAGTGCTTAGCTGGAGACGGTCATCATGTAGCTTTTGGAAGGGCTAGTGCGCCCCAGCATCATTTGATTTTTGCAGGTGAGCATCCCGTAGGAGCTCACAGGTGCCGCCGATGCTTCATACAGAACGCAGATGGAACCATCCTCCCCTATTCGGTAAGATACTTCATAAGGGTCTACCCAGAGTGTGAGCTCACTGGGCAAGAGCTGGTAGAGTTGCTGAAGGCTGAGTCCAATCTGGCGAGCTGCTTTGCTGATGATAGGGTCCATTTTATGGTTGATACGGATGCAGCGGTAGCCAGACCCTTTGAACGGTTTCTCAGGGAACCAGTGATGTTTGTAATGCTCTGCAAAGGAACAAGAAAAATATCACAAATGGTAAGAGATCACTGGAGATAAAGGACAAACAAAAAATAGAATACATTTTAGAATGTATTCTACATTCTACATAAAGAAACATTCAACTAAAATTGGTGGCATCTTTTAAAAAGTAGAGGCTTCCATCATGAGTTTTGGGTCTGATCTAATCAAATTCTCATTTTTTTTCCAAGCAATATATTAAAGTTCTAGAATTGGAAAATCATAAGGATGGAAGGAATCTTAGAGTTCATCTGGTAGAATCCTTTACAATGTAGGATGCACTGGGATATCTCTGATAGATGACCCAGTCTCTGATCTCCAGGTCCCTCTTTCTTTTATAGAATGACAGCACAATGAAGAGTTAAATTGTTGGTTGAGAAAAAAAAGCCATTTCCAATAAGAACTGTAAAATAATCCCTACACAACAAACAAATAAAAGCAATTTATCTAAACCATGGCAATAAAAAGCCTTTTTAACTCAAATAACAAAAACTCCAAAGCCTGGGGGGAGTCCAAAAGGTTTAAATTAAATGCATTATCCATAGCATTTCAGTAATTACTGAAATCTCCTTAGCAGACAATGCAATTAGTATATAGCCAGAGCAACCTCCTCCACACTTCAAGTATATAGCTCTATCCCATAATAAATGTGGTTATAAAGCCTTTCTGAGTATATTTTATACTTAATAGCACACTAGTGTAACCAGATGAAGAGAGCCCTGTAACCTGAAACTAGTTGCAATCTTAAGTAGCATGCCTGAAATTCTGCACTTTTTCCCTGACATGGAAGTCAGGCCTGGTGAACGCAATTGTGCTTTTAAAGGGGCTGTGGGGGAACCCTTCAGATATGATTTAAGATTAGAGCAGTAATAATAATTCCATTCTTATTCCAGGGCTTCAAATATTTTTCTCCCTTTTGTTTTGCTGAGACTGATGTCTCTGCAAAGTCGCTTCCCAATGAATTATGAAAGCTAGTTTCCTTGTTCTATCTAGTTTGATCTAGTAAAATCTAGTTTCCTTGGTCACCAGAACAAAGGACACTTTTTTCCAGCATATTTTAGGACACAATTTTTCAATCCCAGGGCTGCAGTGCAGCAATCCCCAATGTGGTGCCTCTAGAAGCACTGGATTATAGCTTATTCTCATAATGTTGGGCAAAAACAGATTTGTAAAAGCAGATTATAGTTGCGGAGTGAGGGAATTTGTCACTAATCTGGGTTAGGCATATGTTTGCTATCCAGGAGTAGCTATTACAGGAAAATATATTCTAAAGAATGTATTTTTTTAAAAAAAAATCTCCAATTAAAGGACATACTACAAATAAAGGACAGGCAAATACTGAATGCTGAAAGTAAGTATTTTGTGTGATAGAAAATTCACAGATGAGACTAATTAAACTAAAGATGGGAAGAAAGTAAAGAAGAAAGAAGAAAATAAACGGTCCGGTGAATATCCCACTTTTTTTTTAGGGACAGAAAAGTTAAGCTTGATTCCCCAGACTTGGTCAAAGATCGCTAGGATACACTTCAAGGAGGCGCCGTCTCTCACCTGTAAGCGCCTCTTCAAGAGCCTCACTGAAAACCTGAAGTTGCTGTTCACTAACGCAGCCGCGGGTGCGGAATAAGCTGGACACAAAGCCTACGGCGGCGGCGATCTCCGGTACCATATCCGCCCGGCTGTTGTTAACGTAGCTTCCATTCCAGCGCTGGCTTTGGCTCATGTCTGGCTTCGTATAAAGTTAGCTCGGTGCCCTGAAGGCTCCGCAGTGCTTAGAGAAAGGGGACAAACACCGAAACGATGAAGTAATTGGCCGGTCCGGCAGTTCGTGGCTGACCCGGCTGCGGTAGAAGCGACTGCTTAACGATGGGTTTTGAGAAGGCTTCTCTCACGTCCGCCACTCGCCTTCCATTTGACACGCTCCTACTACAAACAGGACTCTTAATAATCTTGGAAAGTGCAGCCGTCACTAGATGGCTCGCTTCTGATTGGCTGAGCTTTCCTTGATATGCTAATAGTAGGTGACCTCAGCAGGGTGGAAGTAGTGACGCGAGTACTGGGAAAGTCACGCCTTGAGAACATGGTCAAAGCAGCTGGAGGGGGGAAGGGAAGGAAAAATCGCCTGGTTTGGGGCTATTAATAGGGCTTTGCCTAGCAGGGGAGAAATTGTATCTTGTCAGAAGCGCCCTAGTTTAATAGTTCGACAAATAATTACTGCAGCTACTTATTATCAAAAGACCACAGGGAAATCAGGACTTTGTCAACGGTTCCGTATTCCCAAACTGAAACACATTAAAGGTATATCGTCTGTCTGTTCGCCCATTTTACAAAGACTCGTTTCTTTGTAAAATAAAATGGGATGGATCTCACAGCAGCTTGTGCTGGAATACATCTGTTAATTTTTAAGATAGCAATATAGTCTGCTCTTGTGTTTGTTGTGATAGGCTAAGGCTACTGCTACTCAAGAAATTATTCAGATTCATGGGTGGGAATAAGGTTAGGCTGTCCTTTTTAAAAGAAGAAGTTGTCTGGGGAGATGCTTTTAATTTAAATTGTATTCACGCCTTTGTTTCTTTGGAACATTGTAGCATGAATTAAACTAGATGTGAATGACAAATAAGCAATTTTGAATCTGTAAAAGATTGAAGCTGAGGTTACAATTGAATGGTATATGTTTAAACCTCTACACTGGAAATGTTGCTTAGCTCAACAAGTTGAGCACAGATACAAAACATAATCCAGAATTCAAGTCAAAAGGCATAAAGGCCTGATGATAAACAGCTTTATGTTTTTGTTTGTTTCACTCAACTTCTCCCCCCTGGAACTCAAAGTATAAAGTTGTTGCCTACCCTCATTATATAATAACACTATAATGGAAGTTCCACTGAGAATAATGGTTAGAACATAGAATAATAGAGTTGAAAGGACCTTGGAGGTCTTCTAATCCAACCCCTTACTGAAACAGGAAATCCTATACCATTCTGGAAAATGGCTGTCCAGTCTCTTATTGAAAACCTCCAGTAATGGAGCACCCACAACTTCTGGAAGCAAGTTGTTCCATTGATTTAATTGTTCTCACTGTCAGGAAATTTCTCCTTAGTTCTAAAGATTAAACATCTCTCTTTAATAATCTTCCATCCCTTACTTCTTGTCCTGCTCTCAGGTGCTTTTGGAGAATAAATCAAACCTCTCTTCTCTGCGATACCCCTTCAAGTGCTAGAAGACTATCATATCATCTCTAGTCCTTCTCTTTGTTAGACTAGACATACTTAGTTCCCTCAATTGTTCATCATATGGTTTAATCACCATCCCCCTTATCATCTTTGTTGCTCTTCTCTGCACTCTTTCTAGGGTCTCAGTATCTTTTTTGTATTGTGGTGACCAGAACTGGATGCAGTATTCCAAGTATAATCTCATCATCTCATAAAGTGGTAATATCACTTCATGTGATCATGAGACTATCCCTCTGTTGATGCTAGCAATAACCAGCAAGCTCCACAGATGATTGGTCAATCTGGACATTCATCTTTTAACTCTTCCTCTAAAAATGTTAATTTCAACTAGAATTCCAAATATTACATTCATGAATTAACATATCCCACTCTGATTAAGTGTTAGACATTTGTGGTGTTATTTACACTTTTATACCTGTCCTGTCTTTTTCTAATACTTCACTGGTCTTGTCAAAATTTATTTTTTTAAATCTATATATACAATTAGCATTTTGAATATTTCTCACAGACACTTTTTAAATAAAAGCTCAACAATTCTATCAAGATGCTAAATACTTTCAATGTGCTGTTCAAGTACAATTAAATATCTCGATCTTTTTGCAGGTCAGACTATATTCGTTTTTACTAAGAGTCTGCATTTGTTTTTATGAACATCCTTTGTCTATCAAGTCAAACTATAAATAGACACAATAACAGCACAGCCATGTATTGTGAAATCCTGAACAGCTTCTTCCAGATTATCAAATAGGAACAGAATATGGCATGCAGTGTCATTCTTTAGGTGTCTGCTCAGTAGTAAGCACCTTGCATTTAAAAATAGTAACTCCTGGATACATAGAGTATTTCAGCTTTCTTATGATTCTGTTTCTTATCTTGATTTCTTTCTGGCCTATTTGCCACCTCATCCTAAAATTTATGAGAACGCAACTGTTTTAGTCTTGAACAGACATCATGGAAACTTTCAGTATTAGAAGTAACTGGATTTAGAACTAAAAGTTTGTATTTTTAGACCTCTGGGTGACAGTTTGACTGCTGGATTTGTACTGGTGCCACTCTAATAAAAAATTGGTATGGATTTAGTATATTTATTGCAATGGAGCACTTGAAACAAGGGCAAAAGGAGACAGCAAGATACTATGAACTATGTGGGAATTGCTCTTACCAAGAAACTATGCAGAATGGCCACATATAAACTACAAAGGAAGTACAGATATACATGTCTCTTGAGGCCACTTTTAATCATTTTCTTTTTATTTCTTCCAACCCAATGAACTGTTGGAAATATATTATATAAAGTGGGGGGTTGAGATACTGTCCATTTGTTTGTCTTTTGGCAAAACAAGTCTCTGAAAACTGAACAGCAGGGAGCCAAGGTTGCTGTAGGCGGAAAACACCAGCAAAAGAAAGATTGAGTTTAAAATGGGTCATATTGAGCCAGGAGTTGTGAAGGAGGAAAATGAGGAAAGCACCATAATGAACCATACTAAAATACAAGTGTGGCAGTTCATCTATCATAGAATCTAGCAATCAACTAATATTACACTAACACATTTTCAAGTAATAATTCAGAACAAGTAGTTTCAAAAGAGTTTTTGGTAAAACTCTTTCTCTTAAAGGAATTAAAAACACTTTGTGCATACAATAATGTTGACTGCAGATGAGAAAAAAATATCGATGCTAGTCAGTTACAGATCATCCTCATTAAACATAGTGCAAATGGAAAGCCCTAGTTTTCCTTCCTCTCTTCATCATCTGCATCACTGAATTGGAGGTATTAACCCTATTTTTCATGATAACTAGTTTTGTCTCTAGGCTTTGCAACAAACCAAAGCATTAAATTCATTTAATGGCTTTTTATTTTAAATTGTAGCCCTCTCAGGAGGAGTTCCTGTAAGCAATTACAATGAAGACACTGACAGTCATCAGTTGAGGCTCCTTTGTTATTTAGGTTACATTTCTACCAGCAATACCTACAATTGGTCCTTGAGGTAATAGTATGAGTCAGATATTATTACTGTAGTGTGACTTTACCCTAAAATGTTGCAACTGATTGGTTGAGCTTCCTTAGCTTGTACTGTAATGCATAGATTCAATTTTTTAGCTTGTGCCACCAAAATTCTAATTCCATCCATGCAAGTCTCAATTGCTCTTACATTTTCTTGCATATTTAGTAGCAGCATACTATACTTAAAACGCATTCCCACCTCAACATTTTGTTTTATAAACCTCTTTCCTCAATATGCCTATAAAAACCTGCAGAATGTTTTCAATTGATACAATATTATTTGATTCTCCTGTCTTTTTTCCCCTTGTCTTTTATTATACATACTACAAATGTATTTTTGCAAAAGCTGTAATGTGGGTCAAATTTTAGACTGCCATAAAGGTTTCCCTCCCCCCCCCAGTACCAATAGAGAATTTCATACTACATTTTTTAAGCTTTAAGATAAATAGATATAGAAAAGGGTCATAATTTAAACCAACATGAAAGTGATGCAAGAATATAAATTTCATTGACCAGTTAAAATGATAAGAAGTCTAACTGGATAATTGCTTATTTTTTGTTTTATCTGTGAAAATATGCTTTGTTTTCTAAAGGGGGAATTCTATGGCAAGATATGCTAACCCCTATATAGTAATGTGGGAGTAAATTCCAATAAATTCAAAGGGGCTTTTCTTTGATAGGCCTGCATCAGGTGATACATTTGCACAACGATGCTATTTACTGAAATGATGAGGAATTCTGATGTAAAGGGGAACACTTTTTAACATAATTATTTTTAAAAAGAACTTGCTTGTAGTTGGAAATTCTTAGACTGAACTGTGGTTTAAATTTTTTTGCCTTTCCCCCCATCAACCATTACCCACTTTTCTTCCTTCCTTAAAAATGTAAAAATATGAGTTTACCTCAACAAATAAAACTGGCTCTGAAACCGGTCCTGTGGGGGGAAGGGAGGATAGGAGAGTCTCTGCAACTGAGTTCATGCTTGTAATTGTGTATATGTTTACCAACCAGACCAGGTTTAAGGCTGGCTTAACTGGAATCATTTATGAGCATCAAAAATATTATCTGGCCTTCAAAACTGAGGTCAGAACACAATGACAATGAATCAAATCATCAAGCTACAGAAAGTAGAAGTCAAACAATGGTAAAAAAAATATTACAGAGATTCTGCCTGCATATTCAGGCTTCATTGCCTAAAAACTTTTAAAACAGATCAAATTCATACCAGTTGTGTTTGTGTACCTATGTGTTGGTCACTGTCTTATCCGAAAAGATAATTTACAAAATTTATAGAACAGATCTAGACATGTTTCATTAATCTGTTTCTAGATAAGCGTATATAGATCATAATCTCATACCGTGTTTCCCTGAAAATAAGACCCTGTCTTATAATTTATTGAACCCTGAAATATGCACTTGGCCTTATTGCCATGCGCTCAAAAGCCCAATTGGGTTTATTATCAGGGGATGTCTTATATTGGGGAAAACAGGGTATATACGATCAAAGCTTGGCTGAGGGGAAGCAATACCCTTCAACAAGCTGAAGGAACTCATCAAGGTAGATTGTTAGATTCCACATACTTCTAGTAAACGTTCTTGAGATTGTCAGGAAGAAAAGATTTTACTTGATGCCTGAAATTAAATAGAGTTTGGTACTACAGTTTAATAATTCTGGTTTGTATTTTGCTATTTTTTTTTATCGTAGTATAGGTCATCCTATGGACTTTGAATAAGCAGAATAGGAAGACCGTTGATCCTTTTGAACTTTGGTATTGGAGAAGACTCCTGAGAATACCATAGACAGCCAAGAAAACAAAACAACAAATCATTAAACAAATCAACCCTGAGTTCTCAATTGAGGCACAAATGATCAGTCTCAAATTATCCTACTTATGCAAAGACTTATCCCTCTGGGAAAGCTCTAATGCTGGAAAGGTGAAAGGAAAAAGAAGGGGATGACCAGCAGAAGATGGACGGACTTAATTATAGTGGTGATGAATGCACCATTGAAAGACATAAAAGACCTAGTTAAGGTCAGATTGTTATGGAGAAAATTTACCTATGCGGTTGCTAAGTCTTGATACTGACTTGATCATATATTCAGTAATATATCAGCTGATCACAACAATTATAATGCTGGGTTTTTTTTATTAAATTACTTTGATTTTTTTTAAAAGCAGCCCAATAAACAGAAATTAAACTGATGAAACTTGTCCCTTGATATTTTTTTCTCCATCCTAAGATGGGCAAAGAATCGTCTCCTTTATTTCCTTGTGTCAGGCTTCAAACAGAGGTGCAAATGAAGAATCTATGAAGTAAGAGAAAGGAAAAATACAATCCTAGTGAGAGTTTTCAAAAAGAACTGGTAGAAGAGTAGAAAAAGGACAGCTGGCTTTTGGGGGGGAGGGTTGTTGCTCATGTTTGTGTTTTAAACACAACTTGTTTTGATCCCTCCAACCAGGATAAGTCTGTTCATTGTACTCTAATAAAAACGAGGTCAAAAAAGTAATAGATAGAGATGACAGGGCTGTCCTAGATTACTGCTTCAGCAATAATAAGAGCTTGTCAACAGCTCAAGCTTTCATAATATATGACTTCTACTTTTTCAACATGTACAGTGTACTGATTCTGCCTTAAAGACATTTGGTGATACTGGTTTTAGAGCAATCATCATTCAAATTATGAATTGGTGACATGAGAGAAGGGCAGATGTTCCTGTCTTTAAAATGGGAAAATAGGAGGATGAGGGAAACTATAGAGAAGTTGGTTGACATTAGTACCCTGTTTCCCTGAAAATAAGACATCCCCTGATAATAAGCCCAATCATGCTTTTGAGCGCATGCACTAAAATAAGCCACCCCCTGAAAAATAAGCCCTCCCTGAAAATAAGCCCTCCCCAAAAATATTTAAATGCATGAGCAGCCGGTCCCTGCCATTTCCTCTGGTTAGGATTAAGGAAGACATAGCTGGAAATCAGATAAGACAGCAAAAGGAACCCCGTCTTGCTCCACATGTCCCAAAATAATAAGACCTCCCCAAAAATAAGGCCAAGCACTTATTTTGGGGTTCAAAAAAATATAAGACAGGGTCTTATTTTGGGGGAAACACGGTACCTAGAAATGTTCTAGAGCAGATCATAAAGAGCTCAATCTGTGAGTACTTTGTACAGGTGGTCCTCGACTTACAATCACAATTGAGCCCAAAATTTATCTTGTTAAGTGAGACTTTGTTAAGTGATTTTTGCCCCATTTTAAGACTTTTCTTGCCTCAGTTGTTAAGTGAATCATTGCAGTTGATAAGTTAGTAACACACTTGTTAAGTCAATCTGGCTTCCCCATTGACTTTTCTTGTCAGAAGGCCACAAAAAATGGCCACATGAGCCCAGGATTCTGCAATGGTCATATGTATGAACTAGTTGCCAAGCGTCTGAATTTTGATTACATGACCATGGGGATGCTGCAAAGATCGTAACTCTGAAAAATGGTCATAAGTCACTTTTTTCAGTGCTGTTATAACTTTGAATGGTCACTAAATGAACTGTTGTAAGTCAAGGACTACCTGTAATATAATGATTACCAGATATCAAATAGATTCATCAAGAATAAATCTTGACAAACTACCCTATGATACTAAATATTTAATTAAACATAGGCTGGATAGCATGACAATTAAATGATTACCATACTTTTCGGAGTATAAGACACATTCCCCCCCTCCAAAAGTGGGTGAAAATTGTGGTGCGTCTTATACACCGAATGTTGCCAAAGCCCCGCCCACCCGCTGGCCTCCACCCTTCGGCCATTTTTGGCCTCTGTGTGTCGTGTTTTCGGCACGCCCCATTTTAGACCCGTTCCAAGCTGCAGGGATCACCACAGTACATCACCACCAATTGCCACCTCCACACGTCAATTTTTCCGCTTCCGCATGCCCCATTTTTGGCCTCCGTGCGTTGCATTTTCAGCTGGTTCCAGGTGGTGGGGATAGTGCAAAAGCCAAAAACGTGATGCGCAGAGGCCAAAAATGTGATGTGCAGAAGTGGCGATGGGCTCTGGCGATCCCCACAGCCTGGAACAGCTGATTGGCGGTATTCCAGGAGGCCGATCCAACCTCCAATCAGCTGTTGGTGCTAAATCAGGCTGCAATAACATGCTAAAGCTTACCAGGTTGTTTGCTGTTTGCTGCAAGGATGCTAGCCAGATGAATACCAATGGATGCTGGTAGGCAGAGGCAGATTTTTTTTTTCTTGTTTTCCTCCCCAAAAACTAATGTGCATATTATACTCCGAAAAATACGGTATATATCTGTTTTAAGAATGGTACTCAAACATGCAGATTAAACAAAATTTTAATATCCTAGTAGAAGTAAGAGCAGGGTTGGCAAACTTTTTTTGGGGAAAGGATCACATCTCTCTCTCCTCAGTGCATCAAGGATGCTTTTTTAATTTGGAATTCTAAGCTGAAATGAGTCTGGGCATCATGCTTTATAGAATATTCCAATGCTATCATTTTAAAATAGGTAAATACAACTTTAAAATCTTGCTTAGCAAAGCATAACATGGTCTTTTCAAGACAGAGTTAATAGTTTCTCTCAAATCTTCCCAACTAGAGAAAGCAAGAACAAAAGCTGGAACCATCTTCAGGGATCAACAATGCAATAGCTTTGAATCAGGCACTGGGCAGTGTAAATTTCTAACAGTGCCCTGCAATGATGCTCCAAGGCATGATGGAAAGTGTGAAATAGTGCTTCATAAGGGTCTGCAACTGCAGCCTGAGGGGAAAATACTTGACACTACAGGTAGTCCTTGACTTACAACCATTCATTTGTCGACTGAGGCTACGATGACAGTGGAAAAAAATGACTTATGACTGGTTCCCATACGTAACAATTATCACAGCATCCCCATAGTCCAGGGGTAGGCAACTGTGGCCCTTTTACAACCTGTGGACTTCAACTCCCAGAATTCTTGAGACAGCCAAGCTGGCTCGGGAATTCTGGGAGTTGAAGTCCACAGGTCGTAAAGGGGCCATATTTGCCCACCTCGCCATAGTCACATGATCAAAATTTGGCCACTTGGTAACCAGCATGTATTTACGAGGGTTGCAGCATCCTGGAATCATGTGTTTGCCATAACAACTGCCTTGCTTAGTAATGGAAATTTTGGTGCCAACTGTGATCATATGTTGCAGACTACCTGTATGCAGAGAGACTGTTCAGACTTAGCTTTGCCCCTACATTAATCATCTATTTCTCCCCAAGATTATATACAGTTTTTCACAGTGCATATCAATAAATTAATAGCAAAGGATTTTAAAACAACCACATACATTCGGTAAATATATCCTATTAAATATTGGGTTATAATATATATTTATACATTTCTTAAATATAATAAGAAATAAGATATAGATGATATAGCTATAGATGATATAGATATACAGTAGTGGCCAAAATTATGGAAACCTTTTGGGAAAAGTGTATTTTTGAGGCTTGATGGCTAATAAAACCACTTTTTTTGGAGTTTCAAGTTAATCATATTCCACTGCTGGAATGGCCTGGGAATAGCCCAGACCTTAACCCAATTGAAAATCTATGGAGCCAACCAAAGAAACTTGCTAATCAGAAGTGACCTAGTTAATAGAAGCAATCATTTAATTTTGGTTTCACATTATAACAGCTGCAGAACTAAAAGACTTGGTTCACTGCATGGGAAGACGTAAGGCCGTAATTCATGCTAAAAGGTACCCAACTAAGTATTAACTGATAATTTTTGTATATCTCATTTTTTCTACGTGTTTCACTTTTCTTCTTTATAGTGTAACTGCTATTCTAATAGCAAGTCCTTCATAAAAGTTATTGTATTACATTCTTGATTAAATTATCTTTCCATTGATATATAATTTTATGGTACTACTCAGTGGTGGGATTCTACCGGTTCGTACCAGTTTGGTAGAACTGGTAGTTAAGTAGTTAAGCAGTTCCGAGAACCGGTTGTTAAAAGAAATCTCCTTTTGTTTTTTTCCAGTTTACACGGTTAATCCTGTAAAGAATTACAACATTCGGTGTTGTTTCCTAGCCTAATCTTTATTGCCCTGCTTACAGAAACTGCCTCTCCAGCAGTATGCCTAGACTTACTGTCACTTGCGGTTCCGGAGGTTCTCTGAGGTTGTTTTTTTTTTTTTTTGCTTGACTTTCTTAAAGGGGAAGGGTTGTTTTAAGGTTTTTACACCGCTGTTGGGAGGAAATACACCCCTGTTGGAGTTCTTCCAGCCAGAGTGCAATGATCAGCACTTTGAAGAAATAATTGAATAACGAAGCAGAAGCTTTTAATGACAAGGAACCAAGAGGAGGGACATTCAGCAAGGCTTCTTGGCTAGCTAGAAAGATTGACATTCAAACGTGAGTTTACATACCCTTCTGACTTTTGGTCTAAAACTGGTTTTTGGTGAAGTTTAATTCTGTGCTTGGTGATGTTTAATCCTGTGTTTAGTGATGGGATAATTTTCCCTATTCAGCTTTGTTTGGAAGGAAAAATGTTAACCTCTGTTCCTGAAAAGAAGCATCTTTGGAAATCTGACTAGTTCTGTGTCTATTTGTTCTGGTAATTGGTTTAACAAGCAACAGATACTCTGTTTGCTCCTTTGCTTCATTCTGGAGAGCTTAAATGACCTCTCTGCTAAAGGGTTTCACTTGGCTGCTGATAGTTATCATTGCATTTTAACAATTTTAATTCCTCAAGGTGCTCTGGCACCTTCCCTGATTTGTAACTCCAGTTTGCAGGTATTTCTAATCTAATGATTGGTATTTAGGGCAGCTTTTTGCAAGCAAAGAAGCTTTTTGTATTTTTGTACAGGTAATCCTTGATTTACAACAGTTACAATGGCACTGGAAAAAGTGACTTATGACCGTTTTTCACACTTATGACCATTGCAGCAAACTGTCATTAGGGCAAAGAAGCGATGCCACGTGACCACCTGGCCACGCCCACCCAGTCACATGAAGCACTGCAGTTGTGAAATGAGTGACACGGTTGTTAAGAATGCTGCAACGGGCATAAATGATGACCAGTCATAAGTGCGAGGACCAGTCAAAAGTGCGAGGACCTGTCAGAAATCACTTTTTTCAGCCCTCTGGGTAGTCCTTTTGTGCATATGGACTACTCAGAGGGCTGAAAAAGTTATTTTTCACTTGTCCTCGCACTTTTGACCAGTCCTCACCCTTACGACTGTCCTCACATTTTATGTTTTTTGCCCTATCTTGTCACCATGGTGAAGAGAAGCAGTTGTGAAATGAGTGACATGGTTGTTAAGAATGCTGCAACGGGCATAAATGTGAGGATGGTCATAAGTGTGAGGACCAGTCAAAAGTGCAAGGACCAGTCAGAAATGACATTTTTCAGCCCTCTGAGTAGTCCTTATACACATAGCCACGGCCACCCGGTCACATGATCAGCTAGCCACGCCCACCGTCACATGACCTCCAAGCCCACGCCCACCCAAATAAGACACACTCACAGAACGGTTGTTAAAAAAATTGAATCCACTACTGGTACTACTCCAAAAAAAAGTGGTGTTATTAGCTAGTTTTAGAAAATACACTTTTCCCAAAAGGTTTCCACAATTTTGGCCACTACTGTAACTACAGCTACAGCTACAGCTACAGCTACAGCTACAGCTACAGATACAGATACAGATACAGATACAGATACAGATACAGATACAGATACAGATACAGATACAGATACAGATACAGATACAGATAGATCAGTTATCTCTTTTAGAGCATTCCTCATGTCCAGAGACTGCAAAATACAATACCTAGGTATTGTATATATTTGCCTTGGTGAGATGGGTGACTATATAATTTTGAT
The DNA here is from genome assembly GCF_029215685.1 of Pituophis catenifer annectens. NCBI lineage: Eukaryota > Metazoa > Chordata > Lepidosauria > Squamata > Colubridae > Pituophis > Pituophis catenifer. Next base: position 168,635,278 of record NW_027256883.1, on the reverse strand, counting down.
TAATAAATAAAATACCAACCATAATTACTGGGTATTCAGATACCTACAGTAGATAGATATTTCAACTGAGTAAAAAAAAAAAAATAAACAAAAAAGAGAAAGGAATATAGTACATACATATAAATGCATACATAACATTACAACACCTAACTCATCTATTATTGTTATATATCTTTTTGTTGTTCTTGCTGATGGTCCTGTCAACAAATATGATGGATTTTTTACACATTACAATTACTGATAAGGTAATTGATTATGCGTCTCATGTGTGATCTCTGTGTAAATTTCTTTCTTTTCTCCCCACACCTCACCCCATCTTAAATTCTATATGAGTCTAACCACTATATGCATCTGATGAAATGAGCTACATCTTACTCCTTTTAATAAAATGTGTTAGTTAGAAAAGATGCTACCAGATTCATTCTGTTATTTTGTCATCTACACCATCCTCTAATAATTATTCCTAGACACTTTCCTTCTCCATGGTGTTTTGCTACTGCTGCTGTACACTTTTTCACAGAAGAAATTTGCAAAGGCACAGGCTTTTAGTTAGCATAAAAAAACTTGGGAGAGCAACTAAAGAGTTGGGGAAGCTTGTTTGAACTAGCTCGGACCAGAATACTTAATCAGAAATTGGGGAATTGAGAGGGGGAGTGGCCCTCAAGCTACAGGTCTGTGAGGGCATTCCACTTAAAAGTAAATGTGACATAGAAAGGAAAGAATCTAGTCTGGTGATATTTTAGACACCCAATAGTTACAAGAAGGCTACTACATATACAAGTATGTGTAGAAAGAATCTCTGGCAGTTCTTTAAAATCTGGAGTCCATATAAATCATGTCCATAAGACATAATGCAATGCTTGGCTTCTCTGAGTATTCCAGGCTATTCTTTCTACTTAGATACTTCCCTTGCACTCATGCACATTCAACATGACATCTTTACAATATTCTTCCTCAGGCCACAGTGGATAAAAATGATTGTGTTTAGCAGCAGTCATATTTATTGTACTTATTTCTCACCTTTGCTCTGGAAATTCAAAGCATCGTACAAAGCATCAGATTCCTCTCATTTTAACACAAGAAGAACTGATAGGTAGGTTGAAGTTCCTTCCTCTACCAGTTCCAAAATAAAAATCCATCAACCCAACTAGGATAGCCTCAACACTGTGGTCCACTTTGAAACCAGTTGAAATTGCTTGTGATAATCTACTGCCTTTGGGGTTGTCTGTGGTTGAAAAGCTGTAATGGAGAAATCTCTTGGTCGTCTTATCAATACAGAAAATTAGAGACCTGTGCCTAATTAGCCATTTCTGAGAGATCCAGTACAACTTTCTTTAAAATCAATCTAATAATTACTTTCTTTTAATGAGGAAATACCCTCCCAGGCATTTATGATGTCAGCCAAGATGTCTCTAATAACAGTCAAGCCAAAAGTTGCAAGCAAACTGGGCAAGAATCCAAAGGATTAGTCATGGAATGTAGCAATTCAAGCATATATACTTGGAAGTGATTCCCATCAAGTTTAACTGGACTATCTCCCAAAATAAACATGTGTAAAATTACAGCCTATGCAGTGCAACAGTAGTTAGGGAAGAGGCCATAATAAACGCCATTGTTTTATGGCTTAGCACTTGCCCTACGTCTAAATATAAATCTGGGAAAGATTCTATCTTAAATTCCTGGAAATTAGCTTCCGATCATTACAAAGTGGGCCAGTGGTCTTAGACAACCTATTGTGTTGGATGAGCTAAATAGCCCACAGATCTAACATAGCATAGTATGTTCTTTTAACATGTATACAGGAAAGAGAATAAAATGTAAGCTATAAGAGATAAGATAAAAAAATTGATTAAGTTTCCTCTTCTACTTAGTTGCTAAGTTAAAGTGCTGATATGTTTTACATCTGGTTGCTGTAGAGCCAAGCACAAAGGCCGGAATTCTACAAACAGAGCAAAGAATGTTATGGCTTAGAAGTAACAGCTGTGGTGATACAGCTATGCAACTACAGAATTTTCCCTTGCCATCGGGCTACTAATGACCCAAGAGGGGCTTAACTTACTAAGCACTGGAGTCATTGGTTTAGCAGTGAGCAAAAGAGCAAGCAAATGCATTTCTCATGTCTAGTGCTACAAAGGTTTCTGTCACAAATCTTTCCTTCTTCAGGGAAAACAAAACTTCTTAGTGGAAACAAAGGTGAAGGGAAAGATTTCTCCAGATGGATGACACGGAATGTCATCCTATTCTGTGCAAACCAGTGAACTATTGCTGAGCAATAGCTGCTTCCCTTATGAAGGATTGATGCAAACTCAATAGACTCAAAGACAATCTAAACTTGATGATTTCTAATGAGAAAAGACAATTGCATCCAATCCTAATAGCGAAACATATTAATTTAAGAGCATTGCAGGTTTCCTTACCTTATTGGAGGTTGCCAAATGTGTGGTATGATAATTAAGAGCCGCGTTTGACTAAGAGCTTATTTTGTCACAATCACAGTTCAACATTCAGAAACTCACAAGATCGAATGGAAAGCAATATTTCACTATTGCTCCCCAATTCTATGTGAACATAGAAGAACACAGAAGCAGAGGTGAGACAGGCCCCCACTCTTCTGGCCTTCTGGTTCTGCCAATTGGCATGGGGGGTCCAAGAGAGGCTTGAGGGCACTCCTTCTGTCTTTAGAATCTTTTTTAAAAAACTTTTTAACCTCATTTTCATTCTGTTTTTAACTCTGTTTCTTTTTATATGACTCTGTGTTTTTATTTGTAAACTGCCTGGAGTTACATAAGTGAGATGGGCACTTGATAAATACATTAGAAAAATGTAAGAAAAAATAACGAGAGAAAAGGTCAGTACATTCTTTAGGAAATTCATGTTGTTTCCAGCAACAGAAGCAGTGGTGGGATTCAAGTAATTTAACAACTGGTTCTCTGTCCTAATGATTTCTTCCAACAACCAGTTTGCCAAACTGCTCAGAAAGTTAACAACCGGTTCTCCCGAAGTGGTGCAAACTGGCTGAATCCCATCACTGAACAGAAGCCCGTGAGTATTAAAGATTAGTTGCTGAGATATATAAATGGGAGGATGCAAATGGTTTCATCTGCTACTCAAAGGTTTCTTGGGTGCTTCTGTGGACAATCATGGGAAACAGAATGTTGTATTTGAGAGGCCTTTGATTTGAAGCTCTGCATGTGTTCTTACAAGCTTGAACCCAGGACTTAATAGTCCTCCTTAGGATAATCTTTTGTGTATAATAAATTTTAACAGTCCAGAGAATCAAGAATTCAACATTTGGTTTCTTGTGGACTTGGTACCACTAAAGTCTTGTGAGCATGTGACTTATACATCTATTACTACCTAATTGTTTGTGGGCCAGAATCAGGGGTAGGTTCTACTTACCTTTACTACCGGTTCACAACGGGAACACGCACTCGCTTCACTCGCGCCTTACTCTTGCGCATGCGCAGATCGCTTCTGATGACATCAGGGTCAGTGGGCGGAGCCTCCCGCAGGTTTTACTAACGGTTCTATAGAACCGGTCCAAACCGGGGGCAACCCACCACTGGCCAAAATGTATACTAGGATCCATTTACATGCCGCTCTAAAAAATTCATTTGAACTTAAATGCTTATGAATTCTTAACTGAGAGATGAAAAGAGAAAGAAGTCTGACTTAGTCCTGAAAGTATTTGACAGTTCCCAACACCACCCTGGGATTGTTTAGGGAGAAATGAGGTACCACACCTAGGTACTAGATTACTCTGAAAGCTTCTATTGTCTGCCAGTGACTGTGTAACTGGGCTTGTCACATGTATTGTTAATTGTTTATGAAAACACCTGGCAGGAGGGACTCAGAGCAAATAAGGGACTTCTATTAAAGAAGTGACATTTGTGAACTATTCTGAGAAAAGGGGCAGCCATCCCTATCACTTTGGATTCAAGAAATGATAAAATACTTGGATGTATTTAACAAGGCTTTTTTTTTAGTTGGCATACTGTATAAGTCTACAACAGTCAAATCCTGTTTCATTATTTTTCCCAGTTCAGGTTTTACTTAGAGAGCTACAAGTGGCAATAGATACTTACCACAAGTAAGAGATGTTCATTTAGATTCACACAGCCTTACCAACAAGGTTCTTTGAATCTCTTAATGATTCCCCAGATTCAGTCTTGTATTTAAAAACTATCTAGTGCAGGAGCGTCAAGCTCGCAGCCCGTGGATTAGATGGGTCACATGTTGGCCACCCCACCATTTTAGCGAAGGGGGGAAAAGTTGTGATACATCACGTGACGATATGTCATTGCAAGTTTGACACTCTTGATCTAGCATAGAACATAATAATGATATGGATATCATTCACACTGGATATAGTTCACTATAATATGGTATATAATATATCGCCTTTTGTATTTTGTAATTTTATAAACTTAGTATTTTCTGGGTTACAGATACTAAAATTTTAGAGTCGTTTTGCTCTAGCAATATGACAGGATGAGCTACTTTCAGATAACAATTGCAATTCTTTCACTTTTATGATGAAAACTAGTTTTCATTAAAACATCTGTCTTGCAAAAACAAAATCCGCCCTTTATCAGGTCACATTAACATAGGAAGGTCATTTTTACCAAGTTAGACCGTCTGGACACTGAATGGCAGCAAATACTCCAGTATTACAGAGCAGAGTTCATCTAAAATGTAAAATGGAGTTATCAGGATTGAATCTTCTACATACAAGGCACAAAATATTTTGTTCACCCAATCCCTTTTTCAAGATTGCCACCTGAAACACACACACATTACAGATACCACAATGTAGGGTTTTTTTTTAATTGAGAAAGCATTTTCTTGCATTTAATAACTTTTATTGTTGCCTTTTTCTGTAGAATGATTACAGTGTCTTCTAGCAATGTTTTCTCGTGAAAAAACTATTATCCCAAGTTTATAACTATTGCGGGGTATCAGTACTGTAAGAAAACTACTCATTATAGAGTATGAAAGACTATCATTCTCTCCACTTGAAAAGAAGCATGGGGGCTCATACATTGAGTTCCTGGAAGATTATCAACTTTTGCTGCTGGAACACAATGCTCCCACAATGTTTTCAATTATTACACATACTGTATTTCACTAGTCAGTATTTTGCTGTTCAGAAGCACAACCGCTAATTGGATAGCAGGGTCTACTGACATCTGTGATGGGCATTGCTATCTAAACAGCTGTAAAACCAACATAGACAGATGTTGTATCTCCTTCCCCAATCAAGAGTGCTCAACAGCTGAGCCAAATACCCCTGCATCAGTAGCCACTGCCTGATACAAACACAACAGTTAGTGCATTCTAGTTTCTGTTTTTCTGACTAAGCCTGACTTCTCTCTCTCTCTTTCTCAAAGGTTCTGTCCCTTTAAATTAATTATAGCGTGTGTGACAACAGGTGTAACTCCCAATCTATAGCAGGAAGATACAGCAAATTACATCTGTTCAACTATGTGTATAAAAAGACATATAAGAAGGGTTTCTCCTTTCCTTTCTAAATAATTCCTCCCAATCTACAGACTCCAAGGGAGCATTGTTTTCTCGGAACCTAAATAAGGGCTGTTTCAGGTTCATAGGTTTCCTTACATCAACCAAGTTCAGTGTTCCAATTTTAATTTTTATTAAAAAAAAACATTTTTAAAGAACTTTCTTTGGAGCTTTGAATTGTCTTAACTGTTCTCGGTTCCTCACGTTATGGAAGGATCCTACTGTTGAACTTGAGAGAACTACCTGCACATAAATATCAGTCATCCAACAACTTGTCCAAGATTAAGGTGACCATTTACCCTCATCAAAGCCAGGAAGACTCAATGTTATATAAATGACATGTGCTACACAATGATGTAATAGAAATAAAAGCCATCTCGCCTTATTGAGAAAAATGGGGCAGGTGGTTTGTATTTCCTTTCATTTACCTCACTCTAACCTTCTCTAAGTGTCTAACAGTAATACCCACCTTCTGTGTGTTTCTCAAGAGATCCAAGCTGAAAGTCTAAGAAGGTATTTTTAACTCACCCATGACAACTGGTACAATTTGATAAGATGATTTGTGGGAAAGACTTTGGGATCTAGTAAGTCCAGAATCCCAAGCTGTTCTGAAAATTCAGTTTAAAAAGAATGCATCAGATAGCCAATGCTATTGATTAATCAGTTCCATTTTAGGCAACTAAAAGGAAAGCTAAGATAGGTCTCCACAAAAAATGAAGAGGTTTTGTGAGCAAATCTAGAGAGATTGGAAATAGCCAGAATGGATGCAATAGTAGCCATTTAAGCCATAGGCCAGCAACCTTTCCAGGCTTAAGTACCAGACATCAGATATGCAAATTTAATTAAGCTTCCAAGAACTTGGAAACAGTAGGATTTCTCTTGTTTTGATGTTTGTGTCTAATGGTCTCAGAAGCTATTGTAAGATTTTGATTATTCCATAGTGTTGCTTTTTATCTCTTTCTAGTATGCCTATAATAATCAGTCAAATAATTTTTTTGGTCAACCATCAAACCACAACAAGCAACATGACTGGATCTTTGCTTAAAAAGCAATAGCCACGGTACAAGGAATACTATGGCATCTCAGAAACAGTTCAATCAGAAAATCCAGAATCAAAAATGGGGCAATGTCCTTTTTTTTTTAAAAGGAGAAATCTAATATCAACAACTCATACTTATGTAAAACTGTTAACACATTCAAGTTAGTGCTTCATATGCCACATTGTTTCACATTTGTTCCCAGCTTGGCACCTAATAAATAGGGACTAGGCTGAGGAGAGATTAAATTACATGACAGTTGATCTGTATGAAATGGCAGAAGTAACAGTAAAATCTCAGTCACATTGTGCTTGACTTCTGGTGACTTCATGTTCATGTAATGTTCTTGACAACTATATGAAAGTAGTTTGTCACTGCATTTTTCTAGAATGTATCCTTGACTTCTAAGCTTAGACTGCAGCTCCAGATTCCCTTATCATCTCCTGTTAGAAAAGTTTTTAGTTTAGGTTGTAGAGGTCAATAAGATCTTGGAATGTCCCAGCAGCTACAATTAAGCCAGATTTCTTTTATCAAGAAAAACTTTAATTGTTTATTTAAAATCAATAAACTATTTACATTTTAAATCACAGAACATTGTCTCTTGGTCTTTAATTATTTCTTAGGTAAATGTGCCTAGAGCATATTCCCTTCTTATCTAGCCATTTTGACAGACAGAATGTTTGTTGTTGAGCAGCTGTAAGTCTGTCAGGTCAGTGTATATCCTTCTTCTTTCTCTCTCCTCTCCCTTTTCTCCTGTGTGTGTGAGTAAAGGGGGTCATATTTATAGGGTGGCTAAGCCACTCCCCCTTCAGTCCCTTAGACAAAATGGAGGGAAAGTATAAACACAAAACCATTCTTCCAGTATAGACAGTGTAGTTCAGTGGCACTATTTTAGATTATTATCTGACATCTCCCATATAAGTAATAACCAGATTCAATCCTGTTTATCTTTTTTAAGATCAGCCAGCATTGACTAAATGCTGCCAGCTCCTGCACACGTCAAATATTAAGCATACTCTGAAAATGGAAAAGCCATTGATCGAGGAAATCTATGTACTCTCTAGTTATTGTAAAATAATTCTGTCTGTCCCTTGATAAAAGGGAAACTTCAACTGGGACTGAATATGTGGAGGTAGTAAATGGTCTCAGATATACAGCAAATATAACATTATTTCTGTGTGAGCTGCATTGGTTAACATTGTATTTCTGGGTGCAACTCAAGGTGCTGGTGGTCACCTTTAAAGCTCTACATGGCTTGGGACCAGGTTACCTGCGGGACTGCCTTTTTCCAAGAGTCTCTACCTGTTCAATCTAATCTAGCAGAATGGACATGCTGCAGATCCTGTCAGCCGAAGAATGTCAGCCGGCAGGAACTAGAGGATGGGCCTTTTCTGCAGTGGCCCCTGCTCTATGGAACATCCTTTCTTCACAGATTAGAATGGCTACAACCTTATTAGCCTTTCATAAGGCCCAAAAATCTGGCTGTTTTTGAACCTGGGGTGTTGAATGTGTTAAGGGCCCTGTTTCCTGGCTGTATTGCTAACTGGACAAGTATCTCAGTTGCTATATGTATTTATTTTTGAAGTTTTTATTGTTTTGTTTTAAAATATTTTAATGTTTTAATTGTAACATTTTTAATTGTATGCTGCCCAGAGTCATTGAATGAGATGGGAAGCTATAGACATTGAATAAATGAATAAATAAATAAAAGGATATCTATAACGTGAATTGTTATTGATGACTCAATTCACATATCAGTCTAAAACATGATTTAATTGCTAAACAAGTCATAATTATCTAGGTTGAATATACTAGGCTATAAGCTATAGTTATAAACAACAACCTCATACAACCTATCAAATCAATCACATTAGGATTAGTAGATTAGGATTAGGTATTAGATAGGATTAGTGGAATGTATTAACTCCCCCAGTAGATATTTGTTTATTACTTCAAATCATACTACTAAGAAAATAATCTTTGAACAGCAACATAAATCTTTGAAATAAACAGTCCTACTATATAACAGAGTAAATAATATACGTGACTGATACAAACTACCATTGAGAAAGAAACATTATCTGAAGGCAAATCCTAATCGTTTTAGCATTATGTAGTCAAAACTTCAGTCTCACCACATCTCTCTCAGAACTCAGCCAATAGTTTCTGTCTGTCTCTCAGAACTATGCAGGCTGCCTGCTTTTTTAAGGCTCTGACTTACATCAATGTCTTTCTGACTAGCATAAATTATATCACCTCTTTAGCTAGAGTTCTCTAGATGTATTCAGACTTCAGCTCCAAGAATTATGACTATTGATTATGTTGGCTTGAAATTCTAAGAATTGGAGTTTCAAGAGCATTAGAACAGAGGTAGATTTCTGGAAACTTCTGGTGAGGATTCATAGCAAACTAGACATCCCTGAAAGAGAAGGGACAACATTGCGGTAGTGATTGGTAATCAGATGATGAATTCTGGAAAAAGGAAAGATTAAGAGACCACTACTTGTTGTACTCTAGACCAGCCAGCTTTGCTGAGAGTTGAAGACCACCAAGCTTAAAGTGCCAAGGTTGGAGACCTCTGCTCTAGACTGCTATTCTTCATGAGAAGACTGGAGGAACTGAGTTGAGCAGCTGGGAGTCAAGAGATTTTCTACCAAGTTCATAGCCACAATGTAGCTGGATTTGTTAAGAGATGACATTGTGGAAGAAGAGATCATTTGTTGTATTTTAAAAAGTGATAATTACTAAAATTGTTTATAATTTTTGGGATGAAGGGGGAAGTATATAAAGAAATATATTTCTTTATATATTTCTTTTCTTTTTCTTTATTATAGTAGATTCTTTTTTCTTTCTTTTCTATTTTTTTCTTTTGTTCCTTTTCGTGGTTTGTATTAGTTTTTAATCTTTTTAGTTGTAATGCTTAATAAAATTATTATTTTTAAAAAACAGACAATTTCCAAAAACTTAGTCTCAGATGTCACCTAATTTGTGGATCTTGGTCCTGGGGAATACAGATAGTTTTCCAGCAAGCTATGGCTGATAATTTGTGCCAGAAAGCAATCAAACTAGAAAGTTCAAGAACTATTCATAGATGCTGTGATAAATATGAATGAGCAAATGAACATTTTCCATCTCTTGCCTTTCTTCTATGGTTACCATAGTACTGTAGTTATTGGTTGGACATCATGAGACAGATGGATCAAAGTAAGCAACAGAAAAGAAGGAAGAAGGTGGGTCTTCCATTTCTTCTGATCATGTTCGGTGCCAACAAGCTCTGTCATGCCAACAAAGGCCCTCAGATCAGAAACATTTACCTGCCTATTCTTGGCAGCAAGGGTTCAGTGATGGAGCCAAAGAAAAATGGCAGCACCCAGAATAAAAGCTTGTATCCAATATAAATCCTGAACATTTTTCATATTTTCGTGTTTGCTAAGTTATTATACAGAAGGTAAAATTATTACAGGGTAGCTAAGTTAGCAATGGTGTCTGCCCAATTTTAATTTAAAAACTGAAACTTGTCCAGCTACTTAAACTTGGGTTGGGCTATTTAATCTTATCCATTCAGTCAATAGATATGCTACTTTGGAAACACCCAAAGGAGTTGGGCTGACCACAATCTGCTTCACACTCACTACTGTTCCAAGTGTTAGAAATCTCAGAGCCATGTCCCAGGTTAATTTCCTTGAGAAAAATAATCTGGGAGCTACAGAGCATTTATGTAACATTATTTGTTTATAAATGGATTAAACCCAGCAGGCGTGCAGTTCTTGCCTCATTCTCCTCCAGACAAGGGACAAACATTCTGTGGCAACATCTTTTTTTTACCATATCTCTCTGATGACACCAATCCATGTGTGAGATAATTTTAAATTGTCCTTAGTTCTACTGGGGTTAAATTGCTGTTTTCTCCATTAAACTGTTGGTCATCTCAGCCATTCCGAGGTGTAAAATAGTCTCACATAATTTGCCAATTATTTTGTCAATGGCAAAGTCAGGTGACACATAGACAGTGGTGTACTTAGAGGTGACTTGCCCCAGCTCAAACGAAAATTCTGCATGCCAGCTGAGAGCAAAGCTGAACCTCAATGCCTGGTACCCTAATCAGCTGTTCCATTGTTAGTGGCATGATAATGGAGCCTGCAGTAGTGATGTAAATACATGATGTATTTTGTTCTTCTTGGGATGACATATTTTCACAGGGGCTAAAGATATTAACAGTATCATAGCAAGATGTTCATTGGTTAAAAAAAAAGATAATTCTTAATTGTGTTGCAATGGTTTTTCATCTGAACCCTTATGTTATCACTATAAATCCAAATTACAGGTTCTGCCCAGCTAATGCAATTCCAACCCATGTTTTAAAAGATGGCAGCATGTATATTCCTAATAGCATTCTCCTAGAATGCTATTAGGAATATACATGCTGCCATCCCAACATACTAAGATATAAAGTAGCTTCTGTGCTATTGCCTTGAAGTATTATCTGAATTTACCATTGCAGTTTGTAAAATATGATTTATGGCTTTAGTGCAGTGTTTCCCAAACTCAACAGCTTTAAGATATGTGGACTTTAACTTCAAGAATTCTTAGTTATGAGCATGTTGGCTGGAGAATTCTGGGAATTAAAATTATACAGAAAAAAATTGCTGAAGTTGGGAAACATTGGCTTAATGTATTGCATGAAGTCAGCTAATAGTAATTTATATACCAAACACTGGCAACAAATATTGGTTTAATGTGAATTAATTTATGTGACTTCAGACTTCTTGAAACATTGTATGGGGTTTTCCATCTTCTGGAAAGGCTTCCTGGAAGGTGCTTTTGAGTTGGAAAAGTCAATATACTCTTTCCAGGCCTTCTTTCTATAGTAAAAGTTATAGTGAGCAGAAGTCAGGTGATAGACCATGTTTTATTCTTATAGCTCTTCCATTATTATGAGAATTAAGCAATAATAGTATACTTACATAAGTAGTGCTTTCCTTCATCATATGTAACAAACAGAAACTGGAATCATTAGACAAATGGCATAGGCTAATTATATGCCATTCAGACTGTTTTGCTTAATTTATGAAGCAACCTAAATGTGGTATTTTATGCAGTAATTTAAAGGAACACGCCTCATCTTGATAAATTCATAACAAAGCAAACATCTGGGATTTCACAGATGACAAAGCAGATTTAAATATGCTGGCTTTGACATGATCTTCTTCACCATAGTATAGGAAACAACTTGCAATATCTGTAAAAGACCAAAGTTACTTGGTAAACATACTGAAAACTGCATCTGTCAACCACTTCCATTGGAATGTGAGATAATAACAGTAAATACTCAAAGTGAAAGGTAATAGTCAACAACTGTGAGAGAATGGAGGGAGAGCCAGCATTTTTACTTGTGAGAAAAAAAAAATGTTTATACTGTAACTAAAAAGTAATATTACCTCTTTTAAGAATCTTGCAGCTTTCCTCAATCTAATGTCCTCAGGATGTATTGGACCAATTCCCAACCAGCATGTTCAAACTGGCTCTAATTCTGGGCTTTGCAAAAACTTGTGGAAGATTTAGGTTGGGAGAAGTTGGACTGTATGCTGTTTGGTACAGTATCTCGCAGCTGCTCTCCGACAAAGGCCTTTGTCAGGGGTCTATCATGACAATTCACTGCGGCCAACTCGCTACAGCCAACTCACCACAGTCAACTCGTCACAGCCAACTTGCCATGGCCAAGTAGCTACAGACAACTTGCCATGGGACAACTTGCCATGGCCAACTCACCGCACGGCAACTCACAGAGAGACAAGAATTACACTGATATCAAAGAAATGGTGGAATAGAATCATTAAAGAAAGGATGCAAAAAGAGGGACAAAATGAAATCTGAATGACAAAAATTAAAACATTTTTTTATTTATTTTAAATAATTGAATTGATAAATTGTCCTGCTGCGAGTTGTCTCGCAGTGAGTTGTCCGTAGCAAGTTGTCCAATGGTGACCTGGCTGTGGTATGTTGGCCGTAATGAGGTGGCCACAGCGAGTTGGCTGTGGCAAGTTGTCCCATTCCTTTTGTCAGGCATGCTGGGGAGGAAGTATCTCATTTCGCATATAAAGATGTTTTCTACCACTGCTTTGCCCAAAGCAGCCCTCATTTGTTGGGGGGGAGGGGGATTTTTCATTTGTCTCCCACCCCTAGCTTTTGAAATCTTTTTCAAATTCATTTGTTGAAAATCTGTAATGCATTTACCCCCATTTGAGGGTGGGAAACAGAAAATCTATTATATAACTTCTAAAGGAAACAAGAAACTTAAGTATACTTCTTTCCAAAGAAAGAAACCAACTTCACCTTCTAAAAAAATGAGGAAAGTAATGAACATTGATGAACATTTTTTATAATTGGTCTTCCTATTGCAAACTTTTCTTAATTAAAAATTGTTAATGAATCCCCATTTTCCAAAAAAAAAAAAAAACCCTCAGTTATAGTGTGCCATGCATATTACTTTCTTATCCATAATTCATTTGCCTCATGTTGATTTCTAGGCGCCAGTCCTGGCTGGAGAGAATTAATGAGGGATCCCTCTGAATCTGTAAATTAATCCAACACCTTTATATAATAGCCATGTGCTCCAGGTATTGACTTGCATTTATTTTGCCAATTATTGTTATTCCCTCTTTGTGCTTGTGCTTTGTGCCCTGTGTGGGAGATTCAATTTTGCCTCACCCCATCCCCTGAGCAAAATTCAGCATTGTCTTCCTGGGGTTGCCTTTTCTTATATGCACTGTTTAGAACTGGGAACTGATCTCTTTCCTCTCCTCTCCTAATCTCACTCACTTATAAACATGCAACCTCACCAGAGTTATTTGGAAAAATATCCATACTATAAGATTTCCTCCACAAGTCACGTTTTTTTTTAAAACTGCAGGCAGTTGGGTAGTCATGAAATCTATGAGTTTGGTATTTTCTTCTCATTGTTTACTATTAAACTTCCTATTCCTTACATGGTAATCATTGCAGAGGGCTTTTTTTGGGGGGGGATGCAAACCAGCAGATAAATGCACACGAATACATATAGCTAAAAACATAGCTATCAGCCTATGCATGGATACTAACAATGTATTTATTTAATTCATTTTTGTCTGGAAAGGGTACGAAGTTTTTTCTTTTTTAACTTGGCCCCCAGTGATACTTCAGAGGGCAAGACCCTGAATATTTTTCATTTCCCTGTTGGTCAGTTGGGAGGAAGATTATGTTCTCTGCATTTCAAAGTTGGGAACAATAGACAATTGGCGTGGGTTTCATACTGCTTTGGGTGGATTAGTGGTAGAAATGTGTTCAATTTGAATAGTATTCACAACACATTACAATATGTATACTGCCTAAAAAAATAAAGGGAACACAAGCAGAAGACATCTGAGATCTGAATGAATGAAATAGCCTTATTAAATACTTTGTTCGTTACATACAGTAGTTTATACACTGCTCAAACAACTAAAGGGAACACAAAGCTACTGTATGTAACGAACAAAGTATTTAATAAGGCTATTTCATTCATTCAGATCTCAGATGTCTTCTGCTTGTGTTCCCTTTATTTTTTTGAGCAGTGTATATAGTTCTATATCGAGAGGATTTTTTTTTCTTAAGAAAAGTATTCAGGAAGCAGATGGGCTAGAACTGAGGTTTCACTGAGTATTTGTTAGGAAGTTTCGAAGCAAATGAAATGTTTCCACTGATGAGAAAAGAGATCTTGAAACTTATTAGAAATAATACATTATTCCTTTAGTTTTGGCTTTAACAGCTGCTTTGATATCCTTTTATTATGTACTTTTTAAAAAATCCCTTTTTGGAATTTTGATTAAGATAACAGGAATGCTGAAATAGCAAGCAGTTTTTCTTTCCTTTCTCTGCAAAATTTTAGTCAATCACTAAACAGCAGCAGAGATTCAAACGTTTTGTTTTGTAGTGGTTGTTATTTTGCTACTATCCAGTGGCTATCCAGATTTTTGCAGACAAAATCTGGTCTAACAGAATCTGGTCTAACAGTGTTTGGAAGGGACCTTGGACGTCTTCTAGTCCAACCCCTGCTCAAAGCAGGAAACTTATACCATTTCAGACAAATGGTTGTTCAATCTCTTCTTAAAAACCTCCAACTTCTCAAGGCAAGTGGTTCCACTGATTAATTCTTCTCTACCAAGAAATTTCTCCTTAGTTCTAGGTTATGTCTCTCAATTAGTTTCCATCCAATGTTTCTTGCTTTGCCTTCAGATGCTTTGGAGAATAGGTTGATTCCCCTCTTTTTTGGTAGCAGCCCCTTAGATATTGGAACACTGCTATCATGTCACCCCTAGTCCTTCTTTTCATTAAACTAGACATATCCAATTTCTGCAATCATTTTTCATATGTTTTATCCTGCAATCCCATAATCATCTTTGTTGCTGTCCTCTGCATCTCTTTCTAGAGTCTCAACATCTTTTTTATATTACGGCGACCAAGCCTGGATGCAGTATTCCAAGTGTGGACTTACCAAGGCATTATAAAGTGTTACTAATATTTCATGTGAACATGATTCTATCCCTCTATTAGTGCAACCTAGGACTGTGTTGGTTTTTTTTGGCAGCTGCAGCACTTATATTTCAGTGATTGTCCACTAGGCCTTCCAGATCCCTCTCACAATTACTACTCTTGAGCCAGCTACCACCTATTTTATACCTGTGCATTTGTTTTTCCTTGCCTAAATGTAGAACCTTACTTTTATCACCATCATTCTCTACACCAGTGGTGAAATCCAATTTTTTTTACTATTGGTTCTGTGGGCGTGGCTTGGTGGAAGTGGTGTGGCTTGGTGGGTATGGCTTGGTGGGCCTGGCAGGGCAAGATACTGCAAAATCCCCATTCCCACTCCACTCTGGGGCCAGCCAGAGGTGGTATTTGCTGGTTCTCCGAACTACTCAAAATTTCCGCTACCGGTTCTCCAGAACCTGTCATAACCTGCTGGATTTCACCTCTGCTCTACACCCAGAAAAAAAGAAAGATAAGAAAAATTATTGCTTCTCATTAAAAGTCTGCCTAAATGTGGCTTTCAATTATTTTTGAAGAATCAAAAGACATGGACAGAAAATGCTTCCTAAGAATCTAGAATTTGAATTGAACAACAAAAAACTCCACTATACATATAATCACCAACTATTCCCAAAACTGTAATAGTTGAATTCAAAACAATTCCTCACTCATACTTTGGTAGATCAGGAACATGTATAGCACTTGCCCTGTTGTGGAATATTTACTGTTTCCCTCAACTACAATCTTGTTGTCATAAAACTGTAATGATGGATCCGTTAAAATGAGATTCTTTAAAGTTAGGCCAGCTGTTTGGGTGGGGAACATAAATTTTGCCAAACAGTTAACAGGAGAACAGAAAGTGCAAGCCCAGAATAGTGCAAGAGGCAGATGATGTACAGGATTAGAAAAGCTTGTTCTGCCTTGCTCAGAAATTACATATTCTAAAAGGAGTTTTGAACATGGTCTGGATCCAAAAGACATGTTAGATATGCCTAAAAACTTGCACGTCCTATATTTTTATAGCCCAGTCCCACCCTCTTTTGAACAGCAGCCATCCTGCCAAATCATTCTTTTGTAACATAAGTTCAAGTCTTCCTTGGCTGCAAAATGTTCTGGTTTTTTTTTTTATCCTGGCCTAATACTTTTGGCTCCAGATATCTAAATTCAGTGACAGGATAAGATGTTCTTTTGGAGAAAGGACATGTTTGTTAAGATTACAAGTCTGTAAAAGTTCTAATGTGTCATCGGAGTTTGAGGCTCAAAAATAATAAAATCTTAAAGGGGCACAAGTGGGAGTAGCTTCTCCACTTTCAAATATTTCCAAGTTTTGAAACAGATCCCAAATGGAAGCATCATGTATATCTTGTAAGATCAGCAATTACCACAAATACTCATAGTTCACTTTTTAGTGACATGCTGAATGTCAACCAGAGATCACTGGGTAGCCATTTTTTTCTATACTACACAGAAAAACTATTTTGATTTGCAGACACACCAAGTGTTGATTATTGTGGGAATGCTCTGAAAAAGTATTCATCATGTGTTGGTATAAAGAAGCCTCCTTTTTATAATCCTTTGTCTTTTTTCAGGATAGTCAGAATTGCTGGGGTTGTACAATATTCTCAAAATGAAAGCAATCAGTCACAGAATCCCAACCCATTAGATCATGGCTAATCATATTGAGAGGGAGGAGAACAGAGGAAGAAGACAAAAAGTTGTGCTTAGAATAAATTCTAAGCTTGTAATGGTATACAAGCTTGTTGTAATGGTATAGAACAGGGATGTCAAACTTGTGGCCCGCAGCCCAGATGAGTCATGTGCTGGCCACCCCTGATTTAGCAAAGGGGGGAAAAGTCGCGATACGTCACGTGACAACGTGATGCCATGAGTTTGACACCCGGGGTATAGAAGTAAGGTTGCCATTTTGGGGTGTAAAATTCTGAACATCCACTAGATGTCAGCAAATTGCATCTTTCCATCTAATGGAATCTAAATGGTCTGAACAGTATGGGGGGGGGGTGCTGTATGCGGCACCATTTTGTATAAGTCATTAATACAGTAAAGGCCTAATTCTCAGCAATTATATCAACAATATACAATCATCAGGATTATATATCCAGATATCTATTTTCTGCTTCTGCTCCACATTTATACAAAGCTTCATATTAATGTTGATAGGAAACTATTCATTTGATAGATACCTAGAACCAAACTGTAGCTAAAACCTTTGCTATTAGAAATAGTCTTGTATACCAGTACAATCCCAGCAACTTTATGCATACTGGCTTAAGAATTCTGGGAACTGAAGTTCACACATCTTAAAGTTGCTGATGTTGAGAAATACAGTGGCCTTTGCCACTGATATATTGAGGAGGCCCTAAGTCAGGGCTGCCAAACTCATGGGCCCACAGGACAGATGTGTCAGGCGCTGGCCATGCCCATGCCGAGTTTAGTAGAGGAAAAAAGTCCCGATACGTCACATATGACACTGCTGTAACAACTCAAGTTTAACACCCCTGCCCTAACTCATGGCTTCTGTGAGATTAGAAAGCAAAGCAAAGCCTGTAATTTGTGGCAAAATGGTCATTACCAGGAACCAGTGTTGCAGATTAGCCTCAAAAGAAGAAAGTGGAGATAATTTTTATCTACTCTCTACTAGTTTAGTCTGGTTTCTTTTCAGATGACTTGCACCAAAGCTTTACTTACCTAGAACTGTGAATTCGTTCATACAGAAAAACTGCCAGGTAAATGGATTCAAATCATTTTGGATTAAAATAAATGCATAAACCAAGTTATCTTATTATACTCAGTATATTCAGAAGTAGTTCCACAAAGTCTGGTCTTCTAATGCAAATGAGCTATAATCTATTAAGACATTTTATTTCACTCAGAGAAGCTTGTTTTATTCATTTACTTGGATCTCACAGAACAAGAAACAGTTTTGAAAGGACTTTCAAGTGGACAGGAAAACCTTTAAGCTCTTTACAGTAACACCAAAATCCCACCGTGAAGGGCTACTATATTGTGACTGCAAGTAATACCTTTTAAAAAATCCCTGTTCATAATCCTTTGTGAGTCATTTCTAATTTGATTTACGTTCTAAGTATCTACAGTACCAGTCCCAGATACTACCAGATAAGCTTTATATTACATAACCGGTTTGCTTAATTCACAGAATTTCATGGGGAACCCAGATATTGTCATCTTCTGCTGATGAATCTCCAGGATATTCCCACCACCATATTATTTCTTACCATGGCATATCTGTCAAGGAGGAAAACACAAAATACTAGCAACAACAAGGTTTTCCTTGTTAGTACAAGCAGTTTTATTTTTTCTGAAAGTGCCCTTTTCCCCCTTAAAAATATAAGTGAAGGTGGCAAGGAAGCTTCTTTTTATGGCTGGGCTCATGCCCTGCACTGTCATAATGAAGTGTGACTTCAAAATCATAATGGCTGGATTCACACAATGGCCTAAACCCCTAAACTAAAGCAAATTATAACATAATAGCATAGATGACTCTATTGTCTCTAAATATGTGGTGCTACTCTGCCTTCATCATTTGCAGAGGCCTGGTGGCTTGGAAAAGTTAAACTGTAGAATTGTTGATGTTTGCAGACTTTTCACTATCCAACTAGATAACATCAGTGCACAGCAGCACTGATCATGTTACCTACTTGGGTAATGAAATGTCTGCAAGCAAATAACCAAGCTCAGAGAACACCAAGGACTTCACAGTTCTCTATCCTGAATGACATATATTATTTTCTAGAGTTAAATTAACTTAAACAATGAAGAATCAGACACAGACAAAACTGTCTTCTGGTACTTGAGCTGTCACAGAGAAAAGGGGGTTGACTTATTCTCCAAAATACCTGAGGGTAGGACAAGAAGCAATGGGTGGAAGCTTATCAAAGAGATTTAACCTGAACTAAGGAGAAATTTGCTGCCAGTGAGAACAATTAACCAATTCTCTCAGAGTTGTGGGTGATTCATCACTGGAAGTTTTCAAGATTGGACAACATTTGTGTGGGATGGTATCAAGTCTCCTGCCATGGGCAGGGTGTTGAACTAGAAGTCCTCCAAAGCTCCTTGCAGCCTCATGATTCTATTCTGTTCTTCTGTTGGTTGTTGATTTATGAGATGAAGGAAAGCTTCAATCAGACTATAGCAAGCATAGAATAGATATTATTGTTTCTATTTTACCATGTACTAGATAGCAAATTAATGATTCAAAAACATGTTGGGATTTTGAACTTTGAAGAGATTCCCAGAGTTTTTACAGGGAATGTTCCCCCAGCCTTTAGGAATCACACTAACAAAATTTATATTCCCAATTGTTGCAAAACTCAAAATCCAGGATAGTTTTTATTCTTTTACTCTAGATTCCAAAGAAACATATATTTTTCAGTATCTTATAAATCTAATTCCTGGTGGAGTTATTGTATGATAACCAATTACAGTACAGCTCAAAGGTTACAACATTTTGTTTTTAAAAAAAGGCCTCCCTGTTTACACTATATATATAGTTCAAGTTACCTTTTGTTGAATTGTGTAACGACATACTGGGAAAAAAATAGGCGGCCTATCAGATCTTAAACTGAGCACATTTTTAACTCCTTAATTGCAGGTTTTCTTCCTTGTGGTTCAGCAAATGAGAGAACTAAAAGGAAAATGAAATCGGTTCCCTTTTCAAGACGCTTGCAGATATGCTGGGAAGGAAGAGAAAATTATATTTATTTACTTATTTTTGAAGGACGCTAGAAACAGTCTGCGAGCAAGTAAATTATCAACAGGCATCACCAAAGGTTCATATTATGCTGAGCTAAGGGCGGGGAATTTCCAAGTCTCGGAAGAGTTTATGCACTCCATTGTTGAAAGGATTAGAGTCCAGTAACTGAAGCCAGCTGTTCGCTCACCCGCCCCACCTCTCCTTAGCAGCCAATCAAACGTCGCCCCATTCCGAGCCCAAATTAGGAATTTATTTCCCTTCCTGCTTCTTGACGTGGCAGGCTCTGCGCGTCAGCAGCCACGGCTTACCCGGAGGTGGTTGGTAAACGCTTTTGAAAAACATGTGACGTAGGCGACAAACAAAACGGGGCTCGCCGGTTGTTAACCTCCCTACTTTTTTCAAATGATGGGAAACATCTTGCTGTAAATGAGAAAGAAATGATCAGTCCAAACTGACGTGCAGTTTTCTTTTAATGCCAATCAGATTTAAAAGACAAGATCTTCTAACGCGAACCTTCTTTGCACCTAGATCTTTTGGGTACAGGGTAAAATGCAAGTCTTGCAAAGCGACCTGTTTGGAACCCGTTCAATTTGATACCCAGTCCCCAAAGAAACCTGGTGACGCAGCTCCTGCCCTTTCTATCCTTGCTCACAGTTGATATTATCTGTAACTTGCAAACTACAGAAAGAAGAGGGAGTGGGTTATTGATTTTGTGTGTTTTAAATCAAGCTGTCAGGTGTGTAAAAGTGAGCCTTGCTATCTGAATAAAGAGATGTTGCCATATCAGTTGTGTTCAATATTTGGAGGGAAATCAAGCTACCGGTACTACAGTGTGAATTAAACAGGCAGCAAGGTATTTATGAAAACCTTGTGCCCACATATATCAGAGCCAGTTTGGTGTAGTGGTTGTGGCATCAGGCTAGAAACCGGGAGATCATAGTCCTGCCTTACACACAAAGCCATCTGAGTGACTTTGGGCCAGTCATTCCTCTCAGCCCTAGGAAGGAAGCAGTGGCAAATCAGGTATAAAATCTTGCCAAAGAAACTGCAGGGACTTGTCCAGGCAATTGAGAGGAATCAAGGCTGACTCAAGTGCACCAGAATGAAAAAGAAAATTAGACCCCTCTCACTGGACCACTCATATGTAGATCCCCCTGACTCAGCCCCATCCTAGACCCATGCTTGGAGGAACAGCCAGATATTCATGGCCTTCCAGAAGGCTGCAGGATTTTTCCCCATGAAAATATTTTATTTATGGCAATATCTAATATCTAAGTTATTTTGACATGATTCAATAAATATTTTACAGATGCCACCATTTTATTTTTTTAATATGATATTGATAAATATAACCCATACAAGCAATATCTCTTTTTGGGTCTTCCATAATTTTTTTAAAAATGGGAAGGGATACTAAGAGCAGAAAGTTTCAAAACCACTGCCTTAAGGAATCCTTTTTGTGATATGTCCCCACAAATGTGCCTCGGGTTGCAGTTCAAGATGTCCTCAGTCATAAAGCTAATCAGAAAAGTTTAGACCAGCCACTATTTTCTTAGAGAAATGAAGGGTTATAAGTACTTTAAATAAACAATTTGAATTTGCCTTGTACTGGATCACATTACAGTTTCATTTTGCCTGGTATTATCTATTCTGACTCCAGTGCTTTTCAAATAAAGATATCCTCCACTCCTACTGTAATTTGCTTTTTGTTTTGTTTTAATTAAACTAAGGAATACATCAGGAATTTTCTGCCTATACTGAATGATAACGTCATTTCACTTGTTACAATCCCTGTCTTTTCTGCTTGATCTTACTGACCATTGGTCCCACACAGTGTGGTTTTCCTAGCCCATATTGGTGTTTGCCACAACATTATTAGATCTGTGCCTTTGGGATGAGAGAGGTTCCCATGAAATTTAAAGCATTCATTCATAACCAGTATATCAGAAGGAATGCAAAACCAGGCAGAGTTCTTTAACTGGAATCCAAAGAAGTTAATGCAATTTTCTAAACATGTCATTAAATTTATTGCTTGTGAAGTGATGGTAGACATTGTTCTCCAAATCTTTTTTTAATTTCCAGTTACCTTTATCAGTGACTAGGGGGCTTTCCTCACATTTATCTTCCAGGTGTTGTTTGGGCTGTGTTGTTTGGGCTATTTAAAAGCACCCTGAACAATATCTCTTAGGCAGGGAGGGCTGCATTGTGATGTGGCAAAAAGAGGGTAAACTCTTGCAATTCCATCCTCCCGCCATGTCTGTCAACTGTTGTTTACTGTCAGCTCTTCAGATGGATCAGCCTTCAAACTGGGTATTAGATCAGAGACCTGATGGGAAAAGAAGCTCTTCTCTGACTTTACCTACCACTCCATTCATTCTAAACAACTGATCCCCAGATCCAGATTGGGAGATTTGGTAAGTGAAATGTCCGGGGAGTGGGGGGAGGGGCAGGGGCAAGTTCCAACAGGTAACTAAACTTGCGGTCTAGTCATCTGGCAAAACAATTGACAAAAGGCTTTCCTGCTGCCTGATGATGTTGCATGCCAGAACACAAGGAAATGGGATTGGCTTTCGGCTGGCTCCTAGACAGGAAGAAAGTGTTTTAGCTAAGGTTTGGGGAAGAGCTGTGTGAAAGTCTTTTAACTCAGGTTTGAGAAGTGCTGTAGTAGTGCTGTCTAGGTGCCTGAAGGCTGTAAGGGTCTGGATGGGGAGGAATCAGAATCAGAATAGAGCTGGAAGGGACCTTGGAGGTGGCCCAGTTGAGCCCTCTGCTCAAGCAGGAGATCCTATACCATTTCAGACAAGTGACTGTCCAGTCTCTTCTTAAAAACCTCCAGTGATGAAGTACCCACAACATCTGAAGGCAAGCTGTTCCACTGGTTAATTGTCCTCACTGTTAGGAAGTTTCTCTTCAATTCCAGGTTGCTTCTCTCCTTGATTAGTTTCCATCCATTGTTTCTTGTCCTGCCCTCTGATGCTGTTCTTTGCACTTTTTCCAAAATCTCGACATCTTTTTTGTAATGTGGTGACCATTGTTGATCAGCTGATCAGCTTCAACTCAACCCTGGCAAGACAAAGTGACTGGGTTTTTGATCCCCCGGGTCCAACTGATATTTCATATCTGAGTCTGGACAAGGTGGCACACTTCCACACTGAGTAGGCATCAACATGTAGGTCCTTCTTAAGTTATGGCAGCAGGAGCAGGTGGAAGCTCTGGCTAGGGGGTCTTTGCACAGATTCCTAGTTCATTAACTGAGCCCTTTCCTGAACCAGGAGGCCTTGCTCACTTTTTGTTTGGATTACTACAATCCACTTTACATGGGGCAGCCTTTGAAGACCATCTGGAAGTTACAACTGGTTCAGAATGTGCAGTAAGGTTTGCCGAGGTTTGCCCATATAACACCTCTTTTACACAAGCTGCACTGGCTTTGTTTCCTTCCAGGCAATTCATTCAAAGCTTGGGGCTACAGGTAGTCCTTGACTTATGACCACAACTGAACCAAAAATTTCCACTGCTAAGCAAGAGAGTTAAGTGAGTTTTGCCCCATTTTATGACCTTTCTTGCCACAGCTATTAAGTGAATCACCGCAGTTGTTAAGTTAATAACACAGTTGTTAAGTGAATCTGGCTTCCCCATTGGCTTTGCTTGTCAGAAGGTTGCAAAAGGTGATCCCATTACCCAGAACACTGAAACCGTCAAATTCACTGTATACATACATACACATACACACATACCATACACGCACGCACACACACACACACACACACATATACACATACATACATACATACATACATACATACATACATACATACATACACACACATCAGAGGTGGGTTTTAGCAGGTTCTGACCAGTTCTGGAGAACCAGTAGTGGAAATTTTGAGTTTGGAGAACCGGTAGTAAAAATTCTGACTGGCCCGGCCCCCATCTATTCTCTGCCTCCCAAGTCCCAGCTGATCAGGAGGAAATGGGGATTTTGCAATATCCTTCCCCTGGATTGGGGAGCGAATGGAGACTTTACAGTATCCTTCCCCTGGAGTGGGGTGGGAATGGAGATTTTACAGTATCCTTCCCCTGCCATGCCCATCAAGCCACGCCACCATGCCATGTCATGCCCACCAAGCCACACCCACAGAACCGGTAGTAAAAAAATTTGAAACCCACCACTGATATACATACACACACACACACATTCTAATTTTGCAATACAGTGTGCAAAAACTTCACACCTGGGACACAGGCATATGTGTATCTTAGGAAAATACATTTATAGAATCTCATGGAATCAGGCATGATACATTTTTACCTATTTAACATAATAATGTGTTTTTCAACAGACAAGTACTGGTCATCAAATTTATTACAACCTTGTGGAAGCTGGTGCACCCTCAACAATACAATTTGTTCTTTAACTAACATACACCAAAAATGAGCCTCTCCTAGATGCAAATGCAAACCCATTGCATACATCCCAGAATTAGATGGGAGGACAACTAAATGATAAATTGTGAGGCTACTTCAACCTTTAATCATGCAAATTAAACTTAAGATGACAACAGTTTCAGTTTCAGTTAAGATTATTATAGTAAACAGTTGGTCTTTCCAGATCATAAACAACATAATATTTTTTTCTCAGCACTGGAAGAAACAGGAGGAAAGCCCTATTAATAAGGTATCATAGGATATTGTGCAAACTTGACTGGCAAATCTTTAAAAGAATCCATTTATAGAAAACTTGAATTTAATACCATTCACTCCTAGTTATTTTCTACTCTGAAAGCAATTCTTAGAGATTCAGAGCAATTCATATTCTGTTATATAAATCTAAAGAATTACTCTAAATCCTCACAGGTTTGACTTTGGCATAAAAGCAGTGAATGACAGGATTTGTGTGGGTGTGCGCTTTTCCTAAGGCTAAAGAGTTCATGAGAGGAAAAGTAATCTTCAGTTGCATAACTGAAGAAAAGATAGATTTTTGATAGAAAAAAAAAATCTTCAATTAATTATCACTCCGCTTCAATGCCTTATAATGGTTGTATTAGAATTGTTTTACATATATTTTATCTTCAGTCAATATTTGCTAGAATCATTTTTTTTTATACAACAGTGACTAGGACAATAAGAAAGAGGATATCTATTCTGCTTTATTGTCATACATTTTATTCCTGTAGAGGAACATCAGTAGCGTTCCTTACTTCTGGGGTTCTCAATAGTATTTAGGATACTTAATCTAGAATTTTGGCTAGAATTACCTTCCCATGCCTCTCTGCTCCCTCATAAATGGCTATTCCCAATTTAAATCCCAGTGTGTGATTCTGCTTTTTTTGGTTTTGCACTCAAATGTCTTGTGTATCTACAAAATGCAACATAAGTATCTATCTAACAGCATCAATTCTAAAGACAAGTTCAGAAGAACATATAAATTGATCCATGTGTACCGTATATTATAGTATTATTCTACTTTGTAGAATGTCTCATAAAATTATGTCTCATAAAATTGGGGTGTCAAAAGAATAAAAAATCCATCATAGATTTATTTTAAAGCAAGTTTCATTACAATGGAATCTGTTGCCACATGAACCAACAAAAGATCCTAAGTGTGTTCTAGGATCCATTTAAAAATATTTCCCTTTTCCAAAGGTTAATTATACATACATTATATAAAAATATGTTTAAAGGAGTATTTTTTTTATTTATATAGAAAAGAACACATTCGTGTAAATTGCATACAAAAGTCCCACAAGGTGTATGTATTGGAGAATATTACACACAAAAATATTACTTACAGTTTTTAATCTTACAGCTTTTAAGCTGCAGAATATGAAAATCTGTGTGAGATACTAGCATGAAATTAAAATCCTTTAGATTAAATTCATAAATTATTATTCCAAAAAAAATTCCATGTTTTAAGCACAGTTTGGTATTCCAGTTTGAAAAAAAAGCATTTCATAAGGATTTCCATGGGCAAGAGGGAAAAGACAGACCATTTACAGATTTTAGGGGATTGTGGGCAACATGCCTTGTTGAAGGCATGCTGAAAAGCTCCAATTAACTAGTTAGCTAGTTGGAGACTATTATAACTTTAGAGAAGTGAAAACCAGATAAACAGCATATGATTTAAAATAGTTTTGTTATTTTCTTCCCAGCATTTCTAAACAGATTTTTGGAAGTACGTTAAGATTTATGCTGTAGCTCTTCCCCCTTATTGCTCTCCTAGGGTTATGGTCTGTTTGCCCTGCTGATCTATAGATGAGTATGTATTTTGAAAAGAAATATTACTGAATATAAATGGGGTTATCAGATGTGCTAAAATTAAATCTGCTTAGAGAGTGAATCAGTCCAAAGCTATTTTCCCATACAGCAGCCATACTATATGCCACACGTATATGGTTAATTTTAGAGAATCTTTCTACTCTTATTCCATTCTGATTTGTTTTTGCTTTTTTATTGCCTTTGGCTATATACTTTCAGACTAAAAATACTTTCATTTAACTGCATTTGAGAAATATGTTGTTGTTGTTAGTTGCAAAGTTATGTCCAACCCAGGAGTGGGTTCTACTTACCTTTACTACCGGTTTGCAACAGAGCCGCACATGCGCTCTTCTGTGCAAGCGCAGAAGCTTTTGTGCATGTGCAGAAGCATTTTGATGACATCAGGGTCGGTGGGCCGACCCTCCCGCTGGTTTTACTACCGGTTCTATAGAACCGGTGCAAACCGGGGGGCAACCCACCACTGGTCCAACCCATCGCAACCCCATTGACAACTTTCCTCCAGACCTTCCTGTCCTCTACCATCCCCCAGAGACCATTTAAGCTCACACCTACTGCTTCAGTGACTCTATCCAGCCACCTCATTCTCTGCCATCCCGTTCTTCTTTTGCCCTCAGTCGTTCCCAGCATTAGGCTCTTTTCCAGTGTGTCCTTCCTTCTCATTAAATGGTCAAAGTATTTCAGTTTCATCTTCAGGATCTGGCCTTCTAAAGAGCAGTCAGAATTGATCTCCTCTAGGACTGACTGGTTTGATCGCCTTGCAGTCCAAGGGACTTGCAGGAGTCCTCTCCAGCACCATAGTTTAAGAAATATAGACTAATTAAAAAAAATCTCTTTTCAACGGTTATGGAACAAATATGGATGTCTAATACTATAAGTACTTACTTAAGTAAAAGCAGTTTCTGCCTGGAAATATGGGAAGGGTCATGTTTGTTGAGAGCAGGGCCCAAAGAACTGTTAATCCAACCGTGCCCACACATGGTCTCTTTAATTCACCTGCCAGCCTACGATCTCTTCCAGAATATTTTGTTTTGAACAGATGAAGAGAGATTGTTTATGCAGTGAAAAGGGGTAGATATAGAAACTGTATTTTTCCAGCCTCTTGAATTCACCCAACATTGGAACAACAGGAAAGAGGCCCTAGATAGGTAATCTGTGGTGATTGATCATAAAATGAGCTTTTTTGGATCAATCAAAAGGTGAATAATTCAGCATTCTATTCCCGTAAGACCCACATGGGGATTTATGAAAAGCTCCATGAGGGCATAAGCACATCATGTGAAACACAGTGCATGGATCAGAGGCAGGACAGCAAATTTCATGCCAATATATGTTTCTGCCATATGAAAGAGGAATGGATAGCTTTTAAATCACTAGAGTGAAATAACTCTAAGAGTGGAATAATCAAAACCAAGCTACTCCCCATTTAGATTTAACTTCGCATTCACTTTTACTAAGATTAGAAATCAAGGAAATCTAGATTTTCTTAGGCATCTCAGTCTCACTAGATAGGCTGTGTAAAAGTCAGCACATTTTACATGAGTAAGGGAGCAGGTATATTTGATTCTATCCTTAACTATCAGTAGATAGTTGAGTAGATGAGTAGATATATGAACAGAATGTGATCTTACTTATATTCACTAAAATTACTTTCTCTGATGAAAGTAGAAATGAACCTTAGGACACTCTGGTATTTGATTTCATTAAGCGCTTCCTTGCAACAAAAATAAGATACCCAGTGTATAACCTATGAATAGTACAGAAGACATTTGAATGTCTCCCACAGAACCACCTAAACAGAATTATTAGGTTACAATCCACGAGTCTGAGGTTCAGGCGAACCAAGCCCAGAGACCCATAATATCCTATAACTTTATAATACCCTATTGTTCTGAAAACAGATTTTAACCATACAAAGCAAAGTAAATATTCAAAATATATAATTTCTGTTCTAATACTGCAAGTAAAAACTAAGAAACTGAAAAAGGAAGGGAAAAGGAAGAGACTGAATGCATGCATGGAAAATGTAGCAAGATGGTATGAATGCCATATGCTTAAGGTCATTGGGAAAATATTACAGATTGTAAGTGCACTTTGCATATTGATAAGATAATAAAAATGTCACTAATGTCAACTCAGCAAAACAGGTTTGTAGACAGAAGAGATCTTTAAAAAAAAAAAGCATTGCCAGAGAGTTAGTTATCAGCACCTCCTTGTGGTTGATTAGTGAAGCTTCCTGGAAGCACATTTCCATTGTATCAGCTCTCTTCTTGTACAACTATGAGAGCATGAAAACAACACTCAGCAATCAATGCTGACTTGGATAATGGGAGCTTTGACTTTGATTTTTCCATCCCATCCCCCATACAGTTTATATACATACAGGAATCATGACACCAGTCTATTTTAGAAATGATTTATCTGCAAGCCATGATTTGGAAAAAAATAGGATTCCATTTCTTGTTCAGCTATGACATTCCAACATTCCAAACCTAATCCAAAATATAATATAAAGAGTAAGGCTCCAAATGTATGGATTTTTCAGGTTTAAAAATACAGAGCCAACATTAAACAATAAAGTACATAGGCCACAAATTGGTTGTGTTGTGTCCAAACTACTATAACATTTGAACAGAATTAGTTTTTTCTGAAACTCTAATGGTATATAGGAATAGCCTTAGGAGACAGGAGGAAGAGCCGCAGTTTAGATAACAATCTGATAAATAAAATCTGAATTCAAGAGAAAATGCCTTACCAGAGACCTTCCTTAGTTTTGGGGAGAATAAAAGTAAATGAGGGGAGAGGTGCTTCCAGACTTGAAAGATTCTGTTGTTGCAACCTTATAATAAAGAGTGTTGATAGTTAAGGTTGGTGTTTCCAATCTGGATTACCTCAAAAGGCAGACATCAATCTTGCAAATCTCAAAATTCTCTAAACCCCAAAGTTTACCCTGAGCCAGCTTTCTACAATATGGCTGACTTTCAGAGTTTCTGACATATTTGAAAAGTACCAGATTGGAAAAAGATGACTATATTGATTGGTTTAATTATATCAAGTTTCATCTAGTCTTTTGATCACCTTATTTTTCTTTGGAGGGAAGGGAAAAATGCTTATATCCTGTGTAAATGTCATGCTATGAATATATGACATTTTAAAAATTTATCTTCAGATGAATCTCTGTTACAACAGAAGTCCATTTTCTAGCCGTGCTCTACCAGTTTGTTATCTTTAATCCCTGAAGCTTCAATTCACTTTCTTTATGGGTCATAAATGTTCGATAGGAGGCAGCTGATCTATCCTATCTCAAGAGGTGCTTTAGGTTTCCAAGCTTGTCTGCAAGAATTAATTACAAGCTGGCAGATGTTGACTGGCTGCACCATAGTGCTGTTCAGAATAAGAGCTTAATAAGTAAGTAATTAGAGATAATGGACAAAACAGTGTCATTCCAGTTTTCAGAAAGGGAGGGGCAGAGATTACTAATAAGAGGCCTTTGAAAGGTTTTAACTTTGAACAGGTAATTTAAAACTCGAGTCTTTCTTAGACTCCTTTTTCTACCCCCTCCCTGATTCAACTGCATCTTCAAAGTCCATTGCTTGTCACCTTCTTATATGCTTAGACTTTAGGGAAAGGTGTTTCCAGTGTGGTAAATCTATTAAATTTGACTAATTGTTGGATTTTTATAACAGAAAATCAGAGAGCATCTAAAAAAGCATCTAATCATCTATAAAATGAATTTCAACGACTGTAGAAACAGGCTGCAGCATAACAAAATTGACAAAAGTGAAGGAGGTCTGAATATTTTCTGAATGCACAGTATGTTTCTCCCTGCCTGTACACAGAACAGATGTCAGGGTTTTGTTGTTATTGTTTTAAGCATGTGTATTATTATTATTAAGCACAAGTAAATCTGCATTTACTTACAAAGAACAAAAGAAGAAGCAAAGTCTTCTCCAATCAGCAAATTTTTTTCATTGAACAGACAAGAAGCAGCCTAGAATCTGGTCTTGCTGACTTCACCTTCACTTTACAAAATTCATGGGAAACCAGCTTTAATTTAAAAAAAAAAAAACCTAAAAGAATGCAATTGTTCACTTCAATTCTATCAGTTGGTCAATTCTATCAGTTGGCATGAGTGACTGTGCCCTGCGCACAGTCACTCATGCCCTCGTCACATCCCGTCTGGACTACTGCAATGCTCTCTACATGGGGCTCCCCTTGAAGAACACTCGGAGGCTCCAGCTGGTCCAGAATGCGGCTGCGTGGGTGGTTATGGGTGCGACTTGGCGCGCCCATGTAACACCCCTCCTGCGCGAGCTGCACTGGCTCCCATTGGTCTTCCAAGTGCGATTCAAGGTGTTGATCACCACTTTTAAAGCGCTCCATGGCTTAGGACCGGGATACATACGAGACCGCCTTCTGCCATCAACAACCTCCCACCGGCCAATACGCTCCCATAGAGAGGAGCTCCTCAGGGTGCCGTCGGCCAAACAATGCCGACTGGCGACACCCAGGGGGAAAGCCTTCTCTGTGGGGGCACCAGCCCTTTGGAATGAGCTGCCCCTAGAGCTTCGTCTTAGCCCCGACCTGCGTACTTTTCGCCGTGCCCTAAAGACCTTCCTGTTTCAGCAAGCCGGACTGGCCTAATATGACTTTTAAGTGGGTGTATGTGTGTTTTAATTTGAGGGCCAAATTGTATATATTTATTTTTAATTGGTTTTAAATTTTATAAATTCATGTGTTTTAATGTAGCTGTACACTGCCCTGAGTCCCCTGGGAGAAGGGCAGTATAGAAATCCAATAAACTCTAACCACACTGGAACTGGACCAGGGAACTAAATCAGGGTTAGAATCATGATAGTGAGAAGGCAGCAATTATTTCCTTTTTTTTTTTTTCTTGGAAGATATTATATATAAACTAAATGAAAGATCCAAACAAGTAAGTCATGGTTTTAAGAAGCAAAGAGAAAAACCAAAATCAACAAAGAAAAAACAGTTTAATAAACAGCATTTAGTTTATGAAATCCCTGAATACTAAGGTCATGGCAATGAGGGAGAAAATATTAGTTCCTCTGTGAAATGTCAGCGCATTGCCTAGATACCAAGGGCAGATTTACTTGGGAAAATTGTACCTTGACAATTCAAGCAAACACATTTTGCAACAGTGGAGGAAATTGCAGCCTGTCTTTACTAGACCCTAATTATAGCTGCTCTCTTTGGTATGGGAAAAGATAAATGCCCTATTGAGCTCATGAGACCAAAATGTGATTCTATACATCATTGAGCATTGTGTCAAGTCTCCTTTCCCACTGGGTTTGTTGCAGTGCATATGGTTCTGCACATGGGAAGCGTTCACCTCATAAAATTGGGAGTATTGGATACCCTTCAGAAGGCATCATTCCAACGAGGCACAAGAAACTAGGAAGTAATTAGATAGCACATTTATGAGAATGCAAGTTTTCAAAGGCAGGAATTCAATGGGTGCCAATAATGGGAACATTTGGCAAAAGTCCATTAATTAGCATTGGTCTGTTACCCTTAATATAGGGAAGCCAAACTTCAAGGACTAAGATGAGCATCCCTTCTTCCTGAGAGTTGGCATTGGGGAAATGGCCCTAAGTGCAGAGTAAACTAGCAATTGCCTGCTACTGTTAGGTGCTAAAAATGATGGAACAAGTAATATAGTATAGCTTTGCTGTGACATTTTCTTGGCAATGTTCAGAGAGAAATGTAAATTCTTGCTTTTTACCCACCTAATTTTTAAAACTGTAATAATTATAATTGACATGTTTCTATCTTACCAATAACTCCTGAAAATATATCCCTTGAATGACCAACAACTAAGCTGAGCAATTTACACAGTTACTTTCACAAGGAAATAACAAATCAAAATTCTGCAAAGGTTCTAATTTCTCCTTACTTACTTTTTCCCCAATTCTTGCCAGTCTGTTTCAAATGTGTGTATTCTGAATTATGCAAAACCTAAAAGTTACACTGAGAAAATATTGTCTCTATGAAGAAGAAAATACAGACATCTATAATAGACTTGGAAAAAGCATGCCTACAAAAATATTTAAAAGGCAATGATTGGGGCCCAGCTTATAAAAAGTTACAAATGCAGACTTGAATAAATGGTTATGTATCTCTATGTATAAATATTTCTTAAAATATTTCTTAATATTTCTTAAAATATCTAATTTTTAATGAAAAAAGCAACATTGATTGTT
This sequence comes from Pituophis catenifer annectens, assembly GCF_029215685.1. Lineage (NCBI taxonomy): Eukaryota > Metazoa > Chordata > Lepidosauria > Squamata > Colubridae > Pituophis > Pituophis catenifer. The sequence continues at coordinate 168,602,948 of NW_027256883.1, read as the reverse complement.
TGCAATCAACAGATATTTCTTACCAGATTCCTTAATGCCTTCAACAAAGACAGCTTCTACACTAGAAAAGGTGGGCTACATTCAGAGATGTATCTGACTTGAAAACAGCTCTTGTTGAATGGAATAGAAGAGTCAAACATCAGCACAGGAAATGTTTGATGGTATTAACCCACAAACTGTTTGATGATGATGCTTATGTCATAAAATGTTTTATAAAATTTGTCAAATTTCAATTCAACAGGAATCATGGTCCTAGATTTTGAATACATTCTGTAAGCTCTAGCTCATTTGACTAGCTTGGTTCAAAACGTTTTGCCCTATGGTGCACGGTTTCACCCAGTTAAAGGTTACAGGAAAGAGTTTTAGTAATATATATATTAAAATATCAGATAAACACCCCCCACCAAAAAAAACCCCTATTACTCTGAATAACTCCAAGATTCCAGAATCCAAAACAGCAGTCATCATGTATAGATGACTGCTGTTTTAGATTCTGAAATCTTGGACATTTGCATCATTTCCAGCAATGTGCAAAATTACTGGATTAATTTAAGAACAGAAGAGAATAACAGAGTTGGAAGGGATCTTGGAGGTCTTTTAGTCCAACCCTCTGCTCAAGCAGGAGTCCCAATACCAATACAGATAAATGGCTGTCCAATCTCTTCTTAAAAACCTCCAGTGATGGACCACCCATAACTTCTGGAGACACCTCGTTCCACTGGTTAATTGTTCTAAATGTCAGGAAATTTCTCCTTAGTTCTAGGTTGGATCTCTCCTTGATTAGTTTCCATCCATTGCTTCTAATCCTGACTTCTGGTGCTTTGGAAAATAGGTTGACCCCCTCTTCTTTGTGGCAGCCTCTCACCTCTTGGAACACTGCCACCCTTTGTTAATCTGATTCCCTCTTAAAAGTTCCAGCATCTTAAAATGGCATGGATAATGACCAATGACATGTTCAAGGTCATCAGATTAAAGAGAGCTAAACTAGATCAATATCTGATTAATCTGTGAATGATCATTTTATATGTTTTTTATCATATAAAAATAATTTATATGATAAAGCCTAGAAACTAGTGAATGGGATTTCACTGAACTATGGCTGTATAAAGATCTTGATTTACGTAGGAAAAAACCTGGCTGAGAGAAAAATACATACATACATACATACATACATACATACATACATACTGTACATACATACACACACACACGTGTGTGTGTGTGTGTGTGTGTGTGTGTGTATCTCCTCCCTGTAAAGCCTAGAAAAAAAAAGCCTAGTAACTAGTGGATTGGGATTTCACTGAACTAGAGCTGCAGAAAAATCTTGGTTTACATAGGAAGAACCTGGCTAAAGAGAAATACACATAAAGACCTACGAAAAGAAAAGAAAACAAGTGTGTGTGTGTGTGTGTGTGTGTGTGTGTGTGTGTATCTCCTCCCTGTAAAGCCTAGAAAAAAAAAGCCTAGTAACTAGTGGATTGGGATTTCACTGAACTAGAGCTGCAGAAAAATCTTGGTTTACATAGGAAGAACCTGGCTAAAGAGAAATACACATAAAGACCTACGAAAAGAAAAGAAAACAAGTGTGTGTGTGTGTGTGTGTGTGTGTGTGTGTGTGTGTGTGTGTGTGTGTGTGTATCTCCTCCCTGTAAAGCCTAGAAAAAAAAAGCCTAGTAACTAGTGGATTGCGATTTCACTGAACTAGAGCTGCAGAAAAATCTTGGTTTACATAGGAAGAACCTGGCTAAAGAGAAATACACATAAAGACCTACGAAAAGAAAAGAAAACAAGTGTGTGTGTGTGTGTGTGTGTGTGTGTGTGTGTGTGTTTTGTGAGCCAGATAGAGAGTTTGAAAGATTATAGTGGCGTTATAAAAAGAGCCGAGGTGGCGCAGTGGTTAAAGTGCAGTACTGCAGGCTACTTCAGCTGACTGCTGGCTGCAGTTCAGCAGTTCAAATCTCACCGGCTCAAGGTTAACTCAGCCTTCCATCCTTCTGAGGTGGGTAAAATGAGGACCCAGATTGTTAGGGGCAATAGACTGACTCTGTAAACCACTTAGAGGGGGCTGTAAAAGCACTATGAAGAGGTATATAAGTCTAAGTGCTATAGTGCTATTGCTATAAATATATATAAAGTGTTCTTGTCCTACATTTTTATTTAACTTGTTTTCTACTTATTTTGCTGGTATGAATTAGAAAGTTATATATAAAAACTGTATGGAATAAATAAAAGAATATATCATTTCTGTCATTTGATTTGTGTTATGGTTTCTGGATGCCATTTTTAGTCCAGGAATCAATACAGCTACAGTACAGTAAATTATAGGTATTAGGCATGCACGTTCAATACACTTCCTACTCTCCAAAGCCTGCCCAAAAATATTTAGAAAAAGCAAAGATCCTTTCTGATGTAAAAATGCTCTTTTGTTACTATCCATTTCCCTCAACATATCAATACTGTTAGATCAGGCGCAGGAAATGAAGACGTGACCAGCTCGATACATTTAGTAACTTTATTAGCTACAGTAACAAGACAAGACAAGACTGACTGCGCGCTGCCGGGGCTCTCCTTATATTTGCTCCGGCAGTCGCACCGCCCCTGACAGAGATTCAAACTTTCCCGCCCGATGGCTGGCAGCCAATCCAGGCAGATGTCCTTATAAGGACATAACACTCCTCCCCTCTTAGTCCGGGAACAGTCAATGCTCATTAATAAACGTCACGTAATCACGCAGGTACGTAGGACGCCTCGGCACCCTAGTTGACCTGCGCAGTCTCACTTCTTCCTCGTCCCCGACCTGGACGGACGGGGCTCCTGTGTCTCCTGGTTCCCTCCCCGGAACCGGGCTCGGTTCGGCTGGCGAGTGTGCGGGGTCACCCTCAGTGCCTCCGGCCAGACCGCAGACCTTGGATGGCTGGTTCTGGTGGTCTTCCTCCTGGCCTGTGGATCTATCGTCTCGTCGAGGTTGCTCGGTTCCGACCCGGGAAGAGCGTCTGAGTCTCGGTAAGCCCCAGGCTGTCACTTGCTCCTCCCCGGTCTCCTGGGCGCTGCGGTTCGGCTGCGGTTCGGTTTGTTGTCGTCTGGGGGGTGGTTCGGATCGGTGCCCTCGGGTCCAGTCTGCCAGCGGTGGGTGGTGTTGGCTCGTGTCGTGCTGTCCGACCTCGCAGGGGTGGCGCAGGTCCCCTTGGTCAGGCTGGCGTTGGCCTACCCCGTCGGGTCGGCGGTGGTCAACCTGGTCAGGATGTCGTTGTGGGGCTACCTCTGCGGGTCGGCGGAGGTCTCCCCTGCTGGGGTGGTGCAGGTCTCCCTGGCCGGGTTGTTTTCGGCTTTCCCTTCGCCCTAGTCCCTGGTCTACCGCCGGTTGGTGACTGGGGTCATCTGGGTTGGGTTGTTGTTGCCGGGTTGTCTTCTGTGCTGGGCGGGGGTCCCTCTTGCCAGGGAGTCATGTGCCACCCTCACCCATGGGCTGTGGTGTGCCCATCTTGGATGGTTCCTGGTCTACTCGCCTGGAGTGGAGGTCTCCCTGGCAGGGCTGGCGTAGGTTGCCTTCACTGGCGGGGTGCAATGCTTCCACTCTGGGCAGGTCCCGGTCTACTCGTGAGCTGGTTTGGTAGTCCCTTGCCCTGTCGTGCCGGGTGCCCACCTCGCTTGGTTGGTGTTGCCATCCCCCATGCGGCTGGCCCCGGTCTACCGCTCTGGACTGTCGATGTGATAGTGCCTGGTAGTGTGCTTGGCCGGCCTCGTCGGGGTGGCGGTGGTCTGCCTCGCAGGGGTGTGGTAGGCCTACCTTGTCGGGGTGGCGTAGGCCTACCTCGCAGGGGTGTTGTAGCCCTACCTTGCCGGGGTGTTGCAGGCCTACCTCGTCGGGGTGTTGCAGGCCTATCTCTTCGGGGTGTTGTAGGCCTCCCTCGTCAGGCTGGTTTTCTTGCGCTCCCCCCCCCATCTTTTCTGGAACTTGTCGATGTGACGTCTACAGACCTGTCCATCTTCCAGCTCCACGGTGTAGGACTTCGGGCCGGTTGTGCTGTCTATCTTCCCCTTCAGCCACTTAGGAGAGCCGTTGAAGTTTAGCGCGAAAACTGAATCTCCCTTGCTGAAGGCGCGAAGTGGGCGGCTGGCCGTTGCGGTCACTTCTGGGCTGTATTGGGGGTGCAGCCGGTCCAATGGTGACCTCAGCCTTCTGCCCATCAACAGTTCGGCCGGGCTCTTGTGGGTGGTGGCATGCGGCGTGATGTGCTGGGTGAGGAGGAAGTTGTCTATCCTTTCCTGCCAGTCTCCCGTGCCCATCTTAGTGAGTGCCTCCTTGGTGAGTCTCACCATTCATTCCGCTTGTCCATTCCCAGCCGGCCTGTATGGGGCGGACAGGGCATGGCAGATGCCCAGTCCTGCCAGGAATGCCTCCATGGCCAGGGATGTGAGTTGGGGGCCGTTGTCGGAGACCAGCACATCCGGTAGTCCATGGGTGGCGAAAAGGCGGCGTAGGGCCTGGATCGTCGCTTCCGTTGTGGTAGATGCCATGGGTACCACCTCGAGCCACTTGGAGAAGGCATCTACCACGATGAGGTGTCCCCCTTGCATCGGACCCGCGAAGTCAATATGGATCCTCGACCAGGGGTTGCTGGGGGTCTCCCACTTCGCTGTTTCGGTTTGTGGCGGCGCTGGGCGTACTTCTTGGCACCGGTCACATCTGGAGACCCACTCTTCGATGTATCTGTCCAGTGAGGGCCACCAGACGTAACTCCGTGCCAGGGCCTTCATGCGGACGATGCCTGGGTGCCCTTTATGTAAAGTCTCTAGCGTCCACCATTGCAGAGTGCTTGGGATCAGCACCCTGTCTCCCCATAGCAAACAGCCCTTCATGGTGGACAGCTCCTTCTGCTTCCTGGCGAATGGGCTGAACTTCTCCTCCGTCTTCTCAGATGGCCACCCCCTGAGGATCCAGGACTTCACTTGGCGGAGTATGGGGTCCTTTTGGGTGTGGACGGCCACATCTGCAGACAAGACTGGATAGCTGGCGTCGTCATCTATGTGGAATAGGTGGAGCGTGGGGGCTGGGTCTTCTACAGGATCCTTCAATGGGCATCTGCTCAGCACGTCGGCGTTTCCTATGGCTGTGCCTGGCTGGTGCACGAGCCTGTAGGAGTAGCCAGCTAGGAAGATGGCCCATCTCGTCATCCGCGGGGACATGAAGTTCGGGGTGGGTTGGTCGCCTGCGAGGAGCCCCAGGAGTGGCTTGTGATCGGTGACTATGGTGAAACTCCTCCCGTAGAGATACTCGTGGAATCGTTTCACTCCTGCAACGATGGCCAGGGCTTCTTTGTCCAGCTGACTGTAGTTGCATTCCGCGCCGGACATGGTTTTAGAGAAATATGCTATTGGGGCTTCGGTGCCGTTGGGCAGTTTGTGGCTGAGGACTGCCCCCACCCCGTATGGCGACGCGTCACAAGTCAGCTTGATGGGGAGCGTCTCGTTGTACTGGATGAGGACGCTTTTGGAAGTTAAAAGTCCTTTTACGGCTCGGAATGCTGCTTCCTCTTCTTGGCCCCACTTCCAGGAAGCCGCTTTCCCCAGCAGGCGGTGGAGTGGCTCAGCAACTGTGGCTTTCTGTTTGAGAAATATGGCATAGAAGTTAAGCAACCCAAGGAATGCCTGAAGTTCCGTTTTGTTTTTTGGGCTCGGAGCTTCATGGATTGCTTTCACTTTTGATTTGGTGGGGTGGATGCCAGTGCTATCTATGAGATAGCCCAGGAACTCGACTTCCTGTACTCCTAGGATGCACTTATCTCTCCTGACCCTCAAGCCCTTGACCTTGAATCGCTGCAGGACAAGCCTGAGCCTTTCAAGGAGTTGTGCCTGTGACTCTCCGGAGATTAGTACATCGTCAAAGTAAGGCACCACCCCTGGAACGCCTTGGAGGAGGCGTTCCATCATAGATTAGAAAATGCCGGGGGCAGCGCTGACTCCAAATTGGAGATGGTTGCATTTGAATGGCCCCCTGTGCATGACAATTGTTTGTGCCTCTGCCGTTTTTTCGTCCACTGGCAGTTGCTGGTAAGCCTGGGCCAGGTCCAGTTTCGCAAAAATTGAGCCAGTTCCCAGGGAATGCAGCAGATGTTGCACCACTGGGACTTGGTATGCACTCTGTGCCAACGCCTTGTTGATGGTACAACGGTAGTTGGCGCAGATGCGCACAGACCCATCATGCTTCAGTGGGGTCACAATGGGGGTTTCCCATGAAGCATGATCGATCGGTTCCAGGACGCCCTGGTCGATCAGCTTATCCAGCTGCTCGTCTACTTTCGGCTGCAGAGCAAATGGAACTCGGCGGGGCTTTAGCCTAATTGGGGTGATTCCCTTGTCCAGATTAAACGAGATTGGCCTTCCCACAAATTTCCCCAGCTTACCATCGAAGACTTCTTTGAACTCTTCGATGAGGTTGTCGAGTTCATCCCTGCGGATTTGGTGGATGCCTCCGATGGATAGCCCCAGCGGCTTAAACCACTCCACTCCTAGCAGGTTCAGTCGGCTGTTCTCCACGACTGTGATGGGAAGCTTGCCTTGGAATTCCTTGAAGGTGATGTGGAGGGTGGTTCTGCCCAGGACTCCGATGGGGGTTCCGCTGAAATCCACGAGCCTCGACTTCAGGGGTTTCAGCTGGGTCTTTTCGCAGGATGGCTTTAGGCGCTTCAGATGCTGCCAGTCCATGATGGAGTAGATGGACCCGGAGTCTACTTCCATTTTGCACGGTGACCCCTCTGCCAGCAGTGTCACGTTGAACTTAGTGGCACCCTCATCGTTTGTGTGGGCGATGGTAGTCTGGTGCACTGCTCTGCTGTGGGGATATTCCTCATCTCCGCGCCTGGACTGGTTCGAGGACCGTTTGGATGTCCTCTGGGTTTCTCTGCGGTTTTCGCGGAATCTTGGCCTGGGTGGTTCCGGGGCTGGATCTGCTGCTCTGCATGCCTCGGCTATGTGTCCTCTCTTCAGACAGCGGCGGCAGGTTGCGTCCCTCCATCTGCAGGTTGCCCTGGGGTGGTCGCCTTTGCAGCTGCCACAGCGTTCCCCCCGGTCGCCATGTTGGGGGTTTTCCCGCCTGGGAGGGCAGGAAACCTTGTGGACGTCCATTTCCTCATCGGACTCTGATGGCATGGTCGAGTCATCTGATGAGTTCGGGCCGGACTTGTGGATCTTGTGGATCCCTCTGGCCTTTACCATCGCGGCGGCTGCTTTTTCGGACATCTCGGTGGCTGTGGCTTCTTCGAGGACTTCCTTGAGTGGGATCCTCTTGCGGCTCAGGAACTTCTTCTGGAGACCCACATCCCACATTCTGAAAACAATGCGGTCCCGGATGGCATTGTTCACGTTGTCGAATTCGCAATTGGCAGCGATTTGGCGAAGCGCTGCCACAAATTCTTTGATGGATTCACCTTCCCGTTGATTCCTCTGTTGGAAAGTGAATCTGTTGGCGATCAGGGTGCCTGTGGGTGCGTAGTGTTCCTGTAGGACTTCCTGCAGGTCATTCCAGGACATCTCCTCAATGTCCCTGGGCACCACGAGGTCAATGGCCATTTCCAGGACGTCGGACCCACAGTGAGCCAAGAATAGGGCTCTCTTGCGCTCGTCGTCGAGGTTCTGGTATCCGTTCCCTCGAAGGAATTGCCGGAATCTGACCATGTACGACCTCCATTTCTCTCGTGCTGGGTCGAATGGGTTCAGCGAGGCAATCGGTGCTTGCGGGTTTGCCATTCTGAAGGCAGCTGCGGTTGAGTGACTTCAGCTCGGTTGGGGCGATCGTGCCACGAGTCTTGCTCAGGTTCTCTTCTCTAGTCCTTCGTCGCCAGTGTTAGATCAGGCACAGGAAATGAAGACGTGACCAGCTCGATACATTTAGTAACTTTATTAGCTACAGTAACAAGACAAGACAAGACTGACTGCGCGCTGCCGGAGCTCTCTCCTTATATTTGCTCCGGCAGTCGCACCGCCCCTGACAGAGATTCAAACTTTCCCGCCCGATGGCTGGCAGCCAATCCGGGCGGATGTCCTTATAAGGACATAACAAATACCCTGATCTTAACTGTTCCAAGGTGGGTGGGGGGGGAGTTCTGGCAGGGAGAGTGAACAAGTTTATATTTTCAGTTAGTAACAATAGTACATCGCTTTAAGGGGTGAACAGCAGTGGAAGGCTATAGCACAGGAGTGCTCTCTTCTTGATTAAGTTCTCACCATGGCTGTAACTTTTAAAGTTACTTAAAGGAAGGACTGAGGCTGCCTTTTGCATATACATACACCTTTCTGTTCTTCAGTGCTATATTCACTGACCTCTTTCAGAAAGATGATTGATTTTAAATACATTAATTAAACACAAAGCAAGCATTTATTGCAACTAGTTCAACGTTGGTCTTAGTTCATCACGGGAAAGCTGAAGGTTGATTTCTATGATCCATAAGCTAAGTATTTTTAAGAATTCCCCCTCTCCTCCCCCCACTTGTTATATTCAGTTAATCAGTTTGCTGTTTCCCCAGCTGATAATAAAAGGGGGGCTCTGCTGTCTTTTCTTAGGGTTCATTGAGCTGTCTACCACTGTATGAAGACAATAATTTTAAAAGGAATTAAAAAGAGAATGAGAAGTGTTTGTTCTGTTCCTCTGAGTTTGCAGTGGGATAATTTTGAAACCTGGAAAATGTTTATCAGAGCAAAAAGTGGAATGAGTGTTTGTACTTCAGATAATAATATTTAATGGCAAAGCATCTTCCTGGATAAATTATTTTGAAATATGAAAGATTATTTCTGACATGTAGATTGGAATTTGACAGTCCCGATTGATATGTTGATATACCGTTAAGTTTGCTGCAGTGTTTCTGAAATCACAGCAAAACTAAAGCTGTCACTTGAAGCATTGAAATTCTGCAGAAATCATGAGTATTCTACTCTCCCACCCATGGGAAATCACTGGGTTTTTGACTCCCATCACCCCTTTAGATATTCCGTGATCATAATGTTGTTCTCAGATTTTTTTGGTGTTGACAGAAGTAAAGATTATGAAATCAATTGTGTTCAGCTTCAAACTAAACTCTTTTGAGAATTAGGGAGTAGAAATGATGACAGTGCAATAGTAGCCAAAGAAAATAAAAGTTCAGTTCTCTTCAGGAATTTGACCAGACTCCAACTATTCTAAGAGGGCATTGTTAAATTGTATCAATAGATAGGGTTTTTAAAATGTGATATCCATTTTCTTGAGCTGTAGGGGGAAAATTCATGGTTTTGGCGGGAAAAAAATTAGTCTATGGACATACCTGATTGAAGGACTAATTTTTATATGACCATGAAGTCTTTAAAGTGACCCCACTTGCACCAGAGAATTGGACAGCTATAGGAGAAAAAACTTGATATGTCTCCTTTGTCATTTTTCAGGCTCTTTGCCTCAGTTCACTCACACTGTGCTAGGACATTATAAGAAAACAAAAATTATAAAAACCAGATGAGCAGGTTTCTTGGTTGCAGGAACTATCGGTACTTTAATTTTTTTTCTAAAAGTTTACAATCCCCAGCTGGACCTTGATGCAAACAACACATACTTAAGTAGTTTTTGATAATTAATTTATTATAAGTTACTGACACAGGTAAAAAATTCACAATTCAAATATTCTCTCTTAATGACTCTAATATTATTTTCATTTCTATAATATATGGTAAATTACTGAGGAAAAGTAGTTTCCAGTAATTATGCTACTGTTTTGGAGAGTTAAATTATGTTATAGTAGTTGATTTGCTGCAAAACACCAGTAGATCTATTTTCCTCCCTCCTATCTATCACTTGCCCTTAGGTTAAAAACAAAAACAAAAAAACTCTGCCCCAACTGTTGTAGAACAGATAAAGCATCAGTAGATGGCATCATTGTGTTATAAGCAGGGTTTTTTTTTTTCTGTTTTCTCTTGTTGACAACTTTATTTAGTAATTTTCTCTTGTTGGCAACTTTATCTCTACTATGTTCATTTTCATATTTCGTAGTCTTACTTTATAATCTGGGATAACTTTGTACTTGGGTGATAGTTTGCTAACATTGAAGGAAGTGTACACAACTTTTTTTTAGGCCAGTTTATTTGGATCTTCAAGTGACATTACCAGGGTCGCAATCCAAAAAGTAAATGGAATAAAGAGAAAGAAGAAAGAATTTCCCTGGCTGGGGAGAGAATTTGTCTGGCTGGGGAATTTTGGGAGTTGAAGTCCACAAGTCTTAAAGTTGCCAATGTTGGACAGCCCTGATTTAGAAAATGGTTCGTGAAGATGCTGCTCAGGGCCAGTTCTGTCCACCTTCTTCATTGTCCCCATATTCCGGATGATGATTAAATACTGCCTCTCCAAACTGCCTCTCCAAATCCTTTTACAAAGACAGATGAATCATATCTATGGGTTGTTCCTGTTATGAGGAACAACTTCATCTTCTTGCACCTCTTCATCCCTTTCCATCACACAGCATGGAATTAGTTCCTTCTTTCAGACTATTATTCAACAATGCATTAGTGGATTTTTCCATTGTGTATCTTACTTAATAGCCATGTACCCAGACAATTCATTGTATGGTGCAATGATCTTTATTTTGCAACACTTTCTTCTTGGATGTGTTCAAGTCACCCTTCTCGTGTGGTCAGAAAGGAATAGAATAGGCAAATCATTTTTCAACTTTGATAAAAGACAAAGTAATTGATAGCTAACTCCATTACTCTTTACCTCCCTTACTGAGATTTCCTTCAAAGGAAATGTTATGTTGCTCTCTGCTATTTAAAATCCATGCTGTTCGTTTTTCTTTGGCCATTATTCAAATGCCTTGGTTCTGCCTTTCCAGTTTTGTTCTAGAAAAGGTAGCCAAGCTAAAAGACTTGTGAAATCCTAGTACAAAAGGTGTGTCATTGCTGATGCTTCCTTGACACTTTTAATACTTTAAATTAAGGAAACTGCTGTGCTTTCTCCACTAATTTAATTAAAGGGAAATCCCCAGGGAGGTTCCAGGATCTGCATGTGATTGTAACTCTGCATCCTGCCAGTAAATAGTATGGAGAAATTCATACTGATTACTGGTCTAAATCCTTAGTTGGAAAACATAGACGGTTTGTAAAGTGTAGCTGCCTTTCTGGCAAATTAAGACCAAAGGTGCACAGGTCTGCAGTTTCTGTGAAAATTTTCCATTGCACTTTTCTTCATCCTGATGTCTGTGGAGTTCATATCTGTGCATGTCTGTTTGCGTGTGCATATGCAAACATAACACCAGACCCAGTCAGAGGTTCGAGTCCAGATAGCAATTTAGCCTGAGCATCATGCTCAAGAGAAAGCTCAATTTTAAAACACTATATTTTAAAATGTTCAAATAATAGGAGGGGGGGTCTTTTTTATTATTTGGTCATGTCTTGATTTCATGCATTATTATATTTCATTTTTATTATAGTTAGGAGAGCTGGAAGTCATTTGGACCCCTATAAACCTGAAAGGGCCTGCACAGAGCATCTAGCAATATACAGGTAGTCCTCGACTTACAACAGTTTGCTTAGTGACCATCCAAAGTTTCAATGGCACTGAAAAAAGTGACTTGTGACCATTTTTTACATTTATGACCACTGCAGCATCCCCAGGGTCATGTGATTTACAGATTCTTTACAACTGACTCACATTTATGACGGTTGCAATGTCCCACGGTCATATGATCCCCTTTTGCGACTTTCTGACTGGCAAAGTCAATGGGCACATCAAATTCACTTAACACTCCTGTTACTAATTTAACAACTGCAGTGATTCACTTAACAAATGTGGCAAGAAAAGTCATAAAATGGGGCAAAACTCACATAACAAATTTCTCACTTGGCAACATAAATTTTGGGCTCAATTGTGGTCATAAATTGAGGATTACCTGTAGTTGTAAGGGTTAATTTAAATTTCCACATATTCAAACAGAGTGGCTCCAGTTTCTGTCAAACTAACTTCCTCTTTCTGCAGTCAAGGTTATCCCAACCTCTAAGTGTATCACTAAGGAGAACCCGGTGGCTACATTGAAAAGGAAAATGCAGAAAAAATGAGTTTGTGTGTATATATAATATGCTTAATATTTTTTTTCATTTTGCACAGTTCCAACATCAGCATAAAAAGATTTTGGAACATGGCTATCAAATGCCATGCAGTAGCCTATAATTCCATTCTCAACTATGCTGGCTAAAGTTGGGATGCTAAATAGTCACTCCAAGGACAAATTGTTTGATTTTTCTCTTGGTACAATGAATGATTCTGCTTGAGGAGTTTGAAATTATTTATAGAGCACTACAAAGTATAAAGTTTAGATCAGTGGTGGGTTTCAAAAATTTTTACTACCGGTTCTGTGGGTGTGGTTTGGTAGGCATGGCATGGCATGGCTTGGTGGGTATGGCTTGGTGGGCATGGCAGGGGAAAGATACTGTAAAATCTCCATTTCCACCCCACTCCAGGGGAAGGTTACTGCAAAATCCCCATTTCCTCCTGATCAGCTGGGACTTGGGAGGCAGAGAATAGATGAGGGCGGGATCAGTCAGAATTTTTACTACCAGTTCTCCGAACTACTCAAAATTTCCATTACCGGTTCTCCAGAACTGGTCAGAACCTGCTGAAACTCACCTTTGGTTTAGATCTAAGATAGTGGGATGATGGGATGCTAACAAGGAAGCTTATGTTTCTTTGTGGATGCAAACAATCACCACAGTGTACATTCACACTTCCTGGCATAAAATTGCTCTCTTCCATATCAATGCCTGTGATCTTTGGTATGGTATCTATATGCAAAACAATGTTGCATACAGTGTTATATGCAACACTGTGCAGACCAGATAATCTTTAAACAACGTTAGCATTGTCTCATAATTCATCTCTTTCCTTATATTTATAAGTAGGCCTTTCTTCACTTGTGTTTAATTGTTACAGAAACATGTGCCGGCAATTCTTTCCCCCCCAAAAAATGTCTTCATAAATTGCTCTCATATCATAATGAGATATTAAGCTGTTAGCTATCTATTAAGCTGTTAGCTGAGCTGTTCTTTAACGAAGTTGTGTTGTCCATTGTATGTAAGCAACACAGCACTGTAGTTTTGTCGTAGGTATATAGTCTGGAGTGCTCTTCCAACTATTTGAATGGTATTAAAGTCAGCTTAACAGTTTGAAAGTATGCAAATGCAAGTAGATAAATAGATATCACTGGGAAGGTAAACGGCATTCCATGCCCCTCAGGGTATAGTCATGTTGGTCACATGTACTGGCTCCCTCGACTAGGAAATGGAGATGAGTACCACCTCCCAGAATCGGTCACGAATGGACAGTGAAAAACTTTTACCTTTTTTAAAGTCAAGGAACTTGCAGGGAGGCAAGTGAGATCAGCATCTAATGTCTCTTTATACTGGCATGAGCATAAACACTGCCCTGTTTTGATTCTGAGAACTCTTTACCAGTGCCATTCTGGATAGCAGAATGCCACCTTGTATACCATCTGTAGGATGGGGGAAGGGCTGTTCAGTGAGAAAAAAAGAGACCTTCCTCCTTTTCCAGCTAGCTTTTGCCACTCTGTGGATTATCTATAAACTACATCTGATTCTCATGATAGGAAATCTTCTTGTGTCATATCTGTCATGGGACATTGGCGATCATGTTAGCGATCCTGGTTTTGTCCAAACCAGTCCCTTAGATTTTGACGCCATGACGTTCTTCTTCTGCCTGGACCTCGTTTGCCTTCAATCTTTCCCTGGAGGACTAAGTGAAGTATGCCGTATTTTTTCGGGTGTCGCATCACATGTCCGAAATATTCTAACTTTCACTTTTTAATGGTTTTGATGATTTCCCTTGGCTTTCCCAGGCGGCTTATCACCTCCTCATTTCTGATTTTGTCAATCCAGCTTATACATAACAACCACCGGTAAATCCACATTTCAAATGCTTTTAGTCTCTTCAAGTGGCTTTCTGTCAGAGATCAACTCTCCACTCCATACAGCAGGATAGAAAAGATATAACATCTGACAAGCCTGATTTTCAATCTTAGGCTTATGTCGTGACTGCAGAAGATAGGTAGGAAATGGATTTTCTAATTTACCAGGCACCTACACTGTCTTACAAATCATTTGAAGTTGGGAAACACTGTACAGAGAAGCAGGGAAAGAAAGTCCTATTTTATTGGGCAACCTTCATCACCCTGTGGATCAGCTTCAACCTCAGAAGCTTATCTGTAATGAGAGGGAGGGCTACCTAATAAAGCAGCAGCATTTTCCTGTTTACTAGGCAAGCCTCACCTGTGTTGCTTGCCTAGGGACCAGTACCTGCTTTTAACAAATGGGTTTAACAGATCCACAGAGCCCAAGCATCTGTTAGAACCCGCCACCAATCATATCAGTGTTGTGTTTGGCAGGTAGTTTATTATCAGAAGCAACAAGGAGAAAGGAGCAGTGTAGCAACACTGGAGGATTTAACTGACAACTTGGTTTAATAGCTCTTTCACATACTGCATTGGAATTCCTCCATCTGGCAAGGGTGCAAAACAGAAGCTTTAGAAGCAGAACAGAGACTAGTTGAGAACAACCAATTAATGATACTATAGTTTTCTGATTTGAGCTCTTTAACTCAGCAGTGAGGAAAAGCCCATGTTTTGAGACTTCTACATGAGGGTTATGTTTTTCAGCCTAATGATAACCCAAAAAAGAAAAAAAAAGAAAAAAAAACCATCAGTATTGATTATCTGGTACTTGCAGATCACAAGAATTGATCAATATTAATAGACTGTCTCTGTGTGTATTATACCTCCATATGCACATATATACTGTACATACATAAGCCCTGAATTCACTATGTCAAAATTTTTATTATTTGGCTATGACAAGTAGCTCATAGAAATCTGTCAGATGATAGCAAAATAATTCAAAAACGTTTTTAAAAATGTTTTCAGTTCGGTCAACAGCAACGCCAACAAACTGACCTTTAAAAGGTCTTTAGAGCTGTTTAAGATATACGGTACATTTCTAGTAAGAACAGAAATTGATTACAGCTTTTGCATTTGTCCCAGATTTCTATTTTTGCTCAATTTTCCTGTATTTTCTGAGAATCAGGAATGTTCATTCTTAAGTGCCTTGATCTTTGCTTTTTTAGCACTAAAACTGTTATGTATCCAGAGCAATACTAATGCCTGTCATGAAATTGCTTTCTCATTGTGATTGTCATTTTGTTGCAATGTTAATGACAAGAGGCCATCCAGGAAATGCTGTTGCAGCATAGTACTCTGTTGGTGTTAAGCTGGTATATATATAGCACATAGGTAAACACAAAAATCTACTTCTTTGCAAACAGAGGACTGGACATCATTTCCTTTCAGAATGGGTCGAGCTATTATTTGGACTGGTAATCTTAGATTCAATAACATGTTTGTATGTTGGATGTTGATGCTGTGTTAACTTATTTATTAACTTATTTATGCTTCTGTGCAACTATGCAGAACGCTTTTTCTATATAAAATTCAGAAAGATATATTAATTTACTCTAAATAGGTATTTCTATCATAAAGGCCACATTTTAACAGGTTTGTGCTTTCAAATCTGTTTCTATCAATGGAATAGTGGAAAAAGTATAGTGACAAGATGCACAGGAAATACACGACTTCAGTATCTCAGTATCTTTAATAGGGAACTGAAGTTGAGCTTTACAAATGGCCTTTTCAAAGTCTTTCTCTTATTTGTGTTGTAACTTGTAGGGTTATTTCAGTGCAATTTTCAAGGAGAAAAATTCTCCCAATATATTTCTAGGCTGAGGTTTACCATTAGCAATGGTAGTAGCATAGCTTGTCTGATTTCTTCTAGGCAGGCCAATCTGCACAACTCTGTCTTGCAAAGTTCTAATGATGAAGCATCCAAGGTTCCATAGATTATAAAAATATGGGCAAAAAGCTTTTTGTGCTACTTCTTCTCCTTCCTGGTGCAGGAGCCATAGGATTCTACTATAGGATCTTTGGTACAATAAGAGCACTTTGGGAGGTCTATACACCAATATGAGAGATTGTAGGGAAACTGGGAAAGGAATAGAAGAGAATAAAGAGATAGCGGGTGAGTCACTTGACAGTTTATTTTGCCAACAGCAACTTAGCTCAGGTGGACAGGAATTTGGGGAAAAGCATTCAAAGACACTCTGTTTTAATTAGCTCACTGTGAAAAAGGCTGAGAAATTCCTGTAACAGTTTTCAGAATTTTGTATTTATCCCAGACTAGAATTCAAGTAAAATCTATGTAGTTCTTGCTTCTTTGATCTTCTTTACTCTATCTGGATTGATAATCAGGTTCTCATTCAGGTTTGCAGGGATAGCATCAAGGAGTTTAGGTTTTCAGTAGCTGTGATGAGGATTGATTACTGCCATTATTGTGTGGGGGAGATATCTGTATTTAAAGTTTCAATTAAAAAGATAAATGCTAACGCAAACTAAAAAAGAATAGAAAAGTAAAAATATAGTAAAAAAAAGAAGCATATAAAGAAATGTCTTCTCCCTTCATCCCAACATGATGGGATGCGTAAACAATTATAAAGTATAAATAAATATATAAACAATTTTAGTAACTTATCACCTTCTCTTAAAATGCAACAAATGATCTCTTTTTTCTATATCTTACCTATAAACAAATCCTTAAATCCTTGTTGTTAAGTACTGATCACCAACAGTCAGTTAAGATTTACTAGATGTAACAACATACCTATTTTAACCTTGATCAAACCAACCAACTTTATATTCATTCCTTTTACTTTTAGCAATCTTAATCTTTAGTCTTTTGAAAGAATATCTTAGAACTTGATTTTTTAAAATTTATTTTTCTTTGTCCCTTTTTACAAACTTCTTTAACCAGTCTTTTTTGTAAATTCAGTATAGGAAAATTATCCAGGCCACTCTCTTAATTTGTTATTTATATATACCTTTTAATTATTAAGACATCAGCTGGTTTCTTTTCTATGTCCAGTGTAGCATTTTCCCCCCTATATCATTCCTGTAGCCTGTCATTTTAAAATACACTTTCAGATCAGTATGAATTTTGTCAAGTAAAACTTGTTCCTCTTTTATAACATTTCGAAGCCAGTTTATCTATAGAGGCAGACACTCTTAAAATTAACATCTGGGTCCTTGTTTCAAAAATATCCTTCAATGTGACCAATCCCAAAGGTGCTTTTTCAAGAGGCAACTGTATTTTCTGGTTTTTCTTTGAAGACATTTCACTTCTCATCCAAGAAGCTTCTTCAGCTCTGAAGATGAGAAGCAAAACATCTTCAAAGAAAAACCAGAAAGTTCAGTCGCCTCTTGAAAAAGCACCTTTGGGACAACTATGACATGGATGACTGAGAATCTCCATAGACAAATATGTCCGATGTTTAAAATATTTGCTTTGTTTTACATTAGTAAGTCAAATTTAAGTGTTCTGTAATTGCAATCTTTACTTTCTTTTGGTTTCCTCTAGTGTTTAACCTTCAAAGTCTAATCTTATCATTTTTTTAAAAAAAGAGATGATTCTTTAAAAAGAGTGACCTTGAATTTAAATTAATAATAAAAATTCAAAAATGAAAGCATTTTCCCATGGGAAAGATTTTTATAATTAATTTCAAAGTATTATTTCCAATCTATTTAGATCCTTAGTCTGTTCATAACTTTCCAAAAGCCAAATTCTAATATCCTTTTATTGTTTATTCTAAAATATACTTTTTAAAAGGTTTTAAACTTGTATTTAAAACAGCTTTTGCCAAGGATTAAGTAAACTCACATAGTGCTGTAAACCTTATCGATATGTTTCTAACAGCTGAAAGGCAATTAACAAGCAATTTTTGAAACTGATTTGAAAAGGGAGTATGAGAATACATTAACCTTTTGAAGGCACTGACAACACCTTCAGCAAGATGTTTATTCCCTCATCTCCCAGAGCCTAAGCCTTCTGGAGACTGCTATCTTGAGGTCTCATCACAAGAAGCAACTGCCAGGAGCACTTGTGAGTGATCTCAAGTCCTCTCCTTGTCCAGAGACAGATTACAAAGAGCTAGTCTACTTGGCAGGCTCTTCATTTTGTTGTGGTTACCTAAAAGTGGAGCCACCTTCAGTTAACCATTTCTTTCCCAGAAATCCCTTTATATGGGAGATTCTGGATCAGAAAAATAGATTATTAGAGGATCAGAAGTGACCTGCAGAGGCTAAGAATGTACCCTTTTGAAAGTAAACCATTTCTTCTGTATCCAACTTTTATATTTTTCTTGACCTACTCAACTTCCAATAATTTCTCTCCTGACATACTCAACTCTCACTAGCTATACAAGAAGTACCATTTTGTATACACAGCCATTTTCATTACTTTCCTCAAACATTCCATATAAGAGACCACAAAAGAGAAAGATAACTCAGAATATTATGTGGTGTGGGAAAAATGATATGGGTGGATAGAGAACAGAAATAAAAATAGGTAATATGTATAAGGAAGTTGAAGATGTATTTATATGTATATAATGTAGTTTTCATAGGAACTGTTAATCCAACGTCTATAATAATGACACTGTCATTATTGTATTGTTGTATTGTTGTATTGTTGTTTATGTATTAGTGTTTCGGAAAAGAAAAAAATAACAATAAAAATATTTTTTTAAAAAAAGTAAACAACTTGTGACAATAAACTTTAAATGTCGAGAAAAGTTGTTAGTTGAATATTAAACTATTAATAAAAATGAGTTCTTCAAATATTAAAAGAGAGAGAGAGAGAGAGAGAGAGAGAGAGAGAGACCACATATTACTTACTACACTACAGTAACCGAACTAGCAGTTGCACGTCAGATTTCACCATGACACACCAATTCATTTACTTGCTCTAAAATGTGGACATGAATAGATTGCAAAAATTAAACGATTTTTCCTGTGAGCTTGGGTCATCAGTATATTTCATTTCAGATTCTTATGCCTCATTGCCTTAAATAAAGTAGTTATCTGACATCTGCCACAAATCATGCAGGTTTGCAATCACAGGATTGTCTGCATATAAAAGAAGACATATATTTCGATCCCAGGCTAACGCACTTCTAACATTCCTCCAATGATTCCTCAGACATAAATATATTAAAGAACTCAAAAGACATCATATATCCTTCTCTTTCTACTTTTTTCATTGTTGAAGCAGTCACTAAGCATTCCATTTACTTTCTTACATGCTTTACTTACATTTGTTGCATTCAGCAACCAAACAGCTTTCAATTTCATTTTTATGCATTCACTGTATTAATAATGCATGGTAAAGTTTCCTGTTTGATTTCATACATTTCTCAGCAACCTGCTGAAGAGGAAAACATTAAGTTTGTACACCCCCTACTTGATAGAAAAGCACACTGCACTTCATAAGTTTTAGTTATTGGTGCTTGATGTACTCTTTCAGTTAGAATTCTACCTTCCTACGCATGTTTAACAAACCAATACTTTCTATGAGTTTAGTTTTTGTTCTTATTATTTTTCATTGTATAAAAAGTGTACTCTAACTTCACTATTCATGCTCTCTAACTTCATTATTTGTGTGTGTGTGAGAGAGAGGGAGAGGAGGAGGGATGGAGGGGGGGAGAGAGAGAGAGACAATGATTACCAGCACTTGTACCATGCACTACTAATGTAATGTAAGTATAGTTCAGTTTTTACACATCTTGACCAGGATGCCACAATTTTCATCAAATATACTCACAATATTCTTAAAGAACTAAGTTCTTTAGTCTACAGATTACCTTGCAGAGCCAACATATAGTTGCCTTTGGTACTCCACCAAAGGAGATACAAGCAGTTTTCTGGCGCATTCAAAGTAAAATATAAAAAAGCATTGATAGTAAATATGAATCATATTATACATCATAATCTTAGATCCAAAGAGCCTATATTACTTAGCTAATTTGTTTTCTATTTTCTTTTTAATCTAGGTTTAGCTGTCTTGCTGGTTCTTCACTGCAGTAAGTAATCATATAGTACCATCTTATTTCCTAATGAATCATGAGAAAACAGGAAAGATTAAAACTCAATTTATTGGGCTCTAATAAAATATTCCATAAAGGAATCAACAATGGAAAGAGCATGAAGGTTGGTGATGCTTTTCATGAGCTCAAGCAGCACGAGAAGTTAGATTTAGACATTCACCAACTATAAGCAGGACAACAAGTGACAAGTAATTGTTTATGCCAGATAGAGTCACTTTTGTGAGACATAAATATGATAAGTAAAAATATTAAATAAACGTGACACATTATTCCCTCAAACCTAGAAGTGGGTGTAGAAAGAAGAAAGGTAAATAAGTAGAGGACCCAATAGAAACCGTTTCTGGAATCAGAAAAATAATAATAAGCAACAGAGAAGAACACATTCTGATAGGTAGAACTCTGTCTTCAGGAACATATTCTGAACAAAGAATTTTGCAAAGTTCAACTTCATTAGAAAGGTATTTACAGTATTGGAAGTTCTGCTATTTGTGCCATTTATGTTTCTCCATATTAGCACCCTCATGGTAGCCAACCTTGATATATTTTAGACATTTCCTAAATATTCATATTTTCTTGTCCAAATCTTTTTTATGAATATTATATGTACATGCATGTGTGCATTTTAATAAATGCTTTGGATAAATAATCTTAAAATATATAAGTGTTTTCACGGCTTTATATTATACCGCTATTTAATGATATTGTTATTCAATCAATACACCAAAATGTTTTTATACAAGAAATAATGTTAAAAAGTAAATAACAGAACAAGTAAATAGGACCCTGATGATGATGCACCCAATGCCAGTGAATGATTCCCCCAGTGTCTCTTGTGTTGTCTTTTTTTATTCAGATTGGTTTAAAAATTTAACCATGCCTCTTTTAAGAAGTAGTCACAATGAAACAGATGATTTTATTCTTCCCCTTCTATTGGACACTTCAGAAAGGAATTCCAGGAAGTGGCCATATTCTGTTTCATTCCCATTACAATTCACTATGTTTAGAACCTTATACAGTTTTTGAGTATAATTTTTAAATTGTGATTTTATATTTTTACAGTTTAAATAACAGATAGTGAGAAACAGATAAATTCATTTATACCTACTGTGCTGTTCAGATGGTGAATTATAGTGAATTAGTTACCTAAGAATTAAGAGCTGTCTCCTTAAGAGATTGCATTGTGGGAAATGTAGTCCATGACATTTGACCACATCTGTGTGTCTGATTGACCACTGAGGCTCTCTGCCTGGGGTGTAGAACAAAGGCCAGCCATTATGAATTGCCAGGGAGAATGCTTTCTCAACAGGGGGACAGATCTACCGTCATTTTACACTAGAAAATGGGACAGATTATAAAATATAAGGATGAACCTCACCTTGACTCACCATGATAGTCAGTCAGGGGTGGGTTCTACTTACCTTTACTACCGGTTTGCATATGCAGAAGCATTTTGATGACGTCAGGGTCAGTGGGCGGAGCCTCACGCTGTTTTACTACTGGTTCTATAGAACTGGTGCGAACCGGGAGTAACCCATCATTGTAGTAAGTTTATGTTTTGAGGATACCCAAATAAATGATATGTATGAAAACCTGTTTGCTAGAGTTTATCTGCCTGTTCCCAGTGGAGCCAGATGCCTGGGGAACAGAACACCTACCATGTTTATTAATTGTTAGAACAATTAATAAGTGGAACAACTTGCACAACTGCAGAAGTTGTGAATGCCCCAACACTGGAAATTTTTAAGAAGATGTTGGATAACCATTTGTCTAAAGTTGTGTAGGGTTTCCTGCCTGGGCAGGGGGTTGGACTAGAAGACCTCCAAGGTCCCTTCCAACTCTGTTATTCTATTCTATTCCCTGAAAATAAGACCCTGTCTTATATTTTTTTGAACCCTGAAATAAGCGCTTGACCTTATTGCCATGCTCTCAAAAGCCCAATTGGGCTTATTATCAGGGGATGTCTTATTTTGGGGGAAACAGGGTATTTTGCCAATTATCCTTTAAGTAACCTAAAATAATGTACTAGTCACTACTGCATTAAAATTTAAGTATTTTAGTAATTTGCTAAATAGTTTTAATAGGCTAGCAAATTAGTTGTTTATTTTAGGAAGGTTGGGGTACTTTTAATGTTCTATTATATTTATTTTTATCCTGTTTTAAATAAGTACTTAATTTTGGTCACTGATAAGGATAATAAAATCAACATTTCTTAATTTGATTTCTTCCAGATAGATTAGACTATTTTTCTTACAATTGACCGTTATGGTTGGGATTTTAGGGAACTGCAATTCATTATATCTGGATTTTGCTAGCTTGGGAATAAGTCATTAAACAGATAAAGCAACAGAAATATCTTATTTTCTTGGGAGGAGTGATTAACTGAACAGACCAAAATGCCTTTCATATACAATCTCATTTCGACAGGTTCTGCTTTCAAGCTTGTTTGCTATTTCACCAACTGGTCTCAGTACAGGCAAGATAGAGGGAAATTCTTGCCTAAAGACATTGATCCCAAACTTTGCACTCATCTCATTTATGCATTTGCGGGAATGAAAGACAATAAGATCACAACGGCAGAGTGGAATGATGAACAACTCTACAAGGATTTCAATAACCACAAAAAAACGTATGGAGCAAGTTGGGGTGAGGTGGGATAAGAGGTCTTTCTAGAAATTCCTGGAACTGGAATTTTGCATTATATGATAGTAGAAGGAAGTATATATAAATTTTACACAGGGAGCTTTATGGAAGTTGAAGTAGAAATGATTCCAACCCTGAGGATTGCATTAGAAAAAAAATAGTTTTTAATTCCTTTTGTATACACTGATGCAGCTGGGAAAAACTGCAAAAAGTCTATTTTGCATACATCGTAAAGCACCAACCTGAATCAGGCCCAATTGACTTTTCTAAGCATGAAAACCACATACAGAATGCAAGATCAACTAGTTAAGAAAAGAAAGTGAATTCTACTAACCATTTTTTTTTCTCATTTAGGAATCCAGGACTGAATACACTTTTAGCTGTTGGTGGATGGACTTTTGGTAGTGCAAAGTAAGAACCTCAGAGATATCTATGGAGGGGACTGTATTCAATATGCTATGATGAACAAGCCTAGGTGGCAAGTGCCAAAACACTGGATTAATTCTTGGGATGCTCTGGCTAGGGTCCTCTTTGAGGGTCCTACTTTGCAATTATTTTTATTGTTGTACACTGGTATTTCCTATAATATTGCTGATAGTAGCAATGACTGCACAAGATTAAAAAATACGTAATTCTAATAAGAAAAGATGGCAAATGTGCATTAAACTGGCTACTGTACATAGTTAATCATGTAATATAACATTCCTGTTTCAAAACCTTCAAAACATCAAATATTATTTGGAACTACAATTTTAAAAAATAGTCAAGCTGAAGGAAGATTTGATTGGAAATACATTATTTGGAACTAAGTGTCTTTTCAAGTCAAAAGACTAAGATAGAACCCTCCATGTTCTGTAGTTTGGGTACTGATATTGTGGATGGGAACACACATATAATATATGTACATGAGAAAGCAAATTGGTATCTTGTTTGTTTGTTTGATGTGCTTATATGCAACTTCTTTGGTAGATTCTCTGCAATGGTAGATACTGCTGGCAACCGCAAGATGTTTATTTCTTCTGTGGTTTCATTCCTCCGAAAACATGACTTTGATGGCTTAGACCTAGATTGGGAATATCCCGGTTCCAGAGGCAGCCCTGCAGAGGATAAACAACGTTTCACCTTCTTAGTTCAGGTACTGCAAAACTTTGAGTTGATGATAAATGCAAACAGCAAATAAAAAGTTTCTTGCTGCAATGTTATTTTGTACTAGCAAATTCTATGTACAACAGTGTTAGTGAAACAAAACTAACTAAATCAGGGAATATCCCAAAAGTTGTACAGAATGAATGCTGCTTAATAATTACTTTATTATTGGAACTAATTCATAACAGACTTGCATACGCAACCAGTTATTTGATTCCAAAATGTAATATAGGGATACCTTTCTTTATCTAAAGCTAAGACCCTTCAATGGCATAGTACACATCAGATGTTCAGTGTAAACCCATTAACAAATATAACAAGGAAGCAATATGTATTTTTTTCCTTCTGTTCAATTGTGTGTGATTCTCCTTGAACTACTCTTTGCAGTTTTCTTTACAAAGGTTTTCAGAAGTGGTTTGCCATTGCCTCCTTCCTAGGACTGAGAAAGAGAATGATTAGGTCAAGGTAACCCAGCTGGCTTTGTGCCTAAAACAGGACTAAAACTCAGTCTCCTGGTTTCTAGCCTATGCCTTAACCATTGCACCAAACTGGCTCTCAAACGATATATAATACTATAGAAACCTAAAAATCTTCTTAATAAAACTCAAACAAGAAGTATCCTGGATTTGCAGTTACTTTGGAGACAAAAGTGACTGAATTGGTATCACTATCGACCAGGGGTGAAATCCAGCAGGTTCTGACAGATTCTGGAGAACTGGTAGTGGAAATTTTGAGTAGTTTGGAGAACTGGCAAATACCACCTCTGGCTGGCCCCAGAGCGGGGTGGGAATGGAAATTTTGCAATATCCTTTTCCCAGGAGTGGGGAGGGAATGGAGATTTTGCAGTATCCTTCTCCAAGCCACACCCACCAAGCCACACCATGCCCACCAAGCCATGCCCACAGAACCAGTAGTAAAAAAATATTGAATTCCACCACTGCTATCCACTCATTAAATCACCTGCATCTTTTTAAGTAACCCATATTTTTAATTTATATTTTATTTTATTTTTTAAAAATGACAGGAGTAAAACTAATGTTGTTATCTGCTTATCTTAGGAAATGATGAACGAATTTACAGCAGAAGCCCAGAGGACAGGAAAGAAAAGACTCTTGCTTAGTGCTGCCGTTGCCGCTGGGAAGCAGACTATTGACAAAGCTTATGAAGTGGACAAGATCTCAGCGTGAGGATATGCTGGAAAAATTATTAACTTAATTTCATCCGTTAGTTCCAACATTGCAAGTTAAAAAGTTCTTATTCCTTAGCTGTAAAACATCATGCTTCGTGGAACCATTCAAATTACAGGAAGTCCTACAGTTCGTTTAGTGACTGTTCAAAGTTACAACAGCACTGAAAAATGTGACATGATCATTTTTCATAGTTATGATGTTTGCAACATCCCCATAATCATGTGATCAAAATTCAGATGCTTGGCAACTGGTTCATACTTATGACCTTTGCTGTGTCCTAGGGTCATGTGATCTCCTTTTTGGACCTTCTGGTAAGCAAAGTCAATGGGGAAGCCAGATTCACTTAATAACCAAATTACTAACTTATTAACAGCAGTGATTCACTTAACAACTATGGCAAGAAAAGTTGTAAAATGGGGCAAAACAAATGTCTCACTTAACAACAAAAATTTTGAGTTCAGTTGTGGTTGTACGTTGAAGACTACTATATGATATTAAAGATGGAATTCACACAATGTATATTTTCTTACTTTCCTCATAGATCTCTGGACTTTATCAACCTCATGTCATATGATTTTCATGGAGCCTCAGATGGAGTCACAGGGCACGTCAGCCCCCTCTTCCCTGACACTGTATGTGATAAATACTTTTTTATCTCATAGAGACTCTTTACATTTAGATTTAGAGAAATGATCAAAAGTAATTTACCCATTTAACACTTGTTACATACAGAAAACAATTTAACAAATGGATTGAGAATCAGCACGCTGGTTTAAAATATTTTATTCAACCCTTTCCCTTTTAATATATTCATGTTGTGCACCTGAAAAATTACAACTTGGTTCTCTAAACAGTGACTCTCAACAATTACTAGCTCCTTAAAACTACTAGTAAAAAGATCTATGAGAAGTGCTTTTCTTAATAACTATCATTCTACTTCTTTTTTAAGACTTAAGCTAACTGATTTTGCCAGGTTGTTTGTAAATTTCTAAGTGGGCATGAATGCTGGTAAAGCAGTCATGGGGACTGGCCCGCCCCACCTGCACCAGCAGGGGAGGCATACTGTGATCCCGTTAGCCAAGAAATTTCAGCTGGCAGGATCCCAGGGAAGAGCCTTCTCTGCTGTGGCGCCTGCCCTCTGGAACACCCTACCCCCTGAGGTGAGATTGTTCCCATCCTCCTGGCTTTTCATAAGAGCCTTAAGATCTGGCTCTGCCAGATGACTTGGGGTCCAATGGGAAAGCTTCATACTGGAGGTGGTTGGCTAATTAAAACCTATAGTAATCCCACCTCCACCTCCCCTGTGTGTCTGGCTCCCTCCTTTGCCACCTTGTATTAATGATTTTATCTGCTGTTCTATTTTATAATTTATGATTTTAATGTTTTTATATTGTAAGCCACCCAGAGTTGTTGGATACCAGATGGGCGGCAAATAAGTTTCATAATAAAATAAATAATAATAACATACCATCAATGACTGCTAATTAAGGCATAGCAGCAGAAAAGCTGTATTAGAAAGATCATAGTATAAATCTAATCTGGTGGATATTTAAAATGAGTGCATTGAAGATGCTAGGATTGTACACACTTCAAAAATGATTGTGAAGAAGTACTCAGCACCTCCCTACTATTCACTCAGTCTGCCCCTTCCCTTTTTTCAAGCTTCTGGATGAGAAGAAGGTCTCTACATTAAAGAGTCTAATATAGTCATGCCAAATAACTTCCTAATTATTTTTACAATGTGCTAAGTTATACTAGATTCATTTGTATGCATGAGTATAAAATATTGAATGTTATTCATTAATCATACCTGTTAGAATTAAAAATATCTAGATTATTCTGTAGGCAATTAAGGAACATATACTATTATTTTTAAAGATTATTTTAGTAAAAAGAAAAATCATGAATATGTAAAGTCAGATAGGAAAAAATATATTTCAGAATATAAAGTTTTTTAATATTGTGCCATCTTAGAATATATATCAATCTGTTAAACTATTTGTACCTTGTCTCACATCATCCAGTGAAAATATGGACGAAATACAATTTTGAAATATCTTTATTATTTTCCAAGTATCTACGTATTTATTTATTTAGCATATGGCTGGTCACACACAGTATTAAAACACTTCATTTTTACAGGTTAAAAACAATTAAAACAATAAAAAAAAGCAGTAAGAAAACCTAAAAGGTAAACAGAAATAACATTTCAAAGTTTAATGTCGAGTTTGGAGATCCAGTCAGTAGCTGTCATTGTTATGCAGAGGAAGTCCCTAGAATTTCCTGGATACCTTCTGTTAGAGCATTCCCTCATTATAACGAGCTCCCCCCAGAGATACGGAGGATCCCGGATTTGCGCACTTTCCGCCGTGCCCTCAAGACCTTTTTATTCCAGCAAGCAGGGCTGTCCTAACCCTTTTTAATTGTTTAATTTTAATTCAAATCTGTTCTTAAAAATAGGTGTGTTTTTTTTACTTAGTGGGCCAAATCTATTTAAAATGTTTTTTAACTGTTTTTTTAAATTTTATATTATGTTTGTTTTAAAATATAGGATTCCCTGAGTCCTTCGGGAGTAGGGTGGTATATAAATCTAATAAAAGATAAAGATAAAGATTATAAGTTGGATAATCTGTTGAGGGGCCCCTCAATCACATTGTGCTGAAGGTGTCTTTCCCCATTTATACAAGGAGTTGGCACACACCCCATGAGTCGTTCTAATTCTGTTCTATGTCACCCATATGTGTCGGGGTAGGTTAAATCCTGGAGGTATACTATTAGGATTAATATGCTCAGAGATATCTTGGGGGAATACCGTAGCTACTCCACGCTTCCATCTACTTTTGTGTGGTGTTCTGATGATCGGCCATAAACTTAAGCGCTGTCAAGAGTGGTGGGTTTCTTGACTTTAATCGGCATCTTAAGAGATCAGGAAAGTATCTACATATATCTTAAGTATTTGTAGATGGAGTAGCATATTACAATATCAATGTGTTAACCTTTTTCCTAAAGCAATACAATTTGTTTCTTGCCTATTCCAGATACTTCATGAGTAAAGTAGTGAATGACATACAAAGAGCTTGAGTAGCAATAGTAAACTCATTAGTTTACTATTATCTTTCTTGCATTCCTTACAAAACTGCTGCATAAATTCATAAGATCCTCTAAAGTAGGAATCAATACAACATTTTATCTGTAGCCTTCCAGATATTTCTGAACTACAGTTTCTTCACAGTTGGCAATACTGATAAGACAACTTTAACTGCAGCTGAAAACATGGAAGGCAAGGAGGTTCCTCACCCATTTGAAGGGAATCAACTTTTCCTCAGTATGAAGTGAAAGGCTACAGTTGGGAAGCAAAATTACCAGTCGGAATGTCTTAAAATAGAAGCATTTTCCTTGGTATATGTGACAGTATCTTCACCAATATATTTATGTTAGGACTGCAACATAACTGAATAATGAAGGCATTTAGCCTCAAAACCAGACAAAATGGACTGAGGTCTTGTTTATTCATTTATTGCACCAAAGGACAATGCTGTGCAGTACTGGAAGAGCAAGGGAGCGCCACCTAAAAAGATCATTCTGGGAATTCCTGCCTATGGACGATCCTTCACCCTTTCTACTTCACAGAATGGAGTGAAGGCACCAACTTCAGGGCCTGGCACAGCTGGTATTTACACAAAAGAGAGAGGATTTTTGGCTTATTATGAGGTAAGGAAAATATATGGAGTTATTCCCCTTCACTTCTCCAAACAAGGATAAATTTCAAGAAGACCAACACATGCTCATGTTTGATCCCCTTTGGTAGATACTGTATTGATATTTTTAAATATGCAGGAATGTATTGTACATTTACAAATATACAGATTGATGTAGGTAAAAGGATTTAAAATATCAATAAACTCACTGCTTCCAAAACAGATCTATAGAATGAAGCATCTTGGGTGTTGTCAGTGAATAAAGTTCAAATGATTGATTTAGATTAGACTATCTCTCTCCCTTTCCCTTTCTCTACCTCCCTTGAAAAAATTTACAGTCAGCCCATTAGTTCCTCAGGCAGACCTACAAAGTCCTAGATTACAACTTCCTTATTGTGGGGTTGCCTTCTTCTCTTACTATATCTTTTTTTTTTCTATTGCAAACCTAATCTTAATAGATATAAGGGATGAAAATAGGGAGACATGTGTTGTTCCTTGTCTCCTACAATTTATCTGAAAAGTTTCTAATGAAAACTTTGGCCAAGTACTAAAGAGGCATTCTTGGAATATCCTGAGTTATTTATACTTGTTTGCCAAACCAAAATACATCTGTCTCAAGTCAAATAAATACTTTGTTTCAGATCTGTGACTTTAAAAATGGTGCTACCACAAAAGTGATTGAAAATCAGAAAGTTCCATATTCCTTCAAAGGAAACCAATGGGTAGGATACGATGATGTCAGGAGTTTTATCAATAAGGTAAGGATTATATATTTTAATTTAAATGTTTGTGTATTCTTCTAGCATAGCTCAGCAACATTTATGTTCATAAATCACAAGATAGTAGCAACATAGACTACTTAGGGTCCTTTATAACTGAAAGGCATTTTTGTAGAAATTACAATAGTCCTGGTTTTACTAAATGGAAACCTATGGTTAATCATGTTTTCCTCAGACATATAACCCTATAAACAAGCAAGGCTGGCTTGAGACATTTTGGTGCTCTAGGCAAAGTCATATTCTGGCATTCCCTGTGTAAAGAGGAATCCTCTTGTTTCTTTTTTCACATTGTAAGTGTGAAACTCAAATGTTTCACACTTACAATTTTGAGCCTGGTAATTTTCCTTCATTTTGGGGGGAAGGGGGGACATTGTCAATATATTTACCCTGAATCACGGTGAATAATTTTAAATACATCACCACTCATTGTAATTATAGGGCAACCATTCTGTACAATTATATTTAACCCTCAAGTGAGTCCATTAGTACATGAATATAACTTTGATTAGCTGATATCATGCAACTTGGTCTTCCTATCAAACTTTGGTCTTGCATCATGAATATTATCAGCTTCCTGAGATCTATAGAGGTAATAATAATTTCTTTTTCATGACTTGCAACCTCTGAGTAATGTGCTATTCATTATTGCTTGACCAACTTTGGGTGTGTTTTCAAAAAGGGTAGAAAGAAAAAGTTCTAAAGCACCAAGAAAGGATTAGCAGATTTTATACTAATAATTCAGCAATAATTTTCAATTTTTGCATCTCCTAAAATTTGGTGCCCAGACAAGTTCCTAGTTGCCAGGCCTAGCACCACCCTCAAGCCATGACAAATTATGGTAGCTGAAACTATGGAGCAACATGACTTCTATTTGAGTTCAAGCCTTTAAATTCCTATTTTCTGTTTCATTCAGGTCCAGTATTTGAAAAACCAAAACCTGGGTGGTGGTATGGTGTGGGCCTTAGACCTAGATGACTTCAGCGGCTCCTTTTGCAAAGAAGGAAGATACCCACTTATTCAAACTCTGAAAAAGCAGATGAGTTCCACAAATTAATTGGGTAATATTGTGCTTTCTTTTCTTGGAATCATATTTTAACCCCGAGGCTAAAAAGGAACTAAGCATTTACTTAACATTCTCATTCTACTGGTATTTCCCATGACAATGACAACGAATGAGTCCACAATTTTCAATACTTCTATAAAAGGGAAAACATTTTCTTTACCATAATGCTCAAGACTTTATTATCACTTTTCCACAATACAAACATCTATAGCCATCTTAAATAGTAAACATTACTAGTAAGTATTTATTTTGACCTCCAATAGATCAAATATGTATGGTTCAAAAAAAGTGCACCTTTTTTGAAGTCTAGTATTAGAAAGATAAGGGGGGAAATCTTTCTGTTTACTTTGTCAACATCACAGGCGTGGGCTGACTCGTTTGTAAGATTTTGCTCTCCCCTAGTGAAGATATTCAGAGGTCAGTTCTAAACAATGTTTATTCAAAAGTGAAACTTGTGTTTTAATCACTACACTTGTGCAGATTGGTCATGATAAACCTTAGCGAGGCACTTGGTTTCATGGGGGCAAGTAACTCCTCCTTGACAAAGAATCCACAAGGAAACGATCTGCTTTACTTCACAAAGGGTCAGGAAGGGGGGCTTCTGTTATTGTGGAAAGCAAAGAAGCATAGTCTCCTTGTCACTGAATAGAAGTGGGGTGCTGGGAGGGGGAAGCATAGAAAACCTTTTTTTTCTTTCCACTCAGGATCTTTGTCCCCACTGGGAACAATCAGTGCAAAGGCAACAACAGTATAACGATTGCATGATCTGTTGAGGGATTATTCATCTTAAGAACAACAGAGCAACAGAATAACAGTGTTGAAAGGGACCTTGGAGGCCTTCCATGCAATATTTGTCGGTCTGCATGAACAGGCAATAAAAGGTTGCCAGCTGTACAACCTATACCCATGATGGCGAACCTATGGCACGAGTGCCATAGGTGGCATGCGGAGCCATATCGGTGGGCACGATATGCAGCTGCAGCGCACACGAGCACGCAGGCCAACTGATTTTCAGACCTTGGCAAACGGGCCGTTTCTGGCCTCCAGAGGGCCTCCAGGTGGGTGGGGAAGGCTGTTTTCACTCCTAGAAAGCCTCTGGAGCCTGTGGAGGGTGAAAAACGGACCTACTGGGCCCACCGGGCCATCGTGTGCCAAAATCAGGAGGAGCTCGGGGGAGGGGTCGCGCATGCATGCATGGGTGGGGTGAGGTGCATTTAATTGTGGGTGGGCACGCACGTGCGTGACCTCCCCCTGCGCTCCCCCCCACTTTTGGCACGCAATGGCAAAAAGGTTAGCCATCATTGACCTATACTGTATAGAAAAGATTCTAGAGCAAAATTTGACATTAGAGAATCCTATTTCATTTCAAAGGAATACCAGTAGCTAGAAGGAATAATATGACATGTTAGGGTTCTACGATGTCCTCAGGTTTTGATTTTCTTTTTGATAAATATAGTATACTTTGAGGAAACACAAATATTTCTAAAATGCCACTTTAACAATACTAATATTTTGTAAAAGATTTTTTTTTCTTTTCTTTTTTTTTTCTTTTCTTTTTTCTTTTTTCTTTTTTTTTCCTTTATTGCTGCCTTGGTAGCAAATCTGATTTAGCCGCATGGAATTGTCAGTGAGAACCAATAAACTGAACCAGGTTCATAGAAACATTTCTTGAATAGGCAGATATTTTCTTTTATCTTTACAATGATCTCTCTCCCCCAAAAAATCTCCAAAGTGCTGAAAAAAATCCCCCTTTCCATTTAATCTTA
The DNA here is from genome assembly GCF_029215685.1 of Pituophis catenifer annectens. NCBI lineage: Eukaryota > Metazoa > Chordata > Lepidosauria > Squamata > Colubridae > Pituophis > Pituophis catenifer. Next base: position 168,570,664 of record NW_027256883.1, on the reverse strand, counting down.
CTTTACATCCAGTGGGGTACATTATGCCCTTAATCCATTTATTGAGCTTAATCATTAAAAACAAGTTTAGAACAACTATTAAATGTCATTTGCCCTCCTATGGCACAATAAATTACTTGAACAATAATTAAAACTGTATTATATATAGTACATAGATGTTAAGGGCTAGATTAAGCAAATTTTCTTGCAGAAAAATATTCTACACTGAGAGATAGAAAACACATCTTAAGTGCTTGTTAAGTGGAGGCAACTCCATGCTGGGGAGATGGGGAAGAGGGAGTGATTTTTTTTTTCTCCATATGATACATTGATGAAATAAGTTTCTTTTTTAAAAAAAGGTAAAATCCTTATATTTATTATGGTTCCTCCGCAAAACTTATTTGTGATAGTGTATTGACAGGCCTTCACACATTTCTAAATGCCATGTCTGAACAAGTGTTTGCAGAGGCTTCTTGTCCTTTCGACGAGACAGATATAAAGCAAGATTTGCTGCTCCATGGCCACCCCAAATCTGTGGAACATTTAGCCCTCCACCAAATCCAGAATGGATCCCACTTTGCTTGTTTTTAGAAGGGTAGCCAAGATGCATCTCTTTTGTACATCATTGAATTTTGGAATGCAATTTCATTCAGCTGTTGATAAATATACTTTGATAATAATAATAATAATAATAATAATAATAATAATAATAATAATAATAATAATAATATTTATAATATTATTTATTTATTATAATAATAATAATGAAAAGCCTGATAAAGAGAAAGCTCTGAAATTCTGGAAGAATTTGTGGGAAAACAACAAGAAGCACAACAGAAATGCAAAATGGATCAAACAGGTTGAGGACTCTATTAAAGTGCATAAAATGGAAGATGTGAAAATAACAAAAGAAATGGTGCAAAGACAGCCAAGAAAAGTGAAGAACTGGAGTGCATCTGGACCGGATGAGCTGCATGGCTTCTGGTTAAAGGCACTTACAAGTCTGCACAAAAGATTGGCAACCCAGATGAACCAGATCCTAAAAACACCTGAAAATGATGAATGGATGACAACTGGAAGGACATTTTTGATCCAAAAAGATAAAGAAAAAGGAAAGGACCCTGGAAACTATAGGCCAATCACCTGTTTGCCAACAACATACAAGCTTCTTACTGGTATCATTGCAAACCAAATCTATGGATACCTGGAAAGAAATAACTTGCTTCCTGTAGAACAGAAAGGATGCTGCAAAAACTCAAGAGGAACAAAGGATCAATTGCTGATCGACAAGCTAATCCTAAAGAACTCAAAGAAAAGACGAACCAACCTGTTCATGGCTTGGATAGACTATAAGAAAGCGTTTGATTCAGTTCCCCATAGCTGGATCAAGAAATGCCTGGAAATATTAGGCATCAGCAGCAACATACAAAAATTCATGGAATCTTCAATGAACCTCTGGAAAACGAAACTTATGGCTAATGAAGAAGAACTGGGTGAAGTTGAAATTAAACGAGGCATTTTCCAGGGCGATTCCCTTTCACCCCTACTTTTTATACTCTCAATGCTACCACTGACAATCATTTTGAAGAAGATGAACTGTGGATACGAACTTGCAAAGAAAGGACTGAAAATCTCGCACTTGATGTACATGGATGATTTGAAGCTGTTTGGTAAAACAAAAGCTGAACTGAATTTATTAATTGAAAACACAAAAGAATTCAGCCAAGACATTGGTATGCAGTTTGGAATTGACAAATGTGCAACAATAGCAACCAAAGCAGGCAAGATCATAGAAGAGGATGGAATAGAACTAGAGAATGAAGAAATTATAAAGGCAGTAAAATCAGAAGAAGGCTACAAGTACTTGGGGATTTTAGAAGCCTCTGACTTAATGCATAATAAAGTCAAGGAATTAACTTCAGCCAAGTACATTTGGCGAATTCGTAAGATATTAATGTCCAAATTGAGTGGAGGAAACATCATAAAAGCCATAAATACCTGGGCTATACCTATGATTAGATACTCTGCAGGAATAATTGACTGGACCCAGATGGAGCTAGACAATTTGGACAGAAAAACAAGGAAGCTTGTGACAATGAATCATGCCTTCCACCCTAAAAGTGATGTTGACCGATTATATTTACCAAGAGCAGCAGGTGGTCGAGGACTCCTACAAGTAAAGCAGACTGTGGAAGAAGAAAAATGCAGCTTGAATGATTACATCCAGAAAAGTGAAGAACCAATGATTAAGGAAGTAAATAAAGGAGGCCTTTTAAAGACAACTAAAACAAAAGCAGAATATAAGAAAGAAGTAATTGAGCAGCGAGCTGAAAATTGGAAACACAAAGCTCTGCATGGCCAATACTTGAAAAGTATTGAAGGCAAAGCTGACCAGAAACTAACTTGGAACTGGTTAAGATCAGGAGTACTGAAAAAAGAAACAGAAAGCTTTATTTTGGCAGCTCAAGAACAAGCCCTAGCCACAAACTGCATGAAGGCAAAAATTCAACATGTTACCACCAACAGCAAATGCCGCCTCTGCAATGAGAAAGATGAGACAGTCGACCACCTGATCAGTGGGTACAGCAAAATTTCACAAACTGACTACCTACAATGCCATGACCGTGTTGCTAAGATCATTCACTGGAAATTGTGCCAGAAGTTTGGATTTGAGTACAGCAAAAACCACTGGGAACGTCAGGTTGAGAAAGTTTTAGAGAATGAGAAACTCAAGATCTTGTGGGACTTTAGGATTCAGACTGACAGGCACTTGGTCCACAACACACCTGACATAACAATAGTTGAAAAGAAAAAAGTATGGTTCATTGACATTGCAATATCTGGTGATGCACGGATTGAAGATAAGCAGCAAGAAAAAATCACAAAATACCGGGATTTGCAAATTGAAGTTGAGCGACTGTGGAAAAAGAAATCGTGTGTTGTCCCGATTGTAATTGGAGCCCTTGGATCAATACCCAAAGGGCTACTCCGCTATTTAGAAATTCTAAATTTGCCGGACTTGAACATTTTGACTCTACAAAAAACCACCTTACTCGGAACAGCTTACATCCTCCGACGATACCTTAACAGTTCCTAGGTCCTTGGTTAGGACTCGAGCTGCTGAGCTATTAACCAGCCTCAAAGACTGTGAATCTCGCTAAAGATTAAATAATAATAATAATAATAATAATAATAATAATAATAATAATAATAATGATGAGGGGTTATTATGATCACCCCTCCAGCAGACTTTAGGCAGCTTACAAAGCAGAATACACAATTAAACATTTTGAAACCATGACAATAAAACTACCCAAGCTAAAAAGGAGCCATAGCAATTGAAAAAATGAAAAAGACTCCATACACATGGAGCCAGGTCTTAAAGGACTTCCAGAATACCATATTTATCAGGGGTGGGGGTGGGGGTAGCACTGTTGCAGAGGCAGGTGACAGCAACAAAGAAAGTATTTCATAGGCTGTAAGATAACCAGAACTTTAGAGCGGGGCAGGAAATAAAGTTGAGAGAGAATGTGTAGCTTGAAAAATTGCTAAACTAATGTTATTCTTTTGGCAGGTTTCACTTTCACTTTCAGCAACATTCCTGAAGATGAAATGTCAGATCTAGATTCAACACAAACTGCTTCACCAGCAGCAAACAGTTTTTCACTTTGATAAGGCTAAAGGGATCTACAGCATATTAAATTATAAGTTGAATTATATATTAGAATATAAGGAATCAGGTAGTATTTCTGATCCAACAAGTACCCTTTCCATATGCTGGATCCAGTAAGGCTAATGCCTGACAATCCATACAGATGTTGCAACTATGTTAATGGAAGCACTGGTCCTCACCAGTCCTGAAGATCATCATATTCTATAACTAGCAATGTATTGTCTCTAAATTAAACTATCCATTCTTTCCAATGTATTCATCATCACATTTCTCTAACCTTTAATAAATGCATACTATCCTTTGATTCTTTATTCCAGTGTGTACACAACCAAGATACTATTACTTCATAATAATACTAATTACTATTTTATAGTAATAAAGTGGACTACAAATAAACTAATTTCAGTCATAGCAGTTATATTTTTCTTTGTAACCTTACATGTTACAGAATTAGCAAATGATATTAAACAACAATGGCCTTGCTCTATTTGAGTCTATCCACTTTGCTGCTCATCATCCCCTTCTCTTTCTTTCCATCTCTCCCAGCATTATAGACTTCTCTAGAGAGCTAGTGTTTGCGTAATGTGTCCAAAGTAGGATAAAGATTCAGTTTGTGCTGGAGATAAATCTGATAGAAAATTAACTATATTGTTTTACAACAGCATAATGCAGCAAGAAACCAAGCATTGTAGCGCTCTCATTTATGGTGGCTGAATGCTGTGCTAGGAACAAGCATGCATGGAGTTTCCATGGCTAAACAAAATATTGCTAATGAAATAACCAATTCCAATCACATTATCTGAAAACACTGTGGGATACATAAGAAGTGCATGTACAAAGTAGATCCAATTTAAAACATGTAGACACAATGTATATAGACTATAGACTATGCACAAATCTATTTTTCACTTGGCAATATATCTAGTCAAGAAATTCCTTTCATTATTTTATTTGATTAATTCATGATTATAAGAGACAGAATAATCAATTACTTAGTTTTACATTTATAGCATCACTTGAATATTAGGTTCTAAAACAAGCTGTGGGCAGTATTTGTCTTAGGATATTGAAATTAGGATGACATCAATTGTGTTTGTGTCATTGGTCAAGTCTGCTTCCTTAAAAAGGGTACTATGTTTAGAAGTTCCTTGCCTATTCTATAGTAACTGACTCTTATTTAAGCTGAATTGATCTTGAAAGTAGTGACCAGACTTGCATAATTTTCACCCATGAGGGAAACTTGCCTGAATTATGAATGAACATTTTTAAAAAAAAAATGACTACAGCTTTTATGCCCTGTCAATAAACAATCCATGAGTAGTATTTGATTATTGTTGCTCTCATCCTGGAATTTATGGAATCAAAAATATTATGGTATGCATTGAAGCAATTTCTGCAACTGTTCTGCCTATAATTTTTTTTTAAAAAAAACAAACCAAGTTTGTAAAAGACTAAATTCACAGCATTAAAAAAATCTTTTTTAAAAAAAATTACAGTAGAAGCTGCCCTGCAAAAGATGGGGGTACTCAGTGGTGAAATCCAAATTTTTTTACTACCGGTTCTGTGGGTGTGGCTTGGTGGGTGTGGCAGGGGAAGGATACTGCAAAATCTCCATTCCCACCCCATTCTGGGGCCAGCCAGAGGTGGTATTTGCCGGTTCTCTGAACTGCTCAAAATTTCCGCTACTGGCTCTCCAGAACCTTCAGAATCTGCTGGATTTCACCCCTGGGGGTACCTCATAAAAAAGATTTTAAAAGGAAGAAAGGAAATGAAAATTGGCTAAATTAATCATATGGTCTTATTTCTGAAATTAATGTATTATTTAACTGTTAGTTTTTAACACGTATACATAATGAACAGAGATTTCTAAATTCATGTGAGCAAAATCCATTCTCTTCAATGCATCCCCTCCATGTATACATGTATGCGCGTGCACACACACACCGGAGGTGGCAAATCTTGACAAAGACAAACACTAATATGTGAGTTTGTTATTTTCTGGCAAATCCTCACGGGTTACTCCAGATGTACTGGTCAAAACCATTTTCTTGATCTTGTTCTTATAGATTGGTACTTTTCTGCCTTTTCTTCAAAATTTGAGTTGGTCTTCAGAATTTGACTGCATTTAAACATATTGTAGTTCTCCCTATTTCCCAGGGTACTTCCAAACATGGCACCTCTTGTGCTACATTCAGAAAATGAATTATTTCTGCCTCCCTTTAGGTGCAGAAAGAACTGGTGAGAAAAATTCAGGGAATGAAGCAGGGCAACATCTCCAGAAGCACACCAACTGTATCATAAGGAAGTTAAGAAATGATGGTGAAACTGAAAAAGACAAAAGAAAAACCAGAAGCCAGTAATAAGGAAATTGTGGGCAAACGGAGAAACAGTCATAAGGAAACATTGTCTTGATTGAAACCAAAAATTGACAACTTCATACTTATAATCCATTCAAAGTTCACCACATCTGGAATTTTTCCACATACATTTCTTAATATAAATTTAATGAATAAATGCATTTTTAAAGGTGTAGATGTCAGCAACTTGAAGATGTGTGGACATCAACTCCCAGAATGAGACTTCAGATACATCCTTTTTTCCTTCTTCTACCTTCTTTCTTTCCTCCATTTCTTCCTCCCTCCCTCCTTGCCTGCCTTTCAACTATCTCCATTCAGATCTTGATATAATTTTCTTCTTTCTCTTAAATTAAACCAGAATATTATATCTATTGTTTTTTTTTATTTCCTGAATCTTTTCTGTTTACAATTTATTCCTTTAATTTCCCAACTCTCAATTTTTCATAACCCAAGTCCTCACTACATAGGCCCGTACTGTTGGTCATTGTGGCTTTGATCAACTGAAGCTTTAGTAAGAAAAAGCAAGAGCAGCCTAGCTATCAATCATACTCTTAGCTTCATTCATTGCTAATGGTAAACCCATCATATTTTCTATCATGGCAAAAACATTTAATTCTATATACTGTATATTTGATTCCACTGCATATGAATGCAGTTGAAAAGGCCATACAAAACCTGTGAGAGCTGGCAAATGATGGAGTTTGTTGTCATCCAACATACCTGGAGAACACAAAATTAATGAAAGCTGCCTCAAAACAGTGACATACTGTTTTGATTGTATAAGACTTCATCATAGATATTGGTAATAGAAGAAACCCATTGATAATTAGTGACATTTCATTTTTAGATCATTTTTTCCAACCATGTAATTTTTAAAAAGGAATAGAAAAAAAGTAACATATTTTTCTTTAATAATTATGTGATAGGTACATGTTCATATAAAAAATGCTCATTCAATGCAGTTTCCTTTGTTAGAAAAGTACTAAGCAATTAACCATCATTCCAAAATTAGAAGCTAACAATAAATATAATCTGATCCTTTTTTGCATTAATGTCGTTTAACTAAATATATCTAGTCCTGTCTTCACACATATGATGATCTCATTGCATTATGCTAATGGTTAATTTGCTAGTTTCATGATTACTGGCTATTGATCTGTTGTGGTTGTTTTATTGCATTAGGTGTAAATTGCTTAGCATTTTTAATTAAAGTAGCATACAATTTTTAAAAAACAAATAATTACAGGCTGGCCTGTAAAACAAATACAGGGCTGGGCTGGGCTGGTGTCGCTTTGTCTGGTTATTCAGAAACCTGATAATCATTTGCTGAAAATGATTTCAGATAATCATTTGCTGAAAAAATACCAAACTATCATTATGCTGGACCAGGAAAAGTGCTCCCTCAGTTTAAAATCCTTATAGAAGTTTTCAGAAGTTGTCCTGCATCTGTAGCCAGTTGTTGATGAAAAGCAACTAATGAATCCAAGTACTTTAGTGTTTCTGTAGGTGACTGGCCCATTTCTGTTTTACTTTTCCACATGACTTCACTTGTTTTTTTCAGTTTCTCTACTTGTGTTGTTTCCACAAGCAAAAGAGAGGATGGCAAGATTTGTTCCACATATAGACATTAAAGGACCAGCTACTTAATCTTTCTCCAATAGCAGTATCCTCCACTCCACTCTACTTAAACACAGTAGATTACTTAAGGAAGGTCAGAATGACTCTCCTCTCCAACTTCTTTTGTCTGCTCCTGAGTCATCAGGCTCTGGTTTCTGACATACAGTTTGCTGTACAATTGATCCGGCAACATCTAAATAGAGCCCGCACAACAGTGGTGGGTTCCTCCCGGTTCGGCCCGGTTCTGCCGAGCCAGTAGCAGTGACAATATGACCTCACCAAACCGGTTCTGCCCCCCCTCCCCCCTCCCCTCCCGCATTATTCTTACCTTTTATTTGGCCCCACCCACAATCTATTGCTGCCTCCTGAGTCCCAGCTGATCGGCTAGAAAGAAAAAACCGTTTAAACTCTTGCCGTGGGGCTTCAAACGGCCGCCCTACAGCTGATCAGTGTTAAAAGGCAGTGTGGTGGTAGACCGGTGCCTCCAAAAACAAATGAGTAGACCGGTGCCTGCAAAAATAAATGGGTAGACCAGTGCCTCCAAAAACAAATGAGTAGACCGGTGTCTGCAAAAATAAATGGGTAGACCAGTGCCTCCAAAAACAAATGAGTAGACCAGTGCCTGCAAAAATAAATAGGTAGACCAGTGCCTCCAAAAACAAATGAGTAGACCGGTGCCTGCAAAAACAAATGAGTAGACCGGTACAGCTCTGCAAGCAATTAAAAGCCTGGTAGAACAGTACCTCTGCTAAATACTAAAGAATTGTCACATGACCATCAAGCCACGCCCACAAATTAAGCCACGCCCACAGAACCGGTAATAAAAAAAATTAGAACCCACCCCTGCCCCACACACATCCAATACATATAGATCCAGACTTTTGGAATCTACCCATGAATTAACTACATAAAAGTTGCTTATTGGTGCTGAGGTTTTGTGTCTAGATCTAGAAGCATGAGCAATTTGCAAGATGATGGGAAGACTTTACTTTCCTCTATGTCAGAAGTAGGCACCCATTCTTATCTTTGTAGCACACTTACTCATTTGTGGCAGAAGGGACTGAGAGCTGCAGTGGGATGGGGTGTGATATAAAGTGAGCAAGAATTTGACACAAAACTGATCAACTTAGAGAGGGGAAATATGAGCTTCAAAGAGGTGGTCAGATATTAAGACTTAATAAAACTCAGAGTTAAAGCTAAAACCTAATGTTTTTCAAAGTCATAAAGAAACATCGAGAGAACAGCCATCAGAGCATAGTACAAAGCTTTTTCCTCTCTTGATTTTTTCCATCAGGCTGTTACCAAAGTCTTGGCTCATAGTTCTGTTCTCTTGCCAGGATTTGTTGCTGAGTGTTCAGCTATTCTTCTCATTAGACCTGCTTTTTTACCTACAATTACTGTATAAAAGCTTCCACATAATCACACAGTTCTCATTCCACATGGTCAGGGGTTTCAGTCATGTTTTCATTCATGCAGCTCTACACAGATACATGAGTCTTCGGAGAGGGGCGGCATATAAATTGAATTAATTAAATTAAATTAAATTAAATTAAGTTAAAAATATGCATTTTGGGAATAGCACAGGATATATGGAACCTGGTTAATATTTCCCCACTCCAACACTGACTAATTATGAGTCTTAAAGACTAAATTAGTCATCCCTTACAGTATTGTCTGAGCATAATCTAAGGAGTTGGTTTTTAATCTTTAAACCTGATAAGTGATCCTTGACTTATTGAGCCCAAAATTTCTTTTGCTAAGCAAGGCAGTTGTTAAGTGAGTTTTGCCCCATATTACAACCTTTCTTCCCACAGTTGTTCAGTGAATCACTGCAGTTGTTAGTACATGGTTCTTAAGTGAATGGCTTCCTCAATGACTTTGCTTGTGAGAAGACCACAACAGGTAATCACACAAGCCAGGACACTGCAACCATTATAAATACGGTACATGCCAGTTGACAAGTGCCTGGATTTTGGTCATGTGTGATCATGAGGGTGCTACAAAAATCATAAGCGTGAAAAATGGTCATAAGTCACATTTTCAGTGCCGTTGTAACTTCGAACAGTCACTAAATGAATGGTTGCAAGTCAAGGACCACCCTATGTGAGAGATTGTTCATCTGAACTTTTCTGAAAGCGAAAGTCATCAGGAGAAGTCTTATTAAATGTGCCTTTCATTTTTTAAGAGTGATTTGTTGTTCACACAGAAAAGAAGCTTATCTGTATTCTGTGGAATGTTCTCCACAGGACAGAATGCTCTCCACAGTCAGGCTTTTCAACCAAGCGTTTTCACTCGAGCTTAATTGTATCTGCTATTTTTATGAGTTTTACTTACGGGATGAAAAATATATTTTTTTTAAATCATTAAATAAAAAGGAATCACGTATGATATTTTCATGGATTTAGAGCTGGAAGAGATGTGAAGCCGTAAAACTTGTTCTGCTGTTTTTTCCATTTAGACAGAAGTAAAGAAAAAGAAAGGAATCCTGATTTCATTGCAGCGCTTGCAACATAACATCAATTGCACAACAATCATTCCAGGAACAGAGAAACAATTCCTCCTAAAAAACACTACAAGTCTGTTAAGTGACTATAAATAAGAGGAGGGCCACAATATAGGTATCATTTTGTAAAGAAGCAACGTTTCTATTGTGGTTCAGTTGCACACTGGGAACCAGGATGGCTCAACTGTCAATATGGATTGGTAAGTCTCTGATCTTGTTCTTTAATGTTAAGTTATGATCTTATATGCAGAATTTCCATGATTTGAACTGGCAGTTCAGATGACACTACAGTTTTCTGCTCATGACATGGATTAGATGAAATAATCTTTTGAACATTGATGATGATATACTTCAAAGTTGATGAAAGAAAATTTGTTGTCTGGGTGGGGGGAAATCCCATGACGCTGTCCGGTTTAGGAAGCCTGATACATGTTATTATCTAATTAATTTCAAATACTTGTATTAATTGAAGAACTTCCCTTTGACCACAGAAGGGTGTGAACTAAGTATTATGGTCATTGTTTTAGCTTTGCTAGAATTTAATTTTCTTCTCTTGGCTTTGTTTTTGTATTAGGCATTGCTACGCTGATATTTCTTCAAAATGGTATGTCACTATTTCCTGTGTGGGTGGGGACAGGGGGAGGCATTTCAAGTCGTTCTAAATTTAAAATGTCTTTTTTTAAGCTTTATTTGAATGAGAAAGTTTATTTATTTTTTTATTTTATTTGGCAAGCATGAATAAGATAACAGATATAAGTATAAACGTGATTATGAATACAGGAAATGGATATGAATAAATGGGGACAGTAGGACAGGGATAGTAAGCATGTTGGTGCGCTTATGCATACCCCTTACAGACCTCTTAGGAATGGGGTGAGGTCAACAGTAGACAGTCTAAGGTTAAAATTATGGGGGTTTGGGGATGAAACCACAGAGTCAGGTAGTGCATTCCCAGGCATTGACCACTCTGTTGCTGAAGTCATATTTTCTGCAATCGAGTTTGGAACGGTTTATCTTAAGTTTGTATCTATTGTGTGCTGTGCCGTGTATTGTTGCGGTTGAAGCTGAAGTAGTCATTGACAGGTAGGACATTGTAGCAGATAATTTTATGTACTATGCTTAGGTCAGACCGAAATTATCTAAGCCCAAAATTTCAAACCTGATGGTATAAGGTATTCTGTTGTGAGCAGAGGAGTGGAGGACTCCTCTTCTGAAATATCTCTCGACTCGCTCAATTATATTAATGTCTTATATGCAATATGGGTTCCAGACTGATGAGCTGTATTCTGTATTTGAGAAACTATTACTTTCCTTGTTCATACATAATGAAGAAAGAAAAAGCAAAACTGGAATATCTAAATGGAACTTTGGCTGCTAAACAGCACAGCCAAACCAATAATTTGAGACCCACTTTAAGAGGGCTTTTGTCTGAACAATGTTTCATGTGAGATACTTCTTGAAAAGCTGGTGAAATAAGACCCTTAATTCTAAAGAGGAAGATGAAGTAACTCTTCACTTCATTTCATATCACTCCACTTGCAGATGACAGCAAGCATAAGCTTAGCAGATGACTGCTGAAGAGCCAATGTTGTCTTTTCTGGGTCTGCCAAAGGAGGCAACTGGAACAATGTGAAATAACTCAACAAAGCAAATTATGTCATTTCTGCTCCCCCCAAAATTGAATAGCATCACTTTTGCTGCACATTGTGTCTCATTGAGACATATTGTACTGCCTGGCATAGCTATTAAATCAGTACCCAAGAATATAGGTGGTCCTTGCTTAACATCAAAATGGTTGCTTAACAGTCACTGAATGAATGGTATTTATGACTAGTCATCATACTTATGTTCAGCTCACAATTATGACATTACAGCATTGTGTAATTGCCATTTGCAACCTTTGCCATTTCCTACAAGTAAGAACGATAGGGAAACTGGCAGGAGATTGCATTTTTATTAATTTGTTTGCTTATTTGTTTGTTTGATTGATTGTTTATTCCCATCTCAACCAATGCACTGCCCTCTAGAGGTGGAAACAACTGGACAATAACCTTTACCTTTACCTTACCTGTATGACTGTTTGTTCCTGTTTACAATTCATAACAAGCACAAGATTAACAGCAAAAAAATATTTCACCATATATTTGTGATGTGCTTGGAATTATCTTAAACTAGTGCGTGCAAATGATAGCTCTGGCACATTCAACTCAGGGCAAGAGTGCAAATTTGGAAGAAGCAGGATAGAATAAGTAGACAACGTCTCCATTCTTTAGACTGAATAACTCGTGCCTTTTGTTTAACACAATTTATTTTGTTTTCTTCCTCTTTATAACAGTTTCTGCCATTAACCTGGTTTGTTACTTCACCAGCTGGTCTCAGTACAGGGAAGCCCCAGGGGGCTTTGTCACTGATGACATTGAACCAGATCTTTGTACCCACATCATTTATGCTTTTGCTAATATATCAGGCAATCAAATCACCAAGTATGAATGGAATGATGATACTACCTATAACAACCTCAGGGGACTTAAAACTAGGTAAGTACAGATGGGAGATCGTGTAATAGCCAATGCACCCCAAAATACCAATATCCACATCAGCTACTAACGCCGAAGGGATGCTCAATTCATAGGATACTTGTTGACATGAGGCTCTTCTTAAACTTAAACTGAGAGACTTGATATCTGTGGTTTAACCTCACATCAACATTTCTGATAGAATAACTGTTGCAGGGAGAAGCCATCAGTATCAGGGCAAGAGTACTCGCAAAAGAAGACAATCCTCTACCTTGATCCTCATGTATCCTCTCTTCACACTGATATTTGTACCAGGAAGAAAAAACTTCCTTCCTGATGCCATAACTGTTTGAAAAGAAACAGGTGTTGTAAGAATTATGGTAAAGGAAAAAGATTGACTTCTTCCATGAACAGGTTCAATTGTTTGACTCTGCCAAGCAGTAATTCCAGTGGTGGGATTCAGCCACTTCGGGAGAACCGGTTGTTAACTTTCTGAGCAGTTTGGCAAACTGGTTGTTGGAAGAAATCATTAGGGCAGAGAACCGGTTGTTAAATTACTTGAATCCCACTACTGAGTAATTCTTTTTCTCCTGTTACTTATCTTTCCATCACTTAAAAGTTGTCTTGACTATCACACTTTTCAATCTACAAAGGCACAATGACTTGAGTTCCCTCAGGAAATCTACCCTTGGGATTTAGTTTAAAAATGGAAGAGGGAATTTAGGCGTTTCATCCAGTAATCTATTCACTGGGTGGTTTACTGGACAATGAATGGCATTTTTCATAGATATGTCTATGATATCCACAGCACAAACTACAAATATTATTGTAATATTGCAATAAATGTTCAGTATTTGTAATGCAATGCTCCATTTTATGCACCTCCTCTTACTTTTCAAATCTTGGCAACTTCTGCATCAAAAGTCATCTTAACATTTCACAGGATAATAGAATCAGTAACATTGATTAGGAGGATTTTTGTAGAAAGAAAGGAAGTTTTCAATGAATAAACTTTTGCAAGTCAGAAGGGCTCGGGGCACAAATTTCATCTTACAGAAGCTAAAAAAATTTATATTGGCTAATGAAATAATTGTGAATGAAGAAGAATGGAAGAATATAGAGACATGTTCTACTTAATTCTTCCCTCCTGTTACTTTTCAATTTAATATTTTATTAACAATAATAGCAAAAATTTAATGAGATATAATAAGAAATATAAAATGGGATGTAGTAATTATGCTTTTAAGGAGTGTCTGAATGTCTTGACCAATGTCAGTTTCTCTTCTTTGAATAATGTTAAAGATGCATAAGTTGCACTGAAGTGTGTGGCAGGATGAGCATTCATTTATCCACACTATTCATAAAATTCCTCACTTGCTTCTAGCAGTTAGATAATTTTAGATCAAAGGTAGGCATTGTAAGCCAGAATCTAGAATTTTGAAAGCATATTTTGGGTGATTGCATAAAATGGTTATCATGGTGAACATTCCCTAGCAGGCAACCAAGTTTGTTTCTTTCTTTTTCCATCTCTTCATGCCTACAGGGATATTCTAATATATGCATCTTTCTTTTTTCTGTTTCTTTTCTTTTTTTTAACACAAATGTGCAGTGCCAAGTAAAGCAATAGATTACAATTACTGCTCTCTTTTCTGCTGAAGGGGTCTTTGTTGAGTGTAGGAGCATCTGTAAGAAAAGATGATGGAAGAATTAGTGCTTTGTGTTGCAGATGCAATGACTAGGCTATCTAGCAGACAGCTGTCCAAAGGATCATTGGCACTATAGGCATACCAATATTTTTACGTTGAACTTAATAGTTAGAAAAAGGATCAGACATGAAAATATGGACAATTATATTGAGTATAACTGAGTATTTTCATTTACTTTTTCAGGAATCCCGAACTGAAGATTCTTCTGTCTGTTGGTGGAGCTAATTTAGGCTCTAGACCGTAAGTATAGAACTGTCAATTTATTTGTTTGTTTGATTTCCAAACCAGATGTAACTGAATTGTTAATTGAGTTATTTCAAATGAGATTTTCATGATAACTGCAGCACAAAGGGAAAGAGGTACCAATTCCAACTCTGATCAGGGGTCTTATGACAGAGTCACCTTGTAGGGGAAACAGGCGGCATAGAAATTTAATTAACCAAATAAATAAATAAATAAATAAAACTGCCATTGAAAAAAATGTGCATATGCAATGTCAAACTATATTTGTACTTCAGGGTATAGTTTGGTCATTATTTAGCTTCTCCTCAAAGTGAGCTGATCCCTTAAAATTAACATTTTTTTCCTGCTAAATGCTGCATTTGAAAAATCATAACCTATATCTGTCTTCCCCATCTCCCCTAGTCTCCACTTGTACAAATATAGAGAAAACCTCCCCAAAGTGGTGTCTAAATATGCTGGAAGTGCAATTGCGAAAACACACACACACACAGCCTAATGAAAGCTTCTGGCTGACATAAATTGAGTTTTACTTTACAATTCATAAATTGAATTGTTTGCAAAGGGTGCATCTATGAAGATTCTAAGTCATCCAGGTCATGCTTGTCTCAAAGTACTTTTTCAAAAGGCAACTGGGCTTTCTTTGCTTTTCCTTAAAGATGCCCCCCTCCAGTCATAACTGATGAAGCTTCTTGAATGAAAAGTGAAATGTCTTCAAGAAAAAATGAAGAAAGTCCAATTAACTTTTTAAAAAGCACCTTTGAGAGATATTTGCAAAGGGTAATTCTGAACTGAAGCCATTTTGTGCTGTGTAGCAGATCACCACTATTCTACAGCTTTATAAAGCTAGACATAAAGTGAAAAGAGGAGAGGGAAGGTTATAGACCTTTGTATCTCTGCAGAATTTAATAGGCAAGCAAAGTGCTTATCTATCAAATTGAATTCTGAATCTTTAAGAATTCAAGTCCTTTTACACTTTTTAATGATGATGATGTCCAGCTTTTAAATTCTCTTTCCACTAATACCAATGGTACTATGGAAGCTTTGAATGGTTTGGAGATGTAATAGTGAAAGGGAACTGACAACTTAAATTTCAGTTCAATAGTTGCAATATTAGAAAGCATGTTGCACATCTGGTTAAAATGATTCAATTATATTCCTTTTAAAAAATTTATTTTTAAAATCTGATTGTCTCTCTCTCTCCCATTTATAACAGCTTCCAGAACATAAATTCCTCTCCTGCCACACGCTCGGAATTTGTAGCATCCGTGATCAGCTTTCTTCGGAAGAATAATTTTGATGGTATTGATGTTGCTTGGCACAGACCAAGCCAGAATAATAAAAGGGATTTGGTTAAGCTGGTTCAGGTACATATATTAAATCATCTCTTTGTAAATAGTATAAGGATATGACTTTCCTTTTTCTATGCATATTAGAGATTTGTACAATCATTTCATTCCACCAAAGCACTGCCTCAGTTATTCAAATATACTGATTATTCTTATGAGGCCAGTGTCCTCCATTATTTGTCTCTCTACTTTCTGGTATCTTTTTTTTCCTCTCAATCAAATGATACAGGTTTTCTTCAGAAGCTCATCATTTCCAATTTGCATACTTTTTGAAGTGCTACTCCTTTTCTAGTAGACAGTCTTTACATGATATTATATCCAAGAAATCCAAATTTTACTTCAATTATACTTTCCTCTACTCTCACCTATAATTCTTTAGAGCTCAAGTAATCATTCCCTGACTTCCAAATAATTTATGTTCTGTAGACTTCTAGAAGAAAAGGGGGGAGGGAGAAAACAATTTTTAAGCCGCTTCTTCTTCCGTGGAGTTCAGCAGCTCCAGGATTCATTCATGCTTTGATGCAATGGGAAAGGGTTCTGCAGACAGTTGTGAGGGCAGCCTTTGGCTAAATTAGTTGTCAAACTAATCTCACATGGTTGGAGCATAGTGCTGCAAATATCAAAACAATCCTGCTGACAGTCCCAAACCTAATTCCTTTGCATTTACCCTGCATTTACAAGGTTAAAAAACATAATGAGCAGATTATCCAGAGATGTTCCTAACATTGGACAACACAGCCTATTGTAGTAAATAAAAAAAGCTGAAAATATTTGCAATACTACAGGTTCTTGCTGCTTTTCTACTGTATATAACTCAAGAACTTGCAAGTTAAATCTTTTTACCATTTATTAAATCACAATAATGATTTCAATTAATGTCATTTAGGACCTGAATGTAGCATTCCGCTATGAGGCCCGGAAGAATCCAAACAGGCAAAATCTCATATTGAGTGTGGCAGTACCAGCTGGAAAAGAAGCTATTGATAGTGGCTTTGATATCCCGAATATTGCTAGGCAAGTACTCTTATTATCATGACTCATAGAATACATACAGATATGAACATACATTCATGAATTAACCCAAATAAACATTTCCAAGTTATCATGTTTTTATACTTGCCTAGTTTAAAATCTTCTGATAAATTTCTTTTATCACTGAAAACAGGACATTTTTAAATAAATGAAAAAAAAGCAAAATAAATACAGGTAGTCCTCAACTTACCACCACAATTGAGTCCAAAATTTCTGTTGCTAAGTGAAACATTTGTTAAGTGAATTTTGCCCCATTTTACAATCTTTCTTGCCACAGTTGTTAAGTGAATCACTGCAGTTATTAAATTAGTAACACAGTTGTTAAGTGAATTTGGCTTGCCCATTGACTTTACCTGTAAGAAGGTCTCAAAAGGTAATTATATGACCCAAGGACACTGCAACTGTCATAAATATGAGTTGGTTGCCAAGCATCCAAATTTTGATCACATAACTATGGGGATCATGCAATGGTTGTGTGAAAACTGGTCATAGGTTACTTTTTTCAGTGCTATTGTAACTTTGAATGGTCACTAAATGAACTGTTGTAAGTCGAGGACTACCTGTAAGTGATTCAAAACCATTTCAAGACATGTGCAAGGAGAATAAACAACTTATTTGCATCACTTGCATAATCTTCTCCTTTAAAGTTCGTTAAGCAGAACGGTGTTAAGGTTTAAATTAAAATTCATATTCCAGAAATGTATGGATTATTAATAAAAGTTAAGTCTGTTACATTTAGAATTCTTACTGAAATTCAATGTGAGATAATGGCTTTTTTCAGAAACTTTACAGAAACCTAATAAAAATATAGTCATTACCAAAAGTTTATTGAATTATTATTTATTTTTCTATAGATTTGCAGATTTCCTTAATGTCATGACCTTTGATTTTCATGGTTATTGGCCAGATCATAGTCACCCCTATACTGGCCATGGAAGCCCCCTTAGGAAGAGCAGAGCTGACAAAGGAGCTGCAGCCTTTTATAATGTTGTAAGTTATCTAGTTGTGAACTTTTTCAAGTAGGTTTGAAATACTATATTTGACTTTGACCCTAATTGACTCTAATGATATAGTAGCAAGTATTGTATTGATCTAGTAATTATCTTGAAATCCAGCGCTAATGAATGAAGCCAACACAACAGATTCAACCCCACACCTGCAACCCCAATCCCAGTAAACAGATTGACAATTATTATGGGCAGGAATTCCAAGCATGTTTTCTACATTATCTAGAAGTTTTTGTTTGCCTGGGGAATAATTCATCTTTTCATTGTTATCCTGATGGTGCATAGTAAGGTAAAGGTTCCCCCCGCACATGTGTGCTAGTTGTTTCCAGCTCTAGGGGGCGGGGCTCATCTCCGTTTCTAAGCCGAAGAACCAGTGCTGTCCGAAGACGTTCTCCGTGGTCATGTGACTGGCATGACTAAACGCCGAAGGTGCCTGGAGCATTATTACCTTCCCACCAAAGTGGTCATCATTTTTCTACTTGCATTTTTTACGTGCTTTCGAACTGATAGGTTGGCAGAAGCTGGGACAAGTAACAGGAGCTCACCCTGTTACGCAGCACTAGGGATTCAAACCGCTGCCAACCTTCTGATCAACAAGCTCAGCGTCTTAGCCACTGAGCCACCGCATCCCATAGTATAGTATAGTAAGGACTATAAAGGGTGTATAGTAAGGACTAGTAAAAATGGGTTCTTATTCCATTCCAAGTTCCCTAACCAATGTGACCAGTAATGAAGAAAGATGGGAACTCTATCCCTCACATTTGGTTACCAAGTATATGCATGAGCTCATATTTCCCATTTTTTAAAAGTTCTCAACCAGAAAAATAGCCTCACACAATCAGCCCCTTCTGGTGGAATTATCATCCTTTCAGTGATATTTTATGTTGCTCGCAATTGCCTGGGAAAAAGAGTTAAGTTCTCAGTCCTGGAAAAAGTTGACCATCCAAACATATGAAAAAAGTATTTTGAATAGATGTTGCTTGCAAATATTTATTTAAATATTTATATAGTAGAAGGAAATATACATACATTGAATACATAATGCATATTCAGGATATGGACTAAATGTTGAACATCGAGCCTGGAGGTGCAGTGGACTAAACTACTGTTAAAGTAGTATTTAGCTGCCAGCTGCCTGCAATTACTGCGAGTTCAATTCTCACCAGGCTCAAGGTTGACTCAGTCTTCCATCCTTCCGAGGTAGGTAAAATGAGGACCCGGTTTGTGGGGGCAATAAGCTGACTTTGTATAAAAGAGAACACCGCTTGGGGGGGCCAAAAGCCCTACTAAGCAGGTATATACAAAAATATGAAGGCTATTGCTTAAAAGCATTGTAAGCCCCCTGAGTCTCCGGAGAAGGGCAGCATATAAATCAAACTAATAAATAAAAAATAAATAAACAATTCACAAAATCACAATTACAAAAATGGGATAGAATAAATTATTTTTGAGGGGGATTATAAAACATTTAAAATATAATTAACCCATAACTTGAATATAGAATTTTAGATTAGGATACCATACTGATGCAAATATCTGATTTTAGAAATTATTTCTAGAAATTATTTCAGTGATGAAATCTGAAATGCAGAGAAATACTGCACATTCATTTCAAATTTGGAATAAAACTTTCCTCCTACATATTTATTTCAACACAGGTTAAAACATTTAGAGCACTTAATTATCATCCTACCATCCATAACAAGTATTTAGTAATATAAGGGATGTAATAGTAATAGTGCAATATAACAGAACTAATTCATGTGAAGTACCTGTCTGTAGAAAGGTAACCTTGAAGCAAATATTGTAAACAAAGAAAATTGAAGCATTCTTCAATGCTTCTTTCAAATGGAAACAGAGATAGCATTAAGAATAAACTTGGGCTGGCCTCTCCTGGGGTGTAAGAATCTGACTTGCATGACTCACTGAGGTGTAACAGCAGACTTACATTATTCTGTTATTATAGATTAGCCATAAAGTATAAATAATCCTTGTTTATCAACAATTATTATCAGGCTCCAAAAACCAAGAAAAGCACATTGTAATTCTTCCAAGCAATTTTTTTCCCTCAGAAAAATCTTGCCAAACTGAAGCAAAACTACCACCTCCATAAAGCATAGACTCTGGGAAATATTAGGGAGGAGCCATCTTCATCCTCTTTCTCTCACACAAACTATTTGAACAATTGTTTCTTGCTTCTCTGGAATGCATCCCTCCCCCCCCGGGAATCCAGATTACATTCCATCAGTTATGATGGTGATGAAAAACTTTGTGACCTATGACCTATCCTCACATTTACAACCTCAGTTAAAGCAAACGAAAACTGAAGAAAGATCAAAGCACAGCTATGGTTTCACTTAGTGACCATTTTGTTTAACAACTGAGTTGAAAGGTCCAATGATCGTCACTAAATGAGGATTACCTGTATAGTCCTAGTCTTCCTCTGGAGTTGATTTATGGATGTAGTCTACCATGTGTGGCTGACACTATCTAAAGCATATCGTGAATAATTATATCTTCTTTTTCAGGACTATGCTGTGAGATATTTGAAGACCAAAGGTGCCCCTAATTTGAAAATCATCATGGGAATTCCTACCTATGGACACACTTTCACTCTTTCTTCTGCACAGACTGGGCTTGGAGCTCCCGCCTCTGGCCCTGGGCTAGCTGGCCCATTCACAAAAACAGCAGGAATCCTGGCATATTATGAGGTACAAATCATTTTAGTGGTTTTCCTACTTGCACCTAAGCATGGTATCATGACAACATACTTTTTCTGCTGTATCCCCTTGAATCTTACCTTCATCTCCTTCCCAATTTATGAATGAGGCAAGTTTAGGTTGTTCTTAGCATAACTAATGATTAACCCAGTATTTTAACATTAATAACTGTCCTTATTTTAAAGCCATTTAAGAATTACTTCAAGGTGTGTAAAATCGGTTAGGTTTTATCATCTGTAACCTGGGAGGGAAATCAAGTGACTTGAAACAGAGGCAAGATTGCCAATTGGGAGAGCAGATTTCATTCTTTTATAGTTTTATCTTTCAGTCAATATCCTATATATGTACACACATAGTACATACACACACTAACTCTAATATATTCATGTGAAGGATCAATAGGAATCCAGCAGGATTATAGTGCACAGTACTGTATTTACATACAGTTACTATGCTTGTCCTGTTTTTTATAGTCCCTCCATGCTGAGGATAAACTTATGCAGCAAGGCGCATTTTATATTTGTGTAATTTTCCATTTTGATTATAACACTGACTTCTACTGAGAAAGGAAACTGTTACGGAGAAACAATTTGAGAACTGCTTCCAAATTAAAGGAAGCAAAGAAGGGAACATTAAAAGGGGCAGATATTAAAAAAGGATGGCTTGATAACTCTTTTAATCTTTTGCATTAAGACAGTACATGAAGAGGAAATCCTCATCCATAGTTAGATCAGAGGTGGGTTTCAGCAGGTTCTGACGAGTTCTGGAGAACCAGTGGCGGAAATTTTGAGTAGTTTGGAGAACCGGTAAATACTACCTCTGACTGGCCCCGCCCCCATCTATTCTCTGCCTCCCGAGTCCCAGCTGATTGGAAGGAAATGGGGATTTTGCAGTAACCTTCCCCTGGAATGGGGAGGGAATGGAGATTTTACAGTATCCTTCCCCTGCCATGCCCACCAAGCCATGCCACACCCACCAAACCACACCCACAGAACCGGGAGTAAAAAAATTTGAAACCCACCACTGAGTTAGATCAAAAGAAGGAAAAATCAGGTCTCAGGCTACACGATGTTTAGGAAGCAAGAATATTGTGTTTTATGATGCAACAAAAAACAGCCAACTGGAATTCCAAAAAAATCAATTGGCTACTAAAATGACAGCTCTTTAAAAAAAAAAACAGGAAAGGCTGGATCAGCATGTACATTCTAAGAGTTCTTTTGCACATGGTGTTCATGTGCTAGGACACTCATTTCCTTCCAACTGTGGGCTGTTTTAGGATGTGCTAGTTCTGGGAACCATGTTCCATTGCCTTAAGTTGCTAACATTAATTGACAATTAGAGAATGATTAGACATTCCCAAAATACTATCCATAAAATCTGAATAATTAAAACAAGGGTGGTTCCTCAGAGAAGACCCTTTGTTCTGTACATGCAAAATATACATCTCCTATGGATGGAAAATATGATCCTCCACCGATTATTTTAATATGGAGGTTGATTGATATTGAATCAGACTTTTTCAACTATTTGGGGACTAGAATTAGAAGAAAGTGCAAGTAACTAAACAGAGATTGGCAGCCATATTAACTATTTCAAAAGTATATAATGGTAACAACTACATAGATCAATCAGAATTAGTACAGACTTCTGTATTTATTGAAGCTTCCAAACCACTTTTAAATACTACTTCAGACATTTAAAAAAAATTACAGTGATCCACTTGGAATAATCTGTGAATGGTCATGGTGATCAGTCTTTCTTAACCACACACACACAAAAAAAGCTACAGATGGAGGACAGGCAGCAATGGCTGTAAAGAGCTCTTCCAAAAGTAAACAAGTTTTTCCTTTTTCTTTTACATTTTTAATTCTCACTTGACCCATTTTTAATCCATATCTGACTTTTTACAAGAGCACATATAGATGATGATGGCATATCATCTGAAACTGGTAAACAGTGTCTAATTATTTGAGATCACTTGAGCATATGACAACAGCATCAGTGGTGATACCCACCCATTATAGTACAAGCTGAATACAAGGGAGCATATCTCCCATTCTAAACATATAATATACCAATTTTTCAGATCTAGAGATATCAACCCATTTTATATCCATCAGCAATCCAAAGCATTTGCTAAAATGACAGACAGGTAGAAAAAAAATGCCCCAAATGTAGGTAACCTAAGTTCAGAAGAGAGCCAAACAATCTACTGATATCACAATATTTATCCTTTCTAATTTATTTGACAGATTTGTAGTTTTAATCATGGTGCCACAATAGAAAAGATTGAAGAGCAAAGTGTCCCCTATTCCTACAAAGGGAACCAATGGGTGGGCTATGAAGATGAAACAAGCGTTCAAATAAAGGCAAGTATTGTAGCATGATTATTTGTTACTTATTAATTAAGTACCAATTGTGGTGATACAAATGGTATGCAACAAGGTTGAAAAGGCTTGAACTTCATTTGTTCAAAAAGAAGGCAAAAAAATGTAGAAAAATCTCACTGCTATGCAATAGGGCAATTTTAAGCACCCTTTCCTGGATTGGGAGACCCTGTACTCATTCACTCATGCCCTGGTCATCTACTGCAATGTGCTCTACATGGAGCTACCCTCAAAGAGCATTTGGAAGCTACAACTGGCATAGAATGCAAAAGTATGGACCATTCTGGGGGGCCCTAGAGTAGCCCATATAACACCACTATGCATGAATTGCACTGATTGCCAGTTTGCTTCTGAGTCCAATTCAAGATGTTGGTTATCACCTTTAAAGCCCTTCTTGACATGGCTCGAGTCTATTTGAGGAACTGTCTTACCCCAATGGAATTGACCTGCTCCACTTGCAGAAGGAGCATGCTGTGGATCCCATCAACCAAGTAATTGTAACTGGCAGGATCCAGGAAAGACTTTTGTGCTATGGCTTCCACCTTTTGGAACATTGTGCCCCTTGAAGTGAGATCGGTTCTCAACATCTTGGCTTTATGAAAGGGCCTGAAAACCTGGCTTCTCAGGTGCAAAGAATCAGGATCATTCATAAGGTTGCAGCATAAAAGATTTATTCAAATCTATACACCAGAATCTTAAATCCTAAAGATGAAACTCAAATACTTTGGCAACCTAGTGAAAAGGAAGGACTCACTGGAGAAGTGCCTAATGCTGGGAAGGATTGGGGGCAAAAGAAGATGGGGATGACAGAGAACGAGGTGGCTGGATGGAGTCACTGAAGTAGTAGATGTGAGCTTAAATGGACTCCAGGGGATAGTAGAGGACAGGAAAGCCTGGAGGAACATTGTCCATGGAGTCACAATGGGTTTGACACAACTTTACAACTAACAACAAATATACCAGAATCTAATCAACTAATGACCAGCACTAAAATGGCACTAGACCAGAGATGTCAAACTCATGTCGTCACGGTGGCGTCATGTGATGTATTGGGACTTTTTTCCCCTTTGCTAAACTGGGCATGGGTGTGGCCACCACATGATGCATTCAGCCCCTGGGCCAGGAGTTTGACAGCCCTCCACTAAAGGACAACAGCATTCAAGGGGGACTGGACTTAGATGTCTTGTGGCAATGCAAGGACTCTAAAGTGATGACACATTTCACTCCACCCCACAGTTCTGCCTGGTCTTCTCCTGCAAGCTCTGCCTGCTAGCTTGGGACCCTAATGGAGGCATCCCATTCTGGAGACAGATAATAGATTAGGAGCCCATCTCTACCCCATTTCTTTTTATCTGGATTTTTGTTAACTTTTAATGTCTTAATTATTAATGCTTAATAGTTTAATGTTCTAACTACTTTACATCATGCTTTTAATTGTTTTATATTTGCTTTTATGATATTATAAGCTGCCCAGAGTCATTTTACAATGAGATAGATAGCATATAAATTTAATAAATTTAAAAATACACACAATACATAAAAAATAAATACATAAACTAAAAAATATTTTATTCAGAGGATAAATTTTCAGATAGATACACAAGCAGACAAACAAATACTTATTCAAAGTAATCATTGGAAATTCCCAGATCTCCATAGAGGGCATATTACCAGTAGCTAGCTGCATCAGAATTACAGCTCTGGCTGTCAGTTTAAAAAAAGATGTTTATTAATTTACTAAGCAAGCCAATCAATTAAGATTTATTAAGAAATCCAATCATCTTCTATTTCATCAAAGAACAATATTCAAAATGTAAGATGGTCCACTTTTCAAAGAGGTGGTAAGAGGTGATTAGACAATTTATCTTGAATTACTACATGTATAAATTTAGCTTATATTCTGTCCACTTACCCGGATGCAAACCTCCAAAAAACTAAAAAAGTAATGTATACAAATCCTAGCAAAATCATTTTCTGTACAACAGAAGCAGGTATTTTCATGGTATTATTATACTGCTGTGACATGATGAACCATCCACAGTGTAACTTAGACTGTAAATGCTTGAATGAAAATGCACTGCACCCTATGTTGACTTCTACTTATTTATTTTAGAAACCTGTCTTCATTGGAGAATCACAGAGTAATTTACAAATAAAAAATTTCAAAGCATTAAAATAAATATTACTCTGAAGGGCTGTAGCTTTGAAGGGGAAAAGATACTTGTGAGTACATGTGGGCACACACCTGTCTGCAATTTCTTAACATATTCTTTCCTAGAATTGCTCTGCTGCTGCAGAAGGTAATCAAGGAATCTTAAGAAAAGTCTAGATGTTTTAAGGTATTGCAGACTGGTGTTATGTATATTCCCTTGAACAATCCTAAACACCTTTTTACCTTCGAGGCTAAAGCACTACACAATCCTATTTGCAAATTCAAAACATTCTTTTCTTACAAAAATATCTGAAAATGATACCCTTACGACCCTAATACTGTTATCTGTCAGAATGTTATTTCTTGATCTTCTAATGGCTGACATACAAACAAATTCAAATTTTGGAAACAATTAAAGCCCTTTTGCAAATTTGAGGCAAAGTGAAGATTGACAAACTTTATTGTGTGGTTTGTGAGATAAAAAGTTCATGTAAGCTCATATTTGTTACAGAGTGGATATTGTGTTTGGGATTTTATTTCATTCCTTTCTCTCTCTCTTCTTTAGGTTCAGTATGCGAAGAACAACAATTTGGGAGGTGTTATGGTTTGGACACTTGATCAAGATGATTTTTCAGGTACCTTCTGCAAGAACCGCAATTATCCACTACTTGCTGCTATTAAAAAGGAACTAAATAAATAAGAACATGTATTTGCCAAAAAAAAGCCCCAATTTTAAATAGCAATAGAATCTTACAGGTTAAGTCAATTTTGGTGTTCTTTTAGGAATTAAAAACAAATGCTTACTTCTAAATACTATACATGCTTAATATAGCATTATATATAACTAGTTATTAGTTCTGTATTATTTCATGATTAATATTATTCATTTCCTATTAAGTATTATCTATTTCCATTATTTTGACCTATTTCTGCAGGCAGTATGTAGTCTTTTGACATTATGCCTAGGCCTTTCATTATATAAATAAATAGTTCATCTTGATTATACTGTATTAAAAATGTTCATAAAGTTCATTAAATGTGCTGTCTCAAAAAAAAGTCTTAATACTTTCAATAAAAGATTTGCCTTCCTTTATTTTGGTATTCTATATATCAAAACCTATGTTCGTTCTTTTACTAACTGGAAGATGGTGAGGTGGAGTGCTTTTTCTTCAAAACACACCTTTTCCCAAAATAATTTTGTTTACAGTTGTAAACAATCACCCTCAACAATTCAGCTGCCTCTTCTTTGGAACATCAACAAATTAATTCAATTTGATTTAAGGACAAGCATCATATCACTTTTATAGAATGAATATAAACTAGATGCTGCAACAAATGCTATTTTATCACACTGGAGATTTTTTTTACAAGTAATTCTTGTATTTAACTGTTTTAGTATCATTGAAAGGAAATACTTCCTTTGAGCACATTTTTTGCTTCAACATATTAGAGAATATCAGTAAGAGAAAAATGTATGTTACTGGGATAATAATATATTGAAGTTAAAGAGAAGAATTGGCCACTATTTGAGCACATGGACAAATTGTTTTCTAATTAGTTGTTTTGAAATTAAAGTATAAACTGTCCATAAAATTTGGTGACCTGACTAAACACACAGTGGATAACTACACTAAGCTTTTTACCTACCGTAATACATTGGGAAATGCACTCAGTCCTAGAGAATGCACATACAGTGTAGCCTATTTCAAATGATGACAAAATGGTCCTTAATGACTGATCATCAACATAATTCAATTCTGATTTACGTGTTCTCATGAAACCCATATTTATACTTCAGTGGTGGGTTCCTCCCGGTTCGGTCCGGTTCAGCCGAGCCGGTAGCGATGACGATATGACATCACTGAACCGGTTCTCCCCCCCACCCCCCCCACTCTCCCACATTATTCTTACCCTTTATTTGGCCCCACTCCCAATCTATTGCTGCCTCCCAAGTCCCAACTGATGGCTAGAGGGAAAAAACCTGTTTAAACTCTTGCCGCGGGGCTTCAAAGGGCCGCTCTACAGCTGATCAGTGTTAAAAGCAAACAAATGAGTCGGGTCGTAAGTGCGAGGACCTTCCAGAAATGACTCTTTTCAGCCCTCTGAGTAGTCCCTATACACATAGCCATGGCCACCCGGTCACATGACCAGCTAGCCACGCCCACCTAGTCACGTGACCTCTAAGCCATACCCAGAAAATAAGCCACGCCCACAGAACCATTAGTAAAAAAAATTAGAACCCACCCCTATTATACTTCTATATAAGCTCTGTCTGCTAAAATTAATTTGGTATGAAAATACATATATAAAGCACAAGTATCAGGAAGGCCAGAAACAAATGTGCTAACCCATTATCCCGCCAGCTTTTTAAAAACAACAAGTGCAAACTGATAAGGATCTGAAAGTGGAATAAAATTATCCATGCAAAATTCCAAGGTGTGGAAAGATTTTTAAGCACATCCAGCAGAACAAGAAAAATCACCCGCTATCTTCCATTGAAGAAGGAAGTTTGGGGTAGCACCAGTGGGAATGTAGATGCCGGGCCCAAAATGGCATTTGTAGCACCAAGCTCCACTCCTTTATTATTTACTGTATATAGAACATATATCTCTACATATGAATGCTAAACCAATGAAATATTTTGCACATAAAAGAATATGGCATTTATTATGGCCATAGCTTCTATGAAACAAAACACAGATCCAGAAACAACAACTAGGTTTGGAAATGACTTGTCTCAAACCTTGAAGACATTCCTGGAAAGCAATGCCATGTTACTAAGAGATAGGAATCTCTCAACAGTGACCCCTTGCTCATATCACTTCTCCACTGGACTATTGCAAGACACTTTACATGGAGCTACCTTTGAAGATCATTCAAAAGCTGCAACTGAGATAAATTGCAGCAGCTCAACTATTGGCAGGCATTACTGCTAGTACTGTATCACATTGTACCTATGTTTTTGATCCTACATTACATCAATAATAGGTTTCTGAATACAATAGTAAGTGCTGATTTTGATCTATAAAGTTCTATATGGACACCACGAAGGCACTTACAGAACACTTTTTTATCTGAATCAGCTAATTTACCAAATTCTTCCTATAAAAACTGAGTCATACTTTACTTTTGGGAAGTAAGGAGGAGGATGGCTGGGTGCGGGATTTATTTCTCAGCTTTTGCTCCAGGCCCATTCCTGCTAACCAGGAAGTTCCTTCCAAAATTATTTTGGCTTCAAGTGCAGGGAAAGTTGGACAGCTGATTTCTGCACTGACATTTGTCTGCATAATGAATGACCAACACTTTTAAAAGTGCTTAGCAGGCTGTGGTAAATGTTAGTTTAGTACATTTTTGAAAGTGAGCCAGGCCTCTATTCAAAAAGCAGTCTAGAACAGTGTTTCTCAACCTTGGCAACCTAAGCTGTGTGGACTTCAACTGCCAGAATTCCTCAGCCAGCATGCTTTAACTGATTTAAACTGGAAAAAAGGAACCAGGTTCTGCCAGTTGTCTGTTGCTGATTCTGTTACCACTGGACATTACAGGTTTGTAATTGTTTCTGCCAGTAAAAGCTTTCATATGGTCATGCTTTTTTTTTTTTCATTATCTGGGAGAGGCACCATTTTGCCTCTGTGTTTGTGACATGCTAGTCAGTTAATATAAGAGGCAGCTAAACAAGCCATTTCAAGTACTGATAATAAGCCTTTTAGCACATTAATAGAGTATGGCTGAACTGTTTGATTAACCTAGATTTACATGTCACCCCTTGATGTGGACTCTAATTCTAACTCAAACCAACCTTATCTGTCACAGTTTTCCTATATTTAGAAGGGGGGAAAGGTCTTCCTCAATCAATTTACCTACTGGTGTCCTTATTCTATTAGGGAAGGCACAGTGAGATTGTGAGGAATTCCACTCTCCAATTTATTCTAGTTTTACAAATCCTCAGGCACATTTCTCCCTCCAGGGATTAACTGCTATGATGATAAGGAAGCCAAATAGTAAATGCCTCTTATATCTCATTCCCATTCTCCCAGTCAAAATGATCCAGGCTTATCATTACATAATCTATATGATGTCAACTTTGAAGATTATGTTGTTCTATAACCACTGATGACTTGAGAAAAAAGTTGTCAGGGAGACATTATTTTGATCTATTCCCATTAAATTTTCTATCATTTAGTTTCTAGATCACCACAAACAGAATTTGTATCATGCTAGAACATCAATCAGGTAAGCTCGTAACTATTTCTACTATGAAATCTTTTATTATTTTAGCTAGAATTACTTCCTTTGAACATCCAAGTAATTCCCTTGAATATTTCTCATAAAAGATATATGACATATTGAATAATGAGATTTGTTTAAAATTCTTTTATTTATCCCAGTGGTTTCATTTCTCTTAGTATCTCAAACCTCACAATTAGATCCAATACATTATTTTTTCCACTGCTATAGATAACACAAAGATGAAGTACAAGTAGTCCTTAATTTATGACGATAACTGAGCCCAAAATGTCTGTTGCTAAGTGAGACAATTAAGTGAGTTTTGCTCCATTTTATACCTTTGTCACAGTTGTTAAGTGAATCTGACTTCCCCATTCCAATCAGTGGGGACCTTGTCAGAAGGTCCCAAAAGATGCTCACACGACATTGGGACACTGCAACCGTCATAAATATTAGTCAATTGCCAAGCATCTGGATTTTGATCACATGACCATGGGGGATGCTGCAACAATTGCGAGTGTGGAAAAAAAGGTCATAAGTCATTTTTTTCAGTGTCATTGTAACTTTGAATGGTCACTAAACAAATTGTCTTAAGTCGAGGACAACCTGTAGTTGGACAACAATGGCTTTGTAAAACACAGGTACAGAAAAAAATAAGAAACAACAGACCAAAATCAATTTGGGAAAGAAAAATCCAATTCAACTGTAGTTAGGCTTTCTGTTTTAGTAAAGGAAATATTTAGGAAATAAACATTTCAACATCTGCCAGATAAACATTAATTGAGGAGCTTACATAGTTAGATATAACACATGCATAGTCATATACTAACAAAGATAAAAACATAAACAGGCCTGAGAAAGTAGATTACTCAGGTTATTTTTAATCAGGCTTTAGGCCCATGAACAATGCTGTCACTGTTTATGCTTCTGGGTGACCTTTGGCGGGGTTGAAATAAATATGGTGCAGCTCTTCTAGACCTGCTAAATCTCTCTTCAGCTTTCAGTATCATTGTAAATCAACTCCAGAGACTGGGAATGGGAAAACTATTGCAATATCCTCCTCTTTCCTCTAGGGTTAGTTTTGGGAGGAAGGATCAAGCTTGAGGTTCTTCTTCTGCAGGGTCCCACAAGACTCAAGACTCTCCCACTTTTATTTAACATCTACAAGAGCCACTGAATGAAGTCATCTATCAGCATGGATTATAGCCTCAGTATTGGATGGTATCCACCTTTATGTTTCACACCTGTTTGCATAGGTGATGCTCTGGTGATCTTGTCCCAGTGCCAGGAGATGTAAAGGAACAGGATGGGGAGGAATACGCTTATACAAATCCAAGTGGCTTTGGATTGAAAGACCTTCTATTTTCAAGGACAATTGTTAGTTTTCAAGGATGATCCATGCGTCCAGTTGGAACTCATGTGTAATTTTGAAAGTCTTCCTGGACTCAATTCTATGACCTGATGGCAGCCATGGCCAGGAGGACTTTTGCACTAATCCATAGTGGGTACTAAATATGATCTTTTGTGAAAGGAGGGGAGCTTCTCACAAGCACTTATAACTTAATCATCTCTTATTTGAACACTAACGTAATTTATCCAGGGCTAACCTTGAAAACTATTCAGAAGCTATAGCTAACATGAATAGTTATGATCACTTCTCATTTTGACTACACAAAACCTATACTTTGTGCCCTGGCTATCAGTAAGCTTTTAACTGCAGTTCAAGATGCCAATTGTCACTTGTACAAAAATTCATGACATAAGAACTGCTTTCTTATTGTTTCTGTCCAGTGACATCTTATGGGACCTAGGAATCAGGCCTTTGTTGTGCCATGGAAGATCTTCTCCCTTAAGTCCACATGGCACTGACCATGCTCTTTTCTCAAATCTTTAAATTCCTGTCTCTTGCAATGAGCTCTGGGTTGGATTGGGTTATAATCAATATTGGATATATGTCTTATGACGGGGACTAGATTGTTTTGTTTTTTGGATCTGCCATCCAATATTGTTCATTTTTATTATTATTCTACTGTTTTTAATCCAAAATGTAAACTACCTAGAGGTGCCTTTGTGATTGAGACAGACTACAACTTGATTGAATTAATTAATTATCATGTTACCCTTTTATTTAAGTAGTGTATAACCAAATCGTTTAGGATAAGCACATGCTACAGAAGACAGTGCTTTATGGATAAAGAGGTCTCTGATTGGGAATTCCAATCTACCAAACAACTTTGTTCAGGAACAAGAAACGCTATTTGCTCACCTTCTCTCAGCTACAGATTTCCAAACCAGCTGAATAGCCGTTTCAACACTCACTGTCCATTGTATAAATGGACTATTTTAGGGTCTTCAAAATAATGATGCCATAATAAAATAATTTCGTTGGCTCAGCCAGCCTTTTATTTTCAGAAGCTGGAGCCATTCTTTTTCCTCGCCCAAGAAAGATGGAGAATATTCCTCCATCCCCCTCAAAAGTGCAGAGTTAAGAGTTAGTTGCCATAGGGCAGGGGTCTGCAACCTTAAACACTCAAAGAGCCATTTGGACCCGTTTCCCACAAAAAAGAAAACTCCGGGAGCCACAAACCCTTCCTGTGCCTGACTATTTCTTGAGCGGCCACAAAACTAGCATATGTAGTTGAATTAAACGTTCTGTTTTCTTCTGAAACTTTCTCTTTTCTTGGATTTATTCATGGTTGGCCTGGGGGGGAGGGGAAAGCACATTAGCGGTTGTGTGAGTGACAGAGAGCTGCAGTAGAGGGATGGAAGAGTCTCATGTGGCTCCAGAGCTGCGGGTTGCTGACCCCTGCCATAGGGCGAGGGAAGCGTAAACAGGTGGCACTTCGTCATAGTCCGCTTCTTTGCAGTACTAACAGAGCTGAGCCCCACCGCTGAAGACACGGGGCAAAATTGAATCTGCTGCGAAAATGATAGGGGCGAGGCTTTACTCCACCCGCCTACCACGTTGCTACTGTCAGGCAAAAGTACGGTTAGCCGTAACCACGCTGCAAAAGTCCGGACTATTAGCTGGCAATAAAGAACCACGACAACCATGCTGCTACGTCTAGGAGTCGCCCAGACGTCGCAGCCTGGTTGAGCTCTCGCCCCGGACGCCAGACCTTACGCCACGAGCCTCCCCAGCATTTTTCTCTCTCCCCACCTTTGCAGATACGGTTCAAGGCCTCGCGTCCCGAAGCACAACAAGCGGCATATTGCCTCAGTATTCCAATCTGGGACCCAGCCCTCTTCTGTTTCCATGGCAAGACACGGACTCCAAACAGGTCGGAACCCTGCAGCTGATCGCCAGCCAGCGCCGCCTCGCGTGGGAGCTCACAGGTGAGTCGGGCGGAGATTGGCTAGAAGGAGCGCGCCACAAGCGTTTTTGCCCCCGCATCGTGGAGCGCCGTGGATCGGCTGGAGAGGGATGCGGGTCGCCCTCGAAGGCGTTCTTCCTTGGAGGAGATGTGCTAACGTGAAAATGAACGTTGGGCTTACCTTGAACGTTCCATCTAGGTGCACTGCTGGAGTGTGCAAGCATGGGTGTTTATCAGCCAGTTATGACATCATTGAGTTGGAATTTCTTTGGCCACGCCTTCCTCCTTCCGGCCGAGCCTCAGTTTTTTTCCACAAAACCAGAACCAGGGGAGATGCCATCAATAGGAAGAACCGACCACTCCTGGACTAGCACAAGCCAGGGTGGGATTTGGACACTCCAGCAGTGCACCTAGATGGAACGTTCAAGGTAAGCCCAACGTTCAATCTCCTGTGCACTGCTTGGAGTGTCCAAGCATGGGATATACCCAAGCTAAATTGAAGATGGGAGGGAAGCAGATCGGTCCAGGGTCCCCTCGGCCGGCAGGACTCTCTGTAAGACACGCCTCCCAAACGCTGCCTCCGCTGATGCGAATTGGTCCAACTTGTAGTGCCTCACAAACGGTGAAGGAGTAGTCCAAGTCACAGCTCTGCAGATGTCCAAAATGGATGCTTGCGTAGCCTAAGCAGCCGAAGTGGCCGTGCTACAGTAGAGTGTGTGGTGATGCGACACGGCACTGGACAAGCTTGATGTTCATACGCCAAGGCAATGCATGCCTTGAGCCAACAACCAACGGTAGATGGTGAAACTTTCTTCCCCATCGACGTGGGCTGAAATGACACAAATAGGGCCTCCGTCCGTCGAAAGGGGGCTTTCCGCTTGACATAATGCCGCAAGGCTCTGTGCACATCAAGCCTATGCCAGCTACACAGACTCCCAGGCCACAAAAACGCTGATCCCAAGAAGAAAACACAGTCTACTTGCATGTAAAAGGCTCCCAGATTGCAGATCTTCACCCAGCTGCCTTTAAATCTGTATTTTGCTGCGTTGTAAGCCCAAAACAAAATGGCCACCACCAACAAAATGGCAGCTATCGGCCACGTGGTCAGCGCTCTTCCTTGGACCTCTCTGAGGCTAAAAATGACCTCCTCACGTTCCCAGCTGCTGATGAGATTCAGGGAGTAATGACTGCCTCCACAGCGATCTTATCCCTGCCTTGCAGAGCACACAGCGCTGACTCACAGCTCACTCTCACTGCCTCAGCCACCCAAGCCTATTTTAAAGAGGCTCGTTTTTTTGGTTTTTTTTTTACATTTATTTTTAAATTGGGCCAATTATATATTGAATTTTAAGCAAAAATGAAGAGCCAACTCTAATAAGTCTTTCCTCTGGCTGAGTTGGAAAAAAACTGAGGCTCGGCCAGAAGGAGGAAGGCGTGGCCAAAGAAATTCCAACTCAGTGATGTCATAACTGGCTGATAAATACCCATGCTTGGACACTCCAAGCAGTGTACAGGAGATCAAGGAAAATCCGGTGGTTTTTTTGCGATTCATTGTTTTTCGGGATTGCCATGCCTCAGCTGTGGAGCCCGACATTGAGCCATTCTAACTTGCGGGTGCGAACACGGTTGGATTTCCAAAATTACCTAGATTCGGATTGGGTACTGAGCGGTAAGTAAGCGCCAATTTAAAGTCAGAGCTCTAATTGCAGGGCAGTCACTTCAGTCAAGCGATTTGGGGTTTTAGGAGGGAGCTCTTAATTTCATTTAATTTACTGTATTTTTATTGCTGATTTACAAAGAAGAGAAAGGCATTTCTGAAATTATTTGTCTCAGGTTCCAGAACAAATTTACATAAGCCCATAATTCTATATAGACTTCTTTTAAAATAACACTATCTAAAGGGACTGTCGCAGTATTAAAGGAATATAACGCATTGTAAGCCGCCCTGAGTCTCCGGAGAAGGGCGGCATATAAATATAAATCAAAAATCAAATTTACATACTAGCAAAATTGGATGGATATGTAACCCCTGCCTGCCAAATATGTATTTGCAGTAGAGTTTCAAATTCCAGTGTCACATTATGGGGCCTTTAACAATATGTTTTCTTTCTTGGGAAATAGCATTGTTTGTTTCAGAACAGATAATAGCAAAAAAAAAATATCTTTCTTTAAGTTTTTCAGGACAAAACTAATACATTAGGAGTTAATCCTGAAACAAGTGAATGAATTAGAACAGTACTCTAAACTTCCATGAAGTGTCCCTCTCTCTCATCAATAAATTGCCATCGGAGACAACTATCTTGTTAGTTAGGAGGTTTAAGTCACTGCAGAGAAACATTATAATAAGTCAGCCTTGAAATGTATGTTGGAAGTTATCTAATCCAAACACCATTTACTGTAGCATTCCAAATTCCAACTGCAGCATTCCTTAGCAATGATTGCCCAGCCTCTGCTATGTATTTTTCAAAAAGGGAGAGTTTGCTATCTCCCAGTTGTTGAAGAATTTCTCATTGTTAAATTTCTGAGAGCAGAAATGTAAACAGGCAATTGCCACCAAAAAGTGAGAGTGGTAAACAAAAAAATAGTTTACACATTTGTACAAATAGTCCTTGACTTACAGTCATAACTGTTCCTGGCAGTTGGTCTTAAGTTGTGATGGTTGTAAAGTGAGTCACGTGACCAACCCAGTTTTACAACCTTTTTTGTGGTGGTCATTAAGCAAACAGCATGGTCATTAATTGAAACCATTGTTTGCTATGGGCAATTTTTGCCAGAAACTGGATGTGCATGCCGGGTTTTGGCAAAAATCAGTCACATGAATGCAAGACACTGTAAATGGTTGTAAATACAGGCCAGTTGCTTTTTCGAATAGCTATATACCCCCACTGTATCAGTACTGTGTAGAACAGATCAATACTCTGTAGAACATTCTCTCAGATATGAAATTGTCAACCAGCTAAATTTCGTGTTGCTGCAATAAGATTGAGACAACAAATGATGCAAGTCTGAATACTGTTAAGGATAGTCCTCACTTACTGACTACAGTTCAGACCTGCAGCTCTATCACTAAATGACATCATCATTAAATGAAATGTCACATGACTGTGTTGCACTTATGGCATCAGTTCTGGCTATATTCGTTAAGAAAATCACTGTGGGTTGTTAAACAAAACATCACATGACCATGGTTTGTGACTTCCTGCCAACTTCTCCATTCATTTTGTTTGCTAGAAGCCTGCTATGAAGGTTGCAAATGGCAATCACATGACCATGGGACATTGTGACCATTGTAAATGTTTTGTTGCAAAGTGCCCAAATCATGATCACATGACCATGAAGATCATGTCATCACTATGGGGATGTTACAATGGCTGCAAGTCATTAATCTATTTTTACAGTGCCATTCTAACTCTGAATAGTCGCCAAGAGAAGTAGTCAATAAATAAGGACTATATTTTTCCTTTCTAATTAAGTTTTTTAAATAAATACCTGGTAATTAAGTGAAATGAACTGGCTGGCTGTATTCTGTGTTTCACTGAAAAGTAAGTCCAGTAGATAAGAGGTATCACTCTGCTATTTTTTTAAACTTAATTTTGTACCACATTATAAAATATTGATGCAAACATTTGACTGACATAAACTCCTGTTGGGTTTTTCAGATGTTCAGATCGGAAATTCATTTGGGTCCTGTCAGGAAAAGAAAATTTTCCCCTTTCATCATGCACCAGACCGATTAGGTAATGCATTCGCACCAATTAAAGGTGATCCTGATCGTGGACCAGGATCTTATAATCATGCAGAGGTAAGCAGTGCTCCATTTCATTTTTCTTTATTTTCTCTCCAAAGAGATCTTTAATTTGAAGTAAAGGATATTTACTATTCAGATTATATTGATTACTTTTGCTTCCAAAATTTGAATGTATTATAAATAAAAACTATGTTTCTGGTCTTAGAAAATAAATAATTTGAGAATATTTGCAAAGATTTGAGAGACCACAGTTGAACCCCATTCATCTATTATTTTCACAAGATGACTCTGTGGCTTGATACTGTCTTTCATTTCTACCTACCTCATATGATTGCTTCCAGCAAAAATCCATGAGTACAAGTTCTGTTATTTAAACTAATGAACCCTAACATTCTGTATAGTGAATGTGCAAGCTACAAACCTCCACCTAATGTTCACTGAGAGACATCCAAATATGGTCACTGTCTGAGTTTCAGTCCATATCAAGAGGGGAAAAAATTGTTTTTCTTTTGTCATGGAAAGAAGAGACATCTTTGGTCAACTCACCTGTCTCCTAAATCAGAAAAAGTTTTGTTCTTTTAAAAAGTAGGGAAGAACTCTGGGGAAATGGTACAGGAACCATGGGTCACTATGTTTGGTGCACTTCTGATGGTCTGCTATTGTTAACAAATTCTGGAAATCAGGAGATGGTTGAGGATGGACTGAGTCTGCACTAGGCTTGTTGCCTGGTTGGCTGCTTTTGTGGACCTGGTGCAGGTTGCCCCTTGTATTTTATTTTCATCTCTTTACGCCAGTGTCTTTCATCATACAGACCAGACTACATGGGACTTTCCATTTGGAGAGGCTAACCAGGATTTTGGGACTTGGATTATTGGTGGTGGTTTAGGAGGGATTGATAGCAGAAGAGTGTAATTTGATGTTGACTCTCCCCCACCACCCGCAAACAGAGGCTTTTTTTCTGATAGCTCCAGAGAGGGAGAAGATTATTTTCCTCCCAATTTTGTCTGTCGGCTAAGTATTTTGTTTGTATGCCTCCCCACTTAGGATGAGAGACTGAGAAAAGGGTTGATGGAGGAAGGTGGGGCTGGGTGCCTGAGGGTGCTGAAAGCCAGTACAGCTGAAGCACCTCAGGGTTCTTTGTTATTATTGGAGGTCCTGGGCCTTTGGAATTTGGGTATCTGGCAGGGAAAACAATGTGGCCATTGAGGGGACATGTGTGGGCTACAATATTATCATGGGCATGGGCATGGGAAGATATGGTGGGAGACAAGCAGGTCATGCCAAGAGAACACAGGACAAATATTTAACATTCCAGCTCCTTGATTTTAGTACCTATGCCCAGTAGCAGACTGTCAGAAGCCCTGACTTCTGCTTGTTGCTCTTAAATGTCAGGTCAGTTTTTAATAAGGCCTTTTTGATCATAGATAAGAAAGCCAAACTGGCATGGTCCCCCTTCCAGAGGTATTACCAGCTGGGTTTCATGTTTGGCACAAACTAACAACATGGAGCCGGGGTGCTGATGTGGAAGTTGTCATCTGAGAATCGTTTATGGATTTCAAGACCCTGCTTATTAAATTAAGATCAATTGGGATTGTTACTGTTGTACCAATTTCCCTGCTGTATAGCAACTACCCTGCCAGAGCTACTTGATTCCATCTCTGGGTTGGCAGTGGGATTGAACAGATTTATGATCATCCTTCCCTAGGGGTGGGGTCCCTCTATACTTGGTTATGCCAGCTGGACTGGGAAACCCAGGAGATGAGTCAGCTAGTGAGGTAGCATTACCATTCTTAACATCCCTTTGTCTGCTCGTCTCTGTTTTAGTTTGTTTTTTATACCTTACAATGTATGTATTAATGTTTTTAGTTCTGTTGTGTGCCACTCAGAATCTCTTGTTTGTGAGATGAGCAGCTATCTAAATTGGTTTAATAAATAATAAGTGGGAAAACAAAAGGAGTGTACCATTTCTTCAACTGTTCTTCTAAGACTCAAATTATTCCAATAAGATGAGGGGGGGGGGGGAATTGAGCAATTGCTTTGAGAAAATTCTGTTTAAGAAAATGTTAAACTTAGGTAGGGTACTACATTATAATTATTTTATTTTATTTATTATTTTATTTTATTTTATTTTATTATTCACCACCCAGCTCCAACATTGACTTTTTAGTTGTCTGTATATTATAATTAAGTCTCATTTTGTTTTTCTGTTTCTTTATACTACTCATGCTTTCTCTGAGAGTACCCAAGATTTGCTTTTTATTAACTTCTTCTCAGTAGAAATCTTAGTTTTGCAGGCTCTATTATGTTGCTAAACATTGTTTTTCCCCATTATTATAGTGTAGAATAACTTTAGCATTTGTTTTAATATGTAGAGGAACAATCTTATATATAACTTGGCTCAGAGACCACAGAGTACCAAAGGTTACAGCATGGGAGCAAGAACAACACCACGTTTTGTAATAATAAACAAGGTAAAAACATTTTCCTTATATATACTCTGTAGTAGGAGTTCTCTTCTGCAGGATGAAATCCTTTAGCAGACACCTCTTGCAGCCAATGTGCCTTGCATATACAGAATAGAAATTCACTTTCTATACTGTGGGTTCCATTTAAGGAAGGGCTTCTTTGTACTCTAAAATTTAAATTTAAACTTAAATAGAAGGCCAAAATATTTCCACCACAGCCAGCATTACAAACCAGAGTGGCTCAGAGACAAGTTTA
Source organism: Pituophis catenifer annectens (assembly GCF_029215685.1). Classification (NCBI taxonomy): domain Eukaryota; kingdom Metazoa; phylum Chordata; class Lepidosauria; order Squamata; family Colubridae; genus Pituophis; species Pituophis catenifer. Next base: position 168,531,419 of record NW_027256883.1, on the reverse strand, counting down.
ACCTTTCACAATTCATGTTTCATGCTTCTCTAGAAGAAAACAGTAAAGGTAGAAATGTTTATATTACTTATATTCTTTAAGTGTTGTCATATTTTCTACTGTGAAACTGACTACATTTGATTTACTGATATACTTGGATGTGGAATCGGCCAGGGAACAGAGATGCTCACAGCAAACTAATGCTTATATCCCTGTTTATCCATAAGTAAGTTTAAAAGAAACTCTGTAATATTGTGCTGTAGAGACATAAAATAATTAAAATAAATTCATCATGATAGAACACAGTACTGGTAGCACAGACAATAATTTAAAAACCCAGTGTTCTGGGGTATCTTTACTAAACATATGAAATTGAAAAGATAAAAGGTTTCTTTTGCTCAGGGTTTAAACAGATAATGTCTGAGCAAACAGACAGGAAGAACATCATTTAAAAAAACAACAACAAAGAACTATCTCAATTCACTTCAGAAAAGCCCCAGAAAGAGAAGAAGCTTTATTTATTTGTGTGACATTGTCTCACCCATCTTGCAACATTCATACCCTGTGTTGGACAATTGTATATACCCAAAACACTTCATCACACATTAAATTATTCTAGTAAGACACATCAAACTAGAAAGGAATCTCTAATATAGCTGTGCAGTATTTTGAATTTATTTAGATAGACATCCTTAAGATGTCTATCTAAATAGAAACATGAAACTAAAGCAACAATGTCTTTTTACAGGATTGCACAGTTGCAATCCTGGTATGTTGGAGTCATTGTTAATGCACAAAAGTTTACAAAAATATTAAATTGAATTTTAATTACCATTCCAGATTTATTTACAATGTATTAATTGTATTAATTCACAAATTATTCTATTTTTATGGGGTTTGACGGAGTTAAAAATCAAGATTATTAACTCAATCTAAATTAAAAGCTAATTGGAGTATTTATGGACTTCAAACAACATTCTTTATAATTTCATTTTATGCTTTCTTTCTTTTCTAGCATTTGACTCCTGCACCTACAACATATCAGTCAATATGGATCAAAGAACACAAGCATAAGATTGCTCATTTCCCATTTCTCAGCAATGTACCACGGTTTTTAGAGCAGGTTCAAGATAGAGAACTCTTTCCTGGGTACTGTTTTCATTTCTTAAATTAAAAACTGGCTATTAGAAATGGAACCTGAAAAATAAAGTAAGTTCAGTGCTAAGGAGGATAGGCGGGAAAATCTTATATTTGAGCTTTCTTTTGTTTTTCATTTAATTTTGGAAAGGATTTAACTATGCATAAACTGAAATTTGTACTGTTTAGTTAGTCATGGATATATCAGAGGAACAAAGCGATCTTTAGCTATCATTAATATGTCTGACTGTCTGAATATATTCCACTATGGCCCCACTCCCATAGTGTCAGTGGGACTCCTGTACTTACAGATTTTGTTGGATTTATGTGGTGGCATAATTGCCATCATATGCTGTTCGGGGGGCTCTTCAGCAAGTATTTTAACAAACACTAGTAACTCTCCCAAAATTTTCTGTATTGAAACGAAAGCCTGATACATCTTAACCTTGACGGTATGTAAAAATTATCCCAATACAAAAGTGAAATTACTGTTGTACGAGCCAGGTAGGATTTTTTTTCATTTGAAAACAGTGCAGGTGGGGAGGGGGGATAACAGAACCCAAATATAAATACCTGTTTTGCTAATCTGAGGCATACTTTTTGCACTAAGTTGAAATGTCATTTGATTGTAAATTATTGACAGAGACTAATTTTCTAGTAATTGACTGCATGTAAGATTGCATTCTCGGAGCCTTTCTGTCTAAAGAGCTTAATAAAATGCATTCTTTTTCATCATAAAGTTTTAAACCTTTACCCAATTCCAGATATAGATATATATATATATATATAGAGAGAGAGAGAGAGATACAGGTAGATATAGATATGTGTGTGTGTGTTTATTTGTTACTATCAAATGAAGAGAAAAAAAGAGACAACTGAAATACTACAGCAAAAAAAATTAAACCCTATTTTTGATTTATGCAACTTATAAAAATTATTTTGGAGCCCTGATGGTACAAAAGTTAGAATGCAAATGTAGGAAAAATCTGCCCCCACCCTGGAGTTTGATCCTGACAGGCACTCAAGATTCACTCAGCATTCCATCCTTCCAAGGTCGGTTCATTGGTAAAATGGGATTCAGTTTATTGGGGGCAATATGCTGACATTGTAAGCCGCCCAGAGAGTGCTCTAAAGCACTATGGGGTGGTATATGAGCCTAAGTGCTATTACTATTATATTGCTATTTTGAATGGAAAGTTATAACTTTTTATAACTTTAACCAATCCAGCACTACTATTAAAAAAGCACAATATACAATGATATGTTTATTTTAAGTTATATAGTATATAGCAGTGATGGCGAACCTTTTAGACACTGAGTGCCCAAACTGCACATGTACACATGCCCAAACTGAAAGGTGGACATGCGCTTGCGTGGACATGCACGCATGTGCAGCAGAGACCCAATGGCCAACTGGCCGGCAGGAGATGGGGCATCCCAACACTGGCAGCACGGCAAGATTTTTTTCTTTCATGAGCTTCTGTTTCATCGTTTGCAAGGAAACAGAAACTCACGAAAGAAATACCACAGAGATCTGACCTGGGACAATGGCGCACGTGCCAGCAGAGAGGGCTCTGCGTGCCACCTCTGGCACGCATGCCATAAGCTCGCCATCACAAGTATATAGCATAAAAACTGCAGTATAGGTAGTCCTCAATTTATGACCACAATTAAGCCCAAAATGTATGTTGTTAAGTGAGAAATTTGTTAAGTGAGTTTTGCCCCATTTTACAACTTTTCTTGCCACATTTGTTCGGTGAATCATTGCAGTTGTTAAGTTAGTAACATGGTTGTTAAGTGAATCCGGCTTCCCCATTGACTTTGCTTGTCAGATAATCGCAAAAGGATCTGTGTGTGATTGTAACTCTGCATCCTGCCAGTAAATAGGTATGGAGAAATGCATACTGATTACTGGTCTAAATCCGTAATGGAAAAATATAGACGGTTTGTAAAGTGTGGCTGCCTTTCTGGCAAATTAAGACCAACAGTGCACAGGTCTGCAGTTTCTGTGAAAATTTTCCATTGCACTTTTCTTCATCCTGATGTCTGGGTGTTGAACATCCTGAAGTTCATATCTGTGCATGTCTGTTTGCGTGTGCATATGCAAATATAACACCAGACCCAGTCAGAGGTTCGAGTCCAGATAGCGATGTAGCCTGCGCATCATGCTCAAAAGAAAGCTCAATTTTAAAACACTATATTTATGATCATTGCAGTGTCCCGGGGTCATAAATATGAGTCAGTTGCCAAGCATCCAAATTTAAATCACATGACCATGGCGATGCTACAACGGTCATAAATGTGAAAAATGGTCATGTCACTTTTTTCAGTGCTGTTGTAACTTCGAACGGTCACTAAACAAACTGTTTTAAGTTGAATACTACCTGTATATAACAGAAAATAATACATGTTTTGAAGAATTTATCTGTTCTCTCTCCTATCTCCTCAGACCTGGAACTTACAACCCATACAAATTGCCACACAGACATGTCAGCTGGCCAGGGAAGTTTGGTTCCCCAGACTGGTCTTTGGTTCCAATGCCACAAAGAAGAACTTTCAGAGCTGAGGTGTGAAATTTGGGGTTAAGAATGTTAATAGTTTAGAATGACAGAAATGCTTCATTTCTTGAAATAGATTGATGTCTCTTCTTGTCCTTGAGCAACAATTTACAAGAAACCATGTGGTAGCCCAGTGATAGCAAACCTTTTCGTGCTCAAACCAGAACGCGCGTGCGCTTATGTACGTGCACAACGGAGCCCAGAGCCCACAAACTCAAAGACCAGCTGGCCGGTGTGCATGTGCGTGCCTGAGCCCCAGAAACCCGAAAGAAACAGCTGGTCTTCGGGTTTCTGGGGCTCCAGCACACATGAAGATCAGCTGGCTGGCGCACATGCACGCACCGGAAACCAGAAGAGCAGCTGGCGCCAGTGCAAGTGCCCACAGAGAGGGTTCTGTGTGCCACCTCTGGCATGTGTGCCATAGGTTCGCCATCACGGTGGTAGCCTGTAGCTACTAGCTGTTTGTTGCAGGAACAGATGGTCTGGATATTATACTGTATTTACTTTATTCATTTCTTATTGTAACATTTAAAGACTATAATGGTTTGGCATCAAGTTATTTGACGGTCTGTTGACATACATTTTAGGTTAATTATAGATGGCCTATTTTCTGCCATAGAAACCAATAGGTTGATGGATACCAAATCAGGGCCTTCTAATGGTGGTCCTATATGTTTTGTGAACTTCCTCTCTCCCTCCAAAAGTGTTTGGCCTGTTCATTTCATATGGGCCCTTAAAATGGTTCTGTCTACAGACTTTTATATGGTTTTGCTGCTCTTTGATACACTCTTGTCCTACAACTCAGCAGGGCAATATTAAATAGAAGAAAATGCTTATTCTAGGCGTCCACCAATATTTGAACCACAACCAATAGATTTATGCTGGGGAAAGAAATATAGAGATTCTGCTGACTCTGCTGCGTCATAGGTAGGTTTATGAATACAGCAGTTGTTCACCAACAATGAGAAAAGAGAGAGAGAAGAGGGAATGGAAAGGTCAAGTTATATACTGTGGAGCATAGTCATGTTCCTGACTGATACTCCTCTAACGAATGAGATTAAAAACCACCTTTTTTAATGGGGTGTTTTTGAAACAGTCTTGACTTCTGTAACTTCTTGGAAAGATCCATGGCATTTGCTTGCAGAATTTCTTTTAATTATAGAAATGGTTTGACATTACTTTCTACTGGGATACTTTTCAACTTCAGCCTAGTGCTGAAAGGTAGTGGTGGCACAGTGGTTAGAATGCAGTACTGCAGGCTACTTCTGCTGACTGCCGGCTGACTGCAGTTTGCAGTTTGATTCTCACCGGCTCAAGGTTGACTCAGCCTTTCATCCTTCCAAGGTCAGAAAAATGAGGACCCAGATTGTTGGGGGCAATATGCTGATACTTAGAAAGGGATGTAAAGCATTGTGAAGTGGTATATAAGTGTAAGTGCTATTGCTAGTGAGTGCCCAACATCACAGTTTAACAAGAACTGGCCCCCAATTTGGCACATTATTATTATACTATGCTAGCTCTAGTACAAAAATTATAATGCTATAATAGTATAAGTTTATATCATAATGTATGTATTGTAGTTATCTTTTAAAAGCTGATAATCACTTGTATCTCTTCCTGCAAAATTTCTTTGCCTGAAGTATTTTGTGGTGTTAGGTTCCCTTCCAAGCTAAGGAGGGACAGTCTTGATTATTATTTGGTTGGGAGAACCTTCCCAATCTACACAAGGAAGTTATAAAATATTCCAGAAGAAAAATAACAAGCCATACTCATACCTTGCCAACCAAACTACCTTCCAAATTAATTTATACTTTTTAATTATTTGTACAATGATTGTGTGATTACTACTACTAATAATACAATAGGACAGCAATTACGTACAGTTAATATGTTTTAATTTTGTTTTATTTCAGCTGCTTTCAGATAAAGAATTCAAGAAATATCGGAATCTGGTGGCCTATCTGAGCATATATTATAGTGATTAATTCTTGTGGCTGAAGATATTTCCTCTCCTACTTGCTTAGACCACTAATTTACTTTTTTATCCTTAGACAGAATTAGAGCATTTTAATTAATTTGTTACTTGGATTCAATATAAATACTATTTCATAAACAGTTTCTTTGTTAGCCTTTTAAATGGTTCTATTTTCCTAATGGTATTTTCTATTTTCCTAATCCACTATTTTAGTATAAAACCTTTACTATTTGGAAGTTGCTTCAAATGTAGGAGTTTGGATTTTGCCAATAGCCACAACTGTTAAAATGTTTCTAGTTTTGAACAGTTTAGCTAGAGAAATGCTTAAGAGAAATGCAGATTTTCAAAGTATAATTTCTTTTTATATGTCAGTTTGACAGTTAAGATGGTAATGCTCACAAAAGTCATGCCAAATTGGAGAAATTATTAGGGGAGCAAGCATGTATTGATTAAAACCTAAAATTGAAAATATTTTGTCTTGGTACTCCACTGGCCAATATTTTTTGAAACACAAAGGTATTAGAAGTATGTGCCATATGATCTGATACAGTCTTATGATATCATTTCTTGCATTGTATATCCTGCATGTGACTGAGAATGGAAATTTCATGGAATATATATGCAATGATATGTTTAGAAGTATTTTAGCACAATGTTCTTTTCTGTCAGCTGCAGAGAAGATAAACTTCATTCATACTGAACAAGAAACAGAGATTTCCCACTCAAGGAAAGACTTCCATACTATATTCTTATAGGAGAAACCATGTTTTTCATTCAACCTGAACTGAGCTGTAGCTATTATATTTAGGTTTGTATCGTACAGTCTTTTACCTTCTGTACTCTGCAGTATGGGAGAAAACACATAAGTAATAAAAAACATATTACAATTTCTAGTCAGTTTTGTGAGATAATATACTACTGTTATAGCAGACAATTGCTCTGCTAATGTAGCAGGTTGGTTAAGTATTTTTCTGCACCCCACTGTATAAAAAGTTTTTTAAAATTTCCTTTTATATATTCTTGATTTCTCCAAAAATTAGATTTCATTTAGAAGTTTCATAGAAAGCCTTATGATTCCAATGGAATCCATTGTATGTCTTGTAAACTAGCAGATTTAGATTACAAGGTACACAGAACCACTTGTACCGGTACCAAATGGAAAGAATTTATGCCAAACAGAACCTTCAGTTTCAATTCTACAGTAGCCTTCCTCATTCTAGTGTCTTTTAGATGTTGATTGTGTAACTCCCATAACCCCTGCCCATTCATCAAAATTTGGTACAAATTTTGTAAAATATACACTAGGAAAACATCTTTACCACATAAATCCTGCCTCTCTCTATCCAGTCATCCACTTATTAAAGTATTTGATAACCAAAATCTGCAAACATATTACTGCAGTGAAAGAAACTTAGAAACTGATTCTGAATCATGGATTTATTAATTTTTTTCCAAAGAAATATATCATCTGAGCAGGAAGAATATAAGACTTGTTAATCTTCTACTGAATGTTATTCTATTTCTTTCAGGTTGGGTAACGGAGCATGCACCACATTTATTTTTTTGCTAATATTATCATAAAATGCAGAAAATAAATTTGATATCAGAAGTAGCCATAGAAAGGTACCACCATTTTCCCAACAGTACATTTTCATCAGTAATTTGGGATTTTGAGCATTAAAATATGACACTGCTTATTTAGTTACGTAAATCACTCTGTGTTACATCCTACGAAGTATTTATGATCAAGAAATAGTTCAGGGATGTTGTATATAGATGAGGATGGGATAGGTTCTCCATTCTTCTTGCAGAGGCCTATAGAACAAATACACAAAAAATTATCTGTAATTGGAATTTCAGGGAAAAATAACTGAAGTCAGAAAAGACTGGAGGTGGGACTTACAATTTTTTTAAAGTTTAATAGCAACCTTCTCTGAAGAGGGTATAAGGTTTGGGGTATAGCATAAAAGAATCAATCCTTTTGCCTGCTTGCACTATAATACCTAAATTGTCTTGTTGGTTGCTATTTTTTTCTGGGGCTTATATTACAATTATATTAAGCACAACTTATTTTTGCTCAAAAGCAAAGTGGCAGTATCTTAAAGATGTGTGTTCACACAGTCATCAACTTGTTAAATGAGTTTTGTCCCATTTCTTGCCATAGTTAAGTGATTCATTTAAAAACTATTGCAAGAAATGGGACAAAACTCATTTAACAAATCTCTCACTTAACAACAGAAATTTTGGGCTCAATTGTGGTTGTATGTCAAGGACTACCTATATCATGGCCATTCCCTGATGGACCCATAAATATTAACCTCAGCCACCCACCATGGCTTTTCTCAGTTGAGGTTTTCGTGTTATACTTTCCATAGTATAAAGCTAAACTTTTATCTACTTCTAACTTTAGTGGATACTGTATGATTTGTAATGCTGCCCTGGGAATTCACTATCTACTGTCATCTATTTTTATTAACATTTGTTGTTATTTCTGATAGTTTAGTGTTGGTTATTTTTAATATTCTTGTTAATGATATAATGCAGATGAAAAAAGTTGAAAAATTTATTTCTGCATGCATTATAACTGGATATTATATAATCATTTTATCTTTAGGAATCAGTACTTCCCCAGCCTTTTCTTCTCTTATATCTTTTTAGATTTTAAACCTGAGAGCAGGGACTGTCTCTTCTTAATAATCTCAAAATCAAAGTGAGAGTTAACCTGTCTGAAGAGCAGTGGGAAAGATTGACACAATAGTATTAATAAATTACCTCAGTTCATTAGAACACTCTTTATTTTATTCACAAGGGGGTTGATTCCTTGACCACAGAAATTGCCAGAGAAGTCATCCAGACCAAGAGTCCAGACCATGGCTCCTCCATACTCTTTCCTCTTCAAAAACTCAGTCTGCAAAGATAAACAGCAGCTTTTAGAGTTAGCCAAGTTGAAGGAAATTTATATTGAATGAATAATATTAAGAAAAAAAACCTATAATCACTTCTACTTCCACTATGATGACCAAGTAAGTGCTCCAGTTACTGTGTTCAAAACTGACTCACTGAGAAACAAGAGCATGTTTAAATTGTATAAGAATACAAAGATGTTTAGATTTAGATCTAACACATGGAGTGAATAAATAGTTGGCTGGACATTTGACCAGGAATATTTCATACTATATTTTGTTATAAAGTTCAGATGTTCTATGTGAAACTTAAATAGGGCTAGTGTATCTGAGCTGCAAAAATTCTGACTATCACTAGATGGCCATAAAAAGCAGTTGCTATCATTTTATAGCCCTTTATTAGTTGTCTGGATTTTTGCTACCCAGAGATGGTGATCCTGCCTTAACGCTCTGACTTTGTTGACAAAAAATTCTTTGTATTATTCAATGGCATCAGGCCCAGATACGAATTTATACTGTGCAATAGCATGATAAGATAACTTTAATAAGCAGATGGAACTTCTGCTTCTTCCATGTACATTGTATATTGGAAGTTAGTCATTTTATTTAATTGGCTAAACTAGGTTTAACTCAATAATTATTACACAAAATGACAACTTACTTTAAATTGAAAACTTTTTTCATTATCATATGCAACCCATTCTCCATTTTTGAAAGCATATGGAACCTTCTGTTTCTCAATCCATGCTTTGCTAGCTCCTTGTAAGAATGCACAAACCTGTCAAAAGGATCAAAGCAGTTCAGGAGAGAGAACAAAATAAAGCAGAAGTGTTTTTACAATATTTCCCCATTGGAATTAATTGCTATTAAAGAGTATTGTGATTCGCATGCTCAAATTTTAACCTACAGCAGTTTCTTAAAAAATAGATCTCTGTAGTATAAGAATAGGAAAAAAGATGGCTCAATTGATAGCCAAGAAAATGTTCTAATCATTAGTGGGGAGAGAAATCCCAGTTTAGGTCACTTAAATTACAGTAACAGAAACAATTTGGTTCTGTAAATATTTACTCAAATGTAAATTCCACTAAATTGTGACATTGCTCCTAATAAACATGAACAGAATTATATTGCTAAGATTATATTTTATCATTGTTAGGTTTTGATATTTTTGCCCTATCTTTCAAGTATTTTAGAGACACATTCATAGAATTATTTCTGTTTATTCTTTGAACAAACTCACAAGGCAAGTAAAGCTGAGAGAGAACAATTTACCCATGGCCATTTTATAAACTTACCTATGGAAAGTTGAGCCTTAGGTCTACCTTGATAATAGTATGAAGCTGGTTTCTCACTGTTTTCTTGTGCAAGTTAGTTAGTAAATTAGTAACTTCCCAGCCTAGCAAAGGCCCCTGGGATTTCCTGAAAATCTTCTATCCAAGCCTAAACCAATCCAAACCTTAGCTTCTGGAGATTAGCCAAGGAAAACCAAGGGTTGCTTTCTAGTTAGATAAATTATAATTTTTAATAAAATGAAGGGTGTTTACCTCATAATATGCCAGGATACCAGAATATTTGGTGTAGACTCCAGGACTACCTCCACCAGAGGCTGGAGCACCAACATTAGTATTTGTACTAGAAAGTCTAAAAGTACGTGCATATGTTGGATACCCCATCATGAGTTTTTCAGATGGTGCTCCACTGTCATTCCAGTATTTCATTGCATATTCCTACAGTACACAAACAAACAAACAAACAAACATGGTACACATACAGTCTGTTCACAGTACAGAGCAGGATAGAGGAAGATCAAGAACAGTATGGTCATTTATTAGTCCGACAGCAAATCATACAGCAAACCACACCAAATGGACAAATAAATAGTCCCATCTTTCAGTACCCAATTTTAGTGTTTGATGGGAATGAGAACAGGAGAAGCTATGGTTGGAACAAATGCCTTTTACAAATAAATAATTTTTTAAAAGATTGGTTTCGGCCTCCTTTCTATCTCTCTCTGAGCTAACACACTTTTTCTTTTTCTAAATCCCAGATTATCAATCAGATTGTGGTTTCAATAAGTGAATTAATGATTAAAAATGCTTTCAAGTGGTTACAGTGCACTTCATGCTCAGTGCATCGTGATCCTTGTATATCATGCTCCTATGTTTAAAAAAATGAGAATTCAAATAAATGAATTAACAAATTTGTGGCCCAGATTCAAGTTACCCATTATTTACAGTACTAGGTTTTTTATATGATGCAAATCATGTTACAGCCAGAGCTTGCTTAATCCTTTTTCAGTTACTGTACCCAACTCAAGCTGCCTTCTACTTAGAAAGTATCAGAGAATTCCATTTCTTCTTATGCATATCTTTTACCTTTTTTCAGTGATATAGCAATTTTAGCATGAGGGGTTAAAAAAATAAAGCTTTAGCTAGCATCCTACTTTTCTGAGACATAGTCAATTCAAACTTGTTTTGATTTTGACATGTACATACATCAAATATCTTGAGTTTCATCAGTATTCTACATATGTTTATATTGCTTAATCAAATTCCCACTATGAGTACTACAAAAGCTATAACAGATCTTTATGTTGCCATTTTTCTTACACAATTGTAGAAGGAAACTGGGTCATAGTCTACTAAACCCTGATGCAGTGGGCTGTTGTGTCCTGTCACTGGAGCCCAGCTTCCATGGAAATCATAAGTCATCACATTGATAAAATCAAGATTCCTGAATGCAAATTAAAAATAAAAGTCAAAATTAAGGAACAATAAACAAACAGCCAGTATAAAGGATCAAATAACAATAGTTATTTTGGAGCATAAACACATACTGTATGTAATGGTAAGCTATAGCAGGATGTAGTTAATGCTGTTTAGAAAGGTGTCAGAAACCTTAACTGAAATACTCCATATCACTTTTTTCCCAATCTGGCCCCAAGAGATAGGATAGATAGAACATCTCATCATCCCACAGTCTGTTATCCGATCTTGCAGAGGTAATATTCCAAACAGTGTTTACCTTGGTATTCAACTGCTTTGAAACTCACCGAATTTGCTACTCAATGCATTTTGACATTAAAATATTGTCCTGGTACTCAATGCACAAGCTAGAACTTGTCAGTGTTGGCTGCCCTGTGACTCACTAGATTATTCCTTATGAAAAAAATTTGTTTGGTACTCATGGTTTTTGGTACTCATCGCACCTCCCAGAACCAATTAAGGATGAGTACCGAGGCACCACTGTAACTTCATAGTGGACCTCTTCTCTTAGATTGCATGACCTACTTCCCCAATGCAGGCACTTCATATGCAGCATCTATGGTTGTTTTGCTTGCAGATACAGCTGCTGAAAGCAGGAGCTGTGGGTTTCCAGTTTGTTCACTCTCTCCCCTAAACCCTGCTGATAGTTCCTGCAGAGGGAAACAGAAGCAGCAGCAGTCGTTACTATTTCTCACTTACAAGAGACCAGGAAATGTTTCAAAGGAAGCTTCTCCATATTAGAAATTTTTTATAAACACCAATCATTAAGTCATAGGACTATGTAGCTGTGTGTGTGTGTGTGTGTGTGTGTGTGTATTAAGATACAAACATAAATATAATGTATATACATACTATATGTATTGAGCTAGATAGTCCTATGATTTAATGATTGTATGTGTGTGTATGTGTGTTTGTATACAGTATACACACACACATATACATATAGTCTATTTAAATGAATCTTCTTTTTACATTGGGTAATTTAAAGAGCAATATATGAAGAATCTTTGTGATAGAACTGCTAACATGCTCTCAGTGCAGGCAAAGGAAAATGTTTCAGTGACTACCACATTCCAACCCCTACATTCACATTTTGTTTCCTTTCCCTTACCTTGACAGCAGCCATAAGAAAACTAACTGATACAAGCTCCTTGCCCTTAAACAAGGAATAGGAAATCTAAATAACCTTCCAACATACAGTACTCCTTTTTCACTATCTTTATATTTATATTATATTTATATTTATTAAATTTTTATACCGCCCCCTCTCCCAAAGGACTCGGGGCGGTGAACAGCCAAGATTAAAAAACATACAATATAAACATTAAAATACATTTAAAACAAAATTAAATCCAAAATGGCTCCCCAATTTAAAATGCCTTACCTATAACCCTATAATTAAAACAAATTTAAAATTTCCACATTAAAAGGGGAAAGATTTAGGCCAGGCCAGCTTGATGAAATAGAAGAGTCTTAAGCGCGCGGCGGAAGGTGCGCAGATCCGGGATCCTCCGTATCTCCGGGGGGAGCTCGTTCCAGATCATAGGTGCCCCCACAGAGAAGGCTCTCCCCCTAGGGGCCGACAGCCAACATTGTTTGGCCGACGGCACCTGGAGGAACCCCTCTCTATGGGAGCGTACTGGCCGGTGGGAGGCTATTGGTGGTAGCAGGAGGTCCTGTAAATAACCAGGTCCTAAGCCATGGAGCGCTTTAAAGGTGATAACCAAAACCTTGAAGCGCACCCGGAAGACCACTGGGAGCCAGTGCAGCTCACGCAGGAGAGGTGTTACATGGGAACTCCACGTCACTCCCATAACCACCCGCGCAGCCACACTCTGCGCCAGTTGGAGCCTCCGAGTGCACCTCAAGGGGAGCGCCATGTAGAGAGCATTGCAATAGTCTAGACGAGAGGTAACGAGGGCATGAGTGACTGTGCGTAGGGAATCTAGAAAGGGACGCAACTGGCATTTCAGGCGAACCTGATGAAAAATCCTCCCGGTCACAGCCGTCAAGTGCTCTTCTAAAGACAGCCGTGAATCCAGGAGGACGCCCAAGTTGCGAACCCTATCCGTGGGGCCAATGATTCGCCCCCAATAGTCAGCGATGGCACCAGCTGACTATATCGGGACGTCGGAAACCACAGCCACTCGGTCTTGGATGGGTTGAGCCTGAGCCTGTTCCTCCCCATCCAGATCTGTACGGCCTCCAGGCACTGGGACATCACTTCAAGGGCATCGTTGGGGTGGCCTGGGGTGGAGATGTACAGTTGGGTGTCATCAGCGTACTGATGGTACTTCACCCCAAAACCACGGATGATTTCACCCAGCGGCTTCACATAAATGTTGAACAGAAGGGGCGAGAGGACCGACCCTTGCGGCACCCCACAAACAAGGTGCCTCAGGGTCGACTGCTGCCACCCTGCCAACACAGATTGCAACCGGTCAGAGAGATAGGAGAACCACCGCAACACGGTGCCCCTCAACCCCAACTCTTCCAACCGGTGCAGCATGATACCATGGTCGATGGTATCAAAAGCCGCTGAGAGATCTAACAGGACCAGGACAGAGGAGCAACCCCTGTCCCGAGTCCTCCAGAGATCATCAACCAATGCGACCAATGCCGTTTCCGTGCTGTACCCAGGCCTGAAACCCAACTGGAACGGATCCAGATACGACGCTTCATCCAGGTACTGGGGAAGCTGTCCCGCAACCACACTCTCAACAACCTTTGCTACAAAACGAAGGTTGGAGACTGGACGATAATTGGCCAATACTGCCGGGTCCAGGGAAGGCTTCTTGAGGAGGGGCCTCACCACCGCCTCCTTAAGGGCGGCGGGGAAGACACCCTCGCCCAGTGAAGCATTTATAATCCCCTGGAGCCAGCCTTGCGTGACCTCCCGGGAAGCCAGCACTAACCAGGAGGGGCACGGGTCCAACAAACATGTGGTCGCGTTCAATCTACCCAGAATCCTGTCCACGTCATCTGGGGTCACAGGATCAAACTCATCCCAGATAAGAGGTATAGTGGAATCATAAAGGCATAGTGAAATCTCTTTTGCAACATGAGAGGGAGGGTAGAGAAGGTTCTAAGGCAGCTTCCCAGGAGAAGAAATGTGCATGCCAGATTGTAGCTTTAAGCTCCAATCCTATCGCGCTTACCTAACTTACATAACTTGGAAAATAAGCATCCCTGAATTCAGTCAAACTTATTTCTAAGTAGACACGCACAGAATTGTACTGTTAGTCATGAAAGTGTGTAAGAATATTTGTAAATAATACAAAAACTTAGTTGGAACTTCAGTCCTACCTTTGCTCTTATTATGTATTTTGCCATTCTAAATAAATGGAGGCTAGCTATAAATACATAGGTACTTCATACATGCTCAGAAATATGCTGTCCTTTTATTGTATATTCTATCAATAAAATATGTATTCTAGGACTGGATTCTAGAGCAACATTGTGATAAGAGCAAAATTCTGAATAGCAAACCTTAATTGGACATTGATTTACAATTCTAATTTTAAAAGAATTTTTTACTGCAGTTTTACTGTTGTTGATTTAAGAAGGGCTTTCATTGCAGAATATCAAACCACACAATTTAAACAGCCTACAAGATTCTTTTATGGAAATTTCAATTAAAAGTTTATGCTTTCAGTGTCTCACCTGAATCAGAATGGTAAAGAGGTGTTTGTCCTCTGGAGGGCTGCCTTTAGAACCTGGATATTCCCAGTCCAGATCCAGACCATCAAATCCATGCTCACGGAGAAAAGATATAACTGATGAGATGAATGTCTGGCGATTTTCTGAAGATGACACCATTGTTGTAAATCTGGAAGACATATATTATTTTTGGACAATATAATTTTCAATGTTCATTGAACATTGAACAGAACATCATGAACCATAGTTCATCGGCAAGATCCAGTACCTACCCACCCTTAATAAATAATAACAGAAAATGCTCCATTTGCTTCCAAGTTCAGCCAAATATTTTCAGAGTTAGCAGGGAAAGCTACATGCCCCAATTTACAGTTTAAGTTGGTAAACTACCCTGTTTCCCCAAAAATAAGACAATAATAAACCCAATCGGGTTTTTGAGTGCATGTGCTAAAATAAGCCCCCCCGAAAATAACCCCTCCCCAAAAATATTTAACCACATGCGCAGTCAGTTCCTGCTATTTCTTCTGGTTAGGGTTAGGGAGACAGATTTGGAAATCAGGTAAGATGGCAAGAGGAGCTCCTTCTTGCTCCATGTGCCCCAAAATAAGACCTCCCCAAAAATAAGGCCAAGCACTTATTTCGGGGTTCAAAAAAATATAAGACAGGGTCTTATTTTCGGGGAAACACAGTATTCTATTTTATTTTTAAAAAGTGTTGTGTGAAAGCCTCAGCTGATCAGAGACTTGATGGTCAATGGAGATCAATATTCATAGGTCTACCCATTGATGACTGTGGTGTATAGAACTCTGTAATTCAGAATGGAATAGGAGTATAAAGGAAGGAAATTTAGAGAAGAGGAAGATGCATGGTCTAATGTCATGGATAATGCAGGGATAAGGTTAGGAATGTGTTAAAATACAGATGGGGTTGTGCAGTTTGTGTTACATGTATAAGAAGAATGCTGTTTCTGTTCCCTGTTACAAAACAAATGTCAGAAGAGCAAATACTATATATAGGGAGGGGGATTATTTGGTAAGTGTGATGCGGATGGTGTTTCACAGAATTCTGACAGAAATAGTAGAAGAGTGACAATGTACAAACTTTGGAAAGAACAGTGTGGTTTTCTGCTAGATAGGGATTGTCTGGTTCAGATCTTTGTTCCTTAGCAGTTCATTAAAAGTGATGATGAGTATGCATGTATGATATGTATGAATTTGAAGAACTGAGACTTATTCTCCAAGTCTGAAAGTCCTTCCTCATGGCTTCATTAAAGTATTATCCACCAATCCTTCAGTCAACTGCAAGACTATACCTGCATAAGATTTCTGCTCCTACTAGTGGTCTCTATCCTGGAAAATGCTGGAAAACAGTGCTCCTCATGTTTACTGTGTATACAGGCATATTAAAGACAGAGATTGGTGGATTTCCCAATTTTATTTCCTTCTCCTTCTGCAAAATACCATCAGTTAGTGAAAAATATCTACCATTCACTCTCCTTAATGTGGAATGAGGATAGACTTGGTAAAAAGGTCAATTTTTATAAATGGCTAGATTGCTAGGTTTCATGCAAGTATTTTGATGATGCTTCCAAAGACAGCCTAGCAAACACTTGATATCATTTGGGCTCCTTTGCAACATAGAATCAGTGCTATTTTAGAACAGCATTGTGTTCAAAAACACAGTAAATAACAGCAGAGAAATGAGGAGAGCTACACCATGCAAGAACAAACAGACAAATAGGTCTTTCTCTTCTTTACCATGTACAACCAACGCTGCCACACAAATGAGCTGATCCACATCTCTGAGTCGATGATTAGAAGGAGGAGATATGGCCAATGAATGCCAGGCTGATCCCATTCAGTAAAGAGCACCCAACTGAGTCATTGACAGAATGGAAAGTAAAGTGTAAAGCATATGAGCTTATATCCTTGGTAAAAATCTGTGCTGGGACAGGGGAAAAACATAAAAGACTGGAATGATAAATACATGTAAGTCTGATTCAAGCATGGACTGGGAAACAGACTAAGGTAACAGGGGAAAAAAGTTATCCCAGCATTTTTATACTGTAATTATAATCAAGTAAGGAAAGATTCTTACTCAAGTTTCTCTATCATGCCTTAAATGTCACATTACAAATTACCAACAAAGCAATGTAACATGGAGATAGGGGTAATGTTGCAGGAAAGGAGGAGTTAACACATGCTGCTGTTTCCAAGCTAGCTTAAACTGGCCAAGGCAAGAAGTGAGAAGTGTGATTCTGTTAGAGTTTTCAGCTTGTTTTGTTTTGTTTGTTTCTACCAATGAAAGCAATGGTGTAGAAAATTAGCTGTGAAGCCTTCAGGTTGAAGAGCAAAATCCAAACTTTATAGGAGAAATAGGGAAATTGAGGTACTTTCTTTAGACTGAGCAGTAAACATTGATCCTTTGACTTCCCCATAGAACTTTCTGTGTATGTAAATGTGGTTTCCATCACTTTTTTGCCAGCAGAATTCCTTCCCAGCTGCAGAAATGGAATCTCCATCCCTTCCTATCTCCTTTAGACCAGATTAAAAATCACATTATTACAAATATATGACCTCTTTTAGTGAAAAAGTTTAGGAGAAAAGTCTTACTTTTGGTTATTAAAATTTCCTCCTCCAACAGCCAGCAGTGTGAGTAAATTGCTATTTCTGGAAAGCAAGAAAAATAATATAAATGTTCTATGTATATTGACAATCAACAAAATAATCTATGTCTTGAAAAATTATCCCAAGATTCCCATCAACTATTTCCTTTTATATGTGTACCATAAGCTAATAGCCTTTGAGCCCTGGTGGCACAGTAATTAGAATGCAGTACTGCAGGCTACTTCTGCTGACTTCTGGCTGCCTGCAGTTTGGCAGTTCGATTCTCACCAGCTCAAGGTTGACTCAGCCTTCCAAGGTAGGTAAAATGAGGACCCAGATTGTGGGAGGTAATATGATGAGTCTGTAAACCACTTAGAGGGACTCTAAAGCACTGTGAAGCGGTATATAAGTCTGTGCTATTGCTATTGCTTTGACGAAAATTTTGTGCAAAGGTTTTATTGACACAGTAGAGATTATGATAGACCAGGACATAAAAAGCTTTTACATTCTTGGCTTCTCGGGCAGTTCCAATAGAGATAGAGAACACTATTTCCCCTTTCTCTTTCTCATTGATATTTCCAATATAATTTGGATTTCTCAAACAAATCTTATAAACTCAAGGCTTATGCTGGTATTATTTTAGTTAGATTATGATTTACTATGATTCTTTAAATTATTATTTTCTCCTGGATGAAAGAACTTCAGGTCTATCTATCTCACACTCAACAAGCAAAACCCTCTGGCTGGCTGGTTATGTTTGTAACAGGCTAAAGATATATATAAACACTTATAACTAACATTTGCATTTTCCTAATGGTAAAAGAGAGAAAGAGAGCAGAGAACCATTGGCTTTTAACTTAAGACATTCCATTTTATGGGATATATACTAGGGATATATCTGCAAAAAAAGAGTTATTTGCATACATTGGTTTGATCCTTAGGAAATATATCCACTACAAGCAACATCCAATGTTCCTTCCTCCAGAAAACATAAAACATACAATTGGTCTATGTAAAGTTGGTTGTGAATCATCTTGCTCCAGAGTGGGATCCCTAATGGACCGGTGTATCAAAAGAGCCTGCTAAGCTAGAAAGACAAAACTGTAGAGAAAGCTCTTATAATATCCTTAAAATAATTTGAAAAATAAAGAAAAATACCAATACTCTGAGAACTGAGAAGGGGAAAGGGATCTCATTCATATACATGACATAGCCTGCCCTACCTACTTTATATCTATCCTAGGCACTGGGATTATGACCATTTGACAATATTATCAATAACTAACTGTCCAGAGTATATAACTTAAATGATGAGCCATAAGGTCTGAATTAAGAGCTTTTTTGTGTGTTTTATCTGGTTTGATGCTGTCATCTTTACTGATAAAGGCAATATTATTGTTACACAAATATACTTTTTCAGAAAATTACTTGCCTGTTCTTTAGGGCATTGAGTTTTCTGTAAAGTGTAACATCATTCCATTCTCTAGTTCTAATTTGATTGTTGTCCATATCCGCAAAAGCAAAAATCAAGTGGGTGCACAGAAATGGATCTATGTTATCTGGGGTGAACGTGGCTGGTTCTTTCCTGTACTGAGCCCAGTTGGTGACATAACAGACAAGTTTGTAGGTAGAACCTAAAAAGAGATGATATTACAAATGGCTAAACCTGCATGCAGTTTATCTTCACCATAACATTTGCCTTCTTCCCAGATGTATAAACACAAATCCACTGTATTTAGAATAGTAGTAAATGGTAAACAACCCTGTTTCCCCCAAAATAAGACATCCCCTGATAATAAGCCGAATAAGGCCAAGCGGATATCTTGGGGTTCAAAAAAATATAAGACAGGGTCTTATTTTTGGGGAAACACAGTATAAAAAATGTAAAGTATGCACATATGCACACTTGACCTTCGAAAGCAGTACTGACTCATTTATACAATTAAATTGAGTCAAATTAAAAGGTTTCTGAAATAATGAGTTTTTCTAAGTTAAGTGGCTTGTTGTATGAAACAGTGACATTATAAGATAAGTGACTTTTTTCATAAATGAGACATTAGCAACTTCAGCTAAGAACCAGGATTATTTTGGGAAAAGTAGGAACATTATAGGGAAGGCAGAGATTACAAGCTTCAATATTGCTGTGCATTCTTTCTGGAATATTAGTGGATTTAATGCTTTACTTTTAATGTCTTGTTTTAGTTGCAATTACAGAGCTGGAAAAAGCCAAAATTTAACAAAATTTCTGGACCTTTTCATTATAACCCATTTTTAAATTATTCTTTGCACTGTCAGTTGACATAGATCAAAGTATTGAGAAAAACTCTATATATGACTCAGTCATGCATATGAACTTTTTCCATCATCTATCTTCTCTGACAATAATCATCAGAAAACAAAAGTTTTAAGAGTATATGATAACAGAATAGCATTTTTTATTCCATCTAGAATAACCAGTAGGAGAATATAGACACTAGTCAGCATTTATATACTATTTGTCAGCCTCATGCTGCTTGCTTGCTTTTGGCTGCCATTGTAATGGGAGGGGGGAAGGTATTGATGGTATTTGGGACGGGGGGGGGGAAGTGAGCTGGTGGAGATGTCTTGAAAAAGGGAGGAAAATTCTTGCTGTCTTGTTAGCAGCTGCAGAGAAAACTGCCAAGGTCAACCGTTCTGGCATATCAGATAGATGGGGCCGCCTAAAGAAGTACCCCACATGACACCTTGAAGAGATGTGGATTGGATATTTGCCTTGGGACTGGGGGGGGGGACAAATTTGGGGGATCCTTTCAATATGTAATTTTCGCGCCTATTACCTCAGACATTGCTTTTCTTTCACTGCATTCAGTTCATACTCAATAAAAGTACCTTTCTCTACAAACCTGGAGTTGGGGTTTTCCTTTCTTGAGCTTTGAACAGAGGCAAGCCTGAAACTATTTATCAATAAGGATTGCTGCTCTAAATTATGTGTAAGGCAACTGATAAAACATTGTAGAATTATTCAGGTCTTAATTATATGAGGGAAAAATTATTCTGCTGAAAGAATTTGCCTTAAAGCAAATATGGGAGAAAATCCAATGGGATAAAACTCAGAAACTAAAACATGATCTGTCTAGGGCTAATGAAATTGTCAAGGGAAGAACTAACCACTGAATTTAAAATTGTGTCATCAAGTTGATTTTGAGGGAAATCTGAATATATAACTACAGAGAAGTGGGAGAACATCATCAAGAGATTTCAGAAGTCATCAGGAAGAAAGAAGAGAGTGAAAGAAAGAAATCAGTCAGAATCAGGAGGCCATTATTAAAACCATTGTAGTTTGGGGAAAAGCTGAGTTTCAACATAGTAAATTAGTCTAAATAGGAAACTGTCCTCTGTATTCCTCTTAATGCTGATTAGTGTCTGTACTTCCTCCTGTAAAGAAGTAAGTTTGCTCTATTAGAGATTTGCATGAATTCTATGTTCCTTTGGAATATAGCACAAAAGAATCATATCATTAGAATGTAATTATTTGGTTGAGGAGAATTGGAAAATCTATAGTTAAGGAGGCAAATTTGATGTATGTTTTAAACAGGGATTCTAACTAATTTCAGTCTCTCTTGCTCTCACATAGAAACAGTATTTAAGAAAGTATATGCAGGCTTAACTCTAGGTGTGCTTTGTTTCTAAAACATTCATTACTTTTACTGTATCTTTTTAAATTCTGCTTCTGATCATGCTAAGACAGGCTGCTTAAGATTTTTTGAACTGATCTCCTCAACTAACAAACAAAAGTAAAAGAGTCCTACCAAACTGCAGATTCAGCAGAACAATGAAACCTGCAAAGCAAAAATACTCAACATTAGGAGTAGTTAAGAGGTAACAATAGACATGTATTATTTATTTCCCAAACTGTAGACAGATGATCAAATGAGTCCATAAAACATGACAAAATAAATATCTGAGATCAACTAAATTCAACAATAAATTACTCATCTTCTTTAAAACTATAGTTTTAATGTCCTGGATTGTAAAAAACAACATTCATTTCTTTAGCACTATTTTGCTTATTTGTAATAAGGCTGATCCCTACTTCCCACTTACCCAGGCACAAGAATGGGCACTTTCCCCAGTTTGGGAGGGAACAGGAATGATTGACTGCATCCTCAGCCCCTTCCCAAGCTGTTGGGAAGGGAACCACTACCTGAGTTTTCTGGCTCTGCATCAAAAGTAGTGTTTTTCCCTCTATTCTGGAAGGAGCAAGGCAGTCTACACTCTGTCGCCTGTCCTTCATTCCATCCTACACAGATGCCTTTGCTTCAGTTGGTTGGCATGTGCTCTGATGGGCCAGGCCCCCTTCCATGGATCTCTGCCTTCAAGGGCCATTTTGTCCAGGGTAGCTGGGGTGCCTGTTGTGAAAGGCTGGATCTTTGATATGGGCTTTTGGTTTCTTTTTTTAAATGCAGTCTCTGGTGGAACTGTGAAAACCTGGCCTCTTCCCCCTTTTCCTTTAACTATTTGAAACTTGACAGGGTTCTGCCACATTTCACACACACACACACACACACACACACACACACACACACACACAGCCTTTAAAAAAAAAAGATTGATATTCTTATGCTGCTCTACTCTAAAGTAGCTGCAAGTGGTAGAAAGAACTGTAAAATTGTTGTTTTGTCTTCAGAAGCCTTGCTCACTAAAGAAAAAGCAAATACCACTTGATTTTTCTGGCTTCCAAGGAAAAAGAAGCAGGGGAATTATCAATAGGGGATCATATTGACTATGGTCCAGACAGAACATCTGGCCATCGCTGTAGCCAAAAGAGAGGAAGAAGGTAAAATCCAGAAATGGGTTCCTTAAATTGAGTTCCTTTCTAGCCAGTTTACTCATGGAGACAAGTAGGTGAAGGCTGCAGCACAGAAAAATCAATCAATATGCAGGTTTACTCACCGGCCCAAAGTTTTTGATGCCTCATTTGGACACCTGCACCTAACCAATCAGATGCATACAAATAAGACAAATAATTACAGAGATGCTTCTGCACTTTCTTAAAAGTTAAGTCCATAATCCTGAATATTAGTGCATTTAACACTTTACTTTTAAAATCTTATTTTAGTTGCAATTACAGAGTTGGAAAAAGCCAAAATTTGACAAAACTGTTCATACCATCCTTTTCAAGATAGCAAGTTTTAATGCAGTTGACATTGTAAGTCATTCTCTGCATTCAGCATAATAATCAGTGTGCAACAGAAAAGCCTAAACACTCAAAATCCATTTAAATAGTTCTTCACATACCTATCAGCTTGAGGAAATATTTGCAATTGAAACAGCCTGATCCTCTCTGCTGTTATGCTTCTGAAAAGGAAGGAACTTCTCCTATCTCCAGCCTCTGTAGAAATTACTTTGTCATTCTCCACACCCAGATTGTTGGGTGTTTTTTTTAAAAAACTTTCAAGAGTTCTTTATGTCCTGATTAAGTAAACACAAGTCAAACGGGAAGTCAAGCAGACCTAAGGAAAATACACATATATCAGCTTGACCTCAATACACGAAACAATCAAGCAGGGGCTTTGCAAACACTTAGAAAGAAACAAAGTGATCACTAAAAGCCAGCTTGTGTTTGTTAAAAACAGGTTATTTGAGGCCAATCTTAACTGCTCTTTTTTTTAAGAAAATAAACCAAGTAAATGCTATGGATAGCACATATTTAGGCTTGGGTTAGGCATTGGATTAAGTTGACCACAGCCACTTCCTTCAGAAAGTGGAGCTATATGGAATGGACTGCCAAAGGGTTTCATGGTTGGATGAATGACTATACGCAACACATGGTGTTTAATGGATGTATATCTACCTGGGGAAATATATCTCAGGCTTCTGTTTTTGGACCAAATGCACTTCAACCTTTTTATAAATAACTTAGATAATGTCATAAAAGAGATATCAGCAAATTTGCAGATGATACCATGCTGGGGTTTGGCATCCCTAACACCTCAGAAGACAGAATCAAGATTCAAAAGGATCTTGATAGGCTTGAATATTGCGCTGGATTCAACAAGAAGTGTTCAGTGGTGACAAATACAAGGTTTTATACCTAAGTTGATAGTACTTTTGAGAAATATCAAGAGTCCTGACAGGCCACAAATGAAGCATTAGCCAACAGTATGCTACAGCTGCCAAAACAGCCAATGCAGTCTTGGGCTACAACCAAGAGAGCTAACATGCAGATGACAGGAAGTGATAGTTTTACTCAACATTGCAGTGGTCAGTCTGCATCTCCACTTAGAATCCTGTATTCAGATTTGGACAGTTCTGAGAGTAAGTTAAATGTATGGGCTTATTAAGAAGAAATTGGTGAAAACTCCTATAATCTTTTATCAATATCCAGAGCCAGATTCCTTTCTTGCAAACTAAAATCAATTGCAGCGGACTTCTTTCAGGAAGGAAAAGCAAAGCATATAACTAGTAATTACATGGGAGAAGAATGAGCACGCTCAGATCTGCTGCTGGGGATCAGGCATGAACCATCAATTGGCTAGAGTCCACAGTGTTTTCCAGCAGTGTTTATAATAGCAGCCAGATCATTTTATATAAATCTTTGTTCAATGAATGCTCCAAGAGCTGCTTGTGATGCAGAGAATATTACCAGGGGTGTCAAACTGGCAGCCTGTGGGCCGGATGTGTCACGCACAGGCCATGCCCACCCCAGCTCCGTGAATGGGAAAAACATCACGAAAGGTCATGTGATGGCAATGTGATGCAGTGAGTTTGACACCCATGATATAGGCAGTATTTGGCTCAACTCTCAAAGGGATCTAGGTGTCCTAGTTAAGGGAACTAGGTATGTTTAGTCTAATGAAGAGGATTAGGGGTGACATGGTAGCTATCTTCCGGTACTTGAGAGGCTGTCATGAGAGGTGGTTTACTTATTCTCCAAAGTACCAGATGGCAGAACAGGAAGTAACAGGTGGAAACTCATGACCTGGTAGTGAAAGCAATTAATCAATGAAACAGCTTGCCTGCCAGAATTCTGCTTGATCCATTGCTGGAGGTTTTCAAGAAAATATTGAATATCCATTTGTCCGGAATGGTGTAAGGACTCCTGCCTTAGGCGTGTGTGTGTGTGTGTGTGTGTGTGTGTACTAGAAAACTTCCAAGGTCTATGATTCTATGATCTTTTGTTGCCTTTGGTGACCTTTCAAACACCTGACGTGTTTCTGCATAAATGCTAGAAGATAAAGGAGCTTCTTTCTTCATTTCTTTCATGTCCTGCAAAACAAAAGCAGTTATTGTTCTCAGGCTTGGATACTCACCTTCTGTAAACAGAAATGTACCCAATATTTCAGTGAGATTAGTATAATCTCAAGAAAATATTGTGTGAAGAATAACATGTTACATAATGATACTCGACCTAAATGGGCTTAGTTGCATCTAATATGCATTTAATATGTTTTGGTACAGATCTAAATTACTTAGTACAAAATTGCAATTTGTTGCCTTTGTGCATATTTTATTTTTCAGATTGCTGGACTCTCAAAGAAGGATGCGCGGAGGTCATGAGGATAAAAGATGCCATTCAAATCAAATATGGCACACAGGAGGCAATCAAAAAAAAATGCATGGGGGGACATAGGGGTGTGTGAGAGGTGCTGCACCAGTTGGAAATGGTACAACATGGGATGGTGTGGTTTGGGAAGGTTGCCTGGGATGCTTAGGATTTTTCAAGAGGTGCTGTACATGTTAAGAGACAGCATTTGGGGCAGTGCAAATGTTGAAGGGGCTGCATGGGTCAGGAAGAGTGCCTGGAGTGCACAAGAGGTGTCATGCAGCCCAGGGAAGAGTTATGGGGGTGGAAAAGCTGCATGGGGGTGCCTATGAGGTGCCATACAAGTCAGGGAAACCACATTAGAGCACAACATGCGTCAGGGTGCACAGACAAACACAAGAGATGCTGTATGAATCAGAGAAGGTGCGGAGGGAGCAATGCAGGTCAGGGAAAGTGAACTGGGGGTTCCTTCTTTATTTGGCCCTTCTTTCCCTTCCCCTTCCCCTTCCAGCAGGCAAGTTGGGTGGGATTGCAAAACTGGTTTGGAAATTGTCATGGAAAGTTGAAAATGAAAATCATGTGAACCCTAACAGCAGCCAATAGTATGAAGCCGCCACAATGTCCCCGAATTTTATTCCTTTGGGAGTTGTGGGTCCTGGATTTTGGACACATTCTGCATTTGAGGTAATTCAAATATTGCTGCCCTAAAATGCACTATATTGGACACTTAAAGATCATGAGAGTTTTAGTGTAGTATGTAGATAACTGTTACAATTCACATTTGCAGTATAGGAATATACTGCAAACAATGTGCAATAGTCATGAGTCTGGTTAAGAATTTTCTCCCAAATGATTCACTGCAATTTATCTTACATTGAACAACCTGAATTCACATTATATCTGGAGATTAACAAGTCTTTCCTATGAGTTATAATTAAAGATTAGTATTAACCTGAGTTTTCACAGGTTTGGAACAGGCAAAAATCACTTCAGCAAACCCCAACAAAGATAATCCAGAACAAACCACAGCAAATATAATCTTCTAAACAATAGACAGTGTAATTCAGCTTTGCCTTCAAGATGGAATAATTTGGAAGTTAAAGGCATTTGGGCAATATTGCTTTGGGCAATATTGTTACAGTATTCTTGTTTCCCCTTTCAGATTCAGTTGATCTGAAGTTTTACACTTTATTCTTCTGTTCAACCAGAAACTAGGGATATTTTTTCTGACATTGAGCAATAGCACTTAGACTTATATACCGTTTTACAGTGCTTTACAGCCCTCTCTAAGCGGTTTAGAGTCAGCATATTGCTCCCAACAATCTGGTCTTCATTTTACAGACCCATTTCAGTTGCCCCAACTCTACCCTAATGCAAGAGATTATGGGGTCATTAAAAGACACATGCGCACACACACATTAATTATATAAAATTGTTTATAAACAGTGCACATATTATATGCTTATAATATGTACACTGTAGCTAAACAACTTTCTCTGATCAAATAAAGGAGTAAATGGAGTGTAACAGCCGTTGTTGGCTCAGAACATCTTTTTTCTCCTGCATTTGATTCTTTTTTAAACCTTTCAGACTCTTGATAGATTAAAAGTATATGAGAAAATTATTTTATTTTTGAGAGCAGATACAGAAACACACATGGTCAGTAGAATCTAAATTTCTTTACTTAGATTTTTAATCAATGCCCCCACCTTACTACCAACCACAGTGCTGAAAAATCAGAGCACTAAGAGAAAACAGAATAAGGAATGGTCCCTTCATTTCGGAGACAAAACATGCTTTGAAGAACATTGCAATATAATGATAGAAGTCATGATATTTTCCTTAATTAAGTGTACATCTTACATTTCAATCAGGGAAATAGCAGAAAATCCCAATGGGCCACAAGGTTTATCAGCCAGTGAAAGCCAGTAACAGAGCTGTTTCTGTATACTTTTTTAAAAGTAAAGGCTAAAACTGAAACCTCAAAATTCCCAGACAGCAAGTACCAACTGCTGGAAAATCAACATTAAAGCTTTTCAATGAAATGCAGCTGCTGCCATTTTAGAATGGAAGGGAAAACGTATCAGCTGTAGCTCTATTACTTCTGTCCCCTATAGAAAAGGCATTTTCTGAAAGACACTTTTAAAAATATATTTCTATTTTCACAAATCAGATAGCAAATGGGATTCCTGAAACTTCAGTTTTTTATGTGCACCTTGCTTTATAGAGGAATACTGGAAATAAGAGATGGATATAAAATAATTCTGACAAATTACAGAAAATACAAACTTACAAAAACTTAGAATCAAAACAAAATACTCTGGGCTGTATGAAGCCAGACAGAAGAGTTACAGTCAATGTGCTGAACTATAAATGCACTTGCAGAAATTATTCTTAAACTAAATGTGCTAGCAACCTTGTGTCTACAGCTGGACAACACTGTCTCTTCTTTCCTCTCCCAGTAGCGCATTCTAGAGGAAGTATTAGTCCAAACCTTCCATTTCAGATATTTCTAGACTTTGAGAAGTCTAGTAATTCTGAACAGCCTCAGTTTTTAAAGGCACAACAGTAGATATCCAGTTGGCACCAGAGGCCACTTCTACCCTGGTAAATTGTATTCAACAATGTGGGATGAAACCAAAGAGCTAGAAAACAAGAAGGAATTCCAGTTCTGGAGTTCTGTACTTGGCAAAATGAGAGGACAAACTTTTGCAGTGCCCCAAATGATCCATTTGCACTTCTTGGAAAGAAGATTCTCCTGAGGATGAAGAGCTGCAGCAGCTACTGTAAACTAGCAGCATACTATTCTTATGCAGAGACACATTTCAATCCATGTAGCCATCGGTGCTTCTAAGACATTCTTTCAGATTTCACCTTAAATTATCACAAATTGCTTGGAGATAAAGAAAACAGTAACTGGGGAGTCCAGTATTTCCACTTGGCTCTTAACCAGGAGGGCTGTTTTGCCTTTCCAGTGCCCTATTTTAACTGTGCAGAGATCACGAGAAACTGTTCCTTCTTACTTTGCTCCATCAATTTATTCACTTCACTTCTTCCTACGAATCTTGGGCTTCTTCACTGGACGGAGGTAAGGATTGTCTATCAAGTTCTCTTCTCCATTTCGACTGCCAGAAAGGGAGGTATTATGTTGAAGTACTGATGCATTCTCCTTCTCAGCTCCTGAATCATCCTGGCAGATAAGACATAAAGTAAATATTATCAGATTCAAAACTGAAAAATCAGTATCCATAAGAAAAACCAAGATGGAAGAGAAACAAATATACAGGATCCCATGCAACAGGCACACAACCCTGGTACATCCCAGAGAATACGATGCCTTCTGCTGAATAATTGGAAAAAAAAACATT
Source organism: Pituophis catenifer annectens (assembly GCF_029215685.1). NCBI lineage: Eukaryota > Metazoa > Chordata > Lepidosauria > Squamata > Colubridae > Pituophis > Pituophis catenifer. The sequence continues at coordinate 168,502,943 of NW_027256883.1, read as the reverse complement.
CTGGAATTAAAGTAGTACAAGACTGAGCATTGATGAGGCTCACTTTTTAGGATTAAAAGCTGCTGTTGAGGAAGAGGGGAAAATGAGGTAATCATGCAATAATCCTGCTTTTTATGTATTTTTGATGTGTTACTCTGAACTCCAGTGATCTGGCATCATTTTGTTTTTAAATGGGTATTTTGCCACTTTAACATTTAACCAGATAGCTTCTACTAATGGATGATGTTTCCATAGGCAAAGCTTACCCAACTGCTAAGGGAGATGGAGAATAGATATCGTCTTTCTCAAACAATTAAACCAATGATCCCTATCTTGTAATGCTATATATTTAATTGTCCACAAGGTTTTTTTTCTGAAAAACTCTCCATTTAATCCACCTGTTAACCCACATGCCAGATTCCAGCCAAATGAAGATGGAAGCATAGCTCTCATCTATCATCAGTATAAACCTGGATCAGACTGCAGCAACATAAGTCTGTTCCAATCAAAACCAAGGGTATGTTTCCTTTCTACATTTCTCTTCCCTTATAGAGCAGGTTCACTCTTCTGTAGATCAAAAGCTGCCCCAAAACAGAGAAGAATATACAGGTAGCCCTCCATTTACAACAGCACACTTAGTGACTGTTCAAAGTTACAACAGCAAAGAAAAAAGTGACTTATGACCATTTTTCACACTTATGACTGCTGCAGCATCCTCATGGTCACGTGATCAAAATTTGGATGCTTGGCAACTGACTCATAAATTTTGGGCTCAGTTGTGGTCATAAATGGAGGACTTCCTGTAACTTTAAAGCATTTTTTGCACCTGGTATTAAGTAGAAAATTTGGACGTGATCCACAAATTTCATTTACAAGGTGGCAATTCAATACAGAATTTGCAAAAATTTAGAGTTTATATTACACCGACTTAAGCAAAACATCTTGAGTTCTACCATGCTCATCTGTAGAGCGAGGTTCTCTGTGTCTGTCTGGTCATCTTGTTCAGACGAATCAGTCTCTTCCATCTGCTGCATCTCCAATTCAGAAGGAAGCAGAGCTGTCAGGTAGGGTATTGCAAAAGGCCTGGCAGCTATCACTGAAGATAAAGAAGGAGAAATGATTTTAGAAACCAATCAGAAAAAAGTGATTTCAGATTCTTCTCTCAGATAATCAGCCTAAAATATAAGAAGCAAAGGAAGAAAGTTGGTTTTAAAAAGAAAGAAGCAGATTATTTTGGATCATTTATTACCATATAAGCTGTGAAGAGCTATACTGCAGCTCTGTCTGTAATGGATGCTATTGTTGAATATCTGTTAACAGTGCTCTACACGGGGCTCTACACAGAGCTACCTTTAAAGAGTATTCGGAATCTACAACTAGTACAGAACACAGTGGCACAGTTCTGGAGCCCCCTCAGGTGATACATGACACTGCTGTTATGTGAGCTGAACTCACTGCCTATTTGTTTCTGGGTCCAATTCAAGATGTTGGTCATCACCTTTAAAGCCCTAAGATAGATCCAGGGTACCTGAGGAACCACCTGCCCCAATGGGACTAACCTGCCCCTCTCATTCCAGTGGAAAGGGCCTACTTCAAATCCTGTCAGCCAAAGAATTTCAGACCCTTTTCTGCTGCGGGCCCCACCCTCTGGAATATTCTCCCATCAGAGGTGAGATCTGCCCCCATATTCCTGGCCTTCCCCTGAACAATCTAAAAGCTTGACACTTGGCCTGAGGGCCCATCAGGGGGCTTCTACATTGGGGGTGGCTGATGGTGTAGATGGTTTCCATGCTAAAGGCGGTGCTGGAACTCAGGTTTACCCCTCCTGGTCCAGCACCTTAATTTCTAGACCCATGATGACGAACTTATGGCACGTGTGCCAGAGGTGGCACGCAGCGCCCTCTCTGTGGGCATGCAAGCTGTCGCCCCAGCTCAGCTCTGCAATGCATGTGCGCACACCTCCCGCCGGTCAGCTGGTCTTTGGGTCTCTGCTGCACATGTGCGGGGCGCATGCGGGAGTCACATGCGCAGGGGAGGGATGCATGTGGGGAGGTGCACGTGGGGAGCCATGTACGCATGCACGGGCGCCACACGCGCATTGCATTTTGGGGGTTCAGGCGCGCAGCACGCACTTTGGGCACTCAGTCGGGAAAAGGTTAGCCATCATTGCTCTAGACCTAACATGCTCTGCTAGGCTTAGTAAACATATTTTACACATCTCAAAAACACACACAAAAGGAAACCTTCCAAAAATTTTAGTTCCCACTATCTCCACCATCTCAACAATATATATAGATGACACTCAGCTGTAAAAAAAAGTGACCTGCCTTTGATCCTAAGCACTAAGCATTGTACTGAAACAATGTATTCTCCCCCCAATTGCAGCTTAGACATCTCTTACAAGGAAAAGTGCTGACATCATCTTTGAAAAGACTCTGTGTCTCTCCAGTTTTTGCCATGAAGCGGGTCAAAGCTCTTTCAACATCTCGTCTCTGTGAAGCAGCTTTTTCTCGTAAAATCTGATAATCCAGTACAGGCTCCCGATAGGTCTGTAGGCAAAGGAAGGGAAAACAGAAATAAGGACTATGCATTAACTTATCACATGCCTTTCTCCCACTAACTGGGGGGGGGGGGCAGAGGGGGGGGCAAAGAGCCAGTCACTCATGCACATCTAATGGAGAATCAAAGCTTTTTATTCATGACATGTCTTCCAAAAATAGCAGAAAAGAATTTCTATTCTAGGAAACTGAAATATACAACCACACATTTAATACTAAGGGAAATTTCTACTGCATATAGTCCTGTATCACTTTATGTATTTTTAACAATACTTTATGATTGTTTTATGTAAGACTTACTGGTGTTTTGATGTAAGTATGAGGATCCGGAAATTCTGGGAAATGGCTAGGGATGTGAGAAGGATGAGGTTTGTTCTGTCCGGCTGTCAAGGCTTTTGGGGTGACAGGATGATTTGTTACAGGTGCTGCAATTGAAAATGGAAATTTGATGATGACAACTTCTACTACGATGCTATCAGTCAACTGAAAAGAAAAATAATGCAATGGCTCTGCCATCTAATATGACAACTTGTTCAGACAAATGGAATAAGAACATTGTTCAGGAAGCAGAATATGAAAAAGCAAAATATTTAATGCACACCAATCCTGAAATAACACATGCTAACTAATTTGAAACCATCAAACCATAGAAAATTCTACATTGAACTCTTTTCCTTTGATCATCAATCCAGTGTCACCATATACTTTTTCCATCTTCTCAAGTTTAATAACAAGGAACATGGATAAAAGGATAACAAGCTCCGTATACAACCAGTTCATATTCAGGGCTCAACTGCCCCATTCTAAATTCTTTAACTGACATGATAGGTGACAAGAATGGGGCACAGCTGTCTTCTAAGCAGAGGACAGAGGTCCTCTATTGGCTGTTAAAAATGGGATGTTCTAAAAATGGGATCATCCCATACCTATTATCAGTCCTGAATCAGGATAAATAGTCCCACCCTGGACTATTCGACACTCTGACTTCAATGGGAGATTCTTAAAGGTCTGCCAGATGCTTCTTTAACTACTGATTTCAACAGAAGTTTGATGGCCATTAAATCTGCTTAAAACTGCAGATATGTATTGCTTTAGAGTACCACAGAAATTTCTAATAAAAGATTAATGCAATAGCGTGAAAAGCCATGTAATGTACAATAGACATAAGTCAGCTAGGCTAATCTTTCATTCTATATAAATAGTTAAGAAAGGTGATTCCAAGAAAAGCTTACCTTTGAGAATACAATACCATATTAAAGAGAAATCAGCACAATCCTAAATCATCTAAGCATACTTTTGAACCACTTCTTAGGAAATACACAAAGAAATAACAGGATACTAGACAACAGCTTACATACGTGCAGTGATCACCATCCGCTGGGAACGTTTAGCATATGCAGGGAGCATTTCCACATTAAAGCCTAAAATATACAGAAAGATCCAGAATGCATTTGAAATTAATTAATTAAGATGCACTAGTTGGGCTGAGGGAACATACAGCAATATTCAATCTATTCCCCTCTCCTGATTCTACCACAATATTTCCTAACTGGGCAACTTCCAGTTTGTGGATTTCGAGTCCCAGGATTCTTAGCAATGGCTATACTAGTTGGATAATTATGAGAACTGAAGACAATCTACTTGGAAGTTGCCCAGCTAGGAAATATTGCTCTACAGAGTTCTACAGAGGACTCGGGCCAGTACAGCAAGAATATATCCAAATATATCAGTCTGTTCTGACAAGTTGATATGCATCTCCTAAAAAAGCAGTCAATCACATGTATAGTCAATCACAAAATAGGATCTACCTATTTCAACAAAATTGAAAAGGGATTATGTTGTCTTCAGCTGCTCTGACATAGTATCCATGTGCACATGATCTGCACTCAGATGCTTTTCCTTTATCAGATTGCAGAAAAATATGTGTAAAATCTATTTCATACTGAATATTACTACATAAGTATTTACATTGAATATTATATTGCAAGATGTACATCATCTCTCCAAAACCCTATATAAACATAATTTAGCTCTCCTGCTCAGAAAAAGGGGGACAAATGGATGGACTAAAAGGGCACTCAAAGACCCCAGATTGAAGAAAGGCATCCCAAAGCTCAATAAAATTCTCTGGTTGCTAATCTTCATGATTTGATTCAGTAAATCTAGGATTCATTTTGAAGAAATCAATTGTATATCCTATGTAGATAAGCCATGACAATCACCACAGATACAAATCTACTCCCGAATCTACAGCACAGGAACATGAAAATAAATCCACCGTCTTGGCACTTACCCATTTCAACTAAGGTGACCACAATATCTGAAAGGGTTGGCTGTGTCCTTGCAGTATGTTCACAAAAAGACTTGGCACTCCTCCCTATTTCGGAAATATCTGACAAAAGAGAGTTCACCACAGTACTTAAATTTGAAAATTAAAGTCACTTACATGTTCAACATCAGCCCACTTCTGAATTAAGGAATCTAAATCTCTGAAAAGCCAATTTGGCCTAGTGGTTAAGGCACTATATTAGAAACAGGAGACTGTAAATTCTAATCCTGCCTTAGCTTTAAAAGCTGGCTGAGTGGCTTTGGGCTAGTCACTCTCTCTGAATCCAACTCACATCACAGGGTTGCTTTTGGGGGAAAAGGGAGGAGTGAAGGCACATTGGGATATTCACCTCATCCAGTTATTTATAAACCATAAAGATGGAATAAAAACATAATTCTCCCCTCCTCCAGTGTTTAGGTTGCCAAGCAAGAGAGTTATGGATAAAACTGCTATTAGTCTCCTTATATTATATAAAAATTCATAGTATTTTGGAACATGAGTCTTTTACCATTTTGTAAGATATATCCTTAAAGTAAATACAAAATAAGAAAGGCTGACCAAAGAGGTTTATCTTTATGTTTCAGGAATTGCCAAAAAAAACCCTAGACTTTAAAGAAAAATGGATATGTTTCATTATAAAGTGAAAGAATTCCTAACTGTATGTATGTATATGTATACACTCACATACTGATAATAGTTTGAGCTGGATGTAACAAACTAGTTACATAATCTTACAAGCATAATCAAGATGAAAACACCAATACACCAAAGAATAATCCTGTATGCAGCAGTTGTGAATGTTTCTATGATCTTACAGATTAAATTGTACATTGAATTAAATTGAAAATTAAAGCAAGCAATGAATTCCATGATTTGTTCATCATAATGATAAATGGTAATAATTCTATAAAAATAATAGAATCAATCAAGAAGCTCCATTCTATATTTAGCAAGTCTACAACAATTAATGTTATTAAAGGGCAGAAACCATTCCTATTATTACAAATCCCAAAAGTATGTACACTGAACATTTGTAAAGAGAAGAACAAATTCCCAGTATCCATTTGTCACCAACAAACATAAATGTAAACAACCAGATGCTTAAATTTATTTTTCTGAGGGATCTATGAGGCAAAAGAACACAATTCCTTTGTTTAAATAAGAATGTTAAGAAACTGACCAAAGAATTTGAGTTTTTCAAAATAAATGTTGACAGAATAACGAACACAAGATGGAGTAGGAAGATTGCTCAGTCTTCTTCTCATATGCCTTGTCTGTCTTCCCACACAAAACTGTGATCCTAATTTGGCAAAATCACAGAAGATGTAGCCAACACTGCTGAATTCTTTCAAGACACTCCAAAATAAACAGAATTACAGAGAGTGGAAGTGCCTGTGTTTTTGCTATTCATTCAGTTTTGGTAATTGTTTTCTCAAACACTAATGGATTTCACAGAGGAAAAATTATTTAAGCCACTATTACATATTTGGAAATACTCACAGCTCTGAAGCATCTCTGTCATGGTTTCTACAGCAGCTTTCTCAGCACTCTCAAATCCAGCCTCTGTCAACAATGAACTAACTACTACCTGGAGAGTCCTTCTTCGAGCCAGATAGTAATTATCAGCTGGGGTTGTAGAATGTTTACTACCTGATCGCTATTGAAAGAGAAAACAGGTAAAACAGAATGAATGAAAGAAGAACTCAAAAAAATGCAGAAAATGACAAGGGTAATTACTGAGTGATTTTGGTTATTAACTAGTCTACAAAAGCCTGGTTCACACCTCACACTAAAGTAGGATTTTTCAGCCTGATTTGCTGAACAAGACATAATGGATTAACTTGCACATAATATTAAGCCATTATGTGTATGTTTGCACATCCTATTAACCCAATCCTCCTGCAAAGCCAACTATGGCTTACTGCTATATGTGAATAGCAGTAAATCATAGTCTGAATAGCAAAAAACCAGGAGTTTCTAACTAAAGTTCTGTTAGTCAGAAAAGTTGCTCCCAAACTACTTCTGATGTGACCCAGGCATTTTCTTCTCAATCCACTTTTCAGTGACTATACCTAAAAAATTGTTTATATAATTTATATGCCACTCAAATTTCAGATATTCTGATCTGTTTACATAATGTACAATTAAAAATAAAAATCAATTACAAATTATTAATGTAGCACTTGGAGATAGCAGAATCTTATTTAACCATTAAAAATGCTCCCTCCTACTAAGTCATGAAACCTGACATAAAAACAATAATATTGCTAAAATATGCATTGTTTTCCTCTTCTCATACCAAGTTCCGGTTGACCGATTAGTCTAAGGTTACACAAATTATCCACACAGTTTAGTCACCAGAAGTCAACACTATGACAACTCTGCTGATGGAGGATGCACTTTAAAAAAAGTTTCAAGGAGACACATTGGCAATGTACAGTATTCATATCCAAAGAAGTCAGAGATCCTTTGAACCCACCATGGATACCTCCTCTGTATCTGGTTGAGTTTTGCTTTTGTTGATCTTACATGGTAGCCTCACAGGCTCAGGAAAATATTTGTTTTGAGTATAGAGGTATTAGGCAGGGTGCAATCATATGTCACCACTCTTTTACCACTTCCTAAATGCTGATATATGCAGGGTGTGCCAAAAGTTTGATCCCATAATTATACAAATTACATTTTTTAATTTTTTAATTTGATTTATATGCCGCCCTTCTCCGGAGACTCAGGGCGGCTTACAATGCGTTAAGCAATAGCCTTCATACTTTTGTATATTTATACAAAGTCAGTTTATTGCCCCCATAATCTGGGTCCTCATTTTACCTACCTTAGAAAGGATGGAAGGCTGAGTCAACCTTGAGCCTGGTGAGATTTGAACTTGCAGTAATTGCAGGCAGCAGATGTAAGTGGATGTTAATTAGTCTGCTGAGCCACCAGAGCAACTTAATTGAATAAATTAACCAATAAATGAATTGGTTGCCATTTTCTTTTAAACACTCCCTTACTTATTTGACTCATGACACTGCTAAACATTCCTAAGTATAGTATTTTTCTTTGAATAAAATAAAAATATAGCGATTGATCTATGGAGTCTGACTCGTGGTACGCTCTGTACTTTCCTAAATTCCTAAACTACTATGCAATCCCAGGAAAATCTAGGGTTTTCATCAGAATGTGCCAAAAGGCACAGCCTGCACTAAATCTAAATTTCATCTTTTTTGTCATGAAGTTGCACACACGTATGAAAGGGACAGAGTTTGCATTGCCATAGAACAGCTTTTAAATCTAGTAGCATTTTCGCTCAAGGAGAGATCCATCCTTAAGTTTATGAATAAAAGAACTGTTGCACATTACACCAGGTGGACAACGCTTGTGTAAAGAGCTAGTAAAATAAAAGGGGGAAAGAGATGCATTTAAAGTTTTGGCTTCCTAAACATGCTTGTTTAGGAAGCCGATCTCAGATGGCTGTGCGCATGTTTGGGATGCCATCGTACCTGCCAGGCGTTTATCACACCCTTTCCAGACACTCGGGAAACCTACCGAGCAACTTAATTCCGTCCCTCGACTCGGAACCGTTTGAAAGGGGAGGGGGGGGAGAGAGACAGTTTCTGGAGCCAATCAGAATCAAAGGATTCCGCAAATCATAAATGGCTCGCCTCTAAAGATTCTGTGTCCGAACAGAAATCCCCTCTGCTCGGAACCTCGCGCCGTCCCAACCGAGACGCTGCGAGGTGAGCCCGAGAAGGCTACTTGATCACACGAACGCAACTTGATTAATGTACAGGACGTACCACAAAAAAAAAATCAGTTTCCCGGAATCCATCCTTACCGTGATAAAGGTACTAGACCCACCAGTCCCCGGGTCTGCCATCTTGGATTCATAGGGAGTATATATGAGCATGCGCCGCTGCGCAGTGTCTTGTGGAACCTGTAGTTTCGAGGCGTGGAGGGCGGGCTGAAAGAGCGTTTTAGGTCCTACGAGGAATTGGGGTGTGATAACTGTTACTCCGCCTTAAAAACGCGGGATGGGAAATCGTTTAAAGTTGCAAACTCAGTAATAGTAATGAACAGGTTTAGCTATCGTTCCCATAAGTCTGAAGCCAAGTGAACCGATAGGAATGTAATTGTAATTGGGTATTGCTGCCCTTATACAGGCGCAGCTCTCGGAATTCCCAGCACAACATTCCGTGCATTTAGTGGGCCATACATTTAGGAAAAGCTGTGATCAGTGTCTTGAATATTTAATTTGATCGATAATTGTTGATAATTAGCCATTTGATTCCTGACGTATTATCTGTCCTGGGGAGGGGGCAGAATAAATAATGGTCCCAATGAAACAATACCTTCGAAATGCACCGTCGTGAAATGTCAGTGCAAAGCTCGAACACATTTGCAAGCTGAGGACAACATGTTTGTGAGAGAGTAGCTTCACAAACTTGTGCCATGTTAAATCTAATTTAATTCCAGATGAATGCAATGTTTAAGATATTTGCTATATTCATCTGTTACATTTAAATATTAACTATTAAGCTACATTAGAGTGCGTGGCTCTGATAAAATACAGCTTTATCCATATGTATAAGAACACAAGGGACCCTTCCACACTACCATTGTTTCTACCTCCTACTGCCTAAAAATGTGTATTATATGTTTTCTTGGTGTCTGTGGTCAGTGAGTCCTATTCTTTTGAATTCTGTTTCCAAAGCTGGTTTGGATCACAGGGTTTTTTTTTCCTTTTTTAGTTTGTCTTAGAGATGTAATGTTGATGGTAGTTATCAGCATACTTTTATGTTGTCTGGAGTTATGGTTCTAATTGGTTCTTGAAGTTATCATTTGTGTGTTAGTGTTTATGTAGTCCAAAATGAGCACCGAGCAAACCCCATTCTTCATCACACTGATGTTACATAGCCTGGTCATTAAAACTCTGCAAGAAAACAACCTCATAGAGCACCAAGAACCCAACAGAATTCTCCTTATCCATAAACAGAAGCAAAATAAATTCTTTGTATCGCCTTCCCTTACATCATTACTTTTCTTCATGTTGAATGCCAAAAGATCCAGGCAGGTCTTATAAGAGGCAGCTATGTTTTTCTATAGATTTTTACTTTTCATGCATAGTACTTAATGAATCCTTTGAGTCTGAGAGAATCCCAGCACTATCACCAATTATTACTGGTTATTTCTTAAACTATACCTAATTAGACTGACCCAGTTTCAAAAGACAAACAAAAGTACTGGGCTTTCTTTATATCTCCCTATAAGGTTTGGGAAAATAGTTTATTTTGTAAAATCATATAAAAGTGATTTGCGACTCTCTTCTATTCTTTTGCAACCCCAAACTATTACTAAGTAATACGTGGTGGGCACCCACTCTCCTGGCCATTGAGAAATATCTGAAGATCTCATTTTTCCGACTCACTTGGGTTCACAAAGGAGCATATAACTTTGGGTTGGTGTCTTGAAGGCCCTTTTAACTTTATTAATTTTATCCTTGTTTTATTTATTTATTTATTATTGCGATTTATATGCCGCCTTTCTCCCTAGGGACTCAAGGCGGCTTACAAAATGACAAATTCCAATACAAATCACAATGAAATAAAATTAAAATCAGCAACCCTATTAAAAACAGTTTAAAATTATGACAGTGTATCCCCAAACAGATCAGTTGAGTTGACGAAAGAGCCATGTCTTCAGCTCGCGACGGAAGGAAAGAAGGTTGGGGGCTATCCTGAGCTCGGTGGGCAATCCATTCCAGAGGGTCAGGGCTCCCACAGAGAACGCCCTCCTCCTGGGGGCCGTCAGCAGACATTGTTTGGCTGACGGCACCCTGAGGAGGCCGACTCTGTGAGAGCGCACAGGGCGGTGAGAGAGCGGCTGGAGATGGTACTGCAAGTATCCCGGGCCTAAACCATGAAGGGCTTTATAGGTGAGCACCAGCACCTTGAAATGTATCCGGAGCGCCACCGGCAGCCAGTGCAGCTCACGCAGGAGAGGTGTTACATGGGAGTATCTAGACGCCCCCGTAACTACCCGCGCGGCTGCGTTCTGGACTAGCTGGAGCCTCCGGACGCATCCCAAGCGCAGCCCCATGTAGAGGGTGTTACAGTAGTCCAACCTAGAGGTAACGATGGCATGAGTGACCGTGGCGAGGGCATCCCGGTCTAGAAAAGGGCGCAACTGGCACACAAGATGCACCTGTGTGAAGGCCCCCCTGGTTACGGCCGTCAGATAGTCCTCTAAGGACAGCCGAGAATCCAGGAGGACACCCAAGTTGCGGACCCTATCATTTTAATTGCCTCCCATTGGAATACAATTTGTTTTTGTTTTAATTGTACACTGCCTAGTTGCTTATTAGCAAGATGGATGCTTTCCAAATTTAACAAATAAATACCATTACACTATACCATGACAAAGCTTATACTATGCTCTATACTATTACCATTTAATAACTATTATTCTATTACAATTACCTGCTTATAATCTGTTCTATACTATTACTAGCATGCTTCATCATTTCTTTCTTAAGCCTGTTCTGCCTTAAATCCCTTCTTTTTTGAGATTTCTTCTTTTCTTGTTAATGCCCAGGGTACCTTGTTTGCTGGTGGCTGCAAAACTACAAAACACTCTCTTTCCCCACCTGGGTCAACGTTGCAGTTTTATTGACAACTCTGCCATGCTGACCCTCAGGGAAAGGCTTAAATGGGAGGAAAAGAAAGCAGCACAGGTGCCTGCAATTTTGTTAAATAGCCTGCTTTTCCACAATGTTGCATGCCAAAAATTCCAAGATCGTACAAGAGGAAGCTGCAAAGGTATCAAGCATCTTTCCTTTTGAAAGAACTACCAAGGCGTCTGAAGCCTCACTAAAGCTCAAAAGCTTGAAAGGCAATGAAGAGCTGATGCTAGACTCTGTGAGGAAGGGTAAGTGGAAAAAGATTTCAAGAGCATATTTCATTAATGTCCTCAGGACTTTCCATGATCTGGAATGTATTCAGATAATGCTTTTAAAATATTATGCAATAGCCATGCCTTGTTTGTGATTTTACAGAGGGGTCCAGATAAATTTTAACCACTTATATAATTTTCTTGTATTGCTTATGTCTTATTTTCCAACCCACAATTATTATAGCCCATCTTTTGGTTTGAGTTTTGCTCATAAAATATTTTTTTTACCCACAACAATCCTATAAAGTTGGGCTGAGAGAGAGAGAGTCTGGTCCAAAATCATCCAGGGAGCTTCTGTGGTTGAGAATACTGTATAATTTAGTCAGGAATAACCAAATGCACAGATATAGAATATATGGTACCTAGTTCAACAGCAGTAACTGTAAGAGGGATGTAGGTGTCCTAGTAGACCACCATTTAAGTATGATCCAGCAGTTTGCTGCAGCTGCCAAAAAAACTAATGCTGCATCAATAGAGAGATAATGACAAGACAATGAGAAGTGATCCGTTTTACACCACACTGGTGAGATCACACTTGGAATATTTCATCCGGTTCTGGTCACTATGATACAAAAAAGATTTTGAGACCCTGAAAAGTTGCAGAGAAGACAAAGATGATAAGGCTAAATCGTATGACAGACAGTTGAGGGACCTATACATGTCTAGACTATCAAAGTAAAGGATCACTGGGGACCTGATAACTGTTTTCTAGTACTTGAGGGACTGTTATGAAGAAGAGGGGATTGACTTATTCTCTAGAGCACCAGAGGCCAGGAAAAGAAGTAATGGGTAAAAGCTTGTCAAAGAGAGATAGATACAACCTAGAAGTAAGGAGAAATTTTCTGAAAGTGAGAGAATCAATGGAATAACATGCTTCCTGGGACTATGGGTACTCCATAACTGGAAGTCTTCAAATATAGACTGCAACCATTTGGCTGGGATGGTACAAGACTCCTGTCTTGAGAAGGAGGTTGGACTAGAAGACCCTCAAGTTCCCTTCCTTCCCTATGATTTTGAGTTCTTAACTACTATATCTTGCTAGCTTCCAAATATACATTTGCTTTCATACATATTTTTATATATCTTCTGAAAATTACAAGAAACATGGATTGTTGGGTGGTATTTTGAAATGTTTGCTACATAAATGTAACTTATGTAAGTGTAGATAGTTCAGCAGCAGGATAGTGTTCCATCCATTGATATTGGCCAGTATTCAAGTATTATTTCAAGAAAAAGTCCTATGTATGTGGCCTCCCATCCCATCTACTCTGTATGCTCATCTTTGTATGTTCAGAATTCCTGGAAAATATGCACAGAAAAGAACAAAATTATTGAGCAAATGGCAGAGAACTGTGGCAACATTCCAGTAATATACTGTTATCTGCCTCCCATGGTCATTTAAAGAAATGGTTATTTTGAGCCGCTGTTTAGGATATTCTAGGGTGCAGAGGGACAAAGCTCCTCTATTTTTAATACTTTTATTTTAAAAAGTTTTTAACATAAGGGTGAAGGGAAGAAACAACCCTTTGTAAAATTATATGTTTTGTACCTCTGTATGAAGGCAGGCTGGAGCAGAAAGGATGGTTGTCTTTTTCAGTTACTTGCTGGGCTCCAAAGCCTAAAGGGAGTTTAAGGAATTGGAATGATTGTGCTGCACAGTAGCCTCTTTCCTAGTTCTGTATGGGACAGCTGTGCCTTGGAAAAAGACTCAAATAACTTTTGGCAAAAGCTACAGTGATCATTTATATTCAAAACCAGGAGCCAGTGCATTCAGATCAGTGTCTGCCAGTCAGTACATGATAGTATAATTTGATGTCCCTGAGCCACTTGCTAAGTGAAAAACACAGCTGGAGTTTCAAAAGGGCTCCATTTTTCAAGCTACAAAAAGATGATTTTCCACATCCATCATTTGCTCAAATTTGTCAATATCCATTTGGGCTTGGTTTCAGTCAGTTTTCTTACACCGTATTTCCTATCTAGTCTCATATAATATATCATCTGAGCAATGCCCATTGCTCAGAATAGACTCAAAACATCTCACAATTCAGTAGTAGATGTTTAGGTCCATCATTCTGCAGGACATATGCACATTTTAAAAATTCGTTCTATAAACATCCTCATCTCTCTTTTATGGGGTGGGGGGGTTGGATCATTGTTGCAATGGGAAAATTACAGTGCTGTTTCATTTTCTCTTTTAGTCAAATATATTATCTTCTGGTTCGCTTTCTCCTAAGTTAGTGATTGTTTTAGCAGAACTCTTCTGAATATCAAAGCATGTATGCGTATATTGCAGACTGTACAACAGGAAACGTTTTACAGCCCCTCAGCACCCCACTTCCTGTTTAACTATCACACATGTGGCAGAGAGAAGGTATTGCTCCAACCAATGAGAATGCTGAAACATAAAAATGTAAACAACTATCAGAGAAAGCTGTTGTTCTGAGTCCATTTAAATTGCAACACCATTCCAAGCAACATAGGTTTAATAGCAGCGAAAATATTAGGAAGTTTGAACTTTGAAAAATAAGTTGGAACATAGGAAATGCTGCTTTTAAAAACAATGGAGAACTGTTGACTGTCAACAATAAGGTAGGAAGTTGCTCAGTTTCTTTAACCTGTAAATAACAAAACACTTGAGTGCATGTTCCAAAAATTAGGAAGAGTATATTCCTTCAAAAAACAGTACACATTTTTTATATTCGGATCTGACATTGGCTGGTCCTAGATGATATGTAATTAGGTTGGAACCAAACTTAGTCATATAGTAGAACCATATGAAATCTATGTGATTTAAATTAGTCATTTTCCATATTAAATCAGCATTAACTTAAATCCATTACTTTTGGTAGGCTCACTCTTAACTAAGATTTTAAGTTTAGAGACAAGTCATAATCAATTTTATCTTGAATGTATACCAAACTAAAGTGCTTGTATATACTATCTCATGCATTTATTGTTGTTCCCTTGTGTCTGTGTTTACATGCTCCCTCCTGCATGTAAAATATTTCTGAATATTTTGTGAAATATTTCAGAAAAATAAAGCGTTTTCATCTTCAACAGATGTGCATAAGAAATGAAATTATCCATAATAGTATTTGCATGAAAAATGCAGATAATTTGAAAAGGATTATATGCCCATTCTCATTCTTTTTAAACATCAAAATTCTGATTTGTGTATACAGGGCACTATTTACCTAATGTGCATACATACAGTTTAGTATTTTAGCATTTATTTTTGAAGAAAATCAAAACTCCTAAATCCTGGTGTACAGCTTACTGCTCCTATCTTGAACATATTTTTTCTGATCAAACATTTGTGTTTACTGGGCTGGTGGCATAAAGCTGAAGAGAGTTATTGCTTGCAATTTTTCTACATTATTTTGCTGTGAAAGAAGAGTTTGCTTGGAGATAGGTATTGATGGAGATTTCTTGTGCTATTAGGAACTATTGCAAAGAAAAGGTAAAGAATCTTATGGTGTGATGTTGGTGAAAGAATTTTTAAAAATAGCCTATGTTCTCTTTCTGTTCCAAATAGTTAAATATAATTTCATTATGAACATCTGCAGGGCTTATGGGATTCCCATAATATGGTAGAGTCATACATTTCTAGGTCATATTTGCCCATTTGTAGTTTTCTGTCTCAGCTATGAAATTCACAACCTTTTATTTGTTACGCTTCTGAATTTTTCTCCTTTTAGAAAGCGATAAGAAATTTACCTCCAGGCATCTAATCTTGACCAGGCATCCTGACTTTTAAGAAGTCAATGGCATGCCAGTTTTAAAATTGTTTTTTCTTGATTGTTAAAGTCAAAAATCCTAAACTTGCTGTCACAACTTTGAGCAGGGTGTGAGATTGTTGATGTCGATTTTACTGTCTTTCAATAACTTCTGTATAATATTCCAATCAAGGGAGCTTAAATTAAGATGTTACCAACTAGTATGTGAGCTATTGGAAACATCGTGTGCCTATTGTCTGATTTGATTTCAAAGTAAGAGTTTCATTTCATGCATCAGAAGGGTATGTAGTGTAGAGAAAAATGTGTTCAAAACATTACAGCTGTGTGTGTTTAGCCGTCTGAATCTTGACTGAGTTTTTAATTTAACAATAAATATTATAGCAATAAAACTGCAGGTTCATGCAGAATGCCTACTTAGCAGTAGTTATTAGCACTCTTGGTGAGTGATTCCTTTTTCTCAAGTTATCTAGAACAATAGTTTGCAATGTTTTCATATCTTGCATCCAGTTTTAAATAGCTTGCAGCACAGATCTAGTCATACAGTTTATACCTACACATATTTACTTGAACTTTCCTTGTTCTATAAGATGTAGAAAACATATTGTACTCATATTCATAAATTTTTATTTCTGAATAGGCATATAGTGATCAAATAACAAGCATGTTTACAAGTGTTTACAGCAGCAGCATGCAGTTGTTTGGGGTTCATAGTGAGCACTGAATGGGATTCCAGAGATCACTTTCCAAAAGATAGGAAGAGCCAGGATGAAGGACAGATGTAAGACAAAAAATAAATTTTAACTGAATTAATTTATACTGATTAATTAAACATAGCAAATAATATTCATCCCAATGAATTAAATCATTTTCCCTTTGTATCACATCAACCTTTTTAATTTTTGGCCTTTAGGGAGTTGTGCTGGACAAAATTGAAGGCTTCCATGAGTCACATGTGGCTCTAGGCTATTAAATTGTGTGTCTGATAGAAAAGAATGTTGTAGCTCAGGGTTGAGTGGTGTGGTCTTGCTGCTGTCTGAAAACAGCCAATCTCAGAGAATATCAAGGACCCCACAAATTAGGGGGATTGTGTCTCTGGATCAAAGCACCAAGCCAAAAAGAGGAACTTCTGAAATGAATACGATCTATTGTATTCTATATCACTGTTTCTTAAAAATTTTCTCTCAGGATCCCAAAATGATGTTTGTTTGTATGGGTTATATTTTTCAATATGTATTGCATTAAATATGAAATCTAGCAGTGAAGTATTCACTGCTACTGCTGGTTCTCACAATTGTTTGATGGGATTTCAAGATAAGTTGGCAAATTTGAATTTTGAGTACCCTTGATTGGTCTTGAGGGACCCTCAGGAGTCCTAAGAGACATTTTAAGAAACATTGATCTATGCTCTTTTGCCAGGTAATATGAAATAGACTGCCTCTGCAAGTGCATTTTAAAAAGATAGCTTACTCTGTTATGTTGTTTATTTTATTTATATGCTAGAATTCTTCATGAAAAAAATCCAAAAAGATATACAAAAGAATAAGAAGAAAACAATAAAACTAACAGTGTCAGTGAAGACAATACACAAAAAGCTAAGCATAATTTATTTTTAAAAGTCTAAGTGGGAGATTGGTCCTGAAGCACGTGTTACTCTAGAATTGCCTTGGGTGAACAGGCTTGCTTTCAGTTGTTCAAACAAAACAATGTGTAGAGGACAGCTACACATTTCCTAATTTATTATTAAATAATTTGTGTTCTACCAATGGCTTTCAGCAGTTTACAGCAACAAAAATACCAAATAAAATTATATTATCATAAAATCATTGTAATAATTCCACAAAAACAATAAAAAGAAAATCCAGCAATAAAATCATATTAAATTCAAATGGCTCTAAGAAACAGAATAATTTGTACAGCCTTCCTGAATGCATAGCAGATTAGGACTCCTTGCTCTGGAGGAGGTTTCCAAAGGATGGGCACCAGCTGAGACCTTCCTCCTGAGAAAGCCCTATCCTTGTCATGAATGGGATTACTAGCAGGGCCTCTCCAGCAGGTATTTAAAGCTTTGGTAAGATAGCTTTGAGGGAGGTGGTCTTTAAATATTTGGACTTTAAGCTGGTTTTGGAACATCTGTAAATTTGAATGCACAAAAAAATTGGCTATTGGCTTGTTTCCAGATGAGTCATTTACCGTTACAACAGTTACAGCTTGCTTCGCATGCTTTAAGGAGAGTCCCAAATGTTGACATCTGCCATTTATAAACTTCCACTATTTGTCCTATCATTTTTCTTTCTGTAGACAATCTGCGAATGAAGAAACTATGGATGGGAAGGAAGAAAAATTGTTCACTGATTGGTGAACAATCAGTATTGCACTACTGTCCCTGGGTAGGCAGGTGATTGGGAAAAAAGACATGCTATACAATAAGCAATAATATAAAATTATTAGAATTTTATAATGCTTAGAGAGGGAAATTCTGTAGACTTTTTGGTTAAAACAAGGGGTTGAGTTTAAAAAATATGCCAATATCAGAGGGTCTTCTCCCCATCATGTCATGAGGGCGGAAAATTGCCAAAACACAATGCTTAAGGAGAGAAATTATTTTCCTGACCAGATAAGAAATTGGCAACCTGAACAGTTCCCTAAAATTCAGAAATAATAATACAGAGAGGTCCCTATTAAATCTACCTAGAGGATTTCTCTATCAGCCTTTTTAAAAGACTACATTAAATTATTTGGTAAAATTGATTATGAAACTAAATGAAAAGGCATGTTCAGAGAAAATCTATAGTTTAGTCAGTTTGCATCCAGGTTTAAACATAGTAAGATTAATAACAATCCAGCTGGTGCTTAAATATTAAAATGCAAATTCAGACTAGTAATGAATTAATGCAGACAGGTTTTAAGGTACTTTGTGCATTTTTATTGGTAGCTTATAGTTGGAAATATGAATTTTGCTCAGTGTAAGCAATCAAGATATTAAGGGGCAAAGCAGCAGCTTCAACTCTTCCAGAAAAGTGGGGTGGGAAAGGGGAACATTTCCTACTTCAGAGTGGGAAGTGGAGAAAAGAAGGGGATGGGTGTGTGGACAGAGCCCACTTGTGCTGAAGGACTTGTGTTGCCTCTTGGATTAGAGAATATAACATTAAACCAGCTAACCTGCTCATAGTTTGGTTCCAAGTGAATACATAGAGCAGAGTAAAATGCACAAGCAGTACATTGGGAGTCAGCTTACAGAAATATAAAGAATTATGTAATAGCGTTTGTGGATTAGAACGGAAACACCATCACTTTTTGGATTGCTATTAAAAACTGAGCTAACGAAGGAGAGCAGTTATTCATAGGGATGGTTTATCTTTCCTACCCATAACAAATATTTACCACTAGAGGGAAGTCATGAAACAGCAAAGTGTTCCTCTTGTTCACATTTTGATTCCATCAAGTATATCACAGGCTTTAAAAACTTCTGTCATTTGTAACTGAAAACAGTTTATAAAACTTTACATAAATTAGCTAACAAGATCAAGTTAATAGTTTGTATGCACATGCAGAACAAGAGACTATAGTTTTACATAACTCATGAGTACTAAATACTTAACATTGTAAAGTGCTTAGTGGACAATTGTGCATCCCAGAGAGCAGAATACAGCAAAGGCAGACATAAAACAAACACAGAAGTTTCCAGTGAGTAACAACAAAACAGGATGGCCTCAGTATGTAGCGTAAATGAAAGTCTAGAGTGCTACAGTCATACCCATTTATGGTATTTAAATCCCATAAAATTTCCTAGTTTATTCTTAGTAACTTCGATCTTACTGCTGTTCACACCATTCTGGGTTTTGTTTTGTTTGTCTTATGTGAGAGTATTCTACAACACCACAATTTCTCATATCTCTATGCTGGGCTCATACCACATATACAGGTACAGAGTCGTCAAAAAAACCAAGATGGCATCTGCCCTGATGCAATGGAAGCCTTGTCCTTTTATCATGTGCATGTGACACATGCAGTATATCTAAAAATGGAGCAGATCTTTGATTGCACAGATGTCATCCTGATTTTTTTGACACATGCATGCACTCTTCTTCCTACAGGAGGTACCCTTCCTCCTACACATTTCTTTCAAAATGGCACGTCTTCCTGATTCCATAGCGAGTCTGTCATATTAATTGAGATCTCCATTCCACAGCTGGAGAAATTCTCCTAGTAACTTCTAAAGTCTCTAATGTGTTTCATAATCAGACAAAATCATCCATTCACTAAGTAAATGGTGTAAATGTACACAGTGATACTGTGATAAATTATATATGTTGATACACAAAGAAAAGTAACAAAGTTGCCTGCATGTTATCCTCAGCCTATAGCTGAACACTTTAAAACTATGTTCTGATTTCAAAATAGAGGTTTCCCTCTTATCCTAACTCTCCCTCCACCCCGTGTATACTATGTGGCGCCCTTCATTCACTATGTGTTTGTTTCAGTTCCTCCTGGCTATTATACTCAGCTGGTCATCTTCCAGTGGCTGGTCACTGTCCTCCAGGCCATTGTGGCGTTGGCTGCAGGAGAGATTAAGCCACGGGCTTTTACCTGCCTGGCTGATACTTTGCATAATGCCTATCAGTTTAAGCAGGGTCCTTATGGACACAAGCTAAGCCCTCTTTGGAAAGAGAGCCATCCTACACCACAAGAAGACTGTTTAGATTATTACATTTGGGCCATTCACAACTTGCAATTCTGAAGTTTGCCCCAGCACACCTATTCTCCATATTTGTCCCTGGCTACTTCCAGATGGACAGAGATCACTCACTATTGACCAAGTTTTCAGTTAGCCTTCTTCCTTCCAAGGCTGTGGGTAGTCCTAGGCTTCTTAAGTATGAATCTTCAAGGAAGGTAATCCACGAGATGCTAATGGAATGGCACACTCCATTGACAATCACTGGGATGACTCCTCCAATGCTCTCAATAATTCTTGCAACCCCTCCCTCATATCTACAACTAGCTGGGCTACTTTTGAACATCATTTTCAGAAGAGTACTATACATTTTCCTGAAATCGCTCAGTTGAGAAATTAAATCAAATGGTGGTGAAATTCTCTATATGTCAATCAATGTAATGGCACTGCACATTTAATGATCCAACTTAGTTATCAGGATAAAATTTACACACCAAAATTGCTTTGGAATAATGATAGAGTCAATAGACTGCCATAGAAAGGCATGTGATCAACAGCCAAGGAGTGACTTCATTTCTCTGTCAAGAAGTTTGAGATTTGGAGGTTAGAAACAGCAGTGAATTCATGCACATAATATCAACCTAACATCCTCTTCATGCAATCTATCATTTACAAAATTTAAAAATAACATTTTTTGTAGTTATCAGAGCATAGCAAATAAAAAAAAAGATGCTGAGGTTTCAGAAACTAAATTGGTTAACTATTGTCAAGTTACGGCTTCAGAACATTTTTGCTGTCTTTCCTATGGAGGTATGGAGACTTGGCAGTTTCCCCTTGACTGGCTTGACAGGAGTTCTGGTCTTGCTTGTTCAGGAGACTCCCTCTCACCCAGCACTGGCAAATGAATGGATGAGGTTTTTTAGCTACGTTTCCCATAATTCCCCCTTTTTTTCCCTCACAAGGAAATGCACTGAAGAAATAAAGTGCAGCAGGGGTAAGGCTGGGGCTCCTATTTTCCCATAGTCCCTATGACCATCTAGATCAGGGGTCTCCAACCTTGGCACCTTTAAGACTTGTGGACTTCAGCCAGCTGTGGAATTCTGGAAATTGAAGTCCACAAGTCTTAAAGGTGCCAAGGTTGGAGACCCCTGATCTAGATGTCCTTAGCTTCCCACCACCACCCCTTTCTCCTTTTTCCAGTCCCCAAGGAACAACTGTGAGGATCTTGCACAATGGTGCATGTGGGAGAACCAAGTTAGAAGGACCAACTTTGTGCAAGTGACCTTGCAAGTAGGACTCTAGTTTTCTCTTTCTGCTATAGGATGCATATAGAAAATTCAATGGGCATCTTTAGTTAAAAACCAAAGCAAATTTTGCTGGAGTGTGGAAAGGAAGGAAGTATCCTCTGCATCATCACAGATGAAATGCAGGGTAGGGAGCTAGCTTCCCTGCAATGCTCTTGCATTACTGTGAAAGCTTTGCAAATAATAAGGTGCTGCAAGGCTACAGCAGGAGCCGCTTTGCTGCCACAACCTGTATTGGCATGTCTTTCTTTCTCAAAAAGGGTCACTTATCTTTGCATTTTACCACATTTGGGTTTCTCACAATGATCTTCAGCAAATCTACGACAAAGCATTCAGGAAACCGCAGAAAGGGTGGAGCACCAGCAGGGCGTGTGTTCCTTGTTGGGAGGGGGGGAATCCTCCTTCCCAACGGGCACGGCATGCAACTGAAGTCTGTTCACTAAGGCAAAAGAAAAAAGAGACTTTGGTGCTTTCAAATAAGTGTTTAGCCTGAAATGGACCCTTACCGTACTTGGCTTCTTGGAGAGTCCAGATAACATCACTGTTGCTAACCAGTTTTATTCCAGCGCAGAGTGCCACAGAGACTTTATAAGGCTGTCTTTGAAGCATAGTTCTTTTTGCCTTGTCCTATCCTTTTGAAATGGCTCTTTGCCTACTTCTTTGCTCACTTGCATGGGGCCACTGCATACTTGAATTCCCCTTCATCGGTTTCTATTTCTGGATCTCAGTAAATATTTTAATAATTAAATTCTTCCTTAGAGGCACTCTGGTTTCACCTCACTTTTGTTTAATTCTGTTTTTAGAAGTGCAATTTTACAGTTGCAGGAATGACAAGTAATAAGAAGTAATTTTAGCAGCAAAGCAAAACCCAGCCATTCTGTTTCTGCTAGGTCAGGAACTAATTAATTAGCAATATCATTTCATGCATGTTGATCTTGAAGGAAACCCCTGAGTGGGGCTTACTCTGAAACAGGGGTTTCCAAACTTGGCAACTTTAAGACTTGTGGACTTCAAGTCCCAGAATTCTGGACTTAAAGTCCACAAGTCTTAAAGTTGCTAAGTTTGGAGACCCTTGTTCTGAAAGGTCACCAAGATTTCAGCTGAATCCAAAGGAAAGTTTACTTTTCTCTCCCAAATTAATATGTTTAGCATTTAAACCTTTGCACCAGTTCATAAATACTGCACCTATTATAAGTGAACGAAAGAAAGCAAGTTAGTTTACTTAGAAGACAGAAGCAAGGAGAAGCTACTGGGAGATTGATATAAGGAGAAATTGATGTTTCTATATATTTTTTAATAAGAAAATTACTTGTTTATAAGAAAAAATGCTGGATTTTTATCAGGAAAATAAATGTTACTGGTATATGGAGCCATTATTTTAATTCCACTTCAAGATTATAGAAAAGCAACATTTTAACATCAGCCACGAATCTAATGAGAAATCAATATTGAATAAAAATGTAGTGATCATTCAATCTTGCTAATCATAGATGTCTGTAACAAACTACAGTGATACAAAAATGACAAAAAAGTCCCACTTTTTTGCAGTTGCGCTGCAATCCAGTAAGCAATTATGTAAGGGGCATCTTGGGTTACAATTTCATAATGCATGTTTTGTCTCTTGCTCCTCCTGCTATTTCTTATTAATCTTCTTTGTTGAATACTGAGGCTGGAAAATTCTTTATTTCGTCAATGGAAAAAAAACCCGTGCTGTTAACTTGCAATTAGTTAGATAAAAGTGAATTCTCAAATACAGTATTTTTTTTCCTAAACTTGTGATTTTAAAGTTAGCCTTGAGATTTAGATGGTATAATGCAAATTGTTTTCAAAGACTGTGATCTCCTAACGTTCATTTGGGAGTAAAAGCTATATTTGAGTCAGAATAAGTTTGTCTTCTCTGCTTAGCACTTTGTCTGAAACTAGAATCTCATGTTAGGTCTTTTCCAGTCATACTCCTTTTAACAGAAGATGAATCTGAAAACTTTACCACACAGCTGAGCCCCTATGGTAAAACACTAGAGGTTTGAACCATCCTCTTTCAGTGGTCTTCTAAGTTAACACACAACAGCTCTGCCATCACCTATCTTTTAGAAAGCAGGCAAGCTGATGTCCTCTCCCCTTAGGCCAGTGTGTGGCAGAGATAGACTTCTTAGAACCCATGTTGTTTTCTGACAAATTAAAAGGAAAAAACTAATATCATAGTGATATTTTCTGGCATTACAGTATTAAAATGTATGGCTAGGAAAATCAGCCCTTCCTTTCCCTTCCTTCTATATGGGACAATAGATCAATCTCATAAGGGATAAATAGAAGCAAATTTTGTTTTAAAAATAACAGAGAGGGTAAAAATCATATTTAACTTTGAATATTACAGTGCAAAGATGTTTACTGACAAAAGACATCAAAGTATAGAGTTATTCAAATGTCAGACAGTAAGTTAAAGGGATCTCCAATAGAAAAACATACAGAAAAATATAAAGTTGCAGCAGACCACAAGATAATGCTGGTCTCCCCTTATTTTGAGGAAACTCTGCTGCAAAGGGAGTCCAAATTGCATAAAAATGCAGAAATACTAATTATATAGAAACAATAAATACCAGCGGCAAGAACTTAGTATAAAAAATACACTTAGTAAAAATAAAAGTAAGTTTACAGAATTCTATTAAACTTCCTGTTTCCTAGGATGACTTGATACCTGATGCTAAAGCCCCTTTCTGACATTCATGGACCTTCCCAGTTTCTTGTTGATTGCATCTGTCTTCAAAATTCAGAAATGCCGTTCTCTGAACTAAGCATTCAGCTTCTTTGCTTCTCTCTTTTCTCAAAGAGTTATTTGCAGTTTTCAGAAGAACAAATGATCTTCCTGAAGAGGGGAGCAAAGGATCTCTCCTTTTGCTACCTGTAAAATAATCTTCTTTCCTTAGGAAGATCCTGTTTGAAATAAATGTGTATTCTGTTTCTGGGAAGTAGCCGTCTTTCTTATAAAGGCCAGGTGGCATTAGATCAACTTCAGTTTGAAAAATGTGTGTTTTACTCCTAAATTATACTTTTTCTTCCATATAATAAAGGTCTATAATGGGTTATTGCCGAAAAAAAAATCATACAAAGGAAGAAAGTTGTTTCCTTTTTGAGATAATTTACAGTCCCAAGAATGAATCCTTAGGCTTTGTTTGAATTATAAAATTGCATCTGGTGTCTATCATCTGCCAAATCAAGAGACAATATAAATATATAATATTGTAGATAATAACTTCCAAAAACAAACTGTTTTCTTTCATAGGCAAATGAAATCATAGAGACAGAGGATTTTGTTTACCATAACAACTGTTGGGAGACAATTCTGTTGAGCATTAATCCTTCCATGAAATTCCTGACTTTTCTTAATGATAACTTACTAATTATGCAGAGAGAGAATGGGCTTCCTTTCATTGGTATATTAAGCAGAAAATAGATAGCCCAGGTGGGATGCTTTAATATGGATTCCTGCACTGAGCAGGGAATTAGTTTTGATGGCTTAAAGCAGTGGTGTCAAACTCAAGGCCTGGGGGCCGAATCCAGCCTGCAGGGTCTTAGATCTGGCCCACAGGGCTGACCTGGAAACATTGAAGGACCAGCCCACAGTGCCTCTGCCAGCGAAAATGTCATGCAGCCCTCCCAAGCTGTTTTCACTGACAGAGGATTGCAGGAGGCTGTCACAGCCTAAAATGGAACCATGCGGCCCTCCCAAGCTCCGTTTTCACTTGCAAAGGGTTGCAGGAGGCTGTCATAGCCGAAAACGGAGCTTGGGAGCCCATTTTCGCTGGCAGACTGCTCAGGCCGCAACAGGTGCCCCCGACATGAGTGACGTTGAGCTGGCCATGCCCATCCTGGCCCCCTGAGGTCATACACAACCTTGATGCTGCCCTCAGTAAAATCAAGTTTGACACCCCTGGCTTAAAGGGTTCCTTCTTTGTAGTGGTTCTATGACCCTCACTGACCCTCACTGACATAGCAGAAGATAAGACAATGGGGATGAGGTGTTTGCAGGGACTGGAGAGTGAAAATACAATAGCAGGATTACAGAAATGCCTTAAATCTGCTGCCTGTGTATTCTTCCTCCTTTCCTATTACTTGTCTCAGGGATCGTTTTTTGAGGACTGTAGGCATTAGAATTTTTAAGTGTGAGTTAAAGGCAAGCAGACTTACAAAGCAATTACCATGGGAGGTAAAGCCAATCACATTTGGCAAGAGACAAACACTGGGATGCAGTCATTCACCACTTTGTTTTCTAAGAATGCTTCGGTAATCCATCTGGAGCCCAAAATATTTATTGGAAATTACTTGTTATGTTTGAGACAGATGTTTTACTGCCTACTAGCTTACAGTTCATTTATTTAATTTAAAAAAATCTAAAGAAATAAAAATGGGTAAACGGGGAACTTCTTAGGCATCAAGGAATATCTTGGTGGAGTTACTGATGCTACCAGGCATCACACTATTTACTGAGGAGCTATGACATATTCAGTTAGTTAGAGAAACAAGCCACAAGATTCCCCCTTGATTTCCTACAGTAACTCCTTGGCATGTTGTATTTCTAAGGTTTTGAAGACCACTTTGGAGCCTTTTCTGGTTGGTGTAAACATCTTTAAAGTGTTACTTTTCAACAAATGACAGAGGACGGAGAGCTTGTTTTTCAAATTTCAAATTGAATTTGAGAGCTTTTTCTCACCAGAGAACTCTTGTACTGAAATAAGATAATAGGGTGACCTGACTTTCCTTGTTACCAGTGGTGGGTTTCAAATTTTTTTACTACCGGTTCTGTGGGTGTGGCTTGGTGGGCGTTGCATGGCTTGGTGGGCATGGCAGCGGAAAGATACTGTAAAATCTCCATTCCCT
This sequence comes from Pituophis catenifer annectens, assembly GCF_029215685.1. Lineage (NCBI taxonomy): Eukaryota > Metazoa > Chordata > Lepidosauria > Squamata > Colubridae > Pituophis > Pituophis catenifer. Next base: position 168,476,544 of record NW_027256883.1, on the reverse strand, counting down.
CCCCACTCCAGGAGAAGGTTACTGCAAAATCCCCATTTCCTCCTGATCAGCTGGGACTTGGGAGGCAGAGAATAGGTGGGGGTGGGGCCAGTCAGAATTTTTACTACTGGTTCTCGGAACTACTGAAAATTTCCACTACTGGTTCTCCAGAACTGGTCAGAACCTGCTGAAACACACCTCTGCTTGTTATCCTGATTAGCTAATGGCATATGCCAGGGGTCTCTAACCTTAGCAACTTTAAGAATTATGGACTTCAATTCCCAGAATTCCTCAGTCAGGAAGTTGAGTCCACAAGTCTTAAAGTTGCCACTGTCAACACTGGTTAGCAAGAAAATAGAAAATACCTGATGATATCATTGGCTAATGAACAGCTGATAGCGAATATCTGATGTCTTCCCACTTAAAATAAAGACTTTCCCAGGGAATTTACCAATGACAGATCAAGGCTGGTTTAGAAGTGTAGAGATGAGAGATTGTGCAATGAAGTTTGCAGACCCTAGTTTTCGTAAGCAAGAATTACACTGTAAATATTAGAAAATTAGTACAGAAAATATTGGCATAAGATTGTTTAAATCTTGGACTAGGAATCAAATACAATACAAGGAATAGCATTTGTTTTGCCAAGGTGTCCAGGTGCCAATGTGAATGGCAAGAAATGACAGAGTCAGAAAATATTTAGTATTTATGGATACAGGGAGAAAAGAGAAAAAGTTGTGGGTCAATATTACCAACCAATATAACTGTCCTTGGAAGGGCAGTATGCACTGTCATTTGCAATAGGAGAATAAAAGGACAACAATAGGCAAATATAGGAACACATCACAGCAGTCACATTCCCGCCCTTTTGGGAGCCATACAGTCAGTTGAAAGCGTGAAAATAGTTGCCGATAAAACCTTGTGAAGCCCAGCTGTCAAGACAGCAGCCCGCGAGCCACCCTGGGGATCTGCACCAGCTGGGAGACTAAGACAAGCTTCATTGACATTTGTCTGTTTACCCTCACCACTCTGGGGACTGTGGTAAATGTATCTCATCCTTCTTTTCTTTGTGCCTCCCCCTTTATATCATCTGCTCTTCCTCTCTGGGTCTATATTTGTCTCCTTAAATCTTGTTAGCAGGTCTCTGAAAAGGCCATGTTTCTTTTCTGTTGAATTTTAAAGACTCATCTCAGTGGCCAATTTTATGGGCCTCTTTGGTGGTTTGTGTAGAAAGATTCCTAACTTCCCACACTGTTGTTGGTTGTTGCTTTTTAAATGAGTTTCAATTATTAAAACTAGGAATGAATGAACACACACACACACGCACCCAAACGTCTTATTTACATTTGCACAGTCACGAAAGCCAGCTGGATAACTTTGGGTCAGTCACTCTCTCTCAACCCAACCTCACAGGGTTATTGTCTGGGATAAAAATAGGAGGAAGAAAGAGTATTGTGTATGTTTGCCATCTTTCATTATTTATAGAAATAATAAAGGCAGGATAAATATCCTAAATAAATAAAAAATATTACTCTGATCAATGTTTTCAAGCTGTAATATTGCCTAAAGCATTTTGTTTAAAGATAAGAGTAATAAAACAATAAGCATGTAATTAATAAATATTGTTACTAATTGGACTTTCTGCCATTGTTTTCATGAAGAAACCTAGCATTGTATGTGTATATGTGTGTGTGTGTGTGTGTGTGTGTGTACCCAAAACAATACTGTAGTCAATAGGTGCTAGTGATACTTATACAATCATATTCAGGATAGGTCACAATAGCCCAGTTAGCTGAAGAAACAATCACATTTTCTTAGTAACAATAGAGTTTCAATGTGAATAACAAGGGAAATACAGTATAGGAAATAGTTCTGGGTTTTGAGTAGTTCATGAAGTAGAAATGCGCAGTTTTACTTATAAGCTTATCTTTATAATATTTTTTTAAAAAAACTAGCCAAGTTTTTATTGTATCAGCTTTCCTGGAACACAAAAGACCATCTCCACAGTAAGCCAACCTGAATGCTTCAAAGTTTATTTGGCAAATGCCAAAGTGAACTCCAGGATCCATATTAGCATATACCAAGACCCAAAGCTACAGCTTTATAGGAAATTGAAAGCAGTGCAAGCGAAAATGACTGGCATATAAAGATATTCCCAATTAAAATATACACAGCCATATTTGATCCCATAATTGATGGTGATAGTAATTCAGTCAGATTCCTCTAATATGGATTGCTGTTGCCAAATTATCTGCTGGTAATAACTAGAATATCATTTAAAAATGTTAATAGGCATTTTGGGCCACAAGTAACTTTCCACTTGATAAAGACCCAATAGGTGAGTCCAGGAGCACCCTAAGGTTATAATTTGAGTTCCTTGAGGGAGAAGTGTTGCTTCCCCCAGAACAGATTGTAGACATCAGTTTATTCTTATCTGTCCAATGGAACATACTCTACAAGCCAGTATCAAAAATACAAGGAGCATACACAACAGAGAACCAGGCCAGTCAAAGTTGAGAATGTTAGTAAGAAATAGAAAAACAATACTATACGTGATTCCATTAAGGTATTATCATCCAGTCCAGTCCAAGTTTTGCAAATGGTCTTTCTATGGTTCCATAAAATTTGATAAGAGCAAAAAAATAAAGCTCACTCAAACTCATAAATTTTTTCTACTATATGGGTTAGGCAGAGCTGGTGGGAATGCTCTGCCTAACCCATGTAGTAGAAAAAATTTATGAGTTTGAGTGAGCTTTATTTTTTTGCTCTTATCAAATTTTATGGAACCATAGAAAGACCATTTGCAAAACTTGGACTGGACTGGATGATAATACCTTAATGGAATCACGTATAGTATTGTTTTTCTATTTCTTACTAACATTCTCAACTTTGACTGGCCTGGTTCTCTGTTGTGTATGCTCCTTGTATTTTTGATACTGGCTTGTAGAGTATGTTCCATTGGACAGATAAGAATAAACTGTTCTGGGGGAAGCAACACTTCTCCCCCAAGGAACTCAAATTATAACCTTAGGGTGCTCCTGGACTCACCTGTTGGGTCTTTATCAAGTGGAAAGGTACTTGTGGCCCAAAATCCCTATTAACATTTGACAATTTGCCCAACTAATAGCTGGTAGATGCACAAGTGCATGCCTGTGATCTCGCAGGCTACTTATAGAGTGCTAATAGCCAGCTCACAGGTATGGAAAGAGAGATGTGGAGTGAAATGAGAGCGTGATGAAAGGGGGCCATTCTTGACTAGTGCTGTAAGTTAATGGCAGTGCTGATGGTAAATATAGTTTTACTTTGTTGACCAGAAGTTTCCAGAAGTTACCAAAGGAGGGCCATGAAATCAGAATACAACAGTGTTTCCCAAACTTGACCCTTTGAAGATGTATGGACTTCAACTCCCAGAATTCCTCAACCAGGCATACTGGTTGGGGAATTCTGGGAATTGAAGTCCAGGCATCTTAAAATAGCCAAGTTTGGGAAACACTGGAATACAACAACACTATGGTGATTTCTCCCCTTAAAAACAGTAAAAGCTATGGTCACACAATGCCTTTTGTTGGCAGAAGCAATGATAAGAATAAACGCAACAACAACCTCTAATGCACACAATGGTGAAAGAATCCACAGCTGGCAGAATGCCTTCTTTTCCTAGATTTAAATCAACCTTCATTGCAGCATACGAGTAGTGCACTCTTAAAAAGAAGGTTCCTAGTCTTATTTGTTTTAAAACAAAGTTTCATTATTCTAATGTCGTGTTGAAAAAAAAAGATCTAATGCCAAACTCTTGGGAAGGGGCAATCTTTTGTGAGTGGATGCCACTGTGGGATCCAATTTGTTCTGCAATCCAGTCCAAAGTGACCAGGGAAGTTGGTGTCCAGAAATGGGATATGTCCACAATAGCCTAACATAATCAGTAGAAGCTGAGCCAGGACAGATCAGACTATACTACATCAGCAACCACATCATTAATGAAGCATGGTAAATTTATATATGGTCAACTTGATATTGGAAGAAGAGGAAAACACTACTTTAAAATTGGAACAGCTATAAACAAATTTAAATGGCCTTGGCTCTGGGTTCAGGGTGATACAGAAGTGATGTCATGAAGACATGAAACAAAGAAAAATACAAAAATGGGACATTTTCATTTGGCAGGACGAGAAGCTGAGTTGCCTGGGGAAGCATTCCAAAGATGCTGTCTCTACAAATCATGTGTCTCAAATCATGCTTTGCCTTTCTCAGATATCATAGAAAATCAAAGAAAAGCCTTATTTTGAGGGGGGGGGGCGCGCGGCTCAGCATTAAGGCAATTCAAAACATAATAACAAAGCCACAGATTTGATTAAAGAAGAGAGCGAAGCAATGTTATTAGGCATAGCAATTTTTCAGTTTTAAATGCCAAGTCCGCTAAATAGAAAAGTCTTGAAAAGAAAATTATAAAGGTAGGAAAAGATGTACAGAGAAGCACAGAAAGTAATGCATTTATGCCCATTTTGCATTTGAATATCAATACTGTTAACTGGAAGAGGTCCACAATCAATTAATGGCAAATCTAAATATCCAAAAATACATTGTTAACATTGGCATTAGTATATCAAAAATTCAGCTACAGACCTTTTTACCTTAGCAGATTCTCAGTACTGTTTTCATGTCAGCCATATCAGTGGTGGTGAGAACAGGTGCTGAATAAAAGGGTATTCATCTCCATTATCTGGCTGTCTGGCATTACCTTTCCGGTTCTGTGGACCACTGGAGGATCGGCAGTGGCACGGGGAGGGGGAATGGTTTCGCAGGCTGCTTTCACAAATGCAGTTTCATGCGTGCGCATCACTTCTGCGGCCCAGGTCTGAAAGGGCTGCAGCCTGGTACCGGGTCACAGACCAGGGGTTGGGGACCCCTGTGTTAGAGACTACAGCAAATAAGTACAATATGTAGTGAGATTGAAGAGAAACATTCTTGGTTTGTGTCAGTTATGTTAGAAGATGCAAGAATACAATGCATACATACATACATACATACAGATGTGAATGGACATGCTGTTGGCAGGGAACTGCTTGCTAATTCAGAAATTAGATGGAGTCTGGTAACAGCTATTCAGACTTACAATTTTACTGACCTGATAAACTAAACTATGAATCAACATGCCTCTTAACATTAGAAGTGATACAATTATAATAAATCAGTAAAATGTGCTTGTCTAAATAGGTGCAATAACCCTCCTTCTTGGGTTGTTATTGTTTTGGCTACCCTTAAACTAAGATAGTTCTCCTCCTATATTGCAATTTTAGGTTGTTTTTGAAGTGAATTCATCTTGCAGAGTTTGTCTCTCAATGAAATTGGCTATTTTGTCCCCATTTTCATTTATTCATCTGTAACAAAGCAGAACAAAACAAAAAAACTAATAGGGCCTCAATTCTTAAAACTAAGCACAATTCTTCAGTTTGTGCCTCACCTGTGAACAACTGCCACTGCCTCTGAGCTCAGTTTCTTTTCCTCTTTGAATAAATGAGGTCTACTCATCTGGCATTGGCAGTTGAAATAGGTTTGTTGATATAATCATAAGAAAAATGCATCTTAGCTGAAGGGGTCAGACACCTGTTCTGTTTGAGACAGTAAGCTTTCTTCCATTGAACCAAACACTTGTAAATAAATACCCAAGAAAAGCCACATCTGGCACAGGAGGCATCTGGACAGAAGTAGAATTTTTTTTTATTTGCCTGCCTGTTTTTCTTATTTTGTTTTATTTGTGGAGAGAGGTAAGACATAGGAGCCACTGTAGATCAGACTGCACCACAGGCAAACATTTGGCACAGTAGAATTGTCTTAGGGTAGATAGAGAAAACAACTGACAAAAACAAGACTAAGAGCTAAACTATAGGCATCCTATATAGAGCTCTATTTCAGGGGTGTCAAACTGAAGGGCTGGGACCGGATCCGGCCCCCGGGGATGCTTAGATCTGGCCTGTGGGGCCACCCTGGAAACAGCAAAGGACTGTGGTGCCTCTGCCAGCTAAAACAGAGCTTGGGAGGACTACATGATGCCCTCCCAAGTTCCGTTTTCGCTGGCAGAGGGTTGCAGGAGCCCGTCACAGCCAAAAATGGAGCTCATGAGGACTGTCTGTAACTCTCCTGAGCTGTGTTTTCATTGGCAGAGGGTTGCAGGAGGTCATCGCAGCTGAAAATGGAGCTCAGGAACCCATTTTCACTGGCAGAGTGCTTGGGCCACCACTGGCAGTCCTGACAGTGCTGTCGAGCTGGCCATGTCCACCATGGCCACACCCACCCTGGCCCCCCAAGGTCACACAACCCTGATGTGGCCCTCAATGAAATCGAGTTTGACACCCCTGCTCTATTTGAATTTTCCTTGACAGTATTATAGTGGGATAACAAAGACTGGGAATTGGGACATCAACATACTAAAATGGCTCAAATAAACCTTTGGAAGAGTCATACTTCAGTATAATACAGTATATCTTGTTTCATACAAAAGATGCCAGATTCAGTTCCTGGCTTCTTCAAGCAGGCTAGAAGCCAATACCTTGGAGAAAGACTAATAGTCTAATCAAGGAAGTATAGGTGACATAGATGGTGAGTACTCCAATCTAAAGCTAATTAATGCCAAATTAAATTCTCACAAAATGGCAATTATCCACAATTTAACTCACAATGAAAATATTGGCTCAGCATTCATTAGAGAAATAAGACTGTAATACAAGTCATTCTCTTCCAGTCTGTCTATTGGGCTAATCTGTGAGGCAGCAGCCTAGTGCTAGAGGGACACAAGATGGCATTGCTGTAATAGATAGGAATTCTGTTTCACTGGGTGTCCAACCTTGGTAACTTTAAAACTTGTGGACTTCTAGACTTCATTTGTGGACTTCAACTATGGAAGTCCACAAGTCTTAAAGTTGCCAAGATTGGACATCCCTGAACTAGAAGGTCCATCCATCTCTACTATCTACTATGTAACTAAGTAATTATTTAGATCAAGGGGAAAAGATCATTAAAGATGCCCCCTTAGCCAAAAGTTCAACTATGATACATTGGAAAGGGCATTTCCTGGGCAGCTCCTTGACTATAGAATGTCACCCTATGGAGATGTGTTTGGTTCCTGCTCATCCCATTTGGATGATAAAACTTGTCTCTTTTGCCAGCCCTTTAATGGTTATATTTAATTTCTGACAGCAATGTTTGTTTTGTTAAAATTTTGATCTATAGGCATGCTATATAAAGCTGTATTTGAATTTATATTTTGTATTTTTATCGTTGTAAGCTATATAGAATGTTAGAACAAACAAGATATGGACCCAGTAATAAAATGAATGGATATATAAATAAATAAAACTGAGCTGCATGGATCACTGACTTGATTCAATTGACAAATATTCTTTACACCGCAAGGATACTGAAGAAAATGTCTGTAATGACCAGTAGAATGATAAGATAAGGGCATATCTGTGTCCTAAGCCAGATATTTTGTGGTGGTTGTGGGGGGAATGCCTTCAGGTTTTGACTCCTGCAAGTTTATGGACAAGCCTGCGGGAGAACTCAGGTGACCACACTCCCCATCCGGCACTTTAAAAACTATACATACTAGCTTTTTTAAAAAAGACAGGTTGGTTATCAGAGTCAATCTGAAGCTTAAAAACTTATCAGAAGCCCATGGAATTGTTTCAGCCCCATTAAGATAAAATCTCATATCTTGTACTGAAACAAGTGCTGATATTTTTTTCATTCTCAGTTACCACTTAGATGACACTTTAACATGTGCATGCAAACCTGGCACAGAATGAATATGCACAAATTAGACTCTTAATGGATTTAAGCTGTGGGGGTATCCTGAAATATACTAGCACATGCTCCTTGAATCATTTTGAAATATTTTAAAATTAATTGGTTCTTTTTATATAATTATTCTTGACACTAATGCTCAGTAAAAAGCTCTTACCTAATTTTTTTATGACAATGCAAAGAATTAAACTGTACCTTACAAAAATAGTAATGATATTCCCTTCCCCATTATATTGCCTTATCACTGAGGTTAGTTTTTTACTTTCCTTTTTTAAAATATTGTAGTTTACAGTTGTCCTGTACAGCTGCAGTTGTTCTGCAACTTCTGTGAAATTACAGAGCACCATCTATATTTAAATTTTAGGGCTGCCAATTAAATATTTTACATCAGCTTAAGGGCCAAAATTCAAAACTTTAATGCAAGAGATCAATTCATATTCCTACAGTCAAATGTTTGGGAGGGAGAAGACATCAGAATACAAAGGGTGGTGACGCTTCTCAATTTTGTCTCTGCCCCTAGCCATCAGATAGCTCCTAAGAGATTGTTCCTGAAAGAATGTAAGCCTTGGCAGAAAAAAAAATGCTTTCTAGGTCCCATTTAAATAGGGGGAAAACATGGCTACCAAGCAATTTCCATCCTAATGTTACTATACTGTGTGTATATTCATACAAATGCTCTGTCTGGGCAAACACTTCGTATAATGTTATATTTAATTCTATCATCTGTTTTGATTTGACTTTTCTTTTTTGTCCAAAAAGGCTCATGGGCAACTCACTGCAAATACATCTCACCACTTTTAAAGAGTTAACCAGGCTTAGCATGTTCAGTAAAATTTTGAAATCTGATTTTCTTTCTGCAATAGAGATTAATCAACTTCCTATCTAAGAGCAGAAGTAAAAGATGATGAAGTGGAGTTATGGGTAGGGTTCTTTATTTCTGTACTAATAAATAATTCAAGTCAGCTCTCCCCAAATTCATGTATATGTTAGAATACTGTAGATAACAAACTTGGTATTATATACTTCGTCATTCCTTCCATCACATTTTCCCCACAAAAACAGTCATTTGAGGTTTTCCCAAAGGTACTTTTTCCAAAAGGCAACTGGATTTTCCTGGGGGTTTTTTCCTTTGAAAATGTTTTGCTTCTCATTCAAGAAGCTTCTTCAGTTCTGAAGATGAACGAACTGAAGAAGCTTCTTGCATGAGAAGCGAAATATTTTCAAAGAAAAAAACCCAAGAAAGTCCAGTTGCCTTTTGGAAAAAGCACCTTTGGGACAACCATGACCTGGGTGATTGAGAATCTCCATAGACATCCTTTGAGATTTGTTGTACTGAGAGAGAAGGACTGATCCAAAGTCACCCAGAAATTTTCAAGGACCTTCATTTCTCTGTTACAACCCACCTAGGTCCCTCACTGGTTTACTTATGGTCAGGCTTATTTTTGTCTTTTGCTTCTTCTGCCCTCTTCTTGCTCAGTTAGGGCAGACTTGTGCACACTACCCCTTGGTCATTGTTTCATTATCATTATTGCAAAAGTATTACTTTAGCCTTCCTTCTCTAAGTAGATTTGCCTGAGACTCCCCAACTATTGTCATGGTGCTGTCTATCCTGATTTCTGGATTTCTTCTGCTGCAATAGAAGCATAGCAAAAAAAGAAAAGAAAATCCCATAATGATATCTTAATTAATACCGTAGTACTGAAGAATATATGAGTTGGAAAAGATCTATAAATAACCCGTTTAGTGCAGGAATCCATTAAACTACTCCCTACATATAGCCATCAAGCACCTGACTTTGAATTATCTAATGAGAAAGCGTATCATGAGGTAAACAGATTGTCCACCACTTAATGAGACTTATCATCAGAAAATTTCTCCTGATATTCAACTGAATTTCTTTTAATTTGTTGGTGTCAACCTAAAATAGGGTTTTCTTCTCTTGCAAATGGAAGCCCTTCAGGTTTTGTAGATTACTATCAGTCCATTCCTCCATTTTCTCTTTTGCATGCTAAACTTGCTTACCTCTTTCAAGCATTCCTAATAAGATTAGCTTTGCAAACCTCCTTATGGTCCTGGGATATCTCTGAACTTTTAGCTGCTCTATGTCCCTTTTAAATTATGGTGCCATAACTAGGAGTCAGGTGGGACCGAGCAGAGTATAATGGAATGCTTCCTGCTGCTGCAGGTTCAGTGTTTTCTTAATATAGCCCAAAATTTCATGGTTTTGTTTTAGCTGCTGTGTTACACTGCTTGTTCATTTTCAGCTGGCATCCATTAGTATTGTTGGCTTTTCTTCATCCTTTTTTTTTACCATAGTTGTTAAACAAATCACTGCAGTTAAGTGTTTTTCCAGTGAGACTGGTCTATCAGGGCAACCTGGTCTACCCATATATGGGACAGAACATACTGCTTCTGCTTTCACCTTTCAGCCCCAATCCAGGAGCCTTTGCAGGCAGTTGCTTCCGCCACAAACTATTTTGTGTTAAATTTGTCGGTAAATTTAAATTAACACAATCACTGCAGTTGTTAAGGGAATCAGTTGTTAAGCGAATCCAGCTTCCCACAGGACTTTGCTTGTTGGACATTGTCTAGAAAGGTTACAAATGGCAATCACATAATCCCGGGACACTGCAAACATCATAAATACATGTTGGTTACCAAGTGCCCAAGTTTTGATCATATAACCATAGAGATGCTGTGACAATTCTAAGTGTGAAGTTTGATAGTAAGTTACTTTTTTCAGTGCCGTTGTAACTTTGGTCACTAAACAAACGGTTAAAAATCAAAGACTTACCTGTACTCATATAATATATACATGAAATATTGCATGCTTGAAAAATCAATATTATTTTGCTTCTTTCTCATGATTAAAATAATGATATCAGACTAGACAGAAGCAAAGGTACATATAAGTAGGATATAGAAGTTCATTTAAGTATGGATCTACCTATCCAGTTTAGACAGGTTTCAAAAGGGTATACAGAAATGTATGCAAGAGGCTCAGGGTTGCATGTCTACTGGTCTGGTGCATATTCACCACCTCTCCAAATTACCTACAGTACATTATTTGTGTTCACCTAATCCCCGGTAGTAGAAGCAATACCAAGTGATGCAGAAACATCTACTTACATTCAAGTGAACATTAAGGCAATGCATTTTTTGCAAACTAGGGACCTAGAAGTCAGGGCTGGAACAGCAGGATGTTGAAGATGAGATCAACTGTATAAGTGCTTCTTATACATAGATATGCTTCTTATACATAGATATAAGAATAAGAATAAGAATAATTTTATTTCTATACCGCCCTTCTCCCGAAGGACTCAGGGCAGTGTACAGCCTATTAAAAGCACAAGACAAACATCAATTAAAATAATTTAAAATGATTAAATAGATTTGGCTCAATTTAAAACCCCAGAAATTTAAAACACCCAATTTAAAATTATTATGTTGATAGCCCGGCCTGGCAGAACAACAGGGTCTTGAGTGCACAGTGAAACGATAATCATGTCTGAATATGAGTAGAGACATATGCAAGTCTAAGAGATGAAATATTCTTTGTGGAAATGCTTATAGGAATAAATAACTTATCTTTAAAATAATGCTTGCAGTTCAGCTCCCTTTTTAACTTTTATCTCAGGGTGAGGCCACACCAAGTTTCTTACTATTTCAGAGGTGAAGCTACAATGAAATTGCTTTCTGTTGCAGAATTCTACATGGAGCAGCCTTAGCATAGAATAAATTGCAATAGCGGAGTAGCCTTTCATTTTAAAAATAGTAAAACCTCAAGCATCCATGTTTCTTTGGTTTGGTTTAGGGTATTTATATGTAACAGCTGTGGCAGGATGGCTTTTGTTCAGGTGCTTGTAGATCTGACATTAATTTTCTAAGAAAAAGCATGGTGCCTAAGAATGGGGTGGGAAACAGATTGGAAACTATTTCTAAATTGCAGGTTAATCAAGAGTAGACTGGAAGGGATTTCACATTGCTAACAGTTTTAAAGGCTTCCATTGACTAAATTAGAATCATTCAATTACTTGAGAGATTGATTGCCTCTCCTGGTTACATCTACGGGTTCTATCAGGTCTGACAAGGAACGAAATGTTATAGGTCCCATCCACTACTGAGTGACATCTGATGGGATCCAGGATGAGAGATTTTTCTGCCATGGCACCCACCCTTTGGAATATCACACATACACACACACACCCTGGAATTTAAACAATAAATTGTCTATTGATAATTAGTTTGCAATTCCTCTTAGGGATCAGGCTATCATGTAGAGTCTGCTCCATGGATGTACTGAATGTCATGAATACTTTGAACTCACTGCTGATCATGTTTAACATGTTTTAACATGTTTTTAATGTTTTTGTTTTATTTGAATTTTGTATATTATTCTTGGTATTTTAATACTGTATGATAATAAGTAACAGTAACAGAGTTGGAAGGATAGCCACTCAGAGTCACATATATAAAATGGGTACTGTAATTTTATAATTTGAATAAATTTATACATTTCCTAACCTATAGTAAATCTAATGGAGATTAATGGCTGCCTAGGATTAAGTCTAGGAGGTATATAAAAACCACTACTTTTTATTGAACTCCTTTTCCTGGTGTTATTTTCACAATTCCAATTTTTAAAAAATTGTCAGTCCCATAAACCTATTATTCCAATTAGTAGTGCATCCATCTGGGAATTGTGTCTTTCATTTTTAATCTGAATATGCCTGAGTACCATTTGTTAAAAGCAAGAAATAATTAATGACCATGAACTATGGCCTTTAAACAATGAGTGCTTTTTAAAAGGGGGTTGATATGGTTGATGAGCTTTTCAAGCAGGCATTGTGCTTTTCTACTGTGACACTAAAGAGAGCTGCTATGGTCACCATTTAAAAATGTCCTTATCTGTGCTTTGAAAGAGGTGCTGATACACAATGACCTGATGATTTGTGCATGGTGAAATGCAGATATCAATCTAGATCAGATGTAGATTTTTTTATCCAGCAAAAGGTTTATTTGGGAAGTAAGTTCACAGCAACAGTCACTTATTTCTTAATCAATTTTCACAGATGGAAAAGACCTGGGATGCTTCCAGGCAAGGTTTTATTATGCAGCCACCATACTTCAATCATGCAATTTTGCAAGCAATTCAGATATCATCTTCCATTTGTAATTCTTATTTTTCTCATCACTTCTTCCAAATTGGATTGATATTGCTAAGAGTTACCTGAAAGATCTTTGTCTCTAGATGTTCCTTTCCTCACTTAGGAATATGCATGCTTCCAGATGCCTGGAAGTTGAGTCACAGCAACCTGGACTTCTTACTTACTTACTTACTTACTTTATTTGATTTATATACCGCCCTATCCTGAAGGACTTCTTTTGTTGTTATGAAACATTTTGCTGCTTTATCCAAGTAGCTTCTTCAATCTGAGCCTAGCCAACTCATTCAGACTGAAGAAGCTACTTGGATATGGAATGAAACCAATAAGAAAACTACCTGGATGACAGAGAATCTTCACACTTACTTCCAAATTTGTATCTCCTACTTCAGTGATCACCAACCAGTGGTCCATGGACAACTGGTGGTCTGTGAGAAAATTTTGGTGGTCCACAGAAAAATTATTTGCATTATTTAATTGCACTAAGGGAAGTGGTGGCTCAGTGGCTAAGATGCTGAGCTTGTTGATCGAAAGGTTGACAGTTCAGCGGTTCAAATCCCTAGTGCTGCATAACGGGGTGAGCTCCTGTTACTTGTCCCAGCTTCTGCCAACCTAGCAGTTCAAAAGCACGTAAAAAATGCAAGTAGAAAAACAGGGACCACCTTGGTGGGAAGGTAACAGCGTTCCATGCGCTTTTGGCATTTAGTCATGCAGGCCACATGACCATGGAGATGACTTCGGACAGCGCTGGCTCTTCGGCTTTGAAACAGAGATGAGCACCACCCCCTAGAGTCGGGAACGACTAGCACATATGTGTGAGGGGAACCTTTACCTTTATGCCTATATTAACAACTGAAAATTCCTATACCTATATTGCACTAAATACTATTTATCTTTTTTGAAAAAATCATATTAGTGGTGCGTGGGATTTAAAATTATGAATTTAGTGGTCCCTGAAGTCCGAAAGGTTGGTGACCTCTGTCCTACTTCATAGTAAATCTAGGGAGTTCATTCAGAGCCCATTCTTTGTTTCCAGCAAGAGAACCAAGATTTTCCAACTTGAAGTTTGAAATGGACTAATAATCCTTTAGCAGTTTCCCCCCAATTTTATTTGTTTATATTGTATTATTGTTTATTCATGTAAATGACAAGCTGTCTTAAATCTGCACGAATAAAAAGTTTAGGTACAAATTGAAATAATAAATAATAGTAGTAAGTGCTGAAAGTTTTTTTTTTCTGTTTTGAAATTTGTATGGAAGAAAATTTCTAGGGTAACTTTTTCTTAACTGTACTATGGATTTCTCCCTTCTGATACTATACAGTAAAGCAACTTTGTCTCAAGGTCTGTTGGAAAGTACTGTATTTTTTAACATTACTACCTATTATGTATTTTTTTCAACTATAATGTTACTGGAGTTTTTGTTTTTATTAATCATTCTATTGTGATTAAAATATAAATTGCCTTATTTTTGTACATAATTTCATCTGCATTCTGGCAAGAGAATATTTCTGAAATGTATCGAGAAGCTTCATTTTCACTTTTCCCATAAGAATGAATATTTCTGCTGCAAAGTCTACCACTTTTTAGGTAGAAAAGAGACTTGTTCCTAGATGTTTAAACCAGGGGTGAACTTCAAAAATTTTAGCAAGGGGTTCTCTGCCCGGTTGCTGGGTGGACGTGGCCATGGTGGACATGACCTAGTCGGCCTCCTGCACCATGGCGGTGAAGGGGGGATTTTTTTTGCCCTTCCTGGGCTCCGGAGGCTTTCCTTGAACCTCCGGGAGGGTGAAAACAGCCTCCCCAGGCTCCAGAGGCCCTCTGGAGGCCAGAAACGGGCCCATTTCTGGACTTCCCAAACTTCCGATAGGCCTGTTTTTTCCCCTCCCTGAGCCTCCATGTGCGCCCTGCACTTACCTGCATGCAAAATGGGCCGTGTGGGGACTCCTGGGAGGGTTAGGGTTAGGGTTAGGGTTAGGGTTAGGGTTAGGGTTAGGGTTAGGGTTAGGGCAGGGCAGGGCAGGGCCAGCCAGGAGTGGGATTTGGGAGTTCTCTGAACCGCACAGAATCTCAGCTAGAGGTTCTCCCAAACCCTTGCGAACCCCCAGCAGCCCAGCCCTGGTTTAAGCCCATCTCTTTCTGTTGCACAACATGGGCCAAATTATCTGTGATGCAAGAATTCTATTACTTGATCAAAGAGCAATTATAGGAAAGTACTAATTTGATTGAAAAAGGTTGTTGGAAAAAAAATATCTCTTTTCTTTCAGTGCCATTTATCATAGCTTGTCCACCAGCTGCTATCAGTCTTACTAGAGGAAGAAGATTATCAAGAATGATATTGATATTTTCCCATAGAGGAGGCTACCAGAAACTTTTGGAGGAGGAGGCTTAAATCAGAAAAACATCCAGAGTTAAACCCTACCCCCTCTACTCCTCTCTATCCCATCAAAACTTTTATTCTTCAGTGAAGAAGCGAAGAACCCATAAAACCAAAACCAAAGCATGAGGTTAGTGAAGGACAACCTGCATCACATTTGGCTCTTATGCATTTGCTTGGAGTAGAGCTCTTTATCTGAATGTAATGAAACATCACATACACCTTATATCAAAAGCCTTAGACAAGCTGAATGCATGACTGGAAACTCCCAAGAACTCTTTCCAATGAGAGCTCTATAATTCTGCAATTGATGCCTTACTCAGATTATATTTATAAAAAAGTAGTAAGCCTGATGCTGGGGCCTGTTTTGAATTTAATTGTCTTTACTCTTGACGAAAACCAAGTGGTTATTGGATTTATTAAAATGTGTAGATCAAAGATGGTTTGAAATAATCATTGAGTTCAAATCTTCCAGTTGTTCTGTGATAAATAAATTACTTCTCACAGATGATTGATTATGTGCCATCCAGATGTTTACTACACCTAGCAACCACATAATTTTTTTTTCTCACAGACCAATAGGCCCTTATTCAAATCACACTGCGCACTGAATAGATTTGTTTAGCATTTTTCATACAGAAATATTTGCAAGAATCCTGTACTTTTATTTTTGTATGTAATATATTTAAGGACAATATAGAAAAACTGTATTCGCGCATGACAAACCATACTTTGCTTAAGCAAGATTTGTAGATTAAACTGCATTTTTAAAATTTAGGCTGCATATTATCTAATTATGGTTTATAAATCATAAATATTTTAATATTTATGTTTAATTAATTAAAAGAAAAAAGTATGGACACCTATAACAGTGGGAAAGAAAATTAATACTTAAAAGGTTTCTGCCAGGTTTCAAACTAGTCATCTCTTATACATCAGTCAATTATACTACTGAAAGATTCCTGTAACAGTAACTGTAGTAGACATTATTGAGCTAGATCTGAAAAATAAATAAATAAACAAACAAACAAACAAACAAATAAATGTAAGGAAATTTTATTCTAAAGATTGATGTTGTGTCTGCACATATACACATTTTAATGTTTAACCTTGTCAATATAAATTTAATTTAACTCCCTTTGCATTTAATTTATATATATAAAAGCATGTGTCCAGTAACACTTGCCCACAGAAAGGAAAGGAATTAGAAATTGTTTTCGTGACAGGGAACAGCAGCAGAGGAATTGTCTAGTGGGTAGCCATGGTTGTTGGCAATCCAAACTGAACATTCGGCATGTAGCTGCCAAAGCATCCTGATGAGGTCACAATTTTCTCAGGCCAGCTCAGAGTCTAGACAGCATCAATACAGGATATGAACAGTTTATGGGATATAACCTCAGAAGATCAATAACGTAGGATATGTCATTCTCTTTTCTCAATATTCTTGCATGGCGCAATTTATTCAGAATTCTGTTTTAGAAACGTGCTAACTTTATAATGAGTTGAGATTCTGTCTTGATACAATGTGTAATCTATTCAATATATATTATTTACTTAATAATAGTCAGCAAAGTCTTCATTAAATTGTACATCTGCTATTTCAGGTATTGAGAACTTTCTTATTAAAGAATGTTTCTTGTATCTCTATATAAAGAAAGAACTTTCTTATGTAAAACCTGCTCCAAGCTGGTGCCTTTGGTAATACTGGCTGAAAAATATGGGAGCTGAAGTCCAACACATCTGAAGGGCAACCGGTTGGGGGAGGCAAACTTATATACAAATAAATGAAGTACCAAACCAACATTGGCTATCGATTACTCACATGTAACTTCATCAACTTGATATCTGATGTAAAGGAAAGCAGAACTATGTTCAGTTCAGTGGTCTTACATTATTTTTCAATTTACTTCCTCCAGTAGTGCAAATGAAGCAGCAGAAAATAGATATTTAATATAGCTATAAGCAATGGTGTGTTTCATAAACAAATAGTTTTAATCTGTTTCTTTCACTGTCTTATTTCTGTGTTCACATGTTAGTCCTAGAGTGAACAAGTGTTTGAAAAAGATGTTTTTAACTGCAAAAGAGACTTTTAATTTATTGGCTCAGAAACATGGAAAAATGCACAGGTATTTTTAACTAATCAAAAATGTTACAGAACATAGGAGGCAGCTGACCATTTTACATATATTCTACTAGAAGTCTGGACCTGATGTTTAATAAAATGTTCCTATTTAGCAGGATGATATGGTATATATACAGTATATTCAGGTTTGTGATAGGATGAAAAGGACTAGAAAAGAGCAATGGTGATAATGTAGTAATGTAAAGTGACAGCAACATGTTCTACCCCAGCTACGGACCCCAAAGAATAAAGCACACACAAAGTTTGTACAAAACTTAATATACTAAAATAACTCAGTCTTTATCAAAACAAAGGCTGTTAATAAGACTACAAGAAACCAAAGATAAAATAATCACAATCTTACTAAAGTTGGCTGAAAACCCAGAAGCAATTTGCAGAGAATCCAGACGCGAAGTAGAGTGAACTAAAGTTGTTCCCTACAACTTGCTTCAGTCGGCGTTCCTCCTTAAATAGGCTAAGGGAGTGGCCAATTAGCCCCAAGCCTTACTCTCGAGGAGACTTCCTCCTGAGGAGGCACTTCTGCCTTTTGGCCGCTCTGCGCGCCCGTGCATCAAAAAGAGGCTCCTCCTCTTCCTCCTCTTCATTTAAAGGAGCTTCTGGAGGTTCTGAGGGCCCTGGCTGAATCCCTGCCTCTGGCACCACATCTTCTCCAGCCTCCTCACTGTCCGACTCGAGCACCAGCTGCACAGGCTGCTGGTGCAACACCACACCTGCCTCCTCGCTGTCAGGGTCACCTATAACCCGCACAGGCCGCTGATGGGCCACAACACTACATCAGGAAAAAGGAATGTGTGAAGGTCAGGTTCAGAGTGAACAAATTAAATCCTGAACACTGAACTTTTTCTATCAAAAGCACAATGGTTAGAATGCAGTATTGCAGGCTAACTCTGCCCACTGCCAAGAGTTCGATCCTGATCGGCTCAAACTTGACTCAGTCTTTCACCTTTCCGAGGTCAGTAAAATGAGGAGCCAGATTATTGGGGGCAATATGCTGACTCTTAGAGAGGGTTGTAAAGCAGCATGAAGTGAATATAAGTCAAGGGCTATTGCTATTGCTATTGCTATTCTATAATGTTCTGTAATTGTGTGTTTTCAGTTTAGTTGGATTCGATTTTGAACGTAGATTTCAGTTCAATATTAGCTTTCTTTGTGTTCTTAATGTTGGGCTGTCTTCATATATTCCCAATTGCATCTCCAGCTTTTAAAAACATTTATAGTACTTCTAACTACAATTGAGCTATGACACAGATCACTAGCTTAGTCTATGTATCACCATAATGGCTTACACATACCATCATTAACTTTGAAAGAAAGACTATATCCTTCCTAATGAGATTAATTGATGTCAGGTTTTTCCTTCTCCTGACTCACTCTGCTAGACTTCTTTGTCACACATTGATCTTTACAACTTTCAGGCTATTATGGAAATTCTGAGAATTAAAATTCAATCCACATTAGGCACTGAGTTGAGAAAATATAATTTATATTGTAATAAATTTATATAATTTATATTTATTTACACCATTAATTCCAGTTTACACACAATATTTAACTGGATTAGTGTGTGTTTATGAGTAGAGAACTAGAGTGTATTAGAATACTGATCAAGGATTCCTTTAATTACTCAACTAGCCCCAAGGGGATTAGATTTAACTCAAAACAGAATTAAAGTAACTTGATCCAGTCAGTTTGTCATGGGAATGTCCAAATCTACTAAGTTACCTCATTTTATCTACTTAGTCCTCCAAGAAAAAGAGCTGGAAAGAAAGAGAGGCTGAAAAGGCAATCTATTGAGAGCTTAATGCCAAATACAATTTGAAAGCATTGGTGGACCAGCTTTCAAGCCAAATCAAACATTGCCATGTCTCTTGCTATCTGCCTGCCCAATGGGGAAGTGGCTATAGTAATTATATAATGAGATTTTGCCAAAACGTGTTCTACAGTGCCTAGGATGCTAGGCACTTCCTGGAAAAATTGGGTATTACTATTAACTCTATGTTTGTACATGGCAATTGATGACTTATTGTGTTTGTGTACTGCCAGAATCAAAAGTAAGGAGATTTGATGGGGTAAGTGGGTTTATGGTAGAAAAATAGTTATAGATTTCTGGAATTCATTTTCTAAGAGAGGATATGATAGATCTAGTGCCACACATAGTTCAAAACAAAACATGGAAGTATTTAGAAGTATGTTAAATACTTAATATTCATTTTTAATGTGCCACAAGAAGCCTAAACCTCTATGACAGGCTACAGTGTAAGTAGTATTGCACATTTAACCCTTAGCCTCATTTGCAAGAAGAAGCAGATCCAATTCTGTTTGACAAATAAAATTCAAAATGATAAGCATTCCTATTTTGAAATATTTCCCATAATTTTCTTCTCTTCCCCAGGAAGAAGGATGGTAGGTTGCCAGGTTTATTTTATGATATTTTGCTTTTAAGGTCAAAACAAGTAATATGGGACACATTTTTGTTTTAATTCAGATTTATGGGCCACCCAACTTGAATGGATTCTGGGCGTTGTGCACAACTAGAAAAAACAGGAAAAACTAAAAACATGAAGTTAGACAAAAGGCCCAGATAGAATAATCTGATAAATGACAAATATGCAATTGGGTCTCTCAGTTTGAAAACAACTGAGAATGTTACATGTCCCATTTTGACTCAATATGCAATCCTCATCACCCCATATGCAAAGCCTGGAAGAAAAAGAAGAGCTTTTTTCATAAGGGATAATTAACGTTGGGTTTTTTAGATCTATGTATGTAACTGAAAAGCTACATTCAGTACCCTCCCATTTGCTGGACTACATCAGCAATCCCCAGAGAGATTAGACATCACTAGGAAGATTTTGGTATGTTATTTTTTAGGATGCTTTGCTTAATTTGCTCTTTGAACAGTAATATTAACTATGAGTAGCTAGATTTAGTTTACCGGTTTTAGATTGAGCTGAGTTGGCATATATAATATTCAGAGTAAACCACAAGTGTATTCAAGCTGCAGCAGCATAAGTTCCTTTAATTAAAAAAAAAAGAAGCAAGCAACAGCTTAGATTACTACAAAGAAACTGATTCTGAAAAATTGAAATGTGCGCTTGAATAATGTGTATTAATAATCAAACTGAAGTTACACTAGTTCTGCTAGTAATAATGTAGTTGGAGCTTGGGCTTTTCATGTGGTCAGAAATATATATGCTGCATAGGTCAAATGTGCATTACATAGATATCATATAATTTCAGGAATTGTGTATCTGAGTGTCTGAAGATTGGCCTCTGTTCTCCACATCACCAAGCAGCTTATCGGGAGGAAGAACTTGTAACTATTTCATCCTACCTCAAATCTAATTTGGCATCCTAGAAGATGATTTAGCAGATTAAGGATTTTAAGTTATAGAGGAAGTCCTTGATTTACAACAGTTCGTTTAGTGACTGTTCAAGGTTGCAACGGCACTAAATAAAAGTGATTTATGAGCATTTTTCACACTTATGACCATTGCAGCATCTCCATGGTCATGTGATTTCCATTTGGATGCTTGACAACTGGTTCATATTTATGACGGTTGCAGTGTCCCGGAGTCATATGATCTTTTTTTGCACTCTTCTGACAAGCAAAGCCAGATTCACTTAACAACCATGTTACTAATTTAACAACTGCAGTGTCACTTAACAACTATGGCAAAAAAAGTTATAAAATCAGGCAAAACTCACTTAACAAATTTCTCACTTAGAAATATAAATGTTGGGGTCAGTTGTGGTTGTAAGTTGAGGACTACCTGTATATCCTTCTCACTTCTTCAGTCTGAGGACAGATGAAATTATTGAAGGAATGTTCGTGAACACACACATATATATAATCTACCAATTACAATAAGTGATTTCATCATTTATGAAAAGCTCCAAGTAGATTTGAAAGCACAAATAATTTATTTAGGGATCATATGACAGGGTTGTAAATTGGATTTTGCCCATGTTGTATATAGTCTATGGTTTTGACTTAGAAAATCCAAAGCTTGTCCCAAATTCATTTAATCCTTTTGTGCATTCCCTCAACATTTTTTCTTCTTATTGTTAATTATGTCAAACACCCATTTTCCTGAGAAGAGCAGAATTTGTAGAATGTATTAAAGAACCTTGGGTGAAGTCAGGGCAAACAAGATACATGGTTCCCCTTTCAAACTCAGAAAAAGAAAACCAAGTTGTAAATAGGCCTGGAGTAATGAATAGGTGAACATTTACACACTTAAGTGACAAAAAACAAACAGATTAAAAGCATGATAAAGATGATAAGAAGAGGAGGAAGGGAGAGAGAGAGAGATGCAATGCCAAAGCCAAAAAAGAGGTAGAAAACATTTGTTCAGCTAATTTGTCCAGATAGTAGGATATTGAAAATCAATAAAATGATGCTTACTGAAAATAAGCACTAATTCTGAGGTGTTAAACAAGCAAGGGCGTGGTATTTAATTATAATAACTTACATGGCTACATTTTCTACATGGAAGAGATATAATCATGTAGATTACATATGTAATGTATCAATTAATGTAGGTCACAAACATCCACAAATGTTTCACTAAGTATAGGTTGTAGTCAGTATGCAGAATTTGTAAATTTTAAATAAATCAAAATGTAATTTATTTTTTGCAAAGATAACCATAATGTAGGGTTTCAGATGTACTTGTTCAAATGATTTTTCCTATCAATGTTGTCACTCAATATTGGAGGTTTTTAAGAAGAGATTGGACAGCCATTTGTCTGAAATGGTATAGGGCCATGATGGCGAACCTATGGCACGCATGCCAGAGGTGGCACACATCACCCTCTCCGATGGCACATGAGTCGTCGCCACAGTTCAGCTTTGCTGTACATGCGCACGTGCCTCCTACCGGCCAGCTGGTCTTCAGGTCTCTGCCGCGCATGCATGAGGGTGGGGCGCATATGGGTGGCTGCGTGTGCATACACGGAGGGCCGAGGCACATGGAGGGGCCCACGTGCGCATGCACGGGACACATGCAGGGGCCCACATGCACATGCATGGGGTACATGCAGAGGTCCACATGTGCATGCATGGGATATATGCAGGGGCCCACATCCACATGCACAGGTGCAGGGCGCATGCTCAGGGCCCACACACACATTGCATTTTGGGGGTTTGGGCACACGCTTTGGGTACTCGGTCCGGAAAAGGTTAGCCATCACTGGTATAGGGTCTCCTACTTGGGTGGAAGGTTGAATTGGAGTACCTCAGGTCTCGCTTCCAACTCTCTTATTTGGTTCTCTTATTCTCTTATTCTTTCTATGATCACGTGTATCCATCCTACCAAGCTCAAAGAAAGTCTGGAATGGTTTAGGATCTCCTGCCATGGGAAGGAGATTGGACGAAAACCTCCAAGATCCCTTTCAACCCTATTATTCTACGCTGTATGTTCTATTGAGAGACATCAGAAGAACAGTGACATTTGAAGAATAGGGCCAAGTAAGGCTACAAAAGTCACGGTACTATCAGCAGTTGCCAGTCAGTTGTAATTCAGGTTTGTTCTCTGGAATTATTATTTTTAAAAATGGTGAAGTTGGAACTTTAACATTTTGAAAGGTAAATTTTCTTACAAAGATCTAAAGGAAATTGAGTAATTTACAGTATATTCTACCTGGTTACTCAACATTTTGTGCAATGATCTAGCAATGAGCCAGTTAATATGGAAACACTGAAATTATTGAAGAGAACTTGGCACTTTAAAACATTATTGAAATAATAATAAAATGTCTTATTATTAAAATATATTACGAATATATATTTTAATTTAAACATGTATCTAATATAACTTGTATTAATTTTCATGTTTTTCTGCATTTACTTAAATGGCTTGTCCGGCCTTTCTCTTACACACACTCCTGATCGCTACCATAGAAAAAATCCTGGCTGCAGGCTTGGTACCAAATGACTTTCACAAGCCAGGGAAAATATGACTTTGCATATTTCATAAAAAATAAATATTTATTCCTAAACACATCCTTCAGCTATGTGGCTCATGGCTTCAGTTTGCAAGGTTGTCCTGTTACAATGCCTTTCCTATGCAACTTTATGAAGAAGTTCAAGAGGCAGGTAACTTAACAGAAATATAATTTAACAGAAATGTTAATAGTGTGTTTCACAACTGAAGTTACATAATATGACTGTCTTAAGGGAAGCTTCATAAGAATATTAAAATTGCCTAAGAGCATCACTAACTAGTAAAAGGTAACTAACAAAACTAACTCACAGTCTTGGAGGAGAGGCACTATAGGAAACACAACCAGCTGTTGACTGAAGAGTTATCAGTCCCTGTCAACCTGGGGCTGTTTGTTTTACTTTCTTCTTTTTAAAGCAGATGGATTCTAAGAAACAGTGACAACAAATGGGCAGGGGAAGGAAAAGCACCAAAACCCCTTTTGCTTATCACAAGCCTTTCTGTGACAGAAGGGTGTCATGTTGCAGGGTGTCCTCAAGGAAGTTAGATAATGCAAAAACTGGGATGTCTTGATTAGCATAAAGTAAAGGTACCTTCTTCAGGAACTTTTTCCTAAAAGCCTAGAAAGAAGCTCTGAGCTTCTCCCTGAGAAATATTTCTGGATCTGGTGAAGTCATTAGCACCATAAAGAGTTGGGGTTGGGTTAAGGAATGTTGTCAATGAGGGGGAAATGTTTTCTCTCTCCCCCCCACAGGGTTTCTGAACTTTTATTTTATTTATTTATTTTGGACCTCATCCTGACACTTAGGGTTATAGTTGTATTTAATGAGGAAAATGTTCTTCTCCTACAAGGCATCAATATGGTACTTATCTAGATCTCTTCTACTTCATTAACACTGGTTTTATCTGGTGAAATGAAATGTAGGGAGATTCAAGACTGACAAAAGGAAATGCTTCTTTACACAATGCATAGTTAAACTATTGAACTTAGTGGCCTCAGGTGGGATAGGATTAAAGGAGAAATAAACAAATCATGGAGATCATCAAGCCTATCAGTAACTAATCTTGATAGCTGTAGGCACCAGGCCCTAAATGCTATTTACTATTTATTGTTCATATTATTCATAAGGATCAAGCTCATCTTTCTCTTCTGATCTTTCTGAATAGGTCTGATGGCTATACATGACTTTAATAGTTTTGGTCCTAGTCCATCAGGGCTCTCGTGAAATTGTAACATTCTCATTCTTTAACATTTGGCTGTCAGTTTGTAATATTTGTATTGCAGTATTTCTCAACCTTTACAACTCATAAGATGTGTGGACTTCAAATCTCAGAGTTTCCAGCCGGCCATGAGAGCCGAGGTCCACACATCTTAGAGTTACCAAGGTCAAGAAATACTGTTGTACAGTATTATATTGTAAAAGCTATGTAAACTAAACTCCTCCTTATTTCCCAAATGAATATAGAATAATATTTATAACTACTAGTTTTGAAAAGAATAGGTGTCTTTAAGCTGTGTTCTTACCTCCCCCCATATTAACCATT
Organism: Pituophis catenifer annectens; assembly: GCF_029215685.1. Taxonomy (NCBI): domain Eukaryota; kingdom Metazoa; phylum Chordata; class Lepidosauria; order Squamata; family Colubridae; genus Pituophis; species Pituophis catenifer. Next base: position 168,451,595 of record NW_027256883.1, on the reverse strand, counting down.
TGTTATTTGAAATGCTCATTTTTATTTTACTGCGCACATGTTCTATACCTGTACTTTATGCCTTTTTACAATCCTAATTCAGCAAGTGAGACCCTCCATATGGATTTCAAATTTTAAATAAACATATAAGACTGCTAGGAACACAGTTCTACTGCTGGATTCCTGCATTCAGCCACTTATATGCGACTCCTTTTACTAACTTACATACTGAGTTGCCTGCAGTGGTAAACAGGCCATTGATACTGTCAGCTTGGACCACACTAATCTTTTCCTTGGAATTTCTCTCCTGTACAAACAATTGACTGGTGTTGTTAACAATGTCATTTAATTTATTTTTGTTTAAAGAAGAATGATTTTGTGCATATCAGGATGATGACTAGATTCAGTCTTAAGAGAACAATAGGGTGTGGTTCTGGAAAATTACTTGGCAATGCAGTGCCAAGTATATGAAGATTACACTGGTTTGAAGGTCTGGCAAATATGAGTTGAGTAGCACAAAATTGAAACACAGATTCTTGCTTGAAAAAGTCTGACAGAGACGCACTAATGAGGCAGATACCCATTGATTTCTCTGAAGAATTTAGCAAAAATTTCCCTGAAGCAGAAATACTCTGGATTTCCAAAAGTGTGGTTAATTAAAACTACAGCACTCTGAAATCAGTCTGCCTTCAAACTCATATCAATTACAGGAGCTGGTGGGTTTTGTGAGGGTGGGAAATAGTGGGTAAATCCAATGGAAGTTTTGGAATTTCCTTTGATCATAGTATAGTTTGCTATGCTGAAGCATACCATGAGTATGGGAACCATTCTCACCTACCCTTTGTGTTGATAATGCTTCAGCATAGAGTCATTTAACACATCAAACACTGCAGGAATGCTGTGGTGTACTTAACAGTGTAGCTGTGCATGATTGCACATTTCATGTAAAACAATGGCTAAATGTGAGAGAAAGCAAAACAAGGTAGAAAACTCTTGTTAACAGCTAATACCTATCACTGTTTTACATGGTATGGAGCAGATGTTCATTCCTTAGCCTGGGATATGTCCTCTTCAACTTCCATAGTTCCAGGCTAGTTTAACCATCTGTTTTGGAAGTATGGACTAGAGTAGAGATTACAGGAATTAAAACTCAACACATTTCAAGACCAGTATTGCGGAAGAATCATATATATTGATCATTTTCTGTTTTTCATCAGCTTTATCTAGTTGACCTTTAATTCATTACTATTGTAATTATACATATTTGTCTATAGCAGAACAGTATGTTCTGATTATCTTAGTTATATTTTGAAATCACAGTAGCTTTTTGTTAGGATGCTTTAGGAATTTTAGCTACCGACTAGTCCTCGTAGTAACAAAAACAGTGAGATAATATCATTTTTTCACATGCCCCACACAAAAGCATAAGCTATCCATATTTATTATTACAGTACTATGACGATAAAGTACTAGGGCTACAGTATAGTAATGGTACAATCATATGTTACTATCATTCCCATCTTCAAAGCAAGTATTTGATTTTGTATTTTTTGGAAGATCAAAAAACAACAAGACTACTTAGAGAGCTTAAGGCATTTCAGGCAAGAGGCAGAAAATCTTTAGATCTTTAGAAATCTTTAGAATAATTCTATAAATAAAGAAAATCTTTAGAATAAAAAACATTGATCTCAGATTTACATACATTAACAAGTGCCATTTAAACTGATGGAGTTTTCTTATGGAAAATCATGCAGCCACTTTGATTTTTCAAGAGATGCTAATAAGTTTGATTATTTCCCTTTCCGACTATTCATGTAACAAAGTTATTTGCCCATTCATTTCAAGTGCAAGGGTAAACACCAAGTTAACATGTATAATTTTAATTTAAAAATTGAAATGGTTTTTCCCCATTCTGTAATTAGTCCTGATTCAAGACTATGGTGCACACTAAAGGAAAAGGATATGATGGGGAGAGGAAGCAAATCCAGAGAGGCAAAATACTTGTGTCATACTCTAACAAGTATGTTTGTCTATATCTGTATGATTATTTAACCATAGAATTTAACGTCCAAATGGTATTTTTCATCCAAGATACAAACTGAATCATGTTTGCTTCAGATTAACTTAAATGAGCAAACAGATTTAATGGGAAAGAGATGGGGGGATGTCTGGAAGCAGCAGTCTGTGGATGTTAGCCAAAAAAAAAATAATTAATGTGGCAATTGCAACAGGCCCTTTGGTATGTATGCATGTACAAAGGGATAAGCTCAATCACACTGTAACAACACCATTTGGAGGGGGATTCTGCTCCTATCATGCAAACACCCACTGGCTGGAAAACAGACAGACATTTATTACTAGGATTTTTTTGAGGAGACAGTTTATTTCTGAAAACATGAAGTTTGTAACTCATAGAAGATAAATTTGTTGTTTCTCTGGAAATCCAACGTTTCCATGTTCAATTGCTTTGAATTTTGTTACACTTCTCGCTAAAAACATTATACATATACATATACATATACATATACATATACCCCCCTCTCTCTCCCTTTGTATGCCACACTTACATAACCTATGCAATAACATGTTCCCTAGGTACATATAAAATACAAAATGTAAATTGCCAAATATAAAAAGCAATATAAATGTCTTTTTAGGGGGTATTTTGACCTACAAGAAGGAATAACCAATTGACAAGATAACTGAAAAGTAAGTTAGGCAAGATGGGAGATATATAAATTTAAATTTATTAATAAATTTAATAAATAAATAAACCACAGATTACACATTAAGAATGTATTTTAAAAAGTGCATAATATTTAAGACTCAAATAATTCACAGGCCTTGGCTTGGGTGTCTGTGGCAGAAAGTAGGATAGGGCTTGATGGGAGCAGATTTTCAATACTTTTTCTTAGCCTTGTAGCTGTTGCTGGAAGGGTTAAACTTTACAGTATTGTAATTAGGGCCCAGATCGGCTCTTACCATTCTCAGGTCTCCTATCTTCTGAAACCTATAGAGACTGGCTTGGGTGAAAGCATCTGTATGTTGATACGTACAATATTTAAGACTGAGGGTTTGCATACCACTAATCAAAAAGCAATAAGCAGTTCCATCTATGTTTCTAAGGATAATTCACAGTTAGGAAAAAAAGATGGAGGAAATGTTGAGGTCAATGCAGAAAGATTACAAGGAGAAAATTAGGCTTTCTGAATACACATTCCCTCTAGAATTCTGTAAGGCAAAGCAATGACACAAACACAACTTTATCTTGAAGTTTTCAGACACAGTGATATTATATGTTTCCTTAGTGCAATATGCTACTCTTTAGAGTCAGGTTTTAATGAAAATGATACTGAATTTTACCTACCCACATACCTAAATACATTCCAGCTTTATTTGAAGAAAAGAATTAAAACCTACCATTCTGGCAGTTGGCCAAAATAAAACAATTTGACTGCATTTTCCTTCTGCAACTGATGAAAATATACACATTGCAGATAGTTGATATAAACTAAGTTAGGCATACAGTACTAATCCTGTGTAGGAGAGTGGTGGTTCACACATAAGTAAGCCATAATGTCACCAGTTAAGATCTGGTTTTATAGAAAACAACCCATTGTAGTTTGTAAATCTTATTTTATAGATTGGCTTCATGTATGAACCATGTAATTTATTTAATAAACCATGGATAAAACAAACCATGGCTTTATGGGAAATACGAATCACATCAGATTACTTATACTTAGCAAACTTGCAAGTCCCATATCAATAACCCTTTTATCTGCAATAAATATAGACAATAAAACTGAGTTCTACATATTACAATATGAGACTGGGAAGTGATCTTTCTACGATGGCAACTGCAGTTAAAGGACTGTGAGATTATCTCAGTGCCTTCTCTCTCTTTTTCTTTATAGAGGTCATTCAATGTAATGCTCAGGAGAAAAAGAACTTGATGGACTAAAAGGAATTTACTTTAAAAATGTTTCCTTATTTGAAAACTCTTTCTCAGTTTGCATAAACTTACCAGAAAGCTCCCTAATTAACTAAAAATACTCAAGGGGCTTTCCAGTGTTCATTCAGCTTTTACAGTTTCTAGTTTAATTTAACTGGTTTTTGCAGATGTTATAAAGAATAAGGAACAGTCAGAAAGTAGACTATACAGTAGATCATTGGCCTGTTTCTGCTAGTTCCTGATGGCTGGTTGTCGAATTTCTATGGTGAATGGTCGAATTAGAAGGATTCATAGAAAACAGTGTTGGAAAATGCCATGTAGGATGTTTCCAACTTTCTACCTAGAGCAGGAATCCAAATTAAAATAACCATAACAAATGTCTGTCTAATCTCTGTTCAGAAATCTACCCACTTCCAATAAATGGAGGACACATCACCTTCTAGATAATACACTGTTTCCCCTAAAATAAGACATCCCCTGATAATAAGAGCCTTGATAGTACAGTGGTCTAAGCACCCTGTTATTAACACAGCTGCCTGCAATTTACTGCTGGTTCGAATCTCTCCAAGGCTCAAGGTTGACTCAGCCTTCCATCCTTTCTAAGGTAGGTGAAATGAGGACCCAGTTTGTGGGGGCAATAAGCTGACTTTGTATAAATATACAAAAGTATGAAGGCTATTGCTTAACGCATTGTAAGCCACCCTGAGTCTCCGGAGAAGGGCGGCATATAAATCAAATTAAAAAAAATAAAATAAAATAAGCCCAATAAACCTCCTCCCATAAGTAAGACCTCCCCGAAAATATTTAAACACAGAGCTGGAAATCTGGTAAGATGGCAAGAGGAGCCCCATCTTGCTCCACGTGCCCCAAAATAATAAGACCTGCCCCAAAATAAGGTCAAGCGCTTATTTTGGGGTTCAAAAAAATGTAAGACAGGGTCTTATTTTCGGGGAAACACGGTAGCATTTGATCCTGAAGAGTATTATTTTATCAAGAGTAGGTATTCAGGATTGTGTAGCATAGGCTAGTTAAGTCTTTGATTTGAGAGGAGAATTTTGGTCTGAACTTATGTTTCAAAGATATATCAGCATAACTCTATATAATCTGTACCTGAACTAATCTGTATCAATTTTTTAAAATTTATTTTAAAGAAGCCGTTATATAGGACAAGACCCAACTTCCTTTAGAACTCTCTGCAGTTATTCTTTGTAATGAGAGAATGAGTTGTAATGAATTGTTACGTTTCTCAAGTTGTTCCTGATCTTGAGACTTGCAATACTTGCAAATAAATTCTGAGGAGGGGCACATTGATTGCTACATCAGTACATCCTAATCAAGATGTTGCAATAGTATAACAGGAATATTACATCATAACCTCATACAATAAATTAATGCTGTAGTGCTAGAGAAGACAGATATGCAATTTTATGAAATGTTACTAAACTAGTACAGAACTGCTATGAGGAATGACCAAGATTTACTCTCTTTTTTTCTGAACGAAAGGCTAGATCTTGACCATTCTCAATGTGAAATGATGTTTTATTTCATTTGGAAACATATTTAGTCTGTTTTCTAATTCACACAATATCAAATGAAATTGATTGTGTCCTTCATTCTCCACCTGCCTGTACAACTCTCCCCCCCCCCCGTGTAAACAGAAAAAGGGGAAGAACAAATCACTTGCAAGTTAGGTTCAATTCATTATGGTTTATTAATATGGAACACCTGGTTGAGTTCACACATTACACACATATTGCACTGTCACACTATCATACATAAAATCAAAGCAAAATATGTTATAGTTTTACACAATTTGGCAAACCAGGTTAGAATATCTATGAGTTGTGTGGTGCTACATCCACAGCGAACCTAACAGAGTTCTTCTCTGTTTACTACAATTTTGTTACATATTACTTCTTAGCTTGACAAAAATTGCATTTATAAGTGCACTTTTAAATGTTGCATACAGATGATTTGTGTAATTATCACAGGCGCTGCTGGTGCTATTTCAGAAATGATTCAAACATTATCAATGATAATTCATACAACCACACTGCAAGTTCCAGTTCACATAAGCTGAGGTATCAAAAAGGATGAACCTCAGGTTTCCTGAAACCAAATGCATTGCTTATAACTCTGTGAAAATGTGTTTCTCTCAGAAATATAGAATTTCCTTTAAAGCAAGTTAGGACAATCTTTTTTACAAAATGAACAATGACTTTAAAATGTTCTGCTTTCTAAAGTCTCACCATAGTACCCAGATTCTCAGTACTGTGTCCTATGTACAGAAGTTCCTTACAGTTGCTTCAGTGGTCTCCTTGCTCTAGCATCTAAAATAATAATAAGAGGACGTTGGCACGCTGTTAAGAAAAATACTAGTCTCCAGCATCATTTTATTTCCAATAATGCTCTTAACATAAAATGAAAGCTGTAAACTTTCTTAAAAGATTAAAAACACTGGGATATTGAAGGCCAATGTTTTGGAAGCACGCTGAATTGCTTGACAAAGGTAAGCATGAGTAGTCTGGAGCTTCTATACAAGGAAAACTAGAGAGGGTAACAGGCACTTTCTGTAAATTAGTGTACTGTAACTGTGGAGATTCTCAGTCATCCAGGTCATAGTTGTCTCAAAGCTGCTTTTCCAAAAGGCTGAACCAGAACCGATGAAGCTTCTTGAATGAGAAGCAAAACATCTTCCTCAAAAAAAAGCAGTCCAGTTGCCTTTTGGAAAAGGACCTTTGAGATAGTGTATTGTGACCAATGCATCTCCCCACACACATTATGTCCCACAATCACCACTCTATAAACCAGAAAGCTCTCTGCAACATATCTGAGAGTGCCCACAAGATATTTTCAAAATTCCAAATACCGGTATGTCCACCAAGTCCTAGTACTTGGGGACTCTGGCCTCCTAGAGCAAAACAGTTGTTCAGATAACAAATACCCTGTTTCTCTCAAAATAAGACATCCCCTGATAATAAGCCCAATCGGGTTTTGAGTGCATAGCAATAAGGCCAAGCACTTATTTCAGGGTTCAAAAAAAATATAAGACAGGATCTTATTTTCGGGGAAACATGGTATAGTAACATAAATGATCTAGAATAACAAAAGGCTTGTGGTGGTGAGCAAGACCTATGTGTTTGATTTACTTTCAATTGCATAAGGTCTAAATAGAACCCTGTTTCCCTTTGGCAACCCTGACTAATGAAATAAAATATATCTGAAGAGTGCCGATAGAAAATAATATATGTAGCTCAGGGCTGAACTGGAGGGTTCTTGACGTTCTCTGAGCTTGGTGATTTTCTTGAAGATATTTCATTACCAAACTAGATAACTAGATGTTACCTAGTTTGGTAATGAAATGTCTGTAAGAAAACCACCAAGCTCAGAGAGCATCAAGTACCCTACATCTGAAGAATAGCATCTGTTAAGCTTCTATTGATGTTCTCCAGGTTACTTCATTTCAGAAATGTATAAAATAAAACTATAATGCTGCTTAGCTATGGCATATTTTATATAGAAACACATTTAAATGTCAACATTTAAGAATATTGCTTTCCTATATATTATAAGATCTTGGAGTAAAAGGTTTTTCTTGAAATTATAGAATTGTGGCTTATATTTAAATTATCTTTTGCCCTACATTAAAAAGCAGCAGAATAATTTTAGAAAACTAGATTCCAATGGCCAATGAATAAATTCTGGCTTCATAAAGTAAATTTGGTTGAAATGATATATAATTTATCAAATACAATGAAGTGGCAAACAATTTAAACAGTCAGCCATATTAGCTGAGACCACTATAAGTAGCATTGAGTTTGAGGCATGGCAAAGAGGAATATTTCATAAAAGTAGAAACAAACTTTTCTGAATTTAAAGGAATGGGTCTAGGTCTAGGAGATGAGCTTGTTATCTTATTTTTGAAAATTCTCTATATTCTGAAAATGAGATGATACAGTATGCTTCTGTTTGATCTAGATTTAATTATAATTTAGGAATTGAAACAATTACATATTCTTTATGAGATATATTTTAAGGACTTTGTAAAATTAGTTTTCTCTCACTTTTGCCATATGTAATTTATTTTAATCACAATACCATATCTAGCTTTTCTTTCTTCACTGTATAATCACTATCTTTTTTCTGTTGACAGTCTATTGTTGGTATTTCATCAGTTTAAAAAAATCTTGTTTATAGTTTCTGTTTATAGATAAACTATAGCAGAAACAGTTTAAACAAGTCTTTTAATACCATAAAAAGCCAAGACAAATTTAAGTAGAATGTAATGGTTTCTATGTGTTTTTTATGTTTAAATATATTTGCAGCATAAAAAGAATATAACACTTGAAAATCCCCTCTGGACTAATACTATAGATATTTGACAAGGTGTATTCTCAATAAGCCTGAAAAGCAATATTGGGAAAACTACACTATAAAAACATCTTTATTCTTTTTATTAACTTCACATGTATTTTGAATTTATAATGGTATGCACATGGGGTTCATGTTCTAGGATATATAACTAGATTGATAAACATGGAAGAGAAAAAAGGCCTTAGCAAAACAGTCTCTAAAGCTAGTTTCTTTTGTCATTCCCATCTGTTATTTTAAGCTCCAACAGGGCAGCCCTTCTTTCAACTTGAAACCTACTTAAGGATGAAAAGAAATATGCTCAAAGAGCATATGTATAACCAAACCTGGAAGAGGAGCATCCTCTCTCACAACTTAAAGAAAAGTTGGGCAACCTTTAGCTTTAGGGCTATAAAACCCCAAATCTTAGTTTAGGAGCCCTAGAGCCCTTTATAATCATGTGCCAAATTTAGCAGTGTGTCTCCTGATATTTTAATATATGGAAAGTGTAAAAACTTTTGTGAATTCCCTAAAATAAATTTCATACAGTAAGAAAAAAAAAAAAAACCTCACAAAAACCAAAGACCAAACCTGGAAAATTCTAACTTTTTCTATGGATCTAACACAACTTTCCCCATTTTGCACCACTGTCTCCCCCATTAAAATTCTCAGATTCATCCAAAATTTAAAGAACCAAAGAGTTAATCATCCTTAAAGAATCCTTTATACTAGAAATAACATAACTCTAAAATACTTTTCCAACTCTTTTGATCCCATATTAAAACATGGAAAGCTTCTTGCTTCAAACTAACTCATGGTTCTTGGATTTTGGCTGTAGGGAATGGGGTAGAATGGGGAATGTAGTAAAAGGGGCAAGCAGGAAGTTAATATGATTTATTGGGTTAGGGATTTTGTTTCCACTGTGAGTTGTATTGTGTTGGGGGGTGCACTGAAGGAGCTCCACCAATCTCATTATACATATGTTGTGCAGTGACAATAAAGGTTATTATTATTAAGTAGCCTTGAAGCAGTCAAGGCATACAATGGTGAAGGAATGTGTAGTTGCTTTTAGGTTGCAACTTTTAAGTTACTTGCTAGGAGTTGAGTCATGTTCAGCATATTTTTGGAATCCATCTATCATACATAAAACTACTGAGCATTTGATGGAAAACCATCACTATATACAGGATGGATAGAAAGCTAGATGATAGAGAGATAGAATAGATTGCATATGAATATAGCCTTTTGTTCTTAGTCATTACTTGGTCATTTCTCTCCCTAGTTTTCAATAAAATAGATATAATACGTTATCATTTCTAGACCGTTGACAAATTCTGATCAGCCTTTTTAGAATTACTTTCTTCAGAAAGATTGCTACTTTTAGCCTTTTCACAGAAGTATGGTTATTATACTGTAAACCTAATGGGGATGAAGCAGACAATAGATTTCAGAATCAAACAAGCAGCAAATATACTGGCTGCTTCATTCAGGCAGAAGAAATTTTCAAGGGAGATCAGGGGATGCCCTACAGCTGAGATAGCTAAGCAGCTTCTGATAGGTAGAATGTACATTTCAATAGATACTGATTGGGTGTTAAAATAGCCTCTTTGCTATCAAAGATGTAAAAGTAATACCTTCTTGTTTCCCTGGCCATCCTCTGCAATTCCTGTGTAACATGTTTAAATAAACAAATCTCTGCAGACAAATCCCTACACTATGTCAGGCAGGAGGGTTCCACTCAAACCTTCCCCAATATCACAGTATTGCAGCCCCTATACAATTGATAGACAATAGAAGGGACGTGATGGCTCAGTGGCTAAGATTCTGAGCTTGTCGATCAAAAGGTCGGCAGTTCAACAGTTCAAATCCCTAGTGCCACATAATAGGGTGAGCTCCCGTTACTTGTTCCAGCTTCTGCCAACCTAGCAGTTCGAAAGCACGTAAAAAATGCAAGTAGAAAAATAGGGACCACTTTGGTGGGAAGGTAACAGTGCTCCGTGCACCTTTGGCATTTAGTCATGCTGGCCACATGACCACAGAGACATCTTCGGAGAGCGCTGGCTCTTCGGTTTAGAAACGGAGATGAGCCCCGCCCCCTAGAGTCAGGAACGACTAGCACATAGGTGCGAGGAGAACCTTTACCTTACCTTTATAAATTGATCCCTACTCTTGCATCCCGCACTTGCCTGCAGCTCTGGCTGTTACTGAAGACTGTGTGCATACCATGTTGCTGATTAGCTTAAATTGCCAACAGCAAATGTTTCTGAATTCACTGGAACTGAGCCTGTTAACAGGTGGTCCTATTTAACATTTCTTGCATTCTAGGGAGAAGGTCAGACCATAGAATTATTATTTTGTCCATGAAAATCTTTCTGAAATTAAAAAGAGAATAATTGAACCTCGTAAATATTTTGGGATCCAAAATGGAAACTTGTAACTCACTTTATCTGTTATGAAGAGTCATCATTTCCTATCTGAGAATTAGTAGTTATGAACACATATGGTATGTGGGGTATATTTTTATGTCCCTTTGCTATATTAAGAAATTTCATTTATTTATACTAATGATATTTTAATTATGTATTATTGGATCTAGACAACTTCATGGAGATCCATATGGAATAATGTTGTTTTTAATAGAATCCATTTAGATTCTCAGAATCAGAATCTAATTAAATGGTGGTAATGGAGCTTGATTTTTATAAACTTTCTGGTAGTGTAAATATACTTTTTATTTTAGAGCACATATTTTCTGTTGTTAGTCAAAGGATGTGAATCAGCCAAACAAAAGGAGGGGCAGCAGTTTTAATTGCAAACCGCTCAGTCACTGGGCAGTGTAGGACAGTGTAGAAATGTGATGAATGAATAAATAAAATTCCTAAGCTAGGTGAGTATATAACATCTGAACTTTTTCATTTTCAGAGTATTTAGCTGAATTTCTCCTTGTAGATTAGCCTTTAGTTTAATCAGAGGTATCTGCAAGGAAGTAAAAAAAGTCCAGACGGTGAATGCAACCACATCCCTAGTCCTTTTTTACACACACATGTTGCATGTTAAAAGGGAACATGGCCTCAATCATTGGGTCAGGCCCACCCTCTTGGCTACCTTGACAATCCTTCCCCTTTGGATGCCCCTGGTTATCATATTATGTGAACTGAATCATTATGTTTAACAGTTATGCAGTTTGCTTGTTTTATAATAAAGTTTCATGGGAACACAGCAATGTGTTGTGTCTGTTAACTCAAATTTATGCTTTTGTGTTATGTCAGTTGCTAGGTCAGCAAAATAGCTTAGTCACTAAAGTTTGTTTAATCGGGTTTATAGAACTTCCCAACTCAAGTCTGGGTGGTTTACAATAAAAACAACCAGTAAAAAAATCCCCAATAAGATGGCATGAGCTGATAAAACTTATTACGCAAACAATAAAAAATGAGGCTTGATAATATAATAAAACCAAGGAGAATCACTCCTTATTCCAGCACCTGGGAAAACAGCCAGGATTTCAAGGTTTCTTAGAACAACACAGTCAGAGCAATGTAAACCAATGAGTGGTGGTGGGGACATCATTCTATTAGGCGGGTACTATGACAAGGAAGACTTACTTCTTGGACCCAGTAGATGAAATGATGTACTGTAACTGCCATGGTGAACTTTACTGTATAGGCCAGTGAGGGCTAACCCTTTTGCTGTTGTGTGCCAAAAGTGGGGGTCGTGCGGGGGGGTCGCATGTGGACGTGCCCACATCCATTATTCAATGCCTCCCTGCGCCTCCCCCGCGCATGCACGCGCAACCACCCCCCCATGTTCCCCCTCTGGTTTTGGCACGTGATGGCCCAGAAGGCCTGTTTTTCACCCTCCCCAGGCTCCGGAGGCTTTCTTGGAGCCTGGGGTGGGCAAAAACTGCCTCCCCCACTCCAGAGGCCCTCCGGAGGCCGGAAACAGCCCGTTTCCCAACTTCTGGTGGGCCTGGATAGGTCCGAAAATCAGCTGGCTGGCACATGCATGTGCACTGGTGCTGAGCTAGGGCAACGCTCACGTGCCCACAGATATGGCTTCACGTGCCACCTGTGGCACACGTGCCATAGGTTCACCATCACTGGTATAGGCCACAGTAACTATCTTGAACTGTATTTGGAAGGTTGCTGGTAATTAGTTTGGCTCACATGGCACTCATAACTTTCATGTCAAATGTGTTGAGTACCAAATTCGTTAAGTTTCAAAGCAGTTGAATACCAAGGAACCACTGTATAACTAAGTTTTATCAACATATCAACACTGGACCCTGGTCCCTCTATTAAAAATGACCTTGCCCAGTGGTTTCATGTAGATCAGCGGTTCTCAACCTGGGGGTCACGACCCCTTTGGGGGTCGAACGGCCATTTCACAGGGGTCGCCAAAGCCCTCTCTCACCCCCCCACGCCTTCACTCACCCTCATCCTCTGCCTCTGTTGGATCGCCGGTTGCCGTTCACCTACCCCGCCCACTCCCAATCTATTGCTGCCTCCGGAGTCCCAGCTGATGGCTAGAGGGAAAAAAACTTTAAATTCTTGCCGCGGGGCTTCAAAGAGCCGCCCTACTCTCAGCTGTTTTGCGGAGGGCTCTGTTGCTAGCTAGCTGCAAAGAGGTAAATTCCTGGAGCAGATTTTTTTGCCCCTAGCTATGCTGAAAAAGCGAAATTGAAAGTAAGCAGGGTCTTTGCTGCAACGTGACAAAATGAGGCAGAGAGATTTCTTTTTCTTTTTCCTCACCAAAAAAGGTAGGTGCAAAACTGCAAACAATGGGAAATTTAGGGCAAAATAGGAGATTCAAGATTTTAAAATACAAAAGAAAAAAAGCTCTATTTAACTAGGGAATTGTAATAATTGAGATACTATTAATTGTATATTGTGTTGAAAGCAGAAATGGTTAAGTTGTGGTTTGGAGGAATATATGGGGGAAATTATTTGGTTTATTATTATTGGTAAATATAATTAATTGATTTGTAAGAAATTGGATTGCATGGAAATAATTGGAATATTCATGTTCATATTGATTAATATACAAAAAAGATAGTTATATAACTAATTGATTTATATTAAAATGTTGAATTTGTATTAAACAACTGTATTACATAATTACATAATTAACCAATGTGAGGATGGATATAAAAATAGATGACAATGCGAAGGGGTATAATATAGAATAGAAGGGAAAAATTGAATTTGATTAAGATTAGAGATGAGGATGAAGGGTAATATTAGTTTTTTTAAAAAATAGATGAGGAATAAATATGGTAAAAAGGAAATATAGAAATTGTAAATTTAATTGAAATGACTAAACCCTGTGTTGGAAGAAATATCCTTCTGGGTTCTGCTCCAAGTGGGGAAAAAGACACTGGAAACATGGAGACTGCTGGAAAAGATGGTTTAATGGTGGACAGGATTACATGGCTTGAGTTCCTGAACAGAAAAGGGGCAGATACAGTAAATCCTCGGGTTTTTATGCTCTCTCTGGCTTTGCATTTCTTGGGCCTCCGAAAGAGTATCCTGATTGGTTGTCAGACTCCCAGGGGGTGGGGGTCTTAGCTAGCCTTGCCGGCTGATGGTCACATGTGCTTCCCAGGTCACCCGTGTGGTGAGCTAGATGGGGCCCATTGTGTTAGTTTCTGTTGCTATTGTGTTGCAAATGTCCTTTGACAAAGGATTGACTTTCTGCCTCTGGCCCATTAACAAAGGGTGGGGGGCAGGAAGGTGGGAGATGCTTTGTCTGTAAAATATGCTTCTCCATTTCTCATCTAGGGAAATATAATATTCTGCCTTTTTAATATTTCATTCTTCTAGGAAAGGGGTGGTTGCTAACCTCCTACAACTGTTTAAATTTGTGAACCGGCCAAATACTCTGTTCAAAGAAAATACATTGTATGTTTGTATGTGTGTTTCTAATTATTGCTATTTATTCCTATTTGTTCTCTTTTATTCTTTAAAATTTAACAATTCATTCTTTATCTTAATATCTTTATATTTGTTTGGGGTTGGCTTTCTTCCTTTTCATCTTTTTTATTGTACAGCAATCTTTCTCCTCAAACCTACCACCTCCGTCTTTTCTTTCCTTCTTACTTTCTCTTCCCCCCCTTCTTCTTCTTCTCCCTACTTCCTCTTCCTTTCTCCTTCTCCTCCTCTCTTCCTCCCTCTCTTACCCTCACTCCTACTCTAATTTCCCTTCCCTTCCTTCATCCCTCTCTATTGCTGTATCCTTTTATGCATATGGACTACTCAGAGGGCTGAAAAAGTTATTTTTGACTGGTCCTCGCACTTTTGACCAGTCCTCGAACTTACGACTGTCCTCACAATTTACATTTTTGCCCTATCTTGTCACCATGGTGAAGAGAAGCAGTTGTGAAATGAGTGACACGGTTGTTAAGAATGCTACAATGGGCATAAATGATGACCAGTCAAAAGTGCGAGGACCTGTCAGAAATCCCTTTTTTCAGCCCTCTGAGTAGTCCCTATACACATAGCCATGGCCACCCGGTCACATGACCAGCTAGCCACGCCCACCCAGTCACATGACCTCTAAGCCATGCCCACAAAATAAGCCACGCCCACAGAACCGGTAGTAAAAAAAATTAGAACCCACCCCTGGTTGGGGGTCACCACAACATGAGGAACTGTATTAAAGGGCCGCGGCATTAGAAAGGTTGAGAACCACTGATGTAGATAATAATCAGAAGAGGTGAGAGTGTTGCGCCTGCAGATATTCCACTCGAAAGAAAGGGAAAAGTTCTTCCCCCTGCCAACACCTCCTGGCATTGGACTGAAAGAAAAGAGAATTGCCACAACAGCATTCTTTAGGCCTTGTAGTCTTATCCATGAAATGCACATCCTTTACCATCAAGGACCCAGTCCTCCTTCCTTAAGTTGCCACCTTATTATGCAATTTATATTCATGGGACCTGAGCAGCTATAAATTGTTGTTGGCAAATCCCAGCAACCAGGTGATGTGGACATGGAGAGAGCCATATATTAGTACAATGGAAAGAAATGAAATGCTGCGACATAAAACAATTCATCAATTCACCCGTGCAAGGAATTCATCTTATTTGTTTGCTGCAAAGAATCTAGAGTAACAAGAGGTATCTTTATGCCAACAGGGTATTGTATCCCACAGCAAGGCCTAGATTCCTCTACAGTTTGCTACTTGGGGAAGGCTGTAAGAGTCTATGTTTATTGAACATTGTCTGTTCAGCCTTTTTGATCTTCACTTGATGCTTCTTCTTATTTATTGATTTACTCAATCTGAACTACAATTTATTTGTTCTTTCAATTATTTCTTCTAACAATTATTTTCCTTTTGCAGATCAGTATTTAATTATGTAGTCTTCTGTCATTGTAATTTTATTTGTAGACTTTTTATATTTGGTTCTCTATCATATCACAGTTCTCACTATTACCTTCTTGCAATGTTCCACACCTTCATTTTATTGTAGGCTGAGTTACCTTTTACTCTTTATACTTAGAATTATAATTGTAGGTTAGCTGTTAAGGGCCTAAGTTAGTATCTGTTACAGCTGAACTTTGTGCAATGAATGCTGCCAGTGTTATCCTTGGAAGTTTCCTTCTAGCCACATAATAAACACACACATATACAGTATTTTGGACTGCTTGAATATTCAGCTCCATGCAGTGTAGCAGAATGAAAGCATTTCTTTCATTTAAAAAGTTTTCCCATTGTGTCGTATCGCTAAGTAGAATAAAGCACCACAGCTCTTTAAAATAGTGTGGCAAAGTATTCTGAATTACAACTACCAGAAGCCTCAACCCATATTGCCAATGGGTTGAGTAATTCTATGTTGGTAATTCTACTTCAGCAATTCAGAGGCATATATGTGTACTGTTAAAAGTAAGAAAAATGCCACTGACAAGAGACAGGCCAGATCCATTATTAAAGCGAAAAGTGGAAAAAGGTGTCTTAAGCCCCAAATTAGAAGAAGGCATGTGCATTAGACTCAGGCAGACACCTCTGTAATTCACATAGAGTTGGAGGTTGGGAAAATAAAGCATAGTCACGTTGCAAGATTGTGTTACTATAGTCAATACAAAATACTGTATTCTAAACCTTTTGTATGGACTTGATTCCATGGTTTCTTTTTTTATATAGAAGAACTGGCTGCACCCCAGATTGATTACCATCATTTGAATCACACCCTTTTTTTTTAACTTCATTTATTAGATTTACATCTTGCCTTTTTTTTTTTTACAGAAGTTCAAGGTGGCATATATAGTGTTCCATTCTCTTCTTCCTCACAACCACCACCCTGTGAAGTAGGTTAGGCTGAGGGACCAATATAATATTTATAATATATTACAATATTATTATGTGTGAATTTGTAACCATCTCTGTGTTATGATTTGTAACAAGATCTCCAGTTACCATCATATACTATAATGCAATGGGATTGTATGGCAATTTCCTTTGCAAATTGCTAAGTTTTGTGCCAGAAAAGCAAGGAACTTTTTTTCTTTCATCCGTGGTGAACAGTCTCCGCCCCCCCCCCCTTGTTTTCTTCTTCCCAAAGTGCTATTTGGTGCAGTTTTGGAAGCTGCTGGTGTCTTTAACTTGCCATTTGGGTCTGATAATGTATCTTTGGGTATCCTAGTTTTGCAAAGTCATGATCTGGAGGCAGAACTGCCTGTTTTGCAACAGCTTCTTTCTTTTCCCCTCCTTTCTGTTCCCCTAAGTGTTACTAGGTTTAGCTTCAGAATATTCCAGGATCTGTTAAAGCCAATCTGAGTTGGAAGATTGTGGATGTGTATAGTGGATGGCTTGAATCTTTAGTTTCAAAATACTGAATCCAGAAAATGTTAAGTGGCAAAGGTTCAGCATTCTGCTTTCCCAATGTTTGGCTAATAAGTTAGCCTGGGTATATTTTCACAGAAAATGTAAAACTTGAATCCTTTGCACAAAGCAGATGATGCAGATCATCAAAAAAGAAAAAGAAAAGAAAAAAAGGATATTAATTGTAGTTTAAATTCCATTGGTTGGTTTGTCTTAGGCAGCATTTCACTCCTGGATTCTTCATATATTACATCATCATAGAGATTGGAAGATTTTATGAAACTCAAGGAAAAGGTACGGTATTAGAATCCTGGATATGAGATTGATATAAAAATCTTCTCTTTGTGACACAGAACACTTGAACTGATGGATTTATATCTTAATGTTATAACCCAGTTTATATTATTCTTGATATTTGCAGTAATTTCTCCATATTTTATGAGTATTTCTTTCATGGCACTGATTCTTCTCATTTTTTAAAAAAGCACTGGAGAGAATATTGCATGGCACAATATCCTATTGGCAGTACTTCCTCCTCGCCCATCTGTCAAAAGTTGTTTAAGAGATCTACATGCCAACTTTGGAAGGAACAAAAATCACTGACACCTCTCTGGATTGCTTTAAGTCTGGCAGCACCAAAAATCTCTCACTCACTTCATACAAAAGGAAAATAAAATAAATTGCATATGCACCTGCGCAGATCTACTTTGTGCTATGTGCATGCACCTGGTTGGCATCAAGTCATCATTTCCCTTTCAAAGGCCTGGAGCACAGAAGTCAAGAGGACAAGGCAAGGCCAACATTCCTGAAAATGGGGAAAGAGGCTGCCCCAATGCTGCAGTATTTTTGCTTTTTTAAAAGTTAATTTTACTCCTATTTTTAAAACACTGGAGCAGAGCCAGATATAAATCCCGTTAATTCAAACATAGACATCAAGAGATGGCAAATATTTTGAGCTGGTTTTGAACTGACAGTCCTCATGTGAAAGTATTCATGTCAAAGCAACTTGGACAGGAATCAGCCAAATGTATGGATGACTAATATATGATCGCCTAGGTTGAAGATTTTATACTGGAATTAGAAATTTCTAAATAGCAGTTGCTGGTGACGATGAGCAAGAGGATATGAATAGCATCAAGTTGACCATTAAGGGAGTAGAATACTTGGTCTGATCTAGCAGGGATGTTTACGGTAGCTCCTTCCATGACTTAGAAGTCCTTTGTCAAGGGATAGCAGGTGGGCTCTATCTCTTTTTTTTCCTTTTGATCAAAAACAGGATTGTTTATAAGCTCCTTTGTTGAAAAAGTGTTCCTTCGACCATCCAACTGGGCAAAATCTGTGAAATGGCCATTTTCATCGCTAACATTTAACAAATATTTTGCTGGTATAGGTGCTAGACAAGAAGCAGTCACTCATTTTATCTTTTCACCGCAAGAAAGATTTAGCTATGGGTTTGTCGTTTAAGTTTCTTGTAGCCTTCAAATGATAAAAATAAGCTACAGCAAGCAAAGATAATACCGTATTGAGGGGTTCTTGGTGCTTTCTGAGCTTGGTTGTTTTCTTGCATAATACCGTATTGAGGGGTTCTTGGTGCTTTCTGAGCTTGGTTGTTTTCTTTCATTATCCAAACTAGGTAACATCATCAAACTCAGAGAGCACCAAGGACCCGGTTTCAACCCTGAGCTACAAATATTCTTCTTTATTGGCACAAAGATAATATTGCAATATGACCATGACTATGAAATTAGGGCATGTGCAACACTAATGTTTTCATTTTGCAGCCTGGGTTCCTCACAGGAATTTCTGGTTTTGTAGTGATAATTATTATGTCAAGACAGTATCATCCATCTACTATATCCAGAAAAGGAAAAGCATGTTCAGAACTCCAAGGTTTGCAGAAAAGAAAGAAAAGAAAATCAATCTTTTCTCAGAGGTGATTCCCCTAAAATTCACAATAGAATGAGTTTGCTGATTAGCTGCCGTAATATTAAAACAAGGGAAAAAGAAAAGGGAGGAATGGAAGACAGTGACTATAAATATGAACACTACAATGTTTTGCTGTAAATCCAAGTTGTGCTCTGTTGTCTCAGGTGTTCAGAAATGTCTTAGTTTCTGAACTAAGAGTTCAGAAGTTTAGTTTAGTTAAATAAGCATTAATGCATGTAGGAGAATAGGAAAGGCCCCCCTCCGATTGGCAGAAACAATCTCTGCAGGAAAAAAATAAGGGGGGGACAGGGCAAAATAGTTGTCCATTTTGGTCAGCAGCCTTGAAATAAGTGTGAATGTGTCTATAAAGAAAATCGGATGTCAGAGGAATCAGATATAGACTGCAAAAAATCCAAACAACTCATAGCAGCAAAAACATAGGACAGTCCTAATTCTGCTGCCATCCAGTAACTGTCCACGTTACTGTTTAGAAATCTGCCCTTTCTGGGGAGAGGAAGTTGGAAGAGGGGGCAGCGATGGCCTTGAACGGAGCGCTGCTTTCTTCGTCCTGAAACTTTGGGTTAGGGCACCTTATCAGCGGCCATGTTGGAACGAAGGGAGGAGCCAAAATGCCACAGGCAATTCCCAGGTTTGCAGCAATCTCGGTATGGGGATATTGCGCCAAGGACCGGTGATGGTGGTATGTGGTTGCGAGACACCAGGCAGTTATAATAACCCTATTCGTGGCAGATGCCATCTTTTGAGAGAACTGCAGGAATACCGAGGGTTCCTTTAGCACCGCTGATGCCTTGCTTTGCAAGGGCGCAGAACCCAGATCCATAAGTGCCAGTGCAAGGCAGGCAACCTGCAAAGCGTCGCGCTGCAGGATCCCCTCGCTTCACCTCCTTTCCTTGTTGGGGCGGCCGGAATAGCCAAAGATCCTGAAGCAATGCCCAGAAAACGGGACAAATCCGTCCGCCAGCGCCCCTGCTGCTGCAAAGAACATTCTGGCTCTTGGTAAAATAACTTCCTCGGGGTGGAGAAAAAAAGAGGATCCCCCGCCCCTATGATGGCAAATCTTTCGCGTGGCCTAGAAAAGGGGCGTCCGTCAGAAGAAGGTGGGCCAGAGGCCGACTCCGCCTCTCCGAAGGACCCGTGGCCGTACATTCATTGGTGTCAGTGCTGCCGGGAGGTTGGAGGCACCTCGCAGGGGGAGGGGAGGCTTCTTGGCTGGGGTCGCCGCTACCGCCGCTGGATCCAGCCCGCGCTCGGGCGGAGACTAGCCGAAGAGTCCCTCCTCTCCCTTCCTCGTGGCCTCGGGCTCCCCCACTCGCAGCCTCGGCTCCCTCCTTGTCCATCGCTCCTCCGTCCCGTCTCCGAATTCGCGCACATGGAACTGCTGTGTGTGGAAGGGGTGATCCGGGCCAAGCGGGATCCGCAGCTGTTAAGGGACCGGCGGGTCCTGCAGAATCTGCTCAGCCAGGAAGAGCGCTGCTGCCTGCGCGTTTCCTACTTCCAGTGCGTGCAGAAGGAGATTCAGCCGTACATGCGGAAGATGTTGGCGTTCTGGATGTTGGAGGTTTGTGCCGGGGGGGGGGGGGGCAGGGGAGATCGCTCGCTCGATCACCCACCCTCTCTTCTTGGGGGCTCAGCCCGGCTTACCTTTTAGTCGATCGCCTTATAAAATGAGGGGAGGGGGTTTCCCCTTCTTTTCCAACCCCTCGGAAAGGAAGCCTGGTTAGTTTCAGTGGCATCGATATTCGGGCAAGTTATGCGTCGAGGTCTGTAGGCGGCTTTATGGCACGTTTTTCTCCGTTCATTCCCTGGAATCTGGTTTCTCCGGAATCCGGAGAAGTTTCCCTAGAAAGAAGTGAGGCCTTGGGTTAGCCTGGATGGAGCGGGAAAGCTGAGTCTAATGGTAGTGGCGGGAGGGATCCAAATTCAGGCATTTTTGGGGAAGGCTTTTGCAGAGGGAGAGGTGGTGGGAAGTGTTTGCGTTTGGGGGGGGGGGAGGGGGGTTTGAAGGAATCGATGCTTAATAAACGGCAAGGCTATGGTGGGGGGGGGATTGAAAAAGTAAATGAGGCCTCCAAGCCCCTCGGTTTTCGCCTTCTCGATTTAGGCTGATTAAAAGAAACCACCCTGATGGTGCTAAGCCAAGGGAAAGATTCTTATTCGAGGAGCGTTCACCTTTTCTTGGCAGTAAGGCGTGCAACCTCTAGGGGGTCCCGGTCACTAGTCCTGCTTGTACACAACGTTCAGGAACCAATCGAAACACAGTTTAGAATCTGCAGTTTTTCACAACTAAAATACCCAGAGATGGGTGAAATGGGAGAAATAAATAGCCAACTAGTAAAGGACAAATTTTAACCACCCTTCTCTACCAGAAAAAGAAACTTGTAAATCGAAATAGAATAATCTTTCCTTATCTTATAAATAAATTGCATTAGATAGTTGTACAACAAGCATAAATAAATTAGGTAGAGCTTTTTTCTAAGTGAAGCAAGGGGGAAACACAGTTTTATTTGTTAAGTTTCTTCCTGTGGGAAACAAGATTTTGAATTAAATGGATTTGTAGTCTAGGACGGGACTCTTAACTTTTATATTGATAATATATTTTTACTATCTTCATTTGCAAGACATCAAAGCACTCAGGGAAAATGATCACTTTCTGCAATTCCTTTAATGCATTAGGGTTATTAAATTCAGGCTTATAAAATCTTACTTTCCTGATCATCTGTAATACCGGTAGGTAAGAATTGCTTTTGGGGAAAAGAAAGTAAGGAGCCCAGAATGGAAGAGAGATTTGAATTCCTCCACCCATTATACCTTAGGCATGTCATAAATGGAAGCAGCCCTGTGCAGATATACTAGGACTGATTGTGAATTTAAATTCATTTATATGGTTTTAAACTGTTGAGACAGAAAGCAGTATCTTGAACAGGAAAGTTAACTGCATTCATTTTAAAAAGCACCAATTCCTATATGGGAAAGTCATTCAGTAAAAAATGAGTTTTTGTTAAAAGGGCTATAGTCACAGTTTAATTGTTAAGTCAATTTAAAAGATTCAGTTGGTGCAGTAATAAATCAGCATAAATAACTAGCCTAATCAATGGAGAAGATGGGGAAATAGGCTTTTTAAATTCTTGATTAATATTGTCATCATATGATGGTTTCTTCCATAGAAGTGCCATTTATTTCACTGGTATTTTTTATTGGCATGAGATATAAAGGGGTTTAATGTTCTGTAGTAAATGAAATTAGGGTAGTGAGATGCTTTTGAATATTTAGGATCTTATTCATTTCACATGATGCATCAGGCTAGACTTATAAAAACCAAATACTGATTCTGTAATGCAGATTTGACCTAACCAACTGTATAGCAGGATCTAGAAGCAAAAACAGAAAACACATTTTCACATCCCCTATTCTACGTATTAACTCTCATATGTTCCTTCATATTTACAAATACAAAGTGCTTTGATAAGGACTATTTTTGAAGAATTTATTTTCGGCATGGTAGGTGGTCCCTATTTATAAAATTCTTTCCCATTGTTACTGATTTTTTAAAATCAGGTTTGTGAGGAGCAAAAATGTGAAGAAGAGGTGTTTCCTTTGGCTATGAATTATGTGGATCGCTACTTGTCCTGTGTCCCCACCCGCAAAAACCACTTGCAACTCCTGGGAGCTGTCTGCATGCTTTTGGCTTCCAAGTTGCGAGAGACCATGCCTTTAAGTGTACAGAAACTCTGCATTTACACAGACAATTCCATCACACCATGTGAAGTTTTGGTAAGTTTCCTTCATTATTAGATGTTATATTTCATATTTCTACAACTCGGCTTGTTCTGTTACTTAATCGTGGATGGGCAATGGGCAATGTGGTTGCTTCTTAAGTATCATATGGTTTTCCTTTTCCTGCTACATCCTGATCTATTTTTTCCCCTCTTCTACATGCACATCATTTTTAGACTCTTGATTCTGGCCTGTTGAGTGCAATTGCCCATAAATTATCTGAAGTTAGAAGTGAATAGTAAATTGCCTCTTTTTGCTAAGCACATCAAATTACTTTAAGAATGGATAGATATGAACTCCCAAATGGACATACTATGTAGAAAATGTTATTGGGTGAAACAAGACTAAAGTGATGTGCATGGGACAATTCCCCCCCTCCTCCCAAAA
Source organism: Pituophis catenifer annectens (assembly GCF_029215685.1). Lineage (NCBI taxonomy): Eukaryota > Metazoa > Chordata > Lepidosauria > Squamata > Colubridae > Pituophis > Pituophis catenifer. The sequence continues at coordinate 168,428,389 of NW_027256883.1, read as the reverse complement.
CTGGAACTCATAAGTAAGAAGCATAGACTTTTGCACTTGTGAGCTTCCCTCTATGGTGACAATGTTTAGCCACAATGGGTACGAAATGCCCTACTAGGAAGAAATGTACAGGTAGTCCTCAACTTACAACCACAATTGAGCCCAAAATATCTGTTGTGAAGTAAAACATTTGTTAAATGAGTTTTGCCCCATTTTATTACCTTTCTTGTCGCATTTGTCAATTGAATCACTGAACCTGTTAAATTAGTAATACAGTTGTTGAGTGAATCGGACTTCTCCATTGATTTTGCTTGTCAGAAGATCACAAAAGGGGATTACATGACCCTGGGACACTGCAACCGTCATAAATATGAGTCAGTTGCCAAGTGTCTGAATTTGGATCACGTGCCCATGGCTGCAACAGTCCTAAGTGTGAAAAATGGTCATAAGTCACTTTTTTCAGTGTCATTGTAACTTTGAACAATCACCAAACAAACTGTTGTTACACTTGCCTAGCCGAGTGTTTCATATGTGTGCATAATCTAGTTATGCTTCTGTGAATCTTTGTAGTTATATTCTTTCCAAATGTACAATGTTTTCCTCCACCATTTTCTTAAGAGATATGTTACAAAGAAATTCATTCCTTTGTTCATCTGCAATGAATAGTAATCATACAGCAAATAATATTTGAAGAAAACACATAGATTAGCAATTTCTGTTAAGGGCAGAACTGGTCCTTTGATGCTAGCTATTTGGGGAAGGTTGAGACAAATACAGGTTTTTCAAATTTAGCAAAATCTCATTTAAAAATGGACAGTGAAATGTAGACATGATCGAAGAATAGCCATTTTTCATGGTAGTTATAGTTTCAAACCTGCAGAGTACACCAATTAGAAAAGAATGCCTGTAAATATTTTTTAAATATTTAAACATCAGCTCTCTCAGAAGGTATGGCCAATGTTATAGTACTTAGTCTGGAAACATGTAATTTTTCTATCAGGCAGTTCATGAATAGAATGACCTAAAGTTGCTGCAATCAGTTCTATCAAAAACAATTCACCACTTACATCACAGTCTTTGTTACCCTGTTACAGATTCAAGTTCTATGTTCATTTTTAATAAAGAAGCTCTTTTTAGTGAGACACTCCATATGAATGTAGTCTGTATTCTGAATGTTTATATAAAATATATTTTTGAAGTTCCTGCAGGGGTCTTTTCATTAGATTTCAGACTAGATTGAATATAGTGCAGAATTTCTAGAAACCAACACATCTCTTAAGAAAATGGTAGAGGAAAAGTAAGCAAGATTATATATGCTGATGGTTAGAACAGACTTATCTATGCTTACTATATTCAAAAGTAACCCAGGGTAATTGGCTTTCCAAGACCTTAGCCATTGCTCTGTGTCAGAGCACTTGTTTTTCATGCAGAAGACCCATGTCATCTCCTGACCAGATGGAAAAATCTTGCCTGAAACTAGCAAGTTGCTACTCATCACCCATGGCCTAATTCTGCATAGCCTAAGAAGCTTCTCCTATCGTGACACCTGGCCCACTAGTTATTAGGTCTCTTCCTGTACTTTACCTTTCTGCCGAGTCTTTCTTACAAAGAAGCAAGCATCTCTGCTCCACTTGGGTTCACTTAATCCCAAAATTCTCACTCAAGACTCTGCAGATACATCAAATTACAGGTAGAAAAAAGAGAAATTCAAGAATGAATTAATGAGATACTTGAAGAGTTTGCCTATCCTGCTAACCGAGCTGAGAAATGTATACTAGGCTTTACCTAACTTCTCAGAGTAATAAATTGTGTCTAACCTTTGAGGAGCTTCTGCAGGATTCTTATCCATTGAATGTGACAAGCTTCTGTCAGCAGGATGGGTTGATTTAATTCAAAGGAATGTAATCTATCACTGGAAAATGGCCTGAATTAAATAATTGTTCTAAAACAGCTTTCTACTTTTTTACCCTCATATTTCCTCAAGGAATTTGGATCTGAAATGGTTGATATAAGGATATTATATCCTTATCATATGGATATTGATCATAGCAAGTTGCTATGTAACCTCCATCCTGTCCCAGATGTCTGTTGGGGGTGGGGTACTTCTCGAGAAGGAGCTCCACTGGCAGTAGAGGGATGCCATGGATCTCCCTAGAAGTATAATTGAACTGTCAGAGCTTGTTTGCTTGTCAGGCAGTGGAGTTATCTCCATTTCAGCATCCATCAATCAAGGCATACAGGGGAAGAATTGCTCTGCCTGCTGTTTTCAATGATCAAAGTTAAATACCGCATAGATAAGTAGCCAAATAATAATAGATACATTGTGTAGCTTACTGTCTCATATATAATAATGTCTGTTCTTCAAAGCCTATTTCTCTTGTCCTTAGTTGCTTTTCTAGGTAAAAGAATGAAATAGCTTAGATTGTTTGACAAAGAGCTTTGGATTCAAATATAAACAAATATGAAGGTGTGTAGACTTTTAACACCTTTGCATGTATACTTTTTTTATTGAACATGTAATATTGATATTCTTTAAAGAAATCAGATTTAAATATATAACAAGTCAGATTTTAAAATTACTTTCCTTGTCAGCATGGCACTGGTTCCTTCAAAGAAGCTATAGCTCAGTGATGGCTAACCTTTTTGCCATCGCGTGCCAAAAGTGGGGGGGGAGCGGAGGGGACACACGCACGTGTGCCCACATCCATAATTCTATGCGCCCTGCCCCCCCTCATGCTCCCCCTGCTTTTGGCACGCGATGGCACGGTGGGCCCAGTAGGTCCATTTTTCACTCTCCCCAGGCTCCAGAGCCTTTCTAGGAGCCTCGGGAGGGCAAGAACAGCCTTCCTCCGAAGATTGGAAACAGCGTGTTTCCTGACTTCTGGTGGGCCCAGAAGGCCCGAAAATCAACTGGCTGGCGCACGCATGTGTGCCAGAGCTGAGCTCGCGTACCCACCTATATGGCTCCAAGTGCCACCTGTGGCACCCGTGCCATAGGTTTGCCATCACAGCTATAGCTAATGCCTAATGTCTTTAGCTTGGTTGTACTATATGTATCTTCAGCCCAGCATTAGTCATGATTACAGAGGATTATGGAGTTGTAATGGGAGAGCAAAGGGGAGTGGGTCAGATATTCTCTATCACTCTGTTTTCTACAGGTGTTCGCTAGATACATTTTGTAGGCCAGGAGAACAGGAATCCTTTCTGAATAGGTATATTTTTTCTTAATGTCATTGGACATTTCATGGATCTCCTTTTTCAACTCCTCAAAGATTATTTACTTGAGCATTCACTGTCTACTCCATTGGTTTGCATTTGATCAAAGAGGGAGGGAGTTGTATTATCATGGACAATTAAGAATGAAATTATCATTATTGTTAGACATTTTAGGTTTTCTATGAAACAAAAGTTACCCATTGCCATCATTCATTCATACATTTTTAGATTAGCCATGCATTTATGTAACCCATCTACTCATAGAGATCTCTGGTATTCGTCTTGATTTCAGATCACCAATAAGGTCAGGGCCTGGGTCTCATCCTGATTCCACTCTGCTCCTGTAAATGTGCAGAAGTGCAGGAAACTCAGTAGAACCCCAACTGATTTATTTAACAATAATGAAGTTTCAGAAGGAAAAGGTGATAACATCCTTCTCAACTCAGCCTCTAAACTCAGTTTCTTTCCTTTTGGATTACATAACTGTTCTGATCAGTATGGTGAATGAAAATATATTTGTTGCCAGTACTTTGAATCTGGCCACCAGTTCTGTTTGAAATATATATACACAAAGGCATAAACATCAAATTGTGTTAGGAGTTTGATCTTCTTACATGGAAGAAGAATCCAAAATCATCTGTGAAACCGATATCCTGTATTCTGTGACTGGACTGTGGAATGCCTTCCATTCTGCTCTTTGAAGTTCACCAACACTAAGAAGATAGGTCAATTATTTCTTTGAGTCATGCAGGATGGCATCTGCTTTTGGGTTTGAGAGTGTTAATTCTTCACTTACCCAACCACTTCCCTCCTGTGTGCTAATAATGTCCCATGCTTCTTTCTTTCACAATTGGGCAGCGAGAGTGATCCAGGGAAAGAAGAGAGAAAGCAACTTTATCATGGTTTGGACAATGGCTGTATCCTGGCAATTTATCTGCCAGCTCCTGGAAGGAAAGCTATCTCACTTTCTTAGCAAGACCGATTTCCTCTTGGGAAGAAGAGGATGCCTGCTTGACACCAGTTCAGTGCTCAAAATCATGCTGAAGTTATTCTTAGTATAAGGAAATGATGCAACAAGGAATTTATCCCCTTGAAGGAAGCTGGATTTCCGTCCACGGGTATTATCTAAGCTGTTGTGCACTTCATTCATTGAGCCAATTTGCTGCATGCATGTTTAGCTGAAAAGATAGTTACAAAGAGTATTTCGTGTCAGCAGGTCACAAGGTCTTCAGCTTGATGGGATTTACTTTCAGCATTTGTTCATTAACCATCTGGCCTGTCCAGCACTTTGGACTGTTGATCTTGAAGTTGGTCCAGTCTGCTCCATAGATAGGGAGCTATTATTTTACAAAAGTCCTTAGACACTTAGCCAATCTTCATTTATGACTTGGGGAACAATAACATTTACCTGGCTTTTTTTCCCAAGGCACTTTACTGGTATAAATTTAAATCAAAATAATTTTTGAATATTTTTTTAAATACAAGTTTTATTAATTTTTTTCTTTCATCATACATATTTTATGAACAGTGTTGACCGGGCCACATCTTATACATAATCATAGTTAAAATGTATTTTAATCTTCCCATTTTTTAAATATCTCTTTTATATAGTCCTTTATCACAAATTAGTAATTTTTCACCCTGTCTTATTTCAACTTCTGCCATGTTCTCTTTCCATAATTCTTTATCATTTTCAATTTTACTTACAATAAGATCATTTTACGCCTTATATTTCTCCTCAGTTTCAATTATTCCAGTTATTTACCATCTTTCTTCATGTCCAGAAGTATGTCTCTTAATTCCTTTTTCCCAATCATTAGCATTTGAATTATTCATCTTAATTTACATTGTTATCAAAATAATGTTAAAGTACTTATTTTCACATTTCCATCTGCTGAGGTTTATCACAAACAAGTTCTATTCATTCTTCTTTACAATAATAATCGCTTACATGATTTCAGCATTGTTCTCTTTACAATTGACATTTTAAATATTCATTTTTACATTGTTATCAAAATTAATGTTATCAAATTACTTATTTTCACATTTCTGTCTGCTGAGATTTAATATAAACAAATTCTATTCACTCGTCTTTTTGATATAATCATTTATAGTCATTTTTCACCATATCTTATTTCAACTTTTGCCATATTATTCTCTTTACATTCTTCTTTATCATTTCATATTCAATGCTTTCACCTAAATAACATCAGAGTATATCCTATAATTCTTCTCTCTTACCAATACAATAGCAATTTAAATTCAAGACTATCAAACTCACTATTATTGTTATATTGTCTACTTTCCCATTCCCATTCATTAATCTACCTTATTATATATATTTACTAATATTTACCTCATCATCATTAACCATCATCTCTCAATCTTTTCCATTTTCTAATAGTTTTTTGCTTGACCTTTTATCTCACTCTAACTTCTCAATTCTCTTTTTTTCCTTTTTATATATGTTACATTTCATCTTCTGGATTCCTTTTATCTTTTTTTGTTGTACTTTTTGAGCATTCCTCACCAAGACTTTCCCTTGTCTCTCCCAGATATTTCCCTTTTCCCCTTTTAATTGTTTCTTTTTTAGGAGGAATTTTCCCCTTTTCCTCTCTACTCTTTACATTCCCAAAAATTTCTATAATATTATCTATCTGATTTTTATTTTTTAATATTTTCTCTTCAACATTGTTAACTTCTTGCTTCTCGTTTACAATTCTCGTTTACAATTACAATGAATTTTCTGTTTCTTTTTTGCCTAATAAAGATTTATGCATACTTTTAAACATCAAAATTAACTCTTCTTATATCTGCAATTCCATTTTGTAGCAATTTAAAAGATTATTAAGACCTCTCCAATTGTCTCTTTGCAATTAGCCAAAATTTAAAGTCTATTTAATTTTCTTATATCTCCTCTTTTCTTCTTTTCCTACTTCAATTATTCCTTTGTTTTACAAATTTAAAAAGATCTCAATTATTAATTGTCCAAATTCAGCAACAGTCAAATCCAATTAAAAGGCTATCTTCCATGAGAGAAGGGAAATGAAACAAAATCTCAGATGTAAAACATAGTCACTCCTTAAATGTTCTCACAGAATCCAAATTACCTTCTTCTATATGATCAAGGTCAGGGCTTCCAGCTGCTATTTCTTTTGTATTGTTTATTTAAGTAGAGTATTACAGTACTTTTTCTTTCCTCCAGCAGATGGCACTCTCCATTTCTATTCCATTACAAAATAGTCTGTTAAGTCCAATTAATTATCAAAATATCCAGAAATGTTTAAAATCCTCATATAAGTTGTTTTTTTTTTCCGAAAATCACTTTTTTCCCCTTTTAAAATATTTTGCTTTTCCCAATTTTCCAGATTTAAAACAACTTCTTAGGCTTTTTATATTACAGTCCCTGCTTTTTCTTTTTTCCGCATGTGTGGGGTTTTTTCCCAAATGCCAGATAACCGCTAGTCCAAGCAGGAATTTCATTTAAGACTCCAATTTCAATTTTTTCTTAGTATAAATTGGCAATTATCTCACCCAGTTCTAGCACTCCGTCCAAACGCTGCTCCAGCTCAATTCTTAGGTCTGGTTGCCCCAGCTTCAAGGTGGCCCCACAAGATTCCTCCCCCTCCCCCCCCCCTCTGCTGTCGCTTCGGGAGAGCTGTTTCTGTTCCAGCGAGCAAATTGCCAATTCCTTGCAGTCCACGAAACGCATCTCCTTCCTTCACCATCCCTGCAAGACGGCTATGGCTTGAAAGTCTCCCGGCAGCAGTTCATCCAGCTGGATTTTGCATGGCTCATCAGAGCCCGCTATTTTCCAGTCCATTTCCACTGCAACGTCAGCCGGAAGTCCAAATATTTTTTAAAGATTATTTCTTGTAATAGAAAGTATTTTTTCCTCCGTGATTTGTTAGATTTTTTAAAATGTAGGGAACACTGTTCAAAAATGGTCTCTCTCTCTTCTCCCATTACAACTTGAATTACTGAAGTCCAGACCACTAGCTAAAGAGCCCATCACCTCATTCTGGATATGCAGAAAGGAATTTAGTTCCTTAAAGTTTGACTTGTTGCTGTCTGCTCTGATCAATAGAACATTGCTTAAAATTCACCGACGTTTCTTATTTACAGTATTGGTTCTTCCTAATTTTAGGATCTCCATTTGTCACTGAACAAATTTGATACTAGCTGCATCTGTGGCAGTTGCTCTGCCTTTTTTTCCCTCAGCTTGATGTGGTAATATGCTGTTTTTCAACTGAAGGGTGAGTTTTTCCATAAAACAACAGTAAAGTTGCAGTGTAAGAATTTCTCTGAGTCATGTGCAAACTGAGAAGATTAAACCCGAATAAACCAAGAAGGCTTCTCTCTGACCTTATGCTTGAAAAACCAGACAAAAGTCACTTTTGTTTCTCCCATGGCAATATTAAATGAAAGTTAATATCGATACTAGAGCCAATCGAAACCTGATTCTTACTTAAGGAAGAGACTGATAACAATTGCAGACAGTCAAATTGTCTTTAAAATTCTAGCTCTTGTATTTTGAAAGCCACGGTTAATATAACATGAGGAATTACCTACAGAAAAGGAAACAGAGACATTTAGGAGGTGCAAAACTAGGACATTCCTCACAGAATAGAAGTCTTTCAAAAGAGCCATGCATGTTTCCTAGCAGTTGCCTACGAGTTGATAAAAGCAAGTGTTTATTGCAACAACATCAACAACAAAAAAGAAGATTCCTAATTGTGATCATTATAAAAAGGTCTGTCTCATTCTTGGAAAGTTACTGTCAGAGTGGGATGTCTATGACTTGGAGACCATAGCGCCTTAACTTGTAGAGGCTGCTTGTACAGTTTTAGGATTGCACTCCTGGTTGCCATTTTTCCTTATTAGCATAAAAATAATGTGTCTATAGAATTCTAAAATTACTTGCTGTCTGAAACTGCGAAAAGTAAGGAAAGGTGAGGGAACAGGAATTAAACTAAAAAAGAAACAAATGATTGGGAGAATCGGTTGAGAGCCTGTTCAGATGTGATGTGGCCCTACGGGCAGCCTAATAAGGAATTAAAGAAGACATTGCATGTAACCTGTATTTGAGGAGCCAACTTCAATGGGAAGATGTTCTGTCCTGAAAGAGCGAAAGAAAACAGGCTATGTTCAGTCTTTCAAGGAAGCTTGCAAAAAGCACATTGGGACTAAGTCGTAAAAATCTGCAGGCAAATCAGGGACAGGCACAGTGCCACTTTTTCTCATATAGCTTTTCTGGTTAGTCCTTATATCTGTTTGAAGAACTCTGGGAGTTGAGAAGCAATTTGTTATGTCTTGGAATCAGTCTTTGAAAGCTAAATAGAAGAATAGAACACGGGCGTGGTGTGGGGGAACATGCTTGAGTATGCTGCTTAAGAACAAGAACTTGGGGAGACAGATAACATAGGCAGTAGCTCTTCAGGGTTTAAAAGGAGTTGCTCTCAGCCCTACGTAGGGAGATGCTGGGTCAGAATCTGAAATTTTTGGCATACAAAGAATGTCCTCTATCTTGAGTTAACAGCCTCTGCCCAGTTATAAGAAGAAACAAATCTTTATATGTGTTTCTGAATTTGTTTGTTTTATACTGCTTGACCTGAGCTGTTCAATGTAAAAGGGGAAAATTGAGGTGCTGCCTTTTTATTTAAGGTAAATAGGATACCATTGCTCTTGTTATTCCATTTGCCAAGAAATCTGGTATTTTTCTATCCTATAATAGAGCATTTAAGAAATTAGGAAGAAATGATTTTGGAAGATGAACCAGAGGATTAAAAATGAGATGGTCTTTTATGCCAAAGACATTAAAAGAAGCATTAACAGCCTCTCTGAAATTGCCCTTAAAACACTTGGATTTTGGAAATTTTGGGCCAGATCAAGGCTGATAGGACTTAGAAGTTAATCTATGGATGATGGAAGATGAAGAAAGATAAAGAATTCTGATAAAAGTAAGAGAAGAAGAAAGAAAATGGCACCCCTCTGCTAGAATGGGGAATTTATTGAAAATGTTTCCATAGCATTTGGCAAATAAATAGTATACATCAGTGTTTCTCAAACTTGACCACTTTAAGATGTGTATTTCAAATCTTAGAATTCTGTAGTGTGATTGCAGAATTAAAATTACCAAATTTAAGAAGCACTCATACACGTTCCTTGCCTAGAAAAGGCTGTATTCAGTTGTCCCTGACTACACAGGAGAATGAAGACATAATTGACAGATGAAGATCCTGTATTGCTCTTTCCTCTGGTGTTTGTTTGAGAGGACAAATGCTGCATCCATCAGGTGCAATGACAGAAGGTTTGCATGCCCAAACTGCCAAGAGGCAAGTTTGGAGGGTGGAAACATACTGCAGTACAGGTATTCCTCAGCTTGTGACCACAGTTGGACCAGAATTTCTGTTGCTAAGCAAGGCGGTTATTAAGACAGTTTCATCCAATTTTATGACCTTTTTTTCCTCAGAGTTGCTTTGCGAATCACTGAGGTTGTCAAGTGAATCACATGGTCATTAAGCAAATTGAGCTTCCTCCATTGACTTGCTGGTCAGAGGCTGGCTTAGAAGATAGAAAATGATAATTCCCATGACCCAGAATGCAGCAACCATCATTAATACATGCCGGTTGCCAAGCATCCAAACTTTGACTGTAGGGTTGCTGTGGCAGTCACAAGTGCAAAGACCAGTCATAAGTGACTTTTTTCAGTGGCATTGTAGCCTTTAACAATTGCTAAACAAACGGTTGTGAGTGAAGAACTACCTGTATACAGATTCCAAGGAGCAGTAATCTTTTGCTGGGATCTTGTGGAAAAGGACAGTAAGCCTCATGGATTTGGCTTTTTTTCTTGTGTGATTTTTTTTTTTAAAAAATAACTAAATAATTCTCCTGTTTTTCTTGCATAATCTCTCCCTTCCCTCTTTAGGACTGGGAATATTTGGTTTTAGAGAAGCTGAAATGGGACCTGGTGATGGTAATAGCAAACGACTTCCTGGATCACATTCTCCATCGGCTGTCGCTTCCTCAGCATAAGGTGCACTTGGTAAAGAAACACGCCCAGACCTTCATTGCATTGTGCGCCACAGGTATGTTTGTGTTTGAAAGGGTGAGCCTCTCTGGAAGGGAGAAGCAGCTTAATTTATGAACTTTGAAAAGAGAGACCTTGTTTTAATTGATAGCTGTAGTAAACTGATTTCTTTCTTCAAAGAACCAAGGATCCCCCATTGATTGAAAGCTGGTTTCTGTCTCTGGAAAGCAAGGATGGTGAATATTTCAGCTTTAAGTGTACCATTATCTATAAAAATGAAATATGACATAGTAATCCCAAAATGATAGTTTGCATGATAAGGACAAATTTAGTCCTAGAGGTTTGTTCACAGAAGCATTTGGCAATTGGGTTCCATGGCAGAGGGTTTTTTTTTCTAAAATCTGTGATCAACTTACTCTCTCTAGCTTCTCTTCTATCACAAGAAAGACACATCCTGTTGATCATTTGAGCTGGGCATTAGGTCACTGCTGAATTCTTGTACAGTCTTAGAGGGGAAATGCATCTTTTTCTCACATAAGGCTACTTGTATATGTGCAGGGAGAGTACCTGCCTTTTCTTCTTCCAGGAAGAGGCATTTTTGCTTGTTGTAACATGCTATCAAAAAGAAACAGCTATGTAACCTTATAGATTATTTTTAGGTTAGTTAATGAAACATCTTAGATGGATTTCATGTCCTACTGTAGGAAGCTGCCAGTCACTTCCAGTGATTTCATTCCAGTTTTTGGTGACTTTGGAGTAAATGGAAGACCTTTTAGGCAGTAATGGGTTCCTTCTTCTGTAGCTGGCAGATTAATCAAATACTAATGTCTGATATGCAATAGCATTGACTGTTAAAATACTGATGAAAATTGATCATGATGATGATGATGACTTGGAAGCTGGGATTTCATCAAATGAAAGCTTCCTCCTGATTCCTGTAAATATGATGATAATTTTTGTTGCAAAATGATTTACATAAGCTAAGAGTATGCTGTTTTTCAATTTGGGAGGCACTTTAAAATTATGAAAGTGTGTAGCGGTTGGTCACAGGCCACAAAATTCTGAAATCTCAAGGTTATCTTTGCATTTTTAATGGAGCAAAAGAATATACTTTATAAAGAAAGCAGCCTACCATTTTTTCTCATCCCGTTGAGGCTTCATAATAATAGCAATAGCACTTAACACTACCCCATAGTGCTTTATGGCACACATATTGCTCCCCAAAATCCAGGTTGTTATTTTACCAATCTCAGAAGGATGGAAGGCTGAGTCAACCTTGAGCAAACCTCTAGGCTGTGGACAGTGTTTGCTGCAATACTGCATTCTAACCACTATTATTGTGTCACAATAACAACAACAAAATAACAACAATAATGCCCAAAATTACTCTTTAAAAAACTCATCTTCTCATTTTTAAATTAGTTAATTAATTAACGTACCCTCCTATTAGGGACGCGGTGGCTAAGACGCTGAGCTTGTCGATCGAAAGGTCGGCAGTTCAGCAGTTCGAATCCCTAGTGCCAAGTAATGGGGTGAGCTCCCGTTACTTGTCCCAGCTTCTGCCAACCTAGCAGTTTGAAAGCATGTAAAAAATGCAAGTAGAAAAATAGGGACCATCTTTGGTGGAAAGGTAACAGCGTTCTGTGTGCCTTTGGCGTTTAGTCATGCCGGCCACATGACCACAGAGATGTCTTCGGACAGCGCTGGCTCCTTGGTTTTGAAATGGAGATGAGCACCGCCCCCTAGAGTCAGGAACGACTAGCACATATGTGCGAGGGGAACCTTTACCTTTATCTTTACTCTCCTATTCCCATTAGAAGACAGTGAACTTGGTGAATTCCAGGAGAAGTACTGTGAATATATTGGTGGCAATAAGTCCCCATATCAATTGCTTCTACTGCAAGTTTTTTTTTTCTTATTTCAAAATTAGCATCCAATTCTACATTGCTGAAATTTTGAAATGAGCCATTTGGTTAGGAATAAGGCAGAGTTTAAATATTTTTAATAATGTTCAAAGAGCTAAGATGTTCTATTCCTTTCTGAAACTTGAAACTCTAACCTGTGCTGCTTAATTTTAATTTGCTTGGTCTTCTATCTTAAAATATCTGCTTAAGCTTTCTTTGTGGACATTTTTCTTTGCTGAAAGAAATAACGAATGTATTCATAACTCTTCCTCCTAATACCTCTTTCTTCTTTATTTGTAGAGTACACCTTTGCTATGTATCCACCATCCATGATTGCTACAGGTTGCATTGGAGCAGCAGTCCATGGCCTCTCTACCTCATCTGACCATTTTTCTGGCGAGGCACTTACTGAGCTGCTTGCTAGCATTACTGGCACAGAGGTGGTGAGTATCTTGCTTGAAGGCAATAGCATGCAAAATGGGAACTGGAGTTATGGTAACATTTTCTTTCTTGAGTCAAGGAAAGCTATTGTAGCTTCTTCCCTTTGCATTCCAAATTGGTTCTTGTTTATAAGATGGTCAGAAAATCTGATATTAACAGATGGCATTTAGCATCTCCTTCAGAAACCACCAGGCTGTCAAATCATTTCTTAAGCCTCTATTTGATGATTAGAGACATCTGCCTCTTTGCAAAAGTTTCTGGTGACAAAGCTTTTGAGCTGCCAAATCTAAGCTGATGATCCAATATTACAGCAACAGCGACCTGGATAATAAAGACTCAAGTACTCACATCACAAGTTTCTATTGGTTAATCGAAACATCTAACAACAATAGCAAAAGAAAAATATAGCAATAATCAAACCTCAAATCAATCTATACGCCATAAAATTAGCCACACTAAACCAAGGCTGTCTTTTTAGGAATGTGATAGATGGAGAAAACATCTAGGGAAATAAAGAGAACTCTTTCAAAAGTTGTTTTGAATTATGATTACTGATACTGCTACACAAACAAGAGAAAAGGGCATGAACTAGGACTGAAACTTGCAGTTTATTTTTCTGCCTAAGGAACTTCTTGTGCTTATGACTATAGAGTTGCAATTCAGAGAATTAAGGGGAGATTGGGGCAATATGCTGAAGAAAATAAAACCCATATTTCCTTGTTAAAATCTTGCTGGTAGATTCATTCATCTGTTATTTTCACTTTTTAGTTTAAAGTGAAACCCTCAGGATTCAATAGGAATTGTTGTGAATTACTCTTGCCCAAATCTGGATTAAATATACTTCATTTTATGAGGTATGTTTAAAGTATGGAAGTGGAGTTCATAAATTCCCACCTTTCCAACATATGGGTGTAAAAACAATTCTAAGTATAAAACATTACAATTACAAAAGATTAAAATAAACTTTTTTTAAAAACCCACAGTTTTTTGTTAATTGTGCAACTAATGGGCTATGTAGGGATAGAATTAGCTAATTTTGGTCTGACTTCCTTACCCTGCATGGAATGTTCACTTAGAATGACAGGAATTTAAAAATTCCTTGTATTGCAAAATATAAGGCATAGGTCCTCTTTACCAGCTTTTTCCTATTGGGTTGTTCATCATGCCATCTTTTTATTAAAATAGATAGAATCTTAAGAGCAAGAGAATAGGTTCCTTTGATCATGTGTTCTGCTTAGATTTTGGACATAGTAGATCTTCCAGCTCCTTTTTTCCTGGTTATCCTGCCTGTCAATATTGTACAAGCCATTATGCTAAGTTTCTACAGTCTTTCCTCTACCACAGGAGCTGTTTGTTTATTTATTAAATTTCTATGCCACCCATTTCAGAGATAAAGTGACTTTGGGTGGCTGTTCAAAAGTTACGTTTGGAAGCCTAGAATGAAGGCGTGTCTGGAAGAGCAGATGCATTATGAGAAGCCACAGATGAAAGGAGAAATGTTAATTCGGCAAGCAGAAGCACCTAATTAGTTGTTTCAGATTCTTGTTCTGAGCTCTGAAAAAGTTGTCATTCATTTTATACATATATAAGCCACCCAGTCGCCCCTGACATTTCAGAAATTACTTAATTTGGGAAAAGATTTTATATGCAGCCACTGACTGTCCGCCACATGTGACTATATTATTAATGTGTCTGAGTCTTTTTTCAGTTACAGCCCAGTTCAGAAAGCCTGTCATCTTCAGAAATGGGGGACAGTAGAGCCTTTCTTTGCCTGGCCAATGCAAAGATTACATGGCTGTCCCTGGAAGACATCTGTTCTCCTGGCAAGCTCCCTCTCCTTGCTCTGCATCCTTGGATTCCCAAGCCAGAGCTGCCTTTTCACTGTTAAGTCAAAACAGTTGTGACTCTGCAGTACTCAGTGGGGTTGCTATACAAATTGGCTGTTCTCTAAAACCCAACTGCTTTTTCTTGTTGTATTGTGGCAGCTTCTGACCTACCACTGAGTTCATGATTGCTGGATATTTGCAGATGGTTCTTCCATTGATTATTTACCTGATGTGCCAGATTAGTTATTTCTTCTTTTCTTTTGCAAGGGGGGGGGGTGTCTTTGAAAAACAGAAATTCATCCGAACAGATAGATGTTGGAGATTAAGTTGGTGAATGAGGACAGGCTTGGAATTGGCTTAATTACTATTCATATGGGTCAATGTAGGATTTTTACCACAGACAAATATGGAGTCTAGAGAAGTACACTTCAGGTGGCATTCCAGAGTCCTCCCGGGTTGCCTTCTCAGATTGCTAGGAAAAGCAAATTTGACATTCTGAATACTCTGTTACATGACTGAAACCAACAGGGAAAGCAGGAGCTGGTGAATTGTGCCTGTCTTGCAGATCTAGTAGTAAATTGCATGACAACCATGAAGTGAAGAACATGTTTGGTAAGGTTTTTGGCTTTTTGCCCCATGCTTTCTGAACTGTCCAAGGTCAGCTGCTCGCAAGCTGCTCTGTGAATGAGAGTGAGTCTGGAAATCAGATTTGAATGCTGAGCCTATGAGCAGAGTTGATGGAAAACAGTAAAGGACAGGTGGAAAGTATAGAGGATTACAAAAGACGAACATCTCATAAAGAGAAGAAGTGAGGATTTCAAGGCCCCATGCTGTAGTTAGTTCTTGCCTGAATTGGAATGCCATGTTTTATCTTGTCAATTGGGTTTTTTTTTTTTTTTTACTGTCCAGTGCTTTTTAGTTTCTTTCCCACTTTTTGCATTCTTTGAGCTTTTATCTTCTAACTGAAGCTTGTAAGATGCTGTAAAAAAAAGCTGGTGTTTTCTCTTGCCCTAATTGATATTCTTACTAAGTTTCAGCTGAAGATTTAGTGGGTAGAGGCATCAAGCAGAGATTTGAACTATTTCCAGTTGTTTTGTTTTATTGAACCTTCCTGTTTCTTTGAAAATAGCTTTTAAACCTGCTTTTTGCATTTATAGTGAATCTAGAGTGCCGACTGAGATTTATAAGGAGAGGGACATACATTCTTCCAATTTTTGAATGACAGTTTATCATAAAACATGTAATCAGGAACTAGTTTTAAAATTTTGTGACATTTCCATTCTTTTCACATACTTAATTTTTAGATTGTATAAAAATAGAAACAATGAGACAGATTCCAAAACAACAAAGAACAGGTTAGCATTTGGAGGACCTGTACATACTTTCTACCCCTTTCATCTTTCACACCTGTCCATCCACTCCCACTTGCATTTAATTCTTAGAATCGCCCATGCCAGTCCCTAGTGTCTCTTGCATACAATTCACTAGATGTATCAGATGTCTAAGATTCTAGAACAAGAGTCGAGAATATATTGGTCTGTGATGGCGAACCTATGGCACACATGCCCGAGGTGGCACACAGAGCCATCTTTCTGGGCACGCAAGTTGTCGCCCAACTCACCTGCAGCTGCGCATGCGCCCCGGTGCGCATGCACGCAATTCAGGGGACCTACCTGGTCTCCAGAGCTCTCCTGAGCATTCGCGCAAGAGTACTTTTACGCAGTAAGCTCATGCTTAGACGGCATCCACGTGTGTGCAAAACCCACATGAATGCGCAAATGGTGCAATTGCATGTGCAGCGCATGGGGAGCCACACAAAACTAGTGCATGCAGAGATGGTGTTGTTGCACAGCGCATGGGCGCACACACAAAAGCTGTGCGCATGTGCAGATGGTGCGGTTGCATGCGCAGTGCATGGGGAGGAGCCACAAGTATGCAAAGCATGTGAAGCACGTATCTGTTCTGTACTCGGTGAGTAAAAGGTTTGCCACCACTGATAATAGGTGCTTTGAATGGGCATGATGTTTTTAAACAACAGTCCCAAGTCATGAGAATCTAGGACATGTTTTACAAGAAATAGACCCTTGATCCATCCAACACTATATTGCTGCATACTAAATGGCAAACAGGGTTTCAGATCAGTTTTTAAAACATACCACCCCCCCCCAAAAAAAAAAAATACCAGACATTGCTAGTGTTCTGGCAAAGGATCACAAGGCCAAAACATGAGGAAAAGAGAAGCTACAATTATTGTTGCAATGTTCTATTTGAGTATCATTGAAGTTCTTAGAGACTTGTGTGAGAATGTCTTGAAGTAGGACTGAAGCAGCATAAGATATTTGAGATTTAAGCATTATCCACAAAGGACCACAGCCCACCTGTACTGCTGCCTCACACAAATCCCTTCTAGTTCCCTCAATCCCTGCATGAGTAAATTTAAAAAAAAACACAAAGAGGGTCTATGTAAATCCACCCTCTGCTTCAGCATTCCTTGCCTTTGTGGAAGTGGGGTTGTCATTTCAGTCCATTTATTTTTTTCTCTAAGAGAGAGATTTTGTTTTGTCACTAAGCTTGATGTTTGACCAACTGAAATCTGGGTTATGTACCAAAATAGGAATAATTATTTCTCTCAGAGAATTGTGTTCATGCTTGATCATTAAAGTTTTGTCTGTTGGAGCTAGAAGTAGAAACATACAATAATCCCTTTCAGAGAAGAAACTTATCATGAGACGTCCAACATTCTAAATTCTATAATCAATCCTTCCTGTATTTCCTTATCATCCGCTTGCAAGCTGGCCAAGTGATTTAGGGTGGGCTTTACTAAGCTTTTGATGGGTGTTAAAAGAGGTTTTAGAGGCCACGTTTACTGGAACTGTCTTGGAGGAAAAGAGCTTGGGTGTTGCTATTTTTACTTGCCACATCCTCTGTCAGATTCTAAGAACCATCAGAGGATTCTTTGTAAGATTGTATACAGTACATGACAGGATCCTGCAAACTGAGCAGCCTCAAGGAGCCTGTTGAGGATCCACTCAAACCCCTAAGACCTGCAGAGAATCATTGTGTTTTAGGCTAGAG
Source organism: Pituophis catenifer annectens (assembly GCF_029215685.1). Lineage (NCBI taxonomy): Eukaryota > Metazoa > Chordata > Lepidosauria > Squamata > Colubridae > Pituophis > Pituophis catenifer. Next base: position 168,410,918 of record NW_027256883.1, on the reverse strand, counting down.
CAAGAAGATGGTCCTTCGCTTTATAGCAGAAGATGCAGCAAGCTATACTTAGGGCTTACCACTGTGATTCATTGCAGAACGGAAGGGGTTTCCACGTTTCCCTGAGAAAAATTGTTGCTGCATATAGGCCCTCCCAAATTGAAGGTCAAGATTTTCCCTTGCATTAAGATAAATGCAGTAACAGTACTCTCTGGAGAATACAGTCACAGGCAATCTAGCACGTTCGAATTCTTGGGAGGAGGGAACTATTGACCATTTCAAATATTATGGTAATACTTCTCACTAGATAGCTCACCAATAATGTGTATTTCTAGCAGTTTTTCCTCTCCAATCCTGTGCAAGACATACTTCAATACAAGTGTGTCTTTTCTGCAAACATTGTAGAAATGAGTTGCAGACTGTTTCTTGGCATGATTTCCTTAAAGTTCCCAGTACACCAGGAAATACTTCTTTGAGGGAAATAAATTAATGTGCACATAAATAAACGATTAAAAATATTTAACTGTAATCATGCTGAATTCTTGTAGTTCTACTTTTGCAACAATTTTTGATGTGTCCCTCAGCTGTATGAAGGCCAAAATAGAACAACAGTACCACTCCAGCATTCTTTGTTCACTGTTACAAGAATCAGACTTGATCTGGCTATTTGGAGTGACCCTTCTTCAGATGATAAAACCATGAATGGTCTTAGGTGGCCCTATGTTGCCAATTTCTATACAAATCTCTAGTTAAACTAGCTGGTATAAATTGCATTTATTTGTCCCTGGTAGTAACTTTAACAAACCAGTCATTGATTGTGCTTCTCCCTTGGAACTTTCCAGTGTCAGTGTACCTAACACAAATGCTTCAAATATTTGAAGATGTTTGGTTGTGCTGAAAAAAGGCATGAAGGGTGCAAAATGTGGACATGAACAACTCTTCTTTGTTCCTCTCCTCTTTCAGGACTGCTTGAAAGCTTGTCAGGAGCAGATTGAAGCTGCCTTAGCTGATAACCTGAAACGAATATCTCAGCCTCAGCAAGAATATAGCCCCTCCAAGAATGCAACTTACCTGGAGAGCCAGGAAGTCAGCTTGACCAGCACACCTACGGATGTCACAGATGTCAACCTGTAACAAGTCCTCTTGGTGACCACCACCCAATTCTCAGAACGAAAAGGGCCCCTGGAACATTCTGCCATCACTGATTAACTGAGAGAATTTCCCCAGTAGATACCATATTTCTAATAAGACTGGGTTGTAGTAGACTTGGGTGGGACTCTTGCAGTAGGACCGTTTGTGTTGCTAGCCTGGGTTTCCAAGGATCAGGAGAGCCTTCTGGGGTAATTATATCAAACTTAAAACTTGGGAAGGATGAGTGAGCATAGCATCCGTTCAAAAGATTCATCAGTTTGGGTCGCTTCATTGGTGGGGCACTGCTGATATACTGCTACTTTATCTCAATCTTCGCTACATGCCTATTGCATGTGAGTCAAGGGAGAGAATGCACTTTCGTTGCCTGAATCACCTTCACCTTCCATAATGACTTGGTGACGTTCACCTGAAACTTCCTTGGCTAAAGCTGTTTTGCTCAGGCTGCCATTGGTGGGCATTATAAGAGCCCAAACAATATAGAGTACAGCACTGGAATCCCTTTCCAGCTTCACTCAGTGCCAAGGATGTCTTAATTCTTTGAACATCTAGAGTAGCACAATCCTTGAGCCCTTCATTTGAGAATGAGTGGGGGGTGTGCTTGCTTTTTGTAGGTGCTTATAAAGGTGCTGCTTGTCATAGTAAAAATGTGGGGAGGCCTGAAGGGATAAATTTTACTTGCACCTGGTTGCCTTTGCTTATTCCTGTGAGATCTATGAGCTGCTTTATTTATTGTAAGAATTCGATCTTGTAAAACTGCAGAATTAAGGGACATTAGCAGTCTGGTTTGTCCCATCTTGCCATATAAAATAGTGCCTTAATATTCTTTCCTCATTCTCCTTCATACCTCTGGGTTGCTTACTTTGATTAGCCATTGTAGAAGTCATTCACATTCAGAGTACACCCAACACTTGCTGCTATACTTGTATGTAAAATCCTTCTTGTCTATACTGCCAAACCCCTTTTAAAAGGCAGGCAGGAGAACTGCATGCAAAGGATGTATGGAGTGGGAGTAAGTAAAAAAAAATATATAATGCAATTACCTGCATTAATAATGTAAGGGGGATAAAAGATGAAAAATGTTCCCCTAAGAGTTTACAATATGATGAGCTACAGACTGCACTGGTGTTGAGAATTGAATCCATGATTGTTCAGGAAAACTGTGTTGGGTTGTTTCCCCCCTAAATGCTGCTTTTATGAAAGATCACTTTGAGAATTACTAAGCATAGGTGAACTATAGTGATGGAAGCAAACTTTGCATTTGAGTTCTAGTGGTAGTCCATTCTTCAGCCCTCTAGCTTTACAAGAATAACAGAGTTGGAAGGGACCTTGGAGGTCTTGTAGTCCAATTCCCTGCTTGAGCAGGAAACCCTATACCATTTCAAACAAATTCCAATCTCTTCCTAAAAACCTCCAGTGTTGGAGCACCCACAACTTTGGAGGCAAATCATTCCACTGATTAATTGTTCTATCAAGAAATTTCTCCTTAGTTCTAGGTTGGTTCTCTCCTCGAGTTTCTTGTCTTGCCTTCAGGTGCTTTGAAGAATAGGTTGATGAAAACCGATGCATAGACATCCCCAGTGGGGAGAAGAGGCAAGTGACAAAAAGTATGTGGTGACACAGGTATGAAAGGGAAGAACTTGGATTATGAAGTCATGACATCTTTCACCATTTTGGCATTGTCGTGATTGTGAATGAACTCAAAACACCACATATTTACCAAAAAAGGCTTTTTTAATTTTTTATTTCCCCTTTCCCTATGCTTAGCCTGGTTATGTCATAATCAAAGTGCCATCAACATTTCTGATAAATGGAAGTCTGTTATCTATTAGAACTTCATACAAGTTTGGAAATGAGGAGAATGCATTTTAGATATATATAGATATATATATGTTTGACAATATGATATTCACTGTCACTTGAAATTCTGTTGTTAGGACAATTTTTGGTATTTTACCATATTGCAATAAAATATTCTTGAAACTGGCTCGTTCTTGCTGTCTTTCCTGGGCATACTGGTACATAAAATACAATTTTAAAAGAACCAAATAGATCTACAGTGTGATTTGACTACATCTTCTAAAGAAGGCTGTTCCATGGCACTATTAAAAATACAAGCTGCTCTTGGTTTGTCCCTTTCAAAGACTTCATGTTATAATAACCATTCCAATAGTGCACATTTTTCAGCTATGGCAGCTAAAACCAGCAACTAGATGGTAAAAATAGCAACTTATAACAATACTATGCTTTAATATTATAAAAGTAAAATGCAGCATGAACTGAAGCAGGTACTAACTTGAAGGAGATATGTGTGTGTGTGGAGAGAGAAAATGCGTTACCACTACAATTACAAGGGCTATTAATTAATTTCCATGCATATTAGTGCTAGATCCTTTAGATTGCATTGAAACTTTGTTATGACACCATTTCTTATAAAGTTAAACTTCCAGAGTGGTTTTGTTTGTTTGTAGCATGGTGCGATCAGTAATACTTGAGGTTAACAAATTCTTAATGGTTCTCAGGACTGTACAGAAAACAGGTCATAGTTCTGGACTTTTCCCTCCTGGCTGGGCTTCTGTAGGAGTGCAAACATTACCCTTAGTGAAGAAAGTTGAGATCATGCCTGCCCAGTGGATAGCAGTGGGATTTGAGAGCATGTGGTTGACTTAAAAGTATTTTATTTTTTGTTTAATACTTGTATGCTACTCATAGCATGTGGAAATTAAGCAATGGAGAATATATAGCAAGTAAAAAAACACCATTAGCCTGCAGAACTCCACATTCACCATCATCGCCTTTCACCACATCCCTAGTAATAAGTAAAATGAAGCGATAGGTTACAACATGGGGTTTTGGGTTATGGTTGGCCCTTCCTGTGTGAAATGCATTCCCCAGGAAAGTCAGCCTGGAGCCATTCCTGATGCTATTCTTGGCTAGATGTGTCTTTCAACCTGAACTGTTTTTCACATTTAAGCTACTTCGCTTTATATTCATGCTACTAAAAAATTCCATGCCTTTTATTTCAAAAGGCAACTTTAGCTTAAAGGAAATACGGTTTAATGAGAAAGTTGCCATTAGCAAAATATTTCAGGACTGGGATTCCTCTGCAAACATGCTGGATATCATTTAAGGCAAAATAATTGAGATCAATTATTTTGAATGACGTTTTTTGCCTTCTGAATTCAGTACAAAGATCCCTGCACCTACTTTAATATTCAGCTAATCTGATTTCTGGCCTCTGAAATTTTAAATATTACAAAGATGGGTTTTTAAAATCCAAAATACCTAGTGGTCCATGCTGTAATTTTGTTTTTTCTACTAAGGTAACAAATCTGAAGACCAGGTGTAATGTAGCAAATGTAATTAAGGTCATCCAGTGGTTTCCTTGTGCTTGGCCACTGTGAGAAGAGGCTGCTGAACTAGATGGGTCAGAGATATAATCCATCAAGGCACTGCTTATGTTCTTATGGTTTAGGAAAACAAGGCATGTATTTATGAATCTCAATCTACTAAAAAGCTGCAGTAGAACCATCCTGGAATGAGCATCTCTACATTTCCTTTCAAACATAATACTCTAGAAAACTGGTGCACTCAATACATCAATATGTTAATGGAGGGTCCTTATGAGGAGCTTAGAAAAGCAGAATAAAGAGCTGCAGGCAGGACTATATGAGCGCATTCACATTAATTGATCCAATCAAGCATGGCAAGTGAGTCTTGGAAAAACAAATTCTTAAAAAGCCTCCATAGCTGACTAGTTTAAGGGCAGAATGTCACCTTTATGATAGACAAAATGCGGGCAATAGATGATCCTCCCTATGGTGAATTATGACCCAATTCACAGATTGCTGTTAAGCAGAGGAATTGAATGTCTTCCATGGGAATAAAGGGAAGCAAAACTCTCTAATGGACTAAGAAAAAATTCTCCACAAAAGACAGACTTCACAAGGAGGTACCTTGTGGAAATGTTTTTCTTTGTACCTTCTCTAAGGTATAGCAGAGTGAGCTTATCAGCTCAGAAGCCGCACCCCTCTTGGCCTTTATTTTTTAACAGATTCCTCAGCCTGAAAGTTTCTGAAACTCCATTCTATGTCATAATGTCATTTGCTTAATTTGCTATGCTGTGTGAATATAGTTAAGTGTAGTTTGTTCAGTAAATCTTGACTAAGCAAACGCTATGAGTGAATTTGGCCAATTATGTGATTAGGGTTAATGGAAACTAGAATTCAATAACTAAATTTTCAGATAGATTGATAGGTTCAAAAAAAAAAGGAAATAATTATACCAGTTGCTCAATAAAGATAGCAAAAAGCTTATAGATAACAAAAGGCAAAGTTTATTTTGGCTTAAGCCTTTTCTGAGAAGAGGATATGTATTTCACAATATAACCGTGAAGAGAGATAAAGGAGCATGTTTGCAGATTTTGCTTGGTATAGACAATGCCTCTTGACCTTCAGTGAGGACAGATGACTTGTACCTTAACTATTGAAGTAACTTACTGATCTGGCGTGATCTTTTTTTTAAGAATGAGAAAACAGGTGATTGGAGGCACATGTTTCAAGAAGGAAAGGGGAAACCTAGGAACTACAGACCAATGGTTGATACCTAAATGGATGCTTTCATTTGGATTTCTGCATTGGGCAACAGGTTGGACTCAATAATCTAGATGGCCCTCTTTTACAGGTTGGACCACAAAGATTGTGGGTTAGAGTGGATTAACAAAACACAATGGTTGCATTCATGGAACATGCTATGTCCAAGCAGTTAATATTTAGCAAATGCTGAACCACAAACAAGCCTTAGCCTATCCTACAGTTGTACAAAGGAAGCCTAACATTCTAAAGACTTAAACCAATTCTTCCTAAGATAATTTTAATGAATGTAAATGCAACCAGAAAACAGTGACAACGAGACACTGACTCCATTCCATTCACTTTGCACAACAATGTGTACTTGGTCTATTCGAAGCCTCCTGACTTGGTTCCTCTGCCTAGGAACATGTTCCAGACATTGCCTCCCTTTGGCTTGGCTTTTCTGTTTTCACCCTTCAAGAGTCATGCTAGCAACCTGTTCTGAGTCAGTAGCAAAGAACTCCATCCACGGAAATGGTTTAGGCTGCATCAGCCATTAATTTACCAGCTCTATGAGGCATTAACAGCTTCAGCCTATGACCACTTTCACTGCCAAATAGATGGATGGGTGACATGCAAATTGTTCAGTAATCAGTGCTCTAGCAAGTGTCTTGTCCTAAGGGACGTATCGTAACACGAAAAGCCTGCTGTTCAGAGCAGCCACTCAACCAAATCTCCCCTCAAGCTGAAACCTATTCAAACCAATTACTCTTCCATTCCCAGCTGCAGCAGGAATAGCCAATAAGCTTGTCCACAGTTCAGAAAAATGAGTTCTGCTTATCAATCATGGCCAAAAGCATAAAGATCCTAATGCAGCCCTGGAGCTGCATCAGTTTGAAAAGCACAGGAGAAAGTGTCTTGCCGACTCCCCGCCAGTAAGTAGGCACTGACCTTTGGTATCCTCACATCTGTGCTAATAATCAGTGTTAGAATGTAACTATGGCAGACCCCAGTTTGTAGTGGGAAGGAAATGTAGTATGGAAAGAAGTAATGTTGACAACGGCTACATCAGAACCATCACAGATGGCATCTGGAGCCAGCTGTTTCTCATAGTTAAAACCTTACATTCTACAATAGTGCCCATCCAACATTCCTGCGGCTTGAATGGTAGCTCAAATATATTCCATTTTGGCAAGAGGGAGCATAAAACAAAACAAAACAGCTGGATGTTGCTAGGGGTACAACATTGGAAAAGCATTCTGAACAAATGAGAGAATTCAGGACACAGGAAGCATAGAGTACCAATTCTACTTCAGAAAGGTCTAATATTCACAAGTTTTAATACTTGTGGCCATCTGATGATCCTCTGAATCTTAGACTTTGGCAAAAAAAAAAAAAAAGTGCCAGAAGGACCACATCATGCTTATTAGGAATATAGTAAGAGGTGTGATGTGTAAGTCTATGTATTCAAAGCAGGAAAATTTCCTCTTCTGTCCTAAGGATCCAAATCCTTCTCACCCAAGTTGCTTGAGAGATGTATAGCATCTGCCCAGACCACAGCAAACTTTATATTGTCCTAGATACCTTAAGGGCATTTCTCTATGACAATATTAAGATAATCTAGTTTAGAAGCATCTTATGAAATAAGGCACTTTTCAAGGATTCAACAATAGCATCATTTCCAACTTCTAGTTGAGATGAATTTATCTGAGGTTAATTGTAATATTAGTCAGAGAAGCAAGATAGTGGAAGGCTACTTCTCTTGACTTTTGAAAAGAACATGATTGTGTAGTAAGATGACCTTTCTGGTTGCATCTGTTAGCCAGAAAGAAAAGAGCAGCTGCAACAAGATTACTTATTGCTTTCCCCATCAGAAAATGTTTAAATGCCACTTGTCTTGTGACTGTACAACTGAAACATGCTGTAGATCTCAACTAGTGCCCCAAATGGCCCCGGTCAGGTCAGCTTCAGGGTTGACAACTACTGGATCAAAGTCGTTTATTCATACATGTGCACGTATGTTTGAGGCAGGCAATCATTTCATCATCATACAAAACTATCAGGATTCAAAACGCTGGCTTTCCCAGTGACCAAAATTGAGAAATGGTTATTAAAAAGTGGTGCAAAGACATTCATGCACGCTATGCAACACTCGGACATCCCTCTCAGAAAGCAAAGCAGCTCAAGTTCTATCTCGCATGTTCAAGTTGCACACCCGTCTGGTCTGACCAGCCGCCCTTTCATTCAGCACTTGGAAGGGGTAACCCAAATCAGCAACATACACCCACCACTTTTGAATCCCTAGGGACTGGGTAAGGTGGCTGGGGTCATGGGTCACTATGTGATCATTCCTATTTTAAAGGAACAAGATCTTGATTATCCACACTTATAAGGGGCCCTATTCCACAAAGCAATGATGTTTCTTTTCAGAGGTTTCGTTTGCCTCTCAGAATTGGCACTCTTTTTATCTTCCCATTAATCAGAATTGCAGCTCTTCAGCTTGCTGCTCTTTATTAATATTCCTCTATCAATGCCTTCAAAGGACATGTCGTTATCACAGTCCTTTCTGAGAGAGGGGTTTTCCGAGAACCTTATAATTTTACTATTAACATTATTTAAGGAGGGCTTTCATCTGCAAGAATAATCTTATTTTGTCCCAAGCAGTGTTGATTTAAAAAAAAAATCTATAAAAGCCTTAATTCCTGCAAAAAGACTTGCTAAGATCCAATGCTATAGGATCATTTTATTCTTTAATTTACAAGTCCCATCATAAACAAATCACAACAATTGACGTGAGCCATACACAGAGTCCTCCATCCCTTACTTTGTTTACTCCATTGCAACTGGTGGAATCCCCTCAATGTCCCGACATTTGGAGTTCACCAGTTCCCTGCGGATTTCTGGAGAAATCTTGGAATGGTTGTGAAACTTCACCAACTCCAAGAGAGCTTCTTTCTGCTCAGAAGACAGGTCCTCTTTGTAACGCTGGGCAAACGTCAAGAGGCACTGGTGCCAAAGGACAGGTAGGGTTCGCTGATCTTTCTGAAAGGCTAGAAAGTGAAAAACTAGAGCATCTACAACCCGGAAAGGCAAGGCATATTTCTTGTCAATCAGCAAACGGAGAAAAATGCTGTTGGCACCACTGTATTCCATCTCAGCAATCTTTAGCATAGCAGCTCTAGCACAAGAAAAGGAGAAAAGAATGGAAATAACACTTGAATGCATGTTTATATAACAATTTGATCATCTGATTGCAAAACTTAAGCGAAGGGTGATCAGGGGCCAAAGCATTAAGGGAATTTCCATGTGCTTTCAAATTTGCTTTGAAGGAGAAAATTGGGATTCCTAGTGATGAAGTTAGAGGAATAGCAAATCCTGTCCCTCAGCCTCAAATCCAATAGCTCCAGGCATAGATTTGGCCATGCCAGCTGGGATTATAGTTAAGTCTAACACATACAGAGAACACCAAATTGGGGAATGATGAGTAAATCTGACGGGCACTGGCCAAAAAGCAATTTGGGTTGTGGTTGGAGCAATGAATTGCAACATGTCCACAATTTAGGTTGCTAATGTCTGTTACAGATGACTCTTCTATGCTTCGGAGGTAGCCTGATTTGTAGAGATAAGAATCTGAGGCTTTTCTTTTAAGCTTTACCTCCTCCTTGCATGGGTACCTGCTATTGTCAGGGTATCAGATTGGAACCAGTGGAAAAACTGGCAACCCTATTCCTGGCATGAAGTAATTTTCCCAAAACATTTAGGCCACAGCAATCATATTACATTGCTGAACCCAAGGAATATGTAAACGCTTAAATTCAAGAATATTACAAATCAAGCAAGGATTTTGTAGCAGGCTATTTTTATAATTCCCATTGCAGATTATGAATACAGTCTGAAATATTTTTTTTCTTTCAAGACACTAAAATAAATTTTTGCCAGCAAGATTTGAGAGTCAAGGATACATTTATAAATGGCAAGGGAGACCTTCTTCACATTCATGGCTCAGGACCAGGCTATCTTCGAGACCGCCTTCTACCACATAGCTCCCAGAGAACAGTAAGATCCCACAGTCGGTCTCCTCCGGGTCCTGTCAGCTAAACAATGTCGGCTGGCGTGCCCGCGGGGGAGGGCCTTCTCTGTGGCTGCCCCGGCTCTCTGGAATCAATTACCTACTGAAGTATGGACCGCCCCCACCCTATTGGCCTTCCGGAAAGCGTTAAAGACCTGGCTCTTCCGGCAGGCCTGGGGCCGTTGATCTCGTTATAGTGATCTTGCGAGACCCGGCCACAAATTGGAGTGTATGTGTTTTAATGTTTTAATGTCTTCTTTTAACTTTTGTATGGGATATTGTTGCATTGTTTTATTCTCTGTTGTAAGCCGCCCAGAGTCCCTTGGGAGTTGGGCAGCATAGAAATGCGACAAAATAAATAAATAAATAAATAAATAAATAAATAAATAAATAAATAAATAAATAAATAAATAAATCACATCCAAGGACTATTTTCTTTCCATTGTTAATTAGCTCAGCTCTCTTACCCCGAATGAAGGACTGGAATAGAGCACTTGGTAAGGATGCTGCCCACAATGATTGCCTCTCGCAATGTGCATGTTCCAGACTCACACAGAGGGATGAGAATTCCTGGGAGGAAAGGGAGGGTCAGAGATAACATAGCCTCTTCTAATGTAACACAAACAAAATCCCCATCAGAAGCTCAAACAAAAACAAAATTCCTATCAGAAGCTCACACCAGCACGAAGTTGATTTTTCATGCTTCAAGAACCTGAAACTTCAAGAATTACATTGCTCTTAGGTTAACCAATGTCCTTCTACTGACCTACTACCTTATGGAGTATACCAGTTGCACGTAATCAAGTTACGAATGTAATGCAGCCTGCCAATTATATTTGTAACTCAAGGATTCGTAGGAGTGAATCATGTAACTTGAAAGTGATCACTCCTTGCTTTTGCCAACGGTTTCGCTAATCAAGTATGCAGGTCATTAAGTGCACAAGGTATATCAGGGTGGCAAAGGTCATGAGTGGCTTAGTGATGGAACAGGCCACCTGAGGCCTCCTTCACCCACTGAGATACCTCATGCTTCTCCCCTCCCATCCTGCCATGCAGGAATCATTTAGTTTGCAAAGATCTGTCTCCTCTCTCCCACATTTTCTTTGCTTTTGAGTGAGAGGAGAGCAGGACGATTTCCCTTCCAGCGTCCAGTTGGCTTGCAAATGCTTTTCGTGCCAAGAGTGAAAGGTTCTGGGGGCCTTCATCTTGCTTGACTTCAGGCACCCATTCTCTGCAAAAACGGATGGGTAACTGAAGTTACACAAGATCAGACAACAGAACCTTTCACTCTCGGTATGAAAAGCACTTGCAAGCCGACCGGACACTGGAAGGGAAATTGTCCTGCTGTCCTCTCCCTCAAAGGCAAAGAAACCATGGCAGAGTGGAGACAGATCTTTGCAAGGTAATTGAGTCCAGTGTGGCAGGATGGAAGGGGGAAGCAGTTATGGGGAATAGGGTGAATGTTGCAGTGCCTCTGCGGTTGTTCGTAAGGGCGAACGCTGCCATGGTGCTGCAACATTCGTAATTTTGGGACTTTGTCGTAAACATTTGGGAGGGGTTATCTCATAACTTCGGTCACTAATTGAACTGTCATAACTAGAGGATTACCTGTACAGATCCACTGATCACTTTCTGCTGTTAGTTATAGCTAATTAGTATGAACAGGGTTAGCCAGCCTTGGTCTCACCTCTACTAATTGTCTGTCTTTATCAATAATCGTATGTTTTAATCTTTTTCAAACACTATGCTACCTCATTCATCAAGAATCATAAGATACAACACTTAGTGATAGTCATAGAGTACTAATAAGCAATCAAATCATATTGTGAAACAAATCAAACAATATAAATTGTAAAGATACAAGCAACAAGGTTATAGTCATATGTGGGAGGAGATAGGTAATAAGGGGGATGAGAAGAATAATAGTAATACAGTCTTAGTAAATAGTTTGACAGTGTTATGGGAATTAGTTGTTTAGCAGAGTGATGGCATTCGGGAAAAAACTGTCCTTGTGTCTAGTTGTTCTGGTGTGCAGGGCCCTATTAGATTGCAGAGGGATATCAGAAAGCTGGATCCCATCACCTCTGCAAAAGGACCCTCCTCCATCAGGTTCCTCCTTCTATCCTTTGTTGCTTGGCGGAAGCTATTCTGAGGTTGCACTGGAGGAAGTCAGCCTCTCCTCTGATCCAGCTGAGGATTCAGCAATGCCAGTTCCTCTTCCTTTTGAACCATTTCTTTTTCAGCTATTTGGACTGCAAACAGAAATGGGTGCCCCCATCCCACAAACTCCTCGATCTCAGATTACAATCCTTAAGAAAGAAATTTGCCTCACTGAATTTGAATCTGTCAGAATCTTTTTTTTTGTTCTTGCTAAAGTGCTGCGTGATATAAAAACTATTTATTTATAGTAGTAGGGGAAGAAATACTGTCTGACAAGCAAAAACAGAACAAAGGCGAACACATATTTCAGATCAAAATGAAACTTCTAGCTCGCATATCCTATCGTATTGCCTTTTAAAATAAATGTATTACAGAACAATGGTAGCAGTGAAGTGTAAGAGAATAAATCTGAAACAAATACTCATGAGAACATTAACAATGTATTTTCTAGCTAATACCAAGAAACTTAAGAATTGCTTGACAATTTTATATCTTAAATTACCATTCAATTGTAACCAACTCACCTTTGAACCATGCTCCGGGTTTGAACAAGGCCTTCTTCAGTGCCATATAAAGATGGAAATTGAGGCGTTTGTATTCAGCAATATCATCTCTGATTCGTGGGAGAAGCACGAGATTGTAGAATCTCTGGGCCATCCTCTCTTTAAGATTAGATGAAAAAATTCTAGAACAGATAAAAGCATGGAAGGTAGGAGAGAAGGTGAAAAAGGAAATATTTCAGCTGGGAAAACTAGATAAGTGAAGATCAACTGTTTTATAATACAGTTTAAATATCATTTTAGTATGCTTATAATAATCTCAATAAACTTTTTATACAACCACCAGGCTTCAGAGATGTTCACACATACAAAAGGCAAAACCTAAAAAGGCCAGAACCTATAAAAACCTATAAAAACTAGAACTTTAACATATCTGGATCTCATAAAATTCTCACAACTATCTTCAACAAGAAAATTAATGTTTGCAGGGGCTTTAATATTCAGAAGAAAAGAATGGATAAAAATGATTGATTCAGGAATAGAATTCCAGAGAATTCCAGAATTTCTGTTCCCCTTCCAGGTCATGTTGAACCTCCCCCAGGCTGATGCATTTTTGGTGAATTCAAAAGGGCTCTGGAAATATTTCTTCCCCAGAAATGATTGAAAATGTCTAAGATATAACATTCTGGTCAAGATAAACCTGTTTAATCTGAGAAAAAATATGGAATGTCCCTAAACTGAGTCATCAAAGTGGCTTTCATCTACTATTACTTTTATAATTATAATGGTCGCATTGGTGGATGATCTCTGGAGGGTTCGGGATAGGGGTTGCTCCTCTATCCTGGTCCTGTTAGATCTCTCAGCGGCTTTTGATACCATCGACCATGGTATCATGTTCCACCGGTTGGAGGGGTTGGGGTTGGGGGGCACCGTTTTGCGGTGGTTCTCCTCCTACCTCTCTGACCGGTCGCAATCTGTGTTGGCAGGGTGGCAGCGGTCGACCCCGAGGCGCCTTGTTTGTGGGGTGCCGCAAGGGTCGGTCCTCTCGCCCCTTCTGTTCAACATTTATGTAAAGCCGCTGAGTGAGATCATCCGTGGCTTTGGGGTGGAGTTCCATCAGTACGCTGATGACACTCAGCTGTACATCTCCACCCCAGGCCACCCCAACGATGCCCTTGAAGTGATGTCCTGGTGCCTGGAGGCCGTGCGGGCCTGAATGGGGAGAAAAAGGCTCAGACTCAACCCTTCCAAGACCGAGTGGCTGTGGCTTCCGGCATCCCGATATAGCCAGCTGGTGCCATCGCTGGTTATTGGGAGCGAATCATTGGCCCACACAGAAAGGGCTCGCAACTTGGGCGTCCTCCTGGATACACGGATGTCTTTAGAAGAGCATATGACAGCCGTGGCCAGGGGGGCTTTTTATCAGGTCCGCCTGATACACCAGTTGCGTCCCTTTCTAGATCGGGACTCCCTACGCACGGTCACTCAGGCACTCGTCACTTCCTGCCTGGACTACTGCAATGCTCTCTACATGGGGCTCCCCTTGGGGTGCACCCGGAGGCTCCAGTTGGTCCAGAATGCGGCCGCGCGGGGGATTATGGGAGCGACGGGGTGCTCTCATGTGACACCTCTCCTGCGCGAGCTGCACTGGCTTCCTGTGGTCTTCCAGGTGCGCTTCAAGGTGTTGGTGACCACCTTTAAAGCGCTCCATGGCTTAGGGCCGGGGTATCTACGAGACCGCCTTCTGCCGCCAATAGCCTCCCACCGGCCGTTCACTTGCACAGAGAGTGCCTCCTCAGGGTGCCGTTGGCCAGACAATGTCGGCTGGCGACCCCCAGGGGAGAGCCTTCTCTGTGGCGGCACCTGCCCTCTGGAACGACCTATCCCCAGAGATACGCACGATACCAGACCTCCGGACTTTTCGTCGGGCCCTGAAAACACATCTATTTCATCTAGCCGGGCTGGCTTGATCCCAGCCTTGTGGTTTTAATTTGTAATTGGTTTTAACTGGGTTGTTTTAAATTGATGGCAAAAATTATTTAATGTCTTTTAAACTGCTTTAAATTTTATATGTTGTGTTTTACCGTGTCTGTTCACCGCCCTGAGTCCTGTTGGAGAAGGGCGGTAGACAAATTAAATAAATAAATAAATGAATGAATAAATGTAACACAAGCTTGATTTAATGTGTTGAAACTGTCACTATGAATGTATCCAGATCAGAAAGGAGCTGCTAGTGAATGAAAACCAGCATAGCAGCATTATTTATAGCAGAATCCCACCTTGTGGCCTGGTACATGGCAGCTGCCGTCCATGTTTCTGGCTCTGTGATATAAAGCATCTGCTCCCAATTGGATAATGCTGGGACAATCTTGAAGGCTTTGGGCAGCTTTCCACTTCTGTATTTTGACAACACCTTTAGCAACATTTTTAAAGTGATTAATTATATGGTAGCAATAGACAGCATTGCTTAATTACAGGCTATATTTATTGTTCATAAAGTCTTTATAGCAAAGAGAGATATCGGAGATCCTTCATGAATATCACTCTATTTTTTTCACATCAGCTATGGTTGTGCTAACTAATAAAGTAAAGGTAAAGATAAAGGTTTCTTTCGCACATACGTGCTAGTCGTTCCCGACTCTAGGGGGCGGTACTCATCTCCATTTCAAAGCTGAAGAGCCAGCGCTATCCAAAGACTTCTCCGTGGTCATGTACCCGGCACTAAAGGCGCACAGAACCCTGTTACCTTCCCACCAAAGGTGGTCCCTATTTTTCTATTTGCATTTTTTATGCGCTTTCGAACTGCTAGGTTGGCAGAAGCTGGGACAAGTAACGGGAGCTCACCCCATTACGTGGCACTAGGGATTTGAATTGCTGACCTTTCGATCGACAAGCTCAGCATCTTTTTTTTATTTATTTATTTAATTTGATTTATATGCCGCCCTTCTCCGGAGACTCAGGGCGGCTTACAATGTGCTAAGCATCTTAGCCACTGAGTCACCGTGTCCCCTGTGCTAAGTAATAAGCTTCATCAAAAACATTTCTAATTAATATTAAAAGCTATAATAAACTGAAGTGCAGTATTAGTTATGAACATCACGCGACTGATGTACTAGAAGTTTTTTCCCCCCAGCAATTAGCTCACAATTATTTATATACATGATTTACAAACACACAGCTAGCAAAACACATACCCATTACACTTACTTCTTTGACACCTTTGTAGACTTCCAGGACACGTGGGTTAAGCTGTGGCATGGGTCGGCCAGATATTTCTGACATTACTGTCTCCACCTCCGTCTGTTTTTCTGTTAGCTTTTCCATGATAATGTCTGCTAAGGTGCGCCTAATAAGTGCCAAATGGAGGAAAATGGAACAGATAACTTATTCAGCCCCTTATTAGCAAATTAAGTAGGAGAAACAGCATTAAAGATGATTCTTAATCTGACTTAATCTGATCAGAATAAAGTTTCTTAGGTGGCCCTTCACCATTACCTGCCTATGATTGTTCAGTTCAGAAGATTTTGGTTAAAAACAAGCAACTTGAAAGTGGCAACATCTTTATTTATATTATCATTTAATACTCCTGTCCAATCTCTTCAAAAAATACAAGCTTATTTTCTACATTTAGGGTAATTCAGGTATTCCTTTGTTCTCCCATGAGAACAAAGCCTTCTTCAGAGCAGATTTGGGGTGTATACAATGGTTGCAATGGGAAGAAAACAAGCAATGCATAATGATGAAATACAGCCACCACTGATAAATATGTTGTACTTTTGAAAATGCCAATTTTACAGCCTCTCATACATCCACATACTATTTAATCCACAAAAGTTAAAAATGAATATACCTAAAAAGTTACATTCCAAAGTTATGCCAATAAAAGTAAAATTTTAAGGGAGATAAACTATATAATATTTGTGTTGGGTTTCAAATTTGTAAGGATAGTATACACACACACACACACACACAAATATTATAATAGATTTGAATCTCAAGATTCTAAATGCAATATTCTGTACCCAATAATTAAAGCACCATCTGCTGGTTAAACAACAACAAAATTTTAGAATTATAGAGTACCCTGTTGCTAGCTGAAGCATTGGTTTCACCATCTACTAAGGAATACTGAGGCATTAGTGAGAGAACATCCCCAACCCCTTAAGATTTGCATCTGTATATCCATTACTATTGGAGGCTCCTGAACAGGTAAATTTTTCTGAGGTAGTCTGAAGCTGCTTAGATCCATTAGGAGACACTGACATGTGGAGAAACTGTCATTCTGATCTGTACCATTTGAACTGCCCTATCTGAATACAATGGAGAAGTTCCTATAGTGGATAAGAATAAAATGTGGCCCACATAATTCCTACGGTAAACATGAACTATAAGAGATTATACTAGTGACCTAAAATCTGTTCATCTCCTGCACTTACTTATATGAGGAATTATAATTAGAGAATTTTCTGTGGATAAAGGGAAAGTAAAACCTCCTTAATCTTGATGAGAACCACTGAATGAAAGAGTTACTATTTAGGATGGGGCTACTGCAAGATGGACCAGGGCTTGGGTAGTAATGGGAAACAAGTGAGTTGGCTGTCTAAACATGACCAGGATCTTATTTACGGTTGGTAGAAAAATTTAGACAAATCTATCGTTTTGAACATTGTAAGACTGAATTTGAAACAGAATTGTGTTCAATGCTAAAATGTATGAAATTTTATTGAAATTTTATTGAAATTTTAAAAAGAAGTAAAAGCAAAAGAACGTTTGATAGAATGGGTTAAAAATCTGGATTATAATAGATGGAACAGGAAAACATGATTGAAAGCATTTAAATTTACATTGTGTTATAATCTTAAGGATGTGTGTGTGCAGTGGCTCAGCAGTTAAAAGATATTGAGTTTATCAGCTGGAAACAAGGCAGCCTGGGTTTGAAAGCCATGCAAGTGATATCTATTTACTTGCATTTGCAAGCTTTCAAACTGCTCCGGTCCACCGAGCAGTTTGAAAGCATGCAAATGCAAGTAAATAGGTATCACTTTGGTGGGAATGTAAGTGTTCTATGTGTCTCGTGTTGTGATCCGCCAGCAGCCTACAGAGCTGGCAGGGGAGTCAGACAGTGAGGAGGCTGGGAAGGAACATGGGCCAGTCCTGGAGTCTGGGGAAGGCCCGGATGAGGGCTCTGCGTCGGAGGCAGAGATGGGGCCAGGACCACCTGGGAGTGATGCGTGGACTTTGGAGCCCCCAGAGTCGGACAGCAGAGAGGCAGAATAACAGGAGCCTGTTCCTAGTGCACACATGCGCAAGAGCAGCTAAAGCAGTGGTTCTCAACCTGTGGGTCGGGACCCCTTTGGGGATCAAATGACCCTTTCACAGGGGTCGCCTAAGACCATCGGAAAACACATATTTTCAATGGTCTTAGGAATAATTTTATGGTTGGGGGTTACCACAACATGAGGAACTGTATTAAAGGGTCGCGGCATTAGGAAGGTTGAGAACCACTGAGCTAAAGCAAAAGGGACGACTCGGGAGTAAGGCCAGGAGATAATTGGTGCCTCCCATAAGGCTTAAAAGAGAAACAAAGGAACTTGGGCCTTTTGCAGGAAAGCAACATTGCTAACTCTGTTTCCAGTCAGCATCTCGTTTGTTTCTGAACTCCGTGGGGCTTTGCGAAGTAAGGCCCTTAGCAGGGTGTCAAAGGAGATAAAGGTTGGTGATTATCCCGAAGGACTTCTTCCGAAGGACTTTTTTGCAACTAATTGAGACTCAGCTGGGAATAAACGTAATTCTCAGCTGTTACAATAAAATAGGTTTTTTTGGGGACTAATTGTGTCTTGTAGTGACTCATTAAGCCTAGGTCACAACATCTCGGCATACAGTCATGCTGACCACAGGACATGGCAATGTCTTCAAATAACTCTGGCTCCCTCCCTAGAGTCAGAATCGACTGGACAGGGTATACCTTTTATCATCTTGAAACTCAACATTAAAAAAAAACTAAGATCATGGCATCCGGTCCCATCACTTTCTGGCAAATAGAAGGTGAAGAAATGGAAGCACTGTCAGATTTTATTTTCTTGGGCTCCAAGATCACTGCAGATGGTGACTGCAGCCATGAAATTAAAAGACAATTGTTCCTTGGGACGGAAGCTATGACAAACCTAGATAGCATACTAAAAAGCAGAGACATCACCTGTAGGTCTGTATAGCTGTGGCTTTCCTGATAGTAATGTATGGCTGTGAGAGTTGGGACTATAAAGAAGGCTGAGCATCGAAGAATTAATGCTTTAGAATTGTGGTGCTGGAGAGGACTGTTTAGAGTCCCATGGATTGCAAGGAGATCAAATCAGTCCATCCTAAAGGAAATCAACCTTGACTATTCTTTAGGATAGATACTGAAAGCTGAAGCTCAATAATTTGGCATCAAATGAGAAAAGACAACGCATTGGAAAAGACCTGAGGCTTCTGTTCCTTTTTACATTATTTGTAAATGCAATTATAAATTTTATCTTACTCTGTGATTACAACCTGTCTCCCTTCTTTCTGTAATTTATCCAGCTTAATCAAAACCCTGAATCATAAATTTATTTTTTGTTTTCTGCTAAAAGTCCTTGAGGTGTTGCCAATCAGGAATAAACATAGATATTGCCTTTTCTCGGCTCAAATTAGCCATCTCAGCAAGTTCTATTTACATCATCCATTCACAATTTATCCTAGATGTTACCATAATATCAGTAGTTGATCATTTGGCTTACCTCACTGGTGGGTTCTTGCTCATAAACATTTCAATGGCTTTTTCGTCATCTGGATTTACAGTCATCTCTTCACAATACTCTTCCTTCTCCATGGCTCCAGCTGCCCCCAGCTCTGGCCACTCATCATCCTCTGCATCGGAGTCTCCATCCTTTGAAGTAGGTCCTTAAAAAGAAAGAAAATATTTTAGAGGAAGCAACTTTAGATTACATTTTTCATTTAAATGAGTAAAGTAGGAGATGGGGTATCTGCTACATTAGAATGTCCATTAAATCCCAATGGTATTTAATTAATATCTACCTTACCTGTTAGGCCTACATAAATTGAAATGGGATTTTATAGATGCATACTTTATGCAAATCAACTAAATCACAATATATTAGAGAGTTTACCAAACCTATATAATGATTAACTGATTATGTGCCATGAAACATGTGTTGACTCTTGGCCACCACATAGATTTTCTCCAAAATGATGTCTCCCTAACCTGGTCCTTCAAGTCTTATATATAAAATACATCATACAATAATATAAATACATAACAGCAGTTAGAAATCAGCCCTGTACTAGATATTAAAAAACAATGTTACATCGAATTTTATTTCACTATCCGGGATAAAGAAAATAAGAGCTCTAGGTAACACAAGCCAGGAAGATTTCACATTTCTATTATTGACTGCAAAGCTAATCATCCTACTAAAAAAAATGAAAACAACCCAGGAGTTATGGTCATAAATTTAACTCCAGCCTCCCTCTACTGATAGTCTGTATGAAGGAAAAACAATGATTTTTTTAGTCGGGTTCAGACATAATTTTAGAATTTAGGCAGTTTGTGTTTCTCTGACAGTTAATCTCCTTGAGGGAGGCTGATCAAACTCCTGCTTGATCTCTCACAGCTTCTCATGGTGAGGTCTTGGTGGGGTCAATTGAGAGATTTATATTCTTGGTGGGGTCACTTGAGAGATTTATATATCTTGCAGTTTCTCATAAGTGGCCTTTCTCTGTTGTGACTCTCACAACGGCATTCTGGAATCCCGGAAACCTATGCCATTATACCAGGGGTGAAATCCAGCAGGTTCTGGAGAACCGGTAGCGGAAATTTTTAGAAGTTCGGAGAACCGGCAAATACCACCTCTGGCTGGCCCCCGAGTGGAGTGGGAATGGGGATTTTGCAGTATTCTTCCCCCAGGAGTGGGGTGGGAATGGAGATTTTGCAGTACCTTCCCTTGCCACGCCCACCAAGCCACACCATGCCCACCAAGCCACGCCCACATACAGTAGTAAAAAAACTGAGTTTCACCACTGCATTATACCTTTTAAGACGCCTACTAAAAATCTTATGCGTTCAGCCTGGCCACTCCGTGTAAATCTTATGGATTACTCTCTCCCTCCCTCCAATTTGTTGCATATTGTGTTTAAATCATTTATCATTTTCGGGTAAACCGCAGCAAAAATGTTCTTTTAAAAAAAAAACCACGTGTTTTTCAGAACACTTTGGCTGAGCCAAGGAAATACTTTGTCCCGCCTTTCCAGCCACAAGCTTCCTAGACACACTCACCCAGGACCGTCGTCTTCTTCCTGGGCTCGTGGCTCCTGCCGGCGCCGTGCTCGGCCTCCAGCTCGTCTTGCTGGATGCGTGCCTGTTGCAAGATCCGCCGGGAGAGCTTCTCGTCCACATACTCGTCCTCCACTTCTCCCCCACCACCACGCTTCCCTGCCTGGCCCCGTCGCTTGACCCTCGTGACGGGCTTCACGGCATCGCTCTGAGCAATCTGCTCGGCCAAGGGGACGCTCGTCGCCGTTGCCCCACCGGAGCCTCTCGGCCGCTTCACTTTAGGCATGTTCCCCGCCGATGGAGCACGCAGCACCGGGAAGAAATAGGGCTGCCCATACACGCATGCGCTCAATGCGCGTCACCCGGTTGCGGAGCTACAGCTGAAAGCAGAGGTGACTCCGGAGATCCTTAAAACCTCCCCGAGAGATATAAGAGGCAATTTCCTGCTTTTTTTCTTGGAAGCTGTTTTTTGGTTATTATCTTCGCCTGACCTTTTTGAGAAGAGCGCTGCATGTGGCATTGCAACACAGTTGCCATGTACTGATTTCAGGGGGAAGAAGGAGTGCGGCTGGGCAGAATCAGCGGTGGCCATTCGTGTAGTAGTCTTTGACCTGTCGAGAATTTAAGATGAAGGTGCCCGAGACTCTGCGGTGTATTGTTTATTGCGAATTGAGAGCACGCCGCAGACTTGTGCTTAATCAATTCAGAACTGATTAATTGGTCAGTTCTGAATTGGTACTGATTCAGTACCAATTGGTAATTGGTACCAAATTACCAATTGGTACTGAATTGGTAATTCCTGTCGCCCCCATTGAAAACAAAGTAGCCTTTCGACTCAATCTAAAAATTATGTAAGTTTATATTTGAGACCGTCGACTTGAGGAGAGGCGGGAGCAAAGCCCTTTCTCCACCTCCTTATAGCCGTGCTCACTTCCTCAAAGTCACAAGGCGTTCAGATTGTCACTTGCATGATCCTTAAGATTACAGTAGTGTGGTCGCAATTGCCCTAGATATAGTTAAAACCCCACACCCTTCTAACACTGATGATTACCTAGTTGGGTAATGAAACGTCTGCAAGGGGGAAAAAAAAACCCAAACTCAAGATCCCCACAGTTCAACCCTGACCTACAGATATTCTCTTCTATAGTTAAAACAGTCAAAGCGATACCTAAATGAAACTAAGTTTAATGTGCCCGTTAAAGCCGAAGTGGGAATCCACCGGTCTCCAGGTAACAGACCAACTTAAAATGACCAAACTGAGTAATGCTGGAGGTGATAATTCAGCAATGCATGGGAGAACAAACCTCCTTCGCCTACTTTAAAATTTGCATTCCTCTCGCCTCCGTTAAAAACGATACGCGCACACCACAAATGTGGAGGCACCTGGTGCACTGAGGCACATGTACAAAGCACCACTTTGGTTTAATGTGCTATTATCGCAAACGATCTCCTTTATTTATTTATTTGTTTAAATCTCCTTTATTTATTCTTATCGGGGTGTGTTTCTTGCAGAGTTAAGTGGGATTAATTCTCCCTAAATATCACAAAGGGAATAAGCAGCGTTTATTCAAGCAAGAGACGCTGCTCCCAAAGCCACGAGCGCCCCAGTCGTCGTTCGGCTACGTCACTTCCGCTTTGGTTTCTTCTGTTGGAAGCGAAGGCAAGGAAGGCGGGTCTGGCTGGGAAGTCGCTGCACGTTGAACAATCCGAGAGGAAGCAACCCGGAGTTGGGGGCGCCCTTGGTGCAAAAAAAAAAAAAACCGACCCCATCGCACGCGGAGGCCGTGGCAAGCATGGGCGTCACCTGGTAAGGTTATTTTGTTGATGTTACGAAGCTGATAATGTAGTGAAACGTTTTGGTTTGAGAGCCCTTAAATGTGCCAGGACGAGGTTGGCGCCTAACCGAAGAGGATCTGGGACTGTAATAGGTTTGTATCTTAAAACGCTGCCAATCGCAAGTAACGAGAGAGGCCGTGGAACAGCCCGAGTAAGCTGCAGACGCTTTAAAGCAGTGTTTCTCAACCTTGGTAGCTTGAAGATGGGTGGACTTCAACTCCCAGAATCCCCCAGCCAGCAGCGCTGGCTGGGGGATTCTGGGAGTTGAAGTCCACCCATCTTCAAGCTACCAAGGTTGAGAAACACTGCTTTAAAGAGACTTTTCCTACGGGTGGTGGAGTTTCTGATTCCTTGATACCCTCTTGCTGTCAAGGAAATATTTATAACGCAAGATGCTCTAGACTACCGCCCGTTGCTTTCAGTCCGCTCAGTTATAGAAGGTGGGCATCGTCGTCCAACACACCCGGAGGGCGCCAGGGTTGTCACAGATCGCGATACCGAAGAAAAGACGCGGCTAACATGGAAAAAAAATAATAATCCCCGAGAGCCTCACGTTCCGTGGTTTTGTGATGTTTTGACGGCTGCTGCTGCTGCTTTTATTTGCAGCAACGGTTAGCTAGCCCATGGCCGCATCCTCAGCCAATCTTTTAAAAAGTGTTCAATTGTGGTGGTGGTGGATTTCCTAAATGTTCCGGGTATTTCCTCATGAACGTTTACACCTCCAGAAATAGAATTGTGAACCTACATCTGATCTTATTCTATCAAATCAAAGTGTTATATCTGAATCATTCCTTGAAGTTGCACCGGTTGCAGAGAGAAATAACTTCTTACGTGCTATAAATTTGCTTGATATATTTTTATTAAGTAATCCGAATCTAAAACTGCTGTAAGAAAAATATACTTTATTTAACTTGTATGTAGGCTGTTGCTCAAAAGTAAAACTAATTATATACTTGGGAAGGAGCATGTTTAATGTCGGCTCCAAAAATGTTTTTTGTGTACTAATGTATTAGTAAATCGACTGTGTGGGATTGTAGGCTTCACTGTTTTCAGTTTTGTTTGGACCAAACATAATTTTTATCTTTATTTTCGTAGAAAAGTATTTGGGCAACGACAGACTCCAAGAGTATGAGGCTATGGTTTAGATGTCATTTATGTTTAACTGGGGAAAATATTGACAGCTTAACATACAGAGACAAAGACTTCAGTCATATGCTGTCTTTGCCAGTTTGCTCTGAGTCCTAACGTATTATCTGAAGGGATCACATGTATGGCTTACCTTGTACTTTAATTTTGGCTTCTCAGGATCAAAAGGACATGGGTGGGAAATTAAAGTGTGTGTGTGGGGGGGGGTGTTCAAGTGAAGTCTCTCTAGGTAAACTATGTTTTCTTCCTGTTCCTCAATTCATACTCACAGGAAAGGAGATAACAAGGACACAAAAAGCATAAAAGTGATTTTGGACACATTTGGACAACTGTGGCTTTTTGCTATAGTGTGAAATCAGAAAATGTTATTGGCTAGTCACTGCGAATACAGGCAAAAATGTTGCCTAACAGCTAAATCAATCCTGATTTGTCTGTTATTGGACATAGAACATTTTCTTGCCTATAGTTAGTACTAGATAATGTTTAGTGAAAGTGCTATTGTGATATAGAAGCAGTCTTTTCATTTGATGCAGAGTAAGGATGTTCCATTTCTTACACTTATTTCCTTGTGTGTGTTGTCTCCCATTGCATTAAAAATAGGTTTTTTGGAGGTATTAGTTTTTCATAGTTAAAAAGTCATATTTCTTGTGCTAGTGTATCTCAGATGCCAGTAGCAGAGGGAAAAAGTGTTCAGCAAACAGTTGAAATCTTAACAAGAAAACTGGAGCTACTTGGTGCAGAAAAACAAGGAACATTTTGTGTGGATTGTGAAACCTACCACACTGCAGCCTCCACAATGGGCAGTCAAGGTGAGTTTTTTCTGTCTTCAAAAATTGATATATTCAGATCGTTCCAGTACATTTCTATTCTTTAATTGGAACATAGAGACATTTAGATGCATCTCAGCAAGTAACTTTATAGCCAACTTTTTCTGCAAAGTAACTTTTATCATGCAAAGAGTAACTTTTGGACATATAGTAATTAATCTTCATATACTAATCATGAACTAATGAGGTTGTAAAGAAGCATGTTGGAAATCTAGTACATAGTGTATGTAAAATATTTTATCACACAATGCTCTCCTGTTGGCTGTTTCATTAATTTGGATACTTTACTGAAGTATTGTAAGTTTCTGTGCTTTAGTTGTTTCTTTGTCTTACCTCAGATGACATACTATTAAGTCTTGGGCGATAAGCTTTTCCTATCGCCCAAGACTTAATAGTATGTCATCTGAGGTAACAGGAATCTTGATATTTACAGCAACACTGCATTTTTTCCCAAGTGCAAAAAAATTCTTGTCTGCTCAAATGCACCTGGTCAATATCAAGCTTTCTTACTTCTTGCCTGGTTGCCAGAAAGAATTATTTACTATATAACTTGGAACTGTAGTTAGTCACAAACAGTAGCAAGATGTGGCTAAAAACTCAGTCTCAGTTTTGGGTTCCATTACTAGAAATATAATTTCCTAATGATTGGAAGAAATAGTTCCATTTTATTTTATATAGGCCAGTAAACTCTTGTCTTACATAACCAGTTACAGGAACCGTATTTTGCACATTTCTGTTTGATATAATCCTTCCTAAAGAAGACCAGTGAGGATAACTGTCTGGAAAGTAAATCCTATAAGGAGAGACTAAAGGAACTGATTAAATATTCCTTGAAAAACAGTGACTGACATCTGAAGAGATGTCTCAGAGAAGAAGGCCATGATCATGTTAGAATAGAAAAAATGAAATTATCTTAAGTTACAAAAAGTCAAATTCTTGATATTAGGAAAAAATTCCAAATGGTAAGAGTAACAGTGGAACCAGTTACCAGTTCTGCTCTAGAAGCATTGAAGAAGAATCTAAATAAGCTGTTGGGAATGCTTTAAATAGGATTTTTGGACAAAGCAGGATTGAACTCAGTGATTTAATTGTCCCGTTATGAGTAGAATGCTATTTTAATGCTTTTCAGAACTATTTCTGCATTTTCGTCCTGTTTTTATGTAAATAAATATGCTTTCCTTTTTGGTACCATTTTGTTTTAAAAGTTGCCTTCTATCTACTCAATAGAGCAAGCAGAGAATTAACTTTTTATAAGGTTTAAAACACTGCAGTATTAACAACACTTATTTAGGGAGCGTTCTCCTGATCTGTATTAGAAAAGATAGGTAGATAGTATTTACCAGTTCTAGATGCTAGCTGTAAGGAAATTCATGTCAGGATTAAATATTCTGTTTAAACATTTGTTTATGTGGCTGTCCACAGAACATACTGCTGCTTCTCCTGAAAATTAGTTTTGCTTAGGCCTAAACGTTCACAGCAGAGAAAATCCCTTTTCTTTCAAGTCATCTGGAAGCAAGCTCTATGCTTGTTTGAAAGATACATCCTTCACATTTAAGGCTAAAATCCATTAATCTGGAAGTAAATTCCTACTGCATGAAGTCTCTTCCATGTTTTGCTAAGTTATCTTCCTTTCCTGGATTGTATTGTTACGTTTTGCAGATATTTATTAAGGTTCTGTGCAAGAATGATTCCTGTCGGTTTTGTTTTCAGGCACCTTAAAGTATGCCCACTAGAACAGTGGTCCCCAACTCCTGGACTGTGGCCTGGTACCAGGCCATGGCCTATTTGGAACCGGGCTGCACAAGCAGCAGGTAAGTGTGCAAGTGCACACAGCTCCACTTGCATGAGTGGTGGGTGAGTGTGTCCACCACTCGCGCAAATGCAGCTGTGCACGTAAGCATGCTTGCTGGGGGGGGCTCCCCCCACTTCTGTCAGTTTCCCAAAGCTGGAAAGGTTGGGGACCAGTGCATTAGAATGTCAACAGGAAAAAAAAATCAGTTCCATACAAAATAGTACTGAACAGAGTTGAACAAGCAATAGTTTTCTGAATTGAATAAAGTAACTCAATTGCTACTTTAAGATTCTAGTTAGATAAGGTAAATGTTCCTCTAGCTTGGAATAGTGTTTGAGGTAGCTGAATAACATAATTACATTTCACTTACATAAATCATCAGCAACCATCAAATCTTTTATGGAGAAAGAATCAGATAAAGATTCTGTAATAAAATCAAGTGCTTTGAAAAAGGGACAAAGATATAACAGATGTTACAATTTTTTTGGTTTCTGAGAAAAAAAATAGTTTTCTGTTGTTTTGCTATTGTTTCAGGACAGGCTGCCAAACTGATGTATGTGATGCACAATTCAGAATATCCCCTCAGCTGTTTTGCTCTCTTTGAAAATGGACCATGCCTCATAGCAGATACCAACTTTGACATACTTATGGTGAAATTGAAAGGCTTCTTTCAAAATGCCAAAGGGAACAAAATAGAGAGCCGTGGCACTCGGTACCAGTACTGTGATTTTTTGGTGAAGGTCGGCACAGTCACCATGGGGCCCAGTGCCCGTGGAATATCTGTTGAGGTAAGGGTTGGCTGAAATAAATAAATAGCATTATTAATATTTAGAATAATAGCTTTTTATTTGAGATCATATCCTGAATATTTCATCATGCTGCACATATAGCATAGTTAGTGAAAGGTGACCATAGTATGTTGGTAGGGAACCTATCTTGACTAGAACAGAATGAATAAGCTTGGGATAAAACTGGAGTTTGTCTTGTGGCAAACTGGCTAAAATATTCAAAACTGACATCTGTGCCTTAGGATTAGCAGCAGGGAATGCTTAATGTAGCATGGATATGATTAAAGCCGGTAATTTACGTGTTCCTCTTATTTACTATAAAGTGTTATATAAGAACCTGAATTGACAAAAGTCACCACCAGACTAGAAAGTTGACCAGACTAAGAGAAAGTGGAAGAATGATATAAATGTGGATGAAATTGCTCTGATCTTGGAGAGTAGAATATATACATGGAAGTGAAAATATAGATTTAATTGTAATGAAAGCTGCCTAGAGTCTAAAATTTAGGTGACTTAAGTCAGTAAATAAATAACAGGGTTGGAGCTAAAAAAAATGTTTTTCAATCATCTAGATCAGGAGTATCCAACCTTGGAAATTTTAAGACTTGTGGATTTCAACTCCCAGAATTTCCCAGCCCAGCCAGCATGAGAGTTCTGGGTGCATATGAAAATAGAAATTTGTAGGTTGGTGATAGTTGAAGGGTAATAATGCAAGAGCCAGGAATGAATTTGGGGGGAGGGGGGAATTGCAACATTCCAAATGGATGGAATCCAGGGTTATTTCACTGACTTGACTGAATGGGTAAAAAAACAAGATGAAATGACACAAAAAAATAATGCAATGATAACATTAGAGATATATTGAGATCTTGAATATGCACGCTCTTTCGATCACAAACAATGCCATGGTGTTAGTTAACAACTAAATAGTTTGTAGTGAGTGCAGGTATTGTTAGAATGCTTAGTAAAAAAGTAGGAAATGCATGGAGAAATTTTAAGATATGTTGGTAGAGAGATTTTGGGATAGTATAGGTCTGTAGCAAAGAATGAAAGTTTGTGAAAGGATTGGTGTTTTTTATTATAATTTTGTAGAAAATTTTAAAAACTTACTTGCTGAGTCATTTTATAAGATGCATATTTACATTTTGAATCTTATCTGCAAGAAAGCCCTGTATTTGTTTTGTCACAGAACAGCAATATGCTACATGCCCAAATTTAAACGTAACTAGACTTGGGAACATTAGTGTGAAAATTCCCTTTTCCCTCAAGTTTTCTAATTGTTGTTAGCTATGGAGCTAATTATGATTGATTCGTAATTTATTTATTTTTTTGTTATTGTTGTCAGGTGGACTATTGTCCATGTGTGGTAGCCACTGACTGTTGGAACCTTGTAATGGAATTCATGCAGAGCTTTATGGGAAATCATGCCCCCGGTATCCCCTCTGTGTTCAATAATAAGCATGACAGCATCTACAATCCAGCTGATACAATAGTTCAATACATGGAACTTTTCAACAAAATTCGCAAGCAGCAGCAGGTGCCTGTTGCAGGTATCAGATGAAGAAATGTCAGAAAAGTGTCTTCAAGTAAGCAACCACTTGTTGAATAGCAAATTCAATCCAGTATTCCAGATGGCAGTTGTTATCCATCAAAGCAATGTCTCTCTTGTAAATATCTTCTTGTTGAAGATGAATGCTGTCTCATATCAGACTCTCAGAAATGTGTGCCATAGTTTCTTTGCCCTTGTTTTAGATTCAGGGAATCTGGTCATGGAAACCAATATCTGTACTGTTATACATAGTTAAATAATTTGATATTAATGAAAACACAGAATCTGTTTCTATTGGTTTTAAAGATGTTGATTAATTGTATTCTTCTATCTAGTAGGGATTAATTATTGTTTAGTTTGTATTTTACTCCTGCAAAACTTTTTGCTAGTTCTCGCATAAATATATTAATCTTCCCAATTAAAAAGCTGTTAAAAGCTATTTTCTAATTAATTGAGCGAAGTCTTGATAATTAACTGCCTATGTACCGCAACTATCTCTGTACAATAACCTTTCCATATACTCTGTTTGTTGAATTTTATGTTGTTTGATGCAAGAAAAACAAGACTCTAAGTTTTAATGAGACCCTAGTAATGAATTCCCTTCCTAAATAGAAATGAATTTCCTTCCTTTTACAGAGATAACCATAGCCTTTAAAAAAAAGTTCTATTTATCAATTATCAATTGGACCAAAGAATTTAGGCATATGTTTTTGCTAATGGGAATGGTAGCCATTAATAACACCTAACAGTACATCTTAAATATCACTGAACCCTAATATAAATCAGGTACACTAATATTTGTAGAATGGCTAAACATATGGTTGAACCAAGTTTCAGAATGTATTTTAGAGATTTAAATATACTTTAGAGATTATCTTCAATTCTGAATTGTCAGTATCAAATCAATTCCATATAGATTAACAACTTGGCTGTGAAAAAAAGTATATTTCAGTAATTTATTTTTATTGCCGTCCATATAAAGACTCTGGTGTGAATTTAAAATGCAACCTGAGCTTTTTGATTCCTTGCATATGGGTAGCTGTTTTAAGTTACAGAACTAGAGGATAAAAATACAGTATTTTAAAAGAAAGATTTCAGTTTTTCAATGTTAAAGTCATAAACGTGGAAATTTCATTAGGATTTTATATGGATATTTTTTTTATTCAGTCAGAGACTATATAGTCAAAGTAGCGACTCTTCTTTTGTAACTGATTTTGGAATGTAATAACTTTTATTTGTCTATGCATAATAAGCATTGTCCTGTTGAAAAAGAGAGTAAACATTTATTTGAAGTTTTGGTTTTGTGCTGCAGTCGTTAATATTTGGTCTATGTTTTTTTCCATTAGAAAACATTAAAACTATATAGAATTAAACATTATGGTCAATATTATTGATTGGTTCAAAACAAATATTGCCCAAATTATTTATTTTTATTAGGTAAGCAACTGTCATTTTAAGTCTATATGTTAAAACATTGAAGTACATAGAAATGTTTCTCAGTATTTTTAATCTTACTCATTGGCTATGAGCCCAGAAAGTTTTGACAAATTAATTGTTAATATATGCAGAAAATTGTCTGTATTGTAAGCAAATGAGTAATTTTAACGTAAGATAATTGAATCTGATCCATGAATCATATGTAACTTTAATATGTTGGGATTTTCGTGGTTGCTGATGAACTGCAGGCAAAAAAGACTGAAGACTCAGGCCTTTGGGTTGTTGATATTGTGCATTTAAAGGAGTTAAATATTTGTTCTAAATGTATATACATGGAAGTAAAACATTAAAAAGTCAAAAAGACTGAAGAATGATACATGTACATAGAGCTTACTTTTTGCCTTTCCAGCCAGACTGCCTTTGTAAATAAAGTCACAATATTCATATTTATCATGATCTGGACTCCAGCTTTGATAATTCAGTATGTAAAGGTATCCAAAGTATTATTTGATTAGATTGCTTTGAATGGGTTTACATTTTAAGACATGAGGATATAGATAAGCTTTGCTCAGCTAACTACCCATTTGATCCTTGGTCCTAATGGCTTATTAGATCTGGAATGGGGAATTTAACTGGGTCAGGAGATTTTTTTTTAATCCTTACAAAACAAAGAATCATTGGATCATCATCAAAGACGGTAATGTGATAAGAGGAGAAATTGGCCTAGACTTTTTCCCCCTTCGCTAAACCGGGCGTGGGCATGTCCAGTGCGTGACACATCCAGCAGGCCTGGAGTTTGACAGCCCTGGCCTAGAGACTTGTGATCAGCATCCTCTTTCTGGGTCAGATTTAAAGGGTGGCTGATCAAATCCAGTCAATCTTGGATGAAGTAAGTTTATTATTGCTGGCAGAGACATTGTGGGCCAGTCCTCCATTGTTTCCAGGGTGGCCCCATGGGCCAGGCCTAAGCACTCTGC
Source organism: Pituophis catenifer annectens (assembly GCF_029215685.1). Lineage (NCBI taxonomy): Eukaryota > Metazoa > Chordata > Lepidosauria > Squamata > Colubridae > Pituophis > Pituophis catenifer. The sequence goes on along the minus strand of NW_027256883.1, from coordinate 168,379,827 downwards.
GGGCCGGATCCAGCCCCGGGGTCTTGAGTTTGATATTCCTGTTGTAGATGGTTGTTATGTCTGGTTGAGGAGTTCTGAAAAAGATTGTATTTCTCCTGAATGTCTATGGAGATTCTCAGTCATTCAGGTCATGGTTGTTTAGAACTGAATAAGCTTCTTGGATGAGAAGCAAAACGTTTTCAAGGGAAAAAAACCAAGAAGTCCAGTTGCCATTTGAAAAGCACCTTTGAGATATTTCCCTAAAGTATCAAGTTTGTGTTCAAGACAAATTAAGCAGTCTGAATGGATGTGTCCAACACAGGGAACTGAGTCTATTGAAGATGCCCTTCACACATTTGGGGCCCCAGACCTGGGGGCATTGGCAAGTTTTTAAGGATTTATTAGAAGACAAGAGAGTCTGAGTCATTCTAATCTCTGAGGGAAGGATGTTTTCAAGAGCAGGGACTTTACCAGAGAGTAATATCAGTTTAATATAAAATTTTATTTGAATATCCAGGAAAAGGGGTTAGAATAGTTTTATCGGGTCATGATGCAAAGCAAAATAAAAGATACAATACAGGAGTCAATGTGTTCATTGACTCCAAGGGCACAATACACTTTTGGAGGGGGTAAAATGCGGGTAAACTGCAGGGACTATTTCAGCAAAGCAGCAGGATTTCTCAGCTATATAACTCTATAACAAGAAGCTTTCAGTTGCAAAGAATTATCAACTCATATGGATTCATTTCTGGAAATTTTAAAGCACTTAGAAAGCCAAAATAAAATATTATCTGAAGCAACTAAAAGAAGCACATTTTGCAATTTGCCTTCAAAACATCAGGGGATTAATATTAATATTTTTTGGACGGAAGAAAACTAAACATTGACTTTTGTTTGTAAGAATGTAATTTTAGAAAACAATCTGAGAAAATAAGTAAAATCAGAAGCAGTATGATTTAAATTAGCAGGCAGGAAGTGCTTCTGGAGAAGCAATCTCCATATGAAAGACTGTTGCACTGTGTAGAAGAGGAAGAGATAAACTCCAAAGTGATGACTAGATGACTGGAAAAGAAGTGGGAGCAAAGCCAAACCTTGTATTGCCAGAGAAAAAATTTGTACCATAAATCTTAATAACCTACCTAATGAAGTCAAATTCACTTGTGCACTTGGCTAATATTCTAGTATTTCAAGAGCTCAAACTAGTTTATTTAATTAGTGAAAGTTAAGTACCTGTTGTTCTTTGCAAATAGACAAAAACTAGGGAACAATTTGATTTGTAGAACTAATGAGAAACAGATATAAAAATGCTGATTCATGGTGTATTAAATACCATGTTTGGAAAACAGTCTTTCAACTACAAGAACAGACAAACCATGGGTGTAAAATGATTTTCCAAGGAAATTACTGCTTGGTTTATCCAGATAATGAGCTACCATGTTCAATATATAACTGAGAAATTGAATACTGTAACGAGTATTGGCATGAAAACTGTGTGAAACTATGGAGTCCGAGATTTTGCCACAGAAATATAGTACCAGTATGTATTTCAATTTAATAAAAGGCAAATTGACAAAGGAACTGAAAAGACATTGCTAGCCTAAGGAAAAAAAATGTAATGAAAGCCACCTACTGGCCATCTAAGGAAAAAGTCAAAAGGATAGGATACCACCTATCTCCAGTCTACAACACAGCTCTTGCAGCAGTGCCAAAAAGATTCCACAACCAATTACACACCAAGAGCAAAGATAAACCCCCAAGTAGCCTCAAGAGCTCTCAGAGACCAGATGACCTAACCAGATGATACTAACAGACCAGATGACCGCAAAGAAATACAATCCTTCCATCCTGTCAGAACCTATCCTTCCATCCCACCACCCAGGCTCAACTCTCAGTGCCTATTATTCCTCCCCTCCCCCCACAACTGATGAAGTTTCTTGGATGAGAAATGAAATGTTTTGTTCCTCAAGGAAAATAACAGTCCAGTTGCCTTTTGAAAAGGGACTTTTGAGGCAAATATGACCTGGATGACTGGTATTGATACCACAGGTATTGAATCAAAGGGGTATTGAAATTGAGCACTGAAATTAATGCAGACATCTAGAATCTTGTAACTCAAAGAAAGGACTTTTATTTATGAACATAATTGTTGATTTAATGTTATCACTTTAATTACTTGAATCTGAATAGCTGCTTTTTCAAATTCTATTTCTGAAGCTTTGAATATGAATAGAAAAAATATAACCTTTTATATTAATTCAATTCTTGATTTGATTCAGAATTGCCAATATAATCTAGTTCTGTCATATCTTAATCACTTTCTGTATTATTTAAAAACAAAATATTGGAATTATTTCATAATCTATTACCCATTTGATGAGAAACAAAAATGTAACTCTGGGATAAACTTTCAAATTTGTCCTGTTTTCCTGCACAAGCCTTAATATGTTAATTTACAGCCAGGTACTCAAGCACCATGTTGAACAATTCCACAAATGTGTGTTTTATTCAGGAAGCTAAGGAGTGAGTGAGCAGATTCTGTAATTCCTGGGTTTTTTTTTTTCCAATCAAAACCATGATTTTAAACTTGGTTCAAGGTATTTTCAAATAATCCAAAGAGCAGTTTTGCTAGGTTGGTTTGGTATAGCTGCCATAAAACACTGATACCCAAATTCTAAAGACTGTCATTGTACTCTGACAGGTTAATATTTTGCTTTCATCAGCCTGTAGTTCTTCTCTACAGATTCCTGGTATTTATGTCATGAAATTCTACAGCATTTCTGCTTTGTGTTCTTTGAAGCCATAGCATATTTTCCAAATAGATAACAGGCTTGAGTCCAATATAAATTTTCTATGGATAGAATAAGTGTCTCTTTTGCTGTTTCTTAACTGTCTTTCTTGAAAAGTCTAGTCTACACATTGCAACAAATATTCTGCCTCTTATTTTAGCCTCTTAATTTAATGAAAAAGCTATCATAAAAACGATGTGAAATAGGTTTATTAGGGACTTGGCTTTGGTGTTCTGTCGGGTGTGATGATTGCCTTTCATTGAGCTGTACAGGTTAAAATTAAAATTCCCTTTTTAATTTTAATTCTTGCCACACAGAAAAAAGTTTCTCCCCTTCCCCCCAAAATACCCAGGGAAAGCATCTGACAGAAGCGGCTTGCTCAGCATGTTTGAAATAAAAGCTGGTGTGGCCCTTCCTCCTCACACTATAAGGCAGCAGCTAATAAACCAATGAAAGGAGATACAATTGGAAAGACCAAGAGTTTTCCAGATCCGCTCTCTATGCTTTTCTAGTTCCTTAATGGGCCATGTCAACCACGCTAAAGCAGCTTTGTGATTTTTACAGACCTCAATTTTGATGGGTTTTTGATAGAGCCCTGGAAAACACAAGGGGAGATGGTTCAGCAGAATCCTTTGCCAAAGAGGTGGCATAAGGCAAAGGAAAGACAGGTTCTCCTTTTGGGGTTTGCTGGATATTGAAGGAGGGTTCAGACTCAAAGCCAACCAGTAATCTTTATTCTTAAATTAGATTATTTCAGTTGCCACTAATGCACCGTTTGGTTCTTGACTCCCAAAAAATCCCACTGGGTGGGCGGGTAAAGGCCTTTACATCTTCAAATTCTAGAGAGGAGCAAAGCTCATCCCACTGAGATGAAAGGAATCTGGAAGGATGGAGGCCAAGTGATTTTCCTTTTTTCCCCACAACTCCCCAACCGGTGTAAGGCATTTTACTGTCAATTGTATCCTTGAGTTGCCAGCTCTCAACCTTCATTGTTGCAGCTTCTGAACCTGCAAAGTACTGAGTTCAGCTGGATTTTAACATAGTTGTTCTCCTCAAGTACTTTGCTTTCCAGTTCCCTCTCATATAGAGGAAACTGAACTCTTATAAAACTGAGACATATAATTTTTAGATAAGATTTTCTAAAATTACAGCTATATCTTTCCCATATTATCATTTTCTTCTATATTTCTTTGTTCACCCCTCCCCCAAAGTTGGCCTCTTTTTCTCTCCCTTTCTATTCACTAGTTCCCATAGCAACCAAAACTATCACAGCCTGCTTCTTATCCTAGGTTAACTTGATTGGCCAATACTTCTTTACTTATACATAGTAGAAGTGAAAAGTAACTTTTATGTAGTAAACATTTTTTTTTCTATGCAGACCATTCAGAAATATTATAGTACACACCTCTGATTTGTATACATCTGTTTCTGCTGCTTATTATTATTTATCTAGAAGACACAATAAAGCTATATAGAATTACTTTCCTATTCTATCATAATGGGAAAATTTAGTAGGGTCAGATTGTTGCATACCAATATACAAAACTGCAAAGATCAATTTAGGTGGATCCACAGATGACTTAATTCCATACCTAAAAATTGTTCATTGGGTTGGAAAGTAGGCATTGGCAAAAGCCTACCTTAACACCAGTCGTCTGGTTTATAAGTAGCAAATTTAAAAATAATTCATACTGGACTAGGCATAAAGAAAAACAGGGACTATAATAAGAACACTACTAATTAAACTGTACATCTGTCATCACTGTGGCACAAGAACATATCTAGGAGATGGATTTTCATAGATCATTTTTTAAAGAAGTACTTTTAGATTTACTATCTGAATTCAACATCTCCCAATGTTAAAAAATGTACAATAGAGGTAGATGCTTGATAGAACCAATATGATCCAATCAACCTTATTTTGAATCCGAGATCTTCCTACAGCTGTTTACATGTAGGTCAAAAATAGCATACTTTATGGTATTAGAGTAATTGTGCAAAATTAGAGATTAGATCACTGTAATATAAATCCAGCTCTCAAAAGAGGATGTTCAGGATGTTAAAAACTGGTTAAGATACATATCATAAATCAGGAATAAGAATGGATATACATATGGCACCAACATGTAATATACAAATCACAAATTACCTTTGTGCCATAGACTAAATACCAATATTGCAATATAGTTCTTTGTGGGATGACTGTCATGAAAATGTTATTCTAAAACAACAGTAACCTAAAGACTGTTAAATTACAGTTCATGTCTATGCCTATGTTGCATCATAATGCAGCTGCTTATTAAAGAAGCTGTATGATAGTTATTACGTTTACAAATACCCAAAATACATTATATATATATATATATATATATATATATATATATATATATATATGCTCTGATGTTAATGACATAAAGTATAAGTCATAATGAAATCTCATGTATGCATCATCTTATTGCAGATCTCTCATATGTACGTATTATGCAGCTACTACACTAGTGTTATCTCTGATTCAGTTAAATAGTGAATATTGTATAATAGTACTGAGTGAATCCAATCAAAGGATCAAAAACTACTATGATTCATTGTTTTAATTTTGATTCTGTAATATGTATTCAGCCAAGTTATGTCGGCTGGCGACGCCCAGGGGGAGGGCCTTCTCTGTGGGAGCTCCAGCCCTGTGGAATGAATTGCCCCCCGAAATACGAAAGATTTCCGACCTCCGGGTGTTTCGCTGCGCTCTGAAGACCCTGTTGTTCCGCCAGGCAGGGCTATTAACATAATGTTTTAAATTGGGGTATTTTAAATTTCTGGGATTTTAATTGGAGCCTAATTATTTAATGATTTTAAATTTTAATTGTTGTCGTGTTTTTTGTGTTTTTAAATAGGCTGTACACCGCCCTGAGTCCTTCGGGAGAAGGGCGGTATAGAAATAAAATTATTATTATTATTATTAAACATGGCTATTCCTTTAAAGTGATATTCAAGAAATTAATTTAGCATCTATTCATGTAGGATTGCATGACACTGCAGGACACCATATTGCAATGTCTTAAAATCGATCCATTGTTTTTGTGTTGCTATTAACAGCAGAGACTGTCAAATGGTTTTAATCACTTATGTGTTCCATTGTCAGGTTTCTGTACCGTGGCACTGTTGCAAATTGTGAAGCCTGAACAAGAGATATGGTGGTGAACTGTGTGCGAGTATTGAGGGGGGAGGAGTCCTGTTAAAAAAAAAAAAAAACTCCATGCTTTGGAATGTGCAGTGATCCCAGATATATACAAAGCAAAGTTAATCCATTAGAAATGCTCCAAAATATAGTCAGCCTCTATCTTTATTAGGACCAATCAAAACAAAGCAAATTTGCAAATTATAACGTCTTTCAAGTTTTGAATAATTCTTCATTGAGCTACTAAGCAAAATAGATTTGGATTTTATGTTGGAATAGTGGATGCAGGTTGGAATTAGCTGTTTTTACTTCACTGTCATATCACAAACTATGGATCCTTTGTTTGCAATTCAGGGCATCATTTGGAAAATAAATTGACCATATATAGATCATATGTAATAATCATTAAGATTCAGTTTAACTTCATAAAGGATCACAAAGCATCACATTTACACTATACTGACCAGACAAGGATGTGAGGTATAATTTGATGGATTAGCAGAAACCCAATAAATGCCCCATTTAATAATTACTGTAACATTTTCTTCTGAAAATGAAAATGCATTTATGTTACCACATTTTTTGCTCAGGAAAATTAAGGTTCTTTTGAACAAGTCTTCTAACGTGCTACCTGATTCATGGAATTTTACAAGGAAAGGGGCAAAAAAATAACACAACCTTCGTTTCCCATCACTTTTGTCTTTAAAACAAAACAAAAAATATTCTATTGACAAAAAAATAAATAAAAACATAATACTGTTTGACACTAGTGTTGGGAGGCGTTTGTCTGGCAGCACTATAAAATTCTGGAAACACTATAAAAATTAAGCTACAAATAAGATACTGTAAAGAAACTAACCAACCCACCTTCTACAAAGGGTTTTTTCTTTTTGTATGACGGTGAACCCTCCCTATTACATAAAGGAATATGTATTAATTGAAATTGATATGGGCTGTTTAAAGACTCCACTCTTCACTCACTGATCGCAGCCTGCCTGATTCAGACTAACCCATCTACAATAAGTCTTGCTCAAGCCAGACAAAATGTCGCATTTAGTCCCCTACAGATGCAAACTATATTAAAAGTAGATGTCATATTAAAACAATTGGGTTTTCTTAATGCCTTTAACAAGGTAAAACCATTTCTCTCTCCCCCCCTTATTAAAACCCAAATATTCCCAGAAGAGAATGCAGCGCGTGAAGCACAATGCCTTCTAGCTAGACGAGAAACCCAAGCTTAACAGATTGATCACCTGCCAGGTCGCTCAAAGACCTTGCAAGACGGCGCTGGTTATTATATTCGTGTGCTTACACCTGTGAACCTGTCAGGTAGCAACCCTGGTACCAAGAAGCCGTCGTCGAGCAGCAGATATTCGGCAGACTCCTACCCTCCCCGGGCCCGAATGAGCCACGCTCCCGCATACACAAGGCTCTCTACACACGTTTCAAGCAAAGTCTGCGCTGCTTGGAAAGTCTTGAGGCGAAATATCCCCTGGCAAAGCCCTCCGCGAAGCTCCAGAAAGGCGGGCAAGCGGAGCACTAACAAAATGGGCCACTACGACTTTAAGAGTCCCTTTGTCTCGGAAACATCCTTATTTACCCTCCTGCGATTCAACCAAACTTAACCCCATTTCCTCCCCCCTCCGATTCACAAGTCGGGGGATGTCAGAGTTCCTGGGCGGAGCTATATGTACACCCCGGCTCCGCTTTTGAGAAACGGCTCTCGTCCAAAGCTTCGAGTTTGGAGAACGGAGCTAGGATTTCCCAGATTCCGCCCATGCCACCAGTCAGCCATTTCGTTCCATAGAAAAGGAGCCCGAGTTCCTTGGAGCGAAGCAGTTAGAATCTTTTTGATTCTTGAAAAGAACGCGCATCGTCCGACGCGTCACTCGCATAAAACCAGGGGCCGCTTCCCGCTTTTTCTTGTTACGTATATGACGTTAAGAAGAAAAAAAAAATCGTCCCAGAAAACTCTCGACGGCTTTCGGGCGCAGACGGCGTAAACAAGATAGCTGAATAGTGAAAGCGTCACATGCCGGGGGTGGGACGGAAATAATGTGTGGCGGGCGCGTTATCCAATGACAATCAGGGGCGGAGTGAAGTTGGCAGCCAATGGCGGGCGAGGGGGGCGTGTCGTGTACCGGTTGGGGTGTCTCGCGCTTGGTGACAGCTCGCGCGTGCTGATGATGGCGGTAAATAAAGGGGCCGGAGGGGGGGCGGGGGCTTTACCCCCTTGGGGTTTAGACCTTAAATAGGGGGAAGTAGGAGAGCCCTTCCTGAGGTAGAAAAGGCTCTTTTATGCGTGGTTATAGCCGGTTGGGGAGACTCTACCCCCCAATTGTAGTGGAAGGTTTGAGGGGGCTCCACCCCTTTGAAGCTCAGATTCCACATTGGGGACGTGAAGGCTGTGCTCGTTTAAGCCCCACCTTCTGATTTGGAGGGAATGTCGCTCACGCGTTTGGGCAGGCCGGCAGAGGGGAAGAGGTCTTGACCCCCTAAAGAGTAGGGGGTGGGTGGGGAAGAACCTTTTCTTCTCTCAGCCCCTACTTAAAGGGGACAAGGAAGGTTGTGCTCACCGAGAAGGGGAAAGCGCCGGCCCCTCTTAGAGGGAGCGGGGAAGAAGATAGGAGCCAACCCTCCCAAATGAAAAGGTGAATAGTTGTGACAGGATTTGCCCGATCAAAGATATTGGCCAACAACTGACTTTTGAAGGTCTGAGACAGACTTTTTACTCTGCTTTGGTAAACAGGCTGTGCTACAGTGAGAGCTAGGAGTGTATTGAACCCATAGGCTTCTGTGAGATAGCTTGAGGATAGGGGCAGAAAAAAAAAGAGGGGGGGAGAAGTAAACTAGTAGAGATTAAACTTGCAGGATGCTGGAAGAAAGCCACTTTAAAGAGATTAAGAACTGCATTAAGAACTGGGTAGGTATAGCATAGTTGCTGAAAGCTAAAACAGTTGTGTACATGTTCATAGTTGTTGCCATTTGTGGCTGGAGAGCAGCAAAAGAGTTGGAAGAAATAACTGGTAGGCAAAGTAGCAATTGTTTTAAGTAGTATATTGTTGGAAGAGATGGCATAACTAGTGATGGAATGGTGATAGGCAACAGGAAGACCTCATGCTGTTGTTGCTTAGTTGTGTGTACTTCTTTGTTTGCAAGTTAGAATCTTACATGGTCAATTTCAAGTAAGATGTTTGTAACTTCTTTTTTTTTTACAACATTACAGCTTAAGCACCTTAAAGTTATTTTTAGAATGTATTTCGTAATTTGAAGTTTCATTCTTATTAGCATGTTGATATAAATAGCAAGATTTGGGGAAATCAGGTGATAGACGTTATATGTCCCTAGCATTGATTCAATTGGGAATTCTTGGCCTTTAAACATGGATTGAGCTTTTGTAACAATTCATTTTCAAATGCTGTTTGTTATATAGCTACTATGCTGTTGAAATTATTACTGTATTGTTAATACTGCATTTTCATCTAAACATACATTCTGATGTAATTATGTTGATACAATGGTTCTTTAATATCTATGCTATTTTTTATCATTGAAACATTTTAATATACAAGAAAAATGAAGCATTGTTTTAAAAAATTAGCTACTTGCTTTGATAGATGGGCATGATCTTATAATGGTAAACTGCAACATAAGCAGAATCTCTAGCCACCTGCATATAAATACTGTTCTCTCTGTTAAAAAGTTTTAGAGTTCTTATAGTTTAAAAATGTATTGGCTCACTGATCTTTCAAAAGGAAGCAAAGTTTTTTGCTTACTTCATTTAATTTTTTTTTCTTTCCCACCCACATTTGATTGGAAAATGAGGTGGAGCCAAGTCTTCACTCTTAACTAATATGTTTGTCAAAATATAGTATATAAAAAATAATAGCGAAGGTGTGTAAAATCAAGCATCTCTGGTTCTTTTATGTTTTCTCCTAAGTCTTTTGTGAAATCTGGTTCCCTTTTTTGGTCACAACCATTTTAGGGTAGAAAAACATGATTTCTACTCTTTCTCACTTCCCAAAATTAAATTTCATGTTAAATACTATTTAATGTTCATTTGTTTATGAACTATTGTTTTAAATTTAAATTAGAAAAATGAGAATGCAATAGTGGCAAATATCTGTAGCTTGGATGTAGGATGAGGGTTGAAGGTTCGTTCTCTGAGCTTGTGGGTTGATTTTTGAACGTTTTATTACCAGGCTAGGTAACATCTTCAATGGAGTTAAGGGGATGTCAGTGTTAGTGTTTATAAACAGAAGAACACTGACACTGACATCCCTTAAACTCCGCTGAAGATGTTACTTAGCCTGGTAATAAAATGTTCAGAAATCAACCCACTAGCTCAGAGAACGAACCTTCACCCTCAAAAATGAGAATGTCATACTTCTCCACTTATGGACGATATATAGATTGAATGCTTAAAGTGCAGAATGTGGAAACTCTATATTTCTAATAATACAATGTGCATTTTTAAATGTTAACTATTCATATTGATTTACCTGGTACTAATCATGAAAAAAACATTGGTAATAATAGAGGCAAAATAGATGTGCTTAAACATTTAAACAAATACTAATGGGTGATACAATTCACATACAATTGCAAAAATAAGTTATACTCTTTCAGTTTATTGCTTTTCAATTATACTGTCTTCTTTTTAAAATATTTGTTACTGTTACAATATTGCATTTTAGCTTGCTTATACAATTGTTATAATGCAAAAGGAAGAATCAAAGCATAGAATATGGATTTTAAAAGTAGGGAAATATAGGGTCTTCCAGATATTGGATTGCTGTTCTATCATCCCAGCTATTGGTTATGATGGCTAAGGCTATAATCAGCTAATGTTGGAGTTCAACAATACCTGGGCATACTTTGTTCCTTTTCTAAATGTCCTTTTACAAATTTAATTTTCCTACTCAAAAGCACCAATGGCTATTTCACTTTTTTATTCCTAATTGGCTTTACTTACTTAGACACTAGAGTCTAGCATGGTTCTAAGTATCCATGAATAGTATATTTTAGAATTGGGTTCACAGCAGTGAAGCAATTGGAATATTGAAGAGAGAGAGTTTATCTTCAGTTATTCTTTTCTTTCTAACAATTGGAATAGGTATTATTTGGCTAAGGATTTGCAATGCTGGAGGAAAGAGGTTTCCTCAGGGGTGATTGTATTAGGTATATTTTGCTGTGGATGGCACCCATAGGAAAATCTGTTCTGCTATTTTCAACGTATTAGTTCATCCTGGCTGAATAATTCTGGCTCCAAGCTGACATACACATTCAAAATGATCCCTCTAAGTATTTCTCAGTCTGACAAATGGTAGACAATACAGAAGCATCCATCTTTGCAATCATTATTTACAGCAAAAAGATTTGCAATGCAGAATTAATAAGAGTTACTTGTATAGAATTATATTTTCAGTTTGGAATATAAAGTCACAATCTCCTCCTAGTTATTTTCTGTGATCTATTTAAATTCAGCTTAATTGTAAATAGTATTTGGCTGTAAAGGCTGTTGATTACCCTCTTTCTTCTACTTCAGCCACTATTTCAACTGCTGAGATGTTGTTGTATTCCAAAGAGAGTTGATAGGCATGGAAATTAGAGGGGGCTGAAGGGAAGTACTGAAACTTGAATGTTATGTATTTGGGGACAAAAGGGTGGGTGGGCAGTCAATGAAAGCAACAGGAAGGCGGTCCAGAATAAAAACCAGAAACTTTAGTAGATGATTAATCAGAGAAAAATACTTAAGAAAGTAAGCTTACTGAAGGAATAGTGGATGATGTCTTTGTTTTTGAGGCAACGTAATTGCCATGATAACATACAATATCCTGTAAGAAACTATAAGAAAAGTAAGGGATAGCAGATGTGAAAGAGCACTATAGTGCTAAGAAATACTATATTTCACATGGTTTTTTTTATCCTTGCCAGTATTCAAGGGTTAGCTGGATCTGCATTATCTACAGAATCCACTAAGTCCCAAAATACTGCTGCTACTGGTTCTTTTCACAAATGGTTCAGTGGCATTCTTAAATGTGCCCTTTTGTAGCAAATTTAAAGATGGATGTTGAAAATGCTAAGAGAAAAAAAGGGATATGTTTAGAAACCATTCTCACGTATACAAACAGCCCTTTTAAGCAGCTCATAAAAGGAAGATAACTTTATGTAACCCATTATCAGGTGTTTGCAACTTGGGTGCAGCCCCTCTACCTATCCAGACAGTAAATAGAAGCTAGGTACTGCAGTAGTTAATGCTAGACTCTCTAGGGAAAAATATCCATAAAAGTCAGTAGAATACAGACACATAGGTTTATTCTTTCAATCCTCTTTCAATAGAAGTATTTCCAGTAATGTTTCATAACTTCCATCTGTAATGATTTTGAACATTTCTGTTTAACAACTATTTAGTATATAACATTGTATGAATATTGCTAAGGTTTCTTCAAGTTGCTAAAAATTATAATAGAGCAAAGCATCTTTGTGAATATTATTTAAATAAATTAAGAACAAGTAATCTTGAAGGAACTGTGTCTACCTTGACTTAACTCTATTTATACTCTTAGTTATAGTTTGATTTGGATGATATTTATATTGCATAAAAACTGTTTTATAGTTGGGATTAAAAAAGGAGATAACATTTTGATCTATGGAAACTGTTAGATGAGAAAATCTTCATTACACCTTACCCTTTGTATGTTTAATTGTCAATCACTGAATTATTTAATAAATGTAATTTAAATTCAAATTTAATCTCTGAATGTAACAGACTATGATTGAATTTGTGCTATTTTCAAGTTTGGAAATTCATTTATTTTTGTTACCTTAGTATTTTTAAATGTTTATTCTTAATTGGCTGTGCAGTACATTGCATGTAATGTGTGGATTATAGTTACTGATAGAACTTGTGCATAATTGGCCCAGTCCTTTGCAAGCTAGTTGTGTGTGTGTGCATCCTTAAGAGCTGGTAATATAAAAGAAATTGCCACAGATTTCTCTGTGCCTAAAAGAGTGAGATTCAGCAGTTACCAAATCTATTGTGTCAGGATAGCAGGCAGTTCTTAGTTTTATCTAGTGTATGTTATTCTCTTATTGAAAATTATACAAAATAAAGCTCCAGAACAAAAGTATTATGTTAAGAACTGTTACATATGACTGGAGATGATAATTTGAGGAGCTGGTGGGTACAGTTGAAATTTGTGAACATATCAAGGGAACTCTCACAAAATGGCTGTTGGGGGAGCCTTTTCTATTCACAAAATGGCTGTCATAATGTACCAAGCTGGCTACAGAACACCCATTATAGGTAAATGGGTCAAAGACAAATTGGTCAGCTAGCTTTTCCTACTAATCTCCCCCTTCCCCGGATACTTCCTACTGTCTCAGGTTTTTGTTCCTTTTCTCTGGGCAAATGGACACATTTCCATACAAATACATGGATGCAACCACTCTTTATGTTTCTGTTCTACAAGTGCCTAGGAATCTTCTGTGGAGCCCAGAATTGTCCTTTTAAACAGATATTTATAAGAAGCTTTGTCAGCTTTCAATTTCATTTTCATGCAGTGTTAACCCAAGCCAGATTTAAAATAGCTTTCCCCAAGGTTTATTGTTTATATAACCAATGTAGGAAGGCAGAATTTAGAATGGGATGTTAATGGTGATGGTGATGCAAATAGTTATATTCAATATATTGATTGACCAATATTTGAGGTGGGAAGGACCATAAAATCTTTGCAAACAATCACAATGTACTTACATTAAATGAGTTGAAAAGAAATAATTAAATATTTATTTAGAGGAAAAAATAATTTTATTGCTAAACTGGTGGTAAATATTTTAAAAACTATTTATATTATATATATCTAATAAAATAAAGATGCAGGATATCTTCAGCCATGTACTCAGCTTTGCAAAAAGAAAGGAACATATTGCCCATCATAGCTAACTAAATCAAAAGATATTTTTCTTGCTGAAAATAAGAAATGAATTGCCCAATTTATAGTTGGAATCAGTGAATGCAATCCCAATAAATTGAAAACATTGGGTTTTCATACACATACATCTTATTATTAAGTTCAAACTATTACTTTGAACTGTATATCATCCTAGACTCTAGGTTAGATACTACCTGTAAACATTAGTTCTTCTGATTCAATGCTGAGGGTTTATTTTAATTCTAAATTCTGCATGAATTTTATTTCTAGTATAAATTATTGTATTTATCTTGAATGCTGTTCAGGTATCATGTAATTTTCAAAGACCAATCTATATTGTTAATTTAGATTGTAAAATATATTTTAAAATGACATTTTTCTGTAAACTGTTCTGTTAAATAATTGTTTAATTTAGTTTTTTCTATTTTTTTTCTAGAAGCAGACTACGAATAAAATTAAAATTTCAGGCCTATAAACACTTGTCCTTGATTAGCAAGCTGTCTGTGTGATTCCTGCATGCTCTGTAGATCAATTTCCCTCCACCACCTCCTGAACTCATTACAATTAATGGTAACTGTTGTGAGAGATAAAGACTTAAATACTTTTGAAAAAGACCCATAACATTGTGAACAGTACTGGAATGCTTTATGTATTTGTGAAACAGATTATTTTTATGAGTAGCCCTGTAAATGTAAATAATTCCTTTGTGTGTGTGTGTGTGTGTGTGTGTGTGTGTGTGTTAATGATTTCCTTTTTAAAAAATAGTACTTTCAGCTATTTTTAAGATCCCTTGTAATAAAATATGAATGCCAATTATTATATATTATTGTAGTTTAATCCTCCCATCTCTTATATATTTATATAGTCATGCATATAAACAAATATAAATGTGGGATTGGACATGAGTCCTTTTTGCTAAATAAACAAAAGCCTGTCTTTTATTGCATCTAATTTTCTCCCCACTTATTAAAATGTTGGACTAGGACTAGGACCCAGATACAACTGACCCTCAGCCATGGAACTCACTGCATGACTTTAGATTAATCATTCCCTCTCTGCCCAATATCATTTCTCACTGGGTTGTGAGAAAAAATGGGAAGGGAGAGAGTGATGAACATTGTTTGAGCTCTTGGAAGGAAAGCAGGATGTAAAATTGGATTGCTATTTTTTTATACCGTAGTTCTATTTCTATGTTTTTAAAAGTGACCTATAAATTGAAAATACATAAATGAAGTTATTTTTGATGTTGAGATAGGCAAGAATGAGGAAAGTTTGTGTGTGCGCCACGATGTTAAGGCTTAGGGCCAAAGCTAATAAAAAATGTCTAACTTACAGTTTCTGATTGGTTTCAGCAGTGTAGATGTCTTTAAGTCATTTTCTGGGTGAAAGCACTTCCACACAAGGTCTTTCCACCACCCCAGGACCAGCTTCAGATCTTACACTGTTGCCTGCATTCACCAGCTGAGCTGGCTTATTTCTGGTTCAGTGGTGGTATATCCAAAATTGCACCAAAAGAAGTAATCTTTTTTGCTTTGCAGAGTTTGTGGGTGGCCTGTTCTTGCGTTGGTGGGACTCATTTGGCTTCTGGGCTTCAGCTGATGTATGTTCTGTTCACAGGATCTTAAAAGAGAAAGGTGTCTGAATAGCTTCCAAGTCTCAATATGCATTCAGATTGTGTGTGTGTGTGTGTGTGTGTGTGATTCAACAAATGCAGATAGTTTTTTGGTGGTTTCACCTTAAAATGTAACTCACATGAGCAGTTTTGACTGTGCAAATACTTGCAAATGATATTTTAGACAGAGATTTTCAAACTTTTTCAGGCTATGAAGCCTGTTAATTTTTTTTAAGTCTTACAATCTCCTATCAATAGTCAAAGCTCTAGTGAATGAAAGGGTTTTGTTTTTGTTTTTTGTTTGCTTTTAGTCTTTTATGGAATCCTATTAAGTTCTCATGGAATTTTAGGATTCCATTGAACACTTTGAAAGCACTACCTTAAGGTACAGTAGCCAGGCAAAGGAAGCAAGAGTTTTATCTGTATTCCATTTCTCTTATATATCCAACATGCAAAATCCCAGGATACATCTTGATGTTTTGTTCTAGCAATTTTCTTTTCGTTAGAGTTGGGTAAGAGGTAAAGGGTTCTGGATTGCTTCAAACTTTCTTTCCTTTAGGAGGAATGTCTGTCTGAAGGTATTGTTTCTTCTCTGCCTTTCTCCTTTTGTATTTCCATCTTTTCAGCAAGGTTGCAACCATTACAGTAGTTGTAAAATTTGTAGTACATTCCTCAGTAGAAGTCTTCTCAGTGCAACAAAGTAAAGGAATGACAGCTTGACAGCTATTATTTTTAGACAAATAATAGGAAGGGTCAGAATCCAGACGAGTGGTTTTTGCACTCTCCATTTGCTAGCTGGAGAAATAGCACTGATTGGCTCATGATGTCTCCTTGTTCTCTTTATTTTGGGGTCAGCAAAATTGAAGGCAGTCACAGACTGGCTTCAAGCTTTTTGGTGATAAATTGATAACATTGTGCTGAGGAAGTTACTTGATTGTTGAAATTTATAATTAAGTACTTATGCATAGGCTGTAATCCAAAATGTACTTATTAGAAAGCATGGAGTCCTTGGTGCTCTCTGACCTTGGTTGTTTGCTTGCACACATTTCATTATCCAACTGGGTAATATCAGTGTGGGTAAGTGTGGGATTTGCTCCCTGTTTATATATAATAGCATGGCCTGCCAATGTTAGAGGGACTGTGGTTTTTTTTATAGTTCCATCAACTTCTCCCAAGACAAAGAATAAATCAAATACTGTATAATGACTGGTGTTGGAATTTCCCCAACTTTCAATGGGGAGGTTGAGTTAATGGCCTCCATGGCAACCATAGGCTAGTTCCAGACAGCAGAAAGTATACTTTCTGAGAAAAATCTCCAACTTCAAGCACAGACACTTGCATCTTGTCATTCGAACAGGAGGACACCTGATCACACCTAAGTGGTGATCATTAAGAAGTACATTAAGAAGTCAGTGAACAATGTGGTACTTTTAATGAAATTATGTTCTTACCTTACTATTTACTACACAGTAACAATAGTTAAAGAAACTATTGGAAATGAAACTAATTAAAAGTAATTTAATTTTCCAATAAGTCTAATAATCATAATAGTCTGATTGATTTTTATAGTATTTGTTATCAATTTGTAAGATTTACCATTTAATAAACAGTAAATAGAATTATAGTACCCCAAATATGTATTATTTGATTGGAGTATATAAAGTGTTAGGATCATGTGTTCATTTGTTATGTTATTCAAGTATTAATACCAAGATGAAATTATTTGGATCAGAAATGCAGCCCTAGAAAGGTAATTTCCAATTAGAACTACTCTCTTGTAAAGCTTCTTGAATATAAAGGAAATGTGCATATATGCAAAAGTAGATCTGCTTTGCTTAACTTGTAAATGCACACTATGTTTGGTAAGAATTATTTAGGCTATGTATATACAGACAATCCTTGATTTACCATCATTTATTTAGCAATCATTACAATGGTGCTGAAGAAATGAAAAAGATTTCAGTTTGTTTTTTAACTGAACTGTACAGCTTATGTTATATTAAAGGTAGAAAAACTCTGAAGTGATTTATCTTTGGTTTTTTTTTTTCCATGTCAGAAGCCTGGTATTTTAACAGGAGTGTGTAGGCTTTTTATAGCAATTGTAGAGTTTGTAATTTACCATATTCATCAAAATGCGTTTGGTCAGCTAGATGATGATAATGCTTCAAGAAAGGGGAAAAATGTGTACACTTCTTCTTTCTTCAGGCATTTGCTCCCCAGGTTCCATTTCAGTGGAAAAATTAACATTCAAAAACACTATAAATTCTTGAGCATTGAGAGGAGAAATGCTTCATTAGAATTTAGAAGTACCACACTGCTGTATGCTTAGGTAATCTGATAAACTGTTGATTTGAGTTGCAAAGTTTATCACTGAAAAATATCCAGTTTCTGAAATCTGTTTTTATCAGTGATGACATTCCCTGAGTAAATATGTATAGGACTCCAGCCATAATGTTGATAATTACTGATAGCTAGAAATACTCCAACTAATCTTTCTTCATAGTCCTTCTAGCACTAAAACCTCTAGAGCACATGTGTCAAACTCGCAATGTCACATGATGTGACGTATTGCAACTTTTTTCTCTTTGCTAAACTGGGGGTGGGCGTGGCCAGCACGTAACACATCCGGCCTTCATGCCACGAGTTTGACACCTCTGTATTTAGAGAGTTGAGGTTCTTTCTAAGCAATAGGAGTTATAATATTATTCATATTCATATTATTCATAATATGGGAGATGGGGTTCAGTAAATATGGAATATTGACCAAAATTATATAAAGGATCAATATGCAAATAAACATAATTGCATCATTTTAATATATTTGTATACAACTATCCATTATTAAAAATCTCAAATTTGCTTAGAAATAAAATGCAATATGCAAAAATTATTTTATTGATTATGTGTCATTAAGTCTAAGTCCTTAGTGACCACATAGAATTGTTCTATGAAATCTGTCTTTTAATATTACATTATCAATGTTACACTCATTGCCACAATAATGAAATCATCTCAAGGTCACATTACTTTTTGAGACTTTGGGAATCTTAGAAATTAAAAAAAAAACATATAAGAAACATTTGCTCAGCCAGGAGAACAGAACAACAGATCACCCATAAGCTTATAAATAATCTTATCCCCACAGCCTGCAAAATAGCCAAGTCTTCAACAATTTTGAAAATGTCATAATGATGGGAGTCATGAATTTCTGAGACACCATTAATATAAGGCAAGAAAAATGAAATATTTAATTATTAATAGAATCAAAATAAAATGAAATCTAAACCATGTACATCAAAGAAGTAAAATTTGGGTAAAAATGTAGGCCCAGTTTAAAAAAAAACTTCAACAGATGCCTAAAAGATTCTGGTGGTTTAATTGTTCATATAAGTTTTTTATTTAGTTATGGATAATTTCCTTTTTTCTGTTGCAGTCCCCAGTGTAACACTGTTCAAAAGTAAGAATCCTCCTTCTGGTATTTTTCTGGAGTATCTTTTCAAGATATTCAGGGAGCCTCAGGAGGGAAGAGAAAAGGCACAAATACCTTTCTGGCCTTGTAGCTATTAAATAGGTCTCAAGTACCTTTCCCAATGTATAATAATGTGACAGGTAATTAAGACTGAAAGAGGTTGATCATCTTTCAGTATAGAATAACTTCTCTGCTAGCATGCCTATTTATCTAAGGTCTGGGAAGCACTAGCCCATGTACGTGCTGTCCCTGCTTGAATTAGCTGATCTTCTGTTGCCTGTCCAAAATACGAAAATTGCTGGTTCTACTGGAAACATCAATTTCTTCTTTTTTCTATATTTTCCATCCTTATATCTGAGCAAGATTTGAAGAGGGAATATACAATATACTAGGAATTTATAATAGGGATGTGATGTAAAAGCAGTAGATAGTTATTCCAGAGTTAAAACTATGGCACCATAGCAAACATCATTTATAGCAATCTTATAAGAGCTGTGGTGGTGAAATGATTAGAATGCAGTATTGCAGGCTAACTCTGCCAACTGCCAGCAGTTTGATCCTGACCGAGTGTTCCATCCTTCCAAGATCGGTAAAATGACCCAGATTGCTGGGGAAATATGCTGACTCCGTAAACCACTTAGAGACGGCTGTAAAGCACTATGAAGCAGTATATAAGTCTTAAGTGCTATTGCTATTATCAGCTTTTTCCTATTGTAAAATTGAAATGCTATTCACCCATTATTGAATTCACTGAAAAACAATTCCAACATAAAATTTGCAGAATCTATTGCTGATTCCAATCCTGTCTCTTTGGCATTTGTTTCTGGTTCATCTGATTTCTCTGCTTAATACACCTTGACACTTTGCTTAAATTTGTCAGAATAAGGGATTTTTAACAAATAAGCATTTCTTAAGCCTTTCTCCCTTATAGGCTAGGGACAAGTTAAAGGCAGCATCATGTGAACAAATCATTTTTTAAAAAATTGACATTTTACTACCACAGTTAAAAACAAATAGGGATAGGTCATGTTAGGGTTGGATATGTTTTAATGTTCTTTTTCTGTTTCTATTAATTCAGTGAGAAACTTTATAGATGAACATATTTCTCAGGTTCTTGATTTTGCTTTGAGAGGGAAATGTTATAGATAAGGAGATGATAAAAAATGATGATTACAGTGCACTTGCAAAAAATCCTGTGTTGTTTTGGCCATATGAACAGCTGCAAAAAGGCAAATGCTATCTTTCTTACTATTTTATGTATTTATTACCAGGCTTATTTAGCAACTCATCTCACTCTGGCAGCTTTCAAGCATAGTAGCAATTAAACCATATCACCACAGTATAAAAATATCAAACATATAACAACAAAGATGAAAACATAAACCACAAAATAACCTGCAGATAGTGGAGGAACAACCATCATTTAGCCTCATATAGTCACTTTGCAGGCTCACAATGGGATCCTCAATGTTAATGGAAGAACCATGTTTTCAAAGGGGTACCATTCCATTCCACATCACACCACACCACCTGTTAAGTAACAGAACAGATTATCACATCAAGGTATGTTCTCTTTAACTAGAGATCTTTAGACAGAATGCATGGTCAGTGATGTCAGTGATGTTGTAATAAATCATGAACCAAACAGGAGATTGGATTAGAGAATATCTAGTATCCATTCCAACTCTCTGATTTTGTGATGTAAAAGACAAATGTGCATAAATTTCTGTAGAGGGTACTAGAAATTTTTGCATGCAGATTCGGATTTGCACTATATCCTAAGCCTGCCTTTCTCCTCACTTATGAAGTTGACAGATGCAGTTCTAGTAACATTTTTATCTCTCCTTGCTTCTTATAAGATCTATCATTTTAAATTACCGGTATATAAATGCTGCATTACTTCTAATTGATTAAAGTGATTGTTTTATTTAAACAAATTGAACAACTAGGAAAGGAGGGATTGTGATGTCACACGTGATAGCCAATGAACATTTTACAAAGCAGATGTCTATTGCAAACTGGTAGTACCAATTTTCTCAAAGCTCAACCTTAGAGAAAGAAATAGGTACGTTTTTGAAACATGATTTATTTCTAAAATAATTTTTCCACTATTTATATATTTGTATATAATTTTTAATATTTATGACTCATTGGATGAAATGTTTTCTAATTAGGGCCATCAGTTTAGAATTTTAAGATTATTTATGCTCTAAATGTCACTCTAAATGTTATATTTTCACAAACTTAAATGATGAGAAATAAATGAACATTTAATTTTTATGGGCTTTTTCCTGTCAATCTTGTTATTTGTAGAGTTATACATAGTGTCAGAAATTAGAGTTATTTAATTCAGGCCAATTATTTCTCCTATAATGTGCCTTTTTAATATTGAAATTGGTATTTTTAATCCTTTGTACACTGTGTAGTCAAGAAAGTAAAACAACTGCTGACTGATACTAAAAGCAAAAATTACCCTCCCTCATGCTTTCCAATCAGTTATATCAGATTGTTCAGTGTCAAGTAAATTATCAGCAAATTCTGACATTCTTCTCAATGTATTAAAACATCATTTCTGAAACTCATCATGAATTAAAATAGACCAGTTAGCTACAGTCCAATTTTAAGATACTAATACCCTCTAATTTAAACATTTAGCTAGTAAACAAAGTGCTTTGCAAAAGAATTTCTAAAATACATATTTTTTTCATACTTGTACAAATCCCCCCCCCCCAATGGCCACACACATACACACAAACCTATACTGGCAATTGAGACATATCTTTCCCCTTTTTAAAATTTTTTAGCTTTGACAAAACATCTCTATCATATTGAAACCAGCGAAGGCTGTTTTTTCTTCTAAAATATCTAAAAAAAAAACCTGAAGAAGATTCCTCTTATACGTTGAACATTCATTTAAGAGGTTTAAGTAAACATTAAATGTATTGAAACATTGGCCTTCCAATCTCAACCCTGGACGACAAAGTGATGGGCTATATATAGTAGTGTCACTCTATTACTGATTGAGATTGGACCAGTAGAAACAAGAAACAAAATGAGGCAAAGTTTCATTATGCAGACGTTGGTTTACTTAAATAATAGTCAGAAATATGATGAGCTGCCTCTACCAATTGCATAAAATAAAGTCCAAATAAATGAGTGTAAGTAGACAGTTCTCTAAACAAGATAAAAAATAATTTTCTTCCAATAAACAGAATTGTTTTCAAAATAGTTTGACTAGATGACTATTTCCTAATCTCATATTTACAACAGTTGTGTTAATCATAACACAATTTGCAGTTACCCCTGTTTTCTATTATTATGGACTTTTTGTTTATAGATAGTCCTCGACTTACAACCACAATTGAGCCCAAAATTACTACTAAGACATTTGTTAAGTGAGTTTTGTCCCATTTTACGATTTTTCTTGCCACAATTATTAAGTGAATCACTGCAGTTGTTAAATTAGTAACATGATTATTAAGTGAATCTGACTTGCCCATTGACTTTGCTTGTCAGAAAGTTACAAAAGGATCACATGACCCCAGTCACTGCAACCTTCATAAATATGAGTCAGTTGTCATATGTCTGAATTTTCATCATATGACCATGGGGATGCTGCTATAGTCATAAGTGTGAAAAACAGTCATAAGTCACCTTTTTCAGTGCTGTTGCAACTTTGAATGGTCACTAATGAACTGTTGTAAATTAAGGACTACTGTATTTAAATTTATGTCCACCATTTCTCTGGGAGCTCACAATGGAATACAGAACACTTCTTCTCCAGTTGTTTTCTTAATCTTGTTAAATAAATTAGGCTGAGAGAAAGTGAGTAGACTTAGTAACCCACTAAGCCTCTATGATTAGTAACCTGAATCTGGATCTTTCCAATCAAAGGTCAGACACAGTTTCACTTTTTTCATAAAATTGTCCTGGCAAGTTTTTGTTTGTGATGTCAACAGAAGATATTTTTATCAGCTGTGCAAAATCCTTCAGTTAATATATACAGTATATTAAAAATCTCTCTCTCTCTCTCTCTCCTCTCCCTCCCTCTCTCCCTCTTTTGCTTAGACAAATAAGAATTACATAGTGAATTGAAATCAGTGATGCACTGGATATTTATTGGTATCAGTTATTGCTCAGAATAATACAGATACTGCTTATGAAAATTTATCAGTCTGCAAAAGTAGACTACATTGAGTTACCTTGTTCCTAAGTAAGCAATATAGAATTTATAATTCACATTAAAACACATATGCTATATAATTATATAATTAAATAGAAGAGCTATTTTTTCCAAAATAAGCAATAGACCTCAAACATCTCTACACAAGAAAAACTTTGCCCTATCTGTTGGTGAAAATAGATAGGCTCCCAGATATTTCTCTGTTCTTCCTGTAATATGATACACCAAGTCAACATCTTAATGCCTTAGTCACTTGATCAAAATTCAGATGCTTGGCAACTGACTCATATTTATGATGGTTGCAGTGTCTCCTTTTGTGACCTTCTGGCAAGTAAAATCAATGGGGAACCCAGATTCACTTAAAAACCATGTTACTAATTTAACTACTACAGGTCATAAAATGGGGCAAAACTCACTTAACAAATGCCTCATTTAGTAACAGTAATTTTGGGCTTAATTGTGGTTATTAATTGAGACTACCTATACACAAAAATTCCATAATAATGGAAAACAGGTATGTGCAAATTGTGTTATAATTAACACAACTGTTGTAAATATGAGATTAGAAAATAGTCATCTCGTCAAGATGACTAATTAACTTAATATGTCAACTTATGTTGATATGGTCATAACCTGTATATTACTAGTTGCCGTTCTTAATGAGGGTAGCTTTTAAAAAAAACTGTTAGATTTTTTTTAAAAAAATAGAAAAATAAAAACCAAGAAAAACTAATATTTAAGATAAAAAAGGAAAAGCAAAGCTAAAAGTGCAGACAAAAAAGGAAAGAAAAAGAAATACAAAGAAATGACTTACATTTTTTTACAACCAATATAAATTTTAAATGATCTCTTACTCAAAGGTTAAAACATATCTGGGGTGTAGTTTCTACAACATTGCCTTTGAATACATTGAGAAATAACAGTACAGATTCATATAGTCATGTAGGAAAAGATCTTAATAAATTACCCATATGTATGTTATTGTGGTATTAAAATTAGCTTTACAGAATGCTACTGATGTATATTTATCTTTTAGAAATGTAAATGATTTTCTATATTTAACCAAATTCATTAAAATGCTATGGTTGTTCCTTTGTAAATCTCTCTGGCATTATTTATACATTGTCATTAATGTATAATGACATTAATGGTATGCACTTCAATAAATAAAAATAACAGATCACTCGTCTGAGAAAACTCCCGTTGTGAAATACTGCAAGAGAACAACTGACAGAAGGCATAACCATTCATTTATTGACATCTAAAGTTACAACAGCACTGAAAGAAGTGACTTACAGCCTTTTTTTCACAGTTTACAACCATTGCAGGTTCCCCATGGTCACATGATCAAAATTCAGATGTTTGACAACTGGTTCATATTTATGACGGTTGCAATGTTCCAGGGTCATATGATCTGTGATCACCTTTTGCAAACTTCTGAAAAACAGTCAATGGGGAACCAAGATTCACTTAACAACCATGTTACTAACTTAACTGTGATAAGAAAGGTCATAAAGTGGGGCAAAAATCACTTAACTGTCTCACTAAGCAACATAAATTCTGGGCTCAATTGTCGTAAATCGAGGACTAGTTGTATATAACAATTATCAAGATGTGTAAGACTATTTCATTGGGGGTGATAATTGTATGACTAAATACAGACTTTATGTAATTTGTTTTATACACAGAAGTAGTTAATGTCTGTTAATATCTATGGTTATCTTTAGCATAATTTAATTTTTAAAGGAATAGTTACATTCATGAAAGAAAAAGATACTTTTAATTATCTCAGAAAAAATCTTCAGAGTTCCTTGTTCTTTCTCCAATTGCACCCACTGTCTTAATATTATCTGATGTTTCTTTGTTCTTTACTAAAATTCATGAAAGGTTCTCAGAATCCCTACTCTGGTTAACTGATCCCATGTAGGGGCAGATTTAATTCCTATTGAATCTGCTTAGTGGGAGGCCAAACCCATGCAAATAGAGAGATTCCCCATAGGGCTAATGTTAGAGGATAAATTAGATTGTTTCCAGAACAAAGGATCTTCCAGGAAAAGATAGCCTCTGTTAGTTGTGAGCATAAAACAATGTGTGGGATGATTTACTATATTATCAAAGATGCTCCAACTGGCGCAGAGTACGGCCGCGCGGGTGGTGATGGGAGTGACATGGAGTTCCCATGTAACACCTCTCCTGCGTGAGCTGCACTGGCTCCTGGTGGTCTTCCGAGTGCGCTTCAAGGTTCTGGTTATCACCTTTAAAGCGCTCCATGGCTTAGGACCTGGTTATTTACGGGACCGCCTGCTACCACCAATAGCCTCCCACCGGCCAGTACGCTCCCATAGAGAGGGGCTCCTCTGGGTGCCGTCAGCCAAACAATGTCGGCTGTCGGCCCCTAGGGGGAGAGCCTTCTCTGTGGGGGCACCTACGATTTGGAACGAGCTCCCCCCGGAGATACGTAGGATCCCGGATCTGCGCACCTTCCGCCGCGCGCTTAAGACTTTTCTATTTTATCAAGCTGGCCTGGCCTAAATCTTCCCCCTTTTTAAATGTGGAAATTTTAAATTTTAAATTCGTCTTATTTATAGGGTCATGGGTAAGGCGTTTTAAATTGGGGAGCCATTTTGGATTTAATTCTGTTTTAAACGTATTTTAATGTTTATATTGTATGTTTTTTTAATTTTGGCTGTTCACCGCCCCGAGTCCTTCGGGAGAGGGGGCGGTATAAAAATCTAATAAATAAATAAATAAAAAATAAATAAAATAAATGCTTTTGGTGTGAAAGATTCTTTTCCTTAGCAAGGCCCATCAGACACATCTATAACTGTTTTGCAGAGGAATGATCTTTTCATTAGCTAGTATTGTTAATTTGTTTTTGTTTTTATTGTGCAAAAGTACGATATTTTGCCATTGTAAATGGGACTCAATGTACTGTGTTATTAATCTGATTGAAGAGTAATCCTTATTGTAATTACCTTATACAGGCACAGTATAATCCAAAACCATAAAATTACCAAAGCTAAATATGGAATAGAATTTTTCAGCAAAGGCTGTTTTCTCAATCGTCTCATATCAAAATAGTTCATTAGAACTTTTGATTTAGAAAGCTTTATAAAGATAGCGCAGCTTTAAGTAAAGAGTGCTGTCTTCAGAAAGAAGGAATAGAATTAGGGAAGCAGGAAATGTTTGTTGGAGAAGCTGGGTTGGAAAAGAAGTTGGGAAGACACAAAAGGTCAATGCAAGGAACTGGGAGAGAAGGAGCTGGATAAATGAATGCTTGCTGGGGAAGGCTGAAGCTTCCTAGGGTATGGCAAGCAGGCTTAGAGCCACGCGATTCAGGGACTGCGAAGCAGGGTGCAGGGCAGTCAAAAGGGCATAGTTTGGGCAGGAGATTAGTGGGTGGGGGAGTTGAAGCACCCCTGTAGTTGTAAGTGCAGACGAGGTGCCAAGTGCCACATTTTGATCACATGATCACAAGATGCTTCATCAGCCATAACTAAGTCCATTTTTACAGCATCATTGTAATGTTGAACTGTCACTGAACAAATGGTTATAAGCCAAGGACTATCTGTATTTTGTTATTTCAATTACATTTTTCTTAATAAGGGAATTGGAGAAATTATTAATTCTAAAACTCCAGAGTTGTGTGTTCGTTTAATTAAAAATATTTCATGAAAAGTTTAATGAAAAAGCTGCATACTGTATTTGTTTCATGAGGATATTTCTCTCTTCAGGGCTTTTATATTACATTACTTTTTCTCATGAATATCCAAAGCTGCTGAAAGGAAAATTGACCTCCTATTGACTGAAATGGGGATGTTCTGGCCACTGATTATTGAATTGCGAGAATATTTAAATATGAATCGGTAAGTATTATTTCTTGTCTTAAATTATGTTTCTGTCTGGCCTATACTTTTTCTCCTTGAAAAAGCATATGCCACATTTCAACCTGAAGAAGACAGAACTCATGTCTTATCACTAAGCACAGAGGAAAGTACTTTCAGCAGTACTCATGAAACTAATAAATCATTATTGTACGTGAAGCTTCTTTTGTTGCAGTTACTTACATTTCATTCCCATTATTATTGATATAATGCATAAATTGTTACATCCTGCTCATTAATATGTCTTATGTTTTTTATTATGTTACTGACAATTTGTGTACCATATTTTGTAGGTTCTGCCTACTGCAAAACAGAAATAAAATCCTGATAAAATGTCAAGTTCAGGTTGCAATTCAGCCCTTTCCTCCTACCTTTTAAAATCAATAGACTTGTGTTAATCTTTTCTAAGTCTTGTAAATTAGAGACACTTGTTCCATATATTTATAATAATTCCTTCAAGCCTGATAATAATTGAGTCCCATCTTGCCAATTTCAGTTCTTATAGTAGACCTTTAAATGTTTTTCCATTAATAGTATAATGGAGACCAACTTATTGTTTAACAATAAGTTTGAGGAAGAAATTAGGCATCTTAAAAGGCTATTATAAATAAACATAGATTCAAAATAGTGTGCATTTATAGTGTACTAATTCTATATTCTCCAAGCTTCAACTGTTTCTGATATGCATTTTTCTTGCATATGTTATTACTCAACAGCTTTAATTTTATGTATAAGTGTTCAGAATTGTAGATAAATATTTAAATACTGTTTAGTGTTTTAGTATAATTTATTACTTTGGCACAGCTGTCTATATTTGCTTCCATCCTAAAAATACACATTATCTTTGTTTTGAATCATTTAATGCCATTCTTCAATGTAACTAGAGTATTTTAGAATAATCTGCACATTTTACTTCTTTCTATCATAACAAGAGTAGAAGTAAACAGTCTGTTAAAAACTTCCTCAACGATTTGTACTTAAAAAGCATTTTGTGTAAAAAGACATCAATAATTAAAATCCTTTAATGAAATAATTTTACCAATAGAACATCACTTTATTTACTTAGAATGTTTTCTCTCCAGTCATTATTTGCTTAATTTCTGGTATTAATTTTTGGTTTGTAGTCACCTGCTTGAATTAAAGTGCCCTTGATCATTGGGCTACCTATTTAGATTTCTGTGCCAAAGTTTTTAGTGAAACAATTCCCAGCAGTTTTGATAGTAGATGTAAGTTTCATGAAATCACCTTATAATACTGATAACTTCCTAAATCTTGAAAGAGAGCAAAAATATATACTAGACTAAAATCCCAGTTTTCGTACATAACATGAAAATGCTTTTTTAATGATCAACATAAAATCTTGAGTTTCTGAACATTTTTTTTTTTTTACAAAATCAAATTCTTAAGTTAAATATTTAAGGGTATCTTTCTGCAAACTTGCGCACATTTAACACTTGTTGACTTAGCTGTTCTTCTCTCATAAAATGCATTCAATTTCTATCACCAACACTGACTGGAATTGGCTTTGCAGAAGGGAGGGAAACATTGTAAAACAGTATCTCACACTCGCAACTCCTAAAGCTGGCCCAGAAGGATACTGCACCAATAGTATGGAAAGCTGCTGAGAAATTTAGGAAGACAAGGATGGATGTACCACCTCATCTCAAACATTTCAAAGGTCAACTTCAAATATGACCAGTATTGTCCCACTGTTATACCTTATCCAGATCCAGATAATCCACTTTTTGCAGGGCCTTCTGAAACTCTATACCTACTACTTTCTCAAAATTTCCATAAAAAGGAAAGGTTGGACACTGGATGAAAATTATCTAGTAATGTATCATCTATCTTTTTTCTAACTCCTTGCTCAGTGTTGAACAGTTTGCTAAGTATTCCATTAATTCCCATGGATGCTTTTGTTCCATTGTATATCACTTTTCTTGCATTTAGCAAGAATGCATTCATCTCCACATTATTGCAAAGCATTCTATAATTCAAGCCTATTCATATTATAATATGTTTTCTTTAAAAAGACACATGTAAAAAACCTCTTCCTTTTCACATTCATACTTTCAGTGACTTGCTGAAGAGCAAAAATAAATTTTATTATAACTTTCTAAATTTTACTCACTGTCACCTTTCATACCCTTCAGTCACACTTATGCTAGATACCTTTCCTGGAACATTAGATTTTATGTGACAACAGGAATTAACTAAATGAAACATACATTCATGCATACAAACATATATGCAAAATGTAAAATATAACTTGTGTCCAGCTGGATTAGACTCCTCATTCATCTAGTCTGTTCTCACAGTGGCCAACCAACTGTTCAAGGAAGTGCACAGGTTTCTCAACAGGCTGCTTTAATCACAAGAACAAACGTGTAGTGAGCAGATAATTAATAAAAAAATTTTTTGCATGCCTGGAATATATTCAATCTCTTTTCCCTGTTCTATTAATCTATTAAACTCTACAAATATGTAATTCTCTGAAGAAAATGATAGAACTTATATATTTTTGATTGTGTGCAATAATTACATTCTTTTCTGCCTCCTTTGTAAGGTTAAAGCAACGGAGTTTTATGTAAGACATGGATAGATGCAAACATGTTGGGCGGCTAAGACTTGCCCAGGATCATTCCATTCTGAACCCCCAGAAATGGTACTGCATGGACTGTAACACCACGGAATCCATTTGGGCTTGCCTAAAATGTTCCCATGTGGCATGTGGAAGATATATTGAGGACCATGCACTTAAACACTTTGAAGAGACCAGACATCCTTTGGCTATGGAAGTAAACGATCTGTATGTATTTTGCTATCTTTGTGAAGACTATGTATTGAATGATAATCCCGAGGGTGACCTGAAATTACTGAGGAGTTCTTTATCTGCAGTTAAAAGTCAAAAGCATGATCCTTCTGCTAGAAGTAGTAGGACATTGCGGTCAATGGCTTTGGGGGAGGATGTTTGCAACCATCAAAGAGCCCCTCAGGGACAACCTCAGATGCTTACAGCTCTCTGGTATAGACGGCAATCGTTGCTTGCAAAAGCATTGCGAACATGGTTTGATAAAAGTTCTAGAGGCCAACGAAAATTAGAACAAAAAAAGCAAATGGAAGAACTGGAGAGGAAAAAGGAAGTGGCCAGGCAGCGACGTCAAGAGATGAAACGGAGATTGTTAGAGGAGCTGGCAAACACTCCTCCAAGAAAAAGTGCCAGGCTTTTATCGCACATTCACAGAGAGAACCTGATTCCTCGGAAGTTCAGAGATATGGAAGCTAGTTCCCCTACCTCAAGACAAGTGCAGAGTAGCAAATTCAAACAATTCTATTCCATCCGGCGTAAACCTCTTATGACTCCTGGTGTGACTGGACTAAAGAATTTAGGAAATACATGCTACATGAACTCTATCCTTCAAGTATTAAGTCACCTCCAGAAATTTAGAGAATGTTTCCTGACGTTGGATCTTTGTGAAACTGAAGAACTCTTAGCTAAGACTGTAATTGGAAAATCTAGAATATCTGGAAAGCTAGTCACTGGATCTACTCCAACAGAGTCAGGCAGAAATGATCAACTGGGTTCATTTGGCAGGCAAAGCCTGTCTGTTGGTTTAAATGGTGGGTCCTCAATAAGCAAAAGTTTAGAACTAATACAGCCCAAGGAACCAAGTTCAAAGCACATCTCTCTCTGTCATGAACTGCACACACTCTTCAGAGTTATGTGGTCTGGGAAATGGGCTTCAGTGTCTCCTTTTGCCATGCTACACTCTGTATGGAGTTTGATTCCAGCATTTCGAGGTTATGATCAGCAAGATGCTCAGGAATTTCTTTGTGAATTGTTGGACAAAGTGCAGCAAGAGCTGGAATCAGAAGGAACAAAACGCAGGATCCTCATCCCTTTTCCACAAAGGAAGCTCACCAAGCAGGTCCTGAAAGTGGTGAACACCATTTTTCATGGGCAGCTACTCAGTCAGGTATGCATGTTATCTGATCCTTTGCCCAGCCAGAAATACTCATTTACATACATAGAAAAAGAATGTTATTTTTTCTAATGCGGTATGATTGTTGCATGATTCTTTTTCTCTAGTTGTAGCCAAAAGTGAGCTTTTAAAATTTAGCAGACAATTCTGTGTGTGTTTATGGACTAACATGATTCTTCCTCTTCAGATTCTTGTTTCTATTAAGGTTGTTTTATGACCAGTATACAGTAGTGGCCAAAATTGTGGAAACCTTTTGGGAAAAGTGTATTTTTGAGGTTTGATGGCTAATAACACCATTTATTATTATTATTTTTTTTTTGAGTTTCAAGATAATCATATTTCACTGCTGGAATGGCCTGAGAATAGCCCAGACCTTAACCCAATTGAAAATCTATGGAGCCGACTAAAGAAACTTGTTAATCAGCAATAAAACCCAGTTAATAGAAGCAATCATTCAATCTTGGTTTCACATTATAACAGCTGCAGAACTAAAAGACTTGGTTCACTTTATGGGAAGATGTTGTAAGGCCGTAATTCAGGCTAAAGGTTACCCAACTAAGTATTAAGTATTGTGATAATTTTTGTATATCTCGTTTTTTCTACGTTTCACTTTTCTTCTTTATACTGTAACTGCTATTCTAATAGCAAAATCGGTTTAATTATTTTAAATTATTTTTATTTCACATTATGTTATTCTGACTGTTCACCGCCCTGAGTCCTTCGGGAGAAGGGCAGTATCAAAATTAAATAAATAAATAAAAAAATAGCAAATCCTTCATAAAAGTTATTGCATTACATTCTTGATTAAATTATCTTTCCATTGATATATAATTTTATGGTACTACTCCAAAAAAAAGTGGTGGTGTTAGCTAGTTTTAGAAAATACACTTTCCCCAAAAGGTTTCCACAATTTTGACCACTATTGTAGGTGGGACTGTTGTTTCTTCTTTCCTTGAATATTCACCCTTGTATATTCTGACATGTCTTTTATAAACTTTATCATTTCTTCAAAAGCATATTTGATTGAGTGAGACTGGTTTTACATTTTAAGCCATAAAGAAGTTTTGCCAAAACAATAATATTTTCTTAAAATAGCATTTAATACTTTGTTTGTTTCGCTTTCATATTCTATAAATATGAACTTATTCTTGTGTCACTGTGATCCTTGGCATTATGGTAAGTGAGCTTCAGTCTTGCAAACTCTGTTACCTTTCACAATCTCTGATTTCTTAATGTTTTTATTCATGCTATCTATAGTAGACCACCACTTTTCCTAATGTTGGGACTGTGGGTGAGGGTTATAATGAGGGCTTGCTCAGAGCTGAAGCTCATATACTGACAAATCATTATTTTTTTACATAGAGTGTGGCAACTGGTCTCCTAATTTGATAAACCTAGCAAATTGAATAACATTTATTAATTTAATTCAATTCAATTCAACATGTTTTCTTTCTTTAACCTGTTTTGTATCACTGACTGTTGTGAGAGATATATATTGACATTTCAGCAGTGCAATATTTTGGTGATTCCAGGGATCTGGAATTAAGCATTTTATTCCAGCTTAATAGTTAAATTGTTGGATTTTTTTAAAGCAACATTTTAAAATTAACATTTGATTAATAGAATAGGATTCTTTATTGGCCAGTGTGATTGGACACACAAGGAATTTGTCTTTGGTGCATATGCTCTCGGTGCACATAAAAAGACAAGATACACTTGTCAAGAATCACAGGGCACAACACCCAGTGACAGCCATATGGTACAATAAGCAATCAAATCATACTAGGAAACAATATCAATATTAATCGCAAGGATACAAGCAACAAAGTTACAGTCATGCAGTCACAAGTGGGAGGAGATGGGCGACAGGAACGATAAGAAGACCAATAGCAATAATAATGCAGCCTAATGTGAATAGTTTGACAGTGTTGAAGGAATTATTTGTTTAATAGAGTGATGGCGTTCGGGGAAAAACTGTTCCTGTATCTAGTTGTCTTGGTGTGCAATGCTCTATAGCTTTATGCTAATTTTATATAACTTTATGCTAATAGAATAGTCTTTGTATTAGACACAGAATCCAATAGAGTAAAACTGATTATTATACTAGTGAGTTGTAGGAAGGTAGTAAAATCACACGATGCTTTTTTTGAAAATGATTCTTTTTATCTGAGAATTTTAAAACAAAATATCCTATGGTTACAGATTTGTGTCATTTCAGACTGGAAAATAAGCCCACAAGAATCACAATTTTTGTCTCTATTGGAATGTTCTGATATTCTTTTTTTCCTTGACAGGTCACTTGTATAACGTGTAATTATAAATCCAATACTGTGGAACCCTTTTGGGATCTTTCCCTGGAATTTCCAGAACGTTATCATTCTATCAATAAAGGGATTGTGCCTCTTAATCAGACTGAGTGCATGCTGACTGAAATGTTGGCCAAATTCACAGAAACAGAAGCTTTGGAAGGGAGAATTTATGCATGTGACCAGTGTAACAGTAAGAAAAATCTGTTTTGTTATGTGTTCTCCTTGAATCTATTGAGAAATGTCCCTGTATGTTTTTATAATTATAAAGCTCAGGTTTTTCCCAAGAAGGTGTTTCCAGATGTATTGCATGTGAAATCATGGAATTTCCAGTCAATGCAGTTATATGTCCTGCTGGATGGAAATTTAGCTAGATAATGCCAGATAAGTAAAGCTGGTATAGTTTCTCTTTCATTATTTTTAAATTGCTGTGAAATAGTTCAGGAAAGTTATTAATAATGATGTTTACATAATATCAGCAATTAAAATTGATAATAGATTGTAAAAAGATTTACTCCCGTATAGATCTGCCAACAGATCGCAGTGTCTTGTATCTATCTTTCCCAGAACAAAGCAAAGAAAACAACATTTCTTGAAAGAGACTGCCTTCTCTCAATGGATAGAAATAGTTGTTTTGGAACACAATTGCACATATTATAATCCCTTAAAAAGGAATGGGTGGATGAGGTCCCAAAATTACATGGAGTCATTAAGCTTTTGTTTTGGGATTTCCAGAATTTTTTTCCAATCACTATTGTCAGAAACCAGAGATACTGTTTATTGCCATTTTTAGGAGGCAACCAAAGCTGTATGTTATAAGGCATAAATAAAGCAAATTAAAAATCCTAAATTCCCATCCTATAAAGAAAGGAAAGAAAATCAGAAAAATGTCAGACTGTCCAAAAAGAATATATGCATGATCTTACCCACTTTGCTTCACTGATCAACAATTATAATCTTGCTCCCTTAAAAAATGTACAATGGCCCTGGTCATTAAAACATTGCCCAACCTTGTCCTGCAACTCTGGTAATTGTCCCTAGAAACCTTCCAGATGTTGCAATCAAATTGTACTTTTTAAGAGCTAGGAGAAACAATTAAATACTTCGGTGGAATAATTATGTTGCATTATAATTTAATCTTTTCTGCCATAGTTCTTTGTCTGGAACCCATCCAGTTTTTGGAATTCAATCACTGACATACCACTAAAGCCCATATCTAGTCAATGGCCTAGATAAAGTTGTGTACCCCAGTTTTATAATTTTTTACCTTCAAAAAAATAAAAGGAATAGCATATGGGGAGAAAGCAATACAGGCATTCCTTGAGTTATGATGACAGTTGGAAGCAGAACGTCCATCTGTAAGTGATATCATTATAAAGTGTGATGTCACGTGACTACATCACTTAGTGATGGCATTTCTGGCAATCCTGATTACTGTCATAGCCCCAGTAGCATGTTTCATTAAGTAGGAAGAAGCAGACGTCCCAGGCAAGGATAATAGGATGTGTGTGGGTGGCATAGAGGTGGTGGTGAGTGCCATAGGCAGGTCCTATGAAGTGTGGGTGAGTGGTGGGGGTCACAGATGTGTTATCAGAAGCCATGGGCAGGCACTAAGGGGTGGGTGCTGTGGGGGATGCTGCCAGGGAGTCACACTACAAAGCAAGGGGTGCTGCTAGTGGGCATGTACTACAGAGAACAGGTAGGGGGGTGCTTCAGAGTATGGGATTCCTGGGGACTTCATAGTGAGGCTCCTCAGGAGTAAAAGCAGCAGAAGGGACTTGTGATCTTCCCTGCCAACTTCCACATTGACTCTGCTGGTGGGAAGCTGGCAAGGAAGATTGCAAATGGCAACCATGGAAAGTTGCAATGGTCATAACTTTGAGGACTAATCATAAGTACTATTTGTTCAGTGCCACTTTAATTATGAATGGTCTCTGAACCAAGTGGTCATAAGTTGAGGACTATCTGTAATGGTTGAAGGAGAATTCTCTTTTTATAACTCTTTTGCTAATTCCTTCATGAAATGAGAACCGAATTGGTTTTGAAATCCATAACTAGTCCATGTATAGCTAAAGAAATTGAGCTACAGTCCCATATTTCAAAAGAGAGCAACATGCTCAAGGCCTCATATCACTTGAGCACCTTCTTTGTGGTCCTTGGAATTTCCTTGATGAAAATATATAGTAATATTCCCACTATTTTTATGTGGGAAACTGAAATCATAGCCATAAAAATAGACATATTACAGTTTTAAAAAGCAACTCCCCAAACCACCAAAACTAAAAAAATTAAAAGAGGTATAAGCAGAAATTCCAGGAATATTTATCCTTCCTGCCTTTATTATTTAGATTATGGCTTGCTTTATTTCTACTATCCAAGTTTAAAATAAAAAACTTTTTAAAATTAAAAAGAAAAAGATTATGGCTTGCTAAAAATGGTGTCTCCATTTTCAGCAAGCCGTAATCTTGAATCTAAATTCAAGACAGTATCTCAGTTTGTTGGGTACAACTTTTATATTGGAAGATGGAAGCCTTTAACGCATGACATTTTGTATTCTTTCTTAAATGTGACATAGGCAAACGACGGAAGTCTTCTCCCAAACCTCTTGTTCTAAGTGAAGCTAAAAAGCAGTTAATGATCTACAGACTACCTCAGGTCCTCCGGCTGCACCTTAAACGATTCAGGTGAATAGAAGGGGGTAGAAATGTGGAGTCATTTTTGTATCTGAAATGGCAGTATAGTTATTACTATTTTATTTCTGGAGTACTAAATATAACACTTATATGTCATATTACTTTTAAAGAGAATTGGAAGAAAGTTTTACATTCCTTTTTTATTTTTCTGAAAGAAATGTTACAGAGCATAAAGGAAGTAGCTACCTGTAAAAATGTGATGTACATAGTCAAATATTAGTATACTTTGCAGTTGAGCAGTTCTGAAAAAAAGCCTGTTATATTCTTTCTTCATGTATATTCACTTTTGTAAAGAGAGTTCTCAAGTTTAAATGTTTGCTATATTTGCAAAATTTGTTGATTCCTCTTCTAATTACTGTATAAGGATTAAAATTATTGTTTTATAGAATTCTTTTAAGTTGTGATTTAAGGGAAGACTTTTCAAAACTTGACATTAAAATCTACTAGGGTCAACCTAAAGTATAGAAATGATAGAAAATGTTTTAGCCATTTGCCTAGGAATACCGCTGCCAGTGGAGTATGTCTATATACATAGCAGTTGAAAATGCTTGTAATATAATTGCAGCTCTGTATGTTTCAAGTGAAACATTATTTGGGAAGCAACTCATAATAGCACTGCTGTTTCTTTTGTGGAAGCTGATGTTTGTCAAACAGGAGACTCCCAAAGCAGATTGCAATGAATTGCATAATTACATAATTAATAAAATTTGAAAAAATATTCATCAGCATGATGTATCTTTTAATGACCAGTTTACAGTAAAGGAAAAGTTACTTCTGGCCTTTGAAAGTTTTATATTTATATAATTTTTAAACATAATTCTGTTGCTTCCATTTCTTTGAAGATTCTGAAAAGTTTCTTTACTTTCTTTACAACATTTCTGTGTTTTGATTCAGCCATAGTAGAAAAAGTTTGTTGTAGTATTAACTTGTAGTAATGAGAGTTCTTTTGTAGAGCTGATCGATAGTGACTAGACACTATGCTATTGTTCTATACATCAGAGGTTTCTAACAGAAAAAGAAACATCCTTCCTTCCAGGAAGTATATTTCAATATCTACATTTGTTGTGAGTCATGTTGAGTTATTGCCATAAAGGTTAGACAGGGATGCATTTTATCATCTTTTTGTTCAATCTGTATGCTGAAGTGATCATGCGGAAATTAGATCTTGAACTGCCTGATGTTGGAGTGTAGATTGGGGAAGAACCATAAATAATTTGAGGTATGCAGATGATACAACATTATTGGCTGAAAATAAGGAAGACCTGGAAAAAGTGATCTGGAAAATTAAGGACGAAAGTGAAAAAGTGGGATCGAGTCTTAACATCAGGAAAACAAAGTTAATGACAACAGCTGCAGATGGACATGAGACATTCAAAATCAACAAGGAGGAAATTGAATTAGTTCAAGAATTTATCTTCCTTGGATCCAAAATTGTTCACAGTGGCAGTTCTACTCCTGAAATCAAGTGCAGGATAACCGTAGGCCGCACTGCAATGGTTAACATGAATAAGTTCTGGAAAAACAGAGATATTGATATAATTACAACAAGCAGGCTAGTTAGAGCAAACATTTTCTCTATAATGATGTATGGTTGTGAGAGTTGGACACTAAGAATTGGCTGATCAAAGAAGAATTGATGCCTTTGAACTGTGATGCTAGCATAAATTTTTGCGTATGCCATACCATGGATAGCCAGAGTAATTAACAGAGAGGTGCTAATCGTATAAAACCAGACACATCACTAGAAGCTAAAATCATAAAACTCTGTCTGATTTACTTTGGCTCTGTCATACATGCAAATTCATCGGAGAAGGCAATGATGCTAGGAATGGTTAGTGGAGCAAGCAAAGAACAAACTGGCTTGATAACATCAAATCTGATACAAAGTTCAACTTGCAACAATTGAAAGAAGCCTTTGCTTCACAGAGTAGAATGGAGAGCACTTCCTATAAAGTTGCCAAGAGTAGGACATGACTGAATGGTTAAAACAACAACAAATTTGTTATATCTGGCAGCATAATCAGTATTGGTAGTTTCCCAGGACATTAAGAATCTTAGCCCTAGCATAAATACGTTTTATCTTAATAATTATCTATTTCAGAAAAGGATTTGGTAAATAAAAGCAGAATAGTTTTTCAAATGTTATATCAGAGAAGTTAGGTAATAACAATGTTTTAAAAAAACATATTAAGTGAATGTCAATTAAATTTGGAAAAAAATTAGTTGAAAATATATATAATAATGACAATAATTAGTATATTAATTTTTTTCAAAGATGTTGTATCAGATTCTTTTTCATTTTAAAAGTCCTTTTGATTAAATGTTTTCAAATTGCAGGTGGTCTGGACGTAATCACCGTGAGAAGATTGGGGTCCATGTCCTCTTTGACCAGGTATTAAACATGGAACCTTACTGCTGCAGGGATACTTTCTCCTCTCTTGACAAAGAGACCTTTGTCTATGACCTCTCGGCTGTGGTGATGCATCACGGGAAAGGGTTTGGCTCAGGACATTACACGGCATATTGCTACAACACAGAGGGAGGTGCGTGAGCCTTATTACAGGGGAAAAAATTAATTCATCTTATAAATTTATCTCTTCCATAAGAAACATACTTGTTTTGTGTGAGTTTATATTGCTCAGCTTTCACTGTGCACTAATAATAACATTAGAATAAAAAAATCTATTAGGTTTCTATAGCTTAAACACAATGAGGAGAAACTTTATTGCTTGTTTCTTTTAAAAAAGAGGTTACTTTCTCTCTTTCTCAGGCTCGCATTTTATTTGCTTGTGTGTGCATGTGAGACAGAATCACAGCAATTGATGTTTCCAGTACTTAGGCTGAAAAACAAACTTTTAAGAAATCTGCTATGAAGAATTTAATTGCTTTGTCTCCAATCAGTTATTGCATTTCTTTATAAAATGTTTGTATTACATTTTTCCAACCTTCTGTAGAAAGAATTAGAGTTATTTTTTCTCTTAACTATCATTCAGAAATATCAGTGAAACAGAAAAACTGAGATCAAGAGAATCTTTTTAAGGCACAATCAGAATTTCAAACCTCTTGGGCTTATGGAATTGATTGCATTATTCTTTAGATGTCTTTCTCCCAATGACTATTTAAAAAGAATTTGTTGGACCACAATCTTGCCATTAATATTCTATGTTTTTCTCTCGTTTTTAGGGTTTTGGGTCCACTGCAATGACTCCAAACTGAATGTATGTAGCGTGGAGGAGGTATGCAAAACCCAAGCATACATTCTTTTTTATACACAAAGAACTATACAGGGCAGAGCAAGTATCTCAGAAACACAACTTCAAGCTCAGGTGCTGTCTAAACACAATGTTAGAAGACTGACACTCCCCTGAAAGGAGACATTATTCTCAATCAACTGATTCTTTTTCAAAAGCCTTTGGAATTAATTCAGCTAGGCAGGAACAAATACTGTTGCAAGAATTTTGGATCCACTGTCTGGAAAATTTGTCCTCCTACCATGTGCAACTGTGTTCTATAAGATTGTAGCAGAACATCTATTTTTTTTAAAAGGCAGATGCATTTGTAAACCCTTCCTCCTCCAAACAAAGAGTAACAGCCTCCAATGTGTACGACCATTTATCTTCTTTCAAAGAGGAATTGCTATGTGATATGAAAAAGTAGGTACATTCAAAACTTCTGTGTACAGCCAGGATACAAAGCCATTAAACTGACCATAAATCTATACATTACTTAAGAAAATAAATGAATAGTAGAATTCTATCTCTGTTCTGTTGATGTGGTGATCTGTTGTTGCACCTCTTGGTGTAAATAACTCACCAATATCATACATTGTTCTTTCCAACCAACATAATTTATGTAGATAGGATTGTACTATACAAAAACTCTTAAATGATTTTTCTAAACTGGGAAAATATGCTCATTGGTTCTTGTTTATATCTTTCGGGTAACAAAACAAATGTTTGTACCCTACAATTACCCCAATCTGTTAGAATGAACAAAAGTGGAAATTATATACACATCTGAGTAATTGTTGCATATTTCAATTTGAACCTGTGCTAAAAATTACAAGTACTGTTTTTCTTCCCCAACTAATCTTATTCTTAGCTGCTAACAAGACAGCTATGTAAACTGAATTTGCAACCTTTCTTGTGTATTTATAATAGTTAATATGGGATACATTACTTTCAAGACTTTCATCATCTACTGTTTTATGATGAGTACTGCATGAATAGGTCTTATGAATCCATTCAGGTTCACAGCGACGCTTAGGTTTTTACTATTACTGACACATTGTTCAACAAACACAGATTTTTAAAAAATCAATTCTTACCCTAAATGCATAAAACTTCTGCATATACAAGAAAAAATGGTCAGGAATATAGTAGCCATTACATAGAGTTACAAGATCATTTCACCCTAATAATCTCCTTTTCATGACCATTTTTCCATTCAGTTTTCCCTTTGTTGTGTTTTTGGGAAGTCTCAAAGAGGTTTATTTTGGAGTCTTATGGTGAAAGGGATTGCACCATAAGGGATTGTGCACCTATATTGTCTTTTCCCCCAGTTGCTGTTCT
This sequence comes from Pituophis catenifer annectens, assembly GCF_029215685.1. Lineage (NCBI taxonomy): Eukaryota > Metazoa > Chordata > Lepidosauria > Squamata > Colubridae > Pituophis > Pituophis catenifer. Next base: position 168,339,252 of record NW_027256883.1, on the reverse strand, counting down.
TGCTGTCTCAGAGACATATACAGCTCTGGAAACAGTAAAAAATCTAGTATACTGTGTATCTTAAGGGAAAAGCCCCTGACCATGTCATGTAGACTTTAAATTGGATGAATAACATCCAATTTATCATGGTTACTTTTAACTGTTAACCTTTCATGATTATCACTAGATCTCATTGCAGCTAAGCAACTTGCTGCCTTTCAGTTAAATACTGATGTACAGCATACAAATCCCATGTTATTCATTTAAGATACATGAAGTGTCAAGCTGGGGGTCTTTAAAAACAAAAATGGACATGGTTCTGGCACATGCAGTGTTTTTATGTGCTTTCCTGTGGTAATTCTGAATTGGTATTTTAAATCCATCAGCAAATTCCTGGTGAAATTGAATCACAAAATAATTTTAAAAAACCTACCGACTTGTTTCTTCTCATCCTGCTAGGGAACTATATTGGAAGTGCATGGAATTATTATATGCAGTATTAGTCTTGACCCTATGATTCACTTTCTGATTGTATCAAATTAGTCTCCAGTCAGACAGATAGGAATACTCAGAGGCCAGATGTGACTTATAAAACAACATAATTGCCATTCCAGAAAGTTTTCTTTTAGCAGAAGCATTCTTGATAATAAATTCACAATTCAACTACTGTAATTATTAAGAGACATTTAATATAACTTGAATCAAGGAGCAGACCTTTTTTGGTAGAATTGACTTTGAAAGGTGAATTAGTGTAAAAATCAGCACAATGATTTTTACAGCATGAAAAGCTTTGTAAGGATTATCTCCAGGAAAGATATTTGGGGCTGACGTGCAGGCCTCAATTATTTTGCTTCAATATTATCATTATTTCAGATTATTCCTCTATTCAAGAATCTCAAAACAAAAATGAAAAGTGGACATTTTTATAAATCAAGATCTTTCAGCCACTGCCATTTGCATTTTCCAATTTTTTTCTCCCATTATTTGTTTTCTTACTGTCTTCCTCATTGAGTGCCATAAAATATCTTGCTCCCCCAACTCCACCACACCCCAATAATTCAAAACATGACCAAGAATATCTTGCATGTAACATTCCAGTTGTTTTTACTCTCATAAAGAAAAAAAATGCTGCCTGGCTAGACAATTTTGAGAGGGTCCTCAGTGGCTCTAATTCATGGATTCTATGAGAGATTTGAGTTCTTGAGATCTCTTATGTACCCATCACCTTCTTTCTTGTCCTTGCGGTCAGTGGCTGATGTAGAATTTATCATTGTGAGGTATTCAGAACTGTAGAAACCTCAAAGGTTCCCCCCCTCTAGAAAAAGTAAAAATAGATTGATCAAAAGCTGGCACAGCTTCCATTAATACTGTTTGAGTATTACATCCATATTTGAGTAAATAGGAATATCTGACACTTATAGGAGATATATGGGGAAGATAATAGAGAGGTGGGTGTATTAATAGCCATGAATGTTTTACATTTCCCAAGATTTGAAAAGTCGTAGTCTCTTATGTGAGTAATAGTGCCATGGGATATAAAAATGTGCAATTAAAAGTTATCTTGAGAGATGGAAGTAACTTACTTTTGAATTGAGCTTGCTGTTCCCAACACTGTGAGGTTTCTGTAATATTAGCTTTTATTTGGAAGCGATAGTGTATAGCATTTTATGCTGTTTCTTTTATATCTGCTGCAAGCAGTGTTCTTGCTATTCTTTGTACACTGTTTTAAAGTGTCCTGATTGGCAGAAAATGAAATAATTGATAATTCTATCTATTGCCATTATAATCGAAGCCTAACAGAATAATAAATGATACCATGTCTTCCCTTATTATTTTTTTCTAGCCACATTCAATTCCTTTCTTTGCATATATATTAATTGCAGGGCTGACAGGATCAACCAGTCCTGATTTGAAAATATTTATCATAGAGTAAGTGATTCATTCACACAAAACATAGTGTACCAGCAAAAATATGACTCAAAGTATATACGTACCTGTTAAACCATGATAAATAGTTTAGTCATGCTAAGAGTTACATGGTCCTAAGAATGCTAACTAGGGAGCAAGCCCATAACCTTGAGTAACTTACTTCTGCATAAACATCTTTGGGAAACAACTTTTAAATTTACCTACAAAAGTAAGCTGGCTACATTTAAAACTTAATCAGCTAATTCTGTGCCTATTGCTAAAACTAGTGATGAAAAATAAAGTTGAGTGAACCAATTCAGCACATAATTTTTTTAAAGGACTATCAAATCAGATATAAATCAGATTTTATTAATTTGATACACCTGTATCTCTAAAATTTGCAGAAAAATAAACAGCTCCTAATAAAAAATAAACGTATAGGAAGAAGGAAAAGAAAATAATGGCTATTTTTCCTATTAGATAACAATGGAAAATATTACCAACTTTATCAAGCAAATTAATTAGGACAATATCCTAGCATATTTCTTCATTGCATAAAGCTGAACTATGGAGACCTTTTTTATTGCTGTTGCTTTTGAATGAGCTGTTTTCATTTATTTCAGGGAAAGTTTCTACACACAGAAATTAAAATGCACAAGTAAATGTTGTATGGATTCATAAGGAGATGCTAAGAAAAAAGCATGTCTCCTTATATATACAATCTCTGATTGTAAAATTCCATATTTTATGAATGTTATATCTAAGGAAAGAAAGTGAACAAATTAATTTTGAAATAACAATCCCCAGCACAAATTGCAGCCACATCCAACAGTATTGCTATTATGTTTATGGATTGAGTGAAAGTTGGGTATAGGATTAATTTTCCCTCCTGATAAAACTTTATGAACAATTTTTTAAAGTTTAAAATGGTGCCTTGTACCTAACTATATTTTGCATGGGACACAAGTTTTTAGTTTCTTCACTCCCAGATCTGAGTCTTTACAATACTTAGGTAGCAGGTTTGGGTTTTTTAAAAACATTTCTTATCTGTATGTGAATGGAAAAATATTTCCTACCAGCAACTTGATGTATTTTATTGTATATGTCTAAATACTGTATTTCTAATGATGCAAATGGTTTGCTCAAAAGTAGATCATTTTGGATTTTGTGTTAAATCTTTGTCGGTAATTTTTTTTAGATAGAATTATTCCTCTTCAAGTAATTCGTAATTAAAACACAAATGGTAAGAATGCCTAGAGCATCTTATTGACAAAGCAGTTTGAAAAAGGCTCTTAAACTACTGACTGGTGCCTTGCATGATAATGGTTCTCTTTTGCCATGATGTTCTTTCTCTTACTTCTGTTAAAGATGACAATGACTTAACATATCTTCATGCAGATAATATTTCAATAGAATGAATCAGGCATATATATGTTTCAGTATAAAAAAGATTAACAGATCAACCATATACTGAATACTTTTTCATGAAATTAGACCTGACATCTAGTTGTCTAATAATTAAAAATGCATTCTTGAATACAATACTTTGAATAAGATTATTCCTGGTTACTATTGCATAGGTGTAATATGCCTCTTTTGTGTTGTAACACTTCTCAATACGGTCAAGACTTCCGGATTATTTGTACTGCAGAGCATGCAATGCTGATGCAGGCTGAATTGTGCTCTTCAAATTCACTTTAAATGGGATTGTAAATGGAGATGTTAAATACACTACCAAGTGTTAAAATATTTCATTTGAACAGAAAGGTTTGGATATATGCATGCATTATCAGTTGAATCTAAAAATTCACATCTCAATTGCCACTATTTCTTAGTAAAATAAGAATGGCCTCTTCTATATATTCAGCCCATCAGTAAGACAAAAGAATGTTATTACATCAATACATTTAATAGTAAAATTACACTATTGTGGATGCTATGTAATATCCTAATACATAGTGTCTTGTAAAATTCCTTCCAAATCCAATACAGCATATATTGAAATGATTGGAACTGAACACAAACTTGTTTCTAGTGCTGCTATAATGCTACATTTAAGAAAAATCAATTTGATTACTTAGGAATCCAGCAAAATATAAGATGAATAGTGATCTTAGTAAAATGTTTACCACCACTTAGGAAATCCCAATACATATACTGCAGTTCTGCAGAATACATCATTAACAATTGGGAGACTTAAAAATTAACTCCTAGTAAGTGAAGTGGTAGTTGAAGCAGTCTGGGTTTAGAGTTGATGTTGTTATTCCAGCAGCAAATAGGATTCTATCAGCAAACAAAATTAATCTTTTCCCATTCCAATCAATTCAGAGAGAATTTATTTCCATAAGATGTAAGATTTAGTATATTAGCCTTATTAGACTAAAATTAAGGAGTAGGCTTTCTTTCTACTTGCTTTTTGAAATTGTATAGAAATTGCTTTTACCTAAAGTATGCTGAATGCTTGGATTAGATTGTGGGTTTTCAGTATACAAAATTCAATACGTCTTCTCTGAGAATTGATATATTTTGACACCAAAACAACCCTATTTCACACTGAAAAGTTGATTTTAAAGGCATTTCCTAAATGCAAGGATTCTCTACTTTTGTCTTACTCCTAAATTATTCTAACTATAAGAGTAGCAAAAGTTGTTAAAATTTTGTCTTTGGGAAGAATTATGAGTAGTAATTTACAGCTTCACTTTTTACTACTTAAAGAATCTTAATTATTGAAGTGGTCTTATTCTACATTTGCTATCTATATGATACTGCCTCTTCTACAAGATTTTGTAGAATGGAAGTGAATAAAAGAGGACAGATCTGTCAATATCCAGCTGTCTGTCAATCTGTTTTTAAACTTCATCTAATCCAAAATGTTTAGGTGGATTAGTTTTTTTTAACGCAAGAACCTTTAGTGACACAAAGATGGAAAATGACATTTTCTGTCCATTAAGTATAGCTCCATCAGGATTGCATTCTTTGTCCTTTTATCCTCTAATTTTATCTAAGACGACTAATGATAGATTTATTGGTTTATGTTTCTTTTGGCTTAAGCTATCTTCTATCCAAATTTTGAAAAATATTTCTGATGAAAAATCATTCTGCTTTTGCTAACTAACATATTAAAAGATGTCTTGCAAAGGCAGTGGCAATCTTCCAAAAGAGGCAAAACATCTCAACTTAAAAAATACATCTTTCATAGTTTCCAGTTAACTTGAAAGGCACATAGAGCAATTCAAGGAATCAAAATGCTATGCAACAATTCTTTTTCCATGTATAACATACAATCGACTCAAAGCACCACACAACTGTTATATCGGCTGAAACTTGTCCATAATTAACCCTCACCTAGGCCTTTTTAAAATGTATTTTTTCCGTTCAATAGTTAATAGTCCTACTTAAACACAGGACTGGGGCTTGTTACTTCTTTAAAAGTGAAATATGAATCATGTTTTTATGATTTTGTAAATCTCTACTCTTTTTACCTTGTTTTGTAAGCTGAAATTTCCTATTAAAAAAGAAAGAAAAATCCAGTGCACCGGCATGTCTTTATTTCACATTTCAGGTCAGAATCTTAACAGTTCAATTCTGCAAAATAATGTACATATATCAAAAACATTTCAACAAAACAAAAAAATAACAATAGAATACTGTTATCTATAATTATTTGAGTATAAAACCTAATGGTGCCAAAGAATCAATTAAGCATAGTGAAAAATGATGTACAGGTAAAATATTGTCTGTTTTCTCCAATTCTTCTTGCTATTTTCTCATACAGAGGAGGGAAGTTCAGATTTGTAAAATCTGTAAAAAATGTAATGGTAAAAAAAATTAGAGGGTTGATGGCACTGCTCAACTGAATAAAAGAAGCAATATATAGCCTTTTCACAAATATACATAATCTATAACTTACAACACAACTCTCATTTTCAAATTCTTATTCTGGGAGAATGTAAAATAAATCCTAAAAGATTTTAAAATTATATAGTTCATCATAGTGATGGCTACAATTACTTAGTGATAAGTAATGAAGATTTTAAGAAAGATTGTACATTTTCATATTTTCAGGAAGGCTACAGAATTAAAATCTTGCAGATTAAACTTTCAAATCCACTTATCAAAAAAGACATCATGCTTACTGTATGCTCTTAGCAAGGATGTAGTTTCAGGGATACAAGAACAACTGTAATCAGTTTAATAGTCTTCCAACTACCACTAAATATTCTTTTATACCAAATATCTCTCTTTAATGTATTTCTTGCAGACAAGTTCAAATAGAATTAGAAACATTTGCTAAAAGGGTTTTTATATTAGGAGTCAAGTAGAGCCTTGATAGTACAGGGGTTTAGCGCACCCTGTTATTAACACAGCTGCCTGCAATTTCTGCTGGTTCGAATCTCTCCAAGGCTCAAGGTTGACTCAGCCTTCCATCCTTTCTAAGGTAGGTGAAATGAGGACCCAGTTTGTGGGGGCAATAAGCTGACTTTGTATAAAATATACAAAAGAATGAAGGCTATTGCTTAACGCATTGTAAGCCGCCCTGAGTCTCCGGAGAAGGGCGGCATATAAATCAAATAAAAAAAAAAAAAAAAAAAGTACACAGCCTCCTTGTCTCAGTTCAAGACATTCTACTTCCCACCCTTATAGCAGAGCCTCCATCTTATTGCCAGCTCACTGGAGGAGCAGGCTGAAGCTGATCCAAGGTACTCTGGCTTGAAAATAGTTTTCCTTGGAAAAAGGGAAGAAAACCACCTATGCAAACATTTTCATGCATGTAGAGAAGGCGCTTCCTGCTAAAGGGACTTCATCACCACTGCCTAGTTTTGGCTTTCAAAATTATTCACTTAAAAATACCAATCTATTTACTAGGAGGTTGATATTCATATGGCACACAAATGGCTCTGCAGGACCTAATATCAATTCCTGCCTCTGCAAAGAATTACATTTGACGCTTGTTATTTACCAGTTTTTGCAAGGATATAGCCAGTTGTCAGTATGCTGCATTTGAGCCCTTGAATTCTAGAATGGAAATTCCATGCACTGAATAATAAATATGGGGCATTGAGAATAGGAAGGAAGAAAAGCCTTAGTAGGGGTAAGAAGAATGGTTTGGCGCAAGTAGCAAAAAGGACTGAATTCAAATGTTCTTGTCATTGGATGCACCAGAAACCAGACTGGGAAAAGTTGAATCTCTCTTACTTATTACCAATACCAAATATATATATAAAAAGATTGGAGCAAGGTCTTTTGGAAAGCTGCCTGCCAATAATTATCAGGCTCAAACTGAATGCCTGCTCTCTCTCCCCCCACTTCCAAGAAGAGCTAATTTAGTTGCTGAGGCAATCATGTTTCATTGAGAATTTCTGACTTTAGGGAGGCAGAATATTGTTTTGAAATCCCAACTTCCATCTGCATCTTAGGGCTATGTAATTTTCCTAAGTTGTTTTGTCTGTAGCAGGACAGAGCATCTGTTCAGGATTGGCAGGACTCTTCACACAGCTGTTTTTGGAAAACCATGTTACTTTTAGTGAGGGCTGGTAAACTACCTGTCTTTTCCTGAGGCCTAATAAAAGATAAGATGTGAAAGCTGTGAGTTTTAGACAGTATACTTTATTCCCATCTCAAGGACAGGAAAAAAATCCATTTGCCCCTAAATTAACGTAACAATATTAGAAAAGGCATAGTTTCTTTAAAATTAAAAATAAGTGGACAATTTTTGCCTAATTTCAATTTTAAGAAAAACAATAACAAAGGGCTGGGCTGATATTTAAAGTAACCAATACAAAGATCATGAATGTAGCACATTTTATACAACATTAGGGAAGGAGGGCTGAAAATAAAACATGCTTTATGTCATGCCATGACATATATTTGCATGAGATATTGGGACCCAAATATATAATTGTGGCACTTATATGTGTCACCAAATGGATATTGTCATTTAAGCATAATTGTGGTTTGCTAAAAAAAAAAAAAAAGGCAAGGGTTCTTAGATTTTTTTAAATCCTGCCTTTATTATTTTTAAATAACTTAAGGTAGCAAACATATCTAAAATTCCTTCCTTCTATTTTTCTACACCTGCCCTGTGAGGTAAGGTGAACTGGTCCAGTCACCCAGCTGGTTTTCATGCCTAAAGTAGAACTAGAATTCACAGTCTCCTGGTTTCTAGTCTGATATCATTACCACTGGCTCAAGCTGCGTTGCTTTCATAAAACAAGTGTAAGTCAGTTTATCAGGCTCAATAATTCAGTTTAATAATTAATTGGGCTTGACATAAATGAATAATTTGCTTAATAAGAAACATATTAAGAAATCCCACACTATGGTATATACTCACCTGTTATGCAACAGGTTGTGGTGCCATCAAATCAATGTCTGTTAAGTTTCTGGCTACCCAGACACCTACTGCAAAGAGTCCCAGATTAACTATGAGGTTTCTGTAACAAATACAAGTGAGAGCTAATGACAACTGATACTGATTATACAGAATGCAAAATAGAATTTTCTATCTAGAAACACTGAAAGAGTATTCTTAGGTAACAACACTATCAAATAACATTTTTTCAGTTGTGGAATTTATCTGTGTGTTCTCCAATGTTTTTGGGGGACTTTTTCTAACCCAATTTTTTTTAATACTGCTATAAAGAAAATGCATAGGAAGGTGAAGCATGATGTCTTCATGTAGCTCTTCTGTATATCTTAAGAACACAAGAGGTTAACTGCCTCAAGGCCTGTCAGATCTAGTGGTAGTTCCACAGGGACTAGATACTTATGGAAACTTTCCAAGGACATAAAGAATAACACTTGTGTTCCTGAGCAAATAGCAATCCCTGAAAGTCTTAATTCTTCACTTGTTCCCCAATTACATCTTCAAGATTAACGAACGTCGATACATCGAGAGGCACATACATATTTTCAACCTCTGGTACCTTCCAGATTGTTGGGCTTTTAACCTTCAGCAGTTCCCAGCCGCGGCACGTGTTAAAATCAGGTGGGGAAAAACGAGTTTATAAGGACACGAGAAGCTTTAGCTAAGAAGCGCAGGGCGCTCCCTCTTTTTTCCAGTAAGGTTTCTGGTCGAGACCCGAAGCTCTTCAATACCTCTCTCACCTGCGGAAGTCATTGCGGTCGGTGGCAAAGCGATAAGCTCCTCGGATCCAGCCCCGCAGACCATCAGGGGTAACCGCGCCAGCGGAACTCCCGCCAGCAGGGCCTATTTGACCGCCTGTCACCATAGCTAAAGCTCCGGGCTCCTGGACAGAACTATTCGCACGAGTTCTTCGAAGCGGAGGAAATATCGACCCCGCCGGCAACCCCCCCCCAAAAAAAACCGTCACTGCCGGCGCGCGGCCTTTACGTCACTGCCGGTTTTCGGAGCCCTTGAAGAAGGAGAGAAGCTCCCGCTGGTTTGTTTCCTCCGTTGAGGAGGTGTGAGGAAAAGAAAAGCGCGAGGTGCGCAGGGGAAACGATTACCGGTGTTTTCAACCTTGGCAACTTTAAAATGTGTGGACTTCAACTCCGTGTTGGCTGAGGAATTCTGCGTCTTGAAATCCACACAGCTTAAAATTGCCAAGTGGCTGCCCCTACAGTACCTCGTGGAACACTTTCCCCCACTTGGTTTGACAACATACATACATACATCATTTATATATGTGTGTGTATATATGTGTGTATGTATTATATGTATGTATGTATGTATGTATGTATGTATATATATATATATATATATATATATATATATATATATATATATATATATAATAAATTATGTATGTATGTATACATACACGTCTTATAGCCTTTGGAAGGCTATCAAGGTTTGGCTTTTTAACCAATGCTCTGGGACAGAATATAATGCAACAGAAAAAATAGGAATGAGGGTAATTGGAGTTTGCTGCAATGATTAAGGCATAGGGTTTTTGTTTTGTAGGTTTACTGTGTTATGGTTATGTTTGGTAGTACTTGTTTTACCTCTGTTGTGAGCCGCTCAAAGCTGTTGTAAGATGAGTGGCCATACAAATACATTAAATGAATAAATGCTTAATAGTGTGGAAATGCTTCTTGTCCCATCAGCTGTTCCTACAATTCTCAATTGAGAACTGAGTAACAAGTGTATTTGCAGGATTATGCCAGTGATAACTACCCCCTGAATCAGTTGGGTTTGATAACAGTTACCTGTGCATTGATATTATAATTTTCTTTTATGAGGCTATAATCTCTGAAAAGAACTCAGTTTACTTAGTGTTAAATACTGTATGGAACTTAATTTAAATTTCTGGGCCAGAAGAATTTGTAACAGCCTGCTGTGAGTGAGCAAAAAGAACAGTAATAAATCTTCCTGTTACTCTTTCAATAGGGTTACAATTACAATGATTGCAGTATATTTCCAAGGATGGGAGGTATTTGGAATGCATTTTCTAGAAGCAAAAGTTGGAGGATGGGATTAGTACATTCCAAGTCAGGTCAGTCTGACTGGCTATTTTAACAGTAGAAGGAAGGAAGCTGTCTTGTTCAGATTAATTGTATTGTTAAGAAATGTGGCAAGGGGATTTCTGATTCAGGAAATGTGTTGCGGAATAGCCAAAAGCTTATATAACTTCAGATAGCCAATGATAAGTCGGGGCGTTGAATTGCTTTGCTGCTTGGTTGAAAATGTATTTAAGCCATGTATTCAGACCTGTATAGTGTTCTCTCTCTTTTCTTGAAGAACCTTTTTGCAAAAGATTATGATATATATATCTTTTGAATAAATATGCTTTTTATTGTTCATGGTCTCCTCATTTTTATCTGAGAGGTTTATTTTTCAAATCTCACTGCTACTGAGTTTCTGGAGGTCGGAAGCAAAAAAAAACCCCTGGTAACTAGCATAGAAAGAATCATAAGACACCCCCCCCCCCCAGGAAAAGAAAAAGAGCCATTCCTGAAGGCTAGGAGAAAGGGGGGAGAAAAAAAAAGAACTCTGCCTCTCCATCAAGGGGAATAGCCTCAGGCAACCCGATAAGAGCATTCTGCAAATGGATAAATTGTATGTAATTATTGAACCAAAAAAAAAAATCACCCAAGAATGTACCAATAAGCTACTTTAGCATTTCAGACCAAGGCCAGACAAATTGACTAGAATTGAATTGACTAGAATTGAATTGAATTGAATTCTTTATTGGCCAAGTGTGATTGGATACACAAGGAATTTGTCTTTGATGCATATGCTCTTAGTGTACATAAAAAGAAAAGATACATTCATCAAGAATCATAGGTACAACACTTAATGATAGTCATAGGGTACAAATAAGCAATCCAATCAAATCATACTAGGAAATAATATCAATATAAACCCTAAGGATACAAGCAACAAAGTTACAGTCATGCAGTCATAAGTGGGACATGATAGGAACGATGAGAAAACTAATAGTAATAGTAATGCAGACTTAGTGAATAGTTTGATTGTTGAGGGAATTATTTGTTTAGCTGAGTGATGGCGTTTGGGAAAAAAATGTTCTTGTGTCTAGTTGTCTTGGTGTGCAGTGCTCAATAGCGTCATTTTGAGAGTAGTAGTTGAAACAATTTATGTCCAGGATGCGAGGGGTCTGTAAATATTTTCACAGCCCTCTTTTTAATTCGTGCAGTATACAGGTCTTCAATGGAAGACAGGTTGGTAGTAGTTGTTTTTTCTGCAGTTCTAATTATCCTCTGAAGTCTGTCTGTCTTGATAGGTTGCAGAACCAAACCAGACAGTTATAGAGGTGCAGATGACAGACTCAATAATTCATCTGAAGAACTATCAGCAGCTCCTTGGGCAGTTTGAGCTTCCTGAGTTGGTGCAGAAAGAACATTCTTTGTTATGCTTTTTTGATGACATTTTTGATGTTAGGTGTCCATTTTAGGTCTTGAGATATGATAGAACCTAGAAATTTGAAGGTCTCTACTGTTGATACTGTGTTGTCTAGTATTGTAAGAGGTGGTAGTATGGGAGGGTATCTCCTAAAATCTACCACCATTTCTACAGTTTTGAGTGTGTTCAGTTCCAGATTGTTCCAGTCATACCACGAGGCTAATTGTTCAACCTGTGTGTATGCGGATTCATCATTATCTCGAAAGTCCAATCACCAATCACTGTTGTATCATCTGCAAACTTCAGTAGTTTAACAGATGGATCATTTGAGATGCAGTCATTCATTGGTATAGAGAAAGAAGAAAAGAGAAGTGGAGAAAGCACACATCCCTGTGCTAATTGTACAGGTATCTGATGTGATTCTTCTTAGCTTCACCTGCTGCTTCCTGTAAAACGCAAAAATCTACTAAATTTACATTCTCTTCCCCTCCCCAAGGCTGGACTTGATCCACCATCCAGAAGGGCAGACAAAATATCAAAAGACACATTGTGAAACTAATCAAATACCCGATCAGGCATCTCAGTCAAAAAAGCCCCAAAGGGTATAAAAATCATCTTGCTCATCTTTCCAAAATAAAGCCCCTCTTCCCGGCTTCTTATTTCGTACATCAGCGCTGATCACATTGTCCCAGCTGGAAGGAACTTTTTCCTGAGACTTTTTTGTTCTTCCTACACTAGTATGGGAAGCAGCTTTGCATATGTGAGGTAACAGGATGAGTAGAGAAATTTTGAAAATGATGTGGCCAGTCTCCTTTCTATTTATCTTATCCACAGTATTACCAGAAAAGTGGAGGAAGAAAAAGAACCCCTTACAGATGCTATTTAGAACCAGTAGACCACTTGGTTCCCAAAATCTACTCTATGTAACTGCTACTCTGTTATTTCCCTTTAGCATGGTAACTCCAACCTCATAATGACAGGTTTGCTGAAGAAATAGATTTTTAACTTGCTAGTGTCTCACCTTCAAATAAAATCAGATAACAGCAGTTTATGAGACCTGTTCAGTACTATTTAGAAAATATTTATTCCATTGATAAGATCTTATAATTAGTGCTATCATCAAGGGAAAATCCAGTGGTGGGTTTCTACCAGTTTGTAGTGGCGGCGGTGGGAGGCTCCGCCCACCTGCCCAGACATCATCACGGACACTCTGAGCATGCGCAGAAGCTTCTGCGTGTGCGCATAAAGCATGCGCTCACGCTTGTGCGACCACAGTTCCGAACTGGTAGCAAAGGTAAGTGAAACCCACCACTGGGAAAATCACGGACTAAAAGAAAGAAATATGCTGTTTTTGAAAGGATACACATTTTTCCCATTGGAGGGCTTTAGTTATGCTATATGTTTATAATTGTTGGTTGTTTCTGTGAATGGATATTAGTGCTTCTGAACCAATTTCTTTTGTTATGTCTTTTAGGTGTACAGAGGATAGCAGTGTTAACTAAAGCTCAGTGGAGTACCAGATGTTTCCTTTTTCTACAGAGGACTGCAAAACTGACAGGAAGCATATTAGCTCATTTAAATCTTGATTCAGAGGCAGAATTTGCAGCTGAGTTTGTGATGGCAACTAAAAAAAACCCTTCAGCTGCAGGGTCTCCTGAATCTAGATTTAATTGGATTACCCACATTTTGTTGCAGCTATGACCAGAAACACATCAAACATAGAAAAATAGGGGGGAAAGTTTTTATAAGAATAAGGACATGCACTTTCCAAAAAAAAAAACATCAACAACAACAGAATTCAGTTTCTAATTGTGGTAAGAAATTAATGACCTATCACATACGACAAATGTCAGAATAAAAATTGAGAGTCTATGTCAATTGCTTCTTATGTTTTGAATTCTTGGTACTGAGTTGTTTTCCTGCAGACATTTCATTACCACTCTAGGTATTGTTGGAAGAAATGTCCATCTGGGTTCAGTTCCAAGTGGGGAGAAAGATACTGGAAACATGGAAGCTGTTTGGAAAGATGGTTTAATGGTGGACAGGATCACATGGTTTGATGTCCTGGGCAATCGAGCCCATGGGTGAGAGAGAGAGATTTATACCCTCTCTTGGGCTTTGAACTTGCTTCCTATTCCTGTGAAAGAAATGTATTCTGATTGGTTGTCAGACTCCCATGGGGCCGTGCAGGGGTAACTTTGTAGGTTGTCTTGAGTCCCAGGCTTGATTGAATCTTGCTGGGTGATGTAATAAAGGGGCTTTGGGCAATTCCTATTATGGTTTAATGGCTTTGTCCTGGTTTGGATCTTGAGTGAGGGCTAATCCTATCACTCTGGAGCTGAAGGTCTTTTGTCTTATAGATAAAATGGCCCAGTCTTTTGTCTTGTAGATAAGCTGGCATCAAAATATCTGCTAGGACTGAGTTTCTGTGTCCCTTTCTATTTCTCTTTTAGGGCAAATATTCTGTCTTTTTAATATTCTCTAGAATATTTCATTCTTCTAGGAGAGGGGTAGGTGCTAATTTTCTATAGTATCATAATAAGTGCAGTGGAGAGGGGAGTTTGGCTGTTTATGGTAGATTGTGCTATAATTCTTTTTTTTCAAGTTTTTTTTAATAAAAATATCAAATCAATGCATGAACAGTGTGGCACCTGGGTGCCATACATTCCAATACAAATAAAACTGATCACATTAAACATTATTACATTCAATCAAGATATATATTTCTAATAATAATACACATTTATATTAGGTTACAGTCTATCATTATTCAATTATTCCACCTATTTCTCATTATTACTTTCATTTTATCAACTAAAAATGTATACATTAATATTCCTTTTATTTCTATCACTTATTCCAGCTTTTAATCATGTCACCCTTTATTAAGAAACTTTTTCTTTCTTTCCTGTCTAACGTCTAATCATGTTATCTGCCTAAAAAAAGAAGGAAAAAAAGAACAGAAAGAGAGAGGGAAAAGCAACTCAGAGCAACAACAAAAAAGAGGAATCATCCATCCATCATACTTTGTCCACATCATACTTTAATTGCTATGCTTTAAAAGAGAGGAAAAGGGAAAAGCGAATCAGAACAACAATAAAGAAGAAAATCATCTATCCATTGTCTCTTGTACGCTTCAATACTTCAATTTTTATGCTTTTTTTTTTTGACTTGCCTCCCAATTCCTCTCTTAAGTCTCCACCTATATCTATTTCTTGGATGTCCAATCTAAGTGTTCCTCCCACCTCTACCCTCTTCCACTGCCAAGTTTCTAAAATTTCTACCGAGGCCACTGCCTCCATTTCAGACGTATCTTCCAACTCTCTTAATATGTTTTCCCCCTCATTTAATTCATCAATCACTATTATTTTCATTGTTATCTCCTCTTTGTCTTCTTCCTTCTTATCTTCTTTTGACTCCTCCCTTTCCTGGGCGTCTTAGTCTGTACTCATCATCCCTTGTATAGTATTTTCCATTTTTTCCATAATGTCCTTAAATCCTTTATCCATAATGTCTTTTGTATTTTGAAAGAGTAAATCCATCTCCTGCACAATTCCACTCATTTCTCCTTCTTAAGTATCTTATTTTGTTTTTTAAAGAAAGTTGATTTTTCTCTAGCAGTCCAAGAACTATTTATATATCGGTAGTCTTTGAATTACCCTTCAAGGAGTACACTAGTCCCAGTTCTTTATGTATCATAGGTTAACATTCCATTTACACTCCTCAATGTCGGCTGGCGACCCCCAGGGGGAGGGCCTTCTCTGTGGCAGCTCCTGCCCTCTGGAACGATTTGCCCCCGGAGATATGAAGGATATCGGATCTCCGGGTCTTTCACCGTGCTCTAAAAACTTTTCCATCAAGCAGGGCTGGCGTGACCCCCCCCCCCTTTTAAATTGTCAATGGGTTTTAGTTTTAATGTTTTAAATTTTGGGCCAAAGTCATATAATTCTTTTTTAAAAATTTAAATTTTGTATTGGTATGTGTTTTAGTTCTGGCTGTGCACCACCCTGAGTCCACTAGGAGAAGGGCGGGATACAAATTGAATAAAATAAATAAATAAATTTCATTTGAGTAGTCCCAGAGGTTATCCAAAGCCCCTTTATGCCCTCTTTGCAAATTCAATCCTCTAATATAATATTCAAATGTCTCTTTGATTGAATCACTTTCTTGTAGTTTCCCTTTTTGTCTACAGGTGGCACTCTCCACTTAGATTTCAGTTTACTAGTCCACTATCATTTTGATTATACAACAAATGTAAAAGCAGAATAAGTTTTGTATACAGATAA
Organism: Pituophis catenifer annectens; assembly: GCF_029215685.1. Classification (NCBI taxonomy): domain Eukaryota; kingdom Metazoa; phylum Chordata; class Lepidosauria; order Squamata; family Colubridae; genus Pituophis; species Pituophis catenifer. The sequence continues at coordinate 168,323,253 of NW_027256883.1, read as the reverse complement.
TTCCAATATTTAAAAATGCCTTCCCAGTAACCGCTTCTTCCCAATTTAGGAGTCAATTTTCTGTTTATTTCAAAATCTGTTATTTATTCTCCTGCGCCTTCCATTTCAGGTTAGGTGTTTCTTCAGAGTGCCTCAAAATGCTTACACACCGCTTGAACACATAGTTCTGGGCAAATGGTTCTGAATTATTTCTTGTGGTTAAATTTAAAGGGGGAAAAAAATCCTCAGTTCCACCACAACTCATCTTCTTCTCTCTAGCACCAGTCTTAGCTGTTACACTTCAGTTGTCCCAGCTTTGTAGCGGCCATCTTTAGGCTGCTGCTTCTTCTTGCCATGGCTGAGAGGGGAAAAAGATCCTGGGCTGGACAGGAGAACTGCGATTCTCCCCGACCTCACAGGGTACTCCACTCCACTTCACTATCCCTACAGGGTGGCTTAGGCTCCCTCTGGAGCTCACAAACATGAAGAATTCAGGGAACGCGGAGACCCATTCCTCTGTGTCTGTATCACCGCAACGTCAACCGGAAGGTTTTTTTGTTGTGCTATCACTCTTGGTGAGGGTATAACTTCTACCTTGATGGTTCCTTGATAGTTCCTTGATAAGGTACTGTTTCTTCTGATTGTTTATTTGGTGCTCTGCCCTGCTTATCTGGAAATAGACTACTAGAAGGGATGTTCTAGGCTGTTTCTTCCCTAGGCTTTTCATTTTATTCTGGAAATGGTACATAAATGGGGTTTATCTCTAGAGATAATCCTCAATTTATGACTGATTGTTTAATGACTAGTCAGTTACAATGGCCTCCAAAAGGGTGCTTTATGGCCCATAAAGCACTTTCAGCCAACAATGTAAAATGTTATGCTGCCCTCCAAGTCATGTGATCACATTTCAGGTTCTTGGAAATTGGCTTGCATTTACCACTGGTTGCCAAGTGTTCTGAAAGCATATTATTGTCATTTGTGAACTTTTCTGTCAGAAAGTCAGTTGGGAAGCTGGCAGGGAAAGTTGCAAAAGGAGAGGATTGGAGGGGGAAATGAAATATTTTATTGGGCTACAGGAATGCAGTTAAATATCCAGGATTTCAACTCTGTTCCTGCAGACCCACAAGGGTTTTACCCTTCATGAATTGAGAGAAATTGAAATCCCTGGGAGGGGAGGGGGGCTTCAGGAATGTTTAAGATTGACAGGGCGGTCATACATGAAAGCCAGCTGGGTGATTTTGGGACAGTCATTCTCAGCCCAACTCATCTCACAGGGTGTAGGAAAATAAGAGGAGGAAGGTGTGTTGGATATGTTCACTGCCTACAGTTGTTTGAAAAAAAAATAAAGATGGGATATAAATAAATAAAAATATTAAAAGGGCCAACATGAAACCATCAACATCTTCAAAGGAATAAAACTCACTAGGGAAGAAGAAAATAACACAGTATCTTTCCTGGATATCCTCATCAGCAGAGGCAGTGAGGGCAAATTAGAACCACAAGTCTATCATAAAACCATCCACACCAACCAAATGCTCTACTGCAGTGGTGGGTTTCACTTATCTTTGCTATTGGTTCGCACGTGCGCGCGCTTTGCTCGCTCACGCACCACTTCTGCACAAGCACAGAACCTTCTGCACATGTGCAGAGCATATTTGATGGCATCCAGACGGGTGGGTGGAGCCTTCTGCTGCCATTGCTACAGATTCGCCCAAACCGGGGTGAACCGGTAGCAAGCCACCACTGCTCTACTGCCAAAGCAACAACCCAACCTCCCATAAGAGAAGTTGGGTAAGACAAGCACAAACACACTATAGCAATCCTGAGCATCAGAAAAAGCTAATAGATTACAACTTCTTCCAACAAAATGGGTATCCACACAACTTCATCAAAAAGTGCTTAACCACTCAACACAAGCTGTTAAAAGGATGACAGCACCATACATCAAAAACATCTCAGAAACCATCATCAGACGCTTACAACCACATGACATTATCATAGCATGCACACCAACTAAAGCCCTTCAAAACATCCTAAGTAAACCAGAAAGATCCAGCAGCACTAGAAAACTCATCTACAGCATACAGCGTAAGGACTGCAATGGCCACTATGTAGGACAAACAGGCAGAAGACTAGTAGAATGCATCCATGTATACCAGGGTTGTCAAACTCAAGGCCCAGGGCCCGGATCCAGCCCGCAGGGTGCTTAGATCCTGGAAACAGTGAAGGACCAGCCCGTGGTGCCTCTGCCAGCAAAAACTAAAATCGCGAGGGCTGCGGGTGGCCCTCCTGATCTCTGTTTTCACTGGCAGAGGGTTGCAGGAGGTTGTCGCAAGTGAAAACAGAGCTCGGGAGCCCATTTTCACTGGCAGAGTGCTCAGGTTACCATTGGTACCCCCAACACAAGTGACGAGCTGGCCATGCCCACCCTGGCCATGCCCTCCCATCCCCCCAAGGTCAAACAATGCTGATACAGCCCTCAATGAAATCGAGTTTGACGCCCCTGATGTATACCAACTAGCAGTCAGAAAATACGAAGAAGCCTTCTTAATTTCACAACACATGGACAGATTTAACTACTGTTCCAGCTGGGAAACTACAGGTAGTCCTCAAGTTATGACTACAATTGAGCCCAAAATTTATGTTGCTAAATGAAACATTTGTTAATTGAGTTTCCCCCATTTTACAACTTTTCTTGCCACAGTTGTTAAGTGAATCATTGCATTTGTTAAGTCAGTAACATGGTTAAGTGAATCTGGATTCTCCATTGACTTTGCTTGCAAGAGGAGATCATGTGAGCCTAAGACACTGCAACTGTCATAAATATGAAACCCTTGCCAATCATCTAAATTTGGTCACATGACCACGGAGATGCTCCAATGGTCATAAGTGTGAAAAACGGTCATAAGTAATTTTTTAACAGCCGTTGGAACTTTGAATGGTCATTAAATGAATTGTTGTAAGTTGAGGACTACCTGTATGAGAATCCTAGACCAAGTCAAGACCAAAAAATTTTACGTTCCTGGAAGCCTGGCAGAAAAATCAGCCATCAATAAGCAAACAGACATAAACAACATCTACATATCATTCAAAAGAGGCAATCAAAAACTCCAAAAGGAAACAAAAAAACCCAAACCACTTCCTCACCAGCAATCAATACTCAGATGAGCAAAGAACCCAAATCAAAACAACAGCCCAAATCAAAGAATTACCAAGACCATTCCCAACAACACTAACAGGGCAAACCACTAGTATATAAAATGAGAGCACTACTAGCACTGATGATGTTATCTAGTTTAGTAATGAAACATCTTCAAGAAAACAATCATGCTCAAGAGAGTACCAAGGATCCCAGAGTTGAACTATGAACTACAAATAGCCCCTTCTATCAAAATACTTCATATAAATCATACGTTGTGGGTTAGATTTTCTCATACAATAATTGGAGAAGGCTCAGTGGAACCTTAACAACTAAATTGGGACAAAATATTAATACTGTTGGCTACCTTTCCAACAAGTTAACATTTATAGATCTGATAATTTATCCTTTTTTTACATTCAAGGCATTTACAGAAGTGAGGTCCTAGGACTCAGTTCAGATACTAGTAGTATAGTGCTCTTCTTGAATTGTCCCTTCATATTGGCAGTGAGCCATTAATAATAATTTGATTACCAATGATAAGGTCAGTATGCTGCAGTTTGCAAGCTTAAATACATTTGTGAAGGCAATTTTCAAACATCAATTTTCTGAAATAATCTACCAATCTAGTGATCATCTTAAAAGAGAAAGAGAGAAGGGTTTGGTTCCTAGATTAAAAGTGAGATCCTAAAGCCACTGCATTACAATGACCAGCAATTGCAGTCAACATGGTCAGTGGTGAGGGATGTTATTCAGTATTTGCAGTGCATACCCAAGATGAAAGCCTTTAGTCACCTTGTTCAAAAGTGCAGTGGAATACAACTACTTTTATTCCTTTATAACACATAAGGGGGAAGAGACCTAAAGATATGTAGATTAAGATCTATTTGTTTGGGTTTGTCACCTATGTAAATTTTTAAACTTTAGTGACTAACTGTTTTAAGGCCATTGTTATCTTAGAAAATTCTAACTGTAACTTTGACTATCAAGTGATATTTGAATCTCATCTGTCATTAACCTAAATACTATTTAATAAATGGGTATTAATTGATTAACAATTATCATGGGGGAATTGGATTTCCAAAACATGTAAAACCATTTAATGCTCTACAATGTTTAAGATATAGGACAAAAGAAATATAAAGCATGTTTTGTTAAATTAAATACATATAATGTCTTTTAAAATATCTGGTATAGGTAAAAGTTAAGTGATAGAAGTAATGTTATAAAACATAGAATAGCCAAATAACAAAGAAAATACAGAACCCAAACATAACAGTGTGAAGCTTAAAAATTGACCCACAATTTAAAAAGCTTTCCAAAGAAAATCAGAATAGTTTTTGAATGAGAAAAGAGATCATAAGATGAACAATCCTTAAGAAAGGCATTTCAGAGGCCAAGAGCAATACTTCCCCCTAAAGGAGCTGTTGCAATATTTTCAGGATCAGACTCAATAAATCTAGTAAGAGTTAAGAGTTCAAATATATCTCTCTTTATTTACACAAGGCATTCTATATTCACTGAATATTCACAGATAGAAGCAAGGAATGGGTGCGTGCAGCTCCTTATATATACAATGGGTGGAGCTAGGTATGGGAGTGGTAAAGTATGAATACATTAAGAAGTGAAGAATAAATTAACCCCTGATATCCCGTTCATATACTATTTACATATTAGAGAATAAGGCATTTACATGTGACAAATCCCCCTCTAAATGCCGATTCGATATGCTACACCAATTACATTCAGATTCAGAACAATACAAAACATATAACTTGGAAGTCAAGTATTTATGTTGCTTAGATGGCAAAGGCTTTGTCAATATGTCAGCTAACTGTTCTGATGTCTCACAATGCACCGCTTTAATAAATCCATCCTGAGATAATTGTCTCACATGTTTAAATTTTATGTCTATATGTCTGGACCTCTGTCCAATGGCGTCAGATCTAGATATTTCGATAGCCGCTTTATTATCTTCATGCATGACAAAAGGTAAGGCAGGTTTTTTCCAAACATCAGAAATTAAATCATTAAACCATACAAGGTTATTTGCTGCTTTAGATAAACAAACATATTCTGCTTCTGTCGTTGAAGTGGCCACTAAATCTTGTTTGCCAGTGTACCAGTAAACTGGACAACCGTTTAGGAGGAATAAATAACCAGATGTACTTTTTCTGCATGAAGTGTCTCCAGCCCAATCCGCATCTACGTAACATGTGAGGTTTGGCTCCTTGACATTATTAGGCTCTAATATCAAACAAAAATCTAAGGTATTCTTTAAATATCTTAATATCCTTTTAACAGCTTCCCAATGGTACATTGTTGGTTTGCTGACATATCTGGACAATAAATTGAGGGGTAAAGCGATATCAGGTCTAGTCCAATTGGAAATGTAAAGAAGGGAACCTATGATTGATCTATAGAATGTGTTATCTTTGAATTCAGGGGATCATTCATCTGTATTTCTTAGGAAGTCAGTCTGCATAGGAGTGTCACAGGGTTTGGCATCGCTTAGATTACATTTGTTCAAGAGTTCTATGATCTTATCTCTCTGAGAAAGCTTGAATCCTCTTCTAGTTTTACTAATTTGAACACCAAGATACTTATTTACTTTGCCTAAAGATTTCAATGAGAAATGTTCATTTAGCTTTGCTACAAATGTTTCTCTTCTTTCTTTATGTTTACCTATGTACAAAATGTCATCCACATAGATCAATACAAATTCTATGTAATCATCACCCTTTTTAACAAAGAAACAGTTATCAGCAGTAGTAGCATTGAAATCCATAGTTTTAAGTACTTTTACTAAACAATCATACCATCGTTTACCAGATTGTTTTAACCCGTATAAACTTTTGTTTAATAACCAAGTCTCATTCTTGTTTGTGTATTGACTGTGGGGTGCTCTTACATATATTTCCTTATCTAATTTTGCGTGTAAATACGCAGTCTGTATGTCATATTGGAATACATCGAGATTGAGTGCTGATGCTACAACTAGAGCTGTTTTGACACTCTCAGTTCTTACTGTGGGGGAGTATGTGTCAGTATAGTCCTCCGGATATTTCTGTGCATAACCTTGTGCAACTAATCTAGCCTTGTATAGAGTATTGCCTCCCTCTAAATTTTTAATTTTATATATCCACCTAGTGCCAATAATGGTTTTGTCCTTTGGTGCAATTGCAGGTGTAAATACATTTAATCCTTGTAAACTTTCCATCTCTTTTGTCATTGCTAATTCCCATTTTTCTTTTTCTTTACGAGGAAGTTTTAACACTTCCTCATACGTATTAGGTGTCGTTGATTCTCCATCCATATGCATTATATAATCTTTGTATTTATTTGGCATTTGGTTTCTGGTGTTTCTAATTGTTTTTTCAGGTTTACTATTATTATCGTGCAAATATCTTGCTTCCTTTTTTGTTAATGTATCTGTCTTTATTTTGTGTTGACTGTTTGTCCATGTTTTGGTTTTGTTTCTATGTTTGTTGTCATTTTGCTTTTCTATAGTCCTTTTCTCTTGGGATTTTGTATCTGTGTTGTTGCTTGGGAATATTTCATTAAGATGTATTTTAGACCAGTTGGCCTGTTCATGGAACACAGCTGTTCTGGAAACTATAAATTTGTTATTATTATCAATGAATCTGTATCCTTTTGTACCTGTCTCATATCCCATAAATCTAAGTCTTCTAGACACATTTTCTCCCTTTCTTCTCAATTGCTTAGGTATGTGTACGTCTGCAGTGACTCCAAATATGTGCATGTGTGCTAATTTTGGTTTCCTATTATACATCACTTCATATGGCATCTTATTTACAATGCTGGACCAAGTTCTATTTTGTGTGTAATTGGAATATTGTAGGGCTTCTGACCAGAATTGTTTGCTTAAGCCAGCATCTTCCAATGTGCATCTAATCATGGTTTGTAATGTTGAGTTCTTCCTCTCTACAATTCCATTCTGGAATGCAGAAAATGGGCTAGATGTGTAATGTAACATTCCTTTGTCCTTCAGCCATTGGGAGAATTCCTTAGACATGAATTCACATCCCCTATCTGTCATGATTTGTTTTATTTTGATATTGTGTTGTGTTTCTATGCGTTTGTAAAATTCTTTAAATTTCTGAAAAGTTTCATCTTTGTGTTTTAATGTGTAAACAAATCCATAGCGACTATAATCGTCCACAATGGTTAAGAAGTAACGTTTTTTTATAAGTGATTGATGGAGTTAGTGGACCAACCAGGTCCATGTGTACTAAATCAAAAATTTTGTTGGTTGACCTTGTTGATTTTCTAGGCCTGGGACTAGTTTTTAGTTTTGTAGATTTACATACTGAGCATTCCAAATAGTTTTCACAATTTTTTATTTTAACACCTTCTGCGTGTTCAGTCATTTTTTGTACTACAGGAAAACTGGCATGTCCTAACTTCCTATGTAAAACATGAGCACACTCATCATGAATTGGCTTACCTATTTTTGGTTTTTTTTCATTATGTGCTTCCTTGTGATCATGAGCCACTTTACATTCATCATTGTCACTGTTGCTAATGTTTCCATTATCTAGTTCAATACAATCTTCCATATTTGAATCAATGTTGTGTAACCATTTTTCCTTTGTTATTAAATAAGGTAGGCCTCCTTTGATCATTACTGTACCTATATCTATTTTATTTTTCTCCAAGGTCGCTTTTCCTTTTGAAAACACAATATTAATATCAGAATCTCTGTTTAGTTTTATGGCACTTAGTATGTTATGAGGTATTTCAGGTATTAGTAATACCCCCTCTATTTTTCCTAGGCCAGGTAAGGTTACATTCCCTCTACCTAATACTTGGACCTTTTCTTGGTTAGCTACCTTTATTACAAATTTATCTTCTACAAATGAAGATAATATACTTTTATTATTAGTGGTGTGATTAGTTGCTCCAGAATCAATAAGCCAATTATTGTTCTCAGTTTGCTGTATGTTAGAGTTGTCTTGTTTGTTTAGTCCATTTAGTGAACCAGATTTTCTATCCTTTGAATTATCTCTGCCCCCTCTATGCTCTTTGTAATTTGGTGGGCTTCTATATCTATGTCTATCAATGGAAGACTGTCTATAATTGTATTTATTTCTGTGTTCTGACCTATGTCTTTCTTTTGAAATTTTGGGGCAATCCCTTCTATTGTGTTCCCTGGATCCACAGTTGTGGCATCTAAATGTTTCATTATATCTTTCTTGAAAAGCTACTTTTCTATATGGTTTGTGTTCTATGTGGTTGTTAGAGCGACTCCTCCTTGAATTGTCTTCAGCTATTAACTTATTGGATAGACTTTCTATGGATAAGTATCCTAGATTGATTGTGTCTAAATGTGACATATAATTATCCCATGATGGGTCAAGTGAGTTGATGATAACACTTTTCATCGTTTGGTCTGAAATCACCTCCCCCCTTAAATGCAGTTCAGCTCTTATTTTGTTTAAAGATATTAAATGTTCACTTATGGAAACCCCTGGTTTTATCCTAGAAGAAAAGAAATCTTTAGACATTCTTGTGGTAGTAGCTACACTATCACTGTGAAATAAATTGAACATGCATTGAATAATTTCTGAGACAGTCAGATTTTGCTTAATGCTGTGATACATAGCAGGAGATACACTAGAAATTAATAAGAAAAATGCTCTATGGTGTAAGCAGTCTAACTTTAGAGTCCAAGGTCTTTTTGGGGGATTAGTGATAAAAAACAGTAAGCTTTCTTTCATAAAGACAACCTGGAGCTGCTGATACCATTCTTGTAAATTAATGCCATCTATTCTCAGCTTTGGGAAGTCACTGGGCAAGTTTCCGACATTATTGGGTCCATTACTTACAACCGGAGGTAGTCCGTGGTCTCGTAAATGCTGGAAATTACAAAACGGCGTGGGAATGCTCGCAACGAGCCTGCGCGATCCTTTCAGCAATTCATGTCTTCCTGGGCCGTCTGCGTAGTCTTGCGCATGCATGTTGCTCATTTCGTCCCTGGAGTCGTCGTGAGAGGTTCTCGTCGTTGCGGCTCGCTCGTTCTGCTCCTCCTCAGATGAATCGGTCTCCGGCTCGATCTTGGGAGTCCTGACGATGGCGGTTGTTCTTTTTCTTCTCTTGAGAGCGTTGGTGCTTGCATTGGTCTGTGGTGTGGGGCGGTATCTGCAGGGCTCTCTGGGTTCAGGCGTCGGTGCTCTCATCGTCAGGATGGGAGCGGGTAGATTTTGAGACATTGGCTTGCTCGCTTGCTTTCTAGTTGACTTTTTGGTAATCTTTAGTTTCGGTCCAAATGCAGCAAAAAGCGTTTTCATTGCTGACTTTATTTGAGTATCTGTTGAATCACCTTCACTTTCTGATTCTGATCCTTCTGAGGTGTTTGACTTTTCTTTTTCGATTTCATTATCTAGTAATGTCTTTCGCGCCAGAAATTTTGAATCGAGTTTTCTGATTGGCTCTGCTTCGCTCACCCTGGAGGTCTGTTGAAACCAAGATGGCTGCCATTCAAAATTTTGCGCGGGATCACCGTTTTTCTTCTTCATAGTGTTTTTTTCTGTAATCGTATCACTCACTATTTTTGAATCTTTTGGCTTTTCAGTAGCGATGTGCTTCTCTCTCGCTGCTCCGCTGTTTTTCAGCATATCTTGGAGGTTCGCGATGAGGCTTTCATCGTTCTTCTGGCTTTTTAACAGTTTTAATATCTCTGACCTGAGTTCGTTGTTTTCTATTTTGATTTCCTCTCGGTCATCATTTTCATTTATTATTTCTTCGTCTTCAGTGGTGTATTCTTCAGATTCTCTCGAAATCGCATTTGTGGACTCATCGATTATTTCTTGATCCATTTCCATTTCTTTGCTGTATGCCCTGGTGTTGGGCCTATCTCTCTTAGACATATTTAAGTTTTTATTGAGTCAATTCAACCATCCTCTGCTACCAGCTTGTTGCAATATTTTCAGGATCAGACTCAATAAATCTAGTAAGAGTTAAGAGTTCAAATATATCTCTCTTTATTTACACAAGGCATTCTATATTCACTGAATATTCACAGATAGAAGCAAGGAATGGGTGCGTGCAGCTCCTTATATATACAATGGGTGGAGCTAGGTATGGGAGTGGTAAAGTATGAATACATTAAGAAGTGAAGAATAAATTAACCCCTGATATCCCGTTCATATACTATTTACATATTAGAGAATAAGGCATTTACATGTGACAGGAGCAATATTTAAGACTTACGGAATTCTAAATACTTAAGGAAGAGAAGAGATATTTAGTCATTTTTATTGTAGGTGAAACATACATCTCCTTCCTCCTTTTGGTCAACCCTCCTTAAGAACAATAAAACAATTGGATTCACATGTCTTGTTAAGTCTTAATGCTCAATGACTTTGTAGGAGGAAAGCTGTATTAATGGCAGCAAAATATCAGAAAGTGTCTGCTATCATCCTTCCATTGTGATTTGAAAATTATATTTTATGGCTCAGTTGCTGAATTGTGAAGTATGAATGTTTTGGCCAGTGCCAACACTGGGTTCATTCATCTGGTGTGATGAGCCAAGGAATCATGTGGAATCGAGGAAAATAGAATTTGAACAGTTTATTTCTGCGCAGAAGCGAAGGGGCATATTGCTGATAGTTTCAGCAAAACAGCTCCAAGGCATATTTACAGCAAGCTTTTTATACTTGTTATACTTTTGCACAAGGAAACATAAGGATATAACTTCATTCATTGGTTATTTGCAACTTCCTAGTTTTACCTACTGCACATGCAATCACATGTAACATGTTCCATCTCATAATATTCTTAGCATGATCTCTATAATGCTCATCTAAATATTTAGGGGGCTGTGCTTCTAGCATGCTAATGACAAACTTTGTTCACCTCCAGACCCTTGTCCAGACCTCTTTCCTACAGCTTAAGGTAAATATCATGTCACCTTCCTTTATTCCAGGTACAGACTTGCTTGCAAAGTTTCTTAGCAATGTTCCTTAGCCACATCCCTCCACTAAACTAACATTTTCTATATGTGGTCAGTCCCCTCAGCTTCAGTTAGCAAGCAGCTATACTAATACTTCTTGTCAAAGAATTGTGGAGCAGCTCTCCAGATGAAGTCGGAGATACTGGCATAAACTTGTAGTCTTTTATATAAATATATTTAATATTCAAATTTACAGCAGTCTTTGACATCATCCTGAAATGGAAGAATATAAGATATCATGAACACAGGAATACCATGAGGTAAATCTAAAACAGTATACAGAATATACAGAAAAAGAAGGGGGAAAAGGGAAACTCCCCCTTTATACTTTGAGCAACCAATCATAGCATAGATTGCATCATGCATAATGTTAGCACTACATTAGCACTCTCTAATGTAAAATGGATATCGTGTTGTTTTTGCAAAAAGGATGTACCTTTTGAGAATGTATGTTTAGAAGTTCAATAGGGTCTTGGTACACTAAGGAAAAAAGGTCAAGAGTGGAAAACAGAAAATGTCTGCGGTCCTAAAAAGAAAGTCAGCTTGTAAAAATAGACTAGCCAACAGTTTTAACCACATAACCTTACACATAATGAAGAAATTAATTGCTTGTCTCAATTTATTATGTGTATGCCACTAAAATCCTAAAGAAACAGGAATTGTGGGTTAAACTAAAGTGGACTGATGGGATTAAGTCCCCGCTCTCAATGCCTACATGACATTGTTGAATGAGAGGACTGATGGGATTAAGTCCCCGCTCTTTGTATACGTGACATCTCACCTTTGTTGGGCTACCCCAGCAGGACCAAGGAAGTGGGCATGTCATACCCATATATGGTAATCATGTATACATCCGGAAATGAATATACTGACTGAAAAGAATATATAAACCTGTATGTAAAAACCCCTCGGGGTTCAGACTTTGCTTGAGCTATCGCTGCTGAACCTTGCGCAATAAACCTTTCCTTTCGATAAAGAGCTGGTGTGGTTTCTTTTCTGTAACAAAGCAAAATGCATAGGCATGAAGAAACCAACTTATAGTTGAAAGGGCAAAAGGTAGTTTAAAGGAAAAGGGGGGAACTGGACAAAAGGTGGGGAGCAGGGGTGAAATGCTCCCGGTTCGGACCGGCTCGGGCGAGTAGGTAGCAATGGCGGCAGGCAGTTCGGAGAACCGTTAGCAAAAATCCCTGCCCCCACCCCTCATGCCCAGCTGAGCTGCGCGATCATCAGAACCTTTTTTTTCTTTAAAATGGCTCTGAGGAACCAAACTCTGACGATCCCAGCTGAGTTGCCTGCTAATCAGGCAACTCAGCTTGGATCGCCAGAGCTATGTAAAAGAAAAAAAACTTTACTGCTAATCAGTAGCAAAAATCCCTCCCACTCCCCCCCTCTGCTTGCTTACCTTAGCTGCTGGTCACAACGCATTGCTGTAATCCCTGCTGCAATCCATTGCATCAGCAAGCAACTGAATCTCCCTGCCTGCAATCAAGCAGGCAGGGAGTTATGGACTTCAACTCCCAGAATTCCTCAGCCAGCAAAGCAAAGCTGGCTGAGGAATTCTGGGAGTTGAAGTCTACAAGCCTTAAAGTTGCCAAGGTTGGAAACCCCTGTTCTATTGGGTAAGTTTTTTCCCCCTTTGGGAGTTTTAAAAAAATAGTTAATTGGGTTTTTTTTTAGTTGTTCTTTTTTTAGACCTAGCCATTTAAAGTTTAGGAAGTTTTAAATTTAGCTGCTTTTATATAAAAATAAAAATAAATTAAAATAATATTTGTGCAGCTATCTGAGATTTAGTGTGTTTCTGTAGTGTTTCACTCTAACTACACAAACACAAAAAATCTCACAAAGCTGTATGTGGAATTTTGTGTGTGTAAAGTGTGAAAGTTGATTTTTTTGGGCTTTTTGTGGCTGTGTGAGGTTCCTGCTTGTTGCAGGGGCCATTTTGGGTCTAGCACAGCTGCTTTTATATTGTGGGTGAGCCTGTTGTGTTGTGTTGTGTTGTGTTTTGTAGGTTAAAAAAGGGCAAAGAAGTGACATTGACTTGGCCACGCCCACCTGACCAACAAGCCACGCCCTCTCAGTTACCTTACCACCAAGCCCCGCCCACTAATTAAGCCCCGCCCACAGAACCGGTAGCAAAAAATTTTAGATTTCATCCCTGGTGGGGAGACAGATAAAAATGGGGAAGTTCGCAAAAGAATTAGGTGTTCTGGGAAGAGTGTGAACTTGTGGTCAAGGGGGCTGCAAGGGAGGGCCTTATGCTTCGGGTGGAGGGAATAAAAGTTGCTGGAATCTGTTCTTGGATGTGCCTACTAGCCACCCACTCTTGCAAGAACGTATTTTGCACAAAACTGCTTGTTGCTTCACTTAATGATTGTCAAATTTGTGACTGGTTACTGTTTGCTTTGTTGTAGGAAAGACAAGACTAGGCCAAACTCTTCATTGTAGGAAAGTTTATTTGCGCAAGTTCAAACTCAAAAGCAAGCAAAATGTCTGAACCCCGAAGGGTTGTACAAAGTGGGGCTTATATAGTGTTTAATACGTAACAGTTTCTATATTTATTTATTTATTTATTTATTTATTTATTAAATTTTTATACCGCCCCCTCTCCCGAAGGACTCGGGGCGGTGAACAGCCAAAATTAAAAACACACAATACAAATATTAAAATACATTAAAACAGAATTAAATTATCTTAGGCTTCTCCAATTTAAAACCCCATTACCCATAAAATTCACCAATTAAAAAATTTTTTAACCCAGCCCGGCTTGCTGAAATAAAAACGTCTTCAGGGCCCGGCGGAAGGTCCGGAGATCCGGGATTAGTCGTATCCCTGGGGGCAGCTCATTCCAGAGGGCGGGTGCCCCCACAGAGAAGGCTCTTCCCCGGGGGGTCGCCAGCCGACATTGCCTGACAGACGGCACCCTGAGGAGACCCTCTCTGTGGGAGCGTGTTGGCCGGTGGGAGGTTATCGGAGGCAGAAGGTGGTCTCGTAAATAACTTATATATAGACATATAAGGTAATATAAGGAATTAAACTGTTCCTTCCAGACATGGGAGTTGAGATAATACAGCAAGGGAGTAACATACGTTATCTAAGTCTGCCATGTGACATCTTGAGACAGCAGTTCCCAGAGAACAACAGGATGCATCTGTCTGGGTCATGAAGACAAAAATAAATTCTTGCTAATACAGCAATTTATCTAGCTGACAAAGGGGAACCAGCTCCGGTTTCAGGCCCATTAGTATCAAACATTGGTTCGAACCAAGGATTTGCCTACCTCAGCTTCCAGAGCGGTTGGGTGGACAAGCCGAGAGAGTGTGTTTCTCACACTAACTAATCAGCTACAACTGTGTGTTCTGGCCTATTACACATTTTACCTGTTCCAACTGCTAAATTCAATATCTTATTTTAGTAAAACTCAACTTTGAAGTTATTGGCATACAAAACAATTTTATTGAACTGTTTGCAAAGGCTGGTGGATCTCAATACGCACAGGTAAGAGACCACCCCCAAGTAATGAAAAAGCATACTTTTATAATCATCCTATGCCTGTCAACTTACTCCACATCATTCCTTTGCAGGCCCAGTTTGGTCACATGCCTTCTGACCACCTATAAATTACTATCACACCTAAATGTTTAAAGTTAGTGTGGGAAGCCTCCCTCCACACTTCCAGAAGAGTGAAATATTTTGGGAAATATTTAAAAAGGCAGAATATTATATTTACCTGAAGGAGAAATGGATAAACATGTTTTTAGGGTCAGGAAGCAGTCCCCAAGTCTTTCTTAATAGCCCACTGCAGATGCCAACACTTAAGAGATAAAGAACTTATTGAAAGAATAAGCCAACTATCTAGATGGCTCAATTCATAAGCAAAGCAAATACTGCAGGCATAAATCCATTCAAGACAGGATATTTCAAAACTGCTTGCAGCAAAGTTTGACAGCTAATAAAAGCAGAATGGTAGGATTAGAAAGCAGCCCCTCACCCAAGACCCAACACAGGACAAAAGCCATTAGCCACAATAGGTATTGCCCAACACCCTTTCAGAATACAAACCCCTTATTGCACCACCCCCAGAGCAGTCCAAACTTCAAAGTCACAGAAACCTGGGTGCTCAGATAAACAATAAGCCAGAGGTTGACCAGATTAGCTCAGACAAACACATAGGATTTGCATTTCCTCTTTTGCTTATAGAGCCAGCTATGACCCCTACATGACCCCATAGGAATCTGACAACAGCCAATAGAATATTAAAGGACATGTTCTTGCACAGGAACAAGAAGCTCAAATACAAAGCCCAAAGAAGGTATAAAAAACCCCCACTGTCAACTACATTTTGTCAGCTGCACCAGAACCACAAACCCTGGTGGTTCTGTTCACCAATAAATGGACCTTCTTTTCAATCAGCCTCCGGCTTCCATTTTGTTTCAAGTGCCTTTCTCCCCGCTTGGAACTGAACCAGATGGATTTTTCTTCCAACATTAGTTAAGCCCTTATTGTCATCTAAACTTGCTAAGCATTCACACCTCCCCACATCACATGCCTCACTTTTTTCATACATTTCATAAGAATTGCAACATAGCAATAGAAAATAACATTGCTCAAATGAAAGAAACATTTGAGGAAGAAAAATATCAAAGTGGGTTTGGGTTAGATACCTTCTCAGCCTTCTCAAGGTTAGACTTAACTATTTTCTTTGTTACTGGGAATTTAAGAACAGCTAAAGATAAGGTGGTATCTACAATGTATACAATTGAAAAGAAAATTTAATCATGATTGTACTTTGGATATGTAGCAGTGTGGCTGTATGTTAAGGTACTAACTCTAGATAATTTGACCAAAGGAGAAACCCCATATAAATTATAAAATACAGTATTAAATGGAAAATTACAACTTATTATCTTATACCCCCACACCCCTTCATGCATTTGGCATAATGCTAATACTACACTATATGTGAATTAATGGGCTAACATTCTACATGCATTTTTGTTATAAGAGAGAGAAAAATACATTTGGCCCCTCCGGTTCTTTTTCATCCTATCCTGTTAACTCATAGGTCTCATTTTCCTGGCCAATTGCCAAAGGAAACGTCTGCATGAACGTTTGGTCCCTCCTTGCTCTCGAAAATGCGGGCGTTCTTGTGCGCCGCTTTCCTGCCTGCCAGTGCAAAGGCGAAAAGAAGCGCGTCTTAAGAAGGTTGTTGCTTGGTCCTGTTGGAAGGAAAAAGTAGCCTTTCCCTTTAAGGATTGTCAGAAGGCAGAGCTTTCCCTTCTTAAATTCAAAACTCCTGGCTGGGAGATTACTTCGCCAATGATTGGAGGTCAGCTGCTTGAGAGCAGAATTAGTTTATTGTTTATAGGAAGGCAGGCAAGAAACAAATACAAGCAGAGCGTTTTCTATGTGACCCTTTAAAGTCTTTTAAAATTCTTTTGATTTGGCGTGTGAATCCTTTGATTTGTGTGTGTGATTGTTTTATGGTGTTGAAATCCTGTTTTTGTTTGTGATTGGGTTCTTCCGTCCTGGATCTGGCAAATAAATAATTGTTTTATAGTCCACTCTCTGTTTTTCCCAGCCCTTTGTAGTTGTTCGTTCCCTATTCAGCTTGCTATTTCTGTGTTTTCTCCTTTTTCTCATGTGTTTAAATTACTTTGGCTTGATTTCTTTTCCTTTTTGGGTGTTTGTTTTTCTTTCCTGTGTCCCATATATCTGTTTGGATGTTGCAGGCCCCTGTAATTTTGTCCTTCCTTTGTTGTGGAAAATAGGGTGGCTTCAGTTTCTTAATGGCCCATTGATAAAGGTGGGGGCTGAAACTCTGCCTGGGTTTCTGCTTATTTATTTTAGGGGAATTTCCCTGCTCTTTTAATATTGAGTTTCTCATATCTTCCAACAGTCCAATATCTTTATTTTCCGCGTTACTCGGCTGCGCTTTCCCTCTGAGCCCGTGGGCGGAGACTTCAACCTTATCAGCGCGCACCTCAAGTCTGATCTTTAATAAAACTCCAGTCAGCCCTCAACGTTTCTGGTGAGTGGTGAAATTGGACTGGATCCCTGTTTTAAAGCAAAGCCGAAGTAGATGCTGGCTTGGTAAGTTTTCCAAGACTGGTTTTCTTAGGTATCTGGACAAACGATGAGGAAGCAAGACTGCCCTGAAACCAAAGTAACTGCTGTGGAATATTGCATATTATTTAAAACCATGACTATACAAGATTCTGAAGCAAGGTCAATCTGTTGACTTTGTGTAATATAAGCCGGTAGGGGAGAATGAGGGTAGGGGGAAGAGCAGGCTTTCTCAAGAGTGGTTTAATTATATTTATAATTAAACACATGTTCTAGAATGTCGTATAATTTTTAGGAGTTGCTGTAATAGCCTTGTTATTACTATAATTATTTCTTGATTTCTCTTTTCTTTCTTCCGACTATTTTGAAGATACTCTTAAAACAGATTTTCACTTTGGCGATCAGAAAGAGTATAAATTACGGGTCTACTTGTGCACGAGAAGTGTTACTTATTGCTGCGGCCCTATTTCAGAATCGGTTGAGAAACACCATAGTGGGGGGGGGAGAGGGGGGAAAGATTGATATTTGTTTACGCCTCTTTTGTGTGGCGGATGGTGAATCCGGAACCATGCTGAGTTGTGCCTTCTGCGCGCAGTGAGGTCGATGCAACGGTTCACGCGTGGATGGCGACTATTTTTAAGCAGGCAGCTCGTGGCTACCCTGTCACTTCTTGGGAATAAGGGGCTGCCTCCTGTAATAGGTTTTAAGAATTAGTTTGTAAACAGCTTCCATTATTTAGAGTCCTTAAGGTGGAAGGTGTGAATGTAAATTCCTAGTTGTAGCTCCTAGAGGTTTCAGAACACCGCGGTGGAGAAAACTATTTAGTCATCCTCAAGACCATAATCTTGAGAAAAAGTGTGTTAGAGATGGTCTGTCTCTATGTTTCCGCTGTTAGTTTTCTTTGAGTTTTAGTGTTATTAGCTCCCTCACCCCTTTTCTCCTTACAATTTGCCTTGCTTTTAAAATAATTTTTATTAAAAGTTTAAAATGAAAATAAAAACCTAATACAAACTTTAAAAAAAAAAAGAAATGCAGAGGAAAAAAAAGGGGGACAGGTAAAAAAAATATAAAGAAAGAAGAAAGTATATAACTTTATCTTTGTATTTTTACACCATTTCCTTCCCTTTAAAGACTGACTGCCTGGCTTTTGCTTTTGAAAATACACTTTTAGCCTTCTAGCAGGAATCCTTTTTTTAAAAAAAAGGTCTTGAGAAACAATGTGCATTTAGAAAGATAACTGAGTAACTTTTGTGCTGAAACGTTAATATTGGATATTTCCACTCCCAAGTGAGAGAAATGAGAATTATTTCTGTAAAGAAGAGAGCAATAGTAACGCCATATTTATCCTCTGTATGGGACACCAGCTGTGAGACATTATAAGAATGAGAGTTTTAGGAAAATACCAAAGCCATACATTTATTAGTACATTCCAGGTCAGGTCATGCTAACATTGGCAGGAAAGCAAGTTGTCATGCTAAAATTACGTGTTGTTATGATCAAGATATAACAACTGTCAGGGGGAATAGCATGTCCCGGAAACCATCTGTCAGGATTGTGCAGCCAAAACTCAACTGACCTAAATTGACCAATAGTGATAAAGGGCAGTGATGGGTGGGTTTTTATTGGAACTGTATTTATTCCTGTATTCATTTGTATCATTGCTCTTCTGTGGCTCTACCCACATGAGACACAGAAGGCCAACTTTTGCAAAAGTTCAAATAAAGCTCTTGTGTTGTTCACAGAGTCTCCTGTTGATTCAAACTGATAAATTTAAATCTCACATAAGTATTGTGTTAACATGTTTAGATTATATTTGCTTTTCTTATCCTATCGAAGTTCCTCTTAAGTGAAAGTGTGAATTGCTTCAGTTTTATTTCCAAGATCTTCACCAGATGGTGGCATATCACATTTTTTTTTCTTTTATAAATGAGATGTGTAGTAATCTACTTGATTTCTATAGCTGTTAGCCTATAGTAGTGACTTTTTTTCCCTAAAGGACTTCTCTCACCTTTTGTCACTTTTTATTTTGCTTATATTTGGCATTATTAGATATAATTAGATATAATACGAAGTAGAGTTACTAAATTATATTCATTTTTAATTGTTGTGGAAAAATTGAGACTGAACAACATTCCTGGGTCAGCCAGAGTCAGTTTATTGCTCAGGTTCAGAGCCAGATTTGTATCTGAAACTTTGAACCAAGAAAGAGCCCTGATAGAACTGTTTTTATACATATCCAAGACAAAGGATTCGCTGAGCTCATGCATTTTCCATATATGGTTAACATACATTTGATAATTTGTACATCCTAATTACTAAACCATTACTTGCTAGTTTATAAGATTATCTTAGCTACACAACTTTTCCTTAAGTGCTATGGTTGCTAATGGGAGATTTATTGCTGTTCTTAGGTAAATTTATTGGCTTAAGTAACTCTTTGTAACATATATGTCCTTGTCTTTGACAGTGAGGCCCCTCAAATGTTTTCCATACGGCTGTCCTTCTGTGACAGCTAGGCCTCATCAGAAGATACATTATCACTTAATGGGGTTTAGCTGATTTTTAATATAATCTCCAAGCAAGCACTTTTCTCTCTTACAATAATGTGAATAGAGAGGGTCCTTTAGAGTTCATGTAGCTGACTCTGTATGATTCCTATTTTATTCACATTATTATGGATTTTCTAATCTGGATGAAAAGTTTTTTGAATTGTTTTAAGAATCTTTGCTGTTGTAGAATATATGAAAACAAGCTATCTGTTCTAAGTCGGTTCTATATTTCTATTTGTAATTTCAAATTTAAGCATTTAACTCCCCAATGTAGTCTGTTTTAAAATATTTCTAGTCCATTTAGGCAAGCCTTCCAGTGCCCTCCTAAATAGTCAAATCAGTTTCAGCAGAGTGATAAAACTTGTTCATGGAATGCTTAAGTAAGCTTTATATTTCCTACTACATACTGTAGAATAATAATTACTTTTGCAAATAGTTTTTACTTAGATTGTCTAAAGTCTGCACATTCACTAAGGCATGTCATCTTTTCAGTGTTGGTCCTTCTGACATAAAGCTTCCTCCATAGGCAGGAATATTTATATAGTTACAGTTTGGTTTATTAACTAGGAAAATAGCTTGATAGTATCAGGGAGGAGCATCAATTCTGGTGTATGTTGGCATCAGAGACATTTGGAACATTAGTTCTGAAACCCAAATGCAGGGAGGTGGTATTTTCAGAAATGCTGCATTTTCCTTAATCTCAACTGGTTAGATGGACAGACAGATCTTAGAGGTTTCAAGACATTGAAGAAATAGTACAAGTAATCCTCAATTTACAACCACAATTGGGACCAGAGTTTTCACTGCTATGACCATTTTCTGACATAGTTGGTAAGAAAATCACTGCAGTCATTAAGTGAATCACACAATCATTAAACGAATCCAGCTTCCCTCATTGACTTTGCTTGTCAGAAGCCAGTCAGGAAGCCATTTATATGGTGTCCACCTGAACTTAAATACAAACAGTTGCTGGTGCATAACATCAAAAGTGCTAGGCAGCATCCAGTTTCGGTTGTGTAGATATTTTGGAAAGTACCATAAGGGAGAAGGCTAATATTGGAAGTAGGTTAATGGATGCCAGAAATTATCAGAAAAACTCAGACCTGATTTTATACAAGTCTGAAGACAGGATTTGGCAAAACATTCACAGAGATAGCTTTGACTAGCACTATAATGTATTATCTAGCTGCTAGATAATGTTTCAACAAATAAAAATGATGCCAAACGTAATAGTTGATTGTGAGCATAGAAGTATCTGTTTCTTTCCATGGTAACCTTGAACTTGATCAGTTGTTAAGTGTTTCACTAAGTATTCAGTACAGAAAACAATTGGTTTTCAGTGTCTATGACAATGTAAGAAAGGCTGTGAATAAAACACCAGCAATATTTGAAAATGTGCACCATGTACATGTGTGACAGCATCGTTGCTAAGTAATTACAGTGTTTGGCTATGAGCAGGAATATATGATGGAAAACTGATGGAATGGAAATAACCAGTAGGACATAATCATTCTTGGATACAAGCATTGTGTCATGCTTTGACTCATTACACACACACACACACACACACACACACACACACACCTCACAAGCAGACAACAGAAACAGGGAGGGGGATGGGTAGATTTGGAATGCAAGGGAGGGAATTGTGGAATGTAAAGAAAAGTCTTGTATGCACTGAAGAAGGTTTGTTATTTATATCAAAGAGATTATAAGATCTAACTCATTAGAAACTTTGGAAGACCAAATTCCTTCATTCTGCCACAAATGTAAAATAGATTTAAGGAAGTTCTATTGTCCACTTGATAAAAATGATAATAGTGATCTTGACACAGTGAAATAGAGAATGGAAAGGAAATGTTACTTTAATAATGGGGTAGTCATCACTTATCTTCATGTAAACTACCAGTAGGTATTTTCATGCAAAGAACACAAAAAGAAGCCAAATTTCTATGCATCCTAAGTGACTGTGCTTTAAACATTTTTTGTTGGAACTGAGCAGGGAAGAAGGGACTCTAGATTTATTCTTAAATGGTGAACAAGTTGCAAGGCTTGGGGAACTATTAAGAACCAGTGACCATAATTCTGTTACCGTTAGCATACATGTAAATGAGAACTTGCAGCAGGGTGCAATATAATGATATTTGACTACCTGTGGATAGATAGACTGTCTATGAAAAGGGTCTGTGAAAATACAGTTACTTCAAAGAAATGGCAAAGAAGTAAAATAATAAAGTCCGTTTTCCCTTTGCGCATAAGATTTTATAAATTCCTTCTACCTGTACATATTAAGTTTCAAGGCAAGTTTTATAAATCTACACAAATAGTCTTGCTTAATGAATACCTCATATAACAACTATTCACAATTACAACAAAAAGTGAGCTTTGATGAAAAAATAACCTTGCCTCCAGTTCTTGCATTTATAATCTTTGCAAATCTGTAAAGCAAAGGAAAGCTGAATCAAGATTGTAAGTAGTGGTTTCATTTAGTGACCTCTTTGCTTAATAACTGAGTTGCTGGCCTAAATTGTGGTCACTAAATGTGGACTGCCTGTATTTTGATTTCCACCAAAACCCTGATTCATCTTCATGTAAAATTGATGAATCGCTGCATACCAGGGTGCATGTGTGTATACAGCTTTTTAATTACATAATCAAATGAAAAATGACCAGCAATATGCACTACCATGAAATCCATAGAAAAAATGGTATTGCTTCTGTGATTTTCTTAAGCATAAGCTCAGTTGTGGCCATTTTATGCATTGAAACTCTATGGACAACAATTCAGTGTGGCTATGTGCTGGAGTTTTAGTAGTTCTCATTGAAGGCTATTTGTAGTTGTATCTTCATTCTCATACCTTATTTACCAAAATTGTAAAATGTGAAATGGGTTGCTCCATTCAGGGATACATATATCCATTAGACAAACAGCATCATTTCCTGCATATATTTCCACCTTCTCTGCAAATAATTATAATAATCTGTATTTGGCAATTCCCAGTCAAAATTGATTACAACTGGAAAACTCTTAGATTCTTTGGGATGCTAACAGTGGGGCCATCTTAATAATCCAAAATGTATATGTGGTAGTTATGATGGCTTTGCATTTTTATTTTTTTCTGTTTTTATCATGTTTTTCTACTTGTTTATTGATGAACAGAACCACCAGGGTTTGTGGTTCTGGGGCAGCAGACCAAATGGTTGAATAATTAGTGGATGGATCATTATAGGTTTCTGGACTTTGAAGTTTGAACTGTTCTGGAGATTGTGCAATGAAGGAGTTTGTGTTCTGAAAGGGTGTTGGGCAATTCCTATTGCGGCTAATGGCTGTGTTGGATCTTGGGCGAGGGGCTGCTTGTTCTAATCCTACCATTCTGCTTATGTTAGCTGTCAAACTTTGCTGCAAGGAGTTTGAAATATCCTGTCTTGAATGGATTTCTGCCTGCAATATTTGCTTTCCTTATGAATGGAACCATCTAGATAGTTTGCTTCCTCTTTCAATAAGCTCTTTATCTCTTTAATTGCTGGCATCTGCTGTGGGCTATTAAGAAAGACTGGGGGCTGCTTTCTGCCTCTAAAAACAAGTTTCTCCATTTCTTCTTTAGGGAAATATAATATTCTGCCTTTTTAAATATTTCCCAAAATATTTCATTCTTCTCGGAGCGAGGACTTCCCACACTATCATGAGTACTGTCTAAGTGTGGTGGTATTTGAGCACAAAATACTAAACACATTAAATGCATGGGTATGTGTATATAATGAGCTCAAGGTATCGCACAATGATAAATAATAGTAATTTGATTATAATTAAATTTTGAATTGATTGTTTTGGTATAAAATTTAATTTAAAAAAGCCTCTTAAAATGGAGAAGATGTCAGGGCATACATTATTTGCCAAAAAGTATGATCCCTGCTCTTAAGGACAATATGTGGGGAGATGGATGATTGTTTAATCAGGGGGGAGGGTGTCCCCTATTTTTTGAATGTTTATTGGACCATTACAGAATGTTTGAGAAACACTGCTCTGGAAAGAGATTTGCATAGTGACATTAGCCATAAATTTCTGTGCATTTCTGTTTAGAAGATTTCTAAACAGAATGTATCTAAATATAATGCCGATACAGTTTATTATTTTTAATTCCACACAGGCCTTGAAATATGGGCAGGGGTTTTTTCCCACGAAGGCAGAGCTTCCCCAGAAGATGCCATGATCAGTGGTTTCACCAAAATGTAAGTTTTTTTCTGTTCCCAACTCTCAGCTCTAGTTTCTTATTACAGACATCAGAGAAACACACACACACACACATGGATACACACAAAAACACAAAATTAATTCTTGGAGAATAAAGGTTATTTTTCTTCAGAAAATAATCTGGTTCAAAAAGTGTACTGATTTATAAAATTATTTTTTATGAACAAGATGAAAAGAATGATGTCTAGAACCTCAATACTGTGGCTGAAAATTTGAGGAAATTAATGTGATGCTGGATATGCAAAGTTATGTAGCACAAACTTTTCTCCATTTTCTTATCAATCATTCCTAGAAGAAACAACTCTGGTTTGAAATCAGAGTTTCAAGTGTAATCTCTTCTAACCCCTTCTGATTTTATACCAAAATTTTTTAATACTGGGGCACATCCACCACATGTGGTAGTATGTTCCTAATTTATGGCCACATCTCCAACATTTAGGTGATAGGCTGGAATACATTTTTGCCAATCTCGCTGGTGCTAAATGCCATCTATAAAACAGAAGAAGAAAGGGAACATGCTGCAGGGGTAAATGAACTGTGGTCAAGAGAGGAATGGATGAATGCATAAGAGAAGAAGATCAACACCAGAAGAGGCGAATAGGTGTGTGATAGAGAGATCAAAGGCAAAGAGGAGAAAGAGCCTATACAGATTATCCTCGATTTACAACCTTTTGTTTAGTGACCTTTTGAAGTTACAAGAGCATTGAAAAGAAATGACTTACAACTGGTCTTTCACTTACAAGCATTGCAGCTTTCCCATTTGGACACTTGGCAACCAGCCATGTATTTACCAGGGTTGCAGCATCCCCAGTCATATGATGGCCATTTGAAATTTTTCCAGCCAGCTTCTGACAAGCAAAATAATTTGGAGAATCTGAATTTGTTTAGTGACCATATAATCACTTAACAACTGCAACCATTTGCTTAACAATTAAGGCAAAAAAGCTTGTAAAATTGGGCACGACTGATTTAACAACTGCCTTGCTTAGAAATGGACAAAATGGACATTCTAGTCTCAATTGTGGTCATAAGTTGAGGATTACTTGTATGTGAGAGCAGTCAGTGTCAAAATATATGAAACTGGTTGTTCTGCCATGGAGAAGACCTCTGCTATTTGAAATGGCAGAAGTCAAGAGATGAATGCATTATTTTCTTGGGCTTCAACTTTTTTCTTTAAGAGGGAGGGGAGAAAGTAAAGGAAACAGAGAGGGACAGCTGGTAGAGAAGAGAGTGGGGAGAGGAGAGGAGAGGATTTAGTTGAGGCTCAGAGACTCCTGTGAGATTTAAACACTAAAAAAAAATTTATACTCACTAATTTGATAGACAACTCTGATGTACAAACCAAGAGAATTTATTGGAATGTGTTTGCAAAGGCAGGCCTCCATGTCACTTCCCAAGTTGGATTGAGATCATGAAGCGAGCTTTTCAAAGTTTCAAACAATACTTTTATACCTTTCCCCCCAGTATACATCATACCTCCTTCCCCCCAGTTCCTGCCTGTTTACATCCTGCGTACGTGTCCAACATGATTCCTTTTGGTTATGGCTTCTTTTATTTACTGATTTCCAAATTCCTGTGTTTTGCAGTGATTGCTTTTGCTAATTTACAACAGGATGCATATTATTTCTCTCACCCTTTGTGGGTGAGCTTTCTTGAACATTTTGGTCAAGCTGCCACATAATAATTAACCTTTTTCCATTTGTGGCTTTTCCTTTGCCTTGTTACTGAGGCAATAGAGCCTTTATAATTTCTTTTATGCAATTAATACATTCTATAAAAGAGTAACTTTTTATCTTTTCTTACACTCTCTATCACTATTCTAACATTTGGTGGAACAAGGGATTTGTTCAACATTTTAAGATGCTTTCTCTCCTCCCCACCACTTTGAGTTTTCCTATAGAGAATGTTTTGAGCAGATTTTCAACATCATATCAGAGATTCAGAATAGTCATGAAAATAATGTCAAATCCATTTATT
Source organism: Pituophis catenifer annectens (assembly GCF_029215685.1). Lineage (NCBI taxonomy): Eukaryota > Metazoa > Chordata > Lepidosauria > Squamata > Colubridae > Pituophis > Pituophis catenifer. Next base: position 168,297,319 of record NW_027256883.1, on the reverse strand, counting down.
TTGAATCTGACATATTTTGTTGATTTGGCTTCTGAAATTCAACCTATTAGAGGAGAAAGCTCTCAGAATCTAAGCTGAGATATAGTATGGAAACTGTGTATTTTTGATATGTTATAATTTACTACAGGTGTACCAATTTTCGTAGAATGCATCTGCATGATAGTTCAGTAGTTCCAAGAAATTATTTTCAGCAATTCTGGCTTATTATACAACCTATGAAGTGGGTTGGGCTGAGAGAGTGACTGGCCCAAAGTTATCCAGCTGTCTTATATATAAAACAGCTGGATAACTTTGGGCCAGTCACTCTCTCAAGCCCAACCCACTTCATAGGTTGTATAATAGAGAAAAGAGTGAGATGGCAATATTATATACAATGTATCCATTTGAGTTCTACAAATTAAAGATCATGTACAGTATAAATCAGTAATAATACTGCTATTTTGTAATAGCAAGTGCTTTTTTATTTAATGTTTTGGAGTGCTTCTGGCTCCTTTTAAAAACACTGTGGGAGGAGGCAGCAACATAAGATAAACATTACCTCTTTTCAAGGTTGTTTCAGATTTAGATAAAATATGTGGGTGTACCACCCTGTGTCAAGCTGTGCTGTTGATAAAAACTATAGCCACAACAGCTCCACTGCTGTTTTCTCTCTGCTTAGCAAAGAGAAAATTGTTTCTGGAATTCAACTTGCTTTTATATTAATATGAATACAGTTGTACATCTATACATTCCTCTCTTTTATGTCGTCTTCTCCTATCTTTTTGAAATAGTGGGAGTAGAGAATATGCTTCTTGTTATGCCACATAGGCTTCAGATATGAAATGGAATTTCAGTTATGTTCTTATATACACATAACTAGAGAATCTTCTGGCAATTTTCCCCAGCAAATGATGCATAACTACAATGTCTTCTGAACAGTGGATCAATTTATTTCAAATTCATCAACAGATCTATATGATTAAAGTTCTGGGAAAATTTTAAAAATTCAAACTAGGTTTTCACAGATACTTAGTTTAATTGCTTAAACTATGGTCTTTTTGCTTATAGCAATAGCAATAGCACTTAGACTTGTATACAGCTTCATAGTGCTTTTACAGCCCTCTCTAAGTGGTTTACAGAGTCACCATAATGCCCCCAACAATTTGGGCCCTCATTTTACCCCCCTCGGAAGGATGAAAGGATGAGTCAACCTTGAGCCTGGTGAGATTTGAACTGCCGAACTGCAGCTAGCAGTCAGCTGAAGTAGCCTGCAGTACTGCCCTCTAATCAGAGGTGGGTTTCAGCAGGTTCTGACCAGTTCTGAAGAACCGGTAGCAGAAATTTTGAGTAGTTTGGGGAACCGGTAGTAAAAATTCTGACTGGCCCCACCCCCATCTATTCTCTGCCTCCCAAGTCCCAGCTGATCGGGAGGAAATGGGGATTTTGCAGTAACCCTCCCTTGGATTGGGGAGGGAATGGAGATTTTACAGTATCCTTCCCCTGGAGTGGGGTGGGATGGAGATTTTACAGTAGCCTTCCCCTGCCATGCCCACCAAGCCACGCCCACAGAACCGGTAGTATAAAAATTTGAAACCCACCACTGACTAATCACTGTGTCACCTCAGCTCTGTAGTGACTAGATGTTTGATTGGAGGCCATATTAAGGCATTGTGGAGTTTTCTAGGGTTAAGAATTTTTTTTACTTGTGCTGTGATAAGTGGAGAGGAAAGCCATTTCCTATATCAATTCGGAATTACCAAAGTTTTCTAGGCAGGTTTTCCTTGGTTTTACAAAAATGCAGAGTCTGACCAAACAATGTTGAACAGAAATCAGCCTTGCTTATTGAATATTTGCATTGTGCCATAATATTGTCATGCAAAGATGACTTTGTTGCACAGCCAGAAATAATAATCTGCCTTTCTGTCAATAATATGACTTTTGTTACCTGTTAAAGGATTTCTAGATTAGTCACAATTGTGAATAATACTTATTTTTTAATTGCCCAGAATATACCAAATGAAAACTTTTGGATGGGTACTTGGAACATGCCACAGAATCAGTTTCCAGAGAGACCCCCTCCATGGTGGAACCAACACCATCCAGAGGAACAGAGGTATGTTACTTCCTCATCTTACATTATTTAGTAACATCTTTTATTTTCTAGGTACCATATTTCCCCAAAAATAAGACTCTGTTTTATATTTATTTGAATCCTGAAATAAGTGCTTGGCCTTATTTACTCAATTGGGCTTTTGGGCTTATTATCAGGGGATGTCTTATTTTGGGGGAAACGGTAGTTTGGGTTATTGTTCTTTAAAAAAGTATGAAGCTACTTTCAATTGCTTAAATTAGCAGAATAAAAAGCAATAAAGCATAAATAAATAAAAGCCACATAATACTATTTATTTAACAAGCATGGGCAAATAATTTTTCACCAGAGAGTGTCTATGAAGATTCTCAGTCATGGTTGTCCCAAAGGTGTTTTTTCAAGAGGGAATTGGACTTTCTGGTTTTTCTTTGAAGACATTTTGCTTCTCATCCAAGAGGCTTCTTAAACTCTGACTGGATGGTGGGGAATGGAAGGATTTATACTCCTTGCAGACAGCTGGTTATTTGCATTCTTTTAGCAGGTCATTAAGGTCACCTGGAGGTTTATCTCTGTCATCAGGGTCACCCGAGTGGTGCAAATGGGTGTGGAGCCTTCTTGGAACTGTTAAAAGGACTGTGTTGTAGATTGGAGATACATGATGTCCTATTCCTCCTCCTCTGTTGAGAGAGGGCTGCTCAATTTTGACATAGATGGCCCTTTAACCCCTCTTTCAAATCAGTGATCCTCTCTGTCCAAAATGTGGACCTTGTTGTCTTCAAAAGAGTGGCCTGTGTCTTTTAAATGCAGTTGGACAGCTGAACCTAGTCCTGATGTGTTTGGTCTCCTATGTTGTGCCATGCATTATGAAGTGGTTGTTTCATTTTCCCAATGTACAGATCTGCACATGGCTCACTGCATTGTACTGCATATACCACTTTGCTCAAACACCCAGACAGAAACTGAGCAACATGGTATCATAGTTCAAGAAACATAATCTCTACAATATAGAGAGAATACCATCAATCTGGTATAAATACCATTATGTGTGAAGTTGAAAGGCATCATTTAGTGAGTCTCCCAGAAAAAGACGTTTAGAAAATTTTTTTGAATTTCTGGTTTTTACTTAATAGCGTACAAAATTGGGAATAGCAGTAAAAGTTTGGGAACAAATTATGAAAATGGTAAAAGAGAAATTGTAAGGATTTTTAATAATTAATATGAGAGGAACTGTGAACAAAGTCATCTACACCAAGAAGATCCTGTAGTTCAGAGGCTTCACAAACTCCACAAACAGGAGACTCCCTAGAGGACTAGAGGACTCCCTAAAAAAGGAGTCCTCTAGTCTAGAGGCTTACAACCAAAGTACCTGCTTGCAGAATAGCACAGAGTTACCATGAGGCAGGCAGCATCTGTGATAAAGCTGAGCTTTGCATCACATCAGCTGGGCACCTCTGTAAAAAACAGAAAGATAAGTTGCTGCTGGTCCATGGAGCTAGCTGAGCAGCAGACCGAGTCCTGCAAGTATTTGGCTGGATGGATGGAAAGTAGACTGAAGTTTATGAGCTACAACTGCCCTGTGTGTTTCAGTAGAGTCTGCTGCCTGGCTTTAGGCTCCCTTGGAGGCTGAGTGCCCAGGTTGGGAGCAGCCTGAAGCCTGTGGGAACCTGAGGGACAGAGGGAGGCCCTTGGGTGACTGGATGGGAGGTATGCCGAGGCCTGTGAGCTACAACTGCCCTTTGTGTGCTGGAAGCATCTGCTGCCCAAATTTGGTCTCCCTTGGGTGCTTTGATGGCAACAGACCAAGGAATCTGGTGGGATGGGTGGCTGAGATAGATGCAGTATCCCTGAGGTCAGTCATACGAGTGAACAACTGCAGAAGAACTTCAGTGGTCATAACTTTGAAACTGCTTTATAAGTCACTCTTGGCAGAGCTGTCATAATTTCGAACGGTTGCTAAGTGACTGGTTATAAGTCAAGGACTACCTGTATTTTCAACAGAAATGAAGGCAAGTACTGTAGAATGAAGCCTATGTTTGTTTGTACTTCTGCAGGCCCTACAACATCGGTTTTGATGATTACACCCGAGGTTCCTATCATAGGCGTTCTTACCAAGATCGTTTTAATACAAGATCTAAAAAGACCTTCTCAAGAGGTTTGTGAGAGTTAAAATACTGGTATGTACTCCAAAGGGATACGGTGGCTCAGTGGCTAAGACACCGAGCTTGTTGATCGAAAGGTCGGCAGTTCATTGGTTTGAATCCCTAGTGCCGCGTAATGGGGTGAGCTCCAGTTACTTGTCCCAGCTTCTGCCAACCTAGCAGTTCGAAAGCATGTAAAAATGCAAGTAGAAAAATAGGGACCACCTTTGGTGGGAAGGTAACAGCGTTCCATGTGCCTTTGGCGTTTCGTCATGCCGGCCACATGACCATGGAGACGTCTTCGGACAGCGCTGGCTCTTCGGCTTTGAAACGGAGATGAGCACTGCTCCCTAGAGTTGGGAACGACTAGCACATATGTGCGAGGGGAACCTTTACCTTTAACTTATGTACTCCAAGCATAAGAGAATGAAAGAGGAGGAAGCCTCCAAATAGTACAGAAGAAAAGTAGCTTATGAATAAGTGTAATCATGTAACAAAATATTAGTGTGTGTGTGTGTGTGTGTGTGTTTGTGTATTCTATCTATCTATCTATCTATCTATCTATCTATCTATCTATCTATCTACGTCTCTGTCTCTGTCTCTCTCTATTAACCGAGTCAACCATGGCTCATTTAACCATGGATAAGAATGTAATGGAAATAGAGAAGAATCTGTAGTCATTGCCAAAGAGGATAAATGAAAACATAAATTGATCTTTATAGAAATATATTTACCAAATATGTAGCAGATATTGCCTTAAAACTGATAGGTGTTTCAGCACATGCTCTAATGGACTGTCCATTATTACTATTATTTCCATGATTTCTCAATCTAGGATTCAATTTTTTAAAAAGTGTCAGCAATCTCCTGTTCAGGAAAGCAGCATTTAAGTTTTAAGGGAGGAACCTTCCTTTTCCTGGTTCCAGTATAGTAGCCAAAACAAACAGCAGAATTTAAATCTGTTTCTTTTAACTCTTTGGATGGTTTCTCTCCTCTATTATATTTAACTTTCAGCACAACAATATACGTGTGCATGACTGAGACCCCAATATTCTTTCAGGTACTCTGTAAAGAATAATACTGTGAAACAAAGCTTTTCCAAATGTTTGTCTCTTACCTCATGGAATTCATTGGAAACTTCTTAATTTCATTTAACTGTTTCTCTTTCTGCAGGAAGAGGTAATTTTCAAAACCAGTCAAGTTCTCCTTTAAGCAATGTGGCGGTAAGAAATAAATAATAATTCTTCAGGAACAGTGTGTATTTTTGCACCAAATATATTCAGACAATTTCTCATGTGTATGTTCGTGGATATCTGGGAAGGTAAGGGGAGGAAATACTGAGATATGCATGATAATACCACACTTTTGACATGATTTAAGTATATGTCTCAAGTCTCATTATGCAATTATATAATTGCAGTATTTGCATCTCATTTTGATATAGTGCAGTTTGTTGTGGACATCGTATGCCAATTGGAAAACACATGCAATCTTTTGCTCTTACATGAAGGAAAATATAACGCTGGTATCTCAGTGGGGAACACTCAAAAAGATACAAATGAAGACAAATGCAGCTTAAAGATACATACAGTGGCAGTTTGTGACCATTAAATAATTGTTTAGAGCAGTTACTATTGCTTTCTTAACTACTTCCCTGTTTCTGTGCTCCAAATAATTATGTATCTTAATGTTTGGAAATTACAAGCAAAGCCAAATAACTATTTCCCTTAATGAAGCTAGACATAAAGGCCTAAGCAAAATAGACTACAGGTAGTCCTTGACTTACAACCATTCATTTAGTGACCGTTCAAAGTTACAATGGCACTGAAAAAGGTGACTTAGATCAGTCTTTTGCTTACTTCCTTTTCTCACCTGATTTCACTCTTACAATTGTTGCAGTAGCCCTGTGGTCACATGATCAGAATTCAGGCACTTGGCAACTAGCATGTATGTATGATGTTTGCGGTGTCTCAGGGTTGTGTGATCACCTTTTGCAACCTTCTGACAAGCAAAGTCAAAAGTCAATGGGGAAGCCAGATTCATTTAACAATCATGTTACTAACTTAACAACTGCAGTGATTCACTTAACAACTGTAGCAAGAAAGGTGGTAAAATGGGACAAAATTCTTTTAACAACTGTCTTAACAATGGAAATTTTGGGCTCAGTTGTGGTCATAAGACATACAACCATTCATTTAGTGACTGTTGGAAGTTATAATGATACTGAAAAAAAAGCGACCTATGATCGGTCCTTGTACTTACGACATTGCAACATCCCTATAGACAAGTGATCAAAATTTGAGCACTTGGCAACTGGCAAAGATTTATGACAGTTGTATCCTTAATGGGTCATGTGGTTGCCATTTGTGACCTTCCCAGCTGGCTTCCAACAAGTAGAGTCAATGGGGTTCATTTAACAACCGTGGCAAAAAAGGTTATAAAATCAGGTGAGCTTCACTTACCCTGGTTTAGTAATGGAAATTCTAGTCCCAATTGTGGTCATAAGTCAAAGACTACCTATATAGTTGTAGTGTTTACAAGAAGGTAATGGTGTGGAGGCACATAGTGGTGTGAACTACTTTTTCTCTGATACCTTATATAAACTCTGTATTATCCTATATCACCGTGAGATTTAAAAAAACAGCAAACCTCATAAAAAGTGAAACAGGCCATGAACAAGTAAAAAGCAGATTTATTGTAAGGATATATGTATCCCATAAACTTTTGCAAAAGGATTCTCCCATGAAAGAGAGAGAACGTTTTACCACTCCAAATACATGGTTAAATACATTTTCAGGCAATCAGCAAAACAATTAAAACGCCCCCACCTGTCATTGTTTTTCATTTTGGCTTTCTCACATGTTCCACCCTGGAGTTCCCCTCCAAAAATACCCTCTAAACATATATTCTTAATTGTTTGTTATTGTTCTTATTAATTGGATAATTAGTCTCTTCTTCCTTTTCAGTGGAGTTTGGTTCAGCCTGACCCAACTTAGAATGTACCAGAACATCTATTTCCTCAAAACAGATGTCATAAACATTTCCCATATCTTACTCATCTTAATGTCAGAGAGGATTAACTCAGGTTATATAAAGGATAAATATGGAGTCACTCAGGCTATATTCTTTACAGGAATAATTCTTTTCCTCTAAATCACCCATTATTGTTTGCCTTTGCACGCTGTATTTCCTTTGCCTACCCCTACTACCAGCCTTATCTTGTACTGACCTTGATACATACACACAGTTGCCTTAATCAGGCCAGCTGCAGAGTTGACACACATTTTATGTCCTAGACTTATTTATTTATTTATTTATTTTATTGGATTTATATACTGCCCTACTCCCGAAGGACTCAGGGCGGTGAACAGCCACAGAATAAAACACATAAATACAAAAATTTAAAATAGAATAAAAACAAATTAAATAATTTGGCTGAGACAAATTTAAAATACCCAATAATTTAAAAACAAATTAAAATTTACATTTAAAAGGGGAAAAGATTTAGGCCAGGCCAGCTTGATGAAATAAGAAAGTCTTAAGCATGCGACGGAAGGTGCGCAGATCCGGGATCCTCCGTATCTCCGGGGGGGAGCTCGTTCCAGATCGTAGCTGCCCCCACAGAGAAGGCTCTCCCCCTAGGGGCTGCCAGTCGACATTATTTGGCCGACGGCACCGAGAGGAGCACCTCTCTATGGGAGCGTACTGGCCGGTGGGAGGCTATTGGTGGTAGCAGGCAGTCCCGTAACCAGGTCCTAAGCCATGGAGCGCTCTAAAGGTGATAACCAAAACCTTGAAGTGCACCCGGAAGACCACCGGGAGCCAGTGCAGCTCGCTTAAGTTGTTTATCTTGTCCTTATTATTATGAACAAATGTATGACTCCAAAAGGAAGGATGAGTTGATAGATGCCAAGAAAAAACATGGAATGTCCTTGGCAGGCATTTCCAGATGCTAAATCAGATTAATCTCCCTCACTTACAAAAATATATGTAAGCCAAGACAAGGTAGGATGGGATGGGAACACCATTGTAGAACTACCTGGGAAGGTGCAGTGTTCCAGCTGGTATGCGAAGGGATCCCTTTTACAATTCCTGTTAGCAGAAAGAACATATGGGTACATTCTCTTTAATCAACTTTCAAGCACTTTATTCTATGACTGTGTTTATTGTCTTGAATCTTAAATAACCTGTCTGGTCATTAGGTGCCAGAACAATAAAAACAGAATGTCTATATATAATAAATATCCATCATGTGAGACTCTTCTGTTGCAGCCAAAGAAAAAGTTTGAGAAAGTGAAAAAACAGCCAGAAGATTCTAAGAAATTCGAACAGGACAAGGGAAATACTGCAGCATCAGTGAAAAAAGATGTCCCATCCAAGGTAATAATAGGAAAAGATTTAGAATATTTGTATAATAAGATGATGAGCTTCCAAACCATAAAAAGGATGTTGGCAATACTAACTTCTATACTTTGTCCTAAAACAGTGTTTCTCAACCTTGGCAATTTAAGATGTGTGGACTTCACATTTTAAATGCCTGGGTAAAGTAGATTTTAATTGGATGCATAAAAATATAGGGAGAGATATTCCTTAAGGCATTTAGTTTTAAAATTCTTCAATTCTTTAAAAGTAAGTTCTTGTATCTTGAACTGGGCTTGAAAGCAAGTAGCTAATCAGTGCTGTCTTTTAAAACTGGTCCACCCTGATTCTTCTTGTCTGTGTGACTAGAGGTTTAGTTACTGCATACACTTCTGTGCATATTATAAGCTTCTAGGATTTTCAGGAATAGTCATAGCATAGGAATAACACGATGAAGGAGGGGGAGGGAGAGGAGAGGGGGAAGGGGATTCAGTTCAAACCATAATTCATATTCAAATATATGTAAAGTTGATCAGTTTCAATTTTTGAACACTTTTAACATATTAGTGACTGGTCGATAATGTAATTTCCATAGAAAATTTCTCAAAAATTGGTCATACATCTTGAAGTTTTAATTTAGAGGGACTCTCTTTTCCTAGTAAAAAGACAATATTTTGTTATTTAGGGAAAAAAGGTTTGCTTTTAAAATCTTTTCCAAGTTCTAATCTATATAAATGCTGCAGGTCAAACCAAAAGATAGTCAGCCTGATGAAGAGTCTCCTAGCCAGACTGACTCTGTTACATCTCCTGAAGCTGTTGCAGAAGAAGAAACACCATCTGGAATTACAAAAATCCCTCCTCACACCCAGAATGAAGATATTGTAGTGGTATGAACATTTCTTCCTTTTATATGTTCTTTTGCTGAGATTCCCTGTGATAATACTGTCATTACGTCTCATTAACTCTGGTTGCATGTTTCTTTGATTTTGTGCTATGAGTATTCGTATTTTGCTTTATTTGCTCAGTTTTTCTGACAAAGTTATTTAACTTCTTGCAGATATGGAGCAGAATAAACTCTAGAACTTTCTGATTCCCAAAAACCTATTTGATTTTTAGCAGCTGCTACTGTGGTATATATCTTCATTTTCTTTAGAAGAAGATTTCTGATCTGCAGGTGTAGTTTAGTTAAGCATAAACTGTGTGTAGAATTTAAACAACAATATTCATTAATATTGGATTAGTCATTGTTTAATTTGTATTAAGCATATACATGTCACTTCCAAATTGGATTGAGATTGTGAAGTGTGCTTTTCAAAATTTCAAACAATACTTTTATACCTTTTCCCCAGTATACATCACACCTCCTTCCCCCCACCCCCCAGTTCCTGCCTGTTTACATCCTGCGTACGTGTCCAACATGATTCCTTTTGGTTATGGCTTCTTTTATTTACTGATTTCCAATTTCCTGTGCTTTGCAGTGATTGATTTTGCTGATTTACAAGAGGATGCATCTTATCTCTCTCACCCTTTGTGGGTGAGCTTTCTTGAACATTTTGGTCAAGCTGACACAATAATTAATCTTTTTCCGTTTGTGGCTTTTCCTTTGCCTTGTTACTGAAGCTTTGCAATAGAGCCTTTATAATTTCTTTTATGCAATTAATACATTCTATAAAAGAGTAAGTTTTTATCTTTTCTTACAATAATATACCAAACTGAGTTGTATATTTCTTTTATTAGGGAGATGCTATTATGAACATCTCATTCAGGAAAAATATTCCTTATTAAGTTATGATTTTTAACTAATGAGGATATATAATGAGCCTATCTTCTTTCTTACTTTTATCTCATTAATCCTTTTGTGGGGCGGGGAAAGCTAACATAGTGATCATGAGATAAGCGACTGCTGGCAAATGGGAATTCCACAGGCTCCTCTAATTTATGTTTTCTCTAATGCTAATGGCAACACTAGTGTGAGGAGTAAAACTCACTCAAAGTTGTTGGAATATAAAACAGTTTAGTTGAAGCTTTTGCAAAAGCTGGTGGTCCTCAATACACACAGGCAAGAGACCATACCCAAGTAATGAAAAAGCACTTTTATAATCATCCTACCCCCATCAGCTTATGCCATATCATTCCTTTCCAGGCCAAGTTGATAGCCCCAGTCTGGTCACATGCTTTCCGACAGCTGCCCTAGAATCTATTATCATCCCTAAATGTTTAAAGTTAGTTAAGCCCTTATTGTCACCCAAGCTTGCTAAACATTCACACACACCCTCATCTCTTACTTCTTTGATATTCCCTTATCAGTTACCTTGCTTCACAAGAATTATAACATAGCCATAAAAAAAGAACATCACTCAAGTAAAATAAACATTTGAGAGAGAAAGCTGTCAAAGCAAGTTTGGATTAAATGCATTCTTAGCCTTCCCAAGGTCAGACTTGACTATTCTCTTTGTTTATGGAGACTCGAGAACAGCTAAAAACGCTACAATATATTAAACACTCTCCTGTCAGTCATGGTCTAAAGGGGAGAGAGAGAGAGAGGCCTTTTAAGGCTTATAGGAAATTATCAGTAAGAAAATTGTAAACATGGCTGGAGTCTGGCTATATGTTAAGATACTAACATATAGGTTATGTATAGGTTCTAGGTAATTTGAACAAAGAATAAACCTTATATAAAGTGTATATGTCTTTCATAAGCTATATGCTAGTCTATATTATAGAAAATTACAACTTCTTATATTGTACCCCAAACTAGGAAGGAGGGAGGAGGCTAATTGTTCTTGCATGCCAACCTCTATCCCACAAATTGTCTCTTCTCCCCTTTCCCTCCCCCACTCTTATCCTAGAAATAACCTAGAAAAGTAACATTTCCGAGGAAACTCTTAAAGGTAAAATACATACCTACAATCCTGATAACTAAATATAAATGTATATATAATTCTGAGTAATAAGTAGTACAAGTCAATATTAAAAACAAAAACTAAACACAAAAGAAATGCCAAAATACAATCCAAAACGCCCACTTGCTTACAGAATTGTAGCAAGGTGGGAGCGGCACACATTTCTGGAGAGGAGAGTACAGGTTGTCCTCAAGTTACAAATGTAATTGAGCTTGGCAATTATTATTGTAAATCGTGATGGTCGTAAAGCAGGCCACCGTGTGACCGGACTCAATTTTACAACCTTTTTTGTGGCAGTCATTTAGTGAACCCATTGTTCACTATTGTTGTGGAAAAATTGAGACTGAACAACATTCCTGGGTCAGCCAGAGTCAGTTTATTGCGCAAGGTTCAGAGCCAGATTTGTACCTGAAACTTTGAACAATGAAAGAGCTCTGATAGACAGTTTATATATGTTTCTAAGACAAAGGATTTGGTGAGCTCATGCAGTTTTCCATATATGATTAATATGAGCTCATGCATTTTCCATATATGGTTAACATACACTTGTTATATGATAATTGACACACTTCCTAATTACTAAACCATAACTTGCTAATTTATAAGATTATTTTAGCTACACAACTTTTCCTTAAGTGCTGTGGTTGCTAATGGGAGATTTACTGCTGTCCTTGGGTAATAAGAGGTAATAAGTGACTCTTTGTTTCCTGTGTCTGTCTTTGTGTATTTGACAGAGAGGCCCCCCTCAGATGTTTTCCATATGGCTGTCCTTCCGTGACAGCTAGGCCTCATCAGAAGATTTATTACCATTAATGGGATTTAGCTGTTTTTAATGTAATCTCCATCAAGCATGTTTCTCCCTTATAATAATGTGAATAGAGAGGGTCCTTTAGAGTTCATGTAGCTGACTCTGTATGATTCCTATTATTCACATTACTATGGCCTGATTTTTGCCAGAAACCAGAAATAAATACCAGTTTTCAGCAGAACTGTTGTAAATTGTGATTACATGACTATGGGTCGCTGCATAAATGTGAGCCCGTTGCCAAGTGCCAAAATGCGGTCATGGGACCACAGGAGGAGTTGACACCAGAACCAGAACTTTGTAACTGGGTCCCTTCTGGGATGGTGGGCATGTCATAACTTTGAATGGTCACTAAAAAAACTGGTCATAAATCAATGAGTTCTTGTATTCCGCAAGGTGTGGGTTGCCACAAAGGAAGACCTGTTGACTCACCTAAACCCTATGAATCTCATTAAAGGAGACATCTTTCAGCATACTTGCTTCTGATCATGGATCTTAAACAGGCTGCTGGAGGGGGGGAAGTCCCATTTTTCTTTCTTACCTGGCTCCAGATCCTCTCTATGCATCTGGGAAGGGCGAAAACAGCCTTTCCCACTCCTTTGGAGGCCCTACAGAGGCTGAAAGGGCCCATTTCCCGACTCCCGGTGGGGCAGGAAGTGACTTTTTTGCTGTCCCCAGCCTCCAGAGACTCCTAGAGAGGCTCCTAGAGACTCCCAGAGAGGCTCTGGAGGCTGAGGACAGCAAAAAATTTTACTTCCTGTCCCACCGGGAGTTGGGAAATGGGCCGTTTCAGGCCTTTGGACGGCCTCCAAGAGAGTGAGAAAGGCTGTTTTCACCCTTCCCAGATAAATAGAGAGGATCTGGAACCAAGTAAGAAAGAAAAACGGGCCTACCAGGCCATCATGTGCCAGGAGCGGGGGAGGGGGTTGTTGCGCATGTGGGCACGTGCGCGTGCGACCCTCCCTCGCCCCCCCCTCCTGGCACATGATGGCAAAAAGGTTAGCCATCACTGGAGTAAAGCATTCTGATCCAGGTGGGGTCATAATTAAAATATCACGTAAAGCTGAGCAAAAGTTTCCCTTAACCACAACTTCTAGCTACTGTTCAAGCAAGAGTTCCACATCCAGGAGGGCCTCTAAGTCTGTATTAAAGGGTAAAAAGGAAAAAAAAGTATTTCCAAATAGAAATGTACTGTATCTTGTGATATAGAAATAGTTTTTCTTCAAGTCTTCTTTGTTAAGCTTGGTTAGCATTAAACTGGTTCTTATTTTTTTTCCTTAAAAAAAAAAAAACAACTTCAGGATAAACTGGAAGATTGTGAGGCCACTGAAGATCTTCTCAGTCAGACTGTCTCTATTTTGTCTCCTGGAGTATCCACAGAAGATAAAACATCATCTTGTAGCACAGAAGTCCTTCAAGACATTGAGGAGAAAGATTCTGTATTGGTATGAATGCTTCCTTTATTTTGTTAAGGAATTGTTTTTTCATGACATGTTAGTCTAAATAAGTAACATAACTTTTCTTTGTTGTCAGAGATGTTTATATTCAGTTACTTATTTGCTAAAAAATCAGGGAGTACTTTCATAAGTTTGCACTTTTTGTTTTTCACTGGTCTATGTTTGTGAGGCTGGTTATTTTGTTTGTTCCCTTCTATGAATACAGGTTGCCATGACTTGAAATAATCCCTGGGTGGGCAGTCTTAATACAGATTTTTAATGAAGAGCTAACTTTACTGGACAAGTTTAAACAACAAGTTGCTCTAATCATATTGAAGAACACATTGCAGGGTCCATTTTAAAGCATTTTAAATTACATTCTGCTGCTGTGTTTCTGCATCACTTGTACCTAGATTTCTAAGTGAGAGATCTCCCTTGAACTATACCAATGAATACTGTATTTGTTGAATCAGAATAGAGCTGGAAGGGACTTTGGAGGTTTCTAGTTCAACCCTCTGCCTATACCATTTCAGACAAGTGGGTGTCCAGTCTCTTCTTAAAAACTTCCAGTGATGAAGCACCCACAAGGTCTGAAGGCAAGCTGTTCCATTGGCTAATTGTCCTCACTGTTAGGAAGTTTCTCCTCAATTCCAGGTTCCTTCTCTCCTTAATTAGTTTCCATCTATTGTTTCTTGTCTTGCCCTCTGGTGCTTTGGAAAATAAATTGACCCCCTCTTCTTTGTGGCAGCCTCTCAAATACTGGAATACTGCTATCATATCTCCCCTAGTCCTTCTTTTTTCTAGACTAGCCGAAGCCAAATCCTTCAACTGTTCTTCATATGTTTTAGCCTTCGGGCCTTTAATCATCTTCGTTGCTCTTCTTTGCACTGTTTCCAAAGTTCTCAACTTTTTTGTAATATGGTGACCAAAACTGGATGCAATATTCCAGATGTGGTCTTACCAAGGCTTTATAAAGTGGTACTAATACTTCACATTATTTTGATTCTATGCCTCTGTTTATACAACCAAGGATTGTATTAGCTTTTTTGGCTGTTGCTGCACACTGCTGACTCATGTTTAAGTGATCGTCCACTAAAAACTCCAAGGTCCCTCTCACAGTTACTGTTTTGGAGCCAGTTTATGTTCTCAAACTCAGAGAATAATCTTTTGCACAGATTTGGACAAGAATTTATATAAAATATGCTTGACTTCTCATTCATCTTTCGATATCTGTGTAACTGGCAAATTAAACATGTCAAATATCTTTGTTTTGAGACTACAGGTAGGTGTTGATTTAAAACTACAATTGTGTCCAAAATTTTCATTGCTAAGCAAGATGCCGTTAAGTGAGTTGTGCCCCATTTCACGATATTTTTGCCACAGTTATTAAATGAATCACTCCAGTTGTTAAGCAGGTCTGGCTTACTCCATTAACTTTGCTTCTTTAAGCAAAGTTGGGAAGGTTACAAACTGTGATCACCTGACATAGGACAGTGCAACTGTCATAAATATATGGCAGTTGCAAAGTGTTTGAATTTTGACCACATGACCATAGGGATGCTGCAACAGTCATAAGTGTGAAAAGCAGTTCTAAGTCTGCTTTTTTCAGTGCTGCTGTAAACAAATGGTCACTAAACATATGGTTGTAGGTTGAGGACTACCTGTACCTCTTCCACAACCCTATGCTCTCCAGATGTGCTTGATTAAAGAGTTTAGGATCAATGGCTGTGAATTATGGCAGGTAAAATGCAACATAAATAGAAGCCTTCAGAATGATGAAGACAACCCAGCAAGAACAGCATTCATTCTGCACTCAATTGTTGAAATTTTATCTTCATGCCTTCCAACTTGAAGACAGAAAATTAAGATTCACTTAAAATATTAAAGCTCTTGCTACCACTCTTAACTCACAATCTTTAATGCAGATATTTCCTTATCTTTGGTCACATTGAATAGGATTTATGTGGGTTAGACAACATCAAGAAGATCACATTTGGCTTATTATTAAGTTATTATCTTACTAGTTATAAAATATATTTTAATTTGTGAAATATACCAGTTAAATACCAGTAAAATATTTTGTATTTTAAAACAGAGTTTCTCAACTTTGGCCAGTTGAAGATGGGTGGACTTCAGTTCCCTTGCTTTGCTGCAGGGGAATTCTAGGAGTTGAAGTCCACCCATCTTCAACTTGCAAAGGTTGAGAAAGATTGTTTTAAAATATTTCCTCACTACTTCTCAAAAGATTGACGGAAATTGCACTGCGGCTAGAATTGCATATGCGCAACTTTGGAAAGGGAAAGAAGTACCATCGGATCAGATGATTATCAACAAAATTTTGTGGTGTGCAGAATGTGATAGACTAACGTATATTCTTTAAGATGGACAAGAATCAACTTTCAATCAAAGCTGGGATAAATGGTACCAATGGATAGAAGTAAAAATGTCATGAGGCAGATGTTAGGGAAGCATGTAGCATAGATATGTAAATAGCAAGTTAAATATAAATAAGGTTATATTAGATATAAGAAGATTAACAAATGCAAGATGCAGTATGAAAAACCAAATTGAAGATGTAGTATGATGATATGTGAAGTTATTTAGAAACTGTATATATATGGGGGTTGAATCAACCTCAGTCGTACGTATGTGATTGTGTTTCGTTATAGTCTTCTTTCTGTTTTTTGTTTCTAATTTATAATAAAAAACTTTATTAAAAAGAAAAAGATTGACGGAAATTGCATCCTGGAATCTGATTTTATTGAAAAGTATGTCCCTGGTTAGAATAAGTCATCCACGTCTTCCTTAGACAAGAGGCTTATGATTTATCTTGTAAAACTAATATAGAAAAATGATTTATTAGATGCTGTATGTAACTGATTTATTAATATACCTGGATAAATTAAGTGGTATTTCTACTATTTAAGCCTGTTGCCCATTCCCTCCTGATCCATATTTTTCATCATGAAAGCAGCATACTGTTTTTACAAACATTATAAGGCTTTTGCAGAAGTTATTTGATCAGAGAAGACTCAAACAATTAGTTTGTAGACCAGCTGATTATTTTATTATGAAAGTCATACCTGTAACACAGCTTTGCATTTCAGTTGGCCTCTGCAGAATGCACCCAAACCAGATGTTTCACTCTAGAGAAGAAATGTATGTAGTTGAGACTGAAAGCATGCAGGAATTGAAAGGACATACAAAGAAGTAAATTCTTAAAGGGGATGAACAATGATCCTCAAACTGAGCAAATCGATGATCCAGGTCTGTGTAGTAACAGATCCATTCATTTTGCTTCCCAAAATATTCTAATTCCGCTTTTGTTTTAAATTGACGTAGACTGAAACTTCAGCCAAGCAGAATGATACAGACCACTATCAAACTTGTGTTGCTCCAATTTTTGATTCTTCCAGCCTTCCAAGTACCCTCACTGATGTTCACTGTGAGCCTGTCCTAGTGAGAGAAAAAGATAATGAATTGGTAAGAATGGGAAAAATGTTTGTATATATTTTCCTAGGAAATATAAGTACGTTCAATTTAAAATCTGAAAGTTAGTTATGACTACAGGAATTTTGGTTGTTCAATTCCTCTTATGTCTGAAAATCTGCTTCCCAGAATGTTCTAATCTCCATTTTGTTTTAAATTGTAGTCTGAAACTTCAGCCAAGCAAAATGATACAGATGATTCTCAAACTTACGTTGTTGCTCCAGCTCTTGATTCTTCCAACCTTCTAAATACCTTCAATGATGTTCACTGTGACCCTGTCCTAGTGAGAGGAAAAGATAATGAATTGGTAAGAATGGGAAAAACTTTTGTTTATATTTTCCTTGGAAATATAAGTACATTCAATTTGGAATCTGGAATTTATTTGTGACTACAGGAATTTTGGTTGTTCAATTCCTCTTATGTCTGAAAATCTGCTTCCTAGAATGTTCTAATCTCCATTTTGTTTTAAATTGTAGTCTGAAACTTCAGCCAAGCAAAATGATACAGATGATTCTCAAACTTACGTTGTTGCTCCAGCTCTTGATTCTTCCAACCTTCTAAATACCTTCAATGATGTTCACTGTGACCCTGTCCTAGTGAGAGGAAAAGATAATGAATTGGTAAGAATGGGAAAAACTTTTGTTTATATTTTCCTTGGAAATATAAGTACATTCAATTTGGAATCTGGAATTTATTTGTGACTACAGGAATTTTGGTTGTTCAATTCCTCTTATGTCTGAAAATCTGCTTCCCAGAATGTTCTAATCTCCATTTTATTTTAAATTGATGTAGGCTGAAACTTCAGCTAAGCAGAATGATGCAGATGATTCTCAAGCTTATGTTGTTGCTCCAGCTCTTGATTCTTCCAACCTTCTAAATACCCTCAATGATGTTCACTGTGAGCCTGTGCTAGTGAGAGAGAAAGATAATGAATTGGTAAGAATGGGAAAAACCTTTGTTTATATTTTTCTTGGAAATATAAGTACGTTCAATTTGGAATCTGGCAGTTAGTTGTAACTACAGGAATTTTGGTTGTTCAATTCAACTAATATCTGAAAATCTGCTTTCGAAAATTTTCTAATCTCTATTTTGTTTTAAATTGATGTAGACTGAAACTTCAGCCAAGCAGAATTATGCAGATGATTCTCAAGCTTATGTTGCTCCAGATCTTGATTCTTCCAGCCTTCCAAGTACCTTTAATGATGTTCACTGTGAGCCTGTCCCAGTGAGAGGAAAAGATACTGGACTGGTAAGAATGGGAAACCTCTTTGTATATATTTTCCTTGGAAATATAAGTACATTCAATTTGGAATCTGGAATTTATTTGTGATTACAGGAATTTGGGTTGTTCAATTCCTCTTATGTCTGAAAATCTGTTTCCCAAAATATTCTAATCTCCATTTTGTTTTAAATTGATGTAGACTGAAACTTCAACTAAGCAGAATGATACAGATGATTCTCAAGTTGATGTTGCCCCAGCTCTTGATTCTTCCAGCCTTCCAAGTACCCTCAATGATATTCACTGTGTATCTGTGCTAGTGAGAAGAAACGTTATTGGATTGGTAAGAAAGGGAAAGCTCTTTGTATATATTTTTCATGGAAATTAAGTACGTTCAATTTGGAATCTGGAATTTATTTTTGAGTACAGGAATTTTGGTTGTTCAATTCCTCTTATATCTGAAAATCTGCTTTCGAAAATTTTCTAATCTCTATTTTGTTTTAAATTGATGTAGACTGAAACTTCAGCCAAGCAGAATTATGCAGATGATTCTCAAGCTTATGTTGCTCCAGATCTCGATTCTTCCAGCCTTCCAAGTACCTTTAATGATGTTCACTGTGAGCCTGTCCCAGTGAGAGGAAAAGATACTGGACTGGTAAGAATGGGAAACCTCTTTGTATATACTTTCCTTGGAAATATAAGTACATTCAATTTGGAATCTGGAATTTATTTGTGATTACAGGAATTTTGGTTGTTCAATTCCTCTTATGTCTGAAAATCTGCTTCCCAAAATGTTCTAATCTCCATTTTGTTTTAAATTGATGTAGACTGAAACTTCAACTAAGCAGAATGATACAGATGATTCTCAAGCTGATATTGCTCCAGCTCTTGATTCTTCCAGCCTTCCAAGTACCCTCAATGATATTCACTGTGTACCTGTGCTAGTGAGAAGAAACGTTATTGGATTGGTAAGAAAGGGAAAACTCTTTGTATATATTTTCCATGGAAATTAAGTACGTTCAATTTGGAATCTGGAATTTATTTTTGAGTACAGGAATTTTGGTTGTTCAATTCCTCTTATATCTGAAAATCTGCTTTAGAAAATTTTCTAATCTCTATTTTGTTTTAAATTGATGTAGACTGAAACTTCATCTAAGCAGAATGATACAGATGATTCTCAAGCTGATGTTGCTCCAGCTCTCGATTCTTCCAGCCTTCCAAGTACCCTGAATGATATTCATTGTGTACCTGTGCTAGTGAGAAGAAATGTTACTGGATTGGTAAGAATGGGAATATTTGCATACATTTTCCTTGAAAATATAGGTAGGTTCAATTTTGAATTTTGAATTTATGTTTGACTATACGAATGTTGGCTGTTCAGTTACTTTTATGTCAGAAAGTCCCCAAGAAAGCTAATTCCCCGGGAATTAGTTGAAGTTTAAACATATATCGAAGGCAGCAAGCAATAAAAGATTATTCGGTGTGTCCTCCACCTCCATTTGTTGTCCTAATTCATGTGTTTTATTTCATTTATCTCTAGTCATACACTTGGGAAGCTGTTCCTTTTCATTCATTCATTCGTTCAATCATTCATTAATTCCCCGTCAAATACAAATAACTCAAGGTAGTGAACATATCCAACACAACTTCTTCCTATTTTCCCCACAACAACAGGCTGAAAATCAGGGAGCATGGGCACCTGAAGATTATCAGGAGCCACCCTGGAATGTGAACCAAGCTGACCAATATCTTAAAGTGTCTGAATGTTACAAAGACTCAGTAAGTTGATTCTGATCATAATGAAAATAATTGTTAGTAAGGGGAGAGGGGAAACTGGGTGTGGGATATGAGTGAAGAGCGAATGAGGGTTATAGAGAGGAGGAGAAAAAGTTGTTTCCAAGAAAAAGAAAGACCTACCTTGACACTTTAAAGCATCTCCAACTTGGCCCCCTCTCGATATATATATATACAACTCCTATAGTTTGCAGAGTCTGTTATCTGGAAAAAATGAGAGGATGATCTCAGTATATTTCAGAATAGAAAAAGAGAGAATTGTTTTCTTTATTGTATGGTTTCATTCTCTTTTCAGGTGTCTACTTCTATTTCTTCTAATGGAAAACATAATATTGAAAGCTTGGTAAAATCCAAGTCTAGTTCTCCAAATATTTATCACAGCATCAATTCCAAACATTCTAGTACAAATCAGACCTCAAGAGACTTATGTTGCCAAAGTCCAAGATCCTACATCAGGCAAGAGTGTAACTCAAGATCTTCTGGCAAGCAAGACCTGTCCACTGAAAGACAGGGCAGAAGTTCAAAATTATCCTGTAGGCAAGGACATCGTTCAGGATCTTCCCACAAACAAGAAGACTCTCCTCAAAGAGAAAAGCATACATCAAAATCTCCTTACAGACAAGAACAGTCTTCTCAGAAACGAGACTGTAGCCCAAAAACCTCTCTCATGCAAGAACATGGTGTGAAGTCAACATGCAAGCGAAAGCGTAGTTCAAATTCTCCTCCAAAAAGGAAACAAAATTCAAAATCTCAGAAGCTGGATAGGTACTTTGGATAGCTAATTGTCTATATTTTTTTAAGGAATTAGGCAAGTAAGAAAAAGTAAGGCCACATGGATAGGACAAATTAAGAAAAGGACCATGAAAAAGCAGGAATTCTCATAACAAAAAGGAAATAATAGGTGGATATATTCAGCTCTTAAAGAATGTTCTAGCGGGCATCAGACTGAGATACAGACATTTCCACATAAGCACCAACTTTGCCTTCAGACTTTTTTACTTCATTTCTTCACTGCATTTTGTCCTCCCCATTGAGCCATTAGTACTTCATTCAGGTGGCATATGTCTTTAACCAGTGAATATGTTTTTAGTTTGTGAGAGTAAGACTTAATCTTACATTCTTAATCAGTATGTTGAGTTTTAAATGTGATATATTAGTTGAGTCAGATTCCTGAGGTTGAATTGAGGCAGAAGGTTTCTGCCGCTCAAGCGAGTCCTTTTCTCCTGCTTCAGGTGGAAAGAGAAAAAGTTGGGAAGAAGTTGTTGCTGCCATTGCTATTACCACTGTCAACAGAGCTGCAGTCCACCCCAAGAGAGTTTGTGGCACAGAAGTGGCTCTCCTGCTTACTTAACTTGTAAAACAGAGCACCTCAATGTTTCCAAAGGTTTGCTTTTCCTGAGAATTTTATGTCAGAAATAGCTCTGAATGTGACCTAATCTGTTCTCCTTGAAGGGACTGAGTTTTAGCACCTTTAGGATAGTTACTTAACAAATTATTGTGGGTTAGCTTTTTCTCTAAACTTCAAACAGAGGTTATAATTGCTTTTTTTGTGATAATGTGATCTCCAAAAGGAAAACTATGGTGGAGCTTAATATTAAGTTAATAGAAGTGGCCAATGAGATGCCCATGGGAAGCCCAAAAATTATCAAACAAATTGAAAGGCATGTGCCATGAGTTTATTGAAATGCCTTTCAATGTTAGCAGGAATAATTACATCTTGTAATGAATTCTTTAGATTGACTGAACTTTTTATGAAGAAATGCTTCCTTCCATGGGGATATGATTATATTTTGGAAAAGAACTTTGTACCATGTTTCCCCGAAAATAAGACCCTGTCTTATACACTGCTCAAAAAAATAAAGGGAACACTTAAACAACACAATGTAACTCCAAGTCAATCACACTTCTGTGAAATCAAACTGTCCACTTAGGTAGCAACACTGATTGACAATCAATTTCACATGCTGTTGTGCAAATGGAATAGACAACAGGTGGAAAGCATAGGCAGTTAGCAAGACATCCCCAATAAAGGAATGGTTCTGCAGGTGGTGACCACAGACCACTTCTCAGTTCCTATGCTTTCTGGCTGATGGTTTGGTCACTTTTGAATGCTGGCGGTGCTGTCACTCTAGTGGTAGCATGAGATGGAGTCTACAATCCACACAAGTGGCTCAGGTAGTGCAGCTCATCCAGGATGGCACATCAATGCGAGCTGTGGCAAGAAGGTTTGCTGTGTCTGTCAGCGTAGTGTCCAGAACATGGAGGCGCTACCAGGAGACAGGCCAGTACATCAGGAGACTGTAGGAGGAGGCTGTAGGAGGGCAACAACCCAGCATCAGGACCGCTACCTCCGCCTTTGTGCAAGGAGGGACAGGAGGACCACTGCCAGAGCCCTGCAAAATTATCTCCAGCGGGCCACAAATGTGCATGTGGCTGCTCAAACGGTCAGAAACAGACTCCATGAGGGTGGTATGAGGGCCCAACGTCCACAGGTGGAGGTTGTGTTTACAACCCAACACCATGCAGGACGTTTGGCATTTGCCAGAGAACACCAAGATTGGCAACTTCGCCACTGGCGCCCTGTGCTCTTCACAGATGAAAGCAGGTTCACACTGAGCACATATGACAGACGTGACAGGGTCTGGAGATGCCGTGGAGAGCATTCTGCTGCCTGCAACGTCCTCCAGCATGACCGGTTTGGCAGTGGGTCAGTAATGGTGTGGAGTGGCATTTCTTTGGGGGGGTCGCACAGCCCTCCATGTGCTCGCCAGAGGTAGCCTGACTGCCATTAGGTAACGAGAGGAGATCCTCAGACCCCTGGTGAGACCATATGCTGGTGTGGTTGGCCCTGGGTTCCACCTAATGCATGCAAATGCTAGGCCTCATGTGGCTGGAGTGTGTCAGCAGTTCCTGCAAGACGAAGGCATTGGTGCTATGGACTGGCCCGCCCGTTTCCCTGACCTGAATCCAATTGAGCACATCTGGGACATCATGTCTCGCTCCATCCACCAACGCCACATTGCACCACAGACTGTCCAGGAGTTGGGGGATGCTTTAGTCCAGGTGTGGGAGGAGATCCCTCAGGAGACCATCCGCCACCTCATCAGGAGCATGCCCAGGTGTTGTAGGGAGGTCATACAGGCACGTGGAGGCCACACACACTACTGAGCCTCATTTTGACTTGTTTTAAGGACATTACATCAAAGTTGGATCAGCCTGTAGTGTTTTTTCCCACTTTAATTTTGAGTGTAACTCCACATCCAGACCTCCATGGGTTGATAAATTTGATTTCCATTGATAATTTTCATGTGATTTTGTTGTCAGCACATTAAACTATGTAATGAACAAAGTATTTACTAAGAATATTTCATTCATTCAGATCTAGGATGTCTTATTTTTGTGTTCCCTTTATTTTTTTGAGCAGTGTATTTTTTTGAACCCAGAAATAAGCTCTTGGCCTTATTGCCATGCGCTCAAAAGCTCAATTGGGCTTTATCAGGGGATGCCTTATTTTGGGGAAACAGGGTAAATAAAGAACAAAGCTAATAGTTGGCCCCTGTTGAATATCTTTTTGGATAGAGATTTCCAAAATTATATGGAAGGATATATTACTTTAATTTAATTTAATTTAATTTAATTTAATTTAATTTAATTTATACCAAGGGTGAAATCCAGCAGGTTCCAACAGGTTCTAGAGAACTGGGAGCAGAAATTTTGAGCAGTTTGGAGAACCGGTAGCGGAAATTTTGAGTAGTTCGGAGAACCGGCAAATACCACCTCTGGCTGGCCCCAGGTGGAGTGGGAATAGAGATTTTGCAGTATCCTTCCCCTGCCACGCCCACCAAGCCACACCCACAGAACCATTAGTAAAAAAATTGGGATTTCACCACTGATTTATACTGTGCCTTTATAATTTTTACAAATAATTCAGTGGTGAAATCTAAAATTTGTTACTACCGGTTCTGTGGGCGTGGCTTGGGGTAATGTGACTGGGTGGGTGTGGCCAATTTTTTTTTTACTTTTAAAACCATTTTTTACATGTAAAACCATGTAAAAAAATGCTTTCAAAAGGCTCTGACGATCCCAGCTGATTTGCCTGATCGTCAGAGGGTTTTTAAAAAACCCTCTGCTGATCAGGCAACTCAGCTGGGATCGTCAGAGCTTGGCTCATCAGAGGCATTTAAAAGAAAAAAAGCCTCTGATGATCATGCGGCTCAGCTGGGCATAGGGGGGCAGGGGCAGGGATTTTTGCTACCAGTTCTCCGAACTGCCCGCCGCCATCGCTACTTACTCTCCTGAACCGGTCCGAACCGGGAGCATTTCGCCCCTGAAATAACTCAAGGTGGTGAACATATACAACACACCTTCCTTCTCTCCTATTTCTCCCACAACAACAACCCTGTGAGTTGGGTTGGGCTGGGAGAGAGCGACTGACCCAAAGTTACCCAGCTGACTTTCATGGCTAAGGTGGGATTTGAATTCACAATCTCCTGTTTTCTAGACCAGTGCCTTAACTACTAGACCAACCAGTATTTTATTTTATTTTATTTTTTATTTTATATCACTCATATTGTTTTCTCCTTCATTGTTTGCATTTGTATTGTTTTGGTCTTGGAATAGAAAACGAAGCATCTCTATGGAGAAAATAATAATCTGTTTCTGATTTTGTTTTTATTTCACAGAAATAAGAAACGTCTATGGAATGCCATACCACCTTTCTCCCGAGAGGTCTATTGCAGTAAGAGAATATGGTTTTATTCTGCTACTGACCATGCTAGATGAGAGGGTGAAGAGAAACTAGTAAATTATATCATACCAGAAGAGATGATGCAAAGATGAAAGTGTATTCCCATCTCTTCCGTTACGATGAAAGGAAATTCAGACTGTCTTCTTTAGGAATTCATATAGAGATTATATTAATTTTTGGGTATCCAGCCCAATTTTTCTCATTTTCTTCTCTCTTGCCCCTAGGAGAGGCAAAGTTGGTAGGAGACCCTGGTGTAGGAGAAAGCTACTAGGGTGCAATTAATATTTCACTTATCTAATTCAGGAATCTCCTGGAAATTTATTTGATGACAATCACATATATTGTTTATATTTTGATTTATCTTTTGACATTTGAGTTCTATTACCAATTTTCATGTGTCTATTGCATGATTACTAATACATTTAATATTAAGTATTTTTTTTTTCCTACATTCATTCCGCATGCTTGTAAATTGTTATTAATTTACCCTTCCAGGAAATTATCTCACCATAAAAATCATTCTGGGAAACTGGATACTTAATTATTCATTATGTACTGGATAATTAGTGTCCACCAGGCTTCAGAGCATTCCATCAGCCGAGGGCCCAGGGGAGGGGCGGGGGGGGTGGCGGTTATTATTAACGAAGGTCTGGGTCCGAGGGAGACCACTGTGCCACAGATTGCCGGGTGTGAGTCCCTCTTTGTGAGATGGGGTCATGGGGTTCAGATGGGCTTGCTGCTTACGTACCTGGCTCCCTGCCGCGTGGCAACGGCCCTGCCCAAGCTACTCGACGTGATAGCCACGGTGGCAGTTGATACACCCAGGCTTATGGTCATGGGTGATTTCAATCTGCCGTCCGTTGGTGAAACGTCAGAGATAGCTCGGGAGTTCATGGCTTCCATGACGGCCATGGACCTGACCCAGTTAGTTCATGGCCCCACCCACAGGGGGGGACACACACTGGACCTGATTTTTGTCTCTGGCCAGTGGTTGAGTGGTCTTATTATAGGGGATATAGACATGAAACCCTTGTCATGGTCAGATCACTCACTCCTTCGTCTGGACCTTCGAACCGCTACACCCCGCCGCAGGGAGGCGGACCCAATTAGATGGATCCGCCCCAGGCGCCTGATGGATCCTGATAGGTTCCAGACGGAGCTTGGGCCAATTCCTGAAGATCTGGCACACGACTCGGCCGAGGACCTGGTAGCTGCCTGGGATCGGGCGGCTGGTGGGGCCTTGGATCGAGTCGTGCCTTTGCGGCCTCTGACCCGGTGTCGATCCCTCGCGGCTCCTTGGTTCACCGAGGAGCTGAGGGAGATGAAACGCCGGAAAAGACGCCTAGAGAGTGGTTGGAGGGCCAGTCTCGCTGAATCTGACCGAACACTGGTAAGGTCGCATATTAAGACCTACCTAGTGGCGATAAAGACGGCAAAGTTTAACTACTTTTCCGCCTCTATTGCGTCATCAGGGAATCGTCCGGCCGCCCTGTTCAGGGTAACCCGCTCCCTGCTCCATCCGGGAGCGCGGGAGGATCCCTTGGAAGGCAGGGCGGAGGATTTCGGACAATACCTGTATGACAAAATCGCTCAGATCCGGGGGGATTTGGACTCTGACTGGGTAGATCAGAGCAGGGTGACGAGGAATAGTCTTGAGAATGTTACCTGGGAGGAGTTTGATGCTGTGACTCCGGATGATGTGGACAGGATTTTGGGGAGACTTAGTGCGGCCACATGTTTACTGGATCCGTGTCCCTCCTGGTTGGTACTGGCCTCCCGGGAGGTTACACGAGGCTGGCTCCAGGGTGTTATCAACGCTTCGTTGAGTGAGGGTCACTTCCCCGCCGCCTTGAAAGAAGCGGTGGTGAGGCCTCTCCTCAAGAAGCCGTCCCTGGATCCGGCAATATTGGCCAACTATCGTCCTGTCTCCAACCTTTGCTTCCTCGCGAAGGTTGTTGAGAGTGTGGTCGCGCGACAGTTTCCACAATTCTTGGAGGAAACATCCTATCTAGATCCGTTCCAGTCGGGTTTCAGGCCTGGACACAGCACGGAAACGGCATTGGTCGCGTTGGTTGATGATCTCTGGAGGGCTCGGGACAGGGGTTGTTCCTCTGTTCTGGTCCTGTTAGACCTCTCAGCGGCTTTTGATACCATCGACCATGGTATCATGCTGCACCGGCTGGAAGAGTTGGGGATGGGGGGCACCGTATTACGGTGGTTCTCCTCCTTTCTCTCCGACCGGTCGCAGTTCGTGTTGGCAGGTGGGCAGAGGTCAACCTCAAGGCCTCTTATATGTGGAGTGCCTCAGGGGTCGGTCCTCTCGCCCCTCCTGTTCAACATTTATGTGAAGCCGCTGGGCGAGATCATCCGTGGCTTTGGGGTGAGATACCACCAGTACGCTGATGACACCCAGCTGTACATCTCCACCCCAGGCCACCCCAACGATGCCCTTGAAGTGATGTCCCAGTGCCTGGAGGCTGTGCGGATCTGGATGGGGAGGAACAGGCTCAGGCTCAACCCTTCCAAGACTGAGTGGCTGTGGCTCCCGGCATCCCGATATAGTCAGTTGACTCCATCACTGACTATTGGGGGCGAGTCGTTGGCCCCCACAGAGAGGGCTCGCAATCTGGGAGTCCTCCTGGATAGGCAGCTGTCCTTGGAGGAACATCTGACGGCTGTAACCAGGGGGACCTTTTGTCAGGTTCGCCTGATCCGCCAGTTGCGGCCCTTTCTTGATCGGGATTCCCTGTGCACAGTCACTCATGCCCTTGTCACCTCTCGCCTTGACTACTGCAACGCTCTCTACATGGGGCTCCCCTTGAGGAGCACCCGGAGGCTCCAACTGGTCCAGAATGCAGCAGCGCGGGTAGTGACGGGAGCAGCCTGGCGCTCCCATGTAACACCGCTCCTGCGCGAGCTGCACTGGCTCCCAGTGGTCTTCCGGGTGCGCTTCAAGGTGTTGGTTATCACCTTTAAAGCGCTCCATGGCATAGGGCCTAGCTATCTTCGAGACCGCCTGCTGCCACCGACAATCTCCCATCGACCCGTGCGCTCCCACAGAGAGGGCCTCCTCGGGGTGCCATCAGCCAAACAGTGCAGGCTGGTGACCCCCAGGGGGAGGGCCTTCTCTGTGGGGGCACCTACCCTCTGGAATCAATTGCCTCCAGAGATAAGGAGAATCCAAGACCTCAGTGCCTTCCGCCGTGCCCTTAAAACCTTCCTTTTTCAGCAAGCCGGGCTGGCCTAATTTTTTAAGTGTTTTTAAGTGTTTTGTTTATTGTTTTTAATTAATGGGGCCAAATTTATATATGTATATTTTAACTGTATTTTAATATTTGTACTTGATGTTTTTACTTGGCTGTTCACCGCCCTGAGTCCTCAGGGAGAAGGGCGGTATACAAATTCAAAATAAAATAAAAATAAAAAAAAATAGATAAACACTAGGTTTAATATTGTTATAGTTTGCTGTTATTAACTAAACATATCTCCCAGTGGAATTACCTGCGTCCCAATGCTATCCAGATGTCTTTGGAGTGCATTGTTGTAACCATAGTTTGTTTGATTAACAAACAGGGCAGAGTGATTCTGCTGTTCAGCTGTAGCATTTGTACAATATCTGTACTGTACAAGTGCTGTTTAGTCTGTCCGTGCCAATTGGTTCCTTACAACCACTTGCTACAAATGTCTATTCATTCTTCACTCACATATTAAGACAATTACATGATCCCAAAATGTATATAACTTTTTCATTACATTCCACATCCACATCCATACAATTGGCCATGTAAATTATTATAGGACTGGTAGAGGGAGCTCAAATCCTGCCAAAAACTTCAATAAAAATCGTCAATAAAAATTCAACAAAACTTAAATTTTAGAACAAGGCATAGTGTTTAGCTTGTGAAAATGTAACTCCAAATCTACTATGAGACAAGGCATAAGGCACAAACAGGAAATGTTTGCATATATTATAGCTAAATATGGATCCCAGAAATGGACACTCACTGGAAGAAGTTATGGAATATATAGAAATATTGTGGTTAGACTTATGTACAGGTTAGGAATAGTTTTGCTGAAAACAGGTAGTCTTTGATTTACAACAATAATGGAGTCTGTCCATTAAGGTTGGGCAGGGATGGCCATTAAATGAAACACTTCACTTAACGATCCCCATCCCTGCTCTCCCTAATGCAATCATTAAACAAATGTGCAAGTTGTTAAAGTTGGTTCCGGGCTGCAGGCATGCTGTCTAGGGACATCAAGGGATGGGATAGCTTACACCAGTATTGGGTTGGGACAACAGGGTGAATAATTTATACTTTAGTAGTATTGCAACTCCTATAATTGCCAGCCACAGCAACCTAGCTGCCTTTCTTCACATATCCTTACACTTGTATGCAAATAATTAAGTTAAATTTGTCATTTCAATAAATCTGTAGGTGAACATATGCTGACAAATTTCCATATGGTGCATAGTGAACATATTTTTCTGCGAATCTAAATGCAATCTTGCTATTTATGTGCAGTTGTTTAGAAAAGAGAGAATATGTAGGTGTAAAAGTCTGAACACCCTTTATAACATCTTTTTTGGGAGAAGTATTAGCTTCTAAACATTTCTTATAAACGTTTGTTTATTTTCATTTGTTTTGTGTGTTTTTGGTTTTTTTACTGTTCTTCCTTACAGAACAAGAAACTCTTCTAGCTCAGAAATATGCTTAGGACTCCTCATGTCTGCTGCATGTTTGAAATCCTCCCACAAGTTGCAGTAATATTCAAATCTGGAGACTATGAAGTCCATTCCAAAACCTTTCTCTGAAGCATATAATTTAACCAGTGATATCTAAATTTTTTCATACAGCTAAATATCTTTTAAATTTTATTTACTTATCTTCACTGGGCAATAAATGTCAGTGGAAAATACACTGCTCCATTTTTTTAAAGACAAGTGGCTTTCTGGTATTATCTCAGTACTTCCCTTTTGGATCCTGACACAATCTTTTCTCCTTTTGGGCCTATAGAATGAAAAGGAAATAATAGAGAGCAGACAAGTGGTGGAACCTAAGATACCAGTAATTAAAAAGAAAAAAAGAGCAACATCAAAGACTGGAAGAAAGGCTTTGAAGGTAATTTATAATACATATTTCCAGATGCTATGTGAAATAAGACATATCTTAATTATATACATGTTTTTGATTGTGTGAACATTCATATGTATGCAAGACATCTGTGGGGAGTAAAGGAGAATGTTGTCACATGTCATAATGTCATCACAGGAATGATGAGATTAAGTATTGTACATCATTCTCATCATGCAACTGACACAAATTAGTTCATTTGCACAATTGTCAGTGAAAGTTAACATCCAAAAATTCCATTTAATTTACATCTAGTTTCTCCCAATACAGGTCCTTTACTTACAACTCGTTATTTAACGACTATTCAAAGTTAAAACAGCTCAGAAAGGATCCTTTACAGTCCATAAAGCATTTCCAGTTCTCATAAAACATCCTGCTGCTCTCTCCCCTAGTCACATGATTGTGATCCGGATGCTTGGCAACCATTCACAATCGGTTGTCAAGCGCCCCACAATCATGTGATCTCCATTTAACAGTCTTCTCTACTGAATTCCCAAGAAAGTCAGTGGGGAAGCCAGCAGGGAAGGTTGCAAGCTGCTGCCATCAGCAAAAGGATTTCCCCTCCATGCATGGAACAGAATTCTTGTGCTGGGCTGGAGAAACAAAGCTCAGATTCCAAAGACCTGGGCTTCATTTCTCTAACCCGCAGCAAGCTCTCAAAGGCTAGGGAACTGGTTCTTTTTTGGCACCAGAAAGGCAGGGGCAACTTGGCAGGACGAAGGGCAGTGGCAGGACCAAGAAAGACAGGGGAGCCCAGTGTTTTCCTTCCCCCTTGTTTCTTGCTGGCAAAACAGCTGTTCACTGTTCAGTGAGAGCCACTTGAGAGATGGGAAGCAGAACACAGGGTATCTTGAGATGGGGGAAGCCTTGGGAGGCCCAAGGCAAGTCAGTTTCAGCCTGCACTAGGCCTTCCTGGATCTCCCCCGGCATCCCATGCTGCACTTAGAGAACTGTCCGTTCATTTAACAAATGCATTGGAAAGAGCAGAGATGGCTGGTCATTACTTGAGGCAGTTCATTTAACATTTGTCCTGACTTTCAACCCTAATGGGCAGGCTTTCTTACAGTCATAACTCAAGGACTACTTATACTAGAAAGTTAGATCTACTTTGCAGCAAAATTATTATATCGACAAAGGAGACTATTTGTAGCTTATAGTTGAAACGGGGGACTCTTGGTGCTCCCTGAGCTTGCTTGTTTTCTTGCAAACATTTCATTACCCTAACTAGGTAACATCACCAGTGCTAGTAAGGAGGGCTGCTTATTGTCAGTTTATATTCTGATGTCTTGCCTGTCTGTGTGGGTGGGGGTGGCCTTAGGGATTCTTTGTGATTTGGCGGTTTACTGATGGCTCTTTGGCAGTTTCTTGATTGGGGTATTGCTTACTTGATTGTTGGTCTGAAGGTTAAGGACCCCTCAGATTACTATATCTCCTTACTATAGACCTCCTTATTATAGACCACCTTTTTCCTAAGTATTCAAAATATGAATATTTTTTACATACTTTTACACAACGCTTTGCAGCACGAGTTTCTTTAAATTGGGGAGGCTGTTGTTAGCCTTGTTAATTACAAATCTCATTGGGAAATTTATTGATACAGTCATCAACCAAAAAGAAGATAACAAGCTCTCCTTGCCACCTTAATGCTGAAGAAGAAACTAATTCTTCAGTCCCATCCTGGACTCCTAAAGACCGATCTGCAGCAGTGCTGGCAAGAAAAGAAGAGCTTGAACAGGTAAGGAGAAGCTTCCCCACTGTTTCCCAAACATGACTGATGAAGACAGAGGTGAGTTTCAGCAGGTTCTGACCAGTTCTGGAGAACCAGTAGCAAAAATTTTGAGTAGTTCGGAGAATTGATAAATACCACCTCTGACTGGCCCCACCCGCATCTATTCTCTGCCTCCCGAGTCCCAGCTGATCAGGAGGAAATGGGGATTTTGCAGTAACCTTCCCCTGGAGTGGGGAGGGAATGGAGATTTTGCAGTATCCTTCCCCTGCCATGCCCACCAAGCCACACCCACAGAACCGGTAGTAAAAAATTTTGAAACCCACCACTGGATGAAGATAACAAAAAGAAATGGTAGAGAGGAAAGAAAGAAGACGACCTCAGAAAACTAGTTTTGGAGTCGGAGGACTTAGCTTGTGCATTTCAACTGCCTGCTTAAAGATTGGGCTTCTTTGCATTTGTTTATTTATTTTCAATTTATTGTACTGTAGCTGAGACTATAAACAAGAACTACAGAATCAGGGAACATAAGCACACATTACGAACCCTAAATCCTAATTTGTAAATTAGATTCTGAGAATTCATGGTTTGTTTATAGTGAATAGGAAAGGAAGATGACCCTGATGAAAATATGCAGGTGATATTGCATGTTTCATTCAAGGTCATCTTTCTTACTCAATACACCTGCCTTTAATACTCCAGAAGTTGCTGAACAATGATCATCAACATTTCCACAGTTGGCCATGAACTGTGGCTGCTAGAAGAGGTTTTTCAGAAGGCCCAGCTCTGCCATCCCTGCTTTAAAAGAATAACTTTCAGAATCTAGTTGACAACCTTTGTTTCAAAGAATTTATCTTCTCTGCCCAATCAGCATATATTTTCAGTGTTACATCCATAGGTGAGCTCAGTGATGTTCCAAATGTGGATGGGGCTGTGACACCCCATGTGTTACCTATATACTGAATTCATTGTGGTTCAGCAGATTCATCTGAATGCTAATCATTTGAAATAATACTGCTACTATCCAAATGCATATCATATCCAGTTTATTCCAGGGAAAAAAACAAGGACAAAAATTTGCAAACATGGATGCTTTGTGCATTCTCTACTTTGAAGCTTTTAAAAACAAATAATATATACTCTCATCTATTATTAGGTCTGTTTCCCCCAGAGGTGAAATCAAGCAGGTTCTGGAGAATGGGTAGCAAAAATTTTGAGCAGTTCGGAGAACTGGCAAATACCACCTCTGGCTGGCCCCAGAGTGGGGTGGGAATGGAGATTTTGCAGTATCCTTCCCCCTGGAGTGGGGTGGAAATGGAGATTTTGCAGTATCCTTCCCCTGCCACGCGTACCAAGCCACGCCTACCAAGTCTTGCCCACAGAACCGATAGTAAAAAAATTTGGATTTCACCACTGGTTTCCCCCCGTTTTATGCGCTTCTGATCATTGCCACCACCCCAATAATTATAGACAGGGTATTCAGTAGTGTGGTCTTAAAAATACATTGCTTGCTCATTGGCCTGATGGAACTTGGTCTTTCACTTTAGGCCTACCTGCAGGTCCTTCTCAACTTTGGAGTAATAGCCATCATGCTGGTGGAAAAGGAACCCTGCATGATAGAAGCAATGAGCTCAGCACTACGAGCTAACCTGAGAAAGATTGGAGACTACTATGAATGTCTGCTAAAGAACTACATTGACAGCTTAACTGAAGCCAGCTGAAAGACATTGGCAAATCTACCTAATGTACCTGAAGCTTTTTCTAAGACAATAAACAGGAGGAAGCTTTCTGTTCTTCAAGCCCGGGATAAACTATGGCCTTGGAGAAGGACGCCTTTTGGCAGTAGAGCTGAGAAACCACTTTCTCCTGCAACAGCTACAGGGTGCAGAAGTGACAGCTAGAAGACTTGAAAGTATTATTGTAATATCAATCCAAGGACTTTGGAAGAGAAAAATGGGAGGCAAAAAGGGTAAAAAGATGAGTGTGATGCCTAATGAATTCTGAATGGCTCAGGTAACTCAGGTCAGGTGGTAACTGGAATAGAAGTAGAATCTACTAAGATTTATACTTTGAGTTATATGGAAGCTTCACGTTCTTGGTAATGTGGAAGAAGTTCTTATTTTAGCTTATTAAAAATACTGTTGAGCAGTTTTGAATGTTGGACTTTGTGCAGAAGCAAGCTAGAGGTCTCTGTTCTGTGATGGTCCAGTAATACTCAAGAGAAGCCCTGGTGAAAATAGTATTTGCTCCTTTTAAATCTATGAAGTAGTATTTTTAAAGAAAAAATAAAATAATTTTGAGACAATTTATCTCTTAGAGCTGCCTTTACTGGTGAGTTTGACTTCAAGGTGTTGTCCCTATTCAGACATATATTTCTTAAACTTCTGGTTGAGATTTACCAAGTTAAGCAGTCAAATAAGATAATGAAGGCAGGCTCAATTTTTCTTTATCTCAGCATCTTTTCAATATATCTCTATGTGGAACTTTGGACAGTAAATAAAGGTCCACCACAGGGTTTTAAGATTTTATGTGGACCAAATAAAAGGGCTTATTTAGATCATGTTATCTCATTACCTGCATTAGAATACATAAAGTATGTTGCTCCTTCTTTAATTTCATGTGGTACAAATGACCTTCTGCAATCTTGCATTTGCAAGCTATGATGGGCTTGCAGCATGGCTTAGAGCTAGAAAATTTCTGTATCTTATTTTTGGAAGAAAATTGAATGGCCTACAAGAGCTCCCTGCCCTGATTTTGACAGATCAGCTAAGGGACCTTTCACACAAAGAAAGATAGCAAAAATAAATGTGAGGTGATGATAGGTGAGACAATAGGACAGCCCCCCAAAATGGAATAGCATTGAATCCATTTTTTTTTTAAATTTGATTTATATGCCGCCCTTCTCCGGAGACTCAGGGCGGCTTACAATGCGTTAAGCAATAGCCTTCATACTTTTGTATATTTATACAAAGTCAGCTTATTGCCCCCGCAAACTGGGTCCTCATTTCACCTACCTTAGAAAGGATGGAAGGCTGAGTCAACCTTGAGCCTTGGAGAGATTCGAACCAGCAGTAATTGCAGGCAGCTGTGTTAATAACAGGGTGCTTAGACCACTGTACCATCAAGGCTCTTAGCATATACAGCTTCTTAGCAAGATCCAATATAAGCAACAATTGCTGTCTAACCCATTTTATCATCATCTTCCTACCATTATTCCCACAGAAGCAGGGTCTGCTTTTCAGATCAACAAACAACATTTTTATTTATTTTTAATTTTATTTATATGCTGCCCTTCTCCGGAGACTCAGGGCGGCTTACAATGCGTTAAGCAATAGCCTTCATACTTTTGTATAGTTTATACAAAGTCAGCTTATTGCCCCCACAAACTGGCTCCTCATTTAACCTACCTTAGAAAGGATGGAAGGCTGAGTCAACCTTGAGCCTGGTGAGATTCGAATTTACAGTATCTTGCACTACCAAGTGCAGCTGGGTAATGTCTGCATTTCGATGGAGATGACTGTAAATCTATTGGTTGCAACAAAAACCCCTACCTGACTGGCTTGTCGCCTGGGCCTCACATTGGTTTGGTCTGTGTTCAGTTTAGCACTTCCCTGATGGGCAGGCAGCATCCAATAATAGCACCACTACCGGTAGGAGGAGCAGATCTCACTGCCTGCTGTCTAACCCATAACAATTGTTCTCTACCTTCCCTTAAAATTTTGTCTTACCACTAGTTTGAAGCAGTATTAAAAATTGATCATATACCGACCATAATTTAGCTCAGGGAGAATCAGTTTCTGATCCTTTTTTGGTTGACTGCACTCTTGATTTGCCATCTAACTCACTGTTGAAATAATTGGCTATGTAAATGACTACAGTGTAATTTCTAATTTGGCAAAAGCATTGGAAAAATGTTTTCTATTTCTATTAAAACCCAATGAAGATGCTCCAAGATCATATGAGCTTCCAGAAACATTACCACAAATGTTAACATTTTCCATCCTCCAATTAACATTTATATTGCAGAGCCTGTCCAAGGGGAGAAGTTTTATAAATAGCTATAAAGATTCATCAGATAGGCTACGTACAGTATTTATGCAGAAGTTAATTTTCTGATACTGAACTTGACATAAAAAGATTGAATCTATCTCGACTTTGTATCCCAATTTATCAAGCCTTCACTTTAAGAAAGCATTTTCTTAAAATAATGAAAACATTGATCATTATGCTACAAAATCACCATCCTTTTGACTTCCTTCAGCCTAGCAAAATTGAAGGAAAACAACATTCCTTCTTTTTGACTCCTGACCACTTCTCAAATCCTGAAATGAGAATCTGGTTTTGATTTAATTGACTTAATTCCACAAGAGAAGTATAAAAATGGCTGTCAACAGTTGAGTCAGAGGAAAACACTGCTTGCTTTTTTAAAAATAAATTCCAAGAAGCTGCACCAGCTTCCAGCACATCAGGGCCCACACCTTAGCCTAGATTTCCAAAGGAAAGGTAATTATTTTCCTAATTTCTGCCTCTTTTTTTTCAGTTAAGAACATCATCTTCTCATATTAATCTTTCCCAAGCAAAGTGTAACTATGCAAAAGGGCCTCCCTTTTAGCAGCATGAATGCGTATGTGATGTGTATGAATGTAAACCTTTGCCTTCATTGTTGTAACTATCACCCTTAATACATTTTGCCTCTTATGGTCTTGACAAGAGGCCTCAATGCCACATCTGATGTTATTTTTCTATCTTTCTTGTCTATAGTCAAACTCTCTGTATGCTCCACCAAAAGTGAATCACATCTCCAAACCACTTACCTCGCCCACTTTTCTTTGAACTCGCTCTTAGCTTGTCATTGAATTGAAAATATTAAAATCTCTGGAGGCTGTTGCTTCAATTCCCAACCCACTAATTTCATTGTATGACATTAACCTCAAATCTTATTTGAGAAATTGTATTTTATTTCATTAACTTCCAGAACATACAAATCTGTGTAATAACATATAGTAAGCAACATCCAATCAGTACTGCTGCTATAGGAGGCCCCAGTTTGTTACATTGACTTAATGTTCCGACCACAAGTGTGTGTTTAATTAACAGTCTTGATGGAGTATGGGAGTCAGCTGCAGACATTCAAATGAGGCTGTATGTGATGCTGAGATAGGAAATCTGAGTCAGCATGAAAATAAGTCCTGTAGCAGAATGTTTTGGAAAAACATCTTAAGTACAGAAAACAAGTATAAGATCAAGCCTGTTTCCTTGACAGGTGAAAGAGCATTAAGTGGTTTGTTTCTTCAGAGCAAACTTGGAGTAATCTTGTCAACCTGAAATACTCCTGGTACTTGTCAGAGCCAAGGTTGAATACCGTAACTTTTCCCCAATATCATCAAAACTAAATACAGTAATATAGATTATAGTCTGAGAAGCAGGTAGTATTTTTTTTCTTTCTTCAGCAGCTATCTTATGTGATGAAGAAAATTTAAGAATTAATTTTAAACTCTTGAGTGAGCCAAATAAAAGTGGTTTAGAGGTCTTCTTCTAGCCAAGATGGTAACTAACTTTATTTGATTTAATAAAAATGTGCTGACTCGTTAGAAATAATTATCTCTGGCATCCAAAATTATAAAACAAATGCTGACTTTTTAATCTGCTTTTTGGACTTAGAATTATCAGCCTTGCAGCAGGAAGAGAATGGAATATTTATGCATGCACGCGTGCATCTTTGAGCAGGTTTCTGATACTAATTTTAATTTATTCATTGCAGAAGGTGATCTGCTTTCATTACTGTCTCTTCCCCATTTGCTTTACTTCTTCAGATGGCTGATCATTGCCTGTCTGCTAGGATATACTACAGTGTTTGCTGTTGGCTCTTGCTCTGGCAGCCCACCCCATTCCTTTCCCAAGTGTTTCCTGCTCCATGTTGGCAAAAGTTCCACATCTGTAACCAGGCTTTGGAATTGGCTTCCCAAAGAAGAAACCTTCTGGCTCAGAGTCAGAAGAGGATGAGGATGAGCAAGTGAGGTACTTGGAATCATCTTGTTCCACAGTAGCTTCCTGTTCCCCAGTGCTGCCTTCATGTATTCTGTCTGGAAAATCCATAATTAATACAGATGCCTGTGAGGCTACAGAGTGCCTGCTTTTGAAATGGAAGTCCGCTTGTGGCTGAGATGTTTCTTGAAAATATGTTTCCAAGTTGCGATTATCCCTCACAACTGTGGTGCTCCAAGCTGTGTCCATAGGATGAGAGATGGAGATTCGTACATCCTCTTGAGGTGAAACAGTCAATGACTCAAATATATGAAGCTGTGGGGTGATAATTCTATTTCTGAAAGAAACTGATTCCTCCTGGCTGTTAAACTCTGCGTACACTGAGGAATTCCCACATGAGTGAAGCCTTTCAGTCACTGCAAAAGGAATTAAATGTTAGCATTTATGAGAAGTGGGGGTGATCCTGATTACTGAATTTATTCCTAGAAAACATTCCAATAACCATTTGCTGGTATCAATGAATTAGCAAGAGGTTGAAATTTCCATACAGGTGTGTTCACACATTACTTTTTTAATCCTGGTTTGTTGAATAAACTATAAAAGCTTGATTCACAGAATTTGCTAAGACATATATCATGCCTTAGAAACTACGTCTAAACTCATGTACCACACAGAATCAAAATCAGACGTTATGGATTTGCATTTTATAACTCAGCTAAAGGTTCCAGTTATTCTTTGAAGCCATTTCATAGATTCATTGAGTTGAAGTCATTTAAGTTACAGAGTCCCGTTCATTGTGGGAATCCAATTTAAAGCCTGTGTTTGAAACCCAGTCAAAGGAAAACTCAGAGAAATTTTTTCATTTCTCTAGTTTAAACTGGTCTTAAATTTTGATTACCATTTCAGTTAGAGTCTACTAATGTGACTGTATAATCTGCCCTAGAATTTGGCCTGGTCTGTAGTTCCCTGGATTCTTCTTTCTTCAGTTTTTGAAGATAGAGATAATTGTCCTTCTGTAACCACATTTGCTAAACTTAGTTCTGCAGGATTTCTCAAAGAGAATGTATAATCATATATAATCCACCACTTATGTTGATCAGACCATCAGCAAATTGCTTTTATATTCCAGTTGAATTCATTCAAATTCAGTAGGCAATTCCTTATATTTTTTATCAAGCTAGAACTGGAAATCTGTTTCTCCAAACAGTTCTTCATAATTGGCTGAAGAAGAGACTGACTGAAAATAGGAGTCAATTAATTCTGCCCTTTTTGTGTTATTCTCTTAGTTTTATGTGCTATTCATGGAACAACTGGAACACTGCGTTTAAATATAACTGATTGATTGTTCTTAGCATCTTTAATTATGGTTTTCTCATCAACATGTCTATATGTCCCTGTTTGCAAGCCTCTTCCTTCTCTCTTAATGAGTGCCTTTTTTAACTTTTCAGACCTTCATTAAGTTTTTTGGGAAATTATATTGGCTTTTTCTGCTATCTATATTTTTTTCTTCATTGGAATTCTTTGCAATTGTGCTTTTAAGAACTTGTGTTCTATAAATTACTTATCTTTCCCAGTTTCTCCTAATATTTATTGTTCTGAATTCATTAAAATCTGCTTTTTTGACATCCAAGATATGTAATCAAGTACACCCAGTGTTAGCTTCCACTAATTTCAAGAATTCCAGTATTATATGGTCATTTTCATCCAAAGGTACAATTTCTACTATTATTGCCATTGTTGTCTGTATTGGAAACTACCATCAAGCCAATGATTGGTTGGCTATTTCTGAAGCCCTAGAACACGGGTGTCAAACTTGCCATGTTACATGACATTTTGCAATGTTTTTACCCTTCACGGACCTGGGATGGACGTGGGCTGGTTGTGACACATCTGACCCACAGGCCGCCAGTTTGACACCCCTGCCCTAGAACCTCCTATAATTTCCTGCCTCTTAGCACAAGTTCATCTGTAATCTCTTGAGTAGTGAGAACAGACAGATAATAGTTGTCAGCTGCCTTCTTCCTACAGTACTCTGGCATAGATTGCCTTCAAATGTGCAGTGATGATAGAGGTTAGTTGGAAACTCAGTGGAAGTATATTGAGGTTATATTACCTACAGAATCTTAAACAAAACTGAAGAAAGATTCAATAAGAGAAAAGCTTCATTTGGGCAGGATCAAATAGCATCTGTTCCACCCAAAATTCTAGAGGATGATATGCAAAAGCCTTACCAACTGCACCTGCCCTTTCTTCATGGCCATTTCTTTGCGTTCTTGTAGTTTCAGAGGATCCGTCAGGGCTGCTGTTTCTAGCTCTTGAAATTGGGGTGGAGTCCGGGGATGGGGCAGAGATGAAAGCAGAGTCAGAGGAATCCGAGCCACTGGAAGACAAAGCTGATTCCTTTTCCAAACTACAGGCCTCAGAGCAGAAGAGAAGACCATTGTGAATGGTGATTGGCTGACCCAGCAGTGCTTTACGGCAAAGGCTGCAACAGAAACACGAGTCTTTGCTGTGCCAGTGTTGACCTTGTAGTACGATCTGTTTACTGTTGACACCTGTGCGAAGAGAGTAATTGACAAAGCATTTTACCTCCTGCAGTGTTGCTGGAAAACTATGTCCTAACTTGGTTAAGAACAATCTATCCATTATTTTGCAGACTTTTAAAAGATAGAATAAAAATTCAAGTTTCAAAACATGTAAACAAAAGACAACACAAGATTAATATTAAATCAGAATGTTTTATAAACATGAAGCGGCATTGCATCCTAAATTAAGTTTTAACATTGTGAATCTTGTCCAACTTCACAAATCTATATAGCAGTACTATATTACTCTTTTGCTTTTTACTTTTCTTGGTTCATATCTTGGGAGAGGAACCTCTGGCCTTCCAGCTGTTGTTGAATCACAACTTCCAGAATTTTGTATTATCAGGTGGCTTTGAAAACAGATTAAATCCCTATTATAACACTATCTCACTCAGTAACAACCACTCACTCAGAACCACAGATTTCAATGGAACTTATTCCTAGACAGTAAATATAGGATTCCAGCCACAAACCAATGGCTAACAGCCACAAAATCCACTGAATGAACCCCAGTATCAGCATCTGTCAAAGCCAGAGAAAGCTAGTTTATG
The DNA here is from genome assembly GCF_029215685.1 of Pituophis catenifer annectens. Taxonomy (NCBI): domain Eukaryota; kingdom Metazoa; phylum Chordata; class Lepidosauria; order Squamata; family Colubridae; genus Pituophis; species Pituophis catenifer. Next base: position 168,256,379 of record NW_027256883.1, on the reverse strand, counting down.
AACTATAATTTATAGTCATCATAAGCAGCTAACCATATTATTCAGAGGTATAATAAATCTAAAATTACTATATGCTTGACACCTATTACACTATTTGAAAGCTCCTCAGTGATACGAGTTTGTACTGAGATTTTCATTTGATTCAGCAAAGCAAAGCAAAGCAAAGCAAAATACATATTTAGCATTGCAACTATCACATTATGTAAAATACTTACAATATATATGTAATTCTGTTTAGCTTACTACTACGGTTATTGCTTTTAAACAATATGACCTGATCCTAGCAGCTGTAACTGAAGGTAACACCCTGAGTTGCAAATAGCAGAATGGAAGATCTAGTTGTAGTAAACTGTATAACAGATTTTTATATTTGCAACAATAAGAATTGTAAGGAGAAGTTGGCCTAATTATTAAATTAGACACAAACTGTATCTATTGTGGTGATAAAGAGCATATTAAAGCTTGTTGTCAATTTCCTTTGCAAACGTTTAGCTTTTTGTGTAGCTTGGTAGCAATAATTTGAATTTAGAACCTAACACCTAGTGGTATGGCCTTAAAATGGAGACAGCTAATGTTACACAGATGCTACACACCTAGAGGCAAATCACAAGAGATCATCATTGAAACACTGATGTTTATGGTACATATTGATAACATCATGAAGAATATTAGACGTGTGAAAAGTAATAGTAAGGTCAATCTAAGAGCTTATCAAAACATTCCACAGGAAAAGATGCTGTATAATTGCATTAATGTATTTATCTCATCTCAATACTGATATAATCTGGAGAGTAGGGTTACTGCAGAACCTCAGTTTGTTGGCAGGGAGCCCAGTGATCACTAAAAGTTGTGTCCAATGAAGTATGCTTTGTTGCTTCTATCTTCAAATGCTTTGGTTCTCCTTTTAGGTGAGCATTTTTCTCATAACACTATAAACGCCAAATACATAATCATTAAAATATATACCAGACCAAACTCTGAGTCATGGGCATGCACAAATGCCAATAGTGATGGCATAAAATGAATTATATTCTTACGTATTTGCATATGGTAGCTAGTGCAAATCTATAAATAGCACGTTTTGTATCATGTTGTATCTTGATCATGTCACTTCCCCCTCCCATTATCTTCTCCAGTAAATGCCCATGTGTATCTTTACAATCACGTAGTCCCAAGTAACCTTTGAGTAACATTCAGGCAATCTTTAGGCAAGTTGATACTTCTGAAAAACGGGAAGGGCCGTAAATTCTGTGCACATGCTTGGCTTGCAAGAACATGCCAGATTCACTCCTTAATAGGCAGCACTGATCTAGATGGAGTGATGATCTGAGGCAGGTTCATACTTTCCTCAAGTCTACAGAAGGATTCTGGACCTACCAACAATCTCTCCACAGGCTTGACAGATATCTGCATAAAGACTCTCAAAGCAAGCACAACAGCAGGGTTGTCCACCCTTCATCACATATTGCTGAATGCTCAGGGGCAAGTCACACTCGAGACAGCAAAAGTGTTCTTCATGCCAGCGCATGCCTTCTGCCTCCACGCACTCGGAGGTGAAGATCAGCTGAAGAGACATAAGAGATGAAAACTCATATTGCTATGAACTACATATTAAGATGAAGTATGCAGTGTACCAAGTTCAGTTATCTTCCTAAGGTAAGAGCACAGGCTACAGAACTATTATTTACTCAACTCTTTGCAGTGACCCTATCCTATAAATCAAGCTTTCTGCTTAAAAGTACACCATATTTATCCAATTGATAATGTTCTCTTGATATTTATTTATTTATTTATTTATTTATTTATTTATTTATTTTTCAAAGTTATATGCCGCCCTTCTCCCGTAAGACTAGGGGCGGCTCACAAAATAAAAACAATACAACAATCCAAGTGCTAAAATATAATCTCTAATATATATCAAATAGGTCATAATCTATTCTTTAGATATATCTCCAAAATTATCAGGCTTGAAACCATGTTAAATATGTACACTTAGTTTACTTTTGCCTGTTTTGATGTTTCTCAGCAGAGTAAAGAATTCTGAAACTCCACTAATAACACATTGATCTCTGTATATTCTAATTTCTTCCCTATTCCCAATTACAAGATCAAAAAATTTAAGGGAAGCAAATTTAGGAATTTCTACAGGGGACTATATATATATAAAATCAAAAAAGTTAAGGAAAGCAAATTTAGGAATTTCTACATACGTATACTATTATACACACACACACACACACACACACACACCAGGGGTGGGTTCTACTTACCTTTACTACCAGTTTGCAGGGAGGCAGCACACGCTCGCTTCATGTGCGCTCTTCTGCACATGCGCAGAAGCGTTTTGATGACATCGGGGTCGGTGGGCGGAGCCTCCCGCTGGTTTTACTACCGGTTCTATAGAACCGGTGTGAACCAGGGGCAACCCACCACTGACACACATACACACACATATGGTTAGATCTCCTCCAAAATAAAATCTCTCCCATTATGATGGGGAAAAATTAAAAATCCCACTATATCATGAATGCTCTCCTATGGGTAACCGGATTGTAGCTCCAGTTTTATCAATCTGGATTTGGAAATGGCCAGGCTAGATATATCAGTTGATTTAGTTACAAAAGCACAAACATACCTACCTGATCACATGAAGCACAGCGAGGGCGGAAAAATTCTGCATGGTGCCGACCACAAAAAATCTTCTCATCTCGATGGAAGTAAATTAGATCTATGAGTGGTTGCTGGCAAATGTGGCAGACAAAGCAGGTAGGATGCCACCAGCACTGTTCGCCCAGCTTAGAGGCAAATACACCTTGGTCTCCTCTGATTATATTCATATCACACTAAAAATCAAGCAGAAATAATTTCTTTATCTAAAAGCCTTAATTATAACTTTCTTCCATCTGTAAACTATTAAGACTGCTATGCATGCTTTCATTCAACAATTAAAATCAAATTATTTTACCCAGGCAATTTAAATTATGAGTGAAAGGAACATGCATAGTGCAATGTTAGCAAATTGCACTTGTTTGCCTAACTGTTTTTTCTGCATATAGTTCTATTGTGTTTGCTGTTTTGTCTAACATATATTGGTTTTCATAACAGAGGAGACAACCACTCAGTGTTCCTCCAACCAGTACAATTATTATATAGTCATTTCTTGCATTTCTAAGATTTCAGTAAACACTGCCTATATCTTTTTCAAATATACCTTCTCCGACATAAGGACCTACAACTTCCACCTGCACCTGTTACCATATCCAAAGTTAGTGTAACTGCAAAGATCACACTAAGTAAGAAAAACAGGGCTAGAGATCAATCCAGACAACTTGATAATATGTCCAATATCATGGTAAGAATAGCTCACATTTCTGCATAGGTACTCTTGAGCTGTGAAAGGCAGATGACGTAAAACTCCCTGTCCCAGCGATTCCTGTCGCCGCCATGCAGCAAAGTTACGGAGTTGCTTTCTTTCCTCTTCACCGATGAATGGACAATATCTCTCCTTAAATTAAAAAAAAGCAAAAATGGTGCCAAGATCCAAAAGAAGCATTTAGATAAAAATGTGTATTTGAGATGCAGGAACAAAACAGACATATGTTGATCAAGTTGCAAATATTTTTGAAGTTTTATTGTAATACCCAAATATTCTTTTCAGACTTTGTGGTTTTTTTTCCTTGACAACATTTTGCTTCTCATTCAGCTTCTTAGATGAGAAGTGAAATGTTCTGAAGGAAAAAAAAAATCCAAGAAAGTCCAGTTGCCTTTTGAAAAGCACCTTTGGAACAACCATGGCCTAGATGATTGAGAATCTGCATAGGCATTTATTATAATGACATAATTTTATTTTCACATTTGTGTTTTATTCGATGACTTTGGTCGGCTTGGTTAAAAAAAATTGGCTTGTAAATATTTAAATGAAGATCTTGCTGCATATAGTTATCTTATTAGTCAAGACCGTATCATGTATATGTTAACAATAAACTCCAAAGCTATATTTAGTTGGCAGCTCATTTCTCTACACTCTTAGCTCTTTTTCTCTAACATGATTCTGAAATTCTATACATATCTACTCAGAAGAAATCCTACTATGTCAAATGTGACTAATTCCTAAGTTAATAGATACAGGATTACAGCTTGGCTTTTCTCTATATCCTATTTTTGTCCAATACACATTATTTGGAAGGAAAAAAATTACACGGTGGGCACTGGGCAGTAGGTCCCAATTTAGTGATGTCTTCAATATTTGAGTGCTAATTTTGACATTAATGTTGGAGTCAGTCCTGCCTGTATGGAGGGTACCAAATTGAAGAAGAAAGTGCTAGGGGTTGGCTAAGTCATTAGAACAGCATTGCAACAATAGCTTTAATCAAAGCTGGTTAGTACCTAGTGGATTTGAACCCAAAGAGTTTATTTGTAAAGATAGCATATTCCGTGTAGACAGAAAGAGACACTGAATCTATCTTTACTTCAGTGGGCCAAAAACCTTTCAGTTGTTTAGTTCTTGGAAACAGCAATAAAATCCTGAGTTAGCTTTCTGACCGGAATATCCTAGAGCAGGGGTTCCCAACCCCCAGTCCGTGGACCGACACCAGTCCGCAGCATGCCAGAAACCAGGCCACACAAATAAGCGAAGCCCCATCCGCGGATTACAAGTAGCACATGAAACCACATCCTGTCTGGTCTGCGGAAAAATCTCTCTTCAAAGAACCGGTCCCTGGTGCCCAAAAGGTTGGGGACCACTGTCCTAGAGGATCTTCATGAGAGCATTAGTTGCAAGTAAGTTTGGTGATCCATATAGCAGTGGGATTCTGGCACAAGAGGCCGTACAAACGTATCTTCCCAATCACAGTGATGTCAAAATGGCAAACCGTGTCATGATCTGCAATGCAACTTTGCACTGCATGTAAGAACATGAAGAATAAATTGTGTTACTGTGCACATTTCATCACTCGTCCCCTCTTTTCCCCCACAGGCATTTCAATCACCAAGTTAGTGCATTATTATTATTTATTAAATTTCCATACCACCCATCTCACCTAAGTGACACTGGCCTGTTTGTAACATTTGTGTGGTTACCTTTTCTCCTTGTTACCATATAAAGAAAGAGAAAGAAAACTGCTCCTACTGCTGTTTTTTAGAAAGATGATGGAGCTGCATGACTAGAATTTGAAAAGAATGGACAGCCCAAATAATTTTTTCAGTGCAAACAAGGGGCAGAAGAAAATAGTTTTAGCAGGACTCTTCAATCAAGTGATGCACGAGTAAAAAAGACCGGCAAACTCTGGATAAGGCTTTAAGAAGCTTACATCACAGTCTTGTGGAGGCAGCTGGTAGAGGAGAATTTTAATACGGAGCTGATTGTGAATAGCAGCAGGTACCACAGCTGATGAAAATGAGCTACTGCTTTGTAATACCTGTAAAAGTAAATGAGATGGAAATGAAACAGTGATATTTCTATGTATTGGGGAAAGAGTTTTCTGCACTATCCTCTGTCTTACAGGTCATCTTCTCTAAGCTTGATAAAAGAATCTGAAGTCCTTCCCACATTAAGAGATGAAGGGATAATTAAAACAAACCAACAGAAGGAAGAGAGCTAATTTACTTTCCATTTATTGTATAGCACATAAACTAGGAAAAAAGAGTTTGGCAAAAGCTAGACTTATCCTCCTGCATATGAATTTGATCAAGCAGTTAAGACTTGAGATGGGAAGTCTCCTCACCAAAAGAACAGAAAAATTGGGCAAAAATGATTTTTAAAAAAAGTTTCTTTGTTTTCTGCACTTTTCCGTAGCCTTTTTCCTGAAAATTAAAAATACTGAAAAATATATTTCCTAATACATTTATTTTTATACAATAAAATTGTTGAAATGAACAGAAATAAATTTATAAAGAAAGGAAGAAAAACATTTTTTGGAAATACAGTAAATTAAGAAATAAGTGAAAATACAAGGGTATAGTGAAGCTTTTCTCAGTATAGTTTTAGTATGAAAATGATAAATTATCAGACAAAGAAAATACTGATAATTTCAAATTCAGAATAGAAGACTGATTAAACAACATTTCATAATTCTGAAAATTATGAGTAGTTTTTCTCAGCCTTACTCAGCCATAAGTATTACACATATTTCAAATTTCCTCCCATTAGTTTTTGCTCCCCAAAATGGAAACGGGATCTTTCCATTTGAACCCACTGCTTCAAAACTGCCAGAAAGTTTACATCTTCAAGTGATTTTACATTTTCAAGTTGTAATCATCTACTGATTACAATCAGTGGTGGGTTCCTCCCGGTTCCGCCAAGCCGGTAGCGGTGGCAATATGATGTCACCGAACCGGTTCTGGGCCCACCCACCCCCCACGTTATTCTTACCTTTTATTTGGCCCCACCCCCAATCTATTGCTGCCTCTTGAGTCCCAGCTGATGGCTAGAGGGAAAAAAAACTGTTTAAACTCTTGCCACAGGGCTTCAAAGGGCCACCCTACAGCTGATCAGTGTTAAAAGAAAACAAATGAGTAGACAGTTGCCTGCAAAAATACATGAGTAGACCAGTGCCTGCAAAAATAAATGGGTAGATCGGTACAGCTCTGCAAGCAGTTAAAAGCCTGGTAGACCAGTACCTCTGCTAAATCCTATAATTATCACATGACCATCAAGCCACACCCACAAAATAAGCCACGCCCACAGAACCGGTAGTAAAAAAAATTAGAATCCACCCCTGATTACAATCCATCTGTTTTCAAATTCTTTTCTTTCCTGGAATCAAGCTTGACAAAAGGTCATGTGTGCAGTACTGATATTTACACAGATTCATGTGATGTGGGCTTGGTCCCAGATCCAGAGGCAGTAGCCAACCTTGCTACTGTCACAACTCCAAGTGATTGTCAAATGAAAACACTGTTCACTAGCCAATCTGGGGGAAAAAAATCTCAGCAGGGTTAAACTTTGTGAATATTTAAACAGGAAATCAAAATAAAATCCCAGAACTTTAAACTTGTCTGTGAAATTGAGGGGGGAAAACATCCTGGAGTAAGGCAGTGGCAAGCCATATTGTTTGAAGAAGACAAAAATGATCTTCTGTGTATAGTCATCAAGAAGTCTGACCTGAGGAAAATTTTACCTTATACCAAAAATAATATATCACACAAAGATGTAGACCTGAAAGCGTCTTACTGGATCTGATGGAGGAAATTCAGTGGTTGGACCTGGATAATCTTCCAGGGCGCAGCCAGAATCACTGTCTGAAGATGAAGCAGGTGGTAGAGAAGTTACAATTCTACTACATGGAGACCTCTCTCTCTGGGACCAAATATGGCTTGGCTGGGACATCCGCAGAAAGGAAGTGCTGAAAAAAACAAAACAAGAGTCTATAAAAAAAGACCAATTATTTCCTTTCCCCTTACAGTCTCAGAATAAGGATAACAGAGTTGGAAGGGACCTTGGAGGTCTTCTAGTCCAATCCCCTGCTTAGACAGGAAACCCTACACCACTTCAGACAAATGGTTATCCAATCTCTTCTTAAAAACGTCCCATGTTGGAGCATTCACAACTTCTGGAGGCAAGTTGTTCACTGATTAATTGTTCTAACTGTCAGGAAATTTCTCCTTAGTTCTAAGCTGCTTCTCTCCTTGATTAGTTTCCACCCATTGTTTCTTGTCCTGCCCTCACGTGCTTTGGAGAATAGCTTGACTCCCTCTTCTTTGTGGCAGTCCCTGAGATATTGGAACACTGCTATCATGTTCCCCTAGTCCTTCTTTTCATTAAACTAGACATACCCAGTTCCTGCAACCGTTCTTAAATACTCTTTCCGGGGCGGGTTCCAAATCCCATCGCTACCAGTTCGCTTGTGCGCACAGTGCTTCTATGGGCAGGTGGGCGGAGTCTCCCGCCACTGCGGTGACAGTAGCAACCCACCAATAGCAACCCACCACTGACTCTTTCCCAACATTACACCTCTCAGATGAGATACACTTTGGCTACCAATGTCTCACTTATACAGGATTACTGATATATATATTTAACATGGATTACTAAGATTTTCTATTATATCTGTGAGACAGAGGAGAAACAGAAGCAAAGTATTTCACAGGATCATTGTAATTTGGGGTGTGTGTGTGGTAAGTGAGACTTGTAGTCATGTAGCCTTTTAAACCAAAAGGGATACTGTGGGGGATTTTCCTTTGGCCCTACATATATTAGTTAATCAAATTAAGAGTTTTTGTTAAAAGAACAAGCAGAGTCATGTTCTATAGACATAAGTTATACAGCTAATCACTTTGAATATGACTAATTTCTCATTCACATATGGCTAAGGGGTACAGATTTCATTATGCCCTATTGCACTCTTTATATTGAATGCCTTATATTCACAAGAAACCCTGTTACAATTTTTAACTTTTGCAAAGCTGATATTTTCTCCAAATGCTGGTGCCATAGTCAGAAGAATCGATGTATTACAAGTTTGAAGTAGCACTAGTCTTTGGCTATTTTTGCATTTGAATTTCACTATTTGAAATTCAGTACCCTTGGTACTGGAATGTACCCATCACTCTCCCCAATCCTCAATCAGCCAACTATATATAGTTGAATTTTCTCATATCAATGTATATTTTTATCCAGTTCATCAGGAATAGCTTCAAGCCTGATGGAATGCTGGTGGACTACTCTCTTTCAATGACAATAGCACAAGTTGGCTGCCCATTATAGGTATTTTTATAATGAATTCAAGTTAGGGTGAAAAATGTAAGCACTGTACTAAGGATGACACATAGAGAGAGACCTAACCCAAACGTCAATGTTTAGCTAAACCGGGGTATGGTGGCTTTAGCATTTGTCTAAGAATGCTGTATTCCTGAAGTTCTGATCTAACTTTTGGTCTCCAAAATGGCAGCCAATATGCCCTTAGAATATATCAAGATCACTACTCCAATGAATTTTCTTAAATACTATGTTAACTGTAAATGGAAAATGGACATGTCACAAAATAAAGCACAACCCTCCAGTGTAAATTTTATTCCCCGAATGCTTCTAGGTCCCAAAGGTGTTCTTCGAAAGTTATTTTAAAAATGGTTGATGTAGCCAAATCTTTACTTGAGGTATGTCTTCTTGCTCTAACAAAAAACAGGAAAAGATAAGTAGCATCCTATGGAGTTAGCTGAAATGGCAAGGAACACTCACACCAAATTCCTTTCTGATATGGCTATTTTGTGAATAGCTATGTCAGTTTTTTTGTGAGAACTTTTTTCTTTCATTCCAAAGATGCACATTTGTATTCCAACTTTTTAAAGCGAAAACCATAGCATAATTCTTCCATATAGTACTGGGATATATCCCAATTTATACCTCTGGAAATTACTTCACTCAAAATATCTAAGTGCAGTCTTTCTAATTCCTAACTTTATTTTGTGAGCCTGGATTTCTGGAGACAAAAGTGTTAGGTCTCGATCACAATATTTTCATTATTGGCTAAACTGAATTTATCCCCCTTGTATTTGGCTCCATTATACTTACAGAATCCTATCTTCTCACAACCACGTTAGATGTATGGTTTCTCTCCAGAAGGCCTTCTCGGTATCAGGATTAAGGAGTGGCAGAATCCCCTCTAAACAAGAAATAAGGGATATTTCATTGATTACAAGTGATAGTAATTTGAATGGAATAAATTGCTCTGTGAAACCCATTGATCATTTATTTAATATAACAATTCACAATTATAGAATAGCCTTCTCATTGATAAGCTCTTGATACTTGTATTTGGGGAAATACATATTATGTGAAAGTTCATTCTTACAAACAAAACATGTCTTTCGAAGCTTGTTGTGTATTTTATAAAGATATTTTGTCTTACTTTTCTCGTTTTCCTGCTTCTACAGTCCTTCCAATATTATTACTAAAATGCATTGAAACCACATTTTTCCTTACCATCAGATCTAGACACACAGATAAATATTATTTATTCACTCAAACTGCCTTTATTTTTTATTGTGAGTCACATAAAGCTTGGATGAAACACAGTGGCAAAGATATGCAAATAAACAAGGAACCATACCAGACATATGCTTTATTAAAGAGACTAGTAGATGATTTCACATAATCCCTAATTTGTTACAAATTGCCCACAGGTGCTTGTTAACTGGAAGAGCATTCATTTTTTCCTCCTTCTTGAGGCCATGACTATTTCATAAATGGTTGACATAATACAGATTTAAAGTCATGATTATTAATATAAATTTTGGTTCTTGTTCCTTTTATGCCTACCACTAGTATTAAAATCTCATATCCAAAAAGTTTTTGCCAGCCACAAACATAATCAGCTAGTGTAATCCATAATACTTCTTGTGATTGTGGTGTGAATACATAGATTGACAGCAGTAAATATTAACTATTAATTGATCACCCTAACCCAGTGATGGCTAATCCTTTTGCCATCACATGCCAGGAGGGAGGGGCGGAGTCACACGCCCGCATGCCCACACCCATAATTCTATGTGCCCCGCCCCTGCGCATGCGACCCCCCTGCTCCCCCCACTCCTGGCACGTGATGGCCCAGTAGGCCCATTTTTCTTTCTCACCTGGCTCCAGGGCCTCTCTAGGAGTCTGGGGAGGGCAAAAACAGCCTTTCCCACCCCCCGGAGGTCAAAAACAGTCTGTTCGACAACTTCCGGTGGGACTGGAAGGCCCTTTTGCTGTCCTCAGCCTCCAGGGCCTCTCTAGGAGTCTGGAGAGGGCGAAAACGGCCTCCCCCCTCCTGGAGGTCCTCCGGAGGCCGAAAACAGCCCGTTTGGCAATTTCAAACGGGCCATTTTCAATTTCAAATGGGCCATTTTCAATTTCAAATGGGCCATTTTCGGCCTCCGGAGGACCTCTGCGGGTTGGGGGGGGGGGGAAGGCCATTGCTTCAGTTAATGACCTTGTAGGCCACACATTACTATATATGCAAATAAACATACCTGCATTTAAAGTTGAATAGCGACTATGGCCACTCAAGAATGAACAACTGTATGGATCTTTCTCCATTGGCAAGTTACAGCGCTACCTACCCAAGCTTGAGTTGGCAGAAAACTGCTGTCTACTGTCCCAATTTCTGACCCCCTAGCCAGAGCCAGAGCTCTACTGTATTTGTTCTGAATCACTGCTTAATTATGTTGTCCTGATTATCTCTGTGTAATGCATGGAATACAGTGTGCGATTGACAATTCCTCCAACCTCCAAAAACCAACTTTCAGATTACTCTGGGTTCTGTTTGGGAGGCAACAGGACAGTTTGGGCCTATCTTTCCCTTGTTGCACAAAACCAGAAAGGACCATGGAATTAAAGCACTTGTAGCACTGCACCACTGCTTCATTCAGATAAAGCATTCACATTCAAAAGTGAATCATCTTTTGTATCAGTGAAAGTAGCAATGGGAATCTCTCAGAAATTATGCTGTGAATGAGACCACAGTAAATGTCTATGTGAGAAATGGACAGAATCAGAATCCAATGGCTCTGCTGATACCATCCCATATTCCGTGGACCTGTCTACACACATTCCAAACTCTATGGCTGCATTGTTATAGTCCTCCCTAACTTGGTTCCTTCTGATAGGTTGAACTTCAACTTTAATCAGTCCAATCCAGGAGGGAAACACTTATCAGGTACTAGTTATAAGTTAAGGTAGGTATTATTACTACATTATTTAAAAGGTGGATTAATTGTGCAAGTATATAATCAACATAACTGATAAACATAAACATAACTGATAACATAAAAATAACTGATAAAAATGAATCCAGAAACTACCATCTTGCATGTTGCTTGAATTTCAATTTCGGAATCGGGGAGTCTTAACTATGGATTCGTCAGTTATAACACAACACACACACGCCTGCAAACTATAAAAAACAGAACATTCATTGGATCTTCTTAAATACCTTGCGCAAAGCAAAAATGGTGGCATTGTTTTTAGGGGAGCCCTTTTCTAGTCTTGGAACCCTGGCATATGCCCAACTTTGCCACTACACAATTGAGGACTCACACATCCTGTCTGTGAGAAAGCCTGACAATGGCCTTATAAAGTTGCCTTGGGCTTCATTTCTTTCCTTGACTCTCCTGAAAGCATTGCGGAGATTTGCCATTTTTCTTTCAAAATGTCACCCTTTTATTTTTGCTACTTTACTGAGTTTAAATATAATTATGTTGTTTAATGCTGTTTCTTGTAACTTTTTTAAAAAAAATGTTGCTAGGCTTCACAGCTTTAAAAAGCAGAACAGACATTTCATTCAACACACTGGGATTGTTCGTGCTATGACTAGTTGAATTAATAGGCTTGGCATGTGCCCAGATTAGCAGCAAATCCGCTGCCATTGTGTGCAAACTGTTATACAGTTACTGATACATAAACTGGCACTTGGGTGTGTGGCAAACCTATCAACACTATCCCAGACTTAATTCAAACTGAGTTGATGTATTGAGTCCAACTTCCTAAAAAACCTATGAGTCAACTCCATTTTCCAAAAACGTTTTCCATTCACGCAGCCATATATTTACATGGCAAGGATGCAGGTACTGTTCAAAGTTCAAACAGTTTATTTTCAGGGATATGGCAATCTTTTGGTTCTGGTGTTAGACTCGATCTACTCTGGCTGTGGGAATTGATTTTTCCCTTCATGCCTTCATAAGCCTGCAGTGTTAATCATTCCCAGATGCTTGGGCAGGGGGTTCATATACTGGGCAACTTTCCTGGTTAATGGTTATGGAAAGAAACAAGTTGATTTTATAACTCCCTTTTCCAGCTCTTGCTTGCTGACTTCCTTCCTCTTCTCCGTTTCCAAAACAAAAGGGGTTTTGATGGCAGTTTGATGGCTCAGTTCAACTTCTGTGACGACTTGGATACTTTCCCAGAGAGCGGCTCTCTCTAGCTAACTTTCCTTTCCCAACACCAAAGGGAGCAGAGAAAAAGAGGCAGAATGGGACTGAGGAAGAATGAAGATGCAACAGCCTCACTCTATCAGGAACCATGAGTGGTTATAGCTTTAGTGGTGAGGAGGTGATCGGATCAGATGCTGTTTAAGCATGTAGTTATAAAAAGCTTTTCTGTCCAACTGGCAGGTAGCCAGAGAGCAAGTAACCAAGTTCTACCTGATTCATTTGGGACGTTTCACAATTTCTGAAATTCACCTCAGAATAGTACTAATGTAGAGGGACATATATAGTCAAAGACAAATATAGCATACATTACTCTAGCTTCAACTACTTATTTTTTAGGTTGGGAGAAGGAATGGCACTTCTATATATTGCCATTAGATTGCAAACAGCTATCCCCACATCCAACTTTCTCTTCCCCGATTTCTGATTTTCAACACACATTGTTGGATATTATTGGTACCTCACTACAAAATGGCAATTACACAATTAAAAATCTTCAGCAGAAAGAAGGCAAGACAACTGGAAACTGTAAAGATCAGCAACCAACTATAGAGTTTAACAACCAGCTAATTATTTTCAAGTGCTTCAGAAGCATGCCTCATTTTTGGTACAGTGCACTCTTCTTAAATATAATTAGCAAAGAGAGCTCAAATTGTTTCATTTGCATCTGGATCAATAATTAACTGAGCAAATTAACTGGTGAGCAGGAGGAAAAATAAAAATAATACAAGTAATCCTCAAGTTACGAATGTAATGCTTACATTTGTAACCCGAGGATTCATTGGAGTGAATCACATCAAACAAACGTGATCACTCCCTGCTTTCACCCACGCATTCGCTAATCAAATGCACTAGTCATTAAGTGCACATGAGGTATCTCCAGGTGGGAAAGGCCATGGGGAGGGGGGCTAGCGATGGAACGGGCCACCTGCTTCAGATCCACCCAAGGACCCACCCTCATGATCCCTCCCCTGGAGTCCCCACAATTGCTCCCCCCCACCATCCTGCCCTGCCAGGTCATTTACCTTGTGAAGATCTAGCAAGCTGTCTCCTCTCCAGCCTCTCTGCTGCAGTTTCTTTGCCTGCTTGCACTCTTGGTGCAAAAAAGTGTTTGCAAGCTGACAAGACTTTGGGGCAGCAAAATTGCATTGCTTCAAGCCTCCCATTGGCTTGCAAATGCTTTTCGTGCCGAGACTGGAAGCTTCTGGGGGCCGTGATCTTGCGCTACTGATCTTGCGTGATCTCGCACTATAGTACTTTAGGCCCCTGTTCTCTACAGAGGTCTATAGCAGTCCCATGGCAAAAGGCTTTGCAATGCCTTTTGCCACAGATCTCTTGCAGGCCTCAGTGCAGAGAGAACAGAGGCCTAAAGTACTGCAAGATCAGTAGCGCAAGATCTCACACTACTGATTTCACACTACTGTGTGAGTAGTGATCTCGCACTACTTTAGGTCTCTGTTCTCTGCATATGCACCAAAACAGGCAAAGGAACTGATGGCTCGCTAGATCGTCACAAAGTAAATGACTCTCCACAGGCCCAGTTCCTGTGGAGACCCAACAGGGTGGGGGAGTAGGCAGGGTAAATATTGCAGTGCCTTTGTGGGTCGTTCATAAGTGTGAACAACTGCTGTGGTGCTGCAACATTCATAACTTCAGTACTGTGTTGTAAATACATGGGGGAGGGAGGGTAATGTCATAACTTCGAATGGTCACTAAGTGAACTGTCATAATTTGAGAATTACCTATAGTTGATTTTACCAGATTCCTATATCTTACCTCCCAAATGCAGGACTAATATCGATAACTGCCTTGTTTCCCTGAAAATAAGACCCTATCTTATATTTTTTTGAACCCTGAAATAAGCGCTTGGCCTTATTGCCAAGCGCGATTGGGCTTATTATCAGGGGGTGTCTTATTTTGGGGGAAATAAGGTAGTATAGATAAGCATTGGAGGAGAGGACTCCGAAGAACAAATGGCCATGTGGAAAAAAATATTTAATTGTGTAACAGCAGAGGGGTGGGCAGGAAAAAATGTTTCTTTAGGGCCTGTACAAATTAAGAAGTTGAATTAAGTTCAACTTTATCAGTGATATCTAACTGGAGCAAACTCACTATCATTTAAAACAGATGAAATAGATCATGCAAGTGAGACAAATCCAGCACCAGAAAACTTCTATTTAGTGGGGATTCAGGAGGACTAGGTGAAACCCCATACTATACATATGGTCAAAACGCATGTTATCACTGTTTTAATTGAATTTCACAATAATTGATATTGTTTATTTGCATATTAGCACAGACCGAATGAAGGCAGTAAATCTTAACTAGGTTCTAGCGAATCCTTAACAATTTGTACGAATCATAACTTGTGGCTTTCAAAACCCTAATCAATTGTAATCTATTCAACAAACCATGGTTAAGACTAATTTAAATTGCATTGAGTGTATTTCCAATTCCACATAAACTGGATCTAATCTATTGCATTTTTCTCTGGAAACAAAATCTTTATAGAAAAGTGACTGATCAAAATGAAATGCTGAAGATACCTATTTCAATGAAATTAAAAGACCTACTTGGATACAAATGACTTGAATCAGTTTTCAGATGTCTTGCTTTTAAAGCAACGTTTGTAATGAAAAACAGTTTCTCAAATGAGTTGTTGCAAGAGTGTCAAAAATTCCATACTGTATAACTTTTCACCCAAGTTGCTGTGGGACCTCTATGGCGAGCCTTCACTTTCACATGGCAGGTAGACTACATGCAGTAGTACTCTGGCTTTAATTTTCACCAGTAGATTTAGGTTCGAAAGCCAACATATAAATTAAACAACAGTCCATAAGCAATA
Organism: Pituophis catenifer annectens; assembly: GCF_029215685.1. NCBI lineage: Eukaryota > Metazoa > Chordata > Lepidosauria > Squamata > Colubridae > Pituophis > Pituophis catenifer. Next base: position 168,240,631 of record NW_027256883.1, on the reverse strand, counting down.
ATCTGGATAGCAGTATCCAGTAATCTACTTGTGGTTTCCTTAGAACATTTTTAATGGAAATTTCCAGGCAAGAGGACCTCATAACCCCTATCTATAGCACTGAAAAATGCATGTTTTCAGGAAGCCAGTTATATCACAAATTATTTCATCAGAACAGGTAACCACCCATCAGATGACTCAAGCCAGAGGTGTTGATTGAATAACACAAAAACTGTCTCTTCCAGATGAAAAGCAGCAATCTGTTCATATCACTGCCTTCATTAAAGACTCTTGTCAGCAGCCCTGTCAAATTAGCTACTGTATGGCTGCTCTCATTAAAAACAAGCTTTCTCAAAACTCTGCACATACAAACACTATGAAAATGAAGCTATTTAGATTAACAAGACATTTTAAAAGCCCCACCCCAAAAACTATTAGCTGTTTCCTTCCACGATATACTGTTCTGGCCAGACTTCTTTTCCAAATGATTTGCTCTTGAAGAGAGCTGGCTTTTTGTGCCTCCACATCAGGTATGAAGAATCAATTCTTTACAATATAGGAAGTTCTCCTCAGTTTAATTATTCTCTAAATGTGCAGGGGGTTTCATCTCCCATAATTCCTAGCTATCAGTATAGAATTCTGGAACTTGTGGCCTCTGGAGTAGAGCAGCTGAGATAAAAATCACTGTCCTTCCAATCGCTAACTGTGCCCTCAAGTCAAGTTGGCTCCCGGTGAATGCATCCATGCAGTTTTCTTAGCAATTTTAAGTAGTTCCCCATTGCCTCTTCTACAGTATTTTCCCAACATCCTATCAGAAGGCAGGCCCCAAACAAAGGCATTCCTACAGAGCCACTAGCCTCACCCAACTGACTATCTGCTACACTTGTGCCAGGTTTCTGATTCTGCTTCCTAGGGCTTCCATGAATGAGGAACAAAGAATAGCAATGTGCATAGGACTGGGGAGACCTAGACTCAGCCTCAAAAATTCACTACATCTGTCATTCTCTCTGCCCAATGTATCCCAAACACAATTGTTGCAGGAAATTGGTAAAAAAGGACTACTGTGAAGGGAAGATGGTGTAGATATCAAATGAATAAAGGCCAGGCCTTTAGACAGTAGGGAAATGGAAAAGTCAGTGTTCCAGCCAGGGTCCTGTTCTCATTTCCTCATCTGCTTTTTTAGCAGTCAAAGAAAAAGAAGACAGTTATCTAGGGGTAGAGACAAAAGCTCTCCATAATGGCTTGACTCCTGGCATGAGATTGGAAATCTGGGAGGGAGAATGAGGCAACCATGTCTGCCATTAGGGAATCTGTCCATATCACAGTTCCAGAAGTCCACAGTGTTGAACTGTGAACCACACTTGAATTAGATGTTACAGCCCTGTAGAAGCCCTGTAGTAAGGGTGCAGGAAACAGCTCCAAGGTTAGATTGATACTAACCCGTGGGTGGAAGAGACCTCAGACTTAAACATGAAGAGAAGACCCTCAGAGAAAGCAGGAATGTCTGTAGCATTTTCCTACATCTCTGGCTATTACTGAAGCTATATAATGACTGTCCTCATTTGTGTAACTATGGATGGCTCAGTAAAATGCTGTATTACTGGAGATACTATGAGAGTGGAGTGTCCTTGTCTTTATTCATTGTGAATCACTGAAGATCCATATAAGAGTTGTTATTTGCTGGGTCAAGGGAAATAAGAAAAGTAGAAACTACTTGTAACGACATGCACTGGAGGCTTTATGTTATGCCCATTGTCACTTGCAACATAAACATTTAAATGAAACAAGGATACTTTAGAGCTGAAACAGCTGCTTTCAACTTTATTCTTGTGGAACCATGAACCTAAGATTAAGCTTCTGGCTTGACAGTGTGGAAAGCAAAGGTAATATCCGCCATAACCTGCATCTGACTTAGGACCAGCAGTGTTGTATTTTCCCATTTCTCATGCATCATTCCAAAAAGATCCACACAGTTAAAGCTGCAATTAGCCTAGGTGTGGTATTGAGATAGTCTTATCTCATGCCAAACTGTACCTCTTCAAAGAGGAACGAACTTTTCCCAAGGCACATGGAACATATTTGTATAAATCAGAAACAATGATGTCTGCAATTAAAAATAAAAGTAGAGTGATGTTGTAGTAGAAGGAAACAGGAATTTACATCAAACAAGGGCTGTTGAAATTTTTTACACAACAAACTACAACATCTGGCAGCTCATCTGCTACCAAGGAGTGAAACTGGAGCCATGAGGCAGGGGAGGGGAGGGAATCTACATTTCCATGAGATTATGAAGTTGCGACTATGAGAATAATTATACCTTCAGGGACTTTTCTACACTCACAGCTGTTTCGTGAGAATAACCTCTGACCACATTCTAACATTTATTTTCAGGGGGAGGGATACTTACTTAGGCAATAGATCAGATGAAATTATTTTGATGAAAGAGAAGATGTAAGTCCTGCTAATAAAAGGCTTTTGATTCCTTTCCATTTCAAGTGGATTTTTTCCCCCACCATCTACTCCACTGCTAACAAAAAGAAAGCAAGATTATGTCTTTTGGGAGCTCACAGTTACAAAAAAAAGGAATATCAATTTTTAAATTATTCCTTGAATAGCAGTACATAATCTCCCACCATACAACTTTCTCCCTCCCCACCCATTTTTTAATCATATTACTGAATTTTCAGCATTTCACCCCAACGATGCCCTTGAAGTGATGTCTCGGTGTCTGGAGGCCGTGCGGATCTGGATGGGGAGGAACAGGCTCAGGCTCAACCCATCCAAGACCGAGTGGCTGTGGTTTCCGACGTCCCGATATAGTCAGTTGACGCCATCGCTGACTATTGGGGGCGAATCGCTGGCCCCCACGGAGAGGGCTCGCAACTTGGGCGTCCTCCTGGACTCACGGTTGTCTTTAGAAGAGCACTTGACGGCCGTGACCGGGAGGATCTTTCATCAGGTTCGCCTGATTCGCCAGTTGCGTCCCTTTCTGGATCGGGACTCCCTACACACAGTCACTCATGCCCTCGTTACCTCCCGCCTGGACTATTGTAACACTCTCTACATGGGGCTCCCCTTGAGGAGCACCCGGAGGCTCCAACTGGCGCAGAGTGCGGCCACGCGGGTGGTTATGGGAGCAACATGGCGCTCCTGTGTGACACCTCTCCTGCGCGAGCTGCACTGGCTCCCGGTGGTCTTCCGGGTGCGCTTCAAGGTTTTGGTTACCACCTTTAGAGCACTCCATGGCTTAGGACCTGGCTACTTACAGGACCGCCTACTACCACAAACAGCCTCCCACCGGCCGGTACGCTCTCATAGAGAGGGGCTCCTCCAGGTGCCGTCAGCCAAACAATGTCGACTGGCGGCCCCTAGGCCTTCTCTGTGGGGGCACCTACTATCTGGAACGAGCTCCCCCCAGAGATACGGAGGATCCTGGATCTGCGCACTTTCCGCCGTGCTTTGAAGACACTCCTATTCCAGCAGGCCGGCCTGGCCTAATTTTTTCCCCTTCTTTTAAATTTTTAAACTCAAATTTTAATTCGTTTTAAATTATTGGGAGTTTTAAATTGTCTCGGGCAAAAATTATTTAATTGGGTTTTAATCATGTCTTAACTTTTGTATTTATGTGTTTTATTTCGTGCCTGTTCACCGCCCTGAGTCCTTCGGGAGTAGGGCGGTATACAAATTTAATAAAATGAAAATGAAATGAAATGAAATTTAATTTGTTTCATTGTTTTACTATTGTTATGTTGATATTTTTGTAATTTTACATTTTACTGTTGTAAACTACCCAGAGTAACCCCAGGAAGAGATAGGCAGCAAATAAATGTAATTAATTAATTAATAAACAATCAAATAGGCTGCAGAAGCAGATGGACTTGTAATTCTGTATCCGAAGTACGTAACATGAGGAAGGCTGGGAATTATTATCTTTTAATTCTAATTCTGTTAACAACCAATAGTGAAGCATTGTATGTCTGCTACTAATTAACCAGTGTTTGAATATACAGTACTGTTAAAAGTTGACTTAGAGAATAGATTCAGAAAACATGAGCTAAGAGTCTCTCTTTTTCTTGTTAAAACCTCCCTATTGGCAAGCACATCAAGAGATAAGGTATCTTTCAAAATCCTGGAACACCAGGGAATTACTTGAGGACTGGAAAAGAACTGACGTGGTTCCCATCTTCAAAAAAAAAGGAGAGGGGAAACAAACCCAGGAAACTACAGACCAATCAGCCTGACATCAATACCTGGGAAGATATTGGAAAAGATAATAAAAAAACAAACAAATCTACAAACATCAAGAAACAAATAAAGTTATAACTAAAAGCCAGCATGAATTTGTTAAAAACAGATCATGCCAAACCAATCTTATTTCATTCTTTGACAAAGTGATTAAATTAGTAGCCCTGCGAAATGTTGTGGTCATGGTATACTTAGATTTCAGCAAGGCATTCGACAAAGTAGACCACAACCTACTTCTTTGTAAGTTAGAAAAATGTGGGATAGACAGCATCATCACCAGACGGATTTGTACTTGGCTGACAAACTATACTCAACGAGTTGTTCTTAACGGTACTACATCTACATCAGGGGTGTCAAACTCGATTTCATCGAGGGCCACATCAGGGTTGTGTTTGATCTGGGGGGGAGCGGAGAGCATGCCCAGTGTGGGCATGGCTAGGGTGGGCGTGGCCAGCTTGACATCACTCGTCGAGGTTCCATTTTCACTAGCACACAGCCTCCCCAAGCTCTGTTTTCGCTGGCAGAGGGCTGCAGAAGGCCGTTGTGGCCAAAAACGGAGCCCAGGCGGGCTGAGCACAGCCCTCCCAAGCTCCATTTTCACTGGCAGAGGCACCATGGGCCGGTCCTTTGCTGTTTCCAGGGCAGCTCTGCAGGCCAAATCTAAGCACCCCATGAGCCAGATCCATGGGCCTTGAGTTTGACACCCGTGATCTACATGGAGAGAAGTAAGCAGTGGGGTACCACAAGGTTTCGTCTTAGGCCCAGTATTTTTCAATATCTTCATAAATGACTTAGATGAGGGCATAGAAGAACTCATCAAATTTGCAGATGATACTAAACTGACAAGAATAGCCAACATCCCAGAAGACAAGCTCAGGATCCAAAAAGATCTTGACAGACTTGAACAACAAAATGAAATTGAATGTGGAGAAAAGCAAGGTTTTACACTTAGGCAGGAAAAACCAAAGGTATAAGTACAGATTAAGTGAAACCTGTCTTAAAAAAGGTAACTGTGAGATAGACCTTGGAATCCTAGTGGACATCACTTAAATATGAGCCAGCAGTGCGCAGCAGCAACCAAAAAAGCTAATACAATCCTTGGTTGTATAAACAAAGGCATAGAATCAAAATCACGTGAAGTATTAGTACCGCTTTATAAATCCTTAGTAGCCACATCTGAAATACTGCATCCAATTTTGGTTACCGCATTACAAAAAAGATGTTGAGACTGTGGGAAAAGTGCAAAGAAGGGCAACTAAGATGATTAAAGGCCTGGAGAGTAAAACATATGAAGAACAGTTTTAGGATTTGGGTTTGGCTAGTCTAGAGAAAAGAAGGACTAGGGGGGATACAATAGCAGTATTCCAGTATTTGAGAGGTTGCCACAAAGAGGAGAAGGTGAGCTTATTTTCCAAAGCATCAGAAGACATACCATGAGGGTATTAAGGAGAAAATGCATAAAAAACTTTCACCAGCACTCTTTTAAAGTGTTCTTGCTGTAGGCAAATTTCACAAAGCACAAATATTCACATGAAAAATCAAATATATTAGAGATACCAGTTGTGGGCTGCAAAAATTCAGGAAATTCCCACACACCAGCAAATAAGATAAGAAGATATATAGAAAATTTATTATTTATTTATTTATTTATTTATTTATTTATTTATTTATTTATTTATTTATTTATTTAATTTCTATACCGCCTTTCTCCCGTAGGACTCAAGGCGGTGTACAGTCAAGAAAAATATAGACACACAAACATCATAAAATTGCTAATTAAAATTATTACTTAGTTTGGTCAATTAAATAAAACCCAGAATTAGATAACATTTAAAAAATCATTCACATGTTCGTATGTTTAGCCCCGCCTGTTGGAACATCAGGGTCTTGAGGGCATGGCGGAAAGCACGGAGATCAGGGATATTCCGTATCTCCGGGGGCAGTTCATTCCAAAGGATTGGAGCCCCCACAGAGAAGGCCCTCCCCCTGGGAGTCGCCAGTCATAATTTGACTGACGGTACCCTGAGTTATAAAAAACACAAGATATAGAAAATTCTAATTGTTGCAATTGTCTAGCAAATGTCTGGATTTTGCAGTCCAGATCTGATAACCTAACATATGTTTCACATAATTAATGACCTAGGAAATGTTTAGAGCAGCAATAATTTGAAGTTACCAATTAAACAGCCTGTAATTGTAAAGATGGTCTCTATACAGAATTACATATAAGATTTATTTTTATTTATAAAATTTAGGCACCACTCATCTCACTAATGAATGTAGAAGCAGGTCCCTAATTGTTCAGGTGATGAAACAAATACAGTTCAGTTAGAATAGGTGTGCACCGTTTTGCAAATTCATAGAAGAAATGTAGGGGAACATGAAAAAGAAGGGTTTTTTTTACATTTTTATTTATTCAGAGGATGTATCATTAAGAAATATTTTGCTCTCATCCAAACTATCATTAACTGATTCCAATTTAGCAAAACATCTAAGACAAACACTCTCTCAACTCACAAGTCAGAAAGGTCCTTAATGCAATGTACTATCCCTATTTTAATCTACGAAAGATTGCCAACGGACTAAGGCTGCTTGTATAATCGATCCTATGACCTAAAGAGGAGCTTCCCGTTTTTAACAGGTTATTGTTATCTACAGGAAAGCGCCGTTTTAACCTCATCGGGGATTGCAACTACAAAATTAAAGCGAGAGATAATCGCTTGTAGAATTTAAGAACTACTGGCAGGGGTTTTTTTTTTTTTTAAAAAAAAAGGATTATCACACCCATAACAACTCCAGAGCGGGGGTCTCCAACTTTGGCAACTTTAAGCCTGGCGGACTTCAACTCCCAGAATTCCCCAGCCAGCATAGCAAAGCAAAGCTGGCTGGGGAATTCTGGGAGTTGAAGTCCGCCAGGCTTAAAGTTGCCAAAGTTGGAGACCCCTGCTCCAGATGACTGGAGCGACTCAAGATTCCGCCAAGTCAACAACAACAACTGATTTAAACGCAACTAATTATACCTTATTTCTGCACAACGAAGTACGTGCGGGGTTGGGATGACTGCAAGGGGAAAAGTGATTTTTTTTAAATATTTCCCCTCCTCTTGCTGCACGGAAAAAAAACATCGGGACCCACAGCTTTCCTCACCATTTTTGGGTTGCGATGAGCCGTCCACTCAAGGAGCCACCCCCGCCCTTCGCTTGAAAGCCACCCGAAAGTCACTTACCTGCGGTTGGTGCTCCTGCCTTTTTTTTTCTTCTTCTTCTTCTTCTTCTTTTTTTTTTCCCCCCCTCCCCCCGAGTCCGGCTCTGCCCGCGGCGGAACGGTCAGGAATTCCGCGGCCAACTTTCCTTCGCTTAACGAGAAACTTTGCAGCCAATGAGGCGCGTTTTTTCCGCCTCTGCCCAGGGCTTTTCTCTCTTCCTCCACGGTGTCCTCCACCACCTGCCTCGAGTGCAAATTAAACTCCTGGCTCTGGCCCGAGAAGAAAAAAGCCCGCGAAGCGAAACCAAATCAGTTCTGTTTTGAGGCGGCGAGGCTGGCGGCGACCGTCGTCGCTTGGACTTTGCTTTCTGGCTCCCCGTCTTTTCCCCCCGCCGCACCTATCTGCTTTGCCCAGGAAACGGGATCCGTGTCCGCCCGGGTCCTTATTAGAGAGCTTACTTGCCTTAAAGACTCCAGGCAGCCAATGGAAGGGAAGCAAAAAGAGAAGGCGGGGAGGGGAGAGAGCCGCGGCGCTGCGGGGAGGTGAAGGTTAACCCTGCAGGGGAGGCTCTGGCTGACCCTTTCCCTCCCTTTTGTTATCTCGAGCTGTTATGGAAACGGCGAAGGGACCGTAGGGAGCCTCAGGCCGCCTTAAAGAATAAGGCCATTTCCACATTAGGGACGTTATAACGTTTAATGTCACCCAGCCGGTGCCGTAATACATCACGAATGAAGCCAGGCATGCCGTCGCAGGCAGGGGTCTTCAATCTTGGCAACGTTTTTATTTTATTTTTATTTTATTTTAATTTTGATTTATATGCCGCCCTTCTCCGGAGACTCAGGGCGGCTTACAGTGCGTTAAGCAATAGCCTTCATACTTTTGTATATTTTATACGAAGTCAGCTTATTGCCCCCACAAACTGGGTCCTCAATTTACCTACCTTAGAAAGGATGGAAGGCTGAGTCAACCTTGAGCCTGGCAAGATTCGAACTTACTTTAATTGCAGACAGCTGGTGTTAAATTACAGTGCCTTGTCTGCAGAGCTATCCAGGCTCCCCAGCAAGCTTTGCTGGCTGGGGAATTCTGGGAGTTGAAGTCCGCCAGGCTTAACGTTGCCAAGGTTGGAGACCCCTAATCGCAGGGATGGTTTGGGGCCAGGCTGTATTAACTGCTCAGTAATTAGCCTGGGAATGGTATTCTGGCATGTGCTTTTGTGGGCTCCATTTTAGCAGATGCTTGGCTCCTTAACATCTCTCTCTGATGTGAAAAGGGCTTGTGCAATAACAAAGGCTGCAAGTTCACACAACCGAGACCTAAATCATTTTAGTTTAAGCCTGTTGGGTAACTAACAGACTTGCATAATGAGGCAAAATTGGGTTCAGTTGGGTTCAGTTCAGGGGTGAAATCCAGCAGGTTCTAACAGGTTCTGGAGAACCAGTAGCGGAAATTATGAGTTGTTCGGAGAACCGGCAAATACCACCTCTGGCTGGCCCGAGAGTGGGGAGGAAATGGAGATTTTGCAATATCCTTTCCCCAGGAGGGGAGGGAATGGAGATTTTGTAGTATTCTTCCCCTGCCATGCCCACCAAGCCATGCCTACAGAACCGGTAGGGAAAAATTTTGGATTTCACCCCTGGTTCAGTTAGTGGTGGATTTCTTTATTTGTATGCTGTCCATCCCCAAATCTCTGAAGGAATAACTTATTTTTTTTAAGTCATTAAAATGACCCTTCTAAAAAAAAAAAAGCATTAAAATATCAAAATGTATGGCCAATGTTCATAATATGCCTCCTTTCAGGGCTAGTTAGAAAAGCCAAGTCTCAAAAGCTTTCCTGAAACCCATGAGAGAGAGAGTACGTAGGATTTCTATACAGTGGGATTGAAAATACAGCTAATCCTCGATTTACAAGTTCATTTAGTGATGATTCAAAGTTACAATGGCACATAGTGACTTATGACTGTTTTTCACAGTTATGACCTTTCTCCAGGATCATGCGATCAAAATTCAGAGGCTTGGGAAATTGGTTCATACTTATGACCTTGCTGTGTCCAAGGTCATGTGATCCCCTTTTGTGACCTTCTGACAAGCAAAATCAACAGGGAAGGCAGATTCACTTAACAACTGGGTAATTAATGTATCAACTGCAGTGATTCACTTAACAACCGAAGCAAGGAAAGTTGTAAAAAAGAGCAAAATTCACTTAACAAATGTCTCACTGAGCAACAGAAATTTTGGGCTCAATTGTGGTCGTAAGTCAAGGACTATCGGTACTCATTTCTTAAGTCTTGTCAGATGGTACTCTTGAAGAGACATGACCTGAAGGGAGGTAATCTTGTCTGATCTGATTGGACAGGCCAATGAATTCAGGAGAAAGTAGTCTCATAAATAAACTGGTCCAGCAAGGTGAGAACCAACAATTTGAGTTGCATTCAGAAGACAACCAACAACCAGTAAAAGCAAATGAAATCATGTTGGCCATAAACAAGGATCCAAAATCTGTACTATGTGTGTATTTGCGTTCTATCTTCAGTCTGCCATTGCTTTCTGGAAAGTACTCCAGTCCCTGTTTTTTAGCAAAATGGTAGAGCTTCAATTACATGATGGTAGCTATCATATTGACTTTTTGACCCCTCTATAAACTCCTCTACTCAATAAGAAAGTTTGCAGGAGAAAAACTATGTTGCTTCTACTTGACAAAAGTGCCATGATATTGCAAGCTCTTGGCTCAAACAGAGTAAATGTGTAGTCATTGGTACAAAGGCTTCTCTGTTGTAGGCATTTGTATGAATGTCCGAAGGAGATCTTCATCTAATAAGGAATCAATGGAGATTGAGGCATTCCTGGAAAGCGCTCACTGTAAGAGTTCTCAAGTAAGAACACCTGAATACTGTGAGGTTAAATAAGTTCAAAGCGACTTAGTGTTTATAGAATGCAGATTGCAGAAGTTACTATGCACTTATTGTTCTGCCAAATAAATACTTTTTAAATTAAAATTCCGTAACCAACACTAATATGTATATTTCTAAATCCATGTACTCCCCCCAGTGTTTTCTTTTATCCTCGTGATTTTTACCAAATTAGATCTACTGTCATACAACATTTGTTATATTTTGGCATCACATAGACTTGCTAAAATAATTTTTTGATATATATTAACAGAAGTGTACATTTTATTTAAAAATAACTACTTTTATGCAACTAATAAAAGAAAAAAGTAAATACCTGATGGTACAAAAGTTATCATATATTTTCACTTTCTTAATAAAGGCAAGTATGGGTATGTTGGCCATAAAGAAAGATCCACAATCAGAATATTTTCTGCAGCTTTCTTGGCAACGTTTTTTTGTTTGCCATTACCTCCTTCCTAGGGCTAAGAAGAGACTGGTTCATGGTCACTCAGTGGGTTTTGTGCCTAAGGTGGGATAGAATTCATGGTCTCCTAATTTCTAGCCTGATGTCTTAACCACTACAACGAACTGGTTCGTAGAAATATTTTTTTGCTTTGCTGAATTAAGATCATCATATTATACTGTATATCATGTCAAGTTTCAGAGATTTCAGAGCTCACTGGGATAAATGAAGAATTCTGGAGAACATGAAAGTTTGCATATTCATATGTTGGCCTTGTATATGAATTCAACAATTTTCCTTTCTTGGGATATTAGTTATTTGCAAGTAAGTTTATGAATGCACACCCTATCTGGCTAAATATGATGTCCTGGTGTTATTCAATTATGTGCTATCTAGTTGGTGCTTTCTCTTAGCAATTACATACATAGATTTTCTCTATAATGATCACTCCCTAATCTGGTCTTTTAATGGGGTAGCCATCAGCACTGTAACTGAATCCATCTATCTTGCTGGTGATCATCTTTTTTTCTCTTTCTTTTCACCTTTCCTAGCACTAAAGGGAGAGAGTTAGATCTTCCCAGGATGTGTACAAAGTAGGGTAATTTGTTTCTGTTCATTTGTGCCTTGAGTGAGAATCTTGAGTCAATGTATTCAATGATACATTTGTTGGTTCTGTTGCCCATCCATGATATTCTCAAGAATTTTCTACAACACGAAAGTTAAAAAGCATCAATACTTTTCCTATACTCTTTTTTCAAAGTCCATGAAGTCCTGGACTTCTCCTCATATGTATAAGGCTCCCAAAGAATATTACAGCTTTGAAGGGCAGCCAGATTGCCTTTTTCAGATGTGCTGTCTGTGGGACTGACCCAGAGGTGGGTTTCTGCAGGTTCTGACCAGTTCTGGTCAGCGGAAATTTTGAGTAGTTCGGAGAACCGGTAGTAAAAATTCTGACTGGCCCCACCGCGCCCATCAATTTTCTGCCTCCCAAGTTCCAGCTGATCGGGAGGAAATGGGAATTGCAGTAATCTTCCCCTGGAGTGGGGTGGGAATGAAGATTTTACAGTATCCTTCCCCTGCCTCACCCACCAAGCCATGCCCACCAAGCAATGCCACACCCACAGAACCGGTAGCAAACATTTTTGAAACCCACCACTGGACTGACCCCTTCATACACAGAACAAGTGTTGGGAGTCTCTGGAGGCACCAAAGGAGTATGAAAACTCATTAATTTATCCACAATTGTCTCTTTAAACTATTAGGGTCAGAGTTTAAAAGCAAGTATTGACTCCTTTGAAAGCTTCAGTTACTGTTAAACTATTAATCAAACTGTAATGTTCAGCTATAATGTCCAACTAAAGAGATAAGTCATTGTGACAACAGTAATAGGAACATTGGAAATGCCAGTATCAGCTGAGAAAATAAGCTGTGAAAAGGTTTTGGGAATCTTTTCTTTTAAGTAACTAGTTCTTTTGCTTCTTACTTGGTGTTCCTCATACCTCTGCCATGGAAGTGAGCTCTTCCAAGGCCAGATTTCTTGAAGGATTTGGTATGAAGTCCAGCAGCAGTTTCTTCTTGCCTTTTACTTTCTCTCTGTAATCAGTTTAAGATTACTATTTCTCTAATCCTTTCTTTTCCTGCATCTTCAAAAGCCCTTTTCTCCAAGCCTTTCAGCTGTTCAGGCTCATTCATACAAAGTATGAAACTACTCCCTCCGTGATAATGAAGCTTACTCCCAAGGAAGCTGGCATTTTCCTTTAACCACACTGATTAAGTAAGGTTTTGTAGTTTAGCTCCTGGGCCGAAATGTATTAGTGGGGTAGGGTTCCTGGCATCTCTCCCATGTTTTTACAAACTCTTCATTTATGTATATGTGTATGTGTATGCATACGCTTTTAAACATGCTTATGTATATATGTAAAAGTTTATTAAAAATTGTAACAATTGCAAGATGGTTAATCTTGTCATTTTACGGTGCTCGAACCCATAGAAAATCACTGGCCTACTATCTCCTCGTGAGGAGTAGCTGTCCAGAGGACACGAGGGCAATCTCCCATCCTCTTGGATCTACTCTTCAATTCCTTGGTCTTTGCCATGTGGTCGACTCTCCTTTCAGAGTGGTCTTCTGTTCATCATACCTCCTCCAGAAGTTGGAATTCTTTGTTTAGATTCATACTCTTCCACTGATCTCTCTTTCCAATTTCCAATTATGTTTATCTGCCAAACCAGCCATTGTATGCCTGATAGTATAATATTATTGTCACTGGTACTACTGTGAATGTAGATTTGTTACTGGGACTCTGTTCTGAAAGTGCTCTGCATCAGTTAGGGCAACATGCAATATGACTCTTTCCTGGCACTTAGATTTGTAGACATATTGTTTAATTTTCTAAATGATGTAAACTAAAAAGCATATTTGCATGCCATAGTAAACCTGTGGAACATCCCATAATATAACTTTGCAGTGAGTTATCTCCATGTTTAGCAGAAGAGGTCGATCCTACGTTTTGCTGATACATGTATAGCATGCTACATATACAGCAACTGTGAATGTAACTAGAAAATGGATGTCATTCCCTTCTTTTTTTTTTCTGAAGCTATAAGAACCATTTCATTTTAGTTTGAAGTAGTAATGTACATCTGAAACACAAATGTCTGCTATGCCATGAAGATTTCTATTATTTGCAATTCATCCTTTCATCCTTCGACTCACTTTCAAACTCTCCTATCTCATGTTTACCAGCATTCTTATTGCTAATAAGGTACTCAAGGAGCAGCTATTAAAGCTTGTGGGAAAAATGAAAGAATAACCAATAAAAACTCCTCAATATCCATTAATTGTTTCAGATTCATTATGGTCACCAAGGAAGAGTGCATCACAATAACCAATCAACAGTAAGGCACAAGTGGCCATGGGCAGGATGCCCCAATCCAGGAACATGTGCAACTGGCACACAAGAAGATGTTGTGCAAAGACTGCCTTTGTTACAGTTTCCACCTGCTCTTCAAGCAGGAATTAGATGTCTAGTAGGCCCCAGATTGCACATAGAATCTGAGTGAGGCAGTGCAACTCCTCTCAAATTCAACAATATAATATCCAGTTCTGGAACTGGGGGGACCCTACAGTCACTCAGTGAAGTTCTTCCCCATTCTGACTCTCACAGCTTTCAAACACTGGGATAGAATCTTGGTGGCCTCATTTGGGAAGTCAGGGCTAGAAATCTAAATGATCAATCAACTTTAATGAATGTATATCATTAAATAAAAGGTCAGAAACTTTAAATAGAGTCCTCAACATGCTGAGGACAATAAAATCACTTGTCGTTTTAAGGATGCCATGGTAGCATTCTAAGGACAAGTTCTTAATAGAGCCTTGCCCACTAACTACTACTTGTTGTTTAAATAATATGTGCTGCTGGAGACTCAGCATTATTATCTCAATTATGGACTTTGCTCTTGCTGTTGGTGGACCTCTTTCTCTCAATATATTTTATGTATCAGTAGGGCTGTTGTACTTGTTATAGATAAGTTTTCTTTCTTTTTATTCTTTTACTTCATACAAGCAGTAAATTGCATTATGTGTATTAACTAAACATTATTATTAGACTAAAAGTATGTATTTTACCTTCATTCAAACAGAACATGTCATTACTCAACCATAAGGAAATATTCTTATTACTATAGGTTTAGATGTGTCCACTTAATATTTGTGGGGATTTGTATCTTTGGACAAAATTGGGTTGTTGATGTGTTTGGGGGGGGGAGTTTAAAACTCCCCTTTTCCACCCACATATTAGAAGGTTTTCTTGTTGCAGAAGGTCAGGTTAAGGGAACATAATGTCGGCAGGCATCAAAGTGCCCATGAACAATTTGTTTGATGACTGCCAGGCTCCATGTCCCATCTATCAATTTTTAAAAAACATATTTTAATTGTTTCTAAAAGTGTGGGAAATTGTGATGCTGCTTGCCCACAGACATTTTAAGTATATAACATCAGAAAGTAGTTGTAGCACCTTGCTTTGTTTGGAAGTATACACACCACCTAGAAAGAAGACAAAGGTAAGTTTGAAAGGATTGTCTAAAGGAGTTGGTGACAAGGGATAACTTTGCTTATTTTTATGTTGAATGCCCACAAAATGTTTGTAAAATTTACAATAAGCTTAGCAGCTCCAGAAGACTACTAACTGGAATCCACTTTACTAGTCAGTGCACAAATATGGAAATTAAGATGTTTTATCTTTTATGATTTATATTACCAAGTTCTAAATTCTTTCTTTATAAGTTCAACATCACTATACTGTGAAGATTAAGCTGAGAGAGTCATGATACCAAACTATATAATTCAAAAGTATATACAGAATGTCTTGGATTGACAAATCCAAGGGTGTTTTTTTTATGTGTGTGTATTTTTCTGTCAGTGTATCAGAGTGCCTGGTCCAGGGATGCTATTCAGCAGTTTCTGACAAGTTCTGGAGAACCGGTAGCGGAATTTTTGAATAGTTCGGAGAACTGGCAAATACCACCTCTGGCTGGCCCCAGAGTGGGATGGGAATGGAGATTTTGCAATATCCTTTCCCCAGGAGTGGGAGGGAATGGGGATTTTGCAGTATCCTTCCCCTGGAGTGGGGTGGGAATGGAGATTTTGCAGTATCCTTCCCCTGCCACACCCACCAAGCTACACCACGCCCATCAAGGCACGCCCACGGAACTGGTAGTAAAAAAAAAATTGAATTCCACCACTGGCCTGGTCTCTAGCTATAAAAAAATCTTACTGGGAATTGTCTGGCTAACTTGCACCTGCTACATTGAAAGAGTTTATTTCAAATTTACATTTAAGAAAATAATAAGCATGTTCTGTGTAGTGAGTTTGGGCTAAAATGGGGCCGTATACTTACTTTAGAGAAAAAAATAATTATTGGGCTATGATGAGATCTAAATTATTTATTTAAAAAGGCCTCCACATTTATCTGTAACATTTGGCACATGTAGAGTATTGGAAAAGTCTCTGTAGAGTTGGCCTCAGATACTGTTTTGTATAATCTGCCTAGCCACTTTCTGGAGCATGTAAGTGAAACACTGTGTATCGCTTGTAACTTTAATTACAGTAGTGCTAAAAACACACATGGAGCAGGAAAACAAGGGCACACCTTATTTTAACAGAATTCAAGGATGTGGAGCCCCCCCTCCCCCTTAAAAGGAAAAATAAATATTTTGCCTGGACAAATTGATTTAAGTGACAGCCCAATGTAGCAATTGGCAAAATAGTATTGTTTGTGTTGTGTTCATGTGGCGCTCCATCTGTGTTGGAAGAATTCATGTCAATTATTTGATAAATGTTTTGGTTGGAACTAAATGTATTATGCTATGAATCCTGATGAAGCTTCCAAGAATCTTTTTGTCATCACACAGAATTAAAATGGTATTCATATGAGCCATCCGGTTTTTGCTAGGGACAGGTGTTTTAACTTGGAGTCTTAATGAGATTTTCTTGCAACATAGAAAATGCCACTGATGTTTGCAAATACAGTATAATGATCTCTTCCAATCTACTGACTTTATATATGCACCTGGGAGTTAAAGTCCAATAGGTTTTTGCTGATAACCTCTCTTCTTTTCTGAGGAATGCATTCTTTAATGCTGTCTTTTAACAATAAAGATTACAATACTTTCCTTCAAAATAATTTGGGGTTGTTTCTTAGAGGTAACAGGAAGGGCCAGCTTGGTGTAGGCAGGGCCTCATTGTACCCCTCCCTGGTGTTGGTTGCCAAATCAACTCCCAGGATAAGACGCATTTCTGTCAGGTATACTACTAGTCATTTGATAGTGCTTTGGAATTTAAGCAGAAGAGTATCTTTCCTAGGCAATCTGTCTAGGATGCTTAGGAGGAAAGTTTTCAACACAAGAAAATGTGAGACACTACAAATGTATTTAACAACTTGCCTCATAAATGTCATGTTACATGTTTTGCTCTAGAAATGTTCTTTGATCTAAAGCCAAACACTTAAGAAAGGATTGTTTAGGGTTTAATCTTATTCCTTGATGATAAGATACCAGAAAAACTAGTTTGGAATTCAAAAGATCATTATAGGGTGATCTGTGTTTTGCAGATCTTCATATAATCACTGAAATGTGATGGCCATTGCTAAACGCAAGAGTGTGTTTATTTGCAGTTAACACAGATGCTCTGCCGTTCAATAATATATGGAGAGAATACTAACCCTAACCCATCTTCTGAGGATTGTCATGCATGGTCTCAGTATCCATGTATGAAAGGGGAAAGGAAAAGACATTCTTTGGCCTCAGAAAGGAAAACTAAATGCAATTGAGTGTATGATCTTTCAGATATACACATAGATATACACAGGTCACTCTGAAAGCAGAAAAAAGAGAAGATATTTGAGGAAAATGGGCAGATACTTAGAATAGAATAGAATAGAATAACAGAGTTGAGACCTTCTAGTCTAACTCCCTGCTTAGGCAGGAAACCCTACACCACTAGACAAATAGTTATCCAATCTCTTCTTTAAAATGTCCAATGTTGGAGCATTCACAACCTCTGGAGGCAAGTCGTTCCACTGATTAATTGTTCTGTCAGGAAATTTCTCCTTAGTTCTAAGTTGCTTCTCTCCTTGATTAGTTTCCACCCATTGCTTCTTGTCCTGCCCTCAGGTGCTTTGGAGAATAGCTTGACTCCCTCTTCTTCGTGGCAGCCCCTGAGAGATTGGAACATCGCTATCATTCTCCCCTAGTCCTTCTTTTCATTAAACTAGACATACTCAGTTCTTGTAACCATTTTTCATATGTTTTAGCCTCCAGTCCCCTAGTAATCTTTGTTGCTCTTCTCTGCACTCTTTCTAGAGTCTCAACATCTTTTTTACATTGTGGCAACCAAAACTGGATGAAGTAATCCAAGTGTGGCCTTTCCAAGGCATTATAAAGTGGTATTAACACTTCACGTGATCTTGATTCTATCCCTCTATGTCTGCTTTTTTTGGCAGCTGCAGCACACTGCTGATTCATATTTAAATGATTGTCCACTAGGATTCCAAGATCCCTCTCACAGTTACTACCAGTACTATTGAGCAAGGTACCACATATACTGTACCTGTGCATTTTGTTTTTCTTGCCTTACTTTTTTCACATTGAATTTTATTTTGTTAGATAATGCCCAATGTTTAAGTCTGTCAAGATCCTTCTGTATCTTAAGCCTATCTTCTGGCGTTTTGGCTATTCCTGCTAGCTTGGTGTCATCTGTAAATTTGATGAGTTCCCCTCATCCAAATCATTGAAGATGTTGAAGAGTACTGGGCCTAAAATAGCCTTGGGGTACCCCACTGCATACTTCCCTCCATGTAGATGCGCAGTTCCATTGAAGACTACACATTGAGTGCGGTTGGTCAGCCAGTTACGAATCCATCGTGGTGGTGATAATGTCTAACCCACATTTTTCTATTTTATCAAGTAGTACGTTATGGTCTACTTTATCATATGCCTTACTGAAGTCCAAGTAAATTATATTGACAGCATTCCTCTGGTCCGCTAATTTTGTCACTTTATCAAAGAATGCAATAAGATTAGTTGTCCCCATTCTTTGGATTGATGTTTTCAGGAAGATGTTTGCAATCTATTTTTCTATGCAGTTGGATTAGGAAATGCTGGCTTAGATGGGAGGAATTGGTCCAGTTCTACTACAGTACTTTGATCCATTCTAGCACCAAATTCTGGAATTCTGAGTCATTCTGCTGGTGACACCACACTGAAATTATTAAACCCTGCATTGGGGATATGGGATGTGCAACCCGCCGGCCTTTAAAGCGTTGCTGAGGTTCTGCACTACAACTCCCAAGATTCTTTGCGTTGCATATACTCTCTAATTTTAACTGACATCGACAACTTCGCTTTCTGCATGCAGTAGTTGGGATGGGTTCCTTTTTGGGGGGGGGGGACACCCCGCGCACCGGGACCCATCGGCTCGAACCGTAGCGGGCCAAGCCAGAGGCGCGTAGCTCCACCTAGTGGTTATGCCGTGAACAGCCACGTCTAATGCGGTTTTGTTTTTGTTTTTTGCACCTACACCGGGAACAACGCATCTAGTAGGTGCAAGGATGTGAAGCATTCAGCTAAGCCCTGACCTTGTGGTGATGGGAATTGAGGTTGCGACATTTGTTGTAGAATAACATTTGCAGTTGCGCCCAGGCTAAACGGCGTCTTAGAAAAGCCATCAGCGCTTGACGTATCACCGGCCATAACGTTCCGCCACCTGCAGAAGCTCAGCAGATGCAGGGAAACGTCTCTGCGGCCCACAGGTGGGGCACAAGACAAACTGCGGCGTCTCCAGCCTGGAAAAGGATACCCACCCCGATGGAAGCGGTTAGCACAGAGGTCTTCAAACTTGGCCGCTTTAAGACTTGTGGACTTCAACTCCCAGAATTCTCCAGCCAGCAAAGCTGGCTGGAGAATTCTGGGAGTTGAAGTCCCACAAGTCTTAAAGCGGCCAAGTTTGAAGACCTCTGGCGTTAGCAAATTGTGGCCCATGCTTCATCTGCATCCGTGGACTGAATTGGTATTGGCATGGCGATTTTTTTTTAAACCTCTCAACGTTTTCAAAATCCTTTCAGAGGCACGAAAATTAGAATGAATTAGACGATTCTACTGGAGGCGAGGGACGGCTGGCTGGCTGGCTGGCTCCGCTGCTGCCCAATCAGAACTCCGTTAGAATCTAAAATGACCACCCCTCTTCGGAAGAAGAAGAAGAAGAAGAAGAAAAAAAGCAGTCCCTTTGGCCGCTTAACGAGGTGGGGGGGGCGGAGGAGGGGGGAAGCCATTGAAAGTCCCTCTCGCTCGACCACCGGGTGACTATCTACCAATCGCAAAGTCTGTGGTTTGTGGTCCGCCGCCACTTCGCTCCTCGCCCGTCGAAAGGCGAGCGACGCTCTAGGCTGCCTCGTGTTACTCCTCGCTGCTCCCGGCGGTCTCCGACCCGGGCTGGACTTGGGCAAAGGGACGCGGCGGCGGCGGCTTCCGTCATTTCTATCCCGCGCCGCGCCTGGACGGTGCCGCAAGTATTGACCTCTCAGGCTTCCCCCTATCCAAGCCCGCGCCGTCTTCCTAAGTCACGGCGGCCAGTTTATCTCTTATCCTGACGGTGCTTTAAGCCGTCCTCCGGCCTCCTCCTCCTCCTCCTCCTCCTGGCTGTCTCCCCGTGGCGCCGGCGCTTGCAAGCGCAACCCGCTCCCACCCTTTTCCCCGGCCAAGGACGGCGCTTTTCTCCCAGTCCCTTTGCACCCTCGTATTTATTGCCGTTGT
This sequence comes from Pituophis catenifer annectens, assembly GCF_029215685.1. Lineage (NCBI taxonomy): Eukaryota > Metazoa > Chordata > Lepidosauria > Squamata > Colubridae > Pituophis > Pituophis catenifer. Next base: position 168,220,545 of record NW_027256883.1, on the reverse strand, counting down.
CGTTCGCTTGTTACCCATCCGATTCCTCAGCAGTTTCGTCCCCTTGCAAAACCCCTCCCGGGTGGTGGTGGAGGGGAGAGCAATTAAAGTCGTGATTTTCCTTTTCTGGCAGTAGTTTTGCAGAAGTACTAGCCGTTTGAATCTATTGCAAGGGGTTTTGGTGGCACTAAAGACTAAAATTATTTATTCGGATATTATTACCTTCATTAGGTAGCCGTGACTACCAGATGACAGTGCTGTCACACACCTTTTTGGCAAATCTAATTTTGTTCATGTGTCAGTAAGCGAACATAATTTGTATGCTTTATGATTAGCTTTAATTCTCTGTAGGCTTCTTGTCTTCCGAATAGTAGTAAATGCCTTAAGAATCATACTGTACAGAACTGCAGTGTAGCCCTTTTTGTGTGTGAGAGCTTTACTTGGTCCAAACAGACGCTTAATTAGAATATTTTGCATTTTCTTCATTTGTCACTTATAGAAAATTGGTGGATTTGTTCATGTTTTATGTAGTGTTTGTATCTTTGCCTTAAGTGTAGGGTTTTGCTGACCAGTAATAGAGGTGTAGAAAGAATAGGAATATATTAGAACTGAGCATCTTTCCTGAACCTAATATTTTTCAACCATTTTGAGCATGATGTAGTCCCTAACATCTTGGTTTTAACCACAGTGAATGAAAATTATGTTATTTATTTATTATTTATTATTTATTATTGTGATTTATATGCCACCTTTCTCCCTGGGAACTCAAGGCGGCTTACAAAATGACAATTTCCAATACAAATCACAATGAAATAAAAATTAAAATCAGCAACCCTATTAAAACAATTTAAAATTATAACAGTGTACCCCCAAACGGATCAGTTAAGTTGACGGAAGAGCCACGTCTTCAGCTCGCGACGGAAGGAAAGAAGGTCGGGGGCTGTCCTCGGTGGGCAATCCATTCCAGAGGGTCGGGGCTCCCACAGAGAACGCCCTCCTCCTGGGAGCCGTCAGCCGACATTGTTTGGCCGACGGTACCCTGAGGAGGCCCACTCTGTGAGAGCGCACAGGACGATGGGAGAGCGGCTGGAGATGGTCCTGCAAGTACCCCGGGCCTAAGCCATGTTAGACCAACAATATATGAAATTATTTGCTGCCAGATAGAAAAATGAAGATGTCCTAAGTGAAATTGCTTCAGTTTTAGGTATGTAATAATATAGATCATAATGGAGGGTGCTGATGTTGGATAGCATGTTTCAGAAGAGTCTTCCTAATACCTGAATTAAAGGGCTATACAGGGATCCATGAGCTCGCAGAAAACTATACCACAATAAAATTGGCTTTCCTCTGTGGCCTTTCTTACCCTGCTACAGGCAAGATAGCAACAAATGCTGCTGTTCTTAATGTGAGCTTGGTGCAGATTTAGCCATCTGGCAGAATTTGCTGTGGTTTTGCACAGGTGTTTTGCGGAGGGAGTCTGGCTATCAGCTGATGTCAGTTGGTAAATGGACTCATTTGAGGCATTGGTTTAATGCTATTCCAGAAGAGCACTGAACTTGTGCTCAAAAGCTGATTAGACAGACAAAGCATGGGGAAAGTTGCTCTTTTTCTCTTGCTTTACTGACAGTCACCACTACTGTCAGTTCAGAGATCTGTCAAGTATAAGAGAAGAGTCTGATTGTAAAGAACCAGACTCTCCTGCCCAAAGTGGATTGGAGGACAATGCCCAGGGCTATATTTGTACTACTTTCAATGGGCCAGTGGAGTCAGTCTAATCTACTGCCTCCCCAAGGGATTACCTGAGTGTACCAGTTGTATCTTCAACAAAACCTACAGTATGTTGGGATAAAGAGGAAACTATTTTAATACAAGTTAAGGACAACTCGGCTGCTTCAGGTTTAGAAACCAGATAAAGGCAATGCCAGATAAAGGTTTTTGAAAAATGTTTATGCTAGTTTGATGCAAATGAAGAACAACTCTTAAAAGACAATGTTTATTAAATATTAGTAAGCAATAGTAAGGTTTTCTAAATTGAAGGACAGATAATGCTAGTTCTCTGGAAACAAAAGTTTGCAAATAATGTCTAATGTTATAAATACTGTATATTTCCACCTTTATATTTTGAATGACTTCTTCCTTTTCCTATATCAGTTATGATTTTGCACTGGCATCTGTACTGTCTTAGTTCCAGAAATATCACAGTTTGAAATTTCTGTACAAACAGTAGTTAAGAGAACTTGTGCTTTTGCTTTGTTTGATAAATGACCATAATTAAATGCATGTAAGGAAAAGAAGAAATTGTTCTGAAATGAATGTGTCTGATTTGCGAACAGTTGTTTGCAGTCTGCAGTGGTTTGCAGTACGGTAATTCTTATTGTATTGGGTTGAAGTGTTTGAAGGCAAAAACAATCAATATCTGTGGTGTATCCTCAGAACAAAAATTCATCAGTGTTGGATAAATGTTTTGTAATCTTCTGCTTGAGGCCTGTTTGCTTATGTTATTCAGCCTTTTCCCCTAATCCATACCTTCACTATGCATTATTGCTCATACAAAGCAGCAAGTTAAAATCCATGGAATGCATAGTATATGTATATTGAAATCATAATATGGATTTCATCAGTCTTGACTGTTTTTTTGCCTGCTCATTTGTTGTAGTCATATTTATTGCTTCATGCAAGAAACATGCTCAAAATAATGATAAACATTATCATTGGGAACAGTTGTAATTTATTTTAGAATTGATTGAGTCTTGATGCTCCTTACAGAAATAATACATTGCATTTATTTTAATTTAATTTAGAATGGGCTTTCAGCTTTGGGGCAAGCTATTCTTTAATTGTATATCAGGGAATCAGGAATTGTAACATGAAGGAGAGACTTCCTGTTGCCTAGGTTAATAGTTATTGCTTCATTGGTACAGTTGCAGTTTTCTTCTATACTGTTTTTGTGAGAAGAAACAGCAGACCCACTTTAGGAAATTTAGTGGTAGTACACATTTTGTGTAGAAGCACCTTAAAAGCTTAAATAAAAGTTCATTTGAATAGCTCTTGATTATCTTTTATGGTTATTTTGCGGCAGCATAATGTTTATAGAAATGAATGAGATATTCCTATTCAGAAAAATTGCTAATACATTGAAATGACTTTCGTATGTAGGATTCTTTTTTCATTCTGCATTAACAATGAACAAAGTTTGTTTTGTATAGGTTATGCCTGTAAAACTATATTAGGGTGCAACTGCAAATTTTCCCCCCTGTAAATTATTGTTTGTTGATTAATTGCAGAATGTTTGGCACTCCAGGTCTGCAGAAACTAAGTGTGATTTACAGCCAAGCTGGAAACAGCCAGCAAAACAGCCAAATACAACATGGAAGACAGGTGAACTTCCTGAGAACTGAAGTATGTTAGATTTCTAATAACTTTTTGATTAATTAAAATGGTTAAACTAATCTTTGTGCAGGAGAAGTAGGATTTTTTATTCACTGCCAGGGAGAGAAACAGTTTACTCTAGGAATATCTGGAATTCAGAATGTTTTAAAACAACAATAGTTGATAAATAGCTAAAGAACTATTTAGCTCTTAAAGATAGTCTCTAGTAATCCCCTCATTTAACTTTTTACAAGCTCAATACAACTCCATTGTTCATTAGTTTTATTACCAAATCCTATAACAATCTGGGAAGTGGACATTTTCTATGTCTCAAATATAATCAATATCTTTTTAAAACAGATGTTGTCAAAATTCCTGTCTTGGGCAATCATTTTCTGCACCAATTTCTCTGAAGGAATCCCTGCACTGATTCCTTGGATGTGTTACAAGACAAACAATTTCAGAAATGCCTGTTTAAGCCCTCACATTTAAATTCATGTGCAATGAGTGCATGTCTTAAACATCTGGATCTCCCTTTTGGACACCAACGTATACAGTACTAGTAAGCAAGATGCCTTTCAATGATGTTTGTCATTAACTTGTTTTCTCACTAAGTAACAGAGGAGTACCCACAGTTCTCCAAAATAGAAAACTTATTTATTTTAAGTTAAGAAACCTTTATTATCCAGCATAGGGATGTATAAATTATTAACATTGTTTCTTTGTTGATGAATTATGTTAACTTTTTTTTACTTTTCTTATTTTGTAAAATGGAGTACCAAATTATCCTAGAAGGCTGTAAAATAATATTTTAATTAAACTTTTATAAATTGAAGCTTTTATTTTAAAGTAAATTTCTAATTCTCCTTGTGACATAGATAAACAAAAAACTTTCTGCTATATTTCTGTCAGAGAGTAAAGAAGTTTAAAATGATTTGTTCATAATATTTGACCTATATGAGTACAAAAAGACTGTCAAATACAGGTCGATAATTTGGGGGGCTTCAAGTATTTTTATTTTTCTCTCTTCTTCATAGGTGAAAGTTGACATAGTTTCTATGAAACCATAAATGACTTCTTGGCATCTTGATTGCCATGACACCCAGCACAGGATTATGTGAAGAATGTGGGAATCCTCCCCTTAAAAAACTGCTGTCAGCCATGGCTAGGTAAGGTTTAAGCAGGAGTATGATGCTTTGTCTGAAATCCTGTCCTTATGGGATGATAAAAAATGTTTTTTTGTTTGTAATTCTAATACAGCAGACAATAGTTGTCCCATATTGTGGGTTTTTAATAGTGTGGATTTGAAGATACTGGTCTTACCATGTTTCCACAGTGCTGCCTGAAAATGATCTAATATCATTTTGAAAATTATTACACTTCTTGATTGGTCTGGGATCATAAATAAATAAATCAAGTCACTGTGTTATACTTGTAACATCAAGTAACTCTCTGTACTCTTGGCACAGGACACTCTCGCACTGGAGCACAAGTACTACTTTAAAAAGTTGCTGACAGATGATACATGATTGCCTCCATGCACCTATTTCCTATCAAATCTGAAGTACTGCACAAATGTATGGTGTAGACCTTTGACTTTTTTCTCCATCTGCCACTGAGTTTCTGAAACATTGAAAATACTTTGTCAGAAAGATGCAGTTTACACTTTGGTCTTCAGCATTCTGGTTTTCCTTAAGTTCCAGGGTTTGCCTATTGTTTTGACACCATGGGAACGTGCTGCAGTGGCCCATGCCGAGACAGGGTTCCAGATAACCACCCTACCAAGTTTAAGGTAAGTTATATGTTTTTTGTCTTTTATAATGTGGTGTTCTACTAGTATTGATCGCTGTGATTTAACCCAAACAAAATTCCATCTCAAGACTGAAGTCTTGAGTCGGATTGAGAAACTCCTTTTTATGAGTTTCTTCTTTCTGCTTTTTCAGTTAAATATTACTGCCTTTAGCTGAGAAAGTTTATCTTCTCTGTATATTTCAAGGAATTCTATCTCTGACAATTTTCTTGTGTGCATGGTTGGTAAAGGCATTGCATGACTGTGAATTTAGAAATTCTTTCAAGGTGAATCATTTAACTTGGGTCAGTTAGTTGATGATTGATACTAGACAGTATTATTCAGGGAATCTTAGATAGCATTCCCAAAGTAGAAGCACAACAATTAATAAATGCATTCTTAGTATTTACTATATGCTAAGGCTAAGAAAACATTCCTTATGTCACCAGAGGGAGCAATTTCCTGAATAGCTGAGGCCTTCTTGTTGATGGACTAGCACTGACTCTAGGTATACCTGCCTGAAATATTTTTCTGGTAAGGAAGCACTTCTGTTATGCAATGTTTCTCAATCTCTTGGCATTTTAAGATGTGTGGACTTCCACTCTGAGTCCACTGACGGCAATTCTGGGAGCTGATGTCCACACATGTTAAAATTGCCAAGGCTGAAAAACATTGCTCCAAAGCATTTCACCACTGAAAAAAAATGACTGCCTCATGGAGATGTGGTTGGGCTGGTGTACCTTCCTGAATAAACCACACTACTAGTTTATAACTCCACTGTGTCTATTTATATGGTGTTTAGTGTTTATACTAGTAGCTCCTGACAGCTGGCTTTGGTTTCTACAGGTGACAAATGTTGATGATGAGGGCAATGAGCTGGGCTCAGGGATTATGGAATTGACACAGAGGGAGCTTGTTTTGCACACTCATAAACGTGATGCTGTTCGGTGGCCATACCTTTGCTTGCGTCGTTATGGCTATGATTCCAACCTCTTCTCCTTTGAAAGTGGACGTCGCTGCCTGACTGGACAAGGTATGTAAATTTCTCCCCAAGTAGCAGGACAGCTGTTAACTTGGGATAACATCTAATTTCTCTCCTCATAGGAGATTCAGAAATAGAAACAATATTCTAATATGACACTTAAGGAAATTCACATTTTTGTTTTCAGATAAATATTGGTGAGAGAACACTTTAAAAGCCTTATTTAGTTTAGTATTCTGCTTCATAAAGGCCAACCATATATTAATGGAAATTCTAAATATCTTGTATTCAGGTTTCTAGCGCCTCTCACATTAACAGCATTGAAGGAATGTTCTGGCCAATACTCTCTGATAGTTTTTAAAATCCATATTATTTTGTCAACGGTGAGATGTGCAAGGTTGGGGATAACTTTGAGATAATTTAAATCTTTGTTACATTAAGAATAGTTAGACTATATTAAGAATAGTAACATTTTTTAAAAAACAAGTATATCTAATCCAGATTAAAATTCCAATCTAAATCTAAATCGCTCACTCTCCTCCTTGAATGAGCCACTCTGGTCCATGCGCCAGCTACGCAAGCGCACACCCAACCTGCTGCTGAATTAAATAAATGGTGTGCGTTGAGATTCATTATTTCCCTTGCATTATATGAATGTTCTCTGATTCTTTTCACATTCCTTTCTCTCATGGTTGGATTTTAAAGCTTATTTCACTTGAATGATCATTCTTAATATCAGGAAGATAAGACAGAAAATGTGTAGAATCTATTGACGTGTGTGTGTGTGTGTCTTAGAATATTTTTATTCAGAATTGCAGCTGTTGTTGCCATGTTCTTGTCCTTGTTGCTATGGATTTTTGGTTCATGCCTGTGCATGCCGGCATCTGATTGGTTAGTTCAGAATAGAGAGTCAATTGATAAAAGTATTTATGGGTAGTGGGCAGGTGTTGCAGTTTAATACAAACGCGAGTTACTATGCTTTGCAGACATGTACCAGTACAATCCTGTTAATCACTGGTGATTTGCAAAATGGTCTAACCTCAACATTGAGCTGGCAAATTTAAATGGAAACAGCTTGTTAGATTCTTTGTGCAGGCTCATGCTGTTGCAGGCTTACTTTGCCCAAATAAGGTACAGATAATGTTTTGCTCAAATTTTTCATGGGCAGCACAGTTGAAAATTTACCAAGTAATACTAGTAACAATAATATTAACTTCGTGCTTTTTCTTTTTCCTTTCCTATTCTGTTTCTTACTTTCACTGGAATATGGATTTAAATGTACTATTTCATGGTCAGCAGTTCTGACCAGAACAAGTTATGTTTTGACACTCTTTATTTATACCACCTGGGTATGTTGAAATGCATTCAAATTATAGAACACTTTAATTCTTGGCCAGAATGTTGCACAAATGAAATCATAATTCCATTTTATGTATAACCTAGTGGCTGAGGATAGCTGCCTGACTGAGAGACTTGTTTGATAACCAGATATCTGTGTTTTGATTTTGAAGTCCTAAATAGTTTGAGCTTAGGGTGCTTCACAGATCAGTTTCTTCTCCCCAACTTCTTGCAAATGGTGGGCTTGAAATTTCAGTAGTGCTGAAGCTCTTCTCTAAAGAAGCAATCTCTTTCTATAAGTGTATCATGAAAATGTCATATTCTGATTCATTTTTTTGCTGCTTCCCTTATTAGTAATTTTATTAGTGTAACTAATTATACAAATAATATTTAATCGGTACAGTAATATTTATAATTTTGAAGACTTGTCTTCATGTCCAAAGATAAAAATTAAGTTGGCAAGTAGTCAACATATTTCTAAGAGTCTCCTAAATTAAATTGTAATCTCAGGACCAGACCTTTAGTTTCAGTGTGCATTAATCACATGTTACATCTTAATCCTATCCTTTTGATTTGTCCAAATGTCCATGCAGTCATATTGCTTTCATTGTATTTAGTAATCTGCTAATGTTTAGAATAGAAGTATATGGCTGGAGTAATGGTGCATTTTGTTAGCACCGCTTTATGTTTTTTTGATATGCATTTCTTGTTTTAGATAGTGTGAACATGCTAGCATTAAAATAGACTTTCTCTTCTTCGCCTAGGAATTTTTGCATTCAAGTGCTCAAGAGCTGAAGAGATATTTAATCTGCTGCAGGATCTGATGCAGTGTAATAGTATCAGTGTGGTGGAGGAACCTGTTGTCATTACAAGAAATGCAGCTGAACTGGAACTATCCCGGACTCCCCAGACACCCGATAGTGAGACCCTCTTACAAACTGGAAGAGATAGGGGAACGAGGCCTATGTTAACTTTTACTCTAGACCACAGGTGTCAAACTCAAGGCCCGCAGGCTGTATCCGGCCTGTGATGTGGTCAGATCCGGCCCATGGGGCCATCCTGGAAAATGTAAGGGGCTGGCCTGTGTCTCTTTGGCCCGGACTACCCAGTGCAAAGAGGAAACATGTCAGCAGTTTGGGGAGTGGCGTCAAAACTGGCCACACCCACCCAGTCAGCCATGCCCCCCAGCCCCCCGAGGTCAACCATAGCCCTGAAGTGGCCCTCAATGAAATTGAGTTTGACACCCCTGCTCTAGACAATTACTTCTTGGTGTCTCAAAGGTTCTTTTTTCTTCAAAAGACAACTGGACTGTTTTTTCCTTGTGGAAGAAGAGAAACCTTTTGCTTTTCATTCAAGAAGCTTCATCAGTTCTGATGGCGGGGGGATGGAAGGATAGGTTCTGATAGGATGGTGGAGGATGGAAGGATTGTATTTCTTTGCAGTCATCTGGTCTTTAGCACTCTCTGAGAGCTGTTGGGGCCACTTGGGAATTTATGTGTGCCCTCAGGGTCACCTGAATCAGGGTACAATTGGCTGTGGAACCTTCTATCCCCCTGCCATCAGAACTGATGAAGCTTCTTGGATGAGAAGCAAACATCTTCCTCAAGGAAAAAACAGTCCAGTTGTCTTTTGAAGAAAAACACGTCTTTGAGATAATTATGACCTGGATGACTGAGAATCTCCACAGACATTTCTTCTTGGTTAGAATATTTTGTTTTGATAGGAATTTGGATTTGTATGGGGTGAAACCTTTCTTTAAGCATGTGCCAAACATTTATACCCTACTTTATATAAAATGTTATAGGGATTTGGCCCTGTTTTGAGTCAGTGTTGAGTTGCTCATTCTTTCCATTGCCAATTCACAGTTGAAGCCATAATGTCAATCCACTTTTATAATGCAGTTGTAATATGTTTATAGTATTGGGCTTTTCTAATTTATGCAAGAGAGTCATGCCTTGTTTTCATATACATTTTTTCTGAACTGGGGCTACTTGTAAGGCTCAGCACATTTGCAACAGTTGTATCAACCTGTTTCATCTCCAGATAGGTATTGTTAATTACTTAATCATCTGGTCTCATAAAATCAACTCTACTCTTCATTCATGTCTTTTGCTTATTGTAAGGTTTAAAGTTTTATGTGAGCTTGTTGCTTTATTTCTAAGGCAACCAAACACAATGATCAGATATGTTTAAGTTTCCAGTAAAATATCACCAAAACTACTGTTAAAAAGTATACATGAGAATAGAAAGATTATTATTTGACTTGGTTATCTTGAGCTTTGATTTATTTTGCACTTAGATTTGAGATAGGTACTTTAGCCTAGTTTTTATAATTGTTTTGTCTCATTACAGTAGAGAACTTCATCATACAATCTGGGTCCATTGGCCTATTAGCAAAGTATTTGGGGGTATTTTTGGTAAATGTGTATAGAGTTTTGTGTAAAGCTAATTGTGCTCCCATTTCTTCATTTTTTGAATATATAGTCCCAGGCTTTCCTAATGGGTTCCACAACTTCCCTATGGACCCCTCATCTTGCCCTGCAGCCTGCCATGCCCCCATGAGTGGTCTAAGGCATTCTTCCCTTGGGGAGGACGCTACACATGCTCTTATTATCCCTGATGGGCAAGTAAGTATTATATATGAAATAGAACACTGCACCAATTAATACTAACTGTGCCAATTAATTTTAACTATGCCGATTAATGTTGGTATAGGACAGGGGCCAGCAACCTGCAGCTCTGGAGCCGCATGTGGCTCTTTCATCCCTTTGCTGCGGCTCCCTGTCGCCAGTCGGCTCCACAATTGATAGGGCTTTTGGTTAGGACAGGTAGAGGAAAAAGGAAGCAATGCTAGTAGGGGACTCTATGGTGGGGGAACCGAACTTCCAGTTGGCAGGGGAAAAAGGATGCTATGCTAGGAAGAGGCTCTATGGTGCGGGAACCAGACTTCCGTTTGGCAGAGGGAAAAGGATGCCGCACTAGGAGGAGACTCCATGGTGGGGGAATCAGGCATCCAGTCGGCAGAGGATAAAGTACGCCGCACTAGGAGGAGATTCTATGGTGGGGGAGCTGGACTTCCGGCCAGCTCCAGAATTGAAGAGGGGACTTCCGGTTAGGACTTCTGTGGCTCTTTGAATGTTTAAGGTTGCCAACCCCTGGTATAGGAAAATAGGTACCTGTTCTTTTTTCACTTACGCAGCACTAAGTTTCTAACTTTGATTTTCAGGAAAAATCATTTATTGAGAAGATGTATTCATTCCCAGTTATGAGAAAGTCACAATAATAATAATACCTTCTCATTGCACAGGGTATTGATCATTTGACCTCCATCCACCCTCAAATAAAAAAAGGCTAGGATGGGTTTTCCATGACTGTGTACATTGTTTTCTTAATTAAACAAGAATTGGGGTGATATTGTCTTCCCCCCGCCCCCATGCATACAGGTAGTCCTTGTTTTAAGGCCACAATTGAGCCTCAAACTTCCACTGCTAAGTGAGACAGTTATTAAGTGAATTTTGCCCCATTTTACAACCTTGGCGTGGTTTTTAATGAATCACTGCAATTGTTAAGTTAGGAACATGGCTGTTAAGTGAATCTGGATTGATTTTGCTTGTCAGGAGGTCACAAAAGTGATCACATGACCCTGGGACACCACAGCCATCATAAATACATGTCCATTGCCAAGCATCTGAATCGGTGGGTTGCCCCCGGTTCGGATCGGTTCGCGATCCCGTTGCGAACCAGTAGTAAAGGTAAGTAGAACCCACCCCAATCTGAATTTTGATCATGTGACCACAGGGATGCTCCAACGATTGTGTGAAAAGCTGTCATAAATCACTTTCTTCAGTGCCATTGTAACTTCGAACAGTCACTAAACAAATGGTTTTAAGTCAAGGACTACTTGTATAAGATTTGATTAGGTAACATAATATCGTGTGACAGGACAGGTGTGATCTGATAATGATTTTAAAAAGTATTTTCAGTCAGGGAACATTGTTAGAATTATTAACAGAACCCAAGGTTAAGATGGGACTCTTTCTTTTTAATATTGTTGCTGTTAAAGAACATCCTGTTTATGGCCTGACTAGGTGGCTCAGTGGCTAAGATACTGAGCTTGTTGATCAGAAAGGTCGGCAGTTCAAATCCCTAGTATAGGTCTCCTGCATGAGCAGGGGGTTGGACTAGATGACCTCCAAGATCCCTTCCAACTCTTGTTACTGTTAAACTGTTTAAGCATTTTTAAATGCTGTGCAGATACTTATTAATCCTGTGCAGGATTTCTAGACAACATTTATTCTCAGCACCTGCTAATATATATATATATATATTTTTGCAGTCCCACACCTATGTAAACACAGCCAGTGGTGAAGATGATATAAGGGGCCACCATTGTATGCACTCCTTACCTGAAGTTCATCCTGCGATTGCTCATTCCAACCATAGCTGCTCCCTGGAGGATCGGAATCCCCAGGTTTACCTTCAGCCAGGAGAAGTGAAGTTTGTTTTGGGCCCAAACCTGGGTTATAGGCACAGGATGAAATGTGATGGCTACTGTCGACCCCACTGGGAGTGCTCAAGGCATTTCTGCACCCCTCACAACAACAACAACAACGATTACAAAGATGAGTGCCTCGCCCCCAAGTGTGTTTATGAAAACCTCAACGGTCTGCTGCCTTCTCGAGGAACCTTACTTCGTCACGGTAGCGGGCGCTTGAAAATTCCTCGTGAGGACCTGAATCCTGCCAGTTGCTCCCATCGCCGGACCACTCTGCTGCACTATGAGAACCTACCATCATTGCCCCCTGTGTGGGAGTGCCAGCCCCTAAGACGGGGCCAGGATGATGAGGACTCTGGTGATGCAATGACACCTTCCTCCACTGGTTATCCAGAAATTGAAGAAGATGACCCTTTACGAAATTACATGAACTCAGAAAGGGTTGCCCTACATGGAGGCATGCGTAGAGGAGGTTGCTTGCAACGGCGCCGCAGTTGTACCCCGAGCGTTTTCAATTTCGACTTCTGCCGGCCCTATTTGGAGCAGCCAAGGCAGCTCAATTATATCCAGGTAGAACTGCAAGATGATCCTTGTAAAGGGCGCCAAAGCATACCAGTCCCCCATGTCCCATGTGCGGTTGCCCATCCAGCCCACAGGACCAATTCCTATGCGGTCATTGACCATAAAAAGACAGCAGCCATGTCCAGCTTACAGAGAGCACTGCCTAAGGATGATGGGACTTCCAGGAAAACACGACATAACAGCACTGACCTGCCTCTGTAAGAAGAACATTCAACCCAAGCACCTCATTGTGGCTTTTGTATCTGCTCTTCAACAAATCATGTTACATAACTGCCATTTTCCCATTGTGCCCCCCTGTTACTCAGTGTGAGTCACTGGAATAGTTTCATCAAGCTAATTTAAGAAATGTAGCCTATCTGTGCCTCTTCCGAGCCTCCTATTCCTCTACCATGTACTTTCTGAAGCCCTGCCATGTGCTTGATTACTTGACGGGGCTGATGGCAGGGTGGGTAATGGTACAGTTGGAGTGTGAAGGCTAAGGAAACTCTTGTTTAATTTTTATTTTTGAACATACACAAAATATATTTATTTTCAAATTTTGCATTAACTTATTTTTCAGAGATGCTGGTATTTGTTTGTCTGTTTATTTATTCAAGTTAAAGTGCCCAGTAAATGTAACATTGAATTGCTTTGCAATTAATTCTTTTCTCCATGAGAATCAGAAAAGCTCTAAGAGGGGAGGAGTTGTATCATTTTTTAAAACAAATACAAGGCTAGCCACCAAAAGGCAGAACAGAGGAGGAGATTCAGACTGTCAGAAAAAGTAACCCATGCAAGAATGGTTCTAAAACCATATGGTCCCACGGGTGATTCAACATGCTGACAAAGCTGACCTTCCTAGCTCCGATTTCTGACTGGTGGTATATCTCATAATATGCCTCTCTTCACCCTCAGAGTAGGAAAAACTGTGGAACTATAAATTTCCCTAACAAATCCTTGGTGAATGTTTTTAACTGTTGCTGTTTGCCTAACAGTTTGGGATAGTCTCTAAGAAGTTGATATTCTGATGTTATGGTATTACAATAGTTTGCTAGAATCACATAAAAGCTTTCCTTCTTCCATTTTACTTTATTGCCTCAAATCCAACACTCTAATATTGTCCCAGACATACTTCAATATGTCAGTGAAATCCAGACCATTATTTGCAAATAATTGATTTTTGGGGGGCGGGGAGGGGGAAACATTTTGAGCAACCTTAAGGACAAGCAAAGTTTTGCTTATTTGGGACTTTCACATTTATGTTAGGGTTAGTAATAAACCTACAATAGGGAGTATACATCTGGTGGCCATTATTTATTTTGTGCAGCTGTTGGCCTTCTCAGAGATGGCCCTTCCAGGAATAACTGTATTTGATCTAAAGTTCAGTCAGTTTATTCTGAAAATCTGTTCCACTGAAGCCGTTTTTAAAATTCACTGTATGTGAAACAAGCATTATAGAATTGGGGATTAAGATTTGGTAGAAAGTTATAATTTCTTTGCTTTCCTTTCCAAATCTCTTAAGAACTGTCCTTGTCTAACAGTTTTTCAAAATGCTTTTTGTTATTTATTTATTTTTGGAAAATAGAATGTTTACCTGTTTGGTTTTGAATTTCTCATGTAATTCCATTTCAAGGAGTCCAAATTAATACTAGTATTTCAAGTGATAAGCTCAGCAAAACCAATCTAAAGTATTCATAATTTGGATAAATATTAATTCTAACTTTTACATATAGATCCACACCATTAAAACCTTACCCAAACAACATAGTACAGAAAAAGTTTTAAAAACTGCTTGAAAATATGTTTATTATTAATTATTGCTTACCATATTGTCATGAAACAAATGCTTTGCATGTAGAATATCCCAGATTTAAGCAGGAGTAAGAAGACTTAAATAATGAATATCATGCTCCAGCACGTCCTTTATCTTTCAGCTTCTGCTTACCTTCCACTATTCCTCTGCAGTTCTACTGTAAACTCATAACTAAAAGAGAGAGAAAAGGAACAAGAGAAGAAATGGTTTCATAGAGAATCTTGCTTCCATTACATATATTTCATGTCAAAGAGGAGTTTATCAATTAATGCATTTAGATTTAGGACTGACTTTTATATGATAACTGTATTTAGGATGTGATCTGGAAGGTTTTGAAAGTGGCTGCTATTTTATATGGTTTCAGTATCACAAGCAGGTATAAAAATGTCAAATTTCAGCATTTTTCCCTCTATTCCTTTCACTGCAGTCTTATAGACCATGTTCTAAAATTCATAGCTGTAAGGGGAAGATAGACAGATTTGGGTAGACATCAAGATTTCCTCACTGTGGCCCGTTGTCATATAGTCATGATTGTCATGAAGGCATTGATTTGATGAGTGATTTTGTATTCTTGCTGTATTAATTGGGCTATTTCTGATTTTAACCAGTTACTATAAAATCATTTTGCTTATTCAGCACTGCCTTTTTAATTGTTGTGCATAATATGTTGTAATTTATTAGTAGACGTTAAAATTAGGTGGTCTTTTATGACCATCGACCTTTGTGGTGTTCCAGTGTCTAATCAAAATCTGTTAGAATTAATAGAAGAGTTTCTCTGTCCTCTATTTGTACTTTAGATCAACTCAGTCCAAATACATCATCATCAGATTTTTATTCTTCAATTTTTATATATAACTCAAAATGGTGAACTGATGCTCCTGGCTTCTAATTTTCCTCACAACACACCTGTGAGGTGGATTGGGCTGAGAGGGAGTAACCGGCCCCAAAACACCCAGCTGGCATTCACGCCTAAGGGAAGACTAGATTTCTATTTTCTAGCCCAGTACCTTAACCACTACACCAGACTAGCTCTTGAGCCATTATGGGGAGTTTCAGTATGCAGAATTCTTCCAGTGTCATCATTTGCCTTGCCATCAGTTTTACTTCACAAATCCACATGTTGTTCATTCTAGAACATCAAATGAAGGCTTCTATATAACTGATGATGGGAAGGCTGGAGTCCAGAGGACTCAAGCAGCTTTTTGTCATCACTCAGTATTGATCACAAAGCTATGTATCTATCTTAAAACAGTTAAGATGGAAAAAAATGGTTTACTTTTTAGGTGTAATGGAACTTAAAGGGTAATTAATTAAACAACATTGATTAGAAAGGAGGATGTGGGATAAAATAGGGAGCTCTCGTTCAAGGATTATGTTTATTTTGAGAGATATTTTAAAAAAAATTATAATACTTTCCGGTTGCTATTGTCTGAGAGTCAGCTAAAATTACACTTTTGTACCCTGATGCCCTAGAAGTATGGTTTAGTTTTAAGTGCTAAGAAATGTGTTTACCATGGTACAATTAAATCAGTGCCAAAAATAAGTGTTTTATCTAATTGAGCCACTATATGGTTTCACTGTTTGACTTTGGTTTAGTGTTTGGATATAGCCATTTTGGTTTTTAAATCAGGTTTATGGCTTAGTGTACTCTATGAATTCAACCACTTTCGGCTTAGTTACTAAGCCATATTTAAACAGTAACTTACTGTGTTATGTGAATCTATCCATTGAATGAAAAGTGATGAAACATATGAAACTGGTTGCCTGCTAATGTCTTTCTGCAGTTTACATCCATTCCTCATTTAATCGCTAAATATGTTCAATGCACTGTACCTTATTTTATTACTATTTATTACTGTTATTTTTCAGAGACCTTTAAGGAACATTTTCTAATGTGCCAAGAATGGTGCTTTTGCCAAGCCTTTGTGAAGGTTAGAAAAATTCCAACTAGAAGACATTCTTAATAGGCAGATGAAAAGCAGAAATGCAGTTGGTGTACTAGCCTCTCATTGAGTCAGACTTATAGCCTCTATCAACCTTCAGGGGAACAGGCTGATTGAATTGGTCTGCTGCAAGCACCTGATGAACTCTTTTTGGTTTCTAATGGTGTTTGGGTAGAGACCTAACAGGCAGCTAGCTCTGTGGGGCATTTGTTCAAATCTGTCTAATGGTAGTAACAGTTTTTTAATTAATAATTTTGTTAATAGTATTTATTCGTTTTAATGGCTTGGATTTTTTTGAGTATTTTATAGGTGTTTTATTGTGTTTGTTGTAAGATGCCTAGAGTTGTAAAAATAAGGCAGCATACTAATAGTGTTAAATAAATAGATAATCGTTCAGCAATCCAGTGTCTCCTTTACAGGTGGTGCTTGTGCTGTTTCTTCATCAGCTCTGCACCCATATGATTGCACCTTGACATTACTGGGGGAAACAGAGCTGATTAATTCTGAGCTCAGCAGCAGGGCAGGAGGAAGTGCTGCAGATGCTGAAACTGAAGTGATAGAGCTGAGAGGTGGGAAATTTTCCTTTAATGGGAATTCTTGCCTCGTCCTGGTTCCTGAGTTTTCCATTCTCCCTGCTTGGCTTAAGGAACTATGGCACTACAGTGCCTTTTAAATCGGTCTTAAAATACATAAAGAGGCAGTTTTGTAGCCGCTGTCCTTGTAGCTGATTTTATTTTTGTATGTCAACAGAAACAGTGTAAAGTTTGAGTGAAGGGGTAAGTGCATTATCTGGCTACATATATTTTTTTTGCACTCTCCTATTGGTGAGGAAGACCATTGCCAGAATGCTGGCAGTGAATTTCAGGACACTGAATTCCTTGGGGTGAGGATGGTGTACAAAAACAATTTCTGATATTCTCAATAGAAGTTTGCTCTTATTCTCACCTGCTACATGTGTAACATTATATTTAACACTGGCCAAGCAAGCAAAAGTAAAAATGTGACTTTTCTGGCAATAAGTCACAAGCCTCACAGAGTTGGAGAGTTGATAAACATTATGCTTTCCTATCTCTGAATATATCATGCTCAGCACTTCATAAAGTTATTTATCTGCTTTTAATTGTGCAATTGGAAAGAATCTGGTGTTATTGGAAAGAATAATTCAACAAGTTCCATAATAAATTGCTATTCAAAACAACCACTACCTCCAAACTAATTTGGATATCACCCTTTTTTCCCTTCATGAAAACTCCAAGCCATTAACGACCGTCACAGTCAAAAATCTAGCACATTTCTAAGCATAGCTGTACTGTTACTGCAGTAGTAGCTACATATTGAGCCTTTCTAGAGAAAAAAAAATAATGTGAACAAAAAGAGGACCCATGTTTCATTGCATCCTTAATAAAATTTCCATGTTAGCCATCTTTTAGGATCAGCACATTAAATATAGTTTGCAGTTGTAGCCTAATTTTCTTTAGGCTTCAGTGTCAAAATGGAGTATTTAGTTCTCTTGGGTAGTTAGCGTAAAATAGATCAGTATGTACTTCATAGCCCCTTTTAAAAACATTGTCAATGAGTATGTCTATTTACAGCTACACTGCAACCAGCAGCTTTTAAAGGTTAGAGCAGGTACTGTAAACTCAATGAATGGAATAATGATAATGAAATACCTACTCGTCTCTCAAGAACATTATGAAGATTAAGGTTTGAGTATCATAAATGCCAAGAAACATTAGTACTGTACTGAACTTATTTTGCACATCAAATGGAATCCCATATTAATTGCTATTGTGTTTAGTGTGAAAGGGCATTATCTCTAATCCAATTCCCCAATTCCTTATCTCATAATGGTTATCTGCATCTTCAGATTGTTGTACATAAGATAATAGGTTTTATTTATGTTTTAATATTTCTTTAAAAGTTTTCATAGTTTTAAGTCCTTCCATGAGAGTTCATCTTTTCAAGCATTTTGGATTCTGTAACAGCAGGGAAAGGTTGCCTCTTTGCCTAGTGATAGAAGAACGTGAATCTGCCCCCATTTTCCCATTAGGGGAGGTAGGGAAGAGAGAACTCTATATAGTAAAATGTAACCCGCTTATGATGATAGTTTTATTTTCCTGGAACTTTCAGTCCTCAGATATATGAAATACTTGAAATGTTGCAAATGGTCCTGTTCTTGAATTAATATTAAAAAGTAACCAAATTGGAGTCTGGGATTGTGAGACAACAACTTTCAGTGGGTAGTTGTTTTTTTCTTTCTTTCTGTAATTCATTTTGAAAAGCCTGGCTCTAGCTAGGTGGATCTCAATGTCTTACATTGTGCAGTTTTCTTCATCGTTTTCTTCATTTGTACTGATGATTTTGCTGATTGTTTCTGACCTGGCAGAAAAACAAGGGCATGGGGATGCTCAGTTGCTCTGGCCACAGAAGTTGCTTTGTGATTTTTATTCAGTGGTTTCTGCTGTGTATCTCTGTTAATTCCTATTTGTATCTTATCCTGTGTAGCCTTCAAAGTGAAGAGCATTAGCAGTGCCATGTGACTGAGGAGCACTAATATCTTACGTGAATGTGCACAAAGAATGTATCCAAAATAAATTAATTCTGATGCTTATCTTTTGGAAAGTGTGGCTTATTTGGTAATTTGTAAACAAAAACTATAATTACCAAGGTACTCTGATCTCGGGCAATTTTGTTTGCTTGGCAATCCTGGATTTTCTGTATAATACCTATATTAATTTCCAATGTAAGATCCTCCAGATGTCTTGAGCTTCAGCCCTCATAATGTGTAGCTACCATGATTTTGATGGTAATGCTGAGAAATTAATTAAGGTACCTGGAAGATGCCAAGATAAAATCACAGAAAGTTTTCCAGGCCATAAAGTTAGTGTTTTATTTTATAAAATAGTGGTGGGGTGGTGATGTCAATAATATAAAAAGTATTTTTAAAGTCAGAAATAGAAACTTCTAATGGGAGATTTTTTTCCCATATTAAGAAGTAGTTAACAATAGTCCTAGAGAGCATGAGTTCATTGTAATGAAGGAGACAATGGCTAAATGTTTATAAAAAACAAAATTCAGTCTTGATTCTGGCAAACTATTATTCAATGTTGAACAGTTTACTGAAAAAGGTATCGGCTTTTTAGCTTTAAATTAAAGCAATTTGAAATTTTTAGAACCCCATCAGATAAGGTGTGAGAATCAACTATTATCTGTTATTTAATGAAAACACTCTACGCTTACTTATCTGATGCATGAAAGTGACTATAAAAAATCATGCTACAAAAGGTATTTTATTTTATTTTATTTTGATCAGGGGGAAAAAAGGAAGGGAATTTGGCAGAGTGTCTCTGAAGTTTGAAGTACTACTCTTGTCTGTTCTGGTCCCTCTAAATCAGTGGTTCTCAACCTTCCTAATGCCGCGACCCTTTAATACAGTTCCTCATGTTGTGGTGACCCCCAACCAGGGGTGGGTTCTAAATTTCTTTTACTACCGGTTCTGTGGGCGTGGCTTATTTTGTGGGCGTGACTTGGAGGTCATGTGACCGAGTGGGCGTGGCTAGCTGGTCATGTGACCGGTTGGCCATGGCTATGTGTATAGGGACTACTCAGAGGGGTGAAAAAAAGTCATTTCTGACAGGTCCTTGCACTTTTGACTGGTCCTCACACTTATGACCATCCTCACATTTATGCCTGTGCAGCTTTCTTAACAACCATGTCACTCATTTCACAACTGCTTCTCTTCAACATGGTATAAGATAGGGCAAAAAACGTAAAATGTGAGGACAGTCGTAAATTCGAGGACTGGTCAAAAGTGCGAGGACCAGTCAAAAATAACTTTTTCAGCCCTCTGAGTAGTTCATATGCATAAAAGGATACAGCAATAGAGAGGGATGAAGGAAGGGAAGGGAAATTAGAATAGGAGTGAAGGTAAGAGAGGGAGGAAGAGAGGAGGAGAAGGAGAAAGAGGAAGTAGGGAGAAGAAGAAGAGGGGGGGAAGAGAAAGTAAGTAAGAAAGAAAAGACAAAGGTGGTAGGTTTGAGGAGAAAGATTGCTGTACAATAAAAAAGATGAAAGGGAAGAAAGCCAACCCCAAACAAATATAAAGATATTAAGATAAAGAATGAATTGTTAAACTTTAAAGAATAAAAGAGAACAAATAGGAATAAATAGCAATAATTAGAAACACACATACAAACATACAACATATTTTCTTTGAACAGAGTATTTGGCCAGTCCACAAATTTAAACAGTTGTAGGAGGTTAGCAGCCACCCCTTTCCTAGAAGAATGAAATATTTTGGGAAATATTAAAAAGGCAGAATATTATATTTCCCTGGATGAGAAATGGGGAAGCATATTTTACAGACAAAGCAGCTCCCACCTTCCTGCCCCCCACCCTTTGTTAATGGGCCAGAGGCAGAAAGTCAATCCTTTGTCAAAGGACATTTGCAACACAATAGCAACAGAAACTAACACAATGGGCCCCATCAAGCCATGTGATCCTGTCCACTATTAAAACATCTTTCCAAACAGTCTCCATGTTTCCAGTGTCTTTTTCCCCACTTGGAGCAGAACCCAGAAGGATATTTCTTCCAACACAGTATTTAGTCATTTCAATTAAATTTACAATTTCTATATTTCCTTTTTACCATATTTATTCCTCAACTATTTTTTAAAAAAACCAATATTACCCTTCATCCTCATCTCTAATCTTAATCAAATTCAATTTTTCCCTTCTATATTATACCCCTTCGCATTGTCATCTATTTTTATATCCATCCTCACATTGGTTAATTATGTAATTATGTAATACAGTTGTTTAATACAAATTCAACATTTTAATATAAATCAATTAGTTATATAACTATCTTTTTTGTATATTAATCAATATGAACATGAATATTCCAATTATTTCCATGCAATCCAATTTCTTACAAATCAATTAATTATATTTACCAATAATAATAAACCAAATAATTTCCCCCATATATTCCTCCAAATCACAACTTAACCATTTCTGCTTTCAACACAATATACAATTAATAGTATCTTAATTATTACAATTCCCTAGTTAAATAGAGCTTTTTTCTTTTGTGTTTTAAAATCTTGAACCTCCTCTTGCCCTAAATTTCCCATTGTTTGCAGTTTTGTACCTACCTTTTTTGGTGAGGAAAAAGAAAAAGAAACCTCTCTGCCTCATTTTGTCACGTTGCAGTTAAGACCCTGCTTTCGCTTTCTCTTTTCAGTATAGCTAGGGGGAAAAAAACTTGCTCCAGGAATTTACCTCTTTGCAGCTAGCTCTTTGAAGCCCCGCGGCAAGAATTTAAAGTTTTTTTCCCTCTAGCCATCAGCTGGGACTCCGGAGCAGCAATAGATTGGGAGTGGGCGGGGTAAGCGAACGGCGACCGGGCGATCCAGCAGAGGCAGAGGGTGAGTGAAGGCGGGGGGGGGCGAGAGAGGGCTTTGGCGACCCCTGGGAAATGGCCGTTCGACCCCCAAAGGGGTCGCGACCCCCAGGTTGAGAACCGCTGCTCTAAATGGATTCCAGACTTCAACAAAACAACATTGTGTTCATACATGCATACATTGATCAAACACTTTACAAAAACTTGAGGTTGTTAATAAGTGCAATAATAATCAACAATGAAGGAACTAAGGTGCTCTGAGACTTTAGACTTAAACATGCAAACACCTGCTTGGTAATACCCCAGACTTAATTGTTAGTAAGAAATACAGAAGTCTTGATGGTGAACGTTGCAGTTTCTGGAGACAGCAGAATAGAAGCTAAAGAGCCGGAGAAAATCACAAAATAGAAAGACCTGTGAATAGAAGTAGAATCACTGTGGCAAAAGAAAGCAAAGATTAGTAACAGGTACCTTGGGTACAATCCTAAAACATCTGGAGCACCTTTAAAACACCATCAGCATTGACAAAATCACTGTCAGTCAATTCCAAAAGGCACTTCACTTGAAACAGTTTACATTCTGCAATGATTCCTCTTATGCCATCGAACAACATTTGCCTATCCCAGATCCTTGAGAAGGACTTGATTGGTGGATAAAATTAAGCCTAAACATCTGGCTGACTGTCACCAAACATAATAATAAATGAACAACCATCCAGCCTAAACTAACCAGGCAGCCTAAGTAGCATTAATGATCAAAAGCTTGGTAGAAGAAGAACTTTGCAATCTTTAGACAATTAATTTGTT
The DNA here is from genome assembly GCF_029215685.1 of Pituophis catenifer annectens. Lineage (NCBI taxonomy): Eukaryota > Metazoa > Chordata > Lepidosauria > Squamata > Colubridae > Pituophis > Pituophis catenifer. Next base: position 168,198,066 of record NW_027256883.1, on the reverse strand, counting down.
TTTTTGTATTGATGATACAGATGTAAATACAGATTTACAGATGGTTTCCCCAGCAGCTTCATGTAGATATTAATCAACCTGGGAGAAAGAACTGAGTAGTGTGGAACCACAATGAAATACTCTTTACCTGTCTAAACTTCATTTTTTTTACACAGTGCCTCTAATCAGACAATGTTGATTATACAACATGCGGGAACGGACTGAGCCCTGTGGAATCACCTTGTGTTACCTTAATATATTTTTAATTGCATAAGCTTCATTAGTAATGTTGATTAAGATCTGAATAGCTGAGCCCTTGTTAGTTCCAAATGAGTTCTTTGACTAGCTAATGGAGCTCAGTGCATTAGCATCCAAGATCTTATTTCCTAAGCCTGCCCTCCTGCTTGATGATTTAAATTGGTTCTGAAACAGGAATGGAGAACTTGTCAAGCTAATTCAGGTTGCGGAGGTTTCTCATCTGGTCTCTAAATTGATCCCCAGTTCTCATTTATAGGTGTTCGCATATATAAGATTTCTTAAAGCTCTCTTTGCAACCAGACACTTCTAAAGAGAGAAGGGTCAAGTAAGGAGTTCTTTCAGTCCCATATCCCCAAATCCCAGAAATTAGACTTTATAGAAACTCTTAGTTTAATTCTGGATTTAGTTTAGCAACAGTTCCTCGAATACTAATAGCCACCCAGAGTCTCAAGACTGGGGTGGTAAATAAATACATAAGAAACTTGAATGTAATTACAAAAGCCCAACTATATCAACATTGAACTGAACTCATGGGGAGAAAATACCATTACCATATACTTGTTAGTGACACAAAGTCTTGTTGGGGTAGAAAGGTGAGAACTTTGCTACAATCTAAGAGCAGGCATGCCTGCTGGTTATATAAGCTATTTTTCAATTGAACCCAAACTGTCATAATAAGATAATGTAAGTTATATGGCAACATGGCTGCAGTCACTTCATTCAGGAAGGATAAAATATATAAGAGAAGGCAGGAAAAGAAAATAATAACAGCAACAACGAGACAGGTCCAGACAGATATATGAGCTGCAAAAGAAAAACTCCATATACTAGGTTGTTTGTTTGTTTTTTAAAAATCCCTCTACTTCAGTATTAAAGTAATAGATATATACTGTAAAAAATATTTCTGAACCACTAAAGAAAATATTTGGATAAAAATCTGAGCAGAGGCAAATGGGATTTTACAGCAGGTGAAGCTAATGTAAACAGGAGCTCAAGATAGTTAAAAGTTCCTGAAAAATCCCCATCAAAAACAACTTTGCAAACAATTTTAATGAAGGAGGAAGAAGAACATTTCTTCCTCTCCACCCATTTCAAAATAAGAATTCATGTGAGAAATACAAGAAGGATGTGTCACCAGGATGAATAATGTACATACAGTACTGAAGTGGAAGCTCAGTTCAATAAAGATACTGCTAGAAAAACTAGAGCTCAGAATCTCTGGTTGATGAAAGATGTGACATACAACAAAAATGCCTTCTGTAGGTATATTTATTTGGTTATTTTACAATTTTAGTAACTTTTCCAAATCTGGAAAGTCTAAAAAACATACAACATAACAAATAGAAGAGAAAATAACTGGTATACCAATTGCTCAGTAAAATATCTTATTTCAACTAATGTTGATAAAGTGGCCCAAAGTATTCTAAGTAATACACCCAGTTAAACATGTTCCTTGATATGATAGGATGAAGATAGCTGACTTATCTATAATATTTATGAAAACAATCTTAGAACTGCAGTTGGTTATCATTTCTAAACTGCAAAATCTACCAATGACAGTTGATAATTGATCCATGAAACATTCAGAATATAAATGCAATTAAAATATACCTAAACACAAAATATTTAAATCTAAGCATAGTTACAATAATTTAACACAACATGATTATAAATAGTCCAAAGCAATAATAACAATCATAACAACAATAAAACTATGATGGCAAAATTTCATCATCATATATGCCCCATAAAACTTCATCTTTGTGATCTTCTGAAACATTAACATTAACAGGAAAGGGCTAATCTTACTTGTAAAGGTTCACTGTAAGGGACACTTCCATAACACTGGGACCAAAATCAAGAAACAATGTTTAAGGGTTTTTCTGCCTTCGTCATGGAAACAGGAAGGACCTGCTAGACTCTTAGGATAACTGTATAGGGTTGGCTATTTCAGGTAGAAGACTATAAGAACTGTGATATATGATCAAAAAGAAAGACAAATACAAATACAAATTTAGACTTTGTTAATAGAAGTAGAGTTTTCAGATTATTCAATTCAACTTTATCCTGCAGTGGTCAGGAGATACTTTGAATGTTGTATCCACATCTGTGTGCCTTATTTTAAGGAGGATTCAGGCAAATAGAACAGGTTCAGTGAAGGGTAGCAAAGATGATTAAGCGCTTAGAAAAAAAGAGCACATCTGTACTTACCACTTACTGTATGTTGCTCCTGACCTCTGCCAATGCCAGCTTGATTCTGAGCCTGTTCAAAAATTCTTATCCTGACCGAGACAATTTAGCCACAGCTTGCAATGTATTCAGTTCAAATTGTATGCTACCAAATCCTCCCATTAGACTTTCCCCCTGATGCTGTGCCCTCCCCATTTTTCTGTTCCAGGAAAGCAGTTACTTTTCTTTTCATGCCTTTGTAAGTTAAATACATATAAATTTATATTGGATTTATATATGCAACATTAAACTGTCAAAATGCACAAATATATAGGCCCATCTTGCTTTAAAACAATTCACCTCATTCTTATTGCATTTTTTCTTTGAAATGCCTTTGACACTTATCCTTACCATGAGCATAACTGCTGCCTTGTAAATGGAAGGTTTGAAACCCAATAGTAAAATATTACTATTTTTTCATTACTTGCTAATTTTCTTTGTGCTTTAAAAAAGCAAAAGCAAAGCAAAACAAAACAACAGTGGTGCACCACTTTTCATCTCCTCTAGTTGGCACTTTGGCGGTTCAAATCCGTAGTACAGGTCTCCTGCGTGAGCAGAGGGTTGGACCAGATGACCTTCCAGGTCCCTTCCAACTCTGTTACTGTTATCTAAATATTTTTTCCCAAAGTTCCAAAGTAGCTCTTAGTTTTTCAGTTGTTTGGAAGCTGAGGGTGAAATCATTATGGATACAACAAGTACAGACAGTGATACATATTAGAGGTCACAGGGGAGGGGCGGGGGAGTAGCGGTTATTATTAGAGAAGGTTTTAGGCCGAGGGAGGCCACTGTTCCTCAGACAGCCGGTTGTGAGACCCTCCTTGTGAAGTGGGGTCATGGGGTTCAGATGGGTTTGCTGATCACGTACCTGGCTCCCTGCCATGTGGCAGCAGCCCTGCCCGAGCTACTCAACGTTATCGCCGCGGTGGCGGTTGATACCCCCAGACTTATGGTCATGGGGGATTTTAACCTACCGTCCGTGGGTGAGGCGTCTGAGGTGGCTCGGAAGTTCATGGCTTCCATGACGGCTATGGACCTGACCCAGCTAATTCATGGCCCTACGCACATGGGGGGAAACACACTGGACTTAGTTTTTGTCTCTGGACAGTGGTTGAGTGATCTTGAGATAGGGGATATAGTCATCGAGCCCTTGTCATGGTCGGATCACTCTCTCCTTCGCCTTGACCTTCGAACTGCTGCACCCCGCCGCAGGGAGGCGGAACCGATAAGATGGTACCGCCCCAGGCGCCTGATGGAACCTGATAGGTTCCAGGTGGAGCTTGGGCCAATCCCTGAGGTTCTGGCTCACGTCTCGACTGGAGACCTAGTGGCCGCCTGGGATAGGGCAGCCGCTGGAGCTCTGGATCGAATTGTGCCTTTGCGGCCTCTGACCCAGCGCTGATCTCACCTGGCTCCTTGGTTCACCGAGAAGCTGAGGGAGATGAAGCGCCGGAAAAGACGCCTAGAGAGTAGTTGGAGGACCAGTCGTGCTGAATCTGACCGGACACTGGTAAGATCTCATATTAAGAATTACCTAGTGGCGATAAAAGCAGTAAAATGTACTCATTTCGCTGCTCTTATTGCATCATCAGATAATCGCCCGGCCGCCCTGTTTAGGGTGACCCGCTCCCTGCTCCACCAGGAAGCGAGGGAGGACCCCTTGGAGGGAAGAGCCGAGAATTTTGTTCAGTATCTGTATGACAAAATCACTCAGATTCGGGAAGATTTGGACTCCGACTGGATAGATCCAGCGGGGATGACGGAGGCAGGTCCTGGGAATGTTATCTGGGATGAGTTTGATCCTGTGACCCCTGAGGACATGGACAGGACTCTGGGTAGACTGAACGCAACCACATGTTTGTTGGACCCGTGCCCCTCCTGGTTAGTGCTGGCTTCCCAGGAGGTGACACGAGGCTGGCTCCAGGGGATTATAAATGCTTCATTGGGTGAGGGTGTCTTTCCCGCCGCCTTGAAAGAGGCGGTGGTGAGACCTGTCCTCAAGAAGCCTTTCCTGGACCCGGCAGTATTGGCTAATTATCGTCCAGTCTCCAACCTTCGCTTTGTGGTGAAGGTTGTTGAGAGCGTGGTTGCGCGACAGCTTCCCCAGTACCTGGATGAAACGACGTATCTAGATCCGTTCCAGTCGGGCTTCAGGCCTGGGTACAGCACAGAAACGGCATTGGTCATGTTGGTGGATGATCTCTGGAGGGCTCTGTCCTGGTCCTGTTAGATCTCTCAGCAGCTTTTGATACCATCGACCATGGTATCATGCTGCACCGGTTGGAAGAGTTGGGGGTGGGAGGCACCGTACTACGGTGGTTCTCCTCCTTTCTCTCCGACCGGTCACAGTCTGTGTTGACAGGGGGGCAGAGGTCGACCCCGAGGCCCCTTATATGTGGGGTGCCACAAGGATCGGTCCTCTCGCCCCTTTTGTTCAACATTTATGTAAAGCCGCTGGGCGAGATCATCCGTGGTTTTGGGGTGGAGTACCACCAGTACGCTGACGACACCCACCTGTACATCTCCACCCCAGACCACCCCAACGATGCCGTTGAAGTGATGTCCCGGTGCCTGGAGGCCATACGGATCTGGATGGGGAGAAACAGGCTCAGACTCAGCCCATCCAAGACCGAGTGGCTGTGGTTTCCGATGTCCCGATATAGTCAGCTGGTGCCATCGCTGACTATTGGGGGCGAATCATTGGCCCCCACGGAAAGGGCTCGCAACTTGGGTGTCCTCCTGGATTCATGGCTGTCTTTAGAAGAGCACTTGATGGCCGTGACTGGGAGGATTTTTCATCAGGTTCGCCTGATCCGCCAGTTGCGTCCCTTTCTAGATCGGGACTCCCTACGCACGGTCACTCATGCCCTCGTCACCTCCCGTCTGGACTATTGTAATGCTCTCTACATGGGGCTCCCCTTGAGGAGCACTCGGAGGCTCCAACTGGTGCAGAGTGCGGCCGCGCGGGTGGTAATGGGAGCGACATGGCGCTCCCATGTAACACCTCTCCTGCGTGAGCTGCACTGGCTCCCGGTGGTCTTCCGAGTGCGCTTCAAGGTCTTGGTTATCACCTTTAGAGCGCTCCATGGCTTAGGACCTGGTTATTTGCGGGACCGCCTGCTACCACCAATAGCCTCCCACCGACCAGTACGCACCCATAGAGAGGGGCTCCTCCGGGTGCCGTCGGCCAAACAATGTCGACTGGCGGCCCCCAGGGGGAGAGCCTTCTCTGTGGGGGCACCTACTCTCTGGAACGAGCTCCCCCCGGAGATACGGAGGATCCCAGATCTGCATACCTTCTGTCGCGCGCTCAAGACGTTCTTATTTCATCAAGCTGGCCTGACCTAAGTTTCTCCCCTTTTTAAATGGAAATTTTAAATTTGGTCTTAAATTATTGGGGTTTTAAATTTTCAGCCAAATTATTTAATTCGTTTTATTTTATTTTAAATTTTGTACTCATATGTTTTATTCTATGGCTGTTCACCGCCCTGAGTCCTTCGGGAGTAGGGCGGTATACAAATTGAAATAATAAATAATAAATAAAATAAATAAGATGCACCTTCACATGATCTGTGCTGTCATCTGTGGTCAGTGCCCTACTGGATTCTATATAGGACACATGGGGCAAACTTTGAACAAAAGACTTAATGAACATAAGTTTAATATCACGACTCAAATCAAGGAGAAAGTAATATCAGAGCATTTCATCTTTCCAGAATACTTCAGAGCAGACCTCAGAGTGAATGTTTCAAAAGAGCATGACTTTAACAGCATCATTACAGAAAAAAATTGTTGAACACATATCAAAACATTTCAGGCAATATCTGAAGGTCTCAAGATATATGATGGATATTTAACATATTAATTAGCAAGCTACTGGTAATCTGTGACCTGTATAAATTGCATCTGCATAACCAATCTATGAGAGGGATGCGGTGGCTCAGTGGCTAAGGCGCTGCGCTTGTCGATCGAAAGGTCAGCAGTTCAGCGGTTCGAATCCCTAGTGCTGTGTAACAGGGTGAGCTCCCGTTACTTGTCCCAGCTTCTGCCAACCTAGCAGTTCAAAAGCACGTAAAAAATGCAAGTAGAAAAATAGGGACCACCTTTGGTGGGAAGGTAACAACGTTCCGTGCGCCTTTGGCTGGCCACATGACCATGGAGACATCTTCGGACAGCTTTGGCTCTTTGGCTTTGAAATGGAGATGAGCACTGCCCCCTAGAGTCGGGAACAACTAGCACATTAGTGCGAGGGGAACCTTTACCTTACTTAACCAATCTATCTTTCCCTTCCTTCCACCCACCTTTCTTTCCACCTTACTCCAATTTAAATCCCCCATCAGCCTAGCCACACTGCCACTATGATGAAATAAACTAAAGCTCACAAAATCTTTTAATAAAATATGTTAGTCAGAAAAGGTGTTACTAGATTTCTGATTCTTGTCACCATAGACTAACACAATTTTTTTTCTCCTACAAAAACATGTGTCTTGGGTGAAAGAAAAATAAAAGAAACAAACTACACTGCTAGAGTTTTGGAGGGTTTTTTGGAGGGGGCGTGTTAAAGGAGGCTCACACACACACACATTTCTGCCAGGTTTCAAACCAACAACTTACTATTTTGAAAGCAAGAATTCTACTTATTGTAGTGTTATAGCACTGATGGTAAAAGGCAGATTTAAAAGACTGTCACATATTATATAATAACCTTTGACTTCCTCTTCAAAGTAGCAAAGTAGCAAAGGAATTGCTGGGTGAATTTGCAACAAGTGTGCTACCTAGGATGAATAAGAGTACTCAGAGTGGCATAACATGGAAATGTGTGCTTTTGAAGCAGAGCAGAAAAATGTGCCATCTGTTTGAACCAGGGGTGAAATCCAGCATGTTCTGACAGGTTCTGGAGAACCGGTAGCGGAAAGTTTGACAGGTTCTGGAGAACCAGCAAATACCACCTCTGGCTGGCCCCAGAGTGGGGTGGAAATGGAGATTTTGCAGTACCCTTCCCCTGCCACGCCCACCAAGCCACACCATGCCCACCAAGCCAAGCCTACAGAACTGGTAGTAGAAAAAATTGGATTTCACCACTGGTTTAAACCCTGCAGATATGAATGCCTTCTGGTGGCTAAGCAATGGGGCATTTTGTATAACCCCTTAAGTTGTAAATAGAGAGACTGAAGCAGTTGAGAATGTTTAGCCTTGGGAAAGAAGACTGAAAGAGGATACCAAGGCATTCTGGAAAGGGTGTTACCCAGAAGATGATTTAAATTTATTCTGCATTGTTTCAGAGTGTAACCCACATAAATACATGATTTAAGATACAAAAAAGCAAATTAGTTTTAAAACACAGGAAGACCAATTTCATTTTCTAGAAAAAGAACATTCCTCAGTAGTAAAAGCAGTGAAAGATAATGAGTTCCTCTTCACTGAATGCATTCAAGGCTAAACATTCCGAAGGGAATTAGACCAGATGGCCTAAATGGCCTCTTCCAATTTATACGTTTAAGAAAAGAGTGAATGTTCCTTTGGTTATACTGAAAATCTTGCAAGTGTCAATAAAATCAAAGCATACATGACAGTTTTCCCATTTAAGTTCTATTTTATATTCCGTAACTAAGAACCTTGTTGGGCCTTTTTCCACTGTTTATCCAGTTTGATAAATCTCTGCTAAGCAAAAAGTTGTTAAATGCCCTCTTTTATGTAATTAAAACTGTAAAGGGCATCTGATTTGCTACATGACATTTATTGGTGAATTGAATGTCACATTCTGTCGAGATGAATTGGGTACCTCTAGTTGCTTATCAGTCCCTGCTTTTGGCGGATCACTCAGTCCCTGCTTTTGGCTGGCTTTACATGGTCAGAATGTGATTTGTTATCCACCACGATAAGATTTCTAATTTTCATGAAGGTTAATAAAACTTAAGTATATGATGGAAAATGGCTCTTTGATCAAATAGCTGAATTAAAAACTAATCATATACTAAAACTGACAAGTACATTTTCAGAAATAAGGCAGAACCTAACTGGGCCACAAACAGCCTTTGTCCTACCTACAGAAAAGGGGAACATATAGTTTCCTGAGAGAAAGAGGTTTAAAGAACAAAAGATCTCTCTAGGTACATTTAGGAGCATGAATACTTTCTAGAAAAGTGGTATGATTACACATTCACTTTATTTGGAGGTAGATAATCTTTAGGCCTTAGTGTCCTGTTTCTAGTGTCTTCACCCATTGCAATTTTTTGATCAGCATTAGGGAAGTAGGCTGTCACTGTCTTCTCTTGAAATGTTTTGGGACTTCCCAGGTTCACAAACCATTCCTAAATTCATGTTGCATTGTCCCACCTATTTGGCAACCAAAAACATTACTTGAAGCCTTTCCTTTCAAAGGCAGTTTGTCATTATCATTTATTTACATGTAAACCTGAACATAGTATAAAAGAATGTAGAACTGATCTTGGGGAAATATGAGAAAGCCATAAAAGTGGGGAGTGGGGGAAGTGCTTGCAGAAAAGATTAAATAGTCTGGGGATAGAAGGAAGTATGAGAAAGAAACTCAAAGAACCCCACCAAAAAAGGGACATGGTCACCCAAAATATGGTTGCCAGCTAGCTATTTATGGATGTGTTAAGCATGGAGACATAAGCCTGTTTTTGCCAGAAGACAAAGCCTACGAAGAAAACCAGGGAGATACCTGGGATTCACAAACAGAAAATCTGCATAGGAACAATTTGATCCGAGGCCATTATCACCTACTCAATAGAAGCTGAAATTAAGTTTTCAATTGGGCCAGGAAACACTTCAGGAACTATACCAATTTCCCTCCGGAATTCTGATGAATTCTCATTCTTGACATATCTCCCTTTGCCCTGGTGTTCCTACTGCTCTCTTCCCCCTAGCAGTGTACAATCACTTACTTTCCTTTCTGCCCATGTCAAAGGGACCAGCTACAATTTTACTAAGAGCCCTTTGGCTAACAAACTGCGGAACTTGAGTGCTTCAACCTAGTATTTAGCAGCTGTGATATAAGGAACCTATTCATCACCCACTCAACATCGTCCCCTGGACATCCCACTCTCACCAGGATAGCCAAAAGAAAACAAGCTCCACTTTCAATGTGCCAGGTAAGCCAGATTCACCTCACCCCTAGCTTCTCACCCAAGAATGAAAGCAATTACTGCTCCCCCTAGGTCCACTTCCCAAACCATCTTAACTTGAAGTCATTAATCCAGTCCTCAACTCTCCATCCTCTGGAGGCACTGTCTGTGGAGATTCTCAGTCATCCAGGTCATGGTTGTCCCATGACCGGACTGGACTTTCTTGAAAGTCCTTGAAAGTCCAGTTGTCATTTGAAAAAGCACCTTTGGGTCTGGAGGCACTGATGTAACCCAACTGGGTTTGCCACAAGTTGCAGCAAACAAGCTTTCTTAGGTCAGAAATCAGAAGTTAGAACCGAGGTGACAGCCAAAAAATAGCTCCTGTTCCACACCACTGGTTAAATGAAGGTTCTTAGGATACAGGTTATTTCTTTTGATGGACCACCAACTGGCCTGGCCTCTCCACATCTTCTGATCTTGCACTATTTCTTTGAGTTTTTCTATGCTCTGATTGGTGTCACTTTGATAGTGTCCAACCACTGTGTTCTTTGATCGCCTGGTTTCCTTTTACCACTAACTCTTCCAAACATAATTGCTTTCTCCAGTGAATTCCCCCGCATCTCATGAATGGCATGACATTCTTATTGCAGGAAATGAGATAGTGTGGCCAGAGACAAGAGAAGGGCAAAGTTGAGAAATGGATGAATTTGTAGTCTGGTGATCCCAAACTTTCATCTGTAGTTAAAGGCTTCAGGTAATAACAGACAATGGGATGATCTCTTCCTGAGATGAGAAGAAGTGTTGACAATCTATAAACAATATTATGTTATAAATTAGATGTTTGCATAGTCTGATTTAAAAGACGAAAACTTCCTGAGTCTCCCCACTCCCACTATCAACTGCATTATAGTATAATGTTCTACTCACTCTCCTATGGCTTTGTTATGGGTGGCTGAATCCAGGGATGACCAACTTTTTTACCCAGGCTAATATATTTTGCATTTCTTTATTTCAGCTGCCAAGGATGACAGAGAAAGGATGCTACTAACACAGTGAGTTCACTAGTGTGTGTGTGGTTTGAAGTTTCACATTTAAAAGAAATGAGTTTGATTTTTTAATGATAAAAATACCATTAATTTTTTTTTATAAATGGTAAAAATTACTATATTTTCTTTATTTGTAAAAATTACTGTACCATGGATAATTGCCATTGTGATGCTGGGTTTTGGATTATTCAGGGTGTTCCCAAAATAGGGTATGGATTCTTCTTACTTATTCCAGTTGTATTTCAGAATGGATCTTCCCTGAAATAAATGTAACCTTTCCATTTAGAAGATTACAACATGGAATTGTTGGGCTGCTGATATGCTGTAGACAGGCCTTGGATGGAAACAATATAGATTACATACAGTATCTGATTTCAGTGTGACCATGTATTTTTCCATTTTAAATTCAGACCTATAAGCAAAAAGTTTCCTTCAGCCTACCTTTCATAACACACATCAAAATTATTGTCACATGTACAAGTGGAAATATTTTAATTAAGGGAACTGAAGACCTGATGATAAGAACTAGTACCAATCTCTGCTTTAGAACATTATTTAAACAGCATTTACTTACTTTACTGATAAAATAAGTTTACATGAGATAAATTTCTACATGTTTTTGAGAAACATGTAAATATGATCCATTGATAAGGACTCCCATATGACTTTGTGGAATATGTTCATGAAAAAAATGCCCCGACTCAGGGTATAAAAGAAAGGAACCTAGCATAGCCATTTTTACCCAGTGTTCCAGGTCCTTGCAGGAGCTAAAAAATTCAAGTTAGCAACTGCCTTTGGGAAAAGAGGACCATGAAGTGGCTAATTCTGGCTCTAGTATGCCTTCACCTCAGTGAGGCTATTATCAAGTGAGTATAGCATAATTATATAATAGCTTCAATTGCCTTTTAGCTTCAGTTGCTCTCTTAATAAAAAATCTGTTTCAGTTTCTCTCTCTCTCTCTCTCTCTCTCCTAATTGTTTTCTTTCTTAAATGATGTCTGCTTACTTAGCTCCAAAAAAGGTTTGGATTTGTGGAAGTCTCTGGGGACAGTAGGCATGACACTTGATGTACCTGCCTTTGAAGACCATCTGATGGGAAACTCATGGACTTTCTTCAGCAGTGGGTTGGCCACTGCTGGACTAAATGAGTCAGGGGTTTGATCCAGCATTTATTATGTTTATGCTCTTAAGCTCATTGCATTTCTGTATTAGATGGATGTCCTTTTTCTAAAATATTCAGAAATTTTAATGCCTTTTGGGCATAGTTTCTAGAACAATATATGCTTTTACACTTTTTATGCCTTTAGGTATGCTATCTTGCTGTACACTACTTTTATTTTTTCATAGCATTTTTGCTGAAGGACTGCATCCCCAAATTCAGAAGCGTCTATGCTGAAGAATAACTGGATTTACTTTATGTTTTGGCTCAAAATTAGACAATTAGGTAACATTTTCTTAGTGATGTAGGACTACAGCTAAAGATATATACACTAGGATAAGTCATTACAACTCCTAGGAGACCCTCAGATGCATTGTTAAAATTAGGTGTAACCACCATTCTGTGCAGCTTTTATGATAAAAAACACCTCTGTTTCCTATGTGGATATTTTCAGGATGATGTAATACATTTTTTGTGTTGCATTAGGCAGATAATTCAGAAAACAGAATAACAGAGTTGGAAGGAACTTTGGAGGTCTTCTAGTCCAACCCTCTGCTTAGGCAGGAAACCCTACACCACTTCAGACAAATTCATCCCATTCCATCTTCTCTCTGCAAAAATAGTGAATGAGATTCTTCTTCTTTTTTTTTTTTGCATTTAGTTAACTGGAATTATGCAGGTACAGCCTCGGCTTCCATCACTTGATAGCAATAGCACACTTATATACTGCTTCACAGTATTTTATAGCCCTCTCTAAGTGGTTTACAGAGTCAGCATATTGCTCCCAATAATCTGGGTCCTCATTTTACCAACCTCAGAAAGATGAAAGACTGAGTCCACCTTGAGCCTGGTGAGATTCGATCTGCCAAACTGCAGGCAGCTGGCAGTCAGCAGAAGTAGCCTGCAGTACTGCTTTCAAACCATTGTGCCACTGCAGCTCCTTGATAAAATAGACAACATTAGATAACATCTTGTTATTATTCAAATTTGTAACCCTGTTGTAGAACAGTAGAGTTGAAAGGGGGACATTGGAGTTCTTCAGTTTGATTTCCTAAAACTGAAGAGCTCAATGAAAAAAAAATTTAACCCCCGAAAGAATGAAACAGAAATTAGCATTACTAATTAAGTGATATTGAGTTCAGTCCAGGTAAACTCTTAGACCACCTACAAAATCTCAATGAAAAAAATTCAATGTGAGAAGTGTCTAGAGCTGCCAGTTTGATTCTCTGCTTAACTGCTTACCTCACACAGAATCCCCTTAAAAAGATTCAAGTCCATAAGGCAAGTGATGGAGGAAAAAGGTGTCGATGGACCACTCCTACACAAGTATTATGATCCAGCCAGCAAATATATCAATAATTTAGCCATTGGTGAGGAGCCCCTTGCTAACTACATGGATGTGAGTATCTGGTTAGTTAAAAGTAAACAATCACAATTATGTCAAGATGAAAACTAGACAGGAAGAGTTTACATTAGTTGAGAAAATCATACGTCCAATTGCAATTGTGTTATAATTTGGAAATCTGGATAACTAACATCAAACACAGTTACATGTACCCAATTAACCATGAAGCAGGTATGAAAACCTAATTAAATTGTAAGTGTACTTATGTGGCTGTACAGTACCTACTTTAAAAAAAAAACTTACGAATCAGTTGGAATTCTAAAGCCATGTTTCTGAAATTTTTATGTTGCAATATTTTCAGGATCAGACTCAATAAAGATAATAGAAGTTAGAGATTTAAATATATTTTTCTTTAATCATAATAGGCATTCTATATTCGCTGAATATTCAAGATAGAAGCAAGTAAAATGGGGAGGATGGCTCCTTATATATACAAGGGGTGGAGCCAGGAATGGGAGTGGTAAATTATGAATACATTAAAGTCCAAAGAATAAGTTAACCCCTGATGTTCCATATATACATTATTTACACATTAGAGAATAAGGCATTTACATCTGACAAATCCCCCTCTAAATGCCGGTTCGTTATACAACACCAGTTACATTCAGATTCAGGACAATATAATACATATAATTTAGAAGTTAAATATTTGTGTTGTTTAGAAGGTAAGGGTTTTGTTAATATGTCAGCTAATTGTTCAGAAGTATCACAATGTATTGCTTTGATGAATCCGTCTTGAGATAGTTGTCTCACGTGCTTAAATTTTATATCAATATGCCTGGACCTTTGTCCAATTGCATCGGATCTAGATATTTCAATGGCCGCTTTATTGTCTTCATGCATAATAAATGGTAAAGTAGGTTTCTTCCAAACATCTGTGATCAAATCATTGAACCATACAAGGTTATTTGCAGCTTTAGACAAGCAAACATATTCCGCTTCTGTGGTAGAAGTGGCTACCAGTTCTTGTTTACCAGTATACCAGTAAACTGGACAATCGTTCAATAGAAAAACATAACCAGAGGTACTCTTTCTGCATGATGTATCACCAGCCCAATCTGCATCAGCATAACAAGTAATTTTTGGTTCTTTATCATTATTGGGTTCCAATATTAAACAAAAATCTAATGTACTTTTCAGATATCTTAAAATTCTTTTGACAGCTTCCCAATGATACAAGGTTGGTCTGCTAACATATCTTGACAATAAATTGAGAGGTAATGCAATATCTGGCCTAGTCCAATTAGATATATAAAGGAGTGAACCTATAACTGATCTGTAAAATGTGTTGTCTTTAAACTCAGGGGAAGATTCATCAATGTTTCTGAGAAAATCAGTTTGCATAGGTGTGTCACATGTTTTGGCATTATTTAAGTTACATTTGTTTAGGAGTTCAATGATTTTATCTTTCTGAGTAAGTTTGAATCCCCTTTTTGTTTTGTTAATTTGTACACCAAGGTATTTGTTCACTCTACCTAGTGATTTTAATGAGAAGTGTTCGTTTAACTTATTTACAAAGATTTCCCTGCTCTCTTTATGCTTTCCAATATATAAAATATCATCAACATAAATTAATACAAATTCAATATGATCATTACTCTTTTTTACAAAGAAACAGTTATCAGCAGTGGTGGCGTTGAAATCCATGGTCTTAAGTACTTTTACCAAACAATCGTACCATCTTTTGCCAGATTGCTTCAATCCGTACAGACTCTTATTTAATAACCAAATTTCGTTCTTATTAGTGTATTGACTGTGTGGTGCTCTTACATATATTTCCTTATCTAATTTTGCGTGTAAGTATGCAGTCTGTATGTCATATTGAAACACGTCCAGATTGAGTGCAGATGCTACTACAAGAGCTGTTTTGACACTCTCTGTTCTCACTGTTGGTGAATATGTGTCAGTATAGTCTTCTGGATATTTTTGTGCATAACCTTGTGCAACTAGTCTGGCCTTGTATAAGGTATTACCTCCTTCTAAATTCTTAATTTTATAAATCCACCTGGTACCTATAATTGTTTTATCCTTAGGTGCGATCGCAGGTGTGAATACATTTAATCCTTGTAAACTTTCCATCTCTTTTTCCATAGCTAGTTCCCATTTTTCTCTTTCTTCACGGGGAAGTTTCAATACTTCCTCATATGTATTAGGTGTTATTTGTTCTTCATCCATATGCATTATGTAATCTTTGTATTTATTTGGTATTTGGTTTCTATTGTTTCTAATATTTCTTTCAGGTTTGCTATGGTTGTCATGCAAATATCTAGCTTCCTTTTTTGTTAATGTGTCTGTCTTTATTTTATGCTGACTATTTGTCCAAGTTTTGGTTTTGTTCTTACTTTTGTTAATACTTTGATTTTCTGTTGTTCCTTCCTCGCAAGATATATTATCTTTGCTTTTATTAGGAAATATTTCATTAAGGTGCAATTTAGACCAATTGGCCTGCTCATGGAACACAGCTGTTCTGGATACTATAAATTTGTTATTATTATCAATGAATCTGTACCCTTTGGTTCCAGTTTCGTATCCCATGAATCTTAATCTCCTGGATACGTTTTCTCCCTTTCTCCTCAATTGTTTAGGTATGTGTACGTCTGCAGTAACTCCAAATATGTGCATGTGTGCTAATTTGGGTTTTCTATTGTACATCACCTCATATGGTGTCTTATTCACAATACTGGACCATGTCCTATTTTGAGTGTAATTTGAATAATGTAAGGCCTCTGACCAAAATTGTTTGCCTAAACCAGCATCCTCTAATGTGCATCTAATCATGGTTTGTAGTGTGGAATTCTTTCTCTCTGCAATCCCATTTTGAAATGCAGAAAATGGATTGGACGTGAAATGTAGCATCCCTCTATCCTTTAACCATTGGGAGAATTCTTTAGACATGAATTCACATCCCCTATCTGTCATAATTTGTTTTATTTTGATATTATGTTGTGTTTCTATGCGTTTGTAGAATTCCTTAAATTTCTGAAAGGTTTCATCCTTGTGCTTTAATGTGTAAACAAAACCATAGCGACTGTAATCATCCACTATTGTTAGGAAGTAACGTTTTCTATAGGTAATTGATGGAGTTAATGGACCAACTAAGTCCATATGTACCAAATCAAAAATATTGTTGGTTGATCTGTTAGATTTTTTTGGTCTGGGACTGGTTTTTAGTTTGGTGGATTTACATACTGAGCATTCCAAATAATTTTCACAATTTTTTATTTTGACACCTTCTGCGTGTTCAGTCATTTTTTGTACTACAGGAAAGCTTGCATGTCCTAACTTCCTATGTAAGATGTGAGCACACTCATCATGAATTGGTTTACCTATTTTTGGTTTCTTCTCATTGTGTGTATTTTTGTTATCATGAGTTATTTTACATTCATCATTGTCACTGTTACTGACATTTTCATCATCTGCTTCAATACAATCTTCCATATTTGAATCAATGTTATGTAACCATCTTTCTTTGGTTATCAGATAGGGTAGACCCCCTTTTATCATCACAGTGCCTACATTTGTTTTGTTCTTTTCTATAGTTGCTTTCCCCTTTGAGAAAACTATATTGATGTCAGATTCTCTGCTTAGTTTTATAGCACTCAGTATGTTGTGAGGTATTTCTGGGATTAATAATACTCCCTCTATTTTCCCTAAACCAGGCAAGGTCACATTTCCTCTGCCTAATACTTGAACCTTTTCTTGATTAGCTACCTTTATCACAAACTTATCTTCTGTAAATGAAGATAATATACTTTTGTTGTTAGTGGTGTGATTTGTTGCACCAGAATCAATAAGCCAATTATTGTTCTCATCTTGTTGTGTTCTGATGCTGTCTTGTTTATTTAGCCCATTTAGTGACCCAGATTTTCTCTCTTTTGAATTTTCTCTACCCCCTCTACTTTCTCTGTAATTTGGTGGACTTCTATATTTGTGTCTATCTGTGGAAGATTGTCTGTAATTGTATTTGCTCCTATATTCTGGCCTATGTCTCTCCCTTGGGACTTTGGGACAGTCTCTTCTACTGTGTTCCCTGGATCCACAATTGTGGCATCTAAAGGCCTCATTATATTTATCTTGAAAGATTACTTTCCTAAAGGATTTGTGTTCTGTTTGGTTACTGGAACGATTTTTTCTTGAATTGTCTTCTGCTATCAATTTGTTAGATAGACTTTCTATTGATAAATATCCCAAATTAATGGTATCTAAGTGTGACATAAAGCTATCCCATGATGGATCAAGTGAATTGATAATAACACTTTTCATTGTTTGATCTGAAATCACTTCCCCCCTCAATTGCAGCTCAGCTCTTATTTTGTTTAGATTTATCAAATGCTCACTTATAGAAACCCCTGGTTTCACTCTAGAAGAAAAGAAATCCTTAGACATTCTTGTGGTTGTGGCTACGCTATCGCTGTGAAATAGATTAAACATGCATTGAATTATTTCTGATACAGTTAGGTTTGGTTTGATGCTATGATACATTGCAGGAGACACGCTAGAAATTATTATGAAAAATGCTCTATGATGTAAACAATCTATTTTTAAAGTCCAAGGTCTTCTTGGAGGACTAGTTATAAAGAATAGTAAATTTTCTTTCATAAAAATAACCTGAAGCTGTTGGTACCACTCTTGTAAATTAATGCCATCAACTCTAAGTTTTGGGAAGTCACTGGGTAAATTCCCCACATTATTTTGTCCATTACTTACAACCTGAGGCAGTCCGTGGTCTCTCAAGTGCAGGAAATTACAGAACGGCATTGGGATGCTTGTAACGAGTCTGCGCGGTTCTCTGGCCAGTTCAAGTCTTTCGGGGCTGTCTACGTAGTTTTGCACATGCGCGTTGCTCATTTCTTCTTTGGCGCCGTTGTGGAAGGTTCTCTCCATTTCAGCTCTCTCGATCCGCTCCTCTTCAGATGAGTCGGTCTCTGGCTCGGTTTTTGGGGCTTTGGTGATGGCGACGGTTCTTCTCTTTCTCTTGTGTGCGCTGGCACTCGATTCTGTCTGCGGTGTATGACGGAATCGGCATGGCTCTCTGGGCTCGGGTGTCGTCGTTTTCGAAGTCAGGATGGGAGCGTGCAGGTCTTGAGTTGTCGGTTTGATTTCTTGCTTCTTTGTTGATGTCTTGGAAATTTTCAATCTTGGCCCAAAAGCAGCAAAAAGCGTTTTCATTGCTGACTTTACTTGAGACTTTGTTAAATCGTCTTCACTTTCTGATTTTGGTTCATCTGAAGAGTTTGAGACTTCTTTTTCACTTTCTTCGTCTGATAGCGTTTTTCGCGCCAGAAATTTTGAACTGAGCGTTTTGATTGGCTCTGCTTCATTCTCTTTTGAAGTTCGTTGAAACCAAGATGGCTGCCATTCAAAATTTCGCGCGATGTCACATCTTTTCTTTTTTACAACTATTTTCTCAGTAGTCATTTCACTCACAGTTTTTTGATCTTTGGGTTTTTCTTTAATGACGTTTTTCTCTCTCGCTGCTCCGCTGTTTCTCAGCATCTCCTGGAGGTCCGCGATGAGGCTCTCATCATTCTTTTGGCTTTTTAGTATTTTTAATATCTCTGACCTGAGTTCGTTATTTTCTATCTCGATTTCTTCCTGGTCGTTATTTTCACTCATCAGTTCTTCTTCTTCAGTGGTGTATTCTTCGGATTCTCTCGAAATCGCATTAGTGGATTCGTTGATCGTCTCTTGATCAGTTTCTATTTCTTTGCTGTAGGCCCTGGTGTTGGGCCTATCTTTCTTGGACATTTTTAATTACTTATTGAGTCAATTAACCATCCTCTGCTACCAGCTTGTTGCAATATTTTCAGGATCAGACTCAATAAAGATAATAGAAGTTAGAGATTTAAATATATTTTTCTTTAATCATAATAGGCATTCTATATTCGCTGAATATTCAAGATAGAAGCAAGTAAAATGGGGAGGATGGCTCCTTATATATACAAGGGGTGGAGCCAGGAATGGGAGTGGTAAATTATGAATACATTAAAGTCCAAAGAATAAGTTAACCCCTGATGTTCCATATATACATTATTTACACATTAGAGAATAAGGCATTTACATCTGACATTTTATTTCTTCTTTATTTTTGCCTATCGATATTCCTAAAATATATTGAACAATATGTTTTAAGTGTGTACAGAATGTTCTGTTGGATGTGTTAAGTCCTTACATTATCAACATTCAAGTGTGGAAGCCCTGAATGATGACATGTTTTCCTTTTTATAGATGAGCTATTATGGAGAGATCAGTATTGGAACTCCACCCCAGAACTTCATGGTTCTCTTTGACACTGGGTCATCCAATCTCTGGGTGTCATCCGTGTATTGCCAGAGTCCGCCTTGCGGTGAGTATTCTTTCTCGTTCATTTAAGAATAAAAAATACATTTTTTTTTTGTCCTTCACACCTATTTTATGCTGTTATTTAAACTGGTTTTGTTATTGATTCAAAAGTAAAACCTTCTCTCCCCGTCTCTCATTTCTATTACCAGAAAACCATCCATTATTTAATCCCAATGAGTCTTCTAGTTATTCCAGCAATGGACAAACTTTTTCTATACAGTATGGAAGTGGTAGTCTCACTGGGGTCTTTGGCTATGATACTGTAACAGTAAGTAGCAGTTCTCTCCAAGTGGAACGTATTTGTTTGACTTGATATTCCTAGCACAAGGCAATATTATTATTATACAATGGACAGTATTGGTTTGGTCAGTGACTAAAATCAAAAGGTTTATGATAGTTAGTAATGAGCTGAATCTTGAAAACATTCAAGCCTGCAAATACTTAAATCTCATAGACGTAGAAAGAGATTGGGGCATTTTCACTGGTCTCACCTTCTGGTGAAGTTTCATGGGGTTTACCTAATGTCATTATATGTCGCCAAGGCTTTGATGGATGAAGAAGGGAGACCTGCTAGCTGATTGATATGGATGGCACAAAGGGAACATCAAAAACACCTTCCAATCCTTTCCAAAGATCAGTGGATAGAGGCCTGGGCAACACAACACCTTCACTGTTGTGAGAGGGGAAGATTCTAGGAGCTGGTGATGGTACAGAGTAGGAATTCAATCAGTGTTAGCGCCCTGCTCTGAGATCCCCAAATAAGTTGCCTTCTCTGTTTTCCACATCCAAGTATCTATTTTGGTGCTCCAACTCCTCGTGAACACCCTTCTCATGACATTAGCTCTTCCAGTTGATTGCATATATATGAGTTGAACATTTGAAAATATAAGAAAGCTTCAATGAGGGTTCTCTTGTTGAATCTATCCATTTATATCAAAAAGGCTAACATTTTGAAAATCTTTTTAATATATTTCATGATCAACTGACCATGATGTTAGAACAGGTTTCCCATCCTCTAATACTCTGCCTAGTGAATTATTCCTCTATTACAACAAAATAGATTAGCTATCCATAATTTCAATTTTCTGAACTTTTGTTAGGCTATTGTGTGGTATATTTTTCCTATCTTCTGACTTGTCCTGTTCCTTTGTAGATCCAAGGCATCTCTATTACCAATCAAGAATTTGGCCTAAGTGAAACTGAGCCTGGCAGTGCTTTTCTGTATGCGAAATTTGATGGCATCCTGGGTTTGGCTTATCCCTCCCTTTCTTCTGGTGGTGCCACCACTGTAATGCAGGGAATGATCCAGGAGAATCTGATTGATGCTCCTGTTTTCAGCTTTTACCTGAGTCAGTGAGTATGAAGTCTTTTCTACCTTTCTTTTTTTAATTTGGCTGTTTCAGTTTACTACAATTATTGTTTCTCAATTGTCGTCTATACCTTGTATACAACTTACAACATATGTCAACAAGAATTATGGAGAACATTTCTGTGGTTGGAATTTTGAGATGGACAACTTAGATCGCAGGGCCTTTTTGACCTTTGGTTTCTCACATTACATATCTGTTTTAGAAAGCTATCCAGTGAAAGTTTCTGTAAAATACTTACAGTAGATTCTCTTTGGATTACAGATTTCAGATGCAAGAAAGCACTTCTTCACATTAATTTAAAAGGCAGACAGAGAGAGGGATGTTTTTGAAAATATCAACTTTACATTGCTACGTAGTACCAATACTAGGTAGGACTGAGGTAGAATGATTGTTCTAAAAACATCCTATCAGTTTATGGCAGGATAGAGATTTGAACACAGACACCTTTGGTAGTGATTACTAAAGTCTCAGCTGCTCTAAAGTATTACTGAGTCCTAGCCATGAAATGTTGCTCATGCCTTTCTTTTATAATTATAAGAAAAAATAGTTCTCCAGTTGCTTGATACATTTTTTCCTATTAAAATAGATTCTATTTTGACTATATTATTCTCAGGGTGCTTTAGGATTTCTTTAAAGTTTTAAAAATGGTTCTTGAAATTACTGGCATAAGATAGAGAGTACTATTTTTTACCTTATCATATTTGTCCTTTACTCTGTGCACCTTCTGATTTGCCAGATGATCTCACAGGACTCTTTAGCACTTTTCAGGATGGACACAGAGAAAGGAAAAGCCCTATTATCTGTCATCCTGGACAATAGATTTAAGGTATCAGAATCAGATCCCAGATTAGTATTTTGAAACGTTTCCTAACTATAAGAGCAGTTTGATAGTTAACCAAATACCCAGGGAGGTGCTGGGCTCCTCTTCAACAGATTTGTTATAGAAGATCATAGTGAGTGACTATTCACGACTGGTTTAAACCAATGTTTTTCCACACTTGGCAACTTTAAGGTGGGTGACTTCAGTTTCCAGCATGCTAGCTGAGGAATTCTGGGAAGTCTATCCAACAAAAATGGCCAAGTTTGAAAAAAACCTGGTTTAAACTGAATTCTATTCCAGATAGTGAGAATGGATTACTTAAATGGCCTCTTCTATTTCTGGAGGTGCATAATACTGTCCCTTAACACTAGGCAGCCCTTCAAGGAGGGTATTATTTCACAATGAAAAGGCCCTCACACACAGGTCCTTCAGTCAACTAAAAAGGAAACATTGGTATAAACCAGCAATATATCTTAATAAGATTGTCCTTCTGACTTTCTCCATTGATCTTTTTAGGCAGCCAAGCGTTCAGGATGGTGGTTCACTTGTATTCGGAGGTGTGGATTCCAGTCTCTACTCTGGTCAGATTAACTGGAGTCCAGTCACCCAAGAAGAGTATTGGCAAATTGCGATTGATGGGTAAGGCTGTTTTCAGTAGTAATATTTACCGAAGAGCCTGATGGAAAACCAACAGAAATTTAAGTCTTAGATGAGGAATAATCCCTTGGAGATGGGATTTTGAAATCTCTACATCAAAGGATACCTGTGGGGCCCCAGAACCACTCAGAATGTTGCAACTGGTAGTTTTTAATAGGACAGAAGGCAAAAGTATTAAATGGAGAGGTATCCAATTGAATGTAATAGCAACACTCCTCCACTCCTCTGCTTGCAACAAAATACCTTATGCCACCAGACTTGAAATTCTGGGCTTAGAAAACTTAGAACTATGCCGCCTTCGGTATGACCTAAGCGTAGCTCATAAAATTATCTGCTACAATGTCCTACCTGTCAAGACTACTTCAGCTTTAACCACAACAATACAAGAGCACATAATAGATACAAACTTAAAGTGAACTGCTCCAAACTCGATTGCAGAAAATATGACTTCAGCAACAGAGTGGTCAATGCCTGGAATGCACTACCTGACTCTGTGGTTTCATCCCAAAACCCCCCAAATTTTAATCTAAGACTGTCTACTGTTGACCTCACCCCATTCCTAAGAGGTCTGTAAGGGATGTGCATAAGAGGACCAGCGTGCCTACCTCCCTGTCCTAATGTTTCGTCTATTTGTATCTATTTTATGTATTCAATTCATGCTTATACTTATATATATTATCTAATACGTACTTGACAAAATAAATAAATAAAAATAAAATAAATAATAAATAATAGCACTTAGACTTATATACCATTTTACAATGTTTTACAACCCCCTCTAAGCGGTTTACAGAGTCAACATATTGCCCCCAACAATTTGGGTCCTCATTTTTACTCACCTTGGAAGGATGGAAGGCTGAGTCAACCTTGAGCCTGGTGAGATTTGAACCGCCAAATTGCAGTCAGCTGGCAGTCAGCAGAAGAGTCTCTGGCTTCCTACACCAAGACAACTCTGATTTTACTAGTAGCAGCTGGTCAGCAGTCGTCAATTATGTACTCTACAAATATGCCTTTCCAGTTTGCTTTTATTTCTGGGACAATAATCTTTTTTTTCCTCTTTGGAAACAAAAAACAAACAAACTCATGACTTTGGTGGTGCAGTGGCAAAACCAGGGCAAGAAAACAATCTGATTTTATATGGAAATAACCACAGCTACTCCCGTTTTGGTGATGCCACTGAATTTCTGTTGACTAAGTGTGGAAGAACAATATAACAGCAAGTATCTCTGGACTTTCTTTCTCTAGATTCCTGGTCAACAACCAGGAAACCAATTGGTGTAGCCAGGGGTGCCAGGCGATTGTGGATACCGGAACATCCCTACTCACTGTTCCTGGGCAGTTCTTTGGAAACCTGATGCAGAACATTGGAGCTCAGCAAAGCAACAATGGCCAGGTAGGGGAAAGCTGCTATATGCAGGGACAGGGAATATTGAGTATAACTGGCAATCCTAAATGTCAGCAAGAGACCTAGGATGCTCTTATTGTGGGTATGAAAATATATCCCAAATGAATCCAATATAAGATGATGGAAAAACCGACTCCCTTAATACTCATTTCATTTATCCAGGCAATGGGAATTGTGAGGTGGGGTGGGATGAGGGAGGTTGCCAGAAAATGTACAGCTATCTGGCAAGACCTACCTTACTGAAGTTGCTAATTCTTAGTTTAGCTTTTGTCAAACCAAATCAAACAAGATGCTAATGGAAGTTCAACTCCCATCCATCTGCCAGTATAGGGAAGAGTTGGCTTTTTTCTTAAGAAGGCTAAAGCAAGAAGTAGAATTTTCCCTTCTAATGCATCTTGATATTGAATTAAGCAAATGTGCTTGTAAAGGAAAGTAATTCAAAATAAGAAGGGGAGCAGGATGCTGTGTAAACTTACTTACTTATTTACTGTCTGGTTTATCCCATAGAATATTGTACTTACGGTTTTTCTACATTTTCTCTATATCTCCTTTCCTATTCTATAGTTTGTGGTTAACTGCAATAACATTGAGTACATGCCGACCATCACATTTGCCATCAATGGAGTTTATTACCCCCTGAGACCATCTGCCTATACCCTTCCGGTAGGTCATTCTCTTCAAGAGCTCTTTTCATGTTGGTCTTAGGTATCTGAAATTACCTTGTATCAGTCATTTACGACTGCTCTATAGAAAGGCATAGCACAGCTGGATTTCTTCATGACATTTCATTCTCTTCGCTGTCCCATGGAAAAGCAGAGAGCATGACTTTGAGATGCCCTCATGGGAAAGCTGAAGAAAGGAGCTAAAAAGGTTGGCAAGATACTACGGTATATAAAAAAAATATGGGAAACCAGAAGGTGCAGTATGGTGTAAAGTAGGGTGCCATTAAGAAAATAAATATTTGAGAGGCTTGGGTAATTGAAGCCAACGATTTGGTGGTCCATGTCTTGAAATTTAGATCACACTTTTCTTGTAGGGAATTGAGTAATTATGAACTGAGTAGGCCTAAAAATGTATTCTTTAAGATGCAGTTGCAGAATAGTTGATAGTTTTGTGGTTAAAAATCTAGACAGTTATATGTGATTTACAACTGTAGAGAGTTTGAATACTGAAAGTTGAACTTTGCTTTCTCAGGTTAACTGTCTCAGGTTATTTCTGATATTTTGCCTTAGCCCAAAAGTTTTAATGCAGTCTATGTCTTTTCCTCAACAGTATGATGGTGACTATTGCGAGATTGCCATCATGTCTACTTACCTGCCATCCCAGAATGGGCAACCTCTGTGGATCCTTGGTGATGTCTTCCTCAGGGCCTACTACTCCGTGTACGACTTGGGCAACAACCGGCTTGGCTTTGCAGCAGCAGCATAAACATATCCAACAGTCTTGTGCAGGGTTTTTCATCTGCAAAAATCTTCCACTAAAAGTGATAATAAATCAAAGTTGATTTCTTCCCCAAAGTAACTGGAAGCAAATAAAGAATGATTATGCAAATGACAGTCTTATGTGTGAAGTTTTACTTGGCCAACTGTGAGAGCATGGTACAGGAGAGATGGTTGGAAGAAACATGGCATCTCAATGTTTCCTTTGAACAACAGAATTCCTCTATTTATTTATTTTTTAAAACTATCCCTATTCCAGGAGTTAAAGAAAGACTATATAATATTTTCTTAATATTTCTTCTTACATCATCTTATAATTACGCCCTTTGTGTAGTTGCCTTGAATAGACATAACTGCAACCAAAGAGTTCCTTTTTAAATATAGAAATAAAATTAAATTTGGGTCTTAATTACTCCTTTAAATTCAATAAGAAAGAAGGAAAACCTATAGGGTAGCATTCTTTGTGGATCAAATCTGGAGAGTACATACTGAACTGTCAGATGTAAATGCCTTATTCTCTAATGTGTAAATAGTATATGAACGGGGTATCAGGGGTTAATTTATTCTTCACTTCTTAATGTATTCATAATTCACCACTCCCATACCTAGCTCCACCCATTGTATATATAAGGAGCTGTTTGCACCCTTTTCCCTGCTTCTATCTGTGAATATTCAGTGAATATAGAATGCCTAATGTAAATAAAAGGAGATATATTTAAACCTTTAACTCTTACTAAATTTATTGAGTCTGATCCTGAAAATATTGCAACAAGCTGGTAGCAGAGGATGGTTAATTGACTCAATAAAAACTTAAAAATGTCTAAGAAAGATAGGCCCAACACCAGGGCATACAGCAAAGAAATGGAAACAGAACAAGAAATAATCAACGAATCCACAAACGCGATTTCGAGAGAATCCGAAGAATACACCACTGAAGACGAAGAAATAATAGATGAAAATGATGACCAGGAGGAAATCGAAATAGAGAATAACGAACTCAGGTCAGAGATATTAAAACTATTAAAGAGCCAGAAGAATGATGAAAGCCTCATCGCGAACCTCCAAGATATGCTGAAGAACAGCGGAGCAGCGAGAGAGAAGCACATCACTAATGAAAAATCAAAAGACCCAAAAATAGTGAGTGATATGACTGCAGAAAAAATTATTGTGAAGAAGAAAAACGGTGATCCCGCGCGAAATTTTGAATGGCAGCCATCTTGGTTTCAACAGACCTCCAGGGTGAGCGAAGCAGAGCCAATCAGAAAAATCAATTCAAAATTTCTGGCGCGAAAAACATTATCAGACAACGAAAACGAAAAAGAAGATTCAAACACCTCAGAAGAATCAGAATCAGAAAGTGAAGGTGATTCAACAAACAAACAAATAAAATCAGCAATGAAAACACTTTTTGCTGCATTTGGGCCAAAACTAAAAATTACTAAAAAGCTAACGAAGAAGCGAGCGAGCAAGCCAATGCCTCAAGACCTGCCCGCTCCCATCCTGACTATGAGAGCGCCGACGCCCGAACCCAGAGAGCCCTGCCGATACCGCCCCATGCCACAGACCGAAGCAAGCACCAACGCCCTCAAAAGAAGAGGAAGAGCAGCCGCCATCGTCAGGACTCCCAAAATCAAGCCAGAGACCGATTCGTCAGAGGAGGAGCAGAACGAGCGAGCCGCAACGAGGAGAACCTCTCACGACGACTCCAGGGAAGAAATGAACAACGCGCATGCGCAAGACTACGCAGACGGTCCGGGAAGACATGAATTGACGAGGAGACCGTGCAGGCTCGTTGCGAGCATCCCCACGCCGTTTTGTAACTTTCTGCATTTACGAGACCACGGACTACCTCAGGTTGTAAGTAATGGACCTAATAATGTCGGAAATTTACCCAGTGACTTCCCAAAGCTAAGGATAGATGGCATTAATTTGCAAGAATGGTATCAGCAGCTCCAGGTTGTCTTTATGAAGGAAAACTTACTGTTTTTTATCACTAGTCCCCCAAAAAGACCTTGGACTCTAAAAATAGACTGTTTACACCATAGAGCATTTTTCTTATTAATATCTAGTGTGTCTCCTGCAATGTATCACAGCATTAAGCAAAATCTGACTGTTTCAGAAATTATTCAATGCATGTTCAATTTGTTTCACAGTGACAGTGTAGCTACCACCACAAGGATGTCTAAAGATTTCTTTTCATCTAGGATAAAACCAGGGGTTTCCATAAGTGAGCATTTAATATCTTTAAACAAAATAAGAGCTGAGCTGCATTTAAGGGGGGAGGTGATTTCAGACCAAACAATGAAAAGTGTTATTATCAACTCACTTGATCCATCATGGGACAATTATATGTCACATTTAGACACAATCAATCTAGGATACTTATCCATAGAAAGTCTATCCAATAAATTAATAGCAGAAGACAATTCAAGAAGGAATCGTTCTAATAATCACATAGAACACAAACCATATAGGAAAGTAGCTTTCCAAGAAAAATATAATGAAACATTTAAATGTCACAACTGTGGATCCAGGGAACACAATAGAAGAGATTGCCCCAAAATTTCAAAAGAAAGACATAGGTCAGAATATAGAAACAAATACAATTATAGACAGTCTTCCATGGATAGACATAGATATAGAAGCCCACCAAATTACAAAGATAATAGAGGGGGCAGAGATAATTCAAAGGATAGAAAATCTGGTTCACTGAATGGATTAAATAAACAAGACAACACTAACACACAGCAGAATGAGAACAATAATTGGCTTATTGATTCTGGAGCAACTAATCACACCACTAATAACAAAGATATATTGTCTTCATTTGTAGAAGATAAATTTGTAATAAAGGTAGCTAACCAAGAAAAGGTTCAAGTATTAGGTAGAGGGAATGTAACCTTGCCTGGTCTAGGAAAAATAGAAGGGGTATTGCTAATACCTGAAATACCTCATAACATACTAAGTGCCATAAAACTAAGTAGAGATTCTGATATTAACATTGTTTTTTCTAAAGGAAAAGCGACTTTGGAGAAAAATAAAATAGATATAGGCACTGTAATGATTAAAGGAGGCCTACCTTATCTAATAACAAAGGAAAAATGGTTGCACAACATTGATTCAAATATGGAAGATTGTATTGAAGTAGATGATGGGAACATTAGCAACAGTGACAATGATGAATGTAAAATATCTCATGATCACAAAGATGCACACAATGAAAAAAAACCAAAAATAGGTAAGCCAATTCATGATGAGTGTGCTCACATCTTACATAGGAAGTTAGGACATGCCAGTTTTCCTGTAGTACAAAAAATGACTGAACACGCAGAAGGTGTTAAAATAAAAAATTGTGAAAACTATTTGGAATGCTCAGTATGTAAATCTACAAAACTAAAAACTAGCCCCAGACCAAGAAAATCTACTAGATCAACCAACAAAATTTTTGATTTAGTACACATGGACTTAGTTGGTCCACTAACTCCATCAATCACTTATAGAAAACGTTACTTCTTGACCATAGTAGACGATTATAGCCGCTATGGATTTGTTTATACATTAAAACACAAAGATGAAACCTTTCAAAAATTTAAAGAATTTTATAAACGCATAGAAACACAACACAATATCAAAATAAAACAAATCATGACAGATAGGGGATGTGAATTCATGTCTAAAGAATTCTCCCAATGGTTAAAGGACAAAGGAATGTTACATTACACGTCTAGTCCATTTTCTGCGTTCCAGAACGGGATTGTAGAGAGGAAGAACTCAACATTACAAACCATGATTAGATGCACATTGGAAGATGCTGGCTTAAGCAAACAATTCTGGTCAGAAGCCTTACATTATTCCAATTACACACAGAATAGAACCTGGTCCAGCATTGTAAATAAGACACCATATGAAGTAATGTATAATAAGAAACCAAAATTGGCACACATGCACATATTTGGAGTCACTGCAGACGTACACATACCTAAGCAACTAAGAAGAAAGGGAGAAAACGTGTCCAGAAGACTCAGATTTATGGGATATGAGACAGGCACTAAAGGGTACAGATTCATTGATAGTAATAACAAATTTATAGTCTCCAGAACAGCTGTGTTCCATGAACAGGCCAACTGGTCTAAAATACATCTTAATGAAATATTTCCAAGTAACAACAAAGATACAAAATCTCAAGAGAAAGGGACTATAGAAAAGCAAAATATCAACAAATATAAAAACAAAAACAAAACATGGACAAATAGCCAACACAAAATAAAGACAGACACACTAACAAAAAAGGAAGCAAGATATTTGCATGATAACAATAGTAAACCTGAAAAAACAATTAGAAACACCAGAAATCAGATGCCAAATAAATACAAGGATTATATAATGCATATGGATGGTGAGTCAACGACACCTAATACATATGAGGAAGTGTTAAAACTCCCTCGTAAAGAAAAAGAAAAATGGGAGTTAGCAATGAAAAAAGAGATGGAAAGCTTACAAGGATTAAATGTATTTACACCTGCAATTGCACCAAAAGATAAAACAATTATTGGTACCAGGTGGATATATAAAATTAAGAACTTAGAGGGAGGCAATACCCTATACAAAGCTAGATTAGTTGCACAAGGTTATGCACAGAAATATCCGGAGGACTATACTGATACGTATTCTCCTACAGTAAGAACCGAGAGTGTCAAAACAGCTCTAGTGGTAGCATCAGCACTCAATCTCGATGTATTCCAATATGACATACAGACTGCGTATCTACACGCAAAACTAGACAAGGAAATATATGTAAGAGCACCTCACAGTCAATACACAAACAAGAATGAAACTTGGTTGTTAAACAAGAGTTTATACGGGTTAAAACAATCTGGTAAACGATGGTATGATTGTTTAGTAAAAGTACTTAAAACCATGGACTTCAATGCCACCACTGCTGATAACTGTTTCTTTGTCAAAAAGGGTGATGATTACTTAGAATTTGTATTAATCTATGTGGATGACATTTTATACATAGGAAAACATAAAGAGAGAAGAGAAACTTTTGTAACTAAGCTAAATGAACATTTCTCATTGAAATCTTTAGGCAAAGTAAACAAATATCTTGGTGTTCAGATTAATAAGACTAAAAGAGGATTCAAACTTACTCAGAGAGATAAGATCATAGAGCTCTTAAACAAATGCAATCTAAGTGATGCCAAACCTTGTGATACTCCTATGCAGACTGACTTTCTAAGAAATGCTGATGAATCATCCCCTGAATTCAAAGATAACACATTTTATAGATCAGTCATAGGTTCACTTCTTTATATATCTAATTGGACAAGACCAGATATCGCTTTACCCCTCAATTTATTATCCAGACATGTCAGCAAGCCAACAATGTACCACTGGGAAGCTGTTAAAAGAATATTAAGATATCTGAAAAGTACACTAGACTTTTGTTTAATGTTGGAACCTAACGATAATAAAGAACCAAAGCTTACATGTTACTCAGATGCGGACTGGGCTGGAGACACCTCATGTAGAAAAAGTACATCTGGTTATATATTCCTCTTAAATGACTGTCCAGTTTACTGGTACACTGGTAAACAAGAATTAGTGGCCACTTCAACGACAGAAGCAGAATATGTTTGTTTATCTAAAGCTGCAAATAACCTTGTATGGTTTAATGATTTGATTTCAGATGTTTGGAAAAAACCTGTTTTGCCTTTTGTTATGCATGAAGACAATAAAGCAGCTATTGAAATATCTAGATCTGACGCCATTGGACAAAGGTCCAGACACATAGATATAAAATTTAAACATGTAAGACAATTATCTCAGGATGGATTTATTAAAGCAGTGCATTGTGAAACTTCAGAACAATTAGCTGACATATTGACAAAACCTTTACCTGCTAAGCAGCATAAATACTTAACTTCTAAGTTGTATGTTTTGTACTGTCCTGAATCTGAATGTAATTGGTGTTGCATAACGAATCGGCATTTAGAGGGGGATTTGTCAGATGTAAATGCCTTATTCTCTAATGTGTAAATAGTATATGAACGGGGTATCAGGGGTTAATTTATTCTTCACTTCTTAATGTATTCATAATTCACCACTCCCATACCTAGCTCCACCCATTGTATATATAAGGAGCTGTTTGCACCCTTTTCCCTGCTTCTATCTGTGAATATTCAGTGAATATAGAATGCCTAATGTAAATAAAAGGAGATATATTTAAACCTTTAACTCTTACTAAATTTATTGAGTCTGATCCTGAAAATATTGCAACATGAACATAGACCAAGACAAGCATCAGCATGTCATCAATTTTGCTGGAAAATAATGGTTTACTTTATTGATCTATCATTTTAAGAAGATGACCATACATTGTGGTTTTCATGCAACCCTTTTCACATCCTTTTATACATCACACGTCCACTCATTGCTGCTATGAAAGAATACAATGATAGATAGATAGATTATAATACTGAAGAGTCTACAGTGTGGAGAGTATGAGCCACGGTGGTGCAGTGGTTACAGTGCAGTACTGCAGGCTACTTCTGCTGCCTGCCAGCTGCCTGCAATTTGGCAGTTCAAATCTCATCAGGCTGAAGGTTGACTCAGCCTTCCCTCCTTCCGAGGTGGGTAAAATGAGGACCCAGATTGTTGGGGGCAATAGGCTGACTCTGTAAACCACTTAGAGAGGGCTGTAAAGCACTATGAAGAGGTATATAAGTCTAAATGTTATTGCTATTGCTATTCCACATCAACACCTTCTCATGAGTACTCACTTAAGTGGGATCATCTCTAAAATGCTCAAGATGCACATAATGAGAAGGAATATCTCCTCTTTCGCAGAAACCTCAGTAAACTTAATTGAGTTTCCCTCCATTTAATGCAGTTCACTGAGAGTTAGAAGAAAAATAGTAAGCAATGTGTCTGAATATATAGATGTATGACTGATAAACTCCATATGATTTATTACTCAGAGTATGGTGGGAAGAAAACAAATGGAAGAATTAAAAGACTTTTAAGACTAACTTTATAAAAATGAAAAACATGACCAGAGGTGACTTTTAAACTTTGAAAAGATGGTGATGTAGAGTTGCCTTTTCTCTTCTATTTGAAGCTATCTTTAGGCATATTTATTTATTTGATAAATTTATTTGCTGCCTATCTCGCTGCAGGGCTACGCTAGGTAGTTTACAAGAGTACAAACAAAGAAATGAAAAGAAGTGTAAGGCTAACAGTAGCAAAAAAATGAAACAATAAAATAAACAACGAAAACACAGTAATATGAGATAAAAAAATGGGAGGGAGAAAGTAGGGAATGCAGGGGAGGAGAGGTGGGTTTGCTATCAATCTATTAGCCACTTCCAGTGTGGTATTCCCTCAATGGATTCCCAGGCCATTTGGCAGAGACAGGCCTTCAACCTCTTGGGGAAGGATAGGAGGGTGGGGACAAATCTCACCCTGGGAGGTACCATGTTCAAGAAGGTGGGTGTTAAGGCACAGAAGTCTCTTCTGGATCCCAACTATCAGAATTCTTTGACTGACAGGATCCAAAGCAGGCCATATGATGTAGAGATGCACACTGGTGGTTATGGGCTTGAATAATATGAGTGTAGCTTTCCTGTCTAGCTGCTTCATAGTCCCTTGCTATCGTTTTCAGGCTCTTTGTCCTAATGTGAAAGAGGAGAAAGAATAGAATAGAATAGAATAGAATAGAATAGAATAGAATAGAATAGAATAGAATAGAATAGAATTGATTTTTTTTTGGCCAAGTATGATTGGACACACATGGAATTTGTCTTGGTACATATGCTCTCAGTGTAATAAAAGAAAAGATACATTCATCAAGAATCATAAGGTACAACACTTAATGATAGTCATAGGGTACAAATAAGCAATCAGGAAACAATATCAATATAAATCGTAAGGATACAAGTAACAAAGTTACAGTCATGCAGTCATCAGTGGAAGGAGATGGGTGGTGGGAACGATGAGAAGATTAATAGTAGTGCAGACTTAGTAAATAGTTTGACAGTGTTGAGGGAATTATTTGTTTAGATGAGTGATGGCGTTTGGGAAAAAAACTGTTTTTGTGTCTAGTTGTTATGATGTGCAGTGCTCTATACTGTCATTTTGAGGGTAGGAGTTGAAACAGTTTATGTCCAGGATGCGAGGGGTCTGTAAATATTTTCACAGCCCTCTTTTTGACTCGTGCAGCATGCAGGTCCTCAATGGAAGGCAGGTTGGTAGCAGTTGTTTTTCCTGCAGTTCTAATTATCCTCTGAAGTCTGTGTCTGTCATGTTGGGTTGCAGAACCAAACCAGACAGTTATAGAGGTGCAGATGACAGACTCAATGTTTCCTCTGTAGAACTGTAGAACTGTATCAGCAGCTCCTTGGGCAGTTTGAGTTTTCTGAGTTGGCGCAAAGGGATTATAATCTGTGGGCTTGATTATTTTGGTAAGCCTCTCTGTCACATCTTTCATCTTTGCATGTTAGAGTCAATATACCTCCGTTGGTAGATTGTCTGATCTCCAAATTTTTGATTCTGTTCCTCTGAAAAGTGAGTCACCTATTACCAACACACATTTTTTTTTATTTGGGGAATTTTGAGGTTTTTCCTGTCACTGGAATACTTGATGAAGTCTCTTCTCCGGTTGTCTACATGTTTTCTTCTGGGGGTGGGAGGAGCATATGAAATCTGTTGCTCCACTCCAGCAGGGCTCAACTGGGCAGCAAGGACAGTCTTCTTGATTTTTTTTTCATCCTGTGAGTGACATGCTGCCATCAGTCTATCTATTGGGGGTTCATTTTTCCTGGTAGTTGTTTGTTCTTTACTATATTCAGTTTGGACACAGACTTCTGCCTTTACTGGGAGTTCTTCATTTTCTCGGTTGACTCTCAGAGTAGTTAGACTTTTCTCTAGACCCTTCATTTTTTCTTCCAATATTCTAATTAGTTTATATTTGGTGCAGGTATTTTGGGTTCTCTATGAACATATAGTCAAGGCTACGATTTTCCCTGTTGCAATGTATGGTTGTGAAAGATGGACCATAAGAAAGGCTGAGCGCCAAAGAATTGAGGCCTTTGAACTATGGTGCTGGAGAAGACTCCTGAGAGTCCCTTGGACGGCAAGGCAATCAAACTGGTCAGTCCTCGAGGAGATCAACTCTGACTGCTCTTTAGAAGGCCAGATCCTGAAGATGAAACTCAAATACTTTGGCCACCTAATGAGAAGGAAGGACTCACTGGGGAAGAGGCTAATGCTGGGAAAGATTGAGGGCAAAAGAAGAATGGGATGACAGAGAACGAGGTGGCTGGATGGAGTCACTGAAGTAGTAGATGTGAGCTTAAATGGACTCCAGAGGATGGTAGAGGACAGGAAAGCCTGGAGGAACATTGTCCATGGGGTCGCGATGGGTTGGACACGACTTGGCAACTAACAACAATAACAACAATGAACATACATATATGGCACATTGCAAATTGAATAGATTGCTGTTGCAACCTATTAAAAACCAAAATTAAAAACATACAGTATGTACAGTAAAGTTGCTTAACTTAGTGAGTTAAAAATATACAAATGGTAGTATACAAAAGGTTTCCTGGATATCTAATGCATCTTATTGCAATTGATAAGGGAATTACTATCATAGTAAACTATAACATTGAAGGTTCTATTAAAGTACGCGATTCCCAAGATTACTGGGATATCAAACAGGTTCCTGACACGCCTAGCTGATAACTTTTTTTTTTATTGAAAAGTTTTACAGAAAAAAAAAAGAATTTCCCCCCATCCCCCCACCCTTTCCCTCCCCTTATCCCACCCTCCCCACCAGACTTCCCAGAGCAAAATACAAGGTATTTCATTTAACAATCATAAGCTAAATTAACCTACCTATCCTCAGACTACTAACTCCCCCCCTGAAACCTTAACTCCACTATAGATAACATAGCCAAGCTGATAACTTTTGTCATCCAAAAGATATAGTAGGTTTTTAGATTAAAAAAAAATAGCACAGTAAATTTGATATTCAGTACAGGTTATTCATGACTTTTCAGGAGGCTCCACTGACTACAAGAGTAGTAGGATTTCAGACCAGCTAAAAACATAGCAGGGAAAAAGTGCAGAACTTGTTATTCAAGAAACATCAGGACAGAAATCAGGAAAAGATTTCCAATTCAAATTAGCCTTTCTTGCTTTAGTGCACATTAACAACCATCTTTTTATTTTAAAAAAAGCCTCAGATGCAGAACTTTGACATTTCAGCATTTTAAGGAGCAAATTTAATATTTTGACATTTGGATTTTAAACATATTCACATTTAAATGGGATTTTTTCAATGGCCCATCCAGTTGGGCCCACAACTCCAAGATACAGTGGAAATTGTGGAAATGTGGAAATTGCATGCACTTTCTTTCTTTCCCTCCCATTTGAGGCTTTCCCCCAGGTTCTGCAGGGCAGAACTGCCAATAAATAACAACCTTGACCCAGCTACAAATAGAAGGAGAGGCAAACAGAGAAGTTCAGAAGCAAAAGAAAAAGAAAAAAAAGAAAAGGGGGCAGAAGGAACTGACCTCCAGAGAAAGTACTGGGGAAAAGAACTACTTCAAACGGAGGAAGATCGCCACCTGATGGCCATTAAATGTAACAACAGAGAAGAAAAAATAGAATCCCAGAGAGAGAGATAAGAAAGAGACATGATGTGTAAGAAGAAATCGCTGATGTATACTAGATAGTAATAGAGAACTATGTTGTAAAGTGTAGATACAGTTCCTCAAAGTGGTCAATATTAACTCCCAATGGCTTAGAGGGGCTATCTTATTATTTGTTGCGCTATTATTTAAAGTAATATTTATTACATTATTTAATTATGAGAACACTATCCCAAAACTACCCCATACAATCAAAGACCTTAATAAAGCAGGATTCCAATTCACAGAAGGAAGTTTACAGTATGCACATTGCAGCAAATATGACAGTATGTTTCCACAGATGTCTAAATGAAATATATGGCAATTGGACAGGTATCTTCTAGCAGTTTCTAAAACTTGTGCATTAAAGTTAGAAGTATTTAAAATACTTAAATACTTATTTTTTTTAAAAAAAATACTTAAACAATTAAAGTGTGGCTTTATAATCTCCCTCTCTCTCATTATGTACTAATGAACACATTAAATAAGATATCTCGTCTTTCAAATATGGATCAATCAGGGACTGTTGTAGCCTAATTTTCTTTAGGCTTCAGTGTCAAAATGGAGTATTTAGTTATCTTGGGTAGGTAAAGTAAAATAGATCAGTATGTACTTCATAGCCCCTTTTAAAAACATTGTCAATGAGTATGTCTATTTACAGCTACACTGCAACCAGCAGCTTTTAAAGGTTAGAGCAGGTACTGTAAACTCAATGAATGGAATAATGATAATGAAATACCTACTCGTCTCTCAAGAACATTATGAAGATTAAGGTTTGAGTATCATAAATGCCAAGAAACATTAGTACTGTACTGAATTTATTTTGCACATCAAATAGAATCCCATATTAATTGCTATTGTGTTTAGTGTGAAAGGGCATTATCTCTAATCCAATTCCCCAATTCCTTATCTCATAATGGTTATCTGCATCTTCTGATTGGTCTCTGGGGAATCTTGTTGTATATAAGATAATAGGTTTTATTTATGTTTTAATATTTCTTTAAAAGTTTTCATAGTTTTAAGTCCTTCCATGAGAGTTCATCTTTTCAAGCATTTTGGATTCTGTAACAGCAGGGAAAGGTTGCCTCTTTGCCTAGTGATAGAAGAACGTGAATCTGCCCCCATTTTCCCATTAGGGGAGGTAGGGAAGAGAGAACTCTATATAGTAAAATGTAACCCGCTTATGATGATAGTTTTATTTTCCTGGAACTTTCAGTCCTCAGATATATGAAATACTTGAAATGTTGCAAATGGTCCTGTTCTTGAATTAATATTAAAAAGTAACCAAATTGGAGTCTGGGATTGTGAGACAACAACTTTCAGTGGGTAGTTGTTTTTTTCTTTCTTTCTGTAATTCATTTTGAAAAGCCTGGCTCTAGCTAGGTGGATCTCAATGTCTTACATTGTGCAGTTTTCTTCATCGTTATTTGTACTGATGATTTTGCTGATTGTTTCTGACCTGGCAGAAAAACAAGGGCATGGGGATGCTCAGTTGGTCTGGCCACAGAAGTTGCTTTGTGATTTTTATTCAGTGGTTTCTGCTGTGTATCTCTGTTAATTCCTATTTGTATCTTATCCTGTGTAGCCTTCAAAGTGAAGAGCATTAGCAGTGCCATGTGACTGAGGAGCACTAATATCTTACGTTAATGTGCACAAAGAATGTATCCAAAATAAATTAATTCTGATGCTTATCTTTTGGAAAGTGTGGCTTATTTGGTAACTTGTAAACAAAAACTATAATTACCAAGGTACTCTGATCTCGGGCAATTTTGTTTGCTTGGCAATCCTGGATTTTCTGTATAATACCTATATTAATTTCCAATGTAAGATCCTCCAGATGTCTTGAGCTTCAGCCCTCATAATGTGTAGCTACCATGATTTTGATGGTAATGCTGAGAAATTAATTAAGGTACCTGGAAGATGCCAAGATAAAATCACAGAAAGTTTTCCAGGCCATAAAGTTAGTGTTTTATTTCATAAAATAGTGGTGGGGTGGTGGTGTCAATAATATAAAAAGTATTTTTAAAGTCAGAAATAGAAACTTCTAATGGGAGATTTTTTTCCCATATTAAGAAGTAGTTAACAATAGTCCTAGAGAGCATGAGTTCATTGTAATGAAGGAGACAATGGCTAAATGTTTATAAAAAACAAAATTCAGTCTTGATTCTGGCAAGCTATTATTCAATGTTGAACAGTTTACTGAAAAAGATATCAGCTTTTTAGCTTTAAATTAAAGCAATTTGAAATTTTTAGAACCCCATCAGATAAGGTGTGAGAATCAACTATTATCTGTTATTTAATGAAAACATTCTAGGCTTACTTATCTGATGCATGAAAGTGACTATAAAAAATCATGCTACAAAAGGTATTTTATTTTATTTTATTTTGATCAGGGGGAAGAAAGGAAGGGAATTTGGCAGAGTGTCTCTGAAGTTTGAAGTACTACTCTTGTCTGTTCTGGTCCCTCTAAATGGATTCCAGACTTTAACAAAACAACGTTGTGTTCATACATGCATACATTGATCAAACACTTTACAAAAACTTGAGGTTGTTAATAAGTGCAATAATAATCAACAATGAAGGAACTAAGGTGCTCTGAGACTTTAGACTTAAACATGCAAACACCTGCTTGGTAATACCCCAGACTTAATTGTTAGTAAGAAATATAGAAGTCTTGATGGTGAATGTTGCAGTTTCTGGAGACAGCAGAATAGAAGCTAAAGAGCCGGAGAAAATCACAAAATAGAAAGACCTGTGAATAGAAGTAGAATCACTGTGGCAAAAGAAAGCAAAGATTAGTAACAGGTACCTTGGGTGCAATCCTAAAACATCTGGAGCACCTTTAAAACACCATCAGCATTGACAAAATCACTGTCAGTCAATTCCAAAAGGCACTTCACTTGAAACAGTTTACATTCTGCAATGATTCTTCTTATGCCATCGAACAACATTTGCCTATCCCAGATCCTTGAGAAGGACTTGATTGGTGGATAAAATTAAGCCTAAACATCTGGCTGACTGTCACCAAACATAATAATAAATGAACAACCATCCAGCCTAAACTAACCAGGCAGCCTAAGTAGCATTAATGATCAAAAGCTTGGTAGAAGAAGAACTTTGCAATCTTTAGACAATTAATTTTTTTTTGTATTGATGATACAGATGTAAATACAGATTTACAGATGGTTTCCCCAGCAGCTTCATGTAGATATTAATCAACCTGGGAGAAAGAACTGAGTAGTGTGGAACCACAATGAAATACTCTTTACCTGTCTAAACTTCATTTTTTTTACACAGTGCCTCTAATCAGACAATGTTGATTATACAACATGCGGGAGCGGACTGAGCCCTGTGGAACCACCTTGTGTTACCTTAATATATTTTTAATTGCGTAAGCTTCATTAGTAATGTTGATTAAGATCTGAATAGCTGAGCCCTTGTTAGTTCCAAATGAGTTCTTTGACTAGCTAATGGAGCTCAATGCATTAGCATCCAAGATCTTATTTCCTAAGCCTGCCCTCCTGCTTGATGATTTAAATTGGTTCTGAAACAGGAATGGAGAACTTGTCAAGCTAATTCAGGTTGCGGAGGTTTCTCATCTGGTCTCTAAATTGATCCCCAGCTCTCATTTATAGGTGTTTGCATATATAAGATTTCTTAAAGCTCTCTTTGCAACCAGACACTTCTAAAGAGAGAGGGGTCAAGTAAGGAGTTCTTTCAGTCCTATATCCCCAAATCCAGAAATTAGACTTTATAGAAACTCTTAGTTTAATTCTGGATTTAGTTTAGTAACAGTTCCTCGAATACTAATAGCCACCCAGAGTCTCAAGACTGGGGTGGTAAATCAATACGTATGAAACTTGAATGTAATTACAAAAGCCCAACTATATCAACATTGAACTGAACTCATGGGGAGAAAATACCATTACCATATACTTGTTAGTGACACAAAGTCTTGTTGGGGTACAAAGGTGAGAACTTTGCTACAATCTAAGAGCAGGCATGCCTGCTGGTTATATAAGCTATTTTTCAATTGAACCCAAACTGTCATAATAAGATAATGTATGTTATATGGCAACATGGCTGCAGTCACTTCATTCAGGAAGGATAAAATATATAAGAGAAGGCAGGAAAATAAAATAATAACAGCAACAACGAGACAGGTCCAGACAGATATATGAGCTGCAAAAGAAAAACTCCATATACTAAGTTGTTTGTTTGTTTTTAAAAAAATCCCTCTACTTCAGTATTAGAGTAATAGTTATATACTGTAAAAAATATTTCTGAACCACTAAAGAAAATATTTGTTCTGCAGTATACTAGATGAGTCTAGAAATATGCAAGAAGTAAATGTGTGTGTGTGGGGTGGGCGGGTTATGGGGGGGAAGATTGGATGAGAATGCTTAAAAGTATCAGAAAAGAACTACTAGGTTCTTTGGCTGTTGCACAAAGTTAGATAATTGCAAACTAGCACAGCTCAGAAATTACCAAAAAATAAATGTTAGGGTCCAAGAGGGAAATGAAAAGAATTGACTTAGAACTCTATACAACTTCATTTGGTAAGAAAGGTACCGGTAATTCTTTTAAGAAAAGCAACGGAGAGGAAGATGAAATTGTACTGTGTGTTAAAATATCTCCACAAAGTTGGAAACCCAATGGATTTGACAATATTGTCAACAGCTTCTGGATAGAAAGAAATCAAAGAAGAAAATGTGGCTGAGGGAGTGGTGATAGTTAGAGCACTGAAGGAAGGTGACATATTGCAATTTATTCTGAATGTAACTGAATTTTGTTTTGGATAAAAAGACACATTTTAATAAATAAAAATCTGAGCAGAGGCAAATGGATTTTACAGCAGGTGAAGCTAATGTAAACAGGAGCTCAAGATAGTTAAAAGTTCCTGAAAAATCCCCATCAAAAACAACTTTGCAAACAATTTTAATGAAGGAGGAAGAAGAACATTTCTTCCTCTCCACCCATTTCAAAACAAGAATTCATGTGAGAGATACAAGAAGGATATGTCACCAGGATGAATAATGTACATACAGTACTGAAGTGGATGCTCAGTTCAATAAAGATACTGCTAGAAAAACTAGAGCTCAGAATCTCTGGTTGAAGAAAGATGTGACATACAACAAAAATGCCTTCTGTAGGTATATTTATTTGGTTATTTTACAATTTTAGTAACTTTTCCAAATCTGGAAATTCTAAAAAGCATACAACATAACAAATAGAAAAGAATAGAACTGGTATACCAATTGCTCAGTAAAATATCTTATTTCAACTGATGTTGATAAAGTGGCCCACAGTATTCTAAGTAATACGCCCAGTTAAACGTGTGCCTTGATATTATAGGATGAAGATGGCTGACTTATCTATAATATTTATGAAAACAATCTTAGAACTGCAGTTGGTTATCATTTCTAAACTGCAAAATCTACCAATGACAGTTGATAATTGATCCATGAAACATTCACAATATAAATGCAATTAAAATATACCTAAACACAAAATATTTAAATCTAAGCATAGTTACAATAATTTAACACAACATGATTAAATAGTCCAAAGCAATAATAACAATCATAATAACAATAAAACTATGATGGCAAAATTTCATCATCATATATGCCTCATAAAACTTCATCTTTGTGATCTTCTGAAACATTAACATTAACAGGAAAGGGCTAATCTTACTTGTAAAGGTTCACTGTAAGGGACACTTCCATAACACTGGGACCAAAATCAAGAAACAATGTTGGGCTTCCGGTTGGCGCCGTCGTCGTTGCTAGACGGTCTTTCAAGCCGCCAGCCTCGCCGCCCATAAAGAGCCGCCTCCATAGCTGAGAGGCGGCTTGAAAAACTCCGTTTCTTTGAGGAGATGTGAGGAGAGCCGGCGAGATCAGGTAGAGCCCCTGTGAAGTCCCCAGATTGTTTTTTTTGCTTCTGGGGAGAAAGCAGGATGAGGCTCCCTATCCAGCTCGCCGAGGCTCCGGACTCCGGGGGAACTCGGCACGTAGCAGAGCCAGACGACGCAACCAACGTAATCAGCGAAAGTCAAAAGGTTTATTAAAAATAAACAGGGTGAAATCTGGATCTGGAACTCAAAACTGCAAGTATTTATAATAGCCCTGCGATTGAATTTAAGAATGGAGAAAGAGAAAGAGTGAAAGTTTAAAATGGCGTCCGGCTTTAGCGGCTTGAAAAAAGCTGAAAGCGAAAGTGGATTTGCTTGACTGTCTCAGTACGCTACAAAGTATCTAAAGCAACAGCGCTGTTTAGAAGAGAAGGGAAAAGTTTTTTTTTTCCAAAGTGTTTTTATGTTCCTTCTCCCTTAGAGACTTGATTAATTTTGAGAGGATTTTGTGGTGGTGAAAAGGGAGAGAAGACTTCCTTCTTAAAAAGAGCTTGTCAGCGTGGCAGAATGGCTTTAAAGCCAGACAACAAAGCTGTAGGGGGAGGGGGTTCCCCCACTCATAAGTCACAAGAGCAGTTTTTAAGCTTGCAGATTCAGAGCCAGAGACAGGAGACTGATTTTAAAGACTTGAAGGAATTTATTATTGTGGCTCTGATGAAACAAGAATGCGGTTATGGACCAGAAGCTTGAAAAATTTCAACAGGAAACTAAGAAGGTGGTTCAAGAAAAGTACGATAAGATGAAGCGAGATATTTTGACAGTTCTGACTGGCTTCTCAGAAGTAATTGTCCAGATTGATAAAAAAAGTGGAAGAAATTAGTTTAGAAGTAGAGTCTAAAATGAAGGAAGCTGATTATAAGATTTATAATGTGGATAATAAAATGCAAAGGATTGAAAATGAAGTGATACTGATGCAATTCAAATTTATGGAGTTTGCTGTAAGACTGAGGGGGATAAAGGAAAACAACAGAGATTTGAGAAGGATTTGTGCTGATGCTTTGGCTGTGATGCTAAAAGTTAGCCCTGAAGAGGTCCTGTCCAAAATTGACAAGATTTACAGAGTGAATTCTTGGGTGGCAAGGCAAAGGCAATTGCCCAGAGATGTAGTGATATACTTTACAGATAGAGGAATAAGAAATGACATCTTGCAAAAGTCTTTTGTTTCTACCCTACAAGTGGATGGAAGGGAGATTGGGATTTATAAAGAGCTGCCGCCTA
The DNA here is from genome assembly GCF_029215685.1 of Pituophis catenifer annectens. Taxonomy (NCBI): domain Eukaryota; kingdom Metazoa; phylum Chordata; class Lepidosauria; order Squamata; family Colubridae; genus Pituophis; species Pituophis catenifer. Next base: position 168,155,041 of record NW_027256883.1, on the reverse strand, counting down.
AGATGCTAAAAGACAGAAAGGATTTTGGATTTTTGGTGACTGAACTAAAGAAACAACAAATTCCATTTAGATGGGATGCTCCAATTGGCATAATATTGAGGTATCAAGGAGAAAGATATTGATTAAATACTGTTGAAAAAGCAGGAGAATTTTATCTCAATGTTTTTAAAATTGGCCCAACATCTCCACGTACATCTTCAGTGTTAGGAATGCAGGAGGGTGATAAAGAAAAGCAAATCAAACAAGAGATTGAAATCCAGTGGAAACAGATGGAGATGGAGCCAATGGAAATACAAGGAATCACAGGGGGCTTTTCGGATGAGCCGCTCCCGGATTCTCCTTTAAAGGTTATAGGTGGACCACCTAAAAATACAAGAGAAGTGGCTTTGGATCTTGATCTGATGTCCTACAAAGTTAAAGATCAGCATATAACTCGATCAGCCTACAAACAAATTCCAGAAAAACAACAACAGCAGAGGTCTAAGCCAGCACAAGGCAAGAAAAGAAGCAGGTTCCACAAAACTAGAAAATTTTAGATCAATATCTCTTTTGAATATGGATTATAAAATTTTTGCAAAATTATTAGCCAACAGATTAATGCCAGCTATCCAAGAACTGATTCATGATTAAGCAGGATTTATAGAAGGCAGATATATGAAAGATAATGTGAGGCAAATTATAGATTTATTGGACTATCTTGAGAAGAATAAACAGATCCCTGCAGTGCTGGTGTTTTAGGATGTGGAGAAGGCCTGTAATTGAGTGAATTGGAACTTTCTATTTTAAGAAAGATGGATTATCTGTACGTTGAAGGGAATAGCCATGAGGCAAGAGGATTATGGAACTAGGGCATTTGCAGTTGATCTGGTTGTTACCCTAACATGGTCGATGGAATTAATAATCTAGATGAAAGACTTTATAGAAGATATCATACGGAATATAAATATAAAGTCACTCGGGGGGGTTTTATATATAGAAGTACTCTTCAATGATGGGGGCAGATGGCAACTAAAGACATTAAATACACTGTCGGAAGAAGGATTTGATGTGATTGTTTAGATGCTATAAATTATTATATATGGTGGACCTGCGGGAAAGTGGGTGAAACAAAATTGATATGGTATATGGTGATAGGCTAGGTTACTGATTGTTCAATATTGGAAAAGGGATGTTATGTTTATTATTGAAGAACGGACTCTGAAGGTGGCCAGTTTCGCAGAAATGGTGAAGATATCAGCATACATAAAAGACCGGACCCAAGAGATCTATGTATGGGAGTGAAGGAAATGGATAGATTATGTGCAGAATAAATATTAAATTAGGAAGTACTAGATAACTTTTAGTCGAATGTTGTGTAGAAATGTATAGTATATAGGGGATAGAATACTAGAATGTCAGGAAGAAATGTATACTACACAGGGGGTAGAGTAGATGGGCGGTAAAGTATTATATAATCTGATTTGGATTTGGATTTCATCCTGGGGAAGCCATGGGGGGAGGGGAGGGTAAGGGAGGACTAGGGAGGGAAAGGGGGGGGAAGGGGGAAAATTTCTATTTGTAAAACCTTTTCAATAAAAAAAGAAAGAAAGAAACAATGTTTAAGGGTTTTTCTGCCTTCATCATGGAAACAGGAAGGACCTGCTAGACTCTTTTAGGATAACTGTATAGGATTGGCCACTTCAGGTAGAAGACTATAAGGACTGTGATATAAGATCAAAAAGAAAGACAAATACAAATACAAATTTAGACTTTGTTAATAGAAGTAGAGTTTTCAGATTATTCAATTCAACTTTATCCTGCAGTGGTCAGGAGATACTTTGAATGTTGTATCCACATCTGTGTGCCTTATTTTAAGGAGGATTCAGACAAATAGAACAGGTTCAGTGAAGGGTAGCAAAGATGATTAAGCACTTAGAAAAAAAGAGCACATCTGTACTTACCACTTACTGTATGTTGCTACTGACCTCTGCCAATGCCAGCTTGATTCTGAGCCTGTTCAAAAATTCCTATTCTGACCGAGACAATTTAGCAACAGCTTGCAATGTATTCAGTTCAAATTGTACACTATCAAATCCTCCCATTGGACTTTCCCCCTGATGCTGTGCCCTCCCCATTTTTCTGTTCCAGGAAAGCAGTTACTTTTCTTTTCATGCCTGTCACAAGTAAATGCCTTATTCTCTAATAGGGGAATTGTATATACCCGGGGTATCAGGGATTAATTTATTCTTCCTCCCTTAATATATTCATATGTAACCACTCCCATCCTTTACTCCGCCTTGCTAATATAAAAGGGGATGTATGCACCTCCTCCTTGCTTCTCTCTACAATCATTCAGAGAATATAGAATGCCTACTGTAAATAAATAGTGTTATGTTTGAATACTTCATTCTTGAATCATTTATTGAGTCTGATCCTTAAAATTACGCAACAATCTGGTAGCAGAGGATGGTTGGATTGACTCAATAAAAATCAGATATGCCTAAGAGAGAAAACTCCAGAAACAAAAGAGAAAGACCCAACACCAGGGCACACAATAAAGAGATGGAAACGGATCAGGAGATGATCGATGAAACTGATGACCAGGAAGAGAACGAGATAGAAAACAACGAACTCAGATCAGAGATACTGAGACTTTTGAAAAGCCAAAAGGATGACGAAAATCTCATCGCGAACCTCCAAGACATCATAAAAAACAGCGGAGCAGCGAGAGAAAAACACATCGTAACAGATGAATCTAAAGAACTAAAAATGGTGAGCGAATTGCCTGTAGATAAGAATATAACAAAAAAGAAGACTAACGGTCCCGCACAAAATTTTGAATGGCAGCCATCTTGGTTTCAACAGACCACTAAGATGAGCGAAGCAGAGCCAATCAGAAAACAGAATTCAAAATGTCTGGCGCGAAAAGCCCTACATAATGCAAAAAGCAAAAAAGAAAAAATCTACTCTTCAGAAGAATCTGACACAGACATCGAAGAAACTTCAATCGAAATGCAAATAGAATCAGCAATGAAAACTCTCTTTGCAACATTCGGTCCAAAATTAAGAATTACAAAAGAATCAATGAAAGCTAGCAATCAAGGAATAAAGAAAAGACAAGCAAGCAAGCAAACATCTCAGAATCTACCCGCTTCTATCCAAACGACGAGAGCACCGACGCCTGAACCCAGAGAACCCTGTAAATACTCCCCCACGCCACAGACGATTCCAGGAACCAAAGACCTCAACAAGAACTATTTCAGTGAAAAGAAACAAGCGCCAATCGTCACCTGGACACCCAAGATCGAACCGGAGACCGAGTCATCGGAAGAAGAACACTACGAGGGAGCTGCAGCAGCGAGAACCTCTCCCGACAGCTTCAGAAGCGAAATGAGCAACGCGCATGCGCAAACACACGCAGACAACTACGGAAGACATGAAGAGCAGAGAGAGCCATTCAGACTCATTGCAAGCATACCCACACCATTCTGCAACTATCAACATTTGCAAGATCACGGACTACCTCCAGTTGTAAGTAATGGAACAAATAATATTGGGAACTTGCCCAATGATTTCCCAAAACTGAGAATAGATGGTATTAATTTGCAGGAATGGTGTCAACAACTTCAGGTTGTTTTTCTAAAAGAGAAATTATTATTCTTTATAACTAACCCCCCCAAAAGGCCTTGGACTCTAAAATTGGACTGCCTGCACCAAAGAGCATTCTACTTATTAATATCTAGTATATCTCCTGCTATGTACCATAGTATTAAGCATAACTTGACATTCTCAGAAATTATTCAATGCATGTTTAAATTGTTTCATAGTGAAAGTGTAGCAACCACTACAAGAATGTCTAAAGATTTCTTCTCAGCTAGGATAAAACCTGGGGTTACTATAAGTGAACATTTGATATCTCTAAACAAAATCAGAGCAGAGCTACATTTAAGGGGAGAGATAATTTCAGATCAAACAATGAAAAGTGTTATCATTAATTCATTAGACCCATCGTGGGATAACTACATATCACATTTAGACACAATTAATTTAGGATACTTATCCATAGAGAATTTATCAAATAAGCTAATAGCTGAAGATAATTCAAGAAGGAGTCGCTGTAATAATCACATAGAACATAGACAAAGTAAGAGAGTAGTATTTCAAGAAAAATATCGAGAATCAATTGAATGTCACAATTGTGGATCCAAAGAACATTGTAGAAGAGATTGTCCTAAATTTCTTAGAGAAAGGCAAAAACATGACTATAGAAGCAGATACCATAACAGACAATCATCCATTGATAGACATAGATATAGAAACTCACCTAATTATAGAGAGCATAGAGGGGGCAGAGATAATTCGAGAGATAGAAAGTCTGGATCACTAAATGGATTAGATAAACATAATATAACGAACATACAACATTCAGGGGATAATGATTGGCTCATTGATTCTGGGGCAACTAATCACACAACACGTAACAAAAATATATTATCTTCCTTTATAGAAGATAAATTTGTAATTAAGGTAGCCAATCAAGAAAAAGTTCAAGTTATTGGTAGAGGAAATATAAACTTACCCGGTCTAGGAAAAATAGAGGGGGTATTATTAATACCAGAAATACCTCATAACATACTTAGTGCAATAAAACTAAGTAGAGATTCTGACATAAATATAGTATTCTCAAAAGGAAAAGCAACACTAGAGAAAAACAAAACAAGCTTGGGTAGTGTGATTATCAAAGGGGGCCTACCATATTTGGTCATAAAAGAAAAATGGTTACACAATATTGATTCTAACATGGAAGATGACACTAACATAGAAAATGAAGACAATAGCAATAGTGATAATGAGGAACATGAAACAATTCATAACCACAAAGACACATCTATTAATGACACATTCAATAACAAAAAACCTACAATTGGAAAACCAATACAAGATGAATGTGCACATATTTTACATAGAAAATTGGGACATGCTAGTTTTCCTGTAGTACAAAAAATGATTGAACATGCTGAAGGTGTTAAAATAAAAAATTGTAAAAATTATTTGGAATGCTCAGTATGTAAGTCCACAAAACTCAGAACTAATCCCAAGCCAAGAAAGGCAACAAGATCAACTAATCAAATTTTTGATCTGGTACATATGGATCTGGTTGGTCCATTAACACCATCAATCACATATAGAAAACGATACTTTCTGACTATTGTAGATGACTATAGTCGTTACGGATTTGTCTATACTTTGAAACACAAAGATGAAACATTTCAAAAATTTAAAGAGTTTTACAAACGTGTAGAAACACAACATAATATTAAAATAAAACAAATCATGACAGATAGGGGGTCTGAATTCATGTCAAAAGAATTCTCCCAATGGCTAAAAAACAAAGGGATGCTACACTTCACATCTAGCCCTTTCTCTGCATTCCAAAATGGAGTGGTAGAGAGAAAGAACTCGACACTACAAACCATGATTAGGTGTACATTAGAAGATGCTGGCTTAGGAAAACAATTCTGGTCAGAAGCATTACTATATTCCAATTATACACAAAATAGAACTTGGTCCAGCATCATAAACAAAACGCCATACGAATTAATGTACAATAGAAAACCCAAAATAACACACATGCACATATTTGGAGTCACAGCGGATGTACACATACCAAAACAATTGAGGCGTAAAGGAGAGAACGTATCCAGAAGACTTAGATTCATGGGATACGAAACAGGCACAAAAGGGTACAGATTTATTGATAATAACAACAAATTTATAATTTCCAGAACAGCTGTATTTCATGAACAGGCCAATTGGTCTAAAATACATCTTAATGAAATATTCCCAACCACAAATTTAGACACTGAGCATCAAGATAAAATAGATAGAAAAGAACTCAATCACAACACACATGGAAACAAAAATAAAACATGGACAAATAGTCACCACAGAATAAAAACAGATTCATTAACAAAAAAGGAGGCAAGATACCTACACGATAACGATAGCAAACCAGAAAAAACAATCAGATGTAACAGAAATCAAGTGCCAAGTAAATACAAGGATTACATAATGTACATGAATAATGAAACATCAACACCAAACACATACGAGGAAGTATTAAAGCTCCCCATTGAAGAAAGAAAAAAATGGGAATTAGCCATGGCCAAAGAGATGGACAGTTTACGAGAATTAAGTGTATTTACACCTACCCCTGCACCTAAGGACAAAACTATTATAGGCACCAGGTGGATATTCAAAATTAAAAATCTGGAAGAAGGCAACATATTATATAAAGCTAGATTAGTTGCACAAGGTTATGCTCAAAAATATCCTGAGGATTACACAGACACATACTCTCCCACAGTAAGGACTGAGAGTGTTAAGACAGCTTTAGTTATAGCATCTGCACTTAACCTTGATGTATTTCAATATGACATACAGACTGCGTATCTACACGCAAAACTTGATAAAGAGATATATGTAAGAGCACCTCATAGCCAATACACAAACAAAAATGAAACTTGGTTATTGAATAAAAGTTTGTACGGATTAAAGCAATCTGGCAAACGTTGGTATGAATGTTTAGTCAACGTACTCAAAACTATGAATTTCAATGCCACCACTGCAGACAACTGTTTCTTTGTCAAAAAAGAGGGTGATTCTCTAGAATTTGTGTTAATTTATGTGGATGATATTTTATATATCGGTAAACATAAAGAGAAAAGAAATACATTTGTAACAAAACTAAATGAACATTTTTCTTTAAAATCATTGGGAAAGGTAAATAAATATCTTGGAGTTCAAATCAGTAAAACCAAAAAAGGATTTAAACTTTCTCAGAAAGATAAAATTATAGAACTCCTAAACAAATGTAATTTGAATGATGCTAAGACTTGTGATACTCCTATGCAGACAGATTTCTTAAGAAACATGGATGAATCATCCCCTGAATTTAAAGATAATACACTTTACAGATCAGTTATTGGTTCCCTTTTGTATATTTCTAATTGGACTAGACCTGATATTGCTTTACCCCTCAATTTGTTATCCAGGTATGTTAGCAAACCCTTAATGTATCATTGGGAAGCTGTTAAACGAATATTAAGGTACTTAAAGCACAGCTTAGACTTCTGCCTACTACTGGACCCTAATAATGTTAAAGAGCCCATTCTCACTTGTTACGCTGATGCAGATTGGGCAGGTGATACTAAATGCAGAAAAAGCACATCAGGCTATATATTTTTTCTTAACGATTGTCCAGTCTACTGGTATACTGGAAAACAGGATTTAGTAGCTACATCAACAACTGAGGCAGAATATGTTTGTTTGTCTAAAGCCTCCAACAATCTTGTATGGTTTAATGATTTATTATCAAATATTTGGAAAAATCCTTCATTACCATTTATCATACATGAAGATAACAAAGCTGCTATTGAGATATCTAGATCTGATGCTATTGGTCAAAGATCCAGACATATAGATATCAAATTCAAACACGTAAGACAATTATCTCAAGATGGATTTATTAAAGCCGTTTACTGCGAAACATCAGAACAAATAGCTGACATATTGACTAAGCCTTTGCCATCTAAACAACACAAATATTTAACTTCTAAATTACAAGTTTTGTATTGTTCTGAATCTGAATGTAATTATTGCTGTATATCAAATCGGCATTTAGAGGGGGATTTGTCACAAGTAAATGCCTTATTCTCTAATAGGGGAATTGTATATACCCGGGGTATCAGGGGTTAATTTATTCTTCCTCCCTTAATATATTCATATGTAACCACTCCCATCCTTTACTCCGCCTTGCTAATATAAAAGGGGATGTATGCACCTCCTCCTTGCTTCTATCTACAATCATTCAGAGAATATAGAATGCCTACTGTAAATAAATAGTGTTATGTTTGAATACTTCATTCTTGAATCATTTATTGAGTCTGATCCTTAAAATTACGCAACAATGTCTTTGTAAGTTAAATACATATAAATGTATATTGGATTTATATATGCAACATTAAACTGTCAAAATGCACAAATATATAGGCCCATCTTGCTTTAAAAAAATTCACCTCATTCTTATTGCATTTTTTCTTTGAAATGCCTTTGAGACTTATCCTTACCATGAGCATAACTGCTGCCTTGTAAATGGAAGGTTTGAAACCCAATAGTAAAATATTACTATTTTTTCATTACTTGCTAATTTTCTTTGTGCTTTCTTTGTCACCATAGACTAACATGATTTTTTTTCTCCTACAAAAACATGTGTCTTGGGTGAAAGAAAAATAAAAGAAACAAAGTACACTGCTAGAGTTTTGGAGGGTTTTTTGGAGGGAGGTGTTAAAGGAGGCTCACACACACACACACACACACACACACACACACACACACACACTTCTGCCAGGTTTCAAATCAACAACTTACTATTTTGAAAGCAAGAATTCTACTTATTGTAGTGTTATAGCACTGATGGTAAAAGGCAGATTTAAAAGACTGTCACATTATATAATAACCTTTGACTTCTTCTTCAAAGTAGCAAAGTAGCAAAGGAATTGCTGGGTGAATTTGCAACAAGTGTGCTACCTGAGATGAATAAGAGTACTCAGAGTGGCATAACATGGAAATGTGTGCTTTTGAAGCAGAGCAGAAAAATGTGCCATCTGTTTGAACCAGGGGTGAAATCCAGCAGGTTCTGACACGTTCTGGAGAACCGGTAGCGGAAATTTTTAGTAGTTCGGAGAACCAGTAGTGGAAATTTTTAGTAGTTCAGAGAACCAGCAAAAACCACCTCTGGCTGGCCCCAGAGTGCGGTGGAAATGAAGATTTTGCAGTACCCTTCCCCTGCCATGCCCACCAAGCCACACCACGCCCACCAAGCCAAGCCCACAGAACTGGTAGTAGAAAAAATTGGATTTCACCACTGGTTTAAACCCTCCAGAAATGAATGCCTTCTGGTGGCAAAGCAATGGGGTATTTTGGATAACCCCTTAAGTTGTAAATAGAGAGACTGAAGCAGTTGAGAATGTTTAGCCTTGGGAAAGAAGACTGAAAGAGGATACCAAGGCATTCTGGAAAGGGTGTTACCCAGAAGATGATTTAAATTTATTCTGCATTGTTTCAGAGTGTAACCCACATAATACATGATTTAAGATACAAAAAAGCAAATTAGTTTTAAAATACAGGAAGACCAATTTCATTTTCTAGAAAAAGAACATTCCTCAGTAGTAAAAGCAGTGAAAGATAATGAGTTCCTCTTCACTGAATGCATTCAAGGCTAAACATTCCGAAGGGAATTAGACCAGATGGCCTAAATGGCCAATTTATACGTTTAAGAAAAGAGTGAATGTTCCTTTGGTTATACGCTCCCACGTGACACCTCTCCTGCGCGAGCTGCATTGGCTTCCAGTGGTCTTCCGAGTGCGCTTCAAGGTGTTGGTTCTCATCTTCAAAGCGCTCCATGGCTTAGGACCCAGTTATTTACGAGACCACCTTCTGCCTCCGATAACCTCCCACCGGCCAACACGCTCCCACAGAGAGGGTCTCCTCAGGGTGCCGTCTGTCAGGCAATGTCGGCTGGCGATCCCCCGGGGAAGAGCCTTCTCTGTGGGGGCACCCGCCCTCTGGAATGAGCTACCCCCAGGGATACGACTAATCCCGGACCTCCGGACCTTCTGCCGGGCCCTGAAGACTTTTTTATTTCAGCAAGCCGGGCTGGGTTAAAAAATTTTAATTGGGTGAATTTTATGGGTAACGGGGTTTTAAATTGGAGAAGCCAAGATAATTTAATTTTGTTTTAATGTATTTTAATATTCGTATTGTGTGTTTTTAATTCTGGCTGTTCACCGCCCCGAGTCCTTCGGGAGAGGGGGCGGTATAAAAATTTAATAAATAATAATAATAATAATAATAATAATAATAATAATAATAATAATAATAATAATAATAATACTGAAAATCTTGCAAGTGTCAATAAAATCAAAGCATACATGACAGTTTTCCCATTGTTGGACCTCTTTCCACTGTTTATCCAGTTTGATAAATCTCTGCTAAGCAAAAAGTTGTTAAATGCCCTCTTTTATGTAATTAAAACTGTAAAGGGCATCTGATTTGCTACATGACATTTATTGGTGAATTGAATGTCACATTCTGTCGAGATGAATTGGGTACCTCTAGTTGCTTATCAGTCCCTGCTTTTGGTGGATCACTCAGTCCCTGCTTTTGGCTGGCTTTACATGGTCAGAATCTGATTTGTTATCCACCATGATAAGATTTCTAATTATCATGAAGGTTAATAAAACTTAAGTATATGATGGAAAATGGCTCTTTGATCAAATAGCTGAATTAAAAACTAATCATATACTAAAACTGACAAGTACATTTTCAGAAATAAGGTAGAACCTAACTGGGCCACAAACAGCCTTTGTCCTACCTACAGAAAAGGGGAACATATAGTTTCCTGAGAGAAAGAGGTTCAAAGAACAAAAGATCTCTCTAGGTACATTTAGGAGCATGAATACTTTCTAGAAAACTGGTATGATTACACATTCACTTTATTTGGAGGTAGATAATCTTTAGGCCTTAGTGTCCTGTTTCAGGTTTCCAGAGCTCCGGTCATCAACTGCTGAAAAGGTAGGCCGAGATTTTCTTCATTTGGAGGTGAGAAACAAATGAGAGCCATCTTAGAAGCACTACATTATGCAAACATACTCTTAAGTCAATTGATTCCTAGTGTCTTCACCCATTGCAATTTTTTGATCAGCATTAGGGAAGTAGGCTGTCACTGTTTTCTCTTGAAATGTTTTGGGACTTCCCAGGTTCACAAACCATTCCAAATTGCATTGTCCCACCTATTTGGCAACCAAAAACATTACTTGAAGCCTTTCCTTTCAAAGGCAGTTTGTCATTATCATTTATTTACATGTAAACCTGAACATAGTATAAAAGAATGTAGAACTGATCTTGGGGAAATATGAGAAAGCCATAAAAGTGGGGAGTGGGGGAAGTGCTTGCAGAAAAGATTAAATAGTCTGGGGATAGAAGGAAGTATGAGAAAGAAACTCAAAGAACCCCACCAAAAAAGGGACATGGTCACCCAAAATATGGTTGCCAGCTGGCTATTTATGGATGTGTTAAGCATGGAGACATAAGCCTGTTTTTGCCAGAAGACAAAGCCTACGAAGAAAATCAAGGAGGTACCTGGGATTCACAAACAGAAAATCTGCATAGGAATAATTTGATCCAAGGCCATTGTCACCTACTCAATAGAAGCAAAAATTAAGTTTTCAATTGGGCCAGGAAACACTTCAGGAACTATACCAATTTCCCTCTGGAATTCTGATGAATTCTCATTCTTGACATATCTCCCTTTGTCCTGGTGTTCCTACTGCTCTCTTCCCCCTAGCAGTGTACAATCACTTACTTTCCTTTCTGCCCATGTCAAAGGGACCAGCTACAATTTTAATAAGAGCCCTTTGGCTAACAAACTGCGGAACTTGAGTGCTTCTACCTAGTATTTAGCAGCTGTGATATAAGGAACCTATTCATCACTCACTCAACATCGTCCCCTGGACACCCCACTCTCACCAGGATAGCCAAAAGAAAACAAGCTCTACTTTCAATGTGCCAGGTAAGCTTCAGCTCACCCCTAGCTTCTCACCCAAGAACGAAAGCAATTACTGCTCCCTCTAGGTCCACTTCCCAAACCATCTTAACTTGAAGTCATTAATCCAGTCCTCAACTCTCCATCCTCTGGAGGCACTGTCTGTGGAGATTCTCAGTCATCCAGGTCATGGTTGTCCCAAAGATGCTTCTTCAAGAAGCAACTGGACTTTCTTGAAAGTCCTTGAAAGTCTAGTTGTCATTCGAAAAAGCACCTTTGGGTCTGGAGGCACTGATGTAACCCAACTGTGTTTGCCACAAGTTGCAGCAAACAAGCTTTCTTAGTTCAGAAATCAGAAGTTAGAACCGAGGTGACAGCCAAAAAATAGCTCCTGTTCCACACCACTGGTTAAATGAAGGTTCTTAGGATACAGGTTATTTCTTTTGATGGACCACCAACTGGCCTGGCCTCGCCACATCTTCTGATCTTACACTATTTCTTTGAGTTTTTCTATGCTCTGATTGGTGTCACTTTGATAGTGTTCAACCACTGTGTTCTTTGATCGCCTGGTTTCCTTTTACCACTAACTCTTCCAAACATAATTGCTTTCTCCAGTGAATTCTCCCGCATCTCATGAATGGCATGACATTCTTATTGCAGGAAATGAGATAGTGTGGCCAGAGACAAGAGAAGGGCAAAGTTGAGAAATGGATGAATCTATAGTCTGGTGATCCCAAACTCAGTGGCTTTCATCTGTAGTTAAAGGCTTCAGGTAATAACAGACAATGGGATGATCTCTTCCTGAGATGAGAAGAAGTGTTGACAATCAATATAAACAATATTATGTTATAAATTAGATGTTTGCATAGTCTGATTTAGAAGACGAAAACTTCCTGGGTCTCCCCACCCCCACTATCAACTGCATTATAGTATAATGTTCTACTCACTCTCCTATGGCTTTGTTATGGGTGGCTGAATCCAGGGATGACCAACTTTTTTACCCAGGCTAACATATTTTGCATTTCTTTATTTCAGCTGCCAAGGATGACAGAGAAAGGATGCTACTAACACAGTGAGTTCACTAGTGTGTGTGTGGTTTGAAGTTTCATATTTAAAAGAAACGAGTTTGATTTTTTAATGATAAAAATACCATTATTTTTTTTTATAAATGGTAAAAATTACTATATTTTCTTTATTTGTAAACATTACTGTACCATGGATAATTGCCATTGTGATGCTGGGTTTTGGATTATTCAGGGTGTTCCCAAAATAGGGTATGGATTCTTCTTACTTATTCCAGTTGTATTTCAGAATGGATCTTCCCTGAAATAAATGTAACCTTTCCATTTTAGAAGATTACAACATGGAATTGTTGGGCTGCTGATATGCTGTAGACAGGCCTTGGATGGAAACAATATAGATTATATACAGTATCTGATTTCAGTGTGACCATGTATTTTTCCATTTTAAATTCAGACCTATAAGCAAAAAGTTTCCTTCAGCCTATCTTTCATAACACACATCAAAATTATTGTCACATGTACAAGTGGAAATATTTTAATTAAGAGAACTGAAGACCTGATGATAAGAACTAGTACCAATCTCTGCTTTAGAACATTATTTAAACAGCATTTACTTACTTTACTGATAAAATAGGTTTACATGAGATAAATTTCTACATGTTTTTGAGAAACATGTAAATATGATCCATTGATAAGGACTCCCATATGACTTTGTGGAATACGTTCATGAAAAAAATGCCCCGACTCAGGGTATAAAAGAAAGGAACCTAGCATAGCCATTTTTACCCAGTGTTCCAGGTCCTTGCAGGAGCTAAAAAATTCAAGTTAGCAACTGCCTTTGGGAAAAGAGGACCATGAAGTGGCTAATTCTGGCTCTAGTATGCCTTCACCTCAGTGAGGCTATTATCAAGTGAGTATAGCATAATTATATAATAGCTTCAATTGCCTTTCAGCTTCAGTTGCTCTCTTAATAAAAAATCTGTTTCAGTTTCTCTCTCTCTCTCTCTCCTAATTGTTTTCTTTCTTAAATGATGTCTGCTTACTTAGCTCCAAAAAAGGTTTGGATTTGTGGAAGTCTCTGGGGACAGTAGGCATGAAACTTGATGTACCTGCCTTTGAAGACCATCTGATGGGAAACTCATCGACTTTCTTCAGCAGTGGGTTGGCCACTGCTGGACTAAATGAGTCAGGGGTTTGATCCAGCATTTATTATGTTTATGCTCTTAAGCTCATTGCATTTCTGTATTAGATGGATGTCCTTTTTCTAAAATATTCAGAAATTTTAATGCCTTTTGGGCGTACTTTCTAGAACAATATATGCTTTTACACTTTTTATGCCTTTGGGTAGGCGATCTTGCTGTACACTACTTTTATTTTTTCATAGCATTTTTGCTGAAGGACTGCATCCCCAAATTCAGAAGCGTCTATGCTGAAGAATAACTGGATTCACTTTATGTTTTGGCTCAAAACTAGACAATTAGGTAGCATTTTCTTAGTGATGTAGGACTACAGCTAAAGAGGTATACACTAGGATAAGTGATTACAACTCCTAGGAGACTCTCAGATGCATTGTTAAAATTAGGCGTAACCACCATTCTGTGCAGCTTTTATGATAAAAAACACCTCTGTTTCCTATGTGGATATTTTCAGGATGATGTAATACATTTTTTGTGTTGCATTAGGCAGATAATTCAGAAAACAAAATAACAGAGTTGGAAGGAACCTTGGAGGTCTTCTAGTCCAACCCTCTGCTTAGGCAGGAAACCCTACACCACTTCAGACAAATTCATCCCATTCCATCTTCTCTCTGCAAAAATAGTGAATGAGATTCTTTTTCTTCTTCTTCTTCTTCTTCTTCTTCTTCTTCTTCTTCTTCTTCTTCTTCTTCTTCTTCTTCTTCTCCTCCTCCTCCTCCTCCTCCTCCTCCTCCTCCTCCTCCTCCTCCTCCTCCTCCTCCTCCTCCTCCTCCTCCTCCTCCTCCTCCTCCTCCTCCTCCTCCTTCTTCTTCTTCTTCTTCTTCTTCTTCTTCTTCTTCTTCTTCTTCTTCTTCTTCTTCTTTTTTGCATTTAGTTAACTGGAATTATGCAGGTATAGCCTCGGCTTCCAGCACTTGATAGCAATAGCACACTTATATACTGCTTCACAGTACTTTATAGCCCTCTCTAAGTGGTTTACAGAGTCAGCATATTGCCCCCAGTAATCTGGGTCCTCATTTTACCAACCTCGGAAAGATGGAAGACTGAGTCCACCTTGAGCCTGGTGAGATTCGATCTGCCAAATTGCAGTCAGCTGGCAGTCAGCAGAAGTAGCCTGCAGTACTGCATTCAAACCACTGTGCCACCGCAGCTCCTTGATAAAATAGACAACATTAGATAACATCTTGTTATTATTCAAATTTGTAACCCTGTTGTAGAACAGTAGAGTTGAAAGGGGGACATTGGAGTTCTTCAGTTTGATTTCCTGCTGAATGAAAAAAAGATTTAACCCCCGAAAGAATGAAACAGAAATTAGCATTACTAATTAAGTGATATTGAGTTCAGTCCAGGTAAACTCTTAGACCACCTACAAAATCTCAATGAAAAAAACTCAATGTGGGAAGTGTCTAGAGCTGCCAGTTTGATTCTCTGCTTAACTGCTTACCTCACACAGAATCCCCTTAAAAAGATTCAAGTCCATAAGGCAAGTGATGGAGGAAAAAGGTGTCGATGGACCACTCCTACACACGTATTATGATCCAGCCAGCAAATATATCAATAACTTTGCCATTGGTGAGGAGCCCCTTGCTAACTACATGGATGTGAGTATCTGGTTAGTTAAAAGTAAACAATCACAATTATGTCAAGATGAAAACTAGACAGGAAGAGTTTACATTAGTTGAGAAAATCATACATCCAATTGCAATTGTGTTATAATTTGGAAATCTGGATAACTAACATCAAACACAGTTACATGTACCCAATTAACCATGAAGCAGGTATGAAAATCTAATTAAATTGTAAGTGTACTTATGTGGCTGTACAGTACCTACTTTAAAAAAAAACGAATCAGTTGGAATTCTAAAGCCATGTTTCTGAAATTTTTATTTCTTCTATATTTTTGCCTATAGATATTTCTAAAATATATTGAACGATATGTTTTAAGTGTGTACAGAATGTTCTGTTGGATGTGTTAAGTCCTTACATTATCAACATTCAAGTGTGGAAGCCCTGAATGATGACATGTTTTCCTTTTTATAGATGAGCTATTATGGAGAGATCAGTATTGGAACTCCACCCCAGAACTTCATGGTTCTCTTTGACACTGGGTCATCCAATCTCTGGGTGTCATCCGTCTATTGCCAGAGTCCGACTTGCGGTGAGTATTCTTTCTCGTTCATTTAAGAATAAAAAATACACATTTTTTTTTGTCCTTCACACCTATTTTATGCTGTTATTTAAACATGGTTTTGTTATTGATTCAAAAGTAAAACCTTCTCTCCCCCTCTCTCATTTCTATTACCAGAAAACCATCCATTATTTAATCCCAATGAGTCTTCTAGTTATTCCAGCAATGGACAAACTTTTTCTATACAGTATGGAAGTGGTAGTCTCACTGGGGTCTTTGGCTATGATACTGTAACAGTAAGTAGCAGTTCTCTCCAAGTGGAACATATTTGTTTGACTTGATATTCCTAGCACAAGGCAATATTATTATTATACAATGGACAGTATTGGTTTGGTCAGTGACTAAAATCAAAAGGTTTATGATAGTTAGTAATGAACTGATCTTGAAAACATTCAAGCCTGCAAATACTTAAATCTCATAGACATAGAAAGAGATTGGGGCATTTTCACTGGTCTCACCTTCTGGTGAAGTTTCATGGGGTTTAGCTAATGTCATTATACATCGCCAAGGCTTTGATGGATGAAAAAGGGAGACCTGCTAGTTGATTGATATGGATGGCACAAAGGGAACATCAAAAGCACCTTCCAATCCTTTCCAAAGATCAGTGGATAGAGGCCTGGGCAACACAACACCTTCACTGTTGTGAGAGGGGAAAATACTAGGAGCTGGTGATGGTACAGAGTAGGAATTCAATCAGTGTTAGTGCCCTGCTCTGAGATCCCCAAATAAGTTGCCTTCTCTGTTTTCCACATCCAAGTATCTATTTTGGTGCTCCAACTCCTCGTGAACATCCTTCTCATGACATTAGCTCTTCCAGTTGATTGCATATTTATGAGTTGAACATTTGAAAATATAAGAAAGCTTCAATGAGGGTTCTCTTGTTGAATTTATCAATTTATATCAAAAAGGCTAACATTATGAAAACCTTTTTAATATATTTCACGATCAACTGACCATGATGTTAGAACAGGTTTCCCATCCTCTAATACTCTGCCTAATGAATTATTCCTCTATTACAACAAAATAGATTAGCTATCCATAATTTCAATTTTCTGAACTTTTGTTAGGCTATTGTGCGGTATATTTTTCCTATCTTCTGACTTGTCCTGTTCCTTTGTAGATCCAAAGCATTTCTATTACCAATCAAGAATTTGGCCTAAGTGAAACTGAGCCTGGCACTGCTTTTCTCTATGCGAAATTTGATGGCATCCTGGGTTTGGCTTATCCCTCCATTTCTTCTGGTGGTGCCACCACTGTAATGCAGGGAATGATCCAGGAGAATCTGATTGATGCTCCTGTTTTCAGCTTTTACCTGAGTCAGTGAGTATGAAGTCTTTTCTACCTTCCTTTTTTTAATTTGGCTCTTTCAGTTTACTACAATTATTGTTTCTCTCTTTTTTTTTTTTATTGGAAAAGTTTTAAAACAAACACAATTTCCCCACAACCCTCCCCCCAAGCCCCCCTCCCCCTCCCCGACTTCCCAGAGCAGAACACAAGGTATTTCTATTAACTTTTAACAATAAACTAAATTGCTTAACTAATCATTAAACTAACACCCCCTAAAAAAAAATTCTTAACCCCCCATAGATAAAATCCTACTTCTTAGACATAAAACTTCTAATATCACTTATATAACGCTTATACAGTTAAAAGAAATCATTCATAAGCTATTTGATATTTTTTGGTCTGATACTTATTTTGAATATAATCAATCCATCTTCTCCAGTCCTGTATATACCTTTCTTGTGTATGATCCTTCAAATATGCTGAAATTTTAGCCATTTCAGCTAAATTAGTTACTTTCAATATCCAGTCATCAATAGTAGGCAAAAAATCCTTCTTCCAGTGTTGTGCTATCAGCAATCTTGCTGTTGTTATCAAGTTCAAGATCAGTTTAGTCTCTGCAACTGTACAGTCCGTAATTATACCCAGTAAAAACAACTGTGGAGTAAATTTCAGTCTTTTTTTAAAAATATTCTGCATCACCCACCAAATCTTTATCCAAAATGCTTTGATTTTTCTACAAGTCCACCATATATGATAATAAGTTGCATCGTCACAGTCACATCTCCAACATTTAGCTTGCACATTAGGATACATACATGATAATTTTTTGGGATCTAAGTGCCATCTGTAAAACATTTTATAAAAGTTTTCTCTTAAATTTTGTGCTTGTGTAAATTTCACATTTCTAATCCAAATCTTTTCCCAAGTCTCCATCATTACTGGCTCTTGAAAATTTTGTGCCCATTTAATCATACAGTCTTTAACCAATTCCGTCTCAGAATCTATTTCCAATAAAGCATTATACAACCTTTTAATATGCATTTGTTTTTGATCTCTAATTTGTTTTACCAAATTCTCCTCATTTTGCACGAAGCCAGTTTTTTGATCTTCCTTCCATCTAGCTTGAAGTTGACTGTACTGAAACCATGTATAAATTATACCTTCTTCTCTCAATGTGTCTAAATATTTCAAATACATTACCCCCCTTTCCATAATGAGAAGCTCTTTATAGGTAATCACCTCCTGTTTTTGTTCTATACTTATATTTTCTATTGCATGTCTAGGATTTGCCCATACAGGTATCTTATAGTTTAACTTATATTGATATTTTTTCCAAACCCTCAACAAAGCATTTCTAAGTATATGGGCCTTAAATACTTTATCCACTTTTTTGTCATATAACAAATAGGCATGCCATCCATATAACAGATCATAACCTTCTAGATTCAAAATTCTCCCCTCAGTTAAATTAAACCAGTCACTAATTTGTGATAAGACCGCTGAGTCAGTGAGTATGAAGTCTTTTCTACCTTCCTTTTTTTAATTTGGCTGTTTCAGATTACTACAATTATTGTTTCTCAATTGTCGTCTATACCTTGTATACAATTTACAATCTATGTCAACAAGAATTATGGGGAACATTTCTATGGTTGGAATTTTGAGATGGACAACTTAAGATCGCAGGGCCTTTTTGACCTTTGGTTTCTCACATTACATATCTGTTTTAGAAAGCTATCCAGTGATAGTTTCTGTAAAATATTTATAGTAGATTCTCTTTGGATTACAGATTTCAGATGCAAGAAAGCACTTCTTCACATTAATTTAAAAGGCAGACAGAGAGAGGGACGTTTTTGAAAATATCAACTTTACATTGCTACGTAGTACCAATACTAGGTAGGACTGAGGTAGAATGATTGTTCTAAAAACATCTATCAGTTTATGGCAGGATAGAGATTTGAACACAGACCCTTTTGGTAGTGGTTACTAAAGTCTCAGCTGCTCTAAAGTATTACTGAGTCCTAGCCATGAAATGTTGCTCATGCCTTTCTTTTACAATTATAAGAAAAATACTTCTCCAGTTGCTTGATACATTTTTTCCTATTAAAATAGATTCTATTTTGACTATATTATTCTCAGGGTACTTTAGGATTTCTTTAAAGTTTTCAAAATGGTTCTTGAAATTACTGGCATAAGATAGAGAGTACTATTTCTTACCTTATCATATTTGTCCTTTACTCTGTGCACCTTCTGATTTGCCAGATGATCTCACAGGACTCTTTAGCACTTTTCAGGATGGACACAGAGAAAGGAAAAGCCCTATTATCTGTCATCCTGGACAATAGATTTAAGGTATCAGAATCAGATCCCAGATTAGTATTTTGAAACATTTCCTAACTATAAGAGCAGTTTGATAGTTAACCAAATACCCAGGAAGGTGCTGGGCTCCTCTTCAACAGATTTGTTATAGAAGATCATAGTGAGTGACTATTCACAACTGGTTTAAACCAATGTTTTTCCACATTTGGCAACTTTAAGGTGGGTGACTTCAGTTTCCAGCATGCTAGCTGAGGAATTCTGGGAAGTCTATCCAACAAAAATGGCCAAGTTTGAAAAAAACTGGTTTAAACTGAATTCTATTCCAGATAGTGAGAATGGATTATTTAAATGGCCTCTTCTATTTCTGGAGTTGCATAATACTATCCCTTAACACTAGGCAGCCCTTCAAGGAGGGTATTATTTCACAATGAAAAGGCCCTCACACACAGGTCCTTCAGTCAGCTAAAATGGAAACATTCGTATGAACCAGCAATATATCTTAATAAGATTGTTCTTCTGACTTTCTCCATTGATCTTTTTAGGCAGCCAAGCGTTCAGGATGGTGGTTCACTTATATTCGGAGGAGTCGATTCCAATCTCTACTCTGGTCAGATTAACTGGAGTCCAGTCACCCAAGAAGAGTATTGGCAAATTGCGATTGATGGGTAAGGCTGTTTTCAGTAGTAGTATTTACCGAAGAGCCTGATGGAAAACCAACAGAAATTTAAGTCTTAGATGAGGAATAATCCCTTGGAGATGGGATTTTGAAATCTCTACATCAAAGGATACCTGTGGGGTCCCAGAACCACTCAGAATGTTGCAACTGGTAGTTTTTAATAGGACAGAAGGCAAAAGTATTAAATGGAGAGGTATCCAATTGAATGTAATAACAACACTCCTCCACTCCTCTGCTTGCAACAAAATACCTTATGCCACCAGACTTGAAATTCTGGGCTTAGAAAACTTAGAACTATGCCGCCTTCGGTATGACCTAAGCGTAGCTCATAAAATTATCTGCTACAATGTCCTACCTGTCAATGACTACTTCAGCTTCAACCACAACAGTACAAGAGCACATAATAAATACAAACTTAAAGTGAACTGCTCCAAACTCGATTGCAGAAAATATAACTTCAGCAACAGAGTGGTCAATGCCTGGAATGCACTACCTGACTGTGGTTTCATCCCAAAACCCCCATAAGTGCTTATACTTATATGTATTTATCTAATACATACTTGACAAAATAAATAAATAAAAATAAAATAAATAATAAATAATAGCACTTAGACTTATATACCGTTTTACAATGCTTTACAACCCCCTCTAAGCGGTTTACAGAGTCAGCATATTGCCCCCAACAATTTGGGTCCTCATTTTTACTCACCTTGGAAGGATGGAAGGCTGAGTCAACCTTGAGCCTGGTGAGATTTGAACCGCCAAATTGCAGTCAGCTGGCAGTCAGCAGAAGAGTCTCTGGCTTCCTACACCAAGGCAATTATGATTCTACTAGTAGCAGCTGGTCAGCAGTCGTCAATTATGTACTCTACAAATATGCCTTTCCAGTTTGCTTTTATTTCTGGGACAATAACCTTTTTTTTCCTCTTTGGAAACAAAAAACAAACAAACCCATGACTTTGGTGGTGCAGTGGCAAAACCAGGGCAAGAAAACAATCTGATTTTATATGGAAATAACCACAGCTGCTCCCGTTTTGGTGATGCCACTGAGTTTCTGTTGACTAAGTGTGGAAGAACAATATAACAGCAAGTATCTCTGGACTTTCTTTCTCTAGATTCCTGGTCAACAACCAGGAAACCAATTGGTGTAGCCAGGGGTGCCAGGCGATTGTGGATACCGGAACATCCCTACTCACTGTTCCTGGGCAGTTCTTTGGAAACCTGATGCAGAACATTGGAGCTCAGCAAAGCAACAATGGCCAGGTAGGGGAAAGCTGCTATATGCAGGGACAGGGAATATTGAGTATAACTGGCAATCCTAAATATCAGCAAGAGACCTAGGATACTCTTATTGTGGGTATGAAAATATATCCCAAATGAATCCAATATAAGATGATGGAAAAACCGACTCCCTTAATACTCATTTCATTTATCCAGGCAATGGGAATTGTGAGGTGGGGTGGGATGAGGAAGGTTGCCAGAAAATGTACAGCTATCTGGCAAGACCTACCTTACCGTAGTTGCTAGTTCTTAGTTTAGCTTTTGTCAAACCAAACCAGACAAGATGCTAATGGAAGTTCAACTCCCATCCATCTGCCAGTATAGGGAAGAGTTGGCTTTTTTCTTAAGAAGGCTAAAGCAAGAAATAGAGTTTTCCATTCTAATGCATCTTGGTATTGAATTAAGCAAATGTGCTTGTATAGGAAAGTAATTCAAAATAAGAAGGGGAGCAGGATGCTGTATAAACTTACTTACTTATTTACTGTCTGGTTTATCCCATAGAATATTGTACTTACAGTTTTTCTACATTTTCTCTATATCTCCTTTCCTATTCTATAGTTTGCGGTTAACTGCAGTAACATTGAGTACATGCCAACCATCACATTTACCCTCAATGGAGTTTATTACCCCCTGAGTCCATCTGCCTATACCCTTCCGGTAGGTCATTCTCTTCAAGAGCTCTTTTCATGTTGGTCTTAGGTATCTGAAATTACCTTGTATCAGTCATTTACGACTGCTCTATAGAAAGGCATAGCACAGCTGTATCTCTTCATGACATTTCATTCTCTTCGCTGTCCCATGGAAAAGCAGAGAGCATGACTTTGAGATGCCTTCATGGGAAAGCTGAAGAAAGGATCTAAAAAAGTTGGCAAGATACTACGGTATATAAAAAAGATATGGGAAACCCGAAGGTGCAGAATGGTGTAAAGTAGGGTGCCATTAAGAAAATAAATATTTGAGAGGCTTGGGTAATTGAAGCCAACGATTTGTCTCCTGGTGGTCCATGTATTGAAATTTAGATCACACTTTTCTTGTAGGGAATTGAGTAATTATGAACTGAGCAGGCCTAAAAATGTATTCTTTAAGATGCAGTTGCAGAATAGTGGATAGTTTTGTTGTTAAAAATCTAGACAGTTATATGTGATTTACAACTGTAGAGAGTTTGAATACTGAAAGTTAAACTTTGCTTTCTCAGGTTAACTGTCTCAGGTTATTTCTGATATTTTGCCTTAGCCCAAAAGTTTTAATGCAGTCTATGTCTTTTCCTCAACAGTATGATGGTGACTATTGCGAGATCGCCATCATGTCTACTTACCTGCCATCCCAGAATGGGCAACCTCTGTGGATCCTTGGTGATGTCTTCCTCAGGGCCTACTACTCCGTGTACGACTTGGGCAACAACCGGGTTGGCTTTGCAGCAGCAGCATAAACATATCCAACAGTCTTGTGCAAGGGTTTTTCATCTGCAAAAATCTTCCACTAAAAATGATAATAAATCAAAGTTGATTTCTTCCCCAAAGTAACCGGAAGCAAATAAAGAATGATTATGCAAATGACAGTCTTATGTGTGAAGTTTTACTTGGCCAACTCTGAGAGCATGGTACAGGAGAGATGATTGGAAGAAACATGGCATCTCAATGTTTCCTTTGAACAACAGAATTCCTCTATTTATTTATTTATTTTTTTAAATCTATCCCTATTCCAGGAGTTAAAGAAAGGCTATATAATATTTTCTTAATATTTCTTCTTACATCATCTTATAATTACGCCCTTTGTGTAGTTGCCTTGAATAGACATAACTGCAACCAAAGAGTTCCTTTTTAAATATAGAAATAAAATTAAATATGGGTCTTAATTACTCCTTTAAATTCAATAAGAAAGAAGGAAAACCTATAGGGTAGCTTTCTGTGGGGATCAAATCTGGAGAGTACATACTGAGCATATACCAAGACAAACATTAGCATGTCATCAATTTTGCTGGAAAATAATGGTTTACTTTATTGATCTATCATTTTAAGAAGATGACCATACATTGTGGTTTTATGCAACCCTTTTCACATCCTTTTATACATCACACTAGACCACTCATTGCTGCTATGAAAGAATACAATGATAGATAGATAGATTATAATACTGAAGATTCTACAGTGTGGAGAGTATGAGCCACGGTGGTGCAGTGGTTACAGTGCAGTACTGCAGACTACTTCTGCTGCTTGCCAGCTGCCTGCAATTTGGCAGTTCAAATCTCATCAGGCTCAAGGTTGACTCAGCCTTCCATCCTTCCGAGGTGGGTAAAATGAGGACCCAGATTGTTGGGGGCAATAGGCTGACTCTGTAAACCACTTAGAGAGGGCTGTAAAGCACTATGAAGAGGTATATAAGTCTAAATGTTATTGCTATTGCTATTCCACATCAACACCTTTTCATGAGTACTCACTTAAGTGGGATCATCTCTAAAATGCTCAAGATGTACATAATGAGAAGGAATATCTCCTCTTTCGCAGAAACCTCAGTAAACTTAATTTAGTTTCCCTCCATTTAATGCAGTTCACTGAGAGTTAGAAGAAAAATAGTAAGCAATGTGTCTGAATATATAGATGTATGACTGATAAACTCCATATGATTTATTACTCAAGAGTACGGTGGGAAGAAAACAAATGGAAGAATTAAAAGACTTTTAAGACTAACTTTATAAAAATGAAAAACATGACCAGAGGTGACTTTTAAACTTTGAAAAGATGGTGATGTAGAGTTGCCTTTTCTCTTCTATTTGAAGCTATCTTTAGGCATATTTATTTATTTGATAAATTTATTTGCTGCCTATCTCACTGCAGGGCTACGCTAGGTAGTTTACAAGAGTACAAACAAAGAAATGAAAAGAAGTGTAAGGCTAACAGTAGCAAAAAAATGAAACAATAAAATAAACAACGAAAACACAGTAATATGAGATAAAAAAATGGGAGGGAGAAAGTAGGGAATGCAGGGGAGGAGAGGTGGGTTTGCTATCAATCTATTAGCCACTTCCAGTGTGGTATTCCCTCATTGGATTCCCAGGCCATTTGGCAGAGACAGGCCTTCAACCTCTTGGGGAAGGATAGGAGGGTGGGGACAAATCTCACCCTGGGAGGTACCATGTTCAAGAAGGTTGGTGTTAAGGCACAGAAGTCTCTTCTGGATCCCAACTATCAGAATTCTTTGACTGACAGGATCCAAAGCAGGCCATATGATGTAGAGATGCACACTGGTGGTTATGGGCTTGAATAATCTGAGTATAGCTTTCCTGTCTAGCTGCTTCATAATCCTTTGCTATCGTTTTTAGGCTCTTTGTCCTAATGTGAAAGAGGAGAAAGAATAGAATAGAATAGAATAGAATAGAATAGAATAGAATAGAATAGAATGGAATGGAATGGAATGGAATGGAATGGAATGGAATGGAATAGAATTTTTTTTTGGCCAAGTGTGATTGGACCCACATGGAATTTGTCTTGGTGCATATGCTCTCAGTGTACATAAAAGAAAAGATACATTCATCAAGAATCATAAGGTACAACACTTAATGATAGTCATAGGGTACAAATAAACAATCAGGAAACAATATCAATATAAATCGTAAGGATACAAGTAACAAAGTTACAGTCATGCAGTCCTAAGTGGAAGGAGATGGGTGATGGGAACGATGAGAAGATTAATAGCAGTGCAGACTTAGTAAATAGTTTGACAGTGTTGAGGGAATTATTTGTTTAGCGGAGTGATTGCGTTCGGGAAAAAACTGTTCTTGTGTCTAGTTGTTCTGATGTGCAGTGCTCTATACCGTCGTTTTGAGGGTAGGAGTTGAAACAGTTTATGTCCAGGATGCGAGGGGTCTGTAAATATTTTCACAGCCCTCTTTTTGACTCGTGCAGCATGCAGGTCCTCAATGGAAGGCAGGTTGGTAGCAGTTGTTTTTCCTGCAGTTCTAATTATCCTCTGAAGTCTGTGTCTGTCTTGTTGGGTTGCAGAACCAAACCAGACAGTTATAGAGGTGCAGATGACAGACTCAATGTTTCCTCTGTAGAACTGTAGAACTGTATCAGCAGCTCCTTGGGCAGTTTGAGTTTTCTGAGTTGGCGCAAAGGGATTATAATCTGTGGGCTTGATTATTTTGGTAAGCCTCTCTGTCACATCTTTCATCTTTGCATGTTAGAGTCAATATACCTCCCTTGGTAGATTATCTGATCTCCAAATTTTTGATTCTGTTCCTCTGAAAAGTGAGTCACCTGTGAGTGACATGCTGCCATCAGTCTACCTATGTGGGGTTCATTTTTCCTGGTAGTTGTTTGTTCTTTACTATATTCAGTTTGGACACAGACTTCTGCCTTTACTGGGAGTTCTTCATTTTCTCGGTTGACTCTCAGAGTAGTTAGACTTTTCTCTAGACCCTTCATTTTTCTTCCAATATTCTAATTAGTTTATATTTGGTGCAGGTATTTTGGGTTCTCTATGAACATATAGTCAAGGCTACGGTTTTCCCTGCTGCAACGTATGGCTGTGAAAGATGGACCATAAGAAAGGCTGAGCGCCAAAGAATTGAGACCTTTGAACTATGGTGCTGGAGAAAACTCCTGAGAGTTCCTTGGACGGCAAGGCGATCAAACCGGTCAGTCCTAGAGGAGATCAACCCTGACTGCTCTTTAGAAGGCCAGATCCTGAAGATGAAACTCAAATACTTTGGCCACCTAATGAGAAAGAAGGACTCACTGGAGAAGAGCCTAATGCTGGGAAAGATTGAGGGCAGGAGAAGAATGGGATGACAGAGAATGAGGTGGCTGGATGGAGTTACTGAAGCAGTAGGCGTGAGCTTAAATGGACTCCAGAGGATGGTAGAGGACAGGAAAGCCTGGAGGAACATTGTCCATGGGGTCGCGATGGGTCGGACACGACTTGGCAACTAACAACAATAACAACAATGAACATACATATATGGCACTGTTGCTTATATTTCTTCTTTTTTATTATAGGCCCAATAATCAGTATGAGAGATATGAAAATCCAACACTGTTTTATTTTACATGTTTCTTTCCACAGGACATCATCAGGCAGGACAAGGTTTCTGACAGGAACAGTTGCTAATATATACAGTAGGCGGAGCCAGAAAAGTAAGGAGGAGTCAGGGGGGAGAGATGTGGTACACTTCAGATTTTGACTTATATATATACAAGCTTAATTACACAGATGTGTATAGTTAGGTATTTTTCTTTGTAACAAAACCCCCTCTAAAAATACCTAACGTTTAAATGAATTTTTTTTTTACTTTATATATACACATTTAATTTAGAAGACAAATAAGCATGTTGATTATTTGGTAAAGGTTTTGTCAATATATCAGCAACTTGTTCATGAGTATCGCAATAGGTGGCTTTAACGAATCCTATATTAGATAATTGTTTAACGTGTTTATATTTGATATCAATATGACGTGACCTCTGATTTACTGCTTCTGATGTTAATATGTCTATAGCAGCTTTATTGTCCTCATATATGGTTATTGGGTAGTTGGGTTCAGTCCAGATCTTGGATAAAAGGTCATCGAACCATATCAGATTGTTGGTAGCCTTAGAAAGACAGATATATTCAGCTTCCGCCGTGGAGGTGGCGATCAAATTCTGTTTACCAGCATACCAATTAACAGGGCAATCATTTATAAAGAAAACATACCCTGAAGTGCTTTTTCTGCTTTTTGTATCCCCAGCCCAATCTGCGTCAGCATAACATGTCAATATTGGTTTATTAGAGTTAACAGGTTTTAAATATAAGCAAGCATCAGCACTAAACTTAAGGTACCTAAGAATTCTTTTTATTCCATCCCAATGGTAATAATTTGGGTTGCTAACGTGTCTTGATAAGAGATTGACAGCAAGAGTGATGTCCGGTCTGGTCCAATTGGAGATATATAATAATGAACCAATAATAGATCTATATAGGGTGTTATCTTTAAATGGTTCACCTTCGTTGTTCATGTTTTTTGTAAAGTCTGTCTGCATGGGGGTCTCGCAGGTTTTAGAGTCCATCATATTACATCTTTGTAAAAGTTCTAATATTTTTTCTTTTTGAGACAGTTTGAAACCTCCACTTATTTTGTCAATCTGAACACCTAGATATTTATTTACTTTCCCTAAGGTCTTTAAGGTGAAATGTTTGCTTAGTTTTTCTGCGAATTCGTCACATCTGTATTTGTCTTGGCCAAAATATAAAATGTCGTCTACATAAACGAGTATGTATTCTGTAGATTCGTTTGTTTTTCTAATAAAGAAGCACAGATCTGTTGATGTAGCTGAAAAACCTATGTCATTTAGTGTTTTTGCCAAACATTCGTACCAATGCTTTCCAGATTGTTTTAACCCGTATAAACTTTTATTTAACAGCCATATTTCTCCTTTTTGTGCACCATTACCTGGAGGAGCTTTCACATAGATTTTCTTGTCAAGGTTTGCGTGCAGATAAGCTGTTTGAACGTCAAACTGATATACATCCAGATTTAGGATTGATGCTATTATCAGTGCTCTCTTGACACTCTCTGACCTAATAGTGGGAGAGTAAGTATCTACATAATCATCTGGAAATTTCTGTGCGTATCCTAGGGCAACTAATCTGGCTTTGTATAATGATTTTCCGTCTTCTAACTCTTTAATTTTAAATACCCATTTCGTTCCAATTGGTGTCTTATCTATTGGTGGTTCTGTGGTGGTGTACACATTCAATTCCCTTAAACTATCCATTTCTTTCTTTATTGCTTCTTCCCATTTTAACCTTTCTTCTTGTGGCAATTCTAATATTTCTTCATATGAGTTAGGTGTTATTTTGTTGCCATTTATGGATAGTATGTAATCTTCAAATCTTTTGGGTATTTTGTTTCTATTGTGTCTAATGGGTCTATTGGGGGGTAACTCAGTATCGTGCATGTATTTAGCTTCTTTTTCTGTTAGTCTGTCTACTTGAATGACAGGATGATTCATTTTCCATTCTTTAGTTGTTATTTCATGATGTTTGGGTTTTTCTATTTTTTGTGCATTGGATTTTGTTGTATGTGGTGTGTGTTCTCTGTTTGTGTTGGTTGTGTTCTCTGCTATGGGGCATAAATCATTTAGATGAATTTTGGGCCAATTTGCATGTTCATGAAATACAGTTGATCTTGAAATGATGAATTTATTATTTTTGTCTATGAATCGGTATCCTTTGGTTCCTGATTCATATCCCATAAATCTTAATCTTTTTGATACTTTCTCACCCTTACGCCTTAATTGTTTTGGGACGTAAACATCTGCAGTAACTCCAAAAATATGCAGGTGACTGATTTTGGGTTTTCTGTTGTACATGACCTCGTATGGAGTTTTACCAATTACACTAGACCATAACCTGTTTAAGGTGTAATTTGAATACGTTAGAGCTTCAGCCCAGAATATTTGTCCTAAACCAGCATCCTCTAGCACACATCTAACCATGGTTTGCAACAAACCATTTTTCCTCTCTGCGACGCCATTTTGAAAAGCTGAGAAAGGACAAGATTTGAAATGTATGATTCCTTGTGATTTTAACCAATTGGAGAATTCCTTTGACAGAAATTCTGATCCCCTATCTGTCATTATTTATTTAATTTTTATGTTGTGTTGTGTTTCTATTCTTTTGTGGAATTCTTTGAATTTCTTAAATACTTCACTTTTGTGATTAAGTGTATATACGAATCCAAATCTGCTGAAATCATCCACTATAGTTAAAAAATATCTTTTTCTGTATTTGATTGATGGTTTCATGGGGCCAACTATGTCCATATGTAATAATTGGAATATTGAGTGTGTGGTGCGAGTGGCTTTTTTAGGTCTAGGTTTGTTTTTACTTTTAGAAGATTTGCATACAGAACACTCTAAGTAATTTTTGCAACTCTTTACTTTAGCATCATCAGTACATTCTAACATTTTCTGGATAACTGGGAAACTAGCATGCCCTAGCTTCCTGTGAAGTAGATGGGCACATTCATCATGAATTGGTTTACCACATGACACCTTCTTATTGGTAGTTTTATCATCTGTATGACTTTTGTTCATGTTATTCTCAAATTTTTCATGTGTGTTAGCTTTATTTTCTTTGTTTTCTAATTCTGTGTTTGTACATGTCGACTTATCATCTTCTGGTAGGAAGTATGTTAATCCCCCTTTGTTAATGGTTTTACCTATGTTCCTTTTGTCTTTGGTTATATGCACTTTCCCACTTTTGAATGTGACTTCTATCTCTTTTTCCTCACTTAGTTTATGTATAGCTAATATATTGTGTGGGATTTCTGGTATAAAAAGTACCCCCTCTATTCTTCCTAAGCCTTTGATGAAAATGGTGCCTATTCCTTTCACTAGAACTTTACTTTGGTTGGCCACTTCTATATAGTAATTCTTTTCTGTGAAGTCGCTAAGGTGTTTTTTTTCATGAGTGGTGTGATTTGTAGCTCCGGAATCGATAAGCCATGCATTATTAGATTCTGTTTTTGATTTTTTGTTGTTTCCTAGTCCAAATAGTGAACCGTATTTATTTTCTCTAGAATCATCTCTGTATTTTCTTCTATCTTTAGGATTGGGGGATTCCCTATGTTTATATCTATAATCTGGTGATTTTCTATCTGATAGATTAATTTTCTTACCAGTTCTTTCCCTGTGATATGTGTAGTCCATGTCTCTATTATTTTTTGGACAGTTTCTTTTATAATGGTATTTGGAACCGCATGTGTGACACTCTGGTGTATATCTATTTTTACTTTGGAATTCTACTCTCTTTGTGTTTCCATTTTCTCTGTGACTCAAGGATCGCTCTTTCCTTAGTCTATCTTCTGTTATGAGTTTGCTAGTTAGAGCTTCTAAGCTGATGTGCTCTAAACTAAGACTATCTAATAAGGTGATATAGTTATCCCAACTTGAATCTAGTGAGTTAATTATTATGCTTTTCATGCTGCTTTCAGAAATGTATTCTCCCCTTTGGATAAGGTCAGCCCTAGTTGCATTTAGATTTATGATGTGCTCACTCATGGTGGTCCCACCTTTTAACTTAGCAGAATAAAATTCCCTAGATATTCTAGTTGTTGAAGCAACGCTTTTGCTATGAAATAAATTAAATAATTTTTGGAATATTTCATAAACTGTCAGATGGTTTTCGATACTGGGATATATACTAGGTGATATAGTGGCAATTAAAATATAATAAGCCTTATGGTGTATATAATCTACTTCAATAGTCCAAGGCCTATTGGGAGGATTGGTAATTAGGAACAACATATTTTCTCTTAAGTATATCACCTGGAGCTGTTGGCTCCATTCCAACAAGTTAGTTCCATCTGATTTTAATTTTATGTGTTCTGCTGGTAAAATCCCTGAGTGGTGTGGAAATCTATCTACAATCTGTTGCTGTCCATGGTCTAAGTCATTATTGTACTCACAATATGGCATTGGTATAGTAAGTGTATGTCTATGCCGACTTATCTTTCTGTACTCTCCTTTTTTTGTAGATGGAGACTGCGCATGCTCAGATCTTATTTCTGACTCGCGGTTGCTGTAGAATGTTCCCATGCTTGCGGCTTTTGCTTGGAGATCCCAGTGGACTTGCTGGCTTCTTGGTCTCATCTCGGTTGGCTCCAGGTGCTTGGCGTTCATCTGGGAAGTCGTCTGGATCCTCGGGGCATCTCTGTAGTCCTGATGGTTTCTGCGGTCCTCCAGGAAGGCTCGGCAATTCCGCTCCGTTGCTCGGCCATGAGGCAGGGTCCATCCTGGGTCGCCATCCGTGTACATGGATTGTGTAGATCGTTCTCTTCTTTCTGGTAAGTATGATTCTTTTTTTACATCTTCTTGATAAGTTCTGGTGTTCGTTGGGTGGTGGGTTTCCACTGGGAATGGTCTGAGTTTACTTTCGTAGAATGCGGTTTCTTTTCTAGGCAGCTTAGATCATTTGCAATTTTATTTGTATAGAATATTGGTTTGATGTGTTTTTCCGGGCTCTTCGGTTGTGGGCTTGGTAGTTTAATTTTCTTTTTGAATGCTGCGGTTAGTAGCTGTACGTCATCGTTTATCTTTGGCTCTGGAGGTGATTTAGGTGAATAGCTTTTTATTCGTTCTTTATTACTGTCATTTTTAGGGTTGTGTATTAGATCGTAATCTTTATTTTCCGTTTTGGGGTTTTGATCTAGAGACTTTATTGTTCGTTGGTCGGCCATTTTTATTGATGTTTCATTCAAAAATGGCCGCCATGAAAAAGCCGGCTTCATCAGCTGTCATATGTTTGCTGCTTGACTCTCCCAGTGTATTTTTTATATCTTGACAGTATTCAGTCTCCTTTTCATCCGTTGCTGCTCCGTAGTCTTTTATGACATTGTGGAATTTCGCAAACAGTTTAGGATTATTCGGAGCTGTTTCTATTAATTCTATTATTTTCTTTTTATCGTCATCTATTTTTTTTGGGATGACTGAGGGAGTGTCTTTAGTTTCAGTCTGTGATTTTTTTACTTCTGACAGGATATTTATGTTAAATAAATGCCTGTCTTTTATTATATTTTCTGTGGGAGTTAATTGAGCTGCCATTCTTTTATTTAATAATCTTTTTATGGGTCTTCTTTTTACCTCAGTTGGAGTAGATGTCTCTTGCATCTTTTTGATAGATCAGTCCTTCTTTAACCAACCTCTTGCTACCAGTTTTGTTGCTTATAATTCTTCTTTTTTATTATAGGCCCAATAATCAGTATGCGAGATATGAAAATCCAACACTGTTTTATTTTACATGTTTCTTTCCACAGGACATCATCAGGCAGGACAAGGTTTCTGACAGGAACAGTTGCTAATATATACAGTAGGCGGAGCCAGAAAAGTAAGGAGGAGTCAGGGGGGAGGGATGTGGTACACTTCAGATTTTGACTTATATATATACAAGCTTAATTACACAGATGTGTATAGTTAGGTATTTTTCTTTGTAACAGGCACATTGCAAATTGAAAAGATTGCTGTTGCAACCTATTAAAAACCAAAATTAAAAACATACAGTATGCACAGTAAAGTTGCTTAATTTAGTGAGTTAAAAATATACAGATGGTAGTATAAAAAAGTTTTCCTCAATACCTAATGCAATTAGGTATGCAATTACTTATTGCAATTGATAAGGGAATTACTATCATAGTAAACTATAACATTGAAGGATCTATTAAAGTACCTGATTCCCAAGATTACTGGGATATCAAACAGGTTCCTGACATGCCTAGCTGATAACTTTTGTCATCCAAAGATATAGTAGGTTTTTAGATTAAAAAAAATAGCACAGTAAATTTGATATTCAGTACAGGTTATTCATGACTTTTCAGGAGGCTCCACTGACTACGAGAGCAGCAGGATTTCAGACCAGCTAAAAACATAGCAGGGAAAAAGTGCAGAACTTGTTATTCAAGAAACATCAGGACAGAAATAAGGAAGAGATCTCCAATTCAAATTAGCCGTTCTTGCTTTAGTGCACATTAACAACCATCTTTTTATTTTTTAAAAAAGCCTCAGATGCAGAACTTTGACATTTCAGCATTTTAAGGAGCAAATTTAATATTTTGACATTTGGATTTTAAACATATTCACATTTAAATGGGATTTTTTAGTTCAATGGCCCATCCAGTTGGGCCCACAACTCCAAGATACAGTGGAAATTGTGGAAATGTGGAAATTGCATGCACTTTCTTTCCCTCCCATTTGAGCCTTTCCCCCAGGTTCTGCAGGGCAGAATTGCCAATAAATAACAACCTTGACCCAGCTACAAATAGGAGAGGCAAACAGAGAAGTTCAGAAGCAAAAAAAAAAAAAGAAAGAAAGAAAGAAAGAAAAAAAAGAAAAAAAAGAAAAAAAAAGAAAAGAAAAGGGAGCAGAAGGAACTGACCTCCAGATAAAGTAGTGGGGAAAAGAACTATTTCAAAAGGAGGAAGATCGCTACCTGATGGCCATTAAATGTAACAACAGAGAAGAAAAAATAGAATCCCAGAGAGAGAGATAAGAAAAAGGACATGATGTGTAAGAAGAAATTGCTGATGTATACTAGATAGTAATAGAGAACTATGTTGTAAAGTGTAGATACAGTTCCTCAAAGTGGTCAATATTAACTCCCAATGGCTTAGTGGGACTATCTTATTATTTGTTGCGCTATTATTTAAAGTAATATTTATTACATTATTTAATTATGAGAACACTATCCCAAAACTACCCCATACAATCAAAGACCTTAATAAAGCGGATTCCAATTCAAAGAAGGAAGTTTACAGTATGCACATTGCAACAAATATGACAGTATGTTTCCACAGATGTCTAAATGAAATATATGGCAATTGGACAGGTATCTTCTAACAGTTTCTAAAACTTGTGCATTAAAGTTAGAAGTATTTAAAATACTTAAATACTTATTTTTTTTAAAAAAATACTTAAACAATGAATGTGTGGCTTTATAATCTCCCTCTCTCTTTCTCATTATGTACTAATGAACACATTAAATAAGATATCTCGTCTTTCAAACATGGATCAATCAGAAAGACTAGGGTTGAATTTAGCACAATTTAATATCAAACATTTACAATAAAATGCCTTGAAATTTGTTTTAATGAAAAGGTATTTATTAACAATGCATTAGTGAATGAATTGATGGTTTCAAATTAATGGGATTTAGTAAATTAAGATTTCAATAGTTCTACTTATGCTTAGATCCAACTCTTTATTTATTAGCATAGTTTCCAAGGTTATCTGTTAAAATGAGCCAATGTTTTATGGAAAGTAAGCCTTGACTTTCGTATTTTTGATAATTATTGAACTCAAAGAGAAACTGAACTTGCTAAGCATTTGTCACAGCAGCTGAGATTGCTCACTTGTCCTCTATTACTTCTGAAACATTTGAGATTAGATTATATACTGATTATTTATGGCTGATTGATAACTTATCACTGATTTTCTTAGCAAAACTAAGAACTATTTTCTTAACAAAACTTTAATAATCATTCAACTTCTTTTGTTTTTTTTTTAAATCAAGGATAAATAGTATTTAAATCTAATTAAAAATTGCCCTTTTATCCTACCCAGCAAAACAAATGTAGATTTTTGGTATGAATAATGATATAAGTAACCAAAAGTAAACAAAAAAAAATCATTAGAGGGCAGCTAGTGGGAATATAAAGCTAGGGACACAACATTAATAACTCTGCACATAATTTCTGGATTATATTGATGAAGACCAGGGGTGAAATCCAGCAGGTTCTGACAGGTTCTGGAGAACCGGTAGCGAAAACTATGAGCAGTTCAGAGAAGTGGTAGCAGAAATTTTGAGTAGTTCAGAGAATTGGCAAACACCACCTCTGGTTGGCTCCAGAGTGGGGTGGGAATGGAGATTTTGCAATATCCTTCCCCTGCCATGCCCACCAAGCCATGCCCACCAAGCCACACCACACCCACCAACACCCACACAACACCCACAGAACTGGTAGTAAAAAAATTTGGATTTCACAACTGATGAAGATCCTGTACATCATGAAGTGGGTGATTCTGACACTGATGTATCTCCACCTATCAGAGGAAGGGGTGGGAGTTTTTCAATCAATTGTGACAGGACTAAGGATCTATCAAGGTTGGCTCACTGAGGACAATTACAGACATAATCGTTTCTTTTTATTTCAAAATTAAAGCATAAGGCTTTGTGAATGTACTTCTCCTCTTTCACACAGTTCCTTGCTTTAATAGCAAATAGCAAGTTTTGACATGAGTGATTTTCAGTGACAAAGTAGAGGTGATAAAAAAGGATGGAAGAGTAATACAAACAGGATAAGGAATATATGCTTCTAGCTGATCCTAAAGGGGCTTTTTTATATCCTGTGCAAAAGAAAGGAAAATCCCTCCAGGATCCCCCTGAAGGAAAAAAGGGATGCTGGAGGAAGGAATGAAGAAGGAAGGAGTAATCTTTCAAGAAAAAGGCCTGTTGGAGTAATTCCTAAAGAAATAAATGGTTCATCCTGCTCTGAAATACTACTGAATTTGAACTGGCATTTCTTATTAACTAATAACACATGTTTGTGAATATTAAAAAAAAATTATATAGATTCATACCCTTTTTTTAAAATATGATTTTTGTGATTTAGGAAATAAATGAACTTATTAATTAGTTGTTGAAGTCCCCAAAGATAATGACTACTGCAGCTTCAATCACAACAATACACAAGCACACAACAGATACAAACTTAAAGTGAACCGCTCCAAACTCGATTGCAGAGAATATGACTTCAGGAACAGAGTGGTCAATGCCTGGAATGCACTACCTGACTGTGGTTTCATCCCCAAACCCCCAAAATTTTAACCTAAGACTGTCTACTGTTGACCTCACCCAGTGCTGGGTTTCAAATTTTTTTACTACCGGTTCTGTGGGTGTGGCTTGGTGGGCGTGGCAGGGGAAGGATACTGTAAAATCTCCATTCTGTCCCCCCTCCAGGGGAAGGTTATTGCAAAATCCCCATTTCCTCCTGATCAGCTGGGACTTGGGAGGCAGAGAATAGATGGGGGCGGGGCCAGTCAGAATTTTTACTACCGGTTCTCCGAACTACTCAAAGTTTTTGCTACCGGTTCTCCAGAACTGGTCAGAACCATCTGAAACCCACCTCTGACCTCACCCCATTCCTAAGGGGCGTGCATAAGAGCACCAGTGTGCCTACTGTCCCTATTCTAATGTTTCCTCTATTTGTATTTATTTTATGTATTCAATTTATGCTTATACTTATATATTAATATTAGAATTAGAATTAGATTTTTTTATTGGCCAAGTGTGATTGGGCACACAAGGAATGTCTTGGTGCATATGTCTTGGTGCATATGTCTTGGTGCATATGCTATCATATAGTGATATATTACTTAGTACATATATTACCTAATACGTTCTTGACAAATAAAATAAAATAAATAAAAAATCTCATTCATGAGATAAGATTTTCCAAGATGACAGTGTCCAGATGTGTTAAATAACAGTTCCCATCTTTCCGAATCAGCCACTGGTTGTTAGTTTTCAGAAAAATGAATTGAATAAACATTGCATGCATTCAGAGATTGACGTCACTGGAACATCTTTTCTGTTTTCATTATAGCAGTGATGGGTTTTTTTTTTCTCTATGACACTCCAATTGAACTATTGTTTCTGTCTCTGATATTATATGAATAGTCAGATTGACAGATGGGTAACACAGGATATCAAAGATGGATTTAATTTCCATATTACAATTTGTTCTATTTAAAAACGATGTGTTCCTGACAGGGGTGAAATCTAAATATTTTTGCTACCGGTTCTGTGGGCATGGCTTAATTAGTGGGCGTGGCTTGGTGGTAAGGTGGCCATGGCCAAGTCACTTCTTTGCCCTTTTTTAACCTACAAAACACAACACAACACAACACAACACAACTGGCTCACCCACAATATAAAAGCAGCTGTGCTAGACCCAAAATGGCCCCTGCAACAAGCAGGAACCTCACACAGCCACAAAAAGCCTAAAAAAACAACTTTCACACTTTACACACACACAACACAACACAACACAACACAACTGGCTCACCCACAATGTAAAAGCAGCTGTGCTAGACCTAAAATGGCCCCTGCAACAAGCAGGAACCTCACACAGCCACAAAAAGCCCCAAAAACCAACTTTCACACTTTACACACACAAAATTCCACATACAGCTTTGTGAGATTTTGTGTGTTTGTGTAGTTAGAGTGAAACACTACAGAAACACACTAAATCTCAGAAAGCTGCACAACTATTATTTTATTTTAATTTATTTATATTTTTATATAAAAGCAGCTAAATTTAAAACTTCCTAAACTTTAAATGGCTAGGTCTAAAAAAAAAGAACAACTAAAAAAAAACCCAATTAACTATTTTTTAAAAGCTCCCGAAGGGGAAAAAAAACTTACCGAATAGAACAGGGGTCTCCAACCTTGGCAACTTTAAGACTTGTAGACTTCAACTCCCAGAATTCCTCAGCCAGCTTTGCTGTGCTGGCTGAGGAATTCTGGGAGTTGAAGTCCACAACTCCCTGCCTTCTTGATTGCAGGCAGGGAGATTCAGTTGCTTGCTGATGCAATTGATTGCAGGGATTACAGGAAGGCGTTGCGACCAGCAGCTAAGGTAAGCAAACTGAGGGGGGAGGGGGAGGGATCGTCAGAGCCATTTAAAAGCAATTTTTTTTTCTTTTACATGGCTCTGGCGATCCTAGCTGAGCTGCCTGATTAGCAGGCAACTCAGCTGGGATCGTCAGAGCTTGGCTGGTCAGAGCCATTTAAAAGAAAAAAAAGGCTCTGATGATCGTGCGGCTCAGCTGGGCATGGGGAGCGGGGGCAGGGATTTTTGCTACTGGTTCTCCGAACTGCCCGCCGCCATCGTTACCTACTCACCCGAGCCGGTCCGAACCGGGAGCATTTCACTCCTGGTTCCTGGATATTCTTGACATGCATTGAATTATTTTCCCAGTAGATCTTTTTGAACAACAGGTATTGTAGAACTGAGAGCGAGGCCATGCTCATAAAGAAAGGTAGTGAGAGAATAATTTCCCCAGAATATGAAAAATGGAAATCATATAATTATATAAATAAACTGACTTTATAAATCTTCCCTGAATGTTTAAGGCTCTCGCTTTTTAATCCTTTCAGAAAGAACTCCAGAGCTAAAAGTCTGTAGAGATTCTCAGTCATCCAGGTCATGGTTGTCCCAAAGGTGCTTTTTCAGGAGGTAACTGGACTTCCTTGTTTTTCTTTGAAGACGTTTTGCTTCTCATCCAAGAAGCTCCTTATTTCACAGATAAATGAAATGGGAAAAATGTTTTTATAAAATATATGAAGGACTAGCAGAAAATGTAAATTGGAAACGTCTCTGGCACATGGCTCCAGTTAAGAATCTGGGGTTCTTTTACTTTCACAACTGGGAATGGAAGGATGAATCGACACAGTCGTGTTCTGGAATGTCAATTTTCATGCAGGACAGAACCACCATGCAGTTTTCCAAGATTCAACAAAAAAAATTAGCAAGCATAAACTGAGAATTCTAAAATGTAATTCAATCAAAAGTAACCTTCTCCAACCTTACTAGAGCAACTGATCCTTATTAGAGCAACTGGGATTATTCATTCATTTTGCATTATTTCTTAAAACAATGGGAGCAGCTTCCAAGGAGAAATTGATTATAGTTTTTCATTTCGATATATATATAAATATAGCATATATTTATAAATATATATATATATATATATATATATATATATATATATATATATATATATATATATATATATATATATATATATATGATATTGCTATCAGGTAATGCTTTGTGAAGCCAAATTCTATTAGTCTTTTATTTAACATCAAGGGCAAAAATTGAACGTAATTCAAACAGAGGAAAGTTAATTCCTATTATCCATAAGATAAGGTATGTTAGTATTGGCTTAGTATAATAAGATTAAAGAGAGAGATATGGGACACAAGAACAAAGAGATTAAATAGCAGAGAACAGTTGCCTTGGATATAAAAGCGGAGTCACAGCAGCCTAGTTGTTGGCAAAATTTTTGGATTCCCTGAGATAATTCCCCAAGATGCAAAGTATCATGAAGTGGTTGATCCTGGCATTAGTTTGTGTCCACCTGTCAGAAGGTAGACTCAATAGGTGAGTATCTCAGCTAAGACCATACATTAAATGAAAATAGAATTGAAACAATCTAAAGCACGTTGCTTTTAGTCAAAAAATGGTGGCAAAATTATGTTTTTATATTTCTATGGCAAGCCTCAGTATTCCTGCTTCTTCGCTTAATCTCTTGTTTGTGTAGTACTTGTTTGATAGAATATTATTGTTTTTAGTAACAAAAATATTAAAAATATGCAGATAGTTGTGATAGTGAAGGATATTCTGACTATCTTTCTTGGTATGTAGAATAATTCTGAAGAAAGGAAAATCCATTCGTGAAAATATGAGAGAGCATGGAGTGTTGGAAGAATTTTTGGAAAAATACCATATTGATCCTGGATTAAAATATCAGTTCAATAAATTCAGTGCTACATATGAACCAATGACCAATTATTTGAACGTAAGTATTTAAACCACAGAAATATGTATTTTCCTCTCCTTCATCTGACTTTGTAACTCTAGCATTTAAGTTTATTATTGGCACGTTGTGATAGCTCTTCTCAGAACCAATCAATAGGATGTTATTTATGTATAATGAAATATCACTTAATTATTTCATCTTTCCTTTCTCCTATGAGCAACTGTAAATGGACTGCTGATGCCTGAATTCAGGAAAGAACATAATCCATTTATTTATTTAAATCAATTTTTGATGCTACCTGATTATTCAGCAACATGTTTTGCAATTATTATTTTTTTGCTGATTATTATTTTTTCTGATTATTATTCAGGAAAAAATAGTTCTCTGTATTTTTAAGTCTCATGTGATTGGACCACTGTTTTCTGACAATAATACCTAGATATGCCCGCCTTGTTAAAGAGCAACTTAATGTAATATGTATTTGGGATAGGTTTTTTTACTATGACTGGTGAGCATTCTGAGTTAGGGCTACAATTTCTCTTTACTCCGAATGAATAAAAGACAGCAACTGCATAACTTACTCCCAAAGAAGCGAGGTAGTCTACAACTGGAATAATAGATCCATTTACTTCTGAGTAAGTCACATTGGAGCCAAACACTATGTTTGATAGTAAAAAGAAGCCTTGGTTTAAAGCATCATTCAGTACAGTGTACACTCTTCCATGAACATATAACCAAAGTTTGGTTTATTTGTTCATTTTATACTCATTAAAATGACAAATAACCCTTCAGATTTTAAAATGTTTTTTTTTTCTTTTTCATGGAGAATGGGCAAGGTGGAAGGAGAAAAAAAATCCAGTTTTCTAGGGCTGCCAAGCTTTGGGCTGCAAAAATCTGGAGATTGTGAGATGGCAGAAAATAGTGCACTGTGCCTCTTTGCTGTCATTTTGTAGTCATCTGAATATTTGTAGCCCTAGAACAGGTTCTTGTAGTCACAGAGATACTTTTGAGGTCCCACTAGATCAGGGGTCTCCAACCTTGGCAACTTTAAGACTTGTGGACTTCAACTCCCAGAGTTCAACTTCAATTCTTGAAGTTGAAGTCCACAAGTCTTAAAGTTGCCAAGGTTGGAGACCCCTGCACTAGATGGCAACATTTCAGAGAAGGGACTGGGGAATGTCTCTCCTATTTGATCTCAAGGACAGGCAGGTAATGTCAGGGAGAGGTAGTTCCCTACTTATTTACCTATTTAGTTACTCCAAAGTTTTTGTGAAACCTGTCTCATAATTATTTTCATTTGACAGTCTTTTTACTTTGGAAAAATAACCATTGGAACTCCACCACAAGATTTTCTTGTTCTTTTGGATACTGGCTCTGGTGTTCTGTGGGTACCTTCTACATATTGCAGATCAGTGGCCTGTGGTGAGTAGTCCACTCCCTTGCTGAAGGTTTTGAATGTATGCTTCTAGAGAAAATATTTATTTTTGTCAAAACCAAATATATTTCCCCCTTATTTTAAACCATTTATACCTTGTCAATTGGTAAGGAACCTTTTCTGGGTTGCAGACCCCAACTCAGCCTTCCAGTCAGTGAGTGGATCACTGAAGGGAGCAGAGCTGAACATTTGGGCTCTTTTTCCATCATTTTGGGTGCTTTGAGGGGGTTAAACAATTTCACCTGAGTTTGCTCTTACCTGCAGCCTTATTATTATTTTTTACAAAATTGAAAATAGTTGGTGCCTACAATACAGTACTGGATTTCCCATTTCATAACTGTGTGTTTCATTTGCCAGGGCAAAAATGACAATCAGTTTATGAGAAAAAAAAAATCAAAATTCTAAGTGTGTCACTGGGCCAAAATGACCAGAGTCATGATCAGCTCTACATATAAAGGTTTTTCACTGGAAGTGCACTTCCTAATACCTTTGGGGGGGGTATTTTAAAATGCTGAAAGTTGCCATGTTGCCCATAGTTTTGCTTTGATTTGGGTCCACAAAAGAGGACCTCTTGACCTGTACTAATAAGGATGTTTCTTATGCATGTCTTTTTGAAAAATGCCTCTTTCAAATGCTTTTATCCCCTTGCCATTTCAGTGTAAACAATTAAAATTTTGATGTGGACTTTTCCTACAACATGAGAGAATGAAAAAGTGTGGGCTGATGGTGAAGTAAAGTACTGATTGTTGTGATTTAAGTATAGAGAAAAAGATCTTTCACTATACATAGAACAAAGCTTCTATTCTCTATTTTTTTCTTGTTTTGTTGTAGAAAACCATCATCTGTTTGACAGCTTCTACTCTCTATTTTTTCTTGTTTTGTTGTAGGAAACCATAAAAATTTTGACCCAAAACAGTCCTCTACTTATCACAGCACTAATCAAACTTATGTCATGAGATATGGATTTGGTAGCTTGAGCATGATATTAGGTTATGATACTGTGCGGGTGAGTGGATTTTAACCAAGTTTTTAGTCCTTAATTCCTTTTCCTTACTACTATGCTATACTGATTAATTCATTAGAATTAGCTCTTACTAATTCTATATATTCATGTATAAATGTTTTTACTTACTAATTCTATATATTCATGTATAAATGTTTTAGGGGACCAATGCATTTGGGGTTTTAAATTTTCAGCCAAATTATTTAATTCATTTTACTTTATTTTAAATTTTGTATTCATATGTTTTATTCTATGGCTGTTCACCGCCCTGAGTCCTTCGGGAGTAGGGCAGTATACAAATTGAAATAATAAAATAAATAAATAAATAAAATAAGCATTAAAATGACCATGTCTAAAGAGAATAAGAAGGGACACGGTGGCTCAGTGGCTAAGACACTGAGCTTGTCGATCAAAAGGTCGGCAGGTCAAATCCCTAGTGCCACGTAACGGGGTGAGCTCCTGTTACTTGTCCCAGCTTCTGCCAACCTAGCAGTTCGAAAGCACGTAAAAAATGCAAGTGGAAAAATAGGGACCACCTTTGGTGGGAAAGTAACAGTGTTCCATGTGCCTTTGGTGTTTAGTCATGCCGGCCACATGACCATGGAGACGTCTTTGGACAGCGCTGGCTCTTCGGCTTTGAAACGGAGATGAGCGCCACCCTCTAGAATCGGGAACGACTAGCACATATGTGCGAGGGGAACCCTTATCTTTACCTTAAAGAGAATAAACATAATGGAAGTAAATTGGTATCATAATAAAAGCTATAGAAATAGTGTTCTGATTAAAATAACATACTAATCTAACACTGAAAGTTCAACATCAGATTAACCTTCACTATTTCTTAAATGGATGCAAGGAAGGGACTAGCAAAGTTTTCAGGGAGAGGGTGCTATTACAAAAAGTCTGGTCTTGTAGTACTCACCAGCTCTATGTTCTTTGGGGTATAATGTCAATAAAATAAACTTACCTTGAAATCTTGTAAGGATGAATTATGGCAATCAGATATCTGCTACCATTGGTGGTCATAGCTGGCATATTTGCTAAAGAAGATAGAATGCATTCGGGAGAATGATCCTTAATGAGATTCTTCCACATTTTTATCATATAACCGGGGTATCTCTCATCAGCATCTGCAGGGGAGTAAGAAAAAAAAAAAAGGCAATATAACAGAACTGCAGCAATGTGATCAAAGCCCTGCCCTTTTTGTATTTGTGATCAGCAACAAAAACACAACGTCTTGATTCTTTTATTGCTTCCCATGGACAAGACCATTTTCACATATGGATAACCTCAACTTTTAGCAAGCCACCACTGCCCTTGCTAGACAGTGACAAACCATCTCCATGCTATTGCAAAGAAAATGATACGGAAGCAGGGGTGAAATGTAAAATTTGTTACTACCGGTTCTGTGGGCGTGGCTTGGTGGGGGGGGTTTTAATGTGACTGGGTGGGTGTGGCCAACTTTTTTTTTTTTAACTTTTCAAAGCAATTTTTCTAATGCTTTGAAAAGCCTCTGCTGATAAGGCAACTCAGCTGGGAGTTGCCAGAGACTTTTCAAAGCATTTTTTAAAACCACCTCTTCGGCCAAGAGGTTGCAGAAAAAAGTGCTTTGAAAAGCCTCTGATGATCCCAGCTGAGCCACACGATCATCAGAGGCTTTTTTTTTTACTTTTAAAAGCATTTTTTCTTCGGAAGATGTTGTAGAAAAAATGCTTTTAAAAGTAAAAAAAAAAGCCTCTGATGATAGTGCGGCTCAGCTGGGCATGGTGGGGGGGGGGGGGCGCAGGGATTTTTGCTACTGGTTCTCCAAACCACCTGCCACCATTGCTACCGGATCGGGTGATCTGGTCCGAACTGGGAGCATTTTACCCCTATACGGAAGTCACCAGAAATCAAGCTTGACTTGAACAAGATATTATGCTCACCATCCTGTATATCTTTATTATATAATCGCAGAATCATTATCTTTATTGTTGCAATGCTATGAACTACAAGTGAAATCTATTTTTCAATCTTCTCTCTCAGATCCAGAATATTGCAATTCAAAACCAACAGTTTGGATTGAGTGTGGAGGAAGCCAACTTCTTCTACTATGCCAACTTTGATGGGATTTTGGGTTTGGCCAATCCTCCTCCAAATCCCGGGGCATCACTCTTGAACCAGATGATGAGTCAAAACCAGATTTCCGAACCCATTTTTAGCTTTTACTTCTCACGGTAAGATTAACCACATTATATTTGTGCCATAGCATGTAAGTATAATTATGATTTTCTTCCAGAATGAGTTACCTGGAATAAAGCAATTTATTTGTATTCCATGGCTCAATCCCATCATCACAAATATAATCGAGTTCAACATTCCAGTAATGAATGATATTGAAAGAGAGAAGCATCAGGATAAGAAAGAGG
The DNA here is from genome assembly GCF_029215685.1 of Pituophis catenifer annectens. Lineage (NCBI taxonomy): Eukaryota > Metazoa > Chordata > Lepidosauria > Squamata > Colubridae > Pituophis > Pituophis catenifer. The sequence goes on along the minus strand of NW_027256883.1, from coordinate 168,110,562 downwards.
TTTAAAATTATTTTTGAATTAAATCATTGTGATTTAATTTCATGGCTCATGTATAAGCCGACTTTTTCAGCACATTTTTTATTCTGAAAAAGCCCCCCTTGGCTTATACTCGAGTGAGGGGCCCACTTACCTATTCTCCGGTGCAGTGCGGGTGTTCTCCAGTCTCTCCCGCTCATCTGCGGGCACCTGCAGCCTCTGTGGGTGGTCCAATGACTGTTGATATCACTGCTCTTCTTTTCTCCTGCACACCGGCCGTCTCTGTGTTGTCCATGCCGTACTGGGCAAGAACCTGCAGCCGCTCTTCTCCAGGGCTGTGACATTTATTTGCTGTACTCAGTCTGCTATATTTTATTATGATGCCTCAATTAATGTAATTTTATTGGTATCTATTTTTATTTTTGAAATTTACCAGTAGCTGCTGCATTTCCCACCCTAGGCTTATACTCGAGTCAATGAGTTTTCCCAGTTTTTTGTGGTAAAATTAGGTGCCTCGGCTTATATTCGGGTCAGCTTATACTTGAATATATATGGTATGTTGTTAAGTGCAAGTAACCAGAACAGCTCCAATGTTTAACTCAAGAAGTTTGTTTATTGTTGATTCATCAGTTCCACAAAGATCTTACCAAACTCCCCATCTTCCCTTGGGAAAGCCTGATTTAATCCTAAATGTTTAATCTCATACACGTTCTCCCCACTATAGAGTCCAAGGTAGTGTATCTCTTAACTCCTCCTATTGGGACCTCCCTCATTTCAGTTGATTCCACCATATATACTAAGGATTATTTTATTCACAGTATGAGTGTAAGAAGATGATTTGTACCCCCATTTGTACCTCTAATTATATTCTTATCTCACAGTTGGAATTGTGAAAAGTTGAATTTTCACAGCCTTTAAAAACATGGTTCTCAGTGGAGTGAGCAGTTGAGTGAACCATGTGTACATCAATGGGGGAACCGGAGATGGGTGGATATTCAGGATTAACACACAACAATTTCAGTTTACTTCATTGTTATTTTGTAATTTTATCCACAACTGGTTTTTTTGTTTTGTTTTTTACTTTCGCTTTCTGGCCATATTTTCTGGTGAAAATGATTCTAGGGTTGTTTACTCTATACAAAAAGACCACAAGCAGATGAGAAAGTATAGCTAATACTCTTTCTTTTGCCCATTTTTTCTCTTTCTTCTCAGCCAACCAACTGTTCAGTATGGAGGAGAACTGATATTGGGAGGAACAGACCCCCAGTTGTACACTGGGGAAATTACTTGGGCCCCTGTGACTGGAGAGTATTACTGGCAGATCGGTATACAAGAGTAAGTAATATCTTTTCTTCCTGATTTATATCTGATTCCATTTTATTTGAATGAGCTGCTTCTTCACCCTTTATAAATAATGGAAGGATATTCCTCTCACCTGTTGGTTAGGTGTATTAGAGTTTTGGCAGAACTGATTAATCCAATACTTATTTTTCTACCTCTAAATATGTTTGTGGGAAGGAAAACAGGCCTTGTTCTGCCTAGGATACAAATTTGGAAAACAGATGGGCATATCACTTCTCACCATCCACCCATCCAGCTAGCTAGCCAGCCAGCCAAATCCTCAATCGGTTAGTACTGTATCTACCATCATTGGGCGGAGTGCAGATCACTATAAAACATATTGTAAATAGCAATAGCACTTAGACTTATATACTGCTTTACAGCTCTCTCTAAGGCAGTTTACAGAGTCAGCATGTTGCCAGCAACAATCTCATTTTACTGACCTCAGAAGGGTGGAAGGCTGAGTCAACCTTGAGCCAGTCAGAATTGAACTGCTGGCAGTTGGCAGAATTAGCTGTAATATTGCATTCCAACCTCTGCGCCACCATGGCTCTTATTGTAAATATAAAACCAACAAACAGTCCATTGAGCAAGTCAGCAGCAACAATAATAGTAACAATATTCATAATATCAAATCATCTTAATAAATCTAATTATATAATTAGATTATAATTATATATAATTATATAGTATTACAGTAATATTTTATTTCTAAGAATAATAAAATATCTTAAAATAACTTATCAAAAAGTGTCAAGTGAGTCTCTTATTACGGAAATTTGTAACTACCTCCATCACTGTATTCAGAGACCTAGTATTGCAAGCCACAAGTTTAAATAAAAAATAAAGAAAAAGAAAAGAAAAGGTGGCTTTAAATATCAATAATGAATAAATAAAATTGACCATTCCATCAAGGACATGGAACGCCTTATGAGTGTTGGCACACATTTATGAAGAAAATTTGATAAAAGCCCATAAACAATTCAATCCTAAGCATGTTTGGTCAGAAGAAAATTCTGCTGAATTTAGCAACTATACCGCTGAATAAATATGTTAAATAACTTAATATGCGGTGGAGTATGAAATCTATCTAGATTAAAAGATACATTCACTCACACATAAAGCTATCTAATATTTGAAGCTCTTTTGTTGTTGTTACATTTGCTGGGAATTGGCTTCCAAAATTTCTAGTAGAGATCTTTCCAAGGATCACTTGCAATATTCATGCCTGCTTCTATAAATACAGCAGAATGTTTAGTGGACATTCTAATTGTAAAATATTGACCAATATTTATGCAATAGGCATGGTCATAACTATGGTGCCAATATTTATGGGCAATCCTCCATGAAGTATGGCATCTGCATTTAAGTGTCCCATCGATTCTTAGGCATATGTAACAGTCTTGATTAGCCTTCTTCAAACTGATGCCTTCCATCATGGCCTTTGTGGGCTATCCGGTCAGTAATGGCTGATTAAAGGCTGTATGTAAATTAAGAATACATAGGCTTTTATTTATTTTACCAATTGTAGTCTGTTTTAGTTGTTTGTAATGGTTTTAGTAATATTCTGTGTCCTTATTGTTTCTATAGATTTACTATTGGCAACAAGGCTACTGGTTGGTGCAGTGAAGGCTGCCAGGGCATTGTAGACACGGGAACATTTTTGCTAACTATCCCACAACAATATTTAACGGAGTTCCTTCAGGCTGTGAATGCAGCTAACGATGGTTCAGTAAGTAGAGGAAAGAATCTTTAACAAATTTTGTGATTGTTCAGGGAACTGTTACCATTACGACTAGAGAAATCTATTAAATTTGATTTCATGCAGTTTGTTTTCTTGTTCTTATGCTTGTTTTGGCTGATTTCCACAATAGGATGTGAACTTGTTTTTGTTTTTTAATCTACATGAACATTTATATGCATTTTGGGGTATTTACTCCAAAATAACAGGGGTGTTTGGGTGTTGCATACTATTCCTTACAATGTACCTTTTTGTGCACACCTGAACATGGTTGAGCTACAACAATATAAAACACAATTTTTAAAATTGCAAAAAAGGAGTTTTGCTAGCGGTTGGTAAATAAGCTCAGAAGTATAAAATCTAAGTCTACTTAAAAAATGCAAAAATAATTATTTTTCCTGTTACTCTAGTGGCCATAAATAATCTGAATATCATTTTATGCACAGTTTAAAGGCAAGTTTGACAGACTGAAGAAAAGAGATAAGGGTTTATAGTGCTGCTGTAACCTGGCCAACCTCCCTTATTGCCTCAATTTAACCTTCCCTTACATCTGTTCTTTCACATTATAAGGTGGACTGCAACAATATCCAGAATATGCCTACGATTACCTTTTTCATTAATGGTTCCCAGTTCCCACTTCCTCCTTCTGCTTATGTCTTCAATGTAAGTATGCTTTTCTAAATTCTCTGTGCATTGGAAACCACTTCATTTTAAGATGAATTGATGTCCCATACCTCAGTAATAACGTCATGTAGAAATAGCATTAGGCTGATGCTACTTTATTTATAAAGAAAATATGTCCCTTAATTTGGAGCCATCAGATCTGTAATCCTCCTTCTATAATTCAGTCAGAATACTTGCAGATGACATGGTGGCTGCTCTTGAAGAATCAGATGCATATTATTTTTTTAAAAATGTTTTCTGCAATAAGGGCACAATCTGAAGCAATTTCTTTCTTTTACAGAACGAGGGTCAGTGTTCACTTGCAATTGAGCCAACATATATACGTTCCCCAACTGGGCAACCTCTATGGATCCTGGGTGATGTCTTCCTTAAAGAGTATTATTCTATTTTTGACATGGGAAACAACAGGGTTGGTTTGGCGCCATCAGCCTAAATGAATTCTAAATTTCTTTCTGGATAAATGGAGCTGATTTTTGGATTCCAACAAAATATTTCAAATTAAATTTATACAGCAAATTGTATGTTTCTCAACTGACATCCAATCTTAACCCCTTTACATGAAGTTTGTTCACTTAAGATCCATTGCTACAAAGAAATAAATTCTAACATGCCAAACTGGTGTTTGTAATATTCATTCTTTAACAATGTATATATTTTGGATTTCCTCCCACAATATACACTGTTTTTTGTCCACAATGAAATTCATCCTTTTCTCAATTGTTTTTTGTGGTAAGAAAAAAAAAAAAAGGGGGGGGAGAAAGCTGGTTCAAAATATGGGAGAAATGAAAATGGAAAATAATGCGTACTAACTGCAAAATGTCAAAATTGAGATAAAGCATTTTGGTAATAAAAGTTTTTTCAAGAAGCAGTTTTACCAGGAGGAAACATGTTTTGCAATACTGCCACCTAATGGACTTTGGCCCATTCATTGGATCAGAAGTTTGAATTTATTTCAGATAAGAACCTTTTCTTCCGTGTCCCAAAGGTGCTTTTTCAAAAGGCAACTGGACTTTGTTTTTCTTTGAAGACATTTCACTTTTCATCCAAGAAGCTTCTTCAGTTGTGACTGAATGGCAGAGGATGGAAGGATTTATACTCCTTGTAACCATCCAGTCGTTAGAACTCCTTCTGAGATTGTTGAGGCAACTTGAAGGTTTATTTGTGCCCTCAGGATCACCTGAATAGTGCAAATGAACCTTAGGGCAGAATTGGGCAGAATGGGACAACTTGCCACATGGGATAGCTTGCTACGAGACAATTCCACAATTCCATTTACTTATTTAAAATAATTTAAAAAGTTATTTAAATTTTTGTCATTCACATTTTACTTGGTCCCTTCTTTGGCACCCTTTAATTATTCTATCGGACATTTTCTTCGATATTAGTGTAACTCTTTGTTCCGTGGCAAGTTGTTCTGTGGTGAGTTGGCATGGCAAGTTGTCCTAAGGTGAATTGGCCGCAGCAAGTTGGCTGTCGTGAGATGGCCATGGTGAATTGGTCCTGGCGAGTTGTCTGTGGCGAGTTGTTATAGACCAGTGATGGCTAACCTTTTTGCCATTTTGTGCCGAAAGCAGGGGTCGTGCGGGGGTGGTGATGTCACGCGCATGCCCACACCCATAATTCAATGTGCCCCACCCTCGCACATACATGTGTGACTCCCCCACGCTCCCCCCCGCTTTTGGCACGCGATGGCATGATGGGCCTGATAGGTCTGTTTTTTGCCCTCCTCAGGCTCCAGAGGCTTTCTTGGGGGGTGGGATCAGAAGTCAGGAAAGGGCCGTTTCCGGCCTCAAGAGGGCATCCGAGGAAATGGGGAATGCTGTTTTCACCCTCCCCAAGCTCCTAGAAAGCCTCTATAGTCTGGGGAGAGTGAAAAATGGGCCTTCCCTACCCCCCTGGAGACCCTCCGGAGACTGGAAATGGCTCGTTTCCCGACTTCTGGTGGGCCCAGAAGGCCTGAAACTCAGTTGGCCGGCATGCACATGTGTGCCAGAGCTGAGCTAGGGCAATGCTCGCGTGCCCACTGATATGGCTCCACGTGCCACCTGTGGCACGTGTGCCATAGGTTCGCCATAATGGTTATAGACCCTTCTTGAACTACTGAAAGGATTGTGTTGTAAACAGGAGATGGGTGGTGTCATATTTCTCCTCCCCTGTAGAGAGGACTGTTCAGTCTTAATGTAGATGGTCTCTTTGATCCCTCTTTCAAACCAGTAGTCTCTCTGTCCAGAATGTGGACTATGCTGTCTTCAAAAGAATGCCCTTTGTCTTTCAAATGCAGGTGGACTGCTGAATCTTGTCTTGATGGTTTCGTTCCAGGGGTGAAATTCTCCCGGTTCGAGCAAGTAGGTAGCAATGGCAGCGGGCAGTTCGGAGAACCAGTAGCAAAAATCTCTGCCCCCGCCCCCCATGCCCAGCTGAGCCACGCTGATGAGGGTTAAAAAACCCTCATCAGAGGGTTTTTTAAAAACCCTCTGACGATCAGGCAACTGATCGTCAGAGCCTTTTGAAAGCATTTTTTACATCGTTTTACATGTAAAAATGGTTTTAAAAGTAAAAAAAAAATTGCCCACACCCACCCAGTCACATTACCCACCACCACCAAGCCACACCCACAGAACTGGTAGTAACAAATTTTAGATTTCAGCACTGGTTTGTTCTCCTGTGTTGTGCCATGTTTTGTGAAGTGATTGTTTTGTTTCTTCAATGTTAAGATTACAGATCTGTACATTGTTTCACTGCATTGTAATGCATGTCTCACTGCATTGTAATTTATAATGCATATATAAGTGATATACAGTATAAGACTAAATGTTATTGCTATTGCTACCCTATATATCTCATAGCTTGTTCAAAAGAGGTGCCACTTAATCTAATAGGACAGAAACAAAAGTAGAAAGGGGTTTTTTTTAAATAAAGAGGCATACTTCTTGAATATTTGCAATTGATTACCTTATTTTAGTAATATTTCCTGCATCCTTTAATTGATATTACTTATTCTCAGTTCTGTTTTTTTCTTATTAGCTTATTTAAGTTGTTCCAGTCTGGTTTTCAGTTTGAGCCTGACACCTCCCTTGTATATTTCTGTATGTTATTAAACAATGCTTGCAAAGTACGGCAGGCATGGCAAGTTTCCAACAGTTGCTGAGAAGGATGAATCTGTCATTTGCAAATAGTCATAACTATATGACTATTTGACATATAAGACATAACTTATGAAATTTGTGGAAGGCAGTAATCTTTTTGAGCTTCTCTACTATTTCCTGCAAAAAAACCAAACAAACCCTAAAAAACCTTCAAAACCCCTAACTTTGCATCCACAAAGTTTATAATACTATTATTGAGGGTTAGCAATGTATACAACTGTGAATTGAATTTCTCGAAGTATTAAAATCCATATGCTTCTTTATCTGAAATAGGTATGTCACACTGTGTTTTAACAATAAAAAGTGCAATCAGATCAACAACTAGAAATGGTGCTTTTTTCTCTCAGCTCCTAAAGAAGAATGATTTAATATCATAAGCCATGTTGCCTTCTTGAGTAGGGTGAAAGCTCTGTAATCTAACCCATCCCTAGGCATTTTGAATGTGCTATATATAGTTGCAGTTTTCTTAGAAGTTTATTTTCGTCTCTCTTCATAAATATATTTTTATAGTCATTAGTCACTTCTTTTCCCCCTTCGCACATAAATGTTTGGAGAGTAGAAAGTTGAAAATTGATTTAATTTGAAACTGGTTAAGTTAATTGTTCTTTGCTGTATTGAAAAGAGTAATATGCACATTTATTTTATTTTATTTATTTATTTTATTTTATATTGGATTTCTATACCGCCCTTCTCCCTGAGGACTCAGGGCGGTGTACAGCCAGATTAAAAAACATGCAGAACAAATATTAAAAACAATTAAAAGATATATAAATTTGGCCCAATTAAAACTCATTTACCAATTAAAAACGTTTAAAACATTTAAAAAAACAGTTAAAAATTTCATCTTAAGCCAGCCCGGCTTGTTTAAATAAATGGGTTTTAAGGGCGCGACGGAAGGCACTGAGGTCTTGGATTCTCCTTATCTCTGGGGGGAGCTGATTCCAGAGGGTAGGTGCCCCCACAGAGAAGGCTCTCCCCCTGGGGGTCACCAGCCTACATTGTCTGGCTGATGGCACCCCGAGGAGGCCCTCTCTGTGGGAGCGCACGGGTCGATGGGAGGTCGTTGGTAGCAGCAGGCGGTCTCGAAGATAGCTAGGCCCTATGCCATGGAGCGCTTTAAAGGTGATAACCAACACCTTGAAGCGCACCCGGAAGACAACTGGGAGCCAGTGCAGCTCGCGCAGGAGCGGTGTTACATGGGAGCGCCATGCTGCTCCCGTCACTACCCGCGCTGCTGCGTTCTGGACCAGCTGGAGCCTCCGGGTGCTCCTCAAGGGGAGCCCCATGTAGAGAGCGTTGCAATAGTCAAGGCGAGAGGTGACGAGGGCGTGAGTGACTGTGCACAGGGAATCCCGATCAAGAAAGGGCTGCAACTGGCGAATCAGGCGAACCTGACAAAAGGTCCCCCTGGTTACAGCCGTCAGATGTTCCTCCAAGGACAGCTGCATATCCAGGAGGACTCCCAGATTGCGAGCCCTCTTTGTTGTTCTGTATAAGTAAATTGTATGTATTATGTGATATTGAGCAAAGATGCTTCTTTAAGTCAATAATCATTAATTCTTGAACAAGCACAACAGTTTGTATCCCAAAGCAAGAGGTTATAGGGTCATAAAAAATAAATTATCCAAACATATGTTGAAATCATCTCAGCCAAGACTGCAAGATCCCCAAAATTCCTCAGTGATCTTGCTGTTTCATCTTTTAGAGGAAAAAAAACAAAAACCTGATCAGTTTCTTGAAGAAACTCTTAAAGAGGAGACAAGAGAATTAACTATAACTAGGCCTGCTTCTAATCAATGGGGAGAGCTTGTTGAAGTATCAGAAAGAATGGGAATTTTTTGATGACATGATCATATCATGTTGGAGTTCAAGATAACATAGAAAAAGAGAAAGTATAAACCTGAATTGAATAGATAAAATAGATATGAATAGAGGAAACATTAGGACAGGGATGGTAGGCACGTTTGTTCTCTTTTGCATGCCCCTTACAGACCTCTTAGGAATGGGGTGAGGTCAACAGTAGACAGTCTAAGGTTAAAGTTATGGGGGTTTGGGGAAATAACCAAAGAGTCAGGTAATGCATTCCAGGCATTGACCACTCTGTTACTGAAGTCCTAAATTGTCTAATCCCAAAATTACGAGCCTGGTAGCATAAGGTATTCTATTGTTATCGATGTTGGATAGTTTGAAATTTTCGGTCCCGCAGTCACAATTCAGTGATGCTATTTTGCTCCACTTATAGAAGGTAGTCAGCACATCTTCAATGGCCAGGATGAATTCAGTTCAGTAATGTCCATCGCGCATGGGGCTGGTCAAATCCAGCTGTTTATTTCAAGATGCAAGCCAAACTTTGACATTGTGTGGGGGCAATTTTCTATTCAATGCTGTTTCCACATATTGTGTATGTCAAATCATCTTCTACAAGTACTTTAGCAATAGAATTAGCGGGATATTTGAATCTCAACCTGTTTCGCTCCAGGCTGGGTACATCGCTCAGTATTAGCAGCTGGGAGTTGTCAATAATCTTCAGGTATTTTTGGAAGAGGCCATTTTTTTGTATTACTTCTGGGGGTGGTATATGGTTTAGAATAGGCAGCCAGGATGTGGGAGTAATTCAGATCATCCCACTAACAATCCTCATTGACTCATGCAAGTGTGTATCAATCCTGTTTGTGTACAGGCTATTAAACCATACTGGGGCCCAATACTTTGCTGCTGAACAAATCAAGCTGAATGCAGATACCTGTAGCGCGTCCAGTGCCGAACTCCAACTAGTGCCATTCAATTTGTGCAGGATGTTATTTATACTTCTCAATTTGGCAGCATACAAATTTAATGAACAAACACACAAATAAACTTCGGGAACCTTTGTGAATGCAACAGGAACTTTCAACCGAGACAAAAGTTTCAAGAGATATTAATAGGATACGGGCAGTGGCTATAATTTTCAAGTAATTCACATCCTTGTCAGGTTATAAATGCTAAAGCAGAAAAAGGAAATGTTGCTCAAAGTTGGAAGAAATAAAAAGGTTTTTTTTTTGTTATGCTAATAGAAAAGGGAATTAAAAATGCAAGAGTTAAGCCTGTCTTTAAAAATTTAGACTGCTCAAGATATGATCAAATGCCAAATGAAAACAAGATGCTTGAGGCAGTACCAATATCTTCAATTCTGGCATTCTTGTTGAATTTTGATTATTTTACTCTGTTCTATTCTGTTTTAGACCTGGTTTGTGGATGCAAATTGCATAGACCACCTTGGGGATGACTGTCATTGGCATATTCAACTTTCTTATATTGACTTCTGATATCATTTGCTATGACATTTTGTAGAGGCTTCTATGGGTTGAATTTAGGGAACAAGATCAATATTGTACTTAGTTTGTGTGTGTGTGTGTGTGTGTGTGTGTGTGTGTGTGTATGTGTGGTGTGTGTGTGTGTGTGTGTGTGTGTGTGTGTGTGTGTGGGCGGTGAGAGAGTTTATTTTAAAATGGCCCTGGAATTTTATATGTTTGAGAAGGAAACTACTCAACTCCTTGTTGAAGCCATATTGGTGGTTCATGACACACCCCTACTGAATAGATAATTACCAATATGGTTTCAGGTTAAGGTGACCAGACGTCCCTATTTTGGCGGGACAGTCCCGATTTTTAGCAATTTGTCCCGCGTCCCGCGGCGTTTTAAAAAAGTCCCGATTTTTGGAAAGAATGCAGGACAGTGGTGGGTTGCTCCCGGCTGCCTCCTGAGTCCCAGCTGATGGCTAGAGGGAAAAAAACTGTTTAAACTCTTGCCGCGGGGCTTCAAAGGGCTGCCCTACAGCTGATCAGTGTTAAAAGAAAACAAATGAGTAGACCAATGCCTGCAAAAATAGAAAAAACAGCCCCTTACAGCTTCCGCATAGGTTAATTAGCACAAGTTGATTAGCTCGGCTTCCTGACTCTCAGCTGATTTGCTCTCAGCTGTTTTGCTCAGGGCTCCATTCTGTTGCTAGCTGCAAAGAGTTCCTGGAACAGATTTTTTTCCCCCTAGTTACGCTGAAAAAGTGAAAGCGAAAGTAAAGCAGGGTCTTTGCTGCAATATGACAAAATGAGGCAGAGAGAGATTTCTTTTTCTTTTTCTTTTTCCTCACCAAAAAAGGTAGGTGCAAAACTGCAAACAATGGGAAATGTGTATGTGTGTTTCTAATTATTGCTATTTATTCATATTTGTTCTCTTTTATTCTTTAACGTTTAACAATTCATTCTTTATCTTAATATCTTTATATTTGTTTGGGGTTGGCTTTCTTCCCTTTCATCTTTTTTATTGTACAGCAATCTTTCTCCTCAAACCTACCACCTCTCTCTTTTCTTTCCTTCTTACTTTCTCTTACCCCCACCCTCTTCTTCTCCTCCCTACTTCCTCTTCCTTTCTCCTTCTCCTCCTCTCTTCCTCCCTCTTACCCTCACTCCTACTCTAATTTCCCTTCCCTTCCTTCATCCCTCTCTATTGCTTTATCCTTTTATGCATATGGACTACTCAGAGGGCTGAAAAAGTTATTTTTGACTGGTCCTCGCACTTTTGACCAGTCCTCGAACTTACGACTGTCCTCACATTTTACGTTTTTTGCCCTATCTTATCACCATGGTGAAGAGAAGCAGTTGTGAAATGAGTGACACGGTTGTTAAGAATGCTGCATGGGCATAAATGTGAGGATGGTCATAAGTGTGAGGACCAGTCAAAAGTGCGAGGACCTGTCAGAAATGACTTTTTTCAGCCCTATGAGTAGTCCCTATACACATAGCCATGGCCACCGGGTCACATGACCTGCTAGCCACGCCCACCCAGTCACATGACCTCCAAGCCACACCCACAAAATAAGCCACGCCCACAATGGTGTCCCGCTTTACCAATGTTAAAATCTGGTCACCTTAGTTATTCATGACTTTTCAGGAGGCTCCACTGACTACAAAAGCAGCAGGATTTCAGACCAGCTAAAAACATAGCATGGAAAAAGTGCAGAACTTGTTATTCAAGAAACATCAGGACAGAAATCAGGAAAAGATTTCCAATTCAAATTAGCCTTTCTTGCTTTAGTGCACATTAACAACCATCTTTTTATTTTAAAAAAAGCCTCAGATGCAGAACTTTGACATTTCAGCATTTTAAGGAGTAAATTTAATATTTTGACATTTGGATTTTAAACATATTCACATTTAAATGGGATTTTTTAGTTCAATGGCCCATCCAGTTGGGCCCACAACTCCAAGATACAGTGGAAATTGTGGAAATGTGGAAATTGCATGCACTTTCTTTCTTTCCCTCCCATTTGAGCCTTTCCCCCAGGTTCTGCAGGGCAGAATTGCCAATAAATAACAACCTTGACCCAGCTACAAATAGAAGGAGAGGCAAACAGAGAAGTTCAGAAGCAAAAGAAAAAAAAAAGAAAAGGGGGCAGAAGGAACTGACCTCCAGAGAAAGTAATGGGGAAAAGAACTACTTCAAAAGGAGGAAGATCACCACCTGATGGCCATTAAATGTAACAACAGAGAAGAAAAAATAGAATCCCAGAGAGAGAGATAAGAAAAAGAACATGATGTGTAAGAAGAAATCGCTTATTATTTGTAGCGCTATTATTTAAAGTAATATTTATTACATTATTTAATTATGAGAACACTATCCCAAAACTACCCCATACAATCAAAGACCTTAATAAAGCAGGATTCCAATTCACAGAAGGAAGTTTACAGTATGCACATTGCAGCAAATATGACAGTATGTTTTCACAGATGTCTAAATGAAATATATGGCAATTGGACAGGTATCTTCTAACAGTTTCTAAAACTTGTGCATTAAAGTTAGAAGTATTTAAAATACTTAAATACCGTATTTTACGGTGTATAAGATGACCCGGCGTATAAGGCGACCCCCTACTTTTCCAGTTAAAATATAGGGTTTGGACTATACTCGCCGTATAAGACTACTCCTCTTCCAACGCACACCAAATAAAAATTAAAAAATATCAGATTTGATTTCAATATGGTATTTCGTACCAGGTTTTTTTCCTGTCACCCTGTCCTGTCACCCATGCAGCCTTGACGAGATCGGCACAGCTTCCCCTCAATGTTGTCGGCACTCCCGTAGCGTCATTGGTCAGCACCAGCAACTCAGATTTGGGAAGCTGTGCCGATCTCGTCAAGACTGCATGCTGCTGAATGCTGGACCCAGCTGGTTGCTGAGCGGAGCTTCCCCCACTGTCCGAGGCATCCAGGTGGATATTACTGATGCTCTGACTTCCCCAGCTGACCCCCAGTGATGGCGAGCCCCAGCTGTCCTGGGAAGTTGGAGCGTCGGTAATATCCACCTGGATGCCTGGGACAGTGGGGGAAGCTCCGCTCAGCAACCAGCTGGGTCCAGCATTCAGCGGCATGCAGCCTTGACGAGATCGGCACAGCTTCCCAAATCTGAGTTGCCGGTGCTGACCGATGACGCTACGGGAGTGCCGACAACATTAAGGGGAAGCTGTGCAGAGGCCTTTCAGGTTTAACTTCCTAATTACAAGATTTTGACGATCTGGTATAAATGGAATGCTTTTTCTCCCCCACCCCCCACTTCCAGCAGCCCCCTCTTCCAAGAATAAATAAATTAAAAGTGGTCACAAAAACCATCCCATCAAAGGATTCCACCATCCAAAATTTCCTTCACTTCCAACATTTTCACGGACAGGGGTGGCTGAAACCCGCCCCCCTTTAATGATTAGGCAGTCCTGAGAAATGTTGCCTCGTGGACAGAAGGATGTAGTTCATGTACGCTGGTGTATACCGTCCCGGGCTCCCTAAATCCGGAGAGAAGCCGCCAGCCGCTGCATTGTATTTCCCTGGGCTGTTCTTTCTTGGGCTGAAGTATGGAAGGTTTCTGGCAGGGCTGGGGGTGGCTTGTCCCTTGGGGAACCCTTTCAGGGAAGGGCTGGACCACCTTCACCGTTCAGAAGCAGGATAGGCCCGCACGGACTCGCTCCACTCCGAGATCGGTACAGCTTCCCAAATCCGAGTTGCCGGTGCTGACCGATGATGCTACGGGAGTGCCGACAACATTAAGGGGAAGGTGTGCCGATCTCGTCAAGGCTGCATGCCGCTGAATGCTGGACCCAGCTGTTTGCTACGCGGTGCTTCCCCCACCGTCCGAGGCATCCGGGTGGATATTACCGACGCTCTGACTTCCTCAGCTGACCCACAGTGATGGCGAGCCCCAGCTGTCTGGGGAAGTCGGAGCATCGGTAATATCCCCCTGGATGCCTGGGATGGCGGGGGAAGCTCCGCATAGCAACCAGCTGGGTCCAGCATTCAGCGGCATGCAGCCTTGACGAGATCAGCACAGCTTCCCGAATCTGAGTTGCCGGCGCTGACCGATGACGCTACGGGAATGCCGACAACATTAAGGGGAAGCTGTGCCGATCTTGTCAAGGCTGCATGCTGCTGAATGCTGGACCCAGCTGGTTGTTGAGCGGAGCTTCCCCCGCCGTCCCAGGCATCCAGGGGGATATTACCGACGCTCCGACTTCCCCAGACAGGTGGGGCTCGCCATCACTGGGGGTCAGCTGGGGAAGTCGGAGCGTCGGTAATATCCACCTGGATGCCTCGGACGGTGGGGGAAGCTCCGCGTAGCAACCAGCTGGGTCCAGCATTCAGCGGCATGCAGCCTTGACGAGATCGGCACAGCTTTCCCTCAATGTTGTCGGTGCTCCTGTAGCGTCATCGGTCAGCGCCGGCAACTCAGATTCGGGTTAGAAATCTCTAGCAATGACTAGAGATGGTAGTAGCCGCTCTTACCGCTTCCGTCAGTCTGTCAAGGTAGATATCGTAGGCTTATACCTGGCGTATAAGACGACCCCCGACTTTTGAGAAGATTTTCCTGTGTTAAAAAGTCGTCTTATACGCCGTAAAATACGGACTTATTTTTTTTTTAAAAAAATACTTAAACAATTAAAGTGTGGCTTTATAGTCTCCCTCTCTCTTTCTCATTATGTACTAATGAACACATTAAATAAGATATCTCGTCTTTCAAACATGGATCAATCAGAAAGACTAGGGTTGAATTTAGCACAATTTAATATCAAACATTTACAATAAAATGCCTTGAAATTTGTTTTAACGAAAAGGTATTTATTAACAGTGCATTAGTGAATGAATTGATGGTTTCAAATTAATGGGATTTAGTAAATTAAGATTTCAATAGTTCTACTTATGCTTGGATCCAACTCTTTATTTATTAGCATAGTTCCCAAGGTTATCTGTTAAAATGAGCCAATGTTTTATGGAAAGTAAGCCTTGACTTTCTTATTTTTGATAATTATTGAACTCAAAGAGAAACTGAACTTGCTAAGCATTTGTCACAGCAGCTGAGATTGCTCACTTGTCCTCTATTACTTCTGAAACATTTGAGATTAGATTATATACTGAATATATTATGGCTGATTGATAACTTATCACTGATTTTCTTTGCTAGTTTCTTAGCAAAATTTTAATAATCATTCAACTTCTTTTTTTTTTTAAATCAAGGGCAAATAGTATTTAAAACTAATTAAAAAATTGCTCTTTTATCCTACCCAACAAAACAAATGTAGATTTTTGGTATGAATAATGACATAGGTAACCAAAAGTAAACAAAAAAAAAAATCACTAGAGGGCAGCTATTGGGAATATAAAGCTAGGGACACAACATTAATAACTCTGCACATAATTTCTGGATTGTATTGATGAAGACCAGGGGTGAAATCCAGCAGGTTCTGACAGGTTCTGGAGAACCGGTAGCGAAAACTATGAGCAGTTCAGAGAACTGGTAGCAGAAATTTTGAGTAGTTCGGAGAACTGGCAAACACCAATTCTGGCTGGGCCCAGAATGGGAATGGAGATTTTGCAATATCCTTCCCCCAGAAGTGGGGAGGGAATGGGGATTTTGCAGTATTGTTGTGGATTTAATAAGACAAACACAACTTTTGGATTAATCAGAGACAATTTGTATATTGCGCAATAGGTTCAAGGCTCTGTACATGAAGCGTTGAACAAAGACAGAAATTAGGTACAATGGTTTTATACCCTTCTAGACAAATGATTCTGTTAACTCAGCAATTCATATGGTCATATACATTTGTCATTTTTAATTGATATTTCCTAATTACTGAGTTTCTTTGCAAAACAGTTATAATTCTTTTTGTAGATTACTGAAGCATAGACTCAAATCATCTTCTGACGATAGACAACTTTTAACTCATGTGGATCCCCTTGACCTAACCAACCTTTAAGCTGTATGTCATTAGAATGTTCCTTTCTTCTGACAACTTAGAGGCCTCCTAGAGGTACCAAAAGGATTTTGGCTGAGTTTGTACTTTTTCCAACCGGATGCATTGCTTTTTAGAATAGAGTGAATAGAAAGTTATCCAATGGTCATCTATCAGAGTCCGCTTCATTTACATTAGTATCCTTCCCCTGGAATTGGGTGGGAATGGAGATTTTGCAGGATCCTTCCCCTGCAGTATCCAAGCCACACCCACCAAACCACACCCACAGAACTGGTAGTAAAAAAATTTGGATTTCACGACTGATGAAGATCCTGTACATCATGAAGTGGGTGATTCTGATACTGATGTATTTCCACCTATCAGAGGAAGTGGAGGGTGGGCGTATTTCAATCAATTGTGACAGGACTAAGGATCTATCAAGGTTGGCTAACTGAGGACAAATACAGTCATAATCTACCTTTTAAAGTCAAAATTAAAGCATAAGGCGTTGTGAATGTACTTCTCCTGTTTCACACAGTTCCTTGCTTTAATAGCAAATAGCTAGTTTTGACATTAGTGATTTTCAGTGACAATGTAGAGGTGATAAAAAAGGATGGAAGAGTAATACAAACAGGATAAGGAATATATGCTTCTAGCTGATCCTAAAGGGGCTTTTTTGTATCCTGTGCAAAAGAAAGGAAAATCCCTCCAGGATCCCCCTGAAGGAAAAAAAGGATGCTGGAGGAAGGAATGAAGAAGGAAGGAGTAATCTTTCAAGAAAAAGGCCTGTTGGAGTAATTCCTAAAGAAATAAATGGTTCATCCTGCTCTGAAATACTACTGAATTTGAACTGGCATTTCTTATTAACTAATAACAAATGTTTGTGAATATTAAAAAAAAAATACAGATTCATACCCATTTTTTAAAATATGATTTTTGTAATTTAGGAAATAAATGAACTTATTAATTAGTTGTTGAACTCACCAAAGATAATGACTACTGCAGCTTCAATCACAACAATACACAAGCACACAACAGATACAAACTTAAAGTGAACCACTCCAAACTCGATTGCAGAAAATATGACTTCAGGAACAGAGTGGTCAATGCCTGGAATGCACTACCTGACTCTGTGGTTTCATCCCAAAACCCCCAAAATTTTAACCTAAGACTGTCTACTGTTGACCTCACCCAGTGGTGAGTTTCAAATTTTTTTACTACCGGTTCTGTAGGTGTGGCTTGGTGGGCGTGGCAGGGGAAGGATACTGTAAAATCTCCATTCCGTCCCCCCTCCAGGGGAAGGTTATTGCAAAATCCCCATTTCCTCCTGATCAGCTGGGACTTGGGAGGCAGAGAATAGATGGGGGCGGGGCCAGTCAGAATTTTTACTACCGGTTCTCCGAACTACTCAAAGTTTTTGCTACCGGTTCTCCAGAACTGGTCAGAACCTGCTGAAACCCACATCTGACCTCACCCCGTTCCTAAGGGGCATGCATAAGAGCACCAGTGTACCTACTGTCCCTATTCTAATGTTTCCTCTATTCGTATCTATTTTATGTATTCAATTTATGCTTATACTTATATATTAATATTAGAATTAGAATTAGAATTTTTTATTGGCCAAGTGCGATTGGACACACAAGGAACTTGTCTTGGTGCACATGCTATCATATAGTGATATATTACTTAGTGCATATATTACCTAATATGTTCTTGACAAATAAAATAAAATAAATAAAAAATCTCATTCATGAGATAAGATTTTACAAGCTGACAGTGTCCAGATGTGTTAAACAACAATTCCCTTCTTTCCTAATCAGCCATTGGTTGTTAGTTTTCAGAAAAATGAATTGAATAAACATTGCATGCATTCAGAGATTGACGTCACTGGAACATCTTTTCTGTTTTCATTATAGCAGTGATGGGGTTTTTTTTCTCTATGACACTCCAATTGAACTATTGTTTCTGTCTCTGATATTATATGACTAATCAGATTGACATACTGGTAACACAGGATATCAAAGATGGATTTAATTTCCATATTACAATTTGTTCTATTTAAAAACGATGTGTTCCTGGATATTCTTGACATGCATTGAATTATTTTCCCAGTAGATCTTTTTGAACAACAGGTATTGTAGAACTGAGAGCGAGGCCATGCTCATAAAGAAAGATGGTGAGAGAATAATTTCCCCAGAATATGAAAAATGGAAATCATATAATTATATAAATAACCTGACTTTATAAATCTTCCCTGAAGGTTTAAGGCTCTCGCTTTTTAATCCTTTCAGAAAGAACTCCAGAGCTAAAAGTCTGTAGAGATTCTGAGTCATCCAGGTCATGGTTGTCCCAAAGGTGCTTTTTCAGGAGGTAACTGGACTTCCTTGTTTTTCTTTGAAGACGTTTTGCTTCTCATCCAAGAAGCTCCTTATTTCACAGATAAATGAAATGGGAAAAATGTTTTTATAAAATATATGAAGGACTAGCAGAAAATGTAAATTGGAAACATCTCTGGCACATGGCTCCAATTAAGAATCTGGGGTTCTTTTACTTTCACAACTGGGAATGGAAGGATGAATCGACACAGTCGTGTTCTGGAATGTCAATTTTCATGCAGGACAGAACCACCATGTAGTTTTCCAAGGTTCAACAAAAAAATTAGCAAGCATAAACTGAGAATTCTAAAATGTAATTCAATCAAAAGTAACCTTGTCCAACCTTACTAGAGCAACTGATCCTTATTAGAGCAACTGGGATTATTCATTCATTTTGCATTATTTCTTAAAACAATGGGAGCAGCTTCCAAGGAGAAATTGATTATAGTTTTTCATTTCGATATATTATCATATATATATATATATCAGATATTGCTATCAGGTAATGCTTTGTGAAGCCAAATTCTATTAGTCTTTTATTTAACATCAAGGGCAAAAATTCAATTGAACGTAATTCAAACAGAGGAAAGTTAATTCCTATTATCCATAAGAAAAGGTATGTTAGTATTGGCTTAGTATAATAAGATTAAAGAGAGAGATATGGGACACAAGAACAAAGAGATTAAATAGCAGAGAACAGTTGCCTTGGATATAAAAGCGGAGTCACAGCAGCCTAGTTGTTGGCAAAATTTTTGGATTCCCTGAGATAATTCCCCAAGATGCAAAGTATCATGAAGTGGTTGATCCTGGCATTAGTTTGTGTCCACCTGTCAGAAGGTGGACTCAATAGGTGAGTATCTCAGCTAAGACCATACATTAAATGAAAATAGAATTGAAACAATCTAAAGCACATTGCTTTTAGTCAAAAAATGGTGGCAAAATTATGTTTTTATATTTCTATGGCAAGCCTCAGTATTCCTGCTTCTTCGCTTAATCTCTTGTTTGTGTAGTACTTGTTTGATAGGATATTATTGTTTTTAGTAACAAAAATATTAAAAATATGCAGATAGTTGTGATAGTGAAGGATATTCTGACTATCTTTCTTGGTATGTAGAATCATTCTGAAGAAAGGAAAATCCATTCGTGAAAATATGAGAGAGCATGGAGTGTTGGAAGAATTTTTGGAAAAATACCATATTGACCCTGGATTAAAATATCA
The DNA here is from genome assembly GCF_029215685.1 of Pituophis catenifer annectens. Lineage (NCBI taxonomy): Eukaryota > Metazoa > Chordata > Lepidosauria > Squamata > Colubridae > Pituophis > Pituophis catenifer. Next base: position 168,090,830 of record NW_027256883.1, on the reverse strand, counting down.
GTTCAATAAATTCAGTGCTACATATGAACCAATGACCAATTATTTGAACGTAAGTATTTAAACCACAGAAATATGTATTTTCCTCTCCTTCAACTGACTTTGTAACTCTAGCATTTAAGTTTATTATTGGCATATTGTGATAGCTCTTCTCAGAACCAATCAATAGGATGTTATTTATGTATAATGAAATATCACTTAATTATTTCATCTTTCCTTTCTCCTATGAACAACTGTAAATGGACTGCTGATGCCTGAATTCAGGAAAGAACATAATCCATTTATTTATTTAAATCAATTTTTGATGCTACCTGATTATTCAGCAACATATTTTGCAATTATTATTTTTTTGCTGATTATTATTTTTTCTGATTATTATTCAGGAAAAAATAGTTCTCTGTATTTTTAAGTCTCATGTGATTGGACCACTGTTTTCTGACAATAATACCTAGATATGCCCGCCTTGTTAAAGAGCAACTTAATGTAATATGTATTTGGGATAGTTTTTTTTACTATGACTGGTGAGCATTCTGAGTTAGGGCTACAATTTCTCTTTACTCCGAATGAATAAAAGACAGCAACTGCATAACTTACTCCCAAAGAAGCGAGGTAGTCTACAACTGGAATAATAGATCCATTTACTTCTGAGTAAGTCACATTGGAGCCAAACACTATGTTTGATAGTAACAAGAAGCCTTGGTTTAAAGCATCATTCAGTACAGTGTACACTCTTCCATGAACATATAACCAAAGTTTGGTTTATTTGTTCATTTTATGCTCACTAAAATGACAAATAACCCTTCAGATTTTAAAATGTTTTTTTTTCTTTTTCATGGAGAATGAACAAGGTGGAAGTAGAAAAAAAATCCAGTTTCCTAGGCCTGCCAAAATTTGGGCTGCAAAAATCTGGAGATTGTGAGATGGCAGAAAATAGTGCACTGTGCCTCTTTGCTGTCATTTTGTAGTCATCTGAATGTTTGTAGCCCTAGAACAGGTTCTTGTAGTCACAGAGATACTTTTGAGGTCCCACTAGATCAGGGGTCTCCAACCTTGGCAACTTTTAGACTTGTCGATTTCAACTCCCAGAATTCAACTTCAATTCGTGAAGTTGAAGTCCACAAGTCTTAAAGTTGCCAAGGTTGGAGACCCCTGCACTAGATGGCAACATTTCAGAGAAGGGACTGGATGATGTCTCTCCTATTTGATCTCAAGGACAGGCAGGTAATGTCAGGGAGAGGTAGTTCCCTACTTATTTACCTATTTAGTTACTCCAAAGTTTTTGTGAAACCTGTCTCATAATTATTTTCATTTGACAGTCTTTTTACTTTGGAAAAATAACCATTGGAACTCCACCACAAGATTTTCTTGTTCTTTTGGATACTGGCTCTGGTATTCTGTGGGTACCTTCTACATATTGCAGATCAGTGGCCTGTGGTGAGTAGTCCACTCCCTTGCTGAAGGTTTTGAATGTATGCTTCTAGAGAAAATATTTATTTTTGTCAAAACCAAATATATTTTCCCCTTATTTTAAACCATTTATACCTTGTCCATTGGTAAGGAACCTTTTCTGGGTTGCAGACCCCAACTCAGCCTTCCAGTCAGTGAGTGGATCACTGAAGGGAGCAGAGCTGAACATTTGGGCTCTTTTTCCATCATTTTGGATGCTTTGAGGGGTTTAAACAATTTCACCTGAGTTTGCTCTTACCTGCAGCCTTATTATTATTTTTTACAAAATAGAAAATAGTTGGTGCCTACAATACAGTACAGGATTTCCCATTTCATAACTGTGTGTTTCATTTGCCAGGGGAAAAATGACAATCACTTTATGAGAAAAAAAAATCAAAATTCTAAGTGTGTCACTGGGCCAAAATGACCAGAGTCATGATCAGCTCTACATATAAAGGTTTTTCACTGGAAGTGCACTTCCTAATACCTTGGGGGGGGTATTTTAAAATGCTGAAAGTTGCCATGTTGCCCATAGTTTTGCTTTGATTTGGGTCCACAAAAGAGGACCTCTTGACCTGTACTAATAAGGATGTTTCTTATGCATGTCTTTTTGAAAAATGCCTCTTTCAAACGCTTTCTACCCCCTTGCCATTTCAGTGTAAACAATTAAAATTTTGATGTGGACTTTTCCTACAACATGAGAGAATGAAAAAGTGTGGGTTGATGGTGAAGTAAAGTACTGATTGTTGTGATTTAAGTATAGAGAAAAAGATCTTTCACCATACATAGAACAAAGCTTCTATTCTCTATTTTTTTCTTGTTTTGTTGTAGAAAACCATCATCTGTTTGACAGCTTCTACTCTCTATTTTTTCTTGTTTTGTTGTAGGAAACCATAAAAATTTTGACCCAAAACAGTCCTCTACTTATCACAGCACTAATCAAACTTATGTCATGAGATATGGATTTGGTAGCTTGAGCATGATATTAGGTTATGATACTGTGCGGGTGAGTGGATTTTAACCAAGTTTTTAGTCCTTAATTCCTTTTCCTTACTACTATGCTATACTGATTAATTCATTAGAATTAGCTCTTACTTATTTACATTTACATGTATAACTGTTTTAGGGGACCAATGCATTTGGGGTTTTAAATTTTCAGCCAAATTATTTAATTCATTTTACTTTATTTTAAATTTTGTATTCATATGTTTTATTCTATGGCTGTTCACCGCCTTGAGTCCTTCGGGAGTAGGGCAGTATACAAATTGAAATAATAAAATAAATAAATAAATAAAATAAGCATTAAAATGACCATGTCTAAAGAGATAAGAAGGGACACGGTGGCTCAGTGGCTAAGACACTGAGCTTGTCGATCAAAAGGTCGGCAGTTCAAATCCCTAGTGCCACGTAACGGGGTGAGCTCCCGTTACTTGTCCCAGCTTCTGCCAACCTAGCAGTTCGAAAGCACGTAAAAAATGCAAGTGGAAAAATAGGGACCACCTTTGGTGGGAAGGTAACAGTGTTCCATGTGCCTTTGGTGTTTAGTCATGCCGGCCACATGACCACGGAGACGTCTTTGGACAGCGCTGGCTCTTCGGCTTTGAAACGGAGATGAGCGCCACCCTCTAGAATCGGGAACGACTAGCACATATGTGCGAGGGGAACCCTTATCTTTACCTTAAAGAGAATAAACATAATGGAAGTAAATTGGTATCATAATAAAAGCTATAGAAATAGTGTTCTGATTAAAATAACATACTAATCTAACACTGAAAGTCCAACATCAGATTAACCTTCACTATTTCTTAAATGGATGCAAGGAAGGGACTAGCAAAGTTTTCAGGGAGAGGGTGCTATTACAAAAAGTCTGGTCTTGTAGTACTCACCAGCTCTATGTTCCTTGGGGTATAATGTCAATAAAATAAACTTACCTTGAAATCTTGTAAGGATGAATTATGGCAATCACATATCTGCTACCATTGGTGGTCATAGCTGGCATATTTGCTAAAGAAGATAGACTGCATTTGGGACAATGATCCTTAATGAGATTCTTCCACATTTTTATCATATAACCGGGGTATCTCTCATCAGCATCTGCAGGGGAGTAAGAAAAAAAAAAAAGGCAATATAACAGAACTGCAGCAATGTGATCAAAGCCCTGCCCTTTTTGTATTTGTGATCAGCAACAAAAACACAACGTCTTGATTCTTTTATTGCTTCCCATGGACAAGACCATTTTCACATATGGATAACCTCAACTTTTAGCAAGCCACCACTGCCCTTGCTAGACAGTGACAAACCATCCCCATGCTATTGCAAAGAAAATGATACGGAAGCAGGGGTGAAATGTAAAATTTGTTCCTACCGGTTTTGTGGGCGTGGCTTGGTGGGGGGGTTTAATGTGACTGGGTGGGTGTGGCCAACTTTTTTTTTTTTAACTTTTCAAAGCAATTTTTCTAATGCTTTGAAAAGCCTCTGCTGATCAGGCAACTCAGCTGGGAGTTGCCAGAGACTTTTCAAAGCATTTTTTTAAACCACCTCTTCGGCCAAGAGGTTGCAGAAAAAAGTGCTTTGAAAAGCCTCTGATGATCCCAGCTGAGCCACACGATCATCAGAGGCTTTTTTTTTTTTACTTTTAAAAGCATTTTTTCTTCGGAAGATGTTGTAGAAAAAATGCTTTTAAAAGTAAAAAAAAAGCCTCTGATGATAGTGCGGCTCAGCTGGGCATGGTGGTGGGGGGGGGCGCAGGTATTTTTGCTACTGGTTCTCCAAACCACCTGCCACCATTGCTACTGGATCGGGTGATCTGGTCCGAACTGGGAGCATTTTACCCCTATACGGAAGTCACCAGAAATCAAGCTTGACTTGAACAAGATATTATGCTCACCATCCTGTATATCTTTATTATAGAATCGCAGAATCATTATCTTTATTGTTGCAATGCTATGAACTACAAGTGAAATCTATTTTTCAATCTTCTCTCTCAGATCCAGAATATTGCAATTCAAAACCAACAGTTTGGATTGAGTGTGGAGGAAGCCAACTTCTTCTACTATGCCAACTTTGATGGGATTTTGGGTTTGGCCAATCCTCCTCCAAATCCCGGGGCATCACTCTTGAACCAGATGATGAGTCAAAACCAGATTTCCGAACCCATTTTTAGCTTTTACTTCTCACGGTAAGATTAACCACATTATATTTGTGCCATAGCATGTAAATATAATTATGGTTTTCTTCCAGAATGAGTTACCTGGAATAAAGCAATTTATTTGTATTCCATGGCTCAATCCCATCATCACAAATATAATCGAGTTCAACATTCTAGTAATGAATGATATTGAAAGAGAGAAGCATCAGGATAAGAAAGAGGTTTAAAATTATTTTTGAATTAAATCATTGTGATTTAATTTCATGGCTCATGTATAAGCCGACTTTTTCAGCACATTTTTTATTCTGAAAAAGCCCCCCTTGGCTTATACTCGAGTGAGGGTCCCACTTACCTATTCTCCAGTGCAGTGCGGGTGTTCTCCAGTCTCTCCTGCTCATCTGCGGGCACCTGCAGCCTCTGTGGGTGGTCCAATGACTGTTGATATCACTGCTCTTCTTTTCTCCTGCACACCGGCCGTCTCTGTGTTGTCCATGCCGTACTGGGCAAGAACCTGCAGCCGCTCTTCTCCAGGGCTGTGACATTTATTTGCTGTACTCAGTCTGCTATATTTTATTATGATGCCTCAATTAATGTAATTTTATTGGTATCTATTTTTATTTTTGAAATTTACCAGTAGCTGCTGCATTTCCCACCCTAGGCTTATACTCGAGTCAATGAGTTTTCCCAGTTTTTTGTGGTAAAATTAGGTGCCTCGGCTTATATTTGGGTCGGCTTATACTTGAATATATATGGTATGTTGTTAAATGCAAGTAACCAGAACAGCTCCAATGTTTAAGTCAAGAAGTTTGTTTATTGTTGATTCATCAGTTCCACAAAGATCTTACCAAACTCCCCACCTTCCCTTGGGAAAGCCTGATTTAATCCTAAATGTTTAATCTCATACACTTCCTCCCCACTATAGAGTCCAAGGTAGTGTATCTCTTAACTCCTCCTATTGGGACCTCCCTCATTTCAGTTGATTCCACCACATATACTAAGGATTACTTTATTCACAGTATGAGTGTAAGAAGAAGATTTGTACCCTCATTTGTACCTCGAATTATATTCTTATCTCACAGTTGGAATTGTGAAAAGTTGAATTTTCACAGCCTTTAAAAACATGGTTCTCAGTGGAGTGAGCAGTTGAGTGAACCATGTGTACATCAATGGGGGAACCGGAGATGGGTGGATATTCAGGATTAACACACAACAATCTCAGTTTACTTCATTGTTATTTTGTAATTTTATCCAACAACTGGTTTTTTTGTTTTGTTTTTTACTTTCGCTTTCTGGCCATATTTTCTGGTGAAAATGATTCTAGGGTTGTTTACTCTATACAAAAAGACCACAAGCAGATGAGAAAGTATAGCTAATACTCTTTCTTTTGCCCATTTTTTCTCTTTCTTCTCAGCCAACCAACTGTTCAGTATGGAGGAGAACTGATATTGGGAGGAACGGACCCCCAGTTGTACACTGGGGAAATTACTTGGGCCCCTGTGACTGGAGAGTATTACTGGCAGATTGGTATACAAGAGTAAGTAATATCTTTTCTTCCTGATTTATATCTGATTCCATTTTATTTGAATGAGCTGCTTCTTCACTCTTTATAAATAATGGAAGGATATTCCTCTCACCTGTTGGTTAGGTGTATTAGAGTTTTGGCAGAACTGATTAATCCAATACTTATTTTTCTACCTCTAAATATGTTTGTGGGAAGGAAAACAGGCCTTGTTCTGCCTAGGATACAAATTTGGAAAACAGATGGGCATATCACTTCTCACCATCCACCCATCCAGCTAGCTAGCCAGCCAGCCAAATCCTCAATCGGTTAGTACTGTATCTACCATCATTGGGCGGAGTGCAGATCACTATAAAACATATTGTAAATAGCAATAGCACTTAGACTTATATACTGCTTTACAGCTCTCTCTAAGGCAGTTTACAGAGTCAGCATGTTGCCAGCAACAATCTCATTTTACTGACCTCAGAAGGATGGAAGGTTGAGTCAACCTTGAGCCAGTCAGAATTGAACTGCTGGCAGTTGGCAGAATTAGTCTGTAATACTGCATTCCAACCTCTGCGCCACCATGGCTCTTATTGTAAATATAAAACCAACAAACAGTCCATTGAGCAAGTCAGCAGCAACAGTAATAGTAACAATATTCATAATATCAAATCATTTTAATAAATCTAATTATATAAAGAGTAGTAATGTTTTATTTCTAAGAATAATAAAATATCTTAAAATAACTTATCAAAAAAGGCTTCATCATAGAAAAGAATGAGATGTAAGTGTCAAGTGAGTCTCTTATTACGGAAATTTGTAACTACTTTCATCACTGTATTCAGAGACCTAGTATTGCAAGCCACAAGTTTAAATAAAAAATAAAGAAAAAGAAAAGAAAAGGTGGCTTTAAATATCAATAATGAATAAATAAAATCGACCATTCCATCAAGAACATGGAACGCCTTATGAGTGTTGGCACACATTTATGAAGAAAATTTGATAAAAGCCCATAAACAATTCAATCCTAAGCATGTTTGGTCAGAAGAAAATGCTGCTGAATTTAGCAACTATACCGCTGAATAAATATGTTAAATAACTTAATATGCGGTGGAGTATGAAATCTATCTAGATTAAAAGATACATTCACTCACACATAAAGCTATCTAATATTTGAAGCTTTTTTGTTGTTGTTACATTTGCTGGTAATTGGCTTCCAAAATTTCTAGTAGAGATCTTTCCAAGGATCACTTGCAATATTCATGCCTGCTTCTATAAATACAGCAGAATGTTTAGTGGACATTCTAATTGTAAAATATTGACCAATATTTATGCAATAGGCATGGTCATAACTATGGTGCCAATATTTATGGGCAATCCTCCATGAAGTATGGCATCTGCATTTAAGTGTCCCATCGATTCTTAGGCATATGTAACAGTCTTGATCAGCCTTCCTCAAATTGATGCCTTCCATCATGGCCTTTGTGGGCTATCCGGTCAGTAATGGCTGATTAAAGGCTGTATGTAAATTGAGAATACATAGGCTTTTATTTATTTTACCAATTGTAGTCTGTTTTAGTTGTTTGTAATGGTTTTAGTAATATTCTGTGTCCTTATTGTTTCTATAGATTTACTATTGGCAACAAGGCTACTGGTTGGTGCAGTGAAGGCTGCCAGGGCATTGTAGACACAGGAACATTTTTGCTAACTATCCCACAACAATATTTAACGGAGTTCCTTCAGGCTGTGAATGCAGCTAACGATGGTTCAGTAAGTAGAGGAAAGAATCTTTAACAAATTTTGTGATTGTTCAGGGAACTGTTACCATTACGACTAGAGAAATCTATTAAATTTGATTTCATGCAGTTCCTCGTTTTCTTGTTCTTATGCTTGTTTTGGCTGATTTCCACAATAGGATGTGAACTTGTTTTTGTTTTTTAATCTACATGAACATTTATATGCATTTTGGGGTATTTACTCCAAAATAACAGGGGTGTGTGGGTGTTGCATACTATTCCTTACAATGTACCTTTTTGTGCACACCTGAACATGGTTGAGCTACAACAATATAAAACACAATTTTTAAAATTGCAAAAAAGGAGTTTTGCTAGCGGTTGGTAAATAAGCTCAGAAGTATAAAATCTAAGTCTACTTAAAAAATGCAAAAATAATTATTTTTCCTGTTACTCTAGTGGCCATAAATAATCTGAATATCATTTTATGCACAGTTTAAAGGCATGTTTGACAGACTGAAGAAAAGAGATAAGGGTTTATAGTGCTGCTGTAACCTGGCCAACCTCCCTTATTGCCTCAATTTAACCTTCCCTTACATCTGTTCTTTCACATTATAAGGTGGACTGCAACAATATCCAGAATATGCCTACCATTACCTTTTTCATTAATGGTTCCCAGTTCCCACTTCCTCCTTCTGCTTATGTCTTCAATGTAAGTATGCTTTTCTAAATTCTCTGTGCATTGGAAACCACTTCATTTTAAGATGAATTGAAGTTCCATACCTCAATAACAACGTCATGGAGAAATAGCATTAGGCTGATGCTACTTTATTTATAAAGAAGATATGTCCCTTAATTTGGAGCCATCAGATCTGTAATCCTCCTTCTATAATTCAGTCAGAATACTTGCAGATGACACAGGTGGCTGCTCTTGAAGAATCAGATGCATATTATTTTTTAAAAAATGTTTTCTGCAATAAGGCCACAATCTGAAGCAATTTCTTTCTTTTACAGAACGAGGGTCAGTGTTCACTTGCAATTGAGCCAACATATATACGTTCCCCAACTGGGCAACCTCTATGGATCCTGGGTGATGTCTTCCTTAAAGAGTATTATTCTATTTTTGACATGGGAAACAACAGGGTTGGTTTGGCGCCATCAGCCTAAATGAATTCTAAATTTCTTTCTGGATAAATGGAGCTGGTTTTTGGATTCCAACAAAATATTTCAAATTAAATTTATACAGCAAATTGTATGTTTCTCAACTGACATCCAATCTTAGCCCCTTTACATGAAGTTTGTTCACTTAAGATCCATTGCTACAAAGAAATAAATTCTAACATGCCAAACTGGTGTTTGTAATATTCATTCTTTAACAATGTATATATTTTGGATTTCCTCCCACAATATACACTATTTTTTGTCCACAATGAAATTCATCCTTTTCTCAATTGTTTTTTGTGGTAAGAAAAAAAAAAAAAGGGGGGGGGAGAAAGCTGGTTCAAAATATGAGAGAAATGAAAATGGAAAATAATGCGTACTAACTGCAAAATGTCAAAATTGAGATAAAGCATTTTGGTAATAAAAGTTTTTTCAAGAAGCAGTTTTACCAGGAGGAAACATGTTTTGCAATACTGCCACCTAATGGACTTTGGCCCATTCATTGGATCAGAAGTTTGAATTTATTTCAGATAAGAACCTTTTCTTCCGTGTCCCAAACGTGCTTTTTCAAAAGGCAACTGGACTTTGTTTTTCTTTGAAGACATTTCACTTTTCATCCAAGAAGCTTCTTCAGTTGGGACTGAATGGCAAAGGATGTAAGGATTTATACTCCTTGTAACCATCCAGTCGTTAGAACTCCTTCTGAGATTGTTGAGGCAACTTGAAGGTTTATTGGTGCCCTCGGGATCACCTGAATAGTGCAAATGAACCTTAGGGCAGAATTGGGCAGAATGGGACAACTCGGCACATGGGATAGCTTGCTACGAGACAATTCCACAATTCCATTTACTTATTTAAAATAATTTAAAAAGTTATTTAAATTTTTGTCATTCACATTTTACTTGGTCCCTTCTTTGGCACCCTTTAATTATTCTATCGGACATTTTCTTCGATATTAGTGTAACTCTTTGTTCCGTGGCAAGTTGTTCTGTGGTGAGTTGGCATGGCAAGTTGTCCTAAGGTGAATTGGCCGCAGCAAGTTGGCTGTCGTGAGATGGCCATGGTGAATTGGTCCTGGCGAGTTGTCTGTGGCGAGTTGTTATAGACCAGTGATGGCTAACCTTTTTGCCATTTTGTGCCGAAAGCAGGGGTCGTGCGGGGGTGGTGATGTCACGCGCATGCCCACACCCATAATTCAATGTGCCCCACCCTCGCACATACATGTGTGACTCCCCCACGCTCCCCCCCGCTTTTGGCACGCGATGGCATGATGGGCCTGATAGGTCTGTTTTTTGCCCTCCTCAGGCTCCAGAGGCTTTCTTGGGGGGTGGGATCAGAAGTCGGGAAAGGGCCGTTTCCGGCCTCAAGAGGGCATCCGAGGAGATGGGGAATGCTGTTTTCACTCTCCCCAAGTTCCTAGAAAGCCTCTGTAGTCTGGGGAAAGTGAAAAATGGGCCTTCCCTACCCCCCTGGAGACCCTCCGGAGACCGGAAATGGCCCGTTTCCCGACTTCTGGTGGGCCCAGAAGGCCTGAAACTCAGTTGGCCAGCATGCACATGTGTGCCAGAGCTGAGCTAGGGCAATGCTCGCATGCCCACTGATATGGCTCCACGTGCCACCTGTGGCACGTGTGCCATAGGTTCGCCATAATGGTTATAGACCCTTCTTTAACTGCTGAAAGGATTGTGTTGTAAACAGGAGATGGGTGGTGTCATATTTCTCCTCCCCTGTAGAGAGGACTGTTCAGTCTTAATGTAGATGGTCTCTTTGATCCCTCTTTCAAACCAGTAGTCTCTCTGTCCAGAATGTGGACTATGCTGTCTTCAAAAGAATGCCCTTTGTCTTTCAAATGCAGGTGGACTGCTGAATCTTGTCTTGATGGTTTCGTTCCAGGGGTGAAATTCTCCCGGTTCGAGCAAGTAGGTAGCGATGGCAGTGGGCAGTTCGGAGAACCAGTAGCATATTGCCCCCGCCCCCCATGCCCAGCTGAGCCACGCTGATGAGGGTTAAAAAACGCTCATCAGAGGGTTTTTTAAAAACCCTCTGACGATCAGGCAACTGATCGTCAGAGCCTTTTGAAAGCATTTTTTTACATCGTTTTACATGTAAAAATGGTTTTAAAAGTAAAAAAAAAATTGCCCACACCCACCCAGTCACATTACCCCCCACCACCAAGCCACACCCACAGAACTGGTAGTAACAAATTTTAGATTTCAGCACTGGTTTGTTCTCCTGTGTTGTGCCATGTGTTTTGTGAAGTGATTGTTTTGTTTCTTCAATGTTAAGATTACAGATCTGTACATTGTTTCACTGCATTGTAATGCATGTCTCACTGCATTGTAATTTATAATGCATATATAAGTGATATACAGTATAAGACTAAATGTTATTGCTATTGCTACCCTATATATCTCATAGCTTGTTCAAAAGAGGTGCCACTTAATCTAATAGGACAGAAACAAAAGTAGAAAGGGGTTTTTTTTAAATAAAGAGGCATACTTCTTGAATATTTGCAATTGATTACCTTATTTTAGTAATATTTCCTGCATCCTTTAATTGATATTACTTATTCTCAGTTCTGTTTTTTTCTTATTAGCTTATTTAAGTTGTTCCAGTCTGGTTTTCAGTTTGAGCCTGACACCTCCCTTGTATATTTCTGTATGTTATTAAACAATGCTTGCAAAGTACAGCAGGCATGGCAAATTTCCAACAGTTGCTGAGAAGGATGAATCTGTCATTTGCAAATAGTCATAACTATATGACTATTTGACATATAAGACATAACTTATGAAATTTGTGGAAGGCAGTAATCTTTTTGAGCTTCTCTACTATTTCCTGCAAAAAAACCAAACAAACCCTAAAAAACCTTCAAAACCCCTAACTTTGCATCCACAAAGTTTATAATACTATTATTGAGGGTTAGCAATGTATACAACTGTGAATTGAATTTCTCGAAGTATTAAAATCCATATGCTTCTTTATTTGAAATAGGTATGTCACACTGTGTTTTAACAATAAAAAGTGCAATCAGATCAACAACTAGAAATGGTGCTTTTTTCTCTCAGCTCCTAAAGAAGAATGATTTAATATCATAAGCCATGTTGCCTTCTTGAGTAGGGTGAAAGCTCTGTAATCTAACCCATCCCTAGGCATTTTGAATGTGCTATATATAGTTGCAGTTTTCTTAGAAGTTTATTTTCGTCTCTCTTCATAAATATATTTTTATAGTCATTAGTCACTTCTTTTCCCCCTTCTCACATAAATGTTTGGAGAGTAGAAAGTTCAAAATTGATTTAATTTGAAACTGGTTAAGTTAATTGTTCTTTGCTGTATTGAAAAGAGTAATATGCACATTTGTTGTTCTGTATAAGTAAATTGTATGTATTATGTGATATTGAGCAAAGATGCTTCTTGAAGCCAATAATCATTAATTCTTGAACAAGCACAACAGTTTGTATCCCAAAGCAAGAGGTTATAGGGTCATAAAAAATAAATTATCCAAACATATGTTGAAATCATCTCAGCCAAGACTGCAAGATCCCCAAAATTCCTCAGTGATCTTGCTGTTTCATCTTTTAGAGGAAAAAAAAAAAACCTGATCAGTTTCTTGAAGAAACTCTTAAAGAGGAGACAAGAGAATTAACTATAACTAGGCCTGCTTCTAATCAATGGGGAGAGCTTGTTGAAGTATCAGAAAGAATGGGAATTTTTTGATGACATGATCATATCATGTTGGAGTTCAAGATAACATAGAAAAAGAGAAAGTATAAACCTGAATTGAATAGATAAAATAGATATGAATAGAGGAAACATTAGGACAGGGATGGTAGGCACGTTTGTTCTCTTTTGCATGCCCCTTACAGACCTCTTAGGAATGGGGTGAGGTCAACAGTAGACAGTCTAAGGTTAAAGTTATGGGGGTTTGGGGAAATAACCACAGAGTCAGGTAATGCATTCCAGGCATTGACCACTCTGTTACTGAAGTCCTAAATTGTCTAATCCCAAAATTACGAGCCTGGTAGCATAAGGTATTCTATTGTTATCGATGTTGGATAGTTTGAAATTTTCGGTCCCACAGTCACAATTCAGTGATGCTATTTTGCTCCACTTATAGAAGGTAGTCAGCACATCTTCAATGGCCAGGATGAATTCAGTTCAGTAATGTCCATCGCGCATGGGACTGGTCAAATCCAGCTGTTTATTTCAAGATGCAAGCCAAACTTTGACATTGTGTGGGGGCAATTTTCTATTCAATGCTGTTTCCACATATTGTGTATGTCAAATCATCTTCTACAAGTACTTTAGCAATAGAATTAGCGGGATATTTGAATCTCAACCTGTTTCGCTCCAGGCTGGGTACATCGCTCAGTATTAGCAGCTGGGAGTTGTCAATAATATTCAGGTATTCTTGGAAGAGGCCATTTTTTTGTATTACTTCTGGGGGTGGTATATGGTTTAGAATAGGCAGCCAGTATGTGGGAGTAATTCGGATTGTCCCACTAACAATCCTCATTGACTCATGCAAGTGTGTATCAATCCTGTTTGTGTACAGGCTATTAAACCATACTGGGGCCCAATACTTTGCTGCTGAACAAATCAAGCTGAATGCAGATACCTGTAGCGCGTCCAGTGCTGAACTCCAACTAGTGCCATTCAATTTGTGCAGGATGTTATTTATACTTCTCAATTTGGCAGCATACAAATTTAATGAACAAACACACAAATAAACTTCGGGAACCTTTGTGAATGCAACAGGAACTTTCAACTGAGACAAAAGTTTTAAGAGACATTAATAGGATACGGGCAGTGGCTATAATTTTCAAGTAATTCACATCCTTGTCAGGTTATAAATGCTAAAGCAGAAAAAGGAAATGTTGCTCAAAGTTGGAAGAAATAAAAAGGTTTTTTTTTTGTTATGCTAATAGAAAAGGGAATTAAAAATGCAAGAGTTAAGCCTGTCTTTAAAAATTTAGACTGCTCAAGATATGATCGAATGCCAAATGAAAGGAAAATGCTTGAGGCAGTACCAATATCTTCAATTCTGGCATTCTTGTTGGATTTTGATTATTTTACTCTGTTCTATTCTGTTTTAGACCTGGTTTGTGGATGCAAATTGCATAGACCACCTTGGGTATGACTGTCATTGGCATATTCAACTTTCATATATTGACTTCTGATAACATTTGCTATGACATTTTGTAGAGGCTTCTATGGGTTGAATTTAGGGAACAAGATCAATATTGTACTTAGTTTGTGTGTGTGTGTGTGTGTGTGTGTGTTTGTGTGGTGAGAGTTTATTTTAAAATGGCCCTGGAATTTTATATGTTTGAGAAGGAAACTACTCAACTCCTTGTTGAAGCCATATTGGTGGTTCATGACACACCCCTACTGAATAGATAATTACCAATATGGTTTCAGGTTAAGGTGACCAGACGTCCCGCTTTTGGCGGGACAGTCCCGATTTTTAGCAATTTGTCCCGCATCCCGCGGCGTTTTAAAAAAGTCCCAATTTTTGGAAAGAATGCAGGACAGTGGTGGGTTGCTCCCGGCTGCCTCCTGAGTCCCAGCTGATGGCTAGAGGGAAAAAAACTGTTTAAACACTTGCCGCGGGGCTTCAAAGGGCTGCCCTACAGCTGATCAGTGTTAAAAGAAAACAAATGAGTAGACCGATGCCTGCAAAAATAGAAAAAACAGCCCCTTACAGCTTCCGCATAGGTTAATTAGCACAAGTTGATTAGCTCGGCTTCCTGACTCTCAGCTGATTTGCTCTCAGCTGTTTTGCTCAGGGCTCCATTCTGTTGCTAGCTGCAAAGAGTTCCTGGAGCAGATTTTTTTCTCCCTAGCCATGCTGAAAAAGCGAAAGCGAAAGTAAAGCAGGGTCTTTGCTGCAACATGACAAAATGAGGCAGAGAGAGATTTCTTTTTCTTTTTCCTCACCAAAAAAGGTAGGTGCAAAACTGCAAACAATGGGAAATTTAAGGCAAAAGAGGAGGTTCAAGATTTTAAAACACAAAAGAAAAAAAGCTCTATTTAACTAGGGAATTGTAATAATTGAGATACTATTAATTGTATATTGTGTTGAAAGCAGAAATGTTTAAGTTGTGGTTTGGAGGAATATATGGGGGAAATTATTTGGTTTATTATTATTGGTAAATATAATTAATTGATTTGTAAGAAATTGGATTGCATGGAAATAATTGGAATATTCATGTTCATATTGATTAATATACAAAAAAGATAGTTATATAACTAATTGATTTATATTAAAATGTTGAATTTGTATTAAACAACTGTATTACATAATTACATAATTAACCAATGTGAGGATGGATGTAAAAATAGATGACAATGGGAAGGGGTATAATATAGAATAGAAGGGAAAAATTGAATTTGATTAAGATTAGAGATGAGGATGAAGGGTAATATTGGTTTTTTAAAAAAATAGATGAGGAATAAATATGGCAAAAAGGAAATATAGAAATTGTAAATTTAATTGAAATGACTAATCACTGTTTAAACTTGTGAACCAGCCAAATATTCTGTTCAAAGAAAATACATTGTATGTTTGTATGTGTGTTTCTAATTATTGCTATTTATTCATATTTGTTCTCTTTTATTCTTTAAAGTTTAACAATTCATTCTTTATCTTAATATCTTTATATTTGTTTGGTATTGGCTTTCTTCCCTTTCATCTTTTTTTATTGTACAGCAATCTTTCTCCTCAAACCTACCACCTCTCTCTTTTCTTTCCTTCTTACTTTCTCTTACCCCCACCCTCTTCTTCTCCTCCCTACTTCCTCTTCCTTTCTCCTTCTCCTCCTCTCTTCCACCCTCTCTTACCCTCCCTCCTACTCTAATTTCCCTTCCCTTCCTTCATCCCTCTCTATTGCTGTATCCTTTTATGCATATGGACTACTCAGAGGGCTGAAAAAGTTATTTTTGACTGGTCCTCGCACTTTTGACCAGTCCTCGAACTTACGACTGTCCTCACATTTTACGTTTTTTGCCCTATCTTATCACCATGGTGAAGAGAAGCAGTTGTGAAATGAGTGACACAGTTGTTAAGAATGCTGCACGGGCATAAATGTGAGGATGGTCATAAGTGTGAGGACCAGTCGAAAGTGCGAGGACCTGTCAGAAATGACTTTTTTCAGCCCTATGAGTAGTCCCTATACACATAGCCATGACCACCCGGTCACATGACCTGCTAGCCACGCCCACCTAGTCACATGACCTCCAAGCCACGCCCACAAAATAAGCCATGCCCACAATGGTGTCCCGCTTTACCAATGTTAAAATCTGGTCACCTTAGTTATTCATGACTTTTCAGGAGGCTCCACTGACTACAAGAGCAGTAGGATTTCAGACCAGCTAAAAACATAGCATGGAAAAAGTGCAGAACTTGTTATTCAAGAAACATCAGGACAGAAATCAGGAAAAGATTTCCAATTCAAATTAGCCTTTCTTGCTTTAGTGCACATTAACAACCATCTTTTTATTTTAAAAAAAGCCTCAGATGCAGAACTTTGACATTTCAGCATTTTAAGGAGCAAATTTAATATTTTGACATTTGGATTTTAAACATATTCACATTTAAATGGGATTTTTTAGTTCAATGGCCCATCCAGTTGAGCCCACAACTCCAAGATACAGTGGAAATTGTGGAATTGTGGAAATTGCATGCACTTTCTTTCTTTCCCTCCCATTTGAGCCTTTCCCTCAGGTTCTGCAGGGCAGAATTGCCAATAAATAACAACCTTGACCCAGCTACAAATAGAAGGAGAGGCAAACAGAGAAGTTCAGAAGCAAAAGAAAAAAAAAAAGAAAAGAAAAGGGGGCAGAAGGAACTGACCTCCAGAGAAAGTAGTGGGGAAAAGAACTACTTCAAAAGGAGGAAGATCGCCACCTGATGGCGATTAAATGTAACAACAGAGAAGAAAAAATAGAATCCCAGAGAGAGAGATAAGAAAAAGAACATGATGTGTAAGAAGAAATCGCTTATTATTTGTAGCGCTATTATTTAAAGTAATATTTATTACATTATTTAATTATGAGAACACTATCCCAAAACTACCCCATACAATCAAAGACCTTAATAAAGCAGGATTCCAATTCACAGAAGGAAGTTTACAGTATGCACATTGCAGCAAATATGACAGTATGTTTTCACAGATGTCTAAATGAAATATATGGCAATTGGACAGGTATCTTCTAACAGTTTCTAAAACTTGTGCATTAAAGTTAGAAGTATTTAAAATACTTAAATACCGTATTTTACGGTGTATAAGATGACCCGGCGTATAAGACGACCCCCTACTTTTCCAGTTAAAATATAGGGTTTGGACTATACTCGCCATATAAGACTACCCTTCTTCCAACGCACACCAAATAAAAATTAAAAAATATCAGATTTGATTTCAATATGGTATTTCGTACCAGGTTTTTTTCCTGTCACCCTGTCCTGTCACCCATGCAGCCTTGACGAGATCGGCACAGCTTCCCCTCAATGTTGTCGGCACTCCCATAGCGTCATTGGTCAGCACCAGCAACTCAGATTTGGGAAGCTGTGCCGATCTCGTCAAGACTGCATGCCGCTGAATGCTGGACCCAGCTGGTTGCTGAGCGGAGCTTCCCCCACCATCTGACTTCCCCAGCTGACCCCCAGTGATGGCGAGCCCCAGCTGTCCTGGGAAGTTGGAGCGTCGGTAATATCCACCTGGATGCCTGGGACAGTGGGGGAAGCTCCGCTCAGCAACCAGCTGGGTCCAGCATTCAGCGGCATGCAGCCTTGATGAGATCGGCACAGCTTCCCAAATCTGAGTTGCCGGTGCTGACCGATGACGCTACGGGAGTGCCGACAACATTAAGGGGAAGCTGTGCAGAGGCCTTTCAGGTTTAACTTCCTAATTACAAGATTCTGACGATCTGGTATAAATGGAATGCTTTTTCTCCCCCACCCCCTACTTCCAGCAGCCCCCTCTTCCAAGAATAAATAAATTAAAAGTGGTCACAAAAACCATCCCATCAAAGGATTCCACCATCCAAAATTTCCTTCACTTCCAACATTTTCACGGACAGGGGTGGCTGAAACCCGCCCCCCTTTAATGATTAGGCAGTCCTGAGAAATGTTGCCTCTTGGACAGAAGGATGTAGTTCATGTACGCTGGTGTATACCATCCCGGGTTCCCTAAATCCGGAGAGAAGCCGCCAGCCGCTGCGTTGTATTTCCCTGGGCTGTTATTTCCTGGGCTGAAGTATGGAAGGTTTCTGGCAGGGCTGGGGGTGGCTTGTCCCTTGGGGAACCCTTTCAGGGAAGGGCTGGACCACCTTCGCCGTTCAGAAGCAGGATAGGCCCGCACGGACTCGCTCCACTCCGAGATCGGTACAGCTTCCCAAATCCGAGTTGCCGGCGCTGACCGATGACGCTACGGGAGTGCCGACAACATTAAGGGGAAGGTGTGCCGATCTCGTCAAGGCTGCATGCCGCTGAATGCTGGACCCAGCTGTTTGCTACGCGGTGCTTCCCCCACCGTCCAAGGCATCCAGGTGGATATTACCAACGCTCTGACTTCCTCAGCTGACCCACAGTGATGGCGAGCCCCAGCTGTCTGGGGAAGTCGGAGCATCGGTAATATCCCCCTGGATGCCTGGGACGGCGGGGGAAGCTCCGCGTAGCAACCAGCTGGGTCCAGCATTCAGCGGCATGCAGCCTTGACGAGATCGGCACAGCTTCCCGAATCTGAGTTGCTGGCGCTGACCGATGACGCTACGGGAATGCCGACAACATTAAGGGGAAGCTGTGCCGATCTTGTCAAGGCTGCATGCCACTGAATGCTGGACCCAGCTGGTTGTTGAGCGGAGCTTCCCCCGCCGTCCCAGGCATCCAGGGGGATATTACCGACGCTCCGACTTCCCCAGACAGGTGGGGCTCGCCATCACTGGGGGTCAGCTGGGGAAGTCGGAGCGTCGGTAATATCCACCTGGATGCCTCGGACGGTGGGGGAAGCTCCGCGTAGCAACCAGCTGGGTCCAGCATTCAGCGGCATGCAGCCTTGACGAGATCGGCACAGCTTTCCTTCAATGTTGTCGGTGCTCCCGTAGCGTCATCGGTCAGCGCCGGTAACTCAGATTCGGGTTAGAAATCTCTAGCAATGACTAGAGATGGTAGTAGCCGCTCTTACCGCTTCCGTCAGTCTGTCAAGGTAGATATTGTAGGCTTATACCCGGCGTATAAGATGACCCCCGACTTTTGAGAAGATTTTCCTGTGTTAAAAAGTCGTCTTATACGCCGGAAAATATGGACTTATTTTTTTTTAAAAAAAATACTTAAACAATTAAAGTGTGGCTTTATAATCTCCCTCTCTCTTTCTCATTATGTACTAATGAACACATTAAATAAGATATCTCATCTTTCAAACATGGATCAATCAGAAAGACTAGGGTTGAATTTAGCACAATTTAATATCAAACATTTACAATAAAATGCCTTGAAATTTGTTTTAACGAAAAGGTATTTATTAACAGTTCATTAGTGAATGAATTGATGGTTTCAAATTAATGGGATTTAGTAAATTAAGATTTCAATAGTTCTACTTATGCTTGGATCCAACTCTTTATTTATTAGCATAGTTCCCAAGGTTATCTGTTAAAATGAGCCAATGTTTTATGGAAAGTAAGCCTTGACTTTCTTATTTTTGATAATTATTGAACTCAAAGAGAAACTGAACTTGCTAAGCATTTGTCACAGCAGCTGAGATTGCTAACTTGTCCTCTATTACTTCTGAAACATTTGAGATTAGATTATATACTGAATATATTATGGCTGATTGATAACTTATCACTGATTTTCTTTGCTAGTTTCTTAGCAAAATTTTAATAATCATTCAACTTCTTCTTCTTTTTTTTTTTAAATCAAGGGCAAATAGTATTTAAAACTAATTAAAAAATTGCTCTTTTATCCTACCCAACAAAACAAATGTAGATTTTTGGTATGAATAATGACATAGGTAACCAAAAGTAAACAAAAAAAAAATCACTAGAGGGCAGCTATTGGGAATATAAAGCTAGGGACACAACATTAATAACTCTGCACATAATTTCTGGATTGTATTGATGAAGACCAGGGGTGAAATCCAGCAGGTTCTGACAGGTTCTGGAGAACCGGTAGTGAAAACTATGAGCAGTTCAGAGAACTGGTAGCAGAAATTTTGAGTAGTTCGGAGAACTGGCAAACACCAATTCTGGCTGGGCCCAGAATGGGAATGGAGATTTTGCAATATCCTTCCCCCAGAAGTGGGGAGGGAATGGGGATTT
Organism: Pituophis catenifer annectens; assembly: GCF_029215685.1. Taxonomy (NCBI): domain Eukaryota; kingdom Metazoa; phylum Chordata; class Lepidosauria; order Squamata; family Colubridae; genus Pituophis; species Pituophis catenifer. Next base: position 168,070,528 of record NW_027256883.1, on the reverse strand, counting down.
TGCAGTATTGTTGTGGATTTAATAAGACAAACACAACTTTTGGATTAATCAGAGACAATTTGTATATTGCGCAATAGGTTCAAGGCTCTGTACATGAAGCGTTGAACAAAGACAGAAATTAGGTACAATGGTTTTATACCCTTCTAGACAAAGGATTCTGTTAACTCAGCAATTCATATGGTCATATACATTTGTCATTTTTAATTGATATTTCCTTATTACTGAGTTTCTTTGCAAAACAGTTATAATTCTTTTTGTAGATTACTGAAGCATAGACTCAAATCATCTTCTGACGATAGACAACTTTTAACTCATGTGGATCCCCTTGACCTAACCAACCTTTAAGCTTTATGTCATTAGAATGTTCCTTTCTTCTGACAACTTAGAGGCCTCCTAGAGGTACCAAAAGGATTTTGGCTGAGTTTGTACTTTTTCCAACCGGATGCATTGCTTTTTAGAATAGAGTGAATAGAAAGTTATCCAATGGTCATCTATCAGAGTCCGCTTCATTTACATTAGTATCCTTCCCCTGGAATGGGGTGGGAATGGAGATTTTGCAGGATCCTTCCCCTGCAGTATCCAAGCCACCTCCACCAAACCACACCCACAGAACTGGTAGTAAAAAAATTTGGATTTCACGACTGATGAAGATCCTGTACATCATGAAGTGGGTGATTCTGATACTGATGTATTTCCACCTATCAGAGGAAGTGGAGGGTGGGTGTATTTCAGTCAATTGTGACAGGACTAAGGATCTATCAAGGTTGGCTAACTGAGGACAAATACAGTCATAATCTACCTTTTTAAGTCAAAATTAAAGCATAAGGCTTTGTGAATGTACTTCTCCTCTTTCACACAGTTCCTTGCTTTAATAGCAAATAGCAAGTTTTGACATGAGTGATTTTCAGTGACAATGTAGAGGTGATAAAAAAGGATGGAAGAGTAATACAAACAGGATAAGGAATATATGCTTCTAGCTGATCCTAAAGGGGCTTTTTTGTATCCTGTGCAAAAGAAAGGAAAATCCCTCCAGGATCCCCCTGAAGGAAAAAAGGGATGCTGGAGGAAGGAATGAAGAAGGAAGGAGTAATCTTTCAAGAAAAAGGCCTGTTGGAGTAATTCCTAAAGAAATAAATGGTTCATCCTGCTCTGAAATACTACTGAATTTGAACTGGCATTTCTTATTAACTAATAACAAATGTTTGTGAATATTAAAAAAAAAATACAGATTCATACCCATTTTTTAAAATATGATTTTTGTAATTTAGGAAATAAATGAACTTATTAATTAGTTGTTGAACTCACCAAAGATAATGACTACTGCAGCTTCAATCACAACAATACACAAGCACACAACAGATACAAACTTAAAGTGAACCGCTCCAAACTCGATTGCAGAGAATATGACTTCAGGAACAGAGTGGTCAATGCCTGGAATGCACTACCTGACTGTGGTTTCATCCCAAAACCCCCAAAATTTTAACCTAAGACTGTCTACTGTTGACCTCACCCAGTGGTGAGTTTCAAATTTTTTTACTACCGGTTCTGTAGGTGTGGCTTGGTGGGCGTGGCAGGGGAAGGATACTGTAAAATCTCCATTCTGTCCCCCCTCCAGGGGAAGGTTATTGCAAAATTCCCATTTCCTCCTGATCAGCTGGGACTTGGGAGGCAGAGAATAGATGGGGGCGGGGCCAGTCAGAATTTTTACTACCGGTTCTCCGAACTACTCAAAGTTTTTGCTACCGGTTCTCCAGAACTGGTCAGAACCTGCTGAAACCCACATCTGACCTCACCCCGTTCCTAAGGGGCATGCATAAGAGCACCACTGTGCCTACTGTCCCTATTCTAATGTTTCCTCTATTCGTATCTATTTTATGTATTCAATTTATGCTTATATATTAATATTAGAATTAGAATTAGAATTTTTTATTGGCCAAGTGCGATTGGACACACAAGGAACTTGTCTTGGTGCACATGCTATCATATAGTGATATATTACTTAGTGCATATATTACCTAATATGTTCTTGACAAATAAAATAAAATAAATAAAAAATCTCATTCTTATCTCATGAGATAAGATTTTACAAGCTGACAGTGTCCAGATGTATTAAACAACAGTTCCCTTCTTTCCTAATCAGCCATTGGTTGTTAGTTTTCAGAAAAATGAATTGAATAACCATTGCATGCATTCAGAGATTGACGTCACTGGAACATCTTTTCTGTTTTCATTATAGCAGTGATGGGTTTTTTTTTCTCTATGACACTCCAATTGAACTATTGTTTCTGTCTCTGATATTATATGACTAGTCAGATTGACATACTGGTAACACAGGATATCAAAGATGGATTTAATTTCCATATTACAATTTGTTCTATTTAAAAACGATGTGTTCCTGGATATTATTGACATGCATTGAATTATTTTCCCAGTAGATCTTTTTGAACAACAGGTATTGTAGAACTGAGAGCGAGGCCATGCTCATAAAGAAAGATGGTGAGAGAATAATTTCCCCAGAATATGAAAAATGGAAATCATATAATTATATAAATAACCTGACTTTATAAATCTTCCCTGAAGGTTTAAGGCTCTCGCTTTTTAATCCTTTCAGAAAGAACTCCAGAGCTAAAAGTCTGTAGAGATTCTGAGTCATCCAGGTCATGGTTGTCCCAAAGGTGCTTTTTCAGGAGGCAACTGGACTTCCTTGTTTTTCTTTGAAGACGTTTTGCTTCTCATCCAAGAAGCTCCTTATTTCACAGATAAATGAAATGGGAAAAATGTTTTTATAAAATATATGAAGGACTAGCAGAAAATGTAAATTGGAAACGTCTCTGGCACATGGCTCCAGTTAAGAATCTGGGGTTCTTTTACTTTCACAACTGGGAATGGAAGGATGAATCGACACAGTCGTGTTCTGGAATGTCAATTTTCATGCAGGACAGAACCACCATGCAGTTTTCCAAGGTTCAACAAAAAAATTAGCAAGCATAAACTGAGAATTCTAAAATGTAATTCAATCAAAAGTAACCTTGTCCAACCTTACTAGAGCAACTGATCCTTATTAGAGCAACTGGGATTATTCATTCATTTTGCATTATTTCTTAAAACAATGGGAGCAGCTTCCAAGGAGAAATTGATTATAGTTTTTCATTTCGATAAATTATCATATATATATATATCAGATATTGCTATCAGGTAATGCTTTGTGAAGCCAAATTCTATTAGTCTTTTATTTAACATCAAGGGCAAAAATTCAATTGAAAGTAATTCAAACAGAGGAAAGTTAATTCCTATTATCCATAAGAAAAGGTATGTTAGTATTGGCTTAGTATAATAAGATTAAAGAGAGAGATATGGGACACAAGAACAAAGAGATTAAATAGCAGAGAACAGTTGCCTTGGATATAAAAGCGGAGTCACAGCAGCCTAGTTGTTGGCAAAATTTTTGGATTCCCTGAAATAATTCCCCAAGATGCAAAGTATCATGAAGTGGTTGATCCTGGCATTAGTTTGTGTCCACCTGTCAGAAGGTGGACTCAATAGGTGAGTATCTCAGCTAAGACCATACGTTAAATGAAAATAGAATTGAAACAATCTAAAGCACATTGCTTTTAGTCAAAAAATGGTGGCAAAATTATGTTTTTATATTTCTATGGCAACCCTCAGTATTTCTGCTTCTTCGCTTAATCTCTTGTTTGTGTAGTACTTGTTTGATAGGATATTATTGTTTTTAGTAACAAAAATATTAAAAATATGCAGATAGTTGTGATAGTGAAGGATATTCTGACTATCTTTCTTGGTATGTAGAATCATTCTGAAGAAAGGAAAATCCATTCGTGAAAATATGAGAGAGCATGGAGTGTTGGAAGAATTTTTGGAAAAATACCATATTGATCCTGGATTAAAATATCAGTTCAATAAATTCAGTGCTACATATGAACCAATGACCAATTATTTGAACGTAAGTATTTAAACCACAGAAATATGTATTTTCCTCTCCTTCATCTGACTTTGTAACTCTAGCATTTAATCTTTCTCCTATGAACAACTGTAAATGGACTGCTGATGCCTGAATTCAGGAAAGAACATAATCCATTTATTTATTTAAATCAATTTTTGATGCTACCTGATTATTCAGCAACATATTTTGCAATTATTTTTTTTTTGCTGATTATTATTTTTTCTGATTATTATTCAGGAAAAAATAGTTCTCTGTATTTTTAAGTCTCATGTGATTGGACCCACTGTTTTCTGACAATAATACCTAGATATGCCCGCCTTGTTAAAGAGCAACTTAATGTAATATGTATTTGGGATAGGTTTTTTTACTATGACTGGTGAGCATTCTGAGTTAGGGCTACAATTTCTCTTTACTCCGAATGAATAAAAGACAGCAACTGCATAACTTACTCCCAAAGAAGCGAGGTAGTTTACAACTGGAATAATAGATCCATTTACTTCTGAGTAAGTCACATTGGAGCCAAACACTATGTTTGATAGTAACAAGAAGCCTTGGTTTAAAGCATCATATGGTACAGTGTACACTCTTCCATGAACATATAACCAAAGTTTGGTTTATTTATTCATTTTATACTCATTAAAATGACAAATAACCCTTCAGATTTTAAAATGTTTTTTTTTTCTTTTTCATGGAGAATGGGCAAGGTGGAAGTAGAAAAAAAATCCAGTTTTCTAGGGCTGCCAAGCTTTGGGCTGCAAAAATCTGGAGATTGTGAGATGGCAGAAAATAGTGCACTGTGCCTCTTTGCTGTCATTTTGTAGTCATCTGAATGTTTGTAGCCCTAGAACAGGTTCTTGTAGTCACAGAGATACTTTTGAGGTCCCACTAGATCAGGAGTCTCCAACCTTGGCAACTTTAAGACTTGTGGACTTCAACTCCCAGAGTTCAACTTCAATTCTTGAAGTTGAAGTCCACAAGTCTTAAAGTTGCCAAGGTTGGAGACCCCTGCACTAGATGGCAACATTTCAGAGAAGGGACTGGAGGATGTCTCTCCTATTTGATCTCAAGGACAGGCAGGTAATGTCAGGGAGAGGTAGTTCCCTACTTATTTACCTATTTAGTTACTCCAAAGTTTTTGTGAAACCTGTCTCATAATTATTTTCATTTGACAGTCTTTTTACTTTGGAAAAATAACCATTGGAACTCCACCACAAGATTTTCTTGTTCTTTTGGATACTGGCTCTGGTGTTCTGTGGGTACCTTCTACATATTGCAGATCACCGGCCTGTGGTGAGTAGTCCACTCCCTTGCTGAAGGTTTTGAATATATGCTTCTAGGGAAAATATTTACTTTTGTCAAAACCAAATATACTGCTCAAAAAAATAAAGGGAACACAAGCAGAAGACATCCGAGATCTGAATGAATGAAATAGCCTTATTAAATACTTTGTTCTTTACATACAGTAGTTTTGTGTTCCCTTTAGTTGTTTGAGCAGTGTATATTTTCCCCTTATTTTAAACCATTTATACCTTGTCCATTGGTAAGGAAACTTTTCTGGGTTGCAGACCCCAACTCAGCCTTCCAGTCAGTGAGTGGATCACTGAAGGGAGCAGAGCTGAAAATTTGGGCTCTTTTTCCATCATTTTGGGTGCTTTGAGGGGGTTAAACAATTTCACCTGAATTTGCTCTTTCCTGCACCCTTATTATTATTTTTTACAAAATAGAAAATAGTTGGTGCCTACAATACAGTACTGGATTTCCCATTTCATAACTGTGTGTTTCATTTGCCAGGGCAAAAATGACAATCAGTTTATGAGAAAAAAAAAATCAAAATTCTAAGTATGTCACTGGGCCAAAATGACCAGAGTCATGATCAGCTCTACATATAAAGGTTTTTCACTGGAAGTGCACTTCCTAATACCTTGGGGCGGGGTATTTTAAAATGCTGAAAGTTGTCATGTTGCCCATAGTTTTGCTTTGATTTGGGTCCACAAAAGAGGACCTCTTGACCTGTACTAATAAGGATGTTTCTTATGCATGTCTTTTTGAAAAATGCCTCTTTCAAATGCTTTTATCCCCTTGCCATTTCAGTGTAAAGAATTAAAATTTTGATGTGGACTTTTCCTACAACATGAGAGAATGTTAGTGAAGTAAAGTACTGACTGTTGTGATTTAAGTATAGAGAAAATGATCTTTCACTACACATAGAGCAAAGCTTTTACTCTCTATTTTTTTCTTGCTTTGTTGTAGAAAACCATCATCTGTTTGACCCAAAACAGTCATCTACTTATTACAGCAATAATCAACAAACTTACATCCTGAGATATGGATCTGGTAGCTTGAGTATAATGTTAGGTTATGATACTGTGCGGGTGAGTGGATTTTAACCAAGTTTTTAGTCATTAATTCCTTACTACTATGCTACACTGATTAATTCATTAAAATTAACTCTTACTTATTTACATTTACATGTATAACTGTTTTAGGGGACCAATGCATAAAATAAGCATTAAAATGACCATGTCTAAAGAGAATAAGAAAGGACGCGGTGGCTCAGTGGCTAAGACACTGAGCTTGTCGATCAAAAGGTCGGCACTTCAGCAGTTTGAATCCCTAGTGCCACGTAATGGGGTGAGCTCCTGTTACTTGTCCCAGCTTCTGCCAACCTAACAGTTCGAAAGCACGTAAAAAATGCAAGTGGAAAAATAGGGACCACCTTTGGTGGGAAGGTAACAGTGTTCCATGTGCCTTTGGTGTTTAGTCATGCCGGCCACATGACCACGGAGACGTCTTCGGATAGCGCTGACTCTTCAGATTTGAAACGGAGATGAGCACCACCCCCTAGAATCGGGAACGACTAGCACATATGTGCGAGGGGAACCTTTACCTTTACCTTAAAGCAGTGTTTCTCAAACTTGGCTATTTTAAGATGCATGGACTTCAATTCCCAGAATTCCCCAACCAGTATGCCTGGTTGAGGAATTCTGGGAGTTGAAGTCCATACATCTTCAAAGGGTCAAGTTTGGGAAACACTGCCTTAAAGAGAATAAACATAATGGAAGTAAATTGGTATCATAATAAAAGCTACAGAAATAGTGTTCTGATTAAAATAACATACTAATCTAACACTGAAAGTCCAACATCAGATTAACCTTCACTATTTCTTAAATGGATGCAAGGAAGGGACTAGCAAAGTTTTCAGGGAGAGGGTGCTATTACAAAAAGTCTGGTCTTGTAGTACTCACCAGCTCTATGTTCTTTGGGGTATAATGTCAATAAAATAAACTTACCTTGAAATCTTGTAAGGATGAATTATGGCAATCAGATATCTGCTACCATTGGTGGTCATAGCTGGCATATTTGCTAAAGACGATAGAATGCATTCGGGACAATGATCCTTAATGAGATTCTTCCACATTTTTATCATATAACCGGGGTATCTCTCATCAGCATCTTCAGAGGAGTAAGAAAAAAAAAAAGGCAATATAACAGAATTGCAGCAATGTGATCAAAGCCCTGCCCTTTTTGTATTTGTGATCAGCAACAAAAACACAACGTCTTGATTCTTTTATTGCTTCCCATGGACGACCATTTTCACATATGGATAACCTCAACTTTTAGCAAGCCACCACTGCCCTTGCTAGACAGTGACAAACCATCCCCATGCTATTGCAAAGAAAATGATACGGAAGCAGGGGTGAAATGTAAAATTTGTTACTACCGGTTCTGTGGGCGTGGCTTGGTGGGGGGGGTTTAATGTGACTGGGTGGGCGTGGCCAACTTTTTTTTTTTTAACTTTTCAAAGCATTTCTTCTAATGCTTTGAAAAGCCTCTGTCAATCAGGCAACTCAGCTGGGAGTTGCCAGAGATTTTTCAAAGCACTTTTTTTACCACCTCTACAGCCAAGAGGTTGCAGAAAAAAATGCTTTGAAAAGCCTGTGATGATCCCAGCTGAGCCACGTGATCATCAGAGGCTTTTTTTTTTTTACTTTTAAAAGCATTTTTTCTTCGGAAGGTGTTGTAGAAAAAATGCTTTTAAAAGTAAAAAAAAAGCCTCTGATGATCGTGCGGCTCAGCTGGGCATGTTGTGTGTGTGTGGGGAGGCGCAGGGATTTTTCCGAACCACCTGCCACCATCGCTACCGGATCGGGCGATCTGGTCTGAACCGGGAGCATTTCATTCCTGTATGGATTTTCATTATCTTTATGTTAAAGAGATGCGAATTTCAAGAGAAAGTGCAGAGTTGTTGCAATGCTATGAACTACAAGTGAAATCTGTTTTTCAATCTTCTCTCTCAGATCCAGAATATTGCAGTTCAAAACCAACAGTTTGGATTGAGTGTGGAGGAAGCCAACTTCTTCTACTATGGCAACTTTGATGGGATTTTGGGTTTGACCAATCCTATTCCAAATACCGAGGGATCACTCTTGCACCAGATGATGAGTCAAAACCAGATTTCCGAACCCATTTTTAGCTTTTACTTCTCACGGTAAGATTAACCACATTATATTTGTGCCATAGCATGTAAGTATAATTATGGTTTTCTTCCAGAATGTGTTACCTGGAATAAAGCAATTTATTTGTATTCCATGGCTCAATCCCATCATCACAAATATAATCGAGTTCAACATTCCAGTAATGAATGATATTGAAAGAGAGGAGAAGCATCAGGATAAGAAAGAGGTTTAAAATTATTTTTGAATTAAATCATTGCTGATTTAAAAACTTACCCGTATATACTCATGTATAAGCCGACTTTTGCAGCACATTTTTTATTCTGAAAAAGCCCCCCTTGGCTTATACTCGAGTGAGGGTCCCACTTACCTGTTCTCCGATGCAGTGTGGGTGTTCTCCAGTCTCTCCCGCTCATCTGCAGGCGCCTGCAGCCTCTGTGGATGGTCCAATGACTATTGATATCACCGCTCTTCTTTTCTCCTGCATGCCAGCCGCCTCTGTGTTGTCCATGCCGTACTGGGCAAGAACCTGCAGCTGCTCTTCTTCTCCCGCTCTTCTCCAGGGCTGTGACGTTTATTTACTGTACTCAGTCTGCTATATTTTATTATGATGCCTCAATTAATGTAATTTTATTGGTATCTATTTTTATTTTTGAAATTTACCAGTAGCTGCTGCATTTCCCACCCTAGGCTTATACTCGAGTCAATAAGTTTTCCCAGTTTTTTATGGTAAAATTAGGTGCCTCGGCTTATATTCGGGTTGGCTTATACTCAAGTATATACGGTATGTTGTTAAGTGCAAGCAACCAGAACAGCTCCAAGGTTTAAGTCAAGAAGTTTGTTTATTGTTGATTTACCAGTTCAACAAAGATCTTACCAAACTTCCCACCTTCCCTTGGGAAAGCCTGATTTAATCCTAAATGTTTAATCTCATGTACTTCCTCTCCCCTATAGAGACCAAGGTTGTGGGAAAGTGTAGTCTATTTATATTTGTATTAGAACCTCTTCTATGGGAAATTAGGAAGAATCAGGGAATAAAGGGGTTGAAGGTGAAATCTGAAGAATATAAAACCCAGGCTTTTGTGGATGATTTGGTTTTTATTGTAGAGGATCCAGTAGAATCAGATAAAAACTTGCTCCAGGAGATAGAGAAGTATGGCAGAGTTGCAGGTCTCCGAATTAACAGAGATAAGATGAAGATTATAACAAAGAATATGACACGGAATTGTTGGAGTGAATTGGAGAGAGAATTGGGCTTTCAAGTGACGAAAAGAATTAAATATCTGGGTGTTTGGATGTCTTCCAAAAACACGTCTATTATAGTAGACAATTACACAAAGCTGTTAGCCCAAACAAAGATAGACCTAGAGAAGTGCAACTCTCCTTACTGGGAAGGATAGCTACGATTAAAACCCACATGCTTCCAAAATGGAATTACTTATTCCAGACTGCCCCCACGAGACTGGATAGTGGTTTTTTCAAACTGCTAGATAGTTATGTGAGGAAATTTGTTTAGCAGAAAAAGAAGCCCCGGATTAAACTTAAAATGCTCCAAGAGACTCCATGTAGAGGGGGATTTGGTTTACCAAAATGGGAGTTTTACTACGAAGCGGCCAATTTAACTGGATTAGAGATTGGATGCTTCTAAAAAGGAAGAGGACTCTTACATTGGAGGGTTATGATTTGTGTCAAGGTTGGCACCACTTCCTATGGAGAGAGAGGGGCAAGAAATGTGGACACTTTAAGAGACACTACCTTCGGAGAATCCTATTAGAATCTTGGGAAGGGGTTAGGAACAAGCACTACACAATGATTCCGATTTGGTTCGCCCCATTAGAGGTGGTAACACACTCAACACTATATAACAAGGAAACATCTTGGACTTATCAGGACTTGCTTGACCCTCAAGGGGACTTGAAGACCCATGAAGAGCTTATGAATCAGGGCAAGAAGGTAGATTGGTGGGCGTATGCCCAAATACAATCAAGAGTCAGAAGGGATAAAGGAAAGGAGGGAATTTATAGGTCACTACAGGAGCTAGATAAAACCTTATTGGGAATTGAAAAGAAATTACTTTCAAGGTGCTACCAGTTCTTGATATCACGATGGATTGGTGAGGAGGTGATTAAGGACACCATAATTGCCTGGGGGAGGAATCTTGGATTTTCCCCAAATCTGGATGAATGGGATGCGATATGGAATGGGAATATGAAACTTACTTTGTCAACCCCCTACAAGGAAAACATTTATAAAATGGTCTATCGTTGGCATATCCCCCCGGCAAGAATAGCAAGAAAGTTTCCGGGAGCCTCCCCGGCATGTTGGAAGTGCGGGAATGGTAGCGGGACATACTATCACCAATGGTGGATATGTCCCAAAGCAGGCAAATATTGGTCCAAGATTCAGAATTGGATAGTGGAAATTACAGAATATAATATAGAGCTGAAACCAGAGACTTTTTTATTGGGAATGAAACCAGATAAAATATCTAAGGAAAAATGGTACTCGATCCACCACATTATTACCGCAGCTAGGATAGTATACGCGCAAGAATGGAAAAACGAATTAATACCCACAGAGAATAAATTGATTTGGAAAATTACAGAATGCGCAGAGGCAGATCGGTTAACGAAATTACTTAGGAACCAAAAAGATTCTGATTATTATGAATGTTGGAATTTATGGTATATTTGGGTGAAAGGAAAGGGAGGGAAATGAAACGGATTTCATCAGTGGTATAGGCGCATATTTGTATACGTTAGTTGCAATAATTTTGTATGTATATATGGAAAGCATTGTTTTTAAAAATGGAAATAAACTTTGTAAATAAATAAAAAAAAAGAGTCCAAGGTAGTGTATCTTGTAACTCCTCCTATTGGGACTTCCCTCATTTCAGTTGATTCCACCACATATACTAAGGATTACTTTATTCACAGTATAAGTGTAAGAAGAAGATTTGTACCCTCATTTGTACCTCGAATTATATTCTTATCTCACAGTTGGAATTGTGAAAAGTTGAATTTTCACAGCCTTTAAAAACATGGTTCTCAGTGGAGTGAGCAGTTGAGTGAAGGGTGTGTACCTCAATGGGGGAACCGGAGATGGGTGGATATTTAGGATTAACACACAACAATCTCAGTTTACTTCATTGTTATTTTGTAATTTTATCCCACAACTGTTTTGGTTTTTTTTTTTTACTTTCGCTTTCTGGCCATATTTTCTGGTGAAAATGATTCTAGGGTTGTTTACTCTATACAAAAAGACCACAAGCAGATGAGAAAGTATAGCTAATACTCTTTCTTTTGCCCATTTTTTCTCTTTCTTCTCAGCCAACCAACTGTTCAGTATGGAGGAGAACTGATATTGGGAGGAACGGACCCCCAGTTGTACACTGGGGAAATTACTTGGGCCCCTGTGACTGAAGAGGCTTACTGGCAGATCGGTATACAAGAGTAAGTAATATCTTTTCTTCCTGATTTATATCTGATTCTATTTTATTTAAATGAGCTGCTTCTTCACCCTTTATAAATAATGGAAGGATATTCCTCTCACCTGTTGGTTAGGTGTATTAGAGTTTTGGCAGAACTGATTAATCCAATACTTATTTTTCTACTTCTAAATATGTTTGTGGGAAGGAAAACAGGCCTTGTTCTGCCTAGGATACAAATTTGGAAAACAGATGGGCATATCACTTCTCACCATCCACCCATCCAGCTAGCTAGCCAGCCAGCCAGCCAAATCCTCAATTGGCTAGTACTGTATCTGCCATCATTGGGCGGAGTACAGATCACTATAAAACATATTGTAAATAGCAATAGCACTTAGACTTATATACTGCTTTACAGCTCTCTCTAAGGCGGTTTACAGAGTCAGCATGTTGCCAGCAACAATCTCATTTTACTGACCTCAGAAGGATGGAAGGCTGAGTCAGCCTTGAGCCAGTCAGAATTGAACTGCTGGCAGTTGGCATAATTAGTCTGTAATACTGCATTCCAACCTCTGCGCCACCATGGCTCTTATTGTAAATATAAAACCAACAAACAGTCCATTGAGCAAGTCAGCAGCAACAATAATAGTAACAATATTCATAATATCAAATCATCTTAATAAATCTAATTATATAAAGAGTAGTAATGTTTTATTTCTAAGAATAATAAAATATCTTAAAATAACTTATCAAAAAAGGCTTCATCATAGAAAAGAATGAGATGTAAGTGTCAAGTGAGTCTCTTATTACGGAAATTTGTAACTACTTTCATCACTGTATTCAGAGACCTAGTATTGCAAGCCACAAGTTTAAATAAAAAATAAAGAAAAAGAAAAGAAAAGGTGGCTTTAAATATCAATAATGAATAAATAAAATCGACCATTCATCAAGAACATGGAACGCCTTATGAGTGTTGGCACACATTTATGAAGAAAATTTGATAAAAGCCCATAAACAATTCAATCCTAAGCATGTTTGGTCAGAAGAAAATGCTGCTGAATTTAGCAACTATACCGCTGAACAAATATGTTAAATAACTTAATATGCGGTGGAGTATGAAATCTATCTAGATTAGAAGATACATTCACTCACACATGAAGCTATCTAATATTTGAAGCTCATTCATTTTGCTTTTTTGTTGTTGTTACATTTGCTGGGAATTGGCTTCCAAAATTTCTAGTAGAGATCTTTCCAAGGATCACTTGCAATATTCATGCCTGCTTCTATAAATACAGCAGAATGTTTAGTGGACATTCTAATTGTAAAATATTGACCAATATTTATGCAATAGGCATGGTCATAACTATGGTGCCAATATTTATGGGCAATCCTCCATGAAGTATGGCATCTGCATTTAAGTGTCCCATCGATTCTTAGGCATATGTAACAGTCTTGATCAGCCTTCCTCAGATTGATGCCTTCCATCATGGCCTTTGTGGGCTATCTGGTCAGTAACGGCTGATTAAAGGCTGTATGTAAATTAAGAATACATAGGCTTTTATTTATTTTACCAATTGTAGTCTGTTTTAGTTGTTTGTAATGGTTTTAGTAATATTCTGTGTCCTTATTGTTTCTATAGATTTACTATTGGCAACAAGGCTACTGGTTGGTGCAGTGAAGGCTGCCAGGGCATTGTAGACACGGGAACATTTTTGCTAACTATCCCACAACAATATTTAACGGAGTTCCTTCAGGCTGTGAATGCAGCTAACGATGGTTCAGTAAGTAGAGGAAAGAATCTTTAACAAATTTTGTGATTGTTCAGGGAACTGTTACCATTACGACTAGAGAAATCTATTAAGTTTGATTTCATGCAGTTTGTTTTCTTGTTCTTATGCTTGTTTTGGCTGATTTCCACAATAGGAAATGTGAACTTGTTTTTGTTTTTTAATCTACATGAACATTTATATGCATTTTGGGGTATTTACTCCAAAATAACAGGGGTGTGTGGGTGTTGCATACTATTCCTTACAATGTACCTTTTTGTGCACACCTGAACATGGTTGAGCTACAACAATATAAAACACAATTTTTAAAATTGCAAAAAAGGAGTTTTGCTAGCGGTTGGTAAGTAAGCTCAGAAGTATAAAATTTAAATCTACTTAAAAAATGCAAAAATAATTATTTTTCCTGTTACTCTAGTGGCCATAAATAATCTGAATATCATTTTATGCACAGTTTAAAGGCATGTTTGACAGACTGAAGAAAAGAGATAAGGGTTTATAGTGCTGCTGTAACCTGGCCAACCTCCCTTATTGCCTCAATTTAACCTTCCCTTACATTTGTTCTTTCACAGTATACGGTGGACTGCAACAATATCCAGAATATGCCTACGATTACCTTTTTCATTAATGGTTCCCAGTTCCCACTTCCTCCTTCTGCTTATGTCTTCAATGTAAGTATGCTTTTCTAAATTCTCTGTGCATTGGAAACCACTTCATTTTAAGATGAATTGATGTCCCATACCTCAATAATAACGTCATGTAGAAATAGCATTAGGCTGATGCTACTTTATTTATAAAGAAAATATGTCCCTTAATTTGGAGCTATCAGATCTGTAATCCTCCTTCTATAATTCAGTCAGAATACTTGCAGATGACACAGGTGGCTGCTCTTGAAGAATCAGCTGCATATTATTTTTTAAAAAATGTTTTTATTATGCATTTTCCTTTGTTATACATAAGGTTTCATCCTTAATTATAAATTACTAACTGCTGCTTCTATTCTCTAACCAAATTAAATAGTACTCTGTTTCCTCTTTACCCTTAATTTTCATCATTAACCTGTCCATTTTGGCACAGTCTAGTATTTTCTTTAGTACTTTATTACATAAAAGAATCAGACACATATTGAAGCATATATAATATGGATTTTGTACCATGTCCTTTCAAGCAAACCATAGAAAATTATACTCCTACGCAATTGCATAATAAAATGGAGAGCTTGAGTTAGACAATGTTTTTATGTCATGTAATTTAATCACAATCCAAATCCAGATTCCATTAAAATATGATTGGTGTTCTTTCTTTTCTGCAATAAGGGCACAATCCGAAGCAATTTCATTCTTTTACAGAACAAGGGTCAATGTTCGCTTGCAATTGAGCCAACATATGTGCCTTCCTCAACTGGGCAACCTCTATGGATCCTAGGTGATGTCTTCCTTAAAGAGTATTATTCTATTTTTGACATGGGAAACAACAGGGTTGGTTTGGCACCATCAGCCTAAATGAATTCTAAATTTCTTTCTGGATAAATGGAGCTGATTTTTGGATTCCAACAAAATATTTCAAATTAAATTTGTACAGCAAATTGTATGTTTCTCAACTGACATCAAATCTTAGCCCCTTTACATGAAGTTTGTTTACTTAAGATCCATTGCTACAAAGAAATAAATTCTAACATGCCAAACTGGTGTTTGTAATATTCATTCTTTAACAATGTATATATTTTGGATTTCCACAATATACACTGTTTTTTGTCCACAATGAAATTCATCCTTTTCTCAATTGTTTTTTGTGGTAAGAAAAAAAAAAAAAAAGGGGGGGGGGAAAGCTGGTTCAAAATATGGGAGAAATGAAAATGGAAAATAATACATATTAACTGCAAAATGTCAAAATTGAGATAAAGCATTTTGGTAATAAAAGTTTTTTCAAGAAGCAGTTTTACCAGGAGGAAACATGTTTTGCAATACTGCCACCTAATGGACTTTGGCCCATTCATTGGATCAGAAGTTTGAATTTATTTCAGATAAGAATCTTTTCTTCCGTGTCCCAAAGGTGCTTTTTCAAAAGGCAACTGGACTTTGTTTTTCTTTGAAGACATTTCACTTTTCATCCAAGAAGCTTCTTCAGTTGGGACTGAATGGCAAAGGATGTAAGGATTTATACTCCTTGTAACCATCCAGTCGTTAGAACTCCTTCTGAGATTGTTGAGGCAACTTGAAGGTTTATTGGTGCCCTCGGGATCACCTGAATAGTGCAAATGAACCTTAGGGCAGAATTGGGCAGAATGGGACAACTCGCCTTGGCCAACTCGCCACGGCCAACTCGCTGTGGGATAGCTTGCTACGAGACGATTCCACAATTCCATTTGCTCATTTAAAATAATTTTAAAAGTTATTTAAATTTTTGTCATTCACATTTATTTGGTCCCTCCTTTGGCACCCTTTCTTTAATTATTCTATCGGACATTTTCTTCGATATTAGTGTAACTCTTTGTTCCGTGGCAAGTTGTTCTGTGGTGAGTTGGCATGGCAAGTTGTCCCAAGGTGAATTGGCAGCAGCAAGTTGGCTGTCATGAGATGGCCATGGTGAATTGGTTGTGGTGAGT
Source organism: Pituophis catenifer annectens (assembly GCF_029215685.1). Classification (NCBI taxonomy): domain Eukaryota; kingdom Metazoa; phylum Chordata; class Lepidosauria; order Squamata; family Colubridae; genus Pituophis; species Pituophis catenifer. Next base: position 168,054,297 of record NW_027256883.1, on the reverse strand, counting down.
TGGCTGTGGCGAGTTGTTATAGACCCTTCTTGAACTGCTGATTGTGTTGTAAACAGGAGATAGGTGGTGTCATATCCCTCCTCCCCTGTTGAGAGGACTGTTCAGTCTTAATGTAGATGGTGTCTTTGATCCCTCTTTCAAACCAGTGGTCTCTTTGTCCAGAATGTGGACTATGCTGTCTTCAAAAGAATGCCCTTTTGTCTTTCAAATGCAGGTGGACTGCTGAATCTTATCTTGATGGGTTTGTTCTCCTGTGTTGTGCCATGTGTTTTGTGAAGTGACTGTTTTGTTTCTCCAATGTTAAGATTACAGATCTGTACATTGTCTCACTGCATTGTAATGCATGTCTCACTGCATTGTAATGCATATATAAGACTAAATGTTATTGGTATTGCTACCCTATATATCCCATAGCTTGTTCAAAAGAGGTGCCACATAATGTAATAGGACAGAAAAAAAAGTAGAAAGTGTTTTTTTTTTTAATAAAGAGGCAAACTTCTTGAATATTTGCAATTGATAACCTTATTTTGGTAATATTTCCTGCATTCTTTAATTGATATTATTTATTCTCAGTTCTGTTTTTTTCTTATTAGCTTAAGTTGTTCCAGTCTGGTTTTCAGTTTGAGCCTGACACCTCCCTTGTATATTTCTGTATGTTATTAAACAATGCTTGCAAAGTACGGCAGGCATGGCAAATTTCTTCTATGCTTCAGTAATTGGCACTTTGATACCTTTATGTACCTTAGGTATTTTATTAGAGACAACATTACCACACCTATTCATTAATCTTTTGTTTCATTGAGACATGTTTTTGTAAATGGTGTCCAAAACTTTATTGTAACACATAACATACAGGAAACCTATTAGAACAGCTGTAGTACTGAAATGTATTTTCATACACTCAACCAACTTCTTAATTGAGATCTTTCTTTTCAAGACATCATGACATCATTCTGTTAGTTGACTGAGGCCTTATGGGTGAATTATATACAGTATATACAGGTCTATCAGTATATTTTGGGTTGAATATATAACCATAAATCTGTAGATTAAAAACTTTAGTGAAATGAAAAATATACTTCCCCTTTCTTATAGGGCATACTCATATGATATAGGAAGTACTATCTCATTAGCATTTTCTCACTAGCAACTTAAAATATCTTCTAAGGTCATCAACCATTGTTATATCAAAATACAGCAATGAAGAAAGACTTTCTATCATTTCAAAACAGCAGGATGATCCTATAAAAAAAGTACAAGTCTCTAAGTGTGAAATGTCCATTAAAGAAAAATATCAGTACATTTGTTAAAAACACGCACAATAATATTTGAAACATTTATTTTTAATTTTGCTGTCCAATTATTAGATGGGCACATTTAATGTTGGAAGATTTTAAAAATAACTGCTTATCTGCTGCAGCCTAAATTCTTGTCAGAAGCCTCATTTTATTGTTGCACACCATATAACATTGGGCCTGATGCAGAGCAACTGATAGTTGGATTATTGAAATAAAAAGAACGTAAGATTACTATGCATCTGAATTTTCCTGAATATGGTCTAAGTTTACTCAAGCTGCAATACATGAAGCCAGGAAGAAAAATTATTCTGAAATGTCTGGGACTGGAGCCTTCAAATAGAGGGGAGCAATGAACAGCATTTGCCACATCTGGGGAGAAATGGAAGTAATGCTGGGAAACATCTGTTCTTAGGAAAGAGCATCACTCCTGTTTCCTCTACCTGATACATAAAAGAGAGAGGGAATAATCAGATAGAGAAGCTGGTAATCAGGAAACGCTAAAAAATATAATTTTATTTGTTTGGTCTACGGCTTCTTGCTACTGTTTCCTTTAAAGAGTAACATTTGTTGAAAGGAGATTATTTACACTTAAATTTATGTGGCAGAGAATTATTTCATATGGGAAATACTGGTTGATAGATACAGTCTTCTGATTTCATACCGTAAACACTGGCTTAGTGGTTTAGACTTGCATGGGTAAATTTAACAGTTGAGATTGAAGAAAGATCACCCATGTAGTTAATGGAAGGTGTTATGGATTTACAGTGAAGTTAGTGTACCACCCATGTATTCTTCTAGATCAGGGGTGTCAAACTGGCCAGATGCATCATGCGCAGGCCACACCCACCCCAGCTCCATGAAGGGAAAAAAACATCACGATACATCATGTGACCCGGCGAGTTTGACACCCGTGTTCTAGATGTATAGGTATGTCTTAGGGGAAAGATACTTCTGCATAGCCACCAGTCTCCTTCTTTTTATCCTCTGCAGTATCTTCACACACTGGATGAGTGTCTTTTGCTGAATTCTATCTTCCCATATTGTTGGCCATACCCCAGCCTCAATTATTCCTCCTCCTCCTTCTTGCAATATTTATTGTTAAAAGAAACTAACTGGTCATGGCAAAGGATAATGATAAAGCTATTCCCCCTCACTACACCAACATTAAAGATGATTCAGATAGTAGCAAGGCACCATGTGGCCTTTCCATCTACCACAAAGGGGGAAATCCTAGGAATCTTGACAAAACACCTTCAAAGGAATTGCTGCAGAATAGCCATTGTTGTGTTTTTTGTTGGAGGAGGTGAACCAGTAATTAATCCCAAATTCCCTAGAAGCTTCACAACATCATGAGGCTGAAGGGGTTTTGCAAATCTGACTTGGCTCTGCCCTTTGCATGTGGAAGGGGCTCACAGCAAGATCATCAGGTACTTAGAGGAAGGGGCTCATGATTCACAATGAGGTCAGTATATGACCACCCATCTGTACCTGGACATGTTAAATCCCAATCCTTGGGATTAAAGGATGATTCAAGTGCTTTAGGGAAAGATGCAACTGATTTACAAGAAATTCATGAGTCACCTGCAGATTCAATACTATTTAAGTGAATTCAAGTGCATGACATGTCACTATAAACAGATGTTGATAAGTATCAGAGACTCTTTATTCAGAAGCACTACATCAGGTCCTATTAGCGCTACTAGAGGAAAACATCAAAGGAACTGATTTAATGAGCAACGTATTGTTTTCCTGTTATAGGAACACAACTAACCAAACTTCCCTTATGAGCATAGAACAGTGCATTATATGAAAGGCTTGTCATAATTAATACCCCATTGATTTCACCAAGTTCCTCAGATTAAATAAAGGACCAACCCATAATGAGTAGAGATTTCTGTTTCTACAATCAAAGCCACAATAGTTAACTTTTGCACGCTACAGTATAAACTCTAATGCATAACATCCACGGGGTTAAGACAGGCAGTTCATATTTTTGTTTTGCTCAAAGCCAATAAAAGTCAAATAATGAGAACAATCTTCCCTTATTTGTTCATAATCTCTCTTTCTTGAATTTGTCCAACCCTTAAGAGCTTTATGAGAATTTTGCTGGGAGTAATCCAGCTGAAATCTATGGGCATTCCTCTGAGCATACAAGTACAGTTTTGCATTGTTAAATTAATAATCTTTTAATAACGGTGGATTCAATTTATATGTACTGATATTCTTATATTTGGCACTTTATGTATTAATATTCAGAATATCAACTTTCTTTCAGTAGCTTATGTTCTTTTTCTTATACTATCCATTCTCCACTCCCTCCAAAAATCCATTTCATTTTCAAACTCATGCCCACAATAAAAAACAATGTAAGTGTAACATATAAAATCTAAGTAAAGTAAACTGACTGTCCTTCTCAACTAAAAGCAAAGGCCTAAATCTGAAGTCCCCTTTAAACTTTTTCTTGCTTCCCAGCCATGCCTCTCCCCATTACCTCACTGATCAATCAACTCTACACCAAAGAATTGTGTTTTTAAACAATCACCGAATCTTCCCTCTTATTTTAAGAATGCGAATTATTCCTATTAAATAATTATATTATGTATTTTAAGAGGTTGAAGGCATAACATTTTAGCCTAGCGTTGGAACGATTTAATTTCATTGTTTGTAAACTGGAACAAGATACTATTGTTAAAAGTGTTACATTATATGCAGAAAAGAACCCATAGCAGAAATCTTGGAAATCCCGGAAGATGCTTAAAAAACGGAATAGGCGAATAATAACAACAACAACAATAAAAAAAAAAAAAAGAACTCCAAAGGCACTCAATTTTTCTGGGAACAGCGCAAATTTAAGGCGGGAACTCTCTGAACTACAGTTCCCAGCGATCCACGCAAGAGGGGCGGAGTCAGAAATGGTTGACTGCTGCCCTCTTTTGGGTATGCCTAGGAAGTTGAGAAACGAGAAGGTGACAGTAAATGAGGGGGACAGAGAGCTGACTTTTAGGGGTCCCGGGACGGCGGTGAAAGTTGTAGAAGGAAACTTCTGCAACAGGTGGACTACTTGCTGCCGAGAAGTAGCGCCCAAGAGGAGCCGAGCAGCAGACGAGACCAAAAACTTTCAGTGAGTTGGCGAAGCGGCTTTGACGGTAGCGGCGGGGTTACTTTTTCTCCCTTAAGAGATTACAGCGGTTTCCTGACCTTCACGGCAGGGTGAGTAAAGGAAGGGTGGGAAACGTTTCAGACGGGCCAGGCAGAAAGGCGGAACGCTTTGCAGTGCCTCCAGCCGGTGTTAACCGGGGCCGGCAAAAGTAACAGTAACCCTTGCCGCCGCTCTCTTTCTCTCCCCCCCCCCACCCCACATCCGCTGGTTGGGGCGGCAGCGGTGGGTCCGGCGCCTGGTTTGACCCAAAAGACATTCGGGATTCCTAAACCAGCAGGTGCAAGAGGCCGAAAGGGAAGAAGATGCCGCGTGGGGCGGGGGCGGGGGGGGCATAACAACCCTAAGCGGTTCGTGAGAGTCCGGGGAAACGACGGGGAGGGGAAACCGGCGGACTAAGCGGAAAGGCTCGGGCTCGGCGGACCCGCCGGCTTCGTCTCCGGTGAGCGCCCCCCCCCCCCGGGGTCCCAACTTCAATGGACCCCGAGCTTGGAGTCCTACTCCCACTGAGCGCTTGGGGCCACGCGTGACGACAGGGAGACGGGGTGGGTGGGAAGGAAACCCGGGGAAGAAAGTTCCTTGGACCTGCCCCCCCTCCTCCCCCCAGGCGGCGAGAGTTGCACTTCCGAGCCGGTGGCAGAGCAATTAAGAGGAGGAAAAAGCCGAGAGCTGCTGACTTCGCCCGCTGCCAGGCGGAGGGGGCGCGCTCAAATTGGAGAAAGGAGGAAGCGGGGCTTGGAGGTGGGGCTGGCCCGCCTCGCCTTCTCTGCAGCGCCGCCAGGAGATTACTGGGATCCAGGGAAGCTTTACATAACTGTTACTTCAGAAAGTGGGGAAATTCGGGGGTGGGGGTCGGTGGGGGAAGCTACCGAGGTTCTGGTAGTTTTGCTGTTGGTCTAGGAATAGGAGGATTCTTGCCTCAGTTCGTCCCCTTCGCTGCCTTCAGGACGAATCCCGAAGAGGCGAATTTCTTTCGTTCTGCTTGTGAAACGGAAGTTTCCGATGAGAAGTGCTGGAAGGCTCCTCGTTAGCTTTAATTGACGTTTATTATGGTTGGGATAAAGTCTCGGGGAGTTCCCACGTGCTTTGGGGTTAAGAGGTGTGAAGAAAGAAAAAAAATGCCAGCCGCGTCATCCACCGCCCGGCCTGCCTCCGGCGCTCTTCGGGAGTTAGCGCTGCTTTAGGTGTAATGCCTCGTGCTGGGGAAGCTCTACCATGTGCCCTGCGCCCCAAACCTGCCGATGATTAAACAGAATATCAGCCTTTGCTGGTGTAGGAAGGAAGGTGCCAGCTTCTCTTTTAGGTCTCCTGCTTTAGTACTGTTTAGCAATGGTGGTTGTACTGGAAATGTAGCTGCTTGGAGGTTTTGTTTTACAAGGGAGTTTACAAGTTTGTACAAGGGAGAGAAAAAAAATGACTGGGTGGCAAACTTCTATCAGAACTTTCGCGTATCAAAAATATCCTGGCAGATCAAAGGTTAGACCTATGAATAGTATACCTGGGCTGCAAAAAAAGATACGATCATCATCATTGGTAGCAAAAAAAAAAAAAAAAAGAAAAAAAAGAAAAAAGGATGCAGCATCTTAAAACATTATTGCCATCTATTATTTTACTGTATTTATGCAGCTCTGATATGATATATTTATTAAAAGCGTTTCCATGAACTTTCTAATGGCAGTAAATTTAAAGAAGGTGTGAATGTGTTTATAGCTTTGGTTATAATACAAGTTGTAATTTATTGTTGCTGCAATGCTTTAATGCTCTGCGTAATCCTTAGATTTCTGAGAAGTACTATACTCAGAATATTTTGTTAATGCCTGTTGCTTTGCGGCTTGTACATTTTTTCTTAATGAACATAAGGGGGGGAAAAAACCTTGAACAGATGGTAGCTCTGTGGACACATCTTACTGTTCGTTGTGCTTTTAATTTCCTCTACCATATTTGTTTAACTTCATGCATGGCTACTTCCACCACCCGTATGGGGGCTGGAAAGACAGGTCTCTGCCTGATTTTTCTTGAGTCTATTGCTTTCCTTTTCTGTTTACAGATGCTATATATGCAGGTCACACAGTACTGGATAAGCAGATGCAAGTAACCTGTCCCTTGGAGAAGAATTAAAACAAAACACGGAGTCCTGAGGATTCCTAGGGCTTGGTACCAAGACATATACCACGTATACAACCTCTCAGTGGCCATAAAATCACCTGCTGAGGAGTAGTTGGGATTTTATGGCTAGTATAGGCTAATCTCAAGTTATATCTGTCTCAACACATGCAACAGGAAATATAGTGGGTCTGGTTTCTGTACTGTTGTAAGAAATGTGACAAGTGGGAGAGTTGAGTAATCCTTATGGCCATCATTGACTAGTTTGGGCGTAAAACCTCTGTAAAGCTGGGATTTGATTGTTTTGGTCTGTCCCCTGTTGGGGCAACTTCATTCAGAAGATAAAGCTTCTTGGGAGTTTCCTTGTAGATTTGTTTTGAATAGCTTCCAAGGCTTACATGTAAGAAAATCTGTTTCAGTCTGGATGGCCTAGATTTTTGGAACTGGAGGTATATGTCTCCAGTTCCTATTCTTGCTAGATATATTTTTATTTATTTATTTATTTATTTATTTATTAAATTTATATACCGCCCTACTCCCGAAGGACTCAGGGCGGTGAACAGCCATAAAAATAAAACATGGAAATACAAAATTTAAAATAGAGATAAAACAAATTAAATAAATTTGGCTGAACCATATTTAAAACCCCAATAATTTAAAACCAAATTTAAAATTCCCATTTAAAAGCGGAGAAGTTTAGGTCAGGCCGGCTTGCTGGAATAGGAACGTCTTAAGCGTGCGACGGAAGGTACGCAGATCCGGAATCCTCCGTATCTCGGGGGGGAGCTCGTTCCAGATAGTAGGTGCCCCCACAGAGAAGGCTCTCCCCCTGGGGGCCGCCAGTCGACATTGTTTGGCCGACGGCACCCGGAGGAGCCCCTCTCTATGGGAGCGTACTGGTCGGTGGGAGGCTATTGGTGGTAGCAGGCGGTCCCGTAGATAACCAGGTCCTAAGCCATGGAGCGCTCTAAAGGTGATAACCAAAACCTTGAAGCGCACTCGGAAGACCACCGGGAGCCAGTGCAGCTCGCGCAGGAGGGGCGTTACATGGGAGCGCCACGTCGCTCCCATCACCACCCGCGCAGCTGCACTCTGCGCCAGTTGGAGCCTCCGAGTGCTCCTCAAGGGGAGCCCCATGTAGAGAGCGTTACAGTAGTCCAGACGGGAGGTGACGAGGGCATGAGTGACCGTGCGTAACGAGTCCCGATCCAGAAAGGGACGCAACTGGCGGATCAGGCGAACCTGATGAAAAATCCTCCCGGTCACGGCCGTCAAATGCTCTTCTAAAGACAGCCGTGAATCCAGGAGGACACCCAAGTTGCGAGCCCTCTCCGTGGGGGCCAATGCTTCGCCCCCAATAGTCAGCGATGGCACCAGCTGACTATATCGGGACGTCGGAAACCACAGCCACTCGGTCTTGGATGGGTTGAGTCTGAGCCTGTTTCTCCCCATCCAGATCCGTACGGCCTCCAGGCACCGGGACATTACTTCAAGGGCATCGTTGGGGTGGTCTGGGGTGGAGATGTACAGCTGGGTGTCGTCAGCGTACTGATGGTACTCCACCCCGAAACCACGGATGATCTCGCCCAGCGGCTTCACATAAATGTTGAACAAAAGGGGCGAGAGGACCGATCCTTGTGGCACCCCACATATAAGGGGCCTCGGGGTCGACCTCTGCCCCCCTGTCAACACAGACTGCGACCGGTCAGAGAGAAAGGAGGAGAACCACCGCAGTACGGTGCCTCCCACCCCCAACCCTTCCAACCGGTGCAGCATGATACCATGGTCGATGGTATCAAAAGCCGCTGAGAGATCTAATAGGACCAGGACAGAGGAACAACCTCTGTCCCGAGCCCTCCAGAGATCATCCACCAACGCGACCAATGCCGTTTCCGTGCTGTACCCAGGCCTGAAGCCCGACTGGAACGGATCTAGATACGTCGTTTCATCCAGGTACCGGGGAAACTGTCGTGCCACCACACTCTCGACAACCTTCGCAACAAAGCGAAGGTTGGAGACTGGACGATAATTAGCCAATATTGCCGGATCCAGGGAAGGCTTCTTGAGGAGAGGTCTCACCACCGCCTCTTTCAAGGCAGCGGGAAAGACACCCTCACTCAATGAAGCATTTATAATCCCCTGGAGCCAGCCTCGCGTCACCTCCCGGGAAGCCAGCACTAACCAGGAGGGGCACGGGTCCAACAAACATGTGGTCGCATTCAGTCTACCCAGAATCCTGTCCACGTCCTCAGGGGTCACAGAGTCAAACTCATCCCAGATAACATTCTCAGGACCTGCCTCCGTCACCCCCACTGGATCTACCCAGTCGGAGTCCAGATCTTCCCGAATCTGAGTGATTTTGTCATACAGATACTGAACAAAGTCCTCGGCTCTTCCCTCCAAGGGGTCCTCCCTCGCTTCCTGGTGGAGCAGGGAGCGGGTCACCCTAAACAGGGCGGCCGGGCGGTTATCTGATGACGCAATAAGAGCAGCAAGATGAGTACGTTTTGCTGCTTTTATCGCCACTAGGTAATTCTTAATATGAGATCTTACCAGTGTCCGGTCAGATTCAGTGCGACTGGCCCTCCAACTACTCTCTAGGCGTCTTTTCCGGCGCTTCATCTCCCTCAGCTCCTCGGTAAACCAAGGAGCCAGGTGAGATCGGCGCCGGGTCAGAGGCCGCAAAGGCACGACTCGATCCAGAGCTCCAGCGGCCGCCCTATCCCAGGCGGCCACTAAGTCTCCAGTCGAGGCGTGAGCCAGGACCTCAGGCATTGGCCCAAGCTCCGTCTGGAACCTATCAGGTTCCATCAGGCGCCTGGGGCGGTACCATCTTATCGGTTCCGCCTCCCTGCGGCGGGGAGCAGCGGTTCGAAGATCAAGGCGAAGGAGAGAGTGATCCGACCATGACAAGGGCTCGATGGCTATGTCCCCTATCTCGAGATCACTCAGCCACTGTCCAGAGACAAAAATCAAGTCCAGTGTGTTTCCCCCCATGTGCGTAGGGCCATGAATTAGCTGGGTCAGATCCATAGCCGTCATGGAAGCCATGAACTCCCGAGCCACCTCAGACGTCTCACCCACGGACGGCAGGTTGAAATCCCCCATGACCATAAGTCTGGGGGTATCAACCGCCACCGCGGCGATAACGTTGAGTAGCTCGGGCAGGGCTGCTGCCACGTGGCAGGGAGCCAGGTACGTGATCAGCAAACCCATCTGAACCCCGTGACCCCACTTCACAAGGAGGGTCTCACAACCGGCCGTCTGAGGAACAGTGGCCTCCCTCGGCCTAAAACCTTCTCTAATAATAACCGCTACTCCCCCGCCCCTCCCCTGAGACCTCGGTTGATGGAATGCGTGGAAGCCTGGTGGGCACATTTCTACCAGAGGGACCCCTCCCTCCAGGCCCAACCAGGTCTCCGTAAGCCCTGCCAGGTCCACTCCCCCCTCCAGAACAAGATCACAAATGAGGGGGGCTTTATTTACTGCGGACCTGGCATTGCACAACATCAGCCGAAGGCCCGGGCCCTGAGGGTCTGTGCAACCTGGAGAACGAGTGGAGCCTTGGGGGCCGGAGCACGCTACCGCATGGAGACAGCGGGTGCGCGCTCCCTTAACATGATATGGCCCCCTGCTCCCGCCATATCTACCCCTCCCCCTCACAGTACCGATGGTAAAAACACAATCTGGACAAGCTCGACCCCCCCCATTTCCTCCGGAACTCCCACCCCCCCCGCCGCATATAGTGGCCAGGCCTGACCTTCCCCTTGGTGGGTTATCCCCCAAACCCACTACCCTAGTTCCAGTTTTACCTCCCCCCCCCCTGGGACCCCTTAAAATTTTTTCCAAAAATTTACTTAAAAAACCCCTCAACCCCCTCTTCGCCGCATGCCACCTCTCTGGGTCCCAAGACCCGTCATTGAGGTAGGCCCTCGATAACGTAGAGGGCCAGGCTTGCGAGAGGGGGGAGTCTCGCAATGCAAGAAGCTGTGCCCTTCGGTACATCTAAGCTCTGAGGTAGTGATAAGGTATGGCCCAGGGCTCCATGATAGTCCAAATTGTCCTGAAAAAGGCAGGTTGACCATAAGCGGAAGAGTCTCCACTGTCCTCTCACGGCAGTGGAGGAGTCCAATGTTCCAACCAATTCGAGGGTAATCGTCCAACCAGCCTCTCACGATGGTTGGACAACTCGCCATGGGGAAGAAGGTACATCCCATCGATAGTGAAACAATGATAGAAACCGGCTCCGTTCGTCCTCCTGTAAGCTGCCATTTTTTTATACAGCCATTTTTCATCTTTTACAAGCAGGGAATGAAGACAAGCTCTCTTAAGAGCTAAAACCTACAGCCTGTTTTGGCCATTGTGTTCTGGGAAATTTTCTAGTGTTAGCTTCTCTGTGTATATATTAAAAGTGATAAATACTTTGCCAAGGATGAAGTTTTTTTCAAAGGCACTTCTTTAAAAAAGCAGTTATGAAACTAATTTTGAAAAGTTAAGTTTACATTCAGTAGTACTAGAAAATAATTGGCAGGAATATGCAAATTCAATGATTTTAAATTTGGGCCATGCATGTAATTAAGTCATGGTTTAACTATGGTTTACTGAATCTATCATAGTGGCTGCCATTATGCAGTATGTTGAAAAACTTGCTAAAGTGAACAAATCCCATTCCTTAGTGAACCTTAGTGTGATGTATAAATCTAATCTTAGATAGGTGGAACTGCTAAGCATGGCTTTTGTATTTTAAAATTTTTTGTTCAATGTATTAAGCAAAAAGCAGCCAAGCTATATTACTACATAAATTATTAATACTTTAACCATGATATAAAATTGTGTTTATTTAGTAAACTCTGTTTAAACAAATTGTAGCTTAGCATGAAGCTAACACTGCCCAATTGTTGTACCAAAGAGAAATCCATCTGATGTTCTTGTTATGTTTCCACATGACAGAAAAAGCTGAATGGTTTAAAACTAAAAGATGACTTATTTTTCCTCTTACTCACAGTGTCTAGATTAAATGGTGAAAAAATGTGACCTTTTCTTTGTGACCTTTAGAAGCATATAGCATGGAATAATGCTAGAGTGAACACACCTTTCATCAATTTTGCATTTAAGTGCTACTTAGATCCCCATAGGTAGCTAGGAAGTGTATTCAAGTGAAGCATGAACTGATATGGTGTAACAAGTAGATAGCTCATCATCAGTTCTTGCTTGCTCATCAAACTGGAGGGAGGTGTCAGTTTTGCATATGGCACAACACTGAGAAAAAGAGTCAACAGCTAAACAGTGAGAAATAAATCTCAATTAGCTAGAAAATAGCAGAATTACATGTAACAGAGAGAAATTCAATTTTTTTCACTTAGGAAACAGATCAGGTTTACCAGAATATGGTGCATGGTATCTTGCTTGATAATACAGTAGTACTTTTGGAAAAAAATCTTGGAATAATTTATTTGCAAACTGAATATAAGCCAGCAATATAATATGATTACGAAAGGGATAAATGAAATTTTAGGTTGCATCAGGGGAAGTATAGTCTCCAAATTACAGAACTTAATCCCGTGATTTTATTTTACTTTGGCGAGATCCCATCTTCAGTATTCTGTGCATCTCTGGACCACATACTTTAAAAAATGTTCAGAAACAAGCACTAAGAATGATTAGAAGACCAGAAACCAAATCCCATGAAGAGACATTGAAAGAACTGAAGATTCTTAGCTTTGAGAAGACCCATGAGAGGGAATTTGATAGACATCTTCCATTTTTTTTTAAAAAAAAGTGCGGTTGGAGTTTTTAGGGGGTGGGATTTTGATTAAAGTTGGGCATGGACCAGTTGCAGAGGTTTGAAAAGCCTGATTTGTCATGTATTTCTTTGCTAGATTTAAACTCATAGTTCTTTTATGAGTTCAAGCTAGCTTACATAGGGGTCATCCTCCATTATTATTCCCACAGCAGTAAAAGGCTGGGCTGAGAGAGATTAATTGGCTCAAAGTAACCCAATGAATTTCCATTGATGACACAGACTTGAGGCTGGATCTCCTCTCCTAGTCCAGCACTGTATTCACTACACCACAGTGGCTTTCTTATTATATATAAATTGTGGTATAACCAACAAAATGTTGAGTTGTTCAACAACCTGCAGTTAAGGACAGTGTGATTTAATTATAGTATTGAAAAAAATGTTTAGAATTAAGGTATTTTCCTCTTTGTCACCAAGAGAAATAGTATTTCTTACATAACTGAAATAAAATGGGACAGCTAGTGGAATTTTGAATGGATGCACGAATATATTCATTATTCTTTATTTGGTGTTATTTCAGAGCATGATATTAAATATATAGAGACCTTTCAAAAAATACATATTATTGAACAACCTTGGCATTCTTTCTTGTTGAGTGACTTAATGTATATTTATTTATATGTATATATAAAAGTTACATGATTCATTAGCCACATATTATATGACCAAAGCAACTATTCATGCTATCTTGATATCAAAGGAGAAGTGTCAAATTATTACAAGGGGGACAAGAGGAGATGATTTTAAATGTTGACTCACTAAATGATAGGTAATTGACAGTGTTAATTTGATCTCCCAAAATAAAACTTGCTATTACTTGTGTTAAAGCTCTACTGCAATAAGCCCGGGGGTATATTATTCGTCCCAGAAGTATTCACTGCGCCACCAATATAATTTTACGCAACGATTATTCAAATACAGCACAGTGTTGTCACTACATGCTAGAACTTTGACTCATTCTGTGCCTTATCCTATTATGTCTTGTGAATCCCTCTTTCTTCGGTGCCTCAGTTTTTTTTATCTTGGTTAACATTCTCTGCCATGGACTAAAATAGTTTTAAAAAAATTATTGTAGAGGTGCACTTATATTAAATTTAATATTACATTCTATTTTCAGAATTTGGTGGTGAGCCTTGCTTTTTATATAACCAAAATAGCATCCCTGACTAGAGAAAAACACTGGCATATTTTCAGAAGCAGATGCTCTCAAGAAGTAAAAAAGAAATATTTAAGCAATAGATGCTGTTGAGGGGCAAGCCTGCCCAATAAGAAGTGAACTTTGCCTATGGACAAGGAATACTGAGTGTCTGCTAGGAGAGTGGAAAATGGGAAAGATAATTGAGTATTTTGGAAGAAAATATTTGGCTGATTTTATGTATTTATCAGACTTTATGTCGTTTTAAAATACATTTATGAAGCTTCTCAACTCCAAACAATTTAGTGTAGTGTGCAAGAATAAAAACAGGAAAGAAAACAACCCAATCAGCAAAAAATGATCAGCCCAGAGGGGAAAACCCCATATTCTTTTAACACTATCATATCCTTGAGCCCCCCCCCCCCATCCTAGTCCAAAGTCTAGGAAAAGAGCCAGTTCTTAAGGGCATATCTAAAGGACACAGGATGGGGACCATTCAGACCTTTGGTGGGGGATATTGTTCCAGAGGGGAGGTATCATAACAAAACAGATATAAAAAGGACTATTGCTTATTGCTTGTACTGTGGCATTCTGAACCAGTGGCAGTTTCTGAGTAATCTTTAGGGCAGTACCATGTAGACTACATTGTAAAGTCCATGCACACAAGGTGACTAAAGTATGAGTGACTATGAGTGATCCCAGGAATGGACTCAAATGATACACAAGTTGAATTTGTGCAAAGCCCTTTTTGGCTACAATTTCCATTATTTTTTGAGCAGGATCTGAAAGTTCAGGAGGACCCCCAGATTGTGCACCATTTCCAAGTGGAGAAGTTCAATCTCATCCAAAACTAAAAGTCAAGGGCTCCAGATTCAAGTGCCCCAACATAGCAGTGGTCTTGCTAGGGTTAAGCCTGAATCTATTCCCCCCTCCCTCCCATCAACACATCAGCAATCTCCAGGCATTGGGACAAGACTTTGACAGCATCACTTGATCAATTTGGGATTGAAATGTATACCGTAGCTAGCTATCATCACAGTACTGGTGATACTTGACCCCAGTTGACAGATGACCTCACCCAGTGATCTCATGTAGATGTTAAAAGGAGGGTTAAGAACATTAAACATTCTGGTACCTTATAGATCAGGGGCTTTTGGCTTGATCTCTCCTTCTTGTCAATACTAACTGCAAAAACAAAGGAGAAAAGAACAGAGCAGAGTACTCTTGTCAGAATAGTAGAGAACCCAGAAGGAATAATAATAGTAATGATAATAAATACCTTGTGGTAAGGAAAACATTACACAGACAATTTCTACAAAAGATTGAGGGAAAAGTGGATAAAGAGATACAAAATAAAATTTGGCATACAACTGGAACATTAAAAAAAGAAACCGAAGGCCTGATTTTTGGCTGTTCAAGAGCAAGCTATTCAAACTAATGCAATCAAGGGCAGAATTGAAAAATCATCAAATGATTCAAAATACAGATAGTACAAATAGGCAGAAGAAGCAGTAGATCACACACTCTGTATAAGAAGATTGCACAAACTGATTACAAACAATGACATAACACAGTCACCAGAATGATTCACTGGAACATCTGTAAACATAATATGCCAGTAATGAAAAATTGGTGTGAAATAGAGTTGAAAGTGAGCAGGTTTGTTTGTTTGACTTGTATGCCACCTATCTCTGCTAGAGGTGACTGAGTGCTTACAAACATTAAAAGACAATAAAACATCAAAACAATAAATAAATTGTGGGATTTCCAAATACAAACTGATAAGTAATACCCAGATTTAACTGAAAAGAATAAATTGTAGATAATTGATGTAATATCGGGATCTTCGACTGAAGAGAAAGAAGATCACAAAGTATCAAGTATCCATACTGGGATATTTTGCTGCAGCCTCACTTGTATCTTCCATTCCATAAATTCACAGTCCCATAAAATACACCAATCTTTGCAGAATCTCCTTTCTATTTTGTGAGACTGTTTCTATTGTTTCACTGTAAATGTTGCTTTAAAAAAAAATCTAATGTGTGTTCCTGGTACGTGCAAATATTTGCCTTCCACTTTCAGTATATGGATATTGAGATACTTTCCGAGTGACACTGGATGGCTCAAATCCAGGAATTCTTATCTGCAGGAAGCTGTAGGAAGGTGCAAATGTAATTTCATTTTCCCCTTTCTTTCCATGCGTCCATAGTTATATCTTAATGTATTATGTGATACTTAAAAACCAGACTGGTTCATTCTTCAGTGTAGATTTGTTAAATTAATGTTGCTGTTCTTTGGAAATAAAGAGGATACTCAAATGTTTTGATTTCCTTCCCAGAACCCAGAATGATTAGTATTTATGTGCGAACAATATTCCTGGCTACATTCACTAAGACTTTCTTTTAAAAAATCCAATTTATAACAATCAGTTGTAATATAAATTAGTACTAAAGTGGGGAACATGAAATGATTTCAAGGGGGGAAAAACCTTTTCTAATAATCAATTCTCCCTCTTGTCATAATTTCTCTGCTATCAACAAAATTACCAAGTGTTGATAATTATTATTTTAGTACTTGATAACTAGCAATTTCCTTCAGACTTCTGATTCCACGTAGTTTTGATCTCACTTGAACTTTGTGACATCATTCAATCAAAAGATGTACAGTATATGCACAAACCAACTGATCTATATGCCATGTGAAAATATATTTAACCAGCTTCCATTGTCTAGATTCACACAATTTACTAAGCCATAAATCAGGTTTACAAATCATACCTCTGGGTTCACAAGTGGAGCAAATCAATTATATTGTTTGACAGGAAAAGGCAGTCCAGGATTGTTGTAATCCTGTAACGTTGATATTGTAGCAGCATTTCTTTCTACGGAATCCTTTTAAAATACAATATCTGGTCAAGGACTAGGATGGCAAGCTTCTCTCGCCACCCAGATTGTACAAACTTTAGAAATCTGTAGTGCTGAGCAGGCTTTGGTGAAGCCTAATGATTTTTGTTCGTTGCTTTAATGGCATTAGCTGAGTTTTCCAGAGTTGCCTAGCAGCTGTATAGTGCATTTGGCACAAAGCCTACTGGGTGAATGGCTGACCGAGACATGGACATCATGTTTTAGAGTAATTGACTTTAATCTCTCTTTTAAATTGGATAGACAAGCTTTTTCTCAGGCAAAGCCTTGAACTGTTAATGGACATGGTAGTGAGGTTCCACTAACATTAGGTGTGTATTTATTTATTTTATGCGATTTGACATTGCGCCTTTCGAAAGTGACTTTGGATGGCTCAAAGTGTATCTCCTCTGTGTGTATGAAGGTGGATCAAAATCCAGGATATTACAGCAGCGATTTCTTATGATTCAGGTTTCTGTTTATTGATTAACTATCAAAAGTCTTGTTTGCAAAATGAAGGATAACAAGGGAGTTCTTGCCAGATATTTATCTTGAGAAATTGACATATGCTTTCTCTTAAAGCAAGTTATTTTAGGGTGTTTTAGTTAGCAAAAGTATATACTTTCTTAGATCCTGCAGGGCTTGTCTATGAAATTGTCTATGAAAAGCCTCCTTCCATAGAAGATATGTATATATTGCACTATTGCAGGAGGACTGATAAGATATCTGCAGACCCCTCACATCCTGAGCATAAACTGTTTCAACTCCTCCCCTCGGCACAGCGCTGTAGGGCATTGTGGGCCAAAACAACTAAACACAGGACAGTCCCTCAATCTGCTAAACACCTAATTCTTGCAGTACTGTCTATACTACTCAAGTAGTATGGCTGTAGCATTATTATTTGTCCTCCTTATCCTCCTTACTCTTATTATTATTATTATTATTATTATTATTATTATTATTATTATTATTAATCATTATTTTCATCATTATTCTGTTGCTTTGCATGCACATTGGGAGCTTCTGCACTGAAGGCAAATTCCTTGTTTATCTAATCACTCTTGGCCAAATGAAGTATTCTAATAGTATGTATATAAAATGATGAAAAAAAGATAAATCTTTCTGGCCAATAGCATGTTTGGTTTCTAATCTGAACAAAATGTAGGAAGGGAAGTGGATTCATTTAATGATGGCTTGAAGTTATGACCGCACTGAAAAAAGTAACTTGTAAACTGGTCTTTGCACTTACGACTGTCACAACATCCTTGCAGTCATGAGATCAAAATTCAGGCACTTGACAACTGGCATGTGTGTGCAACAGTTGTATCATCTTGGGGGTCACGTGATTGCCATTTGCGACTTTCTCAGCTGGCTTTAGACAAGCAAAGTCAATGGGGGAAACAAGACAACACTTATGTCATGTCATAAAATTGGTTGCAACTGACTTAATGACTGTCTTGCTTAATGTCAGTGTTGTGGTCTGCCAGCAGCCTGCGGAGCTGGCAGTGGAGTCAGACAGCGATGAGGCTGAGGAAGATCATAGGCAGTCCTGGAGGCTGGGGAAGGCCCGGATGAGGGCTCTGCGTCGGAAGCAGAGATGGGGCCAGGGCCATCAGGGAGTGATGTGTGGACTTCGGAGCCTCCAGAGGCTGACAGTAGAGAGGCAGAGGAACAGGAGGAGCTTGTTCCTAATGAACGCATGAGAAGAGCTGCCAGAAGGCAAGAGCAGTTCAAGCAAAGAGATGATTGGCCCCTCCCATAAGGCTTAAAAGACCAGCAACGGCTCTTGGCCTCTTTGCTGGAAAACAACCATTGAGAGAATTGCTTCTTGTTTGGCTGTAGTTATTTCTTCTGTTCCTGGACTGTTGCCAAGAAAAGCCTTTGGCAGTTTGCCTAATTATCCCAAGGTCAGAGATAAACTAAATACTGGTGTTTTAAGGACTTTGTTTTCATTTCATTTAGAATACGCTGAGAATGAGTTAATTCTCAACTGTTTTAATCAAATCTGTTTGTTTTTTGGAACTGTTTTGCATTTAATATCAACTATGTGGGTCTGGGTCACAACAATCAGTCCTCCCAGGTAAACCAGACAGAAATACCACTAGATGAGCTGATTTCACTTTATTGTAAGGCTGCATTAACAGAATCTTGCAAGTGTGAAGGTACGAATTTCCCAACCTTACTTTTAATTGCTTGATCAATTAGGGCAGAACTTTCCTAAGTTTCTTTTTCTGGCCATTAAACTACAGAGAACCCCCCCCCCTCTCTCTTGTCTGATTGTTTCCTAGGCAGCATCTCTTCCCTTCATTCCCCAAGGTCATCCACCCATTCCATTATACGACAGGCGGAAGTTCCAGTTGCAATTGTTGTAAGTCAAGGACTACTCACAGGCCTGAGACTCAAAATTCTTTTCATTTCATTTAAAGCTGTCCCTGTTTTAACATATATTGATATAAAACAGAATGCTTCCAGTGCATTTTGGTAGCCCATTTCTGATGAACTATCAAACCTTAACAACTGCTGCTTACAGATTACCAACAGATTTTAACAAATGGATCACTTCTCCTTATAATAGAGTGAAAGAAGATGGGAAAGTAGATCACTTACCTTCCTGCTAATGTGCAAAAGGAAAACTTATGGATCTCTTACATGTGAGGTAATCTGTAGAATCAAAATTCAAGAGGGCCTTGGGTTTGTCCCATTGAGAAAATATCATCTCACTTTCCTATGATGCTGTATTTAGAGGTATACCATTTAAATGAAAAGTGTATTGTATTTTAAAGAGGAAGATGATGTCAATATTTCCCATACACCATATTTTTACCAGTAATTGAGAGACAGTTTGGTGTAATAGTGAAAGACATTGGTCCTGAAACTGTAAGCACTTAAGAAAGGAACAAAACGATTAATAAAAGCCAGCATAGGATAGTTACAAATAGATTATACCAGACAAATATTACTGCTTTTGGGGAGGACAATTAGTAAATTAGTAGTCCAAGGGAATTCTGTGGGTGTAGTGCACTTTGACTTTGGTAAGACATTTGATAAAACTGGCCATAACCTCCTTCTGGGTAAATGCAGTTAGCTGAACATCTGTAGCCAACACTTAGTCCTTAATATCTATATGGAAGGAGTTATACAGTGGGGTTCTTTGAGCTTTTGTCCTGGGCCCAGTATTCCAAGATTTTCATAAATGTCTTGGATGGGAGGATGCTCATCGAATTTGCAAGTAACACAAAACTTGGGGGATTCTAAAACTTCAGAAGATAGACTCAAGATTCAAAAGAATCTTGATCGATTTTAACATTGGGCCCTATTCTACAATATGCAGGTTAGTAATGAAAAATGTAAAGATAAGGAAAATCAGATGCACATGCATGAAATATAGCACACTTGGCTTAGCAATAGTACTTATGATAAGGATTTAGTGTCCTTATGGAACACAGATTAAGCAGGAACTACAGCATGCTGTAGATGTAATCTTGTCTATAGGTGGGTTCTACTTACCTTTACTACTGGTTCACATTGTGCCCATGTGCGCTCGCTTCTGCGCATGCGCAGATCAACTTTGATGATGTCCGGGTCAGTGGGTGGAGCTGGTTTTACTACCGGTTCTTGCGAACTGGTCTGAACTAGGGGCAACCCATCACTGATCTTGCCGTGTCACCAGGCAATGCAATCTTAAGCTTTATCAAGAGAGGTATATTGAGAAGTGATAGTTATATGCTGCATAGGTTTATTTATTTATTTATTCAAACTTCTATACCGCCCTTCTCCTTTCGGACTCAGGGCGGTGAACAGCCAGATAAAAAACATTTATACATAAAGTTAAAAATAGATTTAAAATAATTAAATAAATTTGGCCCGTAATTTAAAACTTATCAATTTAAAAATCCGGTTCATCCAGTTCCAGTTGCCACAGTTCAAGGAGAATGCTGAAGAAGTGCAGAAACAGTGTAGAAAATAGCAGCAAAGGTAATGAGGATCTCAGAAGAACAGTTAAACTAAGGAACAGGGCACACATAGTTTAAAAAAGTAAAGTAAAGGGGAGACAAGATAGTGGCCTTCAGAACCAATGAGTGAAAGCTTTACCAAAGTCAAAATGAAGAATTTTTGGCTGTTTGAACAGTTTATGAAACTGCCTGCTTCCTAGAGATATGAGTTGATCCATTACTTGAGATTTGCTGAAGACCTGAAAGTTTGTTCCAACACTATGATTCTGTGATTTCAGATAACAGAGCCTCAAGTTATGATTCTGTATACTAAGCTAGGACTTAAGCATAATTCATATTTGATCTGATATGTATGGAAAGTATGCTATTTCCATAGACATTATTGAAACTTTGAGCCTCTTTCCAGAACACTGGAATAACTAGTTCCCAGAAAATAATTGCTAGAACCATGTGCTCATTTTAGATTTATAGCTTCCTTCAGTATTATCATGTCATCATTTTTCTGATGTAACAACAGTATTATTATTATTATTATTATTATTATTATTATTATTATTATTATTATTATTATTATGACTCAAGCTGCTGAGTCCTAATCATAATAATGGTTAGGACTCGAGCTGCTGAGCTATTAACCAGCCTCAAAGGCTGTGAATCTCACTAAAGATTAACTAATAATAATAATAATAATAATAATAATAATAATAATAATAATAAAACCACCTTACTCGGAACAGCTTATATCCTCCGACAATACCTTAACAGTTCCTAGGTCCTTGGTTAGGGCTCGAGCTGCTAAGCTATTAACCAGCCTCAAAGGCTGTGAATCTCACTAAAGATCAACCAATAATAATAATAATAATAATAATAATAATAATAATAATAATAATAATAATAATGAGATTTATATAACTTCATTGATTAAGTGATGCTGGAATACATTGTAAGTGAACGGGGTAAATAGCCTCAGATTTACAAAGTTTAATATAAACTGTTTTAGAATGGTGGGATAATGAGAGAAATTTGAGCTAAAGTTAATGGAAAGGAAATAGAAGGAAGATGTTTGAAGTGGTATAGCAATTCTGTGGTAATGTTTGGAAAAGAATACAACTTTCCTCTATCTTTGGCCATGTTTGCTACACATATTTTTTACTTGGCAGCATGAATTGCCGTTCACTTCACATACATGACTGGGTTGAGACTTTGCATAGTTTGTAGGCAAGAAAAGTGCAACCAAACTGGCTGATTTTTTTCCCCTTAGTATAATTCACATTGCATTTTGGGGAGGTCGCATCCAGATGAGTCTCAGAACTGTGCTGTTTGAGGTTGGGAAATTTGTGGGTTACCTTACAAATGTAGAATATTTCATGTTCACAATGAGACAGCATTATATTGCTACTTAGGGATCAAGGTCAGACCAAATTAGTGAGCTCCTATAACTGAGATACAGAGTCTGGCAAAAATTAAACAGGAAACATGATTATCTGCAGATCCAAATAGCTAGTAGCCTTGACTTTTTAAACTATTCCATACATTACTTTATCTGCATTTCACTTTTAACCTATATTAAGCCATTAATCCATAGTATAACTATAATTATATTATGATAATTTGAAATAATTAAACTCTGTAATGCATAAATGCATAGCATGTAGCTCTTTTGTTGCTTTTTTGCATGCAAGTAGTATTCCAGCAGTCTGTTCTCACAGTGGCCAACCAACTGCACAAAGAAGCCCATTAGTCTTCTAATTGGCCTTCAGATGCAGTCATGCTGCCATCCAGGCTAATAGCTATTAATCCATATGACTTCCATACATTTGTCCTCTTCTTTTTTGAAGAAAGCCAAGTTGGTAACCAACACCACATCTCATGGTAGTCCATCTATTGGTGCTAGGAATATGGAAGAATTTCCTCTTATGGACACATAGCACACTTACCCACGTCAACTAAATATCTAGCAGATGTATTTGCACAGCATGTCAAGTTTCATTTGTGTTAAACTTGATTAGGGCTTTTTTGTGTGTGATTTAGCAGGTAGTATATGAAACCAGCTTGTTTGTTATGACTCAAAAAAGTGTTAACCAAGTTAAGTATGCTTGTAAACATAACAAACAAGATATAAACAAAAACATATAAACAAAAAGATAGCCACTTGCTTTGTTTTCATGTAACATGAAGTTTAGTTTCACTTTGCTTTAAGTGAGCAATGGTGTAAGAGAAATGATATATGTGAAACAGACTGATTTAGGATGAAGAAAATGTTTTCAAGCTGATAGTATATTTTTCCTTTTCTACCCACTCCTCTTCTGATGTTTTGAATATGATGCCTGCTTGCTTAAGGCTTGAGCATGAGACAATTGTCTTCTTTTTGCCTGGGTGTTCCCAGGAAGAAATGCAAAACTGCTTTTTGTAAATACAGTAGCTATTTCTATTCTTCCATTTTTGGAAGTGCCTAGACTAGAGCATAGAATTAGAGGATTGCAGTTAGATTGGTAGATACACTAGGCTACTTGGCTGCAAATTTCAATAACGTATCCTGAGAATCTCTGTTTTCAAATCAATTTCATGACGTATGAAGATTCCAATTCTGTAAATTTTATAATTGCAATTGCCAGTTTTACTCTTTCGTATACCTGCTTAATTTTCCCTGTGTTGATTTGAATTGTATAAACTTGAGTCTTCTTTGGCTGTGTTAATGGTTGACCAAAGCTGGGAACCAGATTCCCCAAAAATCATGCTAGTTCTTTTTGGTCTCTCAATACCTTTCAATATTATCAATCACAATATCTTTCTGTCTATTTTTCTGACTGAGGTTAGGAGACACTGTTTTTCAGGGTTTGCCGTCCTTCCTATCAGACTGTTTTCAGTTACTTATTTATTTACTAGCACATTTACTTTATTTAATTAATTTGTATCCCACCTTTATTATTTTTATAAATCACTCAAGGTGATGGAACATAGCAATAGCAATAGCACTTAGACTTACATACCGCTTCATAGTGCTTTTACAGCTCTCTCTAAGCGGTTTACAGAGTCAGCATATTACCCCCAACAATCTGGGTCCCCATTTTACCCACCTCAGAAGGATGGAAGGCTGAGTCAACCTTCAGCTGGTGAGATTTGAACTGCCGAACTGCAGCTAGCAGCCAGCTGAAGTAGCCTGCAGTGCTGCACTCTAACCACTGCACCATTTTGGCACTTATCCATGGTATCCATCTTTCTCCTCCTATTTTCTCCACAAAACAACCCTGAGAGTTGGATTGGACTGAAAGAGAGTGACTGGCCTAAAGTCACCCAGCTGGCTTTCATGGCTAAGGCAGGACTTGAACTCATGATCTCCTGCATTCTGGGCTGGTGCCTTAACCACTGGACCAAGCTGGCTAATGTTTATGTAATGTTTAATATCTAAGCCATTAACCTATGGTATCTCAGAAGGTAACATCTTATCTCCTATGACAGAGAGTTAGGGGAATGATTCCCTGATTACTCCCTTGAGGAAAATAGATAACTTTACATAAGCAAGAAGGGCTGAAACATTCCCTAAGTCCTGGGAAGCAAGATAGTAAAAACCTTTGAAGAGGTTTTAGTAGACTCCTCCCTGGTTGCCTTCCGTAGCTATATAAAACAGTTGTGAGAAGCCATCTAGCTCTTGAGTGAGAGGTCAAGAGCCTATGGATGATTTATAGCATTACTGCTTTTTGCCATCTACTGTAACTCCAAGAATGTAGGCATTTCCCTTGAACAATAGCTAAGATGAAGAAACTGATATTAGATTGAGACAAATAAAGCTACTATTGGTTGGGAAGCAAAGTTCTGGCATGACTTTCAGAATTGCATTGAGAGAGGAGGTATGGGAGCAATCTTTGGCTGGTACTTGTGCATGGTTTCTCAGACAATAAAATTGCAAGCAGTTCATTTGCTCAATTATGTCTGGAGCACCAGATGTGGCTGCCCCTAAGTCAGTTATCCATGCTAAGTTGCATCCTGACTTTCCAGAAAAGGCATAGATTTCCAGAAACCACAGTGTTTGAGGTATCCTACAAAGCTCTAGGACATGTACTTTCTTTAAGGCTATACTTGAAGAATGTCCAGAAATTTAGCAAAATGATAGCAGCCATGCTGCTAACTGATACAGAATATTGAGAGTACATTACACTTACGCTAAAATGCTGCCAGTCACTTAATAGTGAATTAAGGGCTGTTTTCAAAGAAGACATTCTGTAAATATGACAGCAGAGAAACATCAAAGTAGGATGCTGATGGCCTATTCTCTATCTCACTATTTGCTGGCCTGATACACAGGGGATTTCCCCTTTCAGTCCATCTGTTTCCCCTTCAATCATTTGAGTTGAATGTAAAAGCATACATATAATGAGAAAGTGCTTCCGCTCTGTGCCTAAGCTTGTACTGTGAGATGTAATATACAAATAAAAAGATTTATTGCTATCATTCTGTCCTTTTCATCACTTCCTTGTGCGACCCAGAAAAATTGCAAAATCTAAGGAGTTGGTTTCCATTTTATGTTCTTCATAATATGCCAGTGAGTTTTCTGTTGCTGCCATTTGCAATAGTGACAGAATAAATAAGTATTATGTTAAGTTAAATAAGCACACATATGAACAAAACCCCTTTACTGATTGGCCAATGAATTGTTGAACAGTTCATCCTACCACTGGAGAATTTAGGGAAATTGTTCTTTTTATTTTTCCCTGCAGAAAATTAAGGTAGAACAACGTAGTATATTAAATAAATCCTTACTATTCATTGACTTTCAGCCCTTTCTGTTTTGGCAACCCCTTTCTTATAAATCCGCCTGGACTACTGCAATGCTCTCTACATGGGGTTCCCCTTGAGGAGCATACGGAGCCTCCAGCTGGTCCAGAATGCGGCCGTGCGAGTGGTTATGGGAGCAATGTGGCGCTCCCATGTGACCCCCCTTCTGTGCGAGCTGCACTGGCTCCCGGTGGTCTTCCGGGTATGCTTCAAGGTTTTGGTTACCACCTTTAGAGCGCTCCATGGCTTAGGACCTGGGTATCTATGAGACCGCCTTCTGCCACAAGTAGCCTCTCACCGACCAGTACGCTCCCATAGAGAGGGGCTTCTCAGGGTGCCATCGGTCAAACAGTGTCGACTGATGGCCCCCAGGGAGAGAGAGTTCTCTGTGGGGGCACCCGCCATCTGGAATGAGCTCCCCCCGGAGATACAGAGGATCCCGGATCTGCGCGCTTTCCGCCGTGCCCTCAAAACATTTCTATTCCAGCAGGCCGGCCTGGCATAATCTCTCTCTTAAACTGTTTTAAAATTTTTTTTAAAAAAAAATTAATTTTAAATTTGTCTTATAAATTTGGGTTGTTTTAAATTTTGTTTTAAATTTTTTAAATTAAATTATTTAATTGTATTTTAATGATTTTTAACATTTGTATTATATGTATCTTATTTTGGCTGTTCACCGCCCTGAGTCCTTCGGGAGTAGGGCGGTATACAAATTCAAGTAAAAACAAACAAACAAACAAACAAACAAACACCAAATTTTGGTGCATTCTTAAAATGTTCCCATATATTCACCACAACACTTCATTGTGAATATAATCCCTAGGAAAAGGCATAGATTTTCAGAAACTACAGTTTGAAGTATCCTATAAAGCTCTTGGACATGTCCATTTCTGCAATGTGTGGAATTTGACCCAAGTTCTTCTGATGTATATTTGCATACATAAATATTTAAACACTTTTTTGCTGAATGCTGTTGCAGAAAGAAATATTCTGGAAATGGTGGAGTTAGGCAATCATTATAGAATCCTTGGTGCTCTCTGAGTTTGTTCCCCCCCCCACTTGCAGACATTCATTACCTGACTATGTAACATCATTAGTGTTGGTGAGTACAGGGTTTGATCCCTGTTTATAGACAATAGCTTGCCCTGATGTAAACATCTGCAAACAACCAAGCTCAGAGAGGACTCCACAGTTCAATGCTGAGATACATATATTCTCTTCTATTTTTTTTTTTCATGTTTTGTGCTAATCCCATTGGGTTTAGCATACTCTACAGTTCTCAATCCACAGCTACAGTCTCCACACCCTTCCATTAAAGATTAATGTTTTTCAGGTCTTCCTGAAATGTTTGGCTCTAGATTTTCTTTGACCTTCCTCTTCTATTAGCCAATCATTATTAATAAGAAATTAAATTGGGGCACAAACCTTTTCTGCAGTTTTACTTTTTTATGTGTCAGTTAGATTGCAGAATCACTGCAGATTTTTTGTGATCTAACATCCAACAAAAAATACAAGCAAATTTTATTCAGCTGATTATATTGTTGAGTATCTGTTAAATACTAAACTGTTTAAAATTATAATAAAATACTCTCATTATATTTGGATGAGAAGGAATATTTTGTCTCCTCCCTAAGTAAATCCTGTTCAGTTATTATTCTTTTTTTAAACAGAAGCTTTAGGGTATTTTCCACAATACTTAAATCAATTATAGCCAATATCAGAGTCACCGAATTTATTTTATAAGTTGAAAAAAAGACATTGAAAAGGAGATATTTTCTACCATGTTATCCAGCTGCAGGAATACACACCTTCTCTTCTTCTGCCTCCATTCTCTTACAAGGTATTAGAAGACAGCTTTTGTTGCATCATCATTCCTTCTTTTCACAGTTAAATTGAATGTCTGCGATTTGGAGGAGACAGAAGGGCCAAGTGCTTATACCAATAATAGGGCATGTTATACACATCCAAAGGCAAGGAAATGTTGTAAGACCTCAACCACAAATCTCTGTGGATCTAATTTCCTCCCATCCTTGAGACAAGAGCCTTAATTTGAGAACCACTGTCTCCATGGCTTTCCTCTTGCTGTGACTCAGGAACCAAGAGCAGGAGGACTGCTGTTCTTGCAATTGTGACATTTCACTATGCTGCTGCTGTCCGAGGAGGAGTAAAAAGCAGGCAGACACTCTTTTCTGTGCCTGTCTTTCTTCATCCATGGGCTGAGTGTGGATCATTTGCTTTCCCTAGTTTTTCCTTTACCCCTGCATTGGCTAGAAAGCATGACCATGGCCCCAACAGTAGCAGCAGCAGGTCATCACACGGGAAATAAATGCAGATCCCTCCAGGGCTGATAATGTTCTCCAGTAAGTGCAGAGGGTAAGAGAAGGTGCAGTGAATGATAGAGGAAAAGGAATGGATATACCACTGTGCTGCGAGGGACAGAAGAAACAGAAGAAACCTGATCTTTGTTCCCCTAACGGTGTTGCAGCTTGGCCTGGGTGCGTGCCTATGGGGTACAGACAGATATGCAAGTGGGAGAAGGAAGACGTGGGATAGGAAAGAGGCTGAGATTGGTGTGATGGAAGGTGGTGGACTGTGCAGAAGTTACAGGTTTGTGGAAGGTATTCCATGAAGATGGTTCCTGAGCAAACGAAAAAGAAAAGAATAATTGTCAAAGGGTATTGGCTCTTTGGCAACCCAGCCAAAAGTGGTCATGGAAGTATAGACCTAGCAGCACTGGTGAAATCTGAACCGGTTTGTTACCGGTTTGCTGGGTGCGCATGTGCGCTGCGTGCCAAGCATGCGCTGTGCACGCATATGCACAGTACACAGCAAAAGGAGGCTTGGGAAGGTAAGTAGAACAGCGAGGGGGCGAGAAATCAGCTGTGGCGCATGATCTTGGGAACCTTTTAAAAAACTTTTTAAAAGCATTTTTTACTACCGGTTCGGGTGTATAGGTAGTAAAAAATGCTTTAAAAAAGTAAAAAAAAAAAAAAGGTTCCGATGATCACAGCTTGTGCTGCGCGATCATTGGAACCATTTTTTTTTTACTTTTTTAAAGTATTTTTTTACTACCTATTCACCCAAATTGGTAGTAAAAAATGCTTAAAAAGTAAAAAAAAAAAAAAAAAAAGTTCCGACAATCGCTCACTCACCTGATCGTCAGATCTTTTTTTTAATATTTTTTTTTACTACCGGTTCAGGTGAACCGGCCCGAACCGGTAGCACTTCACCCCTGCCTAGCAGGAAGAGAGGGCAACATTTCTTTAGTGAGCCAACTATAGGTCATTGGCCTCCCTGAGATGACTCCCTTGTGCAGCACAAAAGGTTTATGTAGCATACTGACTTTTGTTTTCTGATGGAAAACATCTCTTTCCAAATTTTTTAAATGTCAGGGGCCATCTTAGAGCAAGGAAGCTATGAAATGAGCCTAGGTTATGAATAGGAAAGAACCAGATGATGGTAGCAGAAGTTGGCAAAGTTGAAGCCAACAGAAATTTTGAAAAGGCCATATAAATATGAGTCTGTCTAAAAGCGAGTTTTGTGATTTATGTATAGTAATGTACTTTTGTTTTTTCACATTAATTGAAAAAAAAATATAGCGATTGAGTCATTGTGTTAGAGAGTTGCTCAGCTTCCTAAATCAATTAAAAAATCCTAATAAATCTTCCTCTACTACAATGTTGCTCAACTGTCTGGTTCAGGAAAATGTTTGACCCAGGATAGTTTTTCATACTGTGGTTGCTGAAAGAAGCTCATCCCTTTTGCAGCTGTGCTGGTTTTCCAGTGAAAATGGTGATTGCTGATTGAATATTATGGTGTCACTAATAAACACTGAAATTAAGAAAAAAGGCAGTTGCACTTGGGAAATGCATGTGTAGACAAAGAAGAGCAAGTATTTTGCTTGTAAAGCCACTACATTGTGGCAGTTTTTCTTTGAGCTGCTTTTTATGTCATACTCAGTGAGGCATTGTTAGGTAAACTATGATTTTGTGAGTGGGCAAACCAGGTCAGTGAATAAAATGGATTCCTCCAGTGCTCGCATTCCTGCGTAATAACCTAAAGACTTTTTTATACGTGGAACTTCAAGCCTATAATTCTCAGTCACATTGACTATTGGCTTCCTAGAGCAGAGGTATCAAATTCATGGCGTCACGGTGGCATCACGTGACATACTGGGATTTCCCCCCCCTTCGCTAAACCGGGCGTGGGCGTGGCCAGCACATGACGCATCCGGCCGGCGGGCCAGGAGTTTGTGAGCCCTGTCCTACTGATAGTCCAGTACTTCAGAACGGCACAAGGTTGGAGAAACTTCTTACGCTGTGGCATTAACACAAAACAGGATTCACACATTGCATTGATTCATAATTTGATTAGTTTTCCATCCTTGTTGTATGAAGCCAGCCAATCTGGTTATATGGTTTACGATTATTTAAATCCAGATACATTTAAAATTGACTATAGCTTAGTTATAAAATAATCTTCACTCAGAACTTCACTTCTGTACTCACATATGCACAAACTATGCTAATTCTTTATTGTAATCCTTTGTAAATAGTAATAAATGTCACTTTGACTAACCTCTGTGCTCCAGATATGTCTGGATCAGTTCCTATCTTCATTCACCCTCTGACATGCACCTATAC
Source organism: Pituophis catenifer annectens (assembly GCF_029215685.1). NCBI lineage: Eukaryota > Metazoa > Chordata > Lepidosauria > Squamata > Colubridae > Pituophis > Pituophis catenifer. The sequence continues at coordinate 168,024,535 of NW_027256883.1, read as the reverse complement.
ATTTATTATGTCATAGACTTTATGGAGCTGAATGTCATGTGAAATAAAGCTTTCCTTGATTTGCTGGATTAAAGTAAAATGTTATTTTAGTGTTTCACCTATGTAAGACCCTCTTTCTTTTCCTTGATAAAGAATTGTAATGTAAATATTAGGAGAGAAAGCTGAGAATGAACTTTAGTTGCTCTGAAACATGATAGTAATTTATCTGTAAACCTCATGAAATTTTCTAGAAGATGTAAATGTTTCAAAGTAGTGGTCAGTAGAATTCTTATATTATTTTTTTTATAAATCTATTGGCAGTTGTTATTTGTAAATGTATAGTCATGAGAAGAGGTCATGAAGAGCAAAGGAGAAGTGCTTGTGAGTTTGATTTCAGCAACAGTTGAGGTCTTATTCGGAAGTTAAGTCACAGTCTGTTCTTTTCACTTGTTTATTATTGGGAATGAAGGACAGCTGCAGCCCCTGTACACAAGAGAGATTAATACAGCCACTGAAATAATTATATAATGGTAGCCCTCCCAGAAGAGAACTGCATATTTATAAATATTCTGCCTAGAACTGTGTGGCATACTTGCCAAATAAACCAGGAGAAACAAAGAGACAGTCTATAATTTCAGAGAGTCTAATTTCTCCCAAGTAAGTTTTTAAATGGTTTGTATACTTGTGAATTTAGTATTGGTATAGAACTAGTATGAATGCTCTTTCAAGAAACTGAATGCAAGACAAAATTGTACTATAAGTTGAGGGATATGTTATACTGCAAATGTTAAGGAAGTTTACTTAGTAGTACTTTATAAGAAATGATCATTTCAATTCATTTCTGATTATGATAATTACACGATAAAAGATTCTTATATTTTCAGCTCATTTTCCTGGCCTTGGGATGTGGTTGAAACCTGGAATCGTCATTTCTAAATTCTGATGCTGCTTATAACTCCTTATTTTCTAAGCTATATCTGATGAGTGGACATACATTTCATGGCATATGCAAGCTGGGATATTATTTTCTCTTGTAGCTTTGTATATGTAACAAAATGCGCACTTTTGTAGTATTTGTAAATTTAAAAGAGAATTGTAATAAAGGAATTGGATTGATATTTGAAGCTGCCTTAAAGTCCTCACTGAACCCGCAAAAAGAGGAGTACCAATTGCCCATGTAAACTGTAAGGATTGGAAGGGCCACTATGTAAGAGGCAGAACTCTAGTGAGTACACCCATGAACATCAACTAGCAGTCAGAAGACGTGATGAAACTCACTAACCTTACATCACATGGATAGTACACCATAGTTTCAAATAGAAAACTGTAAGCATCCTAGATCAAGGTAAGTCCAAAAATACTAGAGAATTCCTGGAAACTTGGCACTCAGAGAAATCAGCCATTAACAGGTCTATAGAGATAAGCAACATTTACACACACACCATTCAAGAGAGACAATAAAAAAGCTAAAAAGGAAACAAAAAGATCAGAACACCTCCTCACCAATTATTGACACCCAGGTAAGCAGGAATTAACACTAGAAAAACAAGTAGTAAATAATGCTCTAATCAAGGAACTATCAACTCAAACAATCAAGCAGTAAATTACAAGGAATTATCTAGGAGAAAAACACCCCCACCAATACTGACAGGACAAGCCAATATAAACAAAGAACTTGTCCACATATCTACTGCCTTCTAGTACTAAAGGTGTTACTTAGGTACTGAAACATCTGCAGGAAAACAACCAAACTCATCATGCACCAAGAACTCCACAGTAAAAGAAACTTTCCCCACTCAAGATACTACCTCCCCCAATAAGTGATAACAAGTAAAGCTGGCTCAATCCAGCATTATTCCTGAGGCCACAGGCTAGGCTAGCTGCAAGGTTTCTGACATATAGTAATGATATATTACAGTGGGATGGCCAACCACTGTCTTTACTGTATGTAAATCAGAGGTTCTGTGCACATAAACACTAAGCAACAAATGTTTTTTGTGTGGTCTGGAGTACAAGAAGTTGCTTGAAAAAACAAATTAAATCTGGCAGGCTTCTGTTGTATGTAGAAAATAATGTTCTATGCTTTACTGATTTTCTTTCCTAGTTTAATTGTAATTTCTACATGCTGAAAGCAGTCTTTGATGAATTTGCCCCAGAGAAAGCATGAATGAATGAATGAATGAATGAATGAATGAATGAATGAATGAATGAGGTAGTAGTAAAATTAAGTCTTTAGTGTGGAAGGGAGAGTCATGTAATTAATTGGTACAGCACATTGATTAGAAAGTAAAGAGATATTAAGTTATATGCAGTGCTCAACCTGATTAACACTACTATGTTATTGGAGTCCACAAGTGACTGTTGATAAAGCAAAGTAACTTGCATAAGTCAGTTTTGGTCACTTCATCTATATACAGAAAATATTTTTGTCATAATTTGAGAAAGACAAGAAAATTGTTGTGAACAGTCATGCAAAAATCCAAACACAGGATTATTAAAGAGCTAGCACAAAGTGTCACTTTAGTTGAACCTCTGAATAAACACACGCTTAAAATCTGCATCTAGTTTTGGTTGCCACAATGTAAAAAAAGATTTGGAGACTCTAGAAAGAGTGCAGAGAAGAGCAACAAAGATGATTAGGGGACTAGAGGCTAAAACATATAAAGAACGGTTCCTGGAACTGGATATATCTAGTCTTATGAAAAGAAGGTCTAGGGATGACATGATCGCAGGGTCTAGGACTTTTCGGCTTGAACCCTTTGCCTTGCCTGTTTCTCCTCAAGGTTTTTGTCTATGGGTTATTAGCCACAAACTTTTCTCCTCAGCTGGCCCTCCCCCAGCCTTTTGCTCCGGCACATCAGCCACGGCCCCTCCATCCCAGGCCCTTCGCTGCGGCCCATTCGTCAAAGTACAGTTCGTGTCGGGCTTTTGGCCGCCCAGGACAATTTTCAGCCAGCCAATTGGTGCAGGGACTCGGGGGCTTTGGGAGTGGAAGAGCGGAGGCTGCAGTTCAGAGGGAGGCTCAGGAGGGCCAACAACAGCCTGAAGCTACAGTACGTCTAGTTATAACAACACCGGGATTATGATCATCTGGATAATTACGTCTAGTTATCCCTCTTCCACAGGGAGAGGCCCTGGGAACCCCATCTGATGGATCCCTCATCCTCTACAGCCCCCCTCCCCCACCCCTCACACTGCTCTCGGCAGCCTCGGGAGGTTCTGAACTGACTGACACGAGCAGCTCGTGGCTGGGGTGGGGTGGGGGCAGAGCCCCAAACGCTACTAACCAGGGTGGCCCCGGTCGGGGATGAAATACCTTTGCTCCCTCCCAGCCCTGTCTTCTACAGGGAGAGGCCCTGGGAACCCCACCTGATGGATCCCTTGCACTCTATAGCCCTCTCCCCCCGTCTTTTGTGGCAAAGAGATGCAAACCAGCCCTTGTCTCAGGCACTTTGGATAAAGTGGGGGTGTTGTTGGCCCTCCTGAGCGTCCCTCTGAACTGCAGCCCCTGCTCTTCCACTCCCAAAACCCCTGAGTCCCTGCACCGATTGACTGGCTGCAAATTGTCCTGGATGGCCAAAAGCTCAATGTGAACTGTACTTCAATGAATGGGATGCGGTGAAGGGACTGGGACAGAGGGGCTGTGGCTGATGTGCTGGGGCAAAACGCTGGGGGAGGGCCAGCCGAGGAGAAAAGTTTGCGGTTATTATGCAGAGGCGAAAACCTTGAGGAGAAACAGGCAAGGCAAAGGGTTCGAGCTGAAAAGTCCCATTCTGATGATAGCAGTGTTCTGATATCTCAGAGGCTGCCACAAAGAAGAGGGAGTCAAACTATTCTCCAAAGCACCTGAGGGCAGGAAAAGAAGCAATGGGTGGAAACTAAATCAAGGAGAGAAGCAATTTAGTTTAGTTTAGTTTAGTTTAGTTTAGTTTAGTTTAGTTTAGTTTAGTTTAGTTTAGTTTAGTTTAGTTTAGTTTAGTTTAGTTTATTTGATTTGTATACCGCCCTACTCCCGAAGGACTCAGGGCGGTGAACAGCCAGCAATAAAATACATAAATACACAAAATTTAAAAACCCGATAAAATCAAATTAAATTATTTGGCCCAGACAAATTAAAATACCCCAATAATTTAAAAACAGATTAAAATTTACATATTTAAAAAGGGAAGAGATTAGGCCAAGCCCGCTTGATGGAATAAAAAGGTCTTCACAGCACGGCGGAAGGAGCGCAGATCCGGGATCCTCCGTATCTCCGGGGGGAGCTCATTCCAGATGGTAGGTGCCCCCACAGAGAAGGCTCTCCCCCTAGGGGCCGCCAGTCGACACTGTTTGGCTGACGGCACCTGGAGGAGTCCCTCTCTATGAGAGCGTACTGGCCGGTGGGAGGCTATTTAGAACTAAGGAGAAATTTCCTGACAGTTAGAACAATTAATCAGTGAACAACTTGCCTCCAGAAGTTGTAAATGCTCCAACACTGGAAGTTTTTAAGAAGAGATTGGATAACTATTTGTCTGAAGTGGTGTAGGGTTTCCTGCTAAACAGGGTTGGACTAGAAGACCTCTGAGGTCCCTTCCAAGTATTCTATTCTATTCTATTCTATTCTATTCTATTCTATTCTATTCTATTCTATTCTATTCTATTCTATTCTATTCTATTCTATTGTTAGACTTGATTTATTTATCTAGTTTTAATATTAAATAAAAAGGCTTTTGCTACTTGTGCCAGCCTTTGCCAAAGAGGAAGCTAATAAAACTTTCATACATTCTTGTGTGCTTTGTGAGGTCTCAGGTAATCTTTTTGTTAAGGATGCTGCCATTCAGTTTTCTGGGTTTGCAATTAACACATGTATTTCTACAGACAAATTGTTTATTTGTATCAGTAGAATAGTTTTAACTTCTGGTGCTGGAAAGCTCACTATATTTTGTTTAATTACCTAATTGCGTCTCGAAAAATTTATTATTTTATTGTTCTTTGAATCAGATTTTTGTCTAAATTAGAATTATTAAAATGGCTAACAATGAAGTATGGATAAAATAATGAAGTTAAATGATTAAGAAATATAAACTAAATATATTAAAAAACAGTAACATATTTAAGTTTATTTCAACAACAAGATAACAAATGTCAAAAGCTTTTCTGTATAGAAACATTTTTGCCTATGGGAAAAAGAATCAAACAGGGATATGAAGGTAGCTTGGGTTTTGAGGGCGAGGATGTTTTGGCAGAAATGCATGTCAAGACATTAAAGAAATCAATAATAAAACTGATAATTATACGAAAGTTTTATAATTTGAATTAGGATTGCAGTGTAATAGAAGAAAGGTACTGTTAGTCCCTCCTGCAGTGAGACAATAAAATAGAAAAGGGAAATGAATTGTGGTAAAATCCATGTTTTGTGGTAATCTTAGGAAAAACACTCCATTTGACAAATATTCCATCCTATATGAATCCAGTAGTACAAGCCATGTCTAGACCAGCCATATAGGCCTGTCTGCATTGGTTTTGTTTTGTATAGATGATACAATTATGTTCTGTATGCCCTTAGTAGATCTAAGAAATCTTAAGGCACTTATCCTTTTCTATTCCTAATGTATGGATCACAAATATGTAAATGCCATTCTACTGTATAGCCCTTCTTGAAACTGTTCAGTCAGAATTTCTAATGACCTTGTTTGGCGTTTTCAACCATGTCTCTAATTTTCTACTTATGCCAGCATCTAATGCCTCAAATATAGATGAGTCTTTATCTTCACCAAATATAACATGTTACCGGTACCATGAGCTGCTGCAATAGCTTCTTAATACATGCCTTATGGAGAAAAATGAATCTGTTGGCCTTATCCTTCTGCATTGTCCTTTCTATTCACACTGTCTTTTATCCAATTATCATGGAAAGGTACGTGACAAATATCCCATTCTTCTCCTTGAATATGTGAATACTGTAATCACATCTAGCAAACTTGCACAATTCAATGCAGTTGGTATAGCAATTAGTTGCAAGATTGTTTAGATTTGTACTATAAATTGAAGATTTTAATTTTTTTGTTCATTTTATATAATAATAGGCTAATATATCATTGGTGATTAACTACATTGCTACCTTTTATATTTCTTTTGATTGTACAGATACTCCTCATTTAGAAGCCCCAATTCAGACTGGCAACTTGGTTGTTAAACAAAGTGGTTGCTAAGTGTTTATGATCTTATTTCAGCTTTCCTTTGCTTTACAGAAGGTAATAAATGTGAGGATTGCTTGTAAAGTTACTTTTTCATCACCATAAATGTAAATGGTTGCTAAATTAGGTAGTCAGTAATCAAGAACTCCCTATATTGTCCTGTTTGTTTTGGTCAACGCTATAGTTTATTATTATTATAGTTGATCACATAGTCAGCCAGTGTTTAGATAGAATATAGCATGTTTATCCAGCTATCAAGTCCTATCCAAAGAACTGGGATAAGCAGATGTTGTTTGATGCTATTAAAGGTGTTCTTGCAGGAGGTAAACTGTTTCAAGTAAAGCTGCTTTTTGCAATTGACTGATAGTGATTTTGTCAATGCTGATGATGTTCAGGTGTGCTCCAGATGTTTTTGGATTACATAAAAAGCATCTATCATTATTGGTATTATATTTGTTCTCCTTTGTCACAATTGTTCTTCTGTTTGCAAATCTTTGTATTTGGTGATTTTTTCCGCTAGTTCTTTGTCTTCTATTTTGCTGGCTTATTATTATTATATACATAACAATGTGAATTCACAGCTGGCTGTTCTTTAACTGGCATTTTATTTTTCGTATTCTGCCTTTATTATTTGTACAAATAACTCAAGATTTTTTTTTAAAAAAAAATTCAAGTTATTTTTAAAAATAACGTTATTTTTACAAATAACTCAAAAGTATTGGTCTTCATATACATTACGTTTTTCTCAATAATCCTAGGAAGTTATAATGTATAGGCATAATATATGTCAGATCCAAGTAGTGTGGCCTTTTGTAATTGATTTTATCAATGCACAGATTTTCTAAGTGCCATTCAAGATTCTATAGCTGTTTTTAACTCTGTTGCTACGGTTTATGTAGTAATGTATTGCACTATAATATGTAGAATTTTTTTAACATCTTAGAGTCTTCAGATTAGAATGGCATATAAATATAAATAAGTAAATTCTGACATGTTTGAGAGATCAAAGACATCAACTGGGGTCAAGATTTTTTTTTTTAATTTCAAGAATATTTTGCAAAATCCTTTTGTGCCATGATACACTTGCCAACATTCCTCAGCATGTACAGTTGGAATAGTTAGCATGTTGGTGCTGTCAGGAAACCAAAGTCTGGAGAGGCTGAGATGGTGGTGTGAAATGACTACAGCTGTCTCACAAGTGGGTGAACTCAGGACTTTGTAGATTTTGTTTTGATTTGATTTTGGAACAGGAATTTTAAACTCTGTTACATCTATTTTAGGATTTTTTTTCAATTTTCATCTATTTTCCAATTTAAAAGGTAGGAGAATAAAACCAGGCAGTGTTGTCAAATGATTCTTTGAACTGTAAAAAAGTTAGAGGGACAAAGTCTGGGTTTATAATCAGCAAAGTAGAATGTGTGAACAGTGTGACATCTGGGTGTCATACATTCTAATACAAATAAAACTATCAAAGTTAATCATAATTATCACATTCAAACAACTTATATATTTCTAGTAAATAATACACATTTGTCTAAGATTGCAATCTATCATTGTTCAGTTATCCCACGTTTTCTCTTGTTATTGCTTTCATTTTATTATATAAAAATGTATACATTGATATTCCCCCTTCTCTTATTTCTATCACCTATTCTAGCTTTTAATCATATCACCCTTTTTTTTCCTTTCAATTCCTTTGTCCCTTCCTCGTATTGTTTCCAAATTTTTCCCTGGAATTCCCAAGTATTCACTAGTATTCCAGTTAAAAACATTCATGTAACTTGTATTATACATTGTTGATTGTTGTTGAAAAGCTCTTAAACTTTTTAAAGTTTGTTAAAATAAAAAAATCGTCAGTGAAAACATTAACATTGATTGGATGAAAATCTAATAAACATAAGATATATGGGTAGTAAGCAGGAATGTGAAGAACTTCATAGGATTAACCAATGCATCAATTGTTTTCTGTGGAAAAGCATGTTGGTAGTCTCTCAAATGAGCCCATCCACTTTATTTGGGGGTTATCATTCAAGATCTGCCACCTACCCAGAGTGGTAATGTTTTCACTCTACTAAATATCTTAGCTTCTTCAAACTGTGGTATTTGAAGCATGGAAGGGAAAACATTTGGCCTCTGACCCAATTACTTGTTAACAACACAACAGCCTACATCGCTGGAATGCCTGGGCCAAAACATTCTCACAGTTGAGTTGCTTATGGGCAGTGCTGTACAACTCTTGCTATTATTTGCAGCTACTCTCTGATCTGTAAAACTGCAAAGCTGCTGCAGAGGCTATTAATGAGTTTCTTCTCCTCTTTGAGCCAAGGGAGTCATTTTCTATCAGTCATCATGTCTAGTTATCATTGTTACAGGTGAAACTCGAAAAATTAGAATATCGTGCAAAAGTTCATTTATTTCAGTAATGCAACTTAAAAGGTGAAACTAATATATCAGATAGACTCATTACATGCAAAGCGAGATAGTTCAAGCCTTGATTTGTCATATTTTTGATGATTATGGCTTACAGCTCATGAAAACCCCAAATTCACCATCTCAGAAAATTAGAATATTACATGAAATCAATAAAGCAAGGATTGTACATAGAACAATATCGAACCTCTGAAAAGTATAAGCGTGCATATGTACTCAGTACTTGGTTTGGGCCCCTTTTGCATCAAATTACTGCCTCAATGTGGTGTGGCATGGATGCTATCAGCCTGTGGCACTGCTGAGGTGTTATGGAAGACCAGGATGCTTCAATAGTGGCCTTCAGCTCTTCTGCATTGTTCGGTCTCATGTCTCTCATCTTTCTCTTGGCAATGCCCCATAGATTCTCTATGGGGTTCAGGTCAGGCGAGTTTGCTGGCCAATCAAGCACAGTAATCCCATGGTCATTGAACCAGGTTTTGGCACTTTTGGCAGTGTGGGCAGGTGCCAAGTCCTGCTGGAAAATGAAGTCAGCATCTCCATAAAGCTCGTTTGCGGAAGGAAGCATGAAGTGCTCTAAAATCTCCTGGTAGATGGCTGCGTTGACCCTGGACTTAATGAAGCACAATGGACCAACACCAGCAGATGACATGGCTCCCCAAATCAACACAGACTGCAGAAACTTCACACTGGACTTCAAGCATCTTGCAGTGTGTGCCTCTCCATTCTTCCTCCAGACTCTGGGTCCTTGGTTTCCAAATGAGATGCAAAAGTTGCTCTCATCAGAAAAGAGGTCTTTGGACCACTGAGCAACAGACCAGTTCTTTTTTTCTTTAGCTCAGGTAAGACGCTTCTGACGTTGTTTGTTGTTCAGGAGTGGCTTGACAAGAGGAATACGACATTTGAAGCCCATGTTCAGGATCCGTCTGTGTGTGATGGCTCTTGATGCACTGACTACAGCCTCAGTCCACTCCTTGTGAAAGTCCCCAACACTTTTGAATGGCCTTTTCCTGACAATCCTCTCCAGGCTGCGGTCATCCCTGCTGCTTGTGCACCTTTTTCTTCCACACTTTTCCCTTCCACATAACTTTCTATTAATGTGCTTTGATACAGCACTTTGGGAACATCCAACTTCTTTTGCAATTACCTTTTGAGGCTTTCCCTCCTTATGGAGGGTGTCAATGATGGTTTTCTGCACAACTGTTAGGTCAGCAGTCTTTCCCATGATTGTGATTCCTACTGAACCAGACTGAGAGACCATTTAAAGGCTCAGGAACTCTTTGGAGGTGTTATGGCTTACTTAGCTGATTAGAGTGGGACACTTTGAACCTAGAATATTGAACCTTTTCACAATATTCTAATTTTCTGAGATTGTGAATTTGGGGTTTTCATGAGCTGTAAGCCATAATCATCAAAAGTATGACAAATCAAGGCTTGAACTATCTCGCTTTGTATGTAATGAGTCTATCTGATATATTAGTTTCACCTTTTAAGTTACATTACTGAAATAAATGAACTTTTGCACGATATTCTAATTTTTCAAGTTTCACCTGTATTTCAACCTGGCTAAAGCTGCATGGAAGCATTCTATTGTGTATTCTTGGGCTTTATAAAGATTCCAATAACCTCAGTTGCTCCACAGATTACTTTTAGAATGATCTCATGGGGGGGGGGGGAGGAATCATGTACAGTTAAAAAATGCCCATGAACAAGAATTATTATACCACTTCCACTCTCTTCTGCAATGTCCAATGACAAGAGAGTGAGAATGCGCTACATATTTTCCTTTCATGCCAGGTAACAATGAAGCTCAACAGGCTTGTCCAGCAATCACATGAATTTAGTGTTAGTTCTAAATCATCCCCCTTATCCTTGATGCTGAAGGCAAGTGAAAGGCAGAAAGTTTAAAACCACTCAATCTGATCCCATAGCTCAGTAGCTGTTCTACTAAGATTTCACTGTTGTCCGTTTTGCTATTTTATAAGGAGAATGGAGATCAAATTATAACATTTGTTTTAACTTACAGTAAACAGTGCTCTGAAAGCTGTACTGTTTCAGAAACATAGACTGCTTCACCTATGGTGAGCCCATTTTCATTGCTATCATCTTAATTTATTTTATTGAGAAGATTCATAAAATACATTTTAAACTAAATATTACAAATGAAATATAGCCAAACAGTAAAACAAAGCCCAAACACCCTCTCCTCCAGATCTGTTAAAGCTACTGTGTTTGTTAATGGTGTATTTTAATTCATCTTGCCCTGTTTGTTAATTTGCTAATTTATTGCATTTACATCTGACAGTTCCAGGTTTACAGATGGTTGTCCCCTAATTTACCTGCAGAGTAATGATTGTAGACTAAGAGAAAGTTAACTAAATTCATCTAAGAGAGATTCATCATGGTCTAAAGCTGATATCTTAACCTGTATTGTTCTTAATTAGGTAGCTCTGTATCTCTAACAAAGGAAGAGCTAAATAATTGCTTCACCTGGAGACAAAACAGCATACAGGGGGGAGGCTCAAAAACTTTCCACATGGTGCTTAAAAAACAACCTGCACCTGAACTTCAACAAGACCAAGGAGAAGGTGTTGGACTTCCAGAGGAAGAGAAAGGAACCTGCTCCACTTTACATTGAGGGGGGCTGTGTAGAGAGAGTTTCCTCCTTTAAATTCCTGGGAGTCCATCTCCGTGAAGACCTCTCCTGGAAAAACAACATGATCCAGGTGGCCAGGAAGGCCCAACAGAGACTCCATTTCCTTAGGGTCTTGCATAAAAACAGGGTGGAACAACAACTGATGACCTTCTTTTACCAGTCCACAATAGAAAGTGTCCTCACTTATTGCATCACGGTATGGCATGCTGGTCTGACAGCCGTGGATAGAAAAACATTACAGAGGGTGGTGAGTACAGCACAAAATATCGTGGGCTGTCCCCTGATACCACTAGATGAGATTGCTAGGGCTCGTTGCCTTAGAAGAGTGAGGAAAATTCTCAGGGACGACTCTCACCCTGGTCATCACTTCTTTACCCTCCTACCATTGGGAAGGAGATATAGAAGTATAGCCAGCCGCACAAACATGCTGAAGAACAGTTTTTATCCATGGGCTGTCAGTTTCCTGAATGAGAAATAACATCATAACTATGTAGTATGATGGACTGCAGGGCCGGCGCAATGTTAACATGTTCATACTGGTGAAATAGGACTGGGTGTTTTGTTAATATGATTTATTGGGTTAGGGATTTTCTGTCTTCATTGTGTTGTGGGGGGGTGCACTGAGGGAGCTCAACCAATCTCATTATACATATGTTGTGCACTGATAATAAAGATTTGAAACCTAAGTGTTTGTAAAGAACTACATTTATTGCAATGGTGTGCAATAAATACTTTTAAGTAGAATGAAAATCATTAATAAATAAATCTGTGTGCTGTTAAAAGGAAATCATCTTAATCGTTAAAAACAAAGTAGCAAACAGATTGCATTGGTTTGGTTTTAATAAAGGATTTGTTGTATGTATGGATTGACATAGTCTCTTATATGTTCCTCGTGAGAAAATGAAACTAGCTAGCGCCTACAAGCCTGAAACAATTTGGTAATTCTTTTGTTTAGAGAAAATTCCAGTGTATACTGAGCTATAGTTGAGTCCACAGCTTCAATTACATGCCACTACAGCAGGATTTTTTTTTTTTTGAGGCTAATTTTGGTAGAAGATTACAGTTGATGCTTAGATATATTCTTCCAGCTACTAGTGATCTTATAAAATAGCTACTTTCCATTAGGAAAGTACAGTTTCTAAAGAAAACTGAGGACAAAGACTCCCCACCTAATAGAATTTCTTTTCCATAAAAGTATGCTTGTCCGAATGATACGGTGGCATGGAGAAAAGAGACTACTTAGAGCTGCTCCCCCAACCCTACCTATTTTGCCTGGCTAAGAACATCAGAGAAACCAGCCTGCTGCGACTAAATCCTGAGTCTTGGAATTCTTTTCTTGTGATGCAGGCTTCAGCAAGATCTGTCAGCATCTGAGAATAGTCTAAACGTCACCAGAAATCAACTTGGTGCCTTGCCTCTCAGCAAGTACTTCTGGGATATTGTTTTCTGTTCGTTTCCCTAAGTAGGATTATGCAAAAGCTGGAGTGTTGCAGATACTTGCTTTCTGAACATAATTGTACATGTTGATGTGGACTTTTTTTTTTGGTGCTAATGCAGTATTAAACTCAAGGTCTCTCACCTTTGGAGAGAGGTGACATGTTTGTTGCAATTTGGTATACTGCGTAATTAAGAAGTACTGCAGACTTCTGCATAATACAGGGCATATGCAAACACAATCCTTATGAGTATGAGCTTATAATGGTGGCATACTACTACTACTACTACTACTACTAGTAGTAGTAGTAGTAGTTTTCCTGCATTTACAGCATGAACAATTCCTTCTTTGAATGAGTAAACAATTGATTCCATGTGGGAAATTGGGGTTTGGTCTGTCTGTGGTTGATACTAATGGAAGCCAGTTCCAATCTGCTGAAAGTTGGCATTTCAGGGGATGCCTTCTTGATTAGGACTGAGCTCTCTGAGTTTAGTAACTGAAGCCTTCTGTATTTTCCACTGTTATTTAAAGCTTCCAATAAGGGAAGAACTAAAAATAGTCTCTTCAGCTGGTCCTTGTAATATGTACAGTGAGTGGCATGCCTTGAGTGTCCTCTGAATCTCATACTCAAAGGAGAAAATGTGAGATGTATCTGATAACTAGTAAAATGTACTTCACTTTGGCACTAATTTTAAATGTACTTCTCTTTAGCACCCGTTTTTATAAAACTAAGCTGGCTGCTTTACAAATTTCTTGCATTTCTGGTTATGAGCATGAGGCTTCTGGCTAGTGCCAAGACAGTCCTATCTCATCTCCGACATGCTTGGCATGCCAAAATATTTGCTATCGGTGATCCAGTATATTTGTGAGCCATGTAGATCAGCCATATAGTGATTTTTTTTTTTTACAAAGATGATTGTGGTCTGTATTTATTTAGTACATAATTATTTCAAGCAGCAGGATAATTATCTCAAGCTTTAAAGACATGGCTGGCACCCCATTTTCTTTATATATGACTTACAACACTATTTAAAACAAAAGTAATAATAAGGATCTTTGGAAAAAAGATGAGCCTCCATTGCAGCCTATACTCACTTCTTGCAAACATGGTTATGGGTGAATAATCATGTGGCTAAATGGAATCATTTGTGTTTCTTTGTACAGATATCTGCATCTGAATGACAAGCAACACATCTTACACAATTAACTGCCCCAAAGGATTAGGTGTAATGTGGTAAAGGAGAAATATCTATGTGACTGTATTTTTTACATGTGACTGACTTACTAGGTTGAGATGTCTTCATGCAGTTGATATTTTAGGCACCTACAATCTCTTTAGTTGAATGAACTGAACTTCAACATTTTCTGGTTTTCTCAGGAAAACATCTTTTTAGTAGCAGCAACAGAAATTCACATCTTTACTTGATGTGTTTTGGTACTGCTTGGAACCTTACTAAATGCCTTTCCTGACAAAGCCTTCCAGATGCCTTTGATTGTGATTCCAGTTTATGAGAGGTTTTCAGTGGCTTTCTGAATGTGAGATGTTTTGTACTACTTATGGGAAAATAATTATCTCCAGTGGTAGAATGCTGCTGGTTTAACAACCAGTTTGGTGAGTGCATTCTTTGTGCGTGCACGCGTGCTTTGTCTGTGCGCGCACTCAAGGCACTTGCATGCAGCGCTGAAAATGGAGTATTTAGAAACTCAGCTGCTAATCTTCCAAGTCAGCAACGGCAAGTAGAACAGCAAAGGGGGGGGGGGGGTGGAATCAGCTGTGCTGCACGATTGAGATGAGCTACAAAGCAGGAAATAAAGGACAGGATAAAGCGGGAGTGGGCGGGTGGGGCCAACAGATTGTCAGTGGTTCCGGTTCACCTGAACCAGTCCGAACCAGCTGAATACCACCTCTGATTATCTCCCATATAAAAATTCTTGTACAATATTGCTATTTACAAATGGTGGTCAAAGAGCTATCTTCTCCAAGCCAATGTACATTTGGATTGTTTTGGTTTGATTTGTGTAATAATGTTTTAACACATGTGGTTTGATTGCATGGTTGTTCTGACTTCTGGAATTGCCATTGTACCATATCTTGGAGCAATTATTGTTTCTATTCTTCTCTTTATATATTTTTAATGATTTATTTAAAAGGTTTGTATGGGTGCCCATCTTCAGAAATTTGGGCAGGTCATGTGGTCCTTTGTCCTTGAGAGGATGTGTGTGAGACATTTGGCACAATAAGAAAGGGTCTTGCTTATAATGTATTGCACAATTATTTTTATTTTAGTTGTGTTGGAAATCACTTGGAATAAATGTTAGAAAGAGTGAATTATTTTAAAAACTAGAGAGCAGATATATTACTTATATAAACCACATGATTATTTGCAATCATGATTATTCTTTGGCTGAAGTTGGCATTAGGGTTAAGCACAAGGGTAGGTTCTACTTACCTTTACTATGGGTTTGCAACGGGGCTGTGCGTGCTTGCTTCACTTGTGCACGTGCACACTCTTCTGCACATGCACAGAAGCGTTCTGATGACATCGGGGTCAGTGAGCGGAGCCTCCCACCGGTTTTACTACCGGTTTCATAGAACCAGTGTGAACTGGGGGCAACCCACCACTAGATAAGCATATCTTTCAACAGGGAAGTGAAAAAGACATATTCATTCTGTATATAAGAGCCTTGCAGTATTCAAAGAAGAATCCTGCAAAATAAGAGTCATGTGATTATGTTCTTCACAGATGATAATAATCAACATCTTCCTAGGTCTAGGAAGACAGAGAAAGAGAGATCTGTGTTTGATTGAATTAATATAACAAAATACAATTTCCTGGATCTTTTCTGGTCATGCGACTATGTCCTGACCAATTAGTAATCTTTTGCTTTTTCACTGTCAGAATGTAATAGGACATTCAGAGGGTGCTGAAAATGTAGACAGGACAAGGTATTGCTATACAGATTTATTTATTGTGTTCAGTGTAAGGGATTTCTCTATTGGTTCATTTATAGGAGGAGAGATCACTTTTGTATCATTCAAAGTCATGCAGTTGGCAAATATTACCATTGAGCTTGTTAAACTCAACTCTGATTTCCTCTCTAGATAAAAAAATGTGCAACCTTTTGAAGTAGAATTCAGTTGTTGAATTTTCAGGGGCCTGTTTGTAAATGGAGATGACCTTTTCAGTCAAGGTCCCAAATGCTCGTCAGCTACTAAAGATCACATGAAAATATGTCAGGAAATGGTCAAATTCCAACATTGGTACTTACGTATAAATACCATCAAACATCAAGCCATTCATATTTAGGTTGCAGTGCTATACATATTTACCTGGCACTATGACTCATTGAACTCAGCGGAGCTTCAGATAAGTATGAATCAGAATGTGGATTGTGTTTGCTTAGTGACCTTTCAAAGTTAGGACAGACCTCCCCAGTTATTTATCACCCGGTTCCAGAGCTCCAACAACTGCAACTTCCCTCCTTCAGGTGATTTCATTTTGGGCTCATGGCAACCAGTTCACATTTAAGGTTATTTGTAGGGTCCCATGGTCACATGACTGTGATTTTTTTTTTTGCATTTTTTTTTTTTGCATTTTTGGTCGGTTTCCATTATTTACCTCTGGTTTCCAGCATGGATGTTTTTTATCCATTGAAGAAAATGGGCTTGTGCAATTACTATGACCTTCAGTTAGCAACCATATTTGGTTAATGATTGTCACAAAAAAGGTAGTAAAATAGGGCACAGTCACATGGTGACCCGCTTAACGACTGACCATATATGACCATAATTCCAGGCTCAATTGCAGTCATAGGTTGAGGACATCTGTGGTACCAAATGCTTGACCACATTTGCTAAATTGCTTTTATATGAAGTGTATATGAAATTTGTACCGTTATTGGGCTAAGAGGAAGTCTATCTATATTAAACTACCTTTGCCAGGTGTCCAAATTTTATTTTGAAAATTCGAAATGAAAATAATTCCATCCAGGTGAGGGTAGACTTTAATAATATTCAGTAGAGATACTAAAAAGGTAAGAAGCCTGCTTTTTCAACATCAGAAGATGTTCATATTTGGAAGGGGGAAGGAGGAAAATGTGAACAAGGGAGGTAGAATTCTATGAAGAAAAAATGGGCAGGAGTAGAGGTCTTAATTCATTTCCCCAAGCCAAACATTCCTAAAGTGACAATTTCTCCTGTTGTTAAGGAAGTTTCAGGACTGTTTCTAAGTAACTGTCCACTTATTGTAGGCATTTGAGCTGTCATTGGGAAATAAGCGGACTCTGACTTGTATGTATTTTAAAGCGGTGCTAATTAAAGTAAGGACTTAAAGAAATTAAATTATGCTCTTATTTATTTCATAATTTATTAAGGACTTAAAGAAATTAAATTATGCTCTTATTTAGAGCTTATTTAGCCCTTTAATTAAACTGATCTTTTATGGTGTAGGAAGAAATATCCTTCTGGGTTCAGCTCCAAGTGTGGAAAAAGACACTGGAAACATGGAGACTGCTTGGAAAGATGGTTTAATGGTGGACAGGATCACATGGCTTGAGTTCCTGAACAGAAAAGGGTTGAGAGTCAGCAACCTTTTATCAGGTTCGCCTGATTCGCCAGTTGCGGCCCTTTCTTGATCGGGATTCCTTGTGCACAGTCACTCATGCCCTCGTCACCTCTCGCCTTGACTACTGCAACGCTCTCTACATGGGGCTCCCCTTGAAGAGCACCCGGAGGCTCCAGCTGGTCCAGAATGCAGCAGCGCGGGTAGTGATGGGAGCAACATGGCGCTCCCATGTAACACCGCTCCTGCGCGAGCTAAACTGGCTCCCGGTGGTCTTCCGGGTGCGCTTCAAGGTGTTGGTTATCACCTTTAAAGCGCTCCATGGCATAGGGCCTAGCTATCTCCGAGACCACCTGCTGCTACCGATGACCTCCCATCGACCCGTGCGCTCCCACAGAGAGGGCCTCCTCAGGGTGCCATCAGCCAAACAATGTAGGCTGGTGGCCCCCAGGTGGAGGGCCTTCTCTGTGGGGGCTCCCACCCTCTGGAATCAGTTGCCCCCGGAGATAAGAAGAATCCATGACCTCAATGCCTTCCGTCGTTCCCTGAAAACCTATCTTTTTCAGCAAGCCGGGTTGGCTTAGAACAAATTTTTAAATTCTTTTAATTAGTTTGTGATTCTTAACTTCGGGCCAAAATTTATATATATTTTAAATGTTTTAATATTTGTATTCTATGTTTTTTATCTTGGCTGTACACCGCCCTGAGTCCTCAGGGAGAAGGGCGGTATATAAATTGGAAATTAAATTAAATTAAATTAAATTAAGTCCCCGGGTTTTATGCTCTCTCTGGCTTTGAACTTCCTGGGGCCCCAAAAGTGTATCCTGATTGGTTGTCAGACTCCCAGGGGGTGGGGGGGGTCTTAGCTAGCCTTGCTGGTTGATGTAATCTTCCCATGTGCCATGTGGTGAGTTTCTGTCCTAGATGGGTCCCATTGTCTTGCAGATGAGGTCCATTGACAAAGATTGAGTTTCTGCCTCTGGCCCATTAACAAAAGGGTGGGGGCAGGAAGGTGGGAGCTGCTTTGTCTTTAAAACATGCTTCTCCATTTCTCATCCAGGGAAACATAATATTCTGCCTTTTTAATATTTCCCAGAATATTTCATTCTTCTAGGAAAGTGGTGGGTGCTAACTTCCTACAATGGTTTAATCCCAAAGAATAACTTGTTTTGCACAAACGAACTCAATGAATATTGAATTACGAGATCTGTTTAACTCAATCTACATCTTTTCAGTAATTGTCTCAGATTGATACTGGTATGTTGCTAAACCTCTTTAGGATTTTGGACTTGAGTTTGGAAATGAGTTTGTATTTAGTATAGTGCTCTAATTGTTAAAACAGAAAATATGAAAGGGATATAATTGAATACCTGAGTCATGTTTCTTTGGCAGAATGTGAGTGGGAGAAAGAATTTTAATAGAATTGTGAGAATCTCAGTTGGTACTCTAAAATGGAAAGTTTCTCGCATTCCATAGAGGCAAACTTGAAAATCTGATTTCAATATGCTGAATGCAATACAACTGTAGCCATGAAAGTATGTGGGGAACTGTTTGGGTATTTTTGTTGCACTGATTTGCTGAAATAGAGCAAATACAGGGTTGCTATCTTCATTAGGGAAATATAAATGTTTATTTCTACTTCTGTACAGGCAGCATTTGAGAACGAAGGTAGCATTTTTTGGCTTTATTTCTTTATTCCCTACAGACATCAAATCCAGTGTGTTTATAAGCACAAATTTGGCAAGTAGAAAATTATATCTTTTAATTGAGTAGCTAGATATTTTGAAGG
The DNA here is from genome assembly GCF_029215685.1 of Pituophis catenifer annectens. Lineage (NCBI taxonomy): Eukaryota > Metazoa > Chordata > Lepidosauria > Squamata > Colubridae > Pituophis > Pituophis catenifer. The sequence continues at coordinate 168,005,511 of NW_027256883.1, read as the reverse complement.
AGGAGATATGGAGACTTGCTGGTGACTCCTAACATAATTCCTAAATGGTGGTTTTATAGCTCCTTGGTAAGTTTAGATCACATCAAGATAATGAGCTAAGTAGCCATGCTGTGTTGCAACTTCCTGTCTCTATGGTTGCTAAACAATTATTTTAAAAAAGCTCCTAAAATGAGGAAATTAATGGTTCTGGGTGAGAATTTCAGATTAAAGAGTTTACTTGACGAAGAAATAAATAAAAGCTTCCTTTTCTTTAATTTTGTCATCTCTTCTTATGTTTCTGATTAATAAGGTAAATGAGTGTCAAATGAATATGATAGTTGAGTTTGAGATCAGCTTGCGAGATGACTTTTGCTTTTGCTTCTTATTGATGAACTTGAGGAGATAGTCGTGTGAGTGCTCTCAAAACTCATGAAATTCTAATATTCCTCACAGGAGCAGTTTTCTTCATTTTGGAAAGCAGCAGATAGGAATAAGCTATATGACCAAAACATTGGTTACTGCATGTGGGTCACAGTTGACTATATGAATACGTTTTCCAAAACCTCATATCAAATTTAGAGGTTAATTTAATTTGGTCAATGCTGACATTCAAATCTGCTGTCTTCTGTAACTGGTATGGGTCAGGAACTTCAAACCAATTAGTCTTCTATTTTGGTATCACAAATTGTGGTGCATTTGAATTAGTCAGCTAACCAAGAATCTGTACATCACTAATTGAGTCCTGAATTCATACTCCTATGATTGTATGAATTAACAATATATGGAGAACAATGTTTTCAATGAAGCAAGAACTTTGTCTTATTTTTCTATTGTTGAGAAATTATTTAATGTGGACCATTATCTGATTGGTGTTAAAAGCATGAACTCTGTTTAAGGCAATATTGTCTGGTAGCTACTTTCTTTTTGTCCTGAATTAGAGAATTAGAATTAGAGTTAAAAAACTCATAATAATTCACAATATTCACAATATTCCTACTGCAAAGCTTTAGGCTCTTTTCCTGTGTTTAGAAGCAAAAATGTAAGTTATCCATTGCTAAGACAAACTCTTTGCTGTTATTTCCTAGATAAATGATTCAAAGTTGAGCGATAACCTGATGAGTCTAACTATTAGCAATTCATATTTGAAGTTATTACAATTTTAAAAGGATTGATAAGAATATCTTTCTTCTTCCATGTGAAGTTCTCCCAGCAGGCTTATGCTTAAAGGTAAAGAACCACGTGACTGATTCATGCAGAATAACTTTTTAATCCAATAATTTAGCTAAATTGTGGAAACACCTTTAGTGCATCTTTTATTGGCTGTGAAGCCTGCAGTGTGGCTAAAATCCTATGTCTGTTTGCTTGGAATGCATTCTGCTGGTCATAGTGAAGCTTACAGTGACTGTGTATGAGATTTGGACTGCCAATAGGATTGGTTGACTGATGACCTACTGAACAGGGGAATATTGCATTTCTCTTAGTAATCCAACCTATATTTTTCAAGATAAAAAAATACCATGTTTTATGTGTAAAGAGACTCCACCCAAATATTAATAACCTTTTAATGTTACATGTGGGTGTTTGTGTGTGTGTTTATAAATTTTTATGAAATGGAACTCTCTATTTCAACATGGACCCCTGGGGGGCTGCGGTGTCATCACAGGGGGTCTGCGAAAGCTTGAAGAAATGTTATGATTTAAATCTTGAGTTAAGTCTTGGTAGTTTGTGCCCATGGTCCTTGGCACAAAAGGTATTTAAAGGAGGGTTGTGGTGAAGAAAAGGTTTAAAACCAGTGCTCTACTTCAACAAGAGATTATACAGTTGGATCACTTATAAGGGAAAGTTACTTTCTCCAGTAATGTGCATTTCTTTGCTTAGAATATTGTTTCAAGTACAGTGTAGTTCTGAGAACAGAGAAAATGGGTTTCTCTTTCGATATTCTGGGATGTGGCTTTTCTAGTGTTCCTTCACACTGTATTTCTTGCTGTGAGAAGCTAGAGCATTTATTTATTTAATCAGTGGGTTTCCACAGCAGTGTTGTGTGTGCTGGTTTTGGCATACATTTGAGAAGGCTGCCCTCCAGAATGCTTTCTCTCTGCTTGTTTCTTAGTGGCACTCAGAGAAGGAAATATAGAACAAAAAAAAGAGAAAACAATGACAATAAGATTCTCTGCCCCCCCCTAAAATTTTCCTTCCTTCCTTCCTTCCTTCCTTCCTTCCTTCCTTCCTTCCTTCCTTCCTTCCTTCCTTCCTTCCTTCCTTTTTCTGCAGCATTCTGTAATTACTAGGCCCCTGCTAGGACCTTTGTGCTGGCAAAGAATTTTGAAATAGATCTGATGGTGAAGTTGATTTTTATCATTCATAAAACATCTCTTGTCAGCCTCAAAGCAAATATTCTTCCAGAATCAGAAATGTGGGGGTGAGAGTTGGTATTCTGCAACATCTGTTTTGTCTTGGACAAATTGCAACAGTAGCAACTAGAAATTGAAGAGCTTCTCTGCAGCTCGGATAAAATTTTAGTATGAATCCTGGGAATATTAGAGCAGTAAGAGTGTATTGAAGAGAACTCTGAACATATGTTCTCACTTAGAGCAGGCATCTCATCCCATTCTTTACCCTTATCTGATTGCTTGCTGGATCAGTCCTTGTACAGATAATCATCATCTCATCTTGAGGCAATCATTCCCATCCCTGCTGTGATCAAGAGGATCTAAGACAAGTGTAGCTACACATTGATAATCTCTGGAAATAATGCAAAAGCTTCTCAATGTAGTTGATCCCCATCTTGCTAATCTTGTAGATTTAGCTTAATTGAACATCAGCTCTGAGCTAAGCAATATACTGGACATTCTTGAAGGCCACGTAAGAGAGCAGTGGTGGTTCTCCTGCTCTGTCCAAGTTCAGAACTATAAGTCATCATTCTTTTCCTCCAGGAGTCCTGAACCACCATCTATATCTGGGATCTCCAACAGTTGCTGAGAAGGATGTATCTGTCATTTGCAAATAGTCATAACTTATGAAATTTGTGGAAGGCAGTAATCTTTTTGAGCTTCTCTACTATTTCCTGCAAAAAAACCAAACAAACCCTAAAAAACCTCCAAAACCCCTAATTTTGCATCCACAAAGTTTATAATACTATTATTGACGGTTAGCAATGTATACAACTGTGAATTGAATTTCTCAAAGTATTAAAATCCATATGCTTCTTTATTTGAAATAGGTATGTCACACTGTGTTTTAACAATAAAAAGTGCAATCAGATCAACAACTAGAAATTGTGCTTTTTTCTCTCAGCTCCTAAAGAAGAATGATTTAATATCATAAGCCATGTTGCCTTCTTGAGTAGGGTGAAAGCTCTGTAATCTAACCCATCCCTAGGCATTTTGAATATGCTATATATAGTTGCAGTTTTCTTAGAAGTTTATTTTCATCTCTCTTCATAAATATATTTTTATAGTCATTAGTCACTTCTTTTCCCCCTTCTCACATCAAATGTTTGGAGAGTAGAAAGTTCAAAATTGGTTTAATTTGAAACTGGTTAAGTTAATTGTTCTTTGCTGTATTGAAAAGAGTAATGCACATTTGTTGTTCTGTATAAGTAAGTTGTATGTATTATGTGATATTGAGCAAAGATGCTTCTTGAAGTCAATAATCATTAATTCTTGAACAAGCACAACAGTTTGTATCCTGAAGCAAGGGATTATAGGGTCATAAAAAATAAATTATCCAAACATATGTTGAAATCATCTCAGCCAAGACTGCAAGATCCCCAAAATTCCTCAGTGATCTTTCTGTTTCATCTTTTAGAGGAAAAAAAAAAACCTGATCAGTTTCTTGAAGAAACTCTTAAAGAGAAGACAAGAGAATTAATTGTAACTAGGTCTGCTTCTAATCAATGGGGAGAGCTTGTTGAAGTATCAGAAAGAATGGGAATTTTTTGATGAAATGATCATATCATGTTGGAGTTCAAGATAACATAGAAAAAGAGAAAGTATAAACCTGAATTGAATAGATAAAATAGATATGAATAGAGGAAACATTAGGACAGGGACGATAGGCATGTTTGTGTTCTTATGCACGCCCCTTACAGACCTCTTAGGAATGGGGTGAGGTCAACAGTAGACAGTCTAAGGTTAAAGTTATGGGGGTTTGGGGAAGTAACCACTGAGTCAGGTAGTACATTCCAGGCATTGACCACTCTGTTGCTGAAGTCGTATTTTCTGCAATCAAATTTGGAGCTGTTTACCTTAAGTTTGTATCTATTGTGTATTATTGCGGTTGAAGCTGAAGTAGTCATTGACAGGTAGGATGTTGTAGCAGATAATTTTGTGTACTACCCTTAGGTCAAACTGAAGGTGACATAGTTCTAAATTGTCTAATCCCAAGATTATGAGCCTGATAGCATAAAGTATTCTATTGTTATGGATGTTGGATAGTTTGAAATTTTTGGTCCCACAGTCACAGTGATACTATTTTGCTTCACTTATAGAAGATAGGTCAGCACATCTTCCATGGCCAGTGTGAATTCGGTTCAGTGATGTCCATCTTGCATGAGGCTGGTCAAATCCAGCTGTTTTTTTCAAGATGCAAGCCAAACTTTGACATTGTGTGGGGGCAATTTTCTATTCAATGCTGTTTCCACATATTGTGTATGTCAAATCATCTTCTACAATTACTTTAGCAATAGAATTAGCAGGATATTTGAATCTCAACCTGTTTCGCTCCAAGCTGGCTACGTCGCTCAGTATTAACAGCTGGGAGTTGTCAATAATCTTCAGGTATTCTTGGAAGAGGCCATTTTTTTGTATTACTTCTGGGGGTGGTATATGGTTTAGAATAGGCAGCCAGTATGTGGGAGTAATTCGGATCATCCCACTAACAATCCTCATTGACTCATGCAAGTGTGTATCAATCCTGTTTGTGTACAGGCTATTAAACCATACTGGGGCCCAATACTTTGCTGCTGAACAAATCAAGCTGAATGCAGATACCTGTAACGCGTCCAGTGCCGAACTCCAACTAGTGCCATTCAATTTGTGCAGGATGTTATTTATACTTCTCAATTTGGCAGCACAAATTTAATGAACAAACACACAAATAAACTTCGGGAACCTTTGTGAATGCAACAGGAACTTTCAACTGAGATAAAAGTTTTAAGAGACATTAATAGGATACGGGCAGTGACTATAATTTTCAAGTAATTCATGTCCTTGTTAGGTTATAAATGCTAAAGCACAAAAAGGAAATGTTGCTCAAAGTTGGAAGAAATAAAAAGGGCTTTTTTTGTTATGCTAATAGAAAAGGGAATTAAAAATGCAAGAGTTAAGTCTGTCTTTAAGATATGCTCAAGATATGATCGAATGCCAAATGAAAGCAAGATGCTTGAGGCAGTACCAATATCTTCAATTCTGCCATTCTTGTTGGATTTTGATTATTTTACTCTGTTCTATTCTGTTTTAGACCTGGTTTGTGGCTGCAAATTGCATAGGCCACCTTGGGGATGACTGACATTGGCATATTCAACTTTCTTATATTGACTTCTGATATCATTTGCTATGGCATTTTGTAGAGGCCTCTGTGGGTTGAATTTAGGGAACAAGGTCAATATTGTTGTGTGTGTGTCTGTGTGTGTGTCTGTGTGTGTGTGTGTGTGTGTGTCGAGAGAGTTTATTTTAAAATGGCCCTGGAATTTTATATGTTTGAGAAGGAAACTACTCAACTCCTTGTTGAAGCCACATTGGTGGTTCATGACACACCCCTACTGAATAGATAATTACCAATATGGTTTCAGGTCCAATTTAAAATAGTGGCTAATTGAAAGACTGCTTAAATGAAATTGTTCTTTGTCTTAAGATCACATCCAGTCAGTTATGAAAATAAGTTAGTAGTACATCCTTTCCTTTTCAGACATAAATATTCTATATACCAGTAAATTACTAAAGCTTGTTTGTTTTCTTCAATATTATTTCAAAGTTCTGTTTCTGTTTGTTTGAACTGGATTGTTTTGAAATGGTGTATAAAACAAATCAATACATTTGAGCTATTTGTATTTAGAGAAGAAATAGAAACAAAAACAAAAACAAATGTGATATATTGCATTGATGTTTCTATGCTGTCAGTAGGAATTAAGCTCAACTTGAAGGAATCTTACTTTTTGTTTTGTTAAACTCAGGAGCTAAAGTTTTGAAATTTGAAATGCATTTATGTAAATAAATCCTACCAGCAAATAAATACAGGTGAACAAACATTTGATGGCTCTGAAAAACTTATCTCTCTTGTTTGATTAGCTTTGATTATGTTGGTAGAAATAAATTTGCAAGTCAGATATTACAGATTCATTCATCCTGGAATTACCACTGTTATTCTGACATAGGCTTTTAATATGTGGCATAGCTAGAATTTTCTCAGCGGATATTCCTAACCACAAAAATCCACTACCATCTCTTCTTACATGTCCTATCTATCCCATAAATTCATTCTCATTATCCTGTTCCAAACTTTATTGCTTCTTAATATTCAATGCTATATTGTAGTATTCATTGATTTTAACTTTTAAAAAAATGCTTGGGTCAAATGCTGCTGACCTTCCATGATTATCATGCTTTTGTAATAGGAAGATTAAACCTTCCAATATTTATTTTTTTTATTTATTTATTTTTGAATTTGTATACCGCCCTTCTCCCTAAGGACTCAGGGCGGTGTACAGCCACGTAAAAACATAGACTACAAATATTATAAAGTATAAGGATTTCATCCTATAATTTCCCTATAATATATTAATACATAATATAATGTGTAGATTTTTATATAAGACTTCTGTCTTTAAAAATATGCTTCAGTATGGTCAGATGAGTGACTTTGATTTTCTCCCTATATGAATGTAGGAAGCCATATTGAAGAGAGATTTGAAGGAAAGATAACATCATCCCATATGTACCTCCCCAATCCTTGAGAACATCAGAAGAGGCCCTGTTACAGGTGCCCCTTCCAACTGAAATTGGTGAGTAACTACTAGTTCTAGCATCTTTCTCTGCAGTGAAACCATTGATTGTTGGAACTAGTGGTTGTCCAGATTTGGGGAGCCCAAACCCGAAAGGATAATCATTTTCAAGGATTTGATAAAGAATGATAAAACTTTTCTTGCTATTACTATTTATGTGTTTCTATAATTTCTATGTTACCGTTATATGTTACTTTATGGCAAGAATTGCTAAGTTGTCATGTATTGACAGATTCTTAACATAATTCACTTGGTTCCATTTGTATCCAAGCATAAAAATAGCAAAAATTGCAAACGGATTGCCAAACTCTGGCATTATTTAATAATCTGACCTCAGATGTCAGGCAAAAACATCAAAATTTTGTGAAATTTAATATCACAACACACACACACACGCACACACACGCGCACACACACACACACACACATGCACACACACACGTAGTCTCTTAAGTAAAACTTTTCCAGGGCCATTTTTTTTTCTTTATAAATTTCTGGTTCTGTTGTGATTTACTTTGAAAGAACATAAAAGATAAATTTCACAGCTGTGGAACATTGATAAATTGTAATGCACTGTAAGAGATATGGTCTCCTGAAAAATTTTCAGAAACCACAACTGCTATAAAAGTTAGTAATCTGTAAATGACTGTTGTGAGCATGCTTGTTATAAAAGAGTCACACTGGTTATTGATTCATTTCTGTGGTTAATTTAAAAACACGAGGTTTGCCTTTTAAGGCTATGGACAGGTAGACAGATCTGGACATTTTTCGGACAAACCTGCTTATTAAATTATATCTTAATCAGATATCTGCTCCATTCCTAGCTTTAGGCAGGTAAATGGAGAAGATATTTGTAGTATGGCACCAAATTGTGGAATTTCCTTCTTAACTGGTATCTAGGTTAGTGTGTTTATAGCCCTCGGAGAAGGTTATCAAGTTCTCAATTATATTTAATTGCTTTTAAACGCATATTTATTCATTTATCAAAAGCAGTTTATCTTTTTCATCCAGAAAGACTTTCAGAGTGACTTATATGTACCTGGTGAAATAGAACATAATTAAAAAAAAGAAAAAGGAATGGGAGAAAAAAAAATCAGAAGGAAAGGAGGAACAATAAATTCAGTTACAGATAGTCCACTACTTACGTTCATTTAGTGACCGTTTGAACTGATAACGGCATTGAAAAAAGTGACATGACCATTTTTCACACTTATGACCATTGCAGCATTCCCATGGTCATGTGATTTGCATTCGGATGCTTGAAAACTGGTTCACATTTATGACAGTTGCAGTGTCCCAGAGTCACTTAATCCCCTTTTGCAACCTTCTGACAAGCAAAATTAATGGGGAAGCCAGATTCACTTAATAACCGTGTTACTCACTTAACAGCTGCAATGATTCTGTTAACAAATGTGACAAAAAAAGTCGTAAAATGAGGCAAAACTCAACAAATTTCTCACTTAGCAACATAAATTTTGGGCTCCATTGTGGTCATAAGTGGAGAACTACCTGTACTATTTCATAAATAGTCTATATTACGACTATGAGTCTGCTCCCCTTTATAAATGATATGTTAGTGTATAGTTTTTATTTATAAGGTTTTAAAAAATCTTTACTTTGTTAGCTGCTTTGAGATATAAGGTATATAGAGTTCATAGATTGCACTGATCATCATTTGCTTGACATTTATTGCTACCTTGAACGGTATAAATCAAAGTTTTTCAAACTTGGCAACTTTAAGATCAGGGCATGCTGGCTGGGGAATTCTGGGAGTTGAAATGTTGTAAGTTTGAAAAACATTGCTCTAAATGGTGACTATGGACACTTTATAAACTACTATTTCCTCTCTTACCGCTATCTTGCACACTGTGTTCAACATGAGATTCTGGTTTGGAATCCCAACTACGTGAAGAACATGTGGAGAGCCAAAAGCCTGGATTTTTTCAACATGATGTGAACACTCTGCAATGTCACTAAGTCTCTTGGTTCTTTAAAGATAAATTGAGGAAATAATCATTCTATTACCAGATACATCATTATTATATTTTTATGGTTTTCAGTTCAGTCAAGATGACTCTACAAGATCACTTTAAATCTAATTTCCAGCTTTCATTTGAAAAGGTGACAACAGGCATTTCGCAGTTGGTAATATTGTGGAGTCCATTCAATGAAGCATATGGAACAGAAATGGCTCATTTTTCCTTCCCAACTAGTGAAGGGAAAGTCCAAAGCAAAGACTTTGTAGATAACTGTGCTACATAGGCATAGCAATATTTTTGCACGTTGGTTGATGTAATCTTTATGTAGCTATTTATAGCAGCTACTCTGTTAGCTGTTTAGAATTCTGGATGACAAAAAACAGGATAATGCAATCTCATCTCTATATTGGCATAGCTATGATCTGAGGAAGAGCAGTACTATTAAGATTCCTAGCCTGAACCCATGATTAGCTAGTTATGTGTAGCTATCTTTTCTGTACAGCCCATGGGAGCACACACTGGCCTTGTGAACATAACTTTTCTTAATGAGTTCTTTTCTTGGTTCACCTAAAATAAAATTTATATTTAAAGTTTAAAGGAAAGGGATGAATGCTTCCACAATAATTATTTGTGAATGGAAGGGGTTGTTTCTCATTCACTGAAGAACAGAACAAGAGGCTTTTGAAAGCAAGTGAGTAAACTTAATATAAATAATGGTGGCCTCATCAGGTAAAAGCATTTAGACAAACCTGTATGATCTAGGACAGTGATGGCTAACCTTTTACATCACCGTGTGCCGGCCTGTGTGCTGGAAATGTCACGCGAAACCATCCCATCTGGACCACGCAGCCTCATTGGCTGTCGGGCATGCGGGATCGTCGAAACCCGGAAAAGCACATTCTGTCACACATGTGCGAGCCAGCACCCGAACTTCCAGTTTCCGGCATGGACATGTGCCCAACGAACAGCTAGCCATCGTGCATGCACGTGATGTAAACCCGGAAGTTCAGGTGCCGGCTCGTGCATGCATGATGGAACACTGCTCTTTGGGTTTCGGTGATCCCGCGCGTGGGATGGCCAGCTGATCGGCGCATGTGTGTGCACAGGAACGCAAAAGAGGAGCCGCTTCCGGTACGCGTTCCATAGATTCACCAACACTGATCTAAGAACTCAAGTGGGATCTGTTTAGCACTTTGATGTGTACTACTTGAGGGTTCCAGGGCTATGGGTTACAGTGGCAAGTTGAAAAAACCCAGAAGAATCATGTCTGTAATGTTGCTAAAGAAATGTTGCATGGAAGCATTGAAATTGTCTTTACTTTTACAAAGTATAGACAAAAGTACATGTTACTAGAAGTGAATAAATCAGTAGAAGGTAAAATTAATGCAAGCAAGCAACTCAGAGATGCCCTCCTTTGATTGTCCTTCATACCTCTGTAGTGCACATATTCATTTAAGTGGACTTTGAAATTCTGGGCAGGGAAGGTCCTTGGTTAAAGAGAGCTTCCATCAGAGACACTTCACTTCCGTGCATGAATGGTATCAAGAAAGGAGACAAAAGGACTAGAGATCCTAAGCATACTTATTTAGCAATAGCAATAGCAGTTAGATTTATATACTGCTTCACAGTGCTTTACAGCCCTCTCTAGGTGGTTTACAGGGTCAGCATATTGCCCCCAACAGTCTGGTTCCTCATTTTATCAACCTTGGAAGGATGGAAGGCTGAGTCAGCCTTGAGCTGGTCAGGATCGAACTGCTGACAGTGAACTGCTAACCTAAAAAACTGCATTCCATCCACTGCACTACCAATGCTCTTTAGGAATAAGATCCTCTGAATCCAATGGAATTTACTATAGAATAAGAGCAGATGGCTTTCCTTGTATTTGGAACTCAACATAAGGACTCAAGTTAACTCATTTCTTCTTACATATAAAAGGCTAAAACAGCTCAATATTTAGAATAAATCCCCCAATTCCAATCTCAGTTTACATGGAGTAAGGGGGGGGGGAGGGAGAGGGAAACAATAGTCTATATCACTGGCTAATAATAACAGTTAATACATACATGATGAATGTTAGATCAAGTGATAACTTTGCAATCAGTATGAAAAGGAAGTTTTGTTTAAAATTGTAGGAAATCAGTCATTTCTAGCATTTGCCATCAGTTTTGGTGTAGATATTTTACTGTAAATCAGGAAATCTGGAAAAGCAGTAAAAATATAAACTTCAGCTTCCGCTCTCAAAACAGTTCTATATTATCCTTCTCCAACCTGCAAAAAAGTAGGGAAAGTGTCTCTTAGAATTTCTAGCCTCCTGTCTTCGCTCATAAAAATAAAAATGTAGTTGAGTCCAATTCTGGGGATCACACGCCATTGCCCACTTCTGGGATTTTTTTTTTTGCTTCCCAGGGTGGTCTATAACCCTGGAATTTCCTGGGTAATTTCCCATCAAGTGCTATTCAGGTTCAACTCTGCTTTGTTTATTTGTTTGGGGGGGGGGGAGGAGATAATCAAAGTCATCCCAAAAACTCTGGCAGTTGTGACAGTTTTCACCCATACTGTAATGTTTGGAAATTATGACAGTTGCAGTCCCAACTTATCCGGAGTGTACCCAAGTAGGGACGGGGCTGTGTACTGACCATTCTGCTTGAATTCACATGTAATAAAATGTTGAATTACTACCAATCTTTCCATTGAGGACCTGTATACTGCAGGAGTCAAAAAGAGGGCTGTGAATATATCTACAGACCCCTCGCATCCTGGACATAAATTGTTTCAACTCCTACCCTCAAAACAACGCTATAGAGCACTGCACACCAGAACAACTACCCACAAGAACAGTTTTTTCCCGAATGCTATCACCCTGGTACAAGCAGGGCTTTCTGATCAGTAAATCAATAAATAGGCCACCTGTTAGAGCTAAGTAAAAGGTAAAAGTCACCAACTAATAGCTGGAGCACGAGGCAAAAAAATGAGAAGAATTTGCCTGCGAGAACCTGAAGTTAGAGAAACAGGCCTTGCTTGTCCTGAACCTCATGATCCATCTTACACCATGAAAGATACACTATTTATCATATTTACAATTCTAGTGGGAAAGGGACAGTAAATTGTTCATGATGTTGGAGAATCTTGGATTTTGCCAATAAATTTCATGTTCTATTTCTTGAATAATATATTTTCAACCTCTTTTAACAGTTTGTTCTGCTCTGCAATAATGCTATAGGACTATTTGATGAATTTCGAATAGTAATCTCCATTTTAGTGTTCTTAGTACATTCTTAAATGCATGTTAGAAGTTAGAAAGTTTAGCTCCCAGATGCATTTCATTAATTTGTATGTAAAAATAAGAGTGTCCATGATGGCGGGGACAAGGTACATGATGGTGGCCGTCATGCTTTATTTTAAACCTCTCCTTGCAAATATTCTTGCTTCAAAGAATGTGAAGTTTTACCAGTACATTTTTCTGGCAATCTTTTCCCTTTTCTCCACTGCATTGATATATTTTGGGTTACCCTTTATTTTGTGTTCCCTCCCTCCCTCTCTGATAGTTCAGTTTAATTTTTCAAGGTCCACATCAAAAATGAGGCTATTTTTAATAGATTTTTTAAAAAATCAGGAAGTAATAGATTAAGACCAAAAGCAGCAGTTTTGAGATTTTTAGACCGCCACCATTTTCCGTCCCCAAACTGTCAGAAGCAGTTTGAAAGTAATTGTGATTATTATCACATCTGTTGGCTTGAAATGCTAAAAACAAGGAACAATTTTTTTGTCTGGCATCAACAAAAATCCCCACGGTCATACTCTAAACAAAAGGAAGGACAGAATGAAAGAAAGAACCAGTAGCCTGCATCCTGTGCAGAAGAGAAAGGGGAACTGATAAAAGTCTTGTCAGTGTCATCCCTCCTGATAAAATTTGTGCTACTGAGGTGGAGCTGCAAAGTTGTCAAGCAGCATTTTATAGGAATGCTTTATAGGACCTGAAGTTTAGGAGCCAGTACAAAGAGTGGGGGAAATAGTTTCCTCCAATGGAGAAAGAGCATCATGTCTCAAAAATGAAAGCTAATTTTGTAGTAGTTTCAAATATTCTGAAGCTGAGCTGGCAATAGGTCAGTTTAGTTCTCCAACACTGAGGTTATAGGGATTCTATTCTTAAACTTAGCAAAAATTCTTATATGGAGATTCCTCTTGATTTATGTATTTGGATAAGAATTGCTTGAGGGGCTGGAGTAGTGATAAATAGAGAGGCATAATAGGGATATGCAACACTTTGGATTCCAAAGGAAAAATATACTCTGGAGAGAGAGGCTGTGTGCATGCAGCTTGTGTCAACAACTCATCCTTTCCTGGGATTATACTACATCTGAGGAGGGTTGTCCTCATTTAGCAACCACTATTGGGACTGGCAACTTGGTTGTTAAGCAAAATGGTCACTAAGTAAAATTGCAACTGTGTTTATGATTTTACTTCAGCTTTCTTTAGCTTTACAGAACTGTGAAGGTTGTAAATCTGAGAATTGATTGCAAAGTTACTTTTTCATTACTGTTATATCTGTTAACAATTACTAAACGAGGCAGTTGCTAAACAAGGATTACCTGTAATTGTTTTGAGGAATTGTTTATAGATGGTACATAAGCATCCCAGTGCTTAGAATCCAAAATATTGCAGTGCCTGAAAGCATATTTTATTTACTTCCTTTGGTTTACTCCATTTTTGTTTTAAAATCCATGTTTTTTATTGTAAGAGTCAAGAAAATACTTGTAAAAAGCAGCCAAAATTTCCCAATGTAATCTTTCCACCAATGTCCGAATCTCACAGGAATTCAAAATGCAACAAGGAAAAATCAAGAATATTCCTATTCAGAGTGTTAACATTATATGAAAGAAAGTACAACTTCTTAAAGGCCAATTTCAATGACAATTTCTAACTTTTTAAATCTATCCATCTACATTTTGGATGAGTCTTAAAATTCCTTCTTTTGTTTATTTCTGTACCATAGTTTTGATAATACTGAAAACATTTCTGAGTAAACATACATAGACTTCTTCCGTTTACTGTGTTTCCACTAGTTTATTCATTCATTTATTATGTTTATTTCTTGCCTTTCCTCCAAAAGAAATCCAAGAACATTTATGCGAGACTCTTCATTTTGTCCACACAATAGCAGCCCTGTGTGGTAGATTGGGATGACTGACCGAAAGTCATCCTGTAACTTCCTTGGTTAAGGGGAGACTTGGGTCATACATTAATGACTGTACCACACTGGTTTTCAGACCTCCTATCCTATCTTCTCTCTCCCCCCATCCTGTGAGTCAGAGTGAAAGCAGAAGCTGGTGAATATTACATAGGGTGAAGCCAAGCAGAGCCAGAAGAGCTATTTAAAACTTATCTTGGTTTTGAAGTTCTCCTTGTCTTTTAAGCAGCCCCCTTTGCTCTGATCAAGATCTTGTGATATAAATTTCCTAAAGGGGAAAACCTGATAAATTGTTGACCTGTAATATTGGTGATTGTACTTTTTATAATGGGAAGAGTTATTTAACTCAATAAGAATAGAGCTGGAAGGGACCTTGGAGGTCTTCTAGTCCAACCCCCTGCTCAAGCAGGAGACCCTATACAATTTGAGACAGGTGGCTGCTCAGTCTCTTCTTAAAAACCTCCAGTGATGAAGCACATACAACTTCTGAAGGCAAGTTGTTCCACTTGCTAATTGTTCTCAGTGTTAGGAGGTTTCTCCTTAATTCCAGGTTACTTCTCTTCTTGATTAGTTCCAATCCATTGTTTCTTGTCTTGCCTTCTGGTGCTTTAGAAAATAAGTTGACCCCATCTTCTTTGTGGTAGCCCCTCAAATACTGGAATACTGCTATTATGTCACCCCTAGTCCTTTTGTCTTGACTAGACATACCCAGTTCTTCATATCTTTTAGTCTCCAGGCCTTTAATCATCTTAGTTGCTCTTCTCTGCACTTTTTCCAAAGTCTCAACATCTTTTTTGTAATGTCATACTAAGACTTTATAAAGTGGTAGTAATACTTCATGTGATATCAATTCTTTGCCTCTGTTTATACAACCAAGGATTCTATTAGCTTTTTTGGCTGCTGCCGCATACTCCTCTCTACTACAAACCATGCGACAATAAAAGAGCAATTGTGATTGTAACAGTGAAAGGAAAAAATATTTTTCCTGAAAATTTACTGGATTGTTAATTCTGATCATTTTAAAGATAATTTAAAGATGGATTTTAATATTGTTTTAAATTTTGTATTTTTTGTATTTTATCTGCTGGCTGTTCACCGCCCCGAGTCATTCGGGAGAAGGGCGGTATACAAATATAATAAACATAACATAACAAACATAACATAATCTGTCAGTATTAGTAGGGATTCAGCCAAACTCTGGATTTAGGGATGAAGCACTGTTCATTCTGTTAGCAATTGAAGCATTATTCTTTTATGGCTGATAGCTAATTTTGATTCACAATATAATTTTATAAACTGAAACAAAAACGAATGACAAATTATGAGAATGTGTGAGCAACAAGCAGAATTTTTACAAGAATGACATTTCCAGTCTGTATATCTCCTGCAGAGATTTTATTTTATATAAAAATAAAGGGAAACAGTTTTTTATATACCACTAAAATATCTATAAAGTATGCATAGAAATCTGGCAGATTTTTTTTTTAACATATCATGGTCTTTTGGCTGTTGTGTTTACTTTTTTCACTCCCTTGGAATTTTTGGATGTCTTTAGGTCCATGTATTTCTCCAAGTAAATATATATCTAATGAACATTACAGTAATCCATGAAAGTTTATGTTGCATCAAAAATGAAGGCAAATTAATTTTTCTTCCCTTTCAGTGCAATGAAGTGCACTGCTTTATGCTACTGCTTCATTAGCCGAAGTGGTTGATTTCTGGGTATAATTCAAGATGGTGGTTATTAAGGCCTTCATGGCATAGGGCTTGGCTGCTTGGAGGACAGCTTGTTTCCGAATGTTTCTACTTGTCAGGTAAAGTCAGGTTGAATTGGCATGCTTTGGGTCCCATTGATTAAACAACAACATTTTCTAGAACCCAGAAAGCATGCCTTTTTTGATGTGGTGTCCTCTAGAATGACATTGCCCCAGGAGAGCCATATAATTCCCACCCCAATGACAATCAAGAAACTATTAAATATGTGGTTGTTCTCCCAGCCTTGGGATAGGATGGTTGTGGAATTGCTATGGTTTTGATTCTTTTGGTATTGAGCTAACTTCCTGGTTGGTTGTGGTTTCTTCTATTCCCCCCCCCCTCTTTTAATTGTAAGCTACCCAGAGTTGTTAATGTGTTGGATGGACTCCAAATCAAATGAAATAAAAAAAATAAATAAATACATAATAATAAAGTATTCTGAATCTCCTACCAGTTAAAGCCATTCCTGGATTAAGTTATCATGGGTGAGAAGAAAAAAGCTTTTTCTTCCATACTGCACAAAATGTTATGAGACATCTATCACGTCTCTCATTTTAATTGTTTTTTAAACTGAAAAATCTCTCCGTAAGCCTTTTCTTAAGGGCTGCTACTCTTGCTTTGATTATTTTTGTAGCCCTTTTTCTCCATCTTTTCCAATTATGTATATAGCACCATTTTAAAGGACAATGATTAATACTATATACCGTGTAGAATTCAAAGAGTGATTATACTATAAGAGATTATACATTGGACATTTTATACCCCTTGAAATTTGTCAACACAAAAGATTAGACACCGGATTAGAATCTTGAGATGCTCTGGTTAAGGTAGTTTTTATTCCAGTCTTTTACATGTCTTAATTATTTTGAGGGACACTGGGTTGTAGAAAGAAGTTAATGGAAAAGATCAAAAGGTATTATATAAGTGATGTGGGATAGTTTTCTTTAGAGTTTTATTATGCAGTAAAACACATTTTCTTTTTCTCGCAATTTCTGTACAAGGGTTTTCGGCCTGTGAATATACCCTTTATCCTTTTTGCATGGTAGTTGCTATGTATTGCCTGTGTTATGACAGCAAGAAATATGACAGCTTAATCTGCCCTGATAGGGTTTGTAAGCTCTTCACACTCCATGACTGAAGAAGGCAGCTTGTGAAAGAGCTGAGGCACTTTAAGGACATCAGCTTCACCAGCAGAGTGTAAACTCTTGGATGCATATTTAGGAATCCAAATAAACAGCTGCATTCATTCTTAGAAGTGTTGAACAGGTCTGAAAAATCCACGAGGAAGCTTATTCATTGTAGGAATTTTCTTACTACAAATTATGATTGTCACCCCTAAATCTTAAATCAGACTTCCCTGACCTGACATTCTCCAAACACTTTCTCAGGTCAGTACAAGGAACGGCTGTGGAGTTTGAGAGTTAGGGGGATTTATAAACTGTTACATTAGTGAGCGTTGGTGCAGGAAAGCTTGGTGCAAGGTATATAAGATTTAGTATAAATAGAAAACTCATGAGATATACCCTGAATGGCAAGAAATCCAACTGCTTACCCAGAATGTTAGAAATTAATGTTTGAATTATATGTATAGACATATGTGTAGAAAAAGCATGAGAAAGAGTGGTTTCTATCTCAAACACCATTTCTCCTGTGAACTTGCTAAGCCACTGAGTCTCATCCTCTATCACTCATTTATCACATGAGCATAATAATCTAGACTTTTTAAATGTTAAATTTAACTCTGAAGTATCCGATAGGCAAAACACTGACTGCAATATGAAGCAAATTATTAGGGAGGAGATAATCGGCAACTTGTTCTGTGTCATCTCTCTTTCTGGACTTTTTAAAAAGAATTTCCAAATATATATCTTATTCTTTTATCATGGGCCTCTAGAATTCTACTTATGTCACATGCCAGAGCTTTTGGTCACCTGCCCAGAGATGATACAGAAACAAGAAATGAATGAATAGGGTATTTTTTTTTATATTCCCTACATGACAGATATTACTATAGAGGGAAGTAAGATTGTTACTTGACTTTGATCTGAAATTCTCCCCCGTCCTTTTAAAATGAAAGTAAGTGATTAAGGAGGGTTATAGTTTTGGGATTTTGGATTAGCCCCAGAGAATCAAAGGTTCAAATTCACTCTCAGTCACAGAAACTTCTTGAGTGGCTGGGCCACTCACTCTCTTCAAGCCCAGCCTACCTCACAAGATTATTGTTGGGAAAAAATGGAAGGAGGAAGTGCTATGTATATTGTCCTGAACTCTTTGACACAAGGCAAATATAAATCTAACAAATAAATACAATTTCTTACACAAGGAACAAAGATAACAAATGAAAAGTATATGTAATTAAAAAAGTAATTTTTTTAAGAAAGTTATGCTATCATATTAGAGGACCAATTTTTGGAAGAGAAATTTATATACATTATTTATATACATGTGCCCTTTCAAAGCAGTTTGTGGAGTCATTTTTGCACCAGCATTTGCACTTTTTAGATTTTTAAGATCCTGCTTGTAACTCAAAAAGTACACACAGAAATGCATACTGTTTATGCACAAAACCTCCCATTAATATTAATGAATAATCACTTGCTTAAAGATTACAAATGCATTAAAAACAAATTGAAAAAACATATGATCAAGCATATGTACATATTTTTGTACATATTTCTGTTTTGCCTTTTTCTCCTTAATTTGAAAACTGATGCAACGAAAGCTCAGGAAAGTGCGAAAAGGAACACAAGTGTTTTTGTATTTTAACATTTGGGAAATATTGGTGGAAACAAATTGTAATTTGTTGTGGGTAGTTTATATCAATTTCAAAAGCAAAAGCGTCCTTCAGCTTGCTAATTGAGAGTTCTGGGAATTGGAGATCTAAGAGCTGGGAAGTCTGAACTAGATGTAAAAAAAAGATATGCAAAATAACAGGTTGTAAGTCACTTATTCTACTAGACTGATTATAGAAGGTTCTTAATGTTGAGAGATTTGCTGCCATTAGACAAGTTTTAATCCCTTGTACAAGTGATCAAAAGCTAGCATTTAATGCTAAATCTATGAGCCTCAACCCTTTGTTTTCTTCTTAGGGCTTTAGGTATCCCTAACAAACTTTGACACATCCCAAATATCAGCCATGGCATCTCGCATTGGTTTGCGGATGCAGCTTATGCGAGAGCAAGTACAACAGGAGGAACAACGGGAGCGCATACAGCAGCAGACAATGATGCATTACATGCAGCAACAGCAACAAATGCCAATGGCTCCAACCCCAGCCATCAACACACCAGTTCATTTCCAATCACCACCATCTGTGCCAGGAGAAGTCTTAAAGGTACAGTCGTGTGAATAAAACTTTGGTAATGGAGAATGAGGGAGGCAAATAGGATATCTGTTTAAACTGTTATGTTGCAAGAAATGAATGGCTGGCTTGCTTGCCTGTTTATTTTTTATTTATTTATTACATTTATATGCCTCCCATCTCACTATTGAGTGAGTTTACCAATATATCTGATATATCAATTGGAAAAATACATTGAAAAATCAGCAAGTCCCTTCATTTGAATTAGGCATTTGTGTATGTTTAAATGCTTCCAGGTGCAATTCAAGGTGCTGATAGTTACCTTAAAAGCTCTTCATGGCTATTTATGGGGCTATCTCTTCCTAATGGTGCCTAGCCAGCCTATTAGCTCCAACAGCAGAGACATCTTCTGGGTCCCTGAGAATGACCTTCTGTGTCATAGCACCTGCCCTGGAACCACTCCATTCCAGAAATCAAACTTTGATTGAAGAAATGAAAATCTGGCATTGCCATCAGGTCTGGGGCTGTGATATTATGGATAACTAATTTTATGGAATTTTTTTTAGTATGAACGCAGTCTATTTCTTTCTGAAGATGTATATATTTGAAAATTATGTTTACCTTTATATGATAGCTCTTCTATTTCTCCAATACTTTTTAGGTTCAGTCCTTCTTAGAGAATCCTACCACGTACCATATCCAAAGGTCACGAGACAAGAAGGTCCAAGAATATCTGTCTGAAACTTACGGGAACAAGTTTGCACCGCTACTTGGTGCTCCTTCTCCCAAGCCGCCTCCTTCAGCCTCCCCTGGGGTGAGACCATGCCATGCCATGCCCTCTTCTGCAGGCAACAGCACTCCAAACAGTCCAATGGCAATGCTTAATATCAGCTCCAATCCAGAGAGAGAGGTTTGTAAGTTCTTTGGGGACACAGGAATTGTTGAAGAGGCTGGGTTAAAACTGTGGTTAGGAAGCACTCAAGTTCTTTACCCTCATCCTGTAATCTGAAGTGGAAAAGTCCAGCTGTAATTCAACCTCATGATTCTTTGATTATGTAACTTGGGGGGGGGGCTACACAATGAAAGGTGGTGTTTTGCATCACACTTCTGTTGCAGGAAACTATCAGAGAGAACTTGGAGTTTGGGTGATTCAGCTGAAGCCTTAGTCAGTTAAAGTTGCTCAAGCAACAACAAATCCATTCTGATTTGGACTCTGACGTAGCAAGTCCATCAGAGACGCTTGGGGTCGGTTCTTAGAGGTGAGCAGCCCTGAGTCAGTTGGAATCAAGTGTCATCTATTCAAATCAATCAATCAATCAATCAATCTTACATTTCCATGTCTGTAAATTTATATACATTTTTGAAACCCCCCCTCAAAATGCATTAAAAAATCTATGTCTAATAGCCTTTTTGTCCCTATTTTAGATAGATGATGTCATTGAAGATATCATGCAGCTGACAACTACTGTGGGGTGTCTTAATCCAGAAATTCATATGCCCAATACTGTGAGTATGCCTTTAAAAAAAACGTGTTTCTAGGCAAAGAATGGTCGTGGGAGAAGGAATAAAACAGCTGACATAAAGTGGTTGCATCTATCCTTCCTTTCTTTCCAAATAATTAATTTGGAAATAAAACACTGTTTTATAGGAGACCAATAGTAATATTTATGAATGCAAACATTTTAAAATAGTAAAACCTATTTTCATAACATTGTTAGATGACACACATACGGTGTAAATATTTGAGCCACCTGCATATAATGAATGGGAGATACATGGCTGGGAAGAGCGGTGAAGTGCTAAAAGCCACAGGATATTCCTGTCCTCTATTGGCCGATACTTTCTTATCCTCTATTTTCTGTGTTAAAATAAATGTGCATTTGTCTCCCTTCCTTTGTTTTTCAGTTGCCTCTGTCCAGCAGCCATATGAATGTCTATAACAGTGACCTCCAGATGACTCCTTCTGTGGTGGGCATTACCAGCAGCTCCTGCCCTGCTGATCTCACTCAAAAGAGAGAGCTTACAGGTAAGATGGCAGGTTGTGTGGCCAGCGTGCATATGTCCAAATGGTCAGGGCAATTTTTAGTGCTTGCTTAGCCTCAGACTATAGGTCAGCAACAAATCTATATATACACATGTATGTATGTGTTTATAAAATGAAACTTGTTCTGGTTGGCCCACTGCTTTTCATAACAGCTTGTTGTGTTATCTTTAGATGCCGAGAGCCGTGCCTTGGCTAAGGAACGCCAGAAGAAGGACAATCATAATCTAAGTAAGCAGAGGCTGCTTAAAACCATGTGGCTGAAATGCATTCTGCTATATCTCATTAGCCCTTTTGTTGATCTAATTTGTGGTCAGTGATTTAGAAACAGTATTTTTATGCACAAGCATGAGTGTGCTCCATTTATTATTCTGATGCAGAGAATGTAAAGAGATCAGCTACAGTCAATGGTCATTGAAATGCCTGTGAAGCTGATTTACTACCCTCTGCAAACCATGTTTTAATACAACTGATTTTATCATTTGTTTTGCTTCACTATCTGATTGATTCATAAATTTCTCCCCCCCCCCTTAAAATGTCCTTTTTGGTTTTGTTTTCCTTCAAGGGAGAGGAGGGGTTTTTATGTAATATATCAATTCATGTAATTGTGCTGCCTTGGTCAGGAAAAATGCAGTCACATATAGTTTTATTAAATTTAATTTTAAAAACCATCCTCTTGTTGGAGGATAATATGATTACAAATTGAAAATAGTAAAAAATAAAACAATACTGTAGTATATTGCTGCCCTTGGATTAAATGAAGAACCCTTCCTTTCTTTTCTGGGCATGTGTGGGGAAGTGACCTAATCTCTGCTGAGATTCCTTATTATATTACTAGCTGGTAATAAAAAGATTACAGCAAAAATCCAACTTTGTTTTTCTTTAGAAGAAAAATTTCTTGCTGTTTATTACAACGCTTTTGTAATATTTGGTATTTACAAAATTAGCAGCAGACCAAAAATGAGCACAATTAGCATAGACATTCTAGTCAGAATTCAGATAAATTATTTTATGCACATATCCAGAAATTACATATCTCAAGGTACTTCCATTCTTTTTGCTAATACTTGACCTCCCCCTACCCCATTCACTTGTGCTCTCCTATTATATCAAAACCCTTTCTTTTTTGTACTGGAGTTCATGTACTACATCCTTGTACTTACACACACAAACGTGCGGACCTCACCCAAATGAGCACATAGGGTGCACCCTAATGAGTATTAGAACCAAAGACGGGTGAAATCCAAAATTTTTCCCTACCGGTTCTGTGGGTGTGGCAGGGGAAGGATACTGCAAAATCTCCATTCCCACCCCACTCCAGGGGAAGGATATTGCAAAATCTCCATTCCCACCTCACTCCGGGGCCAGCCAGAGGTGGTATTTTCCGGTTCTCCGAACTACTCAAAATTTCCGCTACCAGTTCTCCAGAACGTGCTGGATTTCACCCCTGACCAAAGAGTATTTCAGTTCCATTACTCAGATGATTCAGTATGCTACTTGTTTCTTTTTAAGGTTTTGTTTGTTTTCTCTTTAATTAGATTAACATTTTGATTAAAAGAGGCATTTGTTTTTAACATTTTTGTGTTTTAACGTTTTGTGTTTTGTGTTTTAAAAACATTTTATTTTTAAAAGTCTAATGGAACAGAGAACTCAGGATGGATAGCTAGAAATCAGTTAGCGCAAGGTGTTGATACATCTTTAGTTCTTTTACAGATGTTTGCAGTCATATTGCAGAGCCTGACTATCCCAAAGTAGTGTGAGGTTGACATTCCTGAGGTTTAATGCTATGTTGCAGGAACATGGTGGAAATGACCTCACTTAAGCATGACTTTTATTAGAAAACTATTGAAAGATAGATTTGAGTTGATCCTTAATGCTAAACATGTCTTGAAGAACACAATGCTGGCATCACTCAGAAGCTTTCATTATATTTAAATATAGTATCAAAAATCTAAGTTGTTTGTAAATGGTCATTTACCTTTGATGATTTAATCATAAAAATATATAGTTATTTCTGCATATTGTTAGAAGGATATACTTAATGTTTTTACCTGAGTGTGTAAATTATTCTTAATACTAAGTTTTTAAAACCACAACATGAATCATTTAAAAAGAGAATTCTGTATTAGAATATACAGAAAATGCGTCATTTGGAATGATGTCTATTATAAAACATCATATATATATTGTATGTATTCCGGTATCTACTCAGAAGTTCAATCAACTCTGATAACTGAAATACAAAGGAAAATACATGAAATCATTAAACACAATGGTTTATCAAAAAACTCAATGTATCAACGGTTGGTATCATAAAACTAAGGAAAAAGACTGAAAACAGAGATGGACAACAGAATGTAGTGTGCATATTAATTTTTAAATACTTCTTGAATCAAGGCAGAAAGGAAGCAGACTGTTGGAATGGAGAGGGATCTTCAACTTTTGATTATATATTGCTCAAAAGGCCAGAGAATTTTGGGAGAAATTTAAAATAAAAAGGTTCAAAATGAAATTATGGAGAAAACTGATTTAAAAAGTGATATATGTGTGTGAAAAATGTTTAGAATAGAATAGAATAGAATAGAATAGAATTCTTTATTGGCCAAGTGTGATTGGACACAAAGAATTTGTCTTTGGTGCAAAAAATAAAAATAAAAATGAAAAAGTGGTTGCTACAGGCACAGACTTTTCTAAGTTATTTGATTAATCATTATTTATTTTACCTTCTTTATACTTGTTTTTGATGAACAAAGTTGATATTTTTTATAATGTTTAATATCTTATATAGGATTTTTTTCTCTCTTTCTGTTCTAAGTTGAAAGAAGACGAAGATTCAACATTAATGATCGTATTAAGGAATTAGGGATGCTGATTCCAAAAGCTAGTGATCTGTAAGTTCTAGTCAATGGTTCATATTTTCCTGTTGCCTCTTAAAGAGAGACAAGAGTCCAAATTGAGAAATAGGCAACCAGAGTACAAGTTGGATGGGAAATTATTTCTCATGTTTGCTGTGTTGAAAACTATATTTTATTTCTGCCTTTAAAAAAATCCACACAAAACATCTTTAAATTTCAAATGAAAAATTCTCCAAATCAAATCCCTGCCTTTTTATTGTCCCTGTCAATACCTCGGGGGGATAATATAAGTGGGAAGGCTGACCTTCTACCCTGCATCTACTCTTTCTTCCAGGAAAAAAAATCCCTGCAGCACCCTGTTTCTAAAGCTATTTTACACCAGTAGGCTCTATACCGAAGAGCTGCAGTTGGAGAGAAACAAAATGCAAAAGAAAAGCCATTTTGAAGGAAACCACAGATATGGCTAATCTGTTTTTCCCTCATGCCTGCACACCCTGTGATTTGAATCCCCCCCATTTTGTAGTGAGGTATAAGCCTTTGCACTGAGCATAGATAGAATGAGTTCTGAGTAACAATGCTGTAAAATGCCAAAATAGCACCAAGGGAGCAAGGCTGTATAAGAATAGCATCAGAAAGGAGCTCCAGTGTTGTGCTCCCTTAAATAGCCATTGGCTGAGTGAGGAGTGAAAGCTGCTCCTTCATACTTCACACACCAGAGCTCTTTGCTATGGAAAGCTTATAAACAAACTAACACAACAGGCTACATTCAGATTTCAACAAGAGGGTTCGGTTGAAAATAGCATGTGATCAAGATGACACCTCATATGAATTTTAGATAAAAGGAACATTAGTCCTCCTCCACAAAATAAGTCCTATCATGTATTATCTGTATGAAACAACTTCTGTTTAATTTCTTCAGTGTAATATTATACTCAAAATTTAGACTATAATCTTTGAAATTTATATGCTCCTCTGAATGGGATTTATTTATCTGTCAGGACTGACTTTTGAAAACAGACCGTCAAGCTTTAGTAGGCAGTTGCAATGGCTATGTTTAGATTTTTAAATATGTATAAAACAAAGGACTGATTGCTTCAGTGAAGTAAACCACCTAATTTTTCACAATTTATGTGACATGACCCTGCTTCAGTCTGGATAGATTGTGGCTGCCATTTGCCAACCCCTAATGTTTGTAGCCAGAATGAGGAACTGTGATTGCCAAAAAGCACACTGGTTGGGAACCCTGGAGTTGTAATCCCAAAACATCTGGAGAGGCTGGGTGAGGAAAGAGTGTTTCCGAGCAAGGACCTGATAGCCAGAGAAGAGTTGAATCTGTACTAATTGATAATGTTGGAAAAGACATTTAAAAATTATCTGGCACTCTAGAAAAAGAAAGCCATGTTGAAATAGAAAAATAATGTAGTCAATAATGCTATGGCAAAACTTGCAGGTGGTACACACCACTGATTGTGAATGAATGAATGAATTTTAAAAATGCTAAAATCTTGCAAGACTGCCATATTTTACGAAATATCTAGCTACAAGAGGCAATTTTAAAAAAATATATTTTGATTTTAGCTTCCATGAGTGCTGTCTAGTTGCTTTGTGCATATCATGAGAGACGTAGATGCTTTAGCCCTTCAGTGTGTTCTGATGGAGAAAAAAATTGTTCTGTGATTCAAATAAATATGCAATATGGCTGGTTATTGGCACAGCTTAATTTCTTCTGGAAATGTTAGTGCTATGAACATTGTTTATTGGTTCCTATGAGTTCCATATGACATCTCCAAACTGTATTACAATTAGATACATTTTTTGGTACCAATCTTGCTTTGTTTTCTGAGAGATTGCTTCATCCACCCAAGCTGATAAAGCAGCTTAAAAGTCCAGCAATTGGGGAGGTGGCATATCTGATCTAGAGAAGTCAAATCATTTGGCCATAGAAAGTGTAATAAATTCTATATAGTGTCTTGAACTACTGGCTGCTTTGTCCATTTGTTTGAAAATCTCAAACAAAAAATTAAACAGATTATGAGCAAGAGTTTTTCTAACTCTGGAAGTAATCTTTTGGCATGGCAACAGTTTTTTCTTATGCTTTATTCCAGAGATGTGCGCTGGAACAAAGGGACAATCCTGAAAGCCTCTGTTGATTACATCAGAAGGATGCAGAAAGATTTGCAGAGATCACGAGATCTTGAGAATCATTCTCGGCGTCTGGAAATGGCTAACAAACAGCTTTGGCTTCGTATACAGGTAAACCCCATGTCTTGTACTTTTTACTACCTGCAGTATTTTTATGTGCTTGTAGAAACTGCTTTCTTTAATTATCTCACTGAAAATAGATTAGCTTAATTCTACTATTTGAAAGTCTTGCTTCATTCATGTTGTCATGCTAGGGAAAAACATAGAAGAGATTCAAAACATGGGCTACAAAGCCCATTCTTACAGTAATAGTCATTTCGGTGTGCTCACTGATGGAATCCAGTGATTGCGTGAAAGTCATACCATGTGTTCTTTTTCAATCCAACACTGCTCTCACATGGCGATGTGGCATCCAAGATAGTTTTGTTGAAAAATAGTTTATGGAAATGCTTCATTTTCTTTTTCTATCCTGAACTTCAGGGGTGGGCAGACTCTGGGCTATACGTGGTTCCAAGTGCCCTATTTTCAGTTCCCTAGCATCTGAAAATGAGCTAAAAAGTATGAGCGTTTTTGTTTTGTTCTCAAAAATAAAAGTGGAAATAAAAGTGAGATGATCTGGAAGACAAATTTCTTTCAGCATACCCACTCCAAATAGTTTGAAATTGCACTGTTAAACTGTGCCTCTTTGATCATCAAATGGGTGGAGATTGTGTGGAAGACTGCATAACTGAATGGAAGACTGGAAATGGGACAATTTGCCACTCAGGGTTAATATTAAAAATTAAGGAAAACACCAAAAAATGGTTGATAAGTATATCAGCTATTCCACTTTTGGTGCTTTCACCTGTTGAGAAATTAGTTATGGTTTCTGAATTTAGAAAGTTGCCTATCCATGCTTTACTCCACTTGGTGCAGGAAAGCACTTAAAATGAATACTTAGAGCATTTATAAATCCAAATGCAAAACGAAACCAGTAAGGAAGAGATACAGAGTATGGCTTCTGAATTTTCTTCCCAGCTCCTTCCCAGAACCTTCACTCTAGTTCAGGTGATCAGAAGGGAGGGAGACTTAAAAACGGAAAAGTTGGCAACATTCTTGATTACTGTCCAACTGTCTCTTCCATAAGGAAGCACTGGGGGTTTTCTTTGGATTTTCCCTCCTCTACAACTATAATCTAGATCTTGATGTTTTGAATTTAGTCTTTCTTCTTTCAGCTTCTCTCTGTCTACTGAATTTGATCTTGTCCCATTCTGGTTTTGGAGAATTATCCTGCTGACAAACTGAGTCTTAGACCCTTTACATAAATTCTTTTCAATTTTTTGTTAGACTGGAAAAATAAAATAAAAAATGGAAAAACTAATGTAGCTGTATGTATTGTAAAATTTGCATTTGCCATATGGAGGTAAAGACTGTTGTTTATTGATCAGACTATACTTACCCAGTGTAGAAGGTTCCCAAGCATCAATCATAGCATTATTATTTATTGCACACTGTTGTGTATTCACGGTAGAACAGAGCAGGGGTGTGATGGTGGCTGTGATTATACATCCTATGTTTTTATTTTGTAAGATTCATTATTTTGGTGCTTTGTCCTCAAGGAACTGGAGATGCAAGCTCGAGTCCATGGGTTACCAACCACTTCACCTTCTGGCACAAACATGGCTGAACTAGCTCAGCATATCGTGAAGCAAGAAACTTCTGGAGAGGAGGGGACAGCAGAGCTCTTACAGCAACCACAACTCCAAGCTGAACAGGAAACTCAGCACCTGCCTCACTTTGCTCCTCCTCCTCCTCAGTCTCCTTATCATCAGCTGGACTTTACCCATAGCCTGAGCTTTGACGACAGTTGTAGAGGTTTCCATGACCCGCTGGACCCTAGCCAAAATGTCTCTTTCCCCTCCTTGTCCAAGAAGGAGTTAGACTTGATGCTAATGGAGGATACTATGCTTCCTGTGGCTTCTGACCCCCTGTTTTCCACTGTGTCCCCAGAGGCTTCAAAGGCTAGCAGTCGGAGAAGCAGCTTCAGCATGGAAGACACTGATATGCTGTGACAGAAGCCTTCCAGGCATATTAGGAATTCAAAATTGTTTATTTGTGAAGTGAAAATTCTTCATTTGACTTACCTGTTTAGAATTCCTCAAAGACTTATGAGGCTAATAAGAAATGGATCCTGAATCAGAAATGGTTTGGTGGGAATGGGAGAACCCTTAGCACAAAGGTTTGTCCATAGTTCTTGAAATGTTAATCCCTCACTTTCTCCTCTGGCTTGATTTGCCAAAAATGAACAATCTGTCCTCATCTTCCATAACTGCACGATGAATATGGTCAGTCTGATTCCTGCAGACCTCTCCTGTGCCCTGTGCTCTTCATACTCCAGCCCCAAAAGTCAGTTAGAACATTTTCACAACAATATGATTATGAACCACTCTGGACATCCAGGTAGCTGTGCGCCCTTTTTGACAAGCAGCTTTAATCAAGATTTGGTATTTGAATGTCCAATAAATAACTTAAGGTCAACTGCGTCTGTTCCCACCTTTTGATCTATTATCAACCGGCCAGTGCGAATGTCTTCTTCAGGTGTACTTTCATACTGGAGTTCTTTTTTGTATTGAACAGGAACACTCAATATGTTCTTTAATGGGATGGGGGATGTCACTAGTTAACTCTGAGTAATGA
Organism: Pituophis catenifer annectens; assembly: GCF_029215685.1. Taxonomy (NCBI): domain Eukaryota; kingdom Metazoa; phylum Chordata; class Lepidosauria; order Squamata; family Colubridae; genus Pituophis; species Pituophis catenifer. The sequence continues at coordinate 167,976,595 of NW_027256883.1, read as the reverse complement.
TGGATGGTGATTTTTAATCCTTTGAGAAAGGAAGACTGTAATAACATTCACAGAACATTTTTAATGTTTTCAGTTTCAATTAAGGCTGGGATACAACAGCTTTAATTAATGACTTGCACTTTGTTAGACCTTGATAGTTTTTACCTAAATTTTGGCTTGGGCCTCTCCGTTTTTCTGAATCTTTTTCGGTTATCAATCCTTGACAGTTTAATGGCCATACAGGAATAGAAATGTATGAGCATCTGGATGACTGCCACCAGTCATCCATGAGACTGGGCAAATTGTTTTGCTAATTTGAACTAGATTTTACTTCTCTTTTTGTTGTTTTTTGCATTTGAGTGGAAGAAGTGGGTGGTCTGATAGGTTGGTAGTGTTTTTGTGTTTGAGAAGTATCAAGTGATATTATTTGATTTATATTAAGCTTGTTAGTCTATTCTGTTCCTCTTAAGCTTCCAGCTTGTATGATTTAGAGTCTTATTATTTTGTTTCTGAATTTAGGGCTATGGAGAAACATAGATGAATGTATACTTTAAGTCTAAAGTCCACTTAATATGATTATTTAAAGTAGAGCAGCCATAGCTCAGTAGTAAAACACAAAGGATGCATGCATAAGAGCCTAGGTTTCATTACCACTATTTCCAAATAAATTTATCTTGTAATAGGACTGGAGATCCAGTATAAATCAAAGCAGGTGAGACCTAGGCCACATCCACACCGCTGCTTTGCCCTTTCATTTGTAGCAAAGCCAGCAGTAAATCTTGCTGCCTTAATTCTTGCTGTCCCCACAGCATACCCTTATACTGCATACAGAACAGTTCTGTGCTGCAGTGCTGAAATACATCAGTTTGTTCTAAAGACTGTGATCAATGGTTCTTGATATTCCAGCCCTGACCATTTTCATCAAATGAGAAACACCCTCCACTTGGCATGCACAATATTCTGATTACTCCATGTGCTGATTTCCAACCCCCCCCCCCCTTTTCTTTTTCACCACACTCTTGACTGAATGAACATTTCTATATTTCTTGAAATTATGGATGGATGGTTCAACTATCAACCACTAGATGACAATAGTAAAGAATTTTTGTATTGCTTGGCTGCCATCGAGTGATTGCCCAGATTGTGCAACTATTGGGCCAATGCTGTTGAAACCTTAAAGTTTGAGTAAGGTATTTTGTTATAGGGATTGGTATAGGAGTTGCATACTATCTAACTAATTATGTTAGAAGCCAGGTCTCCTAAGACCAAAAATCACTGGAAACAGAATTCCTTCCGAGGCAGGCAGGCTATAGAAATACAAGTGGAGGATCATTTCAGTTGCACTTCTAAGATGTCGTGTGTATCATGTATACTTTCACATAGTATTCAGAAGCAGAATAGAATGGAGAACATAATCTTCAGAATGGAGTAGCTAAAGTCATCTTCAGATTGCCTCACCCTCAGGTGAACAGTGAGACCCAGATAGTGACATATGTACTATGAGCTTTAGGCTAAGGCCAAGTAGGCACTGGCCAAGGATGGGCTATGGGCTTTAGGCTAAGGCCAAGTAGGCACTGGCCAAGGATGCCAAAGCTTAGGAGACACCAATATTATCCCTCCTTCCCGGTTACCCTGAAAATGCAAATCTTTGTGTTAATAGCAGGAGATACCATCCATCAATGCAAACTTGGGGTACTATATACCCTTGAGCTAGACTGTTGGCATGATTAGTGAGCTACCTGTAGAGGCCACAGGGAATGTAGAGGTGTTGAAGGAAAGGAGGAAGGAAGAACTGCTACAAAAGTAAGTGGGGCTTGAGCTTGGGCTAAGAAATCTTGAGAAAGTATCTTAGACAAGACCCTCATTAGTTCACCTGAAGATAAAGTGAGGGAGAGGAAACACATTCAGACTTGCAAGATTCCGTTATAAAAGGTCTGGCAATAAAAATAGTCCTAACCTATATTTCTTTGGTTTGTTAGATTGGTATCCCTTATTGGGCTAATGCTATGCTTGCACCCAAACAAGATACTATATGGATTTGTTCCTAGAAAAACTCCTAGTCTAACAATCCCAGTGTATTCTGTCTCCTAGAATGTGGTATTTGTAGCTTTTTAGTATACTTTTTGCTATCAAAAATTTCTCACTGACTTTTTTTTAAAGTCATTATTGCAACTGTAGCAGTTCTTTTGTTTCTTAATAGCGAGGATGTGTTGATCTGCATTTAATAGAAATAAAGAGAGTGGATACTTTGATTCAAGAAGGAACAGTATAATAGGAAAACCAAGTTTCTTTTTTTTAAAGACTTTTAATATTATTATTATGGTTGGTCACACAGCCAGATATATACACTGGATTTTGCATTTTTATCCAACTATTCAGTTTATTATTATTTTATTCTTTGGAATTTGTACAATCCCTGCTCTGTATCTCCAACATGTGCATTCTCATCTAAATATATATGTCTAGTTTTTAGGGATGGATGGAGACCTAGATATTTAGATAAATACATAAGTGCAGCAGAAAAATTATATAGCCTCCAAAGAAATGAAAACATTATCTTCATCTTGCAAATTAACCAAATTCTATCAGCTAGGAAAAGACACTGCAGAATCAATTGTCACTAATTCCATTGTAAATAAAATCTAATATATGCTTGTTTGGTGGTTGCAAGCAGCTTTCATATAGCAGTCACAAACACTGACACTGACAGGATGGAAGTTCAAATGTAATGTTAGAAAGTAGTCATAGAAAGAGTAGTGGAAGCTTGGAACCAACTTCCAGGGGAGGTAGTGGGCCAGTTATCAGTAGCTGATTTTAAACATGGTTGGGATAAACACATGTCCATCATCTGACAAAAATAAAAAAGGGGCAGACTCGATGGACCACTAGGTCTTTCTCTGCCATCAGTTTTCTATGTTTTTAACACATTACATGCAGGTCAGGGAGATTAGAGAAGAGAGCCTATCATTTCAATTGAGGAATACCTGCTGAGTTTTGCCAATAACATAATTTAAGAGAGGGCTTGATGACCCATATGACTAGAATATTTTCAGTTCTATGGGTTTGGATAGTATCAGTGATAATTTTGCATTAAAATATCTGTGTTGTGAAAATATTTAAGCCTTTTATGCCAAAGCATTTTCTATAAAGTTATGCAAGATTGCCATTTGCTCTGTTATTTCTTTTCTAATGTACTTTAGTTTTAACCCAGAATACTTAAGGCTAGGAAGCCCATGTTTCTATGTGGCCATATATGAAATACGCCTTCATGTGATGTTTCAGAATCTTTGGTAACTGAGAAAGCAATGAATGGGATACACATAGAAGTCCAGAGACTTTGATCAATAGATTTTAGATAAGGTACAACTTTACTCTGTGGAGGAATTTTCCTTTGGTATATTGTGGCAGTCATGCAGCCTTCCTCAGTATGATGTCTTCAGGTTATGCTAAGTTAAGAAATCCTTCAATTCTCATCCAGTATGACTACAGCAAGCAGTTTGGAGAAGCTTGCATACGTATTATAGGCATCTCTTGCCAGCATATTCCTCTCTATACCTCATTGTTATTTCCCATTTTAGTATATTTTTCTTCCTTAAGGTCTGCACATACATTTGCAGCCACCCCATCTTCTAAAAAGCATTTTAGTTACTCTACACAATAAGACTGTTTCTTACTGTATAGCACCAAGAACTCCACAGGACTACTACTTCCCCTTTCTATTAAGGAAGACTTTAGGAAGGAGTTTAGAGGTTGGACTGGTAATGATTTTAGTCATATATGAAGACACTTATTCAGTCATGTGGCACCAAATCCAATTTGATTTTAGATTGTTTTCCACCATGATATCAGTGGTGGCATAATTGGAAGTTCATTACTGTATAAGGAAATATCAGAATCAAAATAACAGAGATGGAAGGGACCATTGAGATTTCTAGCCCAACCCACTGTTCAAGCAGGAGATTCTATACCATTTCGGTCTCTTTTTGAAAACTTCCAGTGATAGAGTATTATATTTATATATGTATTTTATCATTCATGGAATCATAAAAAAAGGATAATAGATGGCATTCTAGGCTGTCAGTACCAGGATCTCCATGTTCCATTGTGTGCTAACAGAAACAGGTATTTAAAAGTATATCTCATAGAAATTCTGCTATACATTTATATGAAGTGCCCATGGAAGGATTATGGTCATTCTATAAATTCACTGTAGATCCTCTGAGAGGCTGCGTTTGTGTAGTCTTGAGCTAGAGAGGAAATAGACAAATAGCGCCATTTTTATAACAAAATGTATGGCAAATTGGATGGATCTGTTTAGTGCTTATGTACGGTGTAGGACATCCTTGGAACCTTGTGCCCACTGCCTATGAAAGTAAATTAATTTATGCAGGATAACAGAAGTTTAGAATTAGTGTTATGTAATCACCTAATGCATATTTCAGTCACTTCAATCATCATAAACAACACCGAATGTGTGAATTTGTACTAGAATATTTTTTCATACAAGGAATGTACTAAAAGATATATTGTTGTACTTCTAATTCATATCAGACAGTATTTCTTTAAAAAAAACTGAATAAGAAAAATGAATAATTCATTGAAAGTGGTTTGGGATTTCTGCAAATATTTCATGATGCATTGGGTCATCCTTTCAGAGATGCTTGTTTACCTAAACAGAGAAACAGTATGACCATGGATGGGCAGAAAAGCAGAGGAAACGGGAGAGATTTCCAACTTCCTGCCAGTTTCTCCACTGATGTTGTGAGAAGCTGGAAATCACTTCTCCTTCTCCTTGGCTGACCCTCAGAATTGCCTGCCACTTTGTGGGGAGGGAGAGGGGAAGGGATAACAAAAGGAGATTCAGACCATGAGGAAACCTGCATCTCTGCTCCCCATCCCAGCACATCCCCAAGGGTTCCCTCCCTCTAGAGAGGAAGAGGGCTCCCCTTTTGATCGTCAGTGCCTCCCAGTCAGCCCTATCTTGCCAGCAGCATCTAAATCAGGGGTCTCTGACTGTGGCAACTTTAAGGCTGGAGGGCTTCAACTCCCAGAATTCCCCAGAATTCTGGGAGTTGAAGTCCACCAGGCTTAAAGTTGTCATGGTTGGAGACTTCTGATCTAAATCACTCCCTCCTCCTTCCTTTGCTGCCAACTCCTATTAAGAAATTTCAAAGTTTAGCCTGGGTTCCAAAGCAGCCAATTGCCACTTGCCTGTTGGTCCTTGCTACCAGCTAACTGGGTGCAGGGACTAGAGGGAGGTGGGAAAGAGGGTGGGGATCCAGCCCTCTCATCTTCCCTTGTACCATACAATTTACAAGTTTCTCCTAAGTGTGATCAGAAGGATAGTGGCACTGAAGTAGCCACAAGTCCCCCCCAAATTTCATTCCAACAGTAGTCATGAGTCCTGGCATTCTGTAAATTAACCCATTTGAATTACCTTGGTTCAATAATTGTGGCCCTATATGTCCCAATTTTGCCCAATTGGAAGTTACATACAAGCAGACACAAGAGTTTTAGTAGTACATAGACATGAGGTGCTTCTTCAGTTACATTATGTAATTATGTAGACATGTATTGTGCAGTATGTATCACTGATTTCCAAGATTTGTTGTTCAGAAAGCCTTAAAACACTTGTTTTCCTCAGGATTAAAAACTGTTTGTAACTCCTCCATGTACAAGTCATAAAAGTGATATAATTTGTGAAAGAAAACATTGAAACCTAGGTCAAAGATTTGTATGTTCTCTTCCCATAGCACTAAGATAGCATGCACCATAAGGAAGTATATACTTTGAGTATATACTGTTGTTGTGTTAGAAATCACAAGGGTTTAATATAAATGGATGACATGCATATTGTGTGCAGATCCTAACTGGAGTGGGGAGAATATTTTTCACTTTGAGAACTGGGAGGCGGGGAATCCTTATATGAGAATTAATCATACTTTTTATCATTGTTAAAAAAAAAGTTACTTTAAGAAAAAGGAAAAGAAAAATGCACTGTGCTCTGATTCTGAAATCTTACTACTGTTTTATAAATAAATGTTTAAAGTAATGGACTGGAACAGAGGGGAAACAATCATTAAATTTATTTATTTAATATCAGTTGATATATTATTTGCCTGTTTTGGAGTTGGAAGAGCTCATTAATGCATTAATACCACTTCTGTTATAAATTTGCTTCTTAACCTAACCCTAACCACTGAAAAATAATGCCCCATGTGGTGTGAGGAAAATGGTACCTTTTGTAAACATATCTTTCCAATGATTTCGGTTTTCTTTACTTGTCATAAAAATAACGTGGAAGAGAAAAATGGTATTATTTGTAATAAACCCTGAAAAGAACTATATTGTTATCCCTAAATGCTGCTATTTTAGGAAAAAGCAATACTTGAACAATGAGCTCATTTTGGCCAGAGAAAAGATATGAGAACCACTCTGTTGTTTGAAAGTATAGAATGTTCCTATTACAGCAAGCATCTTTTGCTTTAAAATACTGTACTTCTCCTGATTTTTTTGACACTTATCAAACTACATACTTTACCTAATGAAAAAAAAAAAAACATACAAATATCCTGATCTACTTTCAGTATTTTTCAATTGGAAAATATTTCAACATTATATAAACCCTAAGGAGAAGGGTAGATTAGATTGTGGTTCAAAGATTTAGGATAAATGTATCATTTTCAATTTTAGAGTTAATCACATCCTATTGCTGTGCATGTGTATCTCTTTGTCTCCTCAAAGTCAAACTCAAGGAGACAATAATTAAGATGGTCTTCTTACATTAAGTGGCAAAGTGAGAATCATTTTAAAAAACTAAAGCAAGAGAAAAAAAGTCCTTTATACCTGTAACTGTTATAGTGGTTAAAAATTGGGCTTGGTTTAGGGCAGGGGTGTCAAACTCAAGACTTGCGGGCCAGATTCGGCCCACAGGGTGCTTAGATCTGACTTATGTGGCCGGCCTGGAAATAGCAAAGGACTGGCCTGCGGTGCCTCTACTGGCCAAACCAGGGCACTGGGGGGGGCTGTCCCCCCATGCTCTGTTTTGGCCAGCAGAATGTGCAGGAGGCCATCTGTCCCAGCTGGCCCACAGAGGACAACTACAATGCTGATCCGGCCCTCGAATAAATCCAGTTTGACACCCCTGGTTTAGGGGAACCCTGATTCAAATGCAGCCATAACCATGAAAAGTAGATGACTTTGAACTCATCACTCTCTTAGCCCAATCTCAAAGGGTGGGTGCTGCAGAGATAAATAAAAACCTTCACTTCAAATCTAACAAATTTAAAAAAAACTTGGTAAATCTACCTTGAGTCACCTTTCAAATGGTAGCTGTGCTGGGAGTTCCCCTCTTTCCATTTTCCAGGACCACCAACTGATCAGACTGATTCAGCTCACTGTTAATAGCAGCTGGAAACCAATGACCTGCAATGAGCTTTCAGGGAGAAGAAGAACCTCCAGATGTTCTTCTTTTGATCTAGCCTACAATACTGAGCAAAATGCTTGTGGTTTCTCTCCCAATATTTGGCTTATAATTGATGGAATAGCAGGAAGCAAGCAATTGACAAAGGTCCTCCTCAAGGAAGAGGAGGGGAAAGAGGAGGGAGGGGTATTTGACCATGCAGTATATGAATACAGGACAGGTGTGTCCAGCTTCCCTCTGTCACACCTGTATTTCTGAACCACAAATCTTATTTAACTCTATGATTAAAAGCTCCCAAAATATCTTCTTTATATTGAGTGAATGTGCCTTAAAATGGCAAATGCAGTTCAGTGCAAGGAAATACAAACAAATGCTTATTTGTGCAGGCAAATAAGAAAGAAATCATTAGAAAGGGAATTACAAATCAACAGTCAATATAGAATTACTCTTACATAATTATGTGGGATTGCTTTGAAAGTGCTGTTTACAGGGTTGCTCATCAAGTGCTGCATCAAAAAGATGCATAATATGCCCTACATAATAAGCCAAAATGATTAGGGTACTAAAGCAGCTGCTCCATAAAGAAAGACAACATCACCTGGGAATTTTGAGCTTGAAATGAAGATGGACAAAATGTAATAAGATTGAAGTATATGGTATAAGGGAATTTTATGTACAGAGAAGTTTTAAAACTTAGATCTAGATACAAGAAGTTACACCAGTACCTATTGAAACTAAATGGAGAAATTCAGAACTGATAAAAGGTGTTTCTTCACACAACAAATAATTAAATACTACTGTCACCAGATCTGGTGAAGCCCAATTCAGACGTTTTTTTAAACTCAAGAGGACTGGACTATCTTGGCAGGATTCAACCTTTGTTAAGTGCTCTTCCAATCTCAAGAACTTTATCACCACTTTTATCACTTTATTGATTTATAACATTTTAGTTTGGTTTTGCTGAAAGATAAAGCTGTAAAACTATAAAACAACAATAACATCAATAAAATAGAACACCAAAACAGGATTGTTATAACCATGAAAGAACTGCATAAAATGAAACAATAATAAGCTCAGTCAAAATAAAAAAAAACAGACATATTTGTGTAGATACTAAAAATGCTTAAATGTGGTGCCCATTATAAATGAACAGGAAGGGAATTCCACGATCAGAACATTTGCATTGTGAATATGCTTTCTAGGGTTATTATATAACAAAAAATTGGCAAATGCCATATTTTGAAGGATACATGAGGCATAACTTACAGTATAGAAGGGTAGTGCCTTAAAGAGGGCCTCTTTACATATACCAATCCTCTGGATCATCAATTTTCTCAATTTATTTATGGTGCTAATCCAGTTGGCGTAAGTTTTTTCTTCACCAACCATAGAATAGAATAGAATAGAATAGAATAGAATAGAATAGAATAGAATAGAATAGAATAGAATAGAATAGAATAGAATAGAATAGAATAGAATTCTTTATTGGCCAAGTGTGATTGGACACACAAGGAATTTGTCTTTAGTGCATATGCTCTCAGTGTACATAAAAAGACAAGATACATTCGTCAAGAATCATAAGGTACAACACTTAATGATAGTCATAGGGTACAAATAAGCAATCAGGAAACAATATCAATATAAATCGTAAGGATACAAGCAAGAAAGTTGCAGTCATGCAGTCATAAGTGGGAGAAGATGGGTGATAGGAACGGTGAGAAGACTAATAGTAATAGTAATGCAGCCTTAATGAATAGTTGGAGTGAACCAACCAAGCAAAAAACAAATGCCTGCTTTTGGTCTGTTAGTTACCTTTATAGTAGCAAATTTTCCTTTATGCTCATGATTTAGTTTCATAAATCCTCCATGCTGCACGTGTTTGTTTACAAATAGTTAATAAGCAAGTGTGTGCATAAAAAAGAGGACATTTAAAAATCCTTCCTGTTACTTGATCAGATGAGATGGGGGAGAGGGAACCCAGCCTGTGATAACGTGGGAGGAGAGACAAGTAGATCTGCAATGTGAAATAATTTGGAAAGTGTTGCTGTCTTTATTGATGCCATAACTGAATATTTTTCTTGGAAAATCTCGAAATTAGCATGGGTTTATATGCTTTAAGCAAATTGTGCTTATGGACTAAGAGCACCAGATGGTGCTGTTGGCATGGTATCCAGGAGTTTTTATTTGCCATCTGGTTTCAAGCTCAGAATTTTCCTTTATCCACATTTCAGTATAATTTTGCTGAACTGAATCTTCTGCACAGCGTATCAAATTAACATACTAGTACTTGCATTCCTTGTACTTCCAAAAAGAAAGAAGCGCAAACAAGTATTGAAACTGCTTTATTACAGGTTGCTTATTTAGCCTATGAGTTTCTATTTTTCCCCTTTTAACATTTTAAAGATAAATCCAAATCCCACAGAAGTTAATATAAGGGTCGGAATGGGGAGGCAACTATCAGAATGATCAATAATTAACCAAATACAACCTTAAGAAAAATAGCTGAAGGGTGATTTAGGTTAGTAATTCCATACACTTTATGTTTACTTAAAAGTAAGTCCTATTGGATTTAATTAGATTGTTTCCAGAGAAAATTTTATAGGCTGGAAGCCAGACTTTGGTCTTTTGGTCTTTTGCAATATTATATTAATTGACAAATTTAATTTATAAGCTATCCCACCTCAGAGTGAATGAATGAATGAATGAATGAATGAATGAATGAATGAATGAATCTGAATATCATATTTCATATGAAATGATCAAGCTGTGGCTGCAAGCTTATAGGTACTTTTTTGGAGTAAGCTAATTAAAGCCAATTGCATCATCATCATCATCATCATCATCATCATCATCATCATCATCATCATCATTTTATTTATATACCGCCCTTCTCCCAAAGGACTCGGGGTGGTGTACAGCCAGAGTTAAAACATAAATATACAGATACCATGGTTAAAATTAATTAAAATCATTAAATAGTTTTGGCCGAATTTTAAAACCCAAAATTAAAACCCAATTTAAAATCATTCAGTTAGACAGCCCCGCCTGTTGGAACAGTAGGATCTTGAGGGCACAGCTGAAGACCCGGAGGTCAGAGATGTTACGAATGTCCGGGGGCAATTCATTCCAAAGGGCAGGAACTCCGACAGAGAAGGCTCTCCTCCTGGGTGTCGCCAGCCGACATAACTTGGCTGACGGTACCCTGAGGAGTCCCTCTCTGTGGGAGCGAACTGGTCGGTGGGAGGCTGTTGGTGGCAGAAGGCAGTCCCATAGATACCCTGGTCCTATACCATGGAGCGCTTTAAAGGTGGTAACCAACACCTTGAATTGCACTCGGAAGACCACTGGGAGCCAGTGCAGCTCATGCAGGAGAGGTGTTACATGGGCGTAACTAGGTGCGCCCATAACCACCCGCGCGGCTGCATTCTGGACCAGTTGGAGCCTCCGAGTGCTCTTCAAGGGGAGCCCCATGTAGAAAAGTGTTGCTTACTGTGTTTCTGTCTAGAGCAGGGCTGTCAAACTCCTGGCCCGGGGGCCAGATGCGTCACGTGCTAGCCACGCCCATACCTGGTTTAGCGATGGGGGGAAAAATCCCGATACATCATGTGATGCTGCCGTGACGACATGAGTTTGACATCCCTGGTCTAGAGCTTTTCAGTTGAGTATAATCTAAAATACAGACCAGAAGATACTAGTTTAGGAAGCACTTACTGGCATGATTGATTGTGAGGAGTTTTTGAAAGCATCATACCAATCAATGTTAACTAGTACAGTATATCAGTTTAAGGATGAATTCAAAATCAAATTAAGTTTATTACAATCAAAGACTAGAGACCAGAACAAATAAAAACAATTCCAAAATATAATAGAAACTCTGGGGCATTCCAGACAACTGGAATGAAATCTTGTGATCTTACAATTGAAATGAAATCAGGCTTGAAGTCCTGATTCCTTAAATTATGAGAATGCTATGGGAATGACCTTGTTTAATTCTTCAAGTCTGCAGTGCAGGCTGAAAACTGATAGTCAATCATAATTTCAAGTTATTGGTCAACAAATTAGCCCAGAAATGCCTGAGCTATTTATTGCTCAGCAACTGGTGAAAAACTAGGATGCATCACCCTGTCCAACAAGGTTCTATTGTTATGCAAATCTCCCTCCTCAAAGAAAGCTAAAAGAAACTGCATTTCAAGCATTTTTCTGTCTGCTCCTAGTGTTAAGCTTCTGTACCTCATTGCTTTTGTTCAATGGTGCATTCAGCCTGTCACATTAGAATAGCAGGAACTGCAAGACAGTGAATGTGTGACATCTCTACAAGTGGCCACATTACTCATAAAACAAGATACAACAACATGCAACTACAATGACACTCACTGCTTGAAGATAGAAGTTCCCCATTAATACATGCACTGCAACTTCAGCAGCAGGAAATCGGGACCGAGAGAAGCACTCAGTAATGGCCCATTTCAACGGGTGCTTAATCTATTTTAGGAGCAAATTAAAATACGATGTCACTAAGGGATAGCTAGTGTCAACATCCCATGGTAAGGGTGATGATGGGGGTCATGTAAGCTTTGCCTCTAGCAGGTAATTTAGTACATGGGCTATGATGTCATCATACAATCCACAACATTCTCCAGCTAACATAAGTATATTTAAAAAGCCCTGCTAAATAAGACCAAAGATTTACAATTTTCCTCCAATTATGGTAAACCAAACATTTTACAGTAAATTACATTAGTAGCCTTCTTATTATGTTCCAAGCACTTGTGAAGAAGTTCACACGGATGTAATTACTTTAGTATCCCTCTTATTGTGTTCCCTGGTACCTTACATCTAGAGAAATAATAACTTGGATACTAGTAGTAATATATAACTTTCCAAACCAGTAGCCATTGATTATGTTCATAATCTCTGAACCTGATGGAAAATAAGGATGCAATTTAGTGAACTGCTCAGCAGAGGACAGGGATCACAGCTGCTGACTTAGCTAATTATGTAAAGCAGTTGTTAACAGCAGAGATAGAGGCAAGCATGGAAAGAAAAGATAAATATTGAGTAATAAAGAAGAAAAGCTGGAAAGCCCAAAAGGCAAGGCAAGATGCCAAACAAAGAGGTGGTTGTGGAGATGGGGAACTAAGATGGTGAAAAAGTAGCAACTTCTGAAATAAGCCCTCATCTTGTGACAGGTCTTATCTCTTTTGGTTTAATCTTATGGCCCAAAAATGCCACACAGAGGCTAGAAAAGAATCTGGGCCAGCCCCAGTAATGATATTGGGATCCATAAATCCAACAAAACAGGTGAACAGATGAGGATTGTTTCCTATCTTCCTTCCACAAAGTCAACAAAAAATGTAAGTAACAAATTTACAGCTTCAGGACCCCTTTCATTTAAAAAATTATGACACAAAGAACCCGGTAACAAGACAGACCTCCTCCCTGTCTCCCAAAATACTCAGCCCAAATCACCCTGGAACAAGTCTCCTAACCTCCCCCCTCCCAACTACTCATTCAATCTTTTCACGAGGTCTTCCTTTTTCTGCAAAACTCTGGTCTTTATATGCAACAGCTAAGAGACATTGCAGTTTCCTCCAACTTTCGAAAAGCCCTTGATCTGCAAATCCCCCATGGCAATTAAGGGGATTAAAATGGCAGTAGAAGCTGGCCATGTTGGAATTATGGTAGCCTGTCCCATGATGTCAATAAGGCACCTGGACAGCCAACTACTTCTGTGTGGTATAGAAAAAGTACTCCTAGAAATCCATCAGAATGTCCATAGATGGAACAACTGCAAACTTATTGTGACCTCCCTATCTTAGCTCCCAAACCACAAAAGCAGAAAAATTGATTTGAAAGATTTTTCACTACTTACCCAGCTCAAGCAATGTTAAACGCATCATTCTGAGTCATTTCTTCCCACCAGACTCACACAAATGAGCAAATACTTATGGCAGACTCTATCACATCCAAACTGTCAAAGACTAACTCTAAGAAGGAGTTAGTCCATTCTATAAAGATAATGATAAAATAAAATTCTTATTTTCAGTAAGAAAAATAAAAGAAAACTGTTTCCTTGTGCTATATATATATTATTATACATATTTAGTAATATTGTAGTATGGTACAAAGAAGAGACTCTTTACTTGCTTTTATATGACCACAAAGAGAGTACAGCAATTAATTAATTAATTATTTGCTGTATGTCAGAAGGAAAGAAACTAACTATATTTATAAATATGTCAAAGAGATATGATTTATGTGGCTCAAATTATATATTATATAAGTATATAATTATATACTACTTTGGACATATTAGCCCATAATTGCTTTGAAACGAGATGGGCAGTGAATAAATTTAATCAATAAAAATAAAATATTAGATGAAGATCTACCTCTCTGGAGGGGGAACTAATGCTGGGAAAGTGGAAGGAAAGCGCGGAAGTGGACAACTATAGCAAGGTGAATGGACTTACACTGGTGAAGGGTGCACATTGGAAGGACCAGGTTAGAGACAGATCGTTATGAGAAAATCTATATATTCACCAGGAGTTGACACCAACTTTATGGCATTAACTATTAAACAATCAATAGTTCCAGCAAAAAATTCAGAATTGTAGAAAAACTCTGTTAGGGTAATGTGTTCATTAAAAGTCAGAGTGTTTGCTGAAAGTATGCAGCTAATACAAGTTCACTCTTTACAAAGCCACAGAGATGGTAAGGCAATCTGAACTGTTTAAAGCAAAATAGGTTCAGAATATGGTGGGGAATATTTATTAATTTTTATTCTATAAACTCTAGCTGCTATTATTGCAAATATTTGAAAAAGATCAATTTAATCTGGTTATCTCTGTAAAAGCAGACTCCCACCTAGTAGATTTATACATGAATGTTTCACTAACTTTGGGAATGATTTTTTAAAAACAGGATTGCCAGTATTACTGCTCAGGACAAATCATATATTGTGGGAAAATATTACTAAATACATTAGTGGCCAAAATTGTGGGATTGTATTTTCTAAAACTAACTAATAACACCACCTTTTTGGGAGTAGTACCATAAAATTATATATCAATGGAAAGATAATTTAATCAAGAATGTAATGTAATAACTTTTATGAAGGATTTGCTATTAGAATAGCAGTTACAGTATAAATAAGAAAAGTGAAAACATAGAAAAAACAAGATATATAAAAATTATTACCATAGAAAAAATGAGATCCACGAAAATTATCACGTCAGTTAATACTTAGTTGGGTAACCTTTAGCATGAATTACGGCCTTACAACGTCTTCCCATGGAGTGAACCAAGTCTTTTAGTTCTGCAGCTGTTATAATGTGAAACCAAAATTGAATGATTGTTTCTATTAACTGGGTTTTATTGCTGGGTCGCTTCTGACTAACAAGTTTCTTTAGTTGGCTCTGTAGATTTTCAATTGGGTTAAGGTCTGGGCTATTCCCAGGCCATTCCAGCAGTGGAATATGATTATCTTGAAACTCCAAAAAAGTGGTGTTATTAGCCATCAAACCTCAAAAATACACTTTTCCCAAAAGGTTTCCATAATTTTGGCCACTACTGTATTATTAAAATACTAATGAGCACTCGCATTCACACAAAATGGGAAAGAATTGGTCACTTTTCTCTGAAGATACTTAGCCAGTCAGCTTCTTTTAAGCAACTCCATATTCAGAACATCTGTCTGCTAGAGCTAACTTTTCACGTGTATGATTGTTCTGTTTTGCTTTGATCAGTTGAGATTGCCTTACCATCTCTGTGGCTTTATAAAGAGTGAACCTGTATTAGGTGCATACTATGAATTCGAAGTTCTTTTATTAAGATTCTGACTCAAGTGGAAACCAAGATGCATGCAAACTGCACAAAAATGTTTTCTTCTTGTTGTCATCTGGATAGCACTTATGGATGTGTACAGGTGTCTGATATTGCTGGAATGATGTCAGCAGGGGTAATGCTTAATTTGAACACACTTACAGTGATTAATACCTGTAATATCTGAATAAGACTAATGATTAGCTGAAATTTAATTCTAGTCAAACTCTGGAGAAACAGGGAATAAGTCTGTTCCATCTTCTGAAGACAGGTTTCAGATACTTGAAGACTGCTATGATGTCTCCCTTAATTTTCCTCTTCAGCTTGAACATATCAGATTCTTCCAAATATTTCCAAGGATATAATTTTACCCCCTTTTTTAAAGGTAAGGTGATTTCACTGTGGGAGAGAAAGAGAGAAGAAGAGAAGATTCTCATGAAAGATACAATGCATGCTTCCGGATATACTGACAGTTAAATTACGGGGGTGGGGATTGAAAGTGTGTATTAAGAGCATTACTTTATACTATCTTACAATAATCACAGATACAGGTGTTCCTGAGGAATAATTATAAATTATTTTAAATGCAATGAAAGCTTTGACTATTGTAGCTCTAAATGGCCCCGCTAGGTATTCCTTCTTGCCAAAACCTTCTGAATATTGTAGGAAGTCTTTCAAATCATACAGATTTCTGCTGAGACAGGATGAATATTACAGTTCTTCCTTTTCTAATTAAGGGGATATTCAGCATATTGCCATGCATAGGATACCAAAATGGGGAAGGGTTTGATAGCTAAGGAGGGAACTATTCAAAAAACCTTCTGCTCTATAATCACTCTTCCTTCAGCCTAAACCAAGAGGCTATGCATGGATGTTTTTCTCATTGTCTTGGGATCACCAATGCACCCTTGCCTGGAGAAGCAAGATCTTGTCCAGAAATTCATACTGAGAGCCAGTGAGAAAGAAGGCCAGGAGGAAGGTTTGTCCTGGACCTCAAACTCAGGTGGGTCTCATATTAGACATTTCCTCTTTCTGATTTCTTATGTTATTCTGTGTAAGACCATTTCTTTTAATAGACATGGTGGAGGAACTCAAAGCCTGAAGTGACCTGGGACTCTGTGAAGTTCTAAAAGGATCTATTTATGCTCTAGTCACTTTACATCTAGATAAATTGGAATAATTGGATTGTAATATTGTAACATTGGCTGATGCCATGCTCTAAGAAAAAAGTGAGACCTAGAAATTCCTTTTTAAATTTTAAATTCTGTAACGAGAGGAAAACATCATTTTCATATACTAACCCTAAAAAAGGAAAATAGTATGCACTGAATATTGTTCGTTTTTATATAACTTAAATACACACCTGATTTGAGAATATCAAAAGGACCGTGTGTTAGATTAGGCCAAAGGAGCTAATGGAAAACCCATAAGTAGTAGACAATAGGTGAGCAATGGGTTGAAAAAACAACATTGAAATAACAATGATATTAGGACTGTTCCTGAAGTTTCTCTGGTATAGATTTATCTCTGTATTATGTGTTATATTTATGTACTGCTTTTCCTTCAGGAATGTATAGTACCACCTATAGTGTAGTCCTCCAGTTTTTACCCATAACAATGTGAGGTAGGCTGGACTGAATGTCCCAAAGTTATCCAGTGAGCTTTTGTGGCTGAGGCTGGATTTAATTCTGAAATCTTCTGGATCCTAGTCCAACATATTACCTATTACATTACACCATTTGTAACACCACCCTGCTATGCCGACTTTGAAGAAAGAGGATAGGCAGAGAATGGATGTATTTGACCTTGATGCCTAGAAGACTCCTGAGAATACCATGGATAACCAAGAAAACAAACACATGGATTTTTGAATAAATTCAGGTTCAAATTATCCTACTTCAGATACATTATGTCGGACTTTTGGAGAAGAACTTTTGCTTTCACTTGAGCAAAGTATCTGAGGCCACTATCTGCAAAAGACATTGGGATATTCTCATCAACTCCCTTCTGCATATGGAACATACTTCTCATGTCCTTAGTTGATATACTTGTGTAAGTATATCAACTTACACTTTATTAGAATTATCAGAATTATTAGAATAGAAGCTAATCACATCACACTCCATGTACATCAGGACTAACATCTCAAATATCTATTGAATGAGGAATTGAATGAGGACACTTCTTAAGACTGGACAGAACTGATTAAACACACCTTGATTATCCTTTTTGTGAGATTTGGCAGTGGATATTAGGGAAGTTACTGTGAAGGATAGTTTGACAGCTATGTAAGTTGATCATTTATACATTGACAAACAAGAGAAAAAGACAACCGCTTGGCATAATATTTACAAATGCTAGTTTATATTGTACTATGTCAACTTAGAAATAATTACTGTAATTTACTTAGAAATACAATAATCAGTGCAGGGAAGATGATTAATATACTTATTCCATCTGCCATTAATGTCTGCTGTTAAAGCAATTGTGGATGGACAGTTTCAAACTTTCTACTTTATAGTTCTTGATTTTGTGAAATTTTCTCATGGATATCAAGTAGCTAGTTCTCTACCTGACATCTACTTTGTCAGAGATATCCCGTGCTTAAGGGTCAAAGGATGCAATTTAGCTGCCAAACCTTCCACAGAGGTACCAGAAATCACTCAGGATTTTAGAAACATAGAAAACTGATGTCAGAAAAAGACTTTGTGATCCATCAGTTTTGTCCTTTGATTTTTTTAAAAAAATTATGTATTTATAATTTGTAATTATTACTTTTTATTTATTTCAATTTTAATTTTAAATTTTTGTTGAGTGATGGACATGTGTTTATCCCAAGCATGTTTACACTCAGTTACTGATGATTGACCTACTACTTGGCTGGAAACCGTCACAGAATGTTGAAAGTGAAGATCACATGATCACAGCAAGTAGCCTAGCAATGCAGCAGCAGCCGTTACCCTGAAGCAGCCACAACCGTCTCAATTTGCATTGGGAGACATGGGTCTTGGATTTTGGACATTCTGTAAATTAGCTCATTTCAAATACCTATGTTGAAAAAGTGTTGCCCTATAATGCACCTTTTGCTCAGGTAAAGGTTATAACAACAAGAATTTTATTAGTGTATAGATAGAATCAGCACCAGTCTGAAAGCTGACCCATAGCTCTGTATTCCCACATCATCAGCAATATCAGATTTATTTCTGAATCAGCTACACTACAGTTGTAGCTGTGGCAATGTTAGATTTGGGGATGTTTGTTTGTTTTGGAAACACTGTGTTTCAGTTTCCCCACTGGAGGGAACTCTTGCTCCTCTTCCTGATCTCTTGCTCCTCTTTCTTCTCCTATAGCTTTTGCTCCTATAAGGGGAATGCTTGCTTGACATTGGCAGCTTTGCAGCTCTCCTTATTTTGGACCAAAAGAGCAGGGATGAAATTGACAAGTGTTTTGTTAGTTTCTCCCTTCTCTTTCCTGGAGGAACAACCACCCTCCAGAGTGCCATATGGTTCCCTCCTCTTTTTCTTTGCCTTTTGTGTAGAACCGGGGGGATCTTTGTAACTGCAGGACCTACAGCAACTCAGGGCAGGACAGTGATTTCTCGCTCCTTGTTCTCAGCTTTTCAAGGCCACCTAAGTGAAGACTGTAACAGATCGCCTTCAAAGTGCTTCTGATAAATTGGGGAATGAAAATGCTGGTGGTGTGGAAGTGCCCTGGATGCTGTAGTCATGACAACAACTTTTTCCCCCAGTAACAATCCTCTAATTAATTGCTCAGTATTGTAATTAAACCCTCAGGGAATGTACTGGGTTTACATCTGACACTAACAGTTCAGAGAAATAGTGGAGAAGCCATGTATGGATCTCACACCATCACAATATTTCTTAACAGGGAAGAGGAAGAACAGGAGTCCTACGGCCAATTATTCCAGTTGGGATAAAAGCATTTAAGAATGGGTAGTATAAGTGCTATGACTGCACTTTATTTTCCCAACATTTTTGTTTTTGCTGTAGTAGCTTTTCATCAGAATTGTGATGTCACCACCACTGATATATGAAGCAGTCAATATTTGCTACTTCACCTTTTTAATTTGCGGACAATAGGAGGTGTAATCCAGGCATCAGGTTTTAAAATGTTTTAATTTGATGGAATACTATTGAGATGAAAAGCTCCTTGTTTTTTTTTTTATTGAAGATACTATGGACTCTGGACTAAATTTCTTATTTATTAAAGATTTCCTTGGGAAAAATTATATATGGGAAGTATATTATATTAAATTGATATATTTCTATTTTAATGGGGATACAATGACAAATTGTTGAAATTCATAGGCTAAAACTTATTCTCTCTCTCTCTTTTTATTACTCTGTTTTTTATTTCACAAAATTGTCACTATGGGATATTCCTATACCATATATAACCATTTGGGAAAAGCAGAAAATGTTCAGTGAACTGTGTCTTATTCTTATAAAAAGTCGGCAAGCTTCCAAAACAGATTCACTAGGATAAGGGTAAAAAAATTACCCAGACTATCTTGAAACTTTATTAAAGAAAAAGAGAGTGAAAGAGGGAGAGAGTGTGTGTTCAGACACTTAAAAAAAACCCTCATCCTGATTTGATTTATCTGGGGAGAGTGAACACTAAATAGAGAACAACGCCTGAAGTGTGAATTATTTCCTATATTAACACAGAGGAAAAACTGATAGCCTTTTCATGTCAGGAGAATAGTAAGAAGGGGAGGAGGGAAAGAATGACATTGTTCAATCTCAGGGTTTGCTCACTCTTTATCAGGCAGAGATCAAAATTTATTCCCAGGATGAGGCCTGCGGCCTGGCTGAGGCCCTAGAGATTTTTAAGGGCCTAATTAAGAAAACAGGATGAAAATGGTGAAATAAGAGGCCAATTTACTTCTTGCAGAATAGGGAGATCAAATCAACTTATGAGCAATTAATGTGCACAAGGAGAGAATAAAAGAATGCTGGGAGATGGTAGAGGGCCTCATTTTAATGACATGCTCTGGTGTGGGTATAAAGGATTACTCTGAAGGTCAGATGTAGATTGAAACGACCTTGCAAATTCTTAACCCTCCTTCCAATTAATAGAACCAACTCAGAAATGCAAAAGACTAGTCTAACGTTCCTTTGCGATCAGAAGGGAGAAACAGAGGACGAAAGGGGGTTTCCTTCAGTTCAACAGTGGTCACAAAGGATGAGGTTTGGAAGGGCCGTTGATTACAGAATACAAGTCACCCAAGGAGGGGAAATTTGTGTCAAAGCTCTAAGCAGGATATAAAAAGCCAGGTAACATTACCTGGGGTTGAGTTCATTATTAACTCTGCAGAATAAGCCAACAACCTATGACACTAAGAATTGCTACATGGGAATTATCATCCCCGGGTAGATATATGAAAACCATGAAGTTGACTAAATTAATATTTATATTTTTTGAAAAGAATGTTCAGGAATTTCATTTGCTGCCCATAGCCACATCATATTGGATACCATTCAAACAATAGTGCTGGGTAAATTTATCAAAAACATTTTAGTTGAATTATAAATCTTTCCCCATAAATCATTTTTTTTTTGTCATTTTACAGGGAAGAGAGAAAGGTTCATTTGCAAATCTTATTGAGAGGTACAGTATATGATGTTGAATTTTCATATTAAATGTATGTGACTTATGATAATTATTTAAAGAAAAATGTAGTTATGCACAATTTTCCTGAAAGTTGCCCCTCTGACTACAAATCTTAAAATGATTTGTTCCTAAATGTTGCCCTCAGAATGATTTACTGTAAACTATTTAATAGATTAACTAGGGGAATTGGATTTGTTACTTCTCAATCTCCATTAAATCTAAAAATGTATCATTTGTGGCGATTGATGATATTTGTGCAATGTTATACAAATGATGCAAATTATGTCGTTTGCATCACATCACTGGTGTAATTACATCATTATGTAAATGATTTATATTGACATTAATGACATCACACAATATAAATTTAAGTGCCTTGTCAGCTGCATGATGTATCAATTACAAATTAAAACCCATTATTTAAAATGGCTGCACACAAAGAAGAAGAGAAAGATTTAATGTAATTAACAAATGGAAAAAATAATATTACTTTTCTGTGTAAGTTTTCTACTTCCAACCGCCCCCATTCCAAACTAGTCTTTTCAGTTCTAAAATGTTCTGCAGATTACTTTTTCACATTTTGTATGTAGCAAATAGTTTGATTGTAATAGCTTAATACTCATTGAGATAAGCTCAGTTAGCATGACTAGATGAAGTTAACAGGGGAGATGACCATATCAGCCATCTGTGATTTAAGCAAAACTTGTGAAAAAAGTGATTAACTTAATCAAAGTCATTTTATTATGATCATAGTCCCAAATAGGATTGCTTCTTTTCTGGGAGGATCGGCTTCCACAGTTACACATAGGAACATAGAAGTAAATTGAAAAAAAATAGATTGTACTTTTTTTTTTTCTTATTCTACTCATCAACCCCAATGAAAGTTGATGTTGAAGGGAAGGTTGTATGGAACTTCCATGGCCACAAGAGAGAGCCAGATAGTTACTAGAAAAATAAAGTGAGGAGACACAGTGTCTTGATTGATTCTTAACTAAGTAACTGCTATCATAGCTGAACTGAATGGTTGCAGAGACATTTGTATCTGACAGATTTAGTGGATTTGCATTAGTGGCAATCTGGACATGGTTCTTAATTATATGAATTTCAATTACAAAATGTGAATGATTAATACTTTTAAAAAGTAGGTCAGGAAAAAACAGCCAGAATTTTGCACTTGCTTACTTAATGAATTGAGACAGATTTACTGACATGAAAGCTTGGATGTGTAACAAAAAGTAGATTCAGCCCAACATACAATTTACTTCATTATTGACTTGGGAGAACATCCTTTACTGAAGCCAAGGGGCACAAGCAATTTTGAGGGTATAAGATGAGCTGTATTATTCCCATAGCTCTGCACTTTCCAACATTTAACTACTAGTCCTTGGGTCAGTATCTGCTCCAGGTAGCTGCTCTGTTCCATCTAATGATGCATCTGGCCTCTTTTGAGGGTTGTAGGGAGAGGAAGAAGGTTGCTTTCGCATAGCAGAAGACCACTTGTGTGAGTGAATTTCCTTCAGATTTCAGTTTGGTATTGCAGCTTCCATATTTATAGGCAATCAGATAATGGGGAATGTTCAACTGACTTCTGTCAGTGAGAAAGCACCATCCTTACATTTCAAATATTTTTTTTCAAAGAAAGTCTAAGAATCTTGAGGGCTTGAAGATTTTCAGTAAAGGCAACTATTTGCCAAATTATATTTGGGAATGAGAAAGACAATAAGACATCCTACCTGTGATAGGATGAAGCATAGCAAAGAACTATTTTTTTTTCCTCAAGGAATATAATGCCAGTAGAAATGTTTCAGACTTTTATTCGCTCTGCATTCTACAGAGAGAAAAACAAGATTACTCTGCATTCTATGTCATGGATTACATGCCAAAGAAGATGCTTTTTTTTTTTTTCTAAAACAGCCTGACAAGTTCTCTAAAAGGCCTAATCAGGGGTATCAAACTCGCGTCGCCATGTCGTTGTCACGTGATGTATTGCAACTTCCCTCCCCTTCGCTAAACCAGGCATGGGCATGGCCAGCCATGATACATCCGGCCTGTGGGCTGCGAGTTTGACATCCCTGGCTTAGATGGAAACTAGAACATCCTGCTGAAAGGACAGTGTCCTCGGTGTAGTATAAGGACCTGGATATCTATAGCATATCTGTAATCTAAAGAGCATGACCTATCTTCATAGGATAAACTTTTGAAAGACTTGCAGTTAGAATAATTATATTCCTAAAAGAGTATTTGAAAAAGACCAAATGGCTTATTTTAGATGATAGAACAATGTTCAAGATGAAACATGGTTATAGAGTGCCTTCTCTCAGTTTCTCTTTCTCTCTCACTAAACAATTTTTTTCATTCTTTTTTGTTTTTCTTAGCTGTAATTTTTCCTTATCTTGAGCCAAGAAAGATTACTGATAACCAAGAATGCTCTCAAACCATAATTCATAACCATGATTTGTAGTAGGTTTGCAGGCCAAGGTTTGGAAAGAGTTCTAATCATATATTAGATTCTGATGTTGGCCAACTATAATCAGCTGTAACAAGAATAGGCGGAACTACTCTGATACCCTATAATTTATTTTAAATTCTATACGTAGTGCAGTTAGAAGGATTTGAAACTGGATATCTGGTTTGTACCTGGGTTTTAGTGGCGTATGGAAATGGGATTAAGTAATAAACTGTAATATTTGGCTCCAAAATGCTAAAGCAGCAAACTGTTGTTTCTACTTCATAGCTTCTTTTGTCCTGATAAATAAGTATCCTCAATATTATCTTTTGGTTGACTTGAGAAATATATAATCACTTATTAGTTCTAAAACTGTTGTGGAAGCAGCAGAGTTCACCTATTGAAGGTTACAGGTTCCTGTATATAGAAGGTTCCTATGTACAGGTTCCTGGAATATAGAAAGAGGCCAGTTCAAAATTTAAAAGATGGAAAATATATTTTCATGTAAATTTAATTGACAGAAATTTATCTAAAAACAATAAGATTAGATCCATTTTTTGTGATCATTCTTATACTCTTGCAAAAGTTACACCAAAAAAGTTATGCCAAAAATTTACCATATTGATTTTCCATCTTTGGTATTTAAAAGCATTTCCAATAGAGCTCATAGATATTTCACTGAAAATCAGATGACCAAGAGACACTGGAGAAAACTTTGAATGGTTCAGATCAGATCACATATACCCTAGAGAAAGTATAATTACTCTAAATGAGTTCAAATATTAACATCAAAAAACAATATTTTCAGGGGTGAGGTGGACATTTTTGAAGTAAGAAATCTGTGAGAAGAACAGATTACATTAGATAGTTCTCAAAATGGGGGAGAGGAAGATGGCTGTTCATTTGGAACATGGGATTGTTATATTTTTATCTCTGTGAAGATCCTGCCAACAATACAGTGTCACATACCATAACATTCTCCCCAGAAACATTAGTTGTCCCATTTCATAGTATGCAGGCAATAAATGTATATTACTGAATATATTGTAAATTAAAATTTAAATGAGGAAATCAATGTCTTAAATTTAAAGAGGAAATCAAACTTCTACTTCATGAATATTTTTATAAAGTGAAGGCCTACCTTTAGAAATATTGGACTCCCAGTAAGTCCCTTGTTTGGCTTTCTTGATTACTGGATGGATTTAGTAGCTACCTATGGAATTACTAAATTGTAAGATAGTCATAACAGTTATATTGCTGAGCACATTGTAAGCCGCCCTGAGTCTTCGGAGAAGGGCGGCATATAAATCAAATAAAAATAAAAATAAATAAAATAAATATTTGGGTGGGGGAGTTTGAACCAGTGCTTTCTAAAGATTTTAAAAAAAGATTTTTATTTTTGCAAAACTAGTACTAGAACATGATATTATCCCACCATTTTTACAATATATTATTTGGCTAGAGTCAATACTATGCTAGTTTTATCTGTAATATGCTAGATAGCTTGGACTTAAGTTATCTGAAGAAACATATTTTATCATATCAGGGTACCTGGTCTCCCTTCTTCCTATCACCATATTCACCATAAAACAGCTTGTATCTCCTAGAAATCTGTAGTTCTTCCATTTCTCTTTAAGACACATATGACTCTTCAGGTACATGAAGTAATGCTGCTTTCAGATTGCCTTTGTTTTTCAAAGAGAAATCTTTGCTTGTATGATTCTAGAATGGGCTTTCAATTTTAGAGCAATGAGAAATGTAAAAACCTGGAGTATTCATCTTGAACAACAACAATTAATCAGGGGGTGGGGGAAGAAGTAAAGAAGAAGGAATTGATGGTGCTTCAGGTTACCTATCTAGTTTTGCCATATAAGACCTGTGAAGATGTTTCTCTTTTGAGCCATCATGTTCTTAAAAACTTGGAAACTGGGTCTAGAAAATTCAGTTTAGCTTTAGGTAATTTGGGTTTTAACTTGCTGGGGATGCTTTCTCTGTCTTTTTATCCTTGATATATATGTTGGAGTTCACAGTTCACATTTCTATCCTTATATATAATCTCAGTTTGAACTCAAATCCTCCCCTATTCAAGAGCCATTTTAGACCTCTCAGAGTTTTCATTTCATGCCTTTTCTCTCTCTCTCTCGCTCCCCTTTTTAAGGGGGCACTGAAATTTATACAATATTTAAGTAGCATAGCGGAGTCCTGGAAGATATTATTAATGTAAAAGGGACAGGCTGGAAATGCACTTGAACCTGGTTACAATTAGAGGGTGATTTTTCTAAAGGTCAATGAATTCAGATAATATCCAGGGGGGAAAAGAAATTTAATACCTTTTTAGTGAATTAATTAATTATAATATTATATCGGCTTGGGGTTCTTTTCCAGAGTGATTAAGGGAGCGATCTGTCTTCGGAGAGGCTGGGGGAGTCAGCAAGTGAGCAAGAGACTGACAGAGAGAGGGAGGAAGGGGGAGAGAGGCACTTTAATGCAAGAATAATGGAGCCTTTTCTTTCCTTTAAAAACTTACTGTATTTCAAGGCCATGCACTCCCTGCCTTCCTGGATCTATTTCTTTCTGCTCTTTGGCAAAGTATTATGATTATTGCACCAAAGCCCATGCAAAGCAAAGGCCATTGTTTCCATCACTATGTGGGTCAAAAGCTCATTATGAAATGTGTCTGTGTGCACATTAATGCCTTAATCAGAAATGGATACTGTATATAGACATTATAATACATACATGTCTGTATGTAAGTTCATACACATGTGGCAGATAATGTCCAATAAAGGGAGAGCCTAGACCAATCCTTTAGGCTTCCTGACAAGCCCAGGACTCAAACTTTTACTGAAGTTTTGGTTTATTAAACCGCTCCCTTTTCATTGATTACATTGGAATAATTTGCATAGAATCCCAATATAAGCATTTTTGAGCTGTAGAAAGCAGAAACTTATAAAAAACCAAAACCATCATCACTATAAGAATTAAAGTCTGTTTTGAGACTGTCTCCATTTATTAGCTTCAACAGACAATTATATATTTAATTCTTAGACCTACATATTAACATGTGCTTTATCTGATTATTAACTAAGGTTGCAATCCTTACATCTACATATCTACACATATCTACAAAGCATGGATTTCAAAGCAGTAAAAATGTGTGTGTAATTGATAAATCCAACAACTGAACTAATTAAGGTGCATTTTAGTAAGGAATATTCATAAGAAAACATATTTGATTGCATTTTGATTTTAAACTTTGCAATCCAATTCGATTTTTCTAATATTGCAGAATCTTATTAATGTCTTCTCTTCATATTTATGATGATTTATATATCTCCATATGCTCTGCTTGATCTCACCTTAGCCCCTCATGACCATAAGTCAGGCTGAGAGTCTTCCAGGTCCAATTTCTCTCTCACTGCTAGCATCCTCTTTTTTAAAAAAACAAATTGTGAAGTTTCAAGAGAAATTCCACTTTGCAACTTGTTAATTTATATATGAAAGCTTAATGCTTCTGGGACTATTAAGGTGGTTCCTTGAAGAATGCAGGACTGCCTTGAAATGAATGGTTTCAGAATTGCATCCAGAGTGATTTGATCTCATTGGGCATGGAATGACTTAAGCGAAGTACCTATTTCAGGTTGTTGCTCCTTCAATCCAGCATCTTCAGCTGACTCAAAGCAAAATAGTATGGTCATCAAGGTCAATAAGACTGGTAGCATGGGGTTGTCTGTTGCATTCACATTTTAGCAGTTTATACCCTGGGACCACAATGCAATGATGCTTGTCTTACTTAAGCAACATTTTACTGAAATTGGTGTATCACCCTCATTTCCTCTGTGACCATGAAATTGAGCTTTGATAGGAAATCCTTTCAAAAGGGGGTTACTTATATCCTCACATAGTCTTCTCTTTAAAAGGGAGAGGCAAAATATTTTAAGAAGGATATCATATATGCAATTAATACATTCAACATTAATTATGATGTTGTTATCTGTAGGATACAACTCTAAACCACTATACAAACCTAGGAAAATGCTTAAAACCAAAATGGCTTGTATCACAATGTTTCCTGGCATTAGTTTGTGTTTGCCCAAGCCAGACTGAATTTATAGGCTCAGTTAATCCAAGAAGCCAGTGAAATTAATTATAACTTTGTATACTAAAACTTAACATAATCTTTCTAGAGATATATACTTGTAAGTAGCGGAGTATGCTGGAAATCTCTTAGCTACTGTAATTGGAGTTGCTTTTTCATAAAGCTTTCTAAGAAAGAAAGAAAGAAAGAAAGAAAGAAAGAAAGAAAGAAAGAAAGAAAGAAAGAAAGAAAGAAAGAAAGAGAGAACGATTTCTATATTTGAACTCATTAATCATAAATCCATGGAAGTTAATAAGAGTTTAAGAGCTTGTAATTGTACTCTGTCCTGAAGGTGCTGGTTTATGGGGATAAAATAGGGGCATGTCTTATAATTCATGAATATTCAAATATTCATGGAAGTGGGGGGTTAGGAGTTCTAATCGATTGCCTCATTAGACAACCCACCTATCAAATAGAAGCTTTATATAGGTGGCACAATACTGAAGGTCTATGGCTGATTAAAGTACAAAATTTCACACGTTTCAGTGAAGCACTTATCAACTATCTAGTTGCATCACATTCAACAGGCACACAGGAATGCTCATTAGGAGGAACCTCCTAACCTACTAGCTCACCATCCTAGCAATATATAGAGCATTTATTTATTTATTTATTTATTTGTTCAACTTGTATGCCGCCTTTCTCCGAAGACTTATTCTAACCTAGCATTCTAGGCACTAAATCATCAAACAATTTCTTCACACAGAGTAGTCAGTATAGTAAGTTCTCCTTCAAGATGAGGTATTTTCTAATGACTCAATGGACACATACTTGGCTAGTGACATGAAAATGGCTTACCACTGCTTTCTCCCTGGGAAGTTTATCAGCTGCTGAGTCTAGCCTACAGCCTCGGGATTTCTCAGTAGTCTTCCATCCAGGTACTGAGAGGATCTGACCTTACTGGATCTGACCCTAAGTTTTTTAAGAACATCCAAAGGCAGTCAGATTTTCATATTTTAATAGTTTTCTAGCAACGCTTCATCATAAATATTTTTCAAACATATGTTTGAAAAGCAAAGAAATGTCTTATCAAGTGATATTGCTCTCTCAAGAATCTGCTAATGGATGAGAAGACTGGTTACGGACATATACAATGTAACTTGTCTTTCTTTGAAATATTTACTGGTGTTCCTCTTTATTAACAAGGAAAAAGCCATAATTTTACAAGAGGAAAATGGAAAATAGATATGATGCTTAGCCATTTTTAAATGCACAATAGGCACAAATTAACAAGGATTGTTTTGTGACTGACAGCAAAAATGATTACTGATTGGAGACTTTTGAAGTTGTGAAGACTGCTGTGTAAAATACTTTCTGAAGATACAAATGGCATCATTGTAAGAATAAGTGAAATCTCCCTTCCCATTTGTAAATACTTTCTACACACACTCTTTCTGTATTCTGTCTTGCAATATTTCTTATGCTGTACTTTTTTCTTATTCCATCATTCAAGGTTTTTCTTAATATTGTGCAGTTTTTTTTTCCTTTTTATAACAGACACATAAAGGTAATTAGTGGTTTATAACAGCAACATTCCACCTTCTTCATACAACTTTCATAGGATAGAGACTGAATTGCAAAATTGCTTTGTAGATATAGCAGTTCTACATTGCTACTTAGAAATACATCCTATTGAATTCAATATCACTTAATGAATTAGTTTCAAAGTTGATCATAAACAGATATTGAATTAATATCTTAAATAAATTGTGTAAGCAAATACAATGTGGCTGGAAGCTTATTTTGGATATTTATATAACTGGATTTCAAATGACAGGCTATATAGATGGAAATCACATAAATGGTTCTTGATTCTGCAATCACACTCAATGAGCTTCAACTTTAATGTTTCAGCTTAATGACTTAATTAGATTTGATTCTTAAATATGCACTATATTAATAGGAAAGCCCAATTCCTTAACTACACTTTTCACTTTAAAACTAATTCAATAGGGGAAGTGAAAAAGTACTGCAAGATCATTATGGTATTAACATGAATGATATTAAACTGTCTTCTTCAACCAGATGCCCTCCAGATTTTTGGACTCCAGATTTTAGTGCGACTAACATTTTTGGAAGCTATAGCCTCAACACATTAGGGGGATACTAGGTTATAGGATAGTTAATCTTGAAGAGCTATTTATAAAGTGCTCTTTCAGCACTTGTTTCGACTTCTATGTTCTATAACATAGTAAATATCTTATCTTTTCTAGTCATCTGGGTAAAATTATTAACAATATCCAATGGGCTGCTCTGGTAGCCTCCACGTTCATTCAACTGTATAAGACTAGTATCCAAAATGACAAGGAGATATCTTTTGCTAACTGGACCAGAGAAAGAGAGACAGTACAAGAAATGTGATGGAAAAATTCTGATGACGAAGAAATAATGTTTGTAGTCTAGCCAAATCTAGATATTTATTAAACATGGTGTTTGTATATCAAGGTTAAGTGGTCACAGAACCAGGTTGTATTTTTACAGTATTACTCTTAAAATTCATGGTGAGTAAAAAAGCTTTATTCATTGTAAATTATTAAATGAAAATTTCATATGATGAGCAATCTTGGGTACATATGCTTCATATAGTGAAAGATTCAGGCACAAATTATTAGAGTATAGTTTCTGGCCTCTTAAGGATGGCTTGTGTCAATCATCTGACATTTAAGGGCAACCTTGATTCCTAGAGCTTCATCTGCAAAGTTTTATGCAAAATATGAGGTACAAATCCTTACTAAGCACAACTGCAGTGCCTTATGAGTTTTTATCTGTGTTGGGATAGACATAACACTTCCACCTAACTCACTTTAAACTATCCTTCCTTCATTTCATCTCCTCAAGACAAAGCCCACCATCTTTCTGCACATAATTCTGTTCTTCCTTCCCATCCCTTGGCCTCTCCCTCTTCCTGCCTACATGGCTGTGTGTGTGAGAGAGAGCTTGCTTGTTCCCATTGTGCTATCTTTGGGTCCTAAATTAAAATTTATGACATCTTGAAATGAGCAGTGAGGGTAATTTTGCTTCTGAGTGAAGATGCTAATGAGTCTCCTTAATGGCGTGAATAAGGAGTTGACGGGTCGTGTGTCACTTTGCGCAGCCCGTGCCGGTGGTGTAATGGCCACAGTAAGTGTCTGTAATTATACCCTGTCTTGCTGTATTTTGGCAGCTGTTGTGGGAGAACAGGCGGCTCAGTCACATACATTGGAGGAGGGGGAAAGAGGGGGAAGAAATCCCTTGTTCTATGGCATCTTGGACTAGCCCTTGTTCCATTCAACATCCCTTAAGCAGCAGGTTTCCTGGACTTGTCCCATAGATCAATTCAGCTTTGGAACTTGATGTTGACTTCTCATCCAAGTTGTCTTTAGGCTTCACAGAAATGGGACTCTGCATGGATAGTTGGTAACATCTGTTGTCCTCTTCTTTCACTCCGCTTTTCATAAGAACATCTTGTTTTGGATACTGAAAGATCAGATGTTCCAAAAAGATAACCTGAAAAGTTACAATTCAGAGAGAGAAATGAGCCAAGAGAGGGAAAGAAGTCTTGATTATAAAATAGGAGGACAAAACTATTGATCAAAAGCTGAAAGTTCACTTGTCTACTTTTTTTATTCTTTTCTTTTTCCTATCCTATACAATGAACAATGGCAATAACAGCATTTCTTTTGCACTCTAGCTGTTTTCCTAGAGCTTTTTTTAAAGTTATCTCTAATATAATTTACTCCTTATCCATTTGTTGTTAATTGTTATTTGTATTTTTGCTCTCTTTGTAGCAAATGGAAAGATAGATTGGCTGCAGTATACATATTGGTTTAGCCAAAATGGCTTTTCCCACTTTTTGTCTTTCAGACAATACATAAACCAAGCTAACATGTATTACAGTCACTGAAAAAAATTGTTCCACATTTCACCTAAACCAATCCCTTCTCTATATTGTTATAGATGGTATTGTGTTCCACCTAACTCAATTTCTTGACTAATCTATACTCATCCCCTTTGGGAGAGATTTTCTGCAACTCTAATTCCGAGCCTGGTTTTTCTGCAGGCCAATTTTGCAAAACTTATGATTATACAACTGAAGGTGCTGATCTCCCTGATGAGTTTCACGCTTCTAATATATTTAAAAATGTGTATTGTTTTCTTTTAATTGCTTTGCTTTGTCTTGCATTAACTAGTAATTCCCAATCATACTTTCATTTTTTTAATATCTTTTCCAGAGTATTTCCCGTAAATGAAGGCTTGCATATTTATTGGGAGAAAAGGCAGAGCTGGAAATGGTTAACTAGAGGTTAGAAGGAGGAATATATTGCTGCTCCTTAATGCTCAGAAGTCACTATTGAAAGGTGGATGGCACGACAATAAATGTGTCTTGAGTGAAATGATATGACTATTTACCTACTTGTGTTAGACATCATGAGAGACGTACATAATTACTGTCACAATGACACCATAACACAGATGTTACAATTTTGACATCACTATGGCTTGCTATGGACAGCCAAGCTGGGGCAATATAAACCAAAACTAGTTTTAACAAAAAAAAGTAAAACATGCTTTAAGTAACAATTTCTAGGCAGGATACAACTTCCCTACTTTCAATGTCTCTCAGGTAACAATACAAATTTAGCTGACATAAGTTGTGGATGACATCTAGGGCAAGTATTGATAAAAGAAAGAGAATATCTTATTTTATTTTTCATTTGTGTACTTATTATTTGGTCCTAAATGAATATGTAGACATATAAGCTAAGAAAGATGGAGGAGTGGTCCTCAAGGTACTTAAAATGTATTTAAGGCCCAATGCATTTGGGGCCAGAAGATCTTTTTGCAAAGACTGGCACTGGCACAACCAAGTTTATTTTAGATTAGCAAACTTTAGCCAGCTGAAAAAAGTTATTTCAGGCGTCTGTGCCTTTAAGATAAGATCTACAGGTCTGAAACATTTAGAACATGCACGTTTGCAGAAAAGATGAACCTGCTAAAGTGTCACTTTCACTTTTGAGACTCTGCAGCACATGGTGACAACAGATGCTGCTCTAAGTGCTCCCTATTGCTACCAGTCATTGACTGAATTTTTTGATTGAATTGCAATTGATTGTCCACACTTCAAAGGTCCCACCTTTCAGAGGATGAGGGGATCTTTCTATGTTTTATGCAGAGGGCATGACATAAAAGTGAAGGCATGCTCATCCATGATTGATCATCACAAACATTTTTGTCCCAACATTTACAAAGCTGTGATTCCCAGGCATCATTTTAACAGCTTGCTTTGTATCTGCATGTTATCATGGTTTTTAAAGTTATACATGTACAGCTTCAATAAGAGCTTCTGCAGTATCAAGCAGGGAAATTGAAGACGAAGTTACTTCTTAGTAAACTCCACTAACCATCTAAATAAATTCTGAAGTTACTGTATTTATAGTCCAGTTTGTGTTCCGTGTTTACTTATAAGTCCCAATATTTTTTATCCAAGAAAATCCAATCTTTAAATTTAGTACAGAACTAATGGAATCAAAGCCATCTAGTTTGGTTCAGTACCAGATCGGAAACTGCAGGCTTAATTTCTCCAGAGCAAGGCAGTCCCTCCCTTATAGGATGTGCTAGAATTGAATTCTCCTATCTCTATCTTCAAAGAGATTGCATTTCTCTTTTTCTTTAAAGGATTTTCTGTGGACAAAGAGCTTGAACATTCACTCTTTCAGAAAGTGACAAATTGGCTTAGGGAAATCTCAAGATATGGACCAAGTGCTGAATCAGTACATTGAACTTTCTTTTCTTCCTTCCTCCCCCTGCTACTCTACAACAACAACAAAGCTCCCAGCCATTTCCATTACAGAAACAGGAATGCTGTCATACAGGGATTCCTGTCAACATGAGCTACAACAGAGCCCGCCTCAACTTATGCAGCACCATCCCTTAGCTGTTACGCACTCTTTTTGATGTCAGTGTTTGGCATTCCTCCAATTGTCTTGGTGTGTTGTCAGCCAGAGCTTTCTGAGAAGCAAAATTTGGACAGCCCTCTGTTTTCCCTGCCCCACCTCCAGGCTCTGCAAACCAAGACTGTATCAGAACAATTACCCCATGAAAACCTCATTCTACTAATGCCATCTGTCGTGGGAAAACGGACGTGTCAGTGGAATTATGCCTCGACTGTTCAGCACATCAGAGAGCAGGCTTCTTGCAGAATCAATAAAAGTGTCTGTTACAGAGATACAAGCAGCAGTTTTAGAGGACAATATCAATAAACTCTGGAGAGCTGCTCATATACTCAAATCAGAGGTTAGCCAGAAGATTGTTTCCCTGCGCCAGGGAGATCATGGCTATTGAAATATTGAAGTACTTGTATATAAACTGCTCTTTCAAGTATTTTTGACAAGGGTGCTAATTAAATCTTAATTGACACTGCACTAATTAGCTTCTTAATTACACGGAACCACATAATTAGCAGCACACTCTGTGCTAATTGTTAATTAGGAAAACCACGCTTCTCCCGCCCCACTCCTCCTGTTGCCTTTTTAACTGAAGGGCCTCTTGTAGCAGAGAGGCTCTCAGAACAATAGGGCTGGTAAATCCCTCTTCAGAAAGGCCCTACCCTGACTGTTGCTGCTCCTCCTCTCTCCATCTAATACTCCTCAGCCTGGCTACTGCTGGTTTGAAGGTTTCCATTCAGAAAGATGAGCTCTAGCTCAGGAGACTTCCCATTCTACAGAGCTGTTGGCAGCCTACCAGAAGAAGGTGTTTAGAACACTTTCCAGCTGCTAATTAATTAATTAATTAATTAATTAATACAGGATTATGATTTAGCAACATAACAAAGTAAATTCATAATTTGGCAAGCTGGCCAATTAAACCCCCCCCCAGGTGTTCTCCATGCAGCCTGGATACTATCCCCTTTTAATTAACTCTTTCTAAAACCAACAGACCTCAGCTACTATGTTCCAGATTTTACACTTCCTTTGCATTTCTGATCTGGGTTAGGATTAACTGTTTGATCAAACTCGGAATGATAATGATTGATTGATTTTTTCTATTTCTATCATTTTCTTACTCATAGCTCTGCTATG
Organism: Pituophis catenifer annectens; assembly: GCF_029215685.1. Taxonomy (NCBI): domain Eukaryota; kingdom Metazoa; phylum Chordata; class Lepidosauria; order Squamata; family Colubridae; genus Pituophis; species Pituophis catenifer. Next base: position 167,942,093 of record NW_027256883.1, on the reverse strand, counting down.
TTTTCCTGTGCAGTGCTTGCATACATGTGTTTTACAGCAGTTAACTCCTTATATACCATGGTTTCACAAAGTTGTATATAAAGCTTTGAGCCAGGAACATTGGAACCAATTCTGGTAGCCAATTTTGGAGGTGGAGAACCATAGCAGGATAGGAGAGGATTTAACTACACTTTGCTATGAGATATGACACTTCTCATAGGACATTCCTGCAGTGGCTCCATTCTCTTAGTTAGTTCTCATCCTAGGATCTCAGCTGAGCAGTCAAGTATTATCTGTCTCAACTGCCTGAAATCTCAAGTGACAAAATTTCCATTTTGTAATTTACAATCAAAACTAATAAAAATAAAGTTATCACACTAACAGGACTTAAGTTCTTTATAAAGTATAGATTTAAAGGATTAGATTTAATAATTAGAATGCCTGAAGTTTCTGGACTGAGATTTGTGACATGATTAAAGAAAAAGTAAACTATAATGCCTCCAATTGTCAAACAAACCAAAACAAACAAAATCCAACACTCCCACACACAAATGGCAATTGGTGACATGTTGAAAATAGCTGAAGAATGGCATATAAAAAGCTACAGGGAAAAGGAAATTGTTTCAACTAAAAACCGAGTTCCAGAAGAGCAAATATAGACAAGGATTAGTATCTAAACAATGCAGTTTGAAAGAAATTAAGGATAACAATTTATATAGAAAGGAAAATATATTTTAAAATATTCCAGAAATCAAGTGAATTTATTATGCAAAGATGAGCACATTTCATCCTGAAGACAAAATATGGAAGATGTACAAATATATGAAAGAACTGTAAATAAACAAGTCCCATAATCAGTAATATTTACAAATGTTTCACTGAGCTAGAGACAGATTTCTAGGGAATGAAATAAGTGCATTTTAGAAAGCATTGCTGAACAAAGCTACAAGAATTGTTTGGAATCTTATAAGATGATTGATTGTCAGCACTTCAATGAAGCAGTGAAATTCTACATGTGATTCTGTAAGCAGGTATGGAAAACATGGCAGTCATCAAAGAACTGGAAAAGTCAAATTTCATTTTAAAATTAAAAACGGACTGTCCTGTGCTAAAAGCACTTGTGTTTCATGCTCCTAAAAGAATGCACAATATTGTGCAATCTAGACTATAATTTTGCATAGAATGAGAATTGCCAGATATACAAGCTGGATTCATAAGAGGCAGGAGTACTCGAGATCATATTGATAACTTTTCACAAATAATGTAATGTCAAAGAAGTCTATGTTTGCTTATTTAATTACATAAAAGCTTTTGACTATGTAAAGGTAAAGGTTCCCCCGCACATGCATGCTAGTTGTTTCTGGCTCTAGGGGCGGTGCTCATCTCCGTTTCTAAGCCGAAGAGCCAGCACCATCCGAAGACGTCTCTGTGGTCATGTGGTCGGCATGAATAAATGCCAAAGGCGCACAGAACACTGTTACCTTCCCACCAAAGTGGTCCCTATTTTTCTACTTGCATTTTTTACGTGCTTTCAAACTGCTAGGTTGTCAGAAGCTGGGACAAGTAACGGGAGCTCACTCCGTTACGTGGCACTAGGGATTTGAACCGCTGAACTGCCGACCTTCTGATCGACAAGCTCAGCATTTTAGCCACTGAGCCACTATGTCCCCATTTTGACTATGTAGGTCACCATAAATTGTGGAAAGCCCTTGAAAATATAGGTGTACCAAACAACTCAACTATCTAGTGAATAACTTTTAGAATGATTAGGAAGCAAAAAATTTTTAAAAAATATGGACCAACAAAATGGTTCAAATTTGGAAATGAGTGCATTAAGTATACATACTGTCCATTTCTATATTTAATGCACATATAAAATATTTAATAAAAATGCTGGACTAGAAGAAAAATAGAAAATGGAATTAAAATTGTTTGGAAGAACCACTAGAAAAAGGTTGATCTTTGTCTGAAGTTCCTGATTTATACTAGCAATGTATCAATAAATCAAAAGCATTATTTTTTAATTCCAGAAAAGCAGCCAAATTAGTCTATGGTAGCAAAAGAAATCTACATCAACTTAATGACTATCTATATATAATATATTTTACATAGACTGGAACCTATTCTGGTAGATGCATGAACTATTTAGCTGCAGTTGGGCAGGTATCCATATATGAAGAAAAAATTAAGTTTATAGACAATAGAATCAAATGCCCATGAACTGCAGTACTTAGCAGTAAGGCAAATGTATTCAAGATAACAGCATTGTGATTCCTTCATTAATAAGAATACAATTTTTCTTGCTACATTAACTTTGTGCTAAAAGAGAATATTTTAGAATTGCTTCATTAGAATTTCCACAGACTAAAGAATCCAAAGTGATAATTCTGTAATCCAATATTAAGCTTGTTAAGAGTAAAACACACAAACAACTGTTTTTTAAAAAAAAATAATTAAGAACATTTAGAAGTGTTCCTCTAAAAAGGAGGGGGAAGAATAAAAAGAATATTTAAATAAGTGTTTTAATAATGCTTCTAATGTTCATTGCTAATCCATAGAGGGATAAATGAAATTGCAGAGAACAACTTCAACCATATTACATCAGCTATTTGGGAAGGAAGCTCAAGACATGATAGCTGTTCTCATTCATTCTACTGGTCTTTAAAGAGGACAGGAAATGGTCGTCTTTATCCATGATACAGGAGAATTAATTTCTGAGACCATAGTATAAGTGTTCTGAATAATGGACTACTGGCATAGAATTAATTGTATCCCACAAGGATGTGTTTCTCAAAGCACTGCAAATTTGATCAAGAAACCAGAAAGTGATCATATTGTTGTGACGAGGCCAGTTAAACCCCTCAGTGAAAAATGAAAAATAACATTCACAACTGACTTCTTTATCTAAGTATACTGTAATATTCAAGTACAGCAAATAAAGATTAATCATGATTTAATGGGAATAATGAACGTCCGGTGAATTGTCCCCATGACTGAAATACAGTATAAGAATTGAAGGACATACATAATTCAAAAGGAATAGAAGTAATAGGAATGGAGGAAGAACGGCACTCTATGTTCAAAATATCTACACATGTTCAGAAATGCAAGTGAATAAACTTTACATCTGGCTTACAGTTGTTGGTATCTACTATTGCCCAATCAAGAAGACATGGTTAATGCTTTTCAGAATCAATGTTCAGATCTTTCAAAATGATATGAAATAGTACTGAGGGGGTACTTTAATTACTCTGACAAATGTTGAGAGACAAAGTTTGCAAAGGAGTTTCTGATTTATACTTCTGATCATTTTCTTCTCGGAGGGTAGAGGAAAGTGCAAAAATATTACTTGTCCTTCACAAGAAATTTCATAAAGATGCACTGATGATGTTACCTAGTCTGGCAATTACTGTAGATGTCTGCAAGCAAGCAACCAAGCTCAGAGAACACCAAGGACCCCACAGTCTAATCCTGAGTTATGTATATTCTTTTCTATTGGAATTTAACAAAGACTCAGATAAAGAAGTAGGAGTATTATGGACCTTGGTAGAAAGTGACCATATAATGGACTTCTTGATTTTATGGAAAACTAATGTGTTTCTTGGATTTTTTTAAAAAAGCAGATTTTAACAAATGCATTAAAAGTTTTGTTAAAATCAATCTCTCATGGATAGAATTGCATGGAAAAAAAGTTAACTGGAGTCAAACAGCAAAATAGGTCAGAGTTTCTAAAATAGGAAATGCTGAAAGCAAAATTGCAAAAATAGAGGATCACAGAAGAAACCACTAGCTGCACAAAAGTCTTAATACAAATTTGAAGACAAGAAAATAGACACATAGAGAAGCAGTAAAAGATACAGTTCACCAAGGAGGAATGCACCCAGGAAAGCTAACACTCAGAATGAGCTTAGTTTATCAAAGGATGAGAATATTAGAATAGCTTCTTTATGTATGTTGAAAATAAAAGAAACAGAAAAGAAACATTATGCCACCTTCTCAGTGAAAACCGAAATGCTGCCAAGTGACAAAGAAAAGGCAGAGCTACTTAATTCCTATTTTGGCTTATTCTTCTCTAACAGTAGAATTTGTTTAGTACTAGGAAATTGTGCCCAGAAATACTGGATGGGCACTTGAACTAGATAAGAAATATAATCAGATTTCGTTGGCTTATTCCAACATTCAAGACAACTTCTATGGGACATCCACAAAGTGATTTGTCTATTCTAATACCCTGGAAATACAATTTGAAATCTACACAAATTAAACTAGAACTTTCTCCTCACTTTCTAATGAGGAAATTCTGGCTTTAAAATGTGTTTTCTCTAATACAGTAATTATTGTAGTTTATCTTTTCCTAAACAAAGAACAATTTTAAAAAGTGGACATTTTTCACTTGAGAGGAGAAGACTAATAATATTCTTCAAGTATCAGAAAGAATTTTACTCAGAAGGGGAACTTTAATGCAAGAATCAGGGGAGAAGGGAAAAAATAAATTTGCAAACATTTTAATTTATTAATTAGGTATCTTCCTTGGCAAGTTGTGGGAATGCTGTAGACATAATATATACAGATATACTTGCCTTGATAGTAGTTGTTGGAAAAATAATTGATTACATATTGAATATGTATCAGCAGCATAAAACAGTTGTAAAAAAGACGTACTGTAACATTAAGCTGTGTTGAAAGGAAAAAATTGTCCTAATTAAAGAAAATAATAATTCCTTTTTATTTTGTACTAGATAGAATCCATCTTGTATATTTAAAGATAGATTCATACAAACTAGAAGATGTTAAGAGAAGAGCAATGAGGATCATCAGAGAACTAGAAATTAACTCTTAGGAAGAAAGATCACAAGAACTGGGAATGCTTAATTTGAGAAGAAAAGACTAATAATGTTCTTTAGATATTTGAAAGGATTACACATAGAAAGTCAGTACCTGTTCTTCATTATTCCAATGTGCCCGGTATAAAACATTAAGTAAGAGAAAATCAGATTCTGCTGAAAAGTTAGAAAAGCTTCATAAGAGTAGTTTGACAGTACAACCAATTAGCTAGCGGGTTGGTAAGCTCTTCTTTACTAGATGTGTTCAGCAGAGCTTAAGACAGTAAGAAATCCTTTAATATGGATTCCAGCATTGAAGAAAAGGTTGGATTCAATGGCCCTCCAAATCTATGATCCAATTATTCTAATGTCTGGGGACAGATTTGTCAAAGGAAATCTTAGAGTCAGTAGAACAGTCCGCTTATTTTGATGTTTGGTCAAGATTACGGTGCATGCTGAAAGTCCACTTTTCAAAAAGATCTGTTGAAATAAGCGGTAGTTTACATACCTTCAGACCACTGTTCTGGTCTAACAATATTTTCAAAGGAGCATGATGAACCCCTAAGATTCAGAGGAGAGAAAATCATTTGGATAACTCAATGCAGAAGAAACACCTATGTTCACTTTTGAAAAGAAGGCAATGGTTGTTACTGATGTGTCAATTGACTCTTGCAACTTTCTTAAAGGACATGGAAGACATAAATGGATGGATGGATGTTCAAATTTTGAAATGTAGTTTTTGTGAAGGCAAAATATGCTGCCAGTATCAATATTCATTAATTTTCATGACCTTGGACATTATATCTATATCTATTTGTTGTTGTTAGTTGCGAAGTCATGTCCGACCCATTGCAACCCCATGGGCAATGTTCCTCCAGGCCTTCCTGTCCTCTTCCAACCTCTGGAGTCCATTTAAGCTCACACCTACTGCTTCAGTGACTCCATCCAGCCACCTTATTCTCTGTCGTCCCATTCTTCTTTTGCCCTCAATTTTCCCACCATTAAGTTCTTCTCCAGTGAGTCCTTCCTTCTCATTAGGTGGCCAAAGTATTTGAGTTTCATCTTCAGGACCTGGCCTTCTAAAGAGCAGTCAAGGAGCAGTTGATCTCCTCTAGGACTGACCAGTTTGATTGCCTTGCAACTGAAGGGATTCGCAGGAGTCTTCTCCAGCACCATAGTTCAAAGGCCTCAATTCTTTGGCGCTCAGCCTTTCTTATGGTCGAACTTTCACAGCCATACATTGCAACTGGGAAAACCATAGCCTTGACTATACACACTTTTGTTGGCAGGGTGATGTCTCTGCTTTTTAGTATGCTGTCTAGATTTGCCATAGCTTTCCTCCCCAGGGGCAAGCGTCTTTTAATTTCTTGGCTGCAGTCCCCATCTGCGGTGATCTTGGAGCCTAGGAAAATAAAATCTGCCACTACCTCCTTTTCTTCCCCATCTATTTGCCAGGAATTGAGAGGCCTGTTGTTGAGTTTCAAGCCAACATTTGCACTCTCCTTCTTCACCTGCATCAAGAGGCTTTTTAATTCCTTTTCACTTTCTGCTGTTAGAGTGGTATCATCTGCATTTCTGAGGTTGTTGATATTTCTCCCAGCAATCTTAATTCCAACTTTTGATTCATCTAGCCCCGCCTTTCTCATGATATGCTCTGCATATAAATTAAATAGACAGGGTGACAGTATGCAGCCTTGCCGGACTCCTTTCTCAATTTTGAACCAATCAGTGGTTCCATGTCTAGTTCTCACTGTTGCTTCTTGACCCACATATAGGTTTCTCAAGAGACAAATAAGATGGTCTGGTACTCCCATCTCTTTAAGAATTTGCCACAATTTGTTGTGACCCACACAATCACAATGTTGTGAGCCACAAAGGCTTTAGCATAGTCAATGAAGCAGAAGTAGATATCTGTATCTGTATCTGTATCTGTATCTGTATCTGTATCTGTATCTGTATCTGTATCTGTATCTGTATCTGTATCTGTATCTGTATATCTATCTATCTATCTATCTATCTATCTATCTATCTATCTATCTATCTACACAGTACACACACACACACACACACACACATACAGTATGTATATATATATATAGTATATATACACAAACACAGAGTATACACACACACACACACACACACACACACACACACACATATATATATATATATATATATATATATATATATATATATATATATATATGTAGGTCTTTGGTTATTCGGGTCTTCTCCCACGTAAAATTGGAAGTGTCTTGGCGACGTTTCGACGAAGTCTCATTCGTCATCTTCAGGCTGGTGTTCTCGGCTTCGTGCTTCCAGGAGCAATGTGAGATCGCAGCTGTCTCTTCCTTTTAACTGCTAGTGGAGGTGTGAGCTGATTGGGTGGGAACTTGGCTGTGTTCTGATTGGGTGGAGGTGTGTTCTGATTGGTTAGGGGCTTGGCTGTGCTCTGATTGGCTGGGGTTGTGTTCTGTTTGGGTGGGGGCTTGGTTGTGCTCAGCTTAGTCTGAGTTGCAGGGGGATTTGAGCTGGTGAGCTGCGTTGTTGTTGTTTGGCTTCGTGTTTGTGGCCGTGCGAGCTCTTCATGGTGGGTGTCAGTCTGCTTCATGTATGGATTGGAGGGATTTAAAGTGGCTAATGATGCAGCTGCGGTCTGGCTTCTGGTCCTTGGTCGTGGCTCATTATCAGTGTGGGTTTGAGTCTGCTTTCTGCGTGGATGTGTGGTGGTGACATCAGGTGTGGCACTCGTGAGTGTGGGTCTGGTGTCATTCGTCGTGTTAGGGACTCGTTTGTCAATAAGGGCGGGTTTCCAAATGGCTGGTAGGCGGGAGGTATCGTCTCGTTTGTTCATGCTGTGTGGGCGTTTTTCTATCTCGATGGCTTCTCTGATTATTCTGTTGTTAAAGTGTTCAGTTAAACTGAACACTTTAACAACAGAATAATCAGAGAAGCCATCGAGATAGAAAAACGCCCACACAGCATGAACAAACGAGACGATACCTCCCGCCTACCAGCCATTTGGAAACCCGCCCTTATTGACAAACGAGTCCCTAACACGACGAATGACACCAGACCCACACTCACGAGTGCCACACCTGATGTCACCACCACACATCCACGCAGAAAGCAGACTCAAACCCACACTGATAATGAGCCACGACCAAGGACCAGAAGCCAGACCGCAGCTGCATCATTAGCCACTTTAAATCCCTCCAATCCATACATGAAGCAGACTGACACCCACCATGAAGAGCTCGCACGGCCACAAACACGAAGCCAAACAACAACAACGCAGCTCACCAGCTCAAATCCCCCTGCAACTCAGACTAAGCTGAGCACAACCAAGCCCCCACCCAAACAGAACACAACCCCAGCCAATCAGAGCACAGCCAAGCCCCTAACCAATCAGAACACACCTCCACCCAATCAGAACACAGCCAAGTTCCCACCCAATCAGCTCACACCTCCACTAGCAGTTAAAAGGAAGAGACAGCTGCGATCTCACATTGCTCCTGGAAGCACGAAGCCGAGAACACCAGCCTGAAGATGACGAATGAGACTTCGTCGAAACGTCGCCAAGACACTTCCAATTTTACGTGGGAGAAGACCCGAATAACCAAAGACCTACATACAAACACCCGCGAAAACCTGAGAAAACATATATATATATATATATACATACATATATATATATGCTTTCTTCTTTTGTCATAGGTTTTGTGTGTATTTTTCTTCAACCAGGTATTTTCCTACATAACCAAGTTTGCAGCCATAGCTCAGTGAAATCACATCCACTATCCAAGGCTTCTTCAGACAGCAAGCAAACATTTTGCTGCCTATTGGATATATGCATGTATGGTAAGGGTGTGGCTAACTGATGAGGACCAATCAGTCTGAAATAGATCTATATTAGTCTCCCAATAGGCAGCAAAATGCTTGCTTGCTGTCTGAAGAAGTCTAGGATAGTGGATGTGATTTCACTGAGCTATGGCTGCAAACTTGGTTACGTAGGAAAATACCTGGTTGAAAATATATATATATATATATAGGTTCGGGGAACCGGTAGCAAAAATCCCTCCCCCGCACCGACATGCCCAGCTGAGCCGCACAATCATCAGAGGCTTTTTTAAAAAAAATTAAAAGCATTTTTTCTACAACCTCTTCAGCTGAAAAAATGCTTTTAAAAGTAAAAAAAAAAAAAAAAAAAGCCTCTGATGATCGTGCGGCTCAGCTGGGGTCGTCACAGGCTTTTAAAAGCATTTTTTCTACAACCTCTTTGAGAGGTTGTAGAAAAAATGGTTTTAAAAGTAAAAAAAAAAAAAAGTTGACCACGCCCACTCAGTCACATTATCCCCCCCGAGCCACACCCACAGAACCAGTAGTAACAAATTTTACATTTCACCACTGATATATACTGTGTATACACACACACATTATATATTCATTCATACATACATACATACATACATACATACATACATACATACATATATATATATATGTATATACATACATATACGTATACATATACATATATATATATATATACTGTGTGTGTATGTATATATATATATATATATATATATATATATATATATATATATATATATACAGTAATTGTATAGATTAGTCCCATGCTATTTATTATCTCTTTTTTCCTACTTGTTAGTTATTTCGTATGCCATCTACAGATGCAATCACACAAATTTCATTAGTATTTTGATTAAAGTGGCCAGTTATCCCCAAAGAGGTTTATCTTTTCTTTCTGCCACCCTTACTTTAATTTACCATCAGTCATGGAAACTGCCATCTGGATTCATGAAAATAAATTTGGAGGTCAGAAACACATGAAAAAATAGCTTATTTAATTTTTTAAACCTTTGATATGGTTGTCAAATTTGCCTGTTGCAGCCAAGTCCCAACCTTTTCAATAGGCTGAGTTGAGTTGAGAGTTTTAAACGGAAATCCAGTTTAAATTAGTGTTTCGTAAACTGCATTGATAAATTTTGAGGAGACTAATATTAAGATTCATATTCTGTCTAGGAAAATCTATTGGCCAATAACAGAATAAGAAAAAATATAGAAACTTCATCAACAAGTATTTTGATGAGCAATTTAAGGATAAAAACAGATAATTCTTAATTTTAAATCACTCTTCTCCATGCTGTTCAGATGTGTGGATTCCCATGCTGACTGAAGCGTGTGGGAATTGTCCAACACACTTGGATCAGTGGTGGGTTCCTTCCAGTTCGGCCCGGTTTGGCCCAGCCGGTAGCGGTGACAATGTGATGTCACCGAACTGGTTCTCTTTGTCCGGGAGCTGGGCCCTCCCACCTGCCCCCACGTTATTCCTACCTTTTATTTCTTCTTTTTTAGCCCAGCTGATAGGTGCAGCAGAGTGGATTGCTGCACCTCAGCTGGGCAGATACCTAACGTGCTTGAGCGCAGTGCAAGTTTGGCGCACATGCACGAAGAGAACCGGTAGTAAAGCCGGTTGGAACCCACCACTGACTTGGATGGCCCCAATTTGAAAATGGAGGGACTGGGGGGCCTTGGCACCCCTTACATGTTCAAAGTTGTATATTTTATGTAAGCATCAGGAGAACATTTGCATTTTGTTTCTCTTGGGATCCTTGTTTGATTCCCCTCTTCTTTCAAAGCATATTTTTTCCATGAAATATAAACGTGGCTTAACTCCTGTCATGCAGTTCAGCTGTCACAATAACTGAACTAATGGAACTCTGGCAGAAAAATGCAAGTGGGAAAAGCCAGACCTGCTTTGCAAGGAATGGGAGGGCAGACAAAAAGGAAATAGCTAGATTTTAAGTAAAAAGAAGAGCAGAAATCAGGAGCTAAGGAAATTATTTGCATTTGACAAATCTTTCTAATTAAGAGGCAATTATATCCTCAGATTCCTAATTGGGATTCTGGCAGTTTTTCAGGCTTGCAGGATAATTGCAGTCTGGTAATTCTATTAGGAGGGAAATTTGGGAGAAATACCTTATCATAACATTTAGCTTTTGCCATCTGTGCTGATGAGCTATGGCAAGGACGGGAGTGTGGAACTTCACCATTGGGGCTTTTTTCTTGACTGGCAGACATGCTCAGAGAGACCTGGGTCTGGTGTGAAAAGCAATCTTTCTGCAGCCATAGAAAACAGATGCTAAGTCTTTTGAATGTGGGAAAACCATGCTCTTTTACTTGGCTCAAAGTACTGATTTTCCTCAAGTTTTCTATAGGGCAATTGGCAAATCTAGAACTACATCTAAATTAGCATGGATGTTAGTCCCGGGTTAACAACACTTCACAAGATTAAGCGTATATTATTCAACTATAGAGACATAGCTTTATTGCAGGATCACAATCATGTGTGTACAAAATATGACATGGATAATTTTTTCCCTGTAATAACATTTAGTGCATTTAGTTGGAGAAATGACTTAGAATTGATTTGCCTGCCCTACTATTGCTAATAACAATATAATTTTCAGCATGATCAGCTGAATCAGATTTTAGGACTTTAGTAAAATGCCTTCCTGTTGTGGTTACTGTTTAATATGGCGGGGACAGAATTTGTCTTCCTCTGTAATAACATATCACAGGCCACAAAGAAGTACGGTGGTAACCTGGATGATTAAAATTCCTGGAAATTGGTCACTATCGGGAACATTATTGATGAAGAATAGCTGAATGAAAAGGAACATTTTTAGGAAATTGCTATGTAGTTTGCTAGAAAGGGACTAGGCCCAGTCCAATGGAAAATTCTATTGAGTAATCATTAGGCATAGAACCACTTAAGAAGTTTAGATTAAATTTGTTGAAAGTTTGAAGTAGGCGAGACCCATTAAAGTTCCCCAACTTATCTGCTAATTTATCTGAGAAGTGCTGGAACGATATCTATATTAGAGGATAATAATGGCATTTAGTATGAAGCAGTTTGTCAGGGAAACTTGCCCTTGCTTTGAAATCACCTGTGAGAATTATAAAGGCATATGGGAATTTCATTTGTATGTTACCAATATACAGCTCTAATTACAGTAGCATGATGTAAACATTAGTAAATAAATATATAAAATGTAATACAGGTATTACTTTTGTTAAATGTAGTACAGCTATTACACAGCACTCCAAGAAACAGCCATGAAAAATTTCAAAACGAAGTGCAAAGGAAATAAGCAAGTTAGGCTACTAGATTGCCCTCACTGAAAGGGATTCAAATTCTTGAGTCGTCAGAAAATCATGTTTCCTGTAACAAAAAAATGTCAAACCTTCTGATGTAATTCATAAATGAGATGTCACTGCTTTTATTCTCCCATCCAACTAGATTTCTGGAGGTGGCCATCAATGAGCTGTAGCCATATTCCATATCATTGAGGTATGGAATTTGCTCTTCATGTAGTTCCTCTGGGAGGGTTGGATAAGTATTACAGTATAAAGCTTTCTTGAAACACTTCAGAATCAAGATTATCTAACATTCAAGGGCTTTGAGTCATGTTCGTTATTGATGGTTTTACTTTCTTCACTTAGGTAGTTTTTTCTTTAACTTCAGGTTTTTTAGCCCCTTTTTTCTTTTTGGAGGCTACAGGGTTTTTTGGCAAAGGACCCTCTTGGGAATCTCAAGGTTATGTTCTTGATGTAGTTAGTTGGACTTTTTGACTCTATCTTTTTCAGTTCCTGGGCTAGGCATATTATTTGTTTTTGAGCTCTGTTCTTTGAATAGTCAGGGTACTTTAGTGAGGTGTTCAATATACTATAGTTTTTTAATAGTCTTCTAGAATGGTAGAGGAGGCAAGTCAATTAAAGATGCAGTTATTACATGTGATACAGCATTTGTTCAAGATCTTCCAATCTTTCCCTCCCTTTTCTTAAACTGGCAGATCCATGAAGGAACTAATATTTTACTTTTTAACAAAAGTAAAGCCTCTAACTTGGATGATTGTAAAAAGTGAAGCACCTGTTTGATCGTGGTGACAAACCAGATGCTGGGCTGTGATGGGTATTGGCTTGTGCTTAGCTTTCCCAGTGATTTTTGCAGGAGTACTTAATTGACCCAATAAAGTGTGGGGATTCTATCATATGTCCAAGTGCCAATACTGAGAGAATCAGTTAGTTTGCCTTTATAAGAATTAGCCTTGTTATGAAATAGTTTCTATTGCCAGTGATCATCTTATAAGTAGGTTCATGCCAGTTGATGCACTTGAAAAGGAACAGCCGCTAATATTACTAACATAGCCTTATTTTCACTTATCTAATAAAAACTGTATTTGCCGTTGTGGCATATAAAATGTAAACGCCACCAGTAATCCTTAATTATGGGATAAGGTAATGAGAATTCCAGGCTATACAATGAAAGCAACAGAAAGCTCACAAGAGGCAAACCAGATGAGGAAAATAGATGTTATAGTAATTGCAGATTCATCCCATCGTTTATCTGTTTTTAATTATAATAGAAGAGTAGCGTAGTCCACTGTGCTTTTAAAAATAAAATTAACATCTCCCACCCTAGTAGCAGAACTGGATTTGTTTTTAAATGCTACGCCAAAGCTGTTAAACGTTATATTCTTAAAAATCATGTATGTTGCTGTGAATTTTTTTCTAAAAACAAAGAAGAAATATTTACTGCTTGGGAGTAGGGCAATACCCCTGAGGATGCCAATTTCTCACGGGGAGGTCTGCTCTCTTGATCAGTGCCCCCATGTTTGGATCTGAACTTTTGCCTATGCTCTCTGTAATGGGATAGTGTTTTAGTCTTGTCTTCTAAGACTAAATATTCTGGATCAACTCATATTCTGGAGTTGAATATGAGCTGTGAGTTGATCCAGAATACGAAATAGAAGCTTTGATTTAGCTGCTATGAAACTAGTCGCTCTCCTAGGACAACTGACTGATGTGTGATGATTATGCCTGAATTATTGTCTGATGATACTTACAAATTCAGTACACAATTGAAAAAAGAATTGCAACTTCACAGTTCAGTTGACTATAGAACAGGCTATCTATCTATTTAGGACTGACTACATTTTAAAATTGAGATGTATCTTGAAACTCTGAAATTCTCAAAGCATAAATTGTGTCCCTTAGTTTTCATAGAGAAAATTATGACAGCATAATCTAGGAATGTAATTTCCTAGAAAATTATATTTCCTTTTTTCCTATTTTATTATTATTATCAGATATTTTGTAAGTACTAGGCCCCGCTTTTTTGTCTTTTAAACTGTAAGCTATCCTGATATGAATCAGAGGGATGAGATACAAAAACCCTAAATAAACCAAAAAATGAAATTTCTTACTATACAGGTAAACCAAAAGCTTGTGCACAATTGAATGTGCAGATAATTTTACTCCCTCTTCTTTTTTATACTACTCATGATAATAGGATAAAATTCTAGACCATTTTATTAATAGATTTAAAATATTGTAAAAGATGTATGCATTTGTCTTCATTTATGAAAGTACTGATTTTTTATATATAGCTTTTTCAAATGTACTAGGGGGTTCAAACACCATTTTTCTTGGATTCATTTAAATTTCATACAAATTTTCCCAAACCTATTCCTTGTTAAATAAATTTCTGAAAGAAAATTTTGTAATCCCAACTAAGTTTTAAAATAGAATTATCTCTTTTCGTTCACAGTTTACAGAAATGCATGCGCTTTTGCCAAGACAGCCATTTTTTTCCTGTCGGTTTTGTTGAGTTGATAAAGGGAAGTGCTAGCACAGTCTCCTTTCAGTACTACATTTTGTATAGCAACTGACTCCATTTTTGTGTATCTTTTTACTTCTGTTCCCAGGAAAATTAATGGGATTTCTGGTGGAATTCCTTTAATCCCTACTCCAAAGGCCTCTGAGTAATGGGTTACCTGCAATAGTACCAGATGTTTCAACAGTTGCAATGTGGGTCTTTTTAAAACCAATGTATCTTCAGATGTATCTTAGAAGAACTAGCCCTGCATTTCTTAAAGTATAGGATTAGCAGAGAAATCCACTAACACCCACACTATGTAAAGCTAAACATTGTCGATCTGTTTTCTTCTGCAAAATTCTGTATTCAGCTATCAACTGTAGGGAGTGCAGAAAACAAAGTCATTCTAAAATTATGGCGTTTGATTCTAAAAATCTAGAAGTGTTGACAGCTAACCAAGATGAGCATACAGATCCAACCACGGCAATAGAAATCCCACCCAGCACCCTTCTAATTATAATTCAAGTCAATTATTTTTCTCAGCTGCATTGGGGACTAATTCCCTCCCAAAGTCTCCCCGTAAACATTTTCCCAGTGCTATCAAATTTGCTACACAAAGGCAAGACTGGGCTGTGGCTTATCTTGGCTGAGTATTATTCCTCTATCTTTCACTATGTAAACCTACTCGCCTGCTGATAAGAGGCCTTACACAAAGGATCAAAGGAAAGCAAGGCTCTTGTGGAGAGGAGGGGGTCTCTCTGTCCCCCCCTCATGCTATTATAAATTTGCAGACACCGAAAGAGCTGCTTTCCATCTCAATAACCAAGATTAAAATAATTACCCCAGGCAAGTTTCATTAGCAAAACCCCAATCCCCATGCTAGTGCTGGGATAGGATCCGACATGTTAGCTGCCTGGCTGCTTGAAATAACTTTTCAGGCCAGGCCCTGCAGTGAGGCAGAGCAACAATTTCATGTTCCTCTTATCCTCTCTTAAAGGGGCTCATTAGCCTTTCATTCTGATGTCATGGAAAGAAAACGACACCCAGACCCTGAAATAGGATATAAATAACACAAATAGTATTTGTTTCCCTGGAGGTGTTTGGGCTGCTGGAAAAAAAAAACCTTCCTAAGACCAAGGCTATTCTTGCTATGAGTTTAACAGGTAGAAATTTGATCTTCAAGATGAGCCAGTCTCAACAAGTCTTGAATGAAGTTTGCTCTAGTCATGGTTGAGGTATTTATAAGAACTTCTGGCTGAGAAAATCTGAGACTTTTTATTCTTGATGTGTGCTTTGACTCTCTTGTGATCTTTAGCAAAACTCTGATTTGTGTCATTTCAGCTGTGTTCTGGGAAAATCAACTCAGTTTCCCAAAGCAATCATTATGTTTCTGACTATGTGGAGGTTTGGTAGGTGATGCTCATGGAAAATGAAACAATAGGATCTAAAACAACCGAAAACATTTACATTTAGATATCAGTTAACTAGAATGAACAGTCTTTTCTCCTCTCAATTAGCTCCCTCCAATGGTGGGATTCAAATAATTTAACAACCGGTTTTCTGCCCTAATGATTTCTTCCAACAACCAGTTCACTAAACTGCTGAGAAAGTTAACAACCGGTTCTCCCGAAGTGGTGCGAACTGGCTGAATCCCATCACTGGCTTCCTCCCATTATGATTCTTGACTAGTCAGTTTCACTCTCCTAACAACTGTATTTTTTCTGGCTCAAGGTTATTACTCCATTAGTAATTTACCTTTTTAAAGAATGCTCATAGACTTGTATTATGGCAAATTGTATAGAGTAGTGAAGCATTATATGTTCCATTGATATAATAGCCCTAACCATAACTGCATACCTGAAGTATCTACAATGGCTCTGAAAGGCCCTTTGTGGTTATGAGAAAACCCGAATTCAGTGTATTTTGGTGTGATTTTCCTGAGCAGAATGCAGTTGAAGGATTTGATGACATGTCAAGCAACTGTAAGAATGGGGAGAAACTAATCTGTCATTTTTGCTGATGGCACTGATATATATAAAATGTAGAACTTAAACTGTTTCTCCTGATAAGATTTTACCAAATTAAATAGATTTTAGTCACAACACAATGGTTACTGTTGTCTGTTCACAAGAATGCCCCCCCCTTTTTAAATTAATTTTATTAAAGATAAACAAAAATATACATACATATAATACACAACATAGACAAACTATACATTAAAATCAAGTCTTACAACTTGAGCCTAAAAGAAAGTTACTTCGGTATTTTATATTTATATATATATATATATCTACATCCTTCATGCCCTTTTTCTATAAAAGTGTTTCTGTGTAAGTTCCATTTTCCATTTACTTCTCGTCTCTGTACTTTGACTAGGAATCAAGGTAGCCAGGAAGACATAGTTATCATACTACAAGTA
The DNA here is from genome assembly GCF_029215685.1 of Pituophis catenifer annectens. Taxonomy (NCBI): domain Eukaryota; kingdom Metazoa; phylum Chordata; class Lepidosauria; order Squamata; family Colubridae; genus Pituophis; species Pituophis catenifer. Next base: position 167,925,184 of record NW_027256883.1, on the reverse strand, counting down.
TTTATTTATTTTATTTATTTATTTATTTTATTCAATTTGTATACCGCCCTTCTCCTAGTGGACTCAGGGCAGTGCATAGCCAGAACTAAAACACATACCAATACAAAATTTAAAATTTTTAAAAGAATTAGATGACTTTGGCCCAAAATTTAAAACATTCAAACTAAAACCCATTGACAATTTAAAAAGCTAAAAAAAAAAAAGGGAGGGGGGTTTCACGCCAGCCCTGCTTGATGGAAAAGAAAAGTTTTTAGGGCACGGAGAAAGGCCCGGAGATCCGATATCCTTCGTATCTCCGGGGGGCAAATCGTTCCAGAGGGCAGGTCTGGTATGAACTGTTCCAGTGTTAGAATAACTCTTTTTTGTCCCTTACTTTGCTTTAAACCTTAAAGGTGCTGGAGAGCCCACTAAAAACTTCGTGAAAATATGCCACAATATAATAGATTATAATTTACTACTGATTTCTATGACATGTGCAGCTGCATAACCTCAGTAACATCACTGAGAAATTAATGTTTTTGTTCTAAACGGCACATTTTCCCCAAATTGTGGCAAGTTGATGCCATGTATTGAGGTTGATGGAGACCATGCATAAAAAAGATTGACCACATTGGGATAGGAGAAACAATATTGCATGCATGATGTCTTTTTTCTTTTTTTCCCTTTTTTTTTTTTTTTGGAATGAGTAAGGCTCAGAAAAGCACTTGAAAAAGTACCAAAAGGAATTTCCAAACTGTTCTTTCAACCTTCCTTCAGCTTTCATAGGAAGGACATGACTTCATCTTAAATATGAGCCAAGAGACACTAAAGGTGGGGGGAGAAAGCTGGATGAGGGGAGAGTATAAAATACCCTTCTGCTCATTCTCATTGTAGCATAATCGGTTTCCTATTAATCGGGCATTATTATTATTGTTATTATTATTATTAAACATCTCTCCTTTCCCAAATAATCTCTGAGCTGCAGCGATGTCCCCAGTAATAGCTCCATAAATTTCAGCCATAAAAAGTAATGGAGGGAGACAAATGAGATAATTAGGAATAAATCTTAGCGAGGTCTCTATTCATCAACATCCCCCGGAACTGGCCAATATTCCAAATCATTAGCAAGCCCGTAATTAACAAAGAACCCAGGCTTCCAATGTTAATAAAGCTTTTCCTGACTCTATATTATCAGGTAGTGGCTGACGAATCAGCCCTGTTAATATTATGGCCTTTGTTAAAGATCTCTCTCTCTCTTTTCCTCTCACTGCTCTTTTTTTTTTAACCTAAAAAAACCCATGTCATTTCTCCCCCCCCCTTCTTCTGCTAAATTTTAATTAGATTTTGCATGTGCATCTGTAGAGGGCAAGTGTGGGGACAAAAGGACAAGGGTTTTCCTTTCATACTCAGCAATGCTGGAAAAAAAAGAGAGAGAAGAATTCGAAATGCAGGCTCCTCTCCTCCCCCACTGCCAAATCTCTTTCTTCTGTTTCTATTCAGGAATATAAACCTCTCCTTGGGGTGCCTGTTTGAATCAGGGACCATGGCTCATCCTGGAGCCTTCTGGAACACAGAATCAAAAGGGCTCAAGATCACTTTTCAAGGACTCTCTTCCCATTCAGATATACCCCTAAAGTTATATGCATCAAAATGACTTATCAGCTAAATGCTCCCATAGTTTCTTATCTGCCAAATTGTTCTGGAGATGCCAAGGATGTCTATGGAGATTCTCAGTCATCCAGGTCATGGTTGAACCAAAGGTGCTTTTTCAAAAGGCAACTGGTTTAATTTTCTTTAACTGACTGACATCAGTAGGATTGAGAATAGGTAACTATGTTATAATTTGTTTCCTAGCACACCAGTACAGTTCTCTAAATATAGATGAAATACAGAGGGTAAACTTTTTCCTGGTTTTAAAATGTAATGCTTATATATTGAAGAATCACTTTAATTTTAATAAATATTTGATCCAAACAAACGGAGAGTATATATGTTGAAACATTTAATTTTTTTTTGATGAAATCACTTTACATTTACAAGTGAACTAAAAGTATCTGAAATACAGATAGTCCTCGTTTAGTGACCACAATTGGAAATGACAACTCGGTTGTTAAGTGAAGCAGTCCCTAAGTGAAACTGTGACTGTGCATATGATATTACTTTCGCTTGCTTTTGCTTTATATGCCTGCAAAGCAGTGGTGGAATTCAAATTTTTTTACTACCGGTTCTGTGGGCGTGGCTTGGTGGGCGTGGTGTGGCTTGGTGGGCGTGGTGTGGCTTGGTGGGCATGGCTTGGTGAGCGTGGCAGGGGAAGGATACTGCAAAATCTCCATTCCCACCCCACTCTGGGGCCAGCCAGAGATGGTATTTGCCAGTTCTCCGAACTACTCAAAATTACCGGTTCTCCAGAACTTTGTCAGAACCTGCTGAATTTCACCCCTGCTGCAAAGATTAAAAATATGAAGATTAGTCACAAGGTTACTTTTTCATCACTGTCGTAACTATGAATATCATTAAAAGCGGCACTCACTAAAAAAGATTACTTGTATTTAGATTAGTTAGATAGTTGATTACATTTTAGCTCAGTGGGAATGTACAAATATTGTCAAATCGAGGCATATTAGATTTTTTTTTCCTCCTCTATTTCTTCAGCTGTGTAATATTTTACTATTTAATGCTGAAACCAAATTTTGGCTCCTGAGATCCTAAAGTAAGAATGATATATTTGAGGACAGGTAGTTTTATCAGAATGAGGCATAGCTACACATTGTCTCAGTTTAATTTGTTTTTAAAGAAGAATTGGGGCTACAAACTAAAGGAGATATCTACCCTTGATCTAGAAGTGGCATTTGTATAGGGCTTTTTTCACATCCTTCATATTGCTCTGATCATCCTTTCTGCATATAGATGTGTTGGAAAGTGAAACTAATTCAAGCTTCCCAGCACATGTAAGCCATAGGTTAAATATTTAGTCTCACAAGTTACTAAACATAAGATGATTCTGAGGAATTCAGACTGTGAAATCTGAAAGCCCAATATATCATGTATCATGTATCATATCATCAATATTAGTTCCAAAATGTTTTGTTGTAGGATTTTTGCACAAATTAAGCATTAGATTTTTGTTCAAAATCTTCTTGTGCTGATTGCAGTGCAATCATTTTTATCATTAAAACATTTATGTCTTTAATTATGTTCCATTTTTTCACCAGAAGGTTGAGTTGGCATACATACTAGCTGGTGTACATACTAGTTCTTCTTCCTCTAAATTTTCCCTAAGACAACATTTCTGTAAATTTGCATAGGCTGAGAGAGAAGGTGAATTGTCCAAAGTCATCTGGTGAGCTTCTATAGCTGAGACTGGATTTAAATCTGGGTGTCCCTAATTCTAATCCAACACTTTCCAGCACCTGTTTCTCTGTCTGTCTCTCGGTAAGTGTGGAAGTGTAATTTGCTTTGATTCAGTGAAGCTATTGCTCTTATATGAAAGGCTTTCATCACTGTGACTAAAGCCCACAACAGAGTGTTTTATTTCATAATGTTACTAGTTCAGACACCTGGCTTAGTGGGCAATATGAAGTTTCAGGCAATTCTCCTCTTCTTGAATTTTAGTCATTAACAGCTACTGAAAATGAAATATGGATTGTCAAGACTTTAACAGCAGATGTTTTTGTAATGCAACACATGAAGCATTAAAGAATGGGTGATAGAGGTGAACAAAGAAGATCTTAACAATTCATTGGGTTCTTGTGGAGCATCATCCAAATGCAACCTTGCTCACTTTTTATTTTGCACAAATCAAAATTAATGCTGGCATGTTTAATAACCATCCCTCAGTTGACTCAATCTCCTTCATCCATTCCTATTAACCCTGACTCAGCAGAACGTTAGGCAATGTCTGTTTTTAGAGAGCAGAACTCTAACCTGAGCAACTACTGAAGCAGCTCTTTAAAACTTTAACAGAAAGTAAGTTTATTACAGGAAATATAGGGGGTGGGGAATCAGCAAAGACTAGCTCTTAGCTAGATCTTCTTAACAGGAACAAAGTCAGAATGGAAGAATCTTGAGATTAGCAAAAGAAACACCAAAGAGAGTGAGATGAACAGGGAACACAGAAAACATACTCAGCTGTCTCTCTACATCCCTGTACAACTTGTGGCCTATAGCTTGTGTTAAGTGCAATTCAAGCCACACTTCCAATGGGAATGGGATTCCTTGGGATTTATTGATCCCCCTCCCCTTCTCCTGCCACTGTTTGTGAATAATCTTAGGAAATGATCAGTTCACTAGATATTAAGGAAAAACCCAACTGCAACAACTAAAAAATGAAAGAGTGACAGATAATGTGCAGGAATATTGACCTTGGACAATTCAAACCTACACTTTGTTTCCTAAGAATAAGTCTGTTGCAACCAAAACAAAAACCACTGACATTTTAATAAATGGTGTGTGTGTGTGTGTGTGTGTGTGTGTGTGTGTGTGTGTGTCAAGATGGCTTATAGGCAAAATTTTGCTTTCTAAAATGCATTATTTTGAAGGCCAGAAAGGCAATCTCTCGACCATTTGCACCTCAAGAAACCAGAGAACAAGGCTCCATGTTTCAGTCACCACATTTGCATATGGTAATATATTTGCATCAGTCTGTTGGTTTGTACTGCACTTATATTGGATCCAACAACCCAACAACTCAAAAAGGAAGCTGAATGAATCCTGAACCATTTCAGCACCGACCCAGCTGCAGTGAGGGCTGACTGACCTTTTACCATGATGGATACTGCCTGAAATATGTATGCTGTGAGGAATACCTGCACGTGAAAAGTGAGAGCAATGCTTCTTTTCACACATGCTTTCTGATATGTTCTGATATGTTCCAATGTGACAGTCAATTTTCTGAAAACGGGGTTGACTTTTACTGTATTATTTTTACACAAATACAATCTTGCCTTTAATTAAACAATTGATGTCGAAAGCCAATGTGATTACACTCATTTTGTTGGCTTCATGCCTTGCATTTTTCAGGGTTTTTTAAAAAAATATGTGCATCTACATCTGTGAACTTTATGTCAACACTATTCTAGCTCCACTATGGAAATATATTGTGTATTAATCAGGGTACCACTTTAGAACAGTTTGGAAGAGGAATAATAACATTTCACACAAGAAGTATCCAAGAAGGATAGAGTGATTTGCCAGTTTCCTGCTATTTGTGAATAGAGATAGGAGAGAATCCTAAAGTTTTTCTAAATTTTACAATACAGCATTGAATTCAGAAGTATAAAGTAAGTACCTGCCTTATAGAAACCATAGGCAAAAATTTGCATGTAGAAAAATGTACAGAAAATATATTAGAGTGAAACTGATCAATAAATCAAGCCAACATTTTGCTAAGTATGGATTATATATTTGATATAAAATATTGCCAAATATAATTTAACTTGTATACAATTAAACATTTCCCTGTATTTTTTCTGTACTTTGTAAACGTACTTTATTTTTGCAGGTGCTGTTAGTAGATTTTTTAAAAATAGAACATTCATTTGATATGGTTCCTCTGGTATCATATAAAATGAAATTTCTCCTACTCTGGGACAGATGAAAATGTGTAAGTACTTGATTCCAAATTTTAAAAAATTAAAAATGCAAATTGTTATCAAATGATAAATCTAAAGAAAACAAAATCTAAAGTCCTGTATGATATGGAGATGTTTTGTTCGTCTTGGATGGCATTTATCTCCACTGATCATTATCACTTTTAATTTTTTCAAGTTTGTATAGCAAATTTTATAAAGCTCCATTTCCTCACTGTACTCTGAAAAATTCTTTGCATTTTTCCTCTCTTGCTTCAGGTAGGACTGAAGCTGCATTCCAGTGAGGTTATCTTGTGCTTGGAGCCTTTGTTTTCCCATTGGAAGGCCTGCCTGGGCCATAGCCCCTCCCTCTGCCCCCTCCCAGTTTCCATATATATTAGAAAGAGTATTTACCTGACTTTGAGCTGTGATTGGCTGAAGGGTTTTCATATTCTCTCTCTACAAGCATATAGACTGCATTAAGCCAATGTATTGAAATCACGAGTGGGTTTTAAATTTTTTTGTGAATGGGAGGGCTGACAGTATATTTCCTTAGCTGGCTGTGTGAAGATATTAGTGTGAGTTTTTCATCTTGAGAGTCACCATCCTTTTCCAATTCATTTTTCAGCACAATTTAAAAACCATTTTAGGAATCCAATTTTAAAAATATGGAAGCCATGGCTTAAGATTCCCCCGCCTACCCCCAAATTTTCAGATCCTTTGAAATTTAATGCATATTCCAGGTGAAGGTAAGAAGGAATATTTAAATTATTAAACATTTAATGATTAATAATAAATTAATAATTACATAATTTATCCTATTCAGAGTAAGTTATAAAGAAACCAGGTTCTTGCTTTTGTCTCCTAATTTCCTCAGACTATGAAAGCTCTCAGGCAATTTACCTTTACAGAAAATGTACAGTATAAATTAAATCAATTAAAGACTAAGACTCTAGAATTTAGAAATAGCTTAAATACCAAAGAAGCAGTTTAGGGTAATCCAACTATCATAAAAGCTACTAGGCAGATCTTAACATTTCTTGTAGAAACTGTCAACAGGCTGCTGCTTTGTGAGCTACTCAAGATAATCTCAACTCAAACAAGGCAAGTAGCAGTAAAATGTATTCACAGATGGAGTCTAATTTCTGTGAAACTAAGCCACATAGTGGGGTAGGACGTGGTGACTCAGTGGTTTAGACTCTGAGCTTGTTGATCGAAAAGTCAGCAGTTCAGCGGTTCGAATCCCTAGTGCCGCATAACAGGGTGAGCTCCCATTACTTGTCCCAGCTTCTGCCAACCTAGCAGTTTGAAAGCACATAAAAAATGCAAGTAGAAAAATAGGGACCACTTTGGTGGGAGGTAACAGTGTTCCATGCCTCTTTGCCGTTTAGTCATGCTGGCCATATGACCACGGAGACATCTTCGGACAGCGCTGGCTCTTCAGCTTAGAAACAGAGATGAGCACCGCCCCTAGAGTCGGGAATGACTAGCACATATGTGGGAGGGGAACATTTAAAGCTACATAAACTGTGTTTCTTCTCCATAATGCTGGTGAGGTTTGGGTATTTCATGTCTATGTGGCCCATGTGACAAATGGTGCATGGTTTCTGAAAAATGGAATCCAATCCATTACCGGCATAACTGGTCCAGACAATTACATTTTGTGAGGCTTTGATTCAATTATCTATATTGAAACATGAAAATGCCAATTTCATGCACAAAGAATGAATTTGTTTATTTTGTCAGTTTGACATAGAATAAAATTGTTTGAAAAGAATGGAAGAAAATGCACGATTTTTAATTGGAGAAAATTAGACATTACATTTTGGATTGATCAAAACTCTTTTTGGGATACAATATGGTGCCATTTTATTATTTAATCCAAAAATATTCCTCTGTCAAGTCCTCCTATACCCCAGCTAAATTTTTGGAAGGAAGATCTTTAATTATGCAGAATTAATTGATTCTCTTTTATTTTGAGTTGTGTTCCCCTTCTCATCTAAACAGTGCTTACCTTAAAACATAAATACAGGTGAAAAGAGCAATGCTGACTTTTATATACATCCTCCTTTATATATGACTGGATATGGATGGGATGGGGTTCAAAACCCGTCGCTCCCGGTTTGCTCATGGGCGTGCACACACTCAAGCGTGCGTGCAACGCTTCTGCGCATGCACAGAATATCCGGATGGGTGGGCGGAGCCTTCCACCGCCGCTACCGGTTTGCCCAATCTGGGGTGAACCGGTAACAACTCACCACTGGCTCAGACTGCTGGCAGTGTAGACATTTTAAACAGCATTGGATTGCACTTGCTTTGTATCTTGCTTTGAATATGACATCTTATACTTGTTTTTTCCACTCTTCAATCCATGACTGCCCTTCATGTCTTGCTGAAAGGTTTGAGGAATCTCAATCTGCTATTTTTAAAAACAACCTTCTCATGTGTGTAGACTCCAATGGTAATAACATATTCTCCATGAGTCTCAGGCTCATCTTTTTTTTAATATAATTTTTTAAAAAGTTGAAATTTGTCTTGCCTTTAATTTGTTGTCGTCTGTTTGCAATAGGGAGGAACTATAGAGTCATGTTATAATTGTGCACTTGAGATTAAGATTTCCTCATTTCAATATGGCTCATGAGGAGTCTGTTCTGTCCCCGTACCCACACACACACACAAACACAGCCAGCCGAGGGTTAAGGAAACACTTTGGAACGCACCCAGGTCTTATCTCCCACTTGGCAGCGATAGACACAGCATCTGCCAAATGCCTTTATTTTCACAAACAGAAAGATAAGGTACTTAGCGTACAAAAAGTCCAAGCAGAAATAATATTTCTCTCCGCAGTTCCGAATGAGGCTTTAGTGACTATCCAAGGTTTACTTTTGTTCGTCACAAGGATCACTGACCACTACCCTCTATTATATAGTCTCTGGGGTGTGGTCCAGTGACTCAGTTCTAATCCCTAGCACGCCTCCTAAACTGCTGCAAACGTTTATCACGCCTTCGGAGGCGTGCGTCCAGGAATGATGTTTCTTCGTCACTCTGATCCGAGCCAGCTGTCTCCCTACTGATCTCCTCTCCCTCGGCCGGCACCTGAGACAATGCCAGAGGGGAGGGGCCTGGAGGAAGGCCTGGCTGACTCCTCTTCTTCATGCTCGGAGCTTTCTTCCTCCGATGGGACAGGCTCAGAGGGCGGGGCCACAACAGAGTCATACTGAACATGAATGAACATGAACATCAATAACTAACATGCAGTGAGCATGAATTTAGTTTGTATATAAAATGCATTCAATTCATATTTCTGTAGTATATACATCAACATTTTTTTTTAATTTGATTTATATGCCGCCCTTCTCCGAAGACTCAGGGCAGCTTACAATGCGTTAAGCAATTTGAATATGAATGGTACATTCATTCAGAGATTTGTCAGAAAGAGCAATTAGTGGTTTGTGGTCTGTTTGTACATGCACTTTCTAGTTATAATAGACAACATAAACCATATTCCCAACAACTCCCTTTTAAATGTAGTTATCTAATTGCACCTGTTAGCTCCTTATGGTAAGCGTGTATGACTGTCATTGCCTTAGATGAGTTAGCCAAATATCATCATGTTCCATAGGGCTTGAAGAAGCCTGTGAGATGGGGGAAAAAAACCTGAAGAGATATCAAGCTTATGACAATATCCAAATAAATTAAAGATCACAATTACTAGAAGCAAAAGGAAAGAGTAGAAAGTTGATTTGTTTTACCAAGGTTAATCTAAAACATGTTCCTATAAAATTCTGAGACTTTTTGCTGACACCATGATTTATGGATTTGGATATGGGATAGGTTATGGAAGAAGAGGTGCCTGCATGTAACCTTGTGCAGATGAAGAATTAATAAGGTTGTTTATTCTTGTGATTAAGTGACTTCTTTAAATATTTCTTTTCTCTTTTCTTGTTATTTCTTTCTCTTTTTGCTTTTCTCTTGTACTTTCTATTCTCTCTTATTATTCCTTTCTAAGTTTACTTTGTATTGCTTGTTATTTTTCAAATCAATACAATTATTTTAAAAAATAACAAACTCATGAACAAGAAAAGCTATTCATTTATTGTAGGGTAAATATTACTTAAGAACATGTAAAACAGCTCCTCCCCAAATTTTTTTTAAAAATATTTTCTTGTGAAAATACACTGCTGCTTCTTTGGAAAAACTTTTTTCTTCAGTTAAAAAAAATATACTTCTGGCCAAGGCTGCCAAATTTCTGTTATGTGAGTGTGTCAATCCTGCCAGCTTTAGCCAAAATTATTGAGTGTGAGCTTTTTATTTCTTAGAAATGGTGCTTTGGGTCAGATTTGGCCCTTTTTATTCTGCTTAAATTGGGGTCAATTAGCTCATAATGCTCTTTTTAAACTCTAAGCTTTTCAAGAAATCTTCTGAAATTTTTCTACTCACAGAAATTATCCCAACCTGTTTCCTTATGCTCACGCTGAACTTGAAATGAGTTAATTTTGTTTGTCTCATTGTTCTAGGCCAGTGATGGCTAATCTTTTCCGGACCGAGCACCCAAAGCATGCGCACATGCCCCCCGCATGACCACTACCCCCTGTGTGTGCGGCCCCTTCACACGCCCCCTACATGCACGGCAGAGACCCAAAGACCAGCTGGCCAGCGGGGGGCATGCGCGCTTGTGTAGCAAAGCTGAACTGGGGTGATGGCTCGTGTGCCATCAGAGTGGGCACTGCATGCCACCTCTGGCACATGTGCCATAGTTTCACCATCACGGTTCTAGGCAATATGTTGTTGTTCTTATAGTAGCAATGTGTGTTAAAGGATGAAAGGTCAGATGTAGCATAAGAGGCTCTGTTTACAGGAACCTGCTCTCTATCATTGCCAAGGTAAAAGGAAAAGAGCAGGATATAACTGGGAAATTGTAATAATAACCTGAACACTGGGTATAGAATAAAAGTTCTTGTGAATATGTTGGATACTCGGCTTTTAAATTCAACTATTTCTGTCTCTCTGGTCACAGAGTACTAATTTAGGTCTATGGCTCTGTAAATTGAAAACTTTCTACAGAATTCAGATCAGATGAGTCCAGTTTTCCCAAGAAGAACCCACATTCTATCTATCAATCAGCACAGGGGTCAGTTCATTCCTTGGCTTTGTGTTTTGATTTCTTTCTGGCTATATGCAGGACCTGCGGTCAAGAACTGAAGGTCACGTTTCAAATGGCAGGGTCAATAATTTGTTCTCTATATGAAAGAGGATTGAATTAATAATCAGCTGTGAAACATTGTGTAGATCAGTGGTAGATTGCTCCCGGTTCACACCGGTTCGCGAGAGCTTGTAGCGGTGACAATATGACATCACCGAACCGGTTCTCTGTCTTCGGGAGCTGGGCCCTCCCGCCCACCCCGGCGTTATACCGACCTTATATTTCTTCTTTTTTCGCCCAGCTGAGAGGTGCAGCAGAGCGGATTGCCCCACCTCAGCTGGGCAGATTCGCAAAGCGCAAGTTTGGCACGCAGGCAAGCAAAGCGAACATGCGTACGGCGATCGTGCGCAAAACGCATGACAAAAGACATGATCGTGCACGAAGCACGCTCACAAAGAGAACCGGTAGTATAGCCGGTTAGAACCCACCCCTGGTGTAGATGTTGGGGAGAACAGATGTGCTCTGCAGAAAGACCCAGCAGAAATGTTATTGATCCCACACTAGTTGATGATGCATTACTGCAGCATGGTGCTAGCTCTGGGAGATCAGGGAAAGAGCATGTGAGGTGAGTGTATGCATGTGTGTAAATGCAGGGAGATCAGAGAAAGGATATGCTGTGGCTCTTGTGTACATAGCTCTGGAGTTGCAAGAAACAATGAAGGAGAATATTTGTAGCTCAGGGTTGAAATCAGGGGTCTTTGGTGCTCTCTGAGCTTTGTTGTTTTCTTGCAGACATTTTATTACCAAAACTAGGTAACATCATCATCAACAACCAAGCTCAGAGAGCACCAAAGACCCCTTGCTGTAAGAAATCCCTGGGCTGCTGTGCAATGCAAAGCCACAGCCACCCCTACAAGCCTCAGCTGCCCCAGTCCAGCCCAGTAGTGTGATGCAAAGCCACGGTGCCCTGGGAAGCACAAACGGGCTTCTTGGTGTGCTGCAGCTCTGGGGTTGCAAGAAGCTCTAAGATGCAAAGCAGTGCAAAGCCCAGGCCAAGCAGTGAGGCACAGAGGGGCTTCTTGCTGCCCCAGGAGGCCATACCCATTTTGGCCCAAGTCCCAGTTACATTCACCATCACGAACCACTGTTCCCAGATCTCTGCTATCCTGCACACCCCGTTGACCTCCATTGTCTTCTTGTTTTTGTTGTTGATGGGGTATGTCTGGCCTGTCCCTTTGCAAGGCAGGTGTTGTCCCCATGATTCCACCTTCCCCAAATTTTGCAGGGAAACCATCATGCATGAACTGGGGAAGAATTCCTCGTGTGCAAGCAGTTGAATGCCTATTGAGACCTGACAAAGGAGAATTTATATCAAATGCTATTTGTGACGGCGTATTAAAGTAAGAACTTGAATGATAAAGGACATCCTGATCCAGTCCAATATTTTAATTGCACCATAAAATATGTCTTTAGGTGCTCCATAAAAACGTAGTATATGACATTTGGCTGAGTGCTGCTTTTCTATAGTTCTTCACAATATGAGGTTTTGATGGAGGCTACTATAACAACTCCCATCTGAGTTCCCCCCCCACAAAAGGGCATCAGTAAGCAGCAAATGCATCTTATATGAGCAACTCCAAGTAACTCCTCAAACCTCTTAATTTACCTTAGGCCTCAACCTGTTCTTGCAAAAAACATTATGGGTAGAAAGAAAGGGAACATTGTGAGAGAGTTGTGAGAAAAGAACCCATCCCATGGTACACACAACTCCAAGAAACTAACAAAAGAAAGCCAGATCCATCCTTAAAGCAGGAACTTTTAATGGGAAGAAAATACTAACTGCCTCTAGCTAAAGAGGAATAATTTGGACTTCAAATGGAACTTCGATGGATTGGACTAGGCTGCAAACTTCTTGATAAAAAAAAAAACCACTTCAGAAGAGTCTTAGTGCCCGACATTGACAGCACTTCTAATGTTGCTATTAAAGGGAGAAAGTGGTAGAGGACAGTCAACAAATATGAAATAGAAGACTCAAAACTGATGCATAAATAACTCTCCCATTTTGAATAGGCATATCCTGAAAAGCTAACATTTGTATGTGCATTCTTTTATGCCAGTTTGACTGTTTGTAATGCAGGGCTATCTAACTATGAACTTTTAAATATGTATAACTTTTTACTATGCTGGGATATAATATACTCAGAAGGCACCAGATTAGAGAAAACAGGCTTAGACATTGTGTAATATTGTAGAAACCAGGTTGTCTTTTTATCTGAATGGATTCATAGTGTGGCATCAAGGAGCACAATGCTATCACAGTATTTTTTTCCCACTGAATTCTAAACACAGATCTCAAATACAGTCTCAAGATTTACCATAGAAAATCTGTGTCAGAGAAAGAAATGGGAATGTTTTAAAGTTTCTTTTAAAGACTTCCCCCCCCCCTTTCCCGAACCTATTTCTACAGGAATTTCCATTCTTCCCAGCAGAGGGCAGTAGTGTCTCTCTCCGGTATGCAATTTATTGGCTAGTTTATTACAATGTCAAGAAACCAGGCATTCAAATCAGAAGAAACCATGATAGAAAAAAATCCTCATAAAATAGCTGGTGCAGGTATAAATATCACACAGAGGTTTACTCTTGCTCTCAGTTACAGCTATGCAAACTTTTGAGTTACTATGGTTGTGGTAAAGTAGTTAAAAGGCTGTTTTGGGCCAGTTGCCTTGAACTAGTAAACTATGATCTAATTTAATTTCCAAATCCTTCCAAACTTCAAAAGCAGTGTATACATTCAGTCCTTAGTATTCTTCTTCCCCTAATAAATCCTGTCTGCATTTAATCCCAGTACTAATACCTTATACGGCAGAACTACGTTCACAAATCTCTTTAAATAGACCAGGTTTGTCACATTTGAAATGGCCATTAAAAAAAAAACTGTTTAATAAAAATTATTTTTAAAAAAACTTCTAGGGAGAGCATTTCAGATACAAGGCTTTTACACAGGGGGATGGGGGGGGGCAGAGAAGAGGAAAGGAAATTATACAAGTCCCTAAGGAAAAAAAAAACAAAATATTTGGCAGAGCACTAATCGTTTATGCATAGATAGCAACCTAGGTTGCTGGGACAAAGAATCAAGAAATGGCTCATCTTCATTCTTAGAAAAATTCAGCCCCAATCAAAGCCTCCAAGTTCCTTTTAAGAATATAAAAAAACAGGTCAAGAGAAACATAGCCAAAATAACTAGGAGCAAATCAAATCAAAACTAGGAGAACAATTATGTTCTTAGGCCATTCTCTAAAAACATCAAGAATTTTGTGCAAATAATTCTCATCTTCTATTGGATGCAAATAGAGGATGCAAACTCTAATCCAACACTTGTCCACAGCTTTATACTATGGTTGAAAAGACCAGTTAATATTTTAAGTTGGATCAATGTGCTTATAGCAAAACTTGACAAAGAACAAATAAGCCTAAAATTTTGGAAATGCAGCATTCATTTCTAGAAGCCCAGATTCACTGACAACTTGACAGAAAGAAAGGAAGTATGGAAGTATTTTCTGCCATCAAATGTTAGATCCCCCACTTCTGCTTTTTGGCCCAAGGCAAACAGCCACATGCGTCTCCCTCCTTCTCTCTCTTCTCTTGTTTTCTTTTCTAAACATGCTGAAACAATTAGATGCTTGGTGATCATGATGCTTTTTGAGAGGAATAGGGAGAAAGAGGCAAATTCCTGAAACATACAAATTATTCTACCATGCTGTCTATAGGCTGGGATGATTAAGATTTCACAAGGAATACCTGTCCAAAATAAGTAGATACCTATCTATCCAAAACGCAGATCTTTTTCCTTTAACAATTTCCATTATGGTATATCTGAACATCTTCACATCAAAGCAAAGTGATGCTTAAGCCCTTAGAAGCTGTGGCACCCCATTTTGCTTCTTGCAAGATTTTGATTGCAAGAATCATAAATATGCTAGGGGACTTCAGCATGACCTACAAAAATGCACTTGTTGGGATCACTCCATACACCACCATTTGCATATCTTCATCCTTGGCCAACTGAGTCAGTTTTATTGCAGCTCAGCAACAAAGCAATTCCTTTGTCAAAGCTTTTATTTTACAACTGCAACTGTGCATGGGTTCCATTGGTGAGAAGCAAGGGTTCCTACCAGTTCTTACTTCAGTATATTGTGGCAAAGCCTTCATGTACCATGTTCTTGCAGCCCAGCAGCTTTGTGTAGGCAGAAAAGGTTAGTTTTATCTTGTCATGAAAAGGCTTGCAAGGGAGCAATGGTTAAAGTGAGATAAGGATGCTGTGGAACTGTGATTTCAGTGCCACAGTGCCCTTATTACTCAGCAGGAGGGAGTGTGTCTCCCCAAGAGGAGTTCTTACGATTGTGAGGATGGGAAGTGCAACAGAGTGGGCAGTGAAACCAATGGTTACGTGGAAAAGTCCAAAGAGCTGCAGTCTAAGTTAAAACAGGATTATTCTAGATCCTGGGAAATATCTAATATCTGTGCAATAAATGTAATGTAACGTAAGTCTGAATCCTATCAGTCACAGCAAGCAGGAGCAGCCTAACTATAAAACTGCTATATTAAATCTTTCTGCAACAATAAAGCTCACCTTTTACTGGGACCGAAGCCAACATGGCAGAGGGAGATAATCTGATGCCATGTTTGTTTTGGGATGGTATCTGTGCTGGGATAGTATTAAAATCCATTTTGGAGGAGAGGGCGGTTTGTAAATAATCTAGCTTCTTGGAGTAATCCCATTGACAAATGTTAACTGAAGAGATAAGGAGAACAATCAATTATTTAAAGAGCAAAATGGCCTTTAGCAGGCCATCCAATGACAAACAAAAACTGGCCAGGCTCATTGACTTGGCAGAATTTCAGCCGACATCTGAGCTTTTCTTTGATATCCTCAACTAGAGAATGATGAACGTTGGTTTGTATTATCAAAATATTCATTTCATCTAAATGTGACCAGCAAAATATTCCCAGGTCTTTCTATGCTTTTTCTTCTTACTTGAATGCCTTAGTTCTCATGTTTTAGCACCTGACTTTAAGGAAGAAAGGAGAGAAGGCTATATTTATAGCTTCACTCCATGAGGCAGAAAGCTGTAGGTCCACACTCAGCATTTCAAAACCTGAGGTGCATCTCCTTAAATCTCTAAAACAAAACTGAAATTTAGCCTTCATCTTGGCCTCACCCTAAATGTGAGCCATTTTGCTGTAATAGTTAAGGCACCAGGCTAGAAACTGGAAGAGTGGGAGTTCAAAGCCATTTAGGTGACCTTGAACCAATCACTCTTTCTGTCAGCCCTAGGAAGGAGAAAATGGCAACCACTTCCAAAACTTTGCCAAGAAAAGCTGCAGAGACTAGTTCAGGTAGCTGAGGAGTCAATACTGACTTGAAAGCATGAATCAATCAGTCACCTAAATGCAGCCCTCAACATGCTTTCCCAAAGCCCAGACAAAACTTTGCATGTTTGCTTTGCAGATCCTACCATACCACATGTGTGCACAGCACACTGGATGCTACCTTTTCCTGCCTTCTCCCAACTTCCTTTCCCACCTTTTCCTGCCACTATCCAGGGTTCACTGAACCTGTCAGGTTTGGCCACAATGCTGCCACTTGTGTGGGGTGAGACCTGTACTGCACCTGTCTGCAATCTGTACCTAGAGGGTCATGGTGATAGGTAGAGGGTGGGAGTGGTTGGTTTCTGATACGCTGCAAATATTTATTTTATTTATTTATTTATTGGTTCAATTTATATGTCACCCTTTTCTGGAGACTCAGGGCGGCTTACAATGTGTTAAGCAATAGTTTTCATACTTTTGTATATACCTGCTTAGTAGGGCTTTCAGGGGCCCCCCTAAGCGGTGTTCTTTTTTATACAAAGTCAGCTTATTGCCCCCACAAACCGGGTCCTCATTTTACCTACCTCGAAAGGATGGAAGGCTGAGTCAACCTTGAGCCTGGTGAGATTTGAACAAATATGTGTTGCACATGGGAAGCTGGCTCTTTCCCGACTTCTCCCAACTTCTGAGTGTGAACAGGTTTGTTTGTATTAGCAAAAGTTTGCAACTCAACTATTCATTATTAGAGTAATGTCTGTATCTTAACCATTGTGTCATGCTGGTATCATTACATTTTTCAGTCCAAAAGAAATGATTGTGTGAAGCAATGCAAACATAAACAGGGAGTTGTGTAGAAGAAAAGATGAGCTTTTCTCACTTTGCACGTATCTCCAGTGATAAAGTTCTCTTCAGCATGATTATGAAAGTGACTGGTTCCCTTACTCTGCATCTGATTTTCTTAAGGGCGTGGGGTTTCTTTTTAATAATTCTTTCTTTCTTATTTTTTTTTTTAAAGAAAAAGCAAAGCAGTACCAGAATCTCCTAGTTCTTTCTTAAAATGTGTATTGTTTACCAGCATGGGGATTTTGAGAGTTGAAACCCACACATCCTAAAGTTGCCAAGTTTGAAAAACACTGGTTTATATTCTGTTTGTTTATTTTTCCATTGACTCACCAGTGTGTCTTTTTGAGTTTTTCATCAAATATTGTCTTTTATCCTACAAAACAGAAGCAAGTCCTTGCTTGCACGTAACATCGCTTGTTATTTGTCTGACATTAGAGATAACCATTGAGTTCTTGTGATAAGGCGATGGCTGCCTTCCCAGATCTACTATTATCACAATGCTCTCCAGATGAGTTGAACTAAGCCTGACAATCACCGGCCAACATGGGGATCCTGGAAATTGCAGTTCATCTGATCCGGAGAGCTGCAGTGGAGACCAGTAAGCTGTTCACAGGCATAGTTGAAGACAAGTGTGTTAAATGTTAGAGGTTACAAAACAGCAGCTGATCTGACTGTATCTCCATGGGGAATTCCCAAGAGAGAGGATGCAGGAGTAGATAGGTCTGATTCCAGAGTGGATTCAGATGGTGTTTCCTTTGCCATATGTCCTTTAACACTGCTGGCTGTGATTGGGTGTTGGACAACAAATGCAGTCCGAGTGCCAAGTAACACTTCTCCACAAGCCCTGAACCTTAGAAGCTCTTTTTAGAAATCAATCATGAGTGTGATCAAATTGCCTTAGATTTATGAAATTATGCTGATAGTTTATTCGGGCTAGGATAGTTTTTTTTAAATAAAAGGTATGCATTAAAAAAAAGAAGTAAAAATCGCCATATTTTCCCTCCATAGGTCCAAGACATACACCCTTTCAGTATATTTTCAAAGAGGGTTAAAGGTATGTTCTTTAATTATCCTCCCAAATATTCCCAGTTAATGGCTTTCGAATGTTGGCATCTGTCCTTTCCTTGTGCACTTTGACTGCTGGCTCTGTCTCAGGCACACAGCAACTCTTCCAGGAGCGAGATGTTTAAACACCATCTCCTCTCCAATTTCAGCAGTGTGTTATAAAGAAAACAACCCCTGCCAGCTGCAGCAGGAAATCACTATTTGGTTTTATGAGGCACCTCTTCCTGACAGTCTTTGCTGAAAAGCTTTTGCTAGAATTACAGGGTCTGTATTTTATAGTCAGTCAGCACAGTCTTTCCATTCTCCTCACAACCCCTTCTAGAAAAGGCAGGAATAGTAGGAATGTGGCATTTTCTTGGGCAGGGGACCCTCTGTTTTCTTGAGTACCCCAAAATGAAATTGGAGGGGGGAAAAGACCCTTGTTCAGCTGGAGAACCAGAGATCAGAGGGTATGGATTCGACAAATGGCAGAAATAAAATATTGCATAACTGAAATACCCAATTAAGTAAACACATATTGTACTCGAGGAGGAACAAAATATCCAAACAAAGAAAGCCCAACATTTATTTACTGAGCCAGGAAAAATGCAATATATCTGGAGGCTGCCCACTTCTCAAATAATTCACTTAAGGAAAATGTTTTATGGGACTACCAATAGGCACTTCTAGAGATAAAGGTTTCCCATCTCCTGCAAATCAAGGAACACGGTGAAGCTTTGTTGTTGTTGTTAGTTGCAAAGGGGTGTCCGACCCATCGCAACCCCATGGACAACATTCCTCCAGGCCTTCCTGTCCTCTACCATCTTCTGGAGTCCATTTAAGCTCATGCCGACTGCGTCAGTGACTCCATCCAGCCACCTCATTCTCTGTTGTCCCCTTCTTCTTTTGCCCTCAATCTTTCCCAACATTAGGCTCTTCTCCAGTGAGTCCTTCCTTCTCACTAGGTGGCCAAAATATTTGAGTTATGGTGAAGCTACTCTGCCTTTTTTTCTTTGGTAAGAAAACAAAATGGAAAAAAGAATGGGGAAGCAAGGGAAAAACTTCCCAGCATAAAAATTCACAAAAAAGTTGTGATGATGGGAAGAGGGAGGGAAAGCAAACTTCTTGCCATTGGATTAGGAATGGTTATTGGGAGTGAAGAAATGTCCAGATCCTGTATGAACTAATCATGAATGGAGGCATTGTAACTAAAAGAACTTTAAAGTTGATGTTTTTATCATTCTGATTGTGGACAGCTGAAAGACCGTTGCAGCATCCCCATGGTCACTTGATCAAAATTCAGACAGTGGGTAGCTGGCTCATATTTATGACGGTTGTAGGGTCCCAAGCTCATGTGATCTCCTTTTGTAACTTTCTGACAAGCAAAGTCAATGGAGAAGCCAGATTCATTTAACAACTGTGTTACTAACTTAACAACTGCAATGATTCACTTAATAACTGTGGCAAGACAGGTTGTAAAATGGGGCAAAACTCACTTAAGCAAATGTCTCACTTGGGCTCCTTTGTTGTTGTAAATCGAGGACTACTTGTATGCTTTTAGTTGCATTTTTCTGGTTGTTTTTTTAAGTATGGAATTTTATAACTGTGCCAATAATATGCTGGGAATGATTTAAATACCTACAGAATTTATGGCTTTAGTAGAGGTTGTTGATTCAAGGATGTGCTATGCTGCCTTTTTATTTCACTTCTTTCTATGGTCAAATGTGGGTCAGTTTGTTAGAATAACAGTCTCGGCACCTCCTTGGCACCTCCTGGAGACTAAAACACATGAAGAATGCTTGCAGGAATTGGGTATGTCTAGTTTAATGAGAAGAAGGACTAGGGGTGGCGTGGTAGCAATGTTCCAGTATTTGTGGGGATGCCACAAAGAAGAGGGAGGTTGTCTTATTTTCCAAAGCACCAGAGGGCAGGACAAGAAACAATGGGTGGAAACTAATCAAGGAGAGAAGCAACCTGGAACTAAGGAGAAACTTCCTAACAGTGAGAACAGTTAACAGCTTGCCTTCAGAAGTTGTGAGTGCCTCATCACTGGTGGTTTTCAAGGAGAGACTGGACAGTCACCTGTCTGAAATGGTATAGGGTCTCCTGCTTGAGCAAGGGGTTGGACTAGAAGACCTCCAAGCACCCTTCCAGCTCTATTCTGATTGATTAATTGTTGTATCAGATATATTGTAAAGCAATTGTTTCTGTATTTGAGGCCTTTTGCTAGCATACTTACTCAAACTATTTTTAATCAGCATCTTATGTAAGACCTGTGTACCCTTGAGGCTTTTGGTTTTGGTTTGTCTGGAGTGAAGAGACCAATGACTCATAACCTGTTAGCTTCAGAAAATAAAATGATTATTGCATTCTTTCCAGCTATTGGCATTTATTTGGGTGAATTTTCCCTGCCATGCTTATAAAGCAAACTTAGTTAAAGTCTTTTTCAGTTTTGGGTGATTTCACGGATACATCCATATTCTTTTTGTGCAAAAAGACAGAAGTGATTTGTTGTTGACTTCTATTTTTTCCTCTTTTTTATTTTCCGGTTTCATTTACATTCCTGGGATTTCTTGGTGATCTATTAACCAACCATTGACTAAATTTGAGCCTCTTTAGTTTTTTTTTTCTTTAGAAACAAACCCAGTTTAGTTAAGTACTGCCCTCTGAGAAGACTGCACTAGAACCCACTGACAAATAAAATATCCACTTTCATTTTTGCACACATCATTTAAAAGGTTATTTTCAGAGAAAATGGAGACTAAATAAGAGAATTCTATTATCCCCATTTTCTTATCAGACAACCTTACTTTGTGCAAATGTCCAAAGAGGAATTTACAAATATCAGCTAATTCAAGAAGAGTCACAAAGAAATGATTAGCTCATTCAAACTAATACCTATACTACCCACATATGGTCTAAAGAAAGATGTGTGGGGAATCCAGAGCTGATTTCTGTAAATCCTCATGATCTGATTGCTTGTGAGTAAAACCAATATCATATTTTTTCTTATCTTTACTCTTTGGGCAGAAATTTTCCATTGGTGCCTGCTCTGATATGGATAACTATCACTTGTCCACCAGCTGATAACATCTGTATTCTGATAAACCTGTATATTACATGAAAATATTCAGCCCCATATTTGATAAGGATCTGAGCAAGTGACAGCAATGCAGAATTTAAAATCATACATCAGAATTTAGTTTTTGTTTTTGCTCATGATGTGACAAATTCTAAAGTGATAAAACACCATGTTCTGATTTCTGGTGAAATTGACAAAGCCAAAGAAATTCCTTACAGTATTTAACTGATTCCAAAAGATGGTTCTTGAAACACTACCTCTATCCCTGCACTGTTTCATCTCTGCAGATTGTTTTAAAAGAGAACCAAATACAGTTCTGGTGAATCTGATCTGATTTCCCCCAGATTTTATCAATGTCACTGAAATCCAAAAAACAAAAAACAAAACAGAACACCCTAGTAAAACAGAATGCTCATTTACACTGTCACATTGACACATGAGGAAATGCCTTTTGCCAAACTAGATATTAAATATGACAATATTTAAATATAAAATGTCATATAACCTACATTCCCTGTTAGTAATCTGGTAATATGGAATTATGGAATCTGGGTTCAAATTGTAATAGAATGGATGTCACACATTCTGATGGAAGTTTGGGTTTTGAATGAAAGAACAGGTGCAAAAATTGGTCTCTCCATATGAAATTTTCTGGATGAATTTTCTTTCTGTCTTATAGGTTTATGTTGGTCTATAAATATGTATTTGATTTGACATATTGTAGATAGGAGATCAATAAAGTGTATTTTTCATGGCTACTTCATTCTGGCTTATTCCAAGCAATTGGTAGGAAACAATGGATAAAACCTGAGGAAACTGAGACAATCAGGATATGTGTCATTCTATCTTCTATCTTTTTTATCTTCTTTCACTCTGCTATACCAACTATTCTTTACTTATAGGAACTAAAGAAACAGCACTTGAGCTATATCAACTATTATATCATCAGACAAATCTGTAATTCTAAACCTGAATATATGTATCAACACAAAGACTTTTTCTTGTGTCATATTCATAAAGGGTCTAACTGGCCATTTAGGGGTGAAATTTAATTATATGAAAATTGAGGGTAGGATTCATAAAGTTAGAGGGTGGGATTAAAGCTTATGTGAGACATAAGCAGAAGTCACATAGCTTTTCATCAGTGAAAAAGCAAATAAGCACAATGATAAAGGTAGGAAACATCTGCTGCTAGCAATGATAAGTTTTATAACAGGAAATGAATGCCAATTCAGTGTACAAAAGTTCAGGATAACCAATGTGAACTAAGCTACAACAACCAATGTTTTATTTTGGGATGGGGAGAATTATGTTATTTATTATATGAGTTTATTTTTATAACTGCAACAATGAAACACAATCATTATTCAAACAAGCTTGCAATATCACTGAGCTGCCTGAGAAATTCAAATCATTTCCCTGTTGTTTATTTAGAACAACTTTCCTCAAACTCCCAAAGTATTGGATCCAATCCTAGGCAGTTGGGAAAGCTCTCAGTCATGACTGGAAGGGAGCAGCAGCACTTAGCTGATCTCAAATGAAAAGACTAAGCAGTGTTGAACCCTGGAATATTTTACATTTATTCGGCAGCAAAAGATGTGATACTCAGAAGGAGCAGCTAGTCCAGAATACAGTGGCACAGGAAGCCATAGGAATGCCATAGCATTCTTGTGCAACACCTCTGCTTTATTTGGTTACTAGTAAGCTTCCAGATGCAATTCAAGATGCTCTTATGAAGTCTTTCACAGCAAAAGGTCTTGTTATTTGATAGAGCATATACTTTTTGTAGTTTCTGGTCACCTTGTACGATCAGATAAAGTCAGCTTAACGTCAGATTCCATCCATTAAACAACATCACTGTTAGAACCTAGGGCATGAGCCTTCTGTATCATAGCACCTGCCCTCTGGAGTATCTCAGAGGGTTGCTTGCCCCCACATTGACCTTATTTAAAAGAGGCCTTAAAACTTGGATTTCCCCCAGGCCCTGGGCTAGCAATAGCAGTTAGACTTATATACTGCTTCACAGTGCTTCACAGCCCTCTCTAAGTGGTTTATAGAGTCAGTATATTGCCCCCAACAATCTGGGTCCTCATTTTACTGACCTCGGAAGGATAGAAATCTGAGTCAACCATGAGCTGACCAGAATCGAACTCCTGGCAGTCAGCAGAATTAGCTTGCAATACTGCATTCTAACCACTGTGCCATCACGGATTAGAGAGAGTTATGGTTCCCTTACATCTTATATGGCGCTGTGGACCAAATAGCCAGATATGCACTGGTAGCATTTTATCAGCTGGGTCAGATTTTCAGAAGAATTCAGTGTTGTAGAGATATGGGGGCTAAATTCCTTGGAAAATTCACCAAAACAATAGTTTTATCTGCCAGTTTGCAATTGAAGATTATAGCCAAGGACAGTCACACTTAGGAACTGATCTGTTTCTGGAGTGAGAATAAATTCTTACATATGTCTTTGGATAAAATTTCCCATAACATTCTCAGAAGTACTCATTTTCTTGGCTTGTATTCTCATTATATTTGAGACTTCCCTTCACCTACAGGGATAGAAAAGTTGGCATTGCCCAGAAGTTTCAAGCTATACCTCCCATAAATTCTTATCATTGCTGGCTTGGGCTGATGAGAGTTGAAGTCTGAAAATTCTGGAGAACCCCAGAATGTTCATTTTTGCACCAACTAGACTTAACTTCAAATAACTTGCATTTGTTCTCCTCAAGTCTAATAGCAAAACAGAATTTATAAAACTATGGTTTATTTTCTCTCAAGGCTGTGCTGAGAGGCTAAAGTTTCCAAACAGATTGTAGTTTGGCACAACCTTGATGTCAGTCTGCCAATTTGGCCTTGTGTTAAATATTACAGGAACCAAAGTGCTTCTGTTCCCACAAGACGTTATAAGATAGCAATGCAGATCAGATTTGGAATTCTTCCACTTCTAGTCAATAAAAATGCAAAGGGTTTTAAGACAGAACTAAAGTCTTCAGCTGGGGAGAGTGACATTAAATCAGGTAAAATGTAAATCTTTAAATTGCAAAGACAAATTACCCTCTCTTTTAAAAGCACGATTTACTTATTTCTTAAGATGATTCTATTTATTGCATTTCCTCAAGCAGGATTTAATATTCCTATTTAAAAATAAAAAGAGGCAAAGAATGCTTGATTTATGGCTTTTGAATATATTTAGAGATGTAATAGTCTTGCCATTGAATATACTCCTATGGTCAAAAGCCCTAGAGAACCAGAATGAAACAATGGATACTGGTAGCCCTCAACTTATGACTGTAATTGAGTGTGCAATAAGTCATGGCAGTCATAAAGCAGATCACCATGTGACCACACTCAATTTCATGAACTTTTTTTATGGCGGTCATTAAATGAATGCAGAAGTCATTAAGAAAACCCATTGATTGCTCTGGGGCATTTTTTTTCCAGAAACTGCAAGCAAATGCTACTTTTTGGAAAAGAATGTAATTCTTGATCATATGACCACAGAATACTAAAAATGGCTGTAGATGTAGTATTTTGCTGAGCATCAAAATGTGTTCATGTCACTGCAAGAATCCCTGAATGTTGGAACTTCAAATTTGGGTCGTAGGTTCCATTTTTGGGGTCCATCATAACTTCAGATGGTCACAAAGTACGGTAACTGGTTGTAAATTGAAGACTACCTGTAGAATGTAAAAGGTTAGGATCAGAAGTCCTTGTTCAACTGTATCCTTTTGTGCTGATTAGTGGAAAGCTTTGAGGATATTATCATCCCACATGATTCCACACTACAATTAAAAACATTTCATTTTTTTGCTGGATGTAAGGCTACAAGGCTAATAAAGAACAACTTTTGTCTGCAAATCATTGAATGCTAGGTGAACCTTTCCCATCTTCTTTACTGATGTTCTTTTTCTCCTACCTGAAATATTAACTTCTTCAAAAGAGGTAAAGGCAAGAAACCTGAGTTGATCAAAGTCAAAATGTTCTAGAATTTATTCCTTATGAAATTCATTCAGTGACCCTACAATTTTCTCTTTGATATTGGGTAAAGATGTTTTAGTTTTCTTTTTTTCCAAGTTTCTTAATTTTTTTAATACTGTATTTCAGTTTGCATACAACATGTTTATTTTTAACTACATTTCCACTGTATTGTGCTTCATCTGTTAGCAACTCTTGGAGCCATCTCAGAAAAACAATTGAAACAAATATTTCTAAAGTAATAAATACAACGTCATGACCAATTCTCTTAACTTTTTTGAGTTATTGAAGAGAAAGTAGTTGATATTTCAGTGGGCTTGAAGTACTGAGGAAATTTTGTTAATGTTTTGTTTGCTTCTTCACCTAGGCTATTAATCTCCCTTGGTACCTGTTCATCCATGTCAGTGCAGATTTCACAGAAGCATGCCTTTATGAAAGCAGACCTATAAGGACTTTTCAATCCCTTTACTGGATTGTTTTTTCCCCCTCCTGGTTATTTGTTCTCTTTGCAGGTTGAGGAGAAGGTGATAGAAGTTAAGAGAATCTTAGAAATGCAAAATCACGCCAGCAGTTGTCTGAAGTGAGCAGGACAAGGCAAAACTGCCAAGACTATAGCTGTCAAGCCATTTGTTTTCTGGAGGGAAAAGCAGCAAAGTTGGCTGATGGATCTGAAATGTTAATTTCTTCCAGCTGTTGTCACTCTGGCAGGCTCTCAAAGGAAGTTTAATAGACTGCAGCCTTTTCTGCGCTGGCACTGCTTTAACAGAGACAGCCCAGTGCAGCTTGGTGATTAAACAAAAGTCTTCATCTCCCATGGATTTATTTTTCTTTTTGGCTTGGCTCATTTCAGTGCCATGTGTTTCCATGCTTTTTCAATGTTCAGCTTGTTATAGGGGAGGAAACCTTTTTTTTTTTTTTTTGCTAAGGGGAGGTGACCAACAGAGGCCATTGGAGATGAGAAGCAAGTCAAGTGACTGGCCTCGGCGGCCATTTCACTGCACTCCACTGCAGGCGCCAAACTGGTCCCTGACCAACCAGAAGAAAGGCTGTGCAGTGGAAAAGAAAAAGGTGTGTTTTATTGCTGTTCTGTTGGAAAACTCAGAATAGCACTGGAGGCAGAAAGTAGTGATTGCCTTAAGTGAAAGAACGTGCCAGATTGAACTAGAGCAGAGAAGATTTTGGCTGTTATCCACAAGAGGATAGTATAGCAGTGCTAGCCACATCCTATCACAGAGCAATCACCACTTGGGTTATTTGTCATACAACCATTCCTCCCTAAAAAACTGGGAAGAAATGTAATTCCAGATCAGCCAGGTGACACGTAATGGGTGTCAGACCATGCAGAGGATGTCCATCCCAGCCAGTTCTGATCCAGTTATTGCTTCCTTGTTCCCAACTTCCAAATGTAATTCAGAAAAACACTCTTGGCTTTGTTAGGACCATTTTCTTTGCAATATTAAACAAATCTGTTTCTCTTGCCCACATCCTCTGTTTTTTTTATATTTGTGGAGAAGAGGTTGGGCTCCAGGCATTGCGGTATAGCCTGCTCTTTTTCTCCCCTCTTTCTTAGCATCCAGTTTCCCAGAAAAAAACTGCATCTGAGACCATTGAAGCTGCCTCTGCTATTATGAACAGGTAGAAGCCACTCTAGGCCGCCAGAGCAGGAGTGTGAAATTCATGGGACCAATGCAGCACCCCCACACACCCACCCAACGTCTCATTTGCATCCCCCTAAGGATTCCAAGATTGTGCCTTTGAAATTCAGTGGTATTTTGAAAATTCCAAGAGACTTTAAGAATGGGATTGGAATGGAAACAGTTTATATTCTACTCCCATCCCCATTTTATCCTGCCCCCACAATTTAAGTTTAAAAAGCCACAAAAGAGGCCAGACAGTTTTAATCACTTTCTTCAGAAATTGGGAATGGGGGGGCTCTTGTTCCTTTTTCTTCTGCCTGTCACTAGTAATAAAATCTCATGTATAAAGTGTTTTTGCCTAACAGCAGCTAAAATTGCCTAGGCAGGTCCTGTAAACTTTTATTAATCATCAGCTCTGTTACACGAACATTGCACAGTTATATCATGCAGAAGGCATTTGAGACGATTGAAATACACAGCCAAAATCACTGGCAGGCAAAAAAGGAACAAGAGTCATTTTTGGCTACGCACTACCCTCCTTCAGAAAGTCACAATGCTCCAATGCCTCTGAGACTGCCTACCCCTGATCTAGAAAAGATAGGAGAACTGGTTGTTTCTCTAAATAGAGTATAGGCCTGTGATGGTGAACCTATGACACGTGTGCCAGAGGTGGCACGCAGCGCCCTCTCTGATGGCACATGAGCCACTGGCCCAGTTGAGCTCTGCTGTGCATGCGCGCATGCCTCCCGCTGGCCACCTGGTCTTCGGGTCTCTGCCATGCATGTGCGGGGGTGGGGCGCATGTGGGGGGCCGTGCGCATGTGTGGGGTGCACGTGGGGGCCTGCATGCAGGGGGCCGCGTGCACATTCACAGGGGCTAGGGTGCATGCGCGGGGGCCACGCAAATTGCATTTTGGGGGTTCGGGCACGCAAGTGCACATTCTTACATGCAAATGTATATCTATTTACTATAGTACTAGTACTGGTTGAAACTAGCCTGTGGTTTCAACATGTCCTATCTGTTTGTTGAGTATCAATATTGCCATTATATAAAAGTAGATCAAAGAGGAAGTCAAACCATAATCTCAGTGAAGATCAGGTTTTTTGACAAATATCATACAGTAATCCCTTTAGTTGGGAAGGGATAAAAATTAGAATCAGGATTTAGATCTTGATCTGATCTTGGCTCATCAAGTTGCACTTGAAATATCAACAGAATTTTACTATTAAGAACATTTCTCCTGGGAAAGAAATAAAAGGGATACCAAACAGAGGGAAATTTTGTATGGAAAGTGTTGCACAATGAACATATTTGCACAATAAATCCAATCACTATTTTTATATGTATTCAAGGTCTTCTGCCTCCTTGTTTTTATTCTTCATTCAGCAATTTTATTTCATTTTATCCTCACAATTTTAATTTTAATTTGTTATTTGAAAGAAATTTAGTTCATGCCACAAGAGAATGACAATATCATGCCACAAGAGAATGACAAGTCATTCACAATGACTTTATGATGTGTGACTTAAATAAGTTTTCACACAGCTAAATCAAATGTTGGGCTACCTTATCTCAAATTATTCTACTGTGGTTGCAACCCTACATATAGACACTGAACAGGAAATTCACATAAAATATTCATAATGTATTGTGAATATATTGTGCTGTTGTATTGTGGGGAAAAATCTGTTTTAAAAAATAAATTATTTTGACTCCTGATGACTTCAAGTAGCTTTCTTAATAACCATAAAATAGCAATCTGCCACAAATTAGACAAACCTAATCCTGTTTACCTTCCATGTTCAGGTAAGGTCAAACAGATGCTGCCACCTGTAAACCCTAAAACACAATATGTCTGCAGTTCACCCTTATCATCTTTGTTTACACTCTCTTTTCATGAAACAACTTCACCTTAAACAGTCAAACTTTCAGAAGCCCGGAGGGGGGCAAACTTTTTTAAAATTATAGTGTTTAGGATCACAATAACATTACTGTACACCTTAAACAGAACAAGTAATTTAAGGCATGCATGTGGAGTGGCTGGGATTTATTGCTACTGTAGTCTATGATAAACTTTTCTAAGGGTGTTTTCTATCAGTTTGTTTTCAGTCAAAATTAGTATGAAATTGTGGTCTATTTTTCTGTGATACACATTGAATTTCAGCTATATGATTCCAGGGAATTTAGCGTGAGGTGGTTTATTTTGTCAAAAATTAAATTAAAAATAGAAATGCATAAGTAGCAAGTAGAATAAATTAAAGACACATAGAAATGAATAAGATTTATGCATACACTCAAAAAGTAAAATAAGAATAAGAATAAGGCAGTAACTGACATTGGAAAAATACGTATTAGACCCATAAATGACACTTGGCCAATCCAGGCCTGGGTGGGGTTGAGCCCACTGACTTTTGATGGCAACTGCCATGGAGAAGAATCTAGTGACTTTTTTGGATGTTTCTGTGGAAATATCTGCTAATAAAAACTGTACAGTTTTGGACTCTGTTTAACTTCTGCACAAGCACAGACTGGATGCAATACAATACTGTAATAAAATTGCCAGACCTGATATAGTTCACAAAAATGTGAGATGTTGTTTCACTGGCTCCACCTGAACATAGGCAGTGGCAGTCTAGATAAGGAATGTTACTGAGCCGCCTCTGCACTAGATTTAAGGCCAGGATATTAAAGCTAGCTAATGTAAATGTCTTTTTTGCTTGGGGAAAAATAATCTTTAAAAGGTAGTTTGAAAAATGAAGATGTGATAAAAGTTGTCTGATGCATAATTTGAAACTAGATCTTTTATCCTCTGTCGTGAAATCAAGAGTGCGTTATTTGTGTTAGATGTAGCTTTCTCCAAAGCCATCACTGATATTGCCTGAATAAGGCCACAGATAGAATGAAGAGTTACATTATCGGTATAAGCTGAATCAAAGAATGACTTCCAATTTAGTTTCAGTATCTTAGGTGGTATTCTAAGAATATTCTGGATGTTCTTATCCAGGAAGCTCTGGAAGGAGATCCTAATTCAAGTCTTAGTAAGGCACTGGGGATAAACCAATGGGCATAGAGCAGTGGCCCCTAAAATTTTGGGCATCAGGAATTGGTTCCATTGAGAAAGGTTTTTCCGTGGATGGGAGGTGGAGTTTTGCATGCTGCCTGCATCCCGCAGATGGGACTTCGCTTGTTTGCGGAGCCAGGTTGCTGGCATGTTGTGGACTGGTGTTGGTCCATGGACAAGGGGTCGGGGACCCCTGGCATAGACAATGATTCAATTCACTGTGGACTGCATTGTTTCTAAAGGCATTGTGTTTTCATAAGGGTAGAATGACACAGAGCAGAAATGGTATCTCCTTGCTTCTGAATAATCTGCTCTTGTCTTTATTTGTACAACAAAATCCTTTGGAAAGAAAACCTATAATCTAAAGAGTTTACGCCTTTCCCCTGTCTGCATCTCCTAACTTAAGAAGTGGTTGTGCCTAATCTTCTGTTGCTTTATGAGTCTATATACCCCAGAGTTATTGGTTGTCCACCCCCTTTTTAAAAGCATACCCCCACCCCCGTGAGACTAGTGCTTACTCAGCACGACAATTTGCAACTCGGCAAATCTTTGCTGTAAATGTGAACCATCAGTTGAAGATATCACCTCATTTTTAAAAATAATTTCCCTACAAATGTATGAATCTGTGCCTTCCTTTCCTTTGTAATTGATCAAAACACTACATTTTTTTCTAATATGGACTGAGTTTTAACAACTCCAAAAACACAGTACCAGGTGGCAGTTATTCCTGGCCACTGACCCATAAATCCTTGGGAAATTGTCTGAGAAGCCTGATGTGCAATGCGTCACTTCTGCTAACATCAGGGGAAGTCTGCTTGTCTGCTAGCTGGCGCAACACAAATAGAAGAACAACAGACCCATTTACTCCCTGCCCAGTTACTATGTGAGCCACCAACCCTATGAGCACTGAGCTTGCCTTGGCATCTGAACATCTGGTCATTGCAGAATGGCTTCCCAGGGAACTGTAAAAACCAAATGTGGCAAGAGATTAATTAATTGAAACCAAAGACATCTGTTGTTAATTAATTCCCTAAAGCCTGGTTAACTCTTCCCTTGCTCATGTCTGCAGGATTCCAAGCCAGCAATTCTCTCAGCCAGACAGCTAAGCTTAGGACATGCCTATAGTTCAGGTGGGTAGCAAAATTATATTGGGGGGAAAATTAAGTAATTAAAAGAAACAGAAGATAAAAAATCTTATACTTCTAAGGGATTTAAGGTGAATTTCAACAGATGCTTTGCACATGAAATATCCTTTTGAGTGGTAAATAATAAGGTTATAATAAGGTTATTCATATAACTCCCAAAAGATAAGGAAAATTTCTGTTCTTGAAAGAATTTGATATCTAAATTACTGTTTGCCATTTATTTTTATTTATTTTATTGATTGGAATTTGTCAAACAAAAATGAGAACAAGAATAAGAGAATAAAAATACAATGACAGGGACGATAGGCATGTTAGTGCACTTATGCACGCCCCCTCTACTGACCACTTAAGTATGACGTAAGGTTCATGGAAGTCAATTTGTGACTGAAACTGTGAACATTTTGTAGCTTAATTGTCTCAATTAAGACAAATTAACATGATTTTATTTTCAAAGTTTGGATTTTGTGTTAGTATTCCTACTCCTATGCTAGATAACTGATTCACTGTTTAGAAAAATTTCTGATTCTTGCATGATGTATTAAAACAATACTTTGGAATACATTTTCAAGACCCATTATTGATGGATAGCTGCAACTGGAAGCAAAATAAAATGTTCTTTTAAAGCAATTTCATATACTGATAATACAAGTATGTGTAAATTCCCCTCACAGACCTGCATGCTTACACCATAAAGAATGTAAATTATTGAAGTTTGTACATTCTAAATTTCAATAAGAGGCATTCTGTATGTATATTTTGTATAAAGGCATTATATTTATGTATAGAAACATTTCAACTGAAATGTATAGTACTTTCAATTCCCAAGCCAGTACACAACAATGAACAATTTTAAGTCAAAAGTGAAAAATATTTTTATTTACAGTAACAACAGACAAAATCTAAAACTTTTCCCATACTACAAAGAGGCAGAGGACTGCCCTTACATGCTACAAATTGTCTCATCCACACTTCCCAAGATACTGGATGTCTTAATGTCATATTGTCAATTTTCTTTTTAAGAGGATATGATTTTGTTTTGTAAGTGACTCATATCCGGTGTCTTTGAGTTAGGTTTAGTGTTTTCCTGCTATGGGAAAAAGCAAAGGACAGCAGTTTCCCTTGACTTCTTTTAGACCAATAATCTCTCCCAATCTGTTCAAAAGCTTTTTCCTGACAGATGTCAGTGTTGGCAAAAAGGCCTTCAATGTTGTACATTGAAAATGAAGAGCGGCATGTTCTGTCACATGGAATGATACAATGACAACACTGACATGTCCCTATCAAAGGACAAATGGAAGATGGAGCAGCAGGAATGAGATATGGATCCCATCCAAGAATTCACAGGAAAGATCTGCTCCTAATTGCTGACAGATACCAAGTGGATCCACATTAGTATGGATGAATTAGGGGCTTGCTGTTCCCTGCATCACGTTACTGGAAGAATTTAGCTGGTGTGCCAGAGATAAATCCAGAACAACTGCATGAAAACATTAGGTGAGCTGCCATTGCTTTGGATGCCCAGGAGACAGATAATTGCCAACTAGTGGGCATCAGATAAGGCAGCAGTAACTGCCAGAGTTAGAACAACCCCTGCAGCTGGACCAGTAGGTGGAACAACTTACTGTCATACTAAACACCGCTTGGGCATGTCTGCAATGATCTTTGGCATTGTGTAATTCCTTCAGATCTCAACCAACCGGCATAGCTAGTCGTGCAACTATTCTTCTCTGGTATTTGGCTCAGGCAGCAGGAACACTGCTATTCCCCAGCCTCCATGTGGAAAGTTCTGATGTGACAGCAAAGAGAAAGAATAAAGACGATGACTATATGGAGATATCCTGCTACTTCTTCAAACTTTTCGTTGCAGTCTGGGGAAAAAAAGAACCACATCTTCTAAATAGTTTCTGAGCCCAGAATTGAATCCAATAGAATTAACTCTGTCAATTCTTCTATTCAGGTCTCTGGTTTCAAACTTGGAACTTCTCAAACCTCAGCCATCTGATAACTAAAGAAGAACAACAGAGACTTAATTAGCACAGTTTCCCCCTAAGGGTCCCACTTGGAGCTCCCATTGGAGGATCAAGATTTGACTTCAGGAAGAAAAACAAAGGCCACAGCACTCCATGCAGATCTCCAGACAATCAGCTGACTCGCAGCAGGCATCAATGATGCCACAATCCATGTCACAGGGCAGGTCACAATCAGCACATTCCCCAGAGCCACAGCAGCAGCAACAGATGCAAGAATCCTCAGAGCTGCAGGAGCCACAAGTGGCACAGTCCAGCATGATGTTGCAGAGGGTCAGGAACTCACAGAAGAGGCAGGAGAGAATACAGTGGACGCAGCAGTCTGGAATCAGAAAGAGACAAGACTATCAAAAGCAGGCCACAGATAGCCAAGCATAAGAGGCTGAAATAGGGCAGGAAGGCTGGATCAAAATTGGAAGGAAGAAGAAATGAAGGACAACTTTTTGCACAGCTAGAGCACAGCAGGGTGCTGCAAAGGCATCACTCTGAAGCTCTAAGGATGCCAAGAAAAGCACTAATGTTGAAATAAACCAATTGCATACCAGCATCTAAAAGCTCCTAGGACCAGCTTTAAGAGATTTTGTAAATACCCTGCAGATGCAAATGGGAGTGGTGATGGCTGGACCTCATAATATAAAATTCTTGCTTCCATTGATCAGGATAGAAACTAGTGGCCTTTGAAGGGGCTGAATGCATGAGTGAGTAGGTGATTATTTGGGATGCAAAAACTAATATTTTTTTGGCAGCTTTGATTGCAAGTCTGGTGTACTTCCAGATGCACAGCTCATGGTACTATCAATCAACAGTATTGCTAGTCCATCTTTCTATACTTTACAGATTTTCTGTGAAAGGTAAACAGGGGAGGGTGGAGAAATACTAAGAAAATGCAGGAGAGTACTAAATAGAGGATAATGCCTTCTGAGCTCTCAATAAAATTCCAGAGGTAGTAGGGATGATTTTTGATGAAACCTTCCTGGTCTCACTATTTATAGCACTGACAGGGGTATTTGTAGCCTTCCTAGATTTTTGCAGAACTAAAGCCACTCCATGTCACTAGCATTAGCTCTTCTGGCAGAATTCCCCAGACATAATTTACAGAACCCTGAGGGCGTGCAGGACTTTCCTTTCAAACATACCACACATTGCCAATGGTATATAGCAAATTTCATGATGGGCCAGATATTCTATACTTCTCAGAAAGATGATAAGTAAGAGTTCTTCCATCAATTTCTTGGAAACAACTGCCATTGGGCTTCTCTGGCAGAATAACTACTATCCCCCAGTAAATTCAAGAATGTAAGTATGTCTTAAAAATATCTTAAAACAACATTAAGGTCTAAAATCAGTGTTTTAAAAAAAAGATTGGGAAAAAAATTGGGGGAGTACTGATTACAATGGATGGTGTGATGTTGGATGAGATCCTTGTGCAGAAGGTACTTGTTTCTTTCTTGATTTTGAGAGAGTTTTAAGGACAAGTGGCTATAAAATCTCTATAGGATGCGCCAGATATATCCTTGTTCTTGAAGGATATTGTTCACATAGCACTGATCTCCTGCAGGAAGAATCCAGGCTGACTGGAAATTCAATATAAAACTCTCACTTTTGGCTGATTTCACTTGAGGTCAGGACCTTGGACTTCCCAAGGTGCTTTGTTTTTGGAACCCTTGAATAGAGATGATGCCTATATTAAGATTTTCATAACAGTTTTGTTGTATAGGTAGTCCTTGAACTTGGGAGTTGGGACCAGAATTGCTGTCACTAAGCAACACAGTCTTAAAGCGTGATGTCATGTGACTACGCTACCATGATTTCCTGCTGACTTCACTTGTGGGAAGCTGATAGGGAATGTTGGAAATTGTGAATGCTAGGCTCCTGCTCACTATGATACCATAATTGTGAGGCACATGCCAAACCCCCAGACGATGATGATGTGACCGTGGGGATATTACGATGACCAGAGCTCCGAGATCTGGTCATAAGTCTTCCCTATTCAGCATAGTTGCAAGTTTGAATGATTGCTGCATGAGTGGTTATAACACATCTGCATTTCCCACATTGAAATGACAGGAAACCATTCAACTAACATTTGGGAATTGTGGCAGGAGAGAAAGAGTGCAAAAAAGAAAGATTCCAGAATTGCGAATAGTTGTGGAGCTTCAACTGCAATTCTCCTAAATCGTCTCATAAATAAATGAGCATTTAATTAGAATACTTATTCTCTTTTTAACTGTCTTCCCCTATTTGTACAGTGCCTTCTAGATACCATGTTTTGTTTTGTTTTTTAAAAAACATAATACACTCAGGAATGCAATTTGCAAGGGTGAGGAAAATACACAATGAAGCAGGAGTTTGGCATTTATATTGAAAAACAAAATGCAAGTGTGTAGACAAAACACAGAAAGGAGCAATGGAATTCAAACTCCTGACCTGCCTAGTTTCAAAAGCAGAAAACATTTCCCAAACTTATGTTTATACACAGCAAAATTGCTCTATTGTGATTCCCGAAATGCTATTCCCATACAGGGACACAGACATAATTAAAGATAAAAGAATAAAGGCAAGACTACCCAGAACTTTCCTATTTTGAGTTAATGCTTTCGAGGACAGTGGACATATAAGTAATTCCCTCAGTCCAAAAGATACAGGATGTTTTCCACCATCTTTTGGCCATGTCAGTGGATAAATCTGAATGGAAAGGATACTAATGTTGTGGGATCAAGGACTCGTGTTTTAAAAAGCAGGCCCAGTTCTTAATAATCTTCTAAGGTGAAGAACTGGTTGAAGATTTAGAGCCGTTATCCTATCTTAATTAACCAAATTCTGAAAGGGGAGGGAAATCCAAAATAATGTAAATGAACAAGCTCTTCAATCTTTGAGGTTGGATGAGAACCATGCTTTTCTCTTTCTCATCCTATATGCCTTCATTATACCTCTTCTGCCTCTATTCCTCCTGTTTTAAATCTCTGCAATCACCTGATTTCCCTCCAAAGCAGTTTTTTTCAATCTTGGCAACTTTAAGATGTGTGGACGTCAACTCCCAGAATCCCTCCACTGAACATGGCTGACTAGGGAAATCCTGGGAGTTGAAGTCTATGCATATTATTATTATTATTATTATTATTATTATTATTATTATTATTATTATTATTATTATTATTATTATTATTAATTCGATTTATATACCGCCCTTCTCCTAGTGGACTCAGGGCGGTGCACAGCCAGAACTAAAATACATAACAATACAAAATTTAAAATTAATTAAAAGAATTATATACTTTGGCCCGAATTAAAACAATGCGAATTAAAACCCATTAACAGATTAAAATTAAACAATTAATAACAATTAAAAACTAAAAAAGGGGCGGGGTTCACGCCAGCCCTGCTTGCTGGAAAAGAAGAGTTTTCAGGGCACGGCGAAAGACCCGGATATCCGATATCCTTCTTATCTCTGGGGGCAAATCGTTCCAGAGGGCGGGAGCTGCCACAGAGAAGGCCCTCCCCCTGGGGGTTGCCAGCTGACATTGCCTGGCCGACAGCACCTGAGGAGTCCCTCTCTGTGGGAGCGTACTGGTCAGTGGGAGGCTATCGGCGGCAGAAGGCGGTCCCGCAAATACCCAGGTCCTATGCCATGGAGCGCTTTAAAGGTGGTAACCAACACCTTGAAGCGCACCCGGAAGACCACTGGAAGCCAATGCAGCTCACACAGGAGAGGTGTCACATGGGAGCGACCCCTCGCTCCCATAATCCCCCATGCGGCCGCATTCTGCACCAGTTGGAGCCTCTGGGTACTCCTCAAGGGGAGCCCCATGTAGAGAGCATTGCAGTAGTCCAGGCGGGAAGTGACGAGTGCCTGAGTGACTGTGCGTAAGGAATCCCGATCCAGAAAGGGACGCAATTGGCGAATCAGGCGGACCTGATAAAAAGCCCCCCTGGCCATGGCCGTCATATGCTCTTCTAAAGACAGCTGTGCATCCAGGAGGACGCCCAAGTTGCGAGCCCTATTCGTGGGGGCCAATAACTCGCCCCCAATAGCCAGCGATGGCACCAGCTGGCTATATCGGGACGCCGGAAGCCACAACCACTCGGTCTTGGAAGGGTTGAGTCGGAGCCTGTTACTCCCCATCCAGATCCGCATGGCCTCCAGGCACTGGGACATCACTTCAAGGGCATCGTTGGGATGGCCTGGGGTGGAGATGTACAGCTGCGTATCATCAGCGTACTGATGGAACTCCACCCCAAAGCCATGGATGATCTCACCCAGCGACTTCACATAAATGTTGAACAGAAGGGGCGAGAGGACTGACCCCTGAGGCACCCCACAAACAAGGCGCCTCGGGGTCGACCTCTGCCCCCCTGCCAACACTGAATGCGACCGGTCAGAGAGATAGGAGGAGAACCACCGCAAAACAGTGCCCCCCACTCCCAACCCCTCCAACCGGCGCAGCAGGATACCATGGTCAATGGTATCAAAAGCCGCTGAGAGATCTAACAGGACCAGGACAGAGGAACAACCCCTATCCCGAGCCCTCCAGAGATCATCCACCAATGCGACCAATGCCGTTTCCGTGCTGTACCCAGGCCTGAAGCCGGACTGGAGCGGATCCAGATAGACAGCTTCATCCAGGTACCCAGGAAGCTGTTGCGCCACCACACTCTCAACAACCTTCGCCAAGAAGGGAAGGTTGGAGACCGGACGATAGTTAGCCAAAACAGCTGGATCCAGAGCAGGCTTCTTGAGGAGGGGCCTCACCACCGCCTCTTTCAAGGCGGATGGCAAGACACCCTCGCTCAAGGAAGCGTTGATAATACCCTGGAGCCAGCCTCGCGTAACCTCCCGGGAGGCCAGCACCAACCAGGAGGGACACGGGTCCAATAAACATGTGGTCGCGTTCAGCTGCCCCAGTATCCTGTCCATGTCCTCGGGAGCAACAGGGTCGAACTCCTCCCAAATGGCAGTCTCAAGACCGACACCCATCATCCCGTCTGTACCTACCCAGTCAGAGACCAAGCCTTCCCGAATCTGAGTGATTTTATCGTGCAGATACTGGACAAAATCCTTGGCACGACCTTAGTATTAAAGTTACTAAGGTTACAAAAAACTCCTTGAAGGGGATGGGGGTCAAAGTCTAACCCATTTTACAGTCCTGGAGACTGTTCTTGGATTGTGTCACAATAAAAAAAAAAACCAAGTAGGAACATGGTCTCTCTCATTTAGAGGACCAAGTAAGTGAAAATAGTCATGCAAGCAGAGAGATACCTTCCTGTGCTTCAGTAGGGATCTGAGAGGATGCTGATTTGGAGCTGCTCTTGCTTTTTTTGCTGATATGGCTGTTGATGGAGTGATGGGACTGCAGTTTCCGATGAGGCTTCTGGGAACTTGACAGTGATCTAAGTTCGGAACATAAGATCCCATTGCCAGCCTCTCCCTTAGAATTGCTGAGGTCATCTGATATATATCCAGCACCATTTTGTAGCAATGGGACACAAGTCAAGTCTGAAGGAATCTGGACAGTGACTCGGCTTTGAGGCTGACCTGTTATAGGAGGAAAGACAATTTTTTCTTTTAAAAAATCCTAATTGTTTAAGTCAACGTACCAAGCTTTGTATACATCTTGACTTGATAGATAACATAAACTGTTTGAAAAGGAAATAAACTTTAAACAGCAAATCACCTTGCTTTTATTCAGTGTCAATGAAATGCTCACCATCTGGATTTCTTTCAATTTCCTGGATGTATTTTTTTTTTCAATTATTATCACAGAATTTTAAGTTAATTCACCAGTTGATGCATACATTTTTTTAAAAAAATGAAAAAAACAAACAAACCCAAAATTTTAACCAGACTTTATGTAATATCTATACCTATGCAAAATTGGATAGAAGCAGAGTAATCAGTAGAATCTGTGGCTAATTTTTTTACCCTTAGTTTCAAACTCAGGAATTATCTTTTGATAATTCAAAAGACATACAAATACAAAAGTCTGATCAAAACAGACATACAAATAGGACAGCATAAAATTGTAACTGTAGCTTCCACAAGATTAAGTTGGGAGTGGATGTACACAGAGATTTATGTCTATGGGGATTCTCAGTCATCCAGGTCATGGTTGTCCCAAAGGTGCTTTTTCAAGAGGCAACTGGACTTTCTGGATGTTTTTTTAAAACCAGAAAACCCAGAAAGTCCAGTTGCCTCTTGAAAAAGCTCATTTGGGACATGAGATTTATCTTATTTTGAGTCAAACTTCTGCGCTATCATTTTTGATAATGGCATTTTCTTCTTTGGACCAAAAGAGAATAGATTTCTTGGAATTATTTCTGTTTCTTGAATTATATCTATTCTTTTGTATTGTTTCCCCTATGCATAACTTTCTCCTGGAGCAATCATTTTATTGGCTTTAATTTCTCAGAAAGCATTCTGAGAAATAACTCTAGTTATTTTTAAAGTCTGCTTTCCCTCTACAGTCCTTACTGCAATTAAATCTATTAGCTAGACATGTAACTGAAAACGGTCTCCAGCAATGTCCTTTCCTGTGACTAAGATCCTTTTGAATTTTAACTCATAGATGAAGTAAAGCTTTATAACAATGATTAAAATCTCCTCATGTTATTGCTTCTGTTTCAGGGCAACTAAGGGATTAGCAATGATTTGTTCCCTCGTGAGTCAGCTCTCAGAGAAGTAGTTTAGCAATGATTTGTTCCATCATGAGTCAGCTCTCAGAGAAGTAGCTTCCCTTACTATCAGCTTCAATTGTAAGCAACAAAGGTTGGTCACAAGTTAGCAGAGATAAATTTCTCTCATGATAGATGCAAACAAACATGATGTAGTAATCAAAGATAATTATGTTGTAAGGTAGGACAGCAGCTGTTCCTATGAGGAGCAGTAAAAAAAGAAAAAGAAGAAAAAAGCAGCTAAAGATGAGGTTATTTCTTTTCTCTTAACAATAATCGCCCTTGAAGTTTGACACAGCTAAAAAGTTCTTCAAACATAGGACAATGTTCCCACATACTACAAATGCATAAAAATTTACTGTCTGGAAATATTTTTTCCCCAAAAGTTAAAAATAGCATGGTCTTTTAAAATAGTGACTATCCCAAGTGGGCCCTCATCAAATCTCAAAAAAGACCCTACAGGAGCTCCTCCATAACAGACAACATAGAGAATAATAAAAGAACCAACGTCATCATTCCGTACGTTGCAGGAATATCAGAAAAGCTCAGGAGGATCTTCAGCCAACACAACATACATGCACACTTTAAACCGAAGAATACACTAAGGCAGAAACTTGTCCACCCCAAGGATAAAACACCCAGACACAAACTGAGCAACATGGTATATGTAGTACAATGTAGTGTAGAATGTAGTGTACAATGTGCAGATCAGTACATTGGGGAAACAAAACAACCACTTCATAAATGCGTGGCACAACATAGGAGAACAAACACATCAGGACTAGATTCAGCAGTCCATCTGCATTTAAAAGACAAAGGCCACTCTTTTGAAGACAGTAAAGTCCACATTCTGGACAAAGAGGACCACTGGTTTGAAAGAAGGGTCAAAGAGGCCATCTATGTCAAAACTGAACAGCCTTCTCTCAACAGATGTGGAGGGATACGACATCATCTATCTCCAGTACAACACAGTCTTTTCAACAGTTCCAAGAAGGCGCCACACCTATTTGCACTGTTCAGGTGACACTGACGACACAAATAAACCTCCAGGTGGCTTTAACAACTCTCTAAAAGAATGCAAATGACTTATGCAAGAAGTATAAATCTTTCCATTCCTCACCATCCAGTCAGAGCTGAAGAGGTTTCTTGGATGAGAAGTGAAACATCTTCAAAGAAAAACCAGAAAGTCCAGTTGCCTCTTGAAAAAGCACCTTTGAGACAACCATGATCTGGATGACTGAGAATTTCCATAGATATTTTTAAAAGTAGGTTTTAGACTATATATGACAAAAAAGCTAAACTAAACATGTAGATTAAGGTATCTACATCTTAGAAATGTAGATCTAAGACCTAGAAAGTGAACATCTATAAATCAACAGGGCTTTTAAAGAGCATTAAAGCATTCATTCTCCCTTACCTTCAGTCTCACTGGGGCCTGCTATCAGGCAGAAAGGTGTTAAGCTAATAATAAATAGTAATAAACAATTAAATTCAGAGTTCTTAAGAATGATTTATGAGTTTTAAAACTCAAAAAATTGTATTGACCACACGCCAAAATTGAATATATGTAATGCAACATGTTTTGCATGAAAAGTGTAATTTAAATACTCATTCTGTGCCAGCTTTTTTTTTTTTATTATTAAAAAGGAAACACATATTTGGAAGTATTCCCATTCAATTTTAATTGCATTTATATACTAGTAACTGTACTTAGGATCACAGCAGAAGTCCAAAACAAACAAATAAAAATCCCTTAAGGAAATTGAGTTATCTGGGAAAAACTGCTTGAAAAATACAAACATTATCCTGATTTTAAGTCTTCCTTGGTGGCGATAGTGAGAGCAGAACTCCTTGGCTGTATGTGATGCCTTGGGTGAGCAGCCTTTTCTGTGTTAAGGAGTTTCCTTCTCTTCTCTGAGCATTGCTAGACAAGCCCAGTGCTGGCTGACCTGTTATTCAGCTCTTTCCTACTACAAACCATGTAACAATAAAAGAGTAATTGTGATTATAAACTGTGGTCTAGCTGTAACTGTGTGGCTGCATTTTCTTC
Source organism: Pituophis catenifer annectens (assembly GCF_029215685.1). Lineage (NCBI taxonomy): Eukaryota > Metazoa > Chordata > Lepidosauria > Squamata > Colubridae > Pituophis > Pituophis catenifer. The sequence continues at coordinate 167,883,589 of NW_027256883.1, read as the reverse complement.
AATGGAACTTGCTAAATATTTATGGCTAAGAGATCATATGTATACACGATTAATTTGCCACATCACCAGCACACCCGGATTTCAAATGATATACACCAGCCCCTTGAGGAGCAAGAAATAACCAGATCTAAATGGCAACCACTCTGTTGGAGGGAACTTGTTAACTGATTGTGGTTTGGCTGTGAATGTTCAAAACTCCTTTAAGCATAAATTGAGAAAAATCCTAATTTAAAGACTGAAAAATAATGGCGGTGCTTTAACTAAGCCCTTATAGGGCATGATATTTTGACATCCATGTTTCAATTCTGCCATGTATTTTCAAATCAGACATACTCCTATGGGTTTCATGTAGTAGTTCACGCAGATGAGATTCTAATTTTGATATATTATATCTGGAATGAACAGGATATACAGAAAATGGCCTGGTTCACACATTTACACCATGGACTTTTACCAAGTGTTATCAGTCATAATTGGCTGGGTTCACATAATGCATTAAACCAAAGTCCACCAAAAACACACTGTTGATTTAGTACAATATGTGAATTCAGAACACACTGAGCTTTTTAAAAAGCGTTACTCAAAATAATTGGGGAAAAGGTAAAGGAGCACTTTAAAAAATCCATCCCAACTTTTCCAATGTTAGTCAAATGTTTAACTTTCTGAAGGCTATAATTAAGCAATGTCTCAATGTTCCTGTAATCAGAAGGGTACAGAATGATTCTTGGGTATACAAAACATGTTGAAGCAGTCTTAAAATTGTTGATTTAATGGACAATGGACAGATCCGTGGAAAAATTTAAATTACCTTGGCCAGGAAAGATATTAGAAGGAAACAAAGCATAATTTAAACAAATTATGAACTATAAATACATATGAATTATATGTGTATGTATGTGAGATTATCTCCGTCCCTCTCAACATTCTGAAAGTCCCTCAAGATCTGGCTATATTATCAGGCCTGAGGGGTCCCAGGGGACTGGAGAGATTTTGCGATATTAAGCAGCTTTGTAAAAATTCTGGTAAAAATTCCTTACTGTAATTAATATCTTCTCCCGCTTTTAATGTTTTGTTTTTTTTAAAAAAAAACACCTCTGTCCTTTTTCTAGTTTTTTAATTAAGAGCTATACACTACCCAGGGTCACCTTCATGTGAGATGGGCTGCTATATAAATATGATATATAAATAAATAAATAACACAATCTTGTTAGACCAGAGCTAAGCAAAAGGGTGAGTTGGTTAAAAACCAATGAACACCCCCCCCCGGTAGATCTTGTATTTTTTTGGGGTGGTGGTGGTAGGTTTAACATTTCCTCTCTCTGATTTGTAAAGCAGCAGTGAATTAGCAGAAAGTGTTGAAAGCTAAAGGCACTATGAGCCAATTCAAGAAACAGAAGCTATATTCTTTCTGGGGTGACAGCTGGACAGAGCTCCTGGACTTCTCAGATGAAAAAGGCCACACTGAGTCATACTGAGAGCACCATGCATGGCCTTCAAGCACAGGATGCTCCTTGTGTCAAGATACTGAGGAGCCAGGAAATGCACAGTAGATGCCTGGCTGTACAATCCTAGTTTCTTTAGCTACGGGTAACCTATCAAAAGGGTGCTACTCATACTCAAATCTCTATTATGAATACTGGAATCAAAGAGAAAACAAGTAGAATGGAATGTGGGAGGACGCATAACTATTGTGGTTTCCACTTAAATATACATCCTTAGGTAAATACAGAAAATATCTAGTTGCTTTGATTTTGGTTTGATCAATAGAATTGGATGCTCCGTCCTGCAAAAGCACTCTATGCAAGCAGCACAACTGAACTACTCTCCTTCTAGGGGAGTCATTTACAATTTCATTACGAACCCAGCGATAGACCCAGTGATAAACACAAAAGAGAATGCTAAACTAGACAGATCAAACATCAAAAGAATTTTTTTAGCTACAAGCCAGAACTGTTGATGATCAATAATGGTTGCATGAAATAAGCATGAAAGCATTCTGTGAAGATCTTTTCCCCCTAAAGAACAGAACGGAACAATGATTTGGCTTTCTATAAGGATTATTTCCCTGGAGAACAGATAGAAACAATTTCTGGCCAATGAGTACTTTTAATGATTATGAAACATCCATCTTTAACAATTTTAAACTTTATTTTAAAGACTTCTAGAACAGTGGCCCCCAATCATTTGGGCACCAGGGACTAGTTCCGTGGAGAGAGGTTTTTCTGCAGACCAGAGGGGCCGTGGTTTTGTATGCTGCCTGCATCCCACAGATGGGGCTTCACTTGTTTGCATGGCCCAGTTTCTGGCATGCCACGGCCTGGGGCCAGTCTACGGATTGGGGGTTGGTGACCCCTGTTCAGGAACACTTTTCAGTTGATGATCTCAAAGCATTCCAAATCAAGGTTTGGTTGCATTTCATAATATTGTCCTTAACCTCTTAGCCACAACTATCCTGTTTAATTCATAACTGTGAGGATATGAACTGAGAGGAGGCATATACTGCTCAGTGCTGGGTTTCAAAATTTTTTACTACCGGTTCTATGGGTGTGGCTTGGTGGGCGTGGCATGGCTTGGTGTGTGTGGCTTGGTGGGCGTGGCAGGGGAAGGATACTGTAAAATCTCCATTCCCTCCCCACTCCAGGGGAAGGTTACTGCAAAATCCCCATTCCCTCCTGATCAGCTGGGACTCGGGAGGCAGAGAATAGATGGGGGTGGGGCCAGTCAGAGGTGGTATTTACTGGTTCTCCGAACTACTCAAAATTTCCACTACCGGTTCTCCAGAACTGGTCAGAACCTGCTGAAACCCACCTCTGGTACTGCTGCATATTACTACACATATACCCTATGTATACTGTATATATTATGTATAATGTATATATTATAATTAAAATTGAATCAAGTTTATATTCCTTAGGCTACTTGTTAGGAGTACAGTCTCCCCCATCCCACCCCACCCCCTTTTTAAAAAATAAATTGCTTCTTAAAATACAAATTGTTTTTTGACCCATCTATGACCCAGGTATGCAAACACCAGCATTCTGAAAACAGTCTGACTGTGGTTTCCTTTCTGCCTTTTTGTGATTTTGGAAAGGCTGCATTATAGCATGCTAATAGCAATTTGTCATGAAAGTTTGTTACTAATAATGGTTGGCAAGATCCAACTATATCTACAACTATATCTGCAGAATAAGTAGAGCAAGTTCTGTTTTTCTATCTAAATGCTTTCTGAGAGGAAAAACTTTCAGCTCAAGTTTAAGAATGGCTTTTGCTGGCTGAGTTCAATGGAGCCCAAGAGAATATGGGTTCACACACTGACATGCCCTTAACTGCAGTGGCATGGGTGAACCATTCTAATCATCATTATTTTAGGGATAAAATTATAGAGTGGGGAGTCCCCTAATCGGATAATTACAGGTGGGAATTTTGCTGATGATAAAGAATTTTGTTCCCAGCACATTATTACAATTTTTCTTGGCCCTCCAACAGTCTCCCTTTTCAAACCAGACCAACAAACTGCACTCCACTAGCAATCTTATTTATTTCTAAAGGTCTCTTTGATTCAGATTTATGTGGTCAACAGACAGCTTCTCTCAAACTAGCCCACCAAAAAGAATGAGAGTTCACTCAAATGAATAGATTGGGGGGGGGGGGGGTGTCTGAAAAAATAATAATAAAAAAATAACCCAAGGAAATTTGTATGCCACATTTATAGATAGAAAATGTAAGAAATGTGATTTTTATTACCAGTATTTGGGGGAAAATAGATTTTGTAGCAAAAAGTTTTAAATCAAAAGCTCAGCCACTGATAAAAATGTCATACTCTGATATTTGAAATAGCAATATGACCTTCCTTTGACTTGGCTTCAACTACATCTATACCAGAGGTGGGTTTCAGCAATAGTTCGGAGTAAAAATTCTGACTGGCCCTGCCCCTATCTATTTTCTGCCTCCTGAGTCCTAGCTGATCGGGAGGGGATTTTGCAGTAACCTTCCCCTGGATTGGGTAGGGAATGGAGATTTTACAATATCCTTCCTCTGTCATGCCCACCAAGCCACGCCCACCAAGCCACACCCATAGAACTGGTAGTAAAAAAATTTGAAACCCACCACTTATCTATACTGTTATAATGTAAGTTGGGCTACATTATATAAAAGTTGTTTTATTCCTAAATTATACTAGCAACCAAGTAAAGAGAATTGATTCTTATATTAAGTTGCAGAGATACTATGATTTTAGAACTCAACTCAGTCTGAGCACTGCCCTTCAGCTGAGCTCAACTGGCAGCTACCTGTACACTAGCAGGCAGTTTTCTTAGTAAAACTGGAGGAAAAGATTGCCACTGTTTGCGTCTAGTTTGCTTTTTTATTTCCCAATTTATCCTACAGTCCTGACAGTTAGACAATTACTGTTAGTTTCCCATCTGAGAAAAAACCAAGTTTGTCCTTACTTCAAGCCAAAACAAACCTTCAGGCCCAAACTAGCTCACCTCAAAGCTTCTACCTGCTGAAAAGCTCACCTTTCCACTTTTGTTACATGTTATGAGTCAAAATTCACTTTTAATAATTAAACATATTAATACAACATATTCGAAGCAAGCCTGATTTAAAAGTTGCCAAACTAAAGACATAGGTTTGCCATAAGTTTGAGTATACCTAGCCAATCAGTCATTAACTGAAATTGACGTAAAAGGACACCATGAATTGGATCAGTATTGGAGCACCTGCATTTTATATTTTTCTGCCTGTTATGAAATTAGAAAAATGAACATTTCTAAAAAGCAAACGAATGAATTTCAAATCAGGGAAATCCATTCATTCCTCCCCCCTCAATTATTTAGATCTCATCCATTGAGAGAGCATTTGAAAAAAGTGTACATCAGTTCTGTTGACAGCAAGAACATCAATGTTACAAAGTCATATTAATAGTACCTAATATAGAATTTGTTAAGGTTTCAGCAACAGGTTCTTTTGAAATGGTTAAGAAGTTCAAGGAGGATTGTTTATGATATGAGCCCTAATTCATTGGAACTATTTATAACATAGAACTGCATTCAAATGTTCTATAGCAGGGATGTCAAGCTTAAGGCCTAGAGGCCGGACCCAGCCTGCGGAGTTCTTAGATGTGGCCCGCAGGACTGCCCTGGAAACAGCAAAGGACTGGCCTGCGGCACATCCTGATCTCTATTTTCACTGGTAGAGGTTTGTAGGAAGCCATCACAGCCAGAAAATGGAGCCTGTTTTCGCTAGCAGAGCACTCGGGCCACCACAGGCACCTGACACAAGTGACGTCAAGCTGGCCATGCCCACCATGGACCCCCCCAAAGTCGAACACAACCCTGATGTGGCCCTTAATGAAATCGAGTTTGACACGCCTGTTCTATAGCATGGTACCAAGAATTAAACATCGGCATAATTCATAAATAAAATTACCATCTGCAAAAATTAGACAATACAAATTGTAATGTTTTTCAAATATATTGGCAGATTGTAAATATATGTATTTACATTATCATCTTTACTGGCTGTACCAAATTCACATAACTTTTTGGTCACAAGCTTTTGAAAAAATTGAAAAACTACCTTTTATAATCAATCGTGCTTTTGAATTATTGACCTTATTTCCTAAGTCGTATGATATTCTTCTATTTCGTTCTGTAAACATTAAGAAATAAATACTAATAAATAAAAATATTTAAATAAATATAAAAAAATCATTGATTCAGTTGCCTGCCCAGTTTGTTATCACCACCGGAATGTAAAAATGAAATAAGTCTTTCAGTTGATAAGAGATATTTAAATTTGTGGGAAATTGCTTTAGTTGAAAATTTTCAAACAATGACCAAGGGCCGTTAAAAAAACTACTATAACAGACTTTTTTCCAAATTTTATTATGGTATTTATTAGCTATATTACAACTGTTTGTAATATAGCTAATAAATTACCATATTTTTGTAAAATATGTAAAAAATTCTGTAAAAAATTACCATATTTTTCTGGAGTATAAGACACACCTTATTTTGGGGGGAGGAAAATAAAGAAAAAAAATTCTGCTTGAGAGGCTCTCTGTTTGAGAGGCTGGATTTGAAGCCTCCAAAAGCTCCGTTTGAGAGGACGTGCAGAGGCCGAAGGGTGGGGGCCAGTGGGTGGCCGGGGCTACATTTGATGTATAAGACGCACCCAAATTTTCACCCTCTTTTAGGGGGGAAAAAGTGTGTCTTATACTCAGAAAAATGCGGTACCTTGTCTGTAGAATATTTGTTCTAGATAGAAATGTTGAATATTGGTGCTTAGATGTTTAGGATACTTCCATTCACTCACTGTTTTACATACACTTGCTTTCATTTTTTAAAAAGTTCTTTTGCCACAATTTATTTTTCATTTTGTAACTTTGTTTTATTTTATTGGGATATTTTGTTTCTCAATTTAAAAAAGAAAAGGAAAAAGACTATCTGATTGGAAGGAAAAACATACACGTTACTGCCTCTGCTGCTGTGAAGTTGCCCTCAGATTCTGTGTTGGATGAAGAATTTCCATTCATCAGGGATCTATGAGATGTTGAACGTTCTTCCAGTGAGATTTCTTCTTTCACAACTGTGGTCTGATTTTGAGAACTAGAAGTAGAGGTTATGGAGTTTGAAGTTGCTGATGCTACCTCTGAAGTTGGCCTGGAGGAAGGGCATGAGTTTCTATCTTGGCCTGCAAGGGAAAAGAGAGTTTCAGCATGAATATAGCTTACTTATATTATGGACAGCATGTGTCTTCAGAAAATCCAAGCTGATAAAAGTGGAAATATCATTACAGAAGTGTTTGTCTCTTTTACACACACATGCATGCAGAGAGAAATAGAAATAGAAAAGTGGACTTCATTGTCTGTCATCCCATTATATATTGTCATGTATCAGCAGGGGTTGAATAAAGAGTAAATGGGTTTTTGACCCTCTGTTATTTGGCACACAGTTAATCTGCCATTTTGTGCATGAGCAAAACTGGTCCTCCTTCCCCAATGATCTGTAGCATCCTGATTTTATATTGGCTGCCCTCTTCTCACATACTAGTTCTACCACAATGAAAATCAGAAACCACGTAGCACAGAAAACAGTCCTGCACTTTTGAAACTGTAGAACAAATGCTTTATTGCATCCTTATTTTGATTCTGTATTCAGTATTCAAGTATCCCTATTTTGGGGATTTTTTTTCTGGGCCTCTATTAGCCCAGCCTTACAAATTCTATAGATGAAAGGATTTGTTAGGCTGGTATGTAAGCCTCACAAATGGAGGCTTAAAACATATGAAGAACAGTTGCAAGAATTGGATATTTCTAGTTTAATGAAAAGAAGGACTAAGGATGATATGATAGCAATGTTCCAATATTTAAGGGGCTGCCACAAAGAGGATGGGATCAACCTATTCTCCAAAGCACCTGAACAAGGACAAGAAGCAATGAATGGAAACTAATAGAGAGAACCAACTTAGAACTAAGGTGAGAACCTGGTGAGATTCAAACTGCCAAATTGCAGTCAGCCGGCAGTCAGCAGCAGTACCTGCAGTACTGCATTCTAACCACTGCTCCACTGTGGCTCTTTGGCAGTGGTGGGATTCAGGCAGTTCACACCACTTCGGGAGAACCAGTTGTTAACTTTCTGAGCAGTTTGATGAATTGGTTATTGGAAGAAATCATTAGGGCAGAGAACTGGTTGTTAAATTATTTGAATCCCACCACTGCTCTTTGGTATAGGCCTTCCTGCATAAACAGGAAGTCCTCCAAGGCCCCTTCCAACTCTGTTAGTCTGTTAAATAAGATCCATATGGACATACTGTATATACACATGTGACAGAATATCAGTTTAGCTTAGAAGCAGACTTATGTATGAGCCTAAGCCTCTGTGCTCCATCCTCCCCTCTCATAATGTTCTCCCCTTTTAGGGCACTGCTGAGTTTAGTCTAGTGTTGAATCAGGTTAGAATATCACGTGCTTCAGACATCATGGGATATTATGGCACAGTGTCAAAAAGAGAAAAGGAAAGGATTTGTGTATGGCTGGACTGTGCATGAATATAGTATATACCAAGAAACATACTGTAGAAGTGGATTAAGGCTACTATTTTATATATGTCCCAACATTCCTATAATTAACTTTAATCTCGTTGTATTTAGATTTTAGTACTACTATTCGTCATTTCTCTGTTGAAACTTACTTAAGTTGGTCATATTTTTTTGGTCCATTGTTTTTAGTACACAGAAGACTCAAAACTGTGAAATAAAGGATCTTCTTTCAAATATTGGATTAACCCAGCCATGTGCTTCATAGCAATTGCTCCCTTTTCCTTTCTGACACAACACGTACCAAGTAAAAAGGCACTGAGGTCATTTCTGAGTCAACAACAGTGAACGGTGTATAATTGGGAGATATTGATGCAATTGTTGAATTTTATTGGTAGAAATGGAACCTATTGAAAGAGAGGAATATAAAATATGAGAAGAAAACTGGAGATTCATTGAAATCAGTGGCCAAACACCATGGAGACCATGAGATGGCAGGCTGACAAATCTCTCTTCACCTCTAAAACATCTTCAGTTTCACCCACAGCACTATTCCTTCCTACTCTCTGGGCTCCTTCCTGCTCCTGCTGGGCACTCAGAATAGCAACAATTTGCACACAAGATGAGCAGCTGGATGCACCAGCTTTGGAGGGGTGGAGTCACATTTTATATAAAGTAAATTACACCTTAGGTGAAGAGAGTAAGACCAAATACCCATAATTACACTGCCGGTAACAACAAGCCCTCCTTGCAGCCAGGCAGGGGGCTGAAGGCAGGAAGTAAGAAGCTTTGGACCCATCATTATTCTGAATAGAACAAGTGGTCCTACATGCAGGCAGTCAGGGAGGAAAGAAGGCAGACCGCACACACATCATTTTAGTCATTGTAACACAGGGCCCAGTATGAAGACCGAGGGATAGAGTCTAGGGGTACTATAGTTAACAAGCTATTTTCTATGTGATTCAGAAACATCTGAATAAACAAATGATTTGAGGTGACTCATACAGCAGCATTGTAGAAGCTTTCCCAGAAATGATTGTTTTGTCCAGTATCGGAGTGCTCTAGCAATTGGCAATCTTCATCAAACAGAAGCCATCTCTTTGTAATTTAGTGTATGCTCTTCCTTCCCTGAACATTTACTTTAAGAAAGAAAAGCTGGCTTTTCCTTTGAGATACAAAACAATCTTATTATTATTATTATTATTATTATTATTATTATTATTATTATCATCATCATCATCATCATCATCATCATCATCATCATCATCACATTGGAAACTTCAGCCATGCTTTTGCAGCTCATGGGAGAGGTCTCTTTTCTGTGTGAGGAACTTAATAAATAAAAATAAATCCCTCCCCTCACCATCACCTGTTACCTCTGCTCATCTTCTACATTTCATTGTCATTTACAAATAATCCTGCCCCCACCCACCCCAGTAAAGTGTGGGGACAAACTAAATTGGGAAATTACCTAATTCCAAGAAAGGCCAGACTGGACTCTCCAAGTTCAACTCCATTGTCCTTTTTAAATTGACAGAAGTGAAGTGAAACCAAGTTAATACATTTATTTGTTTATAAGATCTTGAAGTCTCCCTTACACCAAGTGGTGCACGATATTAAAAAACAATAAATGAACCAGCAAAATAATAAGAAATATGTTGGGAGTGCAATTATATTAATTCTATTTTAATTTTAATTAAATGAAAGTAATATGTAGTTGAACCTAATATTTGTGTTGCCCACAGCCATTATTTTTTAGGGTATGGTTTTAACTTGCTATCCAAAGGCCAAGTATGTTCCTTAGTCCTACAACATTTGTGGACCCTGTGCTGTATGGACCCCAAGATTTTGGAGGTGATATTTGTGCTATTTACTGTACCCTGAATGTAAATCCTGAATTATTATCTGGAATATGATGTTAAACAATAAATCAATAATTTAATAGACTCCATTATTTTAAAACCATATGTTTAAATATAGTATCTTTAAAACTTGCATGGCTAATAGACTTTTAGTAGTAGTACAGTAGTACTACTGTAGTAGTACAGATTAGTGCTAAAGGTTTCTACTATTGTAGCTATTATAGAAAGTTGTTTCCTGTAACTTTAACTGTAACTTTAACAAGTAGACCAGACCAATGTCATGCAGGTAAGTATTACTTTTATTGTTAAAAACTATAATAACAAAATCTTGCATGTCTGAATGTGCTTCCTCCTTGCTCCCTTTAACAGGCAGTAGGGACTCTCATTTGATGGAACCCAAGGCACCAACCCTCCAGTGGTTTGTAAAGGCGTGCTCCATTAAAACAGCAAAGAGAGAAAATGAGTTAGTAAAACATTTCCTACCAATTTTAATTTAACACCCAGTTACAAAGCATTAGGTGTTTTGCTCATATTCAAAATTATTTTTATTGCTGTTATACTTTTTTCAGTTTAGAATCAAAGAGTGGAATAACCACTTACATCTGGTTTCTCTTGAATCTAGGATAAAAAAAGAAGTAATGCCTTCTAATCCCAATATTTTATTTTATGATGATGATGGTGCTCAGAACTTTGCAGCTGTTGCCATCTTCACTGCAGGATCTTATTAACTGAATCAGTAACACCTTGACTCTGCTCAGATGTCACAACCAAATCATGCTTTTGCTCACTTGCCTTTCCCATTTCCATGCAGTTCGTGGTTTTCTAACAATTACAGATTGCCATAAAGTTTGAATCAGGCAGATATTTATTGCTAAGAGGCAAGAAACCTCTCAGGTTTGTTTTTGTGCGTGTGTTCATGTGTGGTTATTTTACTCCTACTCTCATTCAACATTTGGGGAGGAGAACACTTTTGTTTTTCTTTAAGGTAAGAGGAAGGATATGTTGGAGGTTTGGGTATTTTTATTTCAATTATGTTAATTTGGATGTGATCTCAGTTTAAGTGAGCTGCTGTTTACCTTGCCTTCATTGTATTGTACATTGACTTCTGCATTTGTATTGTAGTTTACAAGCAGCTATGGAGCTGTTTTGAGCCAAAAAAGCAGACCCAGAAATATCCTGCAATATATATTACCTGCTAAATGCAACTTGCCTCTGTAATTAGAAACTATACTTTTTAGTACTTTTCTAATTTTGAGCTGGAAACAAACTGGCTAGCAGTCACTACATAAGTACAGTGAGAATCATGGATTATCATCCAAGACGGAGAACCTGTTCTCAGAAGTTGGCAAATCTATAGCTTCAAATCACCTTCATTATTAGCCATACTCCAAGCCAGGGAGTGGCTTGGAACTGCTATTTGGCAAAACTTGGAGAGCCACAGATTTCCCATCCCTATTTCATGTTATTTAATAAGACGTATTCTGATTTACAGAATGCCACCTATTATCAAATGAATGAATATTCAGACAACATCTCCTGAGAATTTATGTGGTCATAGTAACAGCCAGATGTTCTATATTCCTTCTGCCTCTAACTCAAAAGAGTGGATTATTTACTTGGCCTTCCCTGCCACACAGATTCTTTTAGCTGATTTATTATGCACAGGTAACTATATAAATTGCTTTCATTTTATCAGAAGCAGCACAGAGGCATAACTTATTTCAACTAAGCAGACAGGCTCATGCAGTCTTTCTACACACACACACACACACAGAGACAGACAGACAGACAGACAGATGGAAGAAGTCCTTCAAAGAGAACTGAATTGTTATTAAAGAATATCACAGATCACACAGATGTACTACCTATACTGCAGTATATCTCTTAAATAACACTCCCCAGAGTAAGAGAAACTCCAAGAAACCTACAGATTTGTGGAAGAGAAAAAGACCAGGTCATGCATTAAAATACCTTGCACTTTTCCTGATCTGGTTCAGTTGTGCTTAAAGTAATGCACTCAGTCATATTTCAAGAAGGAGCTCTCTGAAAGACTTCACACACATGCAGCTTGGTGTCTAAAAACAGGAAGACAAATATTGGTTTGGCCTACCACTTTTTCCCTCCTCAATACTGGGATTATTCTAAGGCAACCCTCCCATTCTAACATCTTTATCAGTAAAAGATTGAACAGATCTTTCAACATATTGAAAGATTACTGTAAGGAATACCAGAAAGTTCATACAATTTACAAATATTTTTTTTGCACTCTACAATAATTTCCTGAAAGGTTTTATAGCACATACACAACACATGTACATATATAAAACATACACATGCACATACAGTACACAAATAGGCATAGTATAGTGTGTCCCCAAAATTAAGCCCCATAATTAATTAATTATGTCAATTAATTAATAACTGTCAGACCGAAGAACCAAGAAAGACATGTCCTCTAAGTAGTGTCCTTTATTATCTTCTAAGCAGTGTCCTTGAGGCAGAGGTGAAATGTAAAATTTGTTACTACCAGTCCTGGGGCATGGCTTGGTGGTGGGGGTAATATTACTGAGTGGGCGTGGCCAACTTTTTTTTTTTTACTTTTAAAACCATTTTTTCTACAACCTCTTTGGCTGAAGAGGTTGAAAAAAAATGCTTTAAAAAGCCTCTGACGATCCCAGCTGACTTGCCTGATTGGCAGAGGCTTTTTCTATTTTTTTAAGCCTCTGACGACCCCAGCTGAATTGTCTGATTGGCAGAAGCTTTTTTTCTTTTAAAAACATTTTTTCTACAACCTCTTTGTCCAAAGAGGTTGTAGAAAAAATGCTTTTAAAAGCCTCTGACGATCCCAGCTGAGCCGTGCGATCACCAGAGGCTTTTTTTTTTACTTTTAAAAGCATTTTTTCAGCCAAAGAGGTTGTAGAAAAAATGCTTTTAAAAATAAAAAAAAAAGCCTCTGATGATTGTGTGGCTCAGCTGGGCATGGGGGGGGGATTTTTGCTACCTGTTCTCTGAACCACTCGCCACCATCACTTCCAGATCGGGCAATCCGGTCTGAACCGGGAGCATTTCACCCCTGCCTTGAGGGCTGCCAAAAGAAGAGGGAGTCAACCTATTCTTCAAAGTACCTGAAGGCAGAACAAGAAGCAATGGATGGAAACCAATCAAGGAGAGAAGCAACCTAGAACTAAGGAGAAATTTCCTGACAGTGGACCAACTTGCCTCCAGATGTTGTGGATGCTCCAATACTGGAAGTTTTAAAGAAGACATTGGCCAACCATTTGTCTGAAATGGTATACGGTTTCTGCTGAGCAGGGGGTTGGACTAGAAGAGTTCCAAGGTCCTTTCCAACTCTGTTATTCTCTTATTGTTTCTCACTATAGACAGAAATCTTGCCAAACTAAAGCAACTGTTGGCATCACTATAGATAGAGTCTGGAAATTACTAAGGAGGATCTTTCTTTCTTTCTTTCTTTCTTTCTTTCTTTCTTTCTTTCTTTCTTTCTTTCTTTCTTTCTTTCTTTCTTTCTTTTTCTTTCTTTCTTTCTTCCTTTCTTCCTTCCTTCCTTCCTTCCTTCCTTTTGGAATAAGCATATTTTAAAAACTAAGCAATGTTTGGAATTTATATTAGTCATTCTAATGTTAAGTTGGGCTGCCCTTGAACAGGATTTGGAAGTGTCAACTGCTACGGAATGTGGCAGCATGGGTGGTAATTGTTGCCAGTTATTCAGTGTGTATAATACCTCTAGTTTATGAGCTGCCAGTGTGCTTCCGGGAGCAATTCAAAGTACTGGTTTTTTTACTTTAAAGCTTCTAGGGATATGCCTAACATCCTCAGGATTTGTTACTCCTAAGTGGACCTCAATGGATTTCCATAACACCAAGAAATGGCAAATTGAAGATGGCTTCACTCAAAGCAAAGCCAACAACCACAGCGGAATGAAGAGCCGGCCAGTGAAGCCACCTCTTCATAATTCCTCCTGGATAATAAGAGGACTTGAAATCAGCCACGAGTGCTCCAGACAATTATTTCTTGAAAGGAGACCATAAGATAGTGGTTTCTGGTGGGTTTAATGCTCTGGGAGATAAAGGAATAGTCATCTTCTCAAACCACACATGGTGTCTTAAAAGGACACTGAGTTTGCATACTTCCTTTTATAATTACTTTTGGAAATTGCTATTTCTGCTTTTCTGTAATGGTATGTAGGAATGACTTTGAAGAAGGGGTCTTGAGGAAGAGATTCTGTCTAGAGGATGATTAGTGAAAGAGGGGATCGCCATGTGAGGTTCTTTGTTTTTCAAGGACTGGACACACCACAGTGTAGCAGATCTGTAAACAATGCTTTATTGCAGCACACATGTTCTCCAAGTGTGTGCTACAGGTTATTGCTCTCGGTCAACTCCATTCTTCTATACTGGGCCACGTATCCCTCTGCCACATACACATGTCTTTCTACTCAGTCTTTTAATGTTCAGTTCAAACATGAATCTCAAAGTCTATAAAGTAACAGAAAACTTGCCTTTTTTCAAAAGTTCTTATACTAATTGGGATAAGATGCTGTTTTACTATGGTTGTTCCTCTTCTACTTGCTACCAAGCTCCCAGCAAAGCTATAAACTCCAGACAGGACTGCCACCATGATATGCTGATAACCAAATTTTGTAGTCCTAACAGTTGAACGATAATCCTCCTGCTTGCTTATAATAGTTGCAAAACACCAGATATTGCCTCCACTTCCCTGTGTGTATTCTCTTTGCTTATTACTTTTCCTCCTATACCCCTTTCCCCATTCTGTCATAGCATTTGATTTTGTAAGCCAAGAGCATAGGTGGGCACTCTGAGGCTGGACATCTGGACATCCATGAAAACACCAGAGTGTGGCTAAATGATCACAAGCAGCTACAGCACTGGCCTGAATGCTTGTAAGTAAAATGAATGTATAAAAGAAGGAGGGAACTGAAGGTGGGAAGTGTTTCTACCTGGCTGCAATTGCTTTTCAAAAGTCAAAAAGCAACCCCAACTTCACTGCCCCTCACAAGCCCACAGCTGCATAATGGGCAGAGAAAGAAACTCAGAAAGAGGCTCCCTAATTTCTCAGGCTGTAAAAGGGGCAACCAGAGATTTGTAGGATTCTGTTAATGTAGCCTTACAATAAAATAGAATATTCATTACCTAAGAACATCTCCCCCTTCTCTGACTATTTTCTAAGGTCATTCCCACATACAATTCCATTTTCAGCTGTTAGGAACCTTTGGTTTGACAAGTCTGAAAACACTTGGTGACTTTCCTTCAATCTTTAATTAAAGAAGTTTTAAATATAAGTTTAATTGCTTTTTTTTCTGGAACACCAAAAGGGTGATTAAAATTTTTATTTTGCGAAAGTATAATAGGTCTAAGAATCCAATAAATTTGCAATAAGATCTTGGAATTAATTGCAAAGGATCCTTCCAATGGGAAAATGCTTTCATTTTGAATTCTTTTTAAAAAATATACATGAGAGGCTAGAGCTTTAAAGGTTGGATATTAGAGGGAACCAGAAAGAGCTAAAGATTACAATTAAAATAGAAGAACAGTTAAACTTGACATAAAATACAGAATGAAGGAAAATATGTTAACATTGGGCATATTGAAGAATATTTTTGAATAATCAGCCAGTGGTGGGTTGCCCCTGGTTCGGACCGGTTCACAAGAACCAGTAGTAAAACTGGCGGGAGGCCCCACCCACCGCCCCGGATGTCATCATCAGCTATCTGCGCATGCGCTGAAGCTTTTGCGCATGCATAGAAGCAATGCGCATACGCGAGCAAAGCGAGCACATGCGCGATCCCAGTGCGAACCAGTGGTAAAGGTAAGTAGAACCCACCCCTGTAATCAACCATCAGCTTATTTTAAAAGTGTTGTCCTTTATAGATAGACTATATTTAAAAAAACTATATGGAAGAGAAACAAGTTTTATCTGATGAGATTGAGACTGATCTGAAAGAGGATTTAAAAATGGCAGGCTGTAAGAAAAATGGTAAAAATGCTACACTGGACATACAAAAGATACCAGTCTTCTGAATAGTTAAAAGGAATATACAGATAATAAACAAGAAGATTACTTGTATAATTTTCTCATATTGGATTTGAAAAAGAGGTGAGTTAAAGTTTTGAAAAAAATTGTGAGAAGGGACAAAGAAGAAAAAATGAAAAGAAATTAAGTTCTAGAGCATTATTTGAAGAGGCTAAAGATCAGGATTGTTAAAAGTAAAAGGAATATAAAGATGGTTTATTAGACCAAGGTTAAAATAAATTTGTTATCTCTGGTACCCTTAATGGTCTTTTGCTGACATTAGGACTGCAATGATAAAGCTTAAGGATTTGGTTATACATAAGAGATATGGGAATAAGAAATCATTTGTTGCATTTTAAAAGGCAGTGATAAGATTTTTTATATTTGTAATGAAGAATATACATTTCTTTATACTTTTTTTCCTTACTATATTCTTATTTCTATTTTTTCTTTTTCCTATCTTCACCTTCTATTTTTATCTTTTTTTTAGTTTGTATTAGTTTTTTTGTTGCAACTGTATATCTATCTATCTATCTATCTATCTATCTATCTATCTATCTATATCTATATCTATATATCTATATCTATATCTATATCTATATCTATATCTATCTATCTATCTGTGTGTGTGTGTGTGTGTGTGTGTGTGTGTGTGTGTGTGTGTGTGTATATATATATATATATATATATTTGATAACAGAAATTCACATAAGTCAAGATATAATTATCTTCCATTTTTAAGAGTTCTGGACTGCCATAGCAAAGATGGCTTCTTTAAGAATTATCACATACTCAGCAATCTGCACATAGGGGAACCAACATAAAAGACTAATAATTTAGAATAAACAATATAGTCAACTATGCAAAGGAGGTCTATCAGAAACCACAACAATTCTGATCAAAACAGGTAGAACAAGTTGCCACACATAAATAGCCTGTAAACCCAACCTCAGGAAACACCAAAATCCCAAAATTCAGGGATGTCTTTGATTTCTGGTAATATCACTTGGATGAATGTAGATGTTAGTGAGAAATTAATTACAATCATTTTGCATTCTGAGAAAAAACTATATTTGGGAAACATCTCCAAAACTTGTTGATATCACCAATTAAGAAGATTAATCAGTGGGAAGCTCCAAAATTAGTGGAAGATAATAACACATGCTACGCTACACCAATGCTTTTTGAACCATTCCACATCTTAGAGCAATTGACTCAGTCTTGCAGTACAAGTTTCAAGGCTAGAAGGTTCAGGAAAAATAATAGCATCGTTCAAAAATCTGACCCATTTTGACCACATGCTGATTGTCCTACATCTCAGTTTCTGAGGTGTGTTTTCAAAATGCACAGAATGCTAAAACCTGGTGGAGAAATTGATAGGATGAAAAGTTGGGTGAGTGGTACTTTCTTTAACTAAAAGTGTTAGCAGTGCTAAACAGTCTGGCAGGTTTTTATAGCTATCGTTTTGCAGTATCGAAACTATCTCTTGCTCTATCCCTTGAAAGAATCAGAAAAAGACTAATGAGGCAAAAGGAACTGGTTGGATTGCTGCATGCTTAGCATTTAGCCCCACCTGTTTCTGGATGGATCTTCAAATGTGCACTGACAGTAGCTCATTATAGTCATTTTATGGGGCATCTTAGGCATCACCATTTTCCTTTATTCATCCGCTCATGTTTTAGCTTCCTTTTTTGTATGTCTCTTAATGGAAATAATCCATTTAACACAATATCTGGATAGAAATGCAAATCCCCCAAGGTATCTGTGTTCAGTTAAACACACTGTCTGGTAAATGTGTTTAGGCTTGCAGTGTTATAATTGTAATACAGAACTTGTCATTTATTTCCTATCTATGCGATATATACCAGAAAAGGCTGCCAATGAATGAGATGCCTCCAGGCAATGTTGTAATATAAATATTTATTATTAGTGATGAACAATTTAAGCTAATTTCTGGATTCAAGCTCTTAAATGACAAATGACAAATTAAATGGCAAAAAGCTGTATAAAAGAGGGGAGGAGCAATTGAATATGTAAACAGAGTACTTTCTTTGTATCAACAATGAAACTTTCCCAAGTTTATTGAGATTTTGTGTCTTTCTTTAGTGAAATCGGTTAAAAAATAATTCCACAAGTGGAAGGGGATGTTTTTTTTGCAGCAGCTGGGTTCTCTGAATTATCTTCAGAACTGAATATTTATAGACAGACACTTGGGTCTTATAATAGGGAGACTGGAGCTGTAGTTTCATGAGTTTTATAACTAATTTTGCATGCACTGTATGAAGGCCAACATCCCATTATTATTCTTAAATGAATGGCATGAAAGGAAAACTAAATATTGTGCTTTTGTCCATAAAGTCTTCCTGATATAAGAAATGGACCACACATGCATATACATATCTGAACACTAAGGCATTATCAGTTCATACTGTAATAATGCAGGAACATACAGCTCATAACTATAGGTTGCATATGGTCCCAGAAATCTTTACTGCACTTTCTAGGGCCAAAGTTTATGCTGCATATTTTTACCGTCACTGAAAACCAAAAGTGTGATTTTTATTATTTTATAACAACAGCAAATAAGACGGACAAAATTTTCCAATAGGCTTAATGAAACTAAAATGAACAAGAAAAATATGAGAAATTCTTTAGAAGAACAAACAGAAAAGCCCACAGAACAAAATATTGGTAAAAATCTACAAATTTCCTGTAGAACAATCACCATATTTCTTAATATGAAGATTATGGATTTTTCCCCTCCAAATTGGTCCATTTAGATAAGCAGGTAAGAATGCAAAGAAACAAAAATGGCCAAGAATTTCAAATGATTGCTTGCTGAAAATATTGGATGACTTTGAAAATTAGCTTTTGTATAAGAAGGCTATTTACATGGTGAATTTTAAATCTTTTTATGATATCTAAATAAAGTTTTGCTCTCTTTTCATTTCTTTTCTATCCAATTATTTCTTCTCATTGCCTCAACTTCATCAACTTTTACTTCTTTATCTTCCTTTCCCAGAGTTGAGCTTTCCAGATCCCTCACTCCATCATTATGGCTGCATGGTGTAAGAATGGTTTGTTTATGTGTAGAGGAATAGGAAATCTCCTTGAAAGACAAGAGAAAGAGCTGCTACCAAAGCAATAGTCAGATAATACTAGTGCTGATAACTAGGTAACTGATGATGTTACCTAGTTGGGTAATGGAACATCAAGTGAACAGCCAAGCTCTCCTTATCTCCTCTACATTATGTGTATGAGAAAGTGACTTGAGAAAATGATTTGTGAATCAATGTTATAAACCATTTTTAAAGGAAAGACATTTTAATTAATAGATACGAATTCCAAATATCCTCTCTCTTTCATTTTTGGAATGTAATTTTTGGCAAGTATATATGCACACCATTACGTAGGTAAGCATACATAGGAGATGTGTTGATATTTAGGAGAAAACAGAATCTCCAGGACTGATTTCAATGTAAGGTTGGTAAACCTAGGTTGACAAAGTGTTGGCCAAACTGTTGATTAGCCCAGCCAAATGCTGGATTTGTTTTTCCCTGGTGCAAATTAGCCAAGTATCAAACAAGGCAGGAAATTTCAGGCTTGTTATTCTGTACAACACAAAGAGGTGCGCTCTCTGGACTAAAACCGAAGTTGAGAGTTCCTAATGCACAAGTTACCATAGCTTTTACACACTTTTGGAAAACAGAGGCACATGATCCTTAGCAAGTAATAGACAACAAGCAATAAAATATTCACACCCATGTAGAAGATGGCCCACCCAGCAGGTGGGGTTCATTATTAAAATATTACAGACCTTGCCTTTCTGTATCTAACTGATAAGGCTAGTAATTAAGTATACAAAACTTTCTAGCTAATTTATCTGCAACAAGGAAAGGGGAGTTACCACATTCTAACTAATCTGTTTACAGCAGGAAAAAGGGACCAGCTTTGTTTCCACTGCTGTCCTTATTCAGAATGGTACGTGCTCTTTGATAAGGCTATCACGTAGCCTTCCAGGAATTTTAGGGCAAGGATGTTAGGATGTGAGGCCCAAGAATGAGAGGCAAATGCCCAAAGTGAAAACATCTAGGAACAGAAATGAGCAAAATGAACTCAACAAAATGGCAAAAGCCAGCCATACCAGTCCCAGTATAGGAAAGCTAAGCTAAGGAAAGCTAGGGTATTCAACAAGATTTTTTGTCTTGTTTAATTTTTTTCCCTGTTTACTCTTCCTTTGGAGATGGATGTCAAATTAATATTTGCCTTCCTTTTGGGTAAATACTGTAGTTTTAAAAAGTGCACCCCATGTACTATAAATATACAGGCAGTGACTTATTGCATCATTTTGTCAGTGTTAAACTATCTTTCATTTTTATGGGGAAAGGCATTTATTATACATGTACCCTAAGCAGATTGTATCACATTAAAATGGGGAATGAAATTAAACAAACACATGGATTTAAGCAAGATTAAAGACATATGCACTTTAAAGTTTCTCCCAAATGTTCATTGCATTCTATAGCTCTGAAGAATTAGCAATTGGTTGTTCAACTAAATCACTTACATTCAATCTGAAATCATCAGGCTAGCACATTCAAAATATTTAGAAAAGGGGCAGCAATGACTAAGGAGTTCATTGCTATGTGTTCTGGTCAAAACCTGGCTTACCTAAATCACCCAAATCATTTTGAAGATGCAAAATAGATTTATTAAGCATGCAGACAACTACAGTACATACCAGATTCCCAGCAAAGCACTGGCAATCTTGGATAAAAGCAAAATCATAGTTTAGGTATCTTTGGCTTACTACAATTCAAAGGCAAGACAGAGGCAAAAACAGTGTAATTTACAGTATGACTGGACTGTTTTTGATATATATCTGCCTGGGTGGCCTTATTATTTATTCCTTCCTACTAGAACAGCATGCTAACTATACCATCCTTAGGTATGGACAGCAAATATAAACAATGTGGTTTACTGGGCCATTGTTTCATGCCTTGTTGTTCCTCTTGTCACTACTCAGGGTCAATTCAGTGTGCTGTGAATGTTTTATTATAAGGACACTTTAAGCCAGTGGTCACCAATTGGTGGTCCGTGGACCACTGGTGGTCCGTGAGAAAATTTTGGTGGCCCACAGAAAAATTATTTGCATTTTTTATATTGCACTAAATTAGGGGTCCTCAAACTACGGCCCCTGAGCCAGATATGTGCAATGAATGCTTGTGTTACTACAGAGAGTCTCCCCCTTCAGGGTCTTTTTATGCAAGTCAGAGGGGGAAAGAAATTCTGATTTGGGGTCTGCTTCAGCCTCCTGGTACACTGCTTTGGACGAAGGCTGGAGGGAAGTGCCTCTGGTGGCAAAGAGCCGGAGGGCCTTATTCCAGTGGGACTGTATCATGGCCTGGAACTGGCTGACCATCTCAGCCTGCTGAGCCTTCAGGTGCCAGTACTGGCCTTGCACTCCCACAGGTCTTCCCTCTGCTTGGAAAGCCTATGCTCGTAGTCCTCAGTGAGGTACTTCTGCTGAGCCTCCTCCTCGGTCAGATTCAATTTAAACTGAGCCAGCTGTTTTGCCAACTCTTTCTTGTGGTGGCTGCTTAGCTCCAACAATTACTTCCTATTGGGACCCTAAGGAGCCTGGGCAGGCAGATGAGGAGTGGCTGGGAGGGGAGGAGTGAGTAGAGGCCAGCAAGGTGCCCCTCGATGTGAGTGACATCAAGTTGGCCATGCCCACCCAGTCACACATCCACGTCCACCCAGCCGGTCATTAAGCAGATCATATTAGTAGTCCATGGGATTTAAAATTATGAATTTAGTGGTCCCTGAGGTCCAAAAGATTGGTGATCCCTGCTTTAAACCGTTCACACAGGTGGGAGCATCTTATAGGATTGGTAGAAAATGCAGCTCACAGCTTCTTTTACCACCAAACTGTGAGAAATCACATTTACTATAGAAGCCATTACAGAAATTCTGATTTATTTATTTTTTTAGATTTCCTCTATTTTGGTTGGTAATATTTAGGAAAGATCATTACAGGACATCATAATGCTTTCATTTTAAGACAAACTGGCAGTTGCTATTGGAAGTTACTTCTTTAAGGAATGAAGTGAAATGGCAATATATAAATTTGTTTAATAAATAAAACTAAATCAGTGCTTTCTATATTTTGTTTCGTTTCTATATTAATGCAGACATGAACTTAAAGGCTGAGAAAAAGCACATGTGGAACAGAGCTGGATAACTGTAGACCTTTCAAACAGACCATCATGCTAACAAAAATTATGGCAAGTCTAATCAAGGACATGCTGGTACAGTAATTGTCTAACCTTCTCAGGTCAAACCAGCACAAGTTCTTCAAGAGGAAATTGTGCTTCTCTAACCCTTTAAGAGATCTTTGGAGAAGTTAATTGAAGATTAGATATATGGGAGCTAGTGGACATTATTATTAATGAGAATTATAATTTGAATTTGTCTGACTCCTTTTACTGTAAATCATACTAATCCCTCAGTGTAGATCATAGAATATCATACAGGTACATGTTTGATTGGTTTGACAAGACAACCTTTGATTTTAAATGTAATTATATACCTGAATGCTCATCTATAGAAATTTCTAAATGCTCAGCAAAAATATGTAAAAAATTCCAACATTTCCTATGGTTTAATGGAACTGGTTCCCTAATGGTAATTTAGTCTATTTATTTGTAGAATAAATAAAAAAAATCATATACCTCACATAAGAAAAAATGTCTATGGCAATTGTTTATCAATCATAATGTAATGGTAACATTTTGCATTTTTTATAATCACATAGTATATCATGTAGAATATTGTTTGGCCTGAAGTGTGTATATCTCACTAGTGGCTTCTGGGATTTCAGCATTTATTTCCTATATTTTGAAACATATTTTTACCAGAAATATATTTCAAAATAAGAGGCATTCCACCCACCCCATGTTCTTCAGATACCTAAATTTTATAATCAGAATTAATTTCTTTTAATCCTGTAATCATGGGGTGCACCATAATATTAGAGATTCTGCTTAGCTTCTCTGCAATTAACATCTTTCCCGTCACTTCTGAAATCTGTCTAGATTATCTTGATCAACTTTGCAACTGTTTTAAGATTTGGACTTTCGCCCTGACACAGATACACAGCTTTTGTATCATCTTTTGTTTCAATCCAAAGTACAATTTATGCCTTGTACACTCTACTGATAACTTATTTTTCCCATCACAGTGTTTCTTTACATAGCTGGAGAGAAGAACAACGAACAAATGAAACCCTATTTTGTACTGAGATGCAAACCAAAGAAAACCAGATAACAGCATGCTCCTGAGTCACCATGTAGTGACTGAGCTTCATAATATATGTGCAAATGTCCCATTTGCCATACTATCAATAGCCACAACTATGAATAAACAAAATTGTAGATGGAATCAATCAATCAGTCAGTCACAAAGTCTGTAGACAAAGCAAATTATAAACCATACAGGCTCTAATCTCTGCTTCCATACAGATTGTAGGGTTGATTGTTGTCATTTTCTTCCTGTAAACAGGAGCAGCTGTAGTCACCAGCATCGTGGTCAGAAACTTCAGAGGAAAGCGAAGTACCTCAACCACAAGTGGCCATTGGACAAGCTGTAAGCTATCTGTAAGTAGCACTAGTACCTAGCAATGCAGTCAAGAGGCCCTTTTATTGAGAACATAAAAGAGACACACAGAGCTCAGAAGCCAGTTTGAGCTCCATGAACAATTTCCTCAATCATTAGTTGACAGATTGTTTCTAGGTTTGGTAGCTGCCCTGAGGAAGACCAGGCTAATCCAGGAAAGGGTGTGCTTACCCTAACCAAGTGAGAGAAAGAAGGTGCAGATACACTGAACCCTAATCCTTATAAAACACCCCAAAAGTCCATCTGCCATTTTGCACCATGCACAAAATAGCAACAACAACAACAACAACAACAAAGACCTCAAGGGCAGTATTGCAAGAACTGGATTCTATTCATCAGCTGAGGATGTAAAAAATTGAAGATAATTACAGGACAGCTCATGAGATAGCTCTAGTTCCTTTGCATTTGCCCACCTGTTTCTCTTTCAAATTTTCAAACTCAAACTTTAGAGTGTTTGGGACACACAATACTGGACAAAAGGTCAAAGAGTTTGATGTGCAAAGCCCAGTTAGGAATTTACCTGTGCAATGTATCTACACAATAGAATTCTGAAGAAAATAGAATGTTTAGCAACAAAACCAATTCTCCAGAGTAATTGCTACTGCAGGCATTAGTTAAAAAAATAGATAGACTTGGAGACTCTGTAAAGATGCAGTAATTCCACCTTTTTTCAATTACTACAAGGC
Organism: Pituophis catenifer annectens; assembly: GCF_029215685.1. Classification (NCBI taxonomy): domain Eukaryota; kingdom Metazoa; phylum Chordata; class Lepidosauria; order Squamata; family Colubridae; genus Pituophis; species Pituophis catenifer. The sequence continues at coordinate 167,859,276 of NW_027256883.1, read as the reverse complement.
AAGGCTAGATTGCGAACAACAAAATAGTAGTTATTTTGCATAAATACATGTAATGGAAAATGTTTGACAGTATTGTTGAAAACTTTGAGTAGGGCAAGTTACTAGTGCCAACCAGTGTTTAAAAAGTTAGAAGCAAATCTTCAATATAAACTTTTCATCAGCCTAAGATGTCAGCTATATAATGTCTTGACCCCAAGCTTTGATTCACATATACAAAATGAACAATTGGGGAGAGGAATTGGTTACACAAGTTCAAGGCCTCCTGAAACACCCAGACCATTACAAAGAATCTGAGAAATACAAGTTCTCCTCATCCCCAATGATTAAAAATTGAAAACATTATTTTGCAACATTTTGAGGCAAGAAGCATACAAACAAAAATAATAGCATAAACCTAATCGTGTTAGAAAAATACCTTCCTCATTCCCTACCCTCTTAAATTGTAGAAGGAGAGAAAGAATATTCAAGGGAGTGATACTCACAACTCACCATGCAGAGCTCTCTCTCTCTCTCTCTCTCTCTCTCTCTCTCTCTCTCTCTCTCTCTCTCTCTCTCCCTCTCCCTCCCCTCCCCCTCCCCCTCACACCACACACACACATACACACCTCAAATCAAAATAGCAGTATAGTCTATTAAGTCTTCTTTAAGTCAAGCTTGATTTTTGGTGATTTCATGTGGTGCTCTTAGAACACAACAACAATGCTGTTTTCTGGGAAGATTTTTCCCCCAATTATCAGTTTTGCCTATCAGCCTTGTTATTTCCTGGTAATCTCCTCTCAGTATTCTAGAACTCGAACAGAAAGAACAAGCTAGAAGGTTTCAAAGGAAATGTATATAAGGAGCTTCTACTGCTCCCCCTTTCCATCTGCTCCCTGAGGCATCTACCTCTCTTTGTTTAACAGTGAGGCCAGACAAAGCATTGAGTATGGGACAGGTCGGCTTGAACTCACAGATATTTCAACTGCAGCATGGAAATGTGTCAGATTAAAAAAAATGAATCCAGAGGATCTTAAATACAGATCTGTGGCTCTTGATTAATTATTGATTGATTACATGCCATCAAGTCAATGCCAGCTTTTAATGACCTCAGAAATAAATTTTCTTCATGGTGATCTGTTCCTCACCTGGTCCTGCAGCACTTTCAAAAGTGCCCCCTATTACCACTGTAATAGATATTATAATGTTACTTCAAAAGTCCCTTAATGAGGAAACAAACTGAGGCATGCTAACAAGAAATTCCCACTCAGAAGAAAACCTTAAGCATATGGACTCTAGACATAAGCAAGGCAAGCACATACATAAAATCCATGAACTGTATTTTGTAAAGACTAATAGAGTTGATGATATCTTGCAAAATCCTTACATTCCAGATGCTGTCACATTGTCTTTAATCTTTACCCTCCATGTATTGTCCATCACAGCTTGCTTGGAATTTACAAGACTGGCTGATGTGGACATGATTTTTATCTGTGCAAAAGTGCAATAAAACTGCATAAGTCAAACTGGGTTGGTAAAGACATGTTCCAGGTGCTTTGAGCAATCCTTAAGGATTATGGAGAAAAAGTCATATTACCCAAGATTAGCTTGTAAAGAACTGGTCAAGGGTTAACAGTGCTTCCATTTTCTTCCCTTGTCATGAGAGGTAAAGTGCAACTGCTTTTAAATTCTTCTGCAATCTCTTACATCTTCCAACAGGATAAAACAGTTTTGCTTTGAAATCAGCACCATTTCCCCTTCCCACTACCCATACTTTCAGGGCAACTGCATCATCTGCATTATCGGATTCTATTGTAGTCTTCCTTGATCTGGCTCTTCCCAGATGTGCTAGACTGTTAATGCCCATTAATGAATATAGCACAACTACATTGGCTGGGGTGAGGGTCACTGTATTTTGGATGGTTCCGTGTTTTTCCAAAAATAAGACCCTGTCTTATATTTTTTTGAACCCTGAAATAAGCGTTTGGTCTTATTGCCATGTGCTCAAAAGCCCGATTGGGCTTATTATCAGGGGATGTCTTATTTTGGGGGAAACAGGGTAGTTATTTCAGCTGCATCTCCCATTATGTTCTCAACCATAAAATGTTATTATAGTTATGCTATAGATAACTGAATTTATTATCTGAAAAGATCAAGAAGGCACCTATTTGTTCTTTTACAATCCTAGAAATTCAAGGTCAAAAATCTAAGAACAATTGTAATCGTTTAGTCTTTTTTTGACTCTAACATTTAGAAGCCCAGAATCTTTTCTTTGAGGTTTTTTCGGCTCCTTCTCGAAAAATATTAAATTATTTTTAATATAAATATCTCGGCTTTCTGACCATTTGAAAGTTAATAATAGGCTTATGTGGATATAGATATATCATAATTAGATATCTATTGTAGACTTGTATATGACTATCTAAAAATAGAAAACAACTTACATTATATCAAGCAAACATTGTGAAAACTCTTGTGTTATTGTACCTAACTCTGTGCTTCCATTCTTAGAAGGGAGATGGGTTAATCTTTGCTAAATTGGTGTTGACCAGATGTGATGGACTATAATTCCTATCATCCCAGACAGCATGATGTTGAGAAAAGTGGCACACTAGATTGTCAATGGCTAAAGGATGGAATAGATATATATCCTTGCTTCAAATGGGATAATTTAGGCTCCCCCCCCTCCATGCAATATTTCTTACAGACAGTCAGGCCCTGATCTCAAAATTCTACATTGTGTGTTTTATTAATTTTATTTCAGTCAATGAAAAATTATGCAACATATTGATAACAACTGTAATGCAGCGCTGCAAATCTGGAAATTTCCTATTTTAAATAGGATCTTCACTGGTAAGACCACAGTTTTGGTCATCCCAATACAAAAAAGATGTTGAGACTCTAGAAAGACTGCAGAAAAGAGCAACAAAAATGATTAGGGGACTGGAGGCTAAAATGTACAATGGATGGCTGTGGAAACTGGGAATGTCTAGATTTAGAATTAAGAAGAAATTTTCTATTGGTGAGAACAATTAAACATCACCGGAGGTTTTTAAGAAGAGACTGGACAGCCATAGGGTCTCCTGTTCAAAAAGGAGGTTGGACTAGAAGTCCTCCAAGATCTCTTCCAGCTCTATTATTCCATATTCTGTAAGTCACTAGATGGTCTTTGGCTAGCTACTGTCTACTATATGTTTGATTGTTTGATGTTAATCCCTTGTACCTTTAACATTTTGTAAAAGGTTTCTTTATTTGCGTTTTGCATCATCCATTTTACGGCATTTCATAAATAATGTTTGGTTCAGACAGATCAAACTAGATCATATGATGGAGTCTATGGATGGAAAGCCTGAAGCTTGGCATGCATGTGATTTTACAATTCTGGGAAAGAATGAGAAATAAGAAAATGAAATTCAAGAATACCCAAATGGGATACTGTTTGATTTCTGCAACTAATAGAATCTAGTTAGGCAATTTCAAAGGAAATCCAATTAAGAATAAGTGCAAGAATGCAATGCTTAAGCAGTAGAGAGCAGATCCCAGAAGGGGGATTTGTTTGTTTTGCTTTAAAATTGGAACCTTTGAAAAGGGCAAAAGGCAGCTTATTGTTCTTTTTTCCCTTTCTTCAGTTTATTGTTATTTTAAACATATATAGATATTTTACAAGTTGCAATGAAGCTAGAAAATGAGATCACTGCCTCCTGAAAATAGGCTTGAGATGGAACTGATAGATATGGTAAGTATAGTTTTTTTTTTAACCTGCTTACAACTGTTTGCCTGCTCTATAGTGATATATTGACACAAAACAATTAATGGATACATGATTGAGGCCACTCCAAGTAATTCTTGCAAAGTCTTGACTTCTACTATACAATATTATAATTTGGGGATGACATTAAGAATTGGTTTTTTTAGGGAAACTCTGGAAGGTTGGTATAAATTCCACCCTTGGATTGTGTTTGAATGTGGTGGACTTGGTTGCTTTCTTGCTAACTTTTATTGACTATCCTGTTAACCAAAGGTGGGTTTCTGCAGGTTCTGACCAGTTTTGGTCAGCAGAAATTTTGAGTAGTTCAGAGAACCAATAGTAAAAATTCTGACTGGCCCCGCTCACATCTATTCTCTGCCTCCCAAGTCCCAGCTGATCAGGAGGAAATGGGGATTTGCAGTAACCTTCTCCTGGAGTGGGGTGGGAATGGAGATTTTACAGTATCCTTCCCCTGCCACGCCCACCAAGCCACGCCCACCAAGCCATGCCACACCCACAGAACCGGTAGTAAAAAATTTTGAAACCCACTTCTGCTGTTAACATTGGATGAGTGGAATAAGCTATCCCATCTGCAGAATTAAAAAGACAACAACCGGAAGTTAATCCAGCCAGAATGAATAATGAAGAAGCCATCTTGTTCTTTCACTTGGACAGCAAAATCTCTTGAATAAGCCCCAAGTCCTTCTGTTTAATGACACTTAATCAGAAGTTTGAGGGAAGGGGAACGCACTCTGCCTTTTTAAAACTCTGTTCCCTGTGCGGTTTGCCTATTCCAACATTGTTCCAGTGTTTCTATTCAAGGATTGTTGCAACCATTTAACTGCAGAAAAATTTGTGTTTTCTTTCACAATGTTTCGGTGTTGCTTTTGGTCTGAGTTATAATTATATTCAGTTATATCAGTCTATGTCTTATTTCAGGGCAAGTCACTTGGGGAACATTAGTGAGCTGAATATGTAAGATTTACACTTAGAAAGCAATAAAAATAAAAACAGCCATTGATGGATGTGACATAGCCCAGACAAAATGAGGTGAGGTGTATAGTGAATGGACAGACAAGTTCTCCCGTACTTATTCACTGACAGCCAGATGGGTGAGTTTCAATCCACATGCAAATTCATTTCAGACATGGAACTTTTATCTGCCTAAGAGGAGTTTTACACTCTGGGTCACATGCAACATCATATTACCCAAAACCCTCCCTTGTTATTACAGAGAAAACTGGTGTCTTTTTAAAACACAGATGGACCTTGGCCGAGAAGAGAAAAGAAACATCTTCCATCTTCGCAGCAGCCTCGGAATTAAGAGACTGGAAACTTCAAGGATCTGGATAAGAGTCAAGGAGAAATTGAGACAGAGGAAAATCTGTTTCAGGGAAAATTGCTATCATTGAAAGGATAAATAACAAACATTTAGGTGGAATTGTTGCATAAAATTACTTTTGACCGTTGATGTTTAACTTCTTGTTTCTATTTCAATACAATTCTCTTATGATGATTTTTGAGCAACATCAATCCTCGTTACATTATTTATTTACTTATTACATTTTATTGCACCCATCATCTCCTCTACAAGGTGATTCTGGGCAGCTTATAAATTATAAACATAATCTGTACATATGAATTCTCTCTAATTTAGGAATAGAACAGATCAGTGACATCCTGTGGTCTTTATTTTTTCTGGTATATATTTTTTATATTGGATTTATTATTATTAAACTTGTATGTTTAATAATGATAAACTTTCAGTGTCTCTGGTTTTCTTTTTAAGATGTTGTCTATTACTTTAAGAGCTCTATTAACTCCATTCATTGCTGAATGTCTTGCAGGCAACTATTTAATACTAAAAATGTTTTTTGTTTTTTTTTAAAAAATCCCTTGTCTAAAATAAAGACAGATTTTATTTCAAGTTTGTCCTTTTTATCTTACCTGCCAGTAAAATGCACAGTCTCTCTCTCTCTCTCTCTCTCTCTCTCTCTCTCAGGAGAGAAAGGGACACAAAAGACCAGATGCAGTCAACCTATTGAAGGTGAGCGGTGGCAACAAGCAGTTATCCTAAGGAGGGAAACAAGGTCAGGATGGATGGCTCTAGAAGGCTCTCAGAAGATGACATTTGAGATGTCCAGTCTTTCACCTTGCAAGTTTAGGTCTGACACAAGGATAATCTCACAACATTTATTCTTGGCAAACCCATGTAGACCCTGGTTCTATCTTGTTTTTAAATCAATCTTTTTTAAAAATCTCAAATCGATCATTCCTTAATTTGTTCACAGATATATGGAATTTTCTTTTTTCTGTTTTGAAAATAAAGATAACATTTGCATTTCTTTAGTGCTTTGGCATGCCAACTATAGTTTGTTTGTTTATTTAGTTAGGATCCTGACTGTATTATTTTTACAAACAACTGAAGGCGGCAAACATATCCAATACACCTTTTTCCTTCTAGTTTCCCCAATAACAACCTGTGAGGTTGGTTGGACTGTGAGAGGGACTAACCCAAGGTCACCCAAGCTGGCTTTCACAGCTAAGGCAGGATTTGAACATATTATCTCATGCTTTCTAGCCTGGCGTCTTAACCACTAGACCAAATTATTCTCTAGGATTTCTCAAAGTTTTAACCAAACTATTAGCAAGTTATTTAGTAGTACCCTAAATAAATTTCAACTGGCTCAGAAGATGCATTAGCATGTTCAAACTAAATAAGTATTCCCTAAACAGGTTTCTCTTAATCTTCATCCTGTCCCCTCATCCCTCTTTTTATAATTGCTGGTAGAACATGTATCCTATAGCAGGGGTCTCCAACCTTGGCCACTTTAAGACTTGTGGACTTCAACTCCCAGAGTTCCTCAGCCAGCTTTGCTTTGCTGGCTGAGGAACTCTGGGAATTGAAGTCCACAAGTCTTAAAGTGGCCAAGGTTGGAGACCCCTGTCCTATAGTATTTCTATAAAAGACTGAACCAGAGGAATCAAGTAGTTTCGCTATTGCTGTTGTTATTATCTCTTATCATTTTGTTATCTTCACTGAAAAAATGTGGTATACTAAGTCTTTTCTCTTTCTCTTTAACATTCTTTTCTTGACAATGTCAGCTCATTCTGAGTTTTAGTTTCTCTAATACCTTGTCTGCAATTCCAAGCTCCTTCTTTAGAAATATACCTCTCATTTACTTCCTATATATTTCTTTTTTTGTTTTTAGATATTCACTATTTTTCTCATATATTCACGTTGACACCCGCTATCTCCCTTTTTGTTTCCTCATTTCAATTATTTGCCATTATGCTTTTATTATCTCCCTTTTTATTTTTTTCAAACTACTTCAAAAAGCTCTTTAAACAACTGTCTTTTCCTTCGTGGAAACCTGGTTATCATTTTATTTAATTCATTCAAATCTATATTTTAAAAATATAGTATACATATAAGACTACATTTAACCTTAGAACTCGGTACCAGACAATAACTTTCCCTCAATAGATCAAGGATAGCTTGTTTTTTTATGGCTGAAGAAGAAAACTATCAGTAACACAAGCCAGATATTTTCTGAAAAGTACATGTTTAAAATAAAGACCTTTTCACAAATAGTTATTCCTCTCAGAAATTCCTCTGCAATTTGCTTTTGAAACACTTCATCTACATCTTTTTTTTAGAGAGGCAGGTGAAAGTAGACATCAGCAACATTATTGCTTTTTATTCCTTCCTCCACTGAATTTATCAGGTGTTCCCTATGATATCTCCAAGTTCAGTCACATGGATATTTTCAACGTATAGTGCAGCTTCTCCTTCCTTTTTACCACTTCAGTTCCTTTAGAACAGGGGTCTCCAACCTTGGCAACTTTAAGCCTGGCGGACTTCAACTCCCAGAATTGCTGGCTGGGGAAATCTGGGAGTTGAAGTCTGCCAGGCTTAAAGTGGCCAAGGTTGGAGACCCCTGCTTTAGAACAAATTGTATCTTTCAATTGCTATAGTCCAGTCATGGGAATCATTTCATTGGGTCTCCACCATGCCTATTAAATTAATCTGTCTACTTATAGTAAGAATGTTTTGCTCGGTATGTGAAAGATTTGACATAAAGCAAGCATTGCCAATTTAATAATAACAGGAAGATATTGATTTGCTAATAAAACTGGGATGTATTTCTTACAGGTACATAGAGACATCCAGTAGTATTTATTGATGGCACAGTAAACTAAAATGTATATAGAATTAAATAGGCTGATAGCAGTAAAAAGGAAGAAACACTGAAATAAAGTGAGCACATCAACTCCAGGCCTGAAGAACATTTTCTCTCATCTGAAATTATTAACTCAGCAGATTCAAAACTTCCCAGGATACATTTCTGTCTGGTTTTGCTATCAAAAAACCAATGTCAGAGTAGGGAGTTAGTAGAATCACCTTTTCTATCTAAGGACCTGGACTTAACATTTCTGGACACAATCCTCCCCCAATCCTACCTCCTCTAAACACCATCCAGGATACCTTTAAAAAGTTATTTTTTGGTTATACAGCATACCAACAGGGCAATTAAAATATATCTGAGAAAAGGAAGTGAGTCACAAAATTACAGAGGGACACAGTCTGAAGTAAATGACTTAATTTCATCTTAAATTAGAGATGCCAGTTTAAAATCATACATAGATTACAACCATAAATTATTTCATTTTTTTCCTGAGAAATCTTTCTTGCAATAGAAAGATTTCATAACAGAAAAAAAATCAATAGATATATTTGTTTCCCACTGCTTGGATTGTAGTTAAGCATATACATTCTGAAGGTTGAATACATTCTGCACATTAATTTTCACTCTTTCTCTGTGTGAAAAAACTAGTGGTGGGTTGCTACCGGTTCTCCCTGGATCGGGTGGCAGTGGTGGGAGGCATGTGCAGAAGTGTTGCGTGCACAAGCGCGCCCAGGAGCAAACAAGTAGCAACGGGTTTTGAAACCCGCCCCTGGAAAAAACAATGATCAGCTCACAAATCAATGAAATGGGGATCCTTCTACACCAATCTTAAGTCCCAAATCACACAAAGGAAGTTGGAAGCAGTCTTCTCTAAAGTGCTTTCCTGTGCATATGTTGATTTATTCATTTTATTCAATTTATATAGCCACCCATTTCACACTGAGACTACATGCCAACCAGCATTCCTAATAACTGAATATGGGGAGATTAAAAAAGCTGCTGGTATCCCCAACCACAATTTTAGTCTCTTGCATTTAGTATAGTGTATTTCACTGTTCATAAGGAGAAAACAATAGAGTGGTTGCTACGAGGGGAAATTAACAACAGAGGTGAGGTTCCTTCTATTTTTATATTAAAGCCACTCTGAGCTATGAAGCCAAAAAAATAACCCATTGGCATTTGCAATTCCCACAATTGCCTTAAGCAGAATTGGTGGATGAAACAGCAGGAGGGAAGGAATGCACTGAGCTGTTTTGACTGTTTGCAGGGTACTTGAAATTCTTCTTAGGGAAAGGGAGCAGAAGAAAGGGAGCAGACATGAAACTGAATAGGATGCTCTCTGTTTTCATCTTCTCTTCATAGAAGACCAGCTGGCTGCTGCCAAACTGATGCTCTCCCCTTCCCCTCCCACCCACCATGTCCAATCAGGATTCTTGAAATAAATATTTAGCAGATTTGCTCCAAAGATAAACGCTTTTGAGAAGGGGGAATGAAAATTTATTGAGTCCAGGAAATGAGAGGCAGAAAGTGACAAGAGTTCCCACCAAAGACAGTAATAGTTTTGATGTGATCTCAAAGTCCTTGTAACTGAGTCAGAAATGAACCACCCCAGATCCTGAATATTTTGGACTGTGTGGGATTACCAAGGACTGGAGCAGTTTTAGAATCCTTGTGTTGAAGCTGGAGGAAAATAAGTGACTATGTTGAATAGTGGTTGTGAATTCTTGCTCTACTTTTGATTTCAACTCCCAAGATATTTTAAAATTTAAAAGTATCTCATAAAACAATAAAAACTGAAAACAATAAACTCTTAAAATCATTAGAAATGTGTTAAGCAGAGAATTAGCATAACATTTCAAAAGCCTTAAAAGCATAAGCATTTCCAATATTTGCATCTATCAATAGTAATTCTTTGGGAGCCACCCAGAGTCTGATATAAAATGGGCAGATATGTAAATGTTTAAAAGAAATAAATAAATAAAAGGCATTTCCTCTGGGAAAAAACAAACTGTAGGGTGGTGAATCTTTTGGATATGAAGGAGAAAATAATGCACTGAATTTTAAGGGTACCCGCATAGTACCTTCATCTCCTTAAAACAGCTGCATCTTTTCTTAAGATCGTACAGTTGCTGTCTATAGTTGCACAATCTCAGGAACTGAGAAGTTTAAGTTTAGGAATTGTAGTCAAGTGATATGTGTATACACCTATGTGTTCCAAAGCATTTTTTGACTTAGAATTCAAAGTATTCTATATTAGTTCCCCCACCAAAAAGAGCTACACATTATTTCTTCAAAGCAGAACTGAAGAGAGCATGCCCTAGTCCAGTGTTTTTCAAACTTGGCAACTTTTAAGATGTGTTCACTTCCATACCCAGAATTCCCCAGCCAACATGTCCTCCCATCTTGCCAAAGTTGTCAAGTTTGAAGGACACTTCCCTAGTCATTTGACTTCAGAGGCAATATTGCCTCCACTTCTGTTATTAAGATATTGCTAGCAGCTGAAGTTTAAATAGGTTTCAGTAGCTATACAACTTATATTGAATTCCCCCCCCCCCCCCCAATTTGGTATTTTAAATGAGCAGATCAAAATAAGAGCAGAACGTAAAGTGAGTCAGATTGATATCTATGTGAGACAATGTTGTTAGAAGCTTCCCCCCAAAATCACAGATGATCATCCTGATTGCTCTATTATAGAATTATATAGACCCTCTTTATTTCACCATAGTGGTTCTTGCAGTCTTGTACAATCAAAGTTTGTGCATAGATGTCACTTTCTGCCTCTCTCTCACTCCACATCTGGTGCCAATAATTGCAGTACAAATCTTTTCCAGCAAAGGGATAAAGACCCTGTTTGCATTGGCACAACACCTTCAGCCAGATGCTGTCTGGAAGGTTCCATATTTAGAAGAAAAGAAAACATATCACACCATAACAAGAGTAGGACTGATCTCTGAGGGGAAGAATCAACTCAGCTTCTCCTTTGCTATACTTAAATGTTCTCATTTTACCTGCTGCAAAATCCAGATTGTGAGGCCCTAAATATTAGGCAGATTTAAGCTAAGAAACTGACACATAAAATTATGGCTTTCCTATGTCACGAAGGGTCACCATTTTAAAAAGGCTGAATATTTAGGCTGAACAATGGATGGATTGGAGGCCAGATACATGCTCTGCTTGGCTCAACAGGCTTAACTCTGAGCAAAGCCCCAGTATTTTGTGAAAGATGCATTGTTTGGAAGCATTTGAGGGGCTGGACAACACAGCTAAGCCAGGATCTGGATACAGAATGGCTTTTAAGACACACATTATACCTCAGGGCAAACTAGCTGGGTTTGGTTAGAAAGCTGCACTGTATGTCTGTGACAACTTAGTGCTGCTATTGTGCTTTTTTCCTAATCAGAAAAAAAAAAAAATACCACAGAGCTACTGGTTCTAACAGAAAAATAGGAAGGCAGGAGCAAGAGAGCCGAAAAATAAAATTCTAGGACTACATGTACATCTCACGCAGTTCTGTGTACATCATAAACCAAAACAGAATTTTGATTACGGAAAGGTGAGTGACAGGAAAAAAGGAGACCAAGAGACACTCATGTCAGAACTGCCATGGTTTGTTGGCTTTGTTTTCACATTTGTCTATGAAGTAACCATTTCTTCTACTACATCTATTTTAAGTGACTGTGTACTCATTCCGACTCCACATCAACACATAAAATAAATGGCCCTTTTTCTTATTTCAGAGAGGAGAGGAGGAGGAGGAGGGTAAGAATGTTTTTATTCTCTACTGAGTTTAGTTGAGATCCTCCACTTTTCCTGCTTTTGTGAAAGCCAATGGTTATCCAAAAAATGCTCTAAGGCAGGGTTCTCCAAACCTGGCAAGTTTAAGCCTGGAGGACTTCAACTTCCAGAATTCCCCAGCCAGCAAAGCAAAGCAAAGCTGGCTGGGGAATTCTGGGAGTTGAAGTCCACCAGACTTAAACTTGCCAAAGTTGGAGACCCCTGCTCTAAGGAACCTAATGGGCAACAATTCTTCTCTAATTAGTGGCCCAGATTGGTCTTCATGCTTATGACTTCATAAATCATAGCTTTGAAAATAAGTGCTAAGAACTGCTCTTTTCTCCACCTCCCCACTTCAGGACAAAAATCTTGACAATACTAGTCAGTCCACTCAAGTAAACCAGACAGGAAACAGAAGTAGATGAGCTAATTCTACTTTATTGTAAGACTACATTAACAGAATCTTGCAACTCTGAAGGTACAAACTTCCTGCCACTACTTTTAATCACCTGACCAGTTAGGCGAGTCTTTCCTAAGACTTTTTTTCCTTTGACCATTAAGCCACTGGGGGCTCCTGCCTCTCTTGTCTGATTGTTTTCAAGGCAGTATCTCTTCCCCTCATTCCCCAAAGTCATCCACACATTCTATTACAGGTATTAATCTAAGGTCTGTTGGTTTTGATGTAATATAGAACTCCAGTTTATGAGAAGCTAGGATTTTTATAATGAAGTGGGAGGACAAGAGAAAATGAGGACATCATTCATGGCTTCATTAATCTTAATCTGTGGCTCTATTTCCTACACTGCAGTCTTATGGCTTGTATTGATTCTCTCATTGCTTATACTTGCTGATGATTATTTAAATAGGAAATCAAATGCCTCTAATCCCCTTCGTTTGTTGATATGGTTAAACTTTATATCTGAAATACCTGAATACTTTGGGTGAACTAGTTGTTTAGTGGACTGGCAAATCTACCTTTTACTCAAATTATTATTGTCAGAGTCTGAACTACATTTCAAGGAAATATCATTGAGACTGCAATAGACATATCACCTTGAAAGTGTCAAGGTTTTTTTTTAATAAAAAATCTAGGAGTCATAAGTCATCCATGAACCTCTCTCTCAGAATCTGACAATGCTGAAGATATGTTCATGGGTCAGTTTAAACCTCTGAATGGTACAATGATGCCATGACAAAGCTTACCGTCATGCTAAATCCCTGTTTTCTTTGTTGCATTTCTGAACTTTCCTTCAAATGAGGAACTTTCATTTAAAGCAATGACCTGCTACTGCATAAAGAATAACATTTCATTATGTGGTAGTACGAGGATGTGATCTCTGAGGTCCCTGGAAGGGACATCTGTCTTGCCAGACCTCCCAGCTTCTGTAATTTCTGTAAGATGGATGAATATCATGAGAAGGGCTCAAATAACTAACAAAATAAAGAGCTTGATACCATTCTACTATATGAGCAGAGACATACTAGTTTTGTATTGATTTTACAAAAAGAGCAAGGAGTTGGGATAGAAGATTAAGAGAGCAGGATAAAATATTCCTCTGATAGTTGAGCAATGACTTGCTGAGACATCTCTACTTAAGAAGAACTAGTATTTAATTAGCTGTCAGTTCTCTTTGAAGACTGTAGATCCTCAGTCAGCTAAACATTTCCAAAGTGTACCTACAGGTCTAGTCAATCCCTGCTTTGTTTTCTGAAATCAGAAATCTTGAACGATGCAAACATGGGTTAGCAGAAAGTGCCTTTTCTTTATGCTAACACGCAGAGGCAGAAATGGGAATCAGTTTTCTGATTGGTATAGGATTTACATTTGCATTGGGGCCTGAAATAAAACAATCTAAACAATCTGCATTCCTTCACTGAAGTTTCCTAAACAACTTTATTGGAAATTAAGGCAAAATTAACCACTGCTAAGTTTGTTAGTGTAAAATACACTACAGGATATATCCTTCACTACTTAATTGCACCACATTCATGCCTTATGGATGATGAAAGTAAGTCTTGTATGTTGAAGCAAGTAGAATCTATAAAGGCAGCATCAAATTTAAGATACATCTACACAGGGAATATACATGAACTAGCAAATATTCTCGAATTCATCTCCATGACTTTATCTTGTATTGACTGACCTATTTGCACAAATCAACATGAGACCGCCAGAACAGACTGTCCATACGTAGACTTTCATGATCAGAGATTTGTGACAAACAACAGGGTACAACCACTGTTTTCCTAATGTCTGCTTTTCCTATGGCATAATGCGAGCCGCATTTTAAGATAAAGTGCTAGCCTTTGATTTCTGTCTTAAATGCATCGGGGAGTAAGTTCCATTGCACTCAAACAGAGTTATTTCTTAATAAATATCTGTCAAATTATGCTGATGATTAATTCCTTGTGTAATCCAGAAAGACAATACTTGCAACATTAAGTCCACCCAGGAAATAATTACTGTAGAGAGAACCCAGCACATGCTTCTGTGACATCACATACAATAATAGTTTGCAGGAAAATCTGATCGCTGCCTTTCTCATGGGGATAAAAAATGGGGTTTCCTATACAAATTATTTCCCAAAAGTGTAAACTATATAGCAGGGGTCTCCAACCTTGGCAACTTTAAGACTTGTGGCCTTCAACTCCCAGAGTTCTGGGAGTTGAAGGCCACAAGTCTTAAAGTTGCCAAGGTTGGAGACCCCTGCTATATAGAAATCCATCAGAAGAACTCTTACTGTAGGGCTGGCCATCCTTAGGGTAGCCCAGAAGCTACATGGGGGAGGTGGGGAGGTTGAGAATAACAGTAGGCAAATTGATTATATCATGACCTCATGCAAATAGTGACTTCTGGGTGTCTATGTTCATTTGTTTTGGCAGGATTGCAGACTAAGGTTTATTTTCTATAAAAATAGGCAAGACGTTCTCCCTCTGTTTGTCAGGAGTTTCTAGACGAATTATGGAGACATGATTTTGGGAGGCCCTGGGGACTGCAGAGAAGGGCTTTGAGCACTTACGAGCAACATTTTTTACATTATAATTCTAAATACACTTTTCCAAAATAAACCCGAGTAAATTCAATAGCACATATTTTCCAAAAGAAATGTACAGTATACTTCATCCTATATCTAGCTCTTGCCAGTATTCTTTAAAATATATAATTTATATCTGACCATATGGCATTCGCATCTCCATTTTATGAAAGTTTGAAATTAATAGCGCATTATACAAATCCAAGATAATGCACATTTGTTTTTCTATGCAGCTTTCCCTAACATATACATTTCAGGGCATTTTTATATTCAGCTTCCCCCAACTATATCCCCTTTATGTTCATTAGAGCCTTTATGTAGGAGATGACCAGGCTGAGTCTGAGGGAAGGGTCAAATGCATCACCAGTCTTGAGTCCCTTCACGCCCACAAGAGATCTAAGTCCAGCCCATCTTGAATTCCTTTGACTCTTATCTATCACCAATTTGCTTTGACCATTAGTAGTTCAGATTCTTGTAGATAGCAGAAGCTTGCAAAAAATCTTTATACTCATTTGAACCGCCTGGCTCTTCCAATTTCCCTGGAGCTTGACATTTTGTTCTCTACTATCTGTGCTTATAACTGAAGCCTTAGGGTCAGATACATAATCTTGCACAGTCTATTTAAATTGTCGACAGTCAATATAAGTCAGCAACCAGGAGACTGTGAGTTCTAATCCTGCGTTACTGTAGTCTTGATAGGCAACTGGATGACCTTGGGCCAGTCACTGTCTCTCAGTCCAACCCACCTCACAGGGTGGTTATTGTGAGGAAAATAGGACAAGGAAGGAGTATTATGTATATTCTCTGCCTTGAGTTATTTATAAAAAAATAATAAAAGCATGTTGGGAAACCCAGTAGGGTGGAGGCTTCAAAAGAGCACCATCCTTGCATAGCTGCATGAGATCTAGAACTGACCCCCCTCCTGTAAACTCACTCACTCCATCCATCCAACCATCCATCCATCCATCCATCCATCCATCATTATTACAGTCACAGACCAGCAAATAAAAGCATTAAAACAATAATAATAGTATAAAAATAAAAGACAGACAGAATAATATATTGTAATTGGTGGTAGATTAACAGTGGGCAGTTAAAGTTTGCCTAATTTTACATACAGCATAGGAGAATTTGGCCACATTCAGAGAAGCTACTTCATACTGATCAAATAGTTGTACATAAAAAACAGCAGTATTTCCCAGATATTTTATTAGGTAAGGTGTTATAAATCAAGTCCGTGAGTCCTTATAGAAGATGCAGTATAGCAGGATATGAGCTACAATTTCAATGTCCATAGGGGCACAATCTCAGCTCATATAGTATTCTTTTGAATCGGCCCTCCAAAACTGCTGTGGGAAGTGTGTTGCAGTGCACTAAGGTTAATGCCCTTCAGATTTTGGGGGTGGTTATTTGATATAAATATCTCGCTGCTTTAAAGGGGGAAATTGTGACTGCTCAAAAAAGCATTCTCAGGAGGAGCCCAATCCTTTTGGATTTCCAGATCTTTATTACATGGTTTAAGTGCTCTAAATGCACATTCATACCCCATCATTAGAAGCACTTCCCTAGAGAAACCAAGATACTGGAGTTTTTGTGAGAAGGTCCTGAACCATACTGATTTGAAATTGTCTTCTATAAGGAAAGAACTCAACCCTGCAGGGGAAAAGAGTAGTTTTAACCAATGTGCAAAAATATAAAGCCATGCACCTGTTTTGATTTTGGCTAGTCCTGCCTCCCTCCTTAGTACTGCATTTGGAATGCAGCATGCTACCTAAAATATGGCTCATAGGAATTTGGATTGCACCTTTTCCAGAGGAGTAAAAGAGGAGTAAGATCCCAGTTGAGCACCAAAGAATAATTGTATGGGAGCCTTAGCTGAATATATAGTAACTTCAGTGCTGCTGGAATATATTCTGTGCTCCTGGAAACCTTAAGCTCCATTGAGCCTTATTTATCTGTTCCCAGGCTGAGGCTGACAATCTGATGAGATTCCTGTATAATAGAACGTAATAAAGGAGCAAGTTTGAACCCTAAAATGTAGGTGTGTTGCTTATGCCTGACAGGGCATGATAAAAAAATTTTTTTTCTCTTACAAACCAAAAGATTGTAGAAGTTCCCTGAAAATAGGCTCCAGCACAAATCTGAAAGCTCAGAAAACTAAACCTTTGGTCCCGGTGACTGACCCAGATTGGATCCTGCAACATTTTAACCCTTTTATTCATAATTAACCTACACAAGCAGGTATTCCTCAAGTCCATGCCTCAAGGTCAGACTATCTCCTTTCTGGTCTAATAAACCCTTTTCTTTTCTAGTAGTTTCACAGGCATACAGCCTAATTTATTTATTTTTATTCCTTTCATCATTATTATTAATTCGTGGTTTTTCTTTCCATTTAGTTCCTCTTACACCTGAAGTTGCAATTTCCATCTGCCGCGTCGACCAGAAGGGCCACCAATATTAACCACTGCCTCATGATTTTCATCAATAGAGACTTTTATATAATTTCTTTTAAATATGTTAGTGAATAGGCTAGTTTATTAAGATTACCACAATGCCACTACAACTTTCTCTGATAAAGGTTAGTGATGGCTAATCTTTTTGCCGTCACGAGCCAAAAGTGGGGGGGGAGCGCGAGGGGGTCACTCACTTGTGTGCCCACACCCATAATCCAATGCCCCCCACATGCCTCGCCCCCACGCATGCACGTGTGAACCCCCATGGTTTCCCATGCATGCACACGTGTTCCCTCACCCCCTGCATATGCGTGTGCGACCACCCTGTGTCCCCCCGCGCATTTGCATGCAACTCCCTGCAGCCCATTTTGGGCCTGTCAGGCCTCCCTGAAGCCTCCTGGGACCAAAAACAGGCTGCAGGGGGCACGCTACACCCCCCGTGGCCCGTTTTGGCATGGGGGCACACCACTCCCTCCCACACTTCCCCACCCCTGCGCATGCATCCAAGATCCCCTCCTGCCCCTGTGCATGTGCATGAGACCCCATGCATGCACACACGTCTCCCACGCCATAGACCCAAAAATCAGCTGGCTGGTGGGAGGCGCACATGCAATTGCGGTGAAGCTGAGATGGCCAATGGCTCGTGTGCCTGCAGAGAGGGCTCCACATGCCACCTGTGGCATGCGTGCCATAGGTTCACCATCACGGGTATAGACACTGTTATTCACTTCTGGCACATTTTGGCCAGTGTCACAAGCACAACCAAAGCCCAGTTTTTCCTCCCAAATATGCTCACACTACTATATGAAAGTGGAGATCACAAGTCTGGAGAACCCTGGCAAGCCAATATGTTGTTGCCTGTAATCCCATCTGCTCAGAGGTGAATACAATATCTATTGACCCTACCTATAAATGCATACAGCTTGTGTATCAGCACACCTCCAATCTGTGCAAAAACCCAAACCTTTATTTAAACCAGACAGCTTACACTGTAAATAGTCTTGTATCTATTTAATTCAATTTCTGTATTTTAGTTTTGTCCTAACTTAGAATATAAGAGTTGAAACAGCACGGTAAATCTAAAGCCTGTTACAGAATGGAATAAAAATGGTATTTTATGGGTGCTTGCTGAAGTTTATAGCTCATCCTGCAGTGCAAACATAGCTAATCCTTTTGTTTAAATCTGCCTCCAGCTCTTTTCTCTATTTTATATCTAATATTTCTTAGTAAGATAATAATATAAACAGTAAAGTTTGATTCAAATAGGGATGTGGAGTTCTTATGACCCTCTAGGCAAGGGGTGTGAAACTCAAGGCCCACGGGCCAGATCTGGCCTGTGGGGTGTTTAAATCTGGCCTATGGGGCTGGCCTGGAAATAGCAAAGGACTGGCCCATGGTGCCTCTGGCAGCCAAAGTGGGGCATGGGGGGCTGCGCACGGCCGCTCTGCACCCCATTTTCAGCCTGGATGGCCTCCTGCAACACTTTATGGCCAAAATGGGGCACAGGGGTGTGTGCGCTACCTCCCACACCTTGTTTTGTCTGGTAGAGTGCTGCAGGAGGTGTCCATCCCATCTCCCCACCCTGGCCTGGCCTGCGGAAGAGAACTACAATGCTGATACGGCCCTCAAAGAAATCCAGTTTGACACCCCTGCTCTAGGCCACTGGAAGTTGCAGTTCAGGCACTTCTGGAAAGCTACAACTTCATCACAGACTGGGGAGAGGAAGAATTCCCAAATACGCTTTTAAAAAAATTCAGAAACTTACTTTGGAAATAGTTTATAGTGTTATAATTTGGGAAATAACCCACAATAAGACTTGTGGCATGATTGTTGCATAGCACAACAACTGTCCATTCAGAACCGAAATTCAGCCTTCATTCTCTCAATCTGCCCTTTCCACTCTTGTGTGAAGTGGTTGTTCCACTTTGTTCACACTACACCAGGGGTGGGCAACTGTGGCCTTTTTATAATCTTTGGACTTCAACTCCCAGGATTCCTGGGCCAGCTTGATTGTCTCAGGAATTCTGGGAGTTGAAGTCCACAGGTTGTAAAAGGGCCATAGTTGCCCACAGTTGCCCACACCTTTAACTGGAACAGATATTGACCCAGCAGAAGCATTCATGTCACAAATTATATCTTGGTTAGAGTTAGGTTAATTAGCTGAACTTAGCTGACTTGATTGTCTCAAAGGTGCTTTTTCAAAAGGCAACTGGGCTATGTTTTTTTTTCTTGAGGAAGAAGACCTTTCACTTCTCATCCAAGAAGCTTCATCAGTTCATATGAGTCAGAACTGATGAAGCTTCTTGGATGAGAAGTGAAAGGTCTTCCTCAAGAAAAAAATATATAGTCCAGTTGCCTTTTTTAAAAAGCACCTTTAAGACAACCATCACCTGGTTGACTGAGAATCTCCACAGAGAACAGCTGGCTCCATTATTCCAGTGTTTTATGCAAACCCAGAAAAATAGTTAATTCGGTAATGGGGTTTTGCATCTTGTGTGAATATAGCCCTGTGTTGTGTCTTTCCAAACCCCAAAAGCTATTTTGGCTCTGAAAGTTGCTGCATGGATGGTGGAATGCAACCTCCTGGTTTGGAGCACCGATTTCCCCGCCCCACTTCGAAGCCAGATCTGTTGAAAGAATTAAAGGGAACAAAGGGAGACGTTCTTTCCCGGCTCCAGTTTGGGCGAGAGGATGCAGGCAAGCAACTTTTAAAAACTCAGGACTGGGAGGCGGGGCAGGGAAAAAAAATCAGGCCAGGGCCCCAACGGCGCTGGCCCAGACTCAGCAAGAGACGGTGCCTGAAGGCAGGAGACCTCCGGAGAAAAATTGGCTTCTCAGCTCTCCTCCCGAAACTGGCCAAGCCCAGCGCACGCAACAGCCTTGAGTTTCTTGCAAAAGCCAACAGGCGCCCGAGGAGCAATTTCGAGAGAGAAGGCAAAGGGGAAGCGATCGGCTTCACCTCGCCCCTTGCCCCCACCCCCCCTTCGGCTCTCCAAGGGTCTCTCCCGGAACCAAGCGCTGGTGGAGCTCAAGTGGCCCGCAGGCTTTCAGGAGAAAAGTTGAGGCTGAGATGAAGCGGGGTGGGGGGTGGGGGGCGGGGAAGTCCAGCGCCCTTCTTTCCTTGGAAAGAGAATCTTGGGAGGGGGAAACGGCAGCCCCAGGCAGGGTGGGTATGTCGGTATGTAAATAAAAAAGCCCGAAGCGAGGGAAGCCAGCAGCTGCGGATCTTTGTGAAACTTGAAGCCTACACGCGAAGTTTGGCGAAGGAGGGGGAAGAGATACTTCCCTCTCTCGGCAGTGTTTTGCTTGAATGTATTTGAAAACCCGAGCAGAGAGAAGGGAGATGGCTTTCCATGCCTTCCATTACGGAAGGAAGGAAGGAAAAGGAAGGAAGGAAGGAAGGAAGGAAGGAAAGGAGGGAGGGAGGGAGGGAGAGAAGGAAGGAAGGAAGGAAGGAAGGAAGGAAAGGAGGGAGGGAGGGAGGGAGGGAGAGAAGGAAGGAAGGAAGGAAGGAAGGAAGGAAGGAAGGAAAGGAGGGAGGGAGGGAGAGAAGGAAGGAAGGAAGGAAGGAAGGAAGGAAGGAAGGAAGGAAGGAAGGACCACTCACCTGTACTGGGGGCTGGGATGAGCATCGATTCCCCTTGGGGGTCTCCATCGGGCGAGTCAGTGGAAGGGCTCGGGAGGTCGCTTCGCACCTGGGACATCGGAAGGAGCCCTGCGAGGAGACGCCGCCGCCGCCGCCCGCCGAGACACAGAAACAGACAGAGCGAAGTTCATTGAAGACGCTCCCTCTCCGGCCGGCCCACAAGACGCTCACCCCTGGGGATGAATCAGACGCTTCGCTGGAGAAACCGCCCCGTGCCAGCCCAGGCTTCCCAAATTTCTCGCTCCCCAGATCGTCCCCCTCGCGAAGAAAGCCCAACCCGACGCAAACGCCGCCTCCCTCCAGCCACCTCTTCGTCGCAGTGAAACTCCGCAAGCCCACCGCTCTCCACCCCCCTTTCCAAAAACGGACATCTTTTTTTTTAAAAAAAGACCAAAAACCCTGGGAGAGAGGAGGGGACTTACTTTGGGATGAGTCTTCAGCTGCGCTTGAACCAGCGGACGGTCATCTCGCCGCCGCCTCCACGTGCAAGACACGAACCCTGGATTGCCCTGCTATCCTTTTATAAGGGCTGTAACTTTTCTCCCGGTACGCTTCTCAAAGTTTTCCGAAGTAGAGAAAGCGAGAACTGGGGAAACGCGTTAGACCACTGGAGCTCTGCCTTGCCTTGTTCTTTCTAAAAAGTTTAGCTGCAGACGGGCAAGTTTCAGCCTCTTCCCCTTATCCTGTAAGCTCTGCCTCCCATCGGTTATTTTTTAAAACAGGAAATTGCATCCAGTCTTGATTACTCAGTTTCCTTCGAGCATGAGATATTTGGAGTCCATAGAACCCATAATAAGTAGCTTGGCACAAAATTGGTTCTCTTTTTTCTTTTGAAGCACTGAAAGTAAACAAATGCTCTCACACACATCCTATTTTTCTCCCACAAACCTGCTTCAGCAGTTAAAAAGGGACAAGATAGTATGAAGGCAGTTTATATTTCAGGAAATGGAATAGCCAAAATGACATCTCCAAACTAAAACATAAAATCAAAGCAGTGTGTCCATGCTGCTTACATCTTGTAGGGAAATAGTAATAAGGATATACTAAAATATAATGTACTGGAATACTAGAATTAGTAGAAACTTACTGTTTCCTGCAACATATATGTATGATATATGATGTCTTTGTATACCTGCATGCTGTAAATATTTGTTTCCTGGAACACATAAATACTTTGTGCCTTTGAAGTTGTAACAAATATGCTACATGGGATTTGTATTTCCTGCAACAACTGGTGTTTGTTAAAACATATGTTCCTTGCCATTCGAACTCTTATCAATCTTCCTGCAATCTATGGGCATACAATCTCAGATTGAAGATGCTAACAATCACAACTTTGAGTTCGGTTCCCTTCACACCAGGGGGTTAAGAGGCCAATTGTGAGAACAAAGGAAAGAGATAACACACTATCCTTTTTGCACGAATACACAAATCTAATTAGGAAGCCAGGATGTTGTTTTATGACGTTTCTAACTGTATAAAAAGAAGACATCCCCTCTCTTGCGTGTAGCTATTTCTTGCATATCGCCTTCTTGTGTGTTTGAAATAACTAACCTATGATCATAGAATAAATACTAATATTTTCTCAAGCTTCAGTTTAAGTTTCTTGTTTGGCATTTATGAGTTTAAACATATTATTATTGGACCTTACAATCTTATTCTTTAAAAAGCAACATGAATATTAGGTTGCAGAATTATTTAGGAGTTAAATTTTAAAAAACTTGATTTAGCTGGAAAATAATATTCCAAGGGAAGGGAAAAAACACTTTTACTGAATTTAGGTTACTGCAGATATATTCACGTTAGTCCAATTCAAAAGAAAGTGTTTCGGAATCCTTTCTGTGCCTTACTCTAATATCTGATTGTTTACGAACAATCACACAGGATTTTTTTTTAGATAATAAATCTCATGCTTTCCAAATAAAGAACTAATTACCAGTGTTTCTCAGGCATGGCTACATTAAGATATGTAGACTTCAACTCCTAAAATTCCTCAGCTACACTGGCTGGGGAATTTGGAGAGTTGAAATCTACACATTTTAAAGTTGTCATGCCTGAGAAAGGCAAAACTACACTGTTAAAAAGACACCCACAGTTTTTGGAATTACATCCTCAGTTGCTAATATTTTGTTGCTGGATGTTGTGTTATGGATAGTGCTTTTGATACTGAAAAACAGGCCGAGTTACATTCAGATGGATAAATTTACAACTGGCTACAGAGAAGAACCTAGCTGGGCCATGATCTGTATGAGAACTTTCATCTCAGTGATGGCACTGATCTTACATTTCATGGTAATTGGGATTAAATGTAGCCTTCTGATAATACAACTTGGAGAATGATTGCTTGCTGTGTGAAGAGGGCCCACTTCAGTGCAGAATGCCATTTTCCTTCTGTATTATAAATGGAGAATGTAGTGAGCTTTTGATTATAACTAATAAACAAATTGATGCTGACTATGGTAGCACAGGACTGTATTCAGCATCTATAGATTTGCAGTCAGCATGCTGTGCTTTTAGTATTCTGCTGGCCTTAAAAAGATAAGCAAGACCACACCTGGTTAGAAAGGAGTCCACAACTCCCAGAAATCCCAGGGCTGTAGGATATACTGAGAAGCTGAAAAAGCATCTCAGAATAAAGCAGTGGCAAACCAGCTCTGTACTGTTGCCAAAGAAAACTCACTGATGCATCCAAAAAGTCAACTAACACATTTTTCTTCTTTGACAGGTATATAACTTCACTTAAGCTTCTATATATTTGCTGCTGTGCACTAGGCAACTAATGGTAAACAATGTACCAGGACTGTTAAATCAGGACTTCTAATAATAACAAAAATAATGTAGAATATTCTATTCTCTATGCTCATACCTGGATAGTACAGAGCCCTAAACTAATATTTTAGAAGACAAAACAACTTTCAGAATAATCAGTTAAAGTAAGCTCAAAATAACATAATGAAATTTCATACAAACTAATGTCAAGTTCTTCAGCCAGGAAAAAAAAAACATGTATGTCCTTGTCTTTGCATACCAGCTGGAGTCCATGGGGATCAAAATAAATGTAATAAATAAATAAAATCCACAGAAGTCAAGGTAAGCAATAATTCCAAATAACCGATTAGCTCTACCTTCAGTGGTCTGTTCTGTTCAGTTCAGGAATTTCATTTTTAGAAAGACTCAAAAGAACTGAAATGGCAAGTTCAATTCTTAGTAGGTTTAGTAGTTTTCCCTACAGAAGCCTTCCTTAACTGGATGTCATGCATTACAATATCCTTGGAGAAGGTTTACTGGGAATTTTGCTGTTATAGTTTGGCAGTTTTGGAGGACCCAGGACTGGGAAGAATGCTGCACTCTTCTCCACCAGGTTCTTTTAAGAGTTGAACAGGCAGAGGAAATTCTCATAGAATAGATGAGAAATAACATCATAACTATGTAGTATGATGGACTGCAGGGCTGGCGCAATGTGTAACATGTTCACACTGGTGCAATAGGACTGGGTGTTTTGTTAATATGATTTATTGGGTTAGGGATTTTCTGTCCTCATTGTGAGTTTTATTGTGTTGGGGGGAGTGCACAGAGGGAGCTCAACCAATCTCATTGTACATATGTTGTGCACTGACAATAAAGATTTGAATTGAATTGAATTGAATTGACAGAGCCCATGTTCATTAAGCATAGCATTGTAGCATGTGATGGCCATCGGAAAGATTCTGCCACTTTTTTTGAAAGAGCTGATTGACATGAAAAAGTTGATCTGATTTTTGACATCCAGCTAGTTGCAAGTCTGTCCTTGTGGGTGTGCCTTGGATTTTCTGACTACTAGGCAGCACAGGTTATGAATCACCCTCCAAACATGTCAATGCAGCCACTCTGGCTATTTTTTCCTTGTTTGTTTACTTGTCAGCCCCAAGTGACTAATGTATTTTTAAAGGTACCTGCCCATTTCTGTTCTTTCCTCTCCCCCTTTGTATTGCTGCTGGCTGGAGCAGGCAAGTTTTTGAAAAAAATGACTTCGCACCACATATTTGAACTGAATTCCTTTCTTTATCTTCTCAGGCTCATCGGGGAAAGTTGCCTGCCCTTTGGTAGCTATAGGAGGAGCCCAAGTCCTCATGATTTAAAGCAACTGCTTTGATGATAAAATGCCAACTCATCCTTTCCATTCCTTCTACTAAGATTCATACTTGCAAAGCAGATGATAAGATAGAATCTCTCTCCTCCCTCATACTTCATGGTTCCTTATTTGTATTGAACCAAGAAGAAGTTCTAATCTTCCCTCCTTTTTTGCTTGTAGGACTTTCAGGAAGCACTTTACATAATAATTACTGAAACCTGCTGGCTCTTTTACAGGGGAGGGCAGAGTTTATCAGTCCAGTCCAGTCCAGATGAACCACAAGAGGATTAACTGGAATGTTCAAAGCTATGCATGAACCGTCCTCTATTAGCTTCATTTGTATCAATTCCCATCAATTTTACCTAAATTAGAAGGTATACAAGAGAGTGATTTCAAACTAGAAAAAACAATTTGAAAACATTTATTATAGTTATTATTTATATAACTTTTTACATCCTTAGAAGTCCCCTTTTTCCCCCTTGAAAGCACCATGTACAAAAAATAAATTAATCTGAATAGAATTCAATTTTGTGCAATATTTGAAGTCCCTGATAAATATATAAATAGATTCTATTAGAAAATAAGTTCAAGCATTATTGTATAGCATTATTTCAGTTATCTATTCTTCTTTGAGTGATATGATAAGACAATACTCCCAAAATAAATTTATTGATATTATACTGCAAGTAATGGTGATAATGAAAGAAGGAAAAGAGAGTTTTGAGGAAAATGGGGCAATATCTCAGAAGTAGTGAGAGATTAATTTGCTAAGTGTAATTTGCAAAGTATTTGGCAGTATTCTGATAGAAATAATAATCAAAGAGATAATGATGATCAAAATTTGGGAAGTACAGTGTGACTTTGTACAAGGCTGAGGTAGCTCCAATTAGAGTTTTGGTCTCTAACAGATCATTGAGAAATATATGTGAGAGCATATATTGCCTGACTGTTGATTTAGAGCAGAGGTCTTCAAACTTGGCAGCTTTAAGACTTGTGGACTTCAACTCCCAGATTTCTCCAGCCAGCTATGCTCTGGAGAAATTGATTTAGAGAAAGGATATCATGAAGTAAATACTGTAGGCTTGAACTGTGAAGTTAACAGTTGATTGCTGAATGTGGTAAGTGCAGTGCATAATGAAAGTAAAGGCCACGTGAGAATAAATAGAATGCTTAGCAAATGGTTCAATGCTGAACAAGAATAAAACAAGAATTAACAACACTCCCTTGGTGGCTTAATGGTTTAGGAATAAATGTATAAAGAATACTGGTATTGATGGTAGAAGTTGGTTGGTCAGTCATGTGATTGAACTTTTGTATGCATATTTTACTGTGTTGTTGGCTGAGAACCCAAATAATTTGATACGATTCGACTAGAAGCTGTAATGAGCAGTAAAAGTAGTATATTGAAAACTAAGAGGGGAAGTGAAGTGTTTGATTGTAAATTACACAGACTTGCTCTGTTCCCCAAAATTAGTACATGTAGAATAATTTATTTATCTTGATAAAAGTAAGAAAACAGATACAGAGATTTTAAAACATGCAAATACTGAGAAAGGCAGTGGATAATGCCAGTATGTAGTCAGTTGCAATGAATGACATTTGGATAAATGAATATTTATCCAAAGTGGTAAAAATCAATATGCTTTAATTTGAGCTTCTGCTCACCTGAGAATTAGGTTTGCTAGGCAAAATAATAAAGTAGGTTGAGTGGCTTATTTAAGTTTGTAAAACAAGAAGAGACAATGTCAAGAATAAAAGAATACTGAATAAATGTAAATTGGATGCAGAAGAAAATGATCAGTAAAAAGGAGTGGTTTGGTCTTTCTGAGAGAGAGAGAGAGAGAGAGAGAGAGAGAGAGAGAGAGAAGGAGGGAGGGAGGGAGGGATATATGTATGTATGTATGTATGTATGTATGTATGTATGTTAACCCTGTTAACCTTTCAATGAACCTTGTATCATAAATACAGCAACTGTATGGCTTACTGAGTATTATTATATTTTTCAAGCCTTGTGTATTGTTCAAATGTTTATCATGTTGATTAGTTGTTGCTACACAACATGTTTTTAATGTTTCAACACCGATTTTGTTGGAAGTGCCAATAAAATAAATATATGTTTAATTTTATCAACCATTTACATTTTTATTCTTGTGAATAGTTGTTGTAGGGCCCCCAGTACACTGCTTTGCCCGGGGCCCATAAAGCTGTTAAAACAGCCCTGTGTGAACTTGCTCACTCTGAAAGAGTAGCATGATGGATATATATGTGTGTATGTGTGCCTGTATCATCTTCCTCCTCCTCCTCCTCATTCTCCTCCTTCTCATCAAACCAAATTAGTTAATTATAATTAATACGATTACAGTTATATGATTACTATAAGGAGCACTTTTCTTTTCGGGTCCATTAAAAATTAGAAGCTGATACCCATTTTTAGAAAAACTCTAGATTCTGCACACAGACATTTCATGAAATGCACACAGCCCATGGCCTACAATTCTCTACCATTATATCTTTACTCTGTAATGAAATGAAAACTTCAGCTGTGAAATAAACAAACTTGTCAGAGTTTAGTAATTGCCCAATTACCTGGATTCCGAGAAAGAGCATTTTAAAGGAATGTGTCTGGTTAATCTTAAAACCCTGAAAATCCCATCTGCTGTAGCCATGACTGCTTTTGGAAATTTTGGAAATAATATGTATAAAATATATACAATGAAAATCAAAGTGCCCAGATTTCTGAGGATGCATACTTTATTCCAGTTCTTCTACTAAAAGATTGGATTAAACAATAACACATTCTGGGGACTAGATATCGTAATCAGCTCCTTTCTGACTTCAGAGATTTCCCAGGATGTTATCCATATTTTCTGCACTAGATCTTTTTCTGGATTTGGCACCTTTAAAATCAACCAGTCAACCAGTCAATCAATCAATCAATCAAATACTTAAATAAAGTGCTTTATTCATTGAAAAAGGGTTAGAGCTCAGTTATAGAGTATTTCTTTTGCAAGTAAAACACTCAATTCCAGAAGAGATGAAAGATGCTATTCTGTACATCTAAAGAGCTACTACAGGGTATGTAAACAATAACCCCGAGGTCCCTTTCTCAGTTTATAGGGCAATAGGGCATAGCCAGAGAACTATGTTGAAATGCTGTTCCATGAAGTGGTAAGAAAGTATGTACTTTCTTACCACTTTGAATTGAATGATGCTTCAATCATTTTTTATGATTGAAGCAATCATAAAAAATGATTGCTTCAATTGCTGTAGCTGTAGTATTACTGTTGTAATGCAGGACAAATTAGACAACACAGTTAATAGATTCCCTCAACTTCATTTCACCTCCCACCAAGAATTGCCTGCTGGTAGGAAAACATCCTAAGCTCTCTGACTAATATGGAATGAAGTGACATGGGGTGGATTAGGAGGAGGATTGGTGGACCCTTAGAATGGTGTGTTTGGGCATTTGACAATTTACAGGTTGCAGGCATGAAGATATTTCAAGTCTTTGACCTATTTACAATTTACAGATTGCAGGCATAAAGGTACTTCAAGTCTTTGACCTATTAGTTGGACTATTTCTGAACATGTGTCTAACACTCTAAAAAATATTACCCATATTCCGAACCAGTCCAATTGACAGATGTCAGGCCCAGAGAATGAATGTGGGGTGAAGCAGTAGGAGGTGATTATAATGGGTGGGTTGCTTAACTGGAATTGCCAAGGGATGTAGTCTTGACAACAATTCCAGTTCTATCCTTGTGACTAGGAACACACAGAATAGGCCGTAGATGGTCTTGGACCAAGTATCAAGAAGTATCCTTCTACCCAAATAATAAAAACAGAGAAGAAAATGTCTCCAGGCAAGTCCCTTAATGTCAGAAACAATAGAAAATCTGTAACACATCCAATGATGAAAGAACCATCTGCACAGCATTGAAATTGACTCCTGTGAAGAACAGGGCTAGTGCATTTTTAACCCACCCACCCCCGACAAACCTGTATTTTTAAACAGCCTGATGGGTACTTTGGAAAGCACAGGTAAGGTATGAAGCAGATGGACATCTGTTGTGTCTTGCAGCCCAAGCCAGAAAAATGGGAACAGACATACAGAACCAGAAGTGAGTATTAAGAGCTGGGCAGATCCTAGTTCTAACCAGTCAGCAAACGCATAATCTGTGAAATGTGCTAGATTGTACATACAGCCAAATTGTGCTAGAAAAAACAGAAAATGTTACTGTAAAACTGGAACAGCCAAAGAAGACTTTACATGGTTTTCCCTGTGTGACCTAAAATGGTTAATAGGACATATTTGTGTTACAATTAAAGTGATGTAAGTATGACCCCATAGTTAACCATATCTATCTCTATCTATCTATCTATCTATCTATCTATCTATCTATCTATCCATCCATCCATATCTATCTATCTATCTATCTATCTATCTATCTATCTATCTATCTACCTACCTACCTACCTACCTACCTACCTACCTATCATCTATCTATCTATCTATCTATCTATCTATCTATCTATCTATCTATCTATCTACCTACCTACCTACCTACCTACCTACCTACCTACCTACCTATCTACCTATCTATCTACCTACCTACCTATCTATCATCTATCTATCTATCTATCTATCTATCTATCTATCTATCATCTAGCTAGCTAGCCATCATCTATCTATCAATCCATCACATTTCTGAATCACCCATCTCCCTCCAACAGCAGGGTGCTGTTATGAAAATGCTTAAGTCACTAGTAGGGAAATGGCCTGAGATCTGAATAAGGCAACTGCATATGTCCCTGTAGACCAAACTTTTCTTCACTGCATCTTTCTGGGAATTCTAGCAGAGGCCTTTCCCGTTACTTCCTACTATAAATAGAGAAAATGGCAATCAGGATTCTTTGCCTGCAAACTGAAGTTGTAACTGGTGCACAGTAGACAGATACTTGCTTTTTAAAAAGACATATTAAACAATCTGAATTTTGATCCTCATACCAAATTCTACATTTTAATATGCTGAAAGATTGCCAGTATACATGCAGCACTGTAAAAGTCACTTTCCACTCTGTGAAACACAGCTGACTGTTATTTTAAAACTGGAACAGCCAAAGAGGACCTTACATGCTTTTCCTGTAGGTCTAAAATGGTTTGTAGGAAAGTCTGTCCATGACTTGCTCCCTGATATACTGTATCTCTGTTTTTGCCTTTACAGACAATAAATACAAGAAAATTCCTTGTGTGTCCAATCACACTTGGCCAATAAAGAATTCAATTCAATATAATCTGGAAGGAAGTGTTCAAGATCTGCTCTGCTCTGTTCTGATGTTTCCAACTGCTCTTGTTACTTATTTATATATATATTTGTACTGAGTGATATTCTTATCATAAATGTATATATGTTTTTCAATTGATATCCAAGATATTGCCCTCTGGCCTCACTGAATAGATTTCTTGCAGGCGTATTAAATATTACCCACTTCACCACAAATTTTAGATCCACATAATTTTCTAAAGTTGATTTCTTCATTGCATCAAGAATTATATACCATTCTGATTTGATCTGAATAAAATCTGGCTTTAAGTAATTGAATTATGATACTTTAACCAATGCTTTTGCCCCTTGTTTAAATGCATGTATTGGCATGAACACACTGATTGCACCTGTGCCACATTATTGTGAATTGTGCGCGCGCGCGCGCACACACACACACACAGAGAAGGTGCGTATGGAATCATGTCCTAGCAGAGAGGAATTTAGTATTACTATAACCAAAGAATAAAGAGTTTGGAAAATCCCTCTAGCTAGCTGCAATAGAAGGAGACAAGGAAAAGTGTATATCTTGATGTTGTATATTAAATAGGAGTGGAGCATAGGCTCCACTCAGGTCCACCAAATTGGCAGGAAAATATTTGAAGCTCATTGGCCGAGCCATCTGACAGCTCCCTATAAAAAGGGAAGCTGTCTGATGAGCTGGCTGCTGGGTTACTGATCTTCTAATAAAGTGCTGTTGTTACTGTTGGAGCTGCATCTTGTCTCTTCTATCACCCATTCTAACACTGGCGATGAGGATGGGATTGGAAGAACAAGAAGACAGACAAGAGCACAATTAGCAGATCATAGTTCCAGCGGAGGAGGGGACCACCGGCTGACATCAAAAGGCTGTCACTGCAGCGAACAAGACCTGCATCAGCCTGCACAATGACTGCCCGTGCCCCACCAACTCTGTTCAACCCAGCCAAGGACAATTGGGACTCATACATGATTCAGTTTGAGTGCTTCATGGAGGCCAACGACCTCCTTGGAATGTTGGACAACAGAAAGTGAGCGCTGTTTCTCAGCTATTGTGGAACTGAGGTGTTCAACATGTCCAAGGCATTCGTAGCGCCAGCCACAGTGCAAATGGTACCCTGGGCCAATCTTCAAAATGCACTACAAGCACATTATGCTCAGTGCAATCCAAATTTGTAAGAAAGTGAGAGTTCCACAGCAGAAGGCAGGAGGAAGGTGAAACAGTGAACCATTATGTAGTGGGGCTTAGAAAGGCCACTGCATATTGTGAATTTAGAGAACTGGAGGACATGCTGTTGGAACAGCTAATCAGTGGAGTGAGGGATGTTAGCTAGCAAAGCCGATTGGTAGCAAAGCCGACCCTCACTCTACAAACAGTCTTAGATGAGGCTAGGGCATCAGAAACCTCACACAAATTAGCAGCAGCCCTGCAGAAGGCGGGAAACACACCGACTTCGTGCCCAACTGCTGCAGTCCACCAGGAGAGCACCAAGCAGATTGAGTCATTGGAAGATGAAAATGACATCTATCGACTCCAACATGAAAAAAACAGAACCTACCCTGCTGTGGAAGAAAGACAGCCCTTATGCGCAGGGTGTGGGGGACAACACCCCAGGGCAGCGTGCAAACACAAGGAAACTATATGCCAGAGATGCAACAGTAAGGGGCATCTGGCGAGAGTTTGCCGTGCTAGCCAATCTGCAGTCTTCTGGGCCAAACAACCTTCCGCTGCTGTCACCATACCCAAGAGATGGAAACCAACATCCTGGAATCCCAGGTGCAGAGGGAAGCCCTCAACTGAGGAAAAGGAGGCATACCAGACCAACATCAGGCAAACAAGATCAACGGCAGGAAAGATACACGTAGCTGTGCAGATAGAGGGCTCGAACTGCGAGATGGAAATAGACACAGGGTCGTCCCTAACAATTGTTTCATGGGAAACGATAAAAAAGACTGTATCCGGCATCAAAAAATGAGAACTAAGGCCCCAGAGGGTGCAGCTCAAAGACTACCAAGAAAACTGCATTCCTGTTCTAGGGAGCGGAACCTTTCAGGTCCAGTTTTGGAAGTTCTCCGGGCCCCTGAAAATAACTGTGGTCGGCGGGGCATTGCCGAGCCTGCTTGGCTTGGCTTGGTTCGAGGCCCTGGGCATGGGAGTCACCGGAATTAATGCCATCACCGATGACAGCACGGACAACCTGATCTAGGAATTTGAGGACGTCTTCAGCAACGGCCTAGCGGGAACCCACCTGAGGAACCGAGATTCCAGCGCAGACTCCGGGAAGGGTTGGGCTAGAAACTCCAGCCATGCCCCGCGATGAAATCCAGATGGTTCCATTGGCGAGCACTGAACCAGCAACAGGTCTGCCTGCTCAGGCAGACACCCAACAACCAACTGAGCTGCACAGGTCAACTAGAGCTCGACAATGCCCCGCTTATCTACGTGACTACATTTGTAAATAAGTTACCTGATTGGATAATGTCTTATCCAGGAGGGGAGGGGTGTTGTCTATTAAATAGGAGTGGAGCATAGGCTCCACTCAGGTCCGCCAAACCAGCGGGAAAATACTTTAAGCTCATTGCCCGAGCAGTCTGACAGCTCCCTATAAAAAGGGAAGTTGTCTGATGAGCCGGCTGCTGGGTACTGATCTTCTAATAAAGAGCTGTTGTTACTGTTGGAGCTGCGTCCTGTCTCTTCTATCGTCCGATCTAACACTTTAACTTTTTAGGCGAATAGTGTGCATATGCATAAACCTGTTATGAACTGAAGCAATGTCAATAACATTGTGCAGTATTACATGCTTGAGCCAGGCTCCAACATAAGTGTGCACATTTACATTAATATTATGGAAAGCTGGACTGTGAAAAGAGCCACTTTTTTCACTGCTGCCATTCCAATAAGTTTCCTGTCATAAAAGTCTTCCCTGCTGAGTCAGTAATAAATCATTTTGCCACATTAGTGCAAAGGTATTAAGTGGGTGGAAGTGGATAAATCAGTCAGGAAAGGAAAGTACATGAAAACGGGACCACTCCTGTGCAACTCTGGGCTCACCTCAGAGTGAACAAATTGGCAGAAGGCTGAATGTTTAACAAGCAAAACTGTGGGCCAGGTTTCCTTGTCTGGGTTTATCTGGGTAGTACCCAGAAGGGCTGCTTGTGTAAAAGAACAGAATGGTTGCACCGTTCTGAACATTTTTGCCACTTGTTTAAATCAGTCTTATTCAGTTTGGTGACAGAAATGGTTTTAATTTTTAAAGGCAAGGATTTCACTAAGACCCTCATGGGAAGGAGTGACTCTTTTGAGATGCTGATGGATGTTTCTAAGCACCGTCTCCTTCACTGTATAGATTTCTTTTCAGTCTTCCTGGATGCATGTGAAGGATTTAATACTCTTTTCTGGGCTGTTGTGACCATTTATTTCTCAAGTGGCTACTCTACTATGCTGAATACTGCTGAAACAGTACCTCCAGATGGGCAACTAAGAGACAAAAAGAAAGAAGCAACGTCTTTTAGTGATATGGTCTGTAAAAAAAATTGGGGCTGTCTGCAAATTTCTAGTCAGACAAATCAGAAAATGATTATTATTTTTGCTTACATGAGCTCATTTAACCTTCCTTCCCTAATTGCATAACAGGACAAGTCATAGTCATACTGCTTAATCTTGGCAGTGTTAAGCTGTGTGGATTTCAGTTCCCAGAATTCCCCAGTCAATTTGTTTTTTCAAAAGAAAACATGTAAAGCAGTGGTGGGTTTCAAAATTTTTTACTACTGGTTCTGTGGGTGTGGCTTGGTGGGTGTGCCATGGCTTGGTGGGTATGGCTTGGTGGGCGTGGCAGGGGAAGGATACTGTAAAATCTCCATTCCCTCCCGATCAGCTGGGACTTGGGAGGTAGAGAATAGACGGGGGTGAGGCCAGTCAGAATTTTTACTACCAGTTCTCCTGTCATATGGCATTACTGTCTAGTTTGGAAGCATTACTGCTTCAGACTGGAGGGTAGTGCAGAGAGTGGTGAGGATGGCAGGAAAGATTATTGGGAGTTCACTTCCTTCTATCCAGGACATAGCATATAAGTGATGTTTAAGCAGGGTCCACAGTATTGTCTTGGAGTCTACACATCCTCTTCGTGACCTATTTTCCTTGTTACCTTCTGGGAGGAGGCTTTGTGGTATCTGAAGCAGAACATCTAGATTCAGTCAGTTTTGTTCCATATAGTATCAACCTTGTGAACTCTCAAGTTCCATCTTTCCTCTATGTATTCAAAATAGACAGTGATGAATGTATGTATATGTATATATATGTATATGTATATGTGTATATATGTATGGGTTGTATGCAGGGGTGGGTTCTACTTACCTTTACTACCAGTTCGCATCGCATATATATATACATATATAGCATGTATATATGTGTATTATGTATGTATATGAGTAGATATATACTTTCTTTTGAGAGAGGCAACAGAATTTCATTTTTAATGTGTGCCAGTGCGCTCACAGTAAAAAATGACAATAAAGGTTATCTTCTCTTAATCTTAATCTCACAATTTGTTCCTCCGCCTATTGTTCATCTTTGATTATGAAAGGTAGAAGAGATAGGATTTACAGGTCAATCACATCTGATCGGCCACATATTTCCCAACTTTATTCTAGCAGGATACCTAGAAAATCTACAGCAATGTTTTTCAACATTGCCTCTTTCTTGTTGTCTCTATACCTAATGTTCCCATTGGTCTATAAAATAAACATGCAAATGAACTCTAGATCGCTGCTTGCCTTTTATGTGTGTGTGTGCTTGTATCTTTGAGTCAGTGTTGACTCCTATTGACTACCTGGACAAGTCCCTCCCCCCCCCCAGTTTTCTTGGCAAAAATTCAGAAGTGGTTTGCCACTGCCTGCTTCCTAGGCCCAAGAGAGAATGACTGGCCCAAGGTCACTCAACTGGCTTTGTGCCTAAGGCAGGACTACAGTTCACATTCTCCTAGTTTCTAGCCTGGGGCCTTAACCACTATGCTAGACTGGCACTCACACATATATACTCAACCTTTTAAGGTCAGAAATAACTCTCTGGAGGCAAGAGCTGTGGTAGGGGGAGCAATTGTGCATAAGGAATGTGGTTATATCATTCACATGGATAGCAATTGGATTTTCTGTTCCTCTCCCTCCCCTTTCCAGTTTTGCAAGAGAACATTATGGATCTTCTTTTTCAAAATGTAAAATGTATTTTATAGCTTAACACAGTTTTCATGGGGTTTTTTTTTATCTCAAAAAAATTGACAAGTGCATACTAAGCTTTGCTATCATATTGTTAAATTTTAGAGAGGAATCCAAATCTGTAAAAAAGAGAAATGAAAATTAAATAAAACAAGGCTATGTGTTGTCCAGGCGATAAAAAACATGAATTAAATGGCATGCCCAAAGTCACATATGAAACACCTAGAGCAGGGGTCTATCTATCCACAAAATAAAGCTTCCTTTGAGTGAAGTTTAGCTCCCAGTGACTATAAGGATCCATTCATGTAGGAATTTTTTTGGGTGGTGGGGGCAAGCATACAGAAATAATTTATCTTTGTCTTTTCCAACTCCCACCATTCTAGCCTGACAGCCTTGCATTTTCCTGTCCGAGGATTAATCTGATTCAGCTCTGCTTAACTTTCACGATCTATCAAAGTCAGTGTATACACCAGCACATACACATATTTATGTAACTTGTCACCTTTTAACATTCATTTTTATCTTCCATTTCTTATTTTCTTCTTGGTAATGATGATGTCTTTGTGGCAAGACTGTCTCTTGAATATTCTCAGTAAGATCGCCCCATTTACACATAGAACAGAAAGTACGGTAATTATGATTATTATGTATTATGATTATTAGTATTAAGATTTCCTAGTATGATTTGATTGCTTATTGTACCGCATGACTGTCACTGGGTGTTGTGCCCTGTGATTCCTGATGGGTGTATCTTGTCTTTTTATGTACACTGAGAGCATATGCACCAAAGACAAATTCCTTGTGTGTCCAATCACACTTGGCCAATAAAGAATTCTATTCTATTCTATTCTATTCTATTCTATTCTATTCTATTCTATTCTATTCTATTCTATTCTATTCTATTCTATTCTATTCTATTCTACCCTACCCTACCCTACCCTACCCTACCCTACCCTACCCTACCCTACCCTACCCTGTTCTGACCATTTTTCACACTTACAACCATTGCAGCATCCCCAAATTTGACCATGTGGTCAAATTTCAGACTGCTGGCAATTGGTTTATATGAGTCATAACCGACTTTATGATGGTTGCAGCGTTCCAGGGTCATGTGATCCCCTTTGGCAACCTTCTGACAAGCACAGTCAATTCAGAAGCCAGATTCACTTAACAGCCAAGTTACTAATTTAACAACTGCAGGGATTCACTTAACAACTTTGGCAGGAAAGGTCATAAAATGGGGCAAAACTCGCTTAACGAATGTCTCATTTAGCAACATAAATTTTGGGCTCAGTTGTGGTCATAAGTGGAGGACTACCTGTATTTGCTATTATTCGTCCCTGGCAAATACATACTTTCCTTTTGAGGATGGTCTCCTTAAAAAAAAAAACATGTGTGATTAGAATTGTTATTTTTCTGGATTATACATATACAGGAGGTAAGGATGGAAAGAAGTTTTGTCTCCACTGCATAAACAATGAAATTACAAGTATTTATATTCCTTAATATAAACATTAAGGCATAACATATGAAGACTCCCTGTAGCTTCAAACATTATTGGATATAAGCTACAGCATATTTCAACCTATTGAAGACAATACTGGTAATTCAATGCAAGCGGAGAGGGGGGCAGCTTGAATAGAAATTGTTGATATGAGAACTGGGATATTTCAAGCATATGTTTATTTTCAGCAATGTAAAAACGGAATGTATGCTGACATTCCATGGTTACTTCATTTATTTATGCAATTTTTGTCCAAGACCCCAAGTGGTTCACAATGATAAAATATAAAATACAATAAAAACACCAGAATATAACATTTATATTTAAATCTTCACAATAAAATTGCATCACCTAGTTAACCTAAAACATATAAACTAAAATCAAAATCCCAGATCCAACAAAGCAAACAGAAAGGTTGTCCATCACCGTTTATGCCCAAGCACTCTTTCAAACAAGGGTGTTTATATGGAATTGGGAGAAGGCTGAACAAACATCAGTGGATCAGCTACTGCAAAATATAGGAGCTGACACTGAGAAGGTCTCCTTCTGAGTCCTCCCCCCTGTTACTAATTCAATGGCGCTAACTCTTCAGCTTCTCATGAACTGCTGACCAGAAGAAGACGGTAGGGTGTAGGTACAGAGTAAAAGATTTACTCTATGTTCCCTTTTTCTTTTTTATTCTACTTGTTCTGTCTAAGAGATGCTAGGCCAAGGCCCAGTCTTTCTTCCCAAGATGCTCTTTGACTCTCCTTGCTATCATGCATTTTTGTAAATAAATTGTCTTTCTGTTAAGTTATTCATTCTTGCTTTAGATCAGATACCTGTTCCCAGGCACACACAAAACACTTCAAACTGCTACATGAATTTCAAAAATGCCTCCCTGGCTGATCTTTTTTTTTAAAAAAAAATGTTTCTAACTGGAATAATGCAGAGGAAGTTGGTTGATTCAGCTTCTTACAAATTCTGAAGTAACTCAGCTGAGCTTTAACAGAGTTATGGACCAACCTGAAAATGAGGGTGTTGCCTATTTTGATAGTGTCACATGCACTCAGTCTTCAAATACATACCAAAGAATCAAACAGTAACACCATGAGAAAAAAAAATATTTATGCTTTTGGGAAATCTGGGATTGATTGATTATATGTCGCCAAGTCATTTTTGACTCCTAGTAACCATACAAATCACTTTCAAGTGGCTTATGAATAAAACAAAAATCAAATAGGGTAACAAAGAAAGCAGAACAAAACTCCAAACACTATAACAGCAGCAAGTCTTCCTGCCTATTAATCCACTGAGGAAAAACATTCATAAGAATAATTGCTTACTTCCAGCACTCCCCCAAGGCTTTCCAAAACAACAAGTTTTTTTCTTGGTAGATTCCCTGAATATTGACCGGGTTGGTGCTGACCTGACCTCACCTGGATCCCTGTTCTAAAGAAGATGGGCAACATCAGAAAAGGCACATCTTTAAGGTCTTTAAGGATAACAATCCCTCAAAGACAGGACTCAGATAGTTCCTT
This sequence comes from Pituophis catenifer annectens, assembly GCF_029215685.1. Lineage (NCBI taxonomy): Eukaryota > Metazoa > Chordata > Lepidosauria > Squamata > Colubridae > Pituophis > Pituophis catenifer. The sequence continues at coordinate 167,820,805 of NW_027256883.1, read as the reverse complement.
CCCTTCTTATTGGATGGGCAGAAACTTTTGGGAGAAGATGTCCTACAGATGTGAACATAGTTGTGTTAAGGTTATTGTTGTTGTGTTACCAACCAGCAGAGTAGATTGCCCAAGAGAAACGTTGCTGAGAGCAATGAATAAGAGATAAGCAAACTGGTTTATCAAAAGCTTACTTTATAGTAGAAAAACAGTCTCATAGTCTTTAAACAAATTCCAAGTCTTTGCCAGTAAATCGGTCCAGTAGTTACAGAATCTTCTTACTCAACAAACAGTAGTTGGTTAGAATAACAAACTCACTCTGGTTCACAAACCACGATGGTTGCAGATCCATCAAACGATGATTACAGATAGCACCTCCTCTCAATGGTAGCTTATCATCACAGCTTCATCATCAACAGCAGCATAGCATTGCAGCTTCTTCTCAACAGCACATCATAGCAGCAACTGAACACGTTACAGAAGCTTTGCTTAAATATTCTCACAACCAGTAATTATGTGATTACAGCATGACTCAGCATTAAAGCCACATAATACAGTTTCAGATTAAAGTTACAGTACACTTATATTGCCTGGACAACTGTTAGGCTCAAACCATATCCTAACATGCTCCCCTTTGGACAGGTCAATATATACAGTTTAGATTCTTAATCCATAGCTTTCACAACACGTTCTATGTTTTATAGCACCTTGCGCTTTGGTAAAATTATCAGCTATATTGTCTTCTGACATACAATATTCCAACTTAACCATGTTGCTTTGAATACACTGACGAACATTCAGATACCTAATGTCAGTATACTTAGATCTAGTTTTAACTGCTAAATTTGTTGCCATTTTTATAGGAGCTTTGTTGTCCTCATGTATTACAATTGGATAATCCATATTTAAACCAATATCCATCATTAGTTGCTTGTAGTAAATTAAATCAGTACAAACTAGCGACAAACATGAGAACTCCGCCTCCATAGTCGAAAAACTAATATGTTTTTGACGAATTTATTTCCAGCCAATCAAACAATTGTCTAACATGATAGCTATACCCGATGTGGACTTTCTGGTGGTCACATCAGTAGCAAAACTGGCATCAGCATATGCACTCAATACTAAATCATTGTTAGGTTCTAGATACAATGCATAATGCATCGTCATTTTCAGATATCTTAATATACGCTTTGCGGCCTGCCAATGCCTTTCAGTTGGCTCTGCATTATATCTCGCTAATTGGTTTACTCCAAATGAAATATTGGGTCTCGACCAATTGCTTATATAAGATAGACTACCTATAAGGGACTGGTAGATCTCCTTACTAAATTTAGGACTTTGGATTTCACCTTGTTGAAAATCCTGTGCCATAGGCGTTTTAGCTGGTTTACATAGCTCCATGCCATAACGTTTCAACATTTGGCTTATTTTGCTAGATTGAGATATTTTATAACCTCTAGCTGTTTGATTGATATCTAAACCTAAATAATGCCTAATATTTCCCAAATTTCTGATTTTAAATTTGGTTTCTAACTGTTTAACAATATCTATGGCTTCATTGTCAGTTTTAGTTATTATGGCTATATCATCTGTAAACAATAACAAAAATGATACTACACCATTATTTTCTCTTTTAAAGAGACACTTATCCGCTACACCTTCATGAAAACCTATCTTATTTAGCTCTTTCACTATACATTGGTTCCATTCAAACCCTAATTGTCCCAAACCATAAAGGCTTTTATTTAACTTCCAACAATCAGTGTGGTTTTGTGTTTCAACTCCTAAAGACTTCTTCATATAGATAGTGTGTCTCAATGGAGCATGCAAGTATGCTGTCTCTACATCTATATGGTTAATGCTATATTTATGCTTAGCTGCCCACACTAGCATTGTTCATAAAGTACTAGCTCGTAAACTAGGAGCAAAAACCTCATCAAAATCCTTTTCGGTCTGAGAAAAACCTTGAGCTACAAAGCGAGCTTTATGAGTTACTGTCCCATCTATGCCTTTCTTAATTTTGTAAACCCACCTACAACCTATTAATTTTTTACCAGGTGGCAATTTCACAGTTTCATAAACACCTAACTCAGTTAAAGAATTAATTTCCTTACTCATTGCCTCCTTCCAAGCATTCTGCTCCTTTTCAGGATAAAGCTTGATATCCTCATAACTTGAAGGTTCAATATTCACTTGGCAAACTACGGTTGCTTTATATCGATCAGGTGGATGCCTTTCCCTAGTTGATCTCCTAGGTAATACAGGACTTACAGCAGATGGTACATCTGACTCCTCCCCTAAAACTGCATCCTCTAAACCTACTTCCTGTTCTTCTTCCTTGATAGAGAATTCTACATTATCTAAATCCTCAGGAATATCATCAGGAATATGATGCTCTATACTAACAGTATTCTTATCATGTCTATAATCTGCACGCTCTAGTTTATCCCATCCTTCGTGCTCTAGAAATTTAGCATTTGCACTACAGTAAACACTAGTAGTTCCTTGTGCCCAAAATCTAAAAGATCTATGATTTGATTCATAGCCAACGAAAAACATTTTTCTGGCTCTCTGTTGATCCTTTCTCCTTAAACTAGATGGAATATGTACCCAAGCTGGAGTTCCAAAAGTGTGTAAGTAACTAAGATTTGGTTTCCTCCCATGCCATAAGGTGAATGGTATTTCTCCTATAGAGGAATGAACCACGTTGTTTAACACATGGTTAGCACACATAACAGCCTCACCCCATAAATTTTCGGGCAAACCAGAATCTGCCAACATTGTTCTAGTCATGGCTTGTAATGTCTGACCTCGTCTTTCAATAAACGAATTGTGTTCTGGTCTGTACGGAGCTGACCGTTTATGCTGGATCCCTGCATCCTGCAAAAACTTTTCCAATCTTTGGTTAGTAAATTCTGTACCATTATCAGTCACTAAGCATTTAACTTTAAATTTCTGTTTCCTTTCCACAAAACGTAGCCAGTTGTTAATATGCTGGAATGTTTCACTTTTTGTTTTCATAAAATAACAGAATCCATATCTTGAGTAACGGTCTACTATGCTCAGAATATAGCAGGCACCTCCTATGCTAGGTTTCTTGGGTCCAAGTAGGTCTATAAACACTACCTCTAATGGATTTGTGGTTTTAAAACCATTAACACTGTTTGCTGGTGTAACCCTACTTTTCTGCTGACTACAGGCATTGCAATTTAGATATTTACTACATGCTTGTAGTTTTATCCCTTCAGATAACTGAACTGTTTTCTTTAACATTCTGAAATTTAAATGCCCAAGTCTTCGGTGTAACAGATGAATACATTCATCATGTGGTTTAACATTCTTAAAACAGACTTAGACTTAGCCACCAATACTGGGTTATCCCTTAAAATAAATAAATCATTTTCTAAACTTGCAGTAACAATTTTGCCATCTTTCTCAATAAAGCATTTCTCATTTTTAAATGTTACTGTAAACCCAAAATTCAATAATGATTTAACAGACAATAAACTGAATTTTAACTCAGGAATATATAACATAGGCAATGGTTCATTATTAAATGACCAACGAGCAACACCCTCTCCAGCTACCTTAACCTTCCAGCCATTTGCTAGTTTAACATGCTGGTTACTATTCTCCATTTTTACAAAAAAATTTCTATTTCTAGAAATTGATTGAGAAGCACCACTGTCAACAACCCAACAATCCTGGTTAACATCAGTAGTTGAACTGGATATAGCTAAATTACAACCCTTCTTGGGTCTAGTATTGTTCCTAACAGGCATTTTCTTATTCTTACAATACTTAGCTATATGCCCTTTAGCCCCACAAGCAAAACAACGTTTTACAAAATAGGCAGTTGAATACATTTTTTCTTCTTTTTTTGGCTGTTGCACTCTCAACTGATCCCTTTCTTGTCTTCTTTTGGATTCTTCCAATAACCTACCGGTTATGCCAGCCAATGTCAGTTCATCTCTGGACAAAACCTCTAGTGAAGAAACATAGTCATCATAACTATCGTTCAATGAAGAAAGAATTATATAAACTTGTTGTAGTTCTGAGAAAACAAGTTCCTTTTCATGCAGCTCCTGGAAAATTCTGGTCAGGGATTCCAAATGAGCCATCATATCTCCACCTTTAAGAAGATGTTGTTTAAATAATCTGCTTGTGAGATAAATATGAGCACCCACAGAGTCACGAACATATACTCTCTTCAACTTGGTCCAACACCTAGCAGCAGACCCTTCACCACGAATATGGACAAGCTGCCAGTCACCCAGTGTTAGTCCAATAATGCAAAGAGCTCGTTCATTGTTTCTGTTAAACTTGGTTAATTTCTTCTCATCTTCCTCATTAGCAGGATCCCATGCTGTTTCATCCGGTGGATTATTAACTATATCCCACAGTCCTTCTCTATACAGAAGTAGAGTACATTTTGCAGACCAGGATACATAGTTTGTTCCATCCAGCCGGGTTATCATGGAAAAATTTGCTGCTTGTTCAAGTGCCATCTTCACTTGGATTGTTTATCACAAACACAGTTTGTTCTATTCACATTAACTCTCAGTTTATCTTTTAACAATCCTTGTTAGTTATGGTTGGCTCTGGGCCCATAACCAATGTTAAGGTTATTGTTGTTGTGTTACCAACCAGCAGAGTAGATTGCACAAGAGAAATGTTGCTGAGAGCAATGAATAAGAGATAAGCAAACTGGTTTATCAAAAGCTTACTTTATAGTAGAAAAACAGTCTCATAGTCTTTAAACAAATTCCAAGTCTTTGCCAGTAAATCGGTCCAGTAGTTACAGAATCTTCTTACTCAACAAACAGTAGTTGGTTAGAATAACAAACTCACTCTGGTTCACAAACCACGATGGTTGCAGATCCATCAAACGATGATTACAGAGAGCACCTCCTCTCAATGGTAGCTTATCATCACAGCTTCATCATCAACAGCAGCATAGCATTGCAGCTTCTTCTCAACAGCACATCATAGCAGCAACTGAACACGTTACAGAAGCTTTGCTTAAATATTCTCACAACCAGTAATTATGTGATTACAGCATGACTCAGCATTAAAGCCACATAATACAGTTTCAGATTAAAGTTACAGTACACTTATATTGCCTGGACAACTGTTAGGCTCAAACCATATCCTAACAAGTTGACTTGGAAGTTAGCAGGGAATAATTGGTCCATTTCTCATATATATAAAGTTATATTCTCAAAGCCTACATTTTTTTAAGAATTGTAGGTTTCAGTATATAAAATGGAAATGTGTAATCTATAGTTGAATTAAGGCAAACATTCTACATATTACAGTATTGTAATGATTGGAAAGTTCCCAAGCATTACTTTGGTATAGACTGGAAATGATAGCAAAAAAAATATATGGATGGAATGTCTAAGAAAGAGGTGCAACGGGAGAAATGGAAAATGTGACGGAAAAGAAACTCTTACACCTATATCAGTGGCAAATTTCTTACATTTCTTGTTGGCTGCTACCTCTTGTGGCTACTGCTATTTGTAGCTGGAATGAGAATGGAGAAATCTACTCATCATTCTTCATGTCTCAGGCTTGTTAAAAAGTGCCTCCATGGAGAATTAAGTTTAGCAATTAGTTGGAACAGCTCTTTGTTCTTTTGTTTCCAATTAAAACTAGAAGAATATGTTTAGAAGAATAAGCCTCTCCCTCATTCCCCCCAACCCAAGAGAAGGCAGTAGAATCTGTTGGAAGTATAAGTCATGTATAAACCATCTGTGGGGGGATCCTGAATTAAGCAGATGTGTTGGCTACAGGGAGCTGATAGATGCTTTTTTTGGTCCTTAGTCAAGAGCCTTTGAAGAGAAATGAGGTTAATAGTGAAATGGAAGGAATTAAGCAAACAAATATTTGACTGAGGAAATATTTTCACAGTGAAAGGTAGATTGGAAGAAAGCTGGGACAGAGTCCAACAATGGTGGGAGCTTCCTAAAATTTAGCTCCACTCCAAGGAGAAGAAGAGAATGATTTGAGTTGTAGAATGACAACAGACACTTCTCTTTCAATGTGTAGGCAAGCCCGAAACAATCATGCCTGATCCTCTACCATCACCCTTGACCCCCAAGCAGACCATTCAACCAGCCTCCCTATTGCAGTTAATTTCTTTTAAACCAGTTAAGGCTGCTTGGAGGACTGGTTTTTATTTAAACCATTGATCTCCTTATTGGTGATGCTTACAGGTAGATGATTTTAATTTAATCTGGGTGTACTTGCAGAGGACAAGAAACTGTTCTCCAATGCTGAACCACGAATCAGGTTGTTGGTAATATCTTTGTGTAGTTTTCCTTTCTTTTCCTTTTCTTATCTTTATGTGTTTGAGGTAGCTTGAGCCATGTAATGTATTCTTCCTATTAAATTTGTATACGAGCATTTACATGTATGTATATACTTAAATCAACTAAAACCAAGGATTCCTTTCAGGGATCTTTTTGAAGCTGGATTCTGCTTTATTAAAAAGCATTGACACTCAATTATCATTACAGCCGCAATTAACCAAACTATTTTGAATGAGTCTTTGTACAATTAACATCAAAGAATTTAAAAACAAAAAACAAAAACTCATGCCCTGCTAAATCAGTCCAAAGACCCAACTGATGAAATAATTTGAGTCTGAAATGTTTGAGTCTTCGTTCCTTCTTTCTTCGGTCTGTTTGCCAAATGAGAAAAATAAAAAGAAATCTTTCATTTTTGAAGCAATGTGTTAAGATGGCTTTATACATTTGTACAGTGGGTAGGGCCTTATATTGTACAGACGTATCCTATTTCTTTTTCAAAAAACAAAAAAGTGTTGGGATTGCTGTGAACTAAACAAATATCCTGCAGGGTTCCTTCCTTTCATAATAAAAGTAAAATTGGGTTGCAACTCCAGAGGATCCTGGAGAAAATAAATATTTAAACCTGTTTCAGCCCTGGTTTAGGCCATCGATCACGGTAGTTGATGACCTCTGTCATCAATTACCGTCATAAAATTATTTAGGCATATAATATACATCTTTAGCAGAGGTGGGTTTCAGCAGGTTCTGATCAGTTCTGGAGAACTGGTAGTGGAAATTTTGAGTAGTTTGGAGAACTGGTAGTAAAAATTCTGACTGGCCTCACTCATCTATTCTCTGCCTCCAAGTCCCACCTGATCGGGAGGAAATGGGGATTTTGCAGTATCCTTCCCCTGGAGTGGGGAGGAAATGGAGATTTTGCAGTATCCTTCCCCTGGAGTGGGGAGGAAATGGAGATTTTACAGTTCTTCCCCTGCCATGTCCACCAAGCCACACCCACAGAACCGGTAGTAAAAAAATTTGAAACCCACCACTGATCTTTAACAATATTAGTAGAGAGTAAGGGAAATGTAAAAAAAAAAAAAAAAAAGGAATCCCTTTGGACTTTACCCCACTTGTCACTGCCGACTATAGAAGGTGATGCTTATCTCCATTTGAAGGCCATTGAACCAGTGCTTTCGGAAGACATCTCCGTAGTCATGTGGCCAGCATGACATCATGGAGTGCTGTTACTTTCTCACTGAAGTGGTACATATTTATCTATTCATATTTGCATGCTTTTGAACTGCTAGATTGGCAGGAGCTGAGGAGACGACAGGAGCTCACCCAGTCATGTGGTGCTCAGGTCTCAAACCTGGACTGTTGGCTTTCTAGCAGACAAGCCCAGTGTCTTAATCACTGAGCCACCACATCCCCTCAAGGGAAAAGTATGCATGAACAATTACATAAGCAAAGAAAGCTGAAAAATTCTTTAAATCCTGGGAAGCAAGACAGGCAGCCTCTCCCCTGATTCATTGGGATATAAGAAGGAGGTGAAATGAAACACAACCAGTCTTGCAAGCTTCTGTTACTATATGGGCTATCTCAATAAAGTATAGTTCCTCTTTGGAGTTGACTTTCTGCTCTGGTCTAGTGGAGTTGACAATATTGGAGAAGCAATAAAACTATAACAGCTTCAGGTTTTTTTTTTCTTTTATAGTAACCATATCCATGTAATCTGTTTTCAAAACTGGGCATAAAAATCTTAAAGTTATAACATCCATCTTTGCTTATAGTGGTTCTTTCATCTTTAATATGTGCAGACCTGAACAATCTTACACTATTCATACATAAACATTGTTTTTGGGCTATAAATTAGAAATGTTTCATAGTACAAAGTACTTGTAGACAAACACTGAAGCTGACTTTGTAATTGGGGTTCTGAAATGTGAAATTCATGCTGCCACACACATATAATGTACATAAACACTTGCAGATTAACTTCCATATCTGCTAGACTTACAGTGTAGAGAAATCACAAACATGCAACCACCTGAGGGCAGCAAATGTGTGCTACAAAAAAATAAGTTGAGCTAAATTATTACTTGCCTATATATAAGAGTCTTCTTTTAAAAATAAAATTAGTTTTCCTGATTCACCTAAATAATCGGATCAGACAGTATCTGAATCAAAACAGATCAAATCTATTAGCTTGTAATAGTAAGTAAAGGACAGGTATCTAACCAGAAGTTAGATACCTGTCTACTACTCAACCCTAGTTTTGCTAATTATTAAAAGCAAAAGGCTGAAGACATTACTATTTCTATTTACTTTTGATATAAATCAAAGTGTCTATTGTTGGGAAAAAGAAAATATAATGATAGATTTAATTTTAGCCAAGATTTATCATGGTATATTCAGATCTTATTTACAATGCCATATGAAACATTGGCTGGATCTAACTGCATTCGTGTCTCATTTCCATTATCAGTGAAAGAATACAGTACATCTACATGCATACATACAGTATTAAACAGTAGTGGGATTCAGCCAGTTCACACCACTTCGGGAGAACCGATTGTTAACTTTCTGAGCAGTTTGGCAAACTGGTTGTTGGAAGAAATCATTAGGGCAGAGAACCGGTTGTTAAATTACTTGAATCCCACCACTGAGTATTAAAAAAGTCTTTCTGATTCTGGTATCCTGTATTTATCATTTTTAGTATTCATGGTCTCAAAAGACTTGGAAAGCATCAGTTTAAGAAAGCTGGACTAGAGGGGCAAGGCATGTATCATGCAAAGCTGAACTGTATTTGGAGAAGTACCACGGCTGGGATCAACTGGGATGTTTCTTTTTGCCCTTCTCCTTGTGTGGAGAGAAGATAAAAAATCAGACAACACAAGGAATGTTTTACTTTCTTCAGTGGCTACAACTACAGTCGTGTCTGGAGTGCCAAAGTGCTTCCAGTTGTTTGGGGGATACCAGTTGGGGATTCCTTTCATGTCCCCGTTAGATTGCCCACCAAAGTGGTACCCATTTATCTACCCACTTTCAAACTGTTGGGTCTGCAGGAGCTGGAGTGAGTGATGGGAGCTCACCCCATCCGGCAGCAACACCTGGATCTAGCAACTTAACCATGTGAGCCACCACACTCCATTTCAGTGGCTAATAAAGAATGATGAACTAGGTTATTATATTACTATACAAACTAGGTGATTATATTATGTTTTTCGTTGTTCAGTAACTGTCATTTCTGACTCTTCACAACCCCATGGACTATAGCACACCAGCTGCCCCCCTCCCTCCAACATCTCCTGGAGTTTGCCCAAATTCATGTTCGTTGCATTGATAACACTATCTAACATAGTACTATGCTCTTAATTTAAAAACATAGAAGTTCTTAAATTAAAAAAAATGTGTATAAAAATGGAAAGCGTTATTTAAAATGTGTGATCTCATTCTATAATTTAAAAAAGAGTGAAAGGAGGAAATAATCTAGGTGCTCCTTTTCCATAGGATCCTGTCTGACTTACTTTTAGTACCAGACAAAAGGGACGTGGTGGCTCAGTGGCTAAGATGCTGAGCTTGTCGATTGAAAGGTCGGCAGTTCAGCATTTCGAATCCCTAGTGCCGCATAACGGGGTGAGTTCCTGTTACTTGTCCCAGCTTCTGTCAATTTAACAGTTTGAAAGCACATAAAAAATGCAAGTAGAAAAATAGGGACCACCTTTGGTGGGAAGGTAACAACGTTCCGTGAGCCTTTGGCATTTAGTCATGCCGGCCACATGACCATGGAGATGTCTTTGGACAGCGCTGGCTCTTCGGCTTAGAAATGGAGATGAGCACTGCCCCCTAGAGTCAGGAATGACTAGCAGATATGTGCAAGGGGAACCTTTATCTTTTACCAGACATTAGTGCAAGCTTGGTGGTTGAATGAAAAAAGGTAGAAACCTTTTATATGCAAAAATGGTCATGATGGCTTCTTTAAGCAATTAAAAAGCCTCTTCAACAAGTGTTAAAATGTTCAGAACTATATTCTTTTCATAACAACCCATCAACCAAAACTTTTAGCTCCTTGCCCAAAAGTTATCAGGAAACTGCAGTGTCTGAAAGCTCACTGTTGTGCTATTTGCAAAGTACTTTAGATCCCCCACCCCTGGGCTTCATGTGCCCATTTACTTTTTAAACAATTAATCCTATATGGATTTTCTTCATTATTTTTCAGGTGCTTTAATATTCTTTTAAAAAGTGCCCTGCATGGTAAAAGGGTCAGTTACAACATTTAAAAGCATGCCCCCTGAGCTCCCTAAGCTTCTCCTTTCCACTCCTGAGTGTATGTTTTTCAGGATAAATAATTTCCGATTCCATATGCTACTGAATGTGTCACCATTGTCATCAGGGCCAGCTCTAGACATTTTGGCTCCCTAGGCAAAGTCACGTTCTGGTGAATCCTATGGTTGATTTTTCTTCCAATTTTGTTAGGAATTTCAAAAAAGCACTCTCTTAATTTTTTTCTTCAGGTTTTTGAATTGTACACTTATAATTTTCAGCCCTGGACATTTTTTCTTTTCTCAGACATTTTCACCCTATTTACATCATGAAATTATATTTAACCGTTGCCTAGGTACCCTGGCACACAGAATGTGTTATTTGCTTTTTTTATTGTGTTTTTCAGAAGTTTTAAATTTTGGCGCTCTCTAAAATTTGGATGCCTTAATCCAGTGCCTACTCAACCTAGAGCCAGCCCTGCATGTCATCAATTACTACCCAATTCTGTACATTGTATGGTCAATAGTCGTTGTTGAAATAGGGATGGCACACTGAAAAGATACAGTCTAAACATTGTGCTTAGTTCTGAAAATACATGTTCATAGGGATTATTAAGGAAACTGTTTCCAAATGTGGATGGGAGGACACTTATGTGCGCTCCTAGGATGGCACATATTACAGTTCTTTTCTGTGAGTTGCACTGGCTGTCAGTTTGTTTCCAGGTGGAATTCAAGGTGGTAGTTTTTGACCCTTAAAGCTTTACATGGCATGGGACCAGGTTATTTGATGGACCACCTCTTCCCAGTTAGATCCTATCCCATCAGGTCAAGTAGGAGAGGTATGCTACAGGTCCCGTGTATTAAGGAGTTCCATCAAAGAGACCTAGATGGCATTCATTTTCTGCTATGGTCTCCACCCTTTGGAGCACCATCCCCCTGAGGTGATATTGGCCCCATTCCTGCTTGCCTTCCAGAAAGCTTTTGCGTTTGTTTTTCTATCAACCCCAGAGACCTTAAGAGAGCCTGTAAAGTGATTACATGGGGGGCAAATAATCCTATTCTTTCCCTATTTGGGGTTTTTATATTTTCAGTTTTTCTGTTTTATTTAACTTTGAGTGTTTTATGGCTTTATTGTATTCATCTATTGTATACTGTCCAGAGCCACATTTTTGTGAGATAGGTTGCTAAATAAATAAATAAATAAATCTAACAGAACCAGTCTGCCCATAAGTAGCAATAGCAATAGCCCTTAGACTTATATATATTGCTTCGCAGTGCTTTACAGCCCTCTCTAAGCGGTTTACAGAGTCAGCACATTGCCCCCAGCAATCTGGGTCCTCATTTTTACTGACCTCAGAAGGATGGAAGGCTGAGTCAACCTTGAGCCTGGTGCCAAATTGCAGGCAGCCAGCAGTCAGGAGAAGTAGCCTGCAGTACTGCATTCCAACCACTGCGCCACTATGGCTCTTAAGTAAGTGAAACTGAGTTCACCCTTCAAGGCTTTTTCAACCTTGGTGTTTTAAACAAAGATGGATAGCCTTCAACCTCAAGACCACATGAAACCTTATGTCCAAAACCCTTGAGCATAGTCTGAGAACCCTTGAAAAATAATTGCAAAATTCTTGTTATTAATTGCTGCTGTATCAGAGGGGGAAATCATTGGTTGGTTGATTTTTGTGCCTTCATGGCAGTGCCTGCTGACTGCCTAGATAAGTCCCTGCAGTTTTCTTGGTAAGATTCCAGAAGTGGTTTGCCATTGCCTGCTTCTTAGGGTTGAGAAGAGTAGCTGGTCCAAGGTCATCCAGCTATCTTTGTGCCTAAGGTGGAATTGGAGTGCATTCCAATCTCTAGCCTGATGCCTTAACCACTACATCAAACTCTTGCATTACAGAGGCTTTACAGTTATTCCTTGAGTTACAACCACAACTGAGCCCAAAATTTATGTTGCTAAGTGAAACAATGTTGTTTATGTTGCTATGGTTGTTAAGTGAGTTATTGCATTTGTTAAGTTAATAACACGGTTGTTAAGTGAATCTGGAATCCCCATTAATTTTGCTTATCAGAAGGTTGTGAAAGGGGATCACATGACCCCGGGACATAGCAGCAGACATAAATATGAGTCAGTTGCCAAGCAACTGAAATTTGATCATGTGATCATGGGAAGCTGCAATGGTCGTAAGTGTGAAAAACGGTTATAAGTCACTTTCTTCAGTGCCATTGTAACTTTGAATGGTCGCTAAATGAACTGCTGTAAGTTGAGGACTACCTGTATTTTAACCAATTTAAAGAGAATAAATAAAATCAATAAGTTTTTGTCCTTTCCAACCTAGTATTGTGGTTCTTGGCATGCATCTCAGGTTCCCAGAATGTTATGTTATGTTCTCCTGTTTTTAAGTGCATAAATATGTGCGTCTAAAGTACTACCTATTGTTTTATTGCCTTGGGATCATAAGATGGTCCCCTATCTGAGTCAAGCCACTGGCCCACCAAGCTCAGCATTGCCCCTGCACAAATGACAGCTTGGCAAAGTTTCAGAGACTGAACCTGAATCCTTTTGCCTTCATCCATTAAATGTGATGATTGCTGCTCTGTGACAATTGGTCTGTAGGGAAGGAATATAAACTGTGGTTACAGGCACAAACAGTTGTCTTATTTAGTTCCAGTATGTTGACAGCAGAAATTACAATGCTGAGCAGCACAAAAATAAAACTGCTGCCTTTCCAAATGGTTCTTGAACCGTTCTAGGGTATGTCAAGCGGAAAACATGTTCAAGGAGGAACATTTCTGAAATTCCAACATGAATTGACCTCTATCAGATTAAATTAATATATAGATATTGGACCTTGTTATCATTCCCCCGATGGCTACAATGTATGAAGCTCATGATGAAAAGCAAAATAAAAAAGGTAAAGGTTCCCCTCGCACATATGTACTAGTCGTTCCTGACTCTAGGGGGTGGTGCTCATCTCCATTTCAAAGCTGAAGAGCCAGTGCTGTCTGAAGATGTCTCCATGGTCATGTGGCCGGCATGACTAAACACCAAAGGTGCACGGAACGCTGTTACCTTCCCACCAAAGGTGGTCCCTATTTTTCTACTTGCATTTTTTACGTGCTTTCAAGCTGCTAGGTTGGCAGAAGCTGGGACAAGTAACGGGAGCTCACTTCATTACGCGGCACTAGGGATTCGAACCGCTGAACTGCTGACTTTTCGATCGACAAGCTCAGCATCTCAGCCACTGAGTCAAATCCCTAAAAATTCATTTGTTTGAGAGAGAGAAGACACATTCAAAAATGTGGCCTCATCAGTTAGCCACACCCTCATCTCATGTATCCTCCCTGTAAAGGTAAAATATTTGTTTTCGGCCTTATAAGGCCGAAATAAATCTATCTTAGTCTCCCAATGGGCAGCAAAGGGTCTGCTGGCTGCCAGAAGAAAAAAAGCCCAGAAACTAGTGAATTGTGATTTCACTGAACTAGGGCTGCATAATATCTTGGTTTACGTAGGTAGAACCTGGCTCATCTGCCATCATCAGGCTTATGTGAGGAGTCTTTTGCAGTAACTGCAAAAGTTACTGCAAAAGACTCCTCACATAAGCCTGATGATGGCAGATGAGATTCTGTCGAAACGTCGCTTCTACCCTTTTAGGGATATATCCACAATTACACGGGAAGAAACCCGAAATATTAACTACACACACACACACACACACACACACACACACACACACACACACACACACACACACACACACATATATATATATATATATATATATATATATATATATATATATATATATATATGTAGGTTTTTGGTTATTCGGGTCTTCTCCCACGTAAAATTGGAAGTGTCTTGGCAACGTTTCGACGAAGTCTCATTCGTCATCTTCAGGCTGGTGTTCTCGGCTTCGTGCTTCCAGGAGCAATGTGAGATCGCAGCTGTCTCTTCCTTTTAACTGCTAGTGGGGGTGTGAGCTGATTGGGTGGGAACTTGGCTGTGTTCTGATTGGGTGGAGGTGTGTTCTGATTGGTTAGGGGCTTGGCTGTGCTCTGATTGGATGGGGGGGTTGGTTGTGCTCTGATTGGCTGGGGGTGTGTTCTGTTTGGGTGGGGGCTTGGTTGTGCTCAGCTTAGTCTGAGTTGCAGGGGGATTTGAGCTGGTGAGCTGCGTTGTTGTTGTTTGGCTTCGTGTTTGTGGCCGTGCGAGCTCTTCATGGTGGGTGTCAGTCTGCTTCATGTATGGATTGGAGGGGTTTAAAGTGGCTAATGATGCAGCTGCGGTCTGGCTTCTGGTCCTTGGTCGTGGCTCATTATCAGTGTCGGTTTGAGTCTGCTTTCTGCGTGGATGTGTGGTGGTGACATCCTGTGTGGCTCTCGTGAGTGTGGGTCTGGTGTCATTCGTCGTGTTAGGGACTCATTTGTCAATAAGGGCAGGTTTCCAAATGGCTGGTAGGCAGGAGGTATCGTCTCGTTTGTTCATGCTGTGTGGGCGTTTTTCTATCTCGATGGCTTCTCTGATTATTCTGTTGTTAAAGTGTTCAGTTTTGGCGATAGTTCTGGTCTTTTTAAAGTCAATATCATGTCCTGTGGCTTTAAGGTGTTGGACCAGGGAAGAAGTTGGTTCCTCTTTTCTGACTGAGTTCTTGTGTTCTTCTATGCGTGCACTTGTTCGTCTGTTGGTTTGTCTGATGTATGTGGTGGGGCAGGCGGTGCATGGGATTTCATATACTCCTTGATTTTCTAACTCAATTTTGTCTTTGGGGTTCCTTAGGATGGTGGATATTTTTCGGTTTGTGCAGAATGCTGTCTTGATGTTATGTTTGTGGAGGATTTTGCTTATTCTGTCTGTGGTGCCTTTTATGTATGGGAGGAGGGCTTTGCCGTTTTCTTGTTCTCTGTCTTGGATTTTAGTGGGGGTTTCTTTTTGGATTAGGTTGGTGATCTTATTTCTTTGGAATCCATTGGATGTTAGTAGATGTTCCCACCCAATCAGCTCACACCCCCACTAGCAGTTAAAAGGAAGAGACAGCTGCGATCTCACATTGCTCCTGGAAGCACGAAGCCGAGAACACCAGCCTGAAGATGACGAATGAGACTTCGTCGAAACGTCGCCAAGACACTTCCAATTTTACGTGGGAGAAGACCCGAATAACCAAAGACCTATATATATATGTGTGTGTGTGTGTGTGTGTGTGTGTGTGTGTGTGTGTGTGTGTGTAAAAAGTTAAAATCTCGGGTGTTTCCCCACATCATTATAAGTTTGTTAGTTAAAATGTTTAAAATCCTGGCTAAGATCCCAGCTCAGAATCCTCTAAATTCTAAGATCTCAACAGGCAACCAGTGGTGCTGTGACGCCTACTAGAATTCTTACCTCTTTGCAGTTGACAGTTGGTAATAGGGAACCAGAGAAAACTGGACCGTTAACACACATTCAGGCTGCAGCTAATATAATGAAGCATGACCCACAGCTTCTAAACTGATAATAAAGGCCCAAAAATGACAAGGTAGAGAGCTTGTCGAAACGTTGCCTAACCTTTAAAGTGTTGGTTAGGATTTCAGCCAGAGTTTTTGAAAGACCTTACAAAGGGTTTTTGTTTGGGAATTTAGAGGATTCTGAGCTGGGATCTTAGCCAGGATTTTAAACATTTTAACTAACAAACTTATAATGATGCGGGAAAACACCCAAGATTTTAACTTTTTACATACACACACCCGCGAAAACTTAAGAAGACACACACACACACACACACACACACACACACACACACATATATGAATAATATGAATTAGTAATAAATTAATTAGTTTCTTTTTATATAGACAATGAATTTAGAAAATATGTTCCCATATAGTTTCAACTTCACCTCAAGAGAATCATAGGGTTGGAAGGGATCTTAAAGGTCTTCTAGTCGAACCCCTTCTTGCTTGAGCAAGAAGACCTTATACCATTCCAGACAAATGGTTGTCCAATCTCTTCTTGAAAACCTCTAGTGATGGAGGCAAGCCTTTCCACTGATTAATTGGTCTCACTGTCAGGAAATTCATCACACTCCAGCACAAAATAAGCTACTTATGTTCCCTTTATAGCTTGTTCTGGACATTGCTGAAGCTCAGTAATAGCTGGGTTACTCCCTAACATTTGCATCCCAGAATTTTTTTATAAAAGTTGGGTAGGATGACAGAGGTGGCTACCTGAATCTGAGCTATTTCTGAATGCAAAATACCTCTCACTGGTACTTTGTCAAATGGGAAAACCTTAGAGACAGTTTGGAGTGACAGCTGAATAAGCTAGGACTCTAATTTGGTGCTCAGTACCAAAGTGTAGCTTCAGTTTTGCCTATTCCAATTTATTTAAATAACTGCAATTTAAATCATCCCCCTCCCCCAGAGAGCACACAAAAGCGTATGTTTAATTGGGGAAAAAATCCATTCCTTCACCCAGTAACATTTTGCACACATTAGTTCAGACGTTCTTGATATTCCTCAATCAAGAATAGCTAGGCTCTATTGGTGCAGGCACTGCACACTTCATATATTAATATGCATGAAAATAAGTAAAGAACCCCACCATGTATTTTATTTGCTTTACAATGGGGGTGAAGAAAGAATGATGAATAGGACAGACAGCTGCATTAAACTGTAAATTAATCCATGCTTAGGGATCTTGTGTAGTCACTGTACAATTGGCCAGCTGCGTACACAACTTTCACCGGCACAGGAATATTTATTAGCTAGTCATTAGTTATATAATGTGTCTATATAATTTGAATGAGATTAGATGCAGGGGAGTCCGGCAGTGGCAGGAAACCTGCTGGACAATGAAAAGTACCATGATCTTTGGTAAACCAAAATGTCACCACCACATATATTCCTTCCTTTCCATTTCTCAAAGTCAGGCTACAATATCAAGACTTCTTTCAGAGTTGTCTAGATTGTAGAGCATAATTATAAAATAACTTATCTTGACAGAACAAGTTATGACCCACCTTATTCCTGATTCCCCATTCTGACTCCTAGAAGCAGTTCTTGCTCATAAGAGGCCCCTAGTTCAAATCCAATATCTCCCTCTGGTGGTCAATGATTGTGAAATGTCTAAATTTTGGGACAAATTGATTGGCAGAAAGGTTACAATCGTGTAATGATAGATTCTCTGCCTTCCTGATTATTTACTAATAGTAAAAATGTAAAAATTGGACGAGCTCAGTTAATATACTAATCACCCTTGCTGGAATTTGTTTTGCCTTAGAACTAGTCAGAATAGGAGTAGATGCAAAGGAAAGGACTTTTGAAGTTATAGAGCAGGGAGTCCAACCTTGTCAAGATGCTGGCTCGGGAATTCTGGGAGTTAAAGCCTCAAAATTGCCAAGGTTGGACATCCTTGCTATAGAGCAGGGGTGTCAAACTTGATTTCATTGAGGGCCGCATCAGGATTGTGTTTGAACTTGGGGGACTAGGGTGGGCGTGGCCAGGGTGGGTGTGGCCAGGGTGGGTGTGGCCAGTTCAATGTTACTCCTTTTGGGGGTGCCTGTGCTGGCCCATGCGCTCTGCCAGTGAAAACGGGCTCCCGAGCTCCTGAGCTCCATTTTGAATTTGGGGTGTTTTAAATTTCGTTTTCCGGGCCAATTATTTAATTGTATTTTAAATGGTTTTTTAACATTTGTATTAAATGTATTTTATTTGGCTGTTCACCGCCCTGAGTCCTTCGGGAGTAGGGCGGTATACAAATTCAATAAATAATAATAATAATAATTTTTGGCTGCAACGGCCTCCTGCAACCCTCTGCCAGTAAAAAACAGAGCAGCCCTCCCGAGCTCCATTTTCGTTGGCAGAGGTACTGCGGGCCAGTCCTTTGCTGTTTCGAGGGTGGTCCTGCAGGCCAGATCTAAGCACCCCGTGAGCCGGATCCGGCCCCCAGGCCTTGAGTTTGACACCCCTGCTATAGAGGATAATGATGGCTGGCAAGGTTGGATTGCAGAGCACAGTAGTTAAATATTGCAAGTCAAAAGAGCCTTGGTAATACAGTGGTCTAAGGCACCCTGTTATTAAGCTGGTTATTAAGACCAGCTGCCTGCAATTACTGCAGGTTCGAATCTCGCCAAGGCTCAAGGTTGATTCAGCCTTCCATCCTTTCTAAGGTAGGTAAATTGAGGACCCAGATTGTGGGGGCAATAAGCTGACTTTGTATAAATATACAAAAGGATGAAGGCTATTGCTGAGCACATTGTAAGCCGCCCTGAGTCTCCGGAGAAGGGTGGCATATAAATCAAATTAAAAAAAATAAATAAATCTGTTCAGGAATTAACCATTATAAACAAGTTAGGAACTTTAGTTGATCAGTCATTGATGCTACTATGAAATAGTGGCTTGGAAGAAGAAAAATTGTAGTTCTGGACAGAGGAGGAAAAAAGAAATTCTTGGAGTGTATTATCCCATGTCCCCCTATGGCATGATAGCTCGGTGGTTAAGATGCTGGGCTTTTTGGCTGGAAAGCTGACAGCCCAGGTTCAAGACCCAAGCATCGCAAAATGGGGTGAGCAATGGTATTTTTTACCTAGCTCCTGCCACTTAGTAGTTTGAAAACACGCAAATGAGAATAGATAAATAGATACCACTTTAGTAGAGAGGAAACATCACTCCATGACATCATCCTGGCCACATGATGGTGGAAATATCTTTGGACAGTGCTGGCTCAACAGCCTTGAAACGGAGATGAGCGCTGCCCCCTATAATCCAAAATGACTAGCAGAGTAAAATCTGCAGGGACTCCTTTCTTTTTCTTTTTTCTTTTTCCTTAGGATGGCCTTAAAGGAGTAGAATTAAACACTTTATTGTTACTCCTTGTAAATTACCCCACTGTGAAAGTAATCAAAAGCCCATGAATTAAATAAAAACGAACTAGTATACTTCAGGGTAGGAATTCCAGCACCACTCCTTATGAGTGATGTGGAGTGATGGACAGAAAGAAGAAATTCATGATTGCTGGCCTGGTCCAATGGAAGAGATCTCTGCATAAGCCCAAGCAGCATAAACAGAAGTAGATGTCAGATAGTAATGGAATCAAGGCAAGCAGACCAGGGGTGGGTTCTATTTACCTTTACTACTGGTTCGCAATGGGGCCACTTCGCTCGCACAAGCATGCGCTCTTCTGCGCAAGCGCATTTTGATGACGTCAGGGTCAATGGGCGGTGCATCCTGCTGGTTTTACTACCGGTTCTATAGAACCGGTGCGAACCGGGGGCAACCCACCACTGAAGTAGACCCTTTACTGAACCAATTTGTATTCTACTCTGACAGGCCTACTGGGAGGATGGTAAGGCATCCCATATCATGACATGGGGCTACCTCAGTAAGAGAATTTGAGACTGCCATGTCATCTTCATAAATGCATGGGGCAAACAAATGAACATTATTAATCAAGGCAGCAGTACAGTATATATGAGTCCACCCTTCAAGAAAATAAAATAAAATATGCCTTCCATAAACAAGAGCTACCTGCCTCTGCCCCCCCACCCCCAGTCATGCATCTTACCTACAGTAGGTCTTTGAAAACTGAGCCTGTTGACTCAGCTTCTGCTTTGTTTCTGAAGTAGTTCCTCTGGAGGAGTAGTCTTTTCTCATTTGATAGAAATCCTGCCTCATCCCAACTCTTTTGATTTCTCCCCCCCCCCCCCGCCCCTTGCAATGGAAATAATTAGGTAGCCCAGATAATTAAGCATATGTGAATGAATGGACAAGAAGGAGATCTGGTTATGCTTTGCTGTCCTGGATTTAGATTAATAGTAGGGGCTCAAGGAAAAAGCAATGCAGTTGTGTAACAGGTAAAGCCCACTGATAGGCACCTTCTCAGGTGTGCTGTTGGTAAACTGCTCTCACTCTTTTCCAATAGGAGATCCGAAAGTTAAACCTAAGAGTTTCTGCACGTCCTCTTTATACCTCTTTTTCTGTTTAGTCTTAGTATATGGGACTGAAACTGTTGATGAGAGAATTATCTAAATCTCATGATGCATCTTTTTTATATATGTGGCAAAATGGTTAGAAACTTAAGTGTCTGCAAAGGGAAGGATATGACAACATGTGTCATAAACTCCATCCTTTACAAACCTGTGTGCACATGGCATGTTTTGTCCCTTTTATGCTGTTATAGTTAAGAAAATATATCTATATGTAAAGAGCTAGGCTATGAAGTGGACAATGCCTGGGCTCCATTCCATTTCCTGTTCCCTATCTTCTGCTTCTGTTCTACTATAGATATTGCTAGCTGGGGATGGGAAAAGATGATTTAGCCTCAATTCTTCAACTCTCTGGTTTGAATTTATATTTTATACCATGTGCTTCCTACCCAGTGCTCCAGGTCAGTCTTCCTCACCCCGAGTACCTCCAAATGAGTAGATTTTAGCTATCCTGTGGAGTAAGCAGTATGGCTTACCACTACTAAATATTCTGGAAGTTCAAAGCATATATCTGAATATATTTGGCATATATTTGAAATGGACAAATGAGAAGATTCTAAACAGTATATTAGTATTCATTCCTATAAAAAATTGGTCAAAGTTCTAATCATTATTTTGTTCTGGTTCTTACTTTTCTCTCCAAAACAAAACAAAACAAAACAAAACAAAACAAAACAAAACAAAACAAAACAAAACAAAACAAAACAAAACAAAACAAAACAAAACAAAACAAAACAGAAAACTGTACAACAAAACCTTCTTAAGCAGGACTTGCTTAAGCAAAACCAATTTCACTGTTATGCAAGTCTCCTTTGAAGCACTTTTACTGAACATTTTAGCACGTTATTGTCTGTTCCTTTCCTGTGAATCTGTTAATCAAAACCATGATTATTTATTACATGTATTTATAAAACTCAGGGGTGCAAATCCAAGCATGTAGGAATCTCCAAATAATCCCCACTTCAGTGCCCTTATATCTATGCCACACTTGTTTTATTCCCAGACCTGAGAACTCCATGACACAATGTCTGAGCATCAGCTGGGAAAGGTGTGTGACAAGGCTACATTTGCATAATGTTTAAGCAGTTATTCCAGCCCTTTCTTCAAACCATTTTTATTCTAAATGATGCAGAATAAAACACTTTCAATGCTTACATATGTAGAAGTGAAGGATTCAAATTTAATAAGAAATGAATAGAAATATCACAATGTTATAGAAGCATGTCAGTGTTGCTACATATTGGCTCTCCTGGTGCCTGGCTGGTAAGACTGGATTTTAGCATGCAACATCAGTGTGAACATTGCCAGTTGCACAGTATTTTTGTGTTCTTATTAGTTCCTTCTCACTATTTTGGAAGGGAATACAAGAGATGGAATGTGGCATTAATGCGATGCAGAAATAACCTGGCCATGTTATCTGTGATAGCATAGACTAGGTTTCCCTGTCATTGAGAAAATATGATTTGACTGTTGGTACAAAATTGGTCACTAAGGAGGAAGTGGTGGAGAAAGGCTGTAGATTCATATATGCTAGACTGTAAAATTCAAAGTACTTATCTGTTTGGGAAAGAACTTATTGGGAACAAGACCCTATTAAGGAAAGATTTTTTCCATTAACTTTTATGATGGGTACTCATTATGATTCTAAGTCACAGGTTGAGGCTATGGTTTTCAACATGGAGTGTATTCATTAATGAATAAAGCACTCAAAAATGCACACACGATTCCTCAATATATACAAAGATGCTCAAAAAGATATGCATCATCAAGCAAGCAAGGATAACATTTTGTTTGAATCTTCTCTTTCAGACTATCTCAAGATCTTGCCTGAAAAACATAGGTTCTTTTTGAAAAGTTGGGACTCCCCTCGATCTTACAAAAACAGCTCTTTTCGTCCTGTGGAAAGGGTAGAGAAACTGCTACCTTTTTCAAATTGGACTAAATGAATATCAATAAGAGTTTTAGTATGAGTTTAGCACTTTAAATAACTAGGAATCTGAAAAAAAAAATTACTGCCTTTGCCTTGAGAAACTGAAACAGTTAGTGCTTGTTTTCCTGCCTGCAGAAGATAGCTGTTTGGTCTCAGTATGCTCCATTTGTGTAGTTATGTATTTGGCCATGTAAAACCAATCCATACTATGTCAAACTTGGGGGGGGGAGGTACAGTCCAACTCGTCTGAATTGGGAGGAAAATCCCCAATCTTTTATTATCTAGCATAGAAAACCAAACAGCTGTTACTTTGTGCTCCCCCCCAAACCCCCTCCCATTCCTCCAAAAAAACAGAATTGGATGAAGCATGCAGGAAAAGCATTGAAAATAGAGGATGCTCACTAATGCTCATCATAAATATTAGCACAAAAGGAATTATCTTTATGATCAGTTTCTAAAATGCTGAATATTTATTTTGTTAATTGACTTTTTACCAGAACACAACAAAATGAAGGAAAGTTAGATTTCTATGAATAAATAAAGCATGTCAGTTTTATAGAAACCTGTGCATCTTTTTCAAACTGTATTCCTTTAAATTCTAATTTTATATTTTATAAAGTACTAATACTTTTCTATTGAGTGAAGATGCAAGGTATATATATATATATATATATATATATATATATATATATATATATATATATATATGTGTGTGTGTGTGTGTGTGTGTGTGTGTGTGTGTGTGTGTGTGTGTGTGTGTGTTAAAAATACAAACAAATGATAAGAGGTGGCAGGGGTAAGGAATAACTGTATTCTTTTATGAATGAAGTGAACTGATTGTCAAGTATTAAAAGTAGGGAGAATATAAGCTTAACATAATATCTAAATCAGTCAGGTTGTTAACCATTATAAAAGTTTTGCTTCTGTAGATGGGAAGACAGACACAGGAGACAAAATAGTTAAATTATTCTCCAATACCTTTTCTCTATCTAGTCTTCAAGATGGTGGGAATAGACAAAAAGATGGTAATGTTATGACAATCAGTCTGATTTGAGGGTCCATATGTGAATTACTGAATCTAACACTCTCCTCTTCTCAAGGCATTGCAGAAGACTAAGCACAACATTCCTGAAAAAATCAGGATATAGCACTAGCAATAACACTTAAGACTTATATACCGCTGCACAGTGCTTTACAGCCCTCTCTAAGCAGTTTATAGAGTCGGCATATTGCTCCCAACATTCTGGGTCCTCATTTCACTGACCTTGGAAGGATGGAAGGCTGAGTCAACCTTGAGCCGATCAGGATCGAACTGCTGGCAGTGGTCAATTATACTAATCACTGCATCACCACCACACAAGGCACCATGGCTCTATGGAGCTCTTTGAATTAGAGATAGAACGGTTTAAGTTGTTTATGTCACCCAAAGTAAATTAAAAATTACCCCAAGATGTTCTGATCTACTCCAGATTCCTGGCTCTAGATGTTCTGATGTCCTGTAGATTCCTGGCAGTCAGTGTATAACATAATCGATTATTAGAAATGCATTACTGTATAAGTGTTCTGCACCTGGAAGTGATGCCTGGAGCTGTACAGATCATGGGTTCTCAGAGATTATTTTAAAATATTATTACATTAAGGATAACCAGACTGGTGTTGGATGTCTTAAGACATGTTAAAAAGGGGGGAGATGTTCTTTACAGGAGACAGATGTTCCTTTGGGTTGCTGATGAGTAGGATTTGAGTATAAGAAGAGTAAGAATTTAATAACTGGACCAATGTTAGCTTAAATGAATCAAGATGTTGCCAGAAAATATAACTCATTTAAAAAGCAATGAGTCATTTAATAGTTCCATCTGTGATTTCATGACTGTATCATCAGTATCATTTGTCTCTTTTTTTACATATTGGGTAGGAGGGAGAAGGGGAAACAAAGTTAAATTGCTCCCACAAAGCAGTTAATAAGAACTCAATTTATAGAACAAAGCAACATGAAAATACTGTATGTGGAAAAATGTGTCTGCTGCTAATAAACACAGAGTATTAAAATATTGAGTGAAGCCATTTTTCTAAGGTGAAAGAAGCATGAGAACTGTATCCAGAAGGAACAATGGTATAGAGAAACTGGAGGAATTATATTCTTAAGAAGTCACAGCCACCTCATAGGTAATTTAATTTTATTGCATTTTATAATGCCATTGTCCATACAGATTACATGCAGCTAGATCTACTGTACAAGGGTTTACCGTCTGCCAGAGCAGACACACAGAAGTCCAGAATACAAATACACAGCAATGCTATTTCCTTTATACAGCATGGAAATATGGCAGTGTGAAGCAGTAAGAGGAGGATGGATCAAAGGATTACAGACATCCTTCCCAGTAATCTTTCACTTCACACTGACTTGCCACCTGCTAAAAGGATGATCACATCAAACCAACAAATGTGAGGAAGAAAAAACCCACAATATTAAAGGTCACTGCATGTCTCGCCTCTTTCCTTATATCTTCCTGAGTGCCAGGAAAAGGAAATGACAGCAGAGTGCTGACATGTCAGTGTTCCCCACCTTCCCACCACACATTGGGTACTAGTATGAGAGAGAAGATACCTATTCGCAACAGAGAAGATTTAATTAGAAGAAGCCCCTTGGGGCCAACATAAAATATTACAAATGAGAAAATCAGATCATTGCAGGAGACATGTTAACCTCCCATTTTCATTCAGTGAGATCAGAGACCCGCTGGCTCATGCTGAACTGCTTACGCTGATACAATTCGAGAGTCACCAGTCATTGGTTCTTGGGTGTTTTCCTGCCACCTGAGATTCAGTTGAGAGATTTGGAAGACAAGAACGCCAAGTGAAGCAGAGCCTCAACTCTTTGGGAGGGCCCAGAGAAACATTGTTTCATAGAGCATCCCGTCAGAATGAAGGGCAGAGAAATGGGTCTTCAAATCTTACTTCTATAGTAGAACAACATGGTTATTAAAAAAAAAAAAAAAAAACAAGAGGACTCCAAACTGACAAACCTTCAGCACTTTGGAATATATCTAAATCTGGAAAAACAAACAAACCGTTCTCCTGCAAATTATGGAGTATTTCCACATTTATGTGGATCAGGGCAATCAGGAATTCAGAGTATGGATAATACAGGGCAAAATCCTAGGGGTTTTTCAGAGTAGGATTTCTGTCATTCACCCTGAAAAATAACTCTATTAAAATTATGTAAACATACAAAACTGAAATACGCACACCTTTGGTTTAATACAATGTTTTTTTATTCTGTTCCTATTTTTCTAACTTCAGGAACCAATGAGGGAAAGGAAGTTATATCATTATCCCAGTTTCTTTTCAGCAACCATCTATTCCTCCCACTATTTCTACTGACTAATTTAAGAGAGAAAACAAGCCAAAAACAACATAAGGAACTGGAACTGCATCCAAGTCAAGTCAAAGAGAAATACAAGAATGGCTTCCTAAATTCCAGAACAAGGAAAACAAAAAAACCTTCCTAAGTATTCCCTGCATTAGTCTCATCACAGGATAGTTAAACAGACAATAATCTAATTTTAGTAGGTTTTCAACCAGCATATATATCAATATATACATATACTATCCTGCCAAAAATTGTGTTTGGTCTTTCCCATACTACCCCTTTAAAAGCCATTTTGAGGTAACAACAAAAAATAAAATATTTTTTTAAAGACAAAAAAGAAATTCCCCCAAATAAGTACTATATGCAGTTTTGAATGAAATAATTTGGTGGACATAAATGTGCAAAAATATATGTACCTAATGTAGTCAAGAGTCTGGGAAAAATGGCACTGGTAGCAGTAGCCAAAGAAAGGATGCTCCTCAAGGCTCACACCAGCGGGTTGCTTCAGCAATCAGGAATTAGAGGTGAGGAAAATAAAATCCCAAGAGCTTGAGGCCACCAACACAAAAATTTAAATACTATTCTTCCATAGGATGAATAGAAGAATAGTATTGGAATATGCGAATAATAATACATGGGCATATTTGACAAAGTAGAAGCAGTTACATAAATGCCATTGTTTATTTCTTACTGGGTCCATGTATATTTGTTTATACATCATTCAAGTGAAAAAGTGAGGTGAATTTGCTGATTAACACCCCCCCCCAAAAGATAGAATTAGAAATAATTCATTAAATCCTTATAGGAGAAATGTAATCTAAGTAAAGGACCAATGAGTTTGTAAATGTTAGAAGAGACTCTTGCAGATGAAATCATGGCTTTAGTACCTACTCAATGTGCTTACTCAAATAGGCATATCCTTCTCATTTAACTGTTTGATTTTGCTAGGAAGGAAGCCAGGAGGACAGATTTTATTGCTAAAATTTAAATAGGCTTTTAATACAGAATAAACATTCTTCCTCGCCCACCCTTGCCCTGGATTCCTTAGGTGCCATTTACTATTTTTTATGTTTATCTGAATTTATGCTATTATAACAGAACAAATACTAACCAAAGAACCAGGGCAGAACCAACTGGTCATCATTTGATTGTGATTTGCTCACTCTATTTAAGGGTTTTTATAAATCAACCCACTTTATAGGTGATATGCAATCAAATTCAGGACACAAATGCTCAAAGTCATAATTAGAAAAAAAAGGGGTCAAATGTGGTACATTTAAACAAAACAGCATCACCGATGTCAGATGTTAGGAACTAAAGCTTTAGCAGTTCAATTTGGAAGAAACTTCAAATTTCCAAGATGTTGGGGGACAAAATCACCCCAAACTGAAGATCTTTAGGGAACAGCATATTTATTCAGTGATACTGAATTACATTCTTTCTTCAGTATACCTTTAAGAGATATATCAGGATTAGAAAAATACATTTAAAGTCCTACAAACTACACAAACACCTGTAGGTTTCTCAAAGCTCTCAAGAGAAATAAATATAATGCAAGTCCTCATTAATTGCAAGTGTAATCAGCAGACAGACTTTAATTGAAACTGAATAGATTTAGGATCTGCTTCTCAATTTATTTCATTGTCAGCTTGTAAAAAAAATGTTTTGGAATTTTCCCCCCCTATTGGGACAGTTTGACAACATTGAATAAATGAAATTACAGTCCTAAATAATCTTTGTAGGGAATTCCAGGATCACCAAATAAAACAAAAATTATGGTGATACGATAATTTTGCTTTAAGTCACAGGCACAAGTTTGAAGAAAAATCCATGATTCCAAAGCCTCATTTCTTACTTTCCAATTCTTAGATATGTGCTGTTTCCCTTCAAGGTCAGGCCTAGATTTGAAGTCAATCTAACAGTAAGAGTTATCTATCCACCTCTCATATTAACAAGTTGGTTACAGAAGCCTAGCTTCAGCACATAAGGCAGACATTTGAAGAAAGCACACCCAATATTTTAAAGCTCATCCACTACAAAAGCAGATGGGAAAAGCAACGGAAGGAAAGGACTTGTTTGAGGAATTTCATATTGTCACAGGATCCAAGACCTAAAACACTTTCCTTCAATGATCACTAAACAATGATTTCTCAATGAACAAACCTGTCTGAGTTGTACCACTTCAGGCTTCAAGTAGCAGATCATGTGGCTAAATTTTCCATTTATTTATTTTTTTAAAATTCTGCATGGAAGAAAGTTGCTGTGAGATGACAGTTTAGTCACATGACTTCCTTTCCTCTTGTAGACTGATCTGACATAGTTAAGCACAGACAGATCCTGTGAGGGCTAGGTTTAAAGCTATCCTCTGAGGAGACATAATACTGTCACACGAAGGCAGGAAAGAGCTGAAACTGGCAGGATTTTTTAGCCACAAAATACATTCTGGAGCTGCTCAATTTTGGGCAAAACTGAATTCTAGAGGCTGCATTGTTTGCCTTTATGCAGCAGTGAAGGGCTGAAATTATTTCCCCTGAGAGATAGTAAATGCCTAATGAATTATGGATAGGATGAAAGGGAAACATCCCCAATTTTGTCAAGATTCTCAAGAAAAAAATATGGAAGGCTACCAGTATAGTAACAACCTTGGTTAGGGATATTCTAGAGCAGCCTCCAGGTTCAGAAAGTCAACCTAAATTACAGATATCCACCAAAGAATTGTCCAATTGTTTCTTGGACTGTTTCTTTAGAACAGCAATAGTAGCATATTGCTTGACTATGCATTGGGGGAAAACTCTGCCCAATGACTGTCTAGTATATGGTGGAAAAGGCTTAAAGATTAACTTTCTGTCTGGCAATAATTTTTCCTCAATTCTGTAGCCACATATGACCTTTCTTCATTCTGTTACCCCAAATGAGATAGTATTGGAAAATTTTTAATTTTGGAATCTGCTAAATACATATTGCGCAACACTGCAACAACAGCCAAGTTGGGCTTTGGATTTGAAGGTAAAAATATGCTTTGGAGCTAGCAAGGGTGGAGATGTAGCCTGTCTGGAATGTCTTAAATTCAAAATATTTTCTTACTGTTGCCATATTAACAAGATGCTACATTAGCTCCCCTATATGCACCAAAGCACCTTTTCCCTTTGAAATCTGAAGCGCTCCCTAGATCTATAATTGAGTACTACTTAGCTCTCAGGTTACAATGAGTAATTCATTTATTAACCCCAGTGTATCATGCTTTCTTTTTCTTGTGCCTCTCTCTTTAAATGGGTAAGGATGAACAAACCCAAACAGCAAGGCAAAAAATTTAGTTTGAACAGAGACAATTATATTTCTAACGAGAATGTTAGGATGGTTACAGTTTAGCTCTTGACTATACAGTACCAGGAAACATTACTTTAATACTGGCAGAAAACATATATCCTGGGCATCTCAGGTCCAGCTGCAGATGTCCAACAAACGGTTGATATTGTACCAGGACCAGGCAAGACAAAAAACCGAGATCAGTGAATCAGGATGGTAGCAACTTTGAGAAGATCAAACTTATAATAATGCAGCTGTAATACTAGGATTGACAGAAAAGAGAGCCAAAGACAAAATACAACAGCACCGTGATATAGCCATTTAGTTCTAAAACTGTTTGCAAAGCAATTTGACACAACGGAGCACTACAAATTGTGATGCAATCAGACAAAGTTCAAAAAAGCACCTCAGTGCACGCACAGAGAGTTGGGTCTAAACATTACACATTCCAGAAGTTACCATTTTAGGTTGCAAGAATCTCTTTTTTAAATGCAACCCAAAGTTTTAAAAAAAATCAATGAAAAGAAAACTTGCACACATTTAGGAATAAACTATGCATAATTTGTTTTTCTGATGTGTGACTTTACTATAAACTAGGAGGTTTTATTTATGGGAAACAATTACAGGATGTAACTTCAGCAACCCCTGCAACATTATTTTATGTTCAGAATTCTCTAATTCACACAGTGCAATTTGTAGATCAACAGCCCAAAGTTTGAGACGTTACAATGAATCTGCTGTATTTCAAAAATATAAGTTACCCAACAGTGCTTCAAAGAGTTTTGGGAAGAGAAGGAGAAGGGATTAGGGCAATTAACCTTTGAAAATTAAGAAGAAAAAATGCTAAAAACAAGAGAGAAAAATTCCAATGTGTATAAAAAACAGCTGAAAAGTTAACATGAAATAAAGACAGTTCCGACCTGTAAAAAGAAAAAAAAAAAAAAAAAAACCACCAGCAGCAAGATGGAAGTAGGTTCAGAAGAGACCCATGGAATGCCAAACCACCCTAGGCTTCACAGCGTACCCTTGGTTCAAGAAACTTCAAACACAAAGCAGCAATCCATGCTCCCAATACAACTTCATTAGAAATGTACAAAACAGCACCTGTAAACTTTGATTTAAATAATAACTTAAAATCAAAAGAAAGTGACAAAAGGGCTAAGGGGATGCAGGATCTTTGTGATTTTTTCCCCCTTTTTGGCTGATGCCAAAAGTTAGGGTAAGTCAGAATAAAAGCACCACACAAACAAAAATATTAAGTGTTTTGGTTTATGCTTCTTGTCTAAGCAAGGTCTTTGGTAAATGGTTAAGCCAATTGCAAAGCATTCTATAGAGGACACCAGGGAGACATTTAAATATGGTCCCAAGAAGAAAATGAGGTGTGGTGTGTTCTTAATAAAAGGAGGATAGATACATTTTCTCGAGCTGCTTCTGGAGTAAAGCTGGGACCCGAGAGATGGATAATAAAAGTGTTGAGGTATTCTTAGTGCCTGCAATCCTATATTGCCTGTCCTTGTGGTCCTTGAAGAGCAAGCCACTTGTTGATGGTTTTCTAAGGAGGCTAAAACAAGCTATTGTACTTTGATTCACACCCCATAAACATGATCATCTCCAGTTTTCTGCAGCTTAGACACTGTTCCTCTTGGTCCCCTTAAGTGTACAGCCCCTTTCAAATTAGAGCAATTAGCTCATTTTATCTAAATGACAAACTTTACAATTTTGCTTGCCTGTTAGAAACAGTAGGAAACAAAGTAGGAGAAAATGCATGTTCAGTAGAGCCCTCTACTGTAGGCTCCAGGAATCAAGTCCTAACAAGTTTTCTGAAGTAAGGATTGTGTAATTTCTTGCAGTCATAATTCAGAAATGGAGGTTTTTGTTTTTTTTTCATTTTTGGTGTTCTTGATTTTACCTAGATTCAAAATCAGTTTGGATTATTTTGACACGTTATTTAGTAAATTGAGACTCTTAGAGAAAGGGAATTTTAGAAAGGAAGTATAAACTTGTTTGTTAGATGGACAATGCCAAGAGTTAGATAAAACATTTTCAAATTTTACCAAGTCTGAGATTTGAAGTCAAGGCTTTGCTTCCATCCATGGAAAAAAAGATGGAGACTGGCCAAGATCAGCCAGCTACCATTTCTTTCCTTTTTTTAATGCTAGTATGACCCGCCATAGCCCTATCCAGGAAATAGATCTATTTGAAAAACTGAGCAAATAGAGATTACCCAGTGCTTTAGAGTTATTGGAAAGAATAATCCTCAGAATAATCCTCCATCTTTTTTTTTTAAAGAGAGAGAATTTGATTTGGGCTACGAAATTTGACACCAATCGTGTACAAACAGAAATTTGTGGCAGTTCAGGAATAATGTCCCTTTTTGTGATAGGTAAAAAGGCTCAAGTGCTACTTGATTTATTATAATCTTGTGAAATAAGAGCATTTTTTTTTTAAAAAAGACAGACTGTTACCACAGTTGGCCAGCTGCTGAAAAGGGCACTAAGAATGTACTGTATTTGAGACAAATGGAGCAATTCTGCATATAAGGAAAATGCAATACCCCTCTTCTCCCTTCCCCTCCTAAGTCAAAAACATTTATGTTACATATTACCAACTGCCATGAGCTGCATAGTGTTTGGCGCAATGAAAAAACATTATTTAACGATGAAAATCAGAAGAGTAGAAAGGAATCCTAAATTAATCAGAAATTTGCTGACAAAGTATTCTTGAGCATCTTAGTTTGGAGAGGTCATTTAACATAATTATCAATGTTGAATGTGACTATTCAAACATAGCTGTGATGATTTATTTTCTTCATGGGCTACAGAATATAGAAGGGGAACAGCTGTCATTTCAGAAAACATCAAATTGCCTGGATCAGCTTGTCTCCAAATAATGGGAGGAACTCCTATATCCCAATTTGGCCTGAAAATAAATTTCAGGGATTTACTGATGGGAAAGGGAAGCATGTGTTGGTCTGTTGTAGAAAGGCTTCCTTAGAAACATTAGTATCCATCTTCCCTGAGATATTGGATTCCTGATCATACAGAAAGCAAACCAGTTTCTCAATCAGCAACTGTCAAAATCTCAGTAATCAAGGAGGAGCATTTGGGTTGTCCTTTCATGGGGGCAATAGCAAAGTAGGAAACCTGATGTTTTCTGTCACGCCAAATGCTCTTTAGATTTTAAAAAAATATTCTGATGTGAGGCAACAGACAATGAGTTGATAAAATCAAGTATGGGGACAAGTCTGGGTCAACGCTATTCAACTGACACATTTAATTCTTGTTATTAGTTTTGAAGCATCTTTTTTCCCCACATTGGTTTATAGCTAAGAACTAATGAGTAGCACAAGAGTTGCGGGATACAATATTTTTCTACTAGAGAATGTTCGAGGAAACTCTGTACTTCTTTGTTGCTTTGTTCTGGTTGGTCACAAAGGTGGAGAATTACTTATCTTACATTTATACAGGTATATTGCTTTGAATTCTGTTTGGTCAACCCAGTTTTGGTCTGTTCTCCACAGCCATACATTTCAGCTTAACCCCCACTTTCCTATCCCAAGTGCTTGAGATGTTGGTGGCTTTGCCAAATCAGCTGTATTTACATCTGTTAAACCTTCCCATTGCTCACATAAATGATCAAGGAGTCATGCTTTCTGGCTTCAGTATTTGCTGGAATGGAAAAAAACAGGATGGCAGCTGATAGAAGCAAGCAAAAGATTCTTCTTGCAGAAGTCTCTCCCTGATTCTGTCTCAAGCTGGGCCCCATTATCTTGACGGCTGGCTGCCCATATACAGTATAGGCTTCTGAAAGTTATTTAAAATTATGTGATGGCAGGGAATGGACATTCATTCCTGGATTTTGTGCAGAATAAAGCTTTGTGAGTTGAAGACTGGCTGTCAATCATGACTGGTGATAGAAGAATGCTTCTTGAATTTTGAAAGACGCAAACACAGGTTGGAAAAAAGAATAACCAAGTGGTTTTATGTGTGGCAGTAACCCCTTGCTATCCTATAATGTATTTAATAAAGTAAAGTCAGTTTTTCATTTTTTGCCCAGTCAGAAAATGAACATAAATTGCAACATTAGGACCTTGGCAGAGGTCTTGCTTCCATTGCTATTTCAGTACTCTGAAGTGGTGTTACAGTGGCAAGGATGTATGTGTGTGAGAAATGGAGACAGTGCATGTGTGAAAGTAAGAAAAAGTGAGAATAGATTCCTCCTAGTGCAAAGTTCTCAGTGGGATTACTGGCAAACTAATGAAAATTTCCATGGGAAAATAAGGGACATTCACTGAAGCCTTTGGCTTTGATATTGCCCCTTAATGTACTGGATGCTTCCAAAATCTTGATTTGTGGAAACCAGGCATATGGGTTGAAAATGACAAAACACAGAGCAGACAATACAAGACAGCTTGTTTTTTATCCCCATGAGATGGGGGTATGGGGAGGGGAGGCAGCAAAGAAGTCTTCGGACAGAAACAACCTACCATCCTCGTTTACCAATTACAAAATTTTAAAAAAAAATAAGAAAAGGAAAAAGCTCAACTCCGTTTTTTGTTTTTGTTTTCACATCCCCTCTGTGAATGTCTTTTAAGAGTCATTGGGATGTAAAAAGGGGGGGAAAAGTATGTGCCTTCAGCAGTGGGTAGGCTCATGGAAAGCCTTTTTCTTTGTAGAAGTGCCTTAACTAAGTAATGCTGAAGGTCACCTTGAGGAGGTGGGAGCCATTGCTTTGTCTCTGGGAAATGATGGGCCCTATATGAAGATGAAGGACCCTTAAGACAAGTCTTCCACTGGCAGTTCCTCCTCTAGGTCTCTGTCATCAGGAATCGTCACATTCTGATTGGTAGTTGCCATAAGAGAAACAGGTCTGCTGTCATCTTCTGTCTCAGCTGGTTCTTCCTTCACATGCACTTGATGGCTGGAGAACAAAATTTTGGAGAATCAGGTAGAATTAGAACAAATACAGTAAGAGTCTTCAAGAGATTGGCAAGAGAGGTTTCAGATGGAACTATATAATAGAGGATCAGAGGTTAAAGGGAGTATTTGCTTAGCTGGATAGCAATACTCTTCTGACTCTCATCCAGATCCTAAATATCCAGGTCTCTATATATTTTTAACAAAACAGAAATATTTGTAGCATTTAGTTCAGCTAAGTCAACTATAGAGTACTTCATTGCAATTTTAATCTACGGTCTTCTAGCAGTCTTTTCCAATGGTTAAATTTTTGACATTAAGAAATATATTCCTTTTCTCCATATTTTTTAAACATTGTAAATTAGACCTTTTTGTCAGTACAAGTAATCCAAATACATTTTCCAAGCTGTCTTTTGATGGCTGGACCATAAGTGAAAATATCTACCTGTTAATAATAATAAATAGGGTAATATTCACTTGAGCTGTTAATAGTGTTGTTGACACAAGATAAATAACAAACAAACCTATAACTTGCCACTGTAGGCTGAGGGACAGCTCTGTAATGAAAAAATATATAACTATTTTGAATTGCAAAACTTATCTCAGTATTACTAAGAACCTTGTATGAAAGTCCAGGGCCATCCCTACTTATTGACAAAAATAAGTGGATTGTAATTCATGAAAGCTCACATGATAATGAATGTCTTAGTCTTTACACTGTCTAAATACTTTTTTTTCTTTTTGTTGTAAAAGACTAATATGATTATTTTTTGGAAATCATTAACAACAGAAGTTCTAGATCTATTTCCAGTTTGCATAAACTCTTGAAAAATCCTAAACCGATTCTCTACTAAACTGTAGAGAGATTTAAAGATTTCTGGATCTAGTAATCCTGCTTCTGAAATAGCTTTGTATTAGCACTTCCAAGAAACTTCATTAATTTTCATCAGTATGAAATCTTAATCATCATCAGTTGTTGAAAACCGAAACGTACAATTTATTGACATCGTGGTACCAGGGGATGCCAGAGTCGAAGAAAAAGAACTGGAAAAAATCATGAAATATCGTGACCTGGCCATCGAAACTACATGGCTATGGATGAAACATGCAACAGTGATACCCATTGTCATTGGGGCACTTGGTACCATGTCCAAGAATTTTATAAGATACATCAGCAAATTGCAGCTTCCTGCAATAACACCAGCAGAACTGCAAAAAACTGCACTACATGGAACATTGTACATCTTAAGAAGGTACTTGGTTGATACCTAGGACGCTGGCAGCAACCCGTATCAACCATTAGCACCAGTCAATGGTATTTGTGATGCATTTTTGAATGTTCAGTTGACTGAGTTTCATATTTAATGAATAAAGATGATGATGATGATGATGATGATGATGATGATGATGATGATAATAATAATAATAATAATAATAATAATAATAATAATAATGATAATAATAATAATAATAATATAAAACAATGTTTCTGGGCTTACTTGTACTGCTGTGGTGAAAGCCGTGGGCTATTGCTGCCATTGCTGTTGACTTGTTCTACAGTGCTGCTCACATCATCATGGCCTATGTGCAGCATGCCACTAGTTGAGCTTGTGTTGATCATGGTGGGACTATTCAGAAGAGGAAAGTTGCTTTCAGCCAGAGCTGCCTAAACATAAACAGCAACTGGTATAAGTCCCAAATTCTTAAAGAAATCAAATATGACATGTTTGGAAAACAACCCCAGATATTTATTTACTGAGAAAATGGTTAAACCCTTATACTAACAGTACCTTTATTTTTCAGAAAAAAAACAATAGTTTAGACAAATAAAAATTTATTACTTTATTAAGAATGTTTATTTTTTACCTTCTCATTCAGTAATATCAAATAGGATGGCTTACAAGAAAAAATAGTTCAACATAGATAAGTAAAATATAATTAGAATAGAATAGAGCTGGAAGAGATCTTAGATGTCTTCTAGTCCAACCCCCTGCTCAATCAGATGACCCTATACCATTTCAGACAAGTGTTTGTCCAGTCTCTTCTTAAAAACATCCAGTGATGAAGCACCTGCACCTTCTGACAGCAAGCTGTTCCACTGGTTAATTGTTCTCACTTTTAGGAAGTTTCTCCTTAATTACACGTTGCTTCTCTCCTTGATTTGAAAGCCCCATTGGTTAACCTCAATGGTTTTATTCCTTTATGGTTTTATCCCTTTAAAAATATTGAGGCAAAAACTTTGGTCTGTTTCAAGCAGATATCAGAAATATAAGCTTTCTACCGGTATGTCTGCTGATAGGTTTTTGGTCTGAAGCTTAATTTAATGGGATTCATTAAATAGTTATATGTTATATGATTAAATAGTTATATGATTCATTAAATAGTTATATCTTTGCCTAATAGAAATTATGTCTAAAACATCTACACAGCTAGCCAATGTCAGGACCCAATGCTATCTTTTATTCCAATCTGTTATTCTCCATCAGAAGAGAAAGGTAGCAGACCACAGATCTATTCTGCCATTTTCTGTCATTGATTTCTTCTCACCTTGTTAAAAGTTAGCACTTACCATATTTTTCGCACTATAAGACGTATTTCCCTCCCCCCCAAAAAAGTGAGTGGAAATGTCTGTGCATCTTATAGAGCAAATATTGCAGTGGGGGAGAGGGGTGTTGATGTGGCAACGGTTTGGCACCGCTTGTCACTGCTGCCGTCATTACCACTGCTGCCACCAATCGCTGCCGCCAAACGGCAGCAATCGATGGTGAATGGCAGTGGCGGTCATAGGCAGCAGAGATTCTGCCGCCTAGAACAGCTGATCAGCAGTATTCCAGAAGGCTGATCCAACTGCCAATCAGCTGTTTGGCAGCGAAGACTCTAGCATTCCCCAGCAGCAGCAGCTCAGTTCAGTTGACCGGTGGTAGGTGCAACAGAGTGGAGCCCTGACAAGCCACTTGTTGGGGCTGCGATAACCTGCTGAAGCTGACCAGGTTGTTTGCTGTTTGCTGCAAGGACGCTAGCCAGATGAATACCGGATGGATGCTGGGAGGCAGAGGCAGATTTTTTTTCTTGTTTTCCTCCTCTAAAGCTAATGTGCGTCTTATGTGTGTGTCTTGCAATGTGAAAAATATGGTATATTGTGAAGCAGAACATTAAAAATAAGCAAACATTGCAATGTAACGGAAACAGCAAGAAGGTGGATATTGGAGTGCCAGGGGTGGTGAAGTGGTGTGAGTTATAGTAATCTGGTTCCTCTGATTATCTTGAGGGAAAATACCACATTGAATATTCTGTACTAGAATATAAAATAAACGGAATAATGACTTCAATGATCATTGAAAGAGTTTTGAAGATTTTCTACAATGTAGTACAAGATTCCAATAGAGCAGCAGTTTACTCTGATGGCTTGGAACAACCAACCAAATATTCCCCTAACAAAGATGGCTTGCTGTAATGGAAACAACTGTGCTTCTCCACAAGTCTTACCTGGTAGCTGGCATTAAGTGCTCCATAACTAAGGCCAGAAATCATGTTTTTCACTAAAGTTGGACTCCTGTAAACAAAAGATGCAGCTTTTAACATTCCTGTTAAAAAACAAGAGTAAGGTAACAGAGATGTCTTGGAAAGAACACATTGTTCATCTCCCTCATTGTTTAGCCCTTCCCAGTTCCCATAATTTACAACTCCCATAATACAAAGCCAGCATTTTAAGGAGTATTAGGATATTCCTAGCCTAGCCTTATAATGCAGCTATTTACTCTCAATATATTCTAAGTCCTGCTAGTGTGTGTCTTGTTTTATTTTACATGTTGCCAGACCATTCAGGAAGAACTCTTGGGAAGAGAGGGGAATAAGTAGGTGAAGGTAATTTCTCCCTACTCCTTGCAACATAGACATTATCATTATGGGAATAATTCTGGACATTTTTATTACTTTTTTAAAAAAAACTATTCACCCTGTGTTATGGTTGATGTTTCTCAGCTACTTGTAACACCTAAGGATGTCTCGTACTACTGTATATACAACACCTTTGTGGTAGAAGGCAGATAACAGTTACATAGGCTTGCAGTCTTTCACAGAATAATGTTAGCATGTTTGGGGTAAAATTGAACTCTTATTGAAATTATGTCATACTGGCCAAAATGTAAAAGTTGGCTGACACTTACCATTATCAGGGAATTTTGTATGTGGTAAAACTGTGACTATGGCTAATAATCTTCTCTATCCCCCCCCAAAAAAAACCCCAACCCCATTGAGTCTTGATTAATCAAAGCCATGATAGACACTGGAGATCAATATGTGAGAGTCCATCTGTTGTTGACCATGGCATATAGGAAATTGAAAGACTGTTGAAATGCAGAATGTTTTTGCATTTATCTTTTATACTGTATATGTAAAACTCTAATAAAAATTACACACATACACAAACATACATATGAAATATAGTGAATGGTAGTGGTATAAATTGGTGTAGATTTAGCTGTTAGCTGTGATATAAAAATAGTAATCATATAATAATTAAGCAGAAAGCTACCATTGAAAGACTAATGTTACTTTTTTTCCTGAATCTTAGATATTTAGCTTATTTTTTTAATTATTAGAGATTTTCAAAGTGATTTAATATAAAATTAAAATATTTCTCTTATCTCTATTATTTATATTAGCTCAGTTTTTATGTATAAATATACTTCTAAACACAGCTAAGGGCAAAACAAAAAATGGTTTATCATTATTTAACAACATTTTGTCCACAATAATGGGAAGTTATAGCACTATTGAAATGCTACAAGTGGTTCCTTCTTATTTATGGAATACCATTAGCACCTTTCAGTTATTATCTGGTATCTGCCCTTTGTATCTGTTCATTCTGCCGAAATGCTTCTATGTATTTTTATCAGTGCTACTACATGCTGAGGTGATGTTTGCAGCACAATTCTATGTATTCAAGAAGGGAAGTATACAATTCTTTTGATCATGTAAACTTACAGAGATTAATAGCATGGCTATAGCAATAACATTTGCTATAGCCATGCTATATACAGTCAATGCATATTGAATGTACCAGATACAGTCTCTCTTTTTTATTTCCACCCTGTCTTCTTTTGACTGTTTTTTATTTGACTAAACTCCTCTTCTTCGATACTTGTATAAAGTATCTTTATGACATTCCCAAGGGAACTGTCATAAACCGAGGCAAGACAATCTCTGAAACATTTAGTGAGAAGGGTCTGATGTCAATAGGGGATATTTACATTTTCACACATTTATATACACATGGAGTATGAAAGTGAACAGACAGCCAAATGATTATAAAATCATTGAATAGTGTGCTGTGCTTCAGTTCACTCAAAGAAGCTGACATGTCAACATGAGCATTAGTTATTAAAGCAAAAGTTAAAACATATTCTAAAAAAGCCTAAATGCATAATGAAGTCATCAAGGATGCAATAATCATACAAGCCTCTCAGTCACCTCTTTTCCTGGGTCATTTGGTGGGAGTTATATTGGGGTTAAATACCTATTTCAAAAATATACTACTAGCTTACGAATATACAGCTCATAATATATCAGTGGTGGCCTAGATACTTTTTAGAAGCATTCAAGAAGGCTACGAATGACTAATAGTTATGACAGATATATATTGGTGTGAGATCCAATGCTCCTATTCCAGAGTTAACATGCACTTCCCATCCGCATGTACTCTGGACTTTGCATATTCCCAACTATTCTCATATCTCAGCAGATGGCATCATTGGCTTGTCTGTGTTCAGAAACTAAGCAGAGTAAATTTGAAATCACCAGAAAATAACATAAGTATGGGCCAGTTTCAGGACTAAATGCTAGAAAACAATATTACAGCAAACTATTTGTGTTTTGTGTGTTGTGTTTATTTACTCACCAAGTGTCATACTCAAGGCCACCTTTACTTTTTCAAAATTGTTCTCAGATTGAACCATAACACTCCTCTTCCCAAAGAAGCTACCCGACAAGCTATCAGACATACCCGGTCATCTTTGGTGGCCTTCTCTTTTGGTACTCATGTTCATCTACTGTCCACACTGCTCCCTTGACATTTTCCACTCGCACAAAGCACTTATGCAGGCTCAAGTTGTGGCGTACAGCATTCTACAAGCAGGGTAGAGAGAAAAACAGAATATTGCCAAAGTAGAGGAAGATCTTCCATTTAACAGTTCCTCTCCAATGAAAATTTCCAATCAATTTTTCTGTTACTAAACATGGCCTCCTACAGAGCTGTCATCAGCAAAATTATATCTATATTCTTAACAACTCCATATAGAATATTTCTAAGGAAGGACTGGTTCCAGTTTATCATTTATTTATTTATTTATTTATTTATTTATTTATTTATTTATTTATTTATTTATTTATTTATTATTGCGATTTATATGCCGCCTTTCTCCCTAGGGACTCAAGGCGGCTTACAAAATGATATACTGAAAACAACATATAGTAATTATTGTAGCAGATGGGATTTCGTTGAATTCTCTTTATTCAAATGTCCTATAATATTACTCATTTATACCTCTTGATCTGTATGAAATCTTTGCTCCTAAACATTAACAATCCCAGTTAATACATGTCATAACACAGACATACTCATGGACTATCCTGAAGAAATTCAAGAGTTATGAGATCTGAACTGCATGAAATAGAACGTCAGTAACAGGAAAAAAAAAATATGATCACTAGTTACATGAGACACCACTGCAATGAGATCAAGTACCTACAGCCACTTGAAAAAGACTATTACTTAGAGATACAAAAGGAAGGGATTACTGAATGACAACTTCAATCCAGGTTTCCTGAAAGTCAGTGGACTTCATCAACTGGCCAACCACTCTTTCTTAAACTCTAAAACATCTAGTAATAAAACTTCCATAGAAAAATCATGTGTTGCAATCTAATTTTTAATGGATTTTTTAAATTATTGTTATTGTTTTTCTTTCCTTAACAATCAACAATATTCACTGGGTTTCCACAAACCATCCTACATATTTCTTTACTATCGGCTAAATTAGGGGAAAAAGAAGGAGAGGAAAAGTAAGCTCAGATATTGCAATGAATTTCTATTGTCATCTTTCTGAAACCCCGAGTTCTCCTTCCTTTTTCACAGCACGTCCCTCCTCTTTATTCTCCCATCTTTACATTTCTAAATGTAAAAATAAAGAAAATGCACGTACACAGGCAGTGTTGCCCTGAGAGCTACTAGCTCCTTCTCCCCCCCCCCCCCGTCGCTCCCTGCCATTTGCTACTGCCCCTATTTCATTACCAATTTTAATTTGCCTCTAATTAAATCCTGTGTATTTTTCCGACTCACTTGCTAATCCATGAGGGAGGCAGGAGGCTGGAGTGGAATCTCTCCGAGCTATAATTACAAAGGGCCTAATCACGTTGGGGCTCTGCCTTTGAATAAATTTCCTTGCATTAAGGTTCTCAGATTCTCTGCCTTGCAAATGAGAATGACCCCAATTTCAGGATGTTGGCCTCAGAGGATTTTTTTTTTTATTTCGAGCCCTGATTCGTGATGAGAGACTAATTCGTTACGCTAAAACATTAACAGCAATTTAAAAGGTCGAATGGGGGCCGTATAAACAAAAGAGCTGGCCAAGACAACAAGGCAAAAGCGAGAGATGGGAAACAATCCCCCCACCTTAGAAATGTTACAGTTCTTGGAAACTCAATGAATTAGAGTTTTTCCTTCAATTTTGGACACTGTTTATTTTTCAAGGTCCTCTCTCCACTTAGTTATCCAATTGTAATTATGCAGTTGTTCCTCCTCAATGCCTCTGTTCCCCAAATTTAGAAAGGAAGGCCTTTTTATTTTTGTTATAAAGGGCATTTTTGTCATAAATGTCTGTAACCACATTAACGTTTGATATTGCTGACACATCACTTGATCAGCAAAGGAATTTAGCATTAGGGAAAACTTCTTTCTTGGGGCTGAAAAAGACCACACTGACTGACAAAAGGGTAAGAGCAAGTTCTCATACTGGCATGCCTATGACAAATTTAATATATATATATATATATATGAGATTATAGAAATAATGCAGACAAAGGTTTAACATAGACTAAGACTATGATGTATTTTTTAATTCATCTATATATCAAAGAAAATCAGAAATCATTCTTTTTTTTTAGTTTTATTTTTTCCTTTTGCACTTCAATATTCTTTCTTGACTTTTTTCTCTTTTTAAAACCTTTTTTCTTGTCTGTTTATCTTTTTTAATTTTTTGTTTTTAAAAATCAATAAAATTATTTAAAAGAAAGAAAGAAAAAGAAAAAGCTTGCACTTGACTTTGCTTTGCTATTTCTTGGACCAGGTGACCAAAATTTCAGGCAGCTAAAGAATTTGTCAATAGCTTCAATCATCGCCACTGAACACTTCCAAATTGTGGGGACTCCGTGTTTCCTTGGGGCAGCTGTGCGGAACTTCCGCAATAGCTTCAGAGAATCTGCAAGGTATATTGGTTTGAAAATAGTAAAACAAGTTGCAACCTAATAAAATGGTTTTCCTAATTGCTTTGCTGGTGTTAATACAGAAACCCAAATGGTATTTGTTCTCCTGCATATTTTTCAACGACATTTTCACTTCACTTTCTGTGGCATTGATGGTGCATGGCTATAGTGTGAGGTTCAGATAAATACTAAATACAGTTTGGTGGATTATCTGTAACCAGAATAGCCTCACTGAAGATTACCTGTAATATATATCTCACAAATAGTGGGACAGGATGCATCTGTGTGTAAGAAAGCAAGAAGTGAGTTGAAGAGGGCAGGAAAAGAATAATGAAAATGATAAAACTTAGGAATTCCATTTCAGATAAGAATTGAATCTGTATCTCTACACAATTCCAACACTGAAATCAAAGATATGTTAGGCGCGCTCTGTAAAAATTCTGTTGCCATATTTGATATCTGGTTGGAATACATAGCTGGAAAACAAATGATGGATTTTTCCTATGGCTCACAAGAATGACAATGCATTTGGAAATATACTTCCCACTTCTCAAGGTAGGGTTGTGATTTTCTTATTGGGACAGTACCCTGCGCACATTTG
The DNA here is from genome assembly GCF_029215685.1 of Pituophis catenifer annectens. NCBI lineage: Eukaryota > Metazoa > Chordata > Lepidosauria > Squamata > Colubridae > Pituophis > Pituophis catenifer. The sequence goes on along the minus strand of NW_027256883.1, from coordinate 167,777,708 downwards.
TTTCCCGACTAGACAACTGACCAAATACTATGATTTAAAAGTGAGTCTTGTTCTTCTGGGAATCAGAGGTCTAAATCCAAACCTAGATTTGATTTAGCATCAGTGTGCTATTTTATTGCTTTTGCCCACCTCCTGTAAACAGAAGGGTGACATTATCTTATTTTGTATACTAGTAAGAAATGTAATAGTAACATAGTGACTGTGATTTATTATTGGTCCCCTTTTGTTCTATGCTATTTTCACATCTTTCTGGAATTTTTTTTTTTTTACAAGAATGTTCTGTTCAAATTTAGAAGCATAATTTTGTATCACAATGCCAATCTGATGGCTGACACAACTTGATTTCTGAAGGATCCTCAACTTTTTAGCATTTTGGAACTTACCATCTTTTATTCCTGTTTATCTTCCCACCAGTGGGTGGTAGCAGGGTTCTGTCAAGCACATCTTGGGTTTTTTTTTTTTTTTTGCTTCAATTCTGTGACTCTCTGCTCTAGGGAGGCCTTCTTGCCTGATTTTATGCAGCTTTTGTATTTTTACAGAGTATTTGTCTAATATCAGCCTTGGCTGCTCTGTTTGTTTCTTATCTTTGCCTTTTCTAATGATGTTTGCTTTATGCCTCTGGCCCAGCCGGTCTCTCCAGCTCAAATCCCAGCCATTTAGTATCTCCCTCAGCTCCTTACCATGTGTGCTGCTGTTGTCATATCATTGAAAGCCTCCTCACACCTGTCTCTTTATAGGCACTGGGCACTTTACCTCTTGGCACCTGTTTACTTCGCATTTGCCCAGCTTCTATTAAAAGAATACTTCAAAGTGCTATAGAAGGATATCTAAATGTTATCATCATTAAAACATTGAAACACTTTCTTTGTGTCACACGAAATATATACTTGCAGGAAAAAAAGCATGTCCTGGTGTTAAAATCTCTGTTCTACTCATTATTCCTTGGAAAGAAAAAAAAGACACTTTGTTTTAATTCTTCCAATGAAAAAGAAAAGCATATCTAGAACTTCCTGTGATAACTAAACAGCCATGTTGGAAGACAACTCATAAAAATAATTTAAAAGGTGTTTTTCACAGGCAGGGGCTTTAAAGTATCATTCTTCAATTTGCAATAACATTTTTTTTCTAATATAGACAGGATGGCTTAAATGTTTGTATCAATAGAGAACACAAAAAAGATGGACAACTTTTTATCCACCCCACTTCCTGCAAAGGTATAAACACAAACATTTGGATGTCCATTTTCTATCCTCACCTCACTAGTTCTAAACGGGAGTCTGTCTGACATTTTTCCAGCACTCCCCTCCTCACCCCATTTTCTCCAATGGAGCTCCACTTGCAATATGCATAGTATATGATCTGTTTAGTTTAGTTTAGTAGGTACAACCAAAGTGTTTGTACTTGTAGTTTTTGAACCAAACCATTAGAGGGAGTTGATGATTGGTCAATCTTTACACTAGTTTGTTTCAACTTTCAGTTCACAGATACCTATTCTGATTAACAATGTGGTTTTTGCTTCAAAGTAAGGAATGAAAATAAAAGTGTCATCTAACCACATCTTGACTCAGATCTGTCCCTATCATAAAAAACAAATATCCCAATAGCACTTGCTAAAAGGGTGATGCACTTGACCTTAGTACAACAGTCTAAATGTAATTTTTACATGTCTATACTCAAAGAAAAGCAGCAGTAGCATTCATTATATTAGTACATATTATTTATTAATTATTTTTTGTATGAATTTTAAAACTTACAGAACACAATTTCCTTGTCAGAACATGGGTAAAACTTAAAACACTATAGGTCAGAGGTGTTAAACTTGATTTCAGTGAGGGCTGCATAGGGATTATGTTTGACCTCGGGGGGGGGGGGCTGGCACCATGGTGGGTGTGAAACGGAACTCGTGTCAGGGGCACCTGTGGTGGTCAAGTGGTAAGGCTGGACTTCTCTGAGACTCTCCCTCACTTTCATTATAATCTTTCTTCCTTCCCTTCCCTTCCTTTTCTTCTTTTTCCTTCCCTCTTCATTCTCCTTTCTTCTTCCTTCCCCTTTCCTTATTTTTCCTTCCTTGTTCTCTTCCTATTTTTCCTTCTTTTTCTTTGTCTTTCCTCTTTCCCTTTCTCCTTTCCTGCCCCTTCTTGCGTGCTCAGATGGAAAAGGGGGAACATTCTCCTTTTGTTTTGAGTTTGTTTTGATAGCGCTCTGCCAGTGAAAACGGAGCCTGGGGTGCTGCACATGCCCCTCTCTGCACTCCATTTTCGCTGGCAGAGTAACCTCAGGCCGGTCCTTTACTGTTTCCAGGCCGGCCCTGCTGGCCAGATCTAAGCACTCCACGAGCCGGATCTGGCCCGCGGGCCTTCAGTTTGACACTCCTGCTGTAGGTGGTATGGGTCTTCCTCCACCCTCAGGCCCTCTACTAGAAGCCTGAGAGTTTGAAAGTACCTTCGTTGTTCCTAACACTGCACTCTTCTGGACAGGAAGATCTGATGTTGTTCCTGGAATCTGTTGGAGCCACTTAGAAGTCACAGCACTGAGTGCTCCTATCACCACTGAGACAACTTTGGTCTTTATTTTCCACATCCTCTCTAATTCCTTCTTCAGGCCTGATGTTGCTCTCACTTGATAATACGCCCACCAAGCAATGTCACGCCCACCAAGCCACATCCACAGAACTGGTAGTAAAATTTTTTGAAACCCATCACTGATATAGCTTAACCCAACACATAAATTTAGTTAATAGTGGTACCGTCCTGTTTAGAAATTCATAGTTGAGTATGATGTGTGATGCCAGTCTTAAGCAAACATATTACTGACTGTATCCATAAAATCCAAAGCAGACTTGGTGAATTAGTCATGATTGTTCTAAGTCCCAGAATATAGTCTCACTATGAATACTCACAAATAAATAAAAAGTCAAGAGGCTATTGAGTAGATAGTCACTGGTGATCTATCACCAGTGCTGTTTTCACACCACAACTCCATGAGAGAGTGTGTGTGTGTGTTTGTGTGTGTGTGTGTGTGTGTGTGTGTGTGTGTGTGTGTGTGTGCCAAACTCCCCCCCAATAACAACCTATGCACAGGCATTCACTTTTTAAAAATTATTTACCTGAGATGCAAGTAATAAATATGAAAATTCATATCTACAAATATTCTAGACAGGGAATGAAATGAATATATTACAGTTTTTTATGTTCCTTGTTGGGGAGAGGAGAGATTGTTTAAGAAAAACTAGTTTTAAAAAGTTAGGAAATGGCAGGTTAGGATAATGGAACTTAATGACAGTTCCCTTTCTTTGACATCATCTTTCAAACAAAGGGATAACATGTCACTATCAAATCAACTAACTTGGAAGGAAGATGCAAAGGTACAAAGGTGTACCAAGTTTTCCTCATAAAATGCAGCACACCTCATTTTCAGCTGGGATTCAATTTAATTAATATAGAATCACCTATTTCCTCATTAGTAACAGAATGATTTGTAATCTTGGTGGCAAGTTCAGTGATCGGTTTGCATTTTAAACATCTATGAATGGTTAGCAGTAAGAATGGTTAGCAGTAAGAACTGCTAACCATTCATAGACCAAAAGCTAATTAAGAATAGTAAGTAGTCACTTATGCAGCAAAAATTGATATACCAAAGAAATGAAAACTATGAACAATGGAAAATGCACCACACAAAAAGACTAAGTATTTCATCAGAAATAGTTGATAGCCCACTGTGAGTCAGATACTGAAAGACAAAAAATTCATGAATTTGTTTGTGCTAAAATTAACAAGTTGATGCTTTCTTCTTCAAACATTCCTGAAATGGGAACCAATACCCACCCACTCAAAACAGGCCAAAGATATGATCCACTCAAAGTCAAGCAACAGGAGAGCAATATAGAGTACCCATTACCTTTTTCACCTGAATGTGAATGTGTCTTTTTAAAAGGCAACCCAAAAAATGCCTCAGATTCTGCTGCATATCATCCGAGTGATAGACAATGAGGCAAATTGTACAAGATTGGGGCACAGAGAACCTTAAATGAGACGAGAAACATGAGCAGCCACTCTGGAGCTTCTCTCTCCTTTCAGTAAGAAAAGGAAAGGTAACTGTAGAAATGACGAGAAGGAAATGCAGATCCCTCTTTGCAACTCAAAATTACAGAGAGCCACTTTTTTATTTTTATTAACTTAGAGGAATGCTTAACTATATTATTCACAGACATTTGCTTCTTCATCAGTTTGATGTTTATTTCTGAACAATATATCAGCCAGCTGCACATTTTGTCCCATTACCCAACAGTCTTCTGCTTGCCTACTTACTCTAGATTATTCTAATTCAAGACTTTTTATTCCCCTCACCCACCAACCCAGCAATCTTTTGTTAACCCATCCAGCAGCACTTTTTAAAGTCTGCATCTCTATCACCAGCCTTGCTTCTAATTTTCATATCTGTGACCTTACCCTTTCCTTTGTGCATCTCTACAATACTCTCTACTCATAGGTTACATATGGTCTTCAGCCTTCATTTTTGGGGCCTCATAATTAGGTTGCATTGGCAAATTTCACAATAAAATTTTCAGTGGCATGAACTGTACTAGTTTTGTGATTAAAATGAAGATGAAAGTAGATGCTATAATCACTGTGACCCTTAAGAACCCACCAAAATTTCCATTTTCAAAAAATAGGCAAAGGACATTTGTCTTGTCTGTGTGCAAATTTCTTCTTTGGAACATAAAATCTCATATATATGCCTTTGTAAATGTGTGGGGGTAGGGAATCCCCCCGTTTATGTGTATTTTAGCCTTTATCATCCTTAACTGATTCTAGATATGAACCATCCTTTTTAACTACCAAGTATGGCAGGGAGTTTATTCATTTTTAAGACCAAGGAGAAAAATGAAGAGTTTAAATTACCTCTTTTTCTCTGTAAGTCACGCTCACATTCAAATTAAAAAAATGAAGTGATAATTTGTATACAGTTAGGACCAACAATTAGATTTTTAAAAATCTATCGAAGCTTATAGATGACTAGCAGACAGGATATGGTAAATCATTTGGATCAGGGCTGTCAAACTCATGGCCCGTGGGCCTGATGCGTCATGTGCTGGCCACACCCATGCCTGGTTTACCGAAGGGGAAAAAGTCACGATACATCACATGATGATGCCATGATGACGTGAGTTTGATACCCCTGACGTGATGAATATTTTTGTGGAACAATTAGCTACCACATATTTTAAGAATTTTGTTCATGCTTTTCGAAAAGTATTTATTTTCTATAACCTAATTCTTAAATCATATAACATAAATCTTAAGTCATATGTATTATAACATAAAATCCAGATAGGTCAATCTGGATGGCACAATAACTCTACACCTTTTAAGTTTGACAGCTTATCTGACAACTGAAGCATCAGTATCTTCTTTTGTAGGTTATGGATAAGAGGAAAAAAACAATTTATTCATTTATTCATTAAAGGATGGAAAGGATCTAAGAGATATATATGTTTGGTGAGTATTATTATTTCTATATTCTATATTATGTGCACTGATGTTATTAAGTTGGGTAATTAAATGTCGGCAAGTAAACCAAGGTGAGAGAATACTAAGAACTCCGTAGTTCAACCCTGAGCTACATACATTCTCTTCTAACTGAATGTCTATACTTATCTAATATGGGAATGGACAACGTGTGTTCCTCAAATGTTCTGATTCACAATTCCCAAGATTACTCAAAATTGGCTGAGCTACTGAGAACTGTTGTTAAGCATCATCTTGAGTTCCATAAGTTCCCTACTCCTGAATACGTCTTTTTCATAAATTAATAATTCAAACATATTCAGTATGCAACAAGGTTGTTTAAATTCATTTGTCAAGAATTCTGTTACTGCAATCTTTAATTCACACAACAACAACAATTTCAAACATGCAAAGGTCTATGTAGTTAGGCTTCTACTCATTGAGACTTCCCTGAAAGATTAAAGTCTGTAGGTCAGTGTTCAAAGGCTGCCCTGCAAGTAGATGTATACATCTTTTATATGGATATTTGGATGGGATGACTAGGAAAGTTGGATAGTACTGAAATGAATCAAGTGAAGTGATCAAGTAGAATCTTTTTCATGCAATTCATTCATGAAGGAGGATATATTGCACAAGACATTTTACGGATCTGTATGAAAGAGAAGACCCCCCCCCAACAATAGGGCAGCTTGCTTATTTTTGGCTTTTTACCTTGGGCTGATTCACTTCAAAAGCTAAATGTCTATGGAAAAGCACCTTTGGGACCTCAAAAGCTAGTTTGAAATTCAGATGAACTGTAGGTATAGTAAATAATATTTCCCATATAGTTATTAAATAATATTGCATGTAAGTGAAACAGAGGCTTAAGTTCCCATTTTTAAATCAACATCACTTGGAACAACAATTGTTCTTTCATTCCTACAATAATTTGAAATTATTTCATTCTACAAAATGGATTTTAAATTTGTTTTAATACCATACTTACATATAACATAAAAAATAAATGGCAATAACATCAGAAATAGTACTACACTGTTGCATCTGCCTATATAGCATATAGGAATGCCAGTAAGAATACTCTTAATTCTTGTTAACAGAAACTATAAGGAAAACATAAAAGCACAAGACTATACACAGCTGATATCATTGCTAAAGACATCACATGCTGCTTGTGAATTTCACAGCGGTTGTATTCCCTGAAGCACTTTCATATCTGGTGTTTTCAGAACATGATTATAGCATAACATAAGCTATTACAGCTAAAATTTGTTGTATTGTAAATAATTACATAGTAGGAAAAATTCTTCCTCTGGCAGGTGAATTGACTAGGTGTCAGCTAATAATTGTTTTCTAGACTCCAACAACCAAGAATATATAATTCTTGAACAAGCAGAAATGAAAATTCTTTAAGGCCTCTATATTATACTTGAATAGGTTAACCATCTGCCACCATCTATGGGTAAAGCTCTGTGATGTGGTCAGTCCCAATATTAGAGCTTTCAGCAATTTGTTATATGAGCCCAATATTGTACAATGCTTACATTAACCACAGGAAGGGTTCCTTTTCTCAAATAAAGAAAAAGGACGAGAAAGTATAGATGCAGATGACTAGCAAGATCCAGGGCTTTCAGAGAAGTTGAACTCCCTGTGTAATTAAATCAGAAGTCTTTCTATTAGGACAGGCTTGCAAAAACTAAAGTCAGCCAGCCAATTGCAACAGTAAGTGTAACTCCTTTCTCTAACATGCCACAAATTCCCCCATCCCAAATCAGAACATCAGAATATTGACAGCAGTATTTCCCCAACACTCTGCCGACAGAAAATTTGCAGCTTTTCTACACATTTTTCAGATATATGCTTTGTATTCTTAAGATGGCATATAGCAAATAATTTGGCATGCTATAAAATGTAAATTTTAAAAGGGACCCGGTGGCTCAGTGGCTAAGACGCTGAACTTGTTGATCGAAAGGTCGGCAGTTCAGAGGTTTGAATCCCTAGTGCTGTGTAATGGGCTGAGCTCCCGTTGTCCCAGCTTCTGCCAACCTAGCAGTTTGAAAGCACGTAAAAAATGCAAGTAGAAAAAATAGAGGGAACACCTTTAGTGCGAAGGTAACAGCGTTCCGTGCACTTTTGGCATTTAGTCATGCCGGCCACATGATCACAAAGATGTCTTCGGACAGCACTGGCTCTTTGGCTTTGAAACAGAGAGGCGCGCCACCCCCTAGAGTCGGGAACAACTAGCACATATGTACGAGGGGAACTTTTACCTTTACCTTAAAATGTAAATGTGTATCAGAAATTTTAATATGCCTACAAGGTAAACTGAGCTTTACATTCCAATGACATATGAGGTTTAATAAAGTTATTAAAACTCTTGAGCCAAGCTGGACTTTGATTACATGGATGGATATAACTGTGCAGGTTTTTTTGCCACAGCATGGAAGTGATTTGCTATTGCTTACCTCTGAGATAGCTTTGAACTTCTCAGCCTGGCTCAGAGCCCTGGTGTTTTTTCTGGTGGTCTACTGTTTTGAGTATTAATTCCCACCTTGCTTAGTTTCTCTGCCCAGATGAGATGCTGCCATCTGCTCATCTGAAAACCTAAGTTGGTTACCAAAGGCCTTTGCTGAACTGCTCTAAAGGGGAAGCTTTACCTGTATTCATTGAGGTGCAGGAGGACAAAGAGACACTGTACATGGGGATTGAAGAGAGAAAGAAGGGTCTGTTGTTGTGAAGGGAAACAAGAAAAATGAGCTACAAATTGAACTGTCCAGACTCGAGGCAGTTCAATCTGTATGTTACAGACCTCATATGTTTAATGCATGGTTTGGGTATGTGTTATGGTGTAGAAATAGAAAAATGGGCTACTGAACTTGAAGGCACAGTTAAAACTGTGTAATTGAATAAAGATACATGAAAATAATAGAAGACTTGGATAGAGGAATTTGCCATGCTTTTGATTTGGTATCTTCATGTCACAAAAAAAAAACCATGAGGAAATAGGATTGCAAAGGTGAAAGACTGTTCTTTTATATGCAGACATGTTTTGCATGACAACTTGCCATGGCCACCTTTCTGCGGCCAGCTCAACACAGCCAATTTGCCATGGCCAATTTGCTTGGTCAACTCATCAGACAATTCAACAATTCAAATTAATTATTTACAATAATTTAAACATTATTTTAATTTTTATTATTCACATTTCATTTTGTTGCTCCTTTTGCATACATTCTTTAATGATTTTATTCCACCATTTCTTTGATAGTAGTGTAACTCTTGCCCTGTGGCGAGTTGTCCTGCAGCGAATTGGCCATGGTGAATTGGTCATGGCAAGTTGTGATAGACCCATTTTACAGGTAGTCCTTGACTTACAATTTGCAACTTTAGTGACCAAAGTTACAATGACACTGAAAAAAGTGATGTATGACTGTTTTTCACACAACTGTTTCAGCATCCCCACAATCATGTGATCAAAATTCAGATACTTGGCATCTGGCGTGTATTTATAATGGTTACAGAGTGCTGGGTCACCTTTTACAACTTTCTAAAAAGCAAGTAAATAGGGAAGCCAGATTCACTTAACTCTGTTACTAATTTAACAACTGCACTGCTTCATTTAACAACTGTGGCAACAAAGGTTATAAATTGGAGCAGATCTCACTTAACAATAGTCTCTATTCATAACAAATTTTGGGCTCAATTGTGGTTGTAAAGACTATCTATATAGAAAATCTATTATAGTGATTATGTAACTTGTCTAAAACATGTTCTACACAGTGAGGAATTAGCAATTTGAATATTATATGTGCTCCTGGAATAAAATGACTCAAAATGCACACCGCTATGTTTAGGTTTAGAAGTTTATGTAAAGATTTTGTGTTAGTTGCAGTCCTACATTTGGCAGTTTCATATTTAATCTTAAAAATAATCATGCATAAATCTTATAATCGTACATACATTTATAAGAAGGAAAGAAGGTAGGAAATGACTTCTTCCTTTCTTTTCTGAAACCTTACAATTCATCTTCTGAAAAAAAAACTATTCACAAACATTCCACACCATAAACAAAAAGAATGCTTCAAGAAGCAAGTTTGACCAGTAATTTTTAACTAGTACAAACAAAATTGCTTTTCCCTGGAAACAAGAAGTATCTTAAGAAGAAGTTATCCTCTGCCCGCCCTCTGAAATCTCATAATGGGTTATTTCATGGATCCTCTCAAAGCATAAGTTGGACTAGAGGGCAGCTGCCTTCTCCAACAAACTTCACTGGCAAGTTCAAATTTCCATGGTCCCTCTTGGATTGATCCAAATCAACTCACTTCCCACAAGAGCCTAATGCCATGACCTCCTTTTCATTCTCAGAGTAATTTGCTGCTCTCAGACTTGTGTTTGCTTAACAAGCAGCAAGTTCTGCTTGGCCGTTATCAAAGTCTGACGGCTACACAATAACTCTGGCTTCCCGTCTAAGGGAATGATTGTATCAGGGCCTGAGTGTGACACTGGCAGAATTATGTCATGTCTGGAGGATGGAATCTTATCGGGGCTTTGTCTGAAAGGCAAAGATGCCCAGCTGCAGGAACATGACACCCCTCCTCTGCTCTGGAGACAACCCTCTGCTTTTCTCCCCTCCCTCCTCATTTTTGCATCCCAAAAAGAACTAGTCTCTTCTATTTCCAGATATCACTGAAGCAAGGAAGGGCAAATAGATTCAGAGACAGAGGTTATTAACAGGTCAAAATACAAATTAAAAATGGAAATTGAGTACTATTTCACATGAAGAAAAATACACACACACACAGACACTGCACACGAACTTCATATTTTAAGGATATATAGTACGGTTTTGCTAAAATATTAATCAGAAAAAACAAACCCACAAAGAGGGCATTTTGGATTTTGTAATATAAACAAGCCTTGGCACCTAATATTTTTAGACTGCTACTTTTCTAGACACTAGATAAAATTGGCTTGATTTAGGGCAAACACACACATATACACATTACTTGGTCCACTTAGTGTACTATTCCCTATAATCTACCATGATGGACCGCAGCTCTTCTATGTGAATTCTTGTTCTCTATGATTGAGCTATGGACATCTTCCATTGCTCTCCACACAAAATTTGCAGATTCTGCCTTTGTTCTGATAAATTTTTAATTCCCAAGAGGTACTACAAAGATGAAATCGAGACATGCATAAACATAATTATAGCCAGAATCAAACCCTCTGCTGTCATCAAAGATTTATGGTGATATAAGTATGTAAGTACTGTAACAGTAACTTCCTCTTTTTTATTTTACAATTGGAGGACAAGCTATACCAAGTGATCAGATCTTAATAGAACCTCAACAGTGTGTTCAGGATAAAAGCCTGGATACTGGAAACTATTATAAGACTAACTTGCATTGTAAAGTTTAACTTCTCTCCCAGAATTGAAAGCTAAATTTGAGTTGAGTATTGCATGTTTCTCTCTTGTGAACACATACACACATGACTATCCTATTAGGACGCCATCTGTATTATGGCAAGTATTCCTTGTTATCTGGGAAACTAACCTGAATGATAGCTAGATTGACTGAAACATCTATTTGCCACATGCAGTGAGATACCAACCCCCAGGTTATCATTAACCTTATTTTCTATTTCCAGCATCTTGAACTTCCCTTCTGCTTTTCTTGTACTGAAGCCACATGCATGCAGCTGCAGACCTATTTCTGCAGGCTTATAATGGAACAGACCGGTCACATGCTGTTGTCACCAACCCACACATCGTTATCCCCACCTCAGAAGCTAAAACACATTGTTCTGAAGGATGGAATCTAATACTCTAATCTTGTTTAATCATCCATGCATTTTGACACATTTTATGTTAAATTATCTGTTTATTGTGCTGAGGAACTATACATTCTCATCAAGAGAAACTATAGCCCACAGCTCAGAAAGAAAGCCACAGAGGCAGAGGAATATCTTGTGCTCAAGAAGGTGGAATTCATCAGTCCCGACAGTCTCACAGCCCCTTCATCCTAACTGGAAGCAACATAATAATGGATACAAAATGACTCAGATATCTCTTTTCTCCACTCTGGGTAATGGCTAAAGAATGGATCACCTTACTTGTGGAAGATATGGAATACGCCATATATTTTACTGAAGGAGAGATAAGAATTTTGTCTTCCACACATATTACAGTAGAAGCAAAAAAAGAAAAGACAAGGATTCACAAGTCACTCAAATATCACTTTACCTATTTCACTAGATCATGTTAAGTCACCTCAAATACCCAAGTACATTATATAGCACAATATATTCTTTACAATCTTCCTCTTTACCGTCACATATTAAGATCTTCAATGCAGATTTTGTGGAACATGGAATGAAATAAGGAAACTCAACCATGCTACTACTAAATCATAGAGTGAATGTATTGACATGCAATTGTATATAAAATTCTTCATATCATGCCCACATTCAGAATACAAATAAAATATAACCCAGTTCAGCCATAAACACATTATTGTTTTTCTAAGGATAATTTCGAATTCAGTCCTGTATGTCTTCTACATTTAGAACATGTACACGTGCACATGCACATGCGTGCACAGACACACACTTACAACCAACACACAATTCCACTTTGTGGTTAGCAACATTAGACAGAGCACAGAAAAGGAGTCAGAAATATAAGACAAAGAAATTAAAGTGGAAAAACAAAGATATCCAATTAAATTTAATATACACTAATATCATCACTATTTATTTATTAAATGTATATGCCACCATCTCATTATCCAAAGTGACTCTGGATACTGTACTTCTTCATACTCTCTTTGCAAACCTTATCTTCACTATGGCAATATAGTGCTTCACGTACAGAGAGTTCTCAACTTACAACCACAATTGAGCCCAAAATTTCTGTTGCTAAGTGGGACATTCGTTAAGTGAGTTTTGCCCCACTTTACGACCTTTCTTGCCACACTTGTTAAGTGAATCACTGCAGTTGTTAAGTTAGTAACACAGTTGTTAAGTGAATCTGATTTCCCCATTGACCCCAGGACACTGCAAATATGAGTCACCTGCCAAGCATTTGAATTTTGATCACCTGAACATTGGGATGGTGCAATGGTTGTAATTCTGAAAAATGGTCATAAGTCCCTTTTTTCAGTGCTGTTGAAACTTCGGTCACTAAATGAACTGTTGTAAATTGAAGACTACCTGTATTGCCTTTTCTTCATTTAACTTGTAATCTCTGTTTACAAGTTAAAGTTGAGGAATTGATCAACATCACCCAGCAATATCTAAACTTCTAAATCTTTCCACTTTTCCTTCATATATTTGTATTGCAATGTACTTCTCATTCATTCGTTCCATATGATCAAATCACCTCAATATCTCTTTTACATACTGGTCACTTAGTTTTGTACTTCTATTCATCCATTTCTTCCTACTTTCCATCTCTTCTGGTTTTAACCACATGCACTTCTTAAATAAATCTATTCTCAATGTGTTCGACTTGAGTATCACGTAACATGTTTATCTCTTAATACCATAAAATACAATCAATACAAGTAGGTAGAAAAACACTTACCTATAGTTTTCATTTCTTTCCATAAACATATTTTTTCATCACACACTATATACTACCCACATGTATACCATTAGTATTTCTTAATTTTTTTCTGACTCCATCCATTTCTCCATATTTATTAATCATTGCTTAATAGAGTTCCATATTTCTTTAAAAACTGATACTGTTGTGAAGAATATTTTATATATTAAATATAGCAAGGCTATATTTAAATCCTAGGTTAAATTTTACCTTCCATGTAGCTGTATTTCTCCTGAAGTAGGCAAACATCCGTGTGAACCAATTGTAGATTTCATTCAATGTTAGCTGCCTGTCAGGTGTCTCAAGGATAGCCTATATTTAGACATGATAAAAAGTCACTCTCAGATATAAGACTCAGCATTTCTCATCACCATTCCTGAGTCAACTACTATTAAAAATGTCAAAAGGGACTGACATTACTAGGGTATGTTTACAAAACTTTCAACCACTTGTTAAAAATGCTGAACCTAGGACAAAATTAATACATATTGATTTTTTCTTCACTTAATGATTAGAAAATGAAGTGGGAATTAGTGTGAGCAAAGTAGCCATATAGATCCAATATTATTGAGTTTTCCCATGGAATGATGTTACCCAGAAACCACAGGTTTTTAGTGAATTGAATTTATGACTCAGCAAAAGCTATATGACAAAGCGTTAAGAGTAACATACACATTTGTGAACCAACCAGTTGACATTAAAAATGTAGAAGTATCTAGGAACGACATACTGTAACATCATTACTTATCATTACTTATTCCAAGACAAAGCAGTAGAAGCCAGTAAAGGTATGTATTATGGACACAACAATGTGTCACCATGCAGCTGGGTAGCAAAAGAAAATGTAAAGACCATACAGTCTTTTTATTAAGTTGTATTTGTATCTTCAGAGAAATTCAATATTTGCTAATACCAGGTTATTATGGATTCCAGGAAGTGATATTCAAAATCCCCAAATACAATGAAATTGGTTCTTTCAATATTTTATTTTAAAAAGTAACCAGACCATCCAGCCTAACCATTTATTTTCTTTGTCTGAATGTAGAACACCATTTTGTAGGCTTAATGATGTCTAAAGTAATTTTTATTTTTTAAAAAATAAGTATTTCTCATTTTTTTCATTTAATTTTTAGTTAAATTAAAAATTACTCTTAATTTTTTAAAATTTTAATTTCAATTTATATGGCTATCTCTCACATAAGCCAGTAAATCTAATAAGGTTATCCATCTCACATAAGGAAGTAGATCTAATCTATGTAGATCAGGAGTAGCAGTGCTCAGGGTATACAGGTTTTAGATAGTTGTATGTAGCAGAAGATTCTCTTATGCAAATACAATAATATTCTGTTCTACATACAGTACTGTAGGCTTAACTGCTGAGAACAAGATCTGCTAAATAGTAAGTACAAAATTGCTGCTAATTATTATTCCCAAAGTACAAAAATGGAGCAGACTAAGCAAGGCAGGTACAGTAATCATGTCTCCAAGCTGAGAATTGTACTATACAGACAAAGACAGGTTATCGATATGTACTCAAGCGTTCTTCAAAAACTGGTTATGATTCTTATGCCCTTGCTTCTAATTATATAGCAAAAGAAGAGCACCCTAAAATGGTTCCTTCTTTTTTCAGATAACAGGTTGGCTTTCACATTTACTAACTCAGATCAGACAATACTTCAGGCACTTGGCACAATCAGTTTTAGGTGGTGGTGCAGTTAAAAATGGAACATAATCAAAATTTGCAAGACTAGGATGGAGACAGTAAATTTCTATCAGCTGTTAACTCAGCAGGGTTGGGATGTTTGAAAGAGTAATTTGATCTAACCTAATATTTTTACATATGTCCCTACCTGCACCAAGGGGAAAACTATTTGGGGGAGCTGCTAAATGAGAATATTTGTGTAAACTTTCCAAGTATCTCTTGGAAAAGTTTGTCAAATCATAGATATCCCAAAGTGGTTAATCTGAAAGACCTGAAAATAACAGGAATAAATTCCCAGGAAATGATCTAATTTAGACTTTTTTGCATAGGCTTTAAAAGACTAATTCTAAAACAGAGGTAATAGAAGTAATGATCTTAGCTTGTCCTTCTAAGCATATTTTAAATGCAAATATAGAGTTTATAAAGGCATTTATTCAGCCAGAAGGAAATAGGGCTATAAGGTCAGAGCCCCAGGAAAATACTGTAGCCTATACTTTTACGCTACCCAGCTTGTTTCTATTCACTGTAAAATGGAAATGCTGGCCCAATATAGTATTATCAGGGAGCAATAGTAGCCATTTTCAATGAAAATGAATTTGAATTTAGTGAATTCAGTGAATTTAGCTTTTTTTTTTTGGTATATAGCTTTATTAAGTTTTTTTAAGTAAAAGTAAAAAAAACCTAACAGAAAATGAATAGTCAAGAAAGAAGATAGAATAGAGAAAGAAATGAGAATTGAACTTTTTTGAAGATGTGCTATAGAAGGTTGCTGTTCATACAGGACATTATGACCCAAAGAAAACTACAGTATATCTGCTCTGCCAGACAATTAAGACTGGAAGGAGACATCAGTAGTTTCAAACCACTAACATGAATATATAGGAACTCTATAGTCTTACATAAATGAACCATGTGGTTATACCGCTTCTAAAAATCAGAAACATTTGGTACAAATGAATCTACAGTAAACACTGATCTCTTCTTTGTGTATGAGAGAACAATATATACAAATATTAAATGTTTTAATATGACTAGTTAAATTAACCTACTAATGAGTATTAATAAAAATATTTCTCTCAACAAAATTTATCAGAAAACAGCATTAATCAATAAAAGTTATTTTAAAGGGAGACTTTTGTTATTCAGTACAAGGTTAGCAATTCTGAAAGAAATAACTTTAACTTTACATTGCTGTATTTCTGAAAACCCTGGAAGACACTGAAGGGCAGATTTTTTACTAATGAGAATTGAGCATACCACTGTCATTTTTTTTTTAAATAAAAAGTTCCTTCCCTACCCTTATTCAGGGAGCTATTAACCTGACTATATAAAGCGGTGCATTAAGAAGCACTAAGGTCACAACTGCCAAGAGCTGTCTGATTCGAGCAGGATACAACTATAATTATAAATAATTAAAGAGCAATAAAAACTAGAAATACAACCCTCATGTCTTTGTCTCTAGGTCTCTCTTCACACAAAATAGACAAAAGAAAAAAAGAATATGTATTTGATTCATTTACCAGCAGTACTAGAATGCTTAGTGAAAGGCACAAACGAAGGCTTAAGACCACAGATAATTTTGCTCTCAAGATGTAAATCGGCAGTTAAATTTGCAGCTTAACCAAACTGCATTCCCCAGAGTTAGGACAGAAAGCAACAATCTTAGAGTATGTTCCGGGCACATTAGAAACACTTGCCACAATTAACAATTGAGTATAAGTGTGAGCACTTTGTAAGAAGGATTGCTGCCTTTTTCAGATAGCATTATATTTATATGCATTCTTACAAAATAAAGAGGTTTTTTTTACCTGTCTGATAAGTGAGGCATATGTGAAGGGAGGGCGGACATCTGCATTTTTGTAAAATTCATGATTCTGTGCAAGTTCTAGGCAGAAGAAAGTAAGTTATAAAGAACAGCAAAAGGCATTCCAAATGATCAATTTCAGCACAATATCTGATGTAACTGGAACTTCTCCTCAACGATCTCACCTGAGGAAATTGGTGTGCAGAACTTCTCTGAGTTTCTCCTGCGAATAGGCCCTACATTGTGTAAAGTGGAGGAGCTGATAACAGAAGGACCCTGTCGCAATGGAGTAATGGGTGCAGTTGCAGAGGTG
Source organism: Pituophis catenifer annectens (assembly GCF_029215685.1). Classification (NCBI taxonomy): domain Eukaryota; kingdom Metazoa; phylum Chordata; class Lepidosauria; order Squamata; family Colubridae; genus Pituophis; species Pituophis catenifer. The sequence continues at coordinate 167,760,776 of NW_027256883.1, read as the reverse complement.
GGGGGATGAGGTAATCCATCAGGAAAGGTATCAGAAGTGCTTTTGGACATTGTAGCGCTGGAAACCAGATTCAGCTGCTCAAGGAGGATTAAAAGAAGACCATGATTAGAACTAGTGCAGAAGTAAGTGAGCAAACAATATTTGTTAAGATGAAGCAGGTGGTGAGCATTATTTATCAATAAAGATAACTATAACAGTGAAAGTAAATATATTTCAATGAGACCTCATTCATTGACAGTTGGTGGAGACAGATTCATGATATCAGAACCACTGTATTTCAAAGTATATTGGACCAAGTCATGACAAGTTGATTTTTGAAACCCTTTACCAACTTTAGTTATAACAAAGCCTGTTGTTTGGTATAGGAAAAAAATATTACCACCTAAAAATATACTTAAAACAAAAAATTAAAACAAAAACGAATCCTTAGTATTTTTTTGGGGGGGGTGGGGTATAGACAGATTTTAAGAGGAATAATTTTCAGTGATGATTATCCAACTCTATCACCTCAAAGTTCATCATTATTAAATCTGTATCACAACTGGTGCTAAAGTTAAAGAATTAGGCTTGCAAAAGTTTAAATTCCACTCTGCAGAGAAAAAAGTGGTGTGATGTATATTGGGGACAATGTACCCAAATTCCCTAATATTGTAACCTGATTTGATAGCTTCATATCAACACCGAATCACACACTGCAGTACTGGACCAACCAACCAACTGAATAGGGATCTGAATCTTACTTTAATATTAGAAATGTTGCAACTTAGAAAAGTTTTTTTTATATAAAAGAGATCAGAAAAGGCAGACACAACTTGTTTCTTATAGGTGGGAATATCGACATGACTCAGCTCAGGAGAAATGGCTGGAGGACACATTAGTGGGCGATATAGAACTGAATCTAAGGATGTGGATTGGAATCTTTCGAGCATGATATCAGCTGCTGTAGGTTGGATCACTGGCCTTCTAAGTTATTTGAGCAAACAAGGCAGTAATAGGAACTGAATTTGAAAGATAATAATGCTTTTTTGAAAGAGGCTTTTGTGCTAACAATCTTGAAGGAAGATTTATGCTACCCACCTCTATAGACTGCCTGCATCCTACAGACAAATCTGTGGCATTCATGTGTAGCTATGGCTACACATGAACGATCGTTAGCAGATTAGTGTGAAGGGTCTTGGCCATTTGAAACTAGTCTTGATCATTTTTCTGGAGATCAGGCTTTGATATAGTTACACATGCTTCAGTCATATTCATACTGGACATGTAGAATTTAATTTATATGGCATATCTCTGAAAAAGCTAAAGCAGCTCACCCTGGTCCAGATGGCCTTTGCAGCATATAACAGCTACCAATAGGATTGCAAAACTTTTCTTTACATTAATAACAAAGTGATTTTATGATTTTGATTGTTATGCACTTTCTATACATATCTTTCTATACATATCTTTCTATACATATTTATTTATTTATTTATTTTATTTATTTATTCAAATTTCTATACCGCCCTTCTCCTTTCGGACTTTTAACATGAATCACTCTGGTGCTTTTGAAATAAAAAACAGTAGATAATTTCCTAAAATCAATCAATCAATCAATCAATCAATCAATCAATCAATCAATCATCACATTATACCAATCCTGTAAGAGCTACACTGGTTATCAAACAGCTTTCAGCTTCTAATTCAAAATGCTGGTTTCTGAGATACAGAACAACTTAGCATGTTTCTCCTTCCTACATTTTGCTTGCTAAAAACAGAAGGGACAGGGGGTTCTACTTCCTGTTTATCATAAAAACATGTTTGAAGGGGAAAAACAAGTCTTCGCAATGGCTGCACCCAGACTAAAAAATGTTTTGCCCTGGACAGCTGCATCTTTCTTTGTTGGTCTTCACTATATGCTAAGACAACTATACAAAGTTTTATTTGTGTATGGCAGATATTGTTACATTTTGATCCAGCTCCTTGACTGATTGATTTATACTATTTTTTACAATTTGTTTTGCAATTTTTACATGATATAAACCATATTGTTTGATGCTTTTGGCAAGAGAGATAGGACACAAATATCTTCCAATAAGGAAGGCAGTGGTAGCAATATATTTCTTTACTCCTTCCTCAAGTTATGATTACAGTTGCCTTCCTTCTCATGGACTGTGGTAACAAGGTCCAAATGCCATATGGGCAAAATGCAGAACAAGATGGCAAAAAGAAAATATTAAATATTTGGGTTAACAATGCAAATTATTCTAGCAGGGTTTCTGACTGATGTTGTCTAGGGCATCAGTGTCACAAGCTGGCTTTTCCTTAGTAGCCATATGGAATGGCTGATAAACACTTAAATGGGCAACAGATCAGGAAGGAGCAGTGACACACCCTACATGTAACTTCCTAGGTCTTGTTAGTATCCGTCATGACATCAGGATTGTGTCTGCTGTCTCTACATTTCCAAATAACAGAGCTTTTCAGCTCTTGCTGGTAGTCCCTCACTTAAGCAGCAGTGCACTTTTTCTATTGTTTGGTTTTCTAAGTTCAAGAATGACATTTTCTTTTCTATTAATGGCGTATATCAGTGATTTTGGCTAACTAGGCACAACTTGTAAGCTATGCTGTATCAAAACAACTTCACTCTGTCTGTATATAGAAAGAACAGATTAACACTCCTAAAGTAGACCTAGCAAAGGACTTATTATTTTTATTTATACAGTCTGCCAGCAGCATTACAATGCTTTATGGAGTCACATGGAGACAAATTATTGCATGGAAGAGCTTACCTAACCTTTGGATCAACCTTGTAGGAAACCCTGAAGCCTGAATCCTTAAGAGGATTTGGAGGCAACCATTAGAACAAGAGCATCACTATGATAAAACACGACTACTGTTGCTAATTGGTCTGTCAGTTATTATAATCTCATCTGACCTCTATGATTTCATCTGAGGAGAGCAATCTCCAAGCATTCAAACAAGTTGCTTGAGAAAACAGTAACATCTTATTTAGTATCTTCAGTAGGAACAAAAATCATTTGTCTTCCACAGTATCTTCATGCTCCTTGGAAACAGTACCTCCACTTTGAGCTTAATAATAATGTCATAGTCAGCACTGGCTTTCAGCCCTGAATCAGTCCCCCAAGATGATGACATCATCTTTTAGAATAAATCCTATTATAAAGAGAAGTTGGGGCATATGTGTCAGGAATGACCAGACTTACAGGCTGACTGAAGGGTTTTGGCTCTGAAGGTCTCATATGCAGATGGGCCATCATTGCCTGGAGACGTTCACTTTCTTTAGCTAGCTGTGGAGAGAACCAAACAGGAAGTTATTTGTTTGGAGGAAACATCCCTTACAATAGTCAATTCATTTATTTAGAAAAAGGGGCAAGATAAAAGTTCATTTGATAACCATTCCCTAGAATGGCTCCCTTTCCATCAGCAAGAGCCAAAACCAGCTACTTTAGCTTGCCCTGTTCAGCTTCAGAGTATGTATGTTTTTCTCTCATTTTGACTAATTGTTCTTACATGCTGTAATGTGGCATTACAAAGCTGTTCCTTTAACTCTTGCCTTGCTGCCTTTTAGAACATACCTGAAAAAGAAAAACTGTTAACTTTTCTGATTCCTTAATATCATGATTCTGGAAAGAGCGTTACATTTCCCAGGCCACTAAATTATTGTCTTTCACAACTGGATGTCAGGACCAGGAAGTGTGGTTTTCAGCTCTGATGCATTTGCTGTAAGGAAATTAGTTTTGGCTGTACAGAGACAGGCTATTACAAGCAAATAAAACTATATCCATATACAGAATTCAACATCCACAAATAACTTTTCACTCAGCTTTTCTTTTTCACATCCAACAGAACTTGGGTTATTTTCTCTACGTGTATTTGGTATTAGCACCCTGTCCCATAAAGAATGCCACTAGATTAGATCAATCATCTTTCTAATATCCTTTCCTCTCAAATATCTGCTCTTGCTTTCTTTTGCTTGCTCTCTCTTAATTTGTCATTTGTCCATGTTTCTATTATCTTGTTTCTGTTCACTTTGCTTTTGTTTTTCTCAGCTTATCCAATCACCTGCCTATCACCTGTGCAATATTATTTAAGCAGCATGCTTTATGTTGTGTGAGAGACTTTATTTTTCAGGGTGCGGGGAAGGGTGAAATACGTGCTATGGCACTGGAGAGACTGGATGCTATAAAAACAGTGGAACCTGTAGGATCTTACTGCCATCTTCATTTTCTAAATGCTCAAACTTTTCTTTGGTTCCACCCAGACCTGATGGGTCCTGAGGCAGACTGCATGGTTTATAAAGAAAGGGAAAGTTTTCTCCTTATGAGGTCCAGCATCCCTTCCCAGAAGAAAAGATGAGGGCTAAAAAGGCATGAATTAAATGCAGTGTTGAGTTTGCTGAAGGCTTGAGAAGTTCTGATATAAGGATGACCTGACAGTATTGTGGCTTTCATTACAGCTGACAGATCCATTCTTGTGATACACTGTAGGATCTCTGCAGTGAAAACTTTATAATAGGGAGCAATGGCAGGTTTTTCTTTCACACATACAACTTTCTGCTCTCTTAAAAGGATTGTCTCCCACGTAACGATCAGTAATTGCTTGAGAGTCTGTTTGAGAACAGGGCAAATTCACATAGCTGACTGAAGGCTATAAAAATGTAACTCTGCTCTTTAAATGCTCTTTGTCTGTTTTACTTGGCGTAAATGATGCATTCTTCTAGTCAACCCCATTTGCACCCACTGATTTAATTTAACTTTCAACAGAGACTGCCTCCACTACGTTATAATTGGCTATCTCCCTGGCAGTCTCTTTCCTCTGTCACTAATCCTGTTGCTGCAGAGTCATGTCCCATGAAATGCTCCTGCTTTCATCCCCATCCCCATTTTGCTCATATATAATTCATGCAACAACATGGATAAAAAGGAACTCCTGCTCCATCTCTCTGGAGTTCATCAAGCAAGTATCAGTGCTGGCAGAGCCTGCAAAGAAGTTTAAAAACGAAGGGCATTCCCTGTTACATATCATAGATTACATGCCGTTTCATCACATCCCATACATTTAACAACCATTTATAGTTATCTCCACATGGACACTTTCTCTCATCACCCTTTGCGATGCTAACTTTCAATCTGTTAATGTTACAGCCTTCTGTCACTGTTTACAATTTATGGCCCTCAAATAAATGTTATAGTTGTTACATGACTGCCATACAGATCAGTAGCAGGGTACCACTTGTCCTTACTTGTGCAGTGGCAACATTCAAAAGATGAAATGTGTGACATAAAGATATTGTGTTGTCTGCTTTCTTTTTTTAATTCTTTCCCTTTCATTGGCAATTACTTTTGGGAGAATGTGGAAATCAGCATAATTTTACATTACTAGATAGTCCCAAGTCAAAAAGAAAGAAAATTTTGCTGCTGCTGATTTCTGAACATACAGTAGTACCTAGTTTTGATAAATCCATTACCCATATTAAGAATCTATAAACTCATATGACATATCATAAAATATGTTCAGTTCTGGAACCATAAAATAAAACTCAGGTGATGGAACATTGTGGAAAATCAGTTCAGTGCCATAGAAGCACATTTCAGCTAGCGCTGCTGGATTTTATTTGTGATTGGTTCACGCATCTCAGAGTTTTTCTACATATGAGGTATGCAAATAATCAGGCTATTAAATCAGTTTCCTCTGCTCTGTAAATTGCAATATTTCTATGTTAGAAATACAACATATCAAGCAAATAGTCCACTATGTTTTTGCTTCCTTTTATATTAACTTCTGAAAGCCACAGTAGTCTACCTTGATTTGACAAACATGTCAAACATGCTACAGCAGAGCAAGTCATGAAACCTCAAGCTGCTTTTCACTAAGGGACTTTTTCACTCCACGTGAGCAGTTCTCTAACACATCATGAGGTATATGCATTGTGGAGTGGAAAAACGAGGTGTGAAGCAGGTGGTATTCAAAAAAGGTATAGCAACTGCCATTCTTGTAACAATGACACATGTTCTATGGTGAATGTGGCAACTGTGCCCACTGAATCCAATTTGTACCTTCCATGTACAAATTTGTACCTTCCATGTTCAAGAATGCAATTCAAAAATTACAGTAGTCAAATAAAGGAGTAAAAACCATCTGGGAAATAGCTTTTAAGTAAACTTTAAATCAGGTAAGAGAATACTCAAGGCTCCATCTTCTAGGAAGTTTTATAGAATTAAATATATCTTATTGCATACATTTATACTGACCTGTATTTCCAGCTGCTGTACCACTTGCATTTGAACTCGACACTGAGCCGTACTCCGGTCATCAAGTGCATGTTCTGTGTTGAGGTGTCTAAAAATAGAAAATACCCATTTTTCTCCAAGGATTTGAAATGTGCACTGCTTAATTAACAGAACACATTTGTGCATTTTTTTTTAATGTTTTATGTTTAAGACTTGCAATCCAGCCTCTGTTATACATTTTCCTATTTATCAGATTTTCATTCTGTTTTTCTTCTGAATTGCTGATAACATTAGGTTTTTCTACTTTATCATGATGATAACTGTGAAAGATGTCCTACGGGGAAATAACTCTTAACTAGTCTATTAGTAACTTTGATTCAGTAGCCCAGTAAACTGAGCAGAGATTTGTCTCCAGAACTTCCTCTTTCAAAGCTAATTCTCTAATGGCATTATATATATATACACAATACAATCAAGCCCAGATTTTTATAGTTTGAAGGGGTAAGACAATCAAAGGAATAGATGGAGATCCTGAATCACAGAATCACAATGTCATGTTTACAAACCCATTAAACAGAATAACATTCTCTAGTTTTAAAAATGTCTTCATCTTGGTGAGATGGATTTAAAAAGAGGCACTTTTCTTCTATTTCTTAGCAGCAATCTCTTTGCTGTAGACTCCTAAACAAACTTCTCTGGGTGAAGAAAACTGCTGTGAAGTTCAGATCAATGATTGAAGTATCATAATCTATTGCTATACTAAATTAATAAAGCCAGAACAAACCTGAACTTAAAGATGCAAGCCTTGAAATGGAAATTAAGCTCTACGTGAAATTGTCCTAATGTCAGCCAATGAAATACGCTATATCTCATTCCAAGATTTTTGGTTTAGTTACTAAACAACATTCTGTGCAGTATTAGAGAATCACAGCAATGTCAAAACATCCTTTTTGTGAGGATTGAGATGAAGAGAAGCATTCTCTAATCTTGGGAAGACTTTGGAGGGGCCGAGTAAAAATACACACATATATATGAAAACAGTTCTCCATTTGCCCTTCTCATTTTGAAATACAAAATGCTGGGAGGAGTTTGGAAGGAGTGCCCAAATCTGTTACAGTTGACACTTGTTGACTATTGTAGTGATCTTCCATTAGTAAAAGGAAGATTTGTTGAAATGCTCAGTTTGCAGAATAACATTACACACTGTCTGATTAGGCACACAGGCTGTGCTTCCCAATATCTCCTGCCTTCTTAACATCATTTCCACCCCCCTCCCCAACATTCTGTTCAAAAGGCAGTAGAGTGGGAAGGGGGGGGTGAAAACAAGCAGAGGTATATTGTGCATGTGGGAGGGGGAGCATGTGTAGTCACAAAGCAAAGACGGGGAGGGGAAAATCCCAAAGAGGCAAGGAAAAGAAAACCCGTCAGTTTCATCTGATGTCTTTGCTAAAAATCTTGGCTACAAAGAGATCTAATTGCAAATGAACTAATTAAGTAAACCTCTGACGAAGCGTGAAAACAATTTGTTTGACCCTGACGCTAGCAGAGGGCTCTTAGACAGCAGAGTTAATCAGTCAGTGACAGAGCCCACAAGCGGTGTCAGCAGGCTGCCGTGCTGCCATCTGTTTCTCTCTAGCTCTTTCCTCCACCCCCACCTTCCTGCCTTCCTTTGCCTAACATGGACAAGTTATAAACTTTGCTGGTCTCAATTCTGTAGATCCCCTCAGCTTTTTTTCTTCCTGTCTACACCCCTTTTGTACTACTTACTGTACAGCCATGGTGCCTCATAGCTTTCTACATTCTCCCTATTAAGTATATAACGGGAACCTAACTATATATCATAAATGAGGAGCAGAGTGACTTACCTCCATTTCAGGGAATTTTGAGAACACATTGAGAAAAATTTGTGATCAATTTTTCTACATATAACCATGACAGATAGGTCTGCTTCAAGTTCCAAAAAGGGGTTAATTGTCAAACCTTGCTAGGCGACTACTTCTTTAAAGATAGCAAAACTATCTTCTGATATCAATAAAGGAGAATATTTGTAGCTCAGGGTTGAAATGAGGGGTCCTTGGTAATAATCTCTGAGCTTGCTTGTTTTCTTGCAGACGTTTCATTATCCAAACTAGGTAGCATCATCAGTGCTAGTAGGGAGTGCAGTTTGCTGTCAGTTTATATTTTAGAATAGAATATAGGAATATACAGGATATTCTATTATATTGTATTACATTGTTCTACAATGGAGAACAAGCAAGCTCAGAGAGCACCAAGGGCCCTTTATCTTCTGACATGCCAATGTAAACTAAGTCCAGCACAGAGGAAACCATCCTCATGATCCAAGAACAATAATTACTGGTGTTTCTTGTTTATACATTTAGCTGTATACTGGGATACAGATGAATGAAAACAAAGTATAAGTTTAGCTAATGAGCATAGCAGCTGAAGCGGGTCACTTACTTGATAAACTGTCCCAAGTCCTCACAGAGGGTTTCACATCCAGGCCATTTGCACTCCCCATGTCCATACAGGGGATGTGAGCCAGGAGTCTCCTCATGAGAAGAGCTGCAAATGGGGACAAAGAAAAAGAAAATAAACATTACTGCTGAGCATTAAAGACTTCTCTGTTCTGTCTACTAGGAACTATAAAGTTGATAAGGGGATATTTTTCCCAGCCTTTCATATCTCTGAATTTTGGACAAAGCATATATTATATAATGCATCTGTACTGGTCAACAAAAGAAACATCTACATGGGAATTTTAGAGGAATTTGATATGCTCTCCAAATTGGCAGAAGGTGCAATCCCTATGTTGAGCAGCTACGATCTGCAGTCATTCATCTGCATGATCAAAACAGGAGTAAAGACAAGTTATTGTTTAAGTAGCTCAGACATAATCAGCAGATTTATGCTAGCAGAATGAACTTGTTCATCTTGCTTCATCTTAGATTTATCCTATAGATGGTATGGCAAATGTGAGTCTTCTGGAGGAAATGCAATCCAGCTCATATTTTATTGCATGCAAGTTATATACATTCAGAAACTATCACCGGGTTGACTGTGCAAATTTTAAAGCAATGGTTTTAACACTAACGTTGCAATTATGTATTCTGATATGGAATATAACCATGGTGCAGAGTTCAGTGCAATAGAATTCCATATTTTCCAGCAAAACAAAAACAAAAAACAGGAATCTGTTTGGCACATCCATGTGTATACATACCAAGACGCCAAAGACAGAAATAGTCATTCTTTTGTGCATTCACCTTAAATGGACTACCAGATGGCTCTTGCATCCTAGACTGGAGGCACTGATATAAAACATCATCATAATGTACTTTGAATCTATGTGATGTTGATAGATTTACTGACTACCAGCCTTCCTCTCATTGCCATGAGTCTAATCCCAAAAAATAATTTCAAGCCATTACATTCCTAGCTGTCTGCTAGAGTGCACAAAATATAGGACTATAGGAAATTCTAGACCTGTAACAGTTTCACTTCTGACCATTTCCCTGACATCAGCAAACAAGATGATTAGTAGGGAGGATGGGCAATCTTGTATAATAAAGAAGACCTCACTTAACTGCCTCATTTAGTAACCATTCAAAGTTACAATGGTATTGAAAAAATAACTTTATGATCAATGCCCACATTTATGACCTTCACAATGTTCCTCAGTAACTGATTGCTATTACAATCAGTATGCACTGTCCTATGCCTGCCCTGTCCTGATGTATTTTTGTTCTCCCTTTGCAGAGTGGAGAGATTGGAAAGGAAGAGAGTAAGCAATGGGGAATACACATCAACAGAAATGCAGTGGCACAAGGAGCTCTGAGCATTCTTGCAGCTTCCAGCCCCAACTGGTATATTCCCCATTGTGTGCCTGCTTACTCTCTTATAATCCCTTCCTCTGCAATGAATGTAAATACAAGTATTAATTCCCTTTTTACTAATTATCCCAGCTCAAGGGTAAACCTTCCAAAGGGTAGGGAAACAGTCATAGTGATTTAACTGTCCACGTAGCAACCACTTTACTTAATGACAGAGCTGCCAGACTCAATTGTGGTCACTGAATGAGGATTACTTGTAAACTGAAACATTCAGCCCATATTCGTACTAATGAATCAAAAGAGCATTTGAGCTAGCAAGGAAAGAATTATCTCCACAGCTCTGTAGCTAATTAATTTTACATTTTGCATTCAGTGACCTTAAGGAGAACTTTCCTTATTTGACCATGACTAGGTTCATACATTGCACAGTAACAACTTTTTATACCATGGTTTGCTGAACAAGACAGAATAAGCTTTGCAGATAAGCAAAATAATCACGACTTGTTTTGTCAGTTTTTGGCTTATTTTGTTTCCTTTTGGACTGTTTTTGCTTTGTATCTTGACAGCTTGTTTCTTTTGTCCCATCTATTATCATTCTATGCATTATATTTATTTCTACAAAAGAAAAAAAAGGCTTCTGATTATATACCATTTTGTACGGAAAATTCAAATCATAGCACTATCATGACTTAGTTTGACTTCTCCTCTGCTGTTCTGATGCTGCACATGTTTATTTGGGAACCTATACCATTTTTCTTGAATAAACAAATATAATTCAAAAGAAAAAAAATAAAATGAGCTTCTGTAACTATATATATACTTAGCCAGCCACCTTCAGATTTTTTTTTAAAAAAAATTCAAAATATTACTTTCTAGACACTGCTATAGGGCCTGTTTGGCAACTGATGGGATAGAATCAGTATCCCAACTGATTTCAGGAGGTCCTACTCTTTAGCCATAGGTTACTACCTTAAACTGTTAAAATCAGAATTTGATTCTAAGCCCATTTGCTGATACTATACCAAGTTGGAATGCAAATAGTGTCAACTCTGAAGCGAACCTGGCTGGGGCCATTTTGAAGGCTTCAGGGTTGCCACAATGCGAAGAAGGGATAGGGAGGGGGCACATAGTTAGATCTGAGAGTTTTGGAGCCAAAACAAAATAGTTTCCTGTGGGAACCAAGGACATTTCAACAGGTGGCTGGAGAAGGAGGGGTGAATAAATTTTACTTGCAAATAAAATCTAGATATAAGACAGATTCGGCACAATTTGGATTTCAAAAAGGTCAATACGAATTAGATAAAATGTTACAAGGGACAGATGACAAATTGATAAAAAAAACTTACAATTACCTACTAAGATACAAATTAGAAGAAGAATTGGTTAAAGAAAATATGATAATTTGGGCGAAAAATTTCGGATATAACATTGAATTGGAAAAATGGGAAAAACTATGGACAATAAATTATAAACTAACAATGTCTGTACCTATAAAGAAAACATGTACAAAATGTTCTACAGGTGGCACCTCCCACCAGCCAGACTGGCAAGGATGTTCCCGAAACTTTCACGTTTTAATCAGGTGAAAACCGCTGGAACTTTCAGAGTTGGTTTTCACCAGTTTGTGCCAATATGATATCTCTGGTAAAACTGTTCTTTGAGGAATCTATCTGCCTCGGAGTTCTGCTTTCTATGGGGCTATTACTTGGAACCCTGACAAATAGCATTAGTGCCTTAGATCTGAATGCAGGAGACAAAAATAGATTTTAGGATTTGTCCTATTATACATGCAGACTTTAACATACAGAAGTTCTATAGTGAGATTAAATCTGCTTTTTATAAAATCTATATTCTTTTCACATAAAGGTCCATTAGCTTCACCTGTCCCTCCTTTGTGCGAGCATGGCGTTCTGTCCATTGGGGAGAGGGTGATGGGAAATTGGAGGAGAGACCTTGGCAGCCGAAAACGAGGTAGAATTCGAGGTGTTGGTGCTGAGGTCAAGTCCCTCTTGCTTGATGCTTTCTTCTACAGGTTGAGTAGCAGTAACCTCTTTCCACAGCTGCTGAAGGTCTGAGGGACATACAGCTTCATAAGTGTTGTAGGGAGAAGAAGGGGAGAGAGGACACAGAGAGAGATTTATTTATAAGAACTTCAGAACAACTTTACAACTGTGAAGGTCTCCCCATTTTAATTAAGTGACAAAAAAGGAATTAATTTATATCATCCTAATACATAGATATTATTCTCTTAATAAAGGAGAATATTTGTAGCTCAGAGTTGACATGAAGGGTCCTTGAGCTTAGTTGTTTTCTTGCAAATATTTCATTATCCAAACTAGGTAACATCATCATGCTAGCACTGATGATGTTACCTAGTTTGGGTAATGAAACGTTTGCAAGAAAATAACCAAGCCCAGAGAGCACCAAGGATTCCTTACATATAAACTCTCCACACTGTTATTAAATTGTAGCATCTGAGCCTTTTAAATACTTAAACATATTTCAGAGCAATACTGCAGATATTTCAATCCTCTGACATTTGCTTTAAGAAAGTACCACAAGAATCTCAACATTTAAGATAAATCATCCTGAAAAAACAAATCCAAACTATAAATTACTTAAATATTAAGAGATAATCAGTGCCAAGTAATTTACCTAAAAGTGGTAGATGAGACGGAATTCATATTTCTTGATTTTAAGCAATGCTGGGTAAAATCAAGAAATATGAATTCCATCTAATCCAGGGCTCTCCAACCTTGGCAACTTTAACCCTGGTGGACTTCAACTCCCAGAATTCCACAGCCAGCTTTGCTGGCTGGGGAATTCTGGGAGTTGAAGTCCACCAGGCTTAAAGTTGCCAAGGTTGGAGACCCCTGATCTAACCTACTACTTTTATGTATATTATGCCAGAGGAAAATACAAGTCTAATATTCAGAATAAACTTTACATTTCTGAATCTAATTATTTATTTATTTGTTTGTTTTGTAAAATTGTTGTTTTAATTTGCCTAGTGCTGGTATCTGGGCTGAACTAGAATCTTTGGTTTTCTGCTCCATCAGAGGTTATTAGATTTTTAGGTACAGAACATAACCATAAGATTTCATGTGATTGCTTCTCAGCCTTTTGGCAAAGATCAAGTATGGGGATTTCATGTGATTCACAGGTGCCAAGAATAACAAAAAAAGAAAAAAAGAAAAAAAAAGAAAAATAATTAAATATGTGGAACTCTCATGGAATCATATATGATAATACAGATCTCATAAAGTTGGGTTTTCTTGTCTGTTTATGGCCATCTTTATTTTTTAAATAGATAACATCTAGGGACATAAATGTATCTGTGCACTTGTACTGCACTTAGAATCATGCCTAAGGCCTTGCATAAAATAAAATACCAAGCATAACCTGTACTAAAATTTTAGGACCCTTGAGGTAGAAAACTTTTTTTCTGGCATGACAAGACCATAGAAGAATTATGATAATATATTAGTATATATTTTTCAGGAACTAAACGTAGCTCTTTTCTACTGAGGAATTTGAGGGGGGGCATTCCTCTGATCCACCATAATTTACTTTGCATTTGCCCTTAAGGAAGAAAATACATAAGTAGCTCTATGATTTTTTCATTTTTTATTTTTTGTAAAACAGAGCAAAGTTTTAGGAAAATTTTAAATCGGGGAAAACTCCACAGGATTAAACATTTCCTCTGTTAGTTTAATTGACAAGCCTGTTTTTTTTTTTTTTACTCTAAATTAGCTGATGGAGAAGTAATTATAGATATTCATGCTATTTATCAAACTGATTCAAAGTTAGTATAATAGGTCACACTTCAATATCTTTGACATGCAACTTCTCCCACTTTTGTAGAGTTAATTTCCAAAAGTTTAACACTTATTCTACACCATCGATTATATTGGATTATATTTATGATTTTCTTACTTCTAATTAGGACCAAGCTTGTATATTAAAATTGATTTTCCGATTTTTAATCTGAAGGTTTTTGACTAACTTCAAAACCCATATATACAAATATAATTGATATACCTAATTAAAGGCATTTTGTTTCTTGTCTACTAGGATAAATTGAGAATATTTACAGGGATGCTAGCTTTATAGATATTGGAGAAAACCTCTTTATGCTGTAAGGTTATACCTTGATAGAAAAAGTTAAGTCCTAGGTCACAATGAAGCATAGTTTAAAGTTATGAAATGGAGATAGTGCAGGTTGGGTGGGGAGGTTGCCTGCTTCCTTCTCTGATCTATTCATATGGATGAAAAGAAGTATTCAAAAACTTTTTTTTCAAGTTAAATTGACTCTTTTGTCATTTTATCAAACCCACAAACTGTTATTTATCAATTTACCCAACAATTTAGAATTTAGAGAAATGCCTAAACTGCATTAAACAAAACCATAAGAGAAAGCTGATTGCAAACATGAACATGCCACAGAAGGAGAATGGACTGGAATTGTTAAACATCTTAAGACTTGTTGCAGTTCATTTGGGTGATTTTGGATTACAGAGATTGATGTCCAAATTGAGTCAATCTATTTATGAAATTTATTGGTAGCTAGCCTTGGAGTTTTAATAGAAGAAACATGGCCACTGAACATTAGTTCAGTTATCTGTTGTCCAGCAGTATCTAAATGCCTTTCAGGTTGATAGATGAAACGTGTGTTCTTAGTAGATATATTAACTTTAAGGGATAAATTAAGAATTAATTGTTCATTCCATATTGACATGCTGTTGCTACTACTTTCCTTCCTGTAACTAGGATGGCTTCAGAATGTCAGATTGTAATTTCAATGGTTTACATGGACTTTACTGACTTTCCATCTCAAATTTCCTTAATCATGAATTTGACAGAAGTTGATAGGTGGTGCATGTACGTAGGTTGGAGAAAGGCGTAAGAAAATAGCTTTCAAGTACATGCTGCTAACAATAACCATTTATCAGAAAATCTAAACAGTGCTTTCACTCCCATCTTGTCCATCCCTCCCCATTACATAGTATTATCCTTGGAACTCTGATATTTAGCATGATTTCAGCCCGGATTCTGCTGCTTCCCTTAAAAACAGTATTTCTGATAGAGAAGAAATCGTATTCCATAAGGTCTATGGAATAAAGCAATATTATTACATACACATTCTCTTTTTCTATAGAAAAAGTAGTAGTAGTAGTAGCAGCACCCAGGAGGAGCTGCTACTACTTGCCAGTGACTGTTTTTCATGAAAGGTGCATTAGGCCCAGTTCTCTCCCATTACTATCAGCAGCACATCTTCAGATAGTCCTTGAACTGTTCCTGAATTAGAGGCCCGCTGCACTGCAATCTAATAATGCTTTTATCAACGGCTGTTTGACAGCAAAACGTGTAGCAAGCATCAGGCCTCAAAAACATGGACAACAGGCAGCTTTTAAAATTAGCTGAAAACCAACTGGCAAAGATAATTGCCGCAATGGCTGGGTGGGTTCTCTCTACAGCAATTAAAGAACAAGGAGGCTTATGTGCATTACCTTGTGGCAGGGTCTGCAGAGGAACGGTGCCTTGTCCTGGCTGTAAACTGACCAACCCTTGTCGCTGGAGGTTTAACAGGTGCTGCTGCTGCAGCTGCTGCATCTGCAGGAGCTGTTGTTGGAATGCCAGCTGCTTATTCCCTAATGGCTGCTGGAAAACAAAAGAAAGAAATTAAAACACATTTTCACTCCCAAAGCACAGGCCTTCTATTTTTTTCCTCAGGTCTTGCATAAGCAGCCCGATCTCAGCTTTAGCTATAGCTAGCACAGCTCACAGTTCTGATCTCTTATCCTCCGTGGCTACACAGCATATAACCAAGACTGAAAGCCTTTGATCTATCAGAGCGGCAGAAACGAAGGGAGGGTGGCGGAAGAGAAGACAGCGAGCTTGCTTGGCAGAGCACTGAAAATGCTGACACTCTCTCTCTCTCTCTCTCTCTCTCTCTCTCTCTCTCTTTCTCTCTCTCAAATGAGCCTTTCCATTAAATCTGTTATTTGAATTGTTATAAGAGACAAAACATCTTATATGTCAGCAGAAGCTATCTACCTTAAACATATATAGATTAAACTCCTATGAATGCCAAAAGCTTGTGCATACAAGCAGTCTCCCACGAGGCTTTTACAGGCAAGAAAGCTCCTTTTTTGTGCAGAAATTCAGCACTGCCTGGGCCGCACATATTCTGGAAATGAGAATACATGAGATCCAAAGGTTTCAAAATAAAAGGGAACATTCAATGTTAATTGATTTGATGCACTATATCACTTTCATACATGAGAATCCTAGTTATGCCATCTTGAATCACATATGGAAGCAATCAAGTATATAGATGTGCTAGATATTAATGATGCAGGAATAATGAAGTTTTAATTAAAGATTCCAAACAATTTTTCCCATTTTTATCTACCCTTATTATTTAATTGCTTTAAAGTTGTTACAACATACAGTATACATTGGAGTGTTGCAATCAGGTGAAAGCATACGGAAAGCAAAGTGCACTTGCCACTGGCACTGAATATTTGAGTCCTGTAAATTGTCTTGAGCCATTAAAGGGGTGGGTAGCATACAAAATATTATAAACCATTCGAACAATCTTTGAGTGTAATCTATACATTATATATGTATTTTTGTTTTGTAGCCATTTCATAACTGTCTTTTTAATCAAATTGTCCATATTGTTATAGGGCTAATACAATATATATGTAAGCATAAAAATGCTTCTGCAAAGATAATTGCAGGTATTTACTTTTCCATTGTGGCCCATTTTCTTGTTAGTAATGTGCCATGATGCCGTGATGCATACACTAAGCCTATATAGTTAGTTATGTTATAAAAAACAAGGATTGTAACACTACTATTCCGTCTCTTTTTTGCTATAATTAATTCATCCCTGAAGCATGGGTAGCCTTTGCTGTTGTTTCCAATGGCACAGCTTCTTCATTTAAGCTTTATCCCTGAAATCTGGCCCTCTGTAGTAATAGCCACTGCCAAAATATTCACAAGTCTACATTAGCAGGGTTTATTTTATAAGCACCATCAGAAACAAGTTTTTAATATTTATTTTATAAGCAACACTGTAACAGACAATAATTTTTTGACAAAAACAAAATCACACACCCTCCAATGTAGCTCTTCTGTCACAATTCTTTTCTTCCTATCCTCTTGTCAAGGATTATGTATACTCTAATGAGCAGAGCAGCTAAGAGTGCTTAAGAAGCCAAAGAGACCCGCAGCAGCTTGAAGAGGGCCTCAGAGAATCTGAGTCTGAAGAGGGCCTCAGAGAATCAAGAACTGGTAGTATTAACACGTGACATACTCAAAGCCCCAAACATTAAATTTGTCTATCATTTCATTTTGAAAGCATTTGACTAGTAGTTTTCTGAAGAACAAAATATAATACATCATTACGGATTGTGCCTATATCAAAACAAGTTCATTCATTTTTGATGAATTCCTTTCACTTGGGCTGAATTCCTTTCCAATGAATCATCAGGACTTTTAGCAAAAAGGTATCAAAATGGGAAGGGGCAGCCCCTGCAGGGATTGTACTGCAGGCAGGAAAGCAAAAAAGGTCTTTAAAAAAAACATTACTTTTTAAATAAATAACTAAAGGCAGCAAACTCAGGGCAGCAAACATACTAATTCTTCTTCCTCCTCCTATTTTCCCCACAACAATCTGTGAGGTCAGTTGGGCTGAGAGAAAGTGACTGGGCCAACTGGTTTTCATGATTACAGTGAGACTAGAACTCCCAGTCTTCTGGTTTCTAGGCTCATACCTTAACCACTACTGTACACCAAGAAAAGGTTAGGCATTCACATTAAGCCATTTTTATGGGTGAGACAGTTGCACTAAGTGGCCTGGAGAAAAAAGAGGGAACTCCAGCCCTCTCCTTTATGATTACACGGCCAGCAATTTGCTTCATTTGCTTTAGTTCTCAAATGCAGAGAAAATTGAAACTACATAAACTGAATAGAATTTCAGCCTCTCTGCAGGCCTTCCCAATCAACACAAGTAGAATAAGAGTATAAGCAGGGTGAGAACATTTGCCCGTCTCTTCTCTATGTTTCTTTTTCCCCCAGAACGCTTACAAGATTTATTGAGTATCATTTTTTTATGAGAATAAATCCTGGCATCAGCCAAAGATGATCTTGTGTTTGTAGTATGTATGGTTCAAATTCAAGAAACAGGATTATACAAATCATCATTCTTGATGATTCCCCACAATTATAAACTTTCCTCTCACTACAAATTCATTGAAACCCAAGCCTATTCATTTTATAATCAAGTTATAAATACAAGTAGTCCTCAGCTTAAGACCACAATTCAGCCCAAAATTCCTGTTGCTAAGTGAGACATTTGTTAAATGAATTTTGCCCCATTTTACGACTTTTCTTGCTACAGTTGTTAAGTGAATCACTGCAGTTGTTAAGTTTGTAACATGGTTATTAAGTGAATCTGGCTTCCCCAATGACTTTGCTTGTCAGAAGGTTGCAAAAGGTGATCACATGACATTGGGTCAAATATGCGTCAGTTGCCAAGCATCAGAATTTTGATCATGTGACCATGGGGATGCGGCAACAGTCGTAAGTCACTTTTTTTCAGTGCTGTTGTAACTTTGAATGGTCACTAAATGAACCGCTGTAAGTCAAGGACTAGTTGTACCTTGGTTTTTAGGCCTTGAATTAACTTAGGGAAAATGAGAAAGTGGATATGAATGATTAATTTTTAATATTTTTTTTATTGTGCTTTTCTTATATACCTTCTTTATGTTTGAGAAGAAGCCTCCTATTCAGAAGTTTCCAGAACAATAGAAGAATAGCTTTCAGCACTCACCAGTCAAGAGGCCAAGCTATTCTGGTTTATCCTCCTACATGGATTATACATGGGATTTTATATATTATATATTAAGAAAAATAAAAGCAATGGAAAACTATGGGGAGGTTGTGATACTTGGATTCCTTCCTTTGATATGAAGCTTCATGAGTGAAGCAGACGGTTGTACAATAAAAAATTCATTTGGAAGTATCTTTAATATTTATTTTTTTCCAAAGTATAATATTCCAAATGTGAGTTTCCTTCTAAACGAGAGACTGTCATGAGCATATAGGTAGAATATAGGATTACTTATGGTGGATGAATTTTTTTGAATAGTTAATTTTATTGAACCCAAATTCTCCCTACTTCCCAAAGATTGTACAACCAAACTAACCTACAGTGTACCAAATTTCAAAAAAAAAAAAACAGTCCATATGTTAAATCCTTTGGACAAAAAAATGAATGCAAGGCAAAGTAAGTCAGATAATTTAAACTACTGTACTTTTTTCCTGAGGAGTTCTTGGAAATTTATTAGAAATTTGAAATATTGGTAATTTTTCTAAGCCCAGCAGAGTGTTATATACATGAAAATGCAGCCCATTAGGTACATTTCACTTGTTCTTCTATATTATTTTTATTAACCCACATTACTCCAAGATTTCTCCCTGATCACTAGAACTAAAGAGCTAATCTGGTATTGCCTTAGAAGCATTTACCAATATTTTCTGTTGTCAGAATTTGTGGGCATTTTCACTATTGGAGATCATCCTCCATGTACTTTTAATAGAACCAATGAAGTAAGAAGCTTATCTGCACACTGATAAAAATCTTAAACACAAGAAAATAATTATTGAAGCTTACTCTGCCAGTCACTAGCAATTACTGATGTACTGATCATACTGTTTACAATCCTTTCTTCCTGTAATACTTGCAGAAGGTATCTATAGAACACGTTTATTTAGGATTAAACCCCAGATTTTTACCTTCACTTCTTGTTGCACCAATTCTATATTCTTTGATCCCTGATCTTTTCCCTGGTGATGGGGTTTGAATTTCTTAAAGCATTTTGTCTGCTCTGTTTACATTAGATGCAGCTGAGTGGGTGCAGTTACTGGGGTAACAGGCGCCGTCACTTTGATTTATGAGCACATCAAGAGGAGTTTCAGCGTGACACTGTGGACTGACAGGAGCACTTCATTAATTTGATGCCCAGGTTACTTGCTGGCCAATCCTCATGTGCTGCTCCCCTCCTAGATTAACCATGCTGAATCAGGTGGTATTCTGGGACAAGTTTCGGGAACAAGATTCTTTCTGAAAATTCTCACTCTCAAGCTTTCTGGAGTTACAGAATCTATCTTAGCATTTCAAATGCATCAGTACAAAGCAACAAGGTAAGCATAGCCTAGGCACAATATGTGATGACAGGACTGAATTTATACCTGCCAACATTTTTTCCCTTTAATTCAAAGAAAGCAACATCTCTAAAGTTATCCCAAAGGTGTTTTTTCAAGAGGCAACTGGTCTTTGAAGATGTTTCACTTCTCATCCAAGAAGCCACATAAACTGAAGGCTAAGCATGCATTTGCAGGTATCACGGCATATATAGGAAATTATGTTTTTAAACAAATATAGCTGGTCAAAATCAAATTTCACAAAGTTTCAGAGCAGGACAACAAAATTTCAGAAAATACAACAATGTGGGATTTTGGCCATTTTGGTACTTGTATTAGGGATCACTTGAAGTAACCTCTACTATCAATAGACCCCCCCCCCCAATCATAGACTGAGAAGTAGTGCCATACAGAAAGTTTGTGGGAGGTACTAAAATTACTTGCAACATACATCATTTTAACTTTATGTCAATATATTGTAATGATTACAGTATTGCAAAGGATCTTGGAAATCTGGGTTCAAGGCCACATAAAATCATGGGTTGAGTTTGGGCCAGACATTCTCTTTCAAGCTCGCTTAACCATGCTGAGAGGAAAATGGAAGGAGATTTTGCCCTGTATGCCACCTTTTGATCTTGGAACTAACATAAAAGTACCTATTGTCAAGTTAATCATAAACAATAGCAACATAACATGGATATATGAATTCTGAAAAGTTATTGTTTCCTGGGTCTAATAGGTAACCCTTTAAGTTTTCCTTGGACTATTAAAATGAATATAGTAGATTTTCCAGATTATCATAGAGTCTCAATTCATGTTTCTCAGATAACACCACAACTGCCAGAAATACTTTCACAACAATCTGCATTTTGATGATGCTTCTGGCAAAAGTACCAATAGCAGGAGTAGTACAAGTATCTTTTATTTTAGAATTCTTCAGCAAAAATCATGTACTCAAGGCAGATAAACGTCTTAAACGAGAGCCGATTATTGAGAATCCCTGCAAAACATTTACCTAAACAGTGAATTAGTCACAGTTAAACTTGCTTATTGCAAAACATAGGTTACAACAGAGGCAATAACTTGAGAAATTTTCTGAAATTAAATCTATACTGAATAACCAAAGATAGTCCATCTTATTCTCTCAAAAGGACAAGAAGCACATCTGTTATTTTGCATGCAGAGCAATGCAATTTTTTTAGCAAGTCTGTTTTCCCCTCAATTATTTTTTCTTTTCTGCAGATTTGGTTCCCGCCCCCCCCCCGCCCCCCAAAGTATAGTGTCTTCCTAAATGCAAAGAAAACCTCACCTCTTTGGCTTGCTGCTTTCCAGCTTGTTGCTGAGTCAGAAGCTGTAGGTGAAGCTGTTCCTGCTGCTTCTTGTAGTATTCCTGAAGCTGAAGAAAAGATAAGACAAAAAGAATAGGAAAAAATTATGATAAAGTTGGTGTTGCAGTATTTTAATGCTCTGCAACTATCTAATAAGATGCAAGCATACCATAAAGATATTATGGTGCTATCAGGGGTGTCAAACTCAAGGCCCATGTGCTGGATCTGGCCCATGGGGTGCTTAGATCTGGTCTGCAGAGCCATCCTGGAAACAAAGAAGGACCAGCCTGGGGTGCCTCTGCCAGCGAAAAAGGAGCTCCGTTTTCACATGCGGCCCTCCCAAGCTCCATTTTCACTGGCAAAGGGTTGCAGGAGACTGTCCCAGCCGAAAATGGAGATAGGGAGCCCATTTTCTATGGCAGAGTGCTCAGGCCTCCACAGGCACTCTCGACACAAGTTACATCAAGCTGGCCATGCCCACCCTGGCTCCCCGAGGTCAAACAGAACCCTGATGTGGCCCTCAATGAAATCGAGTTTGACACCCTTGGCCTATAGCAGTGATGGCTAACCTTTTTGCCATCGTGTGCCAAAAGCGGGGTGAGTGCAGGGGGGTGTCACGTGCGTGCATGCCCACACCCATAATTCTATGTGCCCCAACCCCCTGTGCATGCGTGTGCCACCCCCCTCCCTGCTCCCCCCGCTTTTGGCACATGATGGCAGGGTGGGCCCAGTAAGCCCATTTTTCTCTCTCCCAGGCTCCAGAGCCTTTCTAGGAGTCTGGGGAGGGCAAAAACGGCCTTCCCCACCCCTCTGGAGGCCCTCCGGAGGCCAAAAACAGCCTGTTTCCTGACTTCCAGTGAGCCCAGAAGGTCCAAAAATCAGCTGGCCTGTGTGTGCATGCACGCCGGAGCTGAGCTCGTGTGCCCACCGATATGGCTCCGTGTGCCACCTGTGGCATGCGTGCCATAGGTTCGCCATCACGGGCCTATAGGATCATAATGAATAGAATCATAAAAGAAGTCAGTCAGACAAATACGTTTACTTCTTTTTGCTCTTTCAGCATATAATTACTGAAAGTCACAATAATTATTAAAAAGAGGTCACTAACATTTCTATTATCAGATAGACCCAGAGACCATATAGGTCAGTCTGTTGAATTTATTACATTCCTATTGTACTCAGTGGTTTATTATGTGTTTATCTCAAATATGATTGACCTTTTACATTATGGGTTTTAAAGTGTTATAACTTGTATAGACCTGTAACTTAAAGGCAAGTATAAATGTTTTAATAAGCAAAATAAATAACATTTGCTCTAATGTGAATATAAACATTATTTAGGCAAGAATGATTTTTCTTCTGTGACTTCATCCTGTTAAAACAATATTTGTCCACAATAGTGCCAGATAAGCCCTGAGAACTAATTATATCCAACAAACCTTTTTTGGGTCAAAAGCCCCTCCAAACGTTTCTATTGGCCTAAATCTTCCCCCTTTTTAAATGTGGAAATTTTAAATTTTTAAATTTTAAATTCGTCTTATTTATAGGGGCATGGGTAAGGCGTTTTAAATTGGGGAGCCATTTTGGATTTAATTCTGTTTTAAACGTATTTTAATGTTTATATTGTATGTTTTTTAATTTTGGCTGTTCACCGCCCCGAGTCCTTCGGGAGAGGGGGCGGTATAAAAATCTAATAAATAAATAAATAAAATATTAAAAATGCTATCATTTTAATTTATCAAAAAGAGAAAAAATGAGAAAATGACTCATTGAATAAGTTAAATTAAAACAAATATACTTTCTGTCATGGGCCCTCCATTTTTTCCTCCTGCTTTTTCTAATTTGGTGTGCAGCAATTGGGATGCCATGTGCTACATGTGGTAGTTCCTCCAAAGTTCAATATCTCTGAAATATGGCATAATGCAGTTCCATGTCAATTCATTTCTGGTCAAAAAAGACATAAAAGTAAACAGGATTCTATATCTTCTCCTGCTCTCTTTCCTCTTCAGTCTGTTTCTCTTGCCCCAAATAATGATTGGCAAGAGAAGGTTACAGCCTAGGTCTCATGTAATTCAATAAAATGTTAGTGAGTCATATTCCTTCAGTTCTGGGAACGCTTCTTTTGATTGACTCTTCTAGTCTGTTGACATGTATTTTCTACACCCTCTAAAAAAATATTGCAGTTGGCTATCTGCTTTCATTTCAAGTTCTGTACTTTTGGGGAAATAATTTCCATGTCCTCTTTCTCAAAAAAGAAATAAAGATCAGGTATAGAACAGCTGTAGAAGCCTTGTGACACAGGCAGAGGAGTCCCAAAAATCATTAAAGACCACGAAGAATAATTTATACTATATGCAATGCTTTATTGGAAAAGAAACAGATTTCTCCCTTAAAGGAGTTGAAAGTTTAAATGAAAAAGGAAGACATAATTTAATTGCTTATAAAAAAGCTTTGGCTATCATTGGGGATGAGAATTAAAAATTATGTCAAAAGGTTTTAGGGGCAAATGACAGGTTCCATGTTCTGCTCCCTTCCTCTTTAGGAAAGAGAATCTGCATCAGAAAACAAACATCTACCTATCTACCTGTCTACCTATCTACCCAGAGGTGGGTTTCAGCAGGTTCTGACCAGTTCTGGAGAACTGGTAGCAGAAATTTTGAGTAGTTCGGAGAACTGGTAGTAAAAATTCTGACTGGCCCCACCCCCATCTATTCTCTGCCTCCCAAATCCCACCTAATCGGGAGGAAATGGGGATTTTGCAGTAACCTTCCCCTGGAGTGGAGTGGGAATGGAGATTTTACAGTATCCTTCCCCTGCCACGCCCACCAAGCCACGCCCACCAAGGCATGCCACAGAACCTGTAGTAAAAAATTTGAAATCCATCACTGCTATCTATCTATCTAATATATTCTATATATCTATACATCTATCATATTGTTCTAGCATTTGATTCTTGCCTGTAGGTGTTCCTGGAATTATTTTTATAACATTTTTATATAATATGGTGTTCGAGGTCTTGTCTCTGGAAATCCAGGTTCCTGAAGTCATTAGGAAGACTTATTTTCAGATCTGGCTGGTTTAGAAGCTATGGCTTTACCTGGGCCATAGATAGTAAACTTGGTTCTAAATCATGTGAATTTAGCAATCACTCACAAGTCAAATAGACAGGTATTTCTTTCTGGACTTAAGAAAGCCAAATATTCTGCTTTGAATTATTAGTTTTTGTTTCTGGAAAATTCTGTGCAACTTGTGAACTTCAATTAAAAGAAGCTTTGGAATACTACCTGATCTATATAGATAAACCAATACATGAATCTGTTTTTACAAGTACTTAGTTTTCAAATAATGAGTTTTAGTGGCCAGACTAAAAATGTAAACCTATTATTGTTTAGCAAACTTAATAAATACTGCATGAAACTAATTATTTAAACTATTCTATGTCATTAGGTATGCTGGCTGGGGAATTCTGGGAGTTAAAATGCACACATCTTAAAGTTGCCAAAGTTGCGAAACACTGGCAATGTGATTTTGTACTTATCTTGCCTAAATACAAGGCTTAATATTTTGGACAGAGAGCTATTTCTAGGTTAATAATGCTTATTTTCAGGTGCAATTTTGGTTAGATTATTTGGGAATAGGATTCAATTTACTTAATCTATATATTACCTCAATAAAAACTAAAATTATGTATTTTTATGCTTTTTCTTTCCAAAATAAACTTACAAATCAAAATTAAAATTAAAATAACTTTTAACTAGTTCCTTTTACTAGATTCAGAACGTGAAATTTCAAATTACTTCAGTTTTAGTTCCTTAATTATTTTATCTACAAAATGTTAATATTTAGCACAATGAAGGATTTCACCTCTTCAGTGCAATTTTGCTTACTGTACGGTAAATGGCATTACTCTGAACTTTTCTTAGACCTGCCTGTTTTAGTTTCATTATATTAAAATACATGATTTACAGATGTAATTTATTTTCTGGGGGGACGACAACCACCACAGGTTTCCTCAATTGGGGGGGGAGCGAAGCAGGGGAAAGCTGATTTCTAAGGAATGTCCCTGGGGATTCTGGGAGAGTCCTTATCAGCTTGTGTTTGACAGTACTGACAGCAGAAACCTTTCTCTTTAACTCTGCTGAACAGGTTTGGAAAGCCTCCCTTGTTTACCCAAAAGCCAATCAAAACCAGGTCTCTATATGGGATTCTGAGAACATTGGGTCAAGAGGTGAGAGGTGTGATGTTTGGTTTTCTTCTCACAGAGAATGCCAGCTATTCCGGTCCAGGCTGTTTAATTTGCAGTCAGACGTGTTTCTCTATCTGGCTCCAAAAAGGCTCTGAAAGGGAAGGACCCCACCCAGGTTAGTGTTTACCTTTTGTTCTTCCCCTGGGGCTAACCTTGACTCCTTATCAGCATGTTTGAAATAAACAGGTACTTAAGGCAGGAGGAAGGGTGTGGAGGATGCTGCGGTTTTTATGTTTGCTCTCCCTTCCCTGGTGTAAATGTTTGTCCAAACAGTTGTGTTTTCTTGGGGATTTTTATCTCCTCCCTCATTTTAATAATTATTTTCACTTATATTTAGTTTTTAAATAATGCCCATCTGACTCCCAATTCTATATAGTGGTTGATGAAAATATTTCCTAAGAGAACTCTTTGCTTTAAAGTAAAGCTTTTTGGATTAAGCATATTTTAGAGCCATAAGCTAATATGATAAACATGCTGCTGCAATTCAGAAGAAGCCAGAACTTGAAAAGTTCCAAAGTACAGAATATGCTTGGTCACCAAAATGAAAATTATACCTAACTGCTTTATTTGTAGCTCTTAAGCTGATTGTCATTATATGGAATTTTTTTTTAAAAAAAACACCTTTGAAATAGAATATCTGGAATGAAGTTTCAATGTAAAATATACCATGTATTATATAGTCAATAGTGTTAAATAGGGTATTCATTTATTCCTCATTTGTTTAGTACAAATCTTTAATTGAAAGATGTACAGGTAGTCTACAGGTGAGTTTTGTCCCATTTTACAACCTTTTTTTCCATAGTTGCTAAGTGAATCAATGCGGTTGTTAAATTAGTAACATGGCTAAGTGAATCTGGTTTTCCCATTGACTTTTCTTGTGAGAAGTTTGCAAAAGGTGATCACATGCTCCCGGGA
Source organism: Pituophis catenifer annectens (assembly GCF_029215685.1). Classification (NCBI taxonomy): domain Eukaryota; kingdom Metazoa; phylum Chordata; class Lepidosauria; order Squamata; family Colubridae; genus Pituophis; species Pituophis catenifer. The sequence goes on along the minus strand of NW_027256883.1, from coordinate 167,734,006 downwards.
CACTGCGACCGTCATAAATATGTTGCCAAGCATCTGAATTTTGATCACATGACCATGGGGATGCTGCAACAGTCATAAGTGTGAAAAATAACCATAAGTCACTTTTTTCAGTGCCATTGTAATTTTGAACAGTCACCAAACAAACTGTTATAAATCAAGGACTACCTGTATTACGCTTCTCATTTTCAGTTTTCCTCCAGTTATTCTTTCTTAAAGTTTTATCAATGCAGGAGGACAAGAAATAAGGAACTTTTTATAACTATCCATTTATCCTAAAGGTAGTGCTAAGGAACCTGCTATGGGAAGGGAACTGTATTTGCCCGGATTAAGAACCAAGTAATTTTGTTATGCGGGGAAAATAATTCAGCCACATTTTATCCAACTATAGTATAACTTCTGAACAATTTTACTTAACTTCCAACCTTATTTAACAAAGTTAGACTTTCCAATTTGTGCATGACTAGAGCAATTCCAGATCACCATTAAGAGAAACACAAAGTAAAACAAAACAAAGTTGGGGCATTGGAATCCCTATCTGTCCACTGTAATATATCTCGGTAAATAAACAAAACAAAAATTAAATTCACAAGCAAAAACTTCAATTGCAAATAAACTCCTCAATCTACCCTCATATACATCCTATCGTTTTATAAACATTTGAATTATCCAAAATATTCCAATCCACACATTTAGTCCATGACCATGACAAAAAAAAAATTCTTTTAAACTGAAAAGAGTTGGATTTTACTGTCAAGGATTCATGTTTTTATTCAACTATTACATCCAACAATTTTGGGCAAGTCAGTAGTTTTCAGCCCATCCTGAAAATTTACAAACAGGAAACACATTGCACTTGCAGGAGAGAAATTCAGACATAGACGTCAGCCTCTGTGACTCTCACACGAAAGGTTTGCTCAAATGCAAGCTGCTTTACCTGTTGCAGCATAATTGCTTGTTGCTGCTGCAGCAGGGCTTGAAGTTGGGGTGGAGACAGAATCTGTTGCATCTGCTGGGGTGTGATCATCTGAGGAGACATCATAGCCACCGACACTGGAACCTAAAGAGAGAAAGATGGGTTACAGCGATGTCAAGTAGAGGGTTAAGAGAGAGTTTCGGCGGGGGGGGGGGGGATACTTGCACAGATAAAACTCATATACATATTCTTTATTCTCCAGATATGTGGATGAGAAGAAAATACATGTATTTTCTTCAGGTGCAGTAAAGCTAAAGTGTTTAAGTGCTCAGAATCAGAAGAACAAGAATTGTTGCTTAGTGTTAAAAAAAAAAAATCCTGAGGACATGATCTGTTTTGAGGTAGACTTTTCTGTCAAATCCTAAAATTCTATCCAAGTCCGAATGCACACGGTGAAGCAAGCCTGGGACAAAAGTTGATGTTAACACTACAGATGGAAAGCTGTAGACAGAAATACAAAATTCCACTTCATATTTCACAGGTAATTCAATTAGCAGATTTTTTTTTATTCCACCTCCCCAAATCAGTACTGTAGTGAATGAACATTATTCAGAGAGTTGTGTACACACACACACACATGCATGCGCACACACAGAGAAAAATGAAAACAAGAGAAAATGCTATTTTCTTATTTGCAAGATGAAGCCATACGTTGTTTTGAAAAGTTCTGTGGGACTTCCTTTTTACCAATTGCTGTAGATGGGAAACCTTTTTTAAGTTGCACTTATTTGTTTGTAGCTGGTAGCAGACTAAGGTAGACTAGAGCAGGCAAAGTTAGTCAGTTACATCACACTCATAAATGGGGACAAATTGTCAATCCTTTTGTTTTTGTTTTAATGGGAATTTCATTTTTAAAAAATACTTTGTTTCAAGATTGAGTCTAGAATGGTTTCCCATTTTAAAATGGTTCTTAGCAATTGGGCCATGAAAATCTAGCAGCACAATTAGAATAACTTCAGGGTGGCAAGTTGACTATTTAACACGATTGAACAGATGCCCACAGTGACTGTTCACACATGTAATATAGCTGCACTAGCTGAATTCCTGAGAATAAAATTCAGCTTTTCTGTTGCAGCGAAATATTACATAAAGTTACAAAATATTTTGAACAGAGATTCATATTGAGATTTGATACCGTCCTTACACCCAAGCATGCATTTAATATTCACTAATTGCTGCATAATACTGTTTCCCAGCCTTTGAAAAAACTCTAGTCTGTGGGCTATAAACTACCTGTCCTAACATGCCTCGTTAAGGGCAGGAAATAGTACTGCTTTCTTTAAGTTCCCAAAGGTTATTATTCTTATACCCTACATTACTATCAAAACAGACAAGTCAGAATTAGGTCACTATAATTCATGATGCCCTGTTAAACAAAAACTTCAATGAGTGTTCATCCTTACTGGAGAAGGGAGATCAAGAACAAGTCACATAACTACTTCGTGGTTGACCACTATTTCCTCTTTGTTCATTTGTGAATAACACTTCCAGTCAACAAGCCATTTGTGACAACAAATCCATCAGTACTGAAAACATTTATTCTAAGTTTGTTATGTTGTTGTGGCATGAAAATTGTACTGCTGTTCATAACAAAATTAGGTAACATGTTTATCACAAGATGGTGCAAGGTAAGGAGACTAAAACATATGAAGAACGGTTACAGGATTTGGGGTTGGCTAGCCTAGAGAAAAGAAGGACTGGGGGGGACACATAATATCAGTATTCCAGTGTTTGAGAGGTTGCCATAAAGAGGGGGTCAACTTATTTTCCAAAGCACCAGAGGGCAGGACAAGAAACAATGGATGGAAATGAATCAAGGAGAGAAGCAACCTGGAATTAAGGAGAAACCTCCTAACGGTGAGGACAATTAACCAGTGGAACAGCCTGCCTTCAGAAGTTGTGGGTGCTTCATCACTGGAGACTTTTAAGAAGAGACTGGACAGTCACTTGTCTGAAATGATATAGGGTCTCCTGCTTGAGTAGGCGGTTGGACTAGAAGACCTCCAAGGTCCCTTCCTGCTCTATTCTGATTGAGAAAATGCCGACTGTGACCTAAATACAGTCTTCAGGTTGAGATGCATTTGTTGCAAGAAAAAGTGCTTTTCATTAAATAAAATGGGGAGAGGGAAACATGGCATGCTTAAAGCATTGAGTATGCCATTACAGAAACAGAAAAAAATTATTCAGAAAAGTTTCATGAAGGCTTGTTTCCCTGAATTAATGGAATCAGATTTTTCATGCTTATCAACAACCTACTGATTATCAATTATTATAATTATTATCAACAATTAGAAAACTAAGAAAAGCACAGAATATTTTTCATGCTGCATCCACATTTGATTTTCTCTCCTGTAATCAGAACTACTTGAACTGAAATATTTCATTAGGAAGAAAAATTTCATCCACTTGGGTGATTAAATTACTATATCCCAAACAAAATTCTAACTTTTTATCTTCTAATTATTTTCCTTGAAATTCTTGCAGGTATTTTAAAACATTGATGTTACATAGTATCATATCAGACAGAAATAAAATCCTTGATTATCTTCACATGCAATTAAAAAATGTCTGTTTCTCAGCAATAACTATCTGAAGAAAAATAAAAACTTAGATTTGATTAGGATTGTATCCATTCCATTTGCCTAATTGGGTATTTTAATTAAAGCCATTTACTATGTGGTGGAAATGAGTTTTTTTTATCCAATGTTACTGATGGAATAGCCCAAAAAGAGTTCCATTTTTAATGGAGATTATGCTGTATGCTAGCCCAGAAGATACAGTTGGGAGGAATAAGAACATAAAAAAGCTGAAGAAGCTTCTTGGATGAGAAGTGAAACATCTTCAAAGAAAAACAAGAAAGTCCAGTTGCCTCTTGAAAAAGCATCTTTGGGACAATCAGGACCTGGATGTCTGAGAATCTCCATAGACAAGAAAAAATGTATCTTCACCCTGGCAGTTCTTACTTCTACTCCAAACAGCATTTAAGGGGAAAAGGTTGTTTTGGATGCCTTTCTGCTCCAGAAATAATACAACTGATTTCCAAGTCAATCTGTATTTCTAAAACACCCTACACATGCACACACACAATTAACACATTGTGTTTCAAGAAAGCTAACAATAATAAACTAAAATTCTATTAAAATATCCTTAAAAGATCATTGAACACTCTTGGAATATAGCCTACCTCCATTGTTATCAGAGCAAACATTTGCCTGTGTAACCTAATTTCTCCTTCCTCCCTGAACTCATCTGAAATACGTTCTATGTAGCTCATATTGCATAACTCCCACCTTAATTACCCAATAAGGAATTCTTGAACCATAGCTTTATGAAGATGCTAAAGAGACATGTGGCTTCCAATGATAACTTAGTTACCAATTGTAAACTTTAAATCCTGGAGATTTAAATATAAATATATAAATATAAATGTTTTCCCTACGTAGCCAAGGTTTTTTTGTAGCTCCAGCTCAGTAGAATCTCATCTACTCGGTTCTGGGCTTTTTTCTTTTCTAACACCTAGCAAGCTCTCACTGCTAGGTGGGAGACCTAAATAGATCCATTTCTAGCTCGTTAGCTGTCATCAGTAGGCTACACCCATCTCCTCCCTGTAAAGGCACAGTATCAATTTTCTTACTTCTTCGTAGGGTTTATGTGTGTTTTTCTTCTAGCCAGGTTTTCCCTACGTAGCCAAGGTTTTTTTGTAGCTCCAGCTCAGTAGAATCTCATCTACTCGGTTCTGGGCTTTTTTCTTTTCTAACACCTAGCAAGCTCTCACTGCTAGGTGGGAGACCTAAATAGATCCATTTCTAGCTCGTTAGCTGTCATCAGTAGGCCACACCCATATCCTCCCTGTAAAGGCACAGTATCAATTTTCTTACTTCTTCGTAGGGTTTATGTGTGTTTTTCTTCTAGCCAGGTTTTCCCTACGTAGCCAAGGTTTTTTTGTAGCTCCAGCTCAGTAGAATCTCATCTACTCGGTTCTGGGCTTTTTTCTTTTCTAACACCTAGCAAGCTCTCACTGCTAGGTGGGAGACCTAAATAGATCCATTTCTAGCTCGTTAGCTGTCATCAGTAGGCCACACCCATCTCCTCCCTGTAAAGGCACAGTATCAATTTTCTTACTTCTTCGTAGGGTTTATGTGTGTTTTTCTTCTAGCCAGGTTTTCCCTACGTAGCCAAGGTTTTTTTGTAGCTCCAGCTCAGTAGAATCTCATCTACTCGGTTCTGGGCTTTTTTCTTTTCTAACACCTAGCAAGCTCTCACTGCTAGGTGGGAGACCTAAATAGATCCATTTCTAGCTTGTTAGCTGTCATCAGTAGGCCACACCCATATCCTCCCTGTAAAGGCACAGTATCAATTTTCATATATATATATGAAATATATATATATATATATATATTTTAAAGATATATATATATATATATATCTTTAAAAAAGAAAAACTAACAGCAGATAACAGAAGAAGTTAGCACATCGGCTGTAGAAAATGAGGAAGATGATCTTGGCAGAAATATGCAAGAACTGTTATGAAGGCAAAGGAGCTGAAGTCCAGAGAAATGAGATAATATTCATAGTGACACAGGCAGACTCTTCCGTGATTCATTGGTATATAAAAAGGGGAGGAGTTATGCCATAATCAGATTTTCAAGATTCTGTTGGTAAAATCAATCTCAATAAAGTAGTTTTAGCTTTAGAATAGAATAACAGAGTTGGAAGGTACCTTGGAGGTCTTCTAGTCCAACCCCCTGCTTAAGCAGGAAACCCTACACCACTTCAGACAAATGGTTATCCAACATCTTCTTAAAAACTTCCAGTGTTGGAGCATTCACAACTTCTGGAGGCAAGTTGTTCCACTGATTAATTGTTCTAACTGTCAGGAAATTTCTCCTTAGTTCTAAGTTGTTTCTCTCCTTGATTAGTTTCCATCTGTTGCTTCTTGTCCTACCCTCAGGTGCTTTGGAGAATAGCTTGACTCTCTCTTCTTTGTGGCAGCCCCTGAGATATTGGAACATTGCTACCATGTCTCCCCTAGTCCTTCTTTTCATTAAACTAGACATACCCAGTTCCTGCAACCGTTCTTCATATGTTTTAGCCTTCAGTCCCCTAACCATCTTTGTTGCTCTTCTCTGCACTCTTTCTAGAGTCTCAACATCTTTTTTTATATCGTGGCGACCAAAACTGAATGCAGTATTCCAAGTGTGGCCTTACCAAGGCATTATAAAGTGGTATTAACACTTCACGTGTTAATTCTTGATTCTTGATTTCTTATGGAGTTCATTTCCTGGACTGGTCTAGGACTGTGGAACTGACAGTAGCGTTTTCCACACAAAGCTCTGTAAAATTCTATTTCAGATATTGTAATTGCTTTGGACCAGTTCAGTGTAGATGCCAGTTATTACATTTCAAATTGGTGTTAAAAATAGTTAAGTATTTATACCTGGCCTTTTTGCATCTTCTCAACCAACTCACAGCACATAAATATACCTTAAATCTAATGCACTTAGCACACTTTTTTCTCCAATCAATGTCATGATCCTTCTTTCACATTTCTTCTTATAGTAGATCCTGGCTAGGAATACAAAGAAAATGGAAGTTTGAAGATCTTACTTTTTAGGATAAAATTAATTTATTGCTTCGTCTAATGCTAGAAGATGCCCTAGAAAAGGTAACATCTCCAAACATGTCAGATGAGCTCTTCTCTATGTGCCTTCAACCAAAAGACAAGATTTTTAACCCAGGTGTCATGAAATGGTGGAAAGATTTCCTGGTTAAGCTAGGTAGCATTCCTCCTTCCACATCTTGTGTAAGGAAAATCTATTCCTGATGGTAATTAGCTGTAAGTTTCAAGCATCTCAGTGCTTTTGGAATAGATGCTTTGAAGTCACTCTGAGCACGAAAAATGGCATATAAATTACTTGAACAAGGAATGTAAATTACTTTATTTCATCCATGCCTTTCTCCAAGCAGGAAATGTCAAATGAACACTACAAGGAACAGGTCTCATATTTGCAGTACATTCAAGGAAACATTATCTGTTGCTTTCCCACATGATGTATACAGTAGCACATATTTTCCATCTCATCCAGCATTGCTTGTTATTAAGGATGCCCCAGCTTGTTTTCCTTTCATTGAAGACCATGCAATGCATGTTGCCTCCTTCTCTTCTCTCAATCTATTCAGAAAGAGAAACACTGCAGCTTGGCACATGAAGCAGATCAACTCTGTCATCAGACTAGCAAGTAAAAAAAAAAAAAACCTGGAAGACATTCTTACCTTTAGATTTAATAGTTCTTGAAGCAGACAGAATTGCACCAGGGAATTTCTACACCCTTCTGTCCTGTCAGTTCAAGCAAGCAGGAGCTTGCTGACCTTTGGGGCATGTTACAAAGCTTATCTGTTTACTCAGGTTGCTGGCTTGAGGGAGGTGCCCCAAATTTCATTTGTCATTCTAGAAGTCACTCCAAGTTAACTTATGAAGTTATTTATTAACTGCCTTTGGACTTGCTCCAAGACTGCTGAAGAGGCACTGACAACCAGAATCAGTCAATGAATCAAGGCAATAGGACCTTGGTCCATCCGGACAAAATCCAGACTGCTTAAACTTCCTAATATTAGAAAGAGACTCTAACAATGCTTGTGATAATTGTACCATTCCTCCAGCTTTTACCTGAAGAGAGCTCATAGAAGACCAAATTTATCACAAGGACAGCAACAGTGAAGAGACTTAATGAATTGTAGTGGAGTGATTAACATAAAGACTTGTTATTGTAACCTCCACAATCTGTATTTGGCTAGTATATCAAGTTGCTAGTAGTTCATGCTTTATCTATCATAATGGCTGTTCCAACAAGCAAGAAGCAATGAAAATTAGTAGAGAAATTTGGGTAATAGCAATAGGAGAACAAGAAAGAATGCAGTTGATGCCCACTCTTTTAGGAGACAAGCATCAGGATAATTTCCTTTTGCTGCTCATCAGCTTGCAATGTGCTCTGAATGAGAGTCTGTAATTAATTGCTCATCTGCATCCCCCATCTGAACTCTCCCCCCCACCAACCCCCACCACCACCACACCGTACATCCAGCTTGATACACGTTGGCTGGCATTTTCAAAATCGGAGGCATTCTAATTACCGGAGAGTTATAACACCTTCCATTTCGCGCCCGTCGGACTGACACCCTGTCAAGAGCAAAGAGACTTGCCAGAGGTTTTGACAACACTAATTGCCCCTATAATCTAAAAACACAAAGGAGAGGCGATTAGTCGTGAGGGCCGCAGCTCTCGATCCGACATGAGGTTTTCACAACGTTACAAGAAAACAAAAGCGGCGCCTTTTAGAGTGTGATGGCTGCTAACAAAGCAGAATTATATTTTCATACAAACCTTTGTCTACATCAAATAGCTTCCCCTTTTCTCTTAAAATGCTATGCTGACACCATGAATGGTGGGGGCTTCTTAGAGGAGGGTCATGAAGGAAGATATACATGAGCTATGATTCTCACATTCCTGCTTCCTAGTTTACAAAGAGTTGATGGAAAAAGTCACTAATCACTGCTCTATCATGATTAGATTCTTTCTTTCACCTACCTTCTTTATCCTTCCCCAGTATGGGGACCCCTCCAGTGTGCTGGACTGTAATTTTCACAATCCCAGCCTACAGTAGTAGTTGCCATGCAGGCTGAATACAAGAGTTGTAAACCAACAAATCTGGAGGGCTCCAGGTTGGACGTGGCTGTTCTCAATTAGATTATATAAATTGTTGACATAACAATGTCTTTCTGAACACTTCATTTACAGAAAGAGTCTGTCCCTACCAAGTATCTGAATAGACAGATTAACTGTACAACTCTAAATGCCTTGAAACATGAATATCTGAAGGATGCCCTCTTCTATTATGAATTTATTTATCTAACACATTTATATAGCTGTCTGTCTCACACGAAGTGACTCTGAGTGGTATACAATTATACAGTAGAGGCCATACTCCCTTTATTTCTGAGGCTGTGCATCAGACATGCAAAAGAGGCCCTTCTTTTACATTATTGTCAAGCTATGAAATGTACCATTTTATGGCGCAACAACTGATCTTCAGTCATTTGTTTTAGCCGTGCATTCTGAAGGCACATCCCTTCCATTGGCTTTTTTAACTTTTAAGTGTTATTTGTTGATAAGTAACTTGAGTATTTAAAATGAATAGAAAAGCAGAATATAAATGAATAAATCTTCTTGGGCCAAAAGCAAGACATTTGGCTAGCTGAATAGCTAGAGATGAAATACTTTATCCCAAATGTAGAATCCAATAAAAAATCCACATATATTAAGCCTTCTCTTTTTAAAATCATAATTATTTATTAGAATATTTTTAAACAAATAAAAGATAAACAGTGAAAAAATAAAGAAAATGAAATTAAGAAAAAGAAAAAAAGATAAAGTGCAGTAGATAAAAGAAAAAGAAATATTTAAACAAGCAACTTTTGATCTTCCATACAACAGTTACAATCATATTTATTGTCACTCTTCCCCTCATCAAGGTTATATCACATAGCTAACTTCTTCCATATATCCAACTCTTTTCAAATCCAGAAATCATCAAGTCATTTATATCCACTTTCAGCAAAAAGTCCATAAAGGATTTCCAGTTTTCTTTACATTAAGATCCAAACAAATTTTTAGAATTCACTTTTGCTAATCTCTAGTTCAGGGGTGTCAAACTCACGTCGTCACGGTGGAGTCATGTGACGTGTTGGGACTTTTTTCCCTTTCACTAAACCAGGCGGAGGCGGAGCCAGCACATGACGCATCCAGCCCACAGGCCACGAGTTTGACACCCCTGCTCTAGTTAGTTTTAATTTGCAAGCAAACAAGCAAGCCATACGCACATCATTTTTTTCAGGATAACTACTTAAAAGTATCTTCAATTTTGACTTAACTTTCAAACCACTATTTATTAATTAAGCTCCCAGTAAGCATTACACACAAGTCCAAACTCTAAGGAGGATTGTAATTTCAGCTAGTTTCTGCACTACTAACATAAATTCAAGAGTAATTAAGTTAACATGGAACTTTCTACTGACTAGCCCCAAGCCTACTTTTTAAGTTTTACAATCTTAGGCTCTTCTCCCCTCTAAAAAATTAACACTCTCAGCAACAACAGAAGCATTATGCCTGCGGATAGAGATGCTGAATTTCTCTCTTCAATAATGGTTTGTCGGTATGGGTGTGTCCTAGCTGGCATTTGGCAGACCGTGAGCTAGGACAGGCAATGACTCACTTGTTGGCCTGTTGCCATTCTACAAAACTGCTTACTAACAGTTCTAGACTTACAACAAAGCTCTGATAAGGCATCAGAATGGAGATGCCTTTTCAAGATGCTTCAGCAGGAAGCCCATTAAAGACTAAATAACAAAAAAATAGCCTGTTTGTGGGTAGAAAGCAAGTATCATATTAAGGAAGAAATGATAGCTCTATTCAAATTTATACCAATCAGGATTTGCAAGCACATGTAAGGGTATAAAATCATGTACAATACAGCCAGATTAGCATATCATGTGCCAAACTCACCTGTTCGACTGCAAACTTCCTCAGAGGTTCTGAAGGGGATTTCTATATTTGCATTTGGTTGAAAGAGAGTAGAAGCCTGACTTTCAAAAAGTTAGAGACTTCTATCTTATTCAGCCAGCCAAAAATACTAATAGGGAAGATTGCATATGGGTAGGCATATTTCTATAACTTCTTTTGGTACCTTCCCCCAAAGTTGTATAAATACCTAGGATACATTTGTCTTGAGGAATGGGGATGAAGAAATCAAGTGATTCAAGGAAATAATTGCAATATTGAATATAACATATCCAGGTACTCATTCTAAGCTAAATCTTATTCCAGGGGCTGGCACATCTTTCATAGAGATGGGCCATACTTTAAGAAAAGTCTGTCATCGGAATATAATATCATGAGAAGGGGTAAGTGCTGTGGAAAACTTTCTTTGGCTTTGTCGAGGAATCACAGTATTTTAAATTATTGTACCTTAGTACACATATATAAATGCCGACTAGGTATTTATACAAATTTGAGTCTTACTGTATTCTCTAATTATTATAAAAATGCACCTAAGATCTAGTTGCTAACTCCATTTATATTTTAAGAAAGCATTCCAACTGCTTCACTTTGCTTGAGTACTTTAGCTAAGTCCTATGTGTATTGATTTTTAATTGATACAAATTGAACTAAAATATTCCTAAACAGATGCCCTGAGATGGACATCATACTGTTAATCCAAATGAAGCGAAGGACCACTGAACTCTGGGGATTCTAAGAACAGAATATGAACAACATTGTGGGAGATACATTAGCATTCCTGGACAAAAAGGCACAGTGTGTTTTTATGTGCTTTTCATGGTAAAGTTTCAGGAAACCTGACAATGTCCTGTGACACTGTTCAGGTTTATCAGACTTAAACCAATAGTTTATTACCACTGAATGACCAATACAATATAGTTTTGTTTCATGGTGTCTCTTTGCCTACATTACCAATGTTCTGGATACCAAGCAAAAGTAAGAGCTGTAACAAGAAGACAGAACGAATAAAAAAGGAGGATGATCAAGGCATGGGAGAGAATAAGAGAATCAGCTTTAGTATGACCAACTAAAAGAAAAAATCAACTGCACAACACATATAGAGGAAGTCCTGTTTTTTCTCAAGTGAGTGAACGTAGAAGGGCTAATATTGATCTGTCTTCATTACCCATTTCACTCCAGTTCAGATCAACAAAATACACTTTTCCACACCACTGCTCTCTTGCCACGCAAATAAAAGAAAAGCAATTTCCTGCAGTTGCTCCAAACTTGCTGCTCTTTCCCTGTACTGTTCTTCTTTGGTTACAAAAATGCATTGAAATGGCACATTTACCCCTTGGTTTTCTTTCAGAAATGGACAAAATCTCAAGAACAAAAGAGTGTTTCTCATTGCCAGAACTTTTTAAAATGGCCATAATCTTGCAACCAATTCATTCTCCCAAGTAGAATTTGGAATGTTCTTTTGAAACCACATCATTGGCTCATAGTCCATCAACTTCTATAGCCCAAATGGTTGGGGGGAAAGTATCAAATTCTACCAGAGTACAACTGCCAAAATAAATTGGTGATGCAGTTTAAATTCCCATTCATTAGTGAAATGTATTGCACCATTGTAAATCAGGCTTGAGCCACCTTTTTATGGATAAGAATCATATTTAACATTTTTTTGGGGGAGGGGGTATCTCAAGATCAAGAAATGGAAGTCATATTGTGTATAAGGTAAAGTAAAAGCATTAACACATAAAAGTTGCAATCAAAATGACAGATTATACATAAAATAGATAATTTTGCATGAAAAGTATCTTTTGTTGAGGGAGGTAACCATGATCAGTAGAGTTACAGAAAAACTAGAAGTTCGCTTTTTAAAATAGGGACTGGGGAATTTTCATGTTGCAGAGATTGCATGAAATAAATATCTTATATTTTAGTTTGTACCTGTAACATCTTTCTAAACAAACAAACAGAAAAAAAGTAGAGTGACTACAAATGTGCAACTATATAGACTATTAAAATTAAGTAATCTTATACAGAAAGAACTTGGTTTTCATAATTTTTCATCACTGCATAATTGAACTTCCAAGTGTAAAATACTGATTTAGGGATGTAGAGTGAATTACATTAGCATTATGCTCTCATATACATAAAATTCATAATATGCCATAGGTCAGAATGGAGAGTTGAATTTCAGTGTTACTCCTGGAATAAATTCTGCTCTTTCTTTTAAACAATAAATCATCTAAGATAGAATTAATAATAAATTAGAACATGAAATTACCTCAGATTATCAAAATAAATATAGCAGATTCATGATCATTGAAATCTGATTGTTTCATCTCAGTTGAATTTCAAAACTTTTTATGTCTACTTCAAATAGGCATTATCACTTTACCTGGAACCTGCCAGGTGATTCAAAGTAATTCAAAGGCCAAATAGATACTGACACTTTTCTGCAAATTTATAATCTGAGATAAGAAAAGAAAAATTAATTCATGGAGGCCTCCACCTGAAATTTTGGATTAGGAGAATTTTTTTAAAAAAAATATTGACTTTAAAATGGAATCATTAATAAAATATTCAAAAGTGTAATTACTGAACTGGAAACAGCAGAAACAGTGCCAATGCACCTGTGCGTATGTACATGTGATAGGTGTAGACAAAAAGGAAAACAACTAAAAATAATAACAAATACAACAAATCAAGGGAGAAATGAAATAGCAGACAGCTAAGAATGCCAAGTAGAACTTTTAGGAAGGAAAGGGGAAGAGAGGGAAGGAGGAAAGAAGGAAGAAATGAAGGAAGGAAGAGCTTGTAACTCATTTTAATGTCAAGTTTCAGAAATCCTGGATAAAATCACAGTTACAGTGTTTCTGCATAGCCGTTAATCACTTTTAAAACAATTTAAAAATTCATAAAACATTAAAGATACTTTTCCTAATATCACATGCTTGCTCACAGCTCACAATATAATGCAAATGATATAAATCTAGTGGATGTGAAATGTTCCTCTTGAACCAAAGGTTAGCAAATGGCTGGTTTCCCTTGAATTAATTTATTTCCTTCCTTCCTTCCTTCCTTCCTTCCTTCCTTCCTTCCTTCCTTCCTTCCTTTTTCTTTCTTGTTAAAATACACACAATTTGTACCTAAATATGTAATTTATATTACACACACATAATGTTCAAAGTGATATTTTAGAAGTTTTTTACCCTAAGACAGGTTTGAAACGAAATTTTCATGAGCTAAAAACAGCACTGTGAACTTTGAAAAAAAAGCTGACAAAACATTATAATTCTTTTTCACACATTAATTTGGATGATATGCATCAGAGTTCACGAAGTTCATATACACTGAATTTCCTCTACATTAAAGTTCCACAAATTACTCTAATCTGAGTAACCTTTTTCAAACACAACAAAAAATTGCCTAAAGTTAAAAAAATTCTGGATTTTCTTTAGAGAAATTTTGTGAATTCTAAATAAAATAGGCTCTTCACTTATCTCACTAAGCCACATTATATATACAACTATCAAACTGAAATAGATTCAATGCTTTAATACTTTTTGCCTATACAAGCCTGATAGGGAGGTTTAGTCTTGGCATGTGCGCTCCCACCCCCCCACCCCCAAAAATACAATTGACAAGACAAGAGTGTCAATGAGTGTTAAAGAGTGTTAAAATGAGACAATTTAAACTGGGTAAGTTGTTATGTAAGAAATTTCTCAACTTCAAACTTTGGACTAAGAGTCAATCTACACATAGAAGGTAGCTTTCCTCCATATATGACTCCAAAACCAGATTAATGGATCAGAGTCTTATCCAGCCCAAAATTCAAAAAGATTGGAGTAGCAGGTAGTCAATGTTATTCAATTTATTAAAATACCACTACAAGACATAATTAAAGAGATATGAAAATAACATATTTTCACACAACTTCATTTTTTGTAGTGGGCAAATTTTGGTATCTGATATTATTATTCAGTAAAATCAACAATATAGTTTTGGCTTTTCTCAATATTCATGCATACACTGTACAGTATTCATGCTACCAAACCTGAATGGAAAAGTTTAAAAGTGCTACATTAGCTTTGCTTTCCTTCTTCTGCCACACCATATCCAAATAATGTGTTTACACTTGTACTAACTCTGATTTCAATATTAGAAAGCTCTTCTTTCCTTTCTAGTCCTGCAGCTTGTTTTTAATACTTCCTGTCCTCTTTGTAAAGGAAAACTTTATGGTGGTGTTCAGAGGCTACTGGACTGGAGAAAGAAAGAGTTCACCTTTCTTTTCGCTCTTTGGCCAAGAGTGGAAATCAACAATTGAAGCCTGGCAAGCAGGGTGGGGGGCAGGAGTAAAATCTGGTTTTGTTTCTCTTAACAGTCATGGAAGCATACCTGCTTCATTTGGACTTGTCTTTGGCTGCAGAATTTATATAAAAGTTCAAATTCAAAATACTTTGATATTCTACAGTCATTTTTTATACATTCTATCAACAAGCCCACAATTCAGTCTTATTCAATACATTCTTCATTCACACAAACACACTTTCTATCAGTTCTCCCACCTGAAGAAAACTCCTGGACAATCTCATCCACACCATTCCACTGTTATGATAATTTATTTTTTTTTTAAAAAAAAAGCCTGGCTAATCCCATCTCTTCATTTGGATCCTCCTCCAGTAACACTGCTGGAGAATACGGAGGAGAGGGAGGCTGCTGAGTTTTGAGTTATGCCTGACTCACGCCTATAATTTTCACAAATGCTTTTGCAACACAAAAAGATGGGGAAGGAGGGGGGAAGGGGGGAAGGAAGTGGGGGGAGACAGAGAGAGAATATTAGGCTTTGTTAACATTGAGAAAGTTATCAAAACAGACAGAAAAGAGACTGGGAAAGGGTGGACCAAGAGTGGTGATAATGTAAAGAGACAAAGCCAAAGGACCATAAAAAATAAAGAGGGAGAGAGAAAACAGACCAGGAACAAGGGAAGGTAAAAGGGAAGGTAAACACATAATGACAGAATGAGACTAGTTTAGAAAGACGGCTAGATAGAATCCAGATTCACACACTTAATAATCACAAAAAGAAAGAAAAGAAAGAAAAGAAAAGAAAAGAAAATAGAAGGGGAGAAAAACAATAGGAAAAATATAGGAAATATGGGCATGTGTATTCACACAAAAATAAAAAGGAGAGAGACTCACAGATTACAGGAATCTGACTTCACCCTTACTGCCTTTGTTCTTTAAATATGTTTTCCACTTAGTAACTGCATTTCCTTCCTGAAAAAGCTATTGGAAAAAGCTGACTGTTGGCTCAGGAGAACCTCTGATGAATTATTGCTGTTAATATCAACAATGATTTTGCCTTCTTCACTTTCAGTTAAACTCATTAATGAAACTGGTGGCTTGTCTGCTCCCTCTATCGAACAGCTCCTCTTTTCAGGTCAGGTGTGATGAAGAGAAGGAAGAAGGAAGAGAGACATGCAGAAAAAAAATGTTTCTAGGTGGATCTGGATTCTGTCATATTTCACAAACTTTCATAAGTTAATGTCATTTTTATGGTGTTTTCAAGACTCCAAGAGAAAAACAAGACAGTTAGCAGATAACTCACAGTAGGACTTCATTTGAAAATTATTGGAATAAGCAAAGTCACCATACAAGTGAAGCGAGAGTAGAAGATGTGAGGGGTTTTTTTTGTTTGTTTGTTTTTAATTAGATTTATATGTCGCCCTTCTCCGGAGACTCAGGGCGGCTTACAATGCGTTAAGCAATAGCCTTCATACTTTTGTATATTTTATACAAAGTCAGCTTACTGCCCCCACAACTGGGTCCTCAATTTACCTACCTTAGGAAGGATGGAAGGCTGAGTCAACCTTGAGCCTGGGGAGATTCGAACATGCAATAATTGCAGACAGCTGAATGTTAATAACAGGCTTTTAGTCTGTTGAGCTATCCAGGCTCCTAACTAACTAAATAGTTAAAACTATTTTTCCAGAATGGATTCTGATCTGGCTTGGCTTTACTGAGATGTGGGGGGGGGGGGACCAGAGACTAGCCTTCTCTGAAAAGTGAATCTTGGCACAATGAACTTTAGTCTAATCATGTTCTTATCTGATCATGAGATGAATAATGCTGGGCATCAAGAAATGAGAATTTCTCCTGCTCTCAAACATAACACAGTTTCTGCTGTACAGTTTCAGAGGCAGACAGCCTCTGTGAGAAATGAATAGAATCTGGTTAAGAAGGAAATGGGGCATATTCACTTGAGGACAGGGTGTGCACATACAAAACAGAATGAGAAACCACAGACAAGATAATCCCTTGTTTTATTTGAGATGCACTTAAAAAACAAAACATGAGATCAAAAAAATATCAAGATTATCACAGGGTCTTAGCCACCTGGAGCATTCTAGATAATCAGAAAACAGGCTCTCTTTCTCCATATCGTCTTCTATGGGATTTCTGCGATTTCTAGCAAATTTGAGAAGGAATTCAGACTGATATATAGATAGGACCTTCAGTTTCAGGATAGCACACACTAATTACTTTCTTTTGTTAATTAAACCTGCATGGTTCTAATAAAGTATCCTGCTGTTTGCCAATAAATTTAATTAGCCTAAAGGGAGAGTCCCTCCACACAGCTATTTAAAATTGTCACTTTCCACTCACTTGGGCTTCCCCTTCTTTTTTCTGTTCCTCCTTTAGACCTTAATTTATGCTCATTTGGCAACCCTTTGCATAACCCAAGTCCACTACCCTGGCTGGTATGTACAATGACCTCCACTTTGGCAATGTCTCTGGGGACATTTGAAGCTGAAAAGAGGACAGTTTTACCATTTTAAAGTTAAAGAGCAGGCTTGATGCTTGAGGTGTAACTGATTCAGGGTGTAATTAGATGTTACAAAAGGCATAAAGCTGCTACCTCTTTCTCTGTCTCTTTCACACTCTTCCTTGTAATGTCTACAAAAGTGTGATGTGATGACATCATGCTATATATTTCTCTATTCCCACTGCAATCGCTAGATATCACTTTTGGGGGAAGGGCAGTGCAGAACATGACAACATGATATTCCACACAATCTTAGATGCCAGAACAGCAACAGCTCTGTGACTGTGATAATATTCTAGTTCCAAAGTCACATAATGGGTAGAGAAGGGAGCGTCAATACTTTCTGAATCACACAGAACCAACAACGCTATTTAGCCAAAGTTTGGACTATTTGAAGAAGGATGAGCTTTTCTGAAAGGAAAAAAAAAATACTTTCAGAAGCTTTTGTTTCAATGTAAAGCATTTCAGTTGGTTAGTAAAAATTTAGTTTTTAGTTTACATTTTCTACAATGTCATGGGCAAATTAATACAACATCCTAGATAGGCATGGCAGAATTTTATGTGGAACAATTTCATGTATAAAACCTAGGATAAATTAAATCTCAATACTGGAAAACCTTAACTAACAGCTAATGATGCTGAGTTTTACAAGCCCAGTGAGGATTCACTGCCTGTACATTTAGGGTCTTCTAGGTCTTTATTGCCTTTTGTCTAAATCTATTGTGAAACTCAAAACAGAACAATACATTCTGGTGAACTTAAAAGTTGAGATTGTGATCCTCCTAAGTGAAATATACAGCCTGAGTCTGGGCCTGGGTCACTGAAGACTGGAAGGTGGCCAGCATAATTCAAATTGTTAAGAATGGCTCATAAGAGACCCAGGAAATTGTAGGCCTGTCGGTTTAATATCTGTTCCAGGGAACATATTTGACACTACTATTAAAGATAAAATTACCAAGCATCTGGAGACACCTGTCTTGCTCAAGGATATCCAATATGGCTTCACTATTAGAATTTGTTAACAAATTAGAATTTATTAATAAAGATGCAGATAAGAGTAAGCAAGTAGATATCATCTACTTAGATTTTCAAAGTCTCTGATAAAATTCATCATCAAAGTTTTCCCAGCAGGCTTGAACAGGAAAGTAGCTAAAAATGGAAAAGAGTAGGAGAAAACCAAATCAATTTCTTACAATGGAAGAATGTAACTAATGGAATCCCACAGGTTTCTGTCCTAGGACCAGTGCTTTTTAATATATTTATAAATAATCTGGAATGGGATGTGACTAGTGAAATAGCCAAGTTTCCTGGTGACATTAAATTGTTCAGACTAGTAAAAATAATAAGGGACTGTAAAAGAGCTCCAACGGGATGACTGCACATTAGGGCAGTGGGCATCAAAATAGCAGATGTATTTCAATATGAGTAAATGTAAAGTGATGTACGTTGGTGCCAAACATCCTAATTACTTATATAGACTAAGGGGATCAGAGTTAGCAGTCAGTGATGAGAAAGAGATCTTGAAGCAATGGTAAATAGTTCAATGAAGATGTTAAGAGCTATAATTGCACTCAACAATGAACTAAAGGGCCATCATCAGTGAGCTGTTGGACAATATTACTTGGTCTGTTGTGTGGATGTTTGGGTGGTTTAGGGGTGGGGAATTATGGTGGGTGGGAGTGTGTTTGGGGATTATTATGTGTCTTGGACCTGGTCTTTGGGTGCTAAGTGAATTTCGTTGTATGGGTATACTGTGTATATACATACAATGACAATAAAGTTATTTTTTAAAAAAATTAACACAGCACACATCTGTTGTAAAAAAAAGTCAACAACATTTTAGGAATAATATATTGAAAACAGAGATCCAATATTATTATGCCCTTTTGTAAATCAATTGTGTAACCACTCCTGCAATATTATGTTTAGTTCTGTTTGCTGCACATTAAAAGTATATAATGAAGCTGGAGAAGGTTCAGAGAAGATGAACTAAGATGATCAAGGGATTGCTTTTCCATGAGGAAAAGTTGTAAAATTCAGAACTATTAAATCTAGAATGGAAACAAATGAGAAAGGATATGATTGAAGTGTATAGACTTTTGCACTGTATAGTTAAAGTAGACAAAGAAAAGCTATTTTCTCATTCCCAAAATACTAGAACCAGAAGTTGCTTGAATTACCTCCTGGAAAAAATCGGAACAGTTTTTTTTTTCTTTTTATTCTTTTTTTCCACTGCAGTATAATGGTGCAGAAATGTTTAAAAAGTACAGTAATCTAGAAAATGCCATTCTATCCCCAATGGTTGAAAAACTGTTCTATAGACAAAGAGATTCTAATAACAGGTATTACAATTATTTTTACAGGCCACCAAGACAGACAGTCAAAACTGCACACATTATCAACGAGTGACAATACTGAATAAGTGCTGGCTTAGAACATGAAAGACAAATTCTTAGTAGCTACAAAACTTCCACGTTTTCCTCACCTCTATAATGAGTATAATGAAAACAATAATAACGCCCTATAGCTGTGATGGTGAACCTATGGCACATGTGCCACAGGTGGCACGCATAGCCATATCAGTGGGCACACGAGCTCAGCTCCGCCAGCTTATTTTCAGGCCTTCTGGGCCCACCAGAAGTAGGGAAACAGGCTATTTCCTGCCTCTGGAGGGCTTCAGAGGGTGGTGGGGAAGGTCCATTCTTTGCTATCCCCAGCCACCAGAGGCTCTCTAGGAGTCTGGGGAGGGTGAAAACGGCCTTCCCCACCCTCCCGGAGGTTGGCAAACAGGCCATTTTTGGCCTCTGGAGGACCTCTAGGGGTGTGTGGGGAAGGCCGTTTTCACCCTCCCCAGATTCCTAGAGAGCCTCTGGAGGCTGGGGACAGCAAAAAAACGGGCCTTCTGGTCCCACCGGAAGTTGGCAAACAGGCCGTTTCTGGCCTCTGGAGGACCTCCGGGTGGGTAGGGAAGGCCATTTTCGCCCTCCCCAGACTGCTAGAAAAGCTCTGGAGCCAAGTAAGAGAGAAAAACGAGCCTACTGGGCCATCACTGCCCTATAGTATACCATGAAATCATGGCAATGAAAAGCATGCCTATAATATTAACATGGCAAAAATACCTTTCAATTACTAAAAGATTTACAGAATTAATGCTTTTTAAAAGCTATACTAATAAAGCTCAGATTTTCAGATATACATTTGAAGTAGAATTTTAAACATTCTCATATCCTATTACTGTGTTTCCCCCAAAATAAGACAGGGTCTTATTTTCTTTTGACCCCCCCAAATAAGGGCTTGGCCTTATTATCGGGGGGTCTTATTATTTTGGGGGTGCAGGAGGCAGCAAGTATGGGACTGGATGTCCTGTCGCTGCCATCACCTCCCTTCCTTGTTCTTCACACCGGCTGAGTGGACCAACACATCCCACGCCACCCCAATGGCAACAGCTGCTTCCCTTCCCCGCCATCTCTTTATCGAGAGGGGTGGCAGGTGGGACGGGGGAGAAGTGAGACACATGAAGCAAGACATGGCTCCCCTTGCCGTCTCTTCTTCCCACCCCCTCGCCGGGCATGGCAGGGCTCCTGCCCCTTGCTTAGCCACCTGCCCCCTTTAGGGATGCAATTTGGGGGTGGCAGGTGGGGTGGGCGAGAAGCAGGACACGCGTCTTAGCTTTCCAGCTCCGTCACATTCCTCGCTGTTGTGTCCAGGGAAACAGGCTGTAAAAAAAAAAAGCTTATCGCGAATTCAAGAAGTTTAATTGAACTCGCGAGAAGGTTTTCTTTTACAGCGTGTTTCCCTGGACACAACGACGAGGAAAGTGACAGAGTTGAAAGGTAAGACCTGCGTCCCGCTTCTCACCCGCCCCATCTGCCACCTCCAAATTGCATCCCTAAAGGGGGCAGAGAGCTAAGCAAGGGGCAGGAACCCTGCCATGCCCGGTAAGGGGGGGAGGAGAAGAGATGGCAAGGGGAGCCACATCTCATTCCATGCATCTTGCTTCTCCCCCACCCCACCTGCCACCCCTCTTGATAAAGAGACGGCAGGGAAGGGAAGCAGCCAGGCTGCTGTTGCCATTGGGGTGTGGGGTGGGACGTGTTGGGCCACTTGGTCGGCGTGAAGAACAATGTCCCCCCATTTCCCACCTCCGGCCTCGCCTCCTCAACTCATTTTGGTTGCGCAGCAAGCAACCAGAGGAAATGATGGGACCAGCTGTACATGCGTGTAAGTAGTTGGGGGGGGGACTTATCTTGGGTGGTTGTCTTATATTATCGCATGTGCTGAAAAGCCCAATTGGACTTATTATCCGGACATGTCTTTATTTTCGGGGAAACACGGTAGGTTTAATAGCAAGTACCCACATTTTTGCTGTCCCTTACCTGAACAGCCGGCTGCTTATTTTCATTGCTGGTAGGAGAAGTCAGTCCTGTTGCTTGCTGCAGAAGGAATTGCCTTGCCACCTGAAGAGCCTTGATAGAAACAAATATAGGACAGAATAAAGGGGAAAAAGTTACACTCTCTTTCCAGTTTTCTTCAAAAGCAATAAACTCTGAACTACAATAACTATGTACATGTTTAAGCTATCAGGGCAGGGAAGGGTCCCTACAAATCTGTATGATCGATAAAAGTATAGACTTAATTCAAACAGCATGATTCCTACATAGTGATGTAATTTTGTTAAGTATTCTGTTATGTAAGAAGAATACATCTTCAACCCTGAAGTATCCTAGAGCTCACTGAATAATCTGGCAATTTCAAATGCTGCATAATAAAGCTGAATGGAAATAGACTGGATTGGCAAATTCAGTGGGAATACTCTGGAACACCCAACAAACAAATCGACAAACCAAATGTACATACAAGATGTTAAATTTGAGGGGGGGACCTCAATAGATTATCTGACAGATTGAACTCCATTGATGCTTTCTTTCTTTCTATTCAAAGCCCATTCAAGATAAATACAGCATAAATGTCTATGATTACTGCTAGCCTCAAAGTAAAAAGGCAATGCAATCAGATTAAGAATAGGCATTCTTAAATGAACCATTAATTTATACTTCTCAAGGAAAGATCCTAAAATGGCTTTCTTTTCACTTATGCACTACTCTCTTTCACACCATTTACCTACTACTTCCATACCTTTCCCAATGCAATGCATTGCTTAGAACAGTTCATTTTATCTACAAAATATGTATTATATTAGGATAAAAGTTAAAATTATAATTATGGATTTATTTCTTGAAATGATACATAATTGTGGATAGAATGGCATGCAATGCATCAATCCAATTGGCCAATTTATTTAATTGTTTTAAATTGCTTTTAATTTTTATATTGTCATGGTTTTATTTCTGGCTGTACACCGCCCTGAGTCCTTCGGGAGAAGGGCGGTATAGAAATTTAATAAAATAAAATAAATATAATAAATCCTTTCTTCAGACCATTAATATCTCAGAAGAATACTTAAGCTTCATGTTAATATATATTCTGCATATGGATATAACATAGGATTGAAGATCATGTGAATTTGGCCACAGGTTTCCTCATTGTTACTTCTAAAACTGTTTCAGTAAAAAGGGAATTGCTAAAAATGCAGAAAAAATCAGAAATGTGCAACAGCATGCTAGGAGGGGCTGTATTATATTTTAGACACATATTGAACCTCAAATGTAGCTTAGTTCAGTGTAACTTAGTATCTATATACATTTCTCTTTATCCCTGATATGTATAAAGGGCTTAAAGCTATCTGAAAATAATTTTCTACTGTAAATTGATAGCACGCAACTAGAAGAAACATGTTGATTACCAACATGAAAGCAGCTTTTAACTTAGCAAGTTCTCATTAAAGCAAAGAAAACCAACTGTGGCCCTCTATCTGATGAGAGAGCACTTTCAAGAAAAGTCTCCATTTCTTGTGGTTATTTATTGGGCAGATACTCACAACTATTAACAGACTCACACAAAAAAAGTTACTCAGTTTAAATCCTAATTCTTATCCCATCTCAATTTTTATGTGGTTTGGCAAACCACTGAGCTCTCAAATAAGATATTCTGCACCTTTTTTAATAATAATAATAATAATAATAATAATAATAATAATAATAATAATAATAATAATGACTCGAGCTGCTGAGCTATTAACCAGCCTCAAAGGCTGTGAATCTCACTAAAGATTAACCAATAGAATAATAATAATCTGTCCAGTTCTAAAATTCAAGGAAATTGAAGCTAAACTCTCTCTCTCTCTCTCTCTCTCTCTCTCTCTCTCTCTCTCTCTCCCTCCCTCTCTCTCTCTCTCTCTCTCTCTCTCTCTCTCTCTCACACACACACACACACACACACACACTCATAAAATAATTACAAGAAATGTTGCCTTTTCTTAGGGTGGGCCTGGATAAGGTTAATATCCTCCAGACAGTATGAAAGACCATGCTAGTTAAGGAAAATGGAGATTATTATCTATTATATTAAGAAAACAATGGTAAAGCACTCCTCTGTCATTATAAAAAAAATAATAATAACAGGATGTTTCTATGTAGTCAGCAAAAAGTTCAATTTACCTTATATACTCCTTGGCCTAACAGAGGATCACCTTTGTTAGACCAAAGTGTGAGAATGGGTGAATGAAATGAGCCATTAATTCTCTTAAATTCTCATTTTATATACATGAATCAACTTGTGCCCTATTAAATGTTCGGTTTCCAAATGGAACACAACTATATTCTGGAGCCTCAGAGACACAAGATGTTCAGAAAGGCAGTATGGCTGGTTCTCAGTTTTTAGCGTAATCCTGATAGCCACTCAGAAGGAAAAAAGAGTGGGAAAAGGTGCGCATAAAGCAGGGAACTTGTGAAAGAATGCAAGCATTTAAAAGTGTGCCCTGGTGTTTCAGACTAGAGGGGCTGTCCCCAGAAGGGGGTGGTGGTGGAGGAAAGCATACCGAGAAGAGGAGTTCCATTCAGGAGCCAGCAGTGGAGGACTGCAAGCAGAGAATAAATTCTAGCACAAACAAGCCTGCTCCCAAAGCCCCATTTCCTCATACGTTCCTTATTTTTGCTTTGAAAAGAATTTCATGAAAAAATTTTTGGTACATTTCTGAACAACAAAGTCATTGTAGCCCTGCCTGCAAGACAGGTTTTTATTACAGCACAGAGACAAGAGGGGGGAGCACAGGGTAGAGGTCGGCGGGTCATAGCCCAGCTTGGCGGTGCTGCAAACAGCATGTGGGTTCCACTGAGCTGTCAACACTGCAGCCGTAAATCAAGGCTCTGGCTTCCAAAGGCCGGCTGTGCTCTCCCCGCTCAATAGAGGCACTTGCAGGGTGTGTCCCAGAGAAAGAGGCGCTTGTTAATTTTCCACATTTCCAGCCATAAAGAACAAAGTTACTTTCCGCCAAGCATTTAAAATCCTTCATACAGTACCGTACTTTCTCTGTTTGCAGGAACAGCTGATTTTCTACACCAATTATCACTTACACAGTTTAACTGCGCATACATACAAGAGAGATATTGCACTGTATTATCGAAAAATAAAACCGTCTGATTTGCAATGAAGATACAGAAATAGGAAATATATCATTTTAGAAACATACCGCAGAAATATATCTACATACATAAAGTTTCATACAGAGCACGCTTTGGAGTTTTTTAAAATAATAATAATATATATATATTCCATCTATGAACACAGCAGCTTAACATTTTTAAAATTAATTTCAGGATTCTATAGGAATATAATTTAAAAAGTTTACCAATTAAGGGTGTTAAAATTCAGGATTTACACATATATAAAATGCATATATGGATTTTGATTTAAATATGCTATATAAGCACACCACACATAAATTAATATTTATTATTGATGTTAAGTGGACATTCATATTTTATGCAAATTTACTGAAAAGCAAATATTTCACAAAATACCCTTAAAATTACAAGTTATGGAATTTTATTATTCTTAGAACGGTTTCTTGGGAAAATCAGGTGTTTCATTAAAACTATGCTAAGTACTAAATAGGTTAATGTTGCTTTTATACCTTTAAAACAGTTGAATGACTACAGTAAGTTTACGGATATTTCCCTTATTTGCACAAAAGCCTCTAAAAGGTGCCCATAGCAATCAATCTCTGACCCAATTCACTACATACAGTAATTGTAGATGCTGTATAAAAATCTAGAATATAACTGTCAGTTAAAGTAACTTTAAAATCATATTTATAAAATATACAGAACCAGTAAAGCCAAAGATCATATCCAGTTTGAGGCTTTCAACAAGTATGAAAAATATCATAGACTATACATTTAAGCTCCTAAATCTATATTCACTGTTTTTCTTTTCTTTTCCTGCCAAGTTAGTTTTATAATAATAGTTTCATTATATTATAAAATGCAGGTAATACTTTATAGAATAGATAGTAACTGGATATGGTGGTATTTATACAATAGCAATTAAAAATTATTAATATTGTGATGATTTAGATAAAACCTTTAAAAATAAGAAAACTTTACAACAAAGTTAACCACGATTTCTAAAATATAATGAACTTAAGTTCGATTAACTGTATAACAGCTGCAAAATGCAATGAATTATTTTACAATATGAGAAAGGTTTTGATCTGTGAGCTTAATACTAAAATCTCCACTATATTGTTAGCTGCTGTTATTTATAAATGTTAGAAGAAAGAAAATAATGATAAACAGAAAAGAAAATTTCAACAGTCAATTCCTGGGAACAAGTGTAAATGCCTCAATAAATTAGGAAGACTAAAATTGCCATTTTATGGTATAAAATTTATTTTTTTAAAAAAATTCTACTCTTAAATAGGCGTAAGACAAAATAAGAACATTAAAAAAGAAATCCCCCCTTCAAAATTCAACAGTTTGAAGTTTCAGTTGTACCACCTGGCTTTCAAACAACTGTGGCAATTGTTCATAGAGTATTTTTGTGCACTATAACTGTATCCTAAACAGCTTATTTTTCTTTTAACAGCATGTTGAAGTAACTTTTGCCAAATGCTTGTTTTCCTTTGCTTAAGGAAGGCAAGTCAATTCAAAACAGTCGGATTTCATTCATGATAGGTTGTAGTGACCTGCCTTGGATTCATACAGCTCTGTCACACTGTTGACTAAACCAGAACCTCTTAAAATATTATTGCTCAATGCAATAACTTCAAGGGTCACTATAAAGTACATCAGACACTCTGCCAAAGAAAAAAAATTCTGCAAAAAGGATATAACTTTACTTCTTAAGAGGAGTAATGATCATGGACCAAACAAACTGTACTCTTATTTGTCAAACTCTTCCATAGAAAGAACTCAATCTTCAATACTTCCCATGTCTGCTTTTCACTTCCTGAATTAATTTACCAAAGTTTAAAACAAATTCTGAGCAAGTCTAGGAGAAAAGGGATATGTCATAGCACAAATGCCATACTGATTCGAAAGATGGCTTGCCAGCAGAAATTGTGATGTTGCAATCAGCTGTATAAAGTCTCCAAAAGACCCCATTTTAATTGCATTAGCCACCCAATAGGAGCATTGTTCCCAAGAGGACAGCAAGGACTGCCCCCTGTTTTATGGGCTTTGGGAACCCTGTAAAGACAGTGTGAGTTTATTAAGTTGGTCGTGGCTTGTGCAAGAAGAATACAACTTGTGATGAGTGCCAGAACATGTCAAGAGGGCACCAAGCCAGGCTGGTACACAGGAGGCAGCATAAGGCCTGGTGCTTGATTGTGGGGATGCACAGCATGGTGCACAAGAGCCAAGAGAACTGTGAACAGAATGGAGAGGCCCACCCCATAGGAGCTCTCAGGGGGGAATTTAATTCACTCCCTGCTGACTCTCTCACTTTGTTGTGCTCTGAAGCACGAAATTACAAGATTTACAGGAAAAAAATGACATGGCTTTACAGTCTCACATCAGGGTCTCCTTGTGACAATTATGCACCTCACCCACAGATATACTTCCTCCCCTCCCTCAGCTACAATCAACAAAGGGAGAAGAAGAAAAAATAGAGCATTCAGTGATAGAATCAGATGCATAGGTAGCTCCAGGTTCCAGAAAGGTTGGGGTTAGAATTGTTTTTCCAAAATATGCTAATCTTGAATGAATTCCATCACAACAGTTGACAAACATCTGTAATTATGTCACAAAGCACATATGCATCTAATACACACAAATATATAATTAATGGGCGCATTATTGATTTTATTTACACATTGGCTTATATCTCGCTCCTATCACAGAATTTTGAGCAGCATATACGCACATATATACACTATTCATAATGCATAATCATAATTATTGTAAAAAAGGAAGCATAATAACAAAATATGACTATTGGGAACATAAGATGTGTACTCCAAAGTTGGAACACTATTAAAAGATTCCAGCACCCAAGGCCTGCTGGACTGTCATGTTTTAATCATCTTCTTAAAATCCAAGGGGGGAGAAGCAATTTGGATTTCCAGGAGAATGCTGGAGCACCAACGGATAAAAGCTCACTTTTGTAATCACTGTTGCTTCCGAGAGAAAGGGATACAGGGAGAGACAATAATACCCTTATTGGATGGGCAGATATAATTGGGAATGGATGGTCCCAAAGTTACTGAAATCCTGAGCCTTAGAAGCTTTAAACTGGACACCACACCCTGCTTTGCACCTAGAAACCATCTAGTACCTTGTGCAATTCTCAAAATGATGACATAATATAGACAAATTGAGAACCAGATACACACATGGTGAATTAAAATCTTTATAGACACATGCTCTTCCAAACTCTTGCCAGCATAAAGTTGATCATTCTTTTCTGTTCATCCTGCCTATGTCAGATGAGAGTGGGAAAGAACCAGGGTGAAATCCAAAATTTTTCCCTACCGGTTCTGTGGGCGTGGCAGGGGAAGGATATTGCAAAATCTCTATTCCCTCCCCATTCCAGGGGAAGGATACTGCAAAATCTCCATTCTCTCCCCTCCTGGGGGAAGGATATTGCAAAATCTCCATTCCCACCTCACTCTGGGGCCAGCCAGAGGTGGTATTTGCTGGTTCTCTGAACTAGTCAAAATTTCCGCTACCGGTTCTCCAGAACCTCTTAGAACCTGCTGGATTTCACCCCTGGAAAGAACTCTCCTTCTATCCTTAAAATCATCTTCCCCTAGCCTCAAAGTTATGTTTTGATAGTCATAAAAAAAATGCAATTTCACTATTACGAGCAGCTTCATAACAAATCTAGAAATGGTGGTAGGTTCAAATGCCACAAATATACATTGTCTCCACTCTCAAGGGAGAATGAAATATATCAGTGGTATTTGCTGGTTCTCTGAACTACTCAAAATTTCCGCTACCGGTTCTCCAGAACCTCTTAGAACCTGCTGGATTTCACCCCTGGAAAGAACTCTCCTTCTATCCTTAAAATCATCTTCCCCTAGCCTCAAAGTTATGTTTTGATAGTCATAAAAAAAATGCAATTTCACTATTACGAGCAGCTTCATAACAAATCTAGAAATGGTGGTAGGTTCAAATGCCACAAATATACATTGTCTCCACTCTCAAGGGAGAATGAAATATATCAGTAAACTACGGTACTAGACATCCTATTCAATTAATGGCTAGAGAAACTGCTGGTGACTAAGGATTAGCCACAGTCTTCTTTCAAACTAATATATGAGGTTTCAAGACCTGTCAAAATTTGTTTCAAGTTTAGTACTTTTCTCTAATTTTTTAATTATTTTCACCTGTTTCGATAATTTGTAAGCCAATCAGTGTTATCTTGTAGGATTGGCAGCATAGAAATGTAATAAATAAATAAATAAATAAATAAATTTTAAACCAGCATGTGATTAGCAGACTAGATTCACATGATCCAATTTTTAAACATAAAATTATTAATGTCTATGCTGTTTTATAGCTGATGTTTTAAATTGTTATATAGCAATAATTTAATAATGTTAAAACAGCAGCAAAAAATGTTGAGCATTAAAATGCAGGGTCCTTTTGAGCAATCAGTGACAGCATATTAACAAGCAATACAGAAAACATGAAAATAAATAAATTTCCAATCAATATTATTTAAAAATTAATTATATTTAGCATGAATTATATTGAGGTAAATTTATATTATCAGTAATTAATTTACAAAAAACAAACTTGCCAATTCTTCGATTTTTCTATTTTAAACTTTGAAATCTATGTGTCCATTTGCTCCTTCCTTGCAGAACATACAGTACCTGTATCTAATTTATATATTTTTAAGAGGAACATAGGTTTAATGAGTTTAATGGGAGAGAAATTAAGAGCAATACAATAATAATGCTAGGATAATTAAAGAACAAAAGAAAGAGAAATTTAGATTTCTTGATAGCAGGACCCCCAAGATGCCTTGCTCTGAAATACTTACTTTAGCAGTGCACAATTAAACAAAGATCAAGCGTTACAACATACAAATTATTGGTGAAGAGATATTTAGATTTTCAGACACTTGGAACAAGTCAGGCTAATATGTAAGAGGAAATGCAAGTGGAAGTTTTAAATATGAAAGTGATCATTTGAGCTTTTGTTCTGCAATTGTTGAACTGAGGATAGAATTTACAAATAGTGAGCATTGTAAGAAAGGGGCTATAGTCTCTATCTGTGCCAGAATAGTGAAGTTAAACTGACACTAGGAGAAGAGTTGGCATCATTTGAGGATTATCAAATTTTAAAACAATGATCCTGCAATCCTGATGCTGGTATCAAATGTATCTGCATGCAAACAAGAAAAAGGGAGGGAGGGAGAGTGATAAAAGAGGAGTTTCATAGGTTTTGAATCCCAGTGGTGGGATTCAAATAATTTAACAACTGCTTCTCTGCCCTAATGACTGGCTGGGTGGGCGTGGCCATGGTGGGCATGGCCTTCTGCACCCCCCTGGGAACAAAATTGGGCCGCGGGGGGGGCGCACCCCCCCGTGTCCCATTTTGGGCCTAGAAGGCCTCTCTGTACCCTCCTTGGAGCAAATATGGGCTGTGGGGGGGGGGGCTGCGCCACACCTCCGTGCCCCGTTTTGGGCCTAGGAGGCCTCCCTGCAGCCTCCTGGGAACGAAAACAGGCCACGGGGACATGGACACACACAC
The DNA here is from genome assembly GCF_029215685.1 of Pituophis catenifer annectens. Lineage (NCBI taxonomy): Eukaryota > Metazoa > Chordata > Lepidosauria > Squamata > Colubridae > Pituophis > Pituophis catenifer. Next base: position 167,703,539 of record NW_027256883.1, on the reverse strand, counting down.
ACGCACCCCATTTTGGGCCTAGGATTCACTGAAGCCTCCTGGGAGAGAAAACAGGCCACGGGGGGCTGCCAGCCCCCCTGCGCCCTGTTTTGGGCCTAGTAGGCCTCCCTGCACTTACCTGGGAGCCAAAATGGGGTGCATGGGGACTCTGGGGAGGGGAGGGGCATGGCCAGCCAGCAATTTAACTACCGGTTTTCCCGAACCGGCCCAAACCAGCTGAATCCGACCACTGTTAGTAGCCTAAGGGAAATCTTAGATCTTCTCCTACAACACATCCTTCATAGCTTCCGTGAATATACTTGGGGAAAATATGTTTAATCATATTTCATTTCTGGAAATTATTTTACTCTTACCAAGAATATTTGGAGGGGAACATTTTATGAAGTTTACAAACAATGGAGATGTTCCTGAAATGAAAAAAAAAAACAGAATGTAAAAGTGCTATTTATAAAGGTGAATGCAGGGTAGGAATATCAAATAACAAGGGATGTAGATCCATGTAGTCCATCATTTCTGCTGATCCCAAAGTATCTTTAATGACATTTTTAATTCTTTCTTTGTCGTTACTGTTATTAAATGAGCATTGTTGCTAATTGTTAGATTGGTCCAGAAAGAAAACACTAATTGATTACTGATTAGGGAGTCAAATTGGTGCATATTAACAAGTGAAAGATGAATTACTTGATGGAATTAATCAAATCGAATTATGCCTATACAAGTGAAAAACAGAAAAAATCCAGATAACAGAGATTAAAAACAAAATTAAAAAAGACAAGAGTCAAGTGTTACAAAGCCAAGACAGATAGATATTAAGAATCTATATGCTATTAAAATTGTCCTGTCTGTTTGTACTTTCCAATTAGTCCAAATAGTATATCGTAGCACAACAATTTTTTGTTCTGAGTTGCATCTGAGATGATGATGGGACTGTACTGTGTAGGGCCAAAAAATATGGTCAGTCTAATCGTGCCATGTGGAAAGAGCGAGGGAAATCAAAGCAATAGCACTATGATTCAGGAAAACTTAATGTTTATTGTTTTCTGCTGACACAGTGAGTCAAAGGTTGTTTAATATAAGAAAAAAATTGTATCCATTATGAAAAAGACTAAAAAAGGATTAAGAGTTAGCTACAGTAGTTAAAGTAAAAAGAGAAAGGAGAAATAAATTCTAAAATATCAAAGTTTACAAAGGAAAAAATTAAGCATTTTAAAACAATTAATGCAACAGTGTACAGTCTGAACCTAACCACAGGCATTCCATATATTAAGTACAAGAGAGACTGTTAAATAAAAAAAGGCCATTGCAAATTGGAGGAAGGATAATGAGAACAAAGAATTCAGAGCTGAAAGAATACTGTAAAACATTTAATTATGAGAAGATGGAAAAACGACGACAAGATGAAATAGAAGATAACTAGGGGGGAGATTAATGATTATGAACATTTCTAACTGATTTTTGAATAAGACTAGACATAGTTACTGAAATCCTGAGCCTTAAAAGCTTTAAACTGGACACCACACCCTGGTTTGCACCTAGAAACCATCTAGTACCTTGTGCAGTTCTCAAAATTGTTAGATAGGTGGATTGAAGAGACTGGAGACAGGCTTCAGACAACAGTTCTTTATTCAGCAGCTATTTACAATCCAGCAGCTAGCCTCTCTGACAGCGAGCCCTTTTATAGAGGGTTGTCAGGGAATCCAGCCAATCACATTCAAGCCCTCTTCCCACTCAAACAGCAGACCAGAGGGAAAACTATCCTGTCAATATCTAACACCCCTCCCCTCTTAGTTGGAGCAATCCATTTTGCATATGTAGTCGCGCAGGAAGGTGGGTGTTTGCCAGCCCTACTTGACCTGCATGGCTCAGTCGGCGTGGCGGTGGCAGGCTGAGAGGTTGAACCTGCTGCTGTCTCTTGCTCCGCCCATGGAAAGTTTTGGGCCTTGGACTCTACGGGAACTGGGTCTCTGGAGGAGCGTCGCTGGATTCCCGGTTCTTCAGGTGCGTTCTCCAGTTCCATCGGGCTTGAGTCTGCTAGAAAGGGATTAGAATTACATTCTTGTTGTTCAATTTCTAGACTCTCGTTGTTGTGACTGAGGCGGCTACATAGTTGGTCTATGTGCCGCCTCCATTGGTGCCCGTCATTAAGCCTAACTATATACGACTTGGACCCTGTGATTTTTTCTATCTTGCCAGGTAGCCATAGGGGTTCTTCGGCAAAGTTTTGTGAGTGAACCAGATCCCCGATGCTAAAGGACCTGGTGCGGGTTTGCATTTTTGTTGTTGTTTGGAGGGCATAATTTGGGTGTAGACAGTCTAAGACTAATCGACGCCAGCGACCCGTCAAGAGCTCCGCCAGGCTTCTTCCTGTGACCACACTGGGTGTTATGTGTTGGTACAGGATGAATTTGTCTACCTGCTCCTGCCAGTCTCCTGATGCCAATCTGCCTAATGCCTCCTTGGCAGACCTAACTGACCTTTCAACCAATCCGTTATTGGCTGGATGAAAGGGTGCTATGAGGGCATGGCATCTGAATTCTGCCAGGAAACCCTCAAACTGGGTGGCCGTAAATTGCGGGCCATTGTCCAATACAAGGACATGGGGCAGGCCGTGAGTGGCGAATAGTTTGCGGAGCACTCTGATTACTGCTTCAGCTGTAGTGGTGCCCATTAAGATGATCTCCATCCACTTGAAGTAGGCATCCATGACCACTAAAAAGGTTTGGCCATGAAAGGGGCCAGCAAAATTGAAGTGGATCCTAGACCAGGGGGCTCTAGGGTGATCTCATTCTTGGATGGTTGCTTTAGAGGGAACGGGCCATGATTCCTGACAAGGTTGGCACCTTGCTACCCATTCCTGTATTTCCTGGTCCATGTTGGGCCATCACACAAAACTTCGGGCCAGGGCTTTCATCCGGACAATCCCTGGATGTCCCTCATGCAACGCATTTAGTATAGAATACCTTAGACTTGGTGGTATAATAACCCGGTCTCCCTATAATAAACACCCCCCTTGCGCTGATATCTCGTGTTAAATGGCTTAAACTCTGTGCCAAACAGCCCCTTTGGCCATCCCCTCCAAACCCAGTTCAAAAGTTTTTTGAACGTTGCATTTTTAGCTAAGTGCTTTGCCACATCGGCAGAAGTCACGAGGCCAGAGTCCAGGCAGTCAATGAGGAAAATAGGAATGCCAAGGGTCGGATCATCCAATAAGTCAGGCAGGGGGAATCTGCTGAGACCATCAGCATGTTCCAAGGTCTTTCCGACCCGGTGAACCAGTTTATAGCAGTACGCCGACAAGAAGATGCCCCACCTTGTAAAACAGGGTGACAAGGCCACCGGTGTGGGGTGGTCACCCGCCAAGAGCCCCAAAAGAGGTTTGTGGTCCATAACCACAATCCCTCCCAAACAAGTATTCGTGAAACCCACTTGACCCTGGCCACCACAGCCAGCGCTTCCCTGTCCAGCTGACTATAGTTTTCTCTGCGCTGGAGAGCGTCCTGGAAAAATAGGCAACTGGGGCCTTAGTCCCATTAGAGAGACGGTAGCTAAGCACAGCCCCCACACTGAAAGGAGAGGCATCACAAACTAGTACCAACAGCAGAGTGTCATTGTACTAAATTAAAAAACTGTCAGCAGAAAGGAGGCATTTTACCGCAGCAAAAGTGGCAGCTTCTTTATGCCCCTAGACCCAAAGGCTCTTCTTGGCTAGTAGTTTGTGGAGCGGTTCAGCAATGGTGGCCTTATTTTTTAAGAAAACGCTATAGAAATTGAGCAAGCCCAGGAAAGCCTGCAATTCAGTCTCGTTCCGTGGAGCTGGGGCTTCCTGAATTGCCCTGATCTTGCTTTGGGTAGGATGTATGCCTTCCCCATTTATTCTGTACCCCATGAACTCTACTTCGGGGACTCCGATCTGGCATTTGCTGCCCTTTACTTGGAGCCCCGCAGCCCTAACTTTTGACAGCACCTCCCTCAGACGGGAGCTAAGTTGCTGCTCATCACCAGCAGTAATTAGAACATCGTCAAAGTATGGCACTACCCCGGGAATTTTCTGCAATAGTCTTTCCATCATACTCTGGAAAAGTCCTGGGGCAACGCTAACGCCAAATTGTAAACGGTGACATTTGAACACCTTTCTGTGCATTGCAATGGTTTGGGCCTCGGCAGTAGCACCATCTACAGGCAGCTGCTGACACGCCTGGGTGAGATCCAATTTTGCGAAAGTCCTTCCGGGGCCCAGGGAATGCAGAAGGTGCTGAACTATGGGTACTGGGTATGTGCTCTGCTGAAGTGCCTTGTTCAACATGCACTTATAATCAGCACAGATGCTCACAGAGCCATTACTCTTGACCGCCAGAGCGGTAGCAAGTTTCTGAAGGGACTCAGCCGCTCTGTTTGATGACTTGGTTGCCCTTGCTTTGCCCAATGCAGCCTGTAAAGTCAGATTGGTCTTGGCCAAGAGCCTCTGCTGAAATCGGAGGTCTTGGGATGCCCCAAATTATTTAGTCAATTAAAATATCGTCCAAGTCTCTGAACTCACATTGGGCAGCGGCTTTTCATAGTGCAGTGACATATTGATTGATACATTCTCCGTCCTGCTGCATCCGGTGCCTAAATTCATAATGCCTCACTGTTTTGGATGGTGCAGGAGCGTAGTGGGTCTTTAGTGCAATTTGCAGCACTTACCATGATACGGATTGTACCGGAGTTGGTTCGGACAAGGATTCAGTGGTGTTGAATATGTCGTGTCCACAGTGGTTGAGGAACAGCACTCTTTTCCGGTTGTCCGACAACCCAAGAAGGTCATTCGCTTCCATGAAGCATTCAATCCTCATCATATAAGTGCCCCATTTCTCCTTTGCTGGGTTGAACAGTGCAGGTGGGTGGAATGCAGAGATGCTTGCTGCAATTCTGAGTGTTTCAATTTGGCGCACAAGATGGCCGCCGTTTGCTCTTCGCCGGCGGGCTAGATTATCTCGTTGTCAGCTCTTTTTGGTCTCAGTGCTTCTTCAGAATCCCACCTTCGTCACGTTTAGAGTTAGATAAGTGGATTGAAGAGACTGGAGACAGGGTTCAGACAACAGCTCTTTATTCAGCAACTATTTACAATCCAGCAGCTAGCCTCTCAGACATCCAGACCTTTTATAGAGGGCTGTCAGGGAACCCAGCCAATCATATTCAAGCCCTCTTCCCGCTCAAACAGTGGACCAGAGGAAAATCTATCCTGTCAATATCTAACAAAAATGATGACATAATATAGACAAATTGAGAACCTGATACACACACTGTGAATTAAAATCTTTATAGACACATGCTCTTCCAAACTCTTGCCAGCATAAAATTGATCATTCTTTTCTGTTCATCCTACCTATGTCAGATGAGAGTGGGAAAGAACTCTCCTTCTATCCTTAAAATCATCTTCCCCTAGCCTCAAAGCTATGTTTTGATAGTCTTAGAAAAAATGCATTTTTTTCTAGGCATAGGATCAAGAAAGTGACATAAAATCAAGATGTTATACTGCCTACTCTCAAACTGATTGTCCTATGGGAACTGAACTGTCACAGAAAAGTTATTCAATATGTAGATCTCACAAAAGGTTACAAACCGCCCCCCCCCCTATAGAACTGCTCAATTTAGCAACACCTCAATATATATTGGAAATTATATGAGTACTGGCCAACAACCAAAAGTGCTGAGAATCCTTTACATGCCATGGAGATGCACTTGCTCCATTTGTCTTTAGGTGTTTCCCTTTTTAACAATGATACAGTCAAGCAACAAATGGGTGTTGCACTAATAACAGAGAAAAGGAAGGAAAAATATCTACAGTGCGATGGCCATGTTCTACAAGAACCACCACATACCCTTATTTACACCAGTTACCATTTATCATTGATGGCAAGTGCCCATTCAGAAGACCAAAACAAAGGTAGGATACAATTAATGTGGACATGATATTGCATGAAATGGTGTTCCTGATCTAAAAAGCAGACCCTGCACCTGTGGGAAACTAAGGAGGAAGAAGGAGGGGGGGAGGAGGACGAGGAGGAGGAGGAAGAAACTTCAAAGCTCAACACAGTGAAGCAAGTGGGAGAGCAGCTAATGTGCAGGTAGAGAAGAACCTTTGCTAAATCCAGCTGAACAACTTATCACAATTCATTAGTAAGCTTATGATATAGTAGTATAAGTAGCAAAAAAAGCATCTTATTTTTTCACTTTTGCTATGCCTTTATAGAATAATTCAGCACATTCCCAGGGAAAGAATTACGATGAACTACCTCTAAAAAGGAACCGGTCACACTATCAGTGTCTTGCTGTGACAAATTTACATGACACTTAAAAGATAGAATTGATATGATTCCACAATTAATGGAGTTAATTTCATTAATCAAAATATTCATACCATTTGATTTAGTTAATTCAGATGAGTTACAATTGAGATCTGAAGATGCCAATAAGACCTTTGAATAAGTCTGGTTAACTATTTGTGCACTTTTCAAATAGCACACATTGTTCAAAGTCAGCTGCTAGAATACTTGAAATTGGCTGATATTTTCAAGTAACAGCAATACTGTCCATTTTGAATATCAATAGTTTTCACTCAACTGTAAAATTCAGGATTTTAGTAAAATGCTTTCTAAAAAAAAGAAAACAAACTTGGGTCAGAATATCTATCCACCAAAACAATTGCTTTCCCTTTTTTCTATTACTTTAAATCTTCACAAGCTTAATCATTATTTTAGACAATCTTTTGTTTAATCTCACCCCCAAATTCCATCCCCAATGGGATTTCTGCTTGCTGATCATTTTTTCAAATCATCAGCCTTTTTTTGGCCCAGAACTGATGGACTGGGTCTTCTTGAAGTCCATGATACTCTTAGTTATCAACTTCCAGCCTAGAGTTCAAAAGGTCTGTTTCCTTCTCTTGTGCTTTCTCAATGTGCAGCTTTCACAATCATATATTCCCCTGAAAATCAGTTTTCTGATCTTTAATTCTACTGAAATACCTTTGCCTTTCTCCTCTTTATTTTATTTAGCACACTGTCCTTATTCTTTTTTCTTTTATGACCAACTAAACATAATTATCTGTTTATTTTACTTGTTTGCCACCAACAATGTTCATGAAGTAAACATGACACTATCTTTGCCATCTTAATATTTACAATGAATGCAGATATTTCACTTTTCATGTTTAGTTTTATAATGAGCATTTCAACCAAACAAGACTGGATATTCACCGCAGTGACAGCCCATCTATGATGCCCAAAGGACACCTGCCTAATGCCCACATTAATTTCTTTGTGACAGGCCTAGATAGCCTTCTTTTTAGAATGTTAATGTCCATTATTTAAAAAATGGATTGGTTTATATATTTTACTTTGCATCTTTTGGTGCTTACGTTGATTGGTAATACTGAAACATGCTTATCCTTTAAGCAACATGCCAAAATATATTATTTGTAAATTAAAAAATAATAAACAAAAGAGATTAAAATCAAGAGAGTAAAATAAAAACATTTTTTAAAAAATTTCAATGAACTTGGCCACAAATCACTTGAGCTACTGGTTACAAACTGATGCCCTGACTGAGCAGTCTGGGAGAGATGCCAAAGCAGACATGTGGCATTGTCTTTTCTCTGCCTTCTCCTAAAACGAACAAAACAAAACAAAACAAAATAAGGAAAAAAAAACAACTTTAAGTGAATGCATGACTTAGCATCCCTTTAGTAATTATTTATAGTTTGATACCAGCAATAAAGCCTACTGTAGAAGGTTATGGGAAAGGAATGGATTATCTGTGCAACCCATCATGGGAAGTAAACATTGTATATTCTAATCTAACCATACCTTGTTCATCACCAGAGGGCAAAGTAGAGACCACGCTACAGTAATCTAATACAGTTAAATAATTCCATTTCACTACATGAGCAATTGCTGTCATAATTCTGGCTAGATGTTCTTTCATTCTTCAGATATTCTTTATGTAAACATATAAAGTCTGAATTCGAAAATTAAAAGGGAAAAGAGACCCAACTACAGGTCTTAATGCCAGTTGTGTTCTTATCTAACCTAATCTAAAGTAAAAGCAAGGTAGACATTTCGAAGACAGTAAGATATTGAAAGACTTTGACATTTAAAAAATACTTCAAATATCATATTTAAAATGCTTTTCCATCTAATAAAAGCACATCTGATGTTCTATATCAGGGATCCTCAACCCCTGGGCCACGGCCCACTACCAGGCCGTGAGCAATTCAGAACCAGAACCACTCACCGTGGTGGGTGAGCATGCGTGCATCCCCACTTGCACGAGCAGTAGGCAGGCGCATGTGCTCTGCTCCATTTGTGCAGATGTGCATGCCAGCTGCTTGCACAAATGGAACAGCATGCACTGCTCACACGGAACCAACCCAGGGGTGAAATACTCCCGGTTCAGACCGGATCGCCCGATCCAGTAGCGATGGAGGCGGGTGGTTCGGAGAACCGGTAGAAAAATCCCTGCCCCCCTCCCCATACCCAGCTGAGCCGCACAATCATCAGAGGCTTTTTTTTTTTACTTTTAAAAGATTTTTTTCTACAACCTCTTTGGCTGAAAAAATGCTTTTAAAAGTAAAAAAATATAAGCCTCTGATGATCGCGCAGCTCAGCTGGGATCCTCAGAGGCTTTTAAAGGCTCTTTTAAAAAAGCCTCTGCCGATCAGGCAACTCAGCGTGGATGATCAGAGGCATTTAAAAGAAAAAAAGCCTCTGCTGATCAGGCAATTCAGCTGGGATCCTCAGAGGCATTTAAAAGAAAAAAAGCCTCTGCCAATCAGGCAACTCAGCAGGGATCATCAGAGCCTTTTGAAAGCATTTTTTTACAACCTCTTCGCCGAAGAGGTTGTAGAAAAAAAGGTTTTAAAAGTAAAAAAAAAAAAAAGGCCACACCCACCCAGTCACATTACAACCCCCCCACCAAGCCACGCCCACAGAACTGGTAGTAACAAATTTTAGATTTCACCACTGAACCAAGCCGTCTCTCTCCCCCACCAGCCCAAAAGTGATACTAACTTTCAATACACTCTGGTCTGTAAACCAGTGTAGTAAATGCACTCAAGTTTGTAAATCTGACTTTCAACTGCTGTTTTATGGCGTAACTACAAATATCCAGAGCACAGCTAGTCCTTGACTTATAACCAGTCACTTAGTGACTAAAGTTCTGATGGACCTACCTGGACAGTATTTACAATCCAGATTGGAAGTTCCATCAGTCAAACACACCCTTCCACAATCACATAATTGCACTTCAGATGCTTGGCAAACGGACCACATTTACATCCGTTTGCAGCATCCCATAGTCACAATCACACATTTTATGATGGTGTTGTCAAAATTAACTTTCAATTTTTGGCAAAAGAACGCCATAGCAAACCACTGGCTCATTTAATGACCACAGCATTTGCTTAATGAGCACCACAAAAAAGATTGCAATATCAAGTTGGTTATACAAGTTATATGAGTTATGACTGTGATAGGCAGCTCCATTACAGTAGTTGTAACTCAAGAACTACTTGGAATAAAACCAGCCAGAATGCTAAGCATTAAGTAACAAATAAAATGTTCATGTACACTAAAACTGAACATTTTAAAAAACATATATGAATGAAGGAATACAGCAGGTACTAAAGTTTGAACATCATTATACCTTCTTTAATGAAATTAACAACGTACAATCACTTCCTGTAATTAACTAAGAATCTTTTTATTTTTGCTTTTGAGTTTTTTTAAAAAAAAACTTTTTCATACAGAACATCTCTATTTCAGAAAAAAAAATTAGGTTTCTATGCATGCATGCAACGTTCCCACAGATTTTTAAGAATATTCAACTCTCAGCACTGTCTGTTCCAAACCATTTTTTCTTTATTTCATGATTGATTGAGAGATACTATACGTATATTTCGGATTTTTGCCTTGCTGAAATGTCCAATGTCTTTAATTTCTTCATTTAAGAACAATGAGACATTGGCTTCTAGTATATGCTGATATTTGAATCCTTTCTTCTTTTTGTACATTATTTCCTATGCCACTGGCTAGAATAAAACCCAAAATAAAGTGCAGCCATCAATTACGCTTAATGGTTGGCAAGGTGTTATTTTCTATTAAATATGACGTTTGTTCTTTTGTCCAGAACTTTCTTGTGTGATTGTTGCCAAATATGTCACGTTTTATTTCATCAGTCAAAAGCACTTTTGTTCCAAAATGTATATCAAAATTTTCTTTCACATACTGTAGATAATGACTTTTGTGATAACAGAGAAAGTCTTCTGGCACGATTACTGTTATATATGCAATATTCTACTGTAGTCCTATTAACAACTACTCTTGTGTCAGCTTAACTTTTTATCAGGTCATCTATGGTGATCTATGGCTTCTGTTTTGCCACTCTAAACAATTCTGAGTTGATTCTAACAGAGATTTTTCTTATTCTTCCAGAACTTGTTTTGACTTCCACAAGTTCTATGTAATTTCCATTTATCACAATTAAAAATGTCCAAAAATGTTTTTTTATATATGGTGGTGTTTAAAGGTTTGTGAACCTTCTATGTTTTTCATACTTTTGCATAAATGTGACCAAAACCATGATCTCTTCTCCACACAAATCCTAAAACTAGATAAACAGTGCCCAATTAAACAAATGAGTCAAAAACATTATACTTGTTTATTTATTTATTGAGGAAAATGATGGGAAATTACACAGTATTTGTGTGTGGCAGAAACATGTGAAGCTTTGCTTCCAATAACTGGTATGCTGCTGTCTCCTCCATGGTGGCAATAAAAGTTCATGTTTTAAGTGATATTTATGTAGAAAAAAAGAAAATTCAAAACCACCACAAAATTTTAAGGACCATTTAAAATAATTCTTCCCCTGCTTTGTAAGAGTTGGTAAGCTGTATTTTCACCTAATGAAGAAACTGCTTAGAAGAACCCATTTAAAGCAGACAGAAAAATAATACCTAATCTGAGGTAGGTCAGAGTATTTGTTCACCTGTGAAATTATCATCACATAGTCAATTGTAGACCTAAGACAATGGTGTCTCTTGTTGTGTGTACGTGTGTGTGCAGACATGCACTCATTAACAACTTCAAATTAAAGAATTGAATCAATGAGAGCATCCAAACTTCTCTACTTCACGTATTCACTGTTTTATTTTTAATTTATAAATTACATATAAACAATAACAAATACATAATAAGCATGCTTTCAAATTTGCAAATAGATGTTTTTAACTTTATACCCTATTGACATTCTGTCACTTTACATTTACTTATGGGTTTATTTAAACATATAGTTTGACCAAAAGTGCCTAAACTTTGACCAAAAGTGCCTAAACTTCTGCATGCAGCTATAAGTTTATTCATATGTTCACATAAGAAAGGAAATAATATAAATCTGAAAGCATGGTCGACTTAATGGCCTATGATGAAAGACTGCGAGAATTAGTGAGCTATATAAGGATGATGCAAATTCTGTATGTTTTCTGAAAGAAAATCTGTTAATTTAGAGGAAAAATTGTTAAAGTCACTATTCCTGAATTATGGACTATTTTGGTTAAATTGAAAATGGAGGCTTGGACTGCTGAAAAGATAAGAGCAAGATATTACGGAAATAAACTGTATGCATGAGAATAAATAGAAGGCTTAATGAATGCTTTAAACTGAGCATGGAATAAGGATGTCTAATGTCCTCTTGATGGCTTAATATATTAATGGATAATTTATGAAAAACTTAGTGACAGCAGAGATAGGTTAGTTGGGGATAGAAATACATACAGATATTGCCTAAATGATCGGGTACAGTATATAATGCAACAAGAATGATCTATCAATTTATCGCACATCAGTAAAGCTGTATTTGACAGGGAAAAATGGAATGAATAAATACAAGATACTGCTGTAAACCACAGCAAGTAAATAAATGTATGTGGTTTGGAATAATAGGATTATTAAAATGGTAAATAATAGAGGTGGAAATGTAATGTATGCAAATGTTGATCAAAAAGTAATGAATAGTCTGTGGCCTATTTTAAGGAATGAATATTGAAAGATATGAAAGTGGCTATGGTGGTTTTACCACTTTTAATATAGAAGAGGGAGCTAGGTTTGTTAGAAGAAACACAAAAATTTAATGCAGTGGGAATAGGGCATTTAAGAAATGTTATGGTGAAAAATGGGTCAGGGTGAATGGGTCATGAATGACTGTGACTTGAATGCAAAAAAGACTGCTGGTATGAAAGTACATTGAGGTGATCTGGTCATATAATGAAAATGGAGCAGGATCAAATAGCAAAACAAATATATAAAGGAAGAGTGAATGAATTGAGAGAAAGGGAAAGACTGAGCAAGTCATGGATGAATGGAGTAGATGAATTCCTCAAAAAAGAGAAGTGAGAAGCTTAAAGGATAAACAGCAAAATTTGAAGCCATATGTGGACATGATGGAAGTAAGAACAGTTTCCAAGATTAGAAAAATATAGAGAAATGCAGTGAATTGTATTGATGTAAATTATTTTAACATTATTTCTGTTTTTAGTATAATCAAACCTTCAATTTCTAAGGTCTACTGCTATATTTCTTTTAATTCACTCTGGATATTGTTACATACCCAGAAAGGTAACAATGTGATGGCTAAATATCTATGTATACACGTGTCAACTACTAAAAAAATACTTAATCAGAAAAGTATGAAAAAGCCATACATATTTCATGTTTTGTTATACTAACCTCATAAAAAGTAACATATTCCAAGTTCAGCAGTTTTAAAACATTTGATCACATATTTTGGATAGCTATTATCAAGAAATGTTATCACCCTGAAATACATACTTACATCTGCTTATTTTTATATGATCAGAACTAAATGGTATAAAAAAGCAGCAACATGTGGTCAGATTGTTCCAATTTGTTGAAAGAAATGTCTCTAACTTCCAAGCTCATTATTTTTTTATAGCCACATGTTACCAACTCCTTACAAAGTCCATGTAGGACTTAAATTTTTATCTATCACCCTCCTTGGTCAAAAACATCACTAACAAAGGAGAGAAGAAACAGGTTCTCTCATTTTTTTAAAAAAAAATCAGTTTTATATTCATTTAGGAACTATAAATCAGGCGAAGTAATAGAAAGCTGATGATCATTTAAGTGCTCCAACCTTTCATTTTTATCTTAAAATACTCTAATAATGTTTTACAAACGTATATTTGAAATGTGATCAGATCCATTGAACAGAGTTTTATGTGGTCAAGTTATTCTCCAATCTATGTAGATACACCTTCACTCTGTTTAATATGAACGACTCCGTTTTAAAAGCTTATTTTCACTTAACATTAGTATAACATATGTCTGTCATAAAACTGGTTCCAAAGAGACAAAATAAATACTATACCTTGTCAATGAAATGGTTTTTCCAGATGGGCCAGTATTATTTCATTATATTTTTAAAAAGCAGTTACTCAGAATCAACAGAATTATCTTAGGAGAGAATAGCTTGTTTCTAAATGGGATGAAATAATCTGATATTTTCTTTTGGTGCTTGAAGCAATAGGGTGCCCAACCTATATCCAATGGGGATTTGAGCAATAGAAAAGTCACTTGAAAATTTACAGCTATTACAATAAAAAGGAGAGGGTTTATGAAATCCACTTTTCCCAGCCCCCGAGTTCAAAAATTTGAAAGCACATGAATCACATGTGTGGAAACACTGTTGTGGATGATAGGTAGGGGAAGAATATATCAAACCCTTCCCTTAGGGGCTTTAAACGTTTTTTTAGTCTTTAAGCTGTATTTCAGTAGCACTAAATATCACTGTCAATAGCACTGTCAATTTTTTTGTAAGTAAAAAGTAAGTAAATTTTTAGGAAGTAAAATTAAACTCAAACTTAAAACTCATACAGTATACTGTATTGTACTGTAGAAAGAGAGGGAGGGAGGGAAGGAGGGAGGGAGGGAGGGAGAGAGGTTCACACACTCTTATTCTATCCAGTTTGCTGTAGTGAAAAACTTACATCATCAAATATAAGATGTCATTAAAAAATATAGATTAAGAGCAAAGATTACACTTTAGAAAGTTTCCTTCTTTTTCAAAATTGCAAAAAGAAAGTATTTTTAAGTTTCCTATTATGCTTCTTTTTAAGCAATCAATCAATGGCTCTTAGTATTCTTTTCCACTAATCAGTTAACCAGCATCCAATTCCTCTGAAGTAATTAGTTGATTACCTGCTTCTTCTTGAATTTTCTAGATAAGTGGCCACGAAAGTAAGGTTTAGCAAGGAACTGCTACTTCTCTTGCCTGCCTGCCAGCCAGAATAAAAAAAAAATCTTAAGGATAAGTCTGTCCTAACTCTCTAGGTTCTTGAGCTTCATTTCTTTATGTTAAAACATCACACCTAGATTAAGACTCTATTTTAAATACTATATTCTTGTTTTAGGATTGCAGAATAAATGACATTCTCCCCTACCAGTTAGCACTGCCATTGCTGTGCACTTGCTAAGTGTAATAGGTGGTGCAGTTGCCAGGGCACTTAATGGGTAATATCTATGACATTACCAATTATGAGAGACCTTTCTGTACTCCCATGATGCCTGTACATTTGTGACCATTGATTGGCAACCATTTGTCAGACACAGTATAGGGTTTTCTGCTTAGGCAGGGGGTTAGACTTGAAGACTCCAAGCCCCCTTCCAACTCTTGTTATTTTGTCGTTATTCTGTTTTTACTTCTTTTAAAAATACTGATTTCTTTTAGAAACTTTTCTTTGAACGAGTACTTTCTATAATTTTTGTAGGATTGGCAGATCACTGTCAATTATTGTCAGCTAACCATGTATTTCAACATTTTCAAATGTTTCGTTATGCCATGGTGGTAAGTGCACTATCAAAGTAACTAGTTTGTTTCCTATTTAATGAAAAAGTATGTCCTAGAATGCTTTATTGTTGCCTAGTTTGAGAAAGAAATGTCTATGTCCATAATAAAATATCTTCTCATTTCTGTTTTTATTTTAACTGCAATTTTATGTTTCAGATTAAAAGCTAAAAATAAATGTATTAGATTACCAATCATACTGATGATGACTTTTTCAAACATTGGCTTCTTAAAAAAAAAAAATCAACATTATTTGTTTGGAAAATCAAGAGCTAACTTCCTGTGTATTCCTCTACTCATCCTCAGATTTTATTGTTTCTGAACTAACTATAATACTGGAAGAAGCCTTCCAAACAAGAATTCAGCTTCAGTGGCATTCCATAAACAAGCCTAAGCATAAGAACTATACATACCATAATTGTAGATGGCTCTAAATATACATAAATTGTATATTTAACATGGTTTTCATAACATTTCCTATTTTCAATCTTGCGTTGGAATGGTGAAATGTTCTCATCATTCTGACCCTTTGAAAAATGTCCTGAGATTCAATAGCATGCACTTACTAGCTGTCTTTGAATGACTATTTCACTATCCATTCTCTGATTTATTCTACACCTTCTGAATGTTGCTGAATATATCATTCCCATTCCATCAACTTTTTTTTTCCATGGTACAGAATATAGAAAAGATCACCTGGAGTCCTACTTTCCATCTCTATTCTGCTACTACTACTACATCAAAGGTTTAAAGGTAGAAAAGTAAAAGATACTCACTTTGGAACTGTCCTGCTAAATAGCCACAGTACTTTTCCAACAAATGTGTAGTATGGATTCATTAAATTAGAAATCAGATGTGTGTGACAATATATGTCCCTAATCCTTCAAAACCATCGGAAATTTTATGAAACTATATTAAATATACAATTGAGACATTTCAATATATTAGATCACTGTAATGGTTGTTTTGAAATTAGCAACACCTGAGCTGGCACTTAGTTTTTTTTAAAAAAGATTAATGGAACAAATGATGGTTCTGCAGAATTTAAAAACTGAATACCTACTAATGTAGTTAGCCCATCAGAAGGCCAAACACACTGGCAGATTTCTGCTTTAAAAGATATGTGGAGAGAGGGGAATACTGCATAGAGGAAAATTATTAGCCCACCTTCAAAGTCAGGATATGTAAACAAGATGCAGCCTCTTTCTCACAATTCATTCTGCATTTTGTCAAGTGTTTTTGAGCAGAGTACAGACAGAAAGCAATTGTCAAATATAATTCACTATAAAGAATAGTCTTCACAGCATTACTTAACTGCCCAAGATATAGGCTTACTTGTGCCTGCAGACATCTGGCAAAGATCCTTTCTTTGAGAGAAAAAGGATCATAGTAACAGTTACAAATATCCCAGACACGCTGAAACAAAACTTAGTTCAAAGCCAGATGATAAACATTGGCTTTACAGCATGGTTAGTCTGGCCACTCCAGCAGAGAGGGACATTTGTGTCAGAATTCTAGTTACCAGATTGATCATACTGTCAAGCAAATACAGGAGAAAAACAATAGGTTTCTGAAGAGTTAATCTTTCTCCAGATGTTCTTATCAAAGGCTCCGAGGGAAGTCAAGAGCACCATAATTCTGTCCTAAGCCTACTACTCAGGGTTATATTCTTACCCTCATTGTATTGAGCAACGGAGAGGGTTATTTTTCACCATGTTGCCTTGTTTTTCACTTTGCAGTCTCTGCAGTATCCGCCTCCACCCCCCACCCCTTTCCTACAGATTAAAGGGATCTGCATTTGAGGACATGATTCTGGAGGGGTGGACTTAGCCCAAGTTAAAAACTCATTATTGTATAAAGATTGGAGCTCTTCTGAATCTCGTTACAGGATGTTAGCACACTGGAGGTCTCTCGGTGTTCCCACAGCAACCACTGTGGGAGTTCCCAGATGCTAGGCAACCCTCCCATGACCCTGACCGACCTTTAACCTCCCATGACCTTTGCCACAAAGTAAGTGCATGCTATTGAATCTCAGGACATTTTTCAACTGGGCCCCACCATTGAAACTTAAGCTTTTTCTCCTAACAGCATCAAATTTGCTAGAGAAAGCTGGGAAGTGATTCCTCTGTTCTTCCCATTCTCAGACAAGATCTGTAGAAGCCTTTCTGGAAATTGCATTTAATACTTTCATCCTTGGAAAGAGATGAGTGTTGTTCTCCCCATTTACTGAAGACATTTCAGAGCAGAATTACAACAGAACTGTATGTGTACAGTATGCTAAACCGGCTTTTAGATTGCAGGTATACTGACCCTTACAAACTAAGTGTGGCTATAAATAGACATTATTCCACAATTACTTTGAAAGTGAACACAATTCAGATGAACAAGACACGCCAGAGCATATTGTTGGAGCTATATTTCCAGACCTGAGTTGCTTACAATCAAGGGCTCTTGACCTCTGGTCTTTCAGAATGCAAGGAAGAAGTCCTAAAACATATTTTCCATTTTTTAAAAAAACAACACTTAAATGAGCCAGTGTAAGGAGCACAAATGGGCCCAGAGTTCTCCAACAAAAGCAGAACCCTTGATTAAAGGTTGCAGTTGCAAAACACATATACTTATTTCTTTAACAATGCGCTTAGGAGCCCAACTAAATCTCTACTGAGATTTGAGAATTCAGTACTTTAGTTTTAGCTTCCACAAGCAATTCGTGAAGGATCAATTTAGATCTATTTGCTGGTGCATATTGTTGAAAAGTTTTACTGTGTACCAGGATTACTTGTAGAAGCTTTATATATAACACTTTTTATTGCATAAGAAACTTGTTCATACAGCACTACTACTTCAGATTCAAATATCCGTCTGTATGATCTATAGGTACCTGGATGTGGGAAGAAGCATTTTAAAACATTCCTTAGCACAACTGCATATATCTTGGTAGCTTATCTGGGCAAGTGATAATATCTAGAAAGATGCTTTGGCATCTATATATGAGTCATTAAAGCAAACACATCTTTTTTTAACTGTCTGCAAAGGGAAAGCAGGGGAGATATTTGCTGAAACCACACAACCCTGGAAACAGACACAACTGTTTTAATGAGTCACAGATAACAACTGTATTCATGCTCCCATGTGTTTCAATCTCTTTCAAAGGTATTCAGAGCCTAATCTATTCTAGCAACAAGGCATATCTACATAAGAACATTGTTATTATACAAATTATTATACAACTGTACCTGTTATTATACAAATGTACTATTACTTATAAAAGTACTTTCAATTATGAGTTGCACAAACACAGGTCCTGACTATAGACTCCTAGTAAAATGCAGAACATAAAATGACTGTTTCTGTTTTTTTTTAACAGCTGCACACAATATTTAATGTTTTCTTAGAGACCATCCTGCATTAAATGGGAAAGGGCAAAGTGGATAGAGAAAGGCAGTAGAAAAAAAGATGAGAGACATGGCATAAGCAGCAGGAATATAAGGTTGAAAAGTCTGATAAAATGAAAAGTTTTCAGAAGATACAGAAAACTAACAAGACTTATGAGGCAGAAGTCCAGAAGTGGGAACCACTTTTGCTAACCACCATTAGCAAAATTTTTTTTTAAAAAGTTCTGATTTTGGGTTCAAATACTCTTCCCCTAAATACCAAGTAGCCGTGCTTTGTCAGTCTGAGGCCACAGATTTAGCAACAGAGGTGGTTAAATCATATACTACTGGTTCTGCTTTCCTGTTTGTTAAATTGAGTTCTTGTTTAATTCATAAATGTAACACCCCAAATTTACTGATATCTTTGCATGGAATTCTCAAGGTCTTTACTTACCCATCCCAGATTTTTTTAAAGAAACACTGAATTAGGATTCAGCAACTCCCTTCTTCTTTACCTTACACCTCTCTTCCTTTTTTCTAACATCAGGACCATACACTGGCTACAGGTCACTCTGTCTCCTTGCTCCTTTCATCTCTGTTTAAACAAGCTCTTCAGTTCTGCCCGTTGCATGGAAACAGACACTCTGTCTTGTTCAAAAGTGACGTGTGCTCTCTTGCCAATGCTGTTTGTTTCAGTCTAAACTCCTGTCAGATGCCTGACTTCTGACTCTCTCTGTTTATCTCTCTCTCTTTCTGTCACCTCATTACTCCACAGCCCAGCTCACGTTTCCAGACCTTGTTTACCATAAGCTCAGGAGTTGGGCACTCTGTCTGCCTGGGAAGAGGTGGAGAGAACATGTTATACCTGTACAACAGCTGGAATAATCACAACAAAATTCTTTTCTATATTATCTAAAAGGTTCTTTTAAACTTCATGTTTGGAATAGGCATCTTCACAATATCTTTATCAAGTGATTTCAGCCTGCAGATTATTTATTTATTGATACAAAAAGTACAAATTACCAAAAGATCAAGAAATCATCTTTCAGACCAAGCAGCAATCTAAAAGCCAGAGAGTAATTAACTTTATTCATTGCCTCAGCATTCAGGGCTCCTCCACACTGCTTCCTCAAACATGAGGATAAGAGCAGTAACGCATATTGTCATCCTTAACTTGCCCTCTTCCTCACCACAGCCCACTGCTGAAGCAACCTACACTTGCTTTTTCTTGTCTGCATCAAAAGTGGTATTTTTTGACTTCTGCTTTCACAAGTAGTGCTGAGTGATCCACCCACTGCCCTTCATTTTATTAGCAGAAAATGTCTCCACTCTGTTTGGCTCCTATGCATTGTGGAGCAAATGCCTTCAGGCCCTGGCATCTGTCCTGGGCTGCCAGCCTGCATGCCCTTTTCTAAACACACAATCTCAACAGAGGATGGCTGAATCCTTTCAGCCCAAGTGAAGAATAGTAAAATTGTGATTGTTTCTTTCCTTTTTAAAAAAAGACTAGTTCAATAGTGTATAAAAAGGAAGATGCCACAAATGTGCAGGGAGTTAATGAAGGGGGTCTTAAACAAAACACCTGTCAGTGGAAATCACATATTTAAAGACTTATCCACATGGTGAATGGTGCTTGATTTTCCAGACCAGGTGAGAGGGGTAAAGAAACAGGGGAATCCACCAATCAGGGGCCATGGCAACCACCATCTGGACAAGACACCTAGCCAGCATCATTGCTAAAGCTGATGAAGAGTCTGAATTCCAGACAGCAATTTCTTAAACTGGCTTAATTTCCAGTTGGCTTTAGCACAAACAAGCGGCTTAAAGCTGTCATGCAGAAATGCTCTTACAGTGTCTTGAGCAAATCACTTTGTCTCTTTACAGGAAGATAGTTAGTGTACATCTCTCAAAGGTTGTGTAATTGTTTTGTCCCAGATGTTCAATTGTTTTGTGAAAATATATTACCACTTGCAAGGAATTTGAGAATTTCTCTAACAAAATGATAGAATGCATTACTGAATGCTCATCTGCAAAACCAATTTAGTTCAATAAAATAAGGCTATACACTGGGACAAGAAGCATTGTTTCAACTAACATGCTATATGATAAAGTTATGATTGCCTTATGTTGGATACTGCAGACTAATATATATACATACATACAAACGTACATACATACATACATACATACATACATACATATATGTATGTATTTGATATTGGAAACAAGGATTATCCAGTGATCAGTCTGGTGAAGGCACTGGAGTGGTACACCTAAGTTTAGGGAAAATCCACCTTTCTGTCACTAGAAAAAGAAAGAAAATATGAGAGTGGACACAGGACTGATTTGAACTCCAAGGACTGTGGTTTTGATTGTTACCGAAGTACAAACATATATCAGTACTTTTAGTACCGGGGGGAGGGGGTTGTCTACACATTGCTCAACTAAATATGTGACTAAGGAAGGAGTCTCCCCATTGATTAGACAGTTGGATAGATTATGAAGCCAGAAACACACAATGTTGTCAGTGGTGGGTTTCAAAATTTTTTACTACCGGTTCTGTGGGTGTGGCTTTGTGGGCATGGCATGGCTTTGTGGGCATGGCTTTGTGGGCATGGCAGGGAAAGGATACTGTAAAATGTCCATTCCCTCCTCACTCCAGGGGAAGGTTACTTCAAAATCCCCATTTCCTCCCGATCAGCTGGGACTTGGGAGGCAGAGAATAGATGGAGGCGGGGCCAGTCAGAGGTGATATTTACTGGTTCTCCGAACTACTCAAAATTTCCGCTACCAGTTCTCCAGAACTGGTCAGAACCTGCTGAAACCCACCTCTGAATGTTGTGTATGCAAATTATCATGTCATCTGAATGAGTGGGTCCACTGTAATTTCAAATGGCTAAGACTGTTATAGCATACTCCGCTGAGCAATCAGGTGGATGTTTCTCTTCCAGATACTTCAAGAGTTTGGGATGCCTGTGAAATCTTTGTTCAGACTATCTTCTTCAATTGAAAAAAGGATTAGAATATTTTCATAGCCATCAGCATTTTAACTTGCACATGCAGCTATCCATGCTGTAACAGCAAATTAAGATGGAATAAATACTTTTTTCTAATTTGAGAAGGCAGATGGAAGCAAATGAGTGAAGCTAGCATTGGTGACCATCTATCATCACATTGATATATAGCTTGTCAAGGTATTACTATTTGTTGCCCTCTTGAGGAGTCATAGCAACACTTTCACTTCAAGAGCATCAGTCCAACATAATACACACAGTATAGTTGTGAGCTTTAAGTTTCATTCAGATGTTGTCTCCTGCCATCCTTCATGCAATATGAAACTTTTCTGAAACACCATTTCTATTGTTTTGCATTTTCATCGGGTATATGATTTTTTTTGGGGGGACACCTATTACTTGTGCAGCCCACCTTCCAAGAAATCGATACATTTAAGCTTATGGTTCTAAATGAATACCCATCAAGTATTAGAAAACATAGTCACAACTTGGGTACCTTATCCACCTTAACGGAATTCATCTCCCAGAATTCTTAAGCCATGCTTAGCCATGCTGGCTAGATTATTCTAGAAGTGAAGTTCCCACTTATCAAATGTACCAGGTTGGCAAAGACCAAGTTAAAAGAAACTGTCATTAGTGAATGTGATAATGAGTTTCATATACACAACTCATGATGCATTGACATTGTATCTTTCCAAATGAAGCCAATTTAAATTACATTTAGTCCTACACCAGAACACTTTAAACTTTCCTCATTTGATGGTACCCTGTTTCCCCCAAAATAAAACATCCCCTGATAATAAGACCAATCGGGCTTTTGAGCACACGGCAATAAGGTCAAGCATTTATTTCAGGGTTCAAAAAAATATAAGACAGGGTCTTATTTTTGGGAAAACACGGTATTAGTTATTTGTCCTCAGAGAGAAATTATTCAGAACAAAATTTCTTTCATCTTGTAGCACCCTGGACCATCTTATGGCATGAAGGTTATTAGACACTGCATTTTGCATTGGCCTGATACCTGAAGGAAAACTAATATTTCCCTTACAGTCTTCTTTACAGTCCATATTTTCTTTCTCTCCTTTCTCCTCTTGAGAATTAGGGCTCAACAGGAAAAAGCATTGAGGTTAACATGTATTGGGGTCTAAAGCACAAGGAAGAGACAGAAGCTGTCAGACAGAAACAAGCTGATGGCTAGGTTACCCTTTTAAGCAGGGGCAGACATGGGATACTTCTCGAGAAGGTGTAAATCCTTCATGAAGTACCTAATTGTGCAAAACTCTATAGATGGGGACATTTATTACTGACCCCAGCTGCTGCTCAGCTTGTTTCCTGAAGCATGAAGATTGATGGCACCAATGATTCTCATCTGAGCTATTGTCACTGCAGATGCCATCTGTGTTCAAAACTTCCTCTGCCTTTAAGTACTGTCTCGCACTGGTGAGTTCCACAGGTTAATTATATACAGCATCAGGGAATGCATTTAAGTGAAGGCAAACATTATTTGGGATAATGATTCCAAGTGTGCATGTGTGGGTGCACACACACACATGCCTATAGCCTCCTTTTACAGTTAAGATACATAAATGGAAGGATAGATTTAAGAGGCTATCTTTGCTAGATTTGCCTTTTCTGATAAAAGTAAAGGACATTAAAGAATGTTTATTTCTTCTTTCTTCTATCACTTCAATCAACTATATTGGAGGCATGGATAATTTATACCCCCGTATAGTTTTATAACCCTCAGAATGCTACAAATCACATAACATTTTAAAAAAAAACATACAAATTTTCAACAGGCCAATTTTTCACATTGAAAATGTATCAAACCTCCATATTGTTTAGCACACCTATTTCATATCTTAATCCTTTCTCCAAAGGGAATATATAGGCTGAGCATTTTTTTCCCTACACAATGGAAACAATATTATGATCTTTGCAGGCTAAGGGAAAAAAATTAAACTGCAGTTAATATTGCCCATAGTGATAGCAACAATAAATACAATATTTCCAATACTAGAAAGGGGTAGGGAACATTACATAAATTGCAACAATCCTGTAAAATGTATCTTGTTCAGTCTGTTCCTATCATAATAGTGTATCTACAGGAGTTGCATTTTAAACCAATTTTCACCTTCCTCACCTTTAGAGCACTTTCTGAAGGACATAAGATAGGCTTTCTACAGAACTCGTCAAGTCAAGGAACTTCAGACTGTGGGGTCTAGGAGAAGAGCCTTTTCTGCTATGGCCCTGCCTTCTGGAACATCTTGCCACCAGAGGTGAGATCTATCACAACCATTTTGGCCATCTGGAAGAGCCTTAAAACCTTGGCTCTGATGGTTAATTTGGAGCCTCGATGGGGGAGCATTATGCTGGAGGTGGTTGGTGGAGTGATAAAACAAGAGGCTACTACTGTACTGTTCATGCTCTTAATTTTTAGTCTTTATTGGTTAATTTCAATACTTTTATATTTATGATTTTATGGCACTGTAAGCCGCCTAGAGTTGCTTTGGATAGTGAGATGGGTGGTATATAAATTAAATAAAGAAATGTCTGCCTAATAAGATACAGTGAATGATGCTAAGTATGCTGCAGAGAAAAGGAAGGGAAGCAAACATATTTCTGTGCTGACTTTGAAAAGGGAGACAAGTCATCTTATAAATAGAACGGGCATTTAAAGTTAATACAATTGCTTATATTTGCAAAAATACATAATTCATAAATGAAAAGAAATTTGGAGAAAACTGTCATCCACTTGGCTAGTTCATATGGAATTCAAGAATCCAATGTCTAACTAATTGAATGTTTCATAAGCACTTCTTCAAAATAATTGCCCCACAGATGTTTGTGTAACCCTATACAAGTGAGTGTAATAAATATATAAACATAATATTTGTTGCCTCTGAGTGATACCTAGTGTACAACATCAAGTAAAACCATATCATATTATAAGCTCTTGTTTAGAAATATCTAGCAATTTCCACATTGATTGGGAGAGGCATTGAGTAAACATGACAATTTTTTTTCTGTGAATTTTAATGGCCCAACCAATCAGCACCCGTCTCAGTAAAGGACTTTCTGCTCATTGAGCCCTGCAGTATTTAGACCCCTAGTGAAATAGAGCCTACAAAGTAATTAATTGAATTACACTGCCGAGATTGTAGGCATTATGAAGACAGACTTTACTAAGGCCACAAGCACAAACACATCTGTGACAGGAGATGGTTCATCTCTATCATTCTGCAGGACGATTCCAAAAAGCAGGACGCAATTTCCTTTCAGATCAGGAAAACAGAGGCTTGACTGAATAAGAAACAGTTGTAATGTAACGTAGATTACATTGTACATTGCATTGTAATCTAATGTAAAGGTAATGGATTTACAGTGTTAGCTATTAAAAGCATCATAGAAATTTTTTTATAGCTCTGACACTAACATTTATGGCTTAGGGAGGCAATCTCCAATATGGTTGGACTCATTGCCATATTTAGTAAATGAGGAGGAACATATTATGTTTTCTAAAACTCATTTTAGAAATGACTAGCCCTGATGATGTTACCTAGTTTGGGTAATGAAACGTCTACAAGAAAACAGCCAAGTTCAGAAAGCACCAAGGACCCTTTACTTATTTTAGAGCTAACCAGCATGTATTTATATATGAATACATATTCAGAGACATCTATGCAGTTACTGTGTAAATACTATTTCCACATGTATCCTTAAACAAATACTTAAATGTCAAAAAAAATGCATGCAGAAAAATCCTTGTAGTTCCTACACTGTTCTTTTATACACAACAAACTTAGCACATCTGTACACACTTCTTTATTTAAAAGAACATATGAAAAAATAACATAGGCTGAAATCCAAGCATATTGCATTTTTAAAAAATTCCTTCTCACCCCTATGGGGAGTATGTGCTTTCTCAATCTCAGGTCTTCTACCAGAGGCCTGGGATTTTGAAGGTTCTGTTCAGTATCTTAAGGCTACTCCTAACACTGCACTCTTCTGGAAAGAGAGCTCTGATGTCATTCCTGGGATAGAGATAGAAATAGAGACAGAGATACAGCTATAGAGAAATATACACAAATACGTGCACATGCACATCATTTAAAAACATGGGTAAAGGCACATTTTGTGAGAGATAAACTCCCTTTGTGGATTTTTGAATTCACACAAAAAATATCCTGACAAGATCTGCCTAAAATTTGGGTCAAAGGTATAATCCATTAGAAAACACATGCTTTTTTAAAAAAATATCATGTTTGTGTAGGGCAAAGAACATGGAAGGAATCAAAAGTAGCATAATGATTTATTCCTATAAGACTATTATTTGGATCTCTTGTGAGCAAATGGAACCTACAGAAGCATGTTGTAGTCAATCTTTTAAACAGGGATTGTAGGGATTTATGACATAGCCCATAAAGCTGATCTAAAAAAACCAGTAACTACAAGATGGAACTGTAAACTGATTTATTACATGCTTATGTAATTGAAGAGCAAGATTGTAGATACAGCAAATGCATAATTACTTGATTATTTGATAAAGTACATACAATGTCTGTGAAAGGTTTCAAATGGCTGAGCTGCTTTGACAGAAATCTGTGTGAAGCACTTCTTCAATGCTGCTTTTTAAAGCAACATGGCCTTTTGCTTCTAAAGGCAAAGGGGCCACATTATTTTGCCTCATTTGTGAGGCCTCCTTAAGGTAGCAGTCCCCAACCTTTATGGCTTGGTGGCCTGATAGGGAGGCAGAGGGGAACCAGCCTGTGTGAGTGGTGGCCTGGTGGACTCATGTGCGCGCTGGCCCACCACTTGTGTAAGTCAAGCTGTGCACATGCGCACCGGCCCACTGCTCATGCAAGTCAAGCTACACGCATGCGCACCAGTCCGCCACTCACACAAGCTGAACTGTGTGCACGCATGTGAACTGGCCAGCCACTTGCATGGCCCTGTTCCAAACAGGCCATAGCCCAGGAGTGGGCTGCAGCTCGAGGGCAAGGAGTTCCAAAAAAACAGAAGAGGTGCATAGAATATCATGTGAATCAATTGTATCTGCCATCTACAGTACCTACCTTCCACCATCTAAGTCTTGTAGCTCTAACAAAGCATTCATTTTCATCCAAGTACACGTGTAGAAGCCAACCCTTTGGGACAGCATTTACAAACCTTTGGTACGCACTGCTTTTTTATATATGAATACTTCATATTCTGTAAAATAGCTTGTAGAATTGGTAGTATTATAGTTACCTTGAGTACAAAACAGTTTGTGCTTTGTCTTCCATCTTTAACTGGCTCCCAGAGATGGGATATTTCAATTAGCAATGGACAATTTGCCCATTCTATGAAAATTGAAGAGCGGGCTACTTGGCTGATTGAACCTAGACCCTAGCCTGAGAGGTCGCTGTTGATTGGCCGACTGTATTAACAATTATGTTTATGACATAGTTCCAGGCATATCATTCACTGTTCAAGATATTCTCCTAATGCTAAGTGACCGCCTAAGTCTTGAATGCCATGAAAGAAGCAGCTGATGCTAATATACAAGTACTACACCATATGCAGGTAATAATCCTTGATGAAATGGTATTACTGCTAAAATAGCAGCAGAGAATTGGAACCATTTAGACAATCAACCCCTGCACGGAAGAAAAATCCAAATTACATCCTTGCCTGATCATTGCCCTTTCCAGCAAATATATCTTATCACCTTTAATAATTGGTTCTACTATAAAATTGTTATTGTTATTGGAAAGTTTTTCCTAGTATTCAGTCAGAAGCTGCTTCCTTTAATCATATGACCATTATTTTACATCTTGAATACAGACAGAATAAAAAAAAATGTTCTTGTATGTGACAACCCTTCAAGTATATGAAAGAATGCTATCATAGCCTCCCTTTGTCACCTTTCTCAAAATAAATAATTCCAATATACGTTTCATATACATTACTAACAAATCAGTTCTTTTACATCCTATAACTGCAGATTTTTTAATGTGAAAAACTTTCTATTCCTCTTGGGCAACAGGGGGTTCAATACATTGAAAAAAACAAGATTTTGAGTCATTTGTCTTTTAAACCAGAGTTCCCCAATCTTTTCAGCTTTGCAGACCTGTGTGTGGAGGGGAGGATGGATGGTTCCATGCAAATGGAACACGCATGCATGCACTCACCCGCTGCTCACAAGAGTGGGGATGCTCGCGTGCATCTGCACACGCATGCATCAGCCAGTTCCACGGCCAAGTTCTGAAAGGTTCAAGGCCCAGTAGTGGGCTGCAGCCCAGGGGTTGGGACAGCTGTTTTAAACTACTTATCCAGTTCTGTATTACCTGCAAATTTGATAACCAATCCCTCTCCTTCTTTATCCAATTTATTAATAAGAATGCTAAAGTGAATCAGTCCCAAGAACTGAACTCTATAACCTCAGTCCAATTTATTGAGAAATCATGATGAGTATTCTTTAAGTACCGTTTCCAAGCCAACTGCAGAGTCAGCTAATAGAAGAATCAACTGGATGACATGTTTAAGTGCATTTCTATATGTTGACACAAATTATTTCACTAAGCTACGTTATCTATATTTTTGAAACTTTTGACAACTATTTTCCTGATTGATTATATTCTTACTATGATAGATAAGATGAAGTTGTGCTTGGTAGGTAGAACACTTTGCTTGGGAACCTTACTCATATTGAATGCCTAATAAACAATGTAGCAAGTACATACTACTTCACAAACAATTCTAGAATCATTGGGACTGTCATTTTCAAATGTGCAGGCAAAGCAAAATTAACAGAAGAGTCAGCATACAAAACAACTGATACACAGCAATATAACCACATACAGTTGTGTAATGCAGAACTACTCTAGCAGGCATTCAGTGTCAAGTGCTATTAGAGTCCTTTGGAGAGAAGGGGGTAAATATGGATGGATAGATGTATGGACAAACAGCAAGCTGTCCTTAAGAATTCCAATAAGAAACAATGAATGCAAATGATACTTGGTCCATCTTTATGTACTTGATATAGCTGCAGTATAACAGAACTTTAATAATACCTCCCCAACTGTGCTTAAAAATATCCCACACTGCTAAAATTAGCCATTGGAAACAGCAATTTCTTCTTTATTATACCATGATATCCTAGGAAAACACATGAATATTTTTTAATATGTTTATTGTTTGTGATGTCACTAGTGACTGCTAATGAACAGAAGTTTTCTAATTGCAATTTATTCAAATTATTTTTAAATACTTTTGAAGGATTTGGCTTGGACCTTGTCTGGCTGCAACTACACCAAATGGCACAACTGTTGCATTACAACATTTTCGCTGCAAGCAGAAGTTGCTTACTGTATTGCTCTGAATGGTTGAGATGAAAGCAGTGGTAGGATTCAAATTTTTACTACTGGTTCTGTAGGTGTGGCTTGGTGGGTGTGGCATGGTTTGGTGGGCATGGCAGGGGAAGGATACTGTAAAATGTCCATTCCCACCCCACTCCAGGGGAAGGTTACTGCAAAATCCCCATTTCCTCCAGATCAGCTGCAACTCAGGAGGCAGAGAATAGATGGAGGCGGGGCCTGTCAGAGGTAGTATTTACCAGTTCTCCAAATTACTCAAAATTTCCATTACAGGTTCTACAGAACTGGTCAGAGCCTGCTGAATACCACCTCTGGATGACAGGTAGCATTTTCTATTGGTGGAATCTTCACTTATTTGACAATCTTCTTTTGGGACAGCCTTCGCTTTCATTTTTATACAAATGGTAAATTGAGCAAGTAAGTAATTGGGGAAATGGGAGGGAGATGGGTGGTCAAGATTTATGTTATGTTATGTTATGTTATGTTATGTTATGTTATGTTATGTTATGTTATGTTATGTTATGTTATGTTATGTTATGTTATGTTATGTTATGTTATGTTATGTTGTTATGTTATGTTATGTTATGTTATGTTATGTTATGTTATGTTATGTTATGTTATGTTATGTTATGTTATGTTATGTTATGTTAGTGTGTGTGTGTGTGTGTGTGTGTGTGTGTGTGTGTGTAATATATAAAATTAAAATAAAATGACAACTTTGCTAATCCAGGCATTTCATTCTAAAAAGCAGTTTAAGGATAGACAATATAGCATTTACAAGTGAAGTGCAATCAACTCTATAGTTAATAAGTGTTCAAAATAAGGCAATTAGATGTTCATAAACTTTATAACTGCCTCTCCATTTATAGAGTTATCTAAAGGTAAGTGAAGAAATATAACAGTTGGATGATGGAGGAAACACAAATATCAGATTATGACAGTGAACAGGATTTAGATGTACAATATTTTTATATGCATGTTTTTTTGATGTGTTAACATTATATTAGATCTGTTAGGATAGGCTATTACTAATGTATTTATTATCACTGCCTTTTGAAACATGAAGCATCATTTCAGATTAAGGTTTGCTCATATCTTCACCTATAAAACAATTATTCAAATATGTACTAATGAATGCTTATTAAGTTTTTGACTATAGTAGCTGAAATGAAAGGAACTTTAGGATTTACAAAAAATTTTGCAAAATTTGTTTGAAGCCATTGTTCAAATGCTATTTATAAAACAAAAGTGAAGAAGAACAACAGTTAACAGTTGAACAATAGTTTTAATGAAACCAAGCAGAGAGATACAGAGCATAAACGTATAACTAAACTGACAACTGCTTTTATAAATAAAAAATGAGGGACGTACTGGCGTATTTCTAGAGTGTTTGTGACCATTTTGAATGTTTTTATTTTGTCACCAAAGCAGTATTTCTAAGGATGCCAACATGTTGCTTCTGAACTATGTAGGGGAACAACTTAAGGATCAATCATGCACCAGGATTGTACCTTAAATCCTAAAATTTTAGCAAGGTTTATTAGTAAGCAGATGCAGTCAAATAGCCCCCATGGATGAATGTTTCTGTTAAAAACATCATACACACCAACAAAGAAGTGCCATGAGAATGATTCTTCTCACTCAGGATTTAGGAGTAACGTGTTTATGAATGTAAGAAAACAAATATAATGTGGGACCTACCATCTTCAGGTTATTCACTTGATTTATAACTTTTTTATTTTCATTTCCATTATCTGCAATATTCCTAAAGTTAAGACCTACTTAACTGAAAAGAAGGGAAATAAGAAAGAAAATGAAAGAACCACGTCCACAGTACCTGCTGCTGCTGAAAATGGAGGAGTTCCACTGGGCTCATTTCTCCATTGGTTTCTCCACTGGCTCCTCCCTCTCTTCCACATCCTCCTCCACCGCCACCGCCTCCTCCTCCTCCATCAGTTTGATTGTTTAGGCTGCTGACACCATTTTGACCGGAGGGAGTAGAACGTATTGTCTCTGAGGCTGATTCAACCATCATGACTTGCTAGCAGCACCTTTATAAAGAAAGAATAACAAGATATCTCAACAATGATATGAGCTGCAGGATCTAAATTATGCTTGAGGATAACATTATAATAAGTGATGTTTCATTCCTTTGTCTTCTTTGCAAAGGACATTTGCAGTTGTATTTCAGAGAATAAGATTTATACACTGACTATTTTGGGGTTTAAAATATAGTTTTTTTTGAACCATTTGCTAATAAAACCATTACCAATCAAATACATCACTTAGCTATTATTCCCTTTCTTAATAGTGTTCCTATGGGAAAGAAAAAATCAGGACTGTTACAGATGGAAGACAGTGATGTCAAGAGGTCTAGGACAACTCATCATAGCCAACTCACCATGGCTAACTCACTATGACCAATTCATCATGGCCAATTCACTGTATCCAACCTGCCACAGCCAATTCACCATGGCCAACTTGCTGTGGGACAACTTACCATGGCCAACTCACCTGAGCAGGACAACTCTCCATGGGATGAGAGTTACAGTAATATCAAAGAAATAATGGAATAGGATTGTTAAAGGATGCAAAAGATGGGACAAAAATTAAAATACTTTTTAAATAATTTTAAATAATTTAATTAAATTGTGGAATTGTCCCACAGGAAGTTGTCCTATGACTGTGGCAAGTCGTCTCACAGTAAATTGGCTGCAGAGAGTTGGCTGTGGCAAGTTGGCCATGGCAAGTTGTCCCATTCTGATGTCAAGAAACTTCTCGTATAAAGTTCTTTGACAGAGGTACAGCAAATTGTACAACAAACATGTAGGTGTGAATTGATGATGCTATCAGTTTAATCATAATATTGTGGAGTCTTTTATCTAGCTCTCCATTCATCACAAAAATTTTCTGAAGAAATGACAATTTCACCAGAAATCAAGAAGATGCTTCAAAAACGTTATCTTTGGAAAAATTCTGTCCCTTTTATGTAGTGCTAGTTAATAAATACCCAAGCAAATATCATGTGCATTGGTAAACATGAATTTTATTCCTATCTTTTCTTTTCTTTAACTTGTATAATCCTATGTCAGCAAGAAGCTATTATTATTATATTATTGTCATGCACCACCCAGAGTCGCTTTTGCTGAAATAGGTGGCTATATAAATTTGATTAATAAATTTATTATTTTATTTTATTTTTTAATTTCATATTTTTATGTTTTTCCCCTCAAAAAAAATGATAAAACAAGCCAATATCCATTTATAAGGAAATACAATATTAAGTGCAAATCCTGCACAATTTTTCAGAAGAATTTCATTCCATACCAGGGTGGATAAAAATCAATGATTTTTTTAAAAAAAATAAAAAAAATCAGATTTTTTTGATTTAAATCGGATTTTTTTTATTTAAATCGGATTTATTTTAATAAAAAACTTTTGAGGTAAAAATCTATCATAAGATAGTTTTCTATTTAAAATACATAAATAATTTAGTTTATTCAGCATGAAATGGAGTTTAGTTATGTAGCATGAGGCTGTATATTCTGCAACACTGGGACTATCGGTGAGTCAACAGTGGTCAAAGGAGTAGCAGAGATGACAGTTGCTCTTTAAAAATTATGATTTAAATCGAGTTGATTTAAATTCTTTTTACTAGTGATTTAAATCATGATTTAAATTGTGATATAAATCAACTCGATTTAAATCAAATCCACCCTGTTCCATACCAAAGGGAAAATAGACAATATAACATTTATTATAATTAACAAGGGGATCATAAAATATTTCAGTCAAGTACACACACCAATATCCCCACTTCAGCATACTAAATTATATACATTGGGTACTAATCTGCTCTTGAATTATTTAAAACAAAGAGAAAAACTGGGTATTTTATATAGCAGTAGTATAGTACAATGACAACCACCACCTCATGAAAATTTACAGAATAAAACCCAACTTCTCAATGCAAATTAATACAGAGACAGAGTGTTGTTCATTTGTATTATGTTCAAGGATTGTTAACAAGAACAGGCACTAATGCACAACTATTGTTTGATATGTGCAAATTGTACAGGAACATTGCAATGAACAAGGGTATACATTCAATTTCACAGCGACTAAGATTGTTGGCTGAGCGGGTACAAAAATAACCAGGAAAATGGTTGAAGCCTGGGAAATATGCCCTTTGTCAGTCAACAGGAGTGTTGATTAACCACCAGTTATCAGGTATTTAATAGCCTTGGCAGCACAAGGAAACAAGAGCCAACAACTTAATAACCAGCCATCAACAACCCAATCAACAACTAAAAAGTCACACACAACCAGGCACCACCTAAATACTACTCATAGAATATCCCAAAGTATGCATTCTGGTGAAAGAGAAGTTCCTTGATGATGGGCTCCAGCGTGAGTCTGAAACCTCAGAAAACTAAACCTCTAGTCCCAGTGACTGACCCAGATTTGATTCTGCAACATTATCCTGGGAATATTTGCCTTCATTCTTTGTACAGGAACACTTCTGGACAGTATCCAGAAACACTGCAAAACACTGATTTGAAAGAATATACACACATATCTGAAAGCACACATAATGTCTTCATAGACACTATCAGGTAGTTAGGAAACTATTATAAAAGGATCTCTAGAACCAAACTCACTCTCTCATATTACTGACACTGCAGGAAAGATGCTGGGCATAGACAGTGAAAGTAAATGAATAAAGCTGGAACATAATCTATCATAAAAATGTTGCTACAGCTATCTAATTCAAAGTTTTCATTAGAGACAAGCAATGCTATATTAAAAATGTTAGGTTAAAAGCTGTGAGAAACTGTTCCAATAGTTATATGTAACTATCACTGTGCTAGTGAAGACAAGAACTGCATGTCAACACAGTTGAAGAACAGAATAGTTAGGAAAGCTGAGGGTTTACAATTTCTAGACAAAATCTTTGTGAAGACAAAGAATCAAGAGAGAGAAAAAAAACATACACACACACAATTATGAGCAAAGATACATGAATCTTCCAGACACAGGACATAAAGTTATTCATTTATTTCTTAAATATGTATCTCACTTTTCCTCAATGAACTCAAAGCTGCTTACTCAGCATTCTCTGTTCCAATTCCTCTGTCCTCAAGGATCAATTCTATTCAGTGAACTGGGCTGAGAGAATTGTGACATGTCCAAACTCACCAAAGAGTTTCCATGGCTGAAAGCAAACTTGAGTCTGGATCTTCCCAGTCACGGTCCAACATTTGACCATTATACCACAATGGCTCTCAAAAATTGCAAGACTACATAAATAGGGTAAAGAGGTCAACAGTGGGAAAGATTGCTCACTTCTTCAAAACCATTAGCACCATGTGAGTTCATTATTAGGAAAGACAGTCATACTTGAATTCTCCAATATAGTAACAGAGAGTAATTCTACTCCCACCGTTTATAGAAAGGTACAGAATAGCCTCCAATTTTAATTTTCAACATTAAATAATGCCAATAAGGTTTTATGTATTTTCCCATTAAAAACTTTTTAAACTGTAAAAGGATAATCTCCATTACAACTTTTAAAAACTAGGAAGGAGTGGGAGGAATGGAGGCATTCCTACTTCTATCTGTCAGTCCTTCCTCTCAATACATTAGGAGTTAGAATGAAGAGAAACAAAAAGCAAACATACTTGCCCTCATGCTGCCAGCACCCCATGGCAAAATTAGAATAATATCAATTCCCAATCATCCATTCCTTGTCTCACTTAGCTCTGTACACAGACAACAATCTTCATTATTGAAAGACGCATAAAGTTTTCCTGTTCTCCACTGCTTGGGATGCGGCAATACACACTGCTTAGTTTGAATGCATGGTCTTAGGAAAGATAAAGATAAAGCTTTCCTAGATGGCTGGATAATAACAGTTTAACATTTTTTCCACTCTCCTCTCAGCAAAGCAAAAATACCCAGATCCTCAAATGCAAAACACAGTGCAGAAGATTTTGGAAATTTTACTTTTATTTCTCCCGGATATTCAGACTAATAATTTTGAAAGTAATTTGCATGGAGTTTTTCCCTCAGCTCAAACCACAGTCAGTATCATGAGATGAACAAGAATCTAAAATGGTTACTTGCTGAGTAAATTGCCAGCAACACTTGTCTATCATAAGAACTGTCTCTGGATAGTCCCAGCAGCTGGTATCAGTATGCCTTTAATATCTGAAGGCTGGAAGAGTAGAGAGCTTCAAAGAAGTCCTTCCAAGGTACTGCTGGGCTGCTGTTTATGTTTCGAAGTTGAAACTCTTGAAGGTGTATTGTAATCATGATCAGTATTTCCTCTGCCACTACTAAAATGAATTGTTCATCTACAAAGTAAAAGCAGATTCAAATATGTATTCAAAGTGTTTCAGTAATCTAGCAAATTGAAATTTAAAGAGAAGAGAAAATTTGTAGCTCAGGGCTGAACTGTGGGGTCCTCAGTGCTCTCTGAGCTTCCTTGTTTTCTTGCAAACATTTCATTACTCAGCTAGGTAATATCTTCTGAGGAGGAAATGCCAACTGCTTTAAATTGATTATCACCAATTTTGAGTGATAATCAAGGAGTAATTTCTGCTATTGTAATTACATTCCCGAAGTCTAGAATCAAACTAATGGTAATGAAAAACAAACAAACAGACACACTGGGATTTTTCACTTTCTTCCTCTATAAAGAAAACACTACTCATTCTTCCTTCAAGACTGCTGCTTTCTAGATCAAATGAAGCACAAAGCACACACTTGGAACTGATCAGACAAGTAGTCAGCAAGTTTGAAAGCAAAAGGGACAGAAGAGGGGTGTTTTGTTTTTTTACTACCTTTTTCTTTACTGCGTGTGGATTTTGCTTTTGCTTTTTTGGCACGATAGACTGACAAACTGGGAACAACATAATTGCTGAAATGTGGCATGTAATAATAGCTATTCAGAAGTGATCATTCATATTAAACAGGGTGAAGCAAGCTTCTCATTTGCATATTTGAGATTATATGCATTTCAAAAGTCATTTCCACAGGATGTGAGAATGACATTAATTCCCATGTGGAGTTGTCGATTCCCTCCTGTAGCCCCTCACACTATCAAGTACACACAAAGTGACACAGAATGACATACTTGTACCAGGGAATTCAAGGACAAAACGTTACCCTGACTTGGTTTTAGGGGAAAATATACATTTCTAGTTAACAATATTATGCTGGATAAAGAATAAGATGAAATCAAATAAAAAAATCTTGGAACACAGAAGTTACAAAGTTATCAAAAAAGATAGCAAACATTTTGAAAACAAAATGCAAACCAAACTTGAATTTTAGCATCATATGTTAACTCAACATGTTGCATAATCATATACTGAATTCAGAAGAAACTACCCTCCATGGTGTAAATCCAACTGTCAGAAAGAAAACTTGTTCTATCATTTCCCTTTACCTAGCAGTAAACATGACAAATATTGTTTTAAGATTTATATACATTTATATATTTCTACTAAGCCTTTTTGTTCCTTTCCCTCAGTTTTTTTTAAATAGACATTTTATTTATTTATTTATTTATTTATTTATTTAATTAAATTTTTATACCGCCCTTCTCCAAAATAGGACTCAGGGCGGTGCACAGCCAAGGTAAAAACAAGACATATATACAAACATGGTGAATCTAAAAAACTATTTAAAATAATTAAATGTTTTGGCCGAATTAAAACCATTTCCAATTTAAAATCAATTTAAAAATTAAAAAATTTGGTCAAGCCAGCCCAGCTTGTTGGAATAAATAGGTTTTTAGGGCCCGACGAAAAATCCGGAGGTCTGTTATTATGCGTAATTCTGGGGGGAGGGTGTTCCAGAGGGTAGGCGCCACCACAGAGAAGGCTCTCCCCCTGGGGGTCGCCAGCCGACATTGCCTGGCGGACGGCACCCTGAGGAGGCCCACTCTGTGTGAGCGTACTGGCCGGTGGGAGGCTATTGGTGGCAGAAGGCGGTCTCGTAAGTACCCCGGCCCTAAGCCATGGAGCGCTTTAAAGGTGGTCACCAACACCTTGAAGCGCACCCGGAAGACCACCGGGAGCCAGTGCAGCTCGCGCAGGAGAGGTGTCACGTGGGAGCGCCTCGTCGCCCCCATGATCCCCCGCGCGGCCGCGTTCTGGACCAGCTGGAGCCTCCGGGTGCACCCCAGGGGGAGCCCCATGTAGAGAGCGTTGCAGTAGTCCAGGCGGGAGGTGACGAGTGCCTGAGTGACTGTGCGTAGGGAGTCCCGATCTAGAAAGGGACGCAACTGGCGTATCAGGCGAACCTGATAAAAAGCCCCCCTGGCCACGGCCGTCAAATGATCTTCCAAGGACAGCCGTGCGTCCAGGAGGACGCCCAAGTTGCGAGCCCTCTCCGTGGGGGCGAGTGATTCACCCCCAATAGTCAGCGATGGCGTCAGCTGGCTATATCGGGACGCCGGAAGCCACAGCCACTCGGTCTTGGAGGGGTTGAGTTGGAGCCTGTTTCTCCCCATCCAGGCCCGCACGGCCTCCAGGCACTGGGACAACACTTCAAGGGCATCATTGGGGTGGCCTGGGGTGGAGATATACAGCTGGGTGTCATCAGCGTATTGATGGAACTCCACCCCGAAGCCACGGATGATCTCACCCAGCGGCTTTACATAAATGTTGAACAGAAGGGGCGAGAGTACCGACCCTTGTGGCACCCCACAAGCAAGGTGCCTCGGGGTCGACCGCTGCCCCCCTGTCAACACAGATTGCGACCGGTCGGAGAGGTAGGAGGAGAACCACCGCAAAACGGTGCCTCCCACCCCCAACCCCGCCAACCGGTGCAACATGATACCATGGTCGATGGTATCAAAAGCCGCTGAGAGGTCTAACAGGACCAGGATAGAGGAATGACCCCTATCCCGGGCCCTCCAGAGATCATCCACCAATGCGACCAATGCCGTTTCCGTGCTGTGCCCAGGCCGGAAGCCGGACTGGAGCGGGTCTAGATAGACAGCTTCATCCAGGTACCGGGGAAGCTGTTGCGCCACCACACTCTCAACAACCTTCGCAACGAAGCGAAGGTTGGAGACTGGACGATAGTTAGCCAAAACAGCCGGATCCAGAGAGGGCTTCTTGAGGAGGGGCCTCACCACCGCTTCTTTCAAAGCGGCCGGCAGGACCCCCTCACCCAAAGAAGCGTTAACAATCATCTGGAGCCAGCCTCGCGTCACCTCCCGGGAGGCCAGTACCAACCAGGAGGGACACGGGTCCAATAAACATGTGGTCGCGTTCAGCCGTCCCAGGATCCTGTCCATGTCCTCGGGAGTCACAGGATCGAACTCCCCCCAGATAACACTCTCAAGACCTGCCTCAGTCATCCCGTCCGGACATACCCAGTCAGAGGCCAGCCCTTCTCGAATCTGAGCGATTTTGTCATACAGATATTGCACAAAATCCTCAGCTCGACCCTGCAAGGGGTCATCCCGCACTTCCAGATGGAGGAGGGAGCGGGTCACCCTAAACAGGGCGGCTGGGCG
Source organism: Pituophis catenifer annectens (assembly GCF_029215685.1). Classification (NCBI taxonomy): domain Eukaryota; kingdom Metazoa; phylum Chordata; class Lepidosauria; order Squamata; family Colubridae; genus Pituophis; species Pituophis catenifer. Next base: position 167,665,363 of record NW_027256883.1, on the reverse strand, counting down.
ATTATCTGATGACGCGATAAGAGCGGCAAAATAGCTAGTTTTCGCCGCTTTTATCGCCACTAGGTAGGTCTTAATATGGGACCTCACCCGTGTTCGGTCAGATTCGGAGCGGCTGGTCCTCCAGCTACTCTCCAGGCGTCTTTTCCGGCGCTTCATCTCTCTAAGCTCCTCGGAGAACCAAGGAGCTAGGTGAGTTCGGTGCCGGGTCAGAGGCCGCAAAGGCACGACTCGGTCCAAGGCCCCGGCAGCCGCACTGTCCCAGGCGGCCACCAGGTCTTCCGCCGAGTCATGAGCCAGAATCTCAGGAAATGGCCCAAGCTCCATCTGGAACCTGTCTGGGTCCATCAGGCGCCTGGGGCGGAACCACCTTGTCGGTCCCGCCTCCCTGCGGCAGGGTGCAGCGGTTAGAAAGTCCAGTCGAAGGAGCGAGTGGTCAGACCATGACAAGGGTTCGATGACTATATCCCCTATATCGAGGCCACTCAACCACTGACCAGAGACAAAAACTAAGTCCAGAGTGTGTCCCCCTGTGTGAGTGGGGTCATGAATTAACTGAGTAAGGTCCATGGCCGTCATGGAAGCCATGAACTCTCGAGCCACCTCAGATGTTTCACCGATGGATGGCAGGTTAAAGTCCCCCATGATGGCAAGTATTTGAAATACTTCTCTTTTTTTATAACATTCATTACTACATGAATATTCATAGAATTCTATTATCTCTCATACAAGGAAGAGTATATCTTCCAAGGGATGACTTGTTGCAATTCAGATATATTTTACAACAAAATGCACTGTTGTTTACATTTCCCATGACTAGATTTAAGGCTATACTTGAATGAGGATATATGTAACGGACAGATCCACATGAAAGACAATCAAGTTATCAGTTCTGTTAGCCATTCATTATTGGTTTAGCCTAGGATTCGAGGAAGGGAAAGGAAAGCCGTAGAATCATCAATTATATCAAGTCTTGTTCTTTTAATGCATTTCTTTCATTTACAATATAATAATAAATCCAAGGAAATCTACAAAATAAATTCAATTAAAAATTATTGTCTTTCACTCTCTATGCAAAATATCGACATGACTTGTGTATGAGCATAGATCATTCTAAGCATCTTTTACATACAAAAATGGATATAATTGAGAGAATTACAAAGATTGTTATGAGATGGGGATGGCATTTTCTTAATACATCCAATGTAGGCATTAGCTAAACTTATGTTTTAAAAACAAAATGGGAGGGGGGAGCTGGAGCCTTGTTATGCCCACAAAGATGGCACCACATAACTGCCTGTGCCTGGATTTTGAAGCTAAGCAGGCTTAGGCTTAGTTAATACATGGATAGGAAAGCAAGTAAAGATGAAAAGAGTTGAAATAAGGCAGAGGCAACCCATTTCTATATTTTGGCCAAGAAAACAATATCAACATTTCCATGAAGTTAACGGGAACCAAGCTGGATGTAAATACACAGACATGGTTATGGGTATATGGGTATGGGTAATGCATCAAATTTTCTTCTCTAGCTGCTTATTAATTCTGCTTATGCCTGGCTGAAGATTACAATCATGGCAGACCCAGAAGGAAAATATAAGGTTGAAAAATCATACGACAAATGTCATTGCGCCATGCATTTTTTCTATAAACTCTGAAAGGAACAGCACATGGTCAACATGTAGAAGATCCCTGATTCAATATCTGGCATCTCATTTTTTTTTAATGATAAAAGAGGATAAGTAGCAATTCAACTGAAAGATGTCTGCTGGTATAGCCAATAATGGGAAATACAGAATGAAATCGATAAACAGTACAATTTTGATTAAAATATAAAGAAAGACTTTCCACTATCGGGGAGGAGAATACTTTCAACATGGTAACCACTTCTCTCTGGTGTGAAATTAGCATGAAACAATAACCATAATATAGAAGATGTCCATTAAAAGAAAAGTGCTCTAAAGTACAGCACCTCATGCACCAAAAATAGGTTTTCAGTTACTTTAAATTACTATGTATTAAAAAGAAAACTGCATGATATATCTATGATCCCAAGACATAGGTACTTGCATGAAAACAATGCGTTTTCAGCCAATGTGGAAATTAATTTGAGCACCAGCAGTCACTATTAACCATTATTTTGGACTTAGATGGTAGCTAAACATTCCTTGGCCTGAAGAACAACTAGTTTTGCCAAGAACATTCCAGACTCAGCTTAGCCTGCTCCATTTGCCTATACCTTGCAGAATTGGTATGTAAGTTGTAGAGTTTTATTGAAATCGGGTTTTACCCTTTGTTTGCAAAGCTAACAGCTAACCCTACACATTTCATCTTTTTTTATTCATGCACATTTGCTTTTTTTCTCTTCCTTTCTAGACTTTTTTCCATTTATTACTTTCAATTGTCAAATATCTGTGCATTTGACCATTTTTGTCAAGCATATGTATTTTGTGAGAAAACCAATTTTCAAGTAAAGAGAAAAAGTACTGAAGCAAGTGAGACCATATACTACAAAGCATTTAAGAAAAAAAAAAGCTGTTTACAGATTTAGAAACATATGTCAGATAGTTAACCCTCTACTGACAAACACCAGGAACACCAGGGGAAAAAAATACAGCTGGAAAAAGAGGAGGAAAGAACAGGTTTATTCTTGTTTTTCTAGTTTGTTAAGAACCATTTATCACACAACCATGGAAGTAGATCTAGACCCAGAACAATCATAAAACAACTGTAACGAAGTTGCTTTTTAAAGAGGCCATATTAGCAAAAGGCTGGAAATTATAACTAAAAAAGTCACATTCCCAGTACTATTATGTAACATATAATGACTGGGAGGAATCAGTTTACCAGAAGCTATTTTTCAATAATGTGTTTTGATTTTATTTGCCAAATTTGTTTGCCACTCATCTCATGGTTCTAGGCAATTCTGAGCAGCTTATAACAGTTTTTGTAAGTATATTTATAATTATAATATATAATGTATGCCATGTCTTAAGAAATCAAAGGTTCATTTTACATACCATGGTGTATTTCTGAAGATATAAGATATGAAGTTTTATAAGCACGGGCTTTAATTGTTTGCTTCAATTCCTTATTTATGCACTATATACTAGTTCAAGGGTCCCCAATCCCCAGTCTGTGGATCGGCACTGATCCACCGCATGCCAGAAACCTGGTCGCACAAACTAGCAAAAGAGTGCAGGCAGTACATGAAACTACGCCCCCTCTGGTCCAAGGAAAAACCTCCTTCCATGGAACCAGTACCTGGTGCCCAAAAGGTTTTTTTGGGGGGGCACTGTACTAATTCATAGTATATGGGCAGAAGGATACAAATATTTCACTAAGAAAAGAAAAAGAGAACTTTCCTTTCTGATGTTAGTAGCACTTTAAAATGCCTTGATAAGACCATACTTGGAATATTGCATCTAGTTTTGGTTGCCACAATATAAAAAAGATGTTGAGACTCTAGAAAGACTGCAGAGAAGAGCAACACGATGATTAGGGGACTGGAGGCTAAAACATATGAAGAATGGTTGAAAGAACCGGATATGTCTAGTTTAATGAAAAGAAGGACTAGGGGTGACATGGTAGCAATGTTCCAATATTTGAAGGACTGCCACAAAGAAGAGGGAGTCAAACTATTCTCCAAAGCATCTGAGGGCAGGACAAGAAGCAATGGATGGAAATGAATCACAGACAGAATTGTTGTGGTCCACCAGCAGCCTGCGGAGCTGGCAGTGGAGTCTGACAGTCAGGAGGCTGGGGAAGAACATGGGCCAGTCCTGGAGTCTGGGGAAGGTCCCGACGAGGGCTCTGCGTCAGAGGCAGAGATGGGGCCAGGGCCATCTAGAAGTGACGCGCGGACTCTGGAGCCCCCAGAGTCAGACAGCAGAGAGGCAGAGGAACAGGAGGAACCTGTTCCTAGTGCACGCATGAGCAGAGTTGCCAGAAGGCAAGAGCAGCTAAAGCAAAAGGGATGACTCAGGAGTAAGGCCAGGAGATGATTGGCCCCTCCCATAAGGTTTAAAAGAGAAACAAAGACACTTGGGCCTTTTGCAGGAAAGCAATGTTAACTCTGTTTCCAGTCGGCATCTCGTTTGTTTCTGAACGTCGTGGGGCTTTGCCAAGTAAGGCTTCTGGCAGGGTATCAAAGAAGATAAAGGTTGGTGATTATCCCGAAGGACTTCTTCCAAAGGATTTGTTTTGCAACTAATTGGGACTCAGCTGGGAATGAATGTAATTTTCAGCTGTTACAATAAAATAGGTTTGTTTGGGACTAACTGTGTATTGTAATGACTCAGTAAGCCTAGATCACAAGAACCCATGCAGAAATAAGGAGAAATTTCCTGGCAGAACAATTACTCTGTGGAACAGCTTGCCTTCAGAAATTGGGGTGCTTGATCACTGTAGGTTTTTAAGAAGATATTGGACAGCCATTTGTCTGAAATGGTTTACGGTCTCCTGCTTGAGCAGTAGGTTGGATTGTAAGGAGTAAAGATTCCTTAATGTTTAAGTACCCCAATAGGATATAAATTATTATAAATCAAATTATTTAATAATTTACCCCCTCAGTTATATGTTCTGCAAAATGCTCCTTAGCAACTAATCCACAGCAGCTCCATTTTGTTTCATTTGCAAGGAAGCACCATGAAGATACAGAATATAGCTACAAGGACCCCTTTTGTCTTAATTATATGACCAATGATTAAGCCAAGATCTGTGATCGAAGTATAGTATTCATGGTCACAAAAATATATCTTGTTCTTGTAACTTTGGATCTGTTTGAATGGTGTATCAATATGACCAGTAATGAGAACTGCTACCATGTTTCCCCGAAAATAAGACCCTGTCTTATATTTTTTGCATCCCAAAATAAGCGCTTGGCCTCATTTTCAGGGAGGTCTTATTATTTTGGGGTGCGTGGAGCAAGACGGGGCTCCTCTTGCCGTCTTACCTGATTTCTAGCTGTGTCTCCCTAACCCTAACCATAGGAAATGGTGGGGATCGGCTGCGCATGCACTTAAATATTTTGGGAAGGGCTTATTTTCAGGGGAGGGCTTATTTTTGGGGAGAGCTTATTTTCAGGGAGGGCTTATTTTTGAGAAAACACGGTAGATTTAAAAGATGCTAATATTATTTATTTGTTGTAAAAAAAGTCTAACTGGTGCTAGGCATGTAAAAAATACAATGTAAAATGACAATGTTAAATTAACACTAGTAGTTTGCAGGCTCTTTGGAAAAGGTAACTACATAAGCGAATAAAAAGTGTTTGCACGAAAGGAGCAAACACTCATCCTACAATGATTAATTGAAGTACTGCAGCTGAATATCTAATTACTGTTCTTTTTAGGTAGAATCAAAATAAATTTATTCAATAACTGCCATTCCATTTTACTATCCTTATTTGTTTATTTCAAACACATTTTTATTTGGCTATGAAAAAGGAGCCAGGAGAGAGAAGAAAAAAAGAAAAAAAGGCTACTAGAGTAGAGACCCAATACCATATGGCAAATAGGCATATTAATTACTGCTACTTTTTAATTAACAATTGCTTAATCTGAGCAGTAACATTTGCCTTGACATCTTTTGACTCTCTGCTAACCTGTGAAGTGCACATGCCATGCCAAGTCATCAATTAATTTTTATTGACATTTTCTTCCCCTAAACAGGCACAATACCAGGGTTTTCCAATTAACACCTCAGCACTCTCTAATTAGTGCAATTAACAGACTGATGGATGCCTGGAGTTTCCCAGAAGGGAGAGCAGAGATCAGTTGGTTTTGCTATGTGGACAGATCTCCCACTGAGAGCAAGCATACATAGCTGAGGACCCAAATTATCCTCTAGAGTTTTAAATGGGAGCAACTACAGGTCTGCATATATGCCTATTCCATAATTTTCATCTATTTCACACACATTTCATCCGAAATATATGAAGACACATTAGTGTAGTCACCAATAATTATGCCATCTCTTTACTAGCATCAGTGTATTTAAATTTACAGAACTTTAAGTTGTCATGAATTACTGTTTTTCATAGAAAAATCTATTATAATTATATACTCAAATACATTGCATATATTCTTCTCATGGAGCTCTTGAAGCAGCAAGAATAAATACATGTGCCACATTTCCCTTTTGTTTCTTGTCCCCTTAATCTATGAGTAAAGACTTCCTTTTGTTTATCAAAACTGTTATAGTCAACTAAAAATGTCCTTTTGAAATACTAGTTCTCTTTTCTGAACATTATTTCCTATACCAGGGTGATATCTCAAGTTCTCTATTACAGTCTTGCTGCAGTACTTTTCCTGATTTGGTTGAGATGTGCAATGATACCTTACCCAAATTAAGTTAAATGATGGCTACAACTGCCAATACAGCTCTACGTATATTTGTCCCAGTTTTCTTATGCCAGCAAAAATTTATCACCTCATATCCCTGGGCTTCTCCTCTTCTAAATGTCAAGTAAATAATTATCTTGCCAAGTATATACTTGTTACAAGGAGCAACCAGAATCTCCATGTCTTCTGGTCTTTCCCAATGTCCACTTCCAACTGCCACAGAACCTTCGGTCATGAAAAGTTCTGCCTTCACCATGTCTACACATTTGACTCTTAAAGTAATCACAGAAGAGGTAGAACCAAACACATAATCTGTCTTCGTGCCATCTATCACAACCATGGAATTTCAGATGTAGTACTAAGAGGATTTATTGATATAATAGCAAAATAATAAAATATTAAGCAAATGTTTCAAATGTTCCAAAACATCTGCAGAAATCTTAATTTACATGGAAAATAGATGTAAAATGAATAATCTTTCTTACAGAGATATCAAAGAGACTACAGAATGAATGCTGCTTCAGGAGAAGAGAAAATCTAATTGAGGTATCCATCAGAATGGGTTTTTCTTTCAAGGGTTTTAAGGGGGGGAAGGCACTTATCTCTATCAGAAACAATGAAGTAGGGGTTAATTAGAAGCAATTATCCACTAAATCTAAACCAGAATGTCCAAAAGATAAGTCAATATTCAACACTTGGCCGAAAAATACACATCTAAAACAGGTTCAATATTGTATACTGCATTTATTGATTTTAGGTTTAAATTCGATCTATAGTAGAGTTCCCAGAGCAAGGCTACAGACTAACCCAAAATACTACCACTGATAGGCAGTTACTGTTGCAAATCTTAATAAAATTTCTAGAATCAAAGTTTAATGCTGTATGCGAGGCAACCACAATAAAGATATTACAACCATAGAGAAGTGAGGCAGGGATGGATATATTTTATCTCCCTTGTTTAATCTGTATATTTATGAACAAAATAAATTAGAACCTCCTCCCTCCCCCACAAAAAAACTAACAAACAGACATATTGCAACTTTGTTGTATGCAGATGACCCACAATTTCTGTCACAAATGTTAATTGGACTTAAATGAGTTCTGAATGCTCTGGCCAATTACTGATCTGAGGAAGCACCTAAAATCAACAAAAGTAAAACTAAAATTCTGATCTTTGCAAAGAGACCCACACACACACCTGGGGGATAAATGGTCATCTGAACAAGAGAAATCTTTTAAATATTTGGGCATTATTTTCCATAGCTCAACAAACACAGTGAACACCAGAATTATGTCATATCAAATGCTCAAAAAAGAGTAGCCACAATTTAATCTTTTTACTTCATCAGATGAATAGCCTATCCTAGCAATGCTGAAAGTTCAAACACAACTACTTTTTAGTCCCAGGTAGGACTTTATACTTCTTTACTCCTCTTGAAAGGATCCAATCTAAATTCCTAAGGGCCATACTCAAGGAAACAACTTGTGTTTCTATTATTATATGAAGGAGGGAGTCCGGGCTATCTAAAGACAAAACAGGTGCACGGACCTGTATCAAAGCACTTTAGATGAAGTTACTGTTCTTTCTCACAGGTTTGAGTTCTTTCTTTATTGAAGATAATTACGAATTTTGAAGACAATTATGAATCTCCCTGCAGCCTCCTGGGGGTGAAAATGGGCCATGGGGGGGCCGCACTGCACCCCCCCCCCGCACACCCTGTTTTGGGCCTAGGAGGCCTCCCTGCAGCCTCCTGAGAGCAAAAACGGGGCTCGGGGGGACTCCTGGAAGGGGCGAGGTGGGGCGGGACAGGGCCAGCCAGCAGTGTAACTACCAGTTCTCCCAAACCAGCTGAATCCCACCACTGGTTACAAGCATGTACTCAACAAAGGTAAACAATATAGCAAAGGCCTAGAAGCACAACAGGACCAGTCTGCTTTACCTATGAATGTTTTTCTTAGCAGTCAAGTTGCATTTTACAAATCAGCAAGATACTTAGACAACATAACTGTTCTAAATATCCCAAAACACTAACTTTAAACACTTCCCCCACAGCAGTTTTGGAGGACAGATACAACTAAGTCGTACAGGAGCTGAGACTCTGCACCTGTGAACAAGGAGTTGTTGAAACTATACTTCATGTCCCATTATACTGTACCTTCTATAAGGACTCAGGGACATGCCTTATAATTCTTTATCTGTAAAATGCTTAGAAATTTATGGGGTTTTTTATGTAGAATTATCAGAACATATAATCCCATTTCCTTCATATGGCCATTTTTTTTATTGCCTGTAAAATAAGGCAGACTTTTGACCCTAACAAACCCACCACCAATTATAATATTTTATCTAGTTTTGCTTTTATTTTTAATGTGTTTTTGTTTGCAATTCTGGTCAGTGACAAGTAATAAAAAAAATACTCATATTCAAGGCAAGTCAATCCACTCACTAACCTTCTGCCCCATGTCTCCATTAACATGGAATTCAAAATACAGAACATTCCCCCCTCCTACCTATTTCAGAGGTTTTAATCAATTTGAGCTGAAAAGATAGATATATCAAAATAGTAAAAATAAGGAGATCACTCTGGAAATTAATTGTGGGGTAGATAAGCTATCTCAATAGCATCCTATTTAGATCTAACAAATTTTAAGGCTATGAATTGAACTGAACAAGGGTATGAATTTTCCCGTCCCATTTTAATCCCTAAAGATAATTTTAGGGGTTTTTTGTAGCAGAAAAATTGGGTACTTTAGGAGATCCTTCCTCTCCTCCACACATTTTCTTTTAGAAAGAATAAAATAAGATAGTTTTATGCTAAATATTTTGCATGAAAATTGAAATATAAAGCAATCAATATATTACAGGATTGTATTAGTTTGACACAACCTAAACTATTCATAATAGCAAAATTGCCACCCTATATGCACTTACATGAAAGCAAGCTCCGTCAAACAGTGTGTATCATTTTACTGGAAAAGTACTCATAGCACTACTGTGAAAATTTAATAATTATAAAAATTACTACTACTCTCTATCCTATGTTATGCAATTGAATATTAAATTTAACGTAAGCACTTTATCTTAATAAAATAAAACTTTAAAAACATATTTTGCCTAAAATATGTTTTTCTTGACATAGGATATGTCAAGTATTCTTTACATATTATTTTTCTACAATATAGGGAAGAATCTGGGAAAGAATCTATCTGGGTAAGTGATATACATATCCAAATTTCTAGATGTGCATCTCAGGGGTGAAATGCTCCCGGTTCGGATTGGCTCGGGCAAATAGGTAGTGATGGCGGCGGGCAGTTCAGAGAACCGGTAGCAAAAATCCCTGCCCCCGCCCCCCATGCCCAGCTGAGCCGTGCGATCATCAGAGGCTTTTTTTTCTCTTTTAAATGGCTCTGACGATCCAAGCTCTGACCATCCCAGCTGATCGGCAGAGGGTTTTTTAAAATCAGGCAACTCAGCTGGAATTGTCAGAGCTTTTTGAAAGCATTTTTTACATGGTTTTACATGTAAAAAAATGGTTTTAAAAGTAAAAAAAATGGCCATGCCAACCCAGTCACATTATCCCCCCCACCAAGCCACGCCCACAGAATTGGTAGTAACAAATTTTAGATTTCACCACTGGTGCATCTCCTACACTTTTGTACCATCTTAACTGAAAGATGAGGGTAAATAAACTCTTTAACTACTGGCGATAAACTGGGCAAGTGTTTGGTCCTGGTTAGAAGCAGAAAAATTATCTTGTCTATGTGAATTTAGAGTGCTGTCTTATTTTAACCTATCATCTTAAATTAACATTTAGTCTCCAACTCTGCAGCATCAGGCTGTTCTGTATATTTTAATTCATTTGTCCAATACTTTTAGGCTCCAGGTAGAAAACAGTGTTTGCAATTGACGCTAGATACAAAATTGTGTTTATTCCTCCAAGTACAAGAAAGTGTTCTTCCAGTGCTCAAATGGTATGGATGGTATCTCCAGATGTTGTCAAACGGTAGAGATGTTTCCAGATGTTGTCAAATCAAACCCAATGGCACTGGATAGGGTTTATAGAAGTTGCATCACATGATATTCAAAAAATTCCTGATTGCCTACTTGTATGCTAAGAGAAAGACTTTTACAATAAATATATTTATGCATCTGTTCATTCATTCCATTTATATCCCAGCATATTCAGCAAGAGACTCAATCGTTTACAGAAAATAACACTTAACATTCTTAAAACAGCCACAGCAAAATTAAGAAATACTATATATCAGACACAGTTGTCTTTAGTTGGGTATAAGAACACCACAAAATACTATGTTCACAAATAACACCTTTAGGAAACCCATTTTTCACATATTTATTTTAAATAGTTTATTTTTTCTAATATCTAATATTACACTGAGTAATACTAATTCGTCACAGAAATTTAGATAAAGCAACTGTAAATTTTCTTTATACCTTTGGGTATGAAGATACTGAAAATACTAAAGATAAGTTAATAAAAATTTTAAGCAAATAGAACTGTATACTTTCTCTCTGTACAATAGGCAAGGATAAATGTGTATGCTGCTATAGTAAAATTCAAGGCCATAGTCATCCATGCCCAAACACAAAATGCAATGTATGTGTAGCATAATGTTCATTCCTATTCTACAGACACCTTTGAAATAATGTCTCACTTGATACTGATTTCAAGGCTAACAAAAACTCATACTTCATGCAGGAGAAAAAAGATCTTATGACTTTATTACCTTCATGGAAACACCTCAGACTATTTCTACTTGGTGTCTAAAATAACCAACAGTTTTCAAGAATATATTTTCCAGACATATAAATGATAAAAATCTCCTGGAAATGACATTCAGGTATCTTTATTTCTACAGTCCTAGCTTTTAAATGAAGAGAAATTAACCATTTTGTTCACAGGTATAAGCACCAAAATGACTTTAAAAAGCAGTTCTTTAATCATAAAATGATTTGGAGAAGAAGAACCTGAGATTGTTCCATATGGCTTTTTACCCTTTAATTAACACACAAACACAGAAAATGTAGAAGGGGATTAGAAAATAAAATCTGCAAGAGCTAAAATGAATTTAAAGCATTACAGTAAATTAGAAAAGATTTAAGGAAGAAGGATTGGCTTAGTCAAGGCTCCCTTTTAATGGGATCACCACTAGGTATGCTTTCATCTAGTACTAATTTTTATTTCTCACATTTTGGACAACAGTCACCCTTGAGCTTCCCCATATAATAATATGGCAGTGAAGCGTGCCCATGGATGTGCGTGTTCGCGTGCACATACACACACTCTTCCAGTACATGACAAATGCTCCTATGCTTCTTCCCTCCCTGGACTTTTATTTAGAGCACTGATTTTAAGTCCTCAGTATGGTATATGATGCAGTATTTAGAATGGGCATTGTTCTTACCTGATACGCCCTTTCTCTGATAGAGGGGAATGGCAGTCAGGCATGGGTTAACCCTGTCTGTCAACCATTAGGACCAAGTCTGTTGATTTCCTAAGTCCCACCTCTTCCTGTAGCTCTTCAGTTTTTCAGCGAGGACGGTGATGCAGACTGATGTATCTATAAGAAGCAAAGAAAATTAGAAGCCTCCTGCCCCGATAGCTCCCCAGACCAGCCAGAACAGGGTAGGGCTGACCACCCTGTTCAGAGAAAGGGCATATCAGGTAAGAACAAAGCCTATTCTCCTACTTGGTGGGAACGGCAGTCAGGCATGGGACATACCAAAGCCTGTTATCCTATAGGGAGGGAGAAGGCCAGATCCATGAATCTCCTTCCAAATGGACTCCTTGCAGCACTCTCCTGCTGAAGGCAGCATCCGCCAAAGCGTAGGAGTCCAAACAATAATGTTGGATAAACAGTGTTAGGGAGGCCCAAGTGACCGCTCGGCAAACTTCCTCCAAGGAGGCCTGCATGGATCAGGCCGCAGAAGTGGCCGCACTCCTGGTAGAGTGAGCCATGCTGTTCCAAGGAACAGGCAAGGCCTGAACCTCATAGGCAGTGGAGATGGTGGCCCTGATCCACTGCCCCAAGGCTGTAGCCATTAGTTTGGAACCCATGGACGCTGGTTGAAATGAAACGAACAGGGCTTCCGTCCGTCGGAAGGAGGATGTACGGGAAATATATATTTTTAGAGCCCTGCAAACGTCCAGTATATGCCAGACTCTCTCTAGCCGATGAGTATGAGAGGGGCAGAAATTGGGTAGCATGAGCTCGTGACCTGTGAAAGGTGGAGTTGACCTAGGATCTAACCATAATATGACTCTGTTGGTGTGGAAGATGCAGAGGTTGTAATGAACAGATAATGCAGCCATCTCCGAGATACAGCGGGTGGAAGTGACGGCGACAAGGAAGGCCACTTTAAAAGAGAGAAACCTGAGATTGACATCATGCAAGGGCTCAAAGGGAGCCTTAGTCAGGGCAGACAATACCTTGTTAAGATCCCATGTCGGAAACCGGTGGACCACCGGTGGACGAAGATTAGTAGTACCCCTCAAAAAATTCCGAATTAGTGGATCCTTGGAAATGGAATCCGATGAACCACACGTCAATACAGAAGAAATGGCTGCTACTTGCTGTCTAAGTGTGTTGGGGGCAAGGCCCCACTCAAAGCCATCCTGTAAAAAATCTAAAATTTGTGTTATGGAAACTGATGTAGGATTTAGCTTGTGTCTCTTGCACTAGGAGGAGAAGGACTTCCACATTGCCTCATAAATGCGGATAGTGGATGCCCGGCGGGAAGCCTGAATGGTGGGAATGACCCTGGGAGAGACCTGGGCACTGATCAAGAGATGCCGCTCAATCTCCAGGTGGTTAGCTGGTACCACTGTGGTTCCAGGTGGACCAGTGGCCCCTGAAAAAGGGAAATCCTGTTGTCGGGAATCTGCCAAGGCCGAGCCACCGAAAGAGACACCAAGGCCACAAACCAAGGCCACCGAGGCCAATGAGGAGCTAGGAGAATGAGTTCCGCTCTCTCCTCTAGGAGCTTCCTGATGACTCTGGAGATCAATGGCAGGGGAGGGAAGGCGTAAAGCAAAAGACCAGGAGGCCAAGGGCTGCGTAAGTCCACAGGATAGACTGAAGGGATTGCATTTTGAACCGGCGATAAATGATGTACCGGTTTAAGAATTTCAGATCAAGAATTGCCCTCCAGCCCCCTGAGGCCTTCTATACTAGAAATAAGTGGGAATAGAACCCCTGCCCATGTTGTTCCCATGGAACCAGCTGTATGGCCTTGATTTTCAAAAGGTATTGTATGGCTGATTCCAACTGTACATGTTTGGTCCTGTACTGGGAGATAGGGCAGCGAACAAACAACCTCGGGGGAGTGGAGCAAAATTCAAGAGAGTGACCGGATCTGATTGTTTCCCTGACCCAAGCATCTGAGATGGTAAAGTCCCATTGACTGGCATAGAATGCCAAACGTCCCCCAATGTGGGAGATGGGAGGCGGGTCATCGAGACCTCCAGAAGGGACGGCTTCTCCCGCCCCGAAAGGGCCTCTTGGAAGGGAATCTGGAACCTTATCTAACCTGGGTATCCTGATGCTGACCACCTCTGGATGGAAAGGAATGTTGAGAGCATTGCTGGTAATACCCACTGTCTGAGCCCCAAAAGGACTGAGGCCGAAAATAACCCTGCTGTCTAAATTTGGCCCGTCTGGAAAGAGATGGTAAGATCTTACGGCGATCCTTGGTTTCCACCAGGAGTGGTTCCAGTGGGGCCCCAAACAATTTGTCTCCTGAGTAGGGAGATGAAGTGAGTTGCCATTTGTTTCTGGCGTCGGCCTGCCAATGTCGGAGCCATAGAAGACTTCTTGAGGTGACCGATGGATTTAGCAGCAAACCTGGCAGCGTTGAGTGTAGCGTCCGCCGAGAATTCCACTGCTGCCAGTATTTTGTTGATATCTTGATGGGATCTCAAATCAGTGGAAGGAATTCTTTCTTGTAATTGCTTCAGCCAGAGGATGGATGCTCTATTGAAAAATGAGGCCGCAGAGGCAGCCCAAACTGACCAGGTGGTCACCTGGTGTCTTTTGATGAGAGCTCTCTCTGCTCTCTTGTCCTCCGGATGTAAGGATTTCGCCAGAGGCCCAGTCAGATGTGAGTAAGAAGAAAGTGCAACAACTGGTGCGTCCACTGTGGGAACCTGTAAAAGTTTAGAGAAATCCAAAGCCATATTATAAAGGCGCTTGTCTTGGCCGTTAGGGAGGGAACCGGAGCTGGGAAAGGCCCATTGTCTCTGAACTACATCTGAAAATAATTTAGGAGCGGGAACGGTTTCTGTCTGTGCCATAGATTCCACAAATAAGGAGAAAGTGGGATCAACAGCCGTTGAGACCGAATCTGACACTGAAGAAGAGCATCCCAACCGTGTAGTAGTTTGAGCCTTGAATAACAAGGAATGGAACAACTGAGGTCTAAAAAGGCAGACAAATGAAGATTGGTCAGACTCAAAGCCCTCATCCTCGGAAAGGTCCAGATCAAGGGGAATCTCCTCGTCAGATAGAGAAGCTTGACTGGCAGAACCTGGGGAATCAGCCAGCCCATGCTCCCCAGTTGACTCCTCTAGATGGTGAGATCTCTGAGACTGACTGAGGTGGTTGACATACTCTGACACCTCCGAAGATGCCCTCTGCTAAAGGCCTTGGGCAATGCCCTGTCGGACGGCTTCTGATATCAAATTTGCCATGGCAGGAGGGATTTGTTGATCCTGCTGCTCAGCCTGGCTGAGCCCAGTGGCCGTGGGCGTAAAAGTAGGATTGACCGGCTGGCAAATCAGAGGGTTTCACACTGGGCCTAGACTCAAATAACAAAGCCGCATCAGTGGGCAGAGAAGTTCCTCTCTGATCAGTTACATCAGGAGACAAAGAAGGTGTAGACTGACCCTGAATGGCTGGAGGCAGCCCTGGAGGGGAAGACCGAGCTTTCTTATCAGCCACCAGTTGTGCCTTTTGTATGGCCTGTTCGATGGCCTTATGACATCTCTCTTCGTCCTTGGACGCCTTAGAGGCTCTAGTATGAGGAGTGGTTTTGTGCACCTTTGCTCTTTTACTGTGGTGCTGAGAACCTGAAGTGCCCTCCCCTGGATTACTGTCATGGCGCTTCTTCCTTTTGAAAGCACCCACGCAGAATCATTTAGAAGGAATGGCATCCGCCATTTTGAGCGCCCACGTGCGCTAGCAGCTAGGTCAGAAAAAGAAAACTCCCAACTGTGTGGTCTCTGCAGGTGGATCCCCAACCCGCTACTCACTGCACTGCTCTGTACCGCAGACTTCCAAAAGCCTCAGCCAATTTCAGGTGAAACGTGGGAGGAGAAATATGAGCCACTAACCAAAGCACCGATTGCTAGCCCTCTGGCGTAAGCACGATTAATCCAGGTGCGGAATGAGGCTTCGCACCAACTCGCTGCTGAGCAAATGCTCTAAAATGCAGCAACACCTCGCCTGCTGTCAATGTCCTGCAAGCGGGATCCTCTGGGCCAGTGCATCGGGGCAAGCCCATAAGCGCTGCCCAGCGGAACTGCCAGCCAGCAGTCTGCTGCCGCCACATGGCCCACAGCGGAATCAGGCAAACGCCCTTCTCGCTGGCAGAGAAAAAAGGCTCCTCCAATGTTAGGGAACTTAAAATCAAATCAAATTCAACAAGTTTTAAAACAAATGCTGGAGCTAAGAGAGACACGTCTGTCCAGGCCAGACCGAGTCAAAAAACTGGAGAGCTACAGGAAGAGGTGGACTTAGGAAATCAGCAGACTCGGTCCTAATGGTTGACAGACAGGGTTAACCCATACCTGACTGCCGTTCCCACTGTGTAGGAGAATTCATCCATTTCTAAATTTGCTTGTCTGTCAAAATCCTTAAATCTGAATATAAGCTGTATGATTACACAATGGTAAAATTGTACAGCTAATGATAGAAGCTAGAGGTAACAGAGTAATTACATGGACTTAGACTTCATACAGAATACAGAATGCAGAATAACAGAGATGGAAGGGATGCTGAAGGTCTTCTAGTCCAACCCCCTGTTCCTTTTATATTAAAGAATAAGAATTATGAAGTGGTCTGCATTGTACAATTATGAAGTGGTCTGCATTGTACAATCTATATAAGTTGAAAGTCTGTTCACAGAGATAAAAGAATTGGCTAGTTAAAATTAGATTTACATAGTAGAGTATATACATTAACAGAAAATAAAAAACAAAGAAAATATTTGGCTATTGTATCTGAAGAGAGAGAAGAAACAGACTCTCTTTAATTTAACTCAGAAGTATTTTCCCTGCATCTCCAACCATTTGAATTAAAAGTATGTCACATCAGTAGCAGCTCTGTCCAGCTAGCAATTATCAACAATTAGTCCCTCTAAAACATATGTCTTTCAAGGACGCTTTCCTTGGGAATTATTTGTAGTCAAGGCCCTCCATTTCATGCTCAGCCTGATATATCTAAAGTGGAAAAATCCCTTTCTGATAAACTAGTCTTTCATAATCGTGCATTTTCCAAATATGCTGAAATTATTTTATTTTTATTTTAAATAAAAGTATGTTAGAGAAAACAGAAGATGATGTTGAGCTGGATAGGTAAATGGCTCCCACGTAGCTTTCTCTAGTAAGAGTAAAAAGTCATTCAGTGTTCAAAACAACTAGAAACATAGGGAACCTATAGCCTTTCAGATCTTGAACTACAACTCCCAGCAGCTTCATTCAGCCAATTCAGAAGTGAGCAGCTAGGAGAATTCTATAATGTCAAGATAAAAAAACAAACAAACCACAAACCCTTTCCTAAATCCAGCATCAAGTAAAGATATGATATTTTTAGAAATCTGGTATATGAAAACCTACAGGTTAGATTAGGAAATCTTTTTCCCTACAGAAAAGCAAAGTGGCTGGGTAAGGCAACTGGCCTGTTTTTGCTGCCTACAGCAACTGAAAAGGTGCCAGGGGTTGGCATTCTGGTTTCACCCACTGCTTGCTTTCTGCTGAGCTCTTGAAAAGATTAAAAAAGAGCCCCACTCCATCTCATTAAGAAAGTAAACACAAGAGCCATCTAAGTGTCTAATTAAGCTTCTAATTAGTCCCTGCTTGTTACTAATGCAAATTAGATTACGCCGCTTAACTACAGCATGTCCACAACACCCTTGTTAATTGCGGCCTTTTGAAATTAAATTACTCCCTAATTAGCATATCAAAGCCATTGATTCGAAGCCAGGAAAGATGAGGGCAGAAGGAAGCTGAACGCCAAGTTTTGTTAATCAGGGATGACTAATTAAATAGTGACGTTGCACACATAGGGCTCTTGCCTCACTGTTTAGCAGAAACAGGAAACCATACATATTTGCTGCTAGGAAGCAGCCCGAGACAAAAATGGTCAAGTCTCCTCACTGTGTCCATCTGCAAGGATATAAGAAAGAGAAGAAAAGCTACTGATTCTTAATGTAATCTCCTAGCTAGGATGGTGCAGATACAGCACCTTTGAACGTGTACCGTAAATGGAGAAATTCCAAGAGTTTTACTTGTATGTAAACTGCTTCTAGATTCTCATATTTTCTGATACTTCAGTTATACTTGCTATCGTGCATCAGCACAGAGTTATAAAAGAAAAGACAACCCAGTTTTCAATGAAAAGTATTCAACAAGGAGATATAGTAAATCAGACCACTTGTTCCTATATGAATAGGAAAATTTCCTATATAAGCATAGAATGGAAAAGGCTGGAGAATCTTTAATAAAGTTTAGACAAATCTTTATCTTATTTCCATCAGGTTTGAAAACTTTTTTAATGTACACCAAATTGTATTTAATAACAATTTAAACTACCTAACTTACAATAATGTACAGACCATAGTATGAACAAATATCCACATTTTACTTAAATATACCAAAGCATTCTTAAAAATAAAAGACTTGAAGGACTTTAAATACTAATTATGTGTTTAATAGTTTATGGACCTCAGTTACTTTCATTGGATAATGGATGTGTTACCCTTAACTACTAAAAAGAACTTTCATAACCTGATAGGAACCTTAAACAGATGAGCTATTTCTACTTTATTGCAAAACTACATTGAAAGTATCATTTTCCCCTCCCTCTCTTTTACAGCCTGAGAAACTAGGGAGGGTTTTTTCTGAGCCTCTTGATCTGCCTATTCTCTAACTGCAGGCTATGCTGTATCTAGTTGCAAGTTATGCTATCTCTTATTTAACCATTCCCTTGGCAGCATCTTTTTGCCCAGTTTCTCAAGGTCTTTTTCATATACCATTACAGAAGATTACAATTTCATCAAAGGATGAGAATGACAGTAATTAGGAACACATTATCATCAGAAGCAAAATTAGCACAAAGTAGGCCATTCCCCTAGACCTCGACAACCAATTTCAAACTCTATCCTCCAGAAAGCTTCTACAAACATGAGAAAGCTACTCCAAACCCATAGCTGAAACTCGGTCACCTGGACCAATCAATAGGAAGAAAAGGAAGCTTGTCATTGTAGATGAGAAAATTCACTGGAATTGTTTCCAGATCTTTTCTACTCATTCATATGGGGACATATGATAGGCAGCATATAACATTTTATGGCTTTGCGAGGAGGTGAAGGATCATGGTTTTCCGAGGAGCTGAGGGAGATGAAGCGCTGGAAAAGACACCTGGAGAGAGGTTAGAGGGCTAGCCTTTCCGAATCTGACCAAACACTGGTGAGGTCTCATATTAAGACCTACCTAGTGGTGATAAAAACGGCAAAATTTAATTATTTTTCCACTCTTATCGCGTCTGCAGATAACTGCCCGGCCGCCGTTTAGGGTGACCCGCTCCCTGCTCCATCTGGGAGCATGGGAAGACCCCTTGGAGGGTAGGGCTGAGGATTTTGTGCAGTATCTGCATGACAAAATCGCTCAAATTCAGGAAGGCTTGGACTCTGACTGGGTAAATGCAGGTGGGGTGATGGAGGCATGTCTTGAGAGTGTTTTCTGGGAGGAGTTTGACCCGGTGACCCCCGAAGACATGGACAGAATTCTGGGTAGACTCAGAGTGGCCACATGTTTATTGGATCCATGTCCCTCCTGGCTGGTGCTGGCTTCCCTGGAGGTTACATGAGGCTGGCTCCAGAGGATTATCAACGCTTCTTTGAGAGAGGGTTGCTTTCCCGCCACCTTGAAAGAGATGGTGGTGAGGCCCCTCCTCAAGAAGCCCTCCCTGGACCCGGCTGTTTTAGCAAATTACCATCCAGTCTCCAACCTCCGCTTTGTGGCGAAGGTTGTTGAGAGTGTGGTGGCGCGACAGTTCCCCCAGTACCTGGATGAAGCGGTCTATCTTGATCCGTTCCAGTCGGGTTTCAGACCTAGGTACAGCACAGAAATGACATTGGTAGCATTGGTTGATGATCTCTGGAGGGCTCAGGACAGGGGTTGTTCCTTGGTCCTGGTCCTATTAGATCTCTCAGCGGCTTTTGATACCATCGACCACGGTATCATGCTTCACCGGTTGGAGGGTTTAGGGGTGGGGGGCACCATGTTGTGGTGGTTCTCCTCCTTTCTCTCTGACCAGTCGCAGTTTGTGTTGACAGGGGGCCAGAGGTTGACCTCGAGGCACCTTGTGTGTGGGGTGCCACAAGGGTCGGTCCTCTCACCCCTTCTGTTCAACATTTATGTGAAGCCGCTGGGTGAGATCATCTGTGGTTTCAGGGTGAAGTTCCATCAGTACGCTGATGACACTCAGCTGTACATTTCCACCCCGGACCACCCCAATGATGCCCTTGACGTGATGTCCCGGTGTCTGGAGGCCGTGCAGATCTGGATGGGGAGGAACAGGCTCAAGCTCAACCCTTCCAAGACCGAGTGGCTGTGGCTCCTGGCGTCCCGATATAGTCAGCTGGCGCCATCTCTGACTATTGGGGGTGAGTTGTTGGCCCCCACGGAGAGGGCTCGCAACTTGGGTGTCCTCCTAGATGCACGGCTGTCCTTAGAACAACATGTGATGGTCATGGCCAGGGGGGCCTTCTATCAGGTTCTATCAGGTTCGCCTGATTAGCCAGTTGCGTCCCTTTCTCCTTGCGCACGGTCACTCATGCCCTCGTCACTTCCTGCCTGGACTACTGTAATGCTCTCTACATGGGGCTCCCCTTGAAGAGCACTTGGAGGCTCCAACTGGTCCAGAATGCGGCCGCGTGGGTGATTGTGGGAGCATCATGGCGCTCCCATGTAACACCTCTCCTGCGCGAGCTGCACTGGCTCCTGGTGGTCCTCCGGGTGTGATTCAAAGTGTTGGTGACCACCTTTAGAGCACTCCATGGCTTAGGACCTAGATACCTATGAGACCGCCTTCTGCCACCGAGAGCCTCCCACCGGCCAGTATGCTCCCACAGAGAGGGGCTCCTCAGGCTGCCGTCAGTCAAACAATGTCAACTGGCAGCCCCCAGGGGGAGCGCTTTCTCTGTGGGAGCACCTGCCCTCTGGAATGAGCTCCCCCGGATTTACGTACTTTCCGCTGGGCCCTCAAGATTTTTTTATTTCAACAAGCTGGACTGGCCTAACTTCTCCAATTGCTTAATTTTAATTTTAATTTTAAAAGGGGTATTTTAATTGTTGGGCCAAAATTGTTTAATATGTTTTTTAAACTGTTCTTAAATTTTTGTATTCTATGTGTTACCTTTGGCTGTTCACTGCCCTGAGGTCTTTGGGAGAAGGGCGGTATATAAATTTAAATAAATAAATAAATAAATGGGACCCACTTCTTATTCTAATTAATACTTCCTATTGAAGGCAAAATTTCACAAGAAAAATAAAAATATTTCAAGTAAACTCCTTATTGCAAGATTGGTGCAAGCAAAAGAGGTTGTGGATTTTCAACAATGGTACCAACCAGAGAGCAGAGACTGGGAACAGGAGTCATAAAACCATTGGTGATTAATGAATTTACATGTAATGGACAATGAAAGAATTTTGGGCATAAAAAAGGGAAGAATAACTACATGGAATCCAACTCTTATCTTAAATGTTTTTACACTCATGCAGAAAATATGGATTCCAAGCAAGATAAGCTCAATGTCATGAAGCACATGAGAGGAATGCTATGGATATAATCTACCCAAAAATCAGCAAAGCAAGGCCATAGGTTGTTCCCACTGACCACCAATAGAAATGTGGTTTGGATGGTACTACAGCAAAGTGAGTCCAAAACTGGTTGACTAACCACATTTAAGACAGTCTGTCAATCGGGTTCTACAAGGATTTGACTTGTATTCAATATTAAGCAACATTATTAATGATCTGAATAAAAGGGTTGACCTGCTGCTTGACAAATGTGAGAGGTCTTGTCAACACTCAGGATGATAAAATAAAATAGAAATCTAATATGGACAAGCTGAAAGATTGGGCTGAGATGAACAAGAAATCCTTCAGTAGGCAGAAATGTAAGGTATCACATTTAGGGAGAAAAATATAGATTGTATACTTAAGATGCAAGGTTCCTGCCTTGGAAGCACTAAATTGGACAAAGACTTGTGTCTGCTCAGTGAAAACAAGCTAAAGATGAGACATGTGAGACAATTCCTAGAATGGCTACTGCACTGAATCAAAGATTGTGAAGTCCTTCTGTCCTTCTACTCTACAATTTTATATACAATTCTAGGCACCACACTTCCAGAAGAATATGGACAGATTAAATGAGAATAGAAGGATGATACAAAGCGGTCATTCTATGTCAAGTGGTCTGGGGCTCCCAGCTCAACCCTCACGGATTTTGATGAAATTTGGTGTGAACATGCACACACATCCCCAGTGAACATTGGTAAAGTGTTACGTTTGCCGATGCAATACTTGCGGAGATACAGTCATTTGTGTGACCTCATTCCACAGCCTTCGACAGTATGACTCTGCGATTTCAGCAACTTTGAGTCATAATATCTCCGGCAATATTTTGTTGAGAGAAACAAAACTTGGCCATCTTATACAACTTCTTGTGCTCTATTAAACAAAATAATAGAAACATTCTCATGAGTGATCTCCATCTAGATAATTTGGAGCAAAGTTGGCCAAAAATGACTGCGGCACAAAAAAGGGGTAAAGTTTGGCTTTTTATATCTCTGGAAGGAAAGGTATGAAAAACGTGAAACTTTGTACGTAATAACTTAGCAACACAAGATTTTTGAATATAAAATTTCATTCTCCTGCTGCTTTCCAATAGTTCACAAATTGAGTGTAAAGGTGATGGTTTTTGTAAAAATGCCAAAAATAGGGTATTTTCAGCCCGCTTTCACAAAAAAAGACCTTCTGGAAACTCTTTTAAATCATTCTCATTAGAAAGAGCATGTTTCAAACCCTCTAAAAAAATAGGGTTGGTGTTTCATCTCTCACATATAAAGCCCTACAAATAGGGACAAAGTTGAGGACATTGCTATGGCAGCGTCACATACATTTTATTATTGTTTTGTCTTGTTTGTTTTACATTATATTATTACTACAATTATATTGCATTGGTCCATGGTGACATTGTCACTACCAGTTCAGGCACTTGACCCACACCAACCTCATCACTCATCATGCACAAGCAAACCAGTAGAGGTAAGTGAAACCCACCCCTGATGTCCTTGTAGCTACCAGAGTGGTTCAGAGGTGCACATAAGCAAAGTATGGAGAAAAGAAGATTGTGTGTGTGTGTGTGTGTGTGTGTGTGTGTGATATAATATGTTCAGTTATATAAAAAGGTGCCATAAGGAAGATAGCAGGAACTATTATTCAGAAACTATGATCAGAAATAATGGAGACAAACAGCAACTACTTATGTTTTGCTTAAATATGAGAGAACATTTCCCAACAGTAAGATCTGTTCAATTGTGGAACAATCTACTCCTAGAAAGCATGAATTCTTCAACTAGAGGTTTTAAGAAGAAGCTGGACAATCACCCATTCATGGTTTAATGGTTTTCAAGTACCTTGCAGTGGGTTGAACTAGATGATACCTGTAGTCTCATCCAACTCCATAATTCTATGATTTTATAACATTTCCTATTTAAAATGCCACTTCATGTGATTGAAAGTTGCCACTTAATCAATAACTTACATATTGTTGCACAGCACATTAAAAAGAATAACAGAGTGGGAAGGAACCTTGGAGGTCTTCTGGTTCAACCCTCCTGCTCAAGCAGGAGATCCTACAGCATTTCAGATAAATGGTTGCCCAATCTCTTCTTAAAAACCTTCAGTAATAGAGCATCCACAACTTTTGAAGGGAAGCCATTCCATTGATTAATTGATCTGCCTGTCAGGAAATTTCTCCTTATTTCTGCAATTTAGACTGGTATATTTAGGTGTAAAGGTTGAGCCCAAGATATGTCATTTCTTTCTAGTAGACACTTCCCGGTTAAAGCTCTAAAAAGGTTGCTAAATTTGCTTCATTCAACTGCCTGCTTAGGTTTGGATTATCTGCTTGTTTTGAGGATATTATTGCTGTTCTTTGGGAAATAAATTTATTTTCTATACAAAAAAACATTTTATCTTATGGAATTTTAGTTTACGTGTTTATATAATTTGTTCTTTCTCTTAATCTATCTAACAACTTCCTCAAATATGTATTTTTGACCATCAAAATAAGAGCAAACTAGCTGAGAAAGTAGTAATTAAAATATTTATGGCTCATTTTAAGTCAGTATCCACTACAAAATACATGGATTTTAGCTGGATTTTCTAACTGAATTTGTTAAACTACTTTTGTAATTCAGTCTTAATACACTGTATGAATATATAAATTGTACAATATTGTATGTACAGTAGCAAGACTGTAATATTCCCCACATAACACTTTTAAATACAGCATATAAAACTACTTTTATGCCAACTCATTCTGTGCACATGGCTATTGTTTTCAATTTGTTTACTAATAATAATGTATACGTCCCGAATCTTAATATTTCACATTCCGTAATGGAAATGCCAAATGTATACTAGCTAGAATATATAAATTTAAACTATCTTTTCTTTCTTATCCCACATTCAATATTGAGGCAAATACAAATGAAATCATTAACAGGATAAAATAAACAAATGCTAAATTTAAATTTCATATTAGAAAGTACAGACATGAATCAGTAAATATGTTTTAAGAAAAATATAGTCAGGCAATTTTATGTGAAATAAAAAGTATGCAACTTAAAAGTACTGATACTTTATTATGTACTTGGAAAGATACAAATCAATTACTCTTTAATAAATAAATAAACAGTTCCTCATATAGCATGGTATCGTGTTACCTTAGGGAACATATTGTTCAAAATTGTCCTGCCTATCTAGAAGCTACAGGGAGCCTCTAAAGAGAGTTTGATTAAGATCTTTCTCATAAGAAGTCACAGAGGTATGTGCTAGAAGGCAAATCTTCTACCTATACTAGCCATACTATGAAATAGGCTACTTCTAGAGATAGTTAAGCCAATAGTAGTGATGGAAAAAGACCATTTTTCTCTTTCCATCATTCTAGCTAATTTGCTAGAGGGAAAACACAGGAATTCAAGCAGGTGGTTATTTTTTATTATTTTTATTTGTTTTTCACCTGGCTGAACTGCCCATCTCAAAGAGGGACCCTAAGCAGTGTACAGTAAAATATAAAAATATAAAATAGTATGTATAAAAGTTAAAAATATTAAAATAAAAGGGATGGGGGGGGGCTTTTAGGGAGCTAGCCAGCCCCCTTATTCTTGTTGCAACTCTTTTCTTGTTTCCCTGTTGTACATACAAAAACTTCCATGTGAGCTAGTATTTTAATAGTGCAAGGTTTTACCTCATGGTAAGCAAAAAATCTCTGATGCAGACAATCAATGCCAATCCTTAGACAACCAACTATTCACTATTTCACAATACAATATAAGAAACTCACTGATACTATTGAAATCTATATACAAAAGCTATCATCTGAATAGGATCTCTTGTTTTATTAAATATATTTGAATCAATGTTATCTAGTCCATTCTAACAACACTACTTATAGATTTTAAAATAGTAAACACTCAATAATATAACTGAATAGCTGGATGGCCCATTTGACAAAGTTGGTTTAGTGAATAGCTGCACAGAACAGAGGGTTGGAGTAGATGAAATATTACATTCCTTCCAATCCATACATTATATGATTATACAGCACAACTATTTAAGCTAGCTCCAGCAAAAGATATTTTTGGATGTATGTTATTAACCAATATCTTAATTCATTCTACAACAAAATGCATTAGAATATAGAAACCTTTACAATCACTGCCCTTAATGTTCCTGAGATAAAGCCTCATACTAATAGTTTGTGTCTGTGTGTGTACATACATACATACATACATACACACACATACGCATACCATATTTCCATTATATAATTTTATTGCAAAAATCTTTTCCAGTCATAGTACAACATTTTCATGGCAAGATTAACAATATAGTTGCTCCATATACACATGCAGAAGCATCTAAGATAACACATTTTTTGTAAAACAATATTCCAATATATAGTTTGCTGCAACATGACCTTAACTCAAAAACTATTCTATGTTGATATCCCCACAGCCATTTATTGAAGGTTCTGTCTAGGCATGGAGCAACACAGAACTTACATAATGAATCTCAATGACAAAAAACACAATACACCATTGCTTCAAAACTGGAGGTACATAAGTAACTCAACACATATCGTGCAAAGCATCCACCAATATCTCGAAATAGGATGAGGAAACAAAATTTTGCCTGAATTTTGGAGAGCCACTGCAGCAAGTAGTACAAAACAAATCGTTTGATTTAATGAAAAAAAAAAAAGTTCCTAACCTACATACACACACACATACAAATTTGGAGATATTGGTGAAAACTATGTACAATATATGTTGAACCACTCATACGCCTCCAGTGTATCCATACATAAACACACATACGCAGTATGTATCTAGGTATTCTTTTTTACGGGGGGGGGGGGGAGAGAGAGAGAGAGAGAGAGAGAGAGAGAGAGAGAGAGAGAGAGAGAGAGAGAGAAAGAAGGAAAGAAAGAAAGAAAGAAAGAAAGAAAGAAAGAAAGAAAGAAAGAAAGAAAGAAAGAAAGAAAAGAAAGAAAAGAAAGAAAAGAAAAGAAAAGGGGATGGATTTTAAGAAAGAGAAATAGCTTTATCCAGTTTAAATCAGCACCATTCACTGTAGCTCTCCACGCCCTTCTGTCCTTGCAAATATTAACAATATTACTTCTGCCTATAATGAAAGACATTCATTGACCAACAATAGTCTCCCATCCCCATTCTGAAAGAGGCTTTGCATCTACTACTACACAAATTACAGTATGTAAGTATTATGCCAGCTTCATGTTAACTTGAGAGCACTTAATACAAAATAGTCCCATTCAAATTCACATGCATGGGATTTAATCTATAAAGTACGGGGTTGGATGAAATAATATGCAACTTGCCCTTAAGAAAAGCTATTTCAAAATAGCTAGCGCCAATTTCCTAAGTATGTGGATACTGTTGTTCATGAAGTCTATCTAGATACTCCCTCCTCCATTGAAAATAGTAAAGTTTCTCTTATACTCTTATTCTCTACATTTTGTACATGGTTTTGCTAGAAAAACTCCTGAAGCTCTACTTTTTATTAGCATTATTGAGAATTAGAAAAAAGATCCACTTTTCAAAAATAAATTAAGTAACAGCAAAAACTAACCAAGGTAAACAGTGATATTTTTCTTATGTAGAATTGCTGGTCAATTTATCCCTGCAACAGTTCAGGCTGTCATTCCACAACTGCTTTACGTAATGTTCTACCATCAGCATTCATTTTCATCCAGGTGTGAGAATACACACACACACACACACACACACACACACACACACACACGTACGTACGTACATATGTACGTACATGTGTGTAGATGCAGTTAAAAACAGGTTGTAATTTGTAGATGCTTTTAATCAAGTTACCCCAAGGAACCAGGTAATAAAACATAAAATAAAAATATTAATTTTAAATAGAACATACATGATTTTAATGTTTCAGGATAACAGATACTATATATTTAAGGATCAGGAATTTGAAAGTGGAGGAGGAGGAAATAGATGGAGTATAGATCATTTACTACTCCTGCCTTTCTGTTTGAGGCAAAATTTTCTCATCACTTTGAGTTATTTAAAATAATGATAAAGGTGGAATATAAATAAATAAAACTTCCTACTCTGGATTACATATTATTAAGCATAGTGTGCATACATTTGGATAAATAACTAAGTCATGCTTTTGCTGTAATATGGGAAGAGAGGTCAAAACTTTAAGATGTATTATATATTACTTCTTTAAAAATATTTTAAAATTGTCTAAAACTTAGATAAAAAGCTTAAATACAAACTTGTGTTTTGTATTTAAGCTTTTTGTCTAAGAAAATGAAAATGACAAAGAGTTATTTATGCTTCAAGCTGAAAGTCTATTCATATTGTGGGAAGAATCCATGTTTTAAAAACTACTTTGGTAAAGAAAAGGCATAAGTTTAAGGCAAGGTACAGTACATTTTTAAATGAATAGAGATTCAGATGAAATATCTAATTTCACCTTTTGAAAGCAAATGAAGACCCACCTTTAGTAGCAAGAAAGTGCTAAAAATTAATGTTTTTTTCCTTTGGATATAGAGGTAATATTTTCCTTTTATATGAAGAAACTCCAGAAAAGGGAGGGAGTGGCAGAGACCCAAATTTTATTCCTTCATTGTATAAGAAGAGTAAAATAATAATGAAGTTGTACAATGCCACACTGTTTGGAAGAAGTGGTAGAAAAGAGAAAAAAAGAGTATGTTAAAAAAAAAACCAGCTAAGAACAGAAGGACCAGCTCTAACCACCCGCTGAACAAGCTTCCTTCCCAACGAGATTCAATTAATTGATAACAAGAGGCATCAAATTAATTTTTCAAGGATGTTAGATTTTGATGAAGGAAAAAAAAATCTCTCTGATTTTAATCGGGGGTGGCGTTTAAAAGGCATAAATGAATATCCCTTTCTAATCATCTGAGACACGGAGGAAACGCCAAGCGGTTAACGTGCAAATTCAAACCGTTTAATTAGGGGGGGTGGGGAGACGGTGGCATCAGAAAAGGAAAACAGTTTCTTTTAAGAAGCTTTTGTAAAGAGAATTATTTTTAAAATAATATTTCTCCTGACATTATGTCCTCATGCACTATACAAGCTTTCAGCTTGGACCAGAGTTTTACCATTGAATAGAGATAATTTCTCTTCACAACCTAATTAATCAGAAAAGAGAATATATCACAGTAAAAATTAATTTATGAGGGGTAGAAAATCAATGAAATAAAACCCCTTACAGATATTGTTTCTAGTGCTTCCTGCTGTTGAAACCTACCACTGAAACCTTGTAAACTTAGAGAAATACCCAATAACACTCAGGAAATTCTAGCTGAATTGAAAACCCCCCAGAAACAAAGTACAGGAGATTGCTTTGCTTCCCATCTTAATATATATGTTTACATTTGCAGAGAGAGACAAACATTCTAAATAACTTCTCAGCTAATCAAACAGGAATGTTCATTTACAATAACCTTAATTCAATAGTGAAAGATGGCAAAGGCAGTCAGTTTGTACATATTTTATCTAACTTCCTTTACTCATAGCTTCTACAAGATACTGCCAGCACTTGGATAAATTACTCCATGGGATATTCAGTTCAGAGCCAGCAACTATGTTTCCCTCCCTAAGTGTCTTCACATATGGTCACATTGAGTGAAAGAGTTCATTGGCAAATTAAAACATATTGCTCAACCATTCAGAGAGACAGTCAAGTATATTCATTTATTTTTAAGTCATCATCTCAAATATTAGCTACAGCTAATGGCTTAATCACTCACAGACAAAGAGATTTCTGCTGTCTTTGTTTAGCACAGATCCAAGTCATAACCAAGTTCCCTACATTTAATATATAATACAATTTTGTATATAAAATATAATTTTATACCATATATTTAGGGTTACAATTAGATGAGTGCCTGGAAAAATACCCAAGTACCAAAACACTGCCAGTACTGAACCACTACAAAAATCTGAAATTATTTTCAGATGAGGAAAGGGGAGGCATATTAATAGAACAGTGTATTCTTTGTAACGTTTTCTAAACCGAATAAAGGCCCAATCCCTACAGAGTGGCTGTTGTCCAACACCCTCAAATATCAGATGAGAGAAGACATAGCAATGAACCACACCAGGCAGTTGAAATAACAAGCTTGCAGATGCAACCAGTGATTAAGAATCCTACTACTATAGCCATAATTTCTTCAGGGGATAAGATTCAGTCTTTAATATTGCTTCAAGTTTTAATAGCCCTTAAATTGGGCTTCTTGTTTCTAACCCTAAGGATGTATTTTATTGATGGTTATTTTTTAGATTTATAATTTTTTGAAGTGAGAAATCCAGGTATCATATCTTAAATTCTAATTAGATTTTTAATTATTCTATGCCTTACATAATGCTTACATAAACAGGCAAATGGGGTATAAATCTAATGATAAGTATTATGAACGTAAGAATCACAGAATTTAAGAAGAGGAAGATCTACTGTACAACTACTTGTAGTTACAAATGAGTTTCCTCAATTCAAATTCTTCCTTGTGTTGTGGGAATGAAATAAGCCTCAGAGAATTGCTCCCAAAATTATTAAACTTTCACCCTTTACTGATAAACTGTCAAAATATACAAAGTTGTAACTGAGCAGTAAATTGCTGAAATCTTCAAATGTTAAAAATCTACCCAATCTATAACCCTCTTTATATAATTCCAAAATAAACCAATGCTATTCCAACTAGAAAAATTTAAGTCTATTGCAAGAAGTAAATTAAATTCTATTCTCACATTTCCTGTATCTACAGATTCCTACTACTGATCAGAGGAATTATTTCTACAAAAAGATTATCTGATGTGTAGCAAGCATATATAAATGAGAAGAGTTTTCAGATTGGATTATATAAATTCAAGGAGAATAATACAATTCATACCTACCAGTCACTTGGTTATATAATATTCCTTCCAGTATCAGAAGTTATGTATATCAACAATGGATCTGACAAGATTCTAGTCTGATCCAGCATAATCCTCTTACATTCAAGAGCTCATATATGGGCTAATGAATGGGCAAGGTGCTTGTAAAAAGAAGTCACCAGGGAACTACATACAACCTTGGATGAAATTACTTTTCTAGCCTCATTTTAATCAGGTTTCGAAACTGAACTGGACTGATCACCTGGCAAGATTATTTGAATGGAAAGAACAAGGATCTGCACTACTGATAAGACTTTCAACACCATCAACCTTAGTATGTTTCTAGGCAGTTCATCTAGGTTACAACTTGATGGTATCACAGAAACATAATCACTGTAACACTTGGATGATTGGCTTAAGAAAGTGATAAATGAAGAGTTTTGCTATGCCTCTACATAGCTAAACAATGAGTTTTAGAAAGCATCTTTTATCTTCTTTAATGTTTAAGTTTTATATAAAATCACAGGAAGAGATTATCTGAGATATGGCTTGAGATATCACTGATATAGGCAAGACTCAACTCTTAATTTACCTATCTCTGTTGTCCTCCATTTAAACATGGATCTGATAACCTAAAGACACCTATCCGAATCTATTATTCTACAATTTCCATCTAACAATAATTGGTTGCACACAAACCAATAAACAAAATAATCACTTCAGATAAGATGTACAAATAATGGCTACCAAATGAGTTACATCCAATCTAGTACGAAAGAATTTGCCTCTAAAGATTCCTAGTTTGGCTTTCTCTTTGGAAACTGATAACACACATGTGGTCATATCTGAATAAATATAATTTGGCTCTTGCCCACATTTCCATAATTTTAGATTATTGCAATACATTTTACATGGGCTAATTTAAGAACAGAACTGTAAATTTAAATTGGGCCCCCAAAGGATTTTATGATTATTTTTGCAGGTCTTGATTAACAGTCATGAATACTTTGTCATTGGTTTTCAATGAACTATTTCAAAATCAAACTGGTATTATAGCTTTAAAGCAATGTACAGCTTTATCTGGTGCCATGGTATCTGGATAAGCGTCTTCTCCTTTGCACTCCTATCCAAATTCCAAGGTCATCTTCTAATATGAGATAGGTGATAAATGGAGAAAGAGAGGGAAAGTTGTTCCTTACTTGGAAAAAAAGATTTTCTTCTTAATTAGCAACATTAATGTCACATAATAATAGGAAACTAAAATAAATAGATGGGTACAAATATGTAAGACAACAGAACCACGGAACTCTGCTTTAATGTTAATTTATAGTTTGTTTCCTGACTTTAAGTTACAGATCTCCAGTTCACGGGTAAAAGGTCTATTCTAATAGGATCAAACTCTCCATTGCCATGAGTAAACGTAGTTAAGGGACTAAGTATTAGCCAAGCCAATTGAAATTGCATAAAGTCAAGCAACCACTACCCTGGGTTTGTATCATTTATTGTTTGTCCACAAAGACAATCTTTTAAACTGTTTTTTGCAGGATATGCTTTATAATTTCAGTCTGATCCTATTTTTCACATAAAGCATTCTGGTGCAGAAGATGCGGTCCATAGATGATGGCAGTTCACTCATTCTAATAAGCCACAGTGTTTTTAATGACAGTTTCTGCGGTCCATACAATGCAAAACACTAACACTTTATTAGTGGAACTCTGGCCACATTATCTATTTTCTCCTCAGCTTTAAAAGAAACTGAATCAGCGACTTCAGTCATGCAAGAAACAACATGGTAAATTAGTTTATTAGTTCCACCACAAGCTATTAAGCAAAAGCTAACTGTTTATATCATGAAATATTACATGTATACACATGTTAGGAGTAACTAAAACTATTTTTTTTTCATTTAAAAATAGTTGTAATTCTGCAAATCCAATTGTGCCAGAGTTTCAACTACTATAAAATTCAGAGGCCGCAAATATAACTACAACAGTTTCTGCTGAAAGCATTTCCATATTGCTTTGAAAATCTGAAAATACTTTTTCTGAGTGGATTAAGACAACAAATGGAGACAATCTAAAAACAATAATTAAATGGACACTTTCCAGCTATCCCTATGCATTCTTGTCTTCTTATACAGGCACTGTACGAAGTTGTCCTCAAGAACTCCAAAACACAACATATATATCACATAGCGCAGCCCAGTTCTAAGAGTTATTACTTTTTCTGAAGATTTTTACCACAATTTTATAGAATAAACAAATTAGACTCATAATTCTGAAGGATTTAGAACATACATAACCATAGGGTAGTAAGCATCAATGTGTAAAAAAACAGTTTCTCACATATATTGGGGAACACCTCCGTCTCCATACACAAAATGAATCTCCCTATCCATTTAATTTCTAACCTGCAATAAGAATGCCACATGGCAGCAAGTTAAATATCAGTTACATTGGCAGCTTTTATGATGGGGCCTTCAGTTCCATTGAGAACTGAGAGGATATTCACAATCCAGCACAATACACACTGGAAAAATGAGATTGTTGTTCCCCTCTATGCCTATGAATCATATAGGAATCTCTTCTCTTCTGGCAAGTTCTACAAGCATCAATGTGGACTTTCATTTTCAAATTAGCATATTAGTAATTTTAAAAAAAATGTTGCAACTTAACCATACCAAGCACATAATGGCAACAGATCCTACCTCAGTGAACACTATATCAATCTGAAGTTCAAAAGCGTATAACTTCATTTTCACCCTGATACAATCCATTTCATGTGGGGAATAAAGCAACGGTGATATCGGAGTATGGAACTGTAAACTTAATAGCATAGACTACTGGACAGCTGGATTTTGTAATGAGTAGCTCTATACGTATCTATGCATTATCCAACATTTGAGAGAAGAGAAATAATAATAGGTGGGTACTTTTTAAGTTTACATTGTTTTATATAACAATGAATCATACAAAATGCACATACATCTCCAGAGTTGACAACATGGGAGTGCCTAAGTGGGACAAGAACAGTTCAGGATTCCATCTATACTAAAAAAAAATCCCATTAAAGCTTACCTTGCATACAGTATACCTATCTATTAAATTGATAATACAGTAAAAATATACTAAAACTTTGAACATATTCTTAGACAAAAATACAGTTAGGATTTAATAGCGGAAAATATCATTGTACATTTCTCTTATGTACCAGGATTAGAAACAGCAAGATTTTATTAAACCTTAATTTCCCATTATATATGTACTGAGAAACCAGATCTTTCTGGTTTTTGACTCTATTTATAATCAGAAATCAAGCTGCAGTTCCTACTTTAATATAACAAGAAGATGTGGTTTAACAGTCCAGATTTTTTCCTATCATATAATAGAAGGAGGAAGAAAACATAAGCATAATTCTCATTACTTAATACTCCCATGGTTAATAAAGATCATTCTCAACTATGTGGAATTTTTTTTTTACTTTTAATCAGTACTCAAAAAATGTGATATAAACACATCTAGACAAGACAATTTATAGCAAAGCCATTATTGGAGCTCTTTCCTGCTAGATTTTTCTGAGGTACAACTTTAGAACCTCTAGCCATCAGAGCCAAAAATTAAGAATGCAGAGAGTTCTGTTCAGACATAGAGCCAGGGTCTCTTCTTGAGTATTCATATGCTGTTCTTCAGAGTAAAATGCAATACAAATATTAAAACAGCAGAATGCTGTAAAATATCAATGTTTAAGAATATATAAATTAACTACCAATAAAACTAATATAGAAGCAGTAGAAGAGAGAACTATTCCAATGTAGATCCAAACATCAAAATCAAGCAAGTACTTAAGAAATGTCAGTTCCTGGGCAACAAGACCAAAGAACCAGTATCAAATATGACAAATTGTAGAGGGGATACTTGCCGCTCTGAGTTTACAAGATTTTTTGGGGGGGGATTGAAAGACACTTTCCCTAATCACACAAAAATTAACGTTACAAAAATTTCTATGAGACAAACTGATCGCCTTACTGTGTTACCTCACAGATTCATGTGCAGTATAATGCTAAGTCAACCTCTTTAGAAACTGGTGCACTGAATGCACTGTGAAGCAGAGCCAGGGGGAAAAAATCACATTACAACAATTTATTGTCAGTAAAAACAAAGAGTTATAGAATGATAAGTAATGGCTTATGATAAGTAATTACTTAAGTAATAAATAATATACTGCCTGCATAGAGACAAAAGTCCAGCACATCAGGGAAAATAGTTTAATCTAGACTAAACAGGTACCAAAAAGGAATATTTATGTATGTAATTTAGCTATCTACAGTTTGAAATTTACAGTCCTAGGAAGAATGTTTACTACATAACTCTATGAACTATGGAACTCAAGATCTTTACTGTTGCTCTAACTAAAAATCAGGCTTTTGCCCAAAACATATGCATATACATAATTGTTTGTTAAGGCTTTCAAAGTATCATAAATACAAAGTCATCATCTTACCATGGCATTAGAATAGCCAGAACCAGTATTGAATAATTATCGATTAAATGTATTGACAAAGTACTGCAAGAAAACCCCAAGACATCACCAATTTACCAATCACCATAGCCCCAACTTTTAGTTGTAAATACCAAACATATATTGGGTATATATTTTCCATAAATGTTTTGTTCCTTCACAATTCTCCTCTCCAATTTCTTTTGTGGACAAAATCTCTCAAAGTTTTCATAGATATGTTTCCTTCCAGCACCCCACCAAGGAATAGCTCTACAACCCCCATGGATACAATTACTCCATCAGAACAAGAATCAGGGTGGTAGTAAAAATGGAAAGTTCATTAGACCTGACCTCTAAAAACATGACAGAAAAGCCTAAAAACTTCTGCTGATATCAAAAAGGCAAAGGCCTTTATTTCTGATGACCCATTGTCAAGAAAAATGTTCACAGAACATCACACACATACACACACTACAAATGATAATTAGAATAGGGAGAATAACCATGGCATCCTTCCCCCCCCATTTCTTTCCACATAGGGGTTAGATGCAATCTTGATATCGTACTATCAAAACATACACATCTCTGTATTCAGACATCCTTACATATGTATAGATAATAAACAGCTTTTCTTTCTGAATATTACATTTTGCAATTTTCAGTGAAAGAAAGTGTGCACAAGGGACTTAGAATTTACCGGTATATCCAAGTGTAATGTAAGCATGTTGAAAAGACTTTCATCAGTTGTATTTTATTCCTGCTTCATGATCTTTCAAAATTGATATAAATAAGCTTCCTGTTTTCCACTGGGAAAGCTCTCCCTGAGCATGTGCAGTCTAACTATTCGCTGCTAGATGCAGATTAAAATAGTAGACAGTCTAGAACAGGGATGTCAAACTCAAGGCCCGGGGCCCAGATCTGGTCCACGGGACCACTCTGAAAGCAGCAAAGGACTGGCCCTAGATGCCTTGGCCAATGAAAACAGAGCTTGTGAGGGCCGTGTGCGGCCCTCACAAGCTCCATTTACGCTGGCAGAGGATTGCAGGAAGCTGTCACAGATGAAAACGGAGCTCGGGAGCCTGTTTTCACTGGCAGAACGCTCAAGCCACCACAGGTACTCCCAACACAAGTGACATCGAGCTGGCCATGCCCATCCTGGTCATGCACACCCTGTCCCCATCCCCCAAGATCAAACACAACCCTGATGCAGCCCTCAATGAAATTGAGTTTGACACCCCTGATCTAGAACATCTCGACTAACTCTTGTCCTCAGAAAGCAATACTAGAGGTACTTAATTTGGAAAGTTGCTCCAAAAGGGATTGTGTAATACACCAGATTTACAATCACTCATTTAGTGATGGCACTAAAAAGTGATTTACAATCAGTCCTTACAACAGTTGCTGCATCCCAAAGGTCATGTGATCAAAATTTGGACACTTGCCAACTGGCATGCATGTAAATGGTTGCCAGTCTCAAGATCATTTGCAACCTTCCAGCCAGCTTCTGATAAGGTCAATGGGAGGAGCCAGAGTCGCTTAACAACCAAGCTGATTCAATTAACAACTTACAGAGATTCACTTAACAGCTATGGCAAAAAGTTTATAAAATTGGCATGACTCACCTAACCACCTTGCTTTACAATTGATTTTTTTACCTAAATTGTGGTCATAAACCAAGGACTACCTATATAAAGGTCTTCTGCAGCTTCCAAAGAAATTGTACCACCAAGGCTTTAACATCATGACACTGCCAAGGATACTAAGTAAGTCAAGCTTGAAAAAAGGAGTGAGAAACTGATGGAAATCTTGGTTTACTTTTTCTATAAACTTGATAAAGGAGAAAAGACTACAAGATAAACGTATCACTAAAAAGCCAAAATTAAATGATATAGGATGACTTTGCACTAGCTCTGCTCTAGATATAAATAGTGGCTGGCTATTAATAATGCTTCCAATATCACCAAGGTGCACAATCATTTGCCATAAAGGATAGTATTACTGCAAATTTTGAATTTATATTGCTAATCATAGAAATAAAATCAGACTATTTACTTTGAGCAATTTATAACATTGTTGAAGGCATTATGCTACTAAGTTTTCTACTTAAAAAACTTACCAGACATTGAGCCCTCTTGTCCATCAGAATGAGCTTTTTTCTGCAAATATTTAGAGAATATAGCCCAGGAAATGTTATTTGATGATATATTCTGGGCTAATGATAGAAGGATACTAATTCCCACAGTATGGTTACTTTTAAGATTTTACAGTAGCTATGAACATCCAACAGTAAGTCAAAGTTGAGAGCAAGTAAAATAATCATCCTCTTTTCTAGATATGAAATGAGGGGATAGAATGCTAAAGTAATTTTCCTTTCAAAGGGATGTATATATTTTGCATAGTAAAGAAACAGAGATTGGAATTGTTTCAAAAGAATTCTGCATCAATCATTGAAACTGGACCTGATATTGAATAGCATTTACCAGTGACACTCTGAGATAAATTCTCTGAGTAACTTTGAGTATATCTTTAATATGTTCATACATGATGTTATTCCACAAATAGTTTCCTTCATAACTCATTTTAATATCTGAATCTATCTAAAGTAACAAATCAGAATTTGATTTGGGAACAAATCCTAATCTAGATTAAATCCTAAAACCTTAGTTTAGTTTTTCACATCTGAAACTCTGAATCCTATGTTACTCTTGGCTTATTTTTAAGTGAGTCAGCGCTCTATCAGTCCAAAAGTGCAAGCCAGGAGCAGAGTTAAAAGGTACTATTTGTCAGTTTAAATTTTACTTTCTTGCATTTTCTTTCCAACTCCTCTCTGATAACAACTGTGTCTGTATCTGTTTTATCTGAGTCGAAAGCAGAAGAGAAGAACTGATCACTAAATGCAAATCATGTATCTGCTTCCCCAAACTACAAAAAATATCCATGTCACAGATGGAAAACTTGCAAAGCTCAGAAAAATACACATGGGCAAAAGACATACATTATATAAAAATTCATAGCTGTACCACCAAACTCACACAAACAAAAAATAACAAAAGGAACAATATAAACAAACAAGATGTAAACTTCACATTTCCCAAGGAAAAAAATTCATACCAACGCTCCACCCAAAGAAAACATAGGAAGATATACTGCACAAAAACAAAAGTAACAAGAATCATCCAATGTTGTTTTTAAATGGCACAAACACATACTTCGCAAAAAGAAAAATCCAAGAGCCCAGATTCATATACATTAAAAAAACCTGCACTCATAAAGTAGCACAATAAATACATAAGCAAAATATATTTGCCCCACAAACAAATCTTTCTTTCGAGCAAGCATAGAGGGAAACTCCTCCATTATTATTAGGATGTTTGGGATATCATAGTCTAATGATATTGGGAAAAGACATAGATGGAAAACAGACTGGGAATTGGACAAACAGCCTATGAATGATGAAAAAGCCAATTATGATTATTTTGCTCTTCTGGATGACTGTGAGTTGTCCAGAGAACAGCAGTGAAAACAAATATTTCACCTATCATAATGGATGAACGTAGCATCCATCTCAATTCTACATTCATATATTGGGGAAATAATCTGCTATAAAGAGGATATCAGTAAAACGAAACAAAAAATACCATATTAAAAAGTGGTAAGATCAATGAAAATACAAATTCAAAAATGTAAGTACTTCATTTATAACATAAAACAATCAAGTTGTTCTAGATATGCAAAATAAATAGAAGGGGATATGGATCCATTTGAAATCAAGAAGGCAAACAGAAATTTGTGGGTTTTTTTTTTTCATTTTTAATTGAGAGTTCGGGAGGGACAGAAATTATTCATTCTGCCAAGGATAACCTGGGAGGATTTATATGACATGAAGTTATGTGGGGTGCTTTCAAAGCAAATACATATTTTATTACCAAATCATAATTTTATCAAAATAAACAAGGTAGGTAGGTAAGAATGCTATTTCGCTGAGTAAAATCTTGCAGTTTCAGTTCACCACAAAAAAAAAGAAGCTTTTGTCCATTAAAAATGATATTATGTAACATAGGAAACAAAAATAGGTGAAAAGTAAGTCATGGATGTAATTTATTAAAGAATCTTAAAAACATAACTTTAAAAAGAAGAGTCCTGGCTCTTCTGACTTCTTAAAAATCCCTTTATAAAACTGAACATTATAAGGTTCAAACAGACTTATCAGTCACTATGTCACTTGGTCTAAAGTACAGATATGATCTAAATGTACCACTTTAGATACATTTTACAGAAAACTTTTTTCTAGGTGTTTTGCTTTGCTTTCAAGTGACTACATATTTTTGTTATTTTTCCTCATAGTTCTCCATCATGCAGTGCCAACTTTCCCTTCTATTTACTGAAGAAGTCAGCCAGATTTTTTCTTTTTTTCTTGAGGGAAGAGGAAAGAGTCTGTTAAATTCGGCTCGCTAAAAAAATATCTTGGCATTATGAACTGCCATACCCCTTCTGATTAATATATCCACCCTTGTAATAAACAAAGGCAGAGAGGAAAACCAGGGCACTGTTCATTACTGAGCAGACCCAACCTGCCAGATCCTGTAGCCAGAGTCTTGAGCCAATAGAGCTGACTTTGGGGAAGGAGAAAGGGACTTGCACAATTAAATATTTATTATTGCTGTAAATATTTGGTACTGGCAACAATTTGTCTTCCACTGGCTGCCAAGGACCACTATTGAGAAACTTAAGGAACCTTGACAAACAAATATGAAGCAATTACAAGATACAAAGGAAAATACTCTTTAAAACAGCAGTGATGTGGTGGTAGATTTGGACACTTCCAGTAATTGTAACAAGATGGCAGGGGAGTAATACCATATCTCTATATAAACTGTATCCTCTATCGGCACATGATACAGAATTAGGAAAAGACTAAAAATGAAAAAACCAAAGAACAACCAAAGTTTTAAGATCAGGGTAAGCCAGGAAACCCATATTAGTGCTCTTCTGAGTAATTTTATTACTCAGTACTGAGTACTGAAAT
This sequence comes from Pituophis catenifer annectens, assembly GCF_029215685.1. Taxonomy (NCBI): domain Eukaryota; kingdom Metazoa; phylum Chordata; class Lepidosauria; order Squamata; family Colubridae; genus Pituophis; species Pituophis catenifer. The sequence goes on along the minus strand of NW_027256883.1, from coordinate 167,625,516 downwards.
TAGTTCCACAAACTATATTTTGTAGCTAGTTAGATTAAGTTTCCCTATTTTAATTAGAAGCAATTTATGTCAAATATTGTACCACCCTAGAGACAACGCTGGAATTAGAACCAATCATTGGGTATTTCTTAATGATACTATTTCTATTGCCCTGACTAGTCAAAGAACAAGCAACTTCAGCCTGAGTTGAAATAAGATTATTTCTTAAATCCAATCAATTAAAGTTGGTAAGGGATTGATGTCCTGGTCAGAATGCAGAATAAATGCTACAAATAACTGCTAAATGTTCAGTTTCACTCACTTGATATTTAGCACCACCATTTTCCAATCTATATCTTACAAATAAGGACTTAAACTGCTTCGCAAATGCAGTCAACCTTTTCCCATGTAAAACACAGTGTTTCATATCTTAAATCAGTTTGATACAACTGAGCTGCAAGAAAAGATTTGTGTAGATGTTACAAAGCAGCCTTCACCAATTCATCACTCTCAGATATATTCAGGCCAACTTTAAGAATTTGCAATCAGCAATAATATTGGAACAAGTACATAAGAGGCATTCAACCTTAGGAATAGACATACTTGAAACAAGTTTAGACTATTAGAAGACTTAGAATGCCAGTTTATCTGCCACAAATCAGGCTTCTAACTCTATTTAGCCCCCTAAGGCCATTTTTTTAAATCTACAAATAGCATGTGAAATTTAAAATGGTTTGAGGTCACCAAGAGTGGACTTCCATAAAATGACTAAGTGTTCAGTTTGCTTTTGGTACTGCAATAAATCCAAAATTCAGAATATACTGAGAGACATTTTTTTTAGTTTTAAGTATATATTATACCAGAATCTAGTGGATATGTCTTGACATTTCAAGCAGTTTTGCAATAAATATGATATTTACCTACCTTGATATAAAGTACTATATTGGAAGGGATGCTAAATATCAACTGTTTGTAAAGATACAGAAGCTTTCCTTTCATCACATCCCTAAAGACGTATTTCCTACATTAAAAAAAAACCTAGTTATTCCTATCCCATGCCAACAACTGAAATTCTATAATTTCATTTTGTAGAACTAAAGAATCTACAATACTATTTTCCATTCCCCTTTTTAGTTATTTCTATATTAGAATCAGAGACATACCTTCCCTTCACACACCTCAACAACTTCAAGCTTTTCCTTTAGTGTATTCAGGGAATTGCACATTTTACAACAATTCTTCTAAAAGATCTATTCCATCTTCAGGGATTTCCTTGCCATTCTGACCATAAACTGGCTTACCCTTTTCTTTTACTGAAACTAGACAATTCCTTTAATGTAGGATTAGGAACACAGATTACGGTTAGCAAATTAAATACATGTTTGAATTAAATATACCTGGAATTTAGTCACTATTAGGGAATCACTACTTTTAAGATGGACTGAGCTTTTAAATCAGATATTTTTAAAAAGTACATAGAAAAACTTACAATGTTAAAAGGTACATAGTCTGCTATTTTCAATTTTATTTTAAACAAATCCCATAATTCCTTAAGGAATACAACATAAGATGTGCTCATGGGATCAGATTATAGATTCATATTTGGACTTAATTTTTCACCAAAATTAGCTTTCTTATCAGCCTCAAAAATAGTTTGTACCATCCAACAAAGTTGCAGCTTGGCATGTAATGGAGTATTTATATTACTACTTAGCCAAATTCAAATTTCAACCCAAGCTAAAAACAGAGTCATCGTGCATGCCAAATCTCCTTCAACAATGCTTGTGAAAATCAACTCTTTATTATTCCAGCGCTGCCTGGAAATATGGAAGTAATTCAGCCACACTCTTATTTTTCTGCCTTTGCTTTTTTAAAAACTTTTTTTGAATGGGGCCATGGGGGATTGAAGCAGAGTCCTAAATTCCTGGGTGCTCATTCTGGACTTCTAAAAGAGTATAGGCAGTGCCTACCTCCATCTGCACAGATGGATAAATTCCCTAAAACTGCTTTGTTCACTCCTGCATGTGTGAGTCATTACACAAACAGTTTCCGTTTGAAAGGATCAAATACCGCCAGATAAATCCAGAAACATGTTAGCTCCTATCCTGCCCTCAAGGAACACACTATACACATGCTCTGAGTCTAACACCACATATGCACATAGGTCATTTTATCTTTTTAATGTATAATGCTGCATGCATTCCCCTATACAGCTACACTTCAGTTCCATCTTTTTATGCAGGTAAGTAAGTAGCAGTTTCTTTTAAATTTCACCAAACTGCTATAGCCAAGATACTGCAATCTGCACACTTGAAAAATAACATTTGAGTCTTTGGATATGCAGACCTAATCAATATGTAAACAGTGCATATTACAGTTCCCATTCTTCATAATTTGTATGATTCTTGCTTACTACTTATGTATTTCATGTATTTCTTACTAAATCACTTTGGAATGAATTCTTCCTGTTTGCTGCCAGCCCCCATCTTAACTGTGTGATGTTAGATGTACAGTCATGTCAGTAAGTTAGAATAAAAAGCTTACCAAATACATCAAAAGAAAGTGGCTTTTCTCCTTTTGCTCAAATCCTTAGAAGTTTATGTTTCTGTAAATGCCTATGGTTCTTAAATGAATCTAAGTTTTAACATAGTTAAAATACAGCTAGAAGATTTGTAACAATTCCAGAAGGAAAGCAGAAATTCTGATATTTTTCCATTTATTTACTGCAAGTTTTCTCACTGAGGGATAACAAGGAGGCTCAAACAAAATGGGAATAAAAGGTTTTGATCCTGTCTCCTTCCAAAGACACAAAGGATATGAAACAAGTGCAGACCATTTGGTGATAAATACTGATAATGCTGTAAAGGCAATTCAGCAGAGCATGTTATGGAATACAATTTTTTAAAAAATCTGGTATTAGTGCTCACAGCTCAATCCAACAATCCCACTGATCTGATGTACTTGCATTTTATCTTCAATAATCATTCTTCCATATAGAATAAACAAAATGAGAAATCAGGTTTGTGCTATGAATCACAGCTCTATGAACTTTAGTTCACCCTACACAAATATATTTTCACATGCACAATTACACTTTTAAATGTTTTCTTCTTCCTTATTTTGGGTAGTTAAATTGTTCCATGGATATCCCAATTTTAAGAAAAGATACTTTAAATAGATGGAAATTCAATAATAGTTATATTCATACATAATACATGTTAAGAAAAAATCAGCTCAGTATGTCTCTACTACATTCTTGATTAAATTTCTTGAAAATCTTTTGTATATAAGATCTTTTTAAAAGCAAAAAAAAAAAAGATACACTATTTTAAATTTCATGTGCAAACTATATATCCCAGGACTAAAACTGTTCCATGGGAAAAACAAAGTCAAATAAGGAAAATAACATTTGTAATTTAAAAACAAAACAAACATTTCAAAAGCTTTTGATTACTATAAAAGACTGTTTATAACTAACAAAGGACATAACTTCTACGGACCAAGAATCAGAAAATATAACTAACACAAATCAGAAAGTATGGCTAAGAGTAGCTGGCAAGTTTGAAGCATAGCCATGAAATGTGAAATTAGCAAATTTCAACAAAATTTAAAATAAACCTTTAAAATAAGTTTATTTTAGAATACACTTACATATTACTCATATTCCCCAGCAGATTTTTAGTTCTCACTTAACTTTAAATCATCACTCCTTCCTATCAAGCATTTGGGAGGTGTGCTTTAACCTGCCGTTCAGCAATTACTCACAGAATAAGGAGGAAATCACTCAGCCCTGGAGGCAAGTGAAGTAGCCAAGTTTGAAAGGTGGCATCCTGTTCTATCCAAGAGTACAACAATGCCGAATGGAAAATAATTAAATCAAAATGGGCAACACTGGGATTTGAAGTTACTGATAATGTTAAAAATGTTTGCTACCCAATTTAAGATACCTCAGATGAAACAATGTACTTTTGTAGTCAAAAGCGACCTTCTCCATAAAGAATTAATAAAGTAACCTATTTCTACCTGAAAGTTTGATTATTAAGAGCCTGCAACCAATGTCTTGCAGAACTTCAAAACAAGTATCTTTGTAACATTAAGTTGCCCCTTTAAAGCACAGATGTGCAATCTTAGGGAGAGAAAATGCCTTCCTTAGTAAGAAACACACGTGCTAGCAGGGAAGGAAGATTTGAAGAAGGAAATTCCTCCTCTTCCCCCCCCCCTTTCTTACTCCTCTTCAACTTTTTGAGAAAAAGAAAAACTTGCCTGCTGTGGTAGAGGTCAGGTAAAAATGTACACAATTCCATTCTTTCTAAAGAGACTCGCAGGATAATAAATAAATAGCATACATGGGTAATCTATGTGTGCCCCTTTCCCACATTCAATCTTCTGTAACATATAGGTTAAAAAATTTCCACTACCCTACTTCTGAAATATAAACAAAGATTTGATTAAAACTATCGTATACAGACTTGCCTGGAAGTAAGCTCCATTAAACATAATGAGATTAATTTCTGAGTATGTATGCATAGGATTGGACCTTAATTTCCCTTTAAAGTAAAATGCAACAGAATCTTTTCTTTTTCCAATCTTCTTCTCCACATATAACAGAAATATATTTTCAGCTTACCTCCCCCCCCCTTCCCCTATTCCAACCCCACAGCAAGACACACACAAACATTATCAGATTCAAAAGCATCCCCTGTGCCATGAGAAAAGAAATGCTCCTAGGCTTCTTTGGGCAAAAACTTCACAACTGACTGCACATAGTTCCCGGCTTGGTTATTAGAAACGAAAAAGAGAAAGCGCCTCAAGTGCTTATTTTATTTGCTCTTTGCTTTATAGATTTTTTTTTTCGTCTTAAGAAATCCTTCTTTCTTATACGGGAAAGCTGAGTTAGGAACACACCAAAATTCTTCTCTGTTCTTGATTTTAATCTCCTCTAATAAAGGAACAATAAACGGAAATGTTAATTATTAAATCTAAATGGATATGTTTAGACCTAAACTACTCTTCTAAACTATTTTCTCGTTGATATCCTTTAGTCCTAAATGCAGTCTTTTTTTATTATAATTTTAAACTGTGTGGCATTAGGATAACAGGGTGCTCAGCACCTTTATGGTCTAAAAAGTTATCAGTCGGAGAAGAATGGAATTCAATGCCAATTTCCTAGTTTTCTTACAATATTGTGCAATGGAGCTGTGATAAGACATCCTTATCCTTACTATATGTTTCATATTCTGAAGTTCTTTCCTATCTCAATGCTCAATGAACTTTTTTTTGGTCTGACATATAATGCATAAATGAATAGATTACCCAGGATTTTGATTATAATTTGCACTGCAAAGATGTTCCCAAATTAATTACATGAAACAGTACATACATTAAAACTGTTGTACTTTTAGGAAATTATTTTTACAAACCTATACTCTGCACATTTCAGATTTACATATAAATTATACACAGACATACACACCAAATATTCATTCAAGGACTCAGTTGAACTTTGAATAACTTTCTAAGAAATCTCCAAAATATAGAATGAATGACTTTTAATACATTCATTCCCAAATGAAAAAAAAATCTTCTTAATCACCTTTCTGTTCTAATTTGGTTTGCACAATAAATATATCTGATCCAGATTGTTTTCTGCCCAGTTTCATAGAATCTGCCTGATTTTTTTTTACTAATTTAGAATGGAAAAGATTAAATATTTTAAAATCAAATTATCTGAGCATCACTTACTTTTACTTTAAAACACAATAAAAATTAAGACTACTGCTTCATTGCAGCACTGGAATATTTTATACCATTTAGAAGTATTCAGAAGATTTTACTTCTGTATATATATAGGATTAAATAGTTAATTTTGTATGAACTTTCTCAATAGAGTGCTCAATACTGTTACCAGATAACATATACAATTTATGAGTTCTATTGGCTGAAGGTTAATATCATATACTATGTAAATTTCATACAAAATGGCCTATTAGCGGAACAAGTCCCTTTCTTGTAATAGTACATCTGGATAATATTCTACATTATTATATCAAGCAATACTTCTATTTCTTGTCCCCACACCCAATATCTAAAAATATTAAAGTTCTAATCTAGAGCTAAAAAGTGGAATTGTCTAGAGTAGAAGACTGCCTTATAAACTTTACCTTCAAAAGACAAATGCAGTTTTTGGCTGGAGCATATATTTGAAGTCGTCAATGAACTCTGGAAAGAGATCTATAAATAAAGGGCTTACAGCTACCATGAGGGTGTCCAACACATTTACCTTAATACTGCACTTAAAAAGAATATAATGGCTATTCCTATTTATGCAACATGTATTATGAATTTGAGAAAAATGTACTTAAACAGCTTTAAACAAAATATGAAATTCAAAATAAAATGTGTGTTCCAGGTACATACAAAAAATGGAAGATGCCAACATTAACTAATTCTTATCAAAGAAAAAAAATTTGCACTTACTGTATTTAAACTGATCTGCCTTACAAAACTTTGTATAGGGGTGGCGTAAACATATGTGTAGAAGAACTAGGGAAAAAACTCAGAACTTTAGTAATATGGGCAGGAAATAGATCTACTATTTGCCCCTATTGTGGGAAAATGAATATTATAAAAATGGATTAATACATTTCACAAATCTATGCAAACTGTAATTCTTTCAATAGCTTGCTTGAAACTTCAGTTGCCCAAAGAAATGTGAAAATAGGGCTATAGTCTGGCTGAGGTTCACTAAGCTATAGTCAGGGAACTAAACATCCAATCTGAAACAATTGTAAAATTGTCCATTTAAGATTCACCTAAATGAAATTTTGATTTTCAATTTTTTAAAAAATTAAAAATCTCAGCTGATGCAATGTTATTTCAAGTGCCACTCCATCTACTATTTACATTTTAATCAACATTATACTTTTATAGATATTTGTATCGTTTTGTGCTTCTATTCATTTTTAGAAGTCACTTTTTCCATTTAAGAAAGAATTAGAACTAGCATACTATATTAGGGCTAATAACATATCCAGTAGTTTCCCTGATACTTTTAGCCTAAACTAACATTTCTAGTCATAGGTGACATTAAAAAGAAGCAAAGCCAACAAGAAAATGATGCCACGCTGACTGATGGAGCTTCTTTGACAGTGTTATATTCTGCGCAATAAAAATATATGTAAAACAAAGCCTCCTTTAAAGTCACAGTAAAAGGAAATGTTCTTTTGTAACTTTTATTCCACCTACCCTTTCAAAAAACAGACCTATTAACTAAAAAAAAGTTGTTTATAATAAAATCATTTAAAATTTAGTCCAACTGAGGCATTTTCTAACTATTTAATATTTTTCGACCATCCCAACGTTTTACAATCTCGAAGAAGAGAACGCTGGTTCAAAAGCTGGTTTTGCTTTGTTTTTGTTTTTGCTAGGCAAGAATTTGAACCAAGTTACTGCCAGAAAAGTTAGTTCACGAAGTGAAGTTGAGGGGGGGGGGTGAGAGAAGAGGTGTGGGGGGGGGGGAAGAGAGCAGGAATCAGCCGTCCCGATCCGAAGCTTTCCCTCTCGCTCCCCTCCCCCACCCTGGTGTGTACTCAAGACGGCCATAAACGCGAAAACCTTGGAGTCAACCCGTCCTGTCAATCACAATAAATTGTAATTCACAGACACACTTACCGAACTGATTGATCTGGAGAAACCCCAAAGCGGTTTTGCAACATCTTCTCCCCACCCCTCGTCGCATTCACAAAAAACAGAACAGCCAAATACACTCACTCACTCACTCACTCTCTCTCTCTCTCTTTCTCTCTCTCTCACACACACACACGCTCACCGCTTCTTCCTTCATTCCCCCCCCCCCCACAGGCAAGATCCTCCTATCTCTGCCTCCTCTCCCCTCCTCGCCGCCGTCGCCGCCGCCCCCGCCCCCGAACAAAGAGGAAGCCTTCCAACGTGCCACTTTCGTCGCCGGCCGATGCCCCATCCATCCTGGGAGGGGGGTGGGGGCTGGCTCCGCACCCCTCTACCCTCGGCTCAGCAAAATCCCGGCCGAAAAGTTGCCTCCGTCAAAACCTTTCTCTTTGTCTCGCGCCCGCTTCAGGTCCCGGGTGCCCCGAACTTTCACGCGCCTCCTTGGCGAAAAAAACAGCCAGAGAGAAATCCAAAGCAAACACTCGGAGCGGCGGGCAGCTGCCGCCTTCCAAGTGGCTTCTCTACATACGTTCACGACGCCGCTTCTCTCCCCCCCCCCCTCCACGCGACATTCTTAAGGGGTTTTCCTCGCTCTCCTTTGGACACTGCGAAGAAGGGACGAGGGTCGGTGGAAGAAGGGGAGGGGGGGAGAGAAGGAACCAACAAAGCAGAAATCTCAGCCTCCCCTGACACCTGTTTTCCAAAACACCTGGGGAGGGAGAAGTGGGGGGGGGGGAAACACCAGCTCGGCCAGTTGAGCAACTTTACGGGTTTCCCGGGCGCAAATATTCTGGGTAATTTCTTGAGACTTCAAGCAGAACAGTCCTTTTCAGCAAAGGGGAGGAAGAAAAGAAAAGAAAAGAGGAAGGAACTACAAAAGGTCCCTTTGCCTGGATTCAAAAGTAAATCAACAATGAAAGTTTCAGAGAATTGGGGAGAAGGGGAGGGGTGGGAGGCCGCTGGGGTTGCTAAGAAATCCCACCAACCTGTTTTGATCTTACGGCGCCCGGAATCAAGACTCAACTTTTAACACCCCCCACTCGGCGCATGTGGCTGCCTCTTTCTTGCTGTCTTGCCGCCGCCGCCGCCAGCTTCGTCCCTTGCGGTGCAGAAATGCCCGAGATCCCCCAAAGTTAAACACCTCGGAGACAAAGAGAGGGGGGGAGAGAAGAGAGGGGAGAGAAGGAGAGAAAGAGAGAGAGAGAGGCCGAGAGAGAGAAAAGAAAGCTCTAACACAGTTCGGGCATGGTCATACTTTTCTCCTGCTCAAGCTTTTGCTGTTGCCTTCTCTCGTATCGTAGTGGGGAGGGGGGGGTTGCCTGCTTCTTCCTTCTTCTCTTCCGTTTTCCTGAATGGAAGTCTCAGGGGGGGGAGTCAATCTCTATGCCGTGGGTCCCTCCTCTCTCTCTGTCCCATTCAGACGGGGAGATCAGCGTCTAATCACAGGGGTTGTGTCTGTACTGGAGATGTGACTTGAGAGCTTGGAAGGGAGGGGTGGGAGAGCGAGTTACTTCCAGTTTTACCATAATTCATCTAAAGCAGGTGCAGCTCGTTTTCAAGCCCACGGGTCCAGAATGGAAGAGGAAGCCACGGCGAGGGGGAGATAAAAGAGGGGAATGAGAGGGGAAGGGACGCTATTGAAGCAAGAGGAGTTAAAGGAAACGAGGCCTCTCTTGCGCGATCTGTCAAGTCACTTTGGGGCCTTTTAGTACCTGAGCGGGCTGCTATTTCTCCATGCTGCCGAATATAAGCGAAGGCGATCCCTACTTAACTCTCTTTTGCCTTTCTCCTTGTTTTGCTCCTCTATACTTAAGAATGGCCAGTGTGATAAATTAATCCCTAAAAGAATGCAGATATTGAGTTTGTAGTTTTTAAAGTGGCCTACGGCGTGATTGTGTCCTAGCCGATCAATTTTAACTAAGCACTTCAACTGTGTACAATCTATTCAACAAATCTGCATGCATAATACAGATGCAAGTGGAAGGATTTTCTTCAGATGTACAGGCAGTGATGCACATTGGAGATCTGGTGTGTGAAGTGCAAAGTTCATACAAAGACGACAGAGTGAATAAAGGATTTTCACATGTGAAGCTTAACTCCGTCATTGCACATCTCACATCCGTAATGCCAATATCAACACTTTACGACTTTCCTGCACTTCGCCTTCTACAAAAAGATTCGGATGACTGCATAGACACAGTGGGAAGCTCAGTTTTATGTTTCATGTTGATGCATGAAAATGTTCAAAACTCAAGACTGAAATAGATGAGCATTGATTGTACCCTAAAATCAAACTACGTGAAAGAAAAATGTAGTAAGATGAGAAAGGTGTGAAAAGCTTTGCCATTTTTATTTGTTCATTTTATACACCCCTTTTAACTTCCTAAAAATGGTTATTATCTAAATGTACGCAGGAGTAAATGAAATGAATTACTTTGGAGTACAGTTCACACTGTAAAGGATATTTAGGTGTCTCCAAATTTTTCTAAAATTTTGGTCTGATTGAATCCAGTTCAATAGGTATGCTGGGGATTAGTTTGTAAAAAAAAAAAAAATCAGGGTTATTTACTCACAATACTAAACATGAATATATTGCAAACAATGTATTTTCATCGGTATTATTTTAATTTAAAATCAGATACTTAAAAGTACAGATAATAAATTCCTTTTAAATGATTTGTCAGTATTAAATAGTCTGAATGAGCATGCTCGCTCTGTATTTAACAAGTACCTTCTTCCAATTACATTGAATTAAAGGAATATAAAACAGTTTTCAGCATTTTGCTATTTTTTTCAGACTGAAAAAAATGTAATCTGTAAATTACAGCATCACTTTTTCTCGCTATTTTCTTTTTCTGAGGCTGGGCTGGCATCAAGGCGTTATGAATCTGAAAAAAGCAACACTGGTAAGAATGGGAGTGCACAAAATAATACAGTGAAAGTTACCATAATTTCATATGAAGGGAGCCCTCACAGGGTACCTGGGAGAGGTGCTGGGGTCACAAAATGTTGCTCACTGCAGTTAGGGGGAAAGCCTCTCTATCGTGCTGGTCTATAGATGTTTAATCTCTGCCACAGTGCTTGGATGATAGAGAAGGCAAAAAGGAAGCACATCAAACCCAAATGTACCTAGAGTGGGAAGGATTATACCAGCTCTGAGTGCTTAGTTTTTCTTCCATCAGGATATATATGCAAACTGTAAACAAATATAAAAATAAAGGGAAAGAGAAGTTTGAGGGAAAAGAAAACTTCACATCCTTTCTACCTTGCTAAGCAACTCCTGGAGAATTTTAGACATAGCAGTTCATCCTCCTGAAGCATTTTGCTTCTCCTGTCGTGCAAGATTGCTATATCTGAATCACAAACTATCCTGGTTTGATCCTTGCACAAATACTTTGTTTTGAAACACAGAGTTTAAAACCTAAGAAAAAGCACACCTAATTCAACACTTTTTTTAAAAAAAGAATTACTGATTATCGCTCTATAAGTTAAAACTAGTGTGCGACTTGTGACAAATAGATGTAGTTGAAAGAATGAAACTGTAAGTAAAACACTAAAGTTATAATATAATTTGGTTTGCTGATACTTTAGGAAATATATGAAGTTCTATCTAAAATTTGATTTAAATCACCCTGCCTTTATTTTCAGTGCTTATTCAACATTAAATCCATTAACATTCAACTGGATTTAACCTGGTTGTAATTTTATGCTAAAGGAAGGCACTTACTTCTGAGTAGACATGTCTTAGATTATATATTATGTTTATTACAGCAGTTTCTTTTCTAGATACTACATACATACAAATACATTCATTTTCGAGATTCACTCCTTTAGTGAATTAAAATGTTTAGAGTATATGGTACATATTATGCATAGCTATTTTATCACTTTAAAAAATTGGTATTTTCCTTTCTACTTCATGATTTTATTAAGGATGTAAAGCCCAAACAAAGATCCAGAAATAAAATAATCTAAGCTAGACAGGATACAGAAAGTCCATGATCTTCTGTGGGTTTTATGCAATATTTGCTTACAGATCAGACAGCCTTAGGACAGAAGTTAATTCAGATCAAGATGACAGCACTATGACAGGATTACTTCTTCTCTACTCGTATTTTGAATGAAAAGCAGCTACAGTAAAAGGGTAAGGAAAAACTATCAAATTGTAAATAGCAAATTCTATCTGGGAGACCCTAGAAACAATCAGAAAAGGAGAGATTCCCCTGCCACATAGCATTTAATCTTCTTCAACACTTTCCTCCTGAACTGTACCACTTTTAGGAGAAGAAGAAAGAGGATATTCCCCAGTCCTGCTCTCTTCTTAGAACACCTCAAGGCCCCACAACAGGAAAATTGGGAGCACAAGCTAATGCCTTTGCTTGAAAAAAAGGTAGTTACTGAAAGAGTTCTCTTCCTGGACTCTCCCTTTATGAAGCATGGTAACAGTGGAAGATCCAGCCAAGTTGTCCATCATAACCCCAATGAAGAAGAGAATTTTACCTACTTTTGGTGAATAGTCCAACTAATCCCAATTCTTTCATCTGCATTGCCCAAAGAAATAGGATATACATGCAAGTGGCTGCAATAAGAAACAGATAAATGTTTATCCAATGTGAAGCACCAGCAATAAAATTCTCCTCTCGTTCATCTCCCTTTTTAGAGGAAAGCATCCTGTGTCTTCTGGATACTTTGGACTTCAACTGTCAACCCTGGACCATACAGTCAATGATCAGAGGGGGTTGCAGTCCAGAACATCTGGTGTTACCATTCCTAGCTGTCTCCCTATAAAAGAATAGAAACTATGAGGTTCACAGCATCGTTTTCACTATTGGGTTGCTTAGTTAAGAAATTCAGTGAAGGGAAAGGCTAGAGCAGTTGTTGCTTTGATGACAACATCTAAAAGTTTGCATTCTCCAAAACAAAAATAGTTTGAGGAAATGAAGAGAAACAACTGCTGCCTCCAGACCTTCACTCAGTAGTTTTTTCCCCTCTTTACAGGAAGAATTGGGCAAGACATTGCTCTTATTGTTTATTGTTTGTCTCGCCTAACCAGTTGGCTCCTAACCAACTGAAAGGTTACCATGCTAAGAATGCTTTTTGAAAATGCATTTTAATGCCATATGTGGTTAGTAATGAAAAAGCACCTGCAACAAAAATCAACAAAGTAGCAGTACTAAAAAAACATCCATAGTTAAATACTACCAGAAGTTCAAATAAGCTTTCCTCCAGCACATTACAGATACTCAAGTAGATAAGTAGATGGGTATCTTTGATTGGGCATTGTATACAAAGCAAACCTTGCCTTGGAGCTGATTTGATCATAGAATTATAGAATTAGAAGGAACTTAAGAGATCATCTTGTCCAACCTCTGCATACTACCATTCTCAATTATCCAGGCTTTTTTTTTTTTAAACCTCTAGTGAAATGGAAGAAACTATTCCATGATGTGACTTGCTCGATGACTACTGTCAAGAGGTTCTTTCTAATGAGTAATCTAAATCTATATCCTTGAAGTGTTATCCTGTTATTTCTAATCTTCCAGTTCTAGTCTGACGTAAGTGATAATACATCTGCACCCTATCCAGCATACCAGCCCTTCAGATATTTGAAAACAACTACCATGCCTCCTTTTTACCTTTAGTTCTATAAGCTAAAGACCTAGGTCTTTTAACTGTTCCATGCAGGAGTTGATTTCCAGTTCTTTCACCATCTTGGTAGACTTTCTCTAGGCCCCTTTTTTAAATTGGAGTGGAGCAGGCAGAATTGAGCACAATACTCCAAGTCAGGCTAACCGAGGAGAAATAATTACTTCTTATAAACTGGACTCTGTGCTCCATTTGATGCTCTTGTGGATGCCGCTGGCCTTCCTTGCAGCTGCATTACACTATTGGGATATGTTGAGTTTGTGATCTACTAATACACGCAAGTCCTTTTAACATGTGCTACTCTTGAGCTAGATTTTTCCTACCCTGTGTATGTTTCTTGAATTTTTATTATCTAGATGCATGTTTATATTTCTCCTTATTAAATTTCATTGTTTGTTTCTGCCTACTCTTCTACCCTTTTTTGCACCCTCCCCTTTCTTTCCAGGTGTTAGCCAGCCCTCTTAACTTCGTATCATCTGAAAATTTGGCAAGCATTCTCTTGACTCCCTCATCATTTTATCATTTATAAAAACATTGAACAGCACCAGGCCCCGGATAGAGCTCTGTAGCACCCCACTCAATATGTCTCTCCAGGCAGGTTTGACATCTTGTACAACCACCCTCTGAGTATAATCATTGAGCCAACTGTGGACCCCTCTAAGGATTGAGTTATCAATGCCATATTTGGCTATTTTGTTAATAAGGATGCCATGAGAGGCTGTCAGAAGCTTTGCTGAATCAAGATATACTATATCCAGGGCATTTCCCCAATTGACCAGGCTAGTAACTGTCATAAAAGGAGATCAAGTTAGTCTGGCATGATTTATTTACCATTAATCCATGCTGGTGCCTATTATTTAATGAATGCCTGTCTAAATGTTCACAGAAATGCTGTTTGATAACACTGGGCAACAAAGATTTTGATTTTGGCTAATCATGAAAATAATTTGTAATCTAATCTATCATGTACCGTTTTATAGAAATCTTCTGTTTTTGCACAATGGCACTGTAAACCCTTCAGTACCTGTTGGCTACGCTGCACACATAAAAGAAACATACATCAAGTACAATTATTGAATTGTAATAATGCTATCCCAAGTATATTTACTCAGCAGTAAATATTGATTCTAGTCCAATTTTTTAAATAGATCTGCTTTGAATTATGGTTTAAAATAAATGAAATCGTACACCAACATGGAATTGTTGGTAAAAAGTGTGCTATGCAAATGAAATTGAATAGACAGATAAGGAGTAGGTCAGCAAGCAAGTTACTCTTTATGAAGGTTTTTGTTACTATAAACAAGTAAACAAAAATCTTGCCTTTTACATTTGATCAAAAGTTCCTATACTCAAAGCTTGGATAGTCAATAGTTGTGATGATAGTAGTAACACTAAGCTCGAACTGAAGAATTTGAGATATATAACACCTGCCCTCTACCAAGGAATTGTAAACTAGATATGAAAGAATAATCACTGCCCTTCACACCAGTGTACAGAATTCTTAATATTGCATAATGAGGTAAACATTCATTGATTCCTTTATTATATTTCTAATCTGCCTAATCCTGGATGTATTACAAAATCCCTACAATTTTTAAAAATTATTATTAATTTTTAATAATATTATTAAATTATTTTAATACTATAAATAAATTATTATTAAAGTAACAAATACTAAAAATACTACAACAAAAGTACAAATAATAAAGATCATAGGAAAAAAATAATGTAAAATACACTCTTTGAAAGCCATGGTGGTACAGTGGTTAGAATGCGGTATTGCAGGCCAACTCTGCCCATACATCAGGAGTTTGATCCTGACCGGCTCAAGGTTGACTCAGTTTCCATCCTTCTGAGATTGGTAAAACAAGGACTGAAATTATTGGGGGCAATATGCTGACTCTATAAACCACTCAGAGAGTACTGTAAAGTACTGTGGAGTGGTATATAAATCTAAGTGCTATTGCTATTGCTTTCAGTCTGGAATAAAATCTAAAATAAACAAAGGATAAAAAAAAGGATAGCAATGCAGACACCAAGTATCTCTAGGGTGGGCATTTTTAAAATGAAGCCCCATATTGAGAAGCAGAAGTTGGCAGGGAAGTATCAACACAATCAAAATGGAAGCAGCCCTGAAAGATCCTTTTTAATATGCACTAGTCATTTCAGAGATATTTCCTTATCTATATAGAGAAACAGAATGACCAAAAACAAAAAGCAATAGAAGCAGGAACAACTTCCTGCCAGCTTGACTGAAATTGACTGTCCTCTGGCAGCTCATGGTACAATTGGTCTATTGGACCTCTGTAGGGCCAACCAGTCTACTTAATTTCCATTGGCCAAAGGAGGGGCCGGTCTATCTAACCTCCAGTGGGCTAAGCTTGGAATTGCCTACTGAACCTCCAGGCATGGTAACAGGGTAACACTGAAGTGACCACAAATTTGCCAAATTTCAATCCTACAGGATAGAATAGAATACAATAGAATAACAGAGATGGAAGGGACCAGAGGTCTTCTAGCCAACCCTCTGCTCAAGCAGGAAACCCTATACCATTTCAGGAAAATGGCTGTCCAATCTCTTCTTAAAAACCTCCAGTGATGGATCAACTACATCTTCTGAAGGCAAACTGTTCCACTGGTTAATTGTTCTCACTGTCAGGAAATTTCTCCTTAAGTAATGAAGTAATGGGTCCCAGATTTTGGATGTATATTGGAGGTACAAAAATTGTCCTATGATGCACTGTTTCACTAAGTTAAAGGTTATAGATACAAGAGTTTTAGTAGTATACAAATTACACACATACAAAAGGCGACTGAGCTTCAAACACCCAGTTGCGTCCACCATTTTTATTCGATTGACTCTCTTCCCCCGTAACTGTCCTTGCTGAGAAGGCCTTTTCCTTGTGGCCATTTTCCTCAATTCATTTAACATGGCTGTTTGGAAATAGGTTTTGGAAGATATTCATATAGCTGGGCAAGTTATTAGCAAAAAAAAAAGAGGAGGCTTTCTTTGAGTTTGAAGCCATGAAGACCTTTGGATATTAACACTAAAACTATAGAGTAAGGATACAAACTAGAACAGAGGTGTCAAACTGGCAGCCCACGGGCCAGATGCGTCATTCACAGGCGACCCCCATCCCATCTCCACAAAGGGAAAAAACATCGCGAAATGTCACATGACAGAAATGTGCTGCCGCGAGTTTGACACCTGTGGACTAGAAGCTAGAACAGTATTCCTCAATTCCAGCAACTTTAATATGTATGGACTTCAGCTGGAGAGTTGAATCCTTACATCTTAAAGTTGCTAAGATACATAAAGTGTAATTTAGGGTTTACAAATGACTTGTTTGCATTCATCCCCCTCCCACCCCCATCCTTTGGATATTGATTAATTGGGAAGTAAATCTTACTACCTCTAGTCCAGCAGTACATCAGTACTTTAAGGAACATGACTGTAGAAATCATTTCAGTGATTAAAATATCATTATTGTCAGTTTCCCAAACAGACATGCTAGGACAAGCTGTGCAAACAATGGACAAAAAAAATGTCTGAGGTCTAGGATTATATGTATACAGATTTTTCTAGAACCAAATGACTCAGGCTGGTTCGAAAGCATGCTTTTGTACATGAGCAGACAATTGAACACAAATAGGTGATCAAGTAAATGCTTGCTTTCTTATGGGGGGGGAAGCATATTGGAAACTTTTTTTTTTTTTGCTTGTATGAGGAAAGGGGAACAGACCAGTGAATTCAGCAACTAGGAAGCTTTATATAGAGCATTATAAACTGTGAAGCTGTAAATGAAAGAGTTGGGAAATTGAGAATGGTGAGCCCTCATGTCTTGTGTTCTATGTCCTTAGTGTAGGGTTCTTCAGATTTAATTGTTCAGAGAACAGCCAAAATGATAAATGAATTATTTGACCCCTCTTGCTTCTGTGAATATAATTATTTCATTTCAATTAGGGTTGGACAGGAAATATATATAACTCTTGTATTTATTTGTTCATCTGATTTCTATAGAGAGAAGTTCAAAGTGATATTTGTACTGCTCCTCCTCCCGTTTTTTTTCTAACCACAGCAACTTTGTGAGGTCAGCTGAACTGAGGGAAAATGACTGGCCCAAAGTCACCTGTTGAGTTTTTATAGCTGACAGCAGACTTAACCTGGTTGGTTCTTATGACAGTCCAGTATTTCAACCTCTATACTACACTGGCTTCTTCCTACTTTCAATAACTCAGTTTATTGCTATAGGTTCACCAGGATTCTTAAATGTTTCAGTCCTGCAACTGTTCACCAGGGCTTGCAGAGACAAAGTGAGGAGCAAAGCTTGGAGCAGGTTCTGACAGCACTTCAATTCTGCTTGCACAAAGCTGATCAGGAGGGTTTTTTTCCCCAAAAAAATTGTGATCCTTCTCTAAGTAACGTGTATCCCTACTCCCCTAGGAGATCACAACCCCTGACTTAGCTGTTGGCTAATTTGGGTTGAGTAATGAATGTGGGCTCAAGAAACAGAGCTTATGGATAATACCATACTGGAAACACTTCAATGTGAGGTTTTAAGAGAGAGAAGGCGGACTAGACTTCCAGGGTGTTAGGAAAGATTTGGAAATGGAGAGGATGGGAGCAGGGCAGAGGGCAATGTTGCCATTCATGAACTCATAGCAGGTCTGGTGAAAATTCTGTATTCTACCATTTTTGTTTTGCTTGAAGAAAAAACAATGACTGAGGTGGCAAGCCAGCTGTTAAACGGCAGTAAGCTAAAGCAAGCCCACATGACAAGGGAAAATTGTCTTCAGCTTGGTTTTGCTCCCTGCGTTTAGGCCTTCCTCTTATTCTCTTGAAGAAGCAACTGAATGATTATGGAATAGACATATGCACAGAGAGAAATTTAAAGCTCAAGGCTTAGGTTAAGGTTTAAATGTTATATCACCATATCAGCAACTGACCATGTCTCAAATAATGCTTGTTTTAATAGACTTGTGCATCTGTCCAATGAAGGAGGATACTGAACATCCACTGCAATCCAAAGGCACAGCTGTTTTGAGGCCCCCAAAGACACTTCCTCCAGAATAAAGGGGAAGTACAATGGCTCATCTAACAGTCTGCACAAACTATTTGTTAATGTTCTGTTTTGCTCCGGTGTTTTATAAATTAAAGTTTCTATCAAATGGTTTTCCTTCAGTACTATGTTCTTGGATAACAGAGCCATTTTGAAAACTAAATCTTTAAGGCAAAGTCCAACAGAAATTAAGTACAGCTAAGTCTCAGTCATTATGACTTGTCATGAGGTTCCACCTGATTTTTTTTTCAATATTTACCTAAGTTTCATATTGAACTTAGTATAATTTATTTCTGTTTCTAAATCCTACAGAACCTTCTCATTGTTTTCAAAACTACCCATAATTTTGCCACCCTTGCCCAAACTTTTACTATTTATATGGCTACTATGATCTTTGTTTGCATAGTCCATTCACAGTGAAGCTTTCCTCCAGCCACAAATTGCTCCACCTTTTCTCCTTGGCTGTCATTTCTGCCTCCCAGAATGTTTCCTTTAAAGTCCTCTTTAAAGTTGTTCATTGTCCTTCGTACAATTCACAAGTATCACTATTCTATGGTAACAAATCTAAATATGTCCCCTATTTACCTCCATTTCCTACTCATTCTGTTGACATTTTTGAATTATTTTCTAGGATATGGAAATATTGGCTACTGTCTGTTGGAATAAGGAATTGCAGTATGCTATGTGCATGTGTGCGTTATACCAAATAAATACTTTTTAAGCAATGAGGAATGTGTTTGTAAATTTCAGCAGTTATTTTCTAAAATGTCCCCATAATATATTTCATGTTTTTTTAATAACTTTCAATTATGGTGTTAACTCTGACAGTATTTTTTTTTTCAGAATACTTAATAATTGCCCAGAAACAAGAAATTCAAGTAAAAGATTGAATCTTCCATCATGGAAGTATTATTCTCTGTTATTAAAAGCATTGCATATTATTCAAGGCCCGTCTTGTCCTGAGTCACATTAATCTTTTGCTTGGGAGAATGGATGTGGGTGTAGTTCAATTAGCAAAGGGTTTGAATTAAATCCTTTTTGTTGTGTTTTTAAATGTAAAAGTTCAAACTTTAAATACAAATCTGCATTTTGATTCTAGAATTTTCCCCTCAATATCAACAGACGGCACATCTATCTATCTATCTATCTATCTGTCTGTCTGTCTGTCTGTCTGTCTGTCTGTCTGTCTGTCTGTCTGTCTATCTATCTATCTATCTATCTATCTATCCATCTATCTATCTAGCTATCCACACACGCACACGCACACACGAAATTATTTCTCTTGTTTGCAGTAATATATGGAGAAAATAAGCTGATTTGTTAGCATAACACATTGACAAATTCATTTCAGTCTGGTGAAATCCAGTCATCTTGTTACTATTATTATTATTATTATTATTTTTTACCCTTTGGTCCAATACTAAACTTTCTACCCCATTTGGATCTAATCTTGGATTCAGAATAGCATGATCAGCAGACTTGAAGAGTCTGGGGAAGTCATGAGAGCAAGAAAAGTTAAAGCAATTTAGCATCAGTGAAAAAGTAAAAGCAGAACTCAGGTTTATATTAACTGTGGGCTGTAAGTAGTGATTTTCTTGATTATGTGCTCTGTAGAATACTAAAAAAGGGAGATTATTTTTTTTGTGTGCCTTCTAACCAGAGAAAGTGATACATATCTTTCCAGTTGGCTCTTTCCCCAGTGCATGGGTATTACCATCACCTGCCTTCCCTAAATGGCTGTGAAATCTTGCCTCCTGCTTAAGACAGAACAGTTAGGTGGGTGGCCATAGATTTCTCATTTGGCTACCACATTCCAGTTGCATAAGGCAATGAAATGATGTGATTCATTTACTGTAAATGATGAGAAATCTCCTGGCTCTACATTTAAAAACAACATACTCCTCTCAGCACTGGGTGAAAAGCCAACCCACTAGACTTAGTCAACAAGAGACTGCATATGTTTTCCCAAACAAATATCCGCAAGGGAATGTGGCCCTCCTTACTGGCTCTAGTGCCAAAGAAAAGCGAGTGTGTAGATTCACTTGGGGAACTTTCATTCTGATTTTCAAAAAAATCAGATGCAGACAGAACCTTGGTACAAACAGAAGCTGTAAATGACTTCAAAATTAGCAAGAACAGCCAACTTCTTGTGCTATTAATTGTCTCTGTCCAAAACCTTGATAGAGGTTCAGAGCCTTGATAGTACAGGGGTTTAGTGCACCCTGTTATTAACACAGCTGCCTGCAATTTCTGCTGGTTCGAATCTCTCCAAGGCTCAAGGTTGACTCAGCCTTCCATCCTTTCTAAGGTAGGTGAAATGAGGACCCAGTTTGTGGGGGCAATAAGCTGACTTTGTATAAAAAATATACAAAAGAATGAAGGCTATTGCTTAACGCATTGTAAGCTGCCCTGAGTCTCCGGAGAAGGGCGGCATATAAATCAAATTAAAAAACAAAAACAAAAAAAATTTTAAAAAAAAAGCGAATACTATAAAAAATATTTTCTTCCTATTTTCAAAAGCAAGGTTTTCCCACCTCATCTAAAATAAAATCTTTACTTGCTAACAATTTTTTTACAAGCAATAACGTTTACCCTTCCTTTGCATTTCAATTAATAACTGAAGCTCTCCTAACTTTTAAATGTAAAAGCAGTCTCATAGAAGAAGCTTCTAAGAGCTATAAGCAACTATTTCAGGGCTGTCAAACCCCCAGCCAGCAGGCCAGATGTGTCAAGTGCTGGCCATGCCCACACCCAGTTTAGCTAAGGGGGAAAAGTCCCCATACGTCATGTGACGCCGCTGTGACGAGATGAGTTTGACACCTCTGAGCTATTCCATCTCTTCTTTCTTTTTTTCTTTCCCCTTTAGAAAACAAAGAGCAGAAATAATGGTATAAAATAAGGGAGAGATTTATAAATGGAGTATGATAAATTGAATTTCTCATAGAATTCTGGAAGTAAAACACCACTATTATACAATGAAAATTTTACTTGGGAGTATCCTAAATCGTTTCCTGACTTTTTCTGGAAAACCACAATAATTAAAAACAATGAGGACTGGGAAAGCAATACAGCTAATGAATATGTCACAAAAATATTCTACATCCTCTCCTGAAACTTATTTTCTTGGTTGTTGTGGGTGTGAGCTTCAACAACAACCAAGAGAATAAGCTGGGTTTATTTTAGATAAGAGTAACATCTGGTTTTGCTTTGTTTTGTCATGTTTACGATTTACAAAAAACAGGTTTCTGTTCTCTGCTGCCCATTATTTTTCAAAGGATTTCTGGTCTGTTGTATGATATTCC
Organism: Pituophis catenifer annectens; assembly: GCF_029215685.1. Lineage (NCBI taxonomy): Eukaryota > Metazoa > Chordata > Lepidosauria > Squamata > Colubridae > Pituophis > Pituophis catenifer. The sequence continues at coordinate 167,603,843 of NW_027256883.1, read as the reverse complement.
CATGAGGAAACTAATTTTGGAAGGATGTTAAAATATCAACACCACTTCCCTCAGATGCCCCGTGCCATCTCCTGATAACCAGTGGTGGGTTTCAAAAAATTTTACTACCAGTTCTGTGGGTGTGGCTTGGTGGGCGTGGCATTGCTTGGTGGGTGTGGCTTGGTGGGCGTGGCAGGGTAAGGAAACTGTAAAATCTCCATTCCCACCCCACTCCAGGGGAAGGATACTGCAAAATCCCCATTTCCTCCTGATCAGCTGGGACTCAGGAGGCAGAAAATAGATGGGGGCAGAACCAGTCAGAATTTTTATTATCGGTTCTCCGAACTACTCAAAATTTCCACTACCAGTTCTCCAGAACTGGTCAGAACCTGTTGAAACCCACCTCTGCTGACAACCCTCTCTCCTTCAACTGGGAAGCTTCATTATAGTTAGGGTTTACTCAAGAGGGATCTGGTTTGTTTAAACCAGTGTACTCCAAACTTGGGAACTTTAAGACTTGTGGACTTCAACTCCCAGAATTCTGGGAGTTGAAGTCCACAAGTCTTAAAGTTCCCAAGTTTGGAGACCCTGGTTTAAATGTTGCCAGGGAAGTGGGAGTATATTGGGTTTTATATCTGTAAGCCACCCTGAGTCACCATGAGTGAGTTGGGCAGCCATATAAATGGCATCCATCCATCAATCAATTAATCTGCCTCACTTTTCCTGAACTTCAGCCCTATAGAAGAAAAATGATGAGCTTGGAGGTTGTGTTTGAGCACAAGAGAATAACATAATTCCAGATCACTGAGGAGCTGACCTGTGCTTATTCTTTGCTTCATGCCAGGTAGAAAAAGACCAATGAGTAGAACCAACCACTTCCACCCATGGACATTTTATCACTCACTACTTTACACAAAGCAGATCAGGGGTTCATTTTTCATTTATCTGTTTTTTAAATAATGTTACTCATACTGATCAGGCTGTCTGTACACACCACTCACGGAGCTTGTCTGCATTGTTTCCTTAGATTTAAATTCTTCTCCACTTACTTCTTTAGAGTCAGCTGTGAGTAATCCTTTTCAAATGGACAGGACAACACTGAGACTAAGTAGAACATTTAGCATTAGAATATTTCTTACTTGAAACTTTGAAAGTTTCTCTTGTCACTTTTATTTTTCCTCTTACCACCCATCATTTAATCTACTTTGGAATACCAACTGAAAAATCTTCATTTATTCCAGGCAACTCTCTGATGTATTCACATCTTTTGTATAATGGTAGCCAAAGCATTGATACATACCTTTTCTTTAAATTGCTTTAGAGAAGAGGGGGGTCAATTCTCCAAAGCAAGACAAGAAGCAATGGATGGAAACTAATCAAGGAGAGAAGCAACCTAGAACTAAGGAGGAATTTTCTGACGGTTGGAACAATTAATCAGTGGAATGAGTTGCCTCCAGAAGTTGTGGGTGCTCTAACACTGGAGGTTTTTAAGAATAGATTGGACAGCCATTTGTCTGAAATGGTATAGGGTTTCCTGCTTGAGCAGGGGGTTGGACTAGAAGTCTTCAAGATCTCTTTCAGCTCTATTATTCCATTAAATCCTGGAATGATGCTAATTGGTTTTTACTCAACACTACAAAATAGGATATTGAGCTGAGTTGAGTTGAGTGAGTTCTATCCATCTATAGCTCCAACATAATTCTCATACAAAATATGCCAGCTTTCTACTCCATTTCCTTTCTGTTGCTCATATGTGTTTCTTCCCCACTTGAAGAGAAGCTGACATTTACTTCTCTCAGAAGATCTACTCTAGGAGGTGAAACCTCGGTAATCATTAAGCATACTGATGCAATGAAGGAGGGGGGGAAATCTTTGTGTCACTCAGAGGTCTTAGTCTGACTCTGTGAAGTTGTCTGACAAGGTCTAATGCATGAATTATCATGTTTGGAATGCTGGGGCACAATCTTTTTTAAATGCATGCTTGGGAAGACTCGACAGAAAAGCATTTGGGATACAGCCCATTCCTTTTTCCATGCAAAACTGCAGCAGATCAATGAATATTTTAACAAAGAACTATTTCATTAAAAGGGTTGATTGCTTAATGAACTGTCCCTGTGAGCCATCAAATGCAATGGTTCTCCACCACCCCCTCCCCTTAACAAAGGCAAAGATTCATATCACGAAGAACTAGCTTATCAAATTACCGTAATAGCCTGTGTAGAATATGCACTTTTTGAGAACAGCTTGTAATGGAAACTGGGAATGACATGGAAAAATAATACTTACGTACTTTTTTCCTTTTAGAGAATTCTCCTGTATGATTCTATAAGATGTCTAAATGGACACATATTTACATAGGTTAAAGGTAAGCAACTTTTTATCAGCCAAGAGCCTCACTCCATTTAAAAATAATCTGCTGAGGGCTGCATGTCAATGCGGGTGAATTTTAATCAAGCAATAGGTGGAACCAAACCAAAAATTGGTGGAGTTACAAAAAACCAGCAATTGCCTACCTCGGATTTAGCACAGCTAAATTCTGAATGGAACTGAATCCTTTAAGTTTTATCCTGTATGTATTTCAAAATACATAAAACAGTAATGAAGAACATGTGAGACAGTTGTGGATTCAGTGTTGTTTTTCCAAAAGTCTCAGTACAGAAAGACGGGTATGTTTATTTCACTCTCTAAATAAGAACATGAACATGAAGTACCATATATTTCAAAATACCATTGTATTTTTAAGAAAGGCAAAATTTACCCCCCTTTTCCTTTTTCTCTCTGATTAGAAATTGCTCTTATTATTGTGGATATAGTCCACTAAACATACTGGTCTATAGCTTTTATTCACCCAAGCAGAGTTTTGCATGGAAGCTTCATATGTCTTTGCAGACATGGCAAGAATTAACAGCATTTGGAGGGCAAAGGAAAGATTTTAAAAGTTTCCTAGACATGAGTTTTCTTTTTATTACTTGTTTGCACGTGCACATTTTGCAATATGAGCTGCAAAGTCAAGAAGGATATTTTAGATAAATGTTTCCTGCTAGTCTCAGGATTCATAGTAGATACTCTAAGGGTTCACAATGAACTGAGAAAGAGACTTTAGAGGAGGTTATGTAGCATGCAGTTCCATGGCAAGGGAAGCCTACAAGTATTTTATATGACCTCCGATTTGTGCTCTGATTGGTAGGAAGCACGAGTCATTACAGACCAGGAAATGAACTTTAACTTGTCAAGAAATAACCCATTTTCCATCAGTTAAAATTAAACCTCCTTTGGTTTTTTTTAAAGATAAAATTAAAGGTGATGATTGGTGATTACTTTTCTGTGATCACAATTAATTAAAATGCCCAAGATGAAAACTGTTAACAGATCATTAAAAGGTGGCTGCAGGAAGGCTAGCTAGCATGGCATTAACTCCCACTGATCTGAAAATGTAGCATCCATGAAAACCAAAGGAATCCTAATATCTAATGGTATCAAGATGCCCACCAAATAGTAGGTTTGGGAGGGAAAGCTAAATAATTTAAGGGCATATGGGAAATTATATTTGAGCTTAAAAAATGACAATTTAGTATGATATTTCTTCAGTAGTGATTTATAGTGCTTTTTAAGCATCATTCAATCATTCTTGTCCTAGTGCAACAGTAATGAGCACAGGCTTTATAGTGCTTCTATGATCACCAGGTGATGATGGTATAAAGGTCTTATATACTTAAGAACATGTCTAGATTGGCCAGTGGTGTTACTTGGGGTCAGATTGGGGAATTTGTGGCTGGGGAATAAAAATGGTCAAAACAGCATCCATTACCATGCAATTAAAACTTGCCCCTTTTTACATGCAACATCCATAAAAAAGGGGGCCAGTCTTTAATTATGAGGACATGGACACCATCTTACTCTTTTTTCTCATGTAAAATTTTTATTGAGTTATAAGATAAAATAAAATACAAAATACAAAAGTAAATAGAAAAACAGTGGGGAGGAAGAAGGGGAAGAGAAGTGAGAAAGGGTAGGAAAAAAAAGAAAACGAAACATTGATTTCTGACTCTCTCTGTTGCAGTAAAATAAGACATTAACATCAAATCAGAACTTTTTGTTTTTTCATAATAATATAAACAAGCCATTTCTATAAAGATCTATCAAATGTAATCGGAAAAACCCAAAATCAAAGTTTCATTCTTTTCCACTTTAAGTACAAAGTTCAAAAGTGGTCTCCATGTCGAAACAAAAGTACTTATATTCTTTTCTTTAATCAAAATAGTCAATTTTACCATTTCAGCCAATTCCATTAACTTCTACAACCACTCGTCCATGGTAGGAATCAAAATGTCCTTCCATTTTTGTGCATATGATAGTCTTGCTACTATCAATATATATATAGTAAGAAAGTTCCAATTTTTTCCCATTAGGCCCAAAAGGAAAAAAAATCTGATTTCATCTTTATCTCCATTTTTAAAATTTTCTGTATTAAAATATGAATTATACTCCAAAAATTTTTTGCTTTATCACATGTCCACCATAGATGATAAAAAGTCCCTTCTTTTCTTTTACACTTCCAACATTCATTTGACGTACCTTTATACACCATCTTACCCTTTTTAACACCACCACCATCATTCATACTCCTGGGCTAGATAAGGGAGTTTCCATGTTCCTAATTGTTTTCCTATCTCTAATATAGTATAATTAAGGATGCTTGAAAATGTGGAGGTTAATTTCCATTTATGTAATCCCACAGTATATGGATTATAATGCTATTGTTTGGGAGGAATATGCTCAGACATATTGACATTAAAAGTGACAGAAAGAAAGCAATTCCATGAAGTTTGCCAAGTTGTTCAAGATGTGTACCACTGCCAATGTAGATGCTTGCAAACAGGACAAGGGAGAGCGGTTGTCATTTTTTCACAATTGCAGCTTGTGTCAGATGTTTACGCCAGTCAAAAACTTCTTCCATGGGCCTAGTTGTTGCTAAACAAACATCTGTTTTATTTTATTTTATTTATTTTATTAGTTTGATTTATATGCCCCCCTTCTCCAGAGACTCAGGGCGGCTTACAATGCATTAAGCAATAGCCTTCATACTATTGTATATACCTGCTTATTAGGGCTTTTTTGCCCCCCCCAAGTGGTGTTCTTTTTTATACAAAGTCAGCTTATTACACCCACAAACCGGGTCCTCATTTTACCTACCTTGAAAGGATGGAAGGCTGAGTCAACCTTGAGCCTGGTGAGTTTTAACCTAGTGGAAGATAGGATGTTCTCCAAGTATTTCAGCAAGTTCACTCCTATAAACAGCAATTGACTAAGCTGTTTATTCCTCACCTGAAAGCAGCGTGGGTGTATTACTACCACTGGAATAATTGCCATTTTTACTATCAGCTTTTAATAAAGTATTAAGTTTCAAGAAAATGGAAAGTCATGTCTGTATGAAGGGTAGTTTAGACCAAAAATGATTCTAATTTTATAACTAGTGTAAGCTCCAATGAATTAAGTGATTGCTGCATCCTAAATCAATTTGCCTAAATGGTAAAATGTTTTAAGAGACATAGTTGATCTCTCTTCCAATTGGATTCAATGGGAAGGAAAAGTAAAAGCAAAAAATAAAAGGTCACTGGGTTTAAAATCAGCAAAAAAATGCCCACTGTGCCTTCTAGCCTTGCATCAGCAAACCAAAAGGGCTGGAATAAGGCAGATTTTCTGCCACATAATCACAGACATTCTATGTGATTGCTCTACCTGATGGTGTTATTCTCTCAGGCATATAATGATCTCATATTTCTTAAAAACAAGAAATAAAAATCCAGCCTGTATTGTATCTTTAAATTTACTGCCTGTTCCATGATTTTGCCTCCTATAATTGGGTCAACCTTGCCAAAAAGCCATGGGTTTTGCAAATATTTTTTTTAATGGGCAGAGCTTGTATGACAGCCAACAGGTAAAGATTACCCTGGCATCAAAAGGCATTAACAAGGAAGAAATTTTTCTGGCTCATTTCTCCCAGATGTGCCACTGTTAAGAATCAAAAGGCTGCTGTCTAAAAAAATGTAGCATCTTAAGAACTGTCAGATGCACCTAGATCAACTGTTTTATGGAGACAGTTAGGCAAATGCAAGAGAGTTCTTTCAGATTCTGTAAGAGTTCTGTTTTTTCTTTTTCACCTGAAGATTTCAAGACATAGTTCCACAAATGAATTCAGAAAGTAAATTTTGTTTGCAACATTCCTGCGAATTGTATTTGTCTATTGATTTCATTTTGCAATTTATTTACATATAGATCTAATATCATTCATAAACTAACTCCTCTCAGAGTTCAAACAAAAATAGTGATTTGGAAAAAGTGCAAAATTATATTCAAAGAGACTTATGTGGGTTCTTGTGCATTGTTCTTTTTCTTTCTCTCTCTCTCACTTCTCGTTTCCTTGCCCTAAGTGTTTATCCTTGAAGTTTTGCAACAAAGCATGCTTAACCTATTGATGTTTGCCTGAAAAACTACAGTCTGTTAAGGTGAATTATTAACTATTCCTGGGCACGTTAAACAAAAGATAGAAAATAACTGTGCAAATAAATCTTGCAATAGTAAGCAATATTGCAATTAATAATAGGAAGGAATCAGTGGTGGGTTCCTTCTGGTTCCACCTGGTTCCGCCGAGCCGGTAGCGGTGACGATATGACATCACCGAACCGGTTCTGCCCCCCCCCCACCTCCCCACCTCCCTGCATTATTCTTACCCAATCTATTGCTGCCTCCTGAGTCCCAGCTGATCGGCTAGAATGAAAAAAACTGTTTAAGTTCTTGCAGCGGGGCTTCAAAGGGCCGCCCTACAGCTGATCAGTGTTAAAAGGCAGTGTGGTGGTAGACCGGTGCCTCCAAAAACAAATGAATAGATCGGTGCCTGCAAAAATAAGTGGGTAGACCAGTGCCTCCAAAAACAAATGAGTAGACCAGTACAACTCTGCAAGCAGTTAAAAGCCTGGTAGACTAGTACCTCCGCTAAATCCTAAAGAGTTGTCACATGGCCATCAAGCCATGCCCACAAAATAAGCCACATCCACAGAACTGGTAGTAAAAAAATTTTAGAACCCACCCCTGGAAGGAATACTATGATGTCTCAGAAAATAATCTTTCCATGCTAGAATTGAATTCTCAATGGACATTATCTTTATCAGCTTTTGCTCCTCTGAGTATAGTACTAGATTGGTCTACACCATGTGGACTTTAACTCCCAGAATTCCCCAGCCAACATAGCAACATGTCTTAAAGTTGCCAAGGTTGAGAAACACTTGTCTACACTACTAGCCATCTTTATCTCAAAACCATGAAAAATGTCACATTGTAGATTAGAAGAATCATCAGAAAGTCAGACCATTTTTTTTCCTGTTGACTTGGCAATAACATTGAGTCTGCATCTCCATAAAGACATTTCTTGGAGTAAGGTCCATTTAACATAGTGGAGCTTATTTCTGGCTAGATATAAATAAGCTGCCAACTGGGTTCATTTCTCCTGGGGAGTTCAACATCAGTTTTACTTCCTGGGACTATTGTATCACCATGAGAAGCAAACAAAATTAACACGGAATGGCTGAGGGGGAATTGATGCATTTCAGGATGCATTTTAGTATATTCATCCACCCTACACCCAGCCTATTCAAGGCAATATTCAAGTTGGGTCCCTTTGTAATAAAGAAAGATTGAGATGAAAGCCATGTTTGCAATATATGAAAAAAGGTGAACTGAAAAGTGACTGTGAATGATTTTTTCCCATGTAGCCTTTGTAAAGGGGGTTTAAATCTCACATATACATGCAGAGGGGACGGTGCAGAGTTTAAAGATCTGCAGGTCAGATATGATGAATATTAGAGATATTTGCATTCAATTTTCTTCATCTAAATTGACCATAATAATGATGAATTTATGGAAGAGAGCGGCATATTTAAATTAACAAGACAAGAAAAGAAGGTAGGGGAAAGGGAAAACCATCTGGATCTCAGTTGCCTTCCAGCTCTGAACACATTTATGCCACCAGTTCCTAAATGCACAAATTATGCAGCTATTTCATGGGACACTTAGGACTCAATTTGCAATGCAGCAGTGGGGGAAAATTGGGCACCTAATTCCCCCTGAACAATAACAGGGAGCTGCGTGGTTAATTTAACTCAAAGCCTGTAGCCAGTTTGCACTCCATCAGAGAACAAGGCAGCAAGCATATTCCTCTGAACTACAAGAAAGCAGGTTCCCTAATTGAGAGGCAACCCTTATGTTTGTATCCAGACTTGGGACCAGGAAACATCCCGTCTATCTGAGTTGCAATGAGAGGAAAAAGAGTATATTAGATATTTTGCCTGTGATTTATCAGCAATACATGAAATTCCAGCAGGAATGAGAGCTTCTCATCCTGATGTGGCATGGAAAGGCTGTGAAATATATATATATATTAATTCAGCCTTCCCCATGGGTTCCAGATACCCCGAAACTACACCTCCCAGAATTCTCTAGCTGGCATCTCTCATATACATTAAGAGTACAAGATAGTAGAAAAGAGGGAACACACCATGACGGTGGGCTTCTCTTTGAGAGAGCAAAGAAGGGAAACAATAGATCCTGAATTGCCATGGACTGGGAGCAAAATGGATTCAGAATTGCTTATTTGGACCATGTTTACTTTCCAAGAGGGAGGCTGGGTGAGGTTAGCTGTGTGCACACACAGTGAGGCAGACACATACATACCAAACTGCCCTCACACCCTTGGAATCCAGCAGCTGGGTGCACAGTGGCAGCAGACTGTTCTCATTACAGACCAATGAGGCTGTTTACTCACCCAGCTGGAGATGGTTAGAGAGTGATAAATAATGAAAGAGAAAACATGATTTTCCCCTCTGTGGTTTCTACTTGTGTAACCATATGTCACAGCTCAATACGTCGGCATTTTTGCGCATTCTTTTTTCAGGAAACAGTTTATTTTTCCCATACAGTGGCTTCCCCCCCACCCCCTTTCATTTTTTGGTTCAGTGGCAAGCGTTTTAAGGTTTGGATTTCCTTAAGCTCAGGCTTCTGTCTGCTTCAGGAGTTTATTTGTCACAATGACAACAATCCTCAATAAGTACACTCCTTTCTTTTAAGTGTCATTTTCAGAGTTCATTTTAGGGATATACTCTATGGAGCTCAGCATCAGCACGATGGACTCTCAGCTTTGATTCTGCAAGTGATCCTGATCCTGAACTTATTCTGAGGGTCCTGTAGTATAGAAGACAGTCCTCTTTTTGAAGAGCTGTCAAAAACCAGATTTTGTTTTTGTCCAGTCAAAATCCAGTTTGAAGGAAAAGGTCCAAAAGATCAGAAAGCAGGAGCCTTGAAGATGTCTTTTGGAAGTGAGCACGTCTACAACAGATTGAGTAGATGCTCATCTCGTTTGGTCCAATAAAATTTTATTTCTCTCTCTAGATTATGCAATGTATTTCTGTGAATAGTGTGAACATAAATATATGCACTTTAGTTCTTTTCATCTACTTCCAAAACAATTCTTATTCCACTCAGAATCATTCTGCATATTTATTTTTCTTTCATTTCATCCATTATGTCATGCTATTTATCATTTATTCCACCTAAATTCCAAGTTGTAATCTTTCATATCTCATGGTTGTCACTGATGATCCATAGATTGACCTGAAATTGACCTGCCATGCCCATCCTGGCTTTGACCAATTAAAGCATTCCCTTAAAGCCATAATTTTAGCAAGATGAAGAAAATGTAGACTAATTTACCAGTATCAGTTGCACCTGTGCTACCATTCAGCATTCCCTGTTAATGCTATGTAGATTACCAATCATCTTTGGCAAAGTTTGGCCAATACTCTACAGATATAACCTAGCTACAATTTTACCATAAAAAGCCTTGCAGTATTCCATAAAGCTTGGATTGCTCATTTAAGAAACTACATTGAAAATCAACATACTCACAATTCACAATCAGAAAGTACATGCAGATTTAAAATTGAAGAGAAAATATTCTGAGAGGAATACTTTAGAGCTTTAAATGGGGTGTTATATTGAAGAATGGTATTAAAACAAATTCTATAAATGTCAGTGTCCACAAAAAGAATTGGTGAAATGGAAGTCCTAAATGTTATGAGAATATTAGCAAAATAGAAAGGCTGCGGGCCAGTGGTGGGATTCAAATATTTTAACTACCGGTTCTGTGGGCGTAGCATGGTGGGCATGGCATGTCTTGGTGGGCATGGCAGGGGAAGGATACTGTAAAATCTCCATTCCCTCCCCACTCCAGGGGAAAGTTACTGCAAAATCCCCATTTCCTCTCAATCAGCTGGGCCTCGGGTGGCAGAGAATAGATGGGGGTGGGGCCAGTCAGAGGTGGTTTTTACCAGTTCTCCAAACTACTTAAAATTTCCGCTACTGGTTCTCCAGAACTGGTCAGAACCTGCTGAAACCCACCTTTGCTGTGGGTGTAGTTGATGTAACTGGAGAAACATGAAAATGTGGACATAGCTTGCTTAGAGAGTGGCTGTGCAGTTTGTTTAGTATGTTTATGAAGATTGTATTTGGGCCTTATAGTTAGAATAATGTTACATTCTTCTCCTGTAAAAAGGGAGAGATATCAAGAATGAATGCAAAAACTGTAAAGAACTGATTTGTTAAGCATACCTGAGAAGATGTTTGGCAACATTCTGATTGCAAGATGTAAGATGTGACAATGAATAACATTCAACATGTATTGTGTGGCTTTATGCCAGGCAAAGGTACATGGACCAGATTTTTGCTCTTTAGCAGGTCACTGGAAGATGTATGAAAGAGAAAAGGTTATTGCATGTCTGTTAACTTATAGAAAAATGTGTGATAAAATTAAGAAGCAAAAATTATGGAAGGTTGTTCATGAACATAGAGTTGAAGGTTGGTTGTTGAATGCTATGAGTGTACAATGGAACTAGAACATAGAAAGAATGGAGTGCTTAATGAATCATTTAATATTGAGCATGTAATAAGATAGGATGATGATATCCCTGTGGTTGTTTAATATATTTTATTTGTTTATTAAATGTATTTGCCACCTATCTTGCCATGCAAAAGTATAATGAATGCTTGTGATGACATCAGATGTGCATTGGTTAGGATATGGTGCTTCTGTATTTAGATGATGTTGTGTTGATTGAGAAGCTTCATGTTTTGCAATGAAAGTTAGATAGATTGAATAATGCAATAGACTCAAAATTGAACATTATTTATCAAAGAGGAATCCAGTTATGATAACAGAGATAGTATTTGGTCCATGTTTTTTAAAAGAAAATATGGAGAATGTGAAAGTTGTAACATATTTTTGCAACATATTTTTAGCTTTATTTCTTCTTTTTTCTTCTCTCATGCATTTGCTTTCTTTGGCTTAGCACATCTTTTCTGTGCTCAGCATAACAACAACTATGCCACAAAAGAGTAGCATGATTGATATATGTGTGTGTATGTATGTATATATGTAGCTATTTTGCTGCATTGATGTTATGCTTTCATTCGGTAGTACAATAGGATATTTTATTTGGAATAGCAAATAATTTTTAATGTTTAAAAACAAATGAATGGGTGTTCATGAGATAAGATTGAAGTCACTGTTGAGGAATGAATATTCTACCTATTAGCTTCATCAAACTAAAATTTAGATTTTTCTCAGACCACCATTCAGTTTTCCACATGAGAAGAGAAAAAAAATCCAAAATTAATTAGGAAACTATGGGATATTTCTTTATATGCTTATTATCTCAGTTGCTGGCAGTACTTCTCTAATGTCAATCATAGCAGGGACTTCATCACTTAGCTAAAAATACTGAATTGTAGGAGAATGCTCATTACTTCCAATCCAAAGGACAAAATACCACAGTATATATGGACTACAATATTCAGAACCTTCTGCAAAGAGAAGAACTGAAAAGTATCTGAACAAGTTACCCCACATCTCTGATTCTATACAAGTCTACACCTAATGATCTGAGCTTCTGCCTTTGCTACTTTTACAGACCTCTGCCCATTACAGAATGTCAACAGCATACCAGCTAACCCGCAATTTTATACAGCTAAAATCTGTACCTCCTGGTCACCTTTGGAAAACCCACTTCCCCTTCAAGTACAGATTATTAGGCAAAACCTGGCTCAAAAACCAGTAATTGTGAGAGGGTCCTTGGAGTCCTAGTAGATGATCACTTAAACATGAGCCAGCAATGTGTGGCAGCAGCCAAAAAAGCAAATACAATCCTTGGTTATATAAACAGAGGCATAGGATTAAAATCATGTGAAGTATTGTACTGCTTTATAAATCCTTAGCAAGACCACACCTGGAATACTGCATCCAGTTTTGGTCACCATGTTACAAAAAAAAATAATAATGTTGAGACTTTGTAAAAAGTGCAAAGAAGAGCAACTAAGATGATTAATGGCTTGGAGACAAAAACATGAAGAACTGTTACAAGAATTGGTATGGCCAGTCTAGAGAAAAGAAAGACTAGGGGCTGACGTGATAGCGGTATTCCAGTATTTGAGGCACTGCCACCAAGTAGAGGGGCGTTAACTTATTTTCCAAAGCGCCAGAAGGCAAGACAAGAAACAATGGATGGAAACTAATCAAGGAGAGAAGCAACCTGGAATTGAGGAGAAACTTCCTAACAGGACAATTAACCAGTGGAAAAAGTTTGTCTTCAAAAGTTGTAGGTGCTTCATCACCGCAGGTTTTTAAGAAAAGGCTGGACAGTCACTTGTCTGAATTGTAGAGAATCTCCTGTTTGAGCAGGGGGTTGGACTAGAAGACCTCCAAGGTCCCTTCCAGCTCTATTCTGATTAAGGTTGATTAAGGTTTTCTGTAGTTGTGTTTTCCTTCCATTCCCATGTATTCTGCACTCCAGTTCATGTTTCAACTGTTACCATCAGTACTGTGAGTGGGAGGGGTAGATATGGCGGGAGCAGGGGGCCATATCATGTTAAGGGAGCACGCATCCGCTGTCTCCAAGCAGTAGGGTGCTCCGGCCCCCAAGGCTTCACCCGTTTGCCAGGTTGCACAGATCCTCACGGCCCGGGCCTTCGTCTGATGTTGTGCAACGCCAGGTCCGTAGTAAATAAAGCCCCCCTCATCTGTGATCTTGTTCAGGAGGGGGGAGCGGACCTGGCGGGTATTACGGAGACCTGGTTGGGCCCGGAGGGAGGGGTCCCTCTGGTAGAAATGTGCCCACCAGGCTTCCACGCATTCCATCAGCCGAGGTCACAAGGGAGGGGCGGGGGAGTAGCGGTTATTATTAGAGAAGGCCTTAGGCCCAGGGAGACCACTGTACCTCAGACAGCTGGTTGTGAGTCCCTCCTTGTGAAGTGGGGCCATGGGGTTCAGATGGGCTTGCTGATCACGTACCTGGCTCCCTGCCGCGTGGCAGCAACCCTGCCTGAGCTACTCAACGTTATCGCTGCGGTGGCGGTTGATACCCCCAGACTTATGGTCATGGGGGATTTCAACCTGCCGTCCGTGGGTGAGACGTCTGAGGTGGCTCGGGAGTTCATGGCTTCCATGACGGCCATGGATCTGACCCAACTAATTCATGGCCCTACGCACACTGGGGGAAACACACTGGACTTGCTTTTTGTCTCTGGACAGTGGTTGAGTGATCTTGAGATAGGGGATGTAGTCATCGAGCCCTTGTCATGGTCGGATCACTCTCTCCTTCGCCTTGACCTTCGTACCGCGGCACCCCGCTGCAGGGAGGCGGAACCGATAAGATGGTACCGCCCCAGGCGCCTGATGGAACCCGATAGGTTCCAGACGGAGCTTGGGCCAATTCCTGAGGTTCTGGCTCACGCCTCGACTGGAGACCTAGTGGCCGCCTGGGATAGGGCGGCCACTGGGGCCCTGGATCGAGTCGTGCCTTTGCGGCCTCTGACCCGGCGCGGATCTCGCCTGGCTCCTTGGTTTACCGAGGAACTGAGGGAGATGAAGCGCCAGAAAAGACGCCTAGAGAGTAGTTGGAGAGCTAGTCTTTCTGAATCAGACCGGACACTGGTTAGATCCCATATTAGGACTTACCTAGTGGCGATAAAAGCAGCAAAATGTATGCATTTTGCTGCTCTTATTGCGTCATCAGATAATCGCCCGGCCGCCCTGTTTAGGGTGACCCACTCCCTGCTCCACCAGGAAGCGTGGGAGGACCCCTTGGAGGGAAGAGCCGAGGACTTTGTTCAGTATCTGTATGACAAAATCACTCAGATTCGGGAAGGTCTGGACTCTGACTGGGTAGATCCAGCGAGAGTGACGGAGGCAGGTCTTGAGACTGTTATCTGGGATGAGTTTGATCCTGTGACCCCAGATGACGTGGACAGGACTCTGGGTAGATTGAACGCGACCACATGTTTGTTGGACCCGTGTCCCTCCTGGTTAGTGCTGGCTTCCCGGGAGGTGACGCGAGGCTGGCTCCAGGGGATTATAAATGCTTCATTGGGTGAGGGTGTCTTCCCCGCCGCCCTTAAGGAGGCGGTGGTGAGGCCCCTCCTCAAGAAGCCTTCCCTGGACCCGGCAATATTGGCTAATTATCGTCCAGTCTCCAACCTTCGTTTTGTGGCGAAGGTTGTTGAGAGTGTGGTTGCGGGACAGCTTCCCCAGTACCTGGATGAAGCGTCGTATCTGGATCCGTTCCAGTCGGGTTTCAGGCCTGGATACAGCACGGAAACGGCATTGGTCGCGTTGGTTGATGATCTCTGGAGGGCTCGGGACAGGGGCTGTTCCTCTGTCCTGGTCCTGTTAGACCTCTCAGCGGCTTTTGATACCATTGACCATGGTATCATGCTGCACCGGTTGGAAGAGTTGGGGGTGGGAGGCACCGTACTAAGGTGGTTCTCCTCCTTTCTCTCCGACCGGTCGCAGTCTGTGTTGACAGGGGGGCAGAGGTCGACCCTGAGGCCCCTCATATGTGGGGTGCCGCAGGGATCGGTCCTCTCGCCCCTTTTGTTCAACATTTATGTAAAGCCGCTGGGCGAGATCATCCGTGGTTTTGGGGTGAAGTACCATTAGTACGCGGATGACACCCAGCTGTACATCTCCACCCCGGACCACCCCAACGATGCCCTTGAAGTGATGTCCCAGTGCCTGGAGGCCGTACGGATCTGGATGGGGAGGAACAGGCTCAGGCTCAACCCATCCAAGACCGAGTGGCTGTGGTTTCCAACGTCCCGATATAGTCAGCTAGTGCCATCGCTGACTATCGGGGGCGAATCATTGGCCCCCACGGATAGGGCCCGCAACCTGGGTGTCCTCCTGGATTCACGGCTGTCATTAGAAGAGCATGTGACGGCTGTGTCCGGGAGGATTTTTTATCAGGTTCGCCTGATCCACCAGTTGCGTCCCTATCTAGATCGGGACTCCCTACACACAGTCACTCATGCCCTCGTTACTTCTCGTCTGGACTACTGCAACGCTCTCTACATGGGGCTCCCCTTGAGGTGCACTCGGAGGCTCCAACTGGCACAGAGTGCGGCCGCGCGGGTGGTGATGGGAGCGACATGGAGTTCCCATGTGACACCTCTCCTGCGCGAGCTGCACTGGCTCCCGGTGGTCTTCCGAGTGCGCTTCAAGGTTCTGGTTATCACCTTTAAAGCGCTCCATGGCTTAGGACCTGGTTATTTACGGGACCGCCTGCTACCACCAATAGCCTCCCACCGGCCAGTACGCTCCCATAGAGAGGGGCTCCTCCGGGTGCCGTCGGCCAAACAATGTCGGCTGTCGGCCCCTAGGGGGAGAGCCTTCTCTGTGGGGGCACCTACGATTTGGAACGAGCTCCCCCCGGAGATACGTAGGATCCCGGATCTGCGCACCTTCCACCGCGCGCTTAAGACTTTTCTATTTTATCAAGCTGGCCTGGCCTAAATCTTCCCCCTTTTTAAATGTGGAAATTTTAAATTTTTAAATTTTAAATTCGTCTTATTTATAGGGGTATGGGTAAGGCGTTTTAAATTGGGGAGCCATTTTAGATTTAATTCTGTTTTAAACGTATTTAATTGTTTATATTGTGTGTTTTTAATTTTGGCTGTTCACCGCCCCGAGTCCTTCGGGAGAGGGGGCGGTATAAAAATCTAATAAATAAATAAATAAATAAATAAATAAATAAATAAATAAATAAATAAATAAATAACTCATTTACCCTAGGCCAGGGATAAATACTAAAATGAACTTCTAGTTATTTGCAATACTAGCTGGATGCCCGTGCTTCGCTATGAAACCATGTGCTCGGGTTTGATAAGTTGACACTTGCAGCCTGAAATTTAATGTAGAATATGTAACTCCATAGCATCAGAGTGTGTTAATATAATGCAACTGGCAGTTGGAACAGAGGGGGAGGGGAAGTAGAATGTCCCAGCCCGCAGTATCCATCAGTATTCATCTGGCTAGCATCCTGTCAATGTGTGAGAGAGTTGAGGGCTGTTTGAAAACTCAAACAGTATTTGCTGTGTGAGCAAGAAGGAGATGGGAAGGAGGCTGGGCGTGGCTTAGCTCAACTGTTCTGTAGTAAAGCTGCTTGCTGCTGTGAAAGTAAAACTGAAAGTGAAGCTCCTCTGCTTGTGTTTTGCATTTGGAACAGATTTCTTTTCAGGTAGGGAGGGGGAGTACAACTCCTTAGCATCAGAGTGTATTAATAATACTATAGGAAATACTAATGCTCTGATAGTCATTTCGAAAAATCCTTTCTTAATGAGCACTTAGAAGCCAAGAGGAACATACGTGGCAAATTTCAAGTTTGTAGGCTTTTCGGTTCTGGAGATTTCGTGATTAATAGGTGAGTGGTTTTCGCTTTTATATGCATAGATTGCTGCATAATTCAGGATTTGAAGTCTCACACTTCACTGGATTGGCTTATCTGGTACCATATTGAAAAGAAGGCTTTTGAGGCTTCTTTGCATTTGATAAATAATAGCAATAGCACTTAGACTTATATACTGCTCCATAGTGCTTTACAGCAGTCTTTGAGTAGTTTACAGTGTTAGTATCTGGTTCCTCATTTTACTGACCTCTGAAGGATGGAAGGCTGAACCAATCTAGAGCTCGTCAGGATTTAACTCCAGACTGTGGGCAGAGTCTGTGGGCACATTTTATACATTTTGTCAACTGGCATTGTGTTGAAAGTAAGGCTTTTGAGAATCTTCTGCATGCGGTTGCAGTTTCCTTCCTGTGATCTCAGAGCAACCAATAAGGAGAAATGCTTTTGCAGAGCCTTGGGAAAATGTATGTGTTTTATGGACACATATTATAAACTTATTTTTTATATATATAATGGAAAAAGAAAGGGTAGCTGCCTGTTATTTCATGTAATACAAGAAGTGAATGGCAATGAACACAACTATTGACAAATCTGAAATGAAAGAGGAAGCATTGATTGAGTTGCATTTCCTCTGATCACATTAGATTGAGCAACGATAGGTTGAAGGTGCCAGCTGTGACCTCTTTATTTGCAAGCATGCAGACACCCGCATGCTAAAAGTGTTTTCTATCAGCGGACCAAGGTGGGGAAAGAACACCTATTCAATTGAAAGTACTTTGGGATGATGATGGAAGACTGGGTAGCATGGCAGAGTTTGTACTCCCAAATGCCAGAGGCTGAAGTGTATGACCTAATCTGGTTATAGTGATGTAGTTGAAAAATACTTAAATACTATTTACTTTTATATGGGCCTACCATATCTGGGCTGCAAGATGGCAGAACGAGGTATTTTTTTAAAAAAAGCAACACTTAACTTCTTGCTCCTGTCTAGCAATCACATGGATTTTTTCAGTTCAGATCCGATAACCCTAATGTGACAGGCATCTTTAAGCAGCACTACTTCTCTTTTCCCAATTTATGGAGCTATGCCTTCAACAGGAACTGCTCTCTTCATTATGAAGGGGGCAGCAACGACGGAAGGAAGGTTATGCCCGTTGAACTTCCTCAATCATGCAACCATTAGAAGCACAGATTTTTTCTCTAAAAAAGTGGTGACAATTCTAATTATATGATAAGGCGATTACTTCACTAGCAAAAGTATAACAGTACAGAGCTATTTCAAATTAATACCAGTGGGAAATAGGTTTGCTTCTTTGCTTTAAGCAGCTACCTGACAGCCAGAAATTTAGCAGATAAATTGTTTCTTGCTCATTGGGCAGCTGTTAAAAACAGAGTAACCTGCCATAAAAAAAAGCTATCGGAATAATACATTAAAAATTGGGAGTGTATGTGTCTGTTTGTCCCCCAATCTTCCCACGACAGACAGCTTTAAGGTATTTATTTACAGCACTTATAGGGCTATCTATCTCATGATGACTCTAAGCCACTCACAGCAATCCATAAAAAAACATAGTTAAAAACAAAGTGATCTTTCCCCCTGGTGCCAGATCAATCATTCTCATAGCCCAACCCCTTCCTAGCCAATACTTGGTGGAAGAGCCACGTCTTCTTCTGGAAGGCTACAAGAATAGAGATTCCCTCATATCTCAGGTGGAAGGCTGTTCCAAAGGATTGGGGTTGCCACTGAGAAGGTGTGCCTCCAAAGTCCCCTCAGATAGCACACTTAAGGGAGAGGACCTAAAGCATGCCCACCTTTGTATAAACTGGTAGGAAGGGCAGATACCTCGAGGGAAGATGATCCTGCAAGTAGTCTGGCCTGTATCATGTAAAGCTTTAAAGGTGATAACCAGCATCTTGAATTGCACCCGGAAAGCAACTAGAAGCCAATACAGCTCATGCAGCAGTGTTACTACTACTAGGGTGAATCACAGGGCACCCAAAATTGTGTATGATGCTATGTTCTGGACCAGTTTCAGCTTCTGGATAGTCTTCAAAGGCAGTACCTTGTAGAGCACATTGCAGTAATCCACACAGAAAGTAACAAAGTTTAACTGTGAGCAAGGCATCCCAGTCCAGGAATGGGTGTAACTGATGCATAAGATGAATTTATGCAAAGCCCCCCACCCCCAGCCATCACTGTCACCTGCTCTTCCAGAAGGAGCCACGAGTTTAAGAAGAACCCCCCACCCCCAAATTGTGCACCAGATCTGTGTGAGAGAGTTTTACCTTCCAGAATCAATTCCCTGGGGGCAGAAAATCCACATCCACTTCATCTTCCTAGGGTTGAGTTACCTGGTTTCTTCTCATCTTGGCCCTTATAACTCTATGTATTGAGTGAGGACCTGAACAATATCACCTGCTTGCCCTGGGATACAGATGTATATCATGCTGATGATACCATACTTCATGGTGGCAGATTCCTTGGCAAAATCACTCCTTCTGTTTAAAGTGTTCTCAAACAGTTTTGTGTCTTTATGCCCATGAATCCTTTAATCAGATTTGTGGAGCCAAGTGAGGTTTACCATATATATAAAGCTGCAGTTCCAATTGCTTAATATACAATCATGTTTTGTGTATGGTGCTGAATATGACACCTAATTTGTGTAAGTACAAATCAGAAGCCTGCACTGTATTTGAATTACATCCATTAAGTTTAGCAAACACACTTCCTCATAGAGTTGATCAAATTTTAAAATGTATGAAAAAAAAATCTCCCTAGAGTTTTATGAATATTACTGCAGGCATGTCTGAACAGCATATTATCCACAAAGTCACTAGCACAAGCAAATATAACCACATCTAGTATTTCACTGATTCTGATAGTTTCACATTTATAATACTCGCTGTGCTCATAAATTTCCCATATTTCAAGGTAAAGATGCCCTTTATTTTAAAGGCATAAAATTATCAGTACCACATAAAGCCAGGGGCAGATCCAATGTTTGATCAGTACTAAAGAAATTCAACATGAAAGTCAAATAGGGTCAAGATGGAGTTAAGTTTTATATGATTGTCCTGATAAGCCTTCTTCATTCCCTTTACTCATTTCTGATCAAGTAGAGTAAAGGATAATAAATCCACTGCAATTAAAGCAATATTTGGAATGTATGACTTTGTGAGAATTAGTTTGTTCAACCCAGAATGAAATTGTCCCAAATCCTGTCTCTATCATCATAAAGTCCAAAAATAAAGGTTTTGCAACTCCTCAGATACTCACAGTTAGGGTAGATACCTCTAATAAATGGGACTGAAAGTCAGGAAAGTGATGTGGATCATGAATTTTCATTGCTGTTGTTTACATCAATAATATTGGCACACAATTGTAACAACACAGCAGCCCTGCTAGATCAGACCAAAGGCTGTTTCCAGAATAGAACTGGATAGCCATAACAAATATAAGAACCTTTTTCTACTCCCTATTCCCAGCAACTACTTGTTCTAGGCATATGGTTTCATCAATCAGAAGTAACACAGATATATTGCAATTGCTTTTTTTAATGTATTTGTCTAATTCCCGTTGAATGGTCACTACTCCTGTTGATGACAGAGAATTCCATAGCTCAACAGTGTCCTATACAAAGAAGTAATTTATCCAAACGTTAGCATTCTGCTTCATTCTAAATTCCAGTATTATCAGAAAAGCAGAATATGTTTCTCTTCCCTATTTGTTTTGTTGGGTTTCTATAATACCTTTTATTGTGGGGCTGAAGGTGTCCTTGAAGTGGTCAAGGAATAATTTTGTTTATTCCCTACCCAGTGGTGAAATCCAAATTTTTTACTACCGGTTCTGTGGGCGTGGCTTGGTGGCCGTGGTATGGCTTGGTGGGTGTGGCTTGGTGGGCATGGCAGGGATACTGCTAAATTTCCATTCCCACCCTATTCCAGGGGAAGGATACTGCAAAATCTCCATTCCCACCCCATTCCAGGGGAAGGATACTGCAAAATCTCCATTCCCACCCCATTCCAGGGGAAGGATACTGCAAAATCTCCATTCCCACTCCACTCCAGGGGAAGGATACTGCAAAATCCCCATTCCCTTCCCACTCCTGGGGGAAGGATATTGCAAAATCTCCATTCCCACTCCACTCCAGGGGAAGGATACTGCAAAATCCCCATTCCCTTCCCACTCCTGGGGGAAGGATATTGCAAAATCTCCATTCCCACCCCACTCTGGGGCCAGCCAGAGGTGGTATTTGCTGATTCTCCAAACTACTCAAAATTGTCGCTACCAGTTCTCCAGAACCTGCTGGATTTTACCCATCCCTACATCATCATACCTCACTGCCCCTTTTCCTTTAACCAATAGAAAACATATAGTAACTACAGAAGACTAGGCCACCTTTTGCCTCTAACTAATTATCAATCCACTAACGTATCAACAGTCTTCCTTGTAAATCTATAGCACTCTTTCAAAGCAGGTATATAGCCCTTTACAACTACGCTTAAAAACATTAAAATGCACTGTGAGAGCTCTACAACTACAGAAGTGACTCCCCAGAACTGAAACTGGTCTTATTACTGACCAGAACAAAATATAAGTTTCAAACATTCTTCATTTGCATAAATTCCAGGGGTGAATTCTCCCTGTTCGGACCGGATCGGACAATTTAGTAGCGATTGTGGCAGATGGTTCAGAGAACTGGTAGCAATGGCGGCGCGATGCTCTGCCCACCCACCTAGGTATCATTACTTCCTGGTTTTAACCAGGAAGTAATGTGTTTTTTACCCTCTGCACATGCGTAGAAGGTTTTGTGCATGTGCAGAGGGTCTGCGCGGGCATGTGATGGTGTATGCACAAGTGTGCACGCGCGGCATGTGCACTTCCGAACTGGTAAGGAAGGTAAGTAGATTTCACCCCTGATAAATTCTAACATTGTATGAAACATTTGATGCAAGAGAAATTGCTTTTGATTTTTTTCCCAAAGGAAAGTAACATTTGGTGAAAGTCTGTCAACCGTGGTCGAAGCCATCTTGGAGCTTCAGTGGTGCCACACTGGAGCTGAGGGATAGGGAGGTGGGATTAGAAATAGCTGGGGTTATTAGTCAAAATAAAAATACTTTCTTTTGGGAACCAAGGACACCTGGCCGGAAGAAGGAGGAGTGATGTCACCTGACAGTGCCTTGATTAGACCATGTGACTGATTCTTTGGGGTTGCTTTTAATTAGGTGAAAACCCTTCAGAGTCAGTTTTCACTAGATTTGTGCCAATATGATATATCCAATAAAGCTATTCTTTGAGAATTCATCTGCCTGGTTTTGCTTAGTATGGGTCTATGACTTGGAACCCTGAAAGTGTCATAATTGGTGCTAGGTTCCTGCATTTATTTTAATTGTGAGATACCTAGAAGCTTATCTTGCCTTTCATCATGTATCTCTATCAATGTTCTGACTTTCCATATTTCAAGTTTATTTCAAGAAAAGATTCACAGGGATCTTCTGCAAAAGTCTTATACACACAAAATATGGGTAGCCAAGGAGACTGCCCAGCAGTGGAAGAATGCGTAACTAAAAGAGAGTGAAGAGAGTATCAGCACTTTTGTCATTCTCTGTCATTCACAGCAATAAGGTAATGTGCTTAAAACTAAAAAAATTCAAAAGAAATTTAACAGCAGCCCAGAAATGAGGTATAGAAATTTCTCACATGAGAAAAAAAAAAACATTCAGGAAATTAGATTTTGGCATACTATTGTATGCCGCATCTGTGGGGCTACAGAAAGGCTCATATTCAATGGCTGCTTGAAGCAAAATTTAAAGGAGAACCAAAAGTTGTTTTTTATGATGGGAAAAAGGTGTGTAGCTGCTTCTTCCATTTACAGCTATTCCAAGTCTCCAGTTGAACACTGTTTATCCGTGTGCTCTAATTTTCTTCATTAGACTTGGCCCAGACATTCATAAACATATTTTTAAAACTATTTTTGGCTCAAATACCCACAAATAGATTTTTAAAAGCAATATTTGGTCCAAAAAAACAACAAACAAATCTTAAAATGTTATAAACAGATTTAAGAATGAAACAAATGGCCCAAACAACAATTATAGTTTTGGCAGGGTAAGGGAGAATTGCCTGACTAAAACAAATAAATTAAAGCAAAAATTAAAACAATTCAAACATGAGGTCAAACTAGATTTTGAATACAGTTTGAACAATAAGGAGCATATTTAATTTGTTAATCTTGTTTTTTTCTATCACATTAGCACGCACTGTGCATAGCCAAGGAATTTTAGGGCATCTCCCAGAGTTTTAGCAATATTGTTAATCATGGATAGATAGATTATGTGCTATTAGGTTGGTGTCAGTTAGAAACAATAGAAACTTTCTCCATGATGACCCATTCTCAACCTGGCCTGTCAGGTGCTTCAACAATGAATATTCCACTACTGTAGTTGGGTCTCTAGAACATAGAGCATAGAACATAGAATCAGAGGGCTAGAAGAAACCTCAGAGGTCAATACTCTTTTCATCTTCTCTAAAGTCCAACTTTTGCCTCCATAGAATATCACAGGGAAATCAGCAGAATTCTTATCTTTATAGATATGGACACATCAAAGCATCTGAATACCTTTTACAAAGCCTTAATCGCTATTCTATCAAGTGTTTGTTTGTAGCATATTTCTTGACTGCTGGTTCCTTTACTGTTGGTCAGACATGATATTTACATTTTTTCCTCCAATTTTAAAAGCATGCTCATCTTCTTTCAACCCATCCTTCCTCAATATGTGTTCAATGTATAGGTTGAATAAATAAGAGAATTGTTGTTGTTTTAACTATTTAATCAGGCCCGACTCTTGGTGACTTCATAGGCAAGTGCTCTCCATGCTACCCTGTCAAAAACAATTTATTTCAGTTGTTGGGTGTTCAACTTTGTATCAGATTTGATATTATCAAGCCAGCGTGTTCTTTGCTTCCCTTCTTCTTGTTCTTCTTCTTGTTCTTCTTGTTCCAGTAACCATTCCTAGTATCATTGCCTTCTCCAATGATATGGCCAAAGTGAATCAAATGTAGTCTTATGATTTTAGGTTCTAATGATGCATCTGATTTTATACAATTTAGTACCTCTCTGTTGTCCGTGGTATATGCAATAATGTCTGCCAGAACCACAGTTCAAAGGCATCAATTCTTTGATCAGCCATTCTTAGTGTCCAGCTCTTACAGCCATACATCACTATAGAGAAAACTTTTGCTCTAATTACCCTGCTTTTTGTATTTTTATCAATATTTCTCCTTTTCCAGATCTTATTTGTATTAACCATTGCAGTGCAGTCTAAGGTTATCCTGCGTTTGAATTCAAGAATAGAACTGCCATCATGAATAATTTTGCATCCAAGAAGATAAATTCTTGAACTAATTCAATTTCCTTCTTGTTGACTTTAAATGTCACATGTCCATCTACAGCTGTTGTCATTATCTTTGTTTTCCTGATGTTAAGACTCAATCCTACTTTTTCATTTTCATCCTTGATTTTCCAAATCATGTTTTCCAGGTCTTCCTTCTTTACAGTCAAGTGTGCAATATCATCTGCATACCGCAAATTATTTATGGTTCTTCCCCCAATCTTCACTTCAACATCAGGCAGTTCCAGATCTAATTTCCACATAATTACTTCACCATACATACTGAACAAAAAAGGTGATAAATGCATCCCTGTTTAACTCCCTTACTGATCCTAAACCAGTCTGTGTTTTCATAAAGAGTTCTCACCATTGCCTCCTGTAGAGTGACTCAAAGAGTCTAATCAGTGGGTTGGGACACCAAGATCATGCAAAACTGTTCATAGCTTATTGTGTTCTGCACAGTCAAAAGCTTTTCTGTAATCAATAAAACACATATAAAAATTCTTTGGCTGTTCACATGCCTTTTCCATAACCCATCTAATATTGATAATATGATCTCAAGTGCTGCACCTCTTTTTAAAGCCAGCTTGTACATCAGGTAACTCTTGATCGATAATATTTTGTAGTCTCTGTTTAATAATTTTTAACAGAATCTTGCTTGCATGAGAAATGTTAACTGGCACTGGTTTTAGTAATTCCACAGGTATTCCATCAATACCTGGGGCTTTCAAGTTCGTCAATTTTTCCATAGCCCATTCTACTTTTTCTTTCAAGATGTTTGGTTCTTTTTTAATTGCATTGTCATCATTGTCATTTTGATGCTAAGTCAAACTGCTATAGACTTCTATATATTCTTTGCATCTGTTCTTGATCTTCTGCTGGTCATTTAGTACATTCCCATTGTGGTCTTTAATAATTCCTTGCCATGCTGAAAAGCTGGAGTGCATCTTTTTCCCTATGGCAAATATGACCTTAGTATGTCCCTTCATATTAGCTTCTTCCAGATGTTGACACTGCTTCTCCCATTATCTATCTTGTCTTTTCTGGCTTCACATTATAAAATTGCATTCAGCTTTTTAACTTCATCCTTATTACCTTTGGCTTTGGCCACACTTCGCTAATCAGCTATTTTGATGGTATCATCAGATAGCCACTTGTTTGTTCTCTTTGGTTTTTGGCATGACACATACTTTCCAGCAATTTCCATGATGTTACCTTGGATCTCTTGCATCTGTTCATTTGGTTTTTTCCCTTCTAAATTCAGTGGTTCAAACATATTGTTAACTTCTATGGCATACATAGAATGTGAAATGTTGTTCACATTCAATTTTGGAGGGTATTATCTTTTTTTTTACTTTGCACAGTTTGAGCTTTAGTT
This sequence comes from Pituophis catenifer annectens, assembly GCF_029215685.1. Lineage (NCBI taxonomy): Eukaryota > Metazoa > Chordata > Lepidosauria > Squamata > Colubridae > Pituophis > Pituophis catenifer. The sequence goes on along the minus strand of NW_027256883.1, from coordinate 167,578,313 downwards.
TAGCCACTAACAGCTGATTGTCTGAGCTACAATCAGCACCAGGAAGTGTCTTAACAGATGTAACTGAACCTTTCCAGTGTTGTTGGCATAAAATAAAGTCTATCTGATTTTGATGTTGTCCATTTGGTACAGTTCATGTGTATAAACATTGCTCGTGTGTATAAACCACGTATACATTATGCTGAGTTGATTTTCCTGGCAAAATTACACTAGGCGATTTCCAGCTTAATTCCATTTACCTAGCCAAACTAGTCTACTATTCTTGCAACTTCTCCTTGGCCTACCATTGCAGTGACATCACCCATAATATATACAAGATCCTTTTCTGATATTTGCTTGGGAGCACATTGACGCTCACTGTAAAAAAGTTTAATTTCATCATCATTTGAGTCTACAGTTGGGGTGTATGTTTGTAGTATGGTGATGTTGAGTGACTTGCCTTGAATTATAGATAGATATTCTGAGATTGCTGTATGCTCAACATAGCCATTTGTTTGTTTATGCAGAATGCAATTCTTTTTCATCTGATGATACGATTTCCAGAAAAATAAAATCATCTGATTTGAATTGACCACTATCTGTCCAATGTAACTCACTGATGCCAAGGATGTCTATGCTAGCTCTCATCATTTCTCTTTTTACAATTTTGAGCTTTCCAAGGGACATGCCTCTAGCATTCCATGTTCCAATTTCAGGAAACTCTGTGCTGCATACTGCACCAATATCATTTCATGATAAGAATGCATGTTTCTAGACATTGCATAGCACTGGAACTCATACTACATGTGATTGAGAAGAATCTTTTTTTCCTTTGATTCCTCTGGTTGAATATCTGGGCATGCACCCTTTCTTTCTACAATGGTAGACTCAACAGGAGAAATGCTATCATACTAAACAGAAAACTGGGTCCAGGAAATTAATTGAGAAAGGAATAGAATCACTAGGATATTGAAAGGAGAAAGAACTGAACAAGAAAGAGAGAATTCTACTCACCAACCTATTTCAGTGGACATTTTGTTTGTTAATACAAAAAGAAAGCTCTGTTTGGTTTGTCTCAGTTAATAGACTGCATAATCCCATTTACTAGTAGATGTGAACTGGAACACTTGCTTAGGTTGGAATGGTTAGGTTTTACAGTTAGCTGTGGTTTGATCTGTTTTCCACCATTTAGCTAAAAAGTGTAAAGGAAATATGCAAAATAGTTTTGAAAAATGGGCTGTATTTTTTTTTAAATTTTGTCATTACATTCTGCAGGGAAGCGTTATTCAAAGTACTTTCATTCATATACCAAATGATACTTCTGTGCTCCTGAAATGATATATGTAGTTCTCAATGAAGATTGATGTTTAATTAAAGGATTGATGAATGTCAATTGGTACCTTGTTGGATCTGAACCAGTGATTTGGAAAATGCAAAGCTTCACTAGTCCATTATTAAAGCATTGAACTAGCCCTCCCCTAATCACACATGCTCATAAACCTTTTTTAAGGACCAACTTCCTGGACTCGGGAGAAATGACACCATCATTACATTAGATTAGGATGAAGTTTGCCCTTTGGCTGAAATATGTGAAACATGTTAGAAGTAAAAAGCTCAGTGATGTGTCTGCTGGTGTCTTTGAGACTTTATATCCATATTTTTAAAAAAAAGAATAAAAAGAAGTTTTAGTGGACTGAGATATGGGGAGCTCACTGGACCCTTGTCATAGATCAAGAGAAGGCACCACATTTGGAGTCAAACAAGAGAATGTCTGATAATAACTACTAGTAAAGAGTTTTGATTGCACTCTCTGCAAAGTTCTGCTTCAGAGAAAACCTTTCAAGATTCTACATCTCAGGGAGCAAATCCTCACCACCTGCTGGCATCTACGAACACTATTCTACTGCTGAATGGAACATCTTAATAGATAGCTGCTTGGAGTTTTCCCACACTTGCTCCTGTGATGGAGTTTGCTGGCCTTTCCAGAACATATAAGAAAACTTATATAACATAAAAAACCATGCTGCCTGGGAACATAACCTAACTATACGAATACTTAGTTCATTTTTCTCTAGCCTAGTGCTCTTGCAATATATCCAAGAACCCCTCTAATCACTTAAGAAGGATCACAAAAGTCATGCTGCCTCGGGCAGTTCAACCAATATGCTATTCACAGGCAAACCAAGTAGTGAGATAAATTCTAATTATAGGCATTAAGTTAACCAATTCTTTTCTTTCATACTAATCCTGAAGATATATCCACTTCCTATCCTGTGTTGATGAAAATAAGAATACTAATTACAAAATACAGAGGTACCAAGTTAAGTCCAGAAGTCTATACATTTTAATGGGACTTGCATGAGCAAATGATTTTCCATCACTTTTATGTGCATCAGGCTAGGAAGGACACACACCATAGAATCGTGATGGCGAACCTATGGCACGCAGACCCATATCAGTGGGCACGTGAGCTCAGTTTTTGCTGTTTCTTGCCTTTGGAGGGCCTGGGATGGGGTGGGAAAGGCTGTTTTTGCCCTCCCCAGGCTCCTAGAGAGGCTCTGGAGCAAAAAAAAACCAGGTCTACCGGGGCCCACCGGGCCAAAAGTGGAGGGACCGTGGGGGAGTCACACGCACATGCGCAGGGGCTGGGTAAATAAAATTATGGGTGTGGGCACATGTGTGTGCGACCCCCCCATGCTCCCCCCGCTTTTGGCACGCGATGGCAAAAAGGTTAGCCATCACTGCCATAGAAGCAATTTGGTTTATGGCACAATCATATGTAGTTGTATCTAATCACTTTGGTTTTTACATAAAGTTCCCAATAGGCAGTATCTTAGAAGAGAAAACCCTGTTAGAGTTTAATCCACAAATTGGATACATATTGAGATGTTATTTGGGTTCCACAGTCATAGATGGCAAATTGTTCAGTTCTCCAATGCTATATGATCAGCTTTTGGTGCAAGATGAATATTTAACACCAAGATCTCAGATAAGCCTATACCATCCAGAGTCACATATCTGTTATAGCTATGGAATGGCTTGGTACACATTTTGTACTTTAACACTAGGACATCTTTCTCTATAATAATTTGATGCCGTTGAACATAGCCCTTAAAAGTATGCCACATGATTAAATATGCCCCTGTATGAAACAATTATCACTTTGTAAGTGATAACTCAAGGGATTCTGGTTTCCAATAAATAGCAGTCAATTGGTTATAAATATAAGCCCAAGTGAGCAGAGCCAGGCAATCAAATGGTGGCAGATAAGATCTATTTTTCATTTTATTAAACCTTTGACACGTGCTAATCAAGGCCGGTAAAACAGTGACTTAGGTAGCCTTCTATTAAATTAAAATTCAAGACCAGAGGGCCTCAGAGAACATACTGAGTCCAAGTATTTGTTTGAAGTATCAAGACTGAGTTCATAGCCCTTTGAAATGCTAAATGTATACTGCTTTCTCTAAGCTTTTTTCACTAGATCAGTCAATTTGAGGAGGTGGAGGGTAGGGATTATTTGTTGTTGCCATTATTAAATCAGTGGGAATCAGAAATGCTTTCAACATACTGAAAAATACTACAATCCCTACAGTATATTCCAATCTAAATTCTTTCCATCACTGTACAGTACTAGATTTTGCAGTGATTAGGTTTGCTAACAAATGTGTACTTCCAAAAGAAAAAAAAGCCATATGTGCTTTATTCCAAGTTCACGTGGCTTAGCCTATTGATAGGAAGAAACAGTTCCAGGAAAGGAGTTTTTTTAACCTATATAAGCCACAACTTATGTAATACTTCATATATAATGGTTTTTCCTGATCTATCCTTCTTTAAGCTCAAAATCCCTTAAATTGGGACTATAGATAGTAGAAAGAGATTAACTCCTGATCAGTGTGACCACTTATATATTGATGAGAAAGTAGAAAATTCATGGGGGCAGGGGAAGGAAGAAGGAGAGGAAGAGGAGGATGAAGTTATTTGAAACCTACCAAATATTTGCATATACTAACCTATTAACTTGCATATATTAACCTAACCATAAAGATGCAAATATAAAAGAAATGAATATAATTTAAATAGAAATACAATCCACTTCACCCTGGTGGAAAAAACTGGGACTAGGTGACATACGTGCCTGCTTAGAGCCTTAATCAGATGCTAACTGTGAATGGCTACCTTGTGAGCCTTTATTCTCCTTTCCCATGTTTTTAATACTTTAGAGCCGTGGTGGCGCAGTGGTTAGAATGCAGTACTGCAGGCTACTTCTGCTGACTGCTGGGTGCCTGCAGTCTCACTGGTTCAAAGTTGACTTAGCCTTCCATCCTCTGAGGTTGATAAAAGGAGGCCCCAGATTGTTGGAGGTAATATGCTGACTCTGTAAACCACTTAGAAAGGGCTGTAAAGAACTATGAAGTGATATATAAGTCTAAGTGCTATTGCTATTAGAGAAGATTTGGACCAAACAGCCTTTTAAATAGCAAAAGTCACCATCAAATATGGGAGTTTCCTCTATAAGTCAGAGTGAAGTGATACACACATACTCCATCTCAAATATTGTCTGTCCTTAACTTTAATTTTATCTCTTTTGTAATTTACTCTTACCATGAAAAAAAAGTAGTGTGACATCATTCATTATGAAATAAGAGGAACTGGGATCTCATTTTTAGCCTCTAACACCAGTTCCACATCTTCTATCACTTGTGTCATTTTATATTCATGTAGCTCAGAAAGATGAAGGGGAAAAAATATTGGAAAGCAATAGGAGGGTTTTTTCTTTTCTCTTTTCATTTTGTTTCAAGGCTTATCTAGAATGTTTACTGGGGAGTCTCACGTTCAGCTTGGTTGGCTTTTATTGCAAAAATCTGCTTAACCTATAAGGTTAGTAGTTCTTGTAATTAGAAAGACTTTGGATTTTCAGTTCCAAGCAAGTAGCATATTTTCAGTCCATCAATATATTTCCCCTGGGTTTCAAAACACTTGCCAATTATGTAATTGTACGCAAAATTGTGTCACCTGCTTGTGGGAATTTCTCAGAAAGTAATACCAGCTTCAGATGAAGGCTTTCTCTCGGGAACTAAGCAGAAAATAATTCAATTCACCTACACTTGCAGCGACCCTGTGAATTATCACTCAACAAGCTAAGTTGATTTGCCTTTTTTTCCACATTTAATATTTATATCTAGCATGGCCTTAGATACTAAAGGTAAGATATTTAAAGAGCGAACTAACATAGGCCAAAATCTGTCCTCCAATTTCCATTTTTTTCCTTTCTGTGAAAGTCTTCCTTTTCAAAAATAATATTCAGATGTTATTTTAGAATTTCTTTCAAATTCTATTGATTCAGTGAGAAATTAAAAAAAATGCAGAAATGCTCAAACCTGCAAGCTAGTATTACACAACCGATGAAATAACACCTGGATCAACAGCTGTTGATATCATGATAGCTGAGCTTGATTTTGGAAGAAATATAGGAGCAGAAAGCAGCACCAATTCTTTTTCATCAACCTGAACCTTCAAATCTCTTATTGCTTCAAAGGAATTGAAGAAGAAACAGTATGAATTCTAATTGCATTTGTTTGTCTCATCTTATTAGAAAATCCTGCTGCTGAATTTGGACAATTACATACCTTACTGTCTGAAAAAGAATCAGATTAACAATATTACACACCCATCCTTTTTTTCCTTGAAAGAAATAAGCATGGACTGAAATGCTGCATAGAATTCTCCCCTTGCTTCTAATGATATGCCACCTCAACACAGAAAGAGGACACTAGAAGTCCCAGGTAATTCTAACTCTCTGGCCTGTGACCTTCACATGTACTTTAGCACGGGTGTTTCTCATGTAAACATTTGGCTTGTTTACCTTGGGAAATAATCACCCAGAGTGGCATTGCCACAAAATAGTTTCAATAAGGACAAGCAGTTTTTTTTTTTAAGTCCAATACCGTAATAAGAGTAATCAAAGTAAAAATTTGGAGTCACTAATAACATATAATGTAAGCATGTGATTACCTTATAAGACTTCCTATAAGAAATTTGTCAATAATTTTTTTATTAGAAGTCTTGTACTCATCTCCCATAATTAAGGGAAAAAAGGTCTTGCCCTCTCCTTTTTTTCTTTGGGGAAAAATGGTCAGTTCTATCAATGGCACACAGTGACAGTGAACAGAACTGCAGCAGCTCCTATAATTCATTTTTGTAAGTCAGGCAGCTATGCCAAGAATCCTGCATTCTCTTTTATGAGATGGCACAGCGTTGCCTCGTTTCCCCCTCCCTCCCTCCCTCCCTCCTTGTCCCCCCCAGGGAACCCTAGTGCTTTGCTGGAGGGCACCAAGTGAATCATCCAGTAACACAGAAATCTCCAAGTCCTCTTTAGCAATCTCAGGAGGAGGCAGATCTGAGGGAAGTCAGCGGAGAAGATGCCTGCAGCAATGTCAGTTCTAGAACAGTCGGGCTGACAGGATTCTGAGCGGGGATTAAGGTTGGGATCAGGGACGCAGGGAAAATGAAAAAAGATTCTGGCTTTCAGGCATGCTTCTGTTGTGTTTGTCTTGCTGTTTGTTCTTAAGGAAGATTGACTCCCTGGACATTTGACTTTAAAAAGCCCGTGATCACCTTCATGAAAGGCCACGGTGTTTGCCTAACTACCAGACAGTCTCTGCCAGTGCCAAAGACCCATGTTAACAAAATGGGATTGGCAAAACTCAGAAAGTTCAGTACATCTTAGAGCTGTATCACACACACACACACACACACACACACACACACACACACACACACACACGAGCCCACATGGATTGCTGCATCCTCAAATGTGGCAGCTTAACATGCATACAGTGATGCCACTGAACTGCAATGTGTTTGAAGTGATATTCTGAGCAGATATTTTAATTCTCTTAGTGTTTCGTTTTAGACGGTCCATTCAGTCATTACTTGATACTACAGTAATTATGCTAGGCAGCTGCTTGTGGGAAGTGGCTCTTGGTGTGTAGCATCTACTATCACAGCTGCTTTTTAGAACTCTTAATTGTGGAACTCAGAAAGGGGAACCTCTCAAGAAAAGGGTGCAATAAGATTCAGGATTTAATTTGTTCTTGCCCTAAATAACATGAAACCAATGTTATCGGAGCTACAAATGTTATTTATGCTATTTCTGAATTTACATCTCAAGCTTTTTTCAAGAAGTTAAAAGTAGCTTTGTGGAATTTCTTTAATCCAATCTTCCTCAACGTGATGCCTTGCTATTCAGGTTGCAATTTTCAGAACCCTGAACCAGTTCTGTGCCTTGCATTTTCTCCATACCCCACCATCAAAGACACACATTGAAAGATAATTTTCTAATTGCCTAAGAAATGTTTATTGTGTTTTGGATGCCAACCTCTTTAACACCACCACTGAACGTTCTTTGACTTCTTCTGGCTAGAAATATAAACTGTATACAAGCAAACTGTGTACAGCCAGAGGGAAGGGAAATTTTTTCACTGTTTTTGACAAGGTCCTGGACCTGAAACACACTGGGCAACACATTAAATGGTGCTGCTTATGCATTTTCAGATCGTGTCTGGATCTGCCTTGGACTATTGCAGCTAATCTGTTCACAAACGGTTATAGCTTCATCAAACAAGCAGAAGTGGCAGCAAGCAGCAGCATATTTCATTTGCTACTTGCTTGAACATAATGACATGTGTAAGTGCCATCAGCTTCTTTTGAAAATCAGAGAAGCTTCTGTAACTGATGAGTGCTTTTCTCCATGACATGTGCATAAACTAGACATATATAAACTGGCTGGTGACAAATCTATCCAATGGCTCTCATGTAATCTATTTTGGATACCATTGTAAAAGTATAATTTAAGTCAGAGATGCTCAAGTTATTGTGCTTTCTTCTAAAAGATGTCGGCCCAGTTACTTAGAGAGGTTCGACTATTTATAAATTTATTAATGGAAATACTCATAAATTATTAAGCAATGAACAATTGATGAAGAAGGCAATAAGCTATCCATTACTAGAAATATATTATTTGAACAATTTTGATTTTTTTTTCCCCTGCCAAATTAATATGTTTAAATCTAAACAGTTTAAGAATGCAAGGATAGAGCTGAATGGATAAAAGGTAAGATATATATGAAGGTAGATAAGAAGAGGATGCCAATGCTTTCATTTTATCTACCCACCATTATTAGACAATCCTAGTATCTAGAGTTGGGGGGAAAATTTAATGCCCAAATAAGCCCCAAAGAACATAAGGGGAACCCACTTTACTCATGTGAAAAACCAGTTTCTTGCCAGAGTTATCAGGAAGGAAAGTGAATTAATTTCTCATAATTCTGTTTTGGGACCATCATTAAGAGATTCTCTCGGGTATGGTCCCCAGGTTCAGCCACTAAACGGCAGCCTTAGTGGTGTGGCAGCTCAAATCTTCTTCCATGAAAGCTGGTCAACCAGGCTTTCAGCAACAATATATTCCCATTCTTTTCTTTTCTTTTTTTCTGTTCAATCATATCCAATTTTCAGAGACTGCCTGGACAAGTCCCTGTGGGTTTCCTGGTAAAGTTTTTAAGAAGTGGTTTGCCACTGCCTCTTTCTTAAGGCTGAGAGAATGTGACTGGCCCAAGGTTACCCAATTGGCTTTATGTCTAAGGCAGGACTAAAATTTACAATCTCCTGGTTTCTAGCCTGACGACTTAACTATTACATCAAACTGGCTCTCTCCTATTCATTACATATTAGCAAATTAAGAGGGCTTGATTTTTCATCTGTCTTCATTGTTCTTCCATTGTTGAAGTTCTCCTTTTTCAGCAGAATTATTGTTGGGGTTGACATTATCTTTTCAATATATGCACTCTAAAGGAAAAGCAGGATAGAATTGAAAACCAGTCAAAATTTACAATCCAAGGTTCTTCCTGATAATGCTAGAATTAAATCACTTGATTGTCTTTAATATATTTGCTGTTTTTCTTGTCAGTATACATTATACACTATACATCATCTTCATCTTATGTAGAAGTTTATTTTAATATTCTCGCCAGGACGTCAATTTTTCATGCCAAATTTTAATTGTACATATACAGTAATTCTTAATTTTGTGTTGTCTGCAAAGTTGAATGTTATATGCTGCACTTCAATTAAGATACTAAAAATGTTGAGCATCTATAGATTCAGAATATATATGTATAATAATATGTGGGAAAAACTTGGGACATGGAGCAAAACATACTGTCTAGGTGTCAAACTCGATTTCATTGAGGGCCACATTCAGGGTTGTGTTTGACCTCAGGGGGCCGGGGTGGTGTGGCAAGGGTTGGCATGGCTAGCTCATCATCACTCATGTCAGGGTACCTGTGGTGGCTTGAGTGCTCTGCCAGCGAAAACGGGCTCCCAATCTCTGTTTGTTTCTGGTTGTGACGGCCTCCTGCAACCCTCTGCCAGTGAAAACAGGGCTCAGAGGGCTGTACAGAGGTAACGTGGGCTGGTCCCTTGCTGTTTTCAGGGTAGCCCTGTGGGCCAGATCTAAGCATTCCATGGGCCAGATCCAGCCTGCAGACCTTGAGTTTGACCCCCCCAGTCTAGGGAATGGTCAACAATAAAAGAAGGCATAGTCTACGGCTGGATAGTGGGTGGGACAAGAGGTTTAGAAGGGACCCTCCCTGGTTTCTTGGGCTGCAAAGAAGGCAGTGGGAGAATTGTACTTTCAAAGTTGCAGGATGCTGTTAGCTGTAGCTTTACTATAAAGTAGAATTAGCTTATCTGGTTATGATTCCTGTCTGATCTACCTAGTAAGGCTAACATTGTAACATAATTATCACACACTGAATACAACTTCCCAACAAATAGTACAATTTTGATGCAATGTCCTTGACATGAATTATTACCATCAGTTTCTTGACCACCCAATACTCTGATGGAGAACCACATGCTCTCTGTATTTATGCTTTAGTGACTTGTCTAGGACACTTGAGTCATTTACTTGGTTTGCTTGAACTTTGTCCACAAATCTTTGCTTCATGCCAGGATTGGATTATCACCCTGTTTTCTGCATCTGCACAGACATAGTTCCATACATCTGGGGGAAGTCTGGAAAAATGTTCAAGAGTAGTAATTCATCATAGGCCATTGTATTCAGAGTGTGCATATTTAATGATATCAGCAACATGTGGGAGCAATGTGCAGATTCCCTACCTCACAGAGAGTCAAAAAGAGAACAGAGTGGCGGGCCAATTGTATGGTCCAGTAAAGATAGCTGCCACAATGCTGAATAATACGATAACAATAGTAGCTTTATAAGGGGGCTTCCTTTAAAGACTACTCTGAAATTATAATTGATCCAGAATGCAGCAGTCAATGTATTAACAAGATCCTCACATTGGGACCATGTAGCACGAGTTCTATGGGCCCTGTATTGGTTAGCAATTCAGTTCAATTTTGGATACAATTTAAGGAATTGGTTTTAAACTATAAAGCCCTTTATGGCTTGGAGATAACTGCAGGACCACCTTCCCCAACCTATTTTGCTTTAACCCTCTAGGGTATGAAGGGAAAAACTCCTTGTGGTGTCATATTTCCAGAAGGTGAGAGGAGTCAAGGCTAAAAGTCATTTGTTCTGGTGGCTGCCCTGGTGCTGGGGAACTGAACCCCCATGGATATCAGGCTTGTCCCCTCTTTGATGGCACTCAGAAGACTGTTAATAATTGAGATTTTCAAGAGTGTATTCCAATGATTTTTTCCTACTGGGCCAATTTTCATTTTTCTGTGTTTACTATTGTGAGGCATGTGATTGTTACTTTATTTGCATTCTTTACTTTAATCTCACCATATGCTGATTTTTCCTTTCTTGAAAAGAAAAGACATGAGATTCATGACATTGCGGCCAAATATAAATTCAGTAACAGGGACAATGTAGCAGCAGACTGTAATATAACCTTTCCCCAAATGGTACCTTCCAGATCTTTTGAAGCTGTAACCCCTTTAAGAGTTTAAGAGTTTATTTGATTTCTATACCACCCTTCTCCCGAAGGACTCAGGATGGTGTACAGCCATATTAAAATACATAGATTTATAAACATTTAAAACCAATTAAAATCAATATATAAAATTGGCCCGCAAGTTAAAACATACATACACCCATAATAAAAAATCGTATTAGGTCAGTCCGGCTTGCTGAAATAGGAGGGTCTTAAGTGCGCGGCGAAAAGTATGCAGGTCGGGGCTAAGACGGAGCTCTAGGGGCAACTCATTCCAGAGGGCTGGTGTCCCCACAGAGAAGGCTCTCCCCCTGGGTATTGCCAGTCGGCATTGTTTGGCCGACGGCACCCTAAGGAGTTCCTCTCTGTGGGAGCATATTGGCCAGTGGGAGGTTGTTGATGGCAGAAGGCGGTCTCGTAGATACCCCGGGCCTAAGCCATGGAGCGCTTTAAAGGTGGTAACCAACACCTTGAATCGCACCCGGAAGACAACCAGGAGCCAGTGCAGCTCACGCAGGAGGGCTGTTATGTGGGTGCGCTGAGTCGTACCCATAATCACCTGCGCAGCCGCATTCTGGACCAGTTGGAGCCTCCGAGTGCTCTTCAAGGGGAGCCCCATGTAGAGAGCGTTGCAGTAGTCCAGACGGGATGTCACGAGGGCATGAGTGACCATGCGCAAGGCATCCCGGTCCAGAAAGGGACACAACTGGTGCATCAGGCGAACCCGATAGAAAGCTCCCCTGGCCACGGCCGTCATATGATCTTCCAAAGACAGCCATGCATCCAGGAGAACACCCAAGTTGCGAGCCCTCTCTGTGGGGGCCAGGATGTCACCCCCAATAATCAGCGATGGAGCCAGCTGACTATACCAGGACGCCGGAAGCCACAGCCACTCGGTCTTGGAAGGGTTAAGCTTGAGCTTTTTTCTCCCCATCCAAATCCACACAGCCTCCAGGCACTGGGACATCACGTCAAGGGCATCATTTGGGTGGTTCGGGGTGGAGATGTACAGCTGAGTATCATCAGCGTATTGATGGAACCTCACCCCGAAACCACGGATGATCTCGCCCAGCAGCTTCACATAAAAGTTGAACAAAAGGGGCGAGAGGACTGACCCTTGCGGCACCCCACATACAAGGCGCCTTGAGGTCGACCTCTGCCCCCCTGCCAACACAAACTGCATACGGTCGGAGAGGAAGGAGGAGAACCACCGCAACACAGTGCCCCCCACTTCTAACCCCTCCAATCGTCGCAGCATGATACAATGGTCAATGGTATCAAAAGCCACTGAGAGATCTAATAGGACCAGGACAGAGGAGCAACCCCTGTCCCGAGCCCTCCAGAGATCATCAACCAATGCGACCAATGCCATTTCCATGCTGTGCCCAGGCCTGAAGCCCGACTGGAACGGATCTAGATAATCAGCTTCATCCAGGTACTGGGGAAGTTGTCGCACCACCACATCTCAACAACCTTTGCCACAAAGCGAAGGTTGGAGACAGGGCGATAATTAGCTAATACAGCTGGGTCCAGGGAAGGCTTCTTGAGGAGAGGCCTCACCACCGCCTCTTTCAAAGAGGGGGGGAAGTAGCCCTCACTCAAAGAAGTGTTCATAATCCCCTGGAGCCAACCTCGTGTAACCTCCCGGGAGGCCAGCACCAACCAGGAGGGACGCGGATCCAATAAACATGTGGCAGCGCTAAGCCTCCCCAGAATCCTGTCCACATCCTCGGGAGTCACAAGGTCAAACCCCTTCCAGATAACATTCTCAAGACCCCCCTCCGTCACCCTATCTGGATCTACCCAATCAGAGTCCAGACCTTCCCGAATCTGAGAGACTTGTCAAGCTGGGTTGAAATGCTAGGACTGGTAGTAGTACCAATACATTTGCAGAGCTCTATGTTGGAAAAGGCTGGCCTATGAGCAGTAATATTACTGGCATTACAACATTACTCACTACTCACAATACATTTTCTGACAAGGTTCCCCCTGACTTTTACAAGAAATGCATTCATCCACATGCTGCAATAGTAAAAACACTGTGATGACATCATTTTTCAAGTTTGGTCTGGGCAACCTTTCAAACAAGATGTTTTTAAATCCAGGCCCATCTATTCTAATTCTGTCAGAAGGATCTGCATCTTTGATATTCCAAACAGCAACAATTTGCAAACTGATTCCACTTTTGTCAGGAAAAATATAGGGGACATACATATAGGTACACTCCCAATCACAGTGACCAGGAGATAAACGGAACCTTAGCAGAGTAAGCTCACTTCTTGCTAAAGAACTATACCAAGACAGTGACAATAATGCTATATAAAACATGCATGTATTAGTGTATGGAACAACTTTTGCAAAAAGAGGGAACAAAAGACTTGAGAAAAGAAGAAGACAAGCTACAACAGCCAGCTCAAATGCAAAGTAAGCTCACAAACTAATCCACCGCACAAAGGAAAAGAGCACAAAAATAGAAACAAGGGAAACCAAGACTTTTAGAGTTTCAGCTGGCAATAACAGTGCTAGATGTAATGGGGTAGGAAGAGAACCCACATCCATGAATGTGTATTTAGTTACTATGATGCTTTTTGTGCAGAACAGCTGGATAGAAATCCAAGGCTCCACTCAGCAGAATGAGCAGATTGGCTGTCAAATACAGCAGGACTGCCTGACCACATTTTAAAGTGAAATGTTTCATGTTACACTCTAAAAAGTGTGGGGGTAGGGTGGGTGGGGTTCTTCTGTTGGACCACTTGAGGTAATAGATATGATATTATGATCTAAAGAGACACTCCTGCATAGGACCATAGCATCCAAAATCTGTAATTATCTAAATGCATCCATGTTTGACTATGAGAGCTAACTTTATGCAATGCAGGAGACAAGAATTAACCTGAGGGAGGATAGGAGGTCAACAAAGTTGGCCATTGCTTCTATGTTGTTTTTCTATCTCTCCCTACCTCTGGCACTGTGTGCACTCCACCCACCCACCCTCTCGCAGACACTCTTCTCATCTAATATAAATTGGAGTTAGACAGCAATGCAATATTTAGTTGCAAACTTATTCTTGTTCAAAAAAATTGTTTCTTGTCTGCAATACAAAAAATGCATCATCCGAACCAGGTTTGGAAGAGAAATAAGAGTCTAACTATTATCCCATAAAAGAATAGAACCAGTGTTAACAAAATATATTACATACTGATTTTAAACAAACGTAGATGTTTAAAGTGCATACCACAGACTTTAAAATCTATTCCTTTTTCCTCTTTCTCACTCATACATCATCCCTTCATCTTTTTCTTAAATCTGTTTATTTCTCAGAAGCCAATTCTTCTTGCTTCCAACAGAATTGGTGGCAATGGCAAGAGAACCACTAGACTGTATTACATTTTGGCACTGGATAAGTTCCCAGCTAAGCCAAGAACTGCTAAAACAGCAAAACCCTGAAATAATAGCAAAAACAACAACAACAGAACAAATTCCCAAAACATTCACTGATCTCTAAACCACAAAACTCTATTTATTGTCCAGTCAGCACTCACAGTCAAAGCTGGATTTTACTCCCCCAGTATGTTTCTGCCAATTCTCTAATCTCTTTATCATATTATATACTGTACACTCTTAATTTCTCCCCAAATCTTTCCTACTTATATTTTATTCATCTCCCCTCCATTTGCTGTCTGATCAGAGTTCTTTTGTAATGTCTTCAGAAGGACAGAAGATACAAGTCTTTCTTTCCACCAGTATCTACATAATGGTGTAATAATACACTGGTGACTTTCAGACAAGCTCTGCGCTGTGATGTCATAAGACACTTGCAAGCCCCATCACAACATCAGTAATGATTGTACCAAAAACTGCCTTCCATGTCAAAAGGTTGGACTATAAAGCTTCAGCACTCAAACAGAATTCTCAGTTTAGGGCTCTTGTGGCCTTCCAGCTTTTTCTTCTCCAAAATACAAAAGGCTCTAAATTCTTTTTCTTCCTCTATCTTGCAGTGTTCTTTCCATCTTTTCTTCTTTTTTTCTTTTCTTTTTCATACATAATATTCAAACCTGTTTGAGAGTGCTCCCCCCCCCAAGTTTTCTTTTAACTTTCAAGGTCAACAGGGACAGACAATGCCACCAGTGCCTGTTTGATATGTGAGCGCTATTGGCGTCCATTGCCACGGTTTCCGTGGTAACACAGTAACCATTAATTTTCAATTAAACTAGACAAAAAGCCCGATGACAGCTCCAGGTCTGCTGAAGATGTCAAGAATCCGTATTAATATACAGCAAGAGAGCATAATTGTGTGTCCATCTTCCCGAGCAACGAAAATGGGGGGATAATTACCAGCTAGAAAGCCACTCTATAATTTTGTTCTTACTGTCACCACAACCCTACATATTAGCATAAATTAAAAGCAGGGTTTATTGTTACTAAAGTGCATTGATATTTCGAGGGTATTTTCTTTCTTTTAACTGTTTGTTGTTGATGGGTGATTCCTGGACTCGTGACAGCTTGTACCTTGGGAACATTCTAGATGTGGAAGAGTAACGGCGGAGGTCTGAAGGATGTCACAAAAGTTGAAAGAACAAAGAAAAAATGTAAAAGGTAAGAGAGGGAGGACTTGAGGGACTGAATAGTCTGTTTCTTCATCTAGCCATACAACATCATAATTGAATCTCTAATTTTCCTGTAGCTCCTAATGTTAGCATATTCGGTGCTAATACTTCACTTGCTGTTCCTTGATAACCCCATCATGCAATTTACATTTTAGCAGGTTCAGACTTACCATTAATGAGAGCAAGGCAACCAATCCAGGCAGCTGATGTGGTGCCAGCCAAACTAGACCCATGTAAGAAACTAGTGCTATATAGGACAGCTGTAGTAGCAGAATCTCTGAATGGGCTTCCACCTCCCTCTCTTTATCTTCAGTTCTCTAGGGAGGAATTTGTCTGAGATGTTATTTTCCCAACCTGGGGTCTTATCTGATCATAGCCTTGGTAGTCACTCTTCACTCCTGTCCTTCAGGGCATCTCCTCTGCCTCTACATGCAGAGGACAGTGGTACAAGGTTTTTCTCCTGAATATTTCAGCTATTTCATTTGAGATATCCCCCACCCCATCCATAATCATTTTTCTCTGTTATAGAGCAAATTTAAAAGAATTAAACACCCTATCCTGTACCTTTAAAACACTTTGCAGTTCTCAAGTTTGGTGGAGGACACTAACTCTTCAGGACTGCTGAAATAAGATCTAGTCACCTCCTATAACAGGAACAGGGTAGGGGCACCTTTACTTTAGACAGCTCATAATTTTGAATTTGTAGGGATCTTCCATACTAGCAGTGTATAGCAGCATCTAGCCACCACTATGTTGTTTAATCACCATGCAATCAGACTTAATATTTTGACAATAATGACTGGTGGATACTATAAATGCTAGTTCAGAAATGCTGGTAAACATTGATATATTTCTATGATTATTTCATTAAAAATCTTTTTTCCTTTTGTATTTAAAACAGAAAACTGAATTCAACAATATGAGTTTATCCAAAGGAAATTAATTTCAGCAATTAAAGTAACATCTACTTTAGATTAGGAACTGAGAATGATTTCATCTTACAAACTCTTGCTTGCAGGGATTCTGAATAAAGCCCTTTCTTTTTACGGCCAACATTTTCAGTCTCCATACGCTTGAACTTGGAAAATCCCTTAAGTTGCCAGCATCCCTTTTCCCTGCTTCAGGTTCCATTTTCCCCATTCCAATTAGTCTGTCGGTGTTACACAATTAGCAGACAGTCTACAATATTTTTATAACCTCCTTCGCTAAGACTTACCTTGAACTTGAAATGGATATAAGCCTATGGCTGCTGAATTTCTAGTGACAGATGCCAAATTTATGTATCTAACTGAAAGGAAAAAGCAAGTTTCTTATATCATATCCAGAGAAAGCTGTCCTTCAAAAGGGAATTTAATGTAATTACTCTTAAGGGAGCTATCCTCATACACAGTCAGTCACAACACTGACCTGCTGGCTAGGATCTGACAGGGAAATTACAGGCTGTATATTCAACAGAAAGAGTACACTCTGAAAAGAAAGACAAAATGGGAGTGTTGTGAAAGGGGAAAGGATCAGCTTCTGGGTTTTCTTAGAGAGGATTTCTTATGTAGCCGAATCAATGCAACTGACAGGTTGCTTATGAGTGGCTGAGATCAATTTATGATAAAATTCCAATTGGAATGTTTGCTGAATTCTGGCCTTCCAACAAGAATATCATCTGTTTTGTCCACTGTACATTCCAGAGGGGCAAATGGTTGAGAAAGTATAGAGACACTAGCTAAGGTAGAAATACATGCTATGAGTCATCTGTACACAAAATAGAAGCCAGTCAGAGAAGTTGCAGGGGAGAATTGGCAGGTGGGAGAGTTTGGTTAACATTTCCTCTGCTGAGCAGTTCTCTCCTTTAACCTCACTTTTTCTGGCATCAGTGCATCTCTTCATGAAAATGGAGAACACCAGAAGCTTCTTTTGGGAGGACTGCTTTGGATGGACCAATCTGAATTGGAGTAAGTATTCTGGTGGGTACCAGAGGATTTGCACATCAAAATAAGCATGTTGGTTTACCCACTGGAAACCCATTAACAGCCAAGATAAATTTAACACGAGTTTAGTAACAAGAGTAGTCAACAGACATGTTACAGGTAGTCCTCAACCTATGCCCATTTGTTTAATGACTATTCAAAGCTACAATAGGGCTGAAAAAAATGACTTTCAATTGGTCAAAATTTGCACAATTGGCAACCAGGATCTATTTATGATGGTTACAGCATCCTGGGTTCAAATGATCACCTTTGCAACCTTCCTAGAGGGCTTCTGACAATAATGGGGAAGCCGGATTCACTTTATAACCATGCAATTTGCTTAATGACCATGGTGTTTCACTTATATATATGATAACATATTGATTGATCACAACTCACTTAACACCACATTGTTTAGTGATGAAGTTTCGGTCCCAATTGTAGTCATAAATCAGGGATTATCTGAAGTGCAGTTTGAACTAACTGTGGTTTCCAGGTGGTTTTCAGAGGTGACCCTCTATGAAGTGCATGCAAAAAGTCCAACTGCATGGTTATAAGGACATTAATCATTGTGGCCAGGTCCTCTTATTCCCATCTTTTCTCCCATAACAGAAAGTATCTTTTAACCATCTGGTACAAAGTTGCCTCTTGAATTCCATGGACATCTCCCTCTCCCAGTCGAAGTCTAATATTTTAGCCATTACACTACACATGCCTGCAAATGCACAATATCTTGTAAGAGAACAGTTTGAGGCAAAGCCCTAAATGTAACTAGTAGAATAAAATTGTTCATCATTCCAACTGATGTCACATTTTATTGCCTGTACACTTAAAGAATGAACAGAGCTCAAATTCTAAACTAACTTTTGCAGGTGGAATTTATTATTTGCTATGTACTGCCAATTTTTATTAGGGGCTGCTTGTCTAACAAACAAGCAGAACTTATTTCCTCAAATCAGTTGGGTCTTGCTATGAACCAGCTGCTTATGCAGGGCACAGCTGCAGTCTTTACTGAAACTACAAAAGATTGAAAAATGGAAGCCATGATCAAAGCCTTAGCTATAGTTACCTCGATGTAAATTGCCAATGCATATAAAGTTCCTCTGTGTGGTGAATACTTCAATATGCAAATGTTACAAAGAAATAGTTCCAATTTGATAATCCTAACTATCCCGATGCTAATAAATTGACTTTAAAACGTTTTTAGAACCCTCTTTTTCAAATATGAATTGAATATGGAGTATTACCAGTGGTGGGTTGCTCCCGGTTCTGCCCAGTTCTATAGAACTGGTAGTAAAACCGGCAGGAGGCTCTGCCCACCTGCCACGACGTCATCATTGGTGATCTGCGTATGCCCCCTGCGAACCAGTAGTAAAGGTAAGTGGAACCACCCCTGAGTATTACCATAATACAATAGACATTATTTGTCTAATTTTTCCTCAACTATACAAAAGAATTAAAATGTTAATGAGAAAAAATATTCTAGACAAGATATTCCAAGTTTCAGCATCTTGTTTATATTAGCGTGCATATGTAAAAAAATGAGATGGGGTAAAAAAAAAATCATTTTAAAAACTTTAATACAGTTGAGTCTAATGTCACTGCTACATATGTATTACAGATATAGCAAATGCAAACAGTAAGGTTGTTGGGTGGCCAAAGATTCACATTATATTTTTGGAATTCCCAGTAAAATTGGTGTCTCTCGGAGTGTGAAACAGCTGCAGTTTCTCTCCTATTTCCTTCCTTGCTTTGCTCATTTGCCTTCCACCCACTCCTGCTGTCTGAAACAGGACTCCAGATATGCTGTACATACATTCATATATACACCCAGGGGATGGGGCTAATCAAAGGGCCCAGACAGTATAAACAAAAGAAGCTGCAACTGCTTTGTCAGCCACTTTATCAGGGATTTGAAACTCAGTCTCCAGGCTGCAACCTGGCAAAATAACCATGTTGCTAATGCCTACTTAAACCTCATGTGTGAAAATAGAGTAAGTTCTTCCTAGAATAGCTTTAGGCCAAGCATCACTTGGAGATTGCTTTCAGGATCTTTAAAAGCTACTTGGAACAAGCCCTTCAAATCTATGAAGGAAAGCCAATCAGCACCAACAGGTATAGTATTGAGTAACAGGAGTTACTTTCTTTCATGCCTTCTCATCTATGCATTATGAAGTTTCAAACATGAATTTGGGTGAGTTTGGATCTTAAGAGAATGCTTGATATCTTAAGTTTCCACCTGTCATGTAGTTATTAAGGAGACAAAAACTCAGGGAATAGGTAGATTCTATCTACTAAGTACTATTTGGATCTTTGGTAGGCCATTCAGTACAGGATTTCAGACTAGGTACCCTGAAAATGTCTTCTTGAACTATAATCTGAATATACCGTATTTTGTTTTATGACAAAATCTGTCTAATGACAGAACAACTTTACAGTCTCTTTCAAAACTTAGTATATCGAAAACTAGCCCATCTCAAACAGCAGATGACCTCTTCGCACCATGTCCAGAGCATGAGTTGGTGACAGAAAAGTAAATATTAAAATGAGATTGGATCATAATTTTGATAGCAAAGCTGGATAGCAAAAAATAATAGCAAAAGCCCTTCATTTCCCCCATGTTTCCAAAACACAGGGGTTTGCTTCAGTCATGCCTGTAACATACTGCCTTTGTCATCTGCTTTGCTATACTAATGAGAACGGCCAGTCATCAATTGTTAACATTCCCTTCTACTTGCAGTAACTTTTCAAAATGAAAGCAAAGTCTTTACTTCATCCCAAGTTTTGGCCAAACATCTGGAATATACGAATTTAACAAATTAAGCAATAGATCAGTGATTGATGAGGGGTCTTGGAGGTGAGAGATACTTCCAATGTAATCTAGTGGATCCCTTGCATGGATTACCCCTGTGACTATGTAGGACAGACAGGGAGTAAGCTAACTACCAGATTGCAAAAACACAAGTGAACGGTCAGACAAGGAGTCCCAAACTCATTGGTAACCTGACATTGGAATAAACAAGGACATACATTCAATTTTGCAGCTACTAAGATTGTTGGATGAGCAGGCACAAAAACAGCCAGGGAAGTGATTGAAGCCTCATCAATCAACAGGAATATTGATTTACCCCCAGCTTGTCAAGTACTTAGGAGGCAGGAGTTTGGCAGCACAAGGATTTAATAGCCAGCCATCAATACCAACACAATCTACATCTAAAAAGCTACACACAACAGGCACCATATAAATACCATACACAGAACAGCCCAAAGCACACAGTGTAGTTTCCTGAGCATGGGCTCCAACATGAGTCCAAAAACTTGGAAGACAAAACCTGTGGTCCCAGTGACCAACTAAGATTGGATCCTACAACATTATCCTGGGACACATAATTTTGCCTTCATGCATGACAAAGACTCATCCACAAAACCAGAGACACTATCCAATAGTGTACAACACTTATTCAACTACAATTCTTACTACTGCAAATAATATTTCACTTGACTGAGAGGAAAGAGAAAGGCAAAATTGCAAAGTATTACCATTTAAGGTTACATGAGTTATTCCTGCATTAAAGCAACACAAGAAAAAATGCCTGAAACTGCCACATCAAAGTAGTGACCTCCACTAGTTCAGGTACCTAATCTGAGGGTGAGCTGAACAAAGGGTCTTCCCTCTGTAGTAGACTATGGAGAGCTTACCTGACAGCAGCAACTGAAACTGCACAATTCCTTGCAACTCTTGATCAGGAGCCTTGCGAGAAATGTAAAGGATAACTAAATCCAGCTGCCCACTTCTGCCTGAAGTACTAGGCTGTGAAAATATTTAAAGGAGGCCAAGGATGTGTCAGACTGGGCTTTGTAAGGATTGGGCCTCAGCAGCTGCTCAAGGTGCCAGATGCTATGTCAATAATGTAGGCCTCTACAGTTAGCCCTTCAAATGTTCCCATTGGTTGCATGATTAGCTGATGGTGTCAAGACAAGATTCTGAGGTTGCCACCCAGAGCCTCATGCAGAAGCAGCAGAAAGAAAAACTCCAAACTCAACAGTTATCTTAATATGTAACACAGAGTATGCCCTCACCCCAATAAGCATCCTGAGGGAGAAGGCGAAGGCAAATGATGAAACATGAATCATGACGGAATAATGCAAACCACATGATGATGCATATGTGTGCAATGTAATAATGCTAATATGAAAGGCTGGATTTGCATTGTGAAGTCTCAGTGCCGGTTTCATCATTTTTACATTATTAGAGTTTGTACCAGATGCCTATGCCAATATGGCTTTATCTACCTTGTATCCCCAAAAATAAGACCCTGTCTTATATTTTTTGGAACCCCGAAATAAGCACTTGGCCTTATTTTTAAGGAGGTCTTATTGTTTTGGGGCGCGTGGAGCAAGATGGGGCTCCTCTTGTCGTCTTACCTGATTTCCAGCTCTGCATTTAAATATTTTTGGGGAGGGCTTATTTTTGGGGGGAGGCTTATTTTAGTGAATGTGCTCAAAAGCCCGATTTGGCTTATTTTCAGGGGATGTCTTATTTTCGGGGAAACAGGGTAAATCCTAAAATTTCTTAATTGCACCTTTGTTAGGCAGTGCCTAATGTTGTATTCCTCTGCTCGTAACTGAGGCAAATTAAAATTGTACTTCTTCGAGTTGTTCTTTCTTATCGAGATAGAATTGTGGGGATTGATATCATCTAACATGCTCAGATGACCATTTGGTTGCTGACCTAGTCAGATCAGAAGCTGGGATCTGTTCAACTCCTGTTGGCCACTTTAGGCTGCCAGATATATCCCTCCTCTTTGGTGGCTGGCCACTTTCCTCCAGACCTGCTGTGGCTTGAGCTCAAGAGAAATGGAATATCTTCTGTCTGCATAGTGTCTGACCAGCTTTCAGAACTGCTTGTTACTGTTCACATGGGCTCATTACAGGTAGTCCTTGACTTATGTCCACAATTGAGCTCAAAATTTCTGTTACTAAGTGAGACAGTTGTTAAGTGAGTTTTGCCCCATTTTATGACCTTTCTTGCACAATTGTTAAGTGAATCACTGCCGTTGTTAAGTTAGTAATACTGTTGTTAAGTGAATCTGGCTTCCCCATTGACTTTGCTTGTCAGAAAGTCACAAAAGATGATCACATGACCCTGGGACACTGAAACCATCATAAATACATGCCAGTTGCCAAGCATCTGAATTTGATCATGTGACTGTGGGGATGCTGCACTGGTGATAAAGTTGAAAAACGGCCACGCTCACTTTTTTCAGTGCTGTTGTAACTTCAAATGGTCACTAAACAAATGGTTGTAAATCAAGAACTACCTGCATAAACCCAGGTTTAACAATCTTCTGAAAGAGCACTAGTGCTACGCTACACAGAAAATGGATTTAAGCCAGGGGGGGAAAGACAGGTTCTACCAGCTGTGTATTGCTGATTCTACCAGTATTAAATGGATTACAAGGTTTACTCTGCTTCTGCCAATAAGGGATTTTGTGTGACCATATTTTTTTGACTTTTCAAAGTATTGTTATTACTCATGAGGATTTGTGCAAAAATGCTACAACTGTTGTCCTGATCAGGCCATGCTACTAAAACCAGTCAAAATAGCTGTGGCCATGCAACACACCAAGATTATTTATATCCCTGAAAGGAATGGGGACAGGTTTTTGCTCATTTCATTTCTAGAATAAAGATAAAGACAATACTATTTGCATCATTAGCCCCCTTTGCTGGCCTGGCTATTATGGACAAATGGGGAAGCATTATTTAGGCTGGTATAGTTTTCTGCCAGTCCTAGGACTGATGTTTGACACTTTAATTGAGCCACAAAGAGAGTCCTGCCTCTCTGACATAAGTGAATGGGTACCAGGCTAAAATGCACAGGTGTTGGCCCAAGCAAAGGAGTAGCAAGGCTATGAATGCCACTTTCTTTGTTGCAGTCCTTTTCTCTATGACCTGCCTATCTCCAAGGTATATATCTATCTGTGCCAGGGAGCATAATCCTGAAATGAGGTGTAATCCTGAAACAATCAAAGCATAATCCTGGCAAAACAAAGTCCTCACAGTGATGAAGTACGTTCATTTCCAGTTTGCAAACAGCTATGCCAACCTAGAAACGTAGTTATCAGAGGCAGCAAAGCTATACCACCACACAAGAATAAGCCAATAGTTATTCTTCGGGCCAAACCTAGCTTCCCAGAAATAAGAGGTTAATATTTAAATAGTTTTTTGAAAGTTTTAAATCTTGAATCGTGTACACTTTCTCACTGCATTGGTTTACCACAGCTTGGACTTTGCTTGCTGGATAATTTGGAGATTACCATGTTGTCGTCTCCTCATCCCTGCTATCTTTGCCAAGTGTGTCTGTGGGAAGAGTTGTCAAAATATTGACTGGCAGGTGGTCCACCCATCTTAAAGATGCTGGGATTGAGAAACTCTTGTCTAGAGGATGGTTATGAATGAGTGATCAAAGCCCCCAACCTTTTTTACATGTATTACATGTATAACAAATGTCCCAAAGCTGCTTTTTCAGGAGGCAATTGGACTTTCTTGTTTTGAAGACATTTAACTTCTCATCCAAGAAGCTTCTTCAGCTCTGACTGGATGGTGGGGAATGGAAGGATTTATATTCCTTGTAGACAGCTGGTCATTTGCATCAGTGGTGGGATTCAAAAAAATTTGCTGCCAGTTCTGTGGCCGTGGCTTGGTGGGCGTGGCAGGGGAAAGATACTGTAAACTCTCCATTCCCACCCCACTCCAGGGGAAGGTTATTGCAAAATCCCCATTTCCTCCTGATCATCTGGGACTCAGGAGGCAGAGAATAGATGGGGGCGGGACCAGTCAGCGGTGGTATTTACCAGTTCTCCGAACTACTCAAAATTTCCACTACCGGTTCTTCAGAACTGGTCAGAACCTGCTGAAACCCACCTCTCATTTGCATCCTTTTAGAGTCTTTGAAGCACTGGAACCAGGAGCACAACTCAGGTGACCCTGAGAATACAGATAAACCTCCAAGTGCTTCGACGACCCTCTGAAAGAATGGAAATGACCAGCTGTCTGCAAGGAGTATAAATCCTTCCATTCCCCACCATCCAGTCAGAGCTGAAGAAGCTTCTTGGATGAGAAGTGAAATGTCTTCAAAACAATAAAGTCCAGCTGCCTCCTGAAAAAGCAGCTTTGGGACAACCATGACCTAGATGAGAATCTCTATGGACATTTATGTATAACAAATGTTTAAAAAGGGCAGAGCTTTTATTGCAGAATTACAACATCCCATCTTTGGTTTTTTGAAACCCCCAGCCAATAGACCCCATTGATCTCTGCCTCTAAAAAGATGCAAAATGCATATTTCAAAACTGTATTGTAGTAAGGCTTTAAAACATGGCAAATAAATACCCTTTCAAGGAATCCGTTTTGATTCTATTCTGCCACTGAAGACATTCATTATAGCCTGTGAATTACAGTTATACTTGTTTATGAATCAAATCTAGATGCTGCTATAATTTGCTTTTTGCTATAGTTTGCTCTTGAGTCTCAGATCCCAAACTCAAACTGAATCATGTCCTTCTCCTATTTCCAATTTAAATAAAATATCAACTAATTTGTGCATGCTTACTTGGTTCCCAAATTTAGTCTCAGAGGTTCTTATTAAGTATAGTTTGTAATTGGATGGGTTATATATCAAGCATAGTTTGTTTATTGTGAGTAGTAATTAGGCTTACACTTAGGCTGGGCCAAGACCAAACTTCATCATGGGTTAACTATGTGTGAACCCAACTATTTGTTCTGAATTTGATAACAGTCATTTCTATCTTTGCAATACGTTGACATCAAATTGTGGGTTGAAGTGGATTTAGGATTCTATTTGTTTCAGGGCTGGCAACTATAATTTCCAGGTCAGATAAAATGAGAAATTGTGGTCAATTAGATTATTTTTTAATTGTGGCTTGTGTGAAGTAAATACAACGGAGCTCTGTGCTGAGGAAAAAGTGTATTTATATGTATACTTATTAAGCTAAGAAAGAATAATTGAAGTGCAGCCACCAAGTAACTGTAGTTTAGTTGAAGTAAAAGCCTCCACTTGGTCACAAAATAACCAAGAGAGTGAGGAGAGATTAAGCATGGTGACAAAACTCCTGAATCAAAGAGGAACTTCAGAAATTACTACTTTGAAGACCATCTTCTCCAATTGGTACTTGCATGTCCTACGCAACCTGACCTGCAGAAGATACCATAGTTACCTATCTCTGAGAGATCTGAGGGGTGGAAACCCAGTAAATGACATTCAGTGGCAGCCTTCTAATTGAGAAATACCTTACTCTCTGATGGTAGGCTGCCCTCCAGCCCTTTTATTCCTTTATGCAGCAAGTAAAGACCATCCTCTTCTCCAGAGCTTTTGGGTAGTAAATTGGAAGATAGCACCTGATTTTTAGAATTTTTTTTAATTTATTTAACACATGGGTGTTTTGATAAATTATTGGAAGAAACTCAAGTAGACACCTTACTAAAACCTATAAGCAAATAAACACATAGACTTCTTTCTGTAGCATTGCTATTGGTCATTCTACAAAAGATCTGCCAATGATTTGAAGATGCATAGTGAAACATGTTCACAGTGGACATTTGCAAAAGACTTTTCAATTGGCTGTTGGATTTTAATGATTATTATAAAAACCCTGCTCTAATTTGAACAATAAGATTTTCTATAGGCTGATCACAAGGATTTTCCCAAAGCCTGATTTTTGCAGTGGTCATTAGCTGCATTCATAGTGACAGAAAATCCTACAGCTGATGCACAGATAGAAAATATTCAGTTTTTCTTTATGCAAGAATTCGAAACTTCCTCATGCAAAACATAGTAAAGTTATTAGAAGTATTAAAATGTTTCTTCCCAGACAATACTTCCAAGCGAAACCTTTTCCTAGAATTGGGTAAGAGTTCCTGTCAGGATCTAGTCCATTTGTAACCCTGCCTTCTTTTTTTATTATGTCCATTGCTGTTTTTTCCAGAAAAATATGCTGAGGATTTTCTACACATTTTTTTTAACTGATGGTGCTCATAATCCCCAAAATAAATAAAACATGGTATTTAATGAGCAAGATTCCTCATGATATTTTATCAATGAATGTATACATTATAATTCATAAATATTTAAAAAATGTTTCGTAACATTTAGGTATAAAAACAGGCTTACAGACCATTAGTAATTTAAAATTCATAAATAAGATGGATGTCCACCTAGGTCAAGAGTAACATGCAGATTATCATGGTTTAATTCAGATGCTCATGGGAAATTATCTATTCCCAGGGTTTTTTTAAAAAAAAAACTTTGGCAGCATCTATGATCAAAATAACTTAAACTATAGTCCTGGACAAATCAGAACTATCAGACAGAAAGGATCGCAACTATTATTTTGACATACAGGTAATATTAACATTGAGTTTGAGAATTCTAAGGTCTGGATTCAGTCTTAGGTATTTGTGATTGATAAGGATCAAAATGCTTTCACACACACACCCCTTATGCAACCCCCCAAATATGCTCAACTCTTTTGAAATATTGCTAATTGTCTGAGAATATTACTAAGAATTCAGGTGCTCAGCTTGGTCTGTAAGATCAGCAAGGGAACATTGGCCACAATGCTGAGAAATGAAATCCAATAATTTTCCTGTTGAATTAAATTCACCAGGAGTTGCATCTGTCATTCCCTCTGGTGAAAAACCCAGGGACCCTCCAGCCCTTTTAAAGGCTCCATTCATGGCAGTCTAAAGTAGCAGACGGATCCCAGCTTTCCTTCCCCCTACAAATACCAGCCTACTGGTTGACACAGAGTACATACATCTTAAACAAACACTTGGCTGGGCTGTTTATCTCCACAGCCTTTAAACAAACTTTTTCAAAGGTTTCTGCTGATATGAGAGATTTACTGAAAACCATTCACCCTTCTTAAAAGCCTCTCAGTTTATGCTGCTATGGACGAAATGAATACCAATTTTGCCTGGAGTTTTCTGTCTTTTGACCACATGTTTATCCTAGGAGCCGCCACAGGCTTTGATAGGAAAGCAACAGGGGCACAAATCTTTATGAGAAAAAAATATAAAATAAACCCAGAATCTGGGTGTACATGCAGGGTGACTACAGAGTTTAACTCTAGCTAATTTTACATACAACATATCTGCTCCTTGGCTGTTCTGTAATCCCACAACTTGCATCATTGCTGCAAAGTTTTTCATCCCGCCAATTAGCTCAGACAACTCTGGGTTTATATTACACTTTCTGCATCAAATAAAAACCTTGGCCTATTTACAAGTGGACTGGTTTTAGTAAAAAATAATTTAAAATTCTGTTTGGTTGAACTCACAGCATAGAGAACCTCTCCCCCTTCAAAACAGAGCAAAGCAAAACAAAACACAGAGACCCTTTGCCTGCCATTTATCAAATGCATTTTAAGCCACCTGATTTTTAATTCATAACTGGATGAGCAGTTGGCAAAGCCCACATGGACTTTCTATGGACACATATTTGAAGCTTTACTTAATCCTGTTATCTTACAGACTGTAGACTGGTACACTTTTAACCTCTTGGATTGTTAGAAATGGAGAGAAGAAAGGACAGAGTTCAATGATGTATCACATATTTTGCAATTGCAAGGTCTAATAGGTTTGCAAAGATAGTTTACAGATTATCATCCAGGGTTTATTTCTGATAAACCTTCATCTCGGATTGGTTTCCTAACTTCCCTGGCTTGTATATACTCATCCACAAAATTTGCCTTCCAATTTAGATGTTTCCTCATTCACGTACTTAGACCATCAGTCTCAAAGTTACTAATATCACAGGAAATGTAATTTTAAATTCTCATTATCATACAATATGGCCAGGAGTGGGTTTCAAAACCTGTCACCACCGGTTTGCTTGTGGATGTGGGTGTGGGCGCGCACGCATAATGCTTCTACGCATGCACAGAAGCGTCCGGGTGGGTGGAGCCTCCCTCCCGCCGCTACCAATTTGCCTGAGCCGAGGTGAACCAGTAGCAACCCACCACTGAATACGGCCACAAATAGCTCAGGACTCAAACCAATGGTGGGTTTCAAAAAATTTTACTACCAGTTCTGTGTGTGTGGCTTGGTGGGCGTGGCTTGGTGGGCATGGCACGGGAATTATACTGTAAAATCTCCATTCTCTCCCCAATCCAGGGGAAGGTTACTGCAAAATCCCCATTTCCTCCCGATCAGCTGGGACGTGGGAGACAGAGAATAGATGAGGGCGTGGCCAGTCAGAATTTTTACTACCAGTTCTCCAAACTACTCAAAATGTCCGCTACTGGGTCTCCAGAACTGGTCAGAACTTGCTGAAACCCACCTCTGACTCAAACATAATGTATCTTGCATTACAAGCAAGTGTGTTTTCTGCAGCTCTGCACATCCTTGTTCAAGATACTATTTCAACTAACTTTAGATAGCTAAGCTAAACTTAGAAGTTCAAATAAACTTCTCTCCATCTATTCACTATGGCAAAAGCATGCAGTATATATGCACCTTCCCCCACTCAATCTTTGACATTTGATGGGCTAAACACAGAAAGAATGATAAAGAGTCATATGGGCAGAAAAGCAAGCTACAAATATAACTTAAGTAAATATGATGCCCATGGCATAAAATCAGTATGAAACATGCCAACAGCTATAGGCAACTGTTTGTAAGTTTGTAAGAATAGGCTATTATTGGACTAAGTAGATAAATGCTCCAATTTTTGTCCAAAGGTAATTGTTCAATCAGAGACAGTTTGGTGTAGTGGTTAAGACATCAGGCTAGAAACTGGGAGACTATGAGTTCTAGTCCCATCTTAGGCTGACTGTGGGCCAATCACTTTTCCTCAGGCCTAGGAAGGAAGCAAAGACAAACCACTTCTGAAAAATATTGCTTAAAAAACTGCAAGCATTTGTCAGGCAGTCTCTGATAATTGGGTGTAACTGAATGGAAGAAAAAAATGTTGAGTATTTGTGGTCATCTTCTGTACATTCTACAGTTAACATTAGTGAGATTTTGATTTAATGGAAAAAGAGAACGCTGGTGAAATTCTTAGAGATGAAGCAAACTTCTTGCCCTTAGGACATAGATAAGGAGTGAATCTTTCATGGCATAAGCTTCTCTTCAAACATCTGCTACATCCTTGCCTTCTCCACACTTCAGTTTAAAGCCAATAGAAGATATCTTGTAAGAAAATTTCACATCGGGCTTTTTCAGATGGGAAAGTGTGGCAGCCAGAGAGATTGTACATGGATGGAGAGAAGCATCTTCTATTATTTCACCAATGTTAAAAAAAAGTTCAACTGAATTTTGAATTTTGTTCAAAATTCAACAGCACCCTGTGTACAAAATAGAAAAACTGAAACATTTTTCCCCAAGGGAAAAAAAAACATTTTCAGGAAACTGGACAATAGATTTCAGCAAAAACATTGTCGTAAATTCACATTTGAAGGGAGACTTAAAGGGTAATATAGAAATACTTTGATACATAAGCAAATCAATAGGTAAGAATTTTCAGGTTTCTGTACAGTGGTCTTTGCTTGCCCCTGCTGCACTGTCATTTTTTAAAAAAAATAATTTTTATTAAACAGTTTGTCTTTAAAAACAGCACAAAAAACAATCACACATATATAAAAACAAAGCATGTCAAGACATAACATATTGAACATTATATAACATTAATGGTAATTTTATAGCATTTTGTATCAACTTACATATTTTGCTTTTCTAGTTCTCTAATCTATCATTTCTATTTACTACTTAATAGTAGAATAATCACATTACTCCAACATATATATACACATTAAAATATTCATTGTTCTTATCTACACATTTATATTCGTTTATATTTACATCTCTTTATTTAATGTTGTTCAGTTACTTTAAGTTTCATTAATATTAAGTTAAACATTTCTCGTTCTGATTTCTATTTTCGAGTCATTTTATTCCATATTTTATTCCATATTTCATAATATTCCCATCACAAGGAAGTATTGGTGTTAAATTCAAAAATGGTTAGAAGAAATTACAAAGCAAAAAATAGATTTGAAACCTGGAATTGTTTTTATTAGGAATACTGGACCTGAAAATGAAAAAAAACCTCCAATACATTATATTGTACATACTTACCTCAGCAAGAATCACATTCGCAAAAAATTGGAAACAAAAAAATGTACCCTCAGAAGAAACAGTAATTAGGAAAATTCTAGAATGCACAGAGATGGATAAAATGACTATGGAGTTGAAAGAGAGAGAGGATACACTGTCATTTCTAAACCCACCCCCTCTTTTTTGGTAGGGGGCTTTAATATCTTTCTGCAGAACAACAAATAATCCAGTATTTTTCTCTAGGCTTATTAAACAGGAGACTCTACAAGATAGGGCTGAAATTCCAGCCTGTTTATGAACCATCAGTTTATTTGGATGCTCAACATTTACATGTAACCCGGGAAGAGAGTAAAGGTCAAAATAGAAAATGCTGGTGTTTATTTATCTAGGAGTGCTTTGTGAACAACATGTTTTGGTGAAACTGCATCAACCCAACCCATAAAGGTTGTTAAACCTGTTGGACTAATATGTGCAACTCACAAAAGCAAACAAACAGCATACAAACCCACATTTTTTCCTAGCCTTATGTACATAAGGAAATGCATGCATATCCCCTCACAAGAAACCCAGTCCCAATTTCCAGACCATTTACAAATCTTTTTGTAACATACTATTTTTCAAATCTGAATTTCTAAAAGCTTCTTAGGTCATGAGAACTGAAAATATTTCTATTCCTATGATACTATTACCCTAAATCTAAATGTAATGATCCCTTGAAATGTGTCATTTTAGAATTATATATAATTTATTATATATATAATAAATATATAATAAATTTATATAATAAAGTCACAGCCATAGTTTAGACGCTTGAAAAACATGTTTTGTAAAACTTTGGAACAAAAAAGGGTTTTTATTGGGGTTTTTTCTTCTGTTTAGCACCAATTATTTCTCCTCATTTCTGATGGAAATACCAATTGGCATTGTGAACTCAGCTTTGTCTCACCAGATATCCACTCCCTGCCTTTCTGTCTGATGATGGGTATGTTCTCCTTCATTTTTCAAAGAGGAGGAAGTAATAACTACTGCTATCATGCCATGGTCATGATGTGGCAGAGCAAGCAAGAAGTGAAAGCTCACGGTTTTGAATGCTACTCTGAAAAAAAAGAGAGAAATCCTTCACTCGGAAGCAAGCAGAACAGGGCATATGGCTTTGAGCTAGCTACAAGCTTGAGATGGCAGGTTTGGCAAAGTGGTGGAAAAAGGAAGCTGATATCGCCAAACTATGGAGAACTACAAAAGTGTGATCATCATCCAGGTTTGGTTGTACAGATTCAGCATATGTAATCTGAGGAACGCAAGGAAATCAGGGTGGGACTAACTGACATACTCCAATTCCAATCCTCCACATACTAACAACTCAGTATAATTATGGGCCAATGTTCCTCAAACTGGTACCTTCCTACTTTCTCCAGTCAAAGTGTTAGAGGTGTCTATAAGGGTGACTGCTCTTATATTATTGAAGTCCCATCCTATTTTTACATGCAACAAATAGGTGGTGCTTCAATCACACAGTTACACTGTCCACATTGACTTTTTTGATTCCCCCTTGTGGAGGCCCCTGCAATGCGGTCAGATTTGTTATAGATTCTCTTTATTTCCTCGCCTCTCTCTCTTTTCTAATACTGTATATAGCACCAAATAAGTCATTCTTAAGCATCTAAATCCTAATTAATCCTGGCTGTTACATCCAGGATTTCACTTCCATGCACTGCCATGTTCGTTGCATGCATTAGTTTTTAAAGAATGGCCTCCTATCTCAGGGGTAGGTTCTAATTTTTTTTACTACCGGTTCTGTGGGCATGACTTATTTTATGGGCATGGCTTGGTGAGGGATAATGTGATTGGGTGAGATTTTTTTTTTTTTACTTTTAAAAGCATTTTTTCTACAACCTTAAGAGGTTCAGAAAAAAATGCTTTTAAAAGCCTCTGATGATCAGGCAACTCAGCTGGGATCACCAGAGGCTTTTAAAGGCATTTTTTCCCTACAACCTCTTCGACTGAAGAGGTTGCAGAAAAAAATGCTTTTAAAAGCCTCTGACAATCCCAGCTGAGCCGCGCAATCATCAGAGACTTTTTTTTTTACTTTTAAAAGCATTTTTTCTGCCGAAGAGGTTGTAGAAAAAATGCTTTTAAAAGTAAAAAAAAAAAAAAGCCTCTGATGAGGTGGGCAGGGTAAGCGAACAGCGACCGGGCCGGGACCGGTTCAGTGACATGGCCAGCCAATGTTATTATCGGTTCTCTGAACTACTACAAATTTCTACTACCAGTTCCTGCGGACCGCTGCAAACCAGGAGCAACCCACCACTGCTCCTACTTTAGGGAGGTGTGCTACAATATGCTATGTTTGTCAAGTCCTGCTACAATTCCATCTTCAGTAATTTGATGAGACATCTGAAACAGCATAACCAGTTCCTTATTACACAAATCTGTCCTGGAAAAATATCAGTTTTAAAACATTAAAAACATCACTTGTTTTCTCCTTAGGGTTGAAAATTGCAATTTGGCTGGCTACCATTGCCAAAAGTTCTACTTATTTCATCGATTTACTTGCTCTTCTCTGATTTAATGTGGTGATGTGAAGCCTTGTCCTTCAGAAAAGTAGTTTAGTGTTTTTCTGTACCATCTAATAAGATCCTCCTTATTCAACAAAGACTTAAGAAATTTTCTTTTCAATAGATGAGACTACAGTAAGAAGTAAGTACTTTAATGCTACTGAAACAGTTACTTATTTTTTTTATGTAGCATGTACATTATGGTTTTCCTCAAATCAGTGCTGTACTATGTTCACCATACTGTATCTGCCTTTTCCTTTTTTTTCTTAGTCCACACAAATCTGGCATATGGAAGAAAGAGAAGAGAAAATGGATACTTTTTCAAGTGCATATGGCAATAGCTATGTATTGCTTTAGAAAATCCAAAATTTACAGCAAGTTCTCAGTTTTAATTCTCATAGTACTTAGGATAAATAGAATTAATAGGTCCCAATCTGGATGGGACTTCTATCATTTTCTGACATGCCTTCTTCAGTTAGCTGTTGGCATTAGTGAAAATTACTTATTAAATTCAAAGAGACAATACATCAATAACGTTGGAAAGTGCAGCACTGGGAAATTCTTGCAAAAAAAGTATTTTTCTGCAAATCTTTTGATGTTCATATAAAATTCCAAATCAATTAATGGTACCCAGAGGAAGTATTTAATACACTTGCCTTCAACAATACTGGTCTTGGGAAATTAATATATAGATTTCCAACAAGTGTCGTATTGCACAAAGAGATTGTAAAAGAATGTGTTTAATGCTGTCTGCTTGTATTAGTTTTTGAAATGAAGAGAAATCACCTTTTGTAGTCAGGAACAAATTGCTACATATATAGCATAGTGTGATTTATGAAGGATGTGCTGATATGATTCTTTAAAACCTAATTATCACAAGGAAAGAGTTTGAAAAAAATCCTAAAAAGTGACTGCTTGACTGCTTAGTAATTAGTGACAGTATCTGAATTTTTTATTTTTGTGTTAGTTCAATTATATTCTAAGTAACCTGAGAAATAAATATTGAAATAGTTTGGCCTTTGTTCTCCATGTTTTCATACTTGCTAAGTTTTATTAACATAACGAGGACTACAGGTAGTGATCGCAAATGAGACCAGCAACTTGGTTATTAAGCAAAACAATTTCTAAGAGAAACTGCAGCTGTGCTTATGATCTTACTTCACCTTCCTTTGTTTTATAGACCTGAGAAGGTCATAAATTGTGAAAATTGGTCACAAAGTTACTTTTCGTATCTGTGAATGGTTACTAAACAAGGCAGTCACTAAATGAGGACAATCACTGATACACAAACTAGAGTGGAAGCCACAGACTAGAACCGTGATGGCGAACCTGTGGCACATGTGCCACAGGTGGCACGCAGAGCCATGAGTGTTGCCCTAGCTCAGCTCCAGTGCGCATGCGCGTGCCAGCCAGCTGATTTTCAGGCCTTCCGGGCCCACTGGAAGTCGGGAAACAGGCTGTTTCTGGCCTCCGGAGGGCCTCCCAGGGGGTGGGGAAGGCCATTTCCCCCCTCCACAGGCTCCTAGAAAGGCTCTGGAGCCTGGGGAAAGCAAAATAATGGGCCTAACGGGCCCACCGTGCCATTGTGTGCTAAAAGCGGGGGGAGCACGGGGGGTCACGTGTGCATGTGTGAGGGGTGGGGCACATTAAATTATGGGTGTGGACACATGGACATGTGACCCCCCCGCTCCCCCCACTTTTGGCACACGATGGCAAAACGGTTAGCCATTACTGGACTAGAACATAAGGCACTTTGGTAGAGAAAGTAGTCTTGTCGGTTTTGTGTTCTTTTCAGAATATAGAAAGACATGGAGCTAGCCTCACTTCCAGGAGGAAAAGATTCCATAAAAGTCACTTAGGTGAGAAACTGGATAGATAAATACACAATTAAAGTCACTGCCGCAGCAGAGAAGGCCTGCCACTTGGGACCTGCCAAGGGCAATTGTCTAACAGACAGGATCAGAAGCATACCTTCTCTAGCAGATCTGGTGGGACAAACACATACAATTGTAGAGACATGATCTCTCAGTTAACTTGGCCCCATGGCATGAAAAGCTTTAAAGGTGAAAAAACAACACCTTTAATTGGATTCAGAAACACACTGGCAATCAATGCCACTTACAGAGTTGTTCTAGGGGCACACATAATTATTACTTAGGCCTAATTTATCTGGCTTTTCTGGCTGATCAACTATGCTTTGTTTGTACAGGTAGTCCTCAATTTACAATTCAGCCCAAAATTTCATTTGTTAAGTGAGTTTTGCCCCATTTTACAATTTTTCTTGCCACAGCGGTTAAGTGAATCATGCAGTTGATAAGTTAGCAAGTGGTTGTTAAGTGAATCTGGCTTCCCTTCTGACTTTGCTGGTCAGAAGGTCACAAAAGGTGATTACATGACCAGGGACATTGCAACCGTCATAGATATGAGTTACTTTCGAAGTGCCTCAATTTTGATCACACGATCATAGGGGTGCTGCAAAGGTTGTAACTTTGAAAAATGGTAGTAAGTCACATATTTCAGCACTGTTGTAACTTTGGTCATTAAACAAACTGTTGTAAGTTGAGGACTACCTATACTTACTGTTTCCACCCACCTTGTGCTCCCCTCTGCAAAATAACCTGGGAATATGATGACAAATTGGTGACAAAGGAACGAAAGGCAGATGGATAGAAACTGTGTCTTTGAATCATAACAGAGACTTTGTTTTAGAAAGCCAAATTCAGACACTTTCTCAATTTCATTTCTGCAAATTAGAGTACAAGCAGACAGCAAGACTATGAAAGTTATTCTTAGACGGCCTCAGCCCTCTTATGGCACCCAGCAATGTAACCGCACCCCAGAATTTCCACATTATATCAGTATCTCACACACATTCAAAT
This sequence comes from Pituophis catenifer annectens, assembly GCF_029215685.1. NCBI lineage: Eukaryota > Metazoa > Chordata > Lepidosauria > Squamata > Colubridae > Pituophis > Pituophis catenifer. Next base: position 167,542,234 of record NW_027256883.1, on the reverse strand, counting down.
CAGAATACAGCAAATTAATAAAAAAATGTGGGAATGGAAATTATTATGGTATAGCCTTTATTAAAACTCTCACAGGAGCACATTAATGCACTAAAGGCCAGCTGCACACACAGTCAAGTTCAACTGATCCGGAGTTTCTCCTTCTAAATAAAAGCCACAAAGAGCAGCAAACACGATTAGTTCACTCTGTGTGAGAAGGAGGGAAAGTTGACCCTCACCCATCAAGGTCCCCCCTCCCTCCCAGATTGTTACTGACTAGAGGAAGGAGCCTTTCCCCAGTGTCAGAATTGCCTCTCACTGGGGATAATAGCAATGGGGGAATTTTTATTCAGATCACAGTACAGAAGGAGAGTGAACCTCCCCCTTAACCATCTACTCCTGCACCCCTCATAGATGTTGTGTAAAAGAAATGCAATCACGCATTTAGTGTCACAGCTATTTTGACCCCAGTTGTGATCACATTTAAGTTTAGAAGCATAACAGTTACATCCGTGTTTGAAGGGGGTCTCCCCAGGGGCCGCACCATGATGAAGTAATCTAAAATATTATCCTCAGTGGTGTTTCTTGGAGAAAACCCATCAACAGATCTTGTTGCTAAGTTGTAAATAATGCAAACAAAGCCTTAAACTCCAAGCAAAGAGAACATTTTTATTAATTTGCGCTAGTTATCTCTTACTTCTGATCAGAACTGCAAGTAAGAAAAGGGAGGCTGGCCTCTGGGGGAAAAAAATGGATTTAACTTTGTTGGGGGAATACTCAGGCATGCACAGTGCATGCATGTGTATCTTGGAAAGAAGCTGCAGTCTGTTAGTGTGACTCTCTTTCTGACTTCTTAACTTGTCAGCATATCCTAAAGTTTATAATGCACATGCACACAGGCCTTCAGCCAAAGAGGCTGTCTAGCCGCAGATCCAGATGTGGGGGCCACTGCACAGCCAGCCAGTTTCGCTCTCCCTGAAACGACTTTCAGACTAAACAATTGTGACTTGGCTGTGAGAGGCAGCGTGATTCCAGATGCTGCTTTCCTTTCACATTGCTTTAATTGGGCTGGCAGGCGCAAGGGCTCTTTCAGTGAGAGGAAAGCTTCCCCATGAGACCACAATGTATTGGCAATGCTCCCACACTGCTACCTTAAGAGAGAGAAGGGAGCAAATGGGAGGAGGCCAACAAAATAGAAAGGGGGGTGGGAGAAGAATAATTTTTCCAAGGTGTTTATTGATATAAATGTCTGTTGCTTCACTTTTTTTTTTTTTTTTTTTGTCTTCTAAAAGTGCTGACTTTTTTTTTTCTATGTGACTGACTTCATTTTCTATTTGATAAATAGCAAACATGGAAGTTTTACAGATGGGAACTTGGAACCTATCCCTTCAATAATCCGTACAAACAACTCAGTTTATCAAAGCCTTTCTTGAATTCTGGCTAGTTTATTGGTTGTGTGTTGTTTTAGATCTGGTTTAGGATTAGAACTAGCTTCATATCTCTGATTCAGCAAACCTGCTCCATTTTCTCACTTGGGCAATTTAGTCAGCTTCTTTGGAGGTTGTCTTATAATTTAAGAGTCTTTGTGCCAAATCACTGGTTTATGGAAAATTAATACACTGAGTAGTGTAAAGACCCTCCATGACATGCTAAGAGGAACCAAAGATATGCTGCAAATAAATAAAAACTTCTGCTTTTTCTACAAGAGTTTTGGGGTTTTTTTGAGCTGTTAGATGATTGGGGGGAAATGAGTAGATGAAGTTGACCAGAGGCTACAGGAAAAAAAATGAACACAGAATAAATCTATGGGAAATGTTATTCATCAAAATATGACATCATCTCAAAACAGGGGAAGTATTTTAGCAATTCCATAATACCAGTGTGGGAAGCACATGAAACAAAAAGTCAAGAAAGGCAAATGGTCAAAGTATCAAAGTATCAAATGCAGAAAATATGTAAAAGCCACATTTAACCTATAGTTTCAAAAACAGATTATGCAAATCACAAGCGAGCCTTTAGTACTTTTGAGATGTAATAGGATTCACTCTAGCAAACTCCTGAATACGGTATCAAACCTAAAAGGTAACTTTAGCACTAAATTCCAAACAATGTTTGGAAACAACAAGGGAGGTATATTCTGGATATAAAAATGTCCACATTACAGTATTTTTGGGGGTATAATGCTCCGAGTATAAGACACGCATTAGTTTTTGGTGAGGAAAACAAGAGAAAAAAATCCTGTCTCTGCCTACCAGCATCCATTCATCTGGCTAGTGTCCTTGTAGCAAACAGCAAACAGCCTGGTCAGCTTCAGCACATTATCGCAGCCTGATTCAGCAGGAGCAGCTGATTGGTAGTTGGATTGACCTCCCGGAATACCACCAATCAGCTGTTCCAGGCTGCAGGGATCGCCACAGCCCATCGCCGCCTCCGCGCGTCGTGTTTTTGGCCTCAGCGCGTCACAATTTCAGCCTTCGCACTCTCTGTTTTTGGCCTCTGCATGTTTTTGGCCAGTTCCAGGCACCGCCACCGCCAATCCCTGCCACCTGGAATTAGCTGAAAATGCAACATGTGGAGGCCAAAAACAGGGCGTGAGGAGGCCAAAAACATGATACGCGGAGGCCAAAAACATGATGTGTGGAGGCAGCGATTGGCGGTGATGTGCTGTGGCAACCCCGGCAGCCTGGAACGGGTCCAAAATGGGGTGTGCAGAGCCTGAAAACATGACATGCAGAGGCCAAAAATGTGATGCACGGAGATGGTGATGAGCGGCAATGTGCTGTCACAATCCCCACCGCCTGGAACAGATCTAAAATGGAGCGTGTGGAGGCCGAAAACGCGACACGCAGAGGCCGAAAACAGCCAAAAGGTGCCGGCCAGTGGGTGGGTGGGGCTTTGGCAACATTTGCTGTATAAGATGCACAGACATTTCCACCCACTTTTGGGGGGGAGTGTGTCTTATACGCCAAAAAATACAGTATGTAAAGCTAATATTGACTTGCTTAAAATTTCTTAACACCTATTTGTATCCACATGAATTTCCAATACAACTTAGATGAACTGAGGAAAACCTTGTATATATGTGGAGGACTTATTATGATTGTGGGGGGAGGAACAGAAGCACATTGCCATCTCCCATTGCCATCACTCTGATTTTGTTCACTGCATAAGTTTATTTAGTTGGTTGTTTTGATGAAATGATATGATCACATCACATAAGTGATCCCTCATTGTCTGGGAATGTCTTAGGAAAACTAGTTAACAGATTCTTTCAGCTACAAAATAAAACAATTGTAAACAGCATTAAAAAAAGATAAGTGGGGCTAAGAGATGGCTGGGAAATTTCCCTTAATAAAGTTCACTACATGGAGTACAAGTTACTCAGTTTCTTGGATCACAGAAGCTTTTGAACACAATTCCATGGCAAAATTAATTCCCAGCATACTGCTATTTCACCTTTAATATTTTAGTGCATTCAAATTGGGTGTTAGGTATACATTAATTAACATATTTTCAAGGTTTTAGATGTATTAGAGACATAGAAACTATGGATTCCTAACATACAGAAGTGCTTTGTTTACAGTTCTGCAGTCTTCTGATTTACAAATATTATGAGGAAACGGTCAATACCTCGCCCTATTTCTTCGGCACATTGCCATCAGAAGTTTGTGACCATAGAGTGGAACAATCCAGAAAGCTGAATTGTGAGTCATTTCTTTAAGCATAAGGAAGAAATTGATGTTTAAAAATTTTGCTGCCTTTCCCAAAAGTTTCCTTGGTGTTTATAATCATTGAGAGGGGGAGGGGGCTCTTGTACCTTTTTTGCCCATCCAAAAAGTTTTTGCCCACTAGTGAGTTCTTTAATCACAACAAGAATATCTTTGAATGCTTTCTCCATGATCTATCTGTACAACATTCATGTAACTGAGGGGTTGATTAATAAAAGTTTGCAATCAAACTTTTGATTGCAAAAGTTTGCAACTTTTGATTGCAAAAGTTTGCAATCAAACTTTTGCAATCAAAAGTTGTTGTTGTGGGGGAAAATAGATGAGAAAGGAATATTAGTTGTTTAAAAAAATAATGAAGGGGGAAATGAAATAAAATAAATTTTGTCTGTGAATTTATTTGCAGATGGGTGAAAAAAAATTAGACACGGGATTTTATTACAGATGCTGGGCAAAAAAGGAACAAGAGCCATTCTGGGTTCCACAGAATGAGGGAGGGAGGGGGAATCAAAGGATATCCTTTATGGAGCTGAAATGAGTTGTTTCAAAGTTTAAAAGTATTGAAAGAATGAGTTCCTGCAGAAAAGCATGTTCAGTTAAAAGTGCTTGGTTGAAGTTGTTCTGTGTTTCTTAGCAAACTAGAAGTGTGCATCATTTCACATGGCTGATTGCAAAGGAAAAATTTCACAGCACCTGGCCCAGTAGAGCTTGGAGAAAGGGAAAGTCTGGAAAAGAGACAGTTCAGCCAGGCTTCCCTGAATGGAAAAGATGCTGGATGCTATTACTGCAAATTAGATGGGCATTCTCCAAAGCAGAAGAGGCCCAGACTCAAAGGCATGCAAAGGGCAACTTCTATGGCGGCATGCCGGCACTTTGAGGCCTGCCTGACAATCTTTTCTTTGTTTGTTTTCCTTAAAACTGGGAGGTCCAAATTCCTGGTGGATGCCGTATTTTTAAACTCAGGAAAGGCAAGTCAACCACCTCTTTTCAGGCAAAGCATGCAAGAATGGCAGGTACTTCCTTTAAAAAAAGCGACATCTTGGATGGAAGTTTAGAATAAATAGTGGGAAGGTAAAAGGTGTATGGAAGGGGAATTAACTTTTGCCAAATCCCAACTTCACTTTTCAAGCCAAATTGGCTAAGAAAGTTAAAGAATAATATGGAATACATTCTAGACAAAACGGTCCCATACTTGAGCTATGTTTGCACCCTTACAGGTCGCTTTACTCTTACTTTTTTTTTTTTTAAGGAGGAAAGTAATCACTCCTTTTTTTAAAAAAAGCCTTACATTCATTACTTTTTTCAAAATCTCCCAATAAAGGAAAACATGGAAAGAAAAACAAACTATTAGAAAAGAGAGGAGGGAGGAAATGTTATTTAAAAGGTTACCAGACCACATCATTTTCCAGTAATATTATATACTCCCTGCAGTATCCAAAATATATATGGGCTGTGTGCCAAGAATGTTTTAAAAAAATAGTACACACACACACACACACACACACACACACATATACAGTATAGACACAACATCTGGACGCAGGCTGAACAAAACCTCCATTTATCACACTTAATCCTGCAATGAAGCAGTCAACAGTTTACTTCTGTTTTGCTAATTTAGGCACTTCCATGCTTCCGAAATGGAAAAGTGCATGTAAAAGCTCTGAATTAGGTGTAATTTTGTGAGGCCACTTTCAGTTTTCACTAAAGTTAACTGTAAGTTTTAAGTTGTAAAGAAAACCTATCTACTGGAGTTTCCATTCCCCACCTCACCCCACCTCTCTTTTGGATATAATTGAAAAGAGGCTGCTGAAGATAAAGGGGCACACCCAGTATTCTAAATAGCTGGCTAATTTAAAAAGTTCATATACCTGTATATCCTTTAGGAGTATATATTCTTTTGTCATGGATGTGTAGAACCTCCCTTGAACATTACATCTAAAATTGATGCCCTCCTTTACTTCACTGGGCAAGTATTCCTAATACACCTGTTTCTGGCTAAGGCAGGACTGGACATCGTCACCTACATAGTTTAGTTTTATTGTAACTGGGTTACAATATTACGCAAACTGGAGTGAATGCAGGTAATGTTATAAACAAGTCTATAAAAGGAAAATGTGTGTGTATAATTTTTAATAAAGACTTCTGATCAATCATCTTAAAATATCTTGTTGTTGTTCATTGTGATGTGTTCTGTGAGAGGCTGCCTTAAATTTTGACTGTTCAAAATGTAATATTATAGATTGGCACAAATTACTCCACTTCTTTATCAAAATCACCAGCAGATAGCCTGGTTAGAATCTCTAGATTGCTTGGAACCAGAGGTTACACTATACATTTCCTCCTGCTGCATAGTCCTGCTCATTCAGAGAAGCTGATATTAGACAGAATCTCTTTTTTATGGCTTACAGTTTTCATGACTGTAGGAACATGTCCTCTCCATTATTGGGCACAAGATATGGAACATCTTGCCTCAGGAGATCTTTCTCACCACTTTTTTCCATTCAAGATCATCCTGCTTCAGGGTAAGCTTGACTGTTGCTTGTTGCTGCTTTTTCTTTTCTTTTCTTTTCTTTTCTTTTCTTTTCCTTTCTTTTTTCTCTTTTCTTTTCTTTCTCTGGGTTTTGCCCTTTATTCACTGGCTTCTAGTCTGTCATTTTAAAGTTTGTTAGACTTTGTAATTTATTTTAAACTTTGGGGATATTGGAAGAATTAGACATTAAAGCAAAGATGTAATGCAGGTAATATGCCTGTATTACTATTATCCTTCTCAACTTTTTTACTACCTTCTCCTATTGGTATCTTATGATTATATTACTTTGTTGTTTGTATGTACACTGAGAGCTATGCAGCGGAGACAAATTCCTTATGGTGTCCAATCTCACTTGGCCCATGAAGTATTCTATTCAAGTAAAGTATTCTGTTTTGAATTTTTTTAAGTGAAATTATAGGAATAATGTCTTGAAAATAGATAACATAAAGTAATACAATGGACTTAACTGACACAAATATGCCGTGCGAAAAACTTACTTTCCACCATTTCCTCATGACACATTCCTCTGCAGGCTTAAATTAGCGTTCCTACCTTTATTATGACTCTGACCAAGGCATCTGAAAGTTATATAAGATCTATTAGCCTTTTTTCACATTTACCTTAAAGCAGGGGTGAAATCTACTTACCTTCCCTACCAGTTCGGAAGTGCGCCCACCGCCATCGTCACATCCGATTTTTGACCCTCTGGGCATGCACAGAAGACTTTGTGCATGTGCAGAGGGTTAAAAACCAGGAAGTAACGATGTCTGGGCGGTTGGGAGGGGGGGCGGAGCCTTGCGCTGCCACTGCTACCGGTTCACCAAACCATGCGCCACTGGTGCTACCGGCTCGCGTGAGCCAGACAAAACCGGCAGGATTTCACCACTGCCTTAAAGCCAAGTCAGGGATGTGCAGGCAATAGATACAAGATAAGGTAAAGGTTCCCCTGCATATTTCCGGCTCTAGGGACAGTGCTCATCTCTGTTTCTAAGCCAAAGAGCCAGTGCTGTCCGAAGACGTCTCCGTGGTCATGTGGCCGGCATGACTCGATGCTAAAGGCATACAGAGCACTGTTACCTTCCCACCAAAATGATCCCTATTTTTCTAGGGATAACTTTCAAACTGCTTTCAAACTGCTAGGTTGGCAGAAGCTGGGACAAGTAACGGGAGCTCACCCCATTACACGGCACTAGGGATTCGAACCGCTGAACTGCCGACCTTTCGATCAACAAGCTCAGCATCTTAGCCACTGAGCCACCTTGTCCCAAGATACAAGATAGGGATTAGCAAAAGCAAATTTCATGTCAGTGTACTTATTTGCCATCTCATGGAAATGGGCACAGTCCTTTAATTCAGCACTGGGAAATGTCCCAGACCCATGTAGCCCAAGAGAGCTAGAGCATAAGGAATGTCTCATTTCTCTATGAATTTTATTTATTTATTTATTTATTTATTTATTTATTTATTTATTTATTTATTTATTTATTTATTTATTTATTTATTTATTTATTTATTGGTTCGATTTATATGCCGCTCTTTCTCCGGAGACTACAATGCGTTAAGCAATAGCCTTCATACTTTTGTACATACCTGCTTAGTAGGGCTTTCAGCACCCCCCCCTCAAGCAGTGTTCTTTTTTATACAAAGTCAGCTTATTGCCCCCACAATCCGGGTCCTCATTTTACCTACCTCGAAAGGATGGAAGGCTGAGTCAACCTTGAGCCTGGTGAGATTTGAACTCGCAGTAATTGCAGGCAGCTGGTGCTACTTAACAGCACTTTAGTCTGCTGCGCCACCAAGGCTCTTTTGCAAATCTTAGATTCCCTTTTGAAGATGATGCAAACTCCCATATGGTTTCTTGAGGATACATGAAAAGCTGATCAATTTTTTTAATGATACATCTCATTCTTTCCTTTGATTTTCATCTTCTCTTACCTGTTCCTTCCTTCCAGTCTTTCTCCAAACTTCCTCCACAAACAGTTTATCATTCATTCATTCATTCATAGTTAATTTGTATAGCTGCCCATCTCACAGAACAAGCCACTCTAGGCAGCTTACAACAAGTTAAAGCAATCAATCAATATTTAAAAATCATTATAATTGTTAACAAAAAATCAAAAACCATAAAACACTCAGCAAAAATAAAAACTAGATGAAGGGATGTTAATAACAGTGGAGCCACCTCACTAGATCATCCATCCCCTGGGATCCCCATGCCTGCTGATACAACCAAGTCTTGCGAGACCTTCAGTAGCTCAGAAGAGATGAGGTGAATCTCACCTGAGGGAGGGAGAAGATTCCATAATGCAGGCGCCACCACAGAGAAGGCCCACTGCTTAGGGACTTTTAAATGAAGTTCCCTAGATGAAGGAACGTGCCCTCTCTGTTGAATCTGGTGGGACAGGCAGATGAAACTGGGGAGAGGCAGTCCTTCAAATAACCTGGTTTCATGCCATGAGGGGCTTTAAAGGTCAATACTGGTACCTTGAATTGGACCCAAAAAGAAACTGGTAACCATTGCAGAGTATAACTTGTGTTCTGCAAGAAAAACAAATAATTGAATGCGTTGCTGCATTTTGTACCCCCTGAAGTTTCCAGGTAGTCTTCAAGAACAGCCCCACATAGAGCACACACTTATTCCTTTTACTCCGCCACTGATTAGTGCCACTGTTGTAGTTATTTTTGTTTAGGGCACTGCACGCACATTCAAATTGGAAGGGCTTTGGTCACTTGGTCACATGTTTATTTTTATATCAGTATACTACTTTCTAATTCTAAAGTTTGATATTTGGATTGTAGATAAGGATAATTTAGTAATTTGTTCAAACCAATAAGACAGTTAACAAGCACATTTTTACTGTGGGTTTCATTGAGGATCCAGCCCAGGGGTGAAATCCAAATTTTTTCCCTACCGGTTCTGTGGGTGTGGCTTGGTGGGCATGGCAGGGGAAGGATATTGCAAAATCTCCATTCCCACCCCACTCCAGGGGAAGGATACTGCAAAATCTCCATTCCCACCCCACTCTGTGGCCAGCCAGAGGTGGTATTTGCAAGTTCTCTGAACTACTAAAAATTTCCACTACTGGTTCTCCAGAACCTGTTGGAACCTGCTGGATTTCACCCCTGATCCAGCCTAGAAAATATTTTGCTTAATCATTCATAAAACTTCTTTTAATCAATTATGAGGAGGTTTGAACTTCATGTAAAATATATTTATAAACATACATTGGAATTTTATTTTCCAAGTTATCTCCAAACAAGCAGAGTATCAATGAAAAATATACTGTACTTGGAAATATCTCATAGCCTGCCATTTCATCTGCTAGCTATAATTTCTTCATTTCTTTACAGATCTACCGCAGGAATGACAAATGTTCAGGAGATTTCTTACGAAATTCTGGGAAAACTGCTTTATTCTTGGCTGACTCTTCACACAATCTTAACTATGTCAATATATCTGTCTGTAGGTTGGCATGTTTACAAACATGTTTTAGAAGTGCCAAAAATAGATGCCTCACAGAACAGTGTTAAATGTTTTAGATGCTTTATCTGAGTTATAGCCCCAGTGTAACACACTTAAGTTTTCAGCTTATTTTATAGAAGAACAGTTGTACCCAATAAAATAGCAGTTTTAGCCTCTGTGTATAGTTCTGAGTAGTCAGGACTCCAGGTTTTCATCAGTGAAGGCTTATACAGGAATCTAGATTGACATTCATCCTGACTTTTTTGACATCACTGCAGAAAGCTACCTAAAACCATTCCTGATCATCTACTATCCATGGGAATACAGATTCTGAACTTGTCAGTGAGACAAAACACTTGTTAATAGAGGTGACAAGAGGGGCCACAAGGAATGTTAAATGTTTCAGAATGCTCATCTTTGTATAAACAGGGAAACATTCCAACTAACAACATTCAACTTTAAGATACTCCATTTCTCCTCTCCCTCTATTTTTCATTTTTTGATATTTTCTTTCTTCTAAACCATAGTTATGGATGCTGAACATTTTCAATCTACACGGAATTGCTCCCTTTTTAAAAAAAAATGTGTTCTGCAACTTTAAAAGTGTTTTGAAGACTGAGCAGTGGTACAATTGTTATTTTATTTTAAATTCTGAATTAAATGTTCTTATAAAGATCTCCTCTGGGATGATAATATGTATTGCTTCAATTTTCTTAAAATGTAAGAAGCCTGGTCTGCCTATTGTTTCACTTCAAAAGAAGGTCATGGAGCTATACTCCAAAGTCCTCCCTTGACAGTAACTTTAATTTGAAAAACAGCTTTCCAGACTTAGATGCTCCCCACAAAAGCAAAATAGCATTAAGCTACCATATTTGAGCTGCCAAAATCCAGATGACCACTAGATGGCACAATGTTAGAATTTTCTGTATCTCCTTGCTGGCATCTAATGGTTGTTCAGATTTTGGAAGCCCTGATGCTTTAGCTTTACTATAAACTTTTGGAATCAATGGGTATATGAATGTGAAAGCAACATTATTTGCATGAATATTGTTGATTCAATATTGATTGATTGCTGTGCTGAGCCTGGACTAGAGACATTTATTGATTTAGAGACCCTTCTCAGATTGGTCCTCAACTGTGTTCATATTTTGATTCACAAAATGGCTGCATCAAAATATGAACACAGTTGAGGACCAATCTGAGAAGGGTCTCTAAATCAATAAATGTCTCTAGTCCAGGCTCAGCACAGCAGGCAGGCAGAAAGACAGAGAACAGTTTAACTCTTATGAGTATTTCATAAGGATATATCAAAATCACTTTTAAAACTGTAGGAATGACTATGTCCAGAAAGTGTATGCCTGCAATGAGAGTTAAAAGTTTACTCAAAAACATTATTGTTCCTGAATATATCTGCATCCTGAACAACCTCCACCTTGTATGGAGGTGTAGCTTCTGAAATAAATTTCACAACTTATTTATTTATTTATTTATTGGTTCGATTTATATGCCACCTTTCTCCGGAGACTCAGGGTGGTTTACAATGCGTTAAGCAATAGCCTTCATACTTTTGTATATACCTGCTTAGTAGGGCTTTCGCCTCCCCCCCCCAAGAGGTGTTCTTTTTTATACAAAGTCAGTTTATTGCCCCCACAATCCGGGTCCTCATTTTACCTACCTCGAAAGGATGGAAAGCTGAGTCAACCTTGAGCCTGGTGAGATCTGAACTTGCAGTAATTGCAGGCAGCTAGTGCTACTTAACAGCACTTTAGTCTACTGCGCCACCAAGGCTCTTTTAACTTGAAATCACTACAGACAGTGTTTTCATCTTTGGGGCTTCAGTGACGAAAGCTGCTTTGATTTCTGCTCTGTAAAACAGATCTGGCTTCTTGGACCTGAAGTTAGCTGTTACCATGGCATAGCACCTGTTATAAACTCTCTCTGTTAACTTCAGTTTAGCAGGCTGGGGGCAATTGTCTGACCTTCTCCATCCAGGCTTCCTGAGTTGGGTTAAAGGAAGGCTTAAACCTAGTAAAACCTATATATTGTATATGGTATTAAAGAGACTCCTTTGTAGGGATGAGATGGGTTGCCACAATGAATGTTTCTGGTTCTAAAGCATTAGAAGAAACTGATGAGGGTTATCCCAGCAACTTCTCTAGGCCCCTAGCATATTTACCAACTGTGAACTTACTTATGCCATTTTTTTTAGGTTTGTGGATACACATTAAAGTTCTGCAACCACTTTAATTTCTAAGAACATCCATAAGACTTAAGTGAGATCCTTTAAGCCTCATGTTTGCTTTGCATCCAGATAGCTTCTTCCTATATTTTGTTCAAAATAAAGTTATTTAAACATTAAAAAACAGAATAAGGCAAGGGACAATGTTGGGGAACTCAGACCTATAGGTATAATCTCCAGCTGAAAGTAATAGTAGTAACAGGATTACTACTAAAATGCTACCTTAGCTCTATATCTCCTAGATAGTTGCTTCCAAAATATTTGGATGAAGGAAGTTTTCTAGGGAATTTGTGTCCAGCCCAGAAAACTCCCAGGACTACCCTAATTCAGCCAGATGTCAATTGGATTTCCTTTATATAATCAAGGCAACCATTTACTTGGTCTATCTCTGCAGAAGAGGCAAGAAGGAGAGATAGTGACAATCACATAGTCTGGAGACTAGTTTCTGGAAGGGATATCAGTACCAGTGGTGAAATCCAAATTTTTTTGCTACTTGTCAGATGTAAATGCCTTATTCTCTAATGTGTAAATAGTATATGAATGGGGTATCAGGGGTTAACTTATTCTTCACTTCTTAATGTATTCATAATTCACCACTCCCACTCATAGCTCCACCCATTGTATATATAAGGAGCTACCAACACCCTTTTCTTTGCTTCTATTTGTGAATATTCAGTGAATATAGAATGCCTATTGTAAATAAAAGGAAGTATATTTAAACCTTTAACTCTTACTAATATTATTGAGTCTGATCCTGAAAATATTGCAACAAGCTGGTAGCAGAGGATGGTTAATTGACTCAATAAAAACTTAAAAATGTCTAAGAAAGATAGGCCCAACACTAGGGCCTACAGCAAAGAAATGGAAACAGAACAAGAAATAATCAACGAATCCACAAACGCAATTTCGAAAGAATCCGAAGAATACACCACTGAAGACGAAGAAATAATAGATGAAAATGATGACCAGGAGGAAATCGAAATAGAGAATAACGAACTCAGGTCAGAGATATTAAAACTATTAAAGAGCCAGAAGAATGATGAAAGCCTCATCGCGAAACTCCAAGATATGCTGAAGAACAGCGGAGCAGCGAGAGAGAAAAACATCACTAATGAGAAGTCTAAAGACCCAAAAATAGTGAGTGATACGAATGCAGAGAAAGTCATTACGAAGAAGAAAAACAGTGATCCCGCGCGAAATTTTGAATGGCAGCCATCTTGGTTTCAACGGGCCTCCAAGGTGAGCGAAGCAGAGCCAATCAAAATGCTCAATTCAAAATTCCTGGCGCGAAAAACGTTATCAGACAACAAAAATGAAAAAGAAGTTTCAAACTCCTCAGAAGAATCAGAATCAGAAAGTGAAGATGATTCAACAAAATCCCAAATAAAATCAGCAATGAAAACGCTTTTTGCTGCATTTGGGCCAAAACTAAAAATTACCAAAGAGCCACCGAAGAAGCGAGCGAGCAAGCCGACACCTCAAGACCTGCCCGCTCCCATCCTGACTTCGAGAGCGCCGACGCCCGAACCCAGAGAGCCTTGTCGATACCGCTCTACACCACAGACCGAAGCAAGTGTCAACGCCCCCAAAAGAAAAAGAAGAGCAGCCGCCGTCGTCAGAACTCCCAAAATCGAACCAGAGACCGACTCATCTGAAGAGGAACAGAACGAGCGAGCCGCAATAGAGAGAACCTTCCACGACGACTCCAAAGAAGAAATGGACAACGCGCATGCGCAGAACTACGCAGACGATCCGGGAAGACATGAACTGGCAAGAAGACCATGCAGACTCGTTGCGAGCATCCCCATGCCGTTTTGCAATTTTCTACACTTGCGAGACCACGGACTACCTCAGGTTGTAAGTAATGGACAAAATAATGTCGGAAATTTACCCAATGACTTCCCAAAGCTAAGGGTTGATGGCATTAATTTGCAAGAATGGTATCAACAGCTCCAGGTTGTCTTTATGAAGGAGAATTTACTCTTTTTTATCACTAGTCCCCCAAAAAGACCTTGGACTTTAAAAATAGATTGTTTACACCATAGAGCATTTTTCTTAATAATATCTAGTGTGTCTCCTGCAATGTATCATAGCATCAAGCCAAATCTGACTGTTTCAGAAATTATTCAATGCATGTTTAATTTGTTTCACAGCGACAGTGTAGCTACCACCACAAGAATGTCTAAGGATTTCTTTTCATCTAGGGTAAAACCAGGGGTTTCCATAAGTGAGCATTTAATATCTTTGAACAAAATAAGAGCTGAGCTGCATTTAAGGGGGGAGGTGATTTCAGACCAAACAATGAAAAGTGTTATTATCAACTCACTTGATCCATCATGGGACAGTTTTATGTCACATTTAGACACTATCAATCTAGGATATTTATCCATAGAAAGTCTATCCAATAAATTGATAGCAGAAGACAATTCAAGAAGGAATCGTTCTAGCAATCACACAGAACACAAACCATATAGGAAAGTAGCTTTCCAAGAAAAATATAATGAAACATTTAAATGTCACAATTGTGGATCCAGGGAACACAATAGAAGAGATTGTCCCAAAATTTCTAAGGAAAGACATAGGTCAGAATATAGAAACAAATACAATTATAGACAGTCTTCCATAGATAGACATAGATATAGAAGCCCACCAAATTACAAAGAGAATAGAGGGGGCAGAGATAATTCAAAGGATAGAAAATCTGGTTCACTGAATGGATTAAATAAACAAGACAACACAAAAATACAGCAAAATGAGAACAATAATTGGCTTATTGATTCTGGAGCAACTAATCACACCACTAATAACAAAAATATATTGTCTTCATTTACAGAAGACAAATTTGTAATAAAGGTAGCTAACCAAGAAAAGGTTCAAGTATTAGGTAGAGGGAATGTAACCCTGCCTGGTCTAGGAAAAATAGAGGGGGTATTGTTAATACCTGAAATACCTCATAACATACTAAGTGCCATAAAACTAAGTAGAGATTCTGACATTAATATAGTTTTTTCAAAGGGAAAAGCGACTTTGGAGAAGAATAAAATAGATATAGGCACTGTGATGATTAAAGGAGGCCTACCTTATCTGATAACAAAGGAAAAATGGTTACATAACATTGATTCAAATATGGAAGATTGTATTGAAGCAGATGATGAAAATATTAGTAACAGTGACAATGATGAATGTAAAATATCTCATGACCACGTAGATACACACAATGAAAAAAAACCAAAAATAGGTAAGCCAATTCATGATGAGTGTGCTCACATCTTACATAGGAAGTTAGGACATGCCAGTTTTCCTGTAGTACAAAAAATGACTGAACACGCAGAAGGTGTCAAAATAAAAAATTGTGAAAACTATTTGGAATGCTCAGTATGTAAATCTACAAAACTAAAAACTAGTCCCAGGCCAAGAAAATCTACTAGGTCAACTAACAAAATTTTTGATTTAGTACACATGGACTTAGTTGGCCCATTAACTCCATCAATCACTTATAGGAAACGTTACTTCCTGACAATAGTAGACGATTATAGCCGTTATGGGTTTGTTTATACATTAAAACACAAAGATGAAACCTTTCAAAAATTTAAGGAATTTTACAAACGCATAGAAACACAACACAATATCAGAATAAAACAAATTATGACAGATAGGGGATGTGAATTCATGTCTAAAGAATTCTCCCAATGGTTAAAAGATAGAGGGATGCTACATTACACGTCTAGTCCATTTTCCGCGTTCCAGAACGGAATTGTAGAAAGGAAGAATTCCACATTACAAACCATGATTAGGTGCACATTGGAAGATGCTGGCTTAAGCAAACAATTCTGGTCAGAAGCCTTACATTATTCAAATTACACACAAAATAGAACCTGGTCCAGTATTGTAAATAAGACACCATATGAAGTAATGTATAATAGGAAACCAAAATTAGCACACATGCACATATTTGGAGTCACTGCAGACGTACACATACCTAAGCAATTGAGAAGAAAGGGAGAAAACGTATCCAGAAGACTCAGATTTATGGGATATGAGACTGGCACTAAAGGGTACAGATTCATTGATAACAATAACAAATTTATAGTATCCAGAACAGCTGTGTTCCATGAACAGGCCAACTGGTCTAAATTACATCTTAATGAAATATTTCCAAATAAATACAAACATACAGAATCTCATGAGAAAGGGACCATAGAAAAACAAAATATCAACAAATATAAAAACAAAACCAAAACTTGGACAAATAGCCAACACAAAATAAAGACAGACGCACTAACAAAAAAGGAAGCAAGATATTTGCATGACAACAATAGTAAACCTGAAAGAACCATTAGGAACAACAGAAATCAAATGCCAAATAAATATAAGGATTACATAATGCATATGGATGGTGAGCCAATAACACCTAACACATATGAGGAAGTGTTAAAACTCCCTCGTGAAGAAAAAGAAAAATGGGAATTAGCTATGAAGAAAGAGATGGAAAGTTTACAAGGATTAAATGTATTTACACCTGCAATTGCACCTAAAGATAAAACAATTATTGGTACCAGGTGGATATATAAAATTAAGAACTTAGAAGGAGGCAATACTCTATACAAAGCTAGATTAGTTGCACAAGGTTATGCACAAAAATATCCGGAGGACTATACTGACACGTATTCCCCCACAGTAAGAACAGAGAGTGTCAAAACAGCTCTAGTGGTAGCATCAGCACTCAATCTTGATGTATTTCAATATGACATACAGACTGCGTATCTACACGCAAAACTAGATAAGGAAATATACGTAAGAGCACCTCACAGTCAATACACAAACAAAAATGAAATTTGGCTGTTGAACAAGAGTTTATACGGGTTAAAACAATCTGGTAAACGATGGTATGATTGTTTAGTAAAAGTACTTAAAACAATGGACTTCAATGCTACCACTGCTGATAACTGTTTCTTTGTCAAAAAGGGTGATGATTACATTGAATTTGTATTGATTTATGTAGATGACATATTATATATAGGAAAACACAAAGAGAGAAGAGAAATTTTTGTAAATAAGCTAAATGAACATTTCTCGTTGAAATCTCTAGGTAAAGTGAACAAATATCTTGGTGTCCAAATTAATAAAACTAGAAGAGGATTCAAACTTACTCAGAGAGATAAGATCATAGAACTTTTAAATAAATGTAATTTAAACAATGCCAAACCTTGTGATACTCCTATGCAAACTGATTTTCTTAGAAATACTGATGAATCTTCCCCTGAATTCAAGGATAACACATTTTATAGATCAATCATAGGTTCACTTCTTTATATATCTAATTGGACTAGACCAGATATCGCCTTACCACTCAATTTATTATCCAGACATGTCAGCAAACCAACAATGTATCACTGGGAAGCTGTTAAAAGAATTTTAAGATATCTGAAAAGTACACTAGACTTTTGTTTAATATTAGAACCCAATGATAATAAAGAACCAAAGCTTGCATGTTACGCAGATGCGGACTGGGCTGGAGACACCTCATGCAGAAAAAGTACATCTGGTTATATTTTTCTCTTAAATGACTGTCCAGTTTACTGGTACACCGGTAAACAAGAACTAGTGGCCACTTCAACGACAGAAGCGGAATATGTTTGTTTATCCAAAACTGCAAATAACCTTGTATGGTTTAATGATTTAATTTCAGATGTTTGGAAAAAACCTGCTTTGCCTTTTGTTATGCATGAAGACAATAAAGCAGCCATTGAAATATCTAGATCTGATGCCATTGGACAAAGGTCCAGGCATATAGATATAAAATTTAAACATGTGAGACAATTATCTCAGGATGGATTTATTAAAGCAGTGCATTGTGATACTTCAGAACAATTAGCTGACATATTGACAAAGCCTTTACCTTCTAAGCAGCACAAATATTTGACTTCTAAATTGTATATCTTGTATTGTCCTGAATCTGAGTGTAATTGGTGTTGTATAACGAATCGGCATTTAGAGGGGGATTTGTCAGATGTAAATGCCTTATTCTCTAATGTGTAAATAGTATATGAATGGGGTATCAGGGGTTAACTTATTCTTCACTTCTTAATGTATTCATAATTCACCACTCCCACTCATAGCTCCACCCATTGTATATATAAGGAGCTACCAACACCCTTTTCTTTGCTTCTATTTGTGAATATTCAGTGAATATAGAATGCCTATTGTAAATAAAAGGAAGTATATTTAAACCTTTAACTCTTACTAATATTATTGAGTCTGATCCTGAAAATATTGCAACACTACTGTTTCTGTGGGCATGGCTTAGTGGGTGTGGCAGGGGAAGGATATTGCAAAATCCCCATTCCCTCCCCACTCCTGGGGAAAGGATATTGCAAAATCTCCATTCCCACCCCACTCTGGGGCCAGCCAGAGGTGGTATTTGCCGGTTCTCCAAACCACTCAAAATTTCCGCTACCGATTCTCCGAACTGCTCAAAATTTCCACTACCGGTTCTCCAGAACCTGTCAGAACCTGCTGGATTTCACCCATGATCAGTACCCACTGTGTTTTAGGACTATATTGCCTTTTGAAGAATAAGTAGCTCCCAAAGCCATTATCTTCCAAACACAGCTGTGGGGAAAGAAAAATAATTTAGATTGGAGAGGGGGGGTTGTCTTGGGCTGTATGCCCAACTCTTTTGTTTACATTGTGGGAAAGCTTGTGTGTGATGTTGAGATGACAGAGAAAGGTAACCGGGTAAACAGACATTGAGTCTATATATTTTCTTCATGGTTAATAAAATATTTTGGGTGAGAGCTTTATATCTACATAAAAAGATAAAAATCTTGACTTTGACCCTAATTTCAATTAGCCTATGGCTCTTTTTCAAAAGAAATATTAGAAATATTAATCACTGGATTGTGGTACAACCTGTAGGCTTGCCCCCATGATAATGGGATCAAAGATTTTATCTTTGTTTTTCTCATGAAGAACACTGAAACAAGCACTTTGCAACACCTTAATGCACCGATCTGAGAACCTGAATGGCAGACGATGGCATGGCAACAAGCAAACTACTTGTTTTCCATTGCCATAGGTTGTTTTCAGAATAACATCACATATACAGGACAGGTTGTGACCTCAAAAATGGGATTTTTATTAGTTAAATATAAAATAAATATTTCTTTGTAAAATGGATTTTCCCCCCATAAATCTATTTTTTTCTACCAATATTTTTTGTCTTTCTACTATTAAAACAATATTTATAATCTATAGCTATAATCCTATAGCCTATTCATATTAACATCTACCTATTAATGATATCTGTTTTATTAATGAATTATAAATTATTTTATGTTTCTATGAATTACAATATTTCCCCCCTCAGGTTCTGCCATGCTGCCTCAGTGAGAGAACCGGATGGTTCCTGGGAGGGATGAATGAGAAACTTTAGGAGTGTATGCCAAGAAGATATACCCCTAGTAGGGTCAGCCAAGATGTAAAAGTCATCCCAGCTGCCCAGCAAAAACAAGCAGGGACCTATGGGGTAAGCAGCAGTATAGAAAGTTGTTGGAGGTGGATGACCACTTTAATCATAATAGCAAAGACATTATTTCATATTGTGAGACAAAGACAATGTTAAACCTACCTTGCATTTTACTAAGAAAACTACAGCGGTAGATATAGGAAAATTTTGACAATACAATGTCAGATGATGGACCCCTCAGGTTGGATGGCATTCACTATGCTACTGAGGAAGAGCTGAGATATTCTTAGGACAGTAATGATGTTTATGATATGACTAAATTAAAGCTTTCAGAACATTTAGTTGCTAATGCCATGCGGGAAAAGAAAATCCAAAGTTCAAAGAAAGAATTACATTGTGAACTTGGAACGTAAGAACCATGAACAAGAGCCACACAGCGAAAGATGAACTCAACCAACTGCACATTGACATTTTAGGCATCAGCAACTTGGAATGGCCTGGAATTGGACACTTTCGGTTAGAAGATTGTACTGTTTATACCCAGGATACAAAAAATCAAAGAATGGCACTGCTTTCATAGTCAGGAAGGATGTAGCAAAGAAGTATTTGGCTATGCTGCAGAGAATGGCCAAATATTAGCAATTAGACTTTGTGGACAACCTTTTAAAATGATACTTTATTCAGGTTTATTCTCCAACCCACTGAAGCAAAAGAAGAGTAGGCTGATCTGTTTGGGGATCAAATTCAACATGGAATAGGCAGAACATATGTTACTTATGTGTTACTGTTTCAGCTTCTCCCCTCAGGACGCTGCTATAGGGCATTGCCTGCTAAAACAACTAGACACAAAGACAGCTTTTTCCCTTGGGCCATCACTCTGCTGAACATCTAATTCCCACAGTACTGTTTTATGTCTAAGGATATTTACCCATGTAGTATGGCTGTATTACTATTATCCTTCTCATCTTTTCTACTACCTTCTCCTATTGGTATCTTATGATTATATTACTTTGTTGTTTGTATGTATAGTGAGAGCTAATATACCGGAGACAAATTCCTTTTGTGTCTAATCACACTTGGCCAAATAAATCCTACTCTACTCTACTCTACTCTACTCTACTCTACTCTACTCTACTCTACTCTACTCTACTCTACTCTACTCTATTCTATTCTATTCTTTGTTGGAAACCTGGAAATAGGTCTAGGAAACAGAAATGAATCAAGAGAATAGTTACCAATTCCAATGATTTATAACAGCTGTCCACAACCTTTGCAGTTTGGTGGCCAAGCTGGGGGGAGAGAGAGGGGAACTGGACCAGACAAGCAGCAGGCCAAGTGCGCACACACACGCACACGAAGCTCTTGCATGAGTGGTGAGCCAGCACACATGTGTGTAGCAAGTGGCAGGCCAGTGTGCACATGCACGAGTGCCTGCTGGCTTGCCACTCATGGAAGTTGAACTGTGCATGCATATGTGCACTCTGGCTATCCAGTCACATGCCCTAATTTCAAATACGCCATGGCTCGGTAGTGAGCTGTGGCCCAGTGGTTGGGGACCCCTAATTTATAATATTCATTGCTAATATATTCTTCCAAGAACCAATGTAGATGGATATCACCAGGTAGAGTACTTGTGTATTGAGGCATACAAGGTAGTAGAATTGAGTTATAACAGCAGAGACACTCCAGGAACATATGCAACTTCCAAGTCAAGCTAAATCAGAGAACAAGGCCAAGCGGTTTCCATAATATGATATTGAATATATACCCACTATTTTGAAGACGAATGTAGGAATCACTTTGAATTTTTGAATGTCATTGATAGTGAACCAGGGGAACTATGGAATTAATTTAAAGAAGTTGTTAAGGATGAATGTGAAAAGAGACTGTGAAACATGAAGAAACAAAAGAAAGCAAACTGGATATCAAAACAAATCATGAAAATTGCCACGAGAAGAGAAACGAAAGCCAAGAAAGACAAAAAAAATCTCAGAAACAACCTTAATAAATAATTTCACAAAGCTCTGTAAAGACATCAAAAAAGAAAGTCTTCCAAAAAATCTGCAGACTCAGAAGGTTCCAACTTCAAATTGGCATCTTAAAGGATGCCAATAGACATATAGTAACTGATTCAAAGATTAAAACTGGAAGAAATAAAATGAAATTTTGTACAGTAGAGATGTATTCCCTACTTACAAGAACCTCTGGTTCTAAAATACAGGGTTATATCATCACCCTGTTCATTACCAAGTCAGAACGCTATAAGAATTGATCGAATATCTACAAAATTTTGGCAAGCATTGAAAGAAGAACCTGTAAAGGTTTTAACCAAACTGTGTCAGCAAATCTGGAGAATGACACGGTAGCTAAAAGATAGGAGGAGGCCAGTCTACATACTAATACCAAAGAAAAGAGACTTGACAGAGTCTAAAAAATATTGTCTGCTAAACTTAATTTCACATCCTAGCAAAATAATGCTTTGGATCACTCAACATAGTTTAGAACCCTACATTCAAAGGGAGATGTCAGTATCAAAATTCAGCAAGAGAAAGAGAGAAGGGAGGTAAGTGGGTTTAATATATTGAGGAAAACTGGATTGGAAGAAAATATGTTTTTTTTAAGTGGAGGAAAAAACAAATAACCCATGCTATGCTGATGACATTACTCTAAAAGTTGAAAATCAAGAAGCTCTAGTAATGAAAATCAAAGAGCACTGTGTAAAAATTGGAACTAATATTAAATATATAAAGGATCAAGCTAATGACAACCAGCCTTAGAACTGACAGTGAATATACTTGAATTTGGTAGCATAGTAATGAAAACCTCAGAAAAGATAAATACCAGAATCAGTTTTTCCCATAATGTTATATGGAAGTAAAAGTTGGCTCTGAGGAAACAGAATAAAAAGAATATTGATGAATTTGAACTTTGATATTGCAGAAGATTCCTTGAAATACGTTGGATAATGAAGAAAACAAACAAATGGTTAATAGAACAAATCAATTCAGAGTTCTCAAACTATCATATTTTGGACCCATTATGCAAAGACCTAGTTCTCTGGAGTAGTCTATAATGTTGGAAGGAAAAAGAAGAGGAAAACCAGCATCAAAGTGGATAAACTCAATTACTGTAATGAAGGGTACACCATTGGAAGACCTGAAGGACTAGGTTGGGGCCAGATCATGTTCGAGAAAATCTAGCTATATGGTTTTAGGAATCAACACCAACCTGATATCACATCTTTATCTTATAGTTACTTATATTTATAAAATAGAGACTATTCTGATTTTCTTCATCTTCTCTTTTCTTTATTCCCATAGCACCTCGTTGTTCCTTGCTACTCACCCCAAAGTTTGGAAATGACTTCTTTCCTACCCTGCTCTAATCCAGGCACTTTGGAGCATATTCTATTTTATTTTCCTTGGTGCTGATATTTTTTTTTCCTGCCTGTATAGAGTCATTCATGGTGCTGGAGTTGCAAAATTGTTCTTGCTGCAGGAACTGCTGTCAGCTTGCACTCCTGTCTCCTGCACTACAGTTGCTAAGGTTCTGGGATCTGTCTCCTGGTCACTGTGAGCCAGGGATCTCTGCTGTTAGGCCTCTGTGTTTGCCTCACTGGTTCTGGCCTTCTACTGTTTGGCTTATGACACTCCCCTTTGTTCTGGTAGATTGGGATAGCTGCCTCCATTAGCTTGATTGAGCTAGCTCTGGTCGTTTGGCCAGAGTGGCTTCATCATTGTGACTATCACTAATCAAAGGGGCAGAAAAGAAATGGTTAAGTCATCCAGGCTAGAAACTGGGAGAATGTGACTTTTGGTTCCTCAAACCTCTAGTCATTCACTCAACCCTATCTCAGCTCTCCCCAACATACAGGTTGTTTTTGTAGGAAAAATAGAGGGGGAAGGTATATTGGATATGTTCACCAACTTGAGTTATTTCTAACAAGCAAACAAATAAAATACACCTGGAATGAAAACTAGGGCACTTCTACATCTTACCCTTTCTACTCCCGACTTGCAAATCATCTTTACTTTACTTTCTTCTTCTTGTGCCATATCCATCATCGGACGTTGGCGATCATGTTGGCGATCCACATGCGGAGTCAATGAGTCAGTTAGATTTTTTGCAGCTGAACAACAGAAAAATGCAAAGAAAAAAAAGGAATCCCCTTCCCCTATCCCAGAATAACAGAAATTCCTTCAGGTCCACTCCAGTCAAGAGAGAAATGAATTGTTACTGCATGCACACAAACACACACAAAACCTAATTTCAATACATATCTGCATTTGTTGGGTTAATTGTATTGACTGGCTGATTGAGTAGAGGCTATGAGGGGAAGTTTTAAACTATGCTGGTGAAATGTCAAGTACTTTTCCAATTTATTTATGGATGTCCTTCTCAAATACAAACTTTGTACACCTAACAAAAACCGAAAAACAATGTTACATCTCAGAACTAGGAGACAGAGTGAGGGAAGTGTTCCTGCCATTGGAAATTGGCCCACCCATAAGCACTGCAGAGCTATAACAGTAAAAAAAGGAAACACTAGCCTCGCTCTGATTTTTCTCTTCAAATGGCACAGGTCCAAAAGTGTCAACTCATCTCTCCAAACCAGCCAATGATATGAAATTGGATAGAACTGCTTCTGAACTGTTGCAAATCTCTTACCAAGAGGTGGTATAAGATTTTTCCCAAATAATTTATCTTTTGGTGTGGAGAGATGAGGTGATCATATAGACCTTTTCCTCACTTTTAGTTAGCATTAGTGAAAAACTGGCCTGACAACCACAGTGTCACCCTTGTTCACACAACACTGTCCTTATGTTCTCCTCAAGCCATATTTTAAATTATCTTATGCTGAGCTTTCAAGTTGCAGAAAATAATTTATTTTTGCTGCTTAATCTGACAAGAACCAAACTGTTTACATTTTATCAGCCTTGATTCATTAGTGGCAGATTCCTGGACAAGATCCCCATATCTTTCAAGGAGAGGGGGATACTTTTACCATTGGCTGTTCATCAGCCTACTGATATCTTCCAAATATTCTCTCCCCCTACTTAGTGGAGTGTGTGTGTGTGTGTGTGTGTGTGTAAATATTTCATTAGCCAGCAGAACAGCAATCAGAATCAGGCGACATATTGCTCTACTCTTGGTGAGGAAAGATTCTTGGATTCACTAAGAATATAATTTTATTATTATTATTTATTATTTGTCAAACACGCAAGATAACAGATATAGTGTAAACATGATTATGAATACAGGATAAGGATACGAATACATGAGGACAGTAGAACAGGGACGGTAGGCACGTTGGTGCGCTTATGCATGCCCCTTACAGACCTCTTAGGAATGGGGTGAAGTCTACAGTAGACAATCTAAGGTTAAAGTTACAGGGGTTTGGGGCAGTAACAACAGAGTCAGGTAGTGCATTCCAGGCATTGATCACTCTGTTGCTGAAGTCATATTTTCTGGAATCGAGGTTGAAGTGGTTTACCTATTGTGTACTCATGTATTGTTGTGGTTGAAGGTGAAGTAGTCATTGACAGGTAGGATGTTGTAGCAGATAATTTTGTGTACTATGTTTAAGTCAGACCGAAGGCGTCGTAGTTCTAAGTTGTCTAAGCCCAACATTTCAAGCCTGGTGGTATAAGGTATTCTGTTGTGAGCAGAGGAGTGGAGGACTCTTCTCATGAAATATCTCTGGACTCGCTCAATTGTATTAATGTCCGATATACAGTGCGGGTTCCAGACAGATGAGTTGTATTCGAGAATTGGTCTAGCAAAGGTTTTGTATGCCCTAGTTTGCAGTAAAATATTACCAGAGAAGAAGCTTCGCAAGATTAGGTTAACAACTCTTAATGCCTTTTTGGCAATGCTGTTACAGTGAGCT
The DNA here is from genome assembly GCF_029215685.1 of Pituophis catenifer annectens. Classification (NCBI taxonomy): domain Eukaryota; kingdom Metazoa; phylum Chordata; class Lepidosauria; order Squamata; family Colubridae; genus Pituophis; species Pituophis catenifer. The sequence goes on along the minus strand of NW_027256883.1, from coordinate 167,516,937 downwards.
CTAGCACCTAGATCATTAGAATCATATAGAATTATAATATATAATATTATAATATAGAATCATATAGAATTATAATCATGGAAGTGAATTCTTTCTATCCAATTCTCAGGAGAGATAGATGTTATTCTGTTATTCTGTGAAACTGTTCAGAAAGAAAGAGAATCTTTCTCAGATTGAGTCCAGCCATGACAGACCTGTCCAACAAAGTTTAGGCCCTTTCTATCTGAGCAAAAGGGAAGCTTTATCCAACAGGTGGTAATTTTTCTGTACTAACATAGAAGAATTGATTCTAAGGCAGAGGGCAACAGACATGAGACCATTAACTGATCAGCAGAGATGCATGGAAAGAGGAATGGCTCAATTCACTTCTCATGCAGACGTGAAGCTGTGTCTGGTAATGCCCTCAAGCCTAGCTCATTTCAAAGCATTCCAAACATTAAGTCAATGTAAATTAGGAAAAAAAGGTTATCATGATGTACAAGAGAACATATCAAGCATCTCTCTTCTAGCTGTTAAAAGCAACCCTAATAAGGAAGCAAAGGAGGCAGCTGAGGACACACATAAAAAATAAGATCCTCTTAAAGCAACTACAGGTAGTTCTCAACTTACGACCACAACTGAGCCCAAAATTTCTGTTGCTATGTGAAACATTTGTTAAGTGAGTTTTGCCCCATTTTATGACTTTCCTTGCCACAGTTGTTAAGCGAATCACTGCAATTGGTAAGTTGTTAAATAAATCCGGTTTCCCCATTTGACTTTGTTTGTCAGAATGTCAGAAAAGGTGATCCCTGGGACACTGCAACCATCATAAATATGAGTCGGTTGCCAAGCATCTGGATTTTGATCATGTAACCATGGGAATGCTACAGTGGCCGTAAGTGTGAAAAACGGCCATAAGTCACTTTTTTCATTGCCGTTGCAACTTTGAATGGTCACTAAATGAACTGTTGTATACTTGAGGGCTGCCTATACACTTCCTTTGCAAACAAAATTGGGGTTTTGATGACTTAAAAACAGGTGCTTTGCTGTTGTACATGTTCTTCTGTGCTATGCAGCATCTGTTTCAAATGCTTTGCCCAGCCCAAAAGAACTCATACCCCATTCGTTATCCTCTTTCTGACATTTGCCAGTCATAGGCAAAACATGTTTGCCCTACCTTGCCACTGGTTATCAAGAATATATATTCTCTGACTATGATGGCTTTATTTTAGCAATCATAGCTAATAGCTACTGATAGGTCTACTCGTATTTATTATTACAACAATAAATGCAATAAGGATCGTAATAGCACTTGCATGTTGAAGTCATAGAGAAATCAGTATTAATAATGATTTGCACTAATACAGTTGCTGGGGGAGGTATTACTTAATAATAATCTATTGTGTCTCTGTAGTCCTGATGGTTGGACTGAGCTATAATTTTACCAAAGCATATATCAGATTTAAACTAAATGGTGTCACCTCTCAAAGTGCAGCTTAATGAGTACTTTATATACTATAACCTTTTAAGTAAGGCAGATAATTATCAGGATTATTGTTTGAACCTCTAATATTAATGTGATAAATTAACACCAATGCTAATTAATAAACATTAGTTTTCAGGAAGCAGAAATTTAAAAACTAGAACTCTTACTGTTTTAAGGTTACCCCCTTTTTCCCTACTTATATAAATGTTAGCTTACAAAATACATTTAAATGTAAAGCTATGTGTCAGATTTTCCTAAATGTTTGATGGCTAAAAGTAAGGAGGAAATGCAAAGTGAACAAATAAAATTCTGTGACAAGTTCCCAACCTCACCAACTGGTAAGTATTGCTAACTTTACTTTACTTTACTTTGGATAAGAATGCACTGACAGCTTAAATATTTGCCTGCAAATATAGATATCCTTTTCTTATATACGAAGCCATAAAAATTACCAGATCCAATTAGTCTTTAAGCAGGCTAATAATAAATGCTTCCCAGCAGGAGAAGGCAGAGAAATGCACTCATTTACCAATAGTAGTCAGCAAAGAAACACAACAGCCTTTTCCTTGCAAATATCACATTCATTTTCATAGAACATCAAAGAAACTTTGATATATATTTTTTCATAATAATTAAACATCAAGTGGATCAAGAATATTATTTGTGGCTATGATAATTATTTGTGTTAATGATGAATGATAATTTCTAAGCATTGTAGAAGCTATTATGACAACATTCATTCAGAAGTATTTTTTTTTTGTTTGAACCTCAATCATATTTATTAATTTACAATGTCCATTGGAAATATTGTGTTGTGTCCAGCAGTACATTTTTAAAAACTGGGCCTGTCTTTGAATGCCTCTTCTCTTCCCTGGAGAATTTTGGCACAATTTAATAGACTCCTGGAATTACTGATGAACTACTTTTGAAAAAGAGATAGCCAGCTTAAATTGTGTATGATCCTGTGTCATTGTATTGCATAAATACTAATGATTCAGCACTTTCCTCCTATTGTGGAGGAAGGCAGGGAGGGGGCAGATAAGGAAAGACATTTGCAAGATCCTGACCAAAAAACAAGGACCTCATCCCAGAAAACTCCGATGATGCTAGCAAACCTTGTCCCTTTGATTGCACCACACATAATTCAATCCTCTTCTATCCCATTTTCAGAAGAAGGGATGGGAGCTACAGGACCAAAAATGGCAGCTCAAGATTAGTTTGGTGCAAAAATATATGTGGCTCTAGGAATGATACAGAAACAAAAATGTCTATATTAATTTCTATATTTCTTTCCACTGGCGAGAAATAAGAAAATGCACTTTCCGTAATTTTTTTTTTAAAAAGCTATTTATTTCCCAACCCCACCCCACCCCCCAAGAAAAAAGGCATGAAAATTTGAGGCAAAGCTGCAATCAAACCCTGTTATTTATTTTTAACCAAGCATTACATTTTTCAGTAACTGATTGTTAGTCTACATGCTTTCCATGCATACAGTCCTCAGTGCAGCCACAGAAAATGTGACCTGAATGCCAGGAAAGTCTGTTCAAGTCTCACCTCAGCCATAAATTCACTAGGTGGCCTTTCCCCTGGTTTCAATGTAGAGGATACTGATGTACCTTAGACCAGGAGTCTCCAACCTTGGTCACTTTAAGACGTGTGAACTTCAACTCCCAGAGTTCCTCAGCCAGCAAAGCTGGCTGTGGAATTCTGGAAGTTGAAGTCCACACGTCTTAAAGTGGCCAAGGTTGGAGACCCCTGCCTTAGACTATAAAGTTTAGCCCTTTTCCAAATCTCCCGTCTCTTAGGAACAATTCAAAAACTCTAATTATCCATAGCCAGGATGAGTTGTGGGAACTGGCCATTTGGATGGATTATAGAATTGGGCACATCTGGAGAGCACCAGGTTGGAGAAAGTTGTTTTACTGCAATGTAAACATTTGCTACAATTCACATTCTAGGCACGTGGTCTGTCAATGAACCACAAAAACGAGCTGCTCTATTCCCAGAGAACCCTTTCTAGTCATTGTTTGAGTGTTCTGCTTGATGGTTCTTAAGCTCCTAGGAAAAAAAGGGAGACGAACAGAGGCTAACAAATGCTGCACTCTGAGTAACCTTTGTTTTGAACTGCTTAACTACAAAAATGAATGTAGCTTCTAAAATAATCATCGGGGGGGAGAAAAATTAAACATGGGTACAAGTAGAAATGCCATGGAGCTTTTACAGCTTACTGCATGGGTCATAATACAGTTGATGTATTTATATTCTGGCTTCACCCACTGCTCTCAAACAAGCTAGGTGCCAAGTCTTCAAACAATATAAGATTTTTGTAAAACTTTGCCCCCAGCTCATCTCAAATTGTTATGAATATAAGCTCTTCCAGAAACTAGACTTTGCATTCTATAACCGTTCTGGCTACAGTATAAAACATACCTGAGATTAATTAACTGTTTTCAACACAGGATGCATGTCATAGAAATGTAGAACACATTATTGCTTAAGCATCCTACCCAATCAGTATATTCCATATTTAGCCTACTGTGTAGTTGAGTAAAGAGAACCGTTAGCCAATCAGTTCTCTGTTGCTGTCCAGTAACTTAGTATCTCACAGGTTCATGTCCCACCTCTCCCTCCCTCCTTCCCCCCCCCCCATGCTCTCTCTCTCTCTCTCTCTCTCTCTCTCACACACACACACACACACACACACACACACACACACACACGTATTCCCTTGAATATATGTGCATTTGAACTTCTTAACCCAAGCATGCAAACCACTGTTCCTGATTCCAGGAAACAGAAGCAGGACAAGCACTCCCATCAGTCTTGTGAAATCTACAGACAACCCTGTAAACCAGGTTCCTGTGGTTGATTTTTAAGGCCCAGTGACTTTCTTACAGATACAGCAAGACTTCCTTTGAATAACAAGATCCCTCAACCCCTCTCTCAGCATTCCTGCTTTCTTGCTATCTCTTGCGTTCTGCTTCCAATACTTTTTTTTTTTAATCCTGTCTTACAATAGACCAGTGTCAAAGAAATTAATTTACAAGGGAACTTCCACCCTTGTTATGCACCATAGAACACTACCTCTGCCCCAGGCACATGATGAGCTATAAACATTTCAACTGATGTGGCTGAAGGACCAAATTCCTCTTTCGGAAACCCAGGGGAACCAGTGGGCTTGTTGACGCCAGTGGCTTGTCAGCTTTACTTTTGAATGTGCTACTGCATTAAGCTAACTTCTTAAGGTTGTTGTCTCATGCAGTTTTCTTTTCTGGCATCTAATATTAAAATAGTAATGACTGTGGCAGAAAGATAATAAGCTTCAGTCAGATTAGAAGGGGCAGGTTCTTATCTCAGACCGCTGAAGACACACGTCTTTCACCTGCTTCTTTAATATCCCTCATCTTTCATTCTTGCCGCCTAACCCCCACCCACTGACTTAGAACAAAAGGGGTATTATTGTTCTGGGTCTTTTCAGGCAGCAGCCAGGAAGACCTCCTTCTCCCCTGCTCCCCCCCCCACCTCCAGCCCTATTCTCTGAATGAGCAGCAATTTGAAATAAGAATTTTCTGCCTCTACTGTAGCTGAGCTAAGTTTGACAAGGCAGCAAACTTTAGGAACAGCAAAGAGGGACTTGTAGAAAGTTAATGAAACAAGCATTACCAAAGTTGGGGGTGGGGGAGAAACCAAAAAGGAAGAGGAACCCACCATAATCATGATGTTAACGAAGTTAAAAAAAAAAGCAAAGAATTTGGTTTAAGAGAATATATATATATATATATATATATATATATATATATATATATATATATATATATATATATATATATATATATATATATATATATATATAGTTTGTTGAATGGATATATAAGAGACTCATGTAGATCATGTGTGCTGTAACATCAATTCAAGGAAGATAAAACTATCTGAAATAAAGAAGACATGAATTGTTTATTAAGAATTATTATGAGCAGAACAGTGCCTCTCTTTATATTCTCTATTTTTACTTTCAAACATGTCCTTTCCACCAAAAACATCAGTTCTTAAGCATTTACTACTGTACAAGCAGCCATTCTCTGTGAGTTCAAGAACAAGATACTGAGTGTTCTTTGTGAGATTTAAATGCCCAGTATAAAAGTAATTTCTTTTCAGTATACAGCTGTTAAAAGAAAATTCTACTGTGTTGCATTGGTTGGGACTGACATCTTTGGCTCACTTATTTAGGCCTCCTTCATCCTTTCCCTACAACCTACAGAGAGTCAGGTACAGCATGGATGAAGCAAAGAAGCAGCGACACAGCAAAATAACACAAAATAACAAAATGATAAAGGAAAGGTTCAGAATGGATTACAGAGTAATATAGTTTTGCCTAGTAGGAAGATTATCTTCCCTTTCCTACATACTATGGATTGACACATGGGTGAGGGGAATTTAGGATGCTTCCTGCTCCCATGCAATCATTTCTTTTTCTCACATTCACAGCAATCCATAAAATTCTCTGGATTACAAGAATGGGCCAACTAGCAGCAAAGCAGTAAAAACTATTAGGGGAGAAGGGTAACTATTTACTTCATGTCACCAATTAACATTAGCACTTGTACCTCAGGCTCTAACTTTACCACCATTGTATGTAGGTGTTATAAAGTGGGGTCTGTAACAAGCGAAGGATATATTATAAGTTCCAAAACAGACAATTTTTTGTTTTTGCTATGGTGGTGCTTCACCAAGAAACAACTTGTGTAAACTGGGCCCTTTCTTGTTGCAGTTCAGAAAAGATTGTAGAACGTCAAGCCTATCAGAGACTTTTTCTAAAGAGCTTCTTAAAATGGATTGTAATGGCATCTTTGGTTTTTATTACACAGAAATGTTTGTAACCTCCTTAGAACTATGAAAAAGGAATGGGCAATATAGGAATGGGCAGTATAGGTTTAAATAAATAACAGTGTTCATTGTTTCATCCAGTCATTCATAGCTATTGCAGAATCTCCATTCGATATGTGTGCATGCCAAATAAAAATACTGATACTAAAATTGCAATCCCATTTTTGCAATTTTATTTTCCATTTTATACTCGTCCAATATTCAACTCTGATTATTAAGATGCTCAGCCTTCAGCTTATTTGATCAGGGTTCTTTGTTTGTTTTTTGTCCCACTGGGATTTTCTTGTATTTTTTTGCATTTCTGAAAAACTCAGCATTCTCAGCAATTTCCCTCTCTTGTTTTGTTGCCATTAGTTGTACTTGTCATTAAAAGGGATTATGTTTGTGAAACCCTGTAGGAAACTAATCAAAGGCTACAATAGCAATGAATATTAAGTATTAAGTGTAGAATACAAAAAGCCCCTGTTTAAATCCTTGTTATCTTTAGCATCCTGAGTGTTTACAGGTTGTCCTCGACTTACGACCACACTTGAGCCCAAAATTTCTGTTGCTAAGTGAGACTTTTGTTAAGTGAATTTTGCCTCATTTTACAACCTTTCTTGCCATAGTTGTTAAGTGAATCCCTGCCGTTGATAAGTTAGTAACCCGGTTGTTAAGTGAATCTGATTTCCCCATTGTCAGAAGGTCACAAAAGGGATCATGTGACCCCGGGACACTGCAACTGTCATAAATATGAACCAGTTGTCAAGCGTTCCAAATTTTGATCATGTGACCATGGGGATGGTCACATGATTGTAAGTGTGAAAAATGGCCATAAAGTCCCTTTTTTCAGAATTGATTTGATGAAAGTTTTTAAAACTGGTAAAGGGATACCAAGTTGATGGCATGTTGTGGATAGATAAAGAAAGGCAGAGAAAATGCAGTGTAGCTTTGATGGAAAGAAAAAAATGCTTTGGTAAAGAGGGTTAAATAAGCAACCTCCATTACAATGACAGCAATGATTTGGGATGAAACTGACATGAAGGAATACTGGACAAATCCTTTTAGAGATTTGTATGCAAATGATAGTGATATACTGAAGTGTTAAATTGAACCTAATATTATCAATGCTACTGTCCAAGAAAGCAGTGAGTGAAAAGGAAGTAATAAATGCTGTGAGAATGTCAATTCTCACCTAAGACCATAAGTATAGATGGTGTGACTAAAGAAATGTTAAGATGGAGTGCATATATGTATATGTATACACACACACACACACATATACATACATACATACACACAGATATAGGTATAGGTATAGGTATAGGTATAGGTATAGGTATAGATATAGATGTTATCATCAGGAAAGACTGGGGAAATCTATTGTCTGAAACTTCAGAAGTCTATCTAGCAGTGCAAAAGCATCTATAATAAGTAACAATGATGTCAAACTGGCAAATATATGTGCCATTATTTCATCACATATGTGTTACGTACTATCATCATGATCTCTGATGCATGTACATACATTATTTGCATCATATCATCATATTGAATTAAATGGGCAATATTGAATTAAATAGAGTAAAGAGTAAAAAGGCACCTTATAACCTTGATGCAGAGTTCTCTTTCCCTTTCTGTTTTTTATGGGATTTCACAAATCATGGTTCCAGATGCACTACAAAGAAACAGAAAATAGCAACAAGGGAGAAAAAGAAATGTTCCTCACTTCACCTTCCAGTCCAAAGAGACTGATATATGGATGGTTCAATTCTGTATTTTGCAGAAGACAATCCACTTGAGACATTTAGGATGGGATGTGTTAAAAAGTCTTTATTAAAAAAAACCTCATTGTAAGAATGGTCTTCAGGAGCCTTCAGGCTTCCTCTATGCGATGAACCTGTGGACAATAGAATCAGAAGATACAAAGATCATTACAGTTTCTATTGCACTGAGATATACCATATTTCTCTTTAACTCACAGTGATTATTTTTAAAATTGCAGCCTACAGATGTAAATCCACAAATGCAAATTGTATGCAGATGAATACTTCTTGATCTCTTTGGGGATGATGCATTTCTTTATGTCATGATGCATAATTGGCTGCATTAGACTGGCCCCAGGGTATTATTGCCTCTTGTTGCTTATGACATAATTCATGGTAAGAAATGTTCTCTCCCCCCCAAAAAGGCTCATACCATTTTGTTTATCTAAATGCACGATTTATATCCCACACTTTTGATTTAAATGTATAGTTAACAGAATAGAAAGGAAAAAAAAAAACCCACCACAAACAAACCCAGACAGATCAGCTGATCTTTTGGGAGTGGGGAGGGAAGGGAAGGGAAGGGAAGGGAAATAACAGCGGTGACTTTCTCCATAAATTGCTCTTTCTTGGGGAGCGGTGTTTCCTTCTCATTCCCAACTTGCCTGGCATTTCTTACCTTCTCCTTCTGTCTCTCGGGCTTCTCTGAAACTAATTGTTATCTATAGTAAATCATAGTTTCTTTAAGCCAAGTTTCTCCATATCACCAAGCAGGCAAATGTTCCTTTAGTCTCATGTGGCATCCACATCGGCCACAAAGCTCATACGACAGCTGCCTTGCTCAAATGTTAATTGAGTGTAAGAAAAAGCTTGTAAAAATGGTGTATTCCAGCATATGTGAAGAACACATGTGTGTCTGCTTTGTCAGGAAATCTTATCCAGTTGCTGGCTCCTTGTCTGAGTTCACATAGGAAAAGAGACACAGATGTTTTGGGGCTTAATGGTGTCATGAATTGCATGTGTGGAGTTTCCCCCTAAAATTCTGTAATATATTTACGGGGGGAGGGTGGTGGTGGTACATTTTTTAAAATTCTTCAATTTTTTCAGGTTATACACATGTGTTTCATAACTTTTAATATTTATTTAGAATCCATTAGTCAAATAATGTATCACTTAAATCAGGCAATTCTTCCCCCACATCCCAAATTACAGTCTCACTACCTCTGGAAGTACCAGTTTGGGACAACTGAGAAACATCTGGGCTTTGTAGATCAAGGACCTTGTTTTAAATAAAAATTTACTATGGATTTCCATTTCATGCATTATCCATTAAGAGTGGTATTCAGCATTACAAGGGAGGAGAGCAATTTACTGGGCCATATCTCATTGTGTAGGACACTTTGGACCATTGGTTTAGTTATTCTCTAAAAACACTGGCCTGCCAGAGATTCCTGTCTAATGCTTATTAATCCACTTGCAAATCCCATGCTGAACAAGTTTAATAAAGCAGAAAACAGATGCCATCAATCATGTGAACCCATCACACATCTGTGGTAAATTCAAAGAGATTAAGCTTTTCTTTGGGGAGGAGGCAACTCAAGGTCTCTCCCTGTGAAGTTTTAGAAAATACCCAGAATATCAACACTGATTTACATATATTCTCCATATATTCTCCTTCCACAAATACTCTTCCCCTTCTATTGTCAATCCTCTTTTATTTGCAACCCTCCTCTTCCTCCCATATTCAGATCTGACCATGTGTGTGTGTGTGTGTCCCATTATGCTTCTGAACTTGCCTAAATTGCCAGTCTGAACATTGACACATACACTGAATTGCTGACGTTTCAAAAATAGGGAAGACGGATTCCAAAAGGAATCTACTCAAAGTCTCACAAATAAATAAGTAAAGCATACATGCACACTCCTTGTGCTTTTCCTGTTGCACAATGTGAACAATGTTGCTCAAGGTTACACAAACACAAAACATTAGTAAGAACAAAGCCTGAGCAAAACAAGGAGGAAATTTTCACTCTGGCCTTGCTGTGGCATGTACCCCTCTCACTAACCTGTTGGTTAAGCCTAAAATAATGGTACCAGCTCTTCTGTTTCCCAATATAGCTGCTGTGCACAAGATAATTTGTGCTGGAAGTATTTCTGAATAGTACATGGAAAGAACAAGGTCCTATTGGAGTAGCCTTGGGAAGTATCGTATTCTTTGTCCCAGGGCTGGGACAAGAACTGTGTTGCTGAGACAAAGGACAAGATGGCACTTCCTCCCCCTATTCCATCTTTCAGTGAACATGGCCCTTTCTATCTCAGTGCTGCACTAGCTTTTGAGGGGCATGAGGAGAACCATACTCTAGAAAGTAGAGGGTGGGGCAAAGACAAAAACAGCCCTTCCCTTTGATTTTTCTTTGCACTTAACTAAAGCCAAGTAGAGTTTAGACTCTAGTCCTGGAGTTACTGATTTTCCATTTCAGTCACATTGTACTGGTATATTATTTGGTAGTTAGTTTATGATGTTCCTGGGGTACACACAAGCCTTTCATGATCAAACTGTGGTCCTGTCTCACATGAAGTTCCTCGTCCATATACATAAATCAGGTTGATTGCCAGTGAAGAGAATAGTATTGTCCATTGCTCAGGAAGCAGCAGGTGATTTGGGGACAATGACCTAGCCCATTTGTCATATGCAGCCTTAATGTTAAATGGGGGTAGGTTCAAGAGTAAAAGTCTGCCCCATAAGCAGTTACCTAATTCAGTGGTCTTAATAAAAGTTTGCTCCATGTTAATGTGTCTATGTGTACATGCAGACATGAGTGCATATCTATAGCCAGAGTTGCAATTCCCTGAATCTGCACATTTCAAAATGTATTTCTGTGACTTTCATTTCATCCGCTTTTCCTGCCTCACTCCCAGAGTGCCCTTCCTTCTCCCCAAATGTTCAGATTTCATCTACAAAACCAATAAATGCTATAATTAAACCCCCAAAGTGCTGTTGTTGCCAATGCTCCCATGCGTATTTATGTGCAAAGCAGAGCACGAGAGCCAAACAGATCCATGGCCACGCAAGCTGCTTTCAGCAAGAGCCGTTCCGTCCAGTCAAGCGCTGGTGGTGGGGCTCTTGCCAGGGCACACATGTGGAATAGATTATCCACCATGGCTTGCAGCAGCTTTTCTCCCTGCCACTCACCTCTCTGCCCGTGTGACAGAGGAGATGGCAAAAGGTTTTCACAGCTGGAATAAATTGAGGGGTAGGGGGAAAGGGAGGGGAGTTGAAAGAGACAAAAAAAAACAACAACACACTGAGCTCAAGATGGAAGAAAGATGGTATTAGCAAAGGTAATGGAGAAAAGATGTGCCTCTGTGCATGCGCGTGGGGGAGAGCGCGGACTTTATTTGCAGTCTGTTTGTTTGGTGTTGCCCACACAGGGTGAATATTGTGTAGTGGCCCACCTCCAAAATTCTTCCCAGCAGGCTCCTTGAATCTAAGAGACAGAGAAAGCAAAATAAGAGGATAGTAAATGTAGAAGACGAAAAGGAAGAGAAAGCACAGAAAATTCCATGGTTTTGTAGAGAATGTAAAGAGAGCAAGACAGTAAAAGAAAAATGGAGGGAGATTTATTTCCGCCATATTGAATTTGGCCATATAGTCTAAGAGGGAAGATCTCCAGTAAAAATCTGTAAAGATCCTTGTATATTCTTTGGGCCAATTTTTAAAATAATCTGGGAATGGGCCCCCGAAATCTCACCTTAAGACATATGTAGCTATGTTTGCATTATAACAAGAGACAAAGGTAAACATGTCAAACATTGTTGAATTATGACGGCAAAAATTAAAAATGAAACAGAAAATGGAGATTCTAACTGCTCACTAAAACGGCCATGTCTGTTCCAGACAAAGAAGAGTTACCAGCCACAGACTGAAAGTCTCTATGAGGTCACGTAGTTCAACAGATGGTAGCTAAAAAGTGTTGTGTACTGTGCTTAAGTTTTGCCTGGATCAAGGCAAACATCTAACAGCCGGCAACTTTGTCCTGCTTAAAGGATCTTCTGACTTCTGCCTCTTTCTGTGTCAGGCAATGCTGTCTGGAAACTCTGGGAGTTGTAGTCCTAAAGCATCTGGAGGGCATCAAGTTGAGGAAAGCTAGCTCTATGGCATAATAAAAATATGTTGATCTTTTGTGGTTGCATTCAATCATTTCACCCAAAGACAACAGCAGCATATTTAGTTCAGTTTTCAGGCCAGGCACATTTTTGCTGCATGACCAGCAGAAATAAGGAAATTACTAAGTGAGCCACTTTGTGGAGTAAGCAGAATAAATTACCATAAATAAATAAAGACCTTTTTTAGTCAAAATCATCTGCTAGGAGTTTCAATGCAGATAATATGTCTTGTACAGGTGTCTTAAACTCGCAATGGTACTGTGGGCAAAACTCATACCGTATGTCTGCATTCATTTTTCTCCAGCATAATTGGTTAGTTGTAAATCTGAACTGCATTTTTATCTTCTTCCTGCATAACCTTTTATAAACTAGTGACTTGCCTTTACATTAATATAAATATGCAAATAGGCATCTGCAGTTTGGTTGACAAGTATGTTAAAACTAAACTTGACACACTTTCTCTTGAATAACTTCACTGAAATTACATGGAAAAGAATACCTAAAGAAGCCATCCATTTCTCTGCTAATTCCTTCTATTGCCCCACTGGGGGAAGATCTCTACCCTCCCCCTCCATCTGGTCCCCACTCCATCATAAGCTTTAAATTGTTGGTCATTAGTCACTGGGCTATTTACTCAACTTTCTCATCTGAACCTGTCATGCTTCAAACTCGCCTGGGGCTGAACCTCCCACCAGGCCCCGGTACATCTGTTTTAGGAAATCGTTCAGCAATGTTGACCTATAATGCCATTTTGATAGGCTAGGCCCAACTTAGCCAGAGTGCTCTGGGATCCAACACAAATCACCAGACCGGAAGATGTAATTCAAAGGCAAAGGATTTTATTGTTTTCTCTCTCCTCCCATCTATAGCTCACCATCCCGCCAAAATTTGTGAAAAGCTAGAATTCAAATAATAGCACATCTTAATAATATTATCTTTTGTCATGGGTATAAAAATCTCCTCTTGCATTGCAGCATTTGAAAGTCTATTAAGTATTAAGGACTCATGAGGAAAAGAGACTATTATTATTATTATTATTATTATTATTATTATTATTATTACTACTACTACTATTATTATTATTATTATTATTACTACTACTACTACTACTATTATTATTATTATATACAGAGAGAGAGAGATTGGATTTATTAGCCAATCATCAGCAGAAAATAACGAGAGCTTCAGGAACTGTTTTTTTTATTGGAAGATATCACAAGAGATAGGAAAATACATTATGGATATCATTGCAGGTGTATTTGGGATAAGAATGGACAATATGTAAAGACAAGGAATCAAGAATCAAGAAGCTTGGGAAAGGCTTATATAGTTTGTACTTAAGAAACCACAGGCACCACTTGGAATTTCTAAATATAAATAGATATATAAATATAAATAAATAGGAGCCAATAGCCCACACACCTATCTCAATAGATTTTGTCTGAATGGAGAAGAAACTCATGTTTCTTTCTATGGTGGATAGTAGGACATCTTTTTCAGAGAACAGAGTAGGCTCACTTTCAAGATACAAAACTATAAAGGAATAACAGTAAGAAAAAGACCCATCAACGCATCCTGCTTGCATAGCAATCAGACGAAATTCAGAGATTGGCTGGCTGTCACAGTCTTTTCCCTCTGAAGTGACATGTAGTATATTAGCAATTAGATTATGTTTATTTCTAAATTTATATTTAATTTATATTTGTTCTGTATTGGTGTGTATGTCTATCTGTTTCTGTTTAGTTGTCTCTTTCTCTCTCACATACACACTCAAACAGATTTATTGCATAGCACTTGATTAGGAAATGCAGAGCTCCCTGCTTCATGATTTAAATCAGCAGGCTGAATGTAGTCCAAATCATTTGGAAAATCTGGAATTAAGCCCAAGACTGAGTATAATTAGAAGAATACTAAACAATAATGCAGCATTTATTCACTCATCTTAGTGATCTTTTGGGCAGCTTTGTAAAAGAGGACAAAATTATTATCCCAGTTATAACCTGTGAAGATGGATGGAGATAAAAAGTGCCATGCATCACCCAAGGGTGCATCCTAAGGACACGTCTACAAACATTTTATTTCCATTTTGCCAATCCTTTAAAAAGAAGTTTCAATTATCCTCATTGTTACTGATCCTGAAACATTAAGAATATATGGAATATTATGAGTTAATCACTTTTCCAATAAATGACTAAAAAAAGATGTACTGAAGCACATGACTCCTCAGCAATTTCAGATTGATTCTAACATCTATTCCACACAAACCAGAAATAAAATAGCTATTTTAACACACACACACATTTATGTACTTATTGTTGTTTCCCCACTTTCCCCCAAAAACACCTGTACAATCAATATGAGGATAACTTCCTGGCTATAGAAATGCCATTCCTCTGTTGCACTAAAACGCTATTACAAACTCTGATCATAAAATCATGTCATGCTTGCTTTTTTTTCAACCCTGCAGTTTCCCTGCATATTGCTACTATGGCTGGACTGTAGACAAAAGGAAGAGAAACACATTGTTTAGAAAAACAAAATCTAAGGGAGTAGTGGTGGAGAAAAATAATCGTTGTTCAGGGTCTAGAACTGAAGCAAGAGTTCACACCTAAGAAGAGAAAACGAGACCATCCTCAAGTTCATTAGACCAATAGCACTGCAAACAGAAGTATCAGGGTTTTTCTATCTGCCTGGGCCAGAAATAAATCAACTTACTTACTAAGTACCAATGGCCTCATGGAACTGCAAAGGTATAGAACATTTTTGGGAATGATGCAAAGCCTCTGTGCAGAAAGGCCGTGAGCCCACTGAAGCTATCTTGGGTGAGATAACATTGTCACCATTTTGACATATGTTGACCAACTCTTATACAACTCTGTTGTTCATTTTATCGATCACTTGTTAGCATTATGAACTGAATCTGGGGCTCGATCTATACAACAAAAAATAAGGCACTAGAATGGACAGAACAGTTTTAGATGAATGTTGGAAAAAAACCCTTAAACCCCACAACGGTCTGTAGGATTTGCCTAGGGAGAGCCAAATGTCTCCCTCACAGTATAGTAAAATGACAGTTTTCTTATTTCTTATTTTCTTAGTCATTCCACATGAGATGATATAAACAAACAGCAAGCATTCTGCAGAAGGACATTACAGTACAGCGGAATGACAATGGGGTAGGTCTCTTGACTAACCACATTTGTCTATATTCTGACTAAACTGGAATTGTTAGATGGCTGATAATATGGAAGGAGGCTCTGGCTCAATATGCCTCAACTCCTTTTTCTACATGGGCATCACAATATAATTGCACTGCCTTCCACTGATATAACCTTCCTATGTTAGTGGGAGGTAGATTAAATTCCAGTGAAATTGCTGTCAATTTACACCTGAGATAATATTTCATGGAAAGTTTATACAGAGGAATAGCACCAGACAGTTTCTAAGATTTGGCTTCCTTGCTCCAAATTTATTGTTAGGAACCCCCTAAAAGACAGAGAATGACACTTTCCAGATCTCCATGCCCAGATTATCTTCTTCACCGCTAGGTCTCTCTCTCTCTCTCTCTCTCTCTCTCTCTCTCTCTCTCTCTCTCTCTCTCTCTCTCTCTCTCTCAGGTGTTTATTTAACTGTTTTTCTTACTTTGCTGTGGTAGGGCTCTCCTGCCATTAAACCCTGCCATCCGCATTCTGACTGTGTAATTTAAAGCTATAGTTAAATTATGACTTCTCTGAACCTGTTGTGGCACTGACGCATAACCCTAATTAAATGATCACATCCATTCTGAAGCCAGTCTTTTCTCCCCTCAAACGTTAATTACAACATAAGAGGCTTTAATGGCTCGCCTCACCTCCAGCTCCTCGAAAGAAAGGTCATGCGATTAATTTTTGTCATTAATCTTCTCCCAATGTGGACACTGTGCTGTCACTGAAGCCTATTAAACCCCCTATGTTGCCCCCCTTTCTTCTCCTTATTCACTACCCCCCCCCCCACATGCACACACACCAATTCTCATGTGACTGGCATGAATGAAAATATTTAAGATTATTCCAGCTCTAGCACATTCCTGGAGAATGTCTTTGTTAGGTTTAGATTGACAAGCAAGGTCTTCTCAAAGGAATATTGTCCCATCACAGAGTGAGATTGAGAACTTTGGGTTGCCCCTGTGCATATCAGCACATTACAGTCAGATGGGCAGAAGATGGTGAGACAGATTGGACATTCAGGGTAAACAAAAAGGCTTGTGGACACAGAGTATGACTTCTACTGTTGGGAACATTGGAGGACATCTAAATGAAGCAGTGGACTGCCATATTGAAAGTTGCTAAATAACTGAGATAACGAAGACAATGGGGATTCAGCAGTTTCCCAATTGGTAAGATAGTTTCTTATGGCAAGTTTTGTTCTCAAAGCATGCACTCTTTTTCAACCCCCCCCCCTCCCCAAATCGGACAGTGATTTAATCCTTTGCCTCTTGGAGTGGGTTTAATTTCAACCTCCCTAGGCTGCCTTTCCCATCTGCACTGCACAGCCGTTGTTCCTTAAGAGATGGAAAATGCAGGAGGGGGAGATCAAAACGCCGAAAACACACGTTTAGCTAATTTGCAGTATTGTTTTAGCTGAAACCAAGGTCTGAATGATCCCCTTTTATGCAAGATGATGTAATGAAGGAGCAAGTCGTTGCATAGTGGGTCTGGCAGGA
Source organism: Pituophis catenifer annectens (assembly GCF_029215685.1). Taxonomy (NCBI): domain Eukaryota; kingdom Metazoa; phylum Chordata; class Lepidosauria; order Squamata; family Colubridae; genus Pituophis; species Pituophis catenifer. The sequence continues at coordinate 167,499,974 of NW_027256883.1, read as the reverse complement.
GAAATGGTGCTGTTTGAATTTGCTATTATCAGCAAAAATTCAGGGGATCAGTTATGGAGCTAAAAACATAAAGTGTGATTCTGGGTTCTTGATATGCTCCAATTTCTAGGTTTATGACTTTTTCTAGAGGATATATCTATTTCAAGGTGCCCTTTATCCCAGGGGTCTCCAACCTTGACAACTTTAAGCCTGGAGGACTTCAGCTTTGCTGGCTGGGGAATTCTGGGAGTTGAAGTCCTCGAGGCTTAAAGTTGCCAAGGTTGGAGACCCCTGCTCTATCCCATGTCTTTATAACTCTAATGCCCTTTTTATTAGGTCCAAAGGAGATGTCAGAAAATCAACATTTTCAACAAACGTGATAGGTTGCTGTGCTATTTTTTTTAAATAGATTTTTAAAAATAGCTTTATACATAAATGACATGATCAGTATCTACTCAAATGCAGAGAGAACAGAAGGCACTTTAGAAATTGAACCTGTTCCAATCCTGCCCTGATCAAGAATGATGCTAAAACTCTGTGTAGAAGTGTGCTTACAATGAGGCTTATCTGTTTTTATAAATAGTGAGACAGACTTTTCAATACTGTTGCAATTTATAGCATGATAATCATATTATTATCATATCATATTAGCTTCATTCTCACTGTGATTTTATTTTTTCATAGAACTGTGAAATAACTACAGTTAATTGTTAGTTATGTGCATTGCCTAATCAGCATAAACTGCTAGCATTTACTGTAATAAAAACTTACAATATATAGTAAAAGAGACATAAAAACTCATAGCAATATAGCAGTAAAAACAATTAGCCAACAATAACAAAGCAAGACAACACCAATACAAGTGCTCTCTGGAAGAGTTCAGTTTCCATCTGTTTCTGAAACGCCATCGGAATGAATGTCAACCTGTCCTCATGCCAAAGAATATTCCATAAAAGAAAGATCATCATAAGAAACTTTTTCTGGGCCTCAGTGGTAAATCAAGATGGCAGCCACAGTGGTGCAATCAAAGATCTCTCTAGTTTTGGGATTTTTGCTGTTTGGGGGAGAGGGTGTATCACTCCCAGCTTATCACTTGGTGGGGAAGATTGCCTATCATGGAAGTAAACCTTAGGAAAATCCATAGAGTTTAATAGGATTCCTTAAGAAATGTGTTTGGATTGTAGGTTTACAAACATTTTACATTGCTAAAATGTGCAAAGTTGTGCTCACATTACACTTTGGGACTGACCATGATACAGTATACCTTTGTGTGGAGAAATGTGAAGTAATTCAGCATTGTGTTAACATGTAAAATAACTCTTCACATTCAGAGAAAACTTTCAGAGGAGTCTGCAACAGCTCACAACCAGACATTCTTTATACATTTTTTTTAAAAAAAAGCTTGCTCAGAAATCAAACACCAACTTCAGTTAAATTCAATGGGCACTAGCATTTGTTGGATTGTATCCAAACCTGAGTGTGTAAATCCTCAAGTGTCAAGTGATTAAAATGGAGGCATGTTGATTTGCAACTGGGGGTTTAACCATTGAACCTTTCCCTATAAATCCTTGTGTAAAAAAAAACCCAGAAGAAACAAAAGATTTAAGAAATATTAATTGAAGATTTAGGGAATATTCTTGGAAATATTTAGTACATTAAATAAATAAGTAATGTGATTTCATACCAGAAAAAAAATATAACTTGTCTCTTATAAGCATAACAAACTGGAATATTATACATAGGTTATTGCTATGAATATAACACATGAACATATCTTAAATACAGGAATTGTATTTGCCATTGTAAGAGAAAGGATGGCTGAATCTGGGGGCGGAGTGAAAAGGGGAATCAGTCTAAAATCCCTACATAGCCACAAGAGAACTAAGTCCTTGAATGCATTGATTCTTATTTAACTGTAAACAGGTGCCAACCATTAGCTGAGAAGATTCCTTTGCATATAGGCATTTAGCAATAAATCAGTTTAATTGAACCTTTATGTGTGGATCTGGACTTTCCTGGCAGTCATCTTGTAATTTTACCCCAGCATTAATTTGGAAAAGAAAAATTGGCACTACTCCATTGACCATAATTTTCTTAATCTCCTCTTATTTCTGTTTTTCGTTTCTGTGATGCCACATTAGGATCCAGTCAAAATCTGAAAAATGCTGAAGTTCAGTTTGCCAGCTCCAGAAACCAGGTACTACAAACAGGATCCCAAATCCAGTAGTATAATTCTATTCACATAATAAGACATGAAACATACAATATTGTAAGTTGGTTTTTTTTTTTTATGATAAGAGTATTGTTCACCTTATAGGTTCATAGTTCAAGGCTCACCTCAATACCATTGGTGAAAGAGATGAATCAACCACAGACATCAATCAATTTGATGCCTATGGTTGATTCATCTCCATCAATTTGCAAATACAGTATGCTTACAATCCTACTATTGATGCGTGCCTCCAAAATAGGAAGATGGATCCATTATAAAAGGAAATCACCAAAGAAATCTCAATCATATTAGTAATAACTACAAGACTTCAAGATCAGGAAGTACTGAATAGGTTTCTAAAGACACCATTACCATTCAAGTTGCTGCTGGCAAAGGCCTTTTCTTCCCCTCCCAACCCCATTCCAGCACCCTTTCTCTTCCTTTGTCCCAAGGACATTAAGGACATCACGTCCGCAGCACACTATGCAAGAGGATAATAATAATTAATAACCATTAGCCATAATAAGGATAATACCAGTGGCCGGACAGGCTCATTCTAAAGAAACCTCTTTTTTCCTTACTTTAATGAAAACAATGATTTGACTTTGAAGAAAGTGACTTTTTTAAAGTGAAAGCTGGATCTGGTCCTCCCATTCTAGCCCCCCCCCCCCCATTTGCGCTGCACCCCCTCCTTTTTTAACTCTCCTTTTTTTCTTTTTCTTTTAATACTCTGCGTTCTATCATGCAAATCCCCTTTCAAATTATGAGAGTATTAGAGCCATCAGCGGTAATGTCACCGCCACAAAATGAGAGCAGGGACTTAAGCACCTAACGAACAATGAAATGTGCGAGCCCTGGGACAGGACAATTAAGAACTGGGCTTAGCCAGCCAGGGAAATTTATTGCTATCAAATCCATATTTCTATTTTCCCCCTGAACAGTAACCTATTTGAATATGATTAAAGGGTTTCATTAGAGACGAGAGAAAGGCCCGTGTCCCACCGTTCCCTGTGAGCTCACAAACACGCATGCAGCAGCAGCAGCACTCTGAGGAAGTTAAGATGGGAGAAAAGCAGAAGCTGGTGGGTGCAGACCCTGAATTGCCATGGAGAGAAAGCGGGTCCCTGGCACACAACTAGATTTTAGTTCTGAAAACCTTCCTAGGAGCAGGAAATTCTTGGGGCCTCCTTCTCTTAAATGCTGTGTCGATACACAGGTGTGCATATTGATATGAGCAGCAGTGAAGAAGAAGTAAAGTTCAGCATAGCTTTATAAAAATGAAGTCTCACCTATGTCCTTTGAAGATACAGTCAAATAATAGTAATAAAATAAGACATCTGTAGTATTGGTGTATCCCATTTTATGGAGTTTTTTAAAAAAATGGAAAGGATGTGGATTGGCTAAGACCAAGATCAGATGTCCAGAAGAGTGGCTATGATGGCGATGAAATGTGGGTTTTCTATTTCCCAATCTTATGATTCAATTTATTCATGTTATCATGCATAAATTCAGACAACGTATTGAATTGCATCGCCAGATGTTTGGCATATTGTAAAAAGAATTGCTTGACAAAAACTTTAAGAAGGCTGTTAAGGAACTGAAATTGGAACGCTAAAGCTTGATAAAGCAAAATTAAAGTTGTTTCTTGCAGACAATTGGGATTTATTTTTTTTAAATGAACAGTGTAGAAATCTTTGAAGTCTTTTTTGGAGCTGACAAGTATTATCACAGGGTTATTCCACATGCTTTGGAATCATAAAAAATAAGAAGATGCATTCAACTTTCTTTGATATACCATGTTTCATAAGGCATTGTATGAGGCCATTGTGCCACTTCAAAATCAGCTCTGGACCTCTCTGATCAGATGATGTTGGTTCCTTTCCAGAGTTAAATCAGCCTTTTCTAATCTTTTCTGGATTACTTTTCCAGTAACTCCGTAATCTATGATGGATTACTGGAAATCAGAATAAACTTGTTCTTTTCTCTTGCAATCCTGAACTGCTGTGAGAACTAAGCAATGGGGCAGAAGAGAAAAAGGAAAGTAACTCTTTTCAATTTTACCATTTTCTTTACGTGAGGTGCAGTATAAAGAAGAAAAATCATAAGAATCATTTTTAAAAAATCATAAAAATCAGACACACACACAAACATCCATACACACAGAGAGAGTAATCTACCACACCGATCCAGTACAGGTTGCTAGATTGATGTTTTCAAATTTGCTGGTCTAGGGTTGTAAGAGAGTGACTGACCCAAAGTCAGCTTCTGTGTGAGTCTACCTGTTCTTAATCTGGCATCCTAACCATTAGTGTAGACCATATTTGATGTGTTGTCTTTCTCTGTCTCTCAGTGTCAAATACCAATGAAATATCATAATGCTCTTAACCTAGATTTCCTCTCTCTGGAATTCTCCTGTTATATTGAACTTCAGCTCCCATAATCCACTGCTTTTATGGCTTTCTTTGACTAGAAGTACAAAGGTGAAATTCTGTATACCTAAAGGGTACCAAGTTGGGAAAGCCTTAAATATATGTGCATGACCTAAAAATAACAGTGTTACATTGCTTGTTCTTAATTGCTGATTAAATAAAAAGAAAACTTTCTGGTCACTACCATTGTAACAAAGTGTTTTTCCTCTAATTAAACATACTATCTTCACTAAGCATTTAATGCTATATATATATATATATATATATATATATATATATATATATATATATATTTACATTTACAGTAATGAAAAGTAAGAGGCAGTCATATTTTTAAGTAGTTATTATTATTATTATTATTATTATTATTATTATTATTATTATTATTATTATTATTTATTAAATTTATATGCCATCCCTCTCCGGAGACTTATTTAAAAGTTAAATAAATAATGTGTTTAACTATCAATCAGACTCCTTCCAACAAAGCCTTCAAACAAACTTGAGAAGCATTTACCGGCGGTACTAGCTATCATATCCACAAATGTAGAGAAAATAATGGGATAAACATATAAAAATGAAATGTCATCAACAATTAGAAAATCAATTGTATAGAAAAAACAACAGTGAAATATTAGTGTTAGGAGCTGCCTGTCTTCCTTAATAACATTGTATTATGGGGTCTGTAGTCCTAAAGTTTATAATCTACCAAATTCTTTTCACATAAAAGTATTGGCATTTGTACAACCATAAAGTACAAGGTGCTACATGGCAGAAGGAGGCTGTGTTTTCATCTTGAACATAACTTTTTTTAGAAAGAAAAATAATAAGTGAGGGGAAAGGGAGAAATACATATGGAGAATAACACTGTCTCTACACCTTTGAATCTGAACAAATTGAATGAAAAAATAGTGATTTCACAATAAACAGTTGTCTAGGAGAATCTATAAGATTAGAAATGAATATAGCTTCCTTCACTGCTATTATGAAGTCTAAATTAATCGGCACAGATATAAGACCTCCAGATTCAGCATTGCACATTGAAAAAAAAATCAGGAAGGGACAGCTGCTTTCTCTACTCTCCATCTTTTGAGAAACACATTTTACATAAGTCTTAATATAGTGCTCATTCCAGGGTTTTTTTTTTAAAGTGGGAAAAAAGAAAATATATAGTATATCAAAATACTGGGGGGGGGGGGGGACTTCTAGAAAACTTTGGCTCTACCTATATTTCTAATGCAATCCTGAATCTATCTTTGCCATAATGACCTTCAAAGAAAGATTTCAATGAAAAATTGGAAGGGGGAAAAACTTTGGCAGTACAGTATCCAAAAGTCTATATTGCCCTAGGCCTTTTGAATTCTGGCAGTGATGTCATTGGTGTTGTTCACATTTGGTGAAAATGAAAGTGTTCTTTGATGAAATCAAAGCAAGGATTCTTTTTTTTTTTTTTTTTGCTTTAATTTATATGCCGCCCTTCTCCAGAGACTCAGGGCGGCTTACAATGCATTAAGCAATAGCCTTCATACTTTTGTATATTTATACAAAGTCAGCTTATTGCCCCCACAATCTGGGTCCTCATTTTACCTACCTTTGAAAGGATGGAAGGCTGAGTCAACCTTGAGCCTGGTGGATTTGAACTTGCAGTAATTGCAAGCATCAGATGTTAATAACAGTGCATTAGTCCACTGTGCTACCAAGGCTCTTGGTATAATTCTTCAGAATTATAAACAATATAAACTTCTGCCCAAACTCTGTTTTGAGGAACATTTCAAGAGTAACTCTCATTTTTGGTGACTGTTCCTAGCTTTAAATTTTCTTCCATTCTCCTATAACTATACATTATGGTAGTGTATGATTTTCTACTGATTTTGACCAGGTTGCTGTCACATTAGACAGAAAAAGCTACCACCAGATGGAGACAAAATACTACTAGAGTAGATGTCCAATCAGGAGAGGCAAACAATACCATGTGACCTCTATGACAATTCCTAGCAAGCAGCATACTATAAATTTTGAACACAGATTTGTTTATGAGGACTCAATGTAATGAATATTTTTTAATACTTCAGCAGTACTGTTCATCAAAGACAGAATCTTTATTTAATTTGTATAAATTATGCAAATTAAAATATTTTTTTTTCATCTTGCCCTATAATCATACAGTCTGCTAGTCAGAAGACTGGTCTTTAAATTATCTATCCACATTTAAGAAGGAGATATTAGCAAGCTTTGGGGCATTATGTATGAGGACAGGAAATTAACAGTTGGGGGAGAAAAATCAAACCAGAGGACAAACAGAATGGTGTGTATAGAATCATGCCCCAAAGCACTCAGCCACCGTTTCTTGTTGCAAATTGCACAGAATTTAGTCAAAGAAGTCAAGTTTTTACAATCACCTGCTTCCCCAATCCACTGAGATCACAATCCCAGAATTCCAAGCTTGTGTGGCCATCTTAAAATTCTAGCATAGGTTTGGGAAAGCTAAAAGAGATTTATAGACAACTCAGTTCCTTAAATGCTACTTCTATGTAGCTAGAACATCAGCTGTATAAAAAATGAAGGCATTCATAGGAAGGTTTTGGAAACCGCAAATCTGCAGAAGTTCAAAATTATCTTAAGGCTCATCCTCACCTCCTCCTACTCCTTTATGTAGAAGCCCAAGTATCCATTCTTTATGACATGTCTTCGTAATCCTGCTTTTATTTTATTGCCATCCATAGCAGAAATAACTTACAATCACTTGTAGCTGTTCCATTTTTTTTTTTTTTTTTATCATGGATAGAATTCATTATGTTACAGTTTGGCTGTAGATGCAGTCAGAGTGGGATCTATCCCGTAGTTGTTGGTGAGTTGCCTGCTTTGGGCCTGCCCCCTTCCATCCAGTTGCTGGACACTATTCTTCATGGCATTTCTGGCTTCAGTTTCAGGTGACTCTGGATACTTAGCTTCTGCTGAGCTATCTGCCCTCATAATACCTGACTGCTGCTTTCTGAAGTGTTTGGCAGGCCTAATAGGGGCTCTTATACGCAGATAGAGTACGGTGGGGCGAGTCTCATTTTTAATCTCATTTTCAAACTCCATCTTTAGAGAGAGCATTAGTCTTTTGCTGCATTTTAAGAAAGCTGGGATCTGCCAGCTGTCACCACTGGGTGCATTATAAGTTTTCTTCTGCGTCTGCCAACAGTACATATGGCTATATTTTTCCCGTTTTATTACTCTGATGGGAAGGCAGCCAACTTGATTCCATCTTCTCACCATACCCCACCTACTTCCAGGTGTTGCTGGCTGAAAGGACAGAAATGGAATTGCGGTCGGCTCTGTCATTCCCTTGTAGCAGTAATTAAATTATTAAATAATAACTTGTTTGTTTTGCTCTCTTCTGCTTCACTTTTTATGCCTTTTTCCTGAGATATCTCCCTGCAATCTGCTGGATTAATTCTTCAGAAGAATGATAGAACTGTGCTAAGAAATAGCCCAACACACAGGACATAGGCACAGAGCACATCTGTACCCATATTCAAGCAATCTGACAGATGATCTAAGCAGACTATTCCAAACTCCTACCTAACTACCATCTCAAACCAAGCTTTCTCCATCCTGGTACTCTCCAAATAACTCACAACGGGAATTATGCTGGCTGAGAATACTGAGACTTGTATTTCCAATATATCTAAAGATTGCCAATTCAGGAAAAGGAGGTACTGTGGTGATGCATTCTAGGGGGAAAAATATGTACAGTGTGTATGTGTGTGATGTATACAGACTCTGAGTAACAACAACAAATGAGGAATAAGTGCTTAAACAAAACTTTTTGTGGGAAGAGATCTTATGGAGAACTTTGAATACTAACAGGAGGAAACTAATCTCTTGCAAATATTCTAGGATGCAATTTCTAAGAGAAAGTGAAGAAGAAATCAGAAATAAAGGAGAATGATGCATTTTTCTACATTGGACAGAAAACTAAGTGTTGTCATCTCACCTGTAAACCTACTTTGTTGGTAAACCCTTGTGGGTCATATTAGCTACAGTTCTAACTACCTTAAACAAAAGGTTGGTGTAAAGACAGAGAAATCAATGTAATCAGTTGTATAACAAACAAATATTCTCTCTTCCTTTTTAGAAGGGTCTCTAGATGTTTCCAACAAGGCTTTGGAATGGGCTATGATCTGACTCCTTGCAAATGCAGAGTAATGTTAAGGTATCAGCCAGACCATTTCACCAGGTGATCTTGTGTCTAACTTCCTCATTGGAATTGCTATAAGAAAGGGGAAAAAATGAGGCTTCTCATATTGTCATCCTGAACATCTTAGCAGAGAGATGAGATAGAAATCAAATGAATAAGTATCTCTATCAGCAAACCCTCAGGGGGAAATTAGATATAACATTAACAGGGGAGATGCAATTAAATATGCATGCATATTATTATTGTTTGATCAATAGCATCTATAGCTACAGTAAAATATGGGTAGACTCAGGTATCTGTAGTTAGGGTGGAGACTGCAATGTTTCCCTTTCCACTGTAATCCTGAAAAAGTTTCCCACTCCTATTTGCATTTCAAGAGTAGCCTCCATGGGCACCAATGGCAGTTTCCTTTGAAATGCAAACAGCAGCTTTGGAGAAAGAATCCCCCCCCCTTTCACTGCCCCCAATACTTAACACTGACAGGCAGAAAGCAATTTGACCTCCTTTGCAAAAAAAAAAAAAAAACATTTTTGCATAAGAGCTATTTACATAACAAAATATTTATGATGCTACCGTTCATTGGTTATTTTTCTTTGGAATTTTGAAGCAAAGAGTTATTAATATCAAGGACTTTCCATCAAAATTAAGACTTAGGGCATGAACACAGAGAAATTAGGGCAGATGCATAGTTCAGAGACATTAATTCAAAAACAATTATTAGCTCCTAGTGGATTAAATTCTCACTTCATATAATGAGTACTAATTGTAAAACTAGGAGAGAAATTAGGAAATCCATTTCGTAATTGTTCAAAGTAGAAAAAAGTCATTAAAATAATAGAATGGGATGTGAAAAACTCCAAAATAAATATGAGTGGTTAACACATCTGCCAATTTACAATAGGGTTTTTAGCACTTCTAAACTACATGATTGAGGCAGGGCTGAAGTCTGAGTCTTGTTTACCCATCCAACAACAAAAGCAGTGTTTTCCTGCTACTTATTACTCTGCCGCACAAGTGTATTGCCCATGGCTAACGTAAACCATAGTTTACTCAACCTGCATGTTACACTAGGTTTCTCATAAAACATTAAGCATGGGGTTCAAACAACCCAGTCGCCTTTGGTTCATATCACAAACTAGGCTAAAATATGGGCAATTAGTTTGTAATTCAGTATGCCCTGCAAGCATCTTGGCTAAATCATAAACTTAAATACAAACTTAAATTAAACTTAAATATTAAATCACATTTAGTTTGTAGTCTAAATCCAAGCACAGAGTAATTTGGTCTCCCAAATAGTAAATGAGCTTTTGGGCTGCAGACCGTGGACTCGTTTTCCTGATGCTTTGCTAGCAAGTGCAGCTGACATCCTCAGAAGCAGAGCGAGTTGCTTTATAGTGTGCTATTCAGCCTATGCCAGTACACAATTCAGCCTTCATTCTAGCCAAAGTCTTCAATCCTGAATATAATTATTACACTATGTTTGTGATTGCATTATTTGTCTAAGTGGGTCATAGGTGGGGGGGACCCAGTCAGCCAGGCAGTTAGGGTTTGTTTTGAGTAAGAGCGGCCACAAATATAATGTGAACTCAGATAATAGAACTGAAGCAATTGCTCAGCTTAGCCAGTCCTTCAAGAAAAAATGCTGAAGATGTAGGATAGCTGGAAAAAAGAACATGCCTTCTTGATTGGTTGCAAAAGTCAACTCAGTTATATCTTTATTCCACTCATCTCCAGTCAAGCAGTTTGCAGATACACCTTGTACAAGCATTTGCAATGACTCAAAATGACAAATAACTCTCACCAGAGCCATTCTTACAACATTCAAAGTCTGAAAACATTCACACACTGTATCTGGGGTATCTGGAGCATCTGGGATATAAAAATTCACATAACCACTAGTTGGCAACAATGAGATGCATAAAACATTTTGCTGCCCTTAAGTAATTATTATGATTACTGCAGCCCATTTATAACACAATACAGGGAATCCTCGATTTACAACAGTTCAATTAATGACCATTAGAACAGCACTGGAAAAAAAAGGAAATTATGATCGTTTTTCATACTTATGACTTTTGCAGCATCCCCATGGTCACGTGATCAAAATTCAGATGCTTGCAACTGCCTCATATTTATACCGGTTGCAGTATCCCAGGGTCACGTAATCGCCTTTGTGACCTTCTGACAAGCAAAGTCAATGGAGAAGCCAGGTTCACTTAACAACTGTGTAACTAACTTAACAGTTGCAGAAAACTCACTTAACAAATGTCTCACTTAGCAGCAGAAATTTCGGGCTCAGTTGTGGTCATAAACTGAAGACTACCTGTATATCAACATATTGAAACTCAACATTAAAAAACACTAAGATCATGCTGACAGATCTTATTTTCTTGGTCTCCAAAATCACTGCAGATGGTGACTACAACCATGAAATTTGCTTGCTTCTTGGGAGGAAAGCTAATGGCAAAGCTAGACAGCATATTAAAAAGCAGAAACATCTCCTTGCCAACAAAAGTCTATATAATCAAAGCTATGGTTTTCCCAGTAGTAATACATGGCCATGAGAGTTGGACATATAAGGAAGGCTGAATGCCAAAGAGTTGATACTTTTGAATTGTGGTGCTGAGGAAGATTCCTGAGAGTTCCTTAGACTGCAAGGAGATGAAATCAGTTGATCCTAAAAGAAATCAACCCTGAATGTTCTTTGGAAGGACAGATACTGAAACTGAAGCTCAAATAGTTTGTATAAGTCATACTTACCTATCAAGTTTAGTAGTTGGCTGGTCTAGTACTCTTTAAAACTGCATTGGTGTTTTCTACTTATATGGTAGCAGTGAATTTTAGTAGTCCTGAATCTCATATCATTTAGTAAAATACTAGAGACAGATTCTGGTAGCTGAGTAAAACATTTCTTCTACTTATTTTCAATTGTTGGTGTCCAAGCAGAACTCGGATACCAGCCTGATGTTCTCCATTCCTTTCATTCCATCACACCTGGAAGAAAATAGACCAGGAAAGCATGACAATTGGTGTGGCTGTTTTTATGATTTTGTTGCTGTTGTTATAAAATTGACATTTCAGTGCCACTAAAAACATCTCTCAAGAAATCATCAGTGGACGCACTTACGATAAAACAACAAAAATCTCAGAATGTTTGTTAGATGCATTAAAGAAGTGCATTTCTTCCATTGGGTTTGCTGCTTTGTAACTAAAGAAGTCCTGCATTATGTTTATATTAATACCAACAATCAAACATTTTGTTACTGTCCTCTGGTCATTGAATTTTTTTGTTCATTTTTCCAGGCTGAATATAATACCTAAAATACAGTGTAGAAGTTGAAAGTGTACATTTATGAGGATTAATTTGTATTATACAGATTAAACACTGGACCATTCATCAAAATTACATGTACAAAATCATGCACAATTTTTGTTGTTGTTGATGAAGTACTCCCCTTTGTTTTCCATAAGTTGCAAATTTTTTATATTGAATTCCATATCAGGAGAAAAAAAAGTTAAATGCCTTTGACCAATTTGCAAAGCCTTCATTAAATAGGTTTATTTGGAAATGATGACCAAATATCTGTACATGCCTCAGCAGATGATAGGAGCTGACTGACCTTACCTGGCCTTGCTTGGAAGTTAAGGGAGGTCCTAGCCTGGTAATACAGGTAGTCCTCAACTTACAATCACAATTGAGTCCAAAATTTCTGTTGCTAAGTAAGACATTTGTTAAGTGAATTTTGCCCCATTTGATGGCCTTTCTTGCCAGAGTTGTTAAGCGAATCACTGTAGTTTATTTATTATTTATTTATTATTGCAATTTATATGCCGCCTTTCTCCCTGGGGACTCAAGGCGGCTTACAAAATGACAAATTCCAATACAAATCACAATGAAATAAAATTAAAATCAGCGACCCTATTAAAAATAGTTTAAAATTATGACAATGTACCCCCAAACGGATCAGTTGAGTTGACGAAAGAGCCACGTCTTTAGCTCGCGACGGAAGGAAAGAAGGTCAGGGGCTGTCCTGAGCTCGGTGGGCAATCCATTCCAGAGGGTCAGGGCTCCCACAGAGAACGCTCTCCTCCTGGGGGCCGTCAGCCGACATTGTTTGGCCAATGGCACCCTGAGGAGGCCGACTCTGTGAGAGCGCACAGGACGGTGGGAGAGCATCTGGAGATGGTCCTGCAAGTACCTCGGGCCTAAGCCATGAAGGGCTTTATAGGTGAGCACCAGCACCTTGAAATGTATCCGGAGTGCCACCGGCAGCCAATGCAGCTCATGCAGTAGAGATGTTACATGGGAGTATCTAGACGCCCCCATAACTACCCACATGGCTGCATTCTGGACTAGCTGGAGCCTCTGGACACATCCCAAGGGCAGCCCCATGCAGAGGGTGTTACAGTAGTCCAACCTAGAGGTAACGAGGGCATGAGTGACCATGGCGAAGGCATACCGGTCTAGTTGTTAAGTTAGTAAAATGATTGTTAAGCGAATCTGGCTTCCCCATTGACTTTGCTTGTCAGAAGTGATGGTCGCAAAAGGGGATCAAATAATTCCCAGGACATTGCAACTGTCATAAATATGAGTCAAGCGCCTGAATTTTGATCACATGATCACAGGGATGCTGCAATGGCTGTAAGTGTGAAAAGTGGTCATAAGTCGCTTTTTTCAGTGCCGATGCAACTTTGAATAGTCACTAAGTGGACTGTTATAAGTTGAGGACTACCTATATTTGAATGGGAGACCTGGAATATTGGGGTAATAAACTTGATTGAGAATTTGAAAAGCCATCCTAGAAAAAGGTAGTGCCAAATCACTTCTACAATCCTGTCAAACACTTTAAGGCAGTGCTTCTCAACCTTGGTAGCTTGAAGATGGATGGACCTCAACTCCCAGAATCCCCCAGCCAGCAGTGCTGGCTGGGGGATTCTGGGAGTTGAAGTCCACCCATTTTCAAGCTTCCAAGGTTGAGAAACACTGCTTTAAGGAGTCATGGCCAGTAAATCACCAGGAGTCAAGCTCAATTTAAGAAGGTTTGAGCAGGGAGATGTTTATGACCTTCAACAATTACCAAGAGAAAATAGCTACAGTTAAGTTCTTTTCCCTTAAATGTTCTTGCAATCTCAGAAACAACCAAAACATCAAACTAGCATTTAATGCATCATTGACATGTTGCAGTGCGTATATCTTAGGAGTTTCCTGGGTAAGCCTACTCTGTGAGCCTAGCATGGTAACAATAAGTCTAATGAATGTCACATTCCCATGGCATGGCATGCTAAACGTTTTGGGGAATATTAACCATGACTTATGCATTCTCTGAATCCCAGCAGTCTGCTAGGTGGCAGGTCAGCTTGGCTGTTTCTGAAAAACTACGCAGTGGGATCCATTAGAGGCTACAGAAATCCTTGGGTTGTAGGCTAGATTGGGGAGTCTGAAAAACATTCTGAAAGAAGGCGATGGCGAACCACTTCTATAGGATTATTGCCAAGAAAATTGCATAGACATGACCATGAAATCAAGTTCAACTTGAGTTTTTCTATTACCCAGCAGCTGCATTTTCATACTGAGAGGTCAAAACTGTACATTTTAATCATTATCCCAGTACCCATTTTTAAAATATTCAAATATTCAACCAAAGATCTTCAAGAATTTTAAGAAGGAGGATGCTAATACAGATAGTCTGCACCAAGCACATACATTTTCAGTTAAAGAATAATACAAACCTTTCCCCATTTGGTCAGAAATAGATTTTGTGGCTATTTGGTGCACTGATAGATATTCTACTCTTATTAACAACAGCTTTGTTCTCAGGTTAGATCTTCTCATTCCAGTTTCTCTTTTCCTCACCCCACCTCTCCAGCCATCCACCTACCCATTCTCCCTCCCTCCCTTCCTCCCTCCCTCCACCCCAACGAGGCATCACAGCTCCTAACGAAACGGAACTGCTGCCAGATGAAATATATTACTATTAAATACTTAATTCTTCTAGTGAGCGAAGAGCAGCCAGTATGAATACGATTATTAAAGAAAATTACTTTGGCTGATCAGATATTTCTGCATACTAATTTCTGACCCTGCTTCCCTCTCTGCTTGCTTCTCATCCCTTGGAGACCAGGACAGAGAAAATTCTATCACAAATAGCTGATTACTGGGACTTGCATTAAAATCAAATTTTTCCCCGTCTCGGCACTAATGTCCTCGCCTGCAATAGGGACAGCAGTAACTGGAAAGAAAATTATTCTAGAGATGGTCCGAGATCCCATTGCACCCGGAAGTCTGAGTGTGGAAAATATTAATACAGATCTGAATTCTGAGGCCTTAGTTTTCCATTCAGTGGTTCCCATAGCTCAAACTCCTGCCAGCCAGCTCAGACTTCTCGGTGTCAAAGTCATTCTTTTTGTCATAATGTCCACACATATATACCTTGGCCTGGTGTTTTCTTGGCAAATATTCTTCCATTTTTGTATGACAAAGTTTTCATGATCATGGACTATCATTGACTAGGTGTGGGTAAACAATGCTAGGTATAAGTAAATAAAAGGGGAAGGGAAGGGGTGGGGAAGGGAAGGGGTGGGGAAGGGAAGGGGTACGGTAGAGTAGGGTAGGGTAGGGTAGGGTAGGGAAGGGAAGGGAAGGGAAGGGAAGGGAAGGGAAGGGAAGTTTTCCAAAAATCTATATATCTATCTGGCCACCACCAATCTCTCACAACACCTATAATCATCTCACAGGGGGGGAAATTGAAGTCCTGTAAGCTTCAATTTAGTTAGTTTTTTAAAAAAATACACTTCTGGAGATGTCACCAGCCTGAAGTTGTAATTACAGTCTGTATGTGTTAATTCCAAGCTCCTGTTCTATATATCTCATCTCGATGGGGGATCCTGTCTACTATACCTCTCCTTCACCTCTGAGAAATGTCTGTGGGAGAGGAAAGGTTCTCTTTTTTTAAAAAAAAAAAAATGTGGTGCTTCTATAGGGCAAACAAAAGCAAGCAGACAACTTATTTTAAATTTTATCTCTTTGAACTACAACAATAGTTTTTTAAAAAAGCTGGGCATCAGGAGTGATATGCAAAGCTCAACAGATAGTCAAGCAATAGGAGCAATACTGATATCATTTTTGGTTTTCGTTTTTTTACATTGCACAGAAGCTTAAAAGCTCAGAGTTCTTGTTTGAATCTGGTTCTGGGGAGTTTCACTGATCTCCCCAGTATAAGTCTACCATTGGAAAAGAAGCTATATATCAACCTAGGCTGGTAACATTAAAACAGAGACCGATTTTTATCTATGGCTTCTAGGGATTAATTAGAAATCATAACCTTGGCAAAGTTATGAAAGAAAAGAGTCCTGAGAAATCAGAAATCTTCCTGTTGCAGTTAGAAGTGAATGACTCAGTCACATCCTTACAGAAACCTGAATTGTAGATGATATGTTTAATGTACCCATTGATACATTTCCTGCTTCAGGATGAGAGACACCCAAAAAGTTTCTTACACATGATAAGGAGCCATAAACTAATACTGTTCTCATAGCTCTCTGATTCATGAGATTATGCTATACATCATTGCTACGAGCCAAAATATGATAGGGCAGAAATAGGGAACCTTGCTTCTGCTAAAGGCAGGAGGTAAACTGTTGGAGCATAGCAGAAGCCAGAGGTTACAGGAGATTCTCCCCTTTTATCTTTCTGCCAACTCTTTAATTTTATTTCCCTTTCTTTCTCATTTACTTCTGAAAGTTCCTTCCCTTCCTGTCAGCCCTCCCAAGTAAAGCACACAGGAAACACAACCAGATGAACCAATTCTACTTTATTGTCAAGCTACATTAATAGAACCTTGCAAGTCTGAAAATACAAATCTTCTGCCGTCACATTTAACAGCCTGATACATTAGTGGGGATCCTTTTTATATTTCTTTCTTTGCCCTTAAGCAGTTGCAGACTCCTTCCCATTTAACCTGATTGTTCCCTAGTAGACAGCATCTCAAGGTCAACTATCTGGTATTCCTGCAACATTACACACCCACCTATTTTCCTTGGTACGTAGTCTGTCAACATTTCTGTGTGAATGAAAGGCATGTTTCATTGTTATTGTTTCTGGCCTTCCTATCCACAGCTTTTAGTTCTGCTAAGTGAGTCTGGTCCACTATTCCAGCTGCCTATCTGGAATTAGTCAGGTGTTAATTGCCTTGATGGTATTTCCTTCACTGAGTTTAGATTTTAAGATCTTCTTCCCTCTCATGATGTATTCACACATCTTCTTGCTGGAGGCTTTCAAGAAGAGACTGGACTGCCATTTGTCAGAAATGGTGTAGGGTCTCCTGTCCCTCCAACTCTGTTAATCTATATCTGTATCTGACTTCATTGTGACTGATGTTATCTTGAAAGGTGTCCAGTTATTTGTAATAATTGTGTTCATCCAGACCCTTGATATTATTTCCAAAGGGCATTTTGATTCCTTCAATTTTCACTATTTTTCCCCTGTTGATGGTGGCACATCTGTCCATTCCAAACGCTATTGCAATATCTTAGCTGTATATATGGACAATGTTGAATAGCAATTCTATTTTAGGTAGTGTTTTTCCATATAACTTAAAATCAACTGTATAAAATAGGGGTGATAGCCAGGGAGGTGTTTTTGATGTTTTATAACCATGCCTTGACTTGTTTAGTATTGTTGATTCCTGGTAGAGGAATCAACAAAGGAATCAGTGCAATCATAAACAGTAGTAGTGATAGTGAGTCTCTTTGAAAGATTCCTCTCTTGATGTCTATGGAGATTTTAATCATCCAGGTCATGGTTATCCCAAAGATGCATTCCAAAAGGCAACTGGACTTTCACGGTTTTTTCCTTGAACACATTTTGTTTCTCATCCAAGAAGCTTCTTCACTTCTGAACAAGCTTCTTGGATGAGAAGCAAAATGTGTTCAAGAAAAAAAACCAAGAAAGTCCATTTGAAAAGCACCTTTGGGATTTATCTCTTGTTATTAACCTCTCCCAATCTATGGCCATTGACCAACATCTGTATTTTCCATTGTGCTATTGAGCTTTGCACAAAGCTTATGATGTTTCTACTGATTCCTGTTATTTCTAGGCACTTGACTTCACTTGCTGTTTTCCAAAATCATCTTGTCAATTAGGAGCTGATCTTTTGTTCTTCTGCTGTGTGAGCAGTTTCCTTTCCACTCAGGTGAAAAGAGCTTGTTTTCAACTAGATGTTGTTAGACTGCATGAACTACCACACCAGTTAGTAATTTAAAAGCTGTTGGTAAGCAGGTAATTGGACTGTAGTTGCCTGGGTGGCCTCTTTTGCTGGATCTTTCATTATCAGGTAGGTTTTTCCAGATCAGGGGTGAAATGCTACCGGTTGGGACCGGTACAGCCGAACCGGTAGCGATGGCAGCGCGAGGCTCCATTCACCTGCCCGGTCATCATTACTTCCTGGTTTTAACTAGGAAGGAACCTGTTTTTTACCCTCTGCGCATGCACAGAAGGGTTTGCGCATGCGCAGAGGGTCCGTGTGTGCATGTGATGCATGTGCACACGCAAGTGGAGCGAGCACGTGCACTTCTGAACCAGTAGGGAAGGTAAGTAGATTTCACCCCTGTTCCAAATGTTAACCAATGTTCAGTTTCACCCCCTTTGCAGTATGTTGTTAAATTGCTTGGCAATCAGTGGCTCTAGGCTTCTCAGATGTTCCAACCTATGCACTTTATCGTTACCTGGTTGATCTTCTTTGTTCTTTTCTGTACTGTTTCTGCTGTTAGTACAAGCTCTTACACTTCAGCTTCTTTTTCATTCTCATCCACCTTCTTTTTATCTAAGCTGCGTTCTTATTGTATTTGGATTGTCCCATAGCTGCACCCGAAGTGCACTGATTCTTTGGTTTAATGGTTGACTGCAATCTCTCCACGGATGGATTGATAGAAACATTTCTGATTTAACTGAAATTGGAGATTGGGGATTCTGCCTATAATGTGCAATTTGATCTTCATATCTGCTGATCTTCTTGGTTGTAGCTATTATTTGCTGCTTCTATTTGGCATGGTGGTACAGTGGCTTAATAATGCTGGAACTGCCAGCCAGCAATGGTCTGCATTCTGGCAGTCCAAGCCCAATTCCGTGAGATAGAATGAGCTCCTGTCAATTGTTCCTCAGCTCCTGCCCACCCAGGAGTTCAGAAGTATGCAATATTGCAAGTAGATAAATAAGTAACACTTTGCTGGGGAAAACTTAACTGTGTACATGTGTGCAAGAGAGCAGAAGTGGTACTGGAACTGGCTGGACACAAGGCAATGAACATGAGGTGAAGCAAGCAAGACCAGTGGAGGAGCCTGGAACGAGCCAGCAACCCGAGTGCTGCTAGTAAGCTGGTGTAAAACTACTATAGTTTGCCCCCCATGGCACCCCAAAGATAGGCAGCAAGCACCCAACAGAATGAACTAGCAATCTAGGCTATCCGGACTGCATTGTGTCTAGCATTTGTAAATTTCCCTGACTAATCTTTGTTCTCTAGTAATCATCTGAATTTTTGTTTAGACAATTTGTCTATCATTGCAATTTGGTGGTGTTTGTAAGAGTTTAATTTACCTATCTTGATAATCTCTGCCTGAACTCTGAGTTTCATATATACAACATTCCTGTCCCTGATTAATGGTCTTTTTTATGACTCTCTAGCAATGCAGGGAAATGCAATGTTAGTTCTGGATCTGCACAGACTGAATTTGGGTTTCTACTGATTCCATATTTGTGCTAAGCTTTTTCAGTTGGGTTTCAGCTGCTCTGAAGGCTTTAGTTCCTCCATGCTTTTCACAATCTCTTTATAACATAGTTAGAACCTTGTCTTTGTCTCAGTTGAGATTACTTACAAATCCTCATAAGAGCCCAATTTCTGTTCTCCTCCATTTCAAGGAGATCCTACTTTATCTCATAGATGCACACAATTGGTCCAAAGGGGCTCAGTTCAACTCAGGAATTAGTTGAATTGCATGTACATCTCTAATTTCTAACCTTCGTCCTAACCCCTTCTTTCTAACCTGTTATATTCACATATTACAAACCAAAACTTTCTCTCTAGGGAATTAAAAACCCAATATCTTTTTTATGAAAGTGCTTTCTGAACAAGCTGAAAGATACCACACATGTCATCCAACCATATGAAAGCTATCACTATAATCTGGGAACAAGAAAAACAAGTGGTTTTCGGAAAGAGATTTAAAGCCAGATGTACTCCCAAATTCCACAGCTGGTTTGGGGTTTTGAATAAGTCTGGATCAAACTTGGCAATTAAAGCCTTTCTTTCCCCCCCACCCAAAATATAGATTCCCAAACTTGTATTTCTTACAGATTAGTCTCACTGCGAGAAACTTTTCATATAGCCATGAGGTGGGTGGCAACCACAAGAAGGTCCACTGTGTGCTCATTGCCGTCTTGAGCCAGTCAATCAGGTGCAACCACAATCATGTGCAAAATTCGGTTCTCAGCTTGATTCAGCACATTCTCACAAATCAAGTCACATCATTGCCTTTTGCAAAACACAGCAATAATTTGCCCATTTTCTCTGTCCATTCAACTAAAACCCTAGTTCATGCTCTGTTTATTTCTCACTTTGACAAATAAAACTTTCTTCTTTGTGGTCTCCCTTGCTTACATCTCATCTCTCACTTCTGTCTGAATGTATTGGTGCCCAAATCCTTCGTCTTCCCTGTTACTTGGATAATGTAATACTATCCCTCAAAAAGAGATGTAAAAGAACTCTGCCATGGATTTGCAAGCTCACACAAAACAGATTCTGTGAATTTGCACATACATACTGGTGCACGCGCACAGAAACACACACCTGAAGTTTGTGAAAGTTACCATATTTTTCAGGGTATAAGATGCACTGGAGCATAAGACACACCTTAGTTTTTGGGGAGGAAAATAAGAAAAAAGCTGATTGGTGGGAGGATCGGCCTCCCGGAATACCTCCAATCAGCTGTTTTCAGAGGTGAATTTTAGCAACAGGTTCGTTGGTTGTGAGCTCTGTGCCTTGCTTTTTTTTCTGCCTCTGAAACTTCTGAAACTTCCTGTTTCAGAAAAAACTTTTTTTTCTGCCTCTGAAAGCCTCCAAAACAGAGCTTCAGAAAAAAAGGCTTTTCTGAAGCTCTGTTTGGAGGCTTTTTTTCTGAAGTTTCTTTCAGAGGCTTTTATTCTGAAGGACTATCTGTACTCTGTTCAATCTCCTTTCTTTGGTATTGGTATATAGATTAACCTCTTCTGATCTGTTGGTTATTGTGTCATTCTCCAGATTTGTTAGCATAGATTGGTTAGAACCATAGATTGGTTAGAACCAATGTTAGCAAAGGTTGGTTAGAATCTTTACTGATTCTTCTTTTGTTGCTTGCCATATTATTTTAGATAAAAGCCTTTCAGAGGCTTTTTTTCTGAAGCTTCATTTCTGAGGCTTTTTTTCTGAAGCTTCTTTTCAGCCTCTGAAATCTCCATTTGCGAGGCTGGGGGGGCTACATTTGGAGTATAAGCCGCACCCAGATTTTCACCCTTTTGGGGGGGTGGGAAAGGTGTGTCTTATACTCCGAAAAATACGGGTATATCCAGAAAAGTATGCCACTGAGGGAAGGGAAGGGGAAAGGGGAAAGGGGAAATGAATATACAGTATTTGGAACACTTATTATTATAAAAGCTGCTGTTCCATTTCCATCTATTGCCAACAGGAATACTAAGATATGGAGCACCCTAAATGTATTTATTCTGATGTGCAAACTGTGGCTGTCCTCCCTCAGAGACTTATCTTCTAAATGGAGAAGAGCAATGTTGTAAATTGTTTATCACTTTCTAAGTTTTGTTGGCTCAGCTTGACCAAATGATGGTAACTTTATTTGGCTTTTCAGGTTGCAGATTTGGGGGGGGGGGTTAATTGGAATTTTACTCATAGAAATCAGTTTGGCAGGAGATGAATCGAATTGGCTATACCAAGCGGAAGTCTTGGGGCCTTGGGAAAATGTGAGATTGGTCTGGTTTACTCATCCACTGCCCTGTTCTTGGAATAATCAGTTTTGGGTAGGGGTGTATTTCAAAACCCGTCGCTACCGGTTTGCTCATAGGTGTGTGCACGATTGCGCTTGCGTGACACTTCTGCGCATGCGCAGAAGTTTCTGGGCAGGTGGGCGGAGCCTCCCGCTGCCGCCGCTACCAGTTCACCCAACCAGGGCAAACCGGTAGCAACCCACCACTGGTTTCAGGACTAGCTAGTATAAAACTGATAGTAGAATTATGGCTGTCCAACCTTTGGTTGAAAGGACAGAGACTTTTGAGATGAACATGCTCCATTTGAATGCAAATGTGCTATTCTTTTGAAAAGTCTGAGTTTGACTTCTGGTCACTAGTAGGATACATCCTTGAGATTTTCCTGGCAACAACATAGCCATGGTTTCTCATTATCTTCCCCAGCCAGCATGGTTGTTGCTAAGAATTCTGGGAGTTGAAGTCCACCCATCTCAGAGCTGCCCAGCTTGGGAAACAGTGCTTTAGGCTAAAATTACAGTAGACATTCCTGTGCTTGTTGCTTTGTTTATTTATTTTTAACCCTTTCAGCTCCAGGTTCAGGTAAATATTCATTCTTCCTATTTCTAGTTTTGACATTATAGGCTTTGTTACTTTTGCAGAAGCAAAATGTGCAAGGGCGTGGCATCAACATGTTCAAGAGAGCAAATCATTATGAAAATAAAAATTTCTAAACAGGAACTCCAGAAAAGCCCAAAGAGAACAATGATCGGGGTTCCGTGGCTAATTGAAAACCTGTAAAAGAGTCCCCACAATTTCAGATGGTGTGATCAGATCCATTTTCAGAACAAAATTAATAAGAAAACTCATGTTTGCAAGAAAGTCAATAGTACTACTTGACTATAAGACAACAGATGCAGGATGCTGAAGAGGATTTTTTTCTCCATTGTGATTATGCAGCATGAGGTTATGTGAAGAGGCAAGTTGGAAGATACTGTTTTAATGATGCCTACTTTACAATTATTCTTGTTTCTTTGTTCTCAGCCTCTCTTGAGAACTTACAAAAATCACACTGCAATGTTCTGGTTGAAGTCCTAACTTCTGGGAAACAGCCAGAACTGAGCTGCCCTGAAAGCCTGAAGGGCTGCATTCGGGTCTGAGTTGCAAGGATCTATAGACCCAAGAACATGGAATGTTTATTTTTCCGCAATGACTTTCTCCAAATAAACCCAGGGAAGGAAAAAAGAGGCTCTCCGGCAGCAGCTGTTTATTCAGTGTTTATGATAAAAGAGACTTCACCATAGCAACAGGTGGCAATATGTGGACTCCCCAGGAAATACTGTAAGGAGCCTCAGCAACCAGTGCCAGTTACTGAATTTAATACAAGGATTTGCTTGCTTGCTTGTTTGTTTGTTTAGACGGTTGGTAGGTACAATAAAATGTGAGATGTCCAAACAAGACACTGAGCAGAAGTGCTCTAAATCTCTCAAAAGATTGCTTTTGGGGATTTATTTTCTATCCTGCACACTAGCCTTAAAACTTGCAGAGATGTTTAAACAAGGGATTTGGAAGTTCACTTTATGGGAGGGTCATGGATGGGCAAAGTTTGGAAATGCAAATAGGAAGAGCCATAATCTGATTAAAATAAATTGGGCAAATTATTTATCAGTAACTGTGAGTTCAGGAAATTAAGAGGAGGGTTAGATTTCTAACTCCTAATTCTGAAAATATAAATGCGCAGAATCACCATCCTCTATGGTTCTACTGACTTAGCCACCCAATTCTACAGATCTTTTATTTTGGGGACAGCCTGAGCTTATGTTCAGCTATGCTGAAGGCAATGGAGCAGCCAGAAAATTTTAGATCCTAAAAATAAGGGTGAGAAAGGAAAGACGTACTTTAGATGGCCAATTACATAGCACACAATCACATTTTCTTTCTCTTTGATATTGTCATTCCATACTTTAATACTGTTTGTAATTACCTAATAAGAGCCAAAAAAAATAAAAGAAAGAAAAGAAAATAAATACAAATTTGGGGGGGCGGGAATGGAAGGAAAATCTTGGCATGCACACATTTTCAGTATATTTAAATCAAAATACCATTATGACTACCAAAAGAAAATAAAATTTACTTCTCCTCTAATATTAAATACATTTGATAATAAGCACCATTATTTCGGTTGAAATTGATTTTTTTTTATAAAGCAAAATCCTCAACCAGCTATCTCCTAATTAAGATTTTTTTTTTAAAATAAAAGGCAGAAAAAAGAATAACTTCTTTTTCCGGCAGGGCCGGATTTAGATGAAAAGAGGCCCTAGGCTATTCCACTTATGAGGCCCTTTCACCTATAGTGAGAGTGTAATTTTAATTTTGCTAACAATTTGAATGTAGGCCCCTCTTGATCTTGAGGCCCTAGGCTGAAGCCTAGTTAGCCTATAGGAAAATCCGGCCCTGACTGTAAGTTGCACCAACTGTGATGGGTTCCATTTTACCGTGTTGAGCCTTATAATGATGATCCTTCTCCTCTCATCTTTTGGATTGTCCTGTGGAGGCACCATTGCCTAAAGATGCAGGATGCCAGATCCTGTCTATGAAAAATTTAAATTAAGGAAACTAGAACTGGTTGTTGAATGCC
Organism: Pituophis catenifer annectens; assembly: GCF_029215685.1. Lineage (NCBI taxonomy): Eukaryota > Metazoa > Chordata > Lepidosauria > Squamata > Colubridae > Pituophis > Pituophis catenifer. Next base: position 167,475,527 of record NW_027256883.1, on the reverse strand, counting down.
TTTCTTGTGTTTTTTAAAGTGCTACAGTCACCTATGGTGGAAGATGTTAGTGGGGCTCATGAGAAATGACCTTCCTGCCAGCCCAAGGAGACTAGACCATAGAACATGGAATAATAGAGTTGGATGGGACCTAGGAGGTCTTCTAGTATAACCCCCTGCTCGAGTGGGAGACCCTATGCCATTTCAGACAAATGGTTGTCCAGTCTTTTTTTGAAAGCCTCCAGTGATGGAGCACCCATAACTTCTGAAGGCAAGCTATTCCATTGTTGAAATGCTCTCACTGTTAGGAAATTTCTCCTTAGTTCCTTTTGCAGAATAGTAAAATTCCTATTTTGTTGTTTGTTTTATTGGATGAACAAGTTTTACCTGTTCCTGTTGGAGCTATTATAGCCATAAGGTAACATTTTATCAGCTTTTCTTTTACTACAGTAAAATAATGTGTTCGTATTTTATCTTTGTCTATCTCCAAGACTGATGTGTGTAAGTAGCAGAATATGGCAAGATATAAATACTGGGATTAAAAAAAATCAGTTAGAATCCCAATGTTGACATCCAATTAAAGTGATCATCTCAATTTGGTGCTTGTGATGGAATCTAAATTCAGCCCTTAGTGGGTTCAAGAGAAGTCAAGAACAATGTTGTGTAAGAGATTATTGGAAGGTGGGAATGGAGCAGGTGAGGAGAAGATGACAGAGCCATAAAGAATCTCTTGTATCACATGCCAAGGAATGGTCCATTTCAATAGTAACTCAGCAACTGCATCAGCCTTTAGTGGTAGTGGAGGAAAAGATTTAGGGGAGCAATATTTTGAGGAAGGGAATCAGAGACCGTTGCTTTTAAAATGTAAGTGTGGCTTCAGTTTCTTCTATGTGGTAGCTAAAGCAGCAGCACAGTCTATCAGTTAATTGCCTGGAGGCTTTTCTTCCCACTGATGAATCAATCAGTTAACCAATTAAAATAAGCATTGCATAATCTCAATCCAAGTGGCATTTTGAGGATATTTAATTAAGATAGCTGTTTTCCTCAGCAAAATTTGCAGAGAATCATTTGTTGTTTTGAAGATCAGCTTAAGCACACAGCTGCAATCAAGAAACATGCAAAAAAATATTGACAACAGTGGCCACCACAATGAACACCCTTTTAGGGGCCAAAACACCAGTGAAAAGTACCCATCATTAATCTGCGGATAATGAATTTATTTATTAATTGCACTGATTAATGTTTTCATCCTTAGTTTATATCTCCAAGGTGCCACAGTATAAAATTAAAGATTATAGCCTAAGGAGGTTTTAAGGATTGCTGTCCCCCAGATGAAGATATGCTTATGTTAAAGTCTATGAAAATGAGTATGCAAAACAAGAATGACAGCTGCAGACACAAGGAGCTTTACACAAATAAACCCAGAAGGTAATGCAGAAGCTTAGGAACATTATAGTTTTACACATTCGCACAGATAGGCGCACACACACACACACACACTGTCCTAAATGCTTCTTCCATACATATCAGAAAGATTGTTTTAACCTCAGTCTGAAGCCAGTTTTGATGAATATGGTATCTCTTTTTGCCAAAACAAAAAAAAAATGCACTAAGCAAATAAAGAAAAATATGGAGGATACATCTGCATAGTTTCAGAACTAAAATAGGATATTGAACATAACTGTTGATTTCATTGTGGCAACATGAGGACTTCTTTTGGGCATATTCACATTCTCAAAAATTTGTCATGGTTTGCATGTGGCTTAAAGCAGAGGTCTTCAAACTTGGCAGCTTTAAGACTTCTGGACTTCAACTCCCAGAATTCTCCAGCCAGCATAGCAGGCTGGAGAATAACACAACTCTTAAAGCTGCCAAGTTTGAAGACCTCTGGCTTAAAGGATGAGAAAGTACCACAGAGATTCTTTCCTTCCCCAAGAAAGAGGAAAGAAAATGAGCTTTTGTAGTGTTCAAAATAACTTGCTGTGTACTCTAATAGCCTTTATTCTGTGAATAATTCTATACATTAGCGTTTCTCAGCTTTGGCAGCTTGCAGATATGTGGACTTCAGCTTCCAGAATTTTCCAAGCAGCCATTCTGATTGTAGAATTCTGGGAAATAAAATCTATCCATCTTTAAGCTGCCAGGGTTGAAAAAACCCTGCTATCCATCGTCAGTGGGAGCTGCCTATATTCTTCTTTTGTGTCAGTCCTGACTACCAGAATTTCAGTCATGGCTTTGTAGGGGCTTACTTGAACACTGCACCTATCTTAAAGATGGCTGCTTTATCTTTGTTATTTTTTTTTTATTTTTATTTAAGCTCGCCTCAAAGCGACTCTGGATTGCTTACTTATGTGAAAAGTTCTATGCGATAGATACATGTTTGTTGAGCTAGACTGCAGGAAAAAAAAGTGCATCTACCAAGTTTCCTTTCCCTCATGGGTTTTTTCAAGATGTATCTTTCAAAAGTCTGGAATCAGCAATCCTATTGTGTCAAAATTGTATGCTAAGCGCTAAAGCCTTGCCCAATGCATGTTACATCACATGGCTTTGAGTGTGTCGCTTCATCTTCTGCTTCAGAACAGACTTCTATGAATTGTGCATGTATTCTGGAAATCATACTTCCATTTACTTAATAAAAGGGGTGTAACTATAGGCATCAGTGAGGGTCCTGTAGAGGCAAGTTCCCTATAGAGATATAGCAATCCCTTCTTTGAATTAAATTACCTTAAATTAATTATATGCATCTGTAATAGAAATAAGCCTTCCGAATTCCATATAATTTTTCCTTGGTTAGTACATTTACAATTGCATTCAAGTCCTCACCATATCAGAGCTGCAGTTCCACATCACCATAGTCTCAATTGGAAAAAAAAAAAGGGAAAGTGGGGGGGGAAAGTTAGAGGAAAAATTATATCTTCGGTGCCATTGAGGTCACTTTGCCCAAGACTTTCTCAAACCTGGAACCAATCCTGATCATTCCTACTAACTGACATGTCATAACAAAAACAGGTTTCAAAATATGTGTTGCCAATTTTTACACTTCCTAAAGAGTACCATAGCAAGATATGCTAAAATTAGAAGATGCAAATGTTGGCACAGACATGACATGTTCTGCTAATGTCTGGTGCAGAAAACCTTTGGAACAGAAACGGGAAACCTGGAGTATACTTCCAACCAGAACAGCCCTATATGAATTCTGCTGCCAATATGGGTAATGTAGTTCTTGTAGCAGCACAGACTTTTAACTTAAACTACCACCAAGGGATACACAGCTTTCTTAAATGTGCTTAGGCTCTGTTAGTTTTGCCTCTTCAAAGTAGCAGGAAATTGTCCTTTCTGACTTGTGTTCTCACTGAAGTGTGAAGAGGCCACATTTGAACTTCTCAAAATAATTTCATCTAAACATTATGGAAAATAGATAATAAATTTCCTTGTTGTTACAACCTGGCTTTTTTCCTTCATTATGTTTGCATCAATTTCCCCCTCCCCGAAATACAATTGCTTAGTATAAATGAAACTGCTACAAGCCATAACCTGCCCTTTTACAATCCTGAACTTGCATTACAAAGTGAAATATAACCTTTGATATATCTAAGCCAGGCTGTCTCTTCTATTTGCAATGCAGCCAGCTGCTCTACATACCATGAGGTGGGGTGGCGGCATGAGTTGGGGGGAGCAGCAGAAATGTTTTTCTGTATATATGTATGCATGTGCTATCATGTGAAAAGCTTCAACAAGTTCAGAGGTTTACTTCAAAAGAGCCCCTGACAGTTCAGATTCTTGTATGAAATTTATTAAAATTTATCAAACTTTGCTTTGATATCTCACTGGTCAATTACCTGCAGCATTATAACAACTTGGCAAATTCACTGAGCAGGTCACATAGTTAGAATGGAAAAGCTGAGAGGCTGTTTAAAAGATTTTTGTCAGAAAAAGTAAGCCTATTGACAGAAGCCAATTCTTTTGATGTAGTGCATTCAGGAGGTTGAAGGATTAGATGTTTTGGGTGGCTTCGGTTTAAGTTTGAACGAAAAAGACTGCAGTGGCTAATTACCATCCCAGTTAGACCGGCTAGGTGCTTTAGCTTATCCCTTTATTAAGATTTAAGCACATTTTGTTGTTGCTATACCAAAAATCTCTCTAATCTGTACAAAGGTTAAAAATGGAACTAGGCCTTACTCTGCTACAGCCTTCACAAACTAAGGGTTCCTGAGATACCCACAACTTGATTCCTTCTGATTCTTTCAACTATGCTGGAGTTGCACTTCCAACATATTCTGTGAAGGTCCATTTGGGAAAGGTCAGTTTAAAGAATTTTCCTTCAGTTATTTCAGAACTTGTTACTTGACAGACAATTGAATCAATGTTTCTCAAACTTGGCAACTTCTGTGACTTCAAATTCTGGTATTCCCCAGCCGGCATGCAGAAGAAGTCTACACATCTTAAAGTTGACAAGTTTGAAAAACACTGATTTACATCTTCAAGCAATGTCAGCTGGAATTATTCCTTTATTATGGTATTTCATGCAACATCTAGAAATCAGGGGAAACACCATCCAGAGGTAACTGGATATAAATAGCTGTACATGAAATATGGGCCAATCTCGCCCTGTTGATATACCAACCTGAAGCTATCCAGCAGTGACCCTTCACAAGCTCCTGGATCTCACCTCAAGATTGGCTCCAGAAGGCTTTGACCTCCATGTCCTGGAATATGGTTGTGGTGGAGCTTATGAATTCCATAGCTTCCATGGCAACTATGAGTTTGTAGCAAGTATTCTCAGCCCAAACTCACATACATTTGGTAAAGTCTTTGCTTTGGAGCAGACGAGCATAACATAAAAGACATATTTAATACTTTGTCATGTTAAATTACTTTCTCATCAAACTTTGGATCATGCCCTGGATTTCTGCCGAATACCAATTAGAATGGTTTGCCTCAAGTGCTTAATAGGCTGGAGTCCCCACAGAACCCTTGGGGAGTTTCCTGATGATTTTCTGAGCTTCTGCTATATTTAATTTTTGAGTTTTATGGCTATAGTATTTTTATATTGTGTACTGCTCTATTGACTAGAGTCCTCCAATATCGCAGGGGCAGGGGTGATGATAAACATTCCAAAGAAAATAAATAGGAACATATTGTTAGAGATGTTTGCCCAAGTAAAACTTACAAAAAGCCATTTCTATAATAAAAAATTGCACATTGACATTAAGGTGTTTCCTTTGATAATTGTATGGGCCAAGTGCATGCTAACCTAAAATTCAAATAGCTTAAAGAGCATAATTCTAAATTCAAAGGCTTTGGTTGTAGTTAACCAATAATGAGGATAATTACTCAGCCTATGTGCAGAGGCATTAGTATTAGGGATTTCACTAATTTTTAATTGTGCAGAATGGAAAGCGTAATGAAAACTAGCTGGTTAGGATCATGATTACCAGTAGCTGACCATAAAAAGGATTCCTGGACAAAGGTGGGCAAGAATCCTCATTCAAAAGATTATTACTCAAACTGCCCCAAAAATACTTTTGTAAAAAAATAAGAATACATTTCTTTTTTATTTATACTTGTTTATATCGAGACATTCTGGAGAAATTCTAAGACATTCACATACTGGTAGATGAATGAGTAATACATAGTCTGTTGCAAGGATTGAATGTAAAAAATAGCTGTGGGTTTCTCCCATTTTGTCATACACAAGTGAGAATTGAATAAGTCAGGAAAATAATATAATTCAGCATGAATGGGATACTTCAAAAGTGTTGTGGTAAAAAAGGTCAAGAATGAATAGAATAGAATTCTTTATTGGCCAAGTGTGATTGGACATACAAGGAATTTGTGTTTGGTGCATATGCTCTCAGTGTACATAAAAAAACAAGATATACTCATCAAGAATCACAAGGCACAACACCCAGTGAGAGTTATACGGTACAATAAGCAATCAAATCATACTAGGAAACAATCAATATCAATATCAATCACAAAGATACAAGCAACAAAGTTATAGTCATGCAGTCACAAGTCGGAGGAGATGGGCGAATGAGTTCTGAATGAATGGGGATTCAATACAAAAGTAAGTGAGTAGTATGAAAGAAGCACATTGCTAGTATTATGGTCTCCTAAAGTCTATGAGTGGGCATTAATTCATATAAAGAATATGAAGGAAGAATGAATGGCTTGTAAGGAAGGGGAAGACCAAGAAAATAATGATTGTATGAAGTTGATGAGATCCTCAAAAAAAGAGATGTCAACTGTTTAAAGAACAAAAAGCAATCTATGAAGTAATGTATAGCAATGTTACAAGCAAGGATGCCAAGCAAGCATCCATATCCTTCCAGGGGTAGGGTAGAAGAGAGGGAATAATAACATGATCTAAGTACTTAATCGTGTTTTTCTTTCATGATGGCATCAGGCATCTTTGTTTCCTACAGATGCTGCTGGTGGGAAATATAGAAAGGAATAGAGAGGTATTTTGTTGATGTAAAGTTTACTTACAGCATTGCTTATTCTGAAAGAAACAATATGATACACATAATATGGGGAAAGCTTTATTCCGAAAGACAAGATATAATTTGAGATGAAAAGAAATAGTAAATCATACACTATGTGTTAACTTCCATATTTATGTTCAAATGCATCAATCCATTTTTTATTCCTTTATTTGGGAATATGCACTGTGCCTGTACATTCAAAAGAATAAATTTTAAAGCACATGGTACTATCTGAGACACAGTGAAAAGACGGTTATTTTAGGAAAAAGACCGGTTGTGCATATATTCCATTCCAGAAAAGAAAATATAATACCAACAGTATGATCCTCTTGCTCCTAGTAGTATGATACCAGTCCATGAAAAACTTATATCAGTTTTGATAATACAAGTATTGTGTATATCCCCCAAAGGATAATACAACCTATAATTTTAATTTCAGAGAAAAATATGAGGTGGATTTATAATTCTCTTCATTTACTATAAGAGTTTCAATTTCTCAATATAGTTCTAAATGTTTAATGCTTTCACTCTCCGAGTTCGCATTTTCTACATCTGTATTGTAGGGAGGTGGGTCACATCAGGAGTGGGTTCTACTTACTTTTACTACCGGTTCACAGTGGGGCCGTGCGCGTGTGCTCGCTTCGCTCACGTGAGCACACGCTCTTCTGCGCATGCACAGAAGCATTTTGGTGACGTCGGGGTCAGTGGGTGAAGCCTCCCGCCAGTTTTACTACCGGTTCTATAGAACCGGTGCGAACCAGGGGCAACCCACCACTGTGTCACATCCATAAAGTATTGGTCTTTTGTAAAACATACTGTGACATCACTTTCACATTGCACAGGATAGATATCATTTGCTGAAAGAAGCTGTACCCAGAAAAAGGCTGGTTTTGCATGTTCCACTATGCCATGTGTATTGGTGTATTGCATTAGCCAGGTTTACATTAGCCAGTTTTTTCTCCTTCAACTGCACACAGGAAATACAGTGGTTGGGTTTGCATAGCATGTAAGTCAAGACAAAACAAACTATATTGTGGTTTAGCATGATGTATGAACCCCGTTAGTGACTAGATTTAAAGCTGGTTCCATTCATGCACCCAGAAAATTGTTCCAAACTTTCTTCTCCAGCTTCCCTCCTGCCACACTGAAAACTGCCTCAGCTGAAAAATGGTGAGGGGCAAAATAGAGCCCATTTTGGAATGTAAGTCTGGCCACATTTGAAGAGGAAACATAGTCATCTCCTACTACTTTTTTCCACTTTCCCCTGTTTATCTCATATACATTTTTTTTCTTTTAAAAGACTAACTTCTCTAATAAATAGAGGAACCCAATCAGTGGTGGGTTGCTGCTGGTTCACCCCGGCTCAGGTAAGCCGGGAGGCTCCGCCCACCTGCCCGGATGCTTCTGCACATGTGCAGAAGCGCCCCGCACGAGCGGACCCACGAGTGAACCAGTAGCGACAGGATTTGGAACCCACCCCTGAACCCAATGCAGTGCAGAAAATAGCTATAGAGTTTAGTTTAAGGATAGGAAAACCAGTTTCAAATCTCTTGAAGCATGGAGCTTGCTGGATCATGTTAGGGAAGCTCCTACATCAGAAAACTGAACTTCTTTCCTTAGGCTGCTGAGATAACCTTCCTGAAGGTTACATGAACATGACTACTATAAATACACATGCATAACCAGTGGGGAAGGGATGGAAATACCATTGGGACTATTCCCTTATTATCCTGAGATTTAGTCAGGAAGCCATAAAGTCAGATTAGAGAAGAAGCAAACGAAGGAATACCCGGAGAAAGAGAGGAATGAAATCAGCCTTGGCTGGATTAACAGCATCCTTCTCATTCATATTATTTACACGAACCAACTTTTCCCCTCACTTCCAAGTGTACCTCTCCACCTTTCAATATAATCAGCCTCTCTGAAATGAAGTATGGAGCCGCCTCTCCTGAGAATATAATGGGGAAGTGGCAGCACTCAGCAATGGCGTTGCCAGGCCTCTCAAGGGGAAACCACTCTCTGATAAGAAGCCGATTTCACCTGAGGCCTGGAACATTAACTTTGACACTGAAAAAGGGGATATTTTATTACCCTGGAATATTTCTGCATCTCTTTAAAATCCTTTCCTCCTTCTTGTGCCCCATGACAATTAAAAGCATCCTCTCTCTTCTCTCACGCACACTCTCTCCCCTGTGTTAACCCTTCTGCTGCAAAGCACCTGTCCCTCTTGTTACCTTTTCATTCCAAAGGTTACCTAGTCAATACTTTCCTGGCTGTCATTCATCTGCAGACAATATTTCAGAGGCTACAATGGAGTAGTCATTGAAGACCATAAATGCCTGTGGGTCCTCGGCCATATTTTAATCTATACATTTATGAGAAACTTCTTTGCAGCTGTCAGAAGGTTAGGTGTGGGTCTTCCCTCATCTTGGAGATTGAGTTAAGGTAATTGTAAAACTAAATACCTGAGCTTCTGAACTTCAGCTAAAGATGATGGCTTCAGGGACAAACTGCAGACAGATTTGCATGCCTTTTTGGGACTGGAGACAGAGACTGGGAACAGTAAAGATTGCATTAGACATTCCAATCAGCTGATCATATTTGATGCCTTGGATATCTTGAGCAAAGCTACAATTTGTGAAACCCATCAATTCTGAATTGAGACTATTGTTCATCAGGAATGGGCTAAAAGTAGATCAGGATATACCAAATAAATCTCTGGATAAATTGTGCTAAAATATTGTCTTAACAAAAGGAATAACAGAAACAATATGGAAATCAGTCAAGGTTTTTTTTAATGTGAAAGTACTTTTGCCTCATTCGGTCATCTACCAGTTTCACTTTGAATTAATACATTATCAAGTACTCCAGATAAGATTGCAAACAACATTATTCAGTGCTAGGGTTTAAATACTATATGAATCAAATTACTGATGAACCATGTTCCAGGAAGCTCCACTGGAGTTTTTGGATGATTCAAGGAAAATTTCACAGATATCTCTTGCCTTTCTTTCCCTTGATGTTACTGCAAAATAGAAGATAAAATGCTAAGCTTCTTTCCTTTCTATCTTCCTACAGCTGACTTAGGCATTTTCACACTGCCACCATTTTTACTTACCAACTACCCAAAAAGTGAACCTAAATCTTCCTAAAATTATCTTCACAGCCAAGGACTTTGATACACCAAGAGTACCATCTGAGATGATTACAGCTGACCTAGGGGTGGGTTCTACTTACCTTTACTACCAGTTTGCTGTGGGGCTGCGCGCGCACTCGCTCTTCTGTGCATGCACAGAAGCATTTTGATGATGTCGGGGTCGGTGGGCGGAGCCTCCTGCTGGTTTGCTACCAGTTCTATAGAACTGGTGCGAACCGTGGGCAACCCACCACTGAGCTGACCAATCTCCCTTCTGCTCAATTTACAAGGCATGTATAAAAAAATACAGTATCGTGATATTTTGCCAACTTAATCTCCTCTCTCGGAGGGAGCAAAGCCCAGGAAATAAGATTCCCGTGTAAGTAACATGCATGCTTTGTGAGCTCTACTGGCTCCTTTTAGGCTTCCAGGCGCAATTCAAGGTGCTGTTCATCACCCATAAAGTCCTTCCTGGCACAGGGCCAGGCTATTTGTGGGATTGCTTGTCTCCAATTGTCTCTGCTCATCTCCGCTGAACATGCTTCATATCCCTTCCTTGAAACAACATCACCTAGCGGGACTTACTTTTTCACTTTCACATTGACTCACAACACTGGATAAATGTACTGGCTTCTGTATTGCTAAAACTGAAACAAATTCAGGATAAATCAACACTGCCAGCTGAATTGTCACTATCTTTTGGCCTTAACTATCTTTAGGAAAGAGTCAAAAATAATTGTAACTTTAGTTTTAATTCAGATTTAGGAAAGAATAGACAGGGCAGCTAAGTTTTCCCTCTATAGACTAACAGTGTTTTCAAGCTTCATACTTTTATGGCATTTGGCTCTTAAGGGAAATTCTGGGAGTTGAAGTCCATACATCTTAAAATTGCCAAGGTTGAAAAACACTGAATAACAATTAAATTTCAAGGACATTTACATTAAATTAACTTAGGCATAGTGGAAGGGTTGCTGCAGGAATTTAAAATGTACCATTTGCTGCAATGGTTCACCCCTTTAAAAAAATTGCATTTGGCACAAAAGAACATAGGACAGGGGTGTCAAACTCGCGTCATCACAGCAGTGGCATGTGACGTATTGGGACTTTTTTTCCCCTTCACTAAACCGGGTGTGGGTGTGGCCAGCACATGACGCATCCGGCCCATGGGCCGCAAGTTTGACAGCCCTTGACAACCTTGACACAGGAGGTTTAAACATTGTTTTTTATTTAATCTGTCACAATGCTGCTCCAATAGCTGCATGCTTTGCAGCCGACTGTTTCTCTTATTCTAGAGAATGAAACCATGAAAATATCTGAATTGATATTATTATCTCTTGCTTGTATGTCTGGTATTAAATAATGACCTCTCCATTCCAATGAGTTCATCAGACATTCAACCAGGGATTTCATCCATGCAAGTCCCACTGGAGGTGGGGGGGATGGATATAGAATTCAAAAGGGATTTTTGCAGGAGAACTTCTAAGTTTCTGTGCCTCTCCCCCACCAACATTTTCAGCTTGTTTCTTTTGGATAACCAAAATGCAGACTGTTAACATTTTTTGACACTGCCAAGGGGAAGCCCCTCCTTAGTCCTGATAATTCATGGCAGCAACACGTGTTCAAATCCTTGATTGTTTAGTTAAAAGAATTGTGTTTTGACCACAAGAGGATTTGGGGCTGCAACTCAAAACTGATAATGATATTTTTCTGCCAAGATATCTTCTTAGTGCTTCCTCTGTTAATGCAGGCTTTCAGGAAGCTCCAGTTAACTGCATCAGGATCTGAAGAAGAAGAAGAAAGGGAGTGATATTAACCCTTTGATAGGTAGAAAGAAAAAAAATATTACCAAGGACTTAGTCTTTAACCTTTGAGTAAATATAGGAAAAAAGATAAGGTTGCTAAGTAAACTAAAGGAATGCCTAATTAAAGGTGGTGGTGAATGGGTACATCTTATTCCATTTCTACTACAACTCAATGGAACAACACTACATACCAAGGAAGAAAATGCAGATCCTAGTGCAGTTAGATGCAAGAAGATCATTGTTGCTTTATGGCATCCTGTTGCTGTCTTCTTAATTCTACCATCAACTTCTCACTGTTGTAATGTTTGTGGCAGTGATTTTGAGAGACCCGGAAAAGAGCCACAGCTAAGGGAGCAATTGGATAAGAGGTAGTTTAACCAGCAGGAGTAATGTGAACATGGCAAAAAATCTCAACAATCTCTCGTTTCTTGGGCTGTAAAAGTGATGGGAGGGGGAATGTACTTTTAGACTTGTAATATTCTGTTAATGTAACTTTTCAATAAAGTTTAAACAGCTTATCAGGGGGTACTTTGCCTGGAGTACCTTACAAGGTTGACAGTGATTCACCTGACCTCATCATTAATACAAGATGTCACATCTTGAGATGTAAAAAGTAGAAGTATCTCTTCCATACAGCCAGCTGAAATTTTGATCATGGAGGGTGGGTAGAAATAGAAGAAAATACCTGAAGGCAAAAGTGGATGTCTGAATAGTATGCCCAGACTTAAAGAATGCCTGATTCAAGTATAAAGTCTGCATGGACATCCCATAAAATTCTGCTACTGAAATTCAACAACCAAATATCAGAATTTGAGTAGTGAGATTTGGAGCCATTTTTCAGAACTTGCTTGCTTTTAGTAGTTGTTGTTTCCCTCTCTCCATTTGCCATCTGCCATAATTTAAGCATGAAAGAGAAAAGAATTGATCTTCTATTGTGTTTAGATAAAACTCTATGATCTACTGAATACCTGCTGTACTCTGAACTTTGTAATTTAGAAACTAATAATTGCCATTTACATTTTTCCTCATCCTCTCCATTTCTGTTTTCTTTTATGCTGTGTCTCCTGAACTGTAAATCCTACACAGATTTTAGCTTTACTTTTTTTTTATTCCTTCACTTTCATCTTTTGACAACCAGATCCATTATTTCATAGATTGCAGATTGATGGGGGAGGAGGATAAAATTACACTTTATTTTGTGGATTGAATTAAGGAATTCCCACACGTTGGTATTCTTTAAATGTTTGCAATTATTTTAAACAAAATGTGGTATTTTCTGAATTTTTCAAATAGGAAAGCAGTAGCAATACTTAGATAAACACACACCAAAAGAAAGAGAGAGACTAGGAAATTACATTGGGGCCTTTGGTATATGCCTAGAAATTCTAAGGTAATCTTCAGTTTGCAAATATACTTGAAACTTTGGACATGTCTTATTTGACTTGAATTTGACACAGGGAGATAAATTACTTGGGAGACCCAGGCTTTCAAGCTGCCATGTTTGAGTAAAAACCAAATAAACAAGGAACAGCAGAACCACAGGCTAAATGGAAGGGCAGTTTACAGAAAATAGCTTTTATGAGGAGGCCAGAAGCCTTGAAGGTGAGGCTGCCATCCTGATGAAACTATTTCCAAGGTTAAACAGTGGAAAGTTCTCACCTCTCCCTCTGCAGTTTTACAGAGTGCTTGCTGATTTTTCTCATGTTCACCATTCTTCCTTATAATAGGTGTGTACAGCTAGATGATAGGGTGCAGCTGTATGGTAAGAAGATAGTAAGCAATACGTTTCCAGCAGACTGACTGCCTCAGTTCAGGTCTGTGAGAAGCTGCACCAACCAGTTGTTCTTAAAAAGAATGGTAATTATTTGTGAGTAAATGCAATGTTCTTTGCAGTCATGTATTACAAGGAATTTCAGGGCAAATTAGCTCTAATAGCAGGAAACATTTTTCCTATGCTCAAAGCCCAAAGTGAAGTATCATGGATTGGGTTCAAAAAGTTAGCATAGAAAAGCAGTGAAGTGAAAAATTCACTTAAACATCTCACTCATACAAAAATGTTTTAAAGCTAGACTTTTTTTCCCCCAGCCTTTTACCCAGAATGCCTCAGTTTCTTCGGAACAATTTATTAAATTTCTCCTGAAGATGCCCTTGTAAAACATGTATGCAGAAAAACAATGAGTGAAACCTCCACATTCTGCAGAACACGTCACAATGCACCTCTGCTTCTATTTTCTGTTTCAACTGCATTTTGCCTCTGTTGCCTCTTTCCATTTTTAGTTTTGGTTTTATAAACCGATAATCCATGTTGCAGGGTTGCCCATAAAACCTTCCAGGTCTTTAAGGAAACATACATGTTTTCCTAAGTGCACTGTTTTTATAACATCACTGTCCTATGTTAATTCTCAGTGTTCTTATGCCTAGAGCCCTTGCATGGGACTAGATGTATCTGCCAATTTCTGTTTCACTTGGTTTCTCATTTCCCAACCACAAATTCATTTAGCCATCTTTTGACATCAGTTTGCAGATTCAGCCCCAAAATATATAAACAGAAATCCAGAATATGGCAAGGTTTTCCCTTTCTACCCCACACATAGGTTTTCAGAATGGGTTAGATTCTGTACTGCCGATTCACATTACAAGAACTTGAAGACAGGTAGATTTAAAGCAAGCAGCACCTTACAGAACAGTGCCATGTTTGTCTACCTTTGAAATAAGAGGCAGCAAGATATTGGAAGTGGGGGCAAAAGCATACTTTTCATAAATCATTGTTCCTTCTTGGCTCTGCTTTAGATTTATCACTATTCATTGTTTCTGTTTCTCCAAGTGGAAGTCGGTTTTCTTACATGTTACTTGTTGTCCTGTTTTATTTTCATGTCCATCCCCAGCTAACAAGAACCTGGCAATGATAAAAGGGATCCTTTGCCTGGCCAGAAAACTGCTTCTAATTGGCAATAATTTGCATGGCTATTCCACTGCTGGTTGCAAAAGTAATCCTCCATAAATCAGGAGCTCGTCATGGAAGCCGGCAACAAATCATAAAGCAGGAGCTAAATGAGTATAACCACAAATTTTAATTACTTTTAAAACTGTGATTAACCTTAATTATGTTTTGTTGCAAGAAATCATCTTTGCAATCCAAACTATGGTTATGTTTAGCTGAACTATCCTGGATTGCAAGCCATAATAATCAAAATGGATGTGAAAGGTTTGCTGGTGACCACAGTGAAAGATGATACAAAAGAAGGGCCATGACTTCAGAGGGGAGAGATCAGATTTCTCTCTTATATAAGGTATGTAAGCTAATCTTGAATGCAGACTCCAAAGCACAAGCAAAATGTTTTATGTATATTTTATTGACTTGGTAAATTAAGCAACTGTCATTTCAAAAAAAAATATTCCAAGGATGGCATTCTAAGTAATGTAATCATAAAACAAATAAAATAAAACTGCATCTAACACGCAAAACAACTATGAAAAATAAAGGTATCTTCAAAGTAAAGTACTTAAAAGCCTTGGCAAAAAAAAAAAAGAGAGAGAGAGAATGTCTTGTTCAATTCGTGTCAAGTGAACTTCTGAGGCAAGATTATATCATAAGTTACTTTTTTAACATTTCACCTGTCTGACTTCAAATAATATGAGATATGAAGGATACTAATGAGATTTATTTACAGGACTTATATGGCCACCTATCTCATATAATGATTCTAGATGGCTCATAACAATCCATACAAACATACATAAATACAAAATAGCCTCCCTCCCCGGGGTGGGGGTGGGGGAGCAGACCTAACATAGCTCAACCCTTATCCTAGCCCATTGCTTTGGGAGAAGAGGCAGGTCTTTTTCCAAAGGCAAAAAGGGTAGGGATTAAATCTCAGGTAGGAGGCTACTCCACAGGTCTCATCAGGTGAAAACATTTAAAGGAGAGGATCCGCATCATGTCCCCTATCTAATCTAGTGTCCTCAGGGAGAACCACAAATAATCTGCCCCTGTGCCATGTAGGGCTTTACAGGTAATGACCATCACGTTGAATTGAATTTGTAAAGCAACTAGAAGCTGCTGCAGCTCATGCAGTAGTAGTACAACTTGGGTGAATCATGGAACCCAAAACTGTGTATGCTACTGCATTCTGGACCAGCTGTGGTTTCCAGAAGGCCTTAAGGGCAGCCCTATATAGAGAGTGTTGCAGTATTCCAAACAGAAGATGACTAAGACATGAGTGACTGACTGTGAGTCAGGTTTCTCAATCCAGAAATGTGTGCAATTGACACACAAGTTGAATTTGTGCAAATGCCCACCACCACAGCTGTCATCTGCTCATCTAGTATGAACTGTGAATCCAAAAGGACCTCCAAATTGTCTATCAAATCCATCCAGGAGACTGTTATCCTTTCCAGAGTCAAAGATGTCAACTATCCTGACCCTGGAAAGCCAAAGATCTACAATGACTCTGCCTTTGAGTCACAGTTAGTTTCTCCCCTCATCCAGGCCCTTATGACCTTCAAGCATTGACCCACCCCTGAATCCTTTGTCCATGACTGCAAACTTAATTCTCTGTGATAATTCATTACCAACTTAAAACATCTTCTATCAACAGGCAGCTATCACTGTGCCAAAATGTGAAGAGGCTTTATATCACAATAGCAACAACCTGATGATGAAGATTCTGAACATTACTAGTGGGGAAATGCCTATTTGCTAATTGCTGAACATCCCATATTTTTTATTACACAATAGTATACATTTACAAGTATATACTCTGATCCCACAATTATATCTTATATTTACTCTGGCCCTGTAGCAATTAAAAGTAGACCTGCACCTACAAGCTGGATAATACGTATTGTTGTACCAGGCAAATGAATATTTTTTTATATATATGCAGCAGAATGCAACAAAATTCCTTTTATTTTTCCTGCTAATTGATTTCATGATCTTGGATGCTAATATACATTAAAATGGTAGATTTTTAACCATTGGTATTCTTAATGCCTGTATTGCTTCTCTGTGTTTATGAAGTCCTTAAAACAACTCTGTATGCTATACAGATTTATATATTTAATACATTTATATCTTTCAAGTGAAATAACATGGTATGAAAATACATACCATATAAATTAATATTAAAGTACAATTATCACATATTGATAAAATATACCACACAGGTCAGTCCTAGAGATCAACCCTGACTGCTCTTTAGAAGGCCAGATCCTGAAGATGAAACTGAAATACTTTGGCCACTTAATGAGAAGGAAGGACTCACTGGAAAAGAGCCTAATCCTGGGAATGATTGAGGGCAAAAAAAGACAGGATGGCAGAGAATGAGGTGGCTGGATGGAGTCACTGAAGCAGTCAGCGTGATCTTAAATGGTCTCCGGGGGATGGTAGAGGACAGGAAGGCCTGGAGGAAAGTTGTCTATGGGGTTGCGATGGGTCGGACATGACTTCACAACTAACAACAACAACAACCACACACGTCACCCATACAAATCAAGGAAGTTAAAAGAACATGTTCTGCTTTATTTGATGGTGCCCAATTTAATTCCATTTTATTCTCCACATTTTTTCAACTTGAATATTGCATCTGGAATGAGGTGCCATCATTAATATTTACTTATTAGATGTATATATCCTGATTTTACTTGTACATCTATTGAAATAATACATATCTGTGGCCCTACTTATTTCTATACTCCCTTTCTTAAATGATCTCTCCAGTAGTAGATTATAGATTCTATTTTTTTTTACTTATATTGAGTAAATTGTCATGCAGCTTAATGCTATAAGAACAATTAGTATATTTGAATGAGTGACAACTCTTGGAAAAGTGATAGAATAATTGCAAAAAGTAAGAGCAATGTCTAAATTTGGTTCTTTTTCTTTTTTTTAAGTTTTTTTACTATAGAAAGGCAACAGGTATTAGGATCTCACCAGATTTGCATGCATTAGAACATACATGTAGACTAACCATTCTGTCTGGCAGGCTTTACATTTGTGAGTGAATATTTTTGTCATTGAATTTTAATAAGTGTAAATTAAGCTCTCAGCTGAGAACTGCCACTTCTAGTCTCACATCAGAATCTGCATAAATCATAGCATCACCCAACAAGTGCAACAACGTCCACCAGCTGTTGTTGCTCAGTATCTACCATATCCATGCACTTCCTTTTGCAAATTATATTAATTATGTGTAAATAAAAAAAAGATGTCAATTAGCCAGGAAGCACTGAAGCATGACACATTTAGGATGTTACTTGCAGGCGCTGAACAAGCTGTCCACCTTGAAAATGTAAGACAACTTGTCTCTTCCTTAAAGGAACCCTTTGGTTTAAATTAAAAATTTACAAATTCTAATACAAGAACAGTTGGGTGAAATTCTTTAGACTAAGTAGAATATCCTTGCAGTGTCATAATACAATTGTTTTGCCCTGTTGGATTACAGCATTTTTAAAAAACTGTAAAATTATAATCTGATTGTTTGCCATTTAGGCCATGAAGAGAATCATACCACTTTTGCTCCAATCTCCCATGCTGGGTCTTATGTTATTTGAGATGATCAATTACTATAGCCTCATGCCTGAAAACTCAGAAGCAATAATGTATTTATTGGACAAATCTAAGTTCATCTGCAAGTTTTTGTTACTGGAATTTTTCCACAGGAACTTCATTTAATAATCTAAACATTGTTGTATAAATTAGATTTATCCACAGTGGGATTGTAGATAGTAATATCTATGCCTAAATAACAATAGCCTCTTAAAATAGAATTAATAAAATATATTTAATATATTTTATAGGAATAAACTCAATTTATTCATTTTTAAATCTATTCATTTTATTACATCATCATGTTTCTGCTTCCTAAATGGAAGCCTCATTTAAATAGGTTTGTGCATTATGTGTATCATTAAATTTGCTACCCAACTCCCAACAACTCTGAGAGGCTTATATCAAATAAATTGCAATAAAACCAATACGGCAGGCATGAGAAATTGGGTGAAATGAAATGTGGGGTCTCAAACTCCTTGAATTGTGAAGACTCCTTGAGTCTTCACAACACAGCAACAACAGGGTTCTCTGGATCTCAGGGGAAACCTCGTTTCACAGGGCAGATGCTTCTATAGAGAAGGGGTACTTTGAGGGACCCCTTCAACAGATGATGTTATTTAACTGAAAGAACTAGGACCTTTTTTGGATTTAGGGCTTTTCCTCCTATGATGCATATGAGATGGACACTTTTAAAAAGTCCTAGTTTTGTCTGACTAAATAAGAGAGCATTGTTATTGTAGATATTTAGGTTTTAATATATAATTTATTGACAGAATTTTACAAGAGGCCTAGATGGTATTAATCCCCCTGCCTTTTCCTGTTTTTTTTTCCCTGCCTTTTTAATTTCCAAAAGCAGGCGAAAAGGATGGAATAGCAATATAATGACATCTGTAAGTAGCATTGGAAACCATTGTTTGGACGTACCTGCAGGAATAAGAGTTAATCATTGGAATTACACATCAATTATCCAAAGCAATTATTTTCACATTATAGCTAAAGATGAGAAAATAGTATTCAAGGCAAAGCAATATTCCAATATATTTGATCAAAAATAATAAGTGAATAATATAGCCGAGCAGCATGATTTATTTACTATTCCACCATGAAGAGAGTGCCAAGAGGGACCACTGAGAGAACACTTGTGGTAGATTCATTTTTCACATTTTCCAGGCGAAGGAACACAGTAGAGAGTATTCCTCTTTTGCTTGTATAGACTGATGAGCCAACAAAGCAAAACTCCTCTGTATATTTTTGCCTTTCTAAAGAACACACAGTATGGACTTTGAATAAGCAGGAGAGGGAAGAGTATTGATGCTTTTGAACTTGGGTGTTGGAGAAGACTCCTGAGAATACAATGGATAGTCAAGAAAACAAACTAATGATTCATCAAATAAATCCACCCAGAGCTTCAGACACAAATGACCAGGATCAAACTATCCTACTTTGGACACACTGGCAAACACCTATCTCTCTGGAAAAGGGTCTCATGCTGGGAAAGGTGGAAGGAAAATGAAGTGGACGACCAGCAGCAAGATGGATGGACTCAGTTATAGTGGCAATGAGTGCCCTGTTGGTAGATCTGAAAGACCCAGTAAAGGTAGATCATCCTGGAGAAAATCTTTGTGATTGAAAAGAATCAATACCAGCTTGATGGCATATACTAGTAGTCTTCAACCTATGACCACAATTGAGCCCAAAATTTCTGTTGTTGAGTGAATCATTTGTTAAGTGAGTTTGTCCCATTTTATGATCTTTCTTGCCACAGTTGTTAAGTGAATCACTGCAATTGTTAAATTAGTAACACAGAGATTAAGTGAATCTGGCTTCCCCATTGACTTTGCTTGTCAGAAAGGTACAAAAGATGATTACATGACCCCGGGACACTGAAATCCTCATAAATATGAGCCAGCTCTCAAGCCTCTGAATTTTGATCATGTAACCATGGGGATGCTGCAATGGTCGTAAGTGTGAAAAAGGGTCATAAGGCATTTCGAATGGTCACTAAATGAATGGTTATAAGTTGATGACTATCTGTAATCAATCAACGAATAAAAATACATAATACCCAGCTTATTGATCCAACTTACTGGATCAGGACAAAGATATAAATAATATCATTTCCTTCCACAGATGCTCTGAAAGTGTACAAGGATGGTTTTGGGGGGAGATCTAGGTTCAGGTCTATTTTGAGTCACCAAAGCTCTTTGGGTGACTTTGAGCTACTCCAGCCTATCCCATCTAGTTGTTGTTCTGGATAAAACTAAGAAGCAGCCCTACATATGCCATCTTGACTTCTTAACAAAAGTCAGGATATAAGTGCAATAAAATGTTAAAAATGAAAAACAAATAAAATATTTTTATCAGATCTGGACTACAAAAATCCAGATAGCCACTTAGTAGCAAAGAAGGGAGGACAGGTAAAGGAGATTTTGTATGTCTTTGTTGCCTTCCCATGTTAACTGGGATTTACAGTCCAGATCTGTAAATTCTACCTCAGAATGGAACCATTTCAGAATAACTTGCAACAAGATTCACATTCTTTGTATGGATTGTCAAAATATTTATCAGAAATCTTTTTTTTACATCATTGGAAGCAATCTTGAGCCTACCAAAAGGTTTCTACCAGAGACCAATATTTTTGTTTTTCTATGATAAATTGGACAAAAAACAACAATATTCAAGGTTCTTCTAACCAAATCATCTACCTCAACTTTATTTCATAAAATGTGTCATCTCCTATGTCTTGATCTTTTTGGATTAGACATTGTACCCTTTAAAGCAATGTAGCTCCATTAGCATGAAAACTTTCATCTACTTTTTTTTCTTGAAGCTGTAAGTACAAACTCATAATTTTTCTTTTCCCCCTCTCCCTTCTCCTCTCCTCCCAGTTGATAACACTGCAGAAAAAAATTTAGATTTAGTGATTTTTCACATGTGATTCTGCCGAAAAGCAGTTAAGTAATATCAAATAATAAAATAAAGGCTATCTGTGTTTAGTCTGCAGTATTTTACACGTATAAATATTACAGTTACAGGCCAAACCAGATGTTATGCAGGACATCAGCATTCAGAATCTTCTGTAGATTTCTTTTCAGAAAATATTAATAGCAGTCAATCCCAATTAACATGAAAGGAACTTTCTCTCATGCTGTTAAATTTCTCTTAAAATTGTTCTTGCCCTGGAGTGCCTATTTACTTTATGGAGCAAAAGCTTACTGGCATTACACCAGGAACTATAAGTAGCCCTTGGATTAAATTCATGAGCTCTTCATCACAATTTCAAAATAAAGGTGTGTGTCTTTTATCCATCTATGACAGCCTGCAGTGCAAGAGAGAAACATAGACTTAGACCAGTGGTGGGTTTCTACTGGTTCGCCCCGGTTCGGGCAAAAGGGTAGCGGTGGCGGGAGGCTCCGCCCACCCACCCGGACGTCATCACAGACGCTCTGTGCATGTGCAGAAGGCTCTGTGCATGCACAGAAGTGCTACACGCGAGTGAAGCAAGTGCACGCAAACCCGCGCTCACAGTTCCGAACCGGTAGCAAAGGTAAGTGAAACCCTCTACTGATTTAGACTATCAGAAAGAAAAGGGACAGTGGAAGTGCCCATCAATTGCTTCAGTCCTGCTTCTACCAGATTATAAAAAAGAGATACTTGACATTACAAAAAAAAGAAAAAGAAAAAAAAAAAGACGGCCAATATTCTTTATAAGTGTGACAATCTGGATCAGTAGTAGAAAAAAGTAGAAAATTTAAAAGATAATCCTCCTTGGTTCCCAATCCGTGGCTGCTATTATCATACCACGTCTAAATTACAAAAATCCAGATGACCACTAGATGGAAGCAGCAGAGATATAAAAACAAACAAGAAACAAGCCTATAAAGAAGCCATTTCTATCCTTCACAATCCCCTGGAAAATAAGGTTTTCCTCAAAATTCATTGGAATGTGCAGTAAATTATATGTATAAGAAGAAATGCAGGACACTCTTAACTCTACTATGTGGCAGTCCTCTAGATCAGGGATCTCCAATTTTGGCAACTTTAAGCCCGGCGGACTTCAACTCCCAGAATTCCCCATCCAGCTTTGCTCTACACATAATTCCTCTACTATGTGGCAGTCCTCTAGATCAGGGGTCTCCAACTTTGGCAACTTTAAGCCTGGTGGACTTCAACTCCCAGAATTCCCCAGCCAGCTTTGTTTTGCTGGCTGGGGAATTCTGGGAGTTGAAGTCCATCAGGCTTAAAGTTGCCAAGGTTGGAGATCCCTGCTCTAGATCTTTGCAGCAGAAGTAAAGTAAACCTACTTATTATTAAACACTTTGGAAGATTATAATAGATCCCAGTAAATAAGCAGCATGTATGAACTCATCCATAGTCAAGTAAATACCTTTAAATTTAATTGCTTCATAGGGCTGCTGCATATCTGATAAGAGTTCCTGAATGATTATGAACACATTTAGCCAAACTGTGCTATATTTAGTTAAAATGACTTAGTTTCTGCTAAAAATTTAACATTCTAGATTTACAATGATTTATAATTCCCCTCTTTTGAATTATATACAGTATCTCTGCAAAGAAAGATCAGAATCATGCAGGCCAAGGTTTTCCCTATGACACTCAGAAGGTGAAAGTTGGATTTGAAGAAAGAAGTATAGAAAGAGTATTGATGCTTTTGAGATCTCCTGTTGAAAAAGGCACCTGAGAAAGCTTAGATAGCTAAGAAAACAAATGCATGGATCATAAAAGAAGTCAATCCAGATTTCTCATTTGAGGCACAATTACTAATGATCATATTTTGGACACATTAAAGACCTTCCTTGAGAAATTCATAATGTTGGAAAAATGGAAGGAAAGAGGAAGTGGTTATTAAAAAGTTCTGAAGAACAATCTCCTTTGATCTTTTGTGATATGTGTACTGTTTCTATTAATATTTCACATATATGACCTGAGAGATCTTTATTTATTATTTATTTAGCTATAGAGGCATGATGGCTCAGTGGTTAAGTTGGGCTTGTCAGCTGCAAAGTTGACTGCCCGGATTCAAGACCCAAGTGTTGCATGAGGGGGTGAGCTCTCGTCCTCACCTTAGCTCCTGCCGACCTAGCAGTTCAAAACCATGCAAATGCAAATAAATAAATAGGTACCACTTTGGTGAAAATGTAATAGCACTCCATGACATCATACTGTCCATGGAAATGTTTTTGGACAGCGCTGGCTCAATGGTCCTTGAAACTGAGATGAGCATCACCCCTATAGTTGGTAACAACTAGCAGAGTAAAATCTCCAGGGGCTCCTTATATGCAGTAGCTAAAGTAATTTACAATCAAACACAATACAAATACAATGAAATTTTTAAAATACAAACTAAAAACACTACATATGCTAGGCAATACAAGGCACACATTTACAAACTAAAACTGTATATATTAAAATACAATTAAACGCCAGTTTAAAAGCCTGGGAAAATAGAAAGGACTTTATTTGTTGCCAAAATGATATGGGCACCAGTTGAACTTCTCAAAAGAGGGGGTTCCATAAATGTGCTGGACCATAGAAAAAGTTCTCCATCTTGAAAGGTGCATCTCACCTCCCTCTGTGAGGAAATCTGGAGGAGGGTGTTATTTGATGATCTTAAGATCCTGGTAGGTACATTGGAGAGAAGGTACCCCTTCAGGTTCCCTGGTCCTAATTGTTGTGGGCTTTAGAAGTCAAAATCAGGATTTTGAGTTGGATCTCTGAACAGACTGATATTCAGTGCAGATGGCAAAGAACTAGCAATGGAGGTTCAGCCAGTCTCAGTGAGAGTCTAACTCCTTGGGTCAGAAGAACACACTGAAGTTTCCAGACCATTTGCAAAGGCAACCTTACCAATTATTCATTGCAATAATCCAACTGGGAAATTGCCAGAGGGAATAACGGTTGCAGGTTTTTATAGATTTGGAGGGGATAAACCACCCTGAGCCTATGCTTTTTCCCTCACTCTCCTGACTTAAAAAAAAAAAAAGACAAAAGAAAAGGAAATACAACATGGTGCTTCTCAAGAAAGTTAAGAAAAGACATAAACCCTCCTTTGGAATGTCTAACACATGCCTTATTTTTGTTCTCATCACTTTAAACGAGGTGTTTAGAAGACAGTCCCAGAGCCTCTTAGTTAAAGGAAGGGATAATGGAGCTCTCAGTGGGCTTCCTTTGGGCTGTGTTTTAGAGTATGAGCCCCACTTCCTCTGGGATACCCCAAGCACCATTTGAGAAGATCTGAAGTGTGCCAGAAAGAAGCTTCTCCCTCCCACTAGAGAAAATGGCCTTTCTGGACCCTCTCTTCCTCCCAGCCTTTGAGTAATCCTTGTCTCTCCTACAGAAAGCCCCTCCAGAGAAGGAGGGGTCGGGCAACCCTGCTTGGCCAGTTTCATCCGGAGAAGACAAGGGATCCCCACTGCCTGGGACCACAAAGGCTTCCTCCGTGTCTAAAGAGTTAGCCAGCATGTGCAAGGCACTATCCCTGCCGGGTCACTTCCACCTTTGCCTTGAAACATGCTGAGAAGAGCGCTTCATTTTTTTCTTCTTCTCTGCTTTCTCCCAGAAGCTGGTGATGGATTTATTTCCTTAACAAAAAAGACAGAGAGTTTACAGTTCAGCTTTCACAAATGCATCTGATAGTTGTATAATCCCAGCAGGACAGGAAGATCCCTCCCGCCGGGCTATTCTTCCCCCCCCCTTCTCCATCGCCCCACTACCCCCTTTCTAAGGCCTCAGACAGTCCTCAAACAACAACTGTCTGCAAGTCCTGGCTAATCCCTCACAGGTGACCTCAAGGCAGCCGACGCCTCTCTCTAAACTCTTGCATTCCAAAGCCTGGCTTAACCCCTCATGTGCTGTGGAAGCACCCTTCCCTTTGTAGCTCAAAGAGCCAAGGCCAACTGGAGGGGGGGAGGGAGGCAGGGAAGGGAGGCAGTTTCCCAGGTCAGGCTGGGCTGCGAGCTGAACACCATGGTGTTTTCTGAATCTTCCTTTCCACCTCTTTTGGTCAAAGGTTAAAAGCCTAATGTATTATTATAAAGCCAAAAAGGGGGGGGAGGCAGGGAGAGAGTGGCATTCTTTCCTATAAATCATTCTAACAATCTCGGCACATGTGGGAGCCAGACCGTGCTGAAATCTCCTCCATTGCTGCTTCTGTACCTTACACGCTTTATTTACTGGCTCTGACTGAGGACTCCACATTCAGCTATCTGATAATGAAGCGCACATTTTTCTCGAAAAGCAACACCCATTTGCCGTCTTTTGTATGGGGGTTGTGGATAATGGGGCAGGTGTGAGGTTGAAGGCATATACCTGGGAGCAGGAGGAGGTTTTTTGTTTTTTTAAACTACTTTAGGTTTCTGCTTAGCAAAGGTCCCTCTGCTAGGCAGCCTAAGATAAACTTTATTTTTCAGTTTCAATCTCTCAAGTAAAATGAAGAAGAGTACCAACGTATCCTAGAAGGTTAAACATCTTTAAAAATGCACACTCACCAAGTTTGTGAGTGGACCCAGTTTGTGGGGGCAATAAGCTGACTTTGTGTAAATATACAAAAGTATGAAGGCTATTGCTTAATGCATTGTAAGCCACCCTGAGTCTCCGGAGAAGGGCGGCATATAAATCAAATATAAAAAAAAAAATCCTACTCGGAGCCAAGCAATTTGCTTTAGCTTCCTCTAATTTCTTTCCTGCTTAGAGAAAGGGAGTTGCATCACTGTTGTCACTAATCATAGATTATGCCATGCTGGTTCAATGAAAGGTATTGACTGAGTTTATTATAGTTTTAAAAAAAAGTCAGATTCCAAATTGGGGATCATTAGGAACAGCCTTGAAAATAAAAATGTCAATATCATAAAGACTTTCCACAAATCTATGATATGAATTTAGCTTAGAATAATGTTCTGTCACTACACTGGAAGATGAGAAAATAACAATGCAATAAGGGAAAAGGAAATATTACATTGGGGCGGGGATAAGTTTTTATGGAAAAAAATTGTTCCCTCTTATAATGCTAGATCCTGAAATCTTCATAATTCAATTTAAAAACAGACAAAAAGAGGGACTTCTGAACATAGGTAAAGGTAAAGGTTCCCCTCGCACATATGTGTTAGTCATTCCGGACTCTAGGAGGCGGTGCTCATCTCCATTTCAAACCCGAAGAGATCCGAAGATGTCTCCATGGTCATGTGGCTGGCATGACTAAACACCAAAGGTGCACGGAACGCTGTTACCTTCCCACCAAAGGTGGTCCCTATTTTTCTACTTGCATTTTTTACGTGTTTTCGAACTGCTAGGTTGGCAGAAGGTGGGACAAGTAACGGGAGTTCACCCCATTATGTGCCACTAGGGATTCGAACCACTGAACTGCCAACCTTTCAATCAACAAGCTCAGCATCTTAGCCACTGAGCCACCATGTCCCACAGGACTTAATGATAGACATCAGCCTGTTTAGCTTTACATTAGATAGCACTTGACAGTTAAGACTATCAATGGGTACCAACCATGATGGCTACTTATTTTAAGTAACAGGAGGAGACTACTGTCAATACAACTTGCTGAAGGACCCAACAAATATCTGGTTGGTGGGAACAGAAAGCTGGGCTAGACCAGTTGATCTGACCTAAGTTAATACAATGACTCCCATTCAGCAGATTTTAGTTGCAATGGACAAATTTTTATCTAGACATACCTCCAAATTGCAGATTGCATCTTAAATATTCTAGCCTGGCAATTAAATATATATCAATTATGTCTTAATTTTGCAACTTCCATGATAGTTTACAACATTTATATAATGTTATTGTTAATGCAAATTAATCCACTTGCATAATGATGTCATTTGCAAATGATGTAACTTATATTATTTGTGTCCATTTCTATACAATTTTACCCATTGACATAAATTGACACAAGTGATATATAGTTTCAGATTTAATGGATGCTTGGAAATAACAATAATTCCTATCTGCAACTAGTCCATTAACTGTATTGTAATATATTTGTCAAGTAAATAAGTGGATGGGGAACTATTCATTCGTATAGTGTCCTTTTCTATACTTAAGATAGTAATTCTTGTATTTGATATGCTGCAGATTTCGACTTGCTAAACCATGTTGTTTATCTATATTTTCTGAAATAAATCACAACTGGCTTTGTTTGCACTACAGAACACACTATACAATAAACATGATTCCAAACCACAAATTTCTGGATTCACACAATACTAAATAGTAAATCAAGCCAATGTTTTCATTGTAGTATGTAAACCACTTTAAATGGAGTTAAAAGAAGTCTGTCAATTTCATGATGCAATGAAGCCACTTAATATAACATATTTTATTAAGTAACTAGACATCATTTCAATAAATTTCATGAAAGTAATACCATTCCTGGAAACTGCATCAATTGAACAAATTCTCTTTTCATGAAGAAAGGTAGTCTTCATGAAATGGCCAGGAATATCTAGATATTTGCTGTAACGATTTTCTGGTAAGGTAGCTCCAATGAATTAGATTCAGAAAGATTGAATTATGTTCTTATCAGTATTTATTATTTTCTATCAGATGATCAAATGCTCTGAAATTGTAATACATTTTTATTAACTATGGTCTTATAACCTCTCTCCACATGCTCATATGGAGAATCCTACTATTCTTAACAATTCAACAGGATTATTATGCAGAATATTCATAACTTCTGGATGCAGCAAGAAGAACAGCTTACTCAGTGACATCAGAAAACTGGGAAACCCTGCAAATGGAGACATTTAGAAAATTGTTCTTATGTTTTGGTGTATATCCATTTCCCAGCAAAATGATTCAGATCTCTGTCAGAAAAAGGATTGTGTGAAATTGTTGTAAAAGTGGGCAAGGGACCACAAAGAGATTTGCTAGGGCAGAGGAAGAAGTGTTATAAATATTAAAAAGGTAATCAACCGATGTAAATACAGTAGATGTGGAAAGAATTGTGTTTTAGGTTATTAGCAGTTTAGGGTGCTTTGAGAAAGGATGTAATCGGGAAGCCTTTGCAAGGTAAAGTCTTATTTGAGAATACCTCATCTTCTGGGGATTCTATGGGCATATCCATGCATTTAGCAATAGCAGTAGCACTTAGACTTATATATCACTTCACAGTACTTTACAGCCCTCTCTAAGCAATTTACAGAGTCAGTATATTGCCCCCAACAATCTGGGTCCTCACTTTACCGACCTCGGAAAGATGGAAGGCTGAGTCAACCTTGAGCCTGGTGAGATTTGAACTGCCAAATTGCAGGCAGTCAAAAGGCAGCAGAAGTAGCCTGCTGTACTGCATTCTAACCACTGCACCAGCGGTGGGTTTCAAATTTTTTTACTACCAGTTCTGTGGGCGTGGCTTGGTGGGTGTGGCATAACATGGCTTGGTGGGCGTGGCAGGGGAAGGATACTGTAAAATCTCCATTCCCACCTCACTCCAGGGGTAGGATACTGTAAAATTGCCATTCCCTCCCCAATCTAGGGGAAGGTTACTGCAAAATCCCCATTTCCTCCCGATCAGCTGGGACTTGGAAGGCAGAGAATAGATGTGGGCAGGGCCAATCAGAATTTTTACTACTGGTTTTCCGAACTACTCAAAATTTCTGCTACCAGTTCTCCAGAACTGGTCAGAACCTGCTGAAACCCACCTCTGCACTGCACCACTGTGGCTCTTGGCAACAGCATGGAAATGGTTTGCCATTTCCTTTTTCCATGATGGTTTGAACACAATTAACAGTATTATGATGTGTCTCGATAGTACTTTTGTATATGAGAGGTTCCAATGAATCCTAATGCTATTATAAATGCATGTCACAGTCAAATGTAGAAGCTAAAGCAGAACTTTTCCTCACTTGCTGAATTAAAGTGCTATTCACTTTTTGGTCAGCAGAAAATTACCCCAGATATGAAATAATCTCTGTTCAGATTCAGTGTCGAACAGTGTTGTCCTTATCATGTTTGTGTAGCATACAGATAGTTGGAAGAAACCTTGTAGGTCATCTAGTCCGACCCCCTGCCCAAGCAGACCCTACACGATTTTTGACAGATGGCAGTCCAGCCTCTTCTTGAAAGCTTCCAGTGATGAAGCTCCCACAACTTCTGAAGGCAACTTCCGTTCCATTGGTTGATTGCTCTCACTGTCAGAAAATTTCTCCTTATTTCCAGGTTGAATCTCTCCTTGAAAGTGACTGGTTCCTGTGGTTTTGCTGCCCTCCTTGTTCTGCATATTGCCAACCAGCAGAAAAACATACAACTATTCATTCATTCTGTAATTTTTTTTATGGCTGCTCACTCAAAAATGGCTCAATATGTCAATCTCTGCATTACAGCAGAAATGGCTGCAGGGCTGCCTGCCAACTCAAGGCTCCACCCAATGCTTCTTCTTCTGTATCTCATTCTGTCATAACCCGGGATGAATAAAATAAAACAAACAAAACAAAATATATCTGACTGGAGTCACAAAGGGAACACGGTCGCAAGCAAGACCTTTGCTTAGGAGTTCTCTCCCTCTCTTTTATTTACTTATGCAACACATGCCAACCTCCAGATTCCTCCCTACTGATTGAGGAATGAATGGAGAGAAAATATAGATAAGTCCTCAACTTACAACAGTTTGTTTAGTGACTGTTCAAAGTTACAATGGCATTGAAAACAGTGACTTATAAGTTCACGCTTATAAGTTTTTCACACTTATGACCATTTGTTGCAGCATCCCCATGATCATGAGATTTACATTCAGATGCTTGACAGCTGGTTCATATTTATGACCGTTGCAGTCATATGATCCCCTTTTGCAACCTTCTGACAAGCAAAGCCAATGAGGAAGCCAGATTCACTTAACAACCGTGTTACTAATTTACTAACAACTGCACTGATTCACTTAACAAATGTGGCAAGAAAAGTCATAAAATGGGGTGGAGGTGGGGAAGTCACTTAACAAATTTCTCAGCTGGCAACATAAATGTTGGGCTCAATTGTGGTCGTAAATCGAGGACTACCTGTAATTAGGTCCTCACATTCCAATGTTACAGTATTTCAACTGGTTAGGCTGGTTAGGCACTTCACACTGTTTCATGCCCAGGTTAGTTGTGGCTTAATGTGTCACTGTATCCAGCCCTTAACAATGATAATAGCAGAATGTGGGGAGACAATATTAGCAGGGACTCAAAGGAACAGGGTTCCTTCGTGCACATCAGCCTGCAATGGTCAGTAAACATATTTGTGATCCCACTGGCTTCCGATCACCCAACTTCCTCTGCTGTAACAAATAGTGAAGCATAACAGAATTAACACAGCCTGCAGGTATTGATGGATGTTAACTGAAGTGGTACAATATCTACAACTAAATGATGACTTTAGTCTATCTCTCACATGTAATGAAAATGATATCACAGGACATAGAAAAAAAGAGATATAACCAGGGAATACTTCTACTATGATTAAGTACAAATGGAGGAAAGCCCTCAGAAAGGGGGGGGGGGATATTAAAACAAAAAACCCTGCTTGCCAATGGAAAAAATATTGACATTAATTAGAAATATGGTAAGAACGCACACAAGGCTATTACTTTGAAGTATATGTCAGTCTTCTCTAATTTGATGTTTTCCAGTTGTTTGGGACCAGAAATTCTAAGCAGCATGACCAATAGCTAGTCCTAATAACATAGTCCCAACATAACTGAAGGACTCCACACTGGGAAAAGTAGTATACCTATACCTATACAGGGCCATGGCCATTACTATTACCATTATCTCAAAGGAGTGGATGTGCGTCCAAGTTGTGATAGTACAGTGCTATATTAATAACCTGGCATGGAGAAATCTGTAAGCTTTGGCATGCACCATAGGGACAGCAGAATATTATTATAAGAAAAGCACAGAGATAATGTGTGCAGTGATGTTTTAAAAAAAGAAAGAAAGAAAGAACTTGGCCGGAAGAGAATTGTGAAGTCTTGTCCAGTAGTGTTTCAAGTAATTGCATCATTGCTTGCCCCGGGAGTATGGTCATCCCGTAAAGACCCTGCTTTACATGAAAATATGACTATTCAGGAACATGGTGCTATTGACGCAGCCTGTGGAATTGCATTAACAGCCTGCCACTGGGAGTACGGGCTTGCTTTATTGGATAGGAGCCATCGTTGCAGGTCCTCCAACATTTTTTCATCAGCGTTCCAGCCTACCCTGTGCTTTTAACTTTAGCAAGACCTCAGGAACCAAATTATTTGTAGTGCAAATAACCTCACTCCAACAGGTATGAGAAGATAAAACTGGACCACCGGCTGACCGATCAATAATGAGTGTTTAATACCTGTGCTGAGATTTTTCTACAGAATGACAGCAGCTGTGGAGAACAAAGACCTCTTTTCTCTCACTCGCGATTTCTCTCCTTTTGTAGGAATGATGCCAAACTTTGGAGCGATCAAAGTACAAGCGGTGTCCAGAGATGATCCCATACAATAAAAGGAGAAAAGAAAAAGAAAAAAAAAAAAAAATGGAAAGGTTATGTTACTCTTGTTAACTTACAGTTAGGCTGCCACATGCTATGCAAGCTGTAATATGCCCCCTAGTGGTAATAGCGATAACCCATCCAGCTAGTAATTTTAAAAGAGAGAGAGAAACTGGAATGCATATGAATAGATTTGCCTTCAAGAAGCTGGCAATAATTCTGCAGAGGGGAGGAGACGTATGGTCTCATCCTAATTACCTTTGTTTACCAATGGGTATTTTGCAGGAAACAGATGACTACATAACAATTCCTTCTGTTTCCAATGTTCTGATGTGAGTGTCAATGCTGACACAGCTAAAACAAGTGTTTCTATAGGCAAGACAAAAGTACCCATATATTAGAAGTAAGTATCTGCAGAAGTAGGAAAAGGTCCAATCTTTTCAGAAGTACAATTTTACTTAGGAACAAAAGTCTCAGTTGGGGAATATTCCCCAAACTGAGTAGTATGTGTGCAGGGACACTAAATATGTCCACGCTCTTAATTGGGGGGGGTACCAAAAATTGGGTTGGATGGGAGTGGAACAGAATATTGAGGAAGATAGCAATTCTACCTGGCTACAGTATTGTGGTAGATCTTGTTTGTCTTTCTTGTGTTTTATTTCTACAAAACTTAAAATTCAACCAGATTGCAAGAATAAAGCAAATTCCAATATTTTCATAGTTTCACTGAGTTAAAAAAAAAAAAAAGCAGTCCTGGAAAACATGGAAATGATACTGATCTTGCAGTGATCTACAAATTTTTTTTTACAAAGATGGGTAAATCTATGGTGTTCTGAGAAACACCATATTTCTGAGAATATCCATGCAACTCTGCAAGCATTTCCACATAATTAGCACTGGTCAAACCTCTCTTCAATGCTATCCTTTCAAGCAATGAATTATTAGTAGATAAAGTCTTATTACAAGAGACTGGCATTGTTCTTCTTATCTATTCTTTTTAAAAATTTACCAAAATTATTGTTTTGATCCAAAAAAAGGAGCTAAGGACAGCCCCCTAAGAGATGTCTGAAAGAAAACTTTGCTAATCTCAAACTGAAGATTAACTCCAACTGATGAATGGAAACCAGCCAAATGGAAAGGCTCAGTTATTTATTAGTTTTGTAACCAAACAGATCAGAAGTTTCAAACTATAGCAGGGGTCTCTAACCTTGACAACTTTAAGACTTGTGGACTTCAACTCCCAGAGGAACTGGGAGCCTTAAAGTTACTAAGGTTGGAGACCCCTGAACTATAGCATGCACGTGTAGTAAACTTTAGCCACTGATAAGTATTTGAGTTTCTATCCTGTCTGACCCAATCCTTCTTTCTGCCAGTTGGTAATATCCTATGATTTCTATGAGAATTTCCTTGCTGCTTAGTAAAGACAAAAGGCAAGGCCATACCTTTTGCTTTCCCACTCTATCATTAGGTCAAATAAAATGAGATTCCAGTGAGCGGTACACCAACCTTCCTGAACTGACTGACTATTCCTTGTATCCAAAGGCAGAGCTGAGCAGGCTCTACACCATGGCTTATAGACACTGGACTCGGGGTACTACTTTAGCAGATGTTGGATGACTATACTATTGCCAATGCTGGAGTATTTTATCTTATCTATGTGACCTTTGCAAAGGAAGCCACTTCACTTTTGCCTGAGTTAGCAAAATATCCTAAGATAACCTGCATAATGTATGGATTATATTGAAAGACTCTACGGTTCTCTTATTTGATTTATTGATTGTCAAACTTATACCCTCATTCTGATACATCAGACCAGGTGGTTTACATACAGCATACACCACTGAAATAGCATTAGTAGCAGCCACATCAGCCTTAAAACATCAATATAACATAAAATATCGATACTTCAATCAATCAATAAAGCATAAAACATCAATCAAAATGTAAACATCATATAAAAACATCACCAAATGCAGGGTTTAAGAAAGGAAAGATTGTTCATAAAAGTAGATTTTCGAGATTATCCCAAAATCAGTAGGTGAGGATGAAAACCATTTCTTGGGAGGAGCGAATACTACAATGCTGGTGCCACCACTGAACAGGCACTGATCCTAGAAGCTTCAAGACAGCCCTCTCTTCTATGCAACACTTGCAATAAATCCTTCAAAGGATGAATAGAGCTCCCAGTTTGGTGGGCAGAATCCAAACCATAAAGTGATTTATGTGTTAAAACGAGCCATTTGAATCTGTCTTGGAAAACAACAGGAAGCCAGTGCAACCGAGAGAGGACCTGTATCACTTATTTATTTATTAAATTAAATTTTCAAATCTCATTTTGCAAAGTGAGTAGCTTACATTAAAAAAAAAAATCCTGCACAGAAGTTCAGCTGTCCCATTTTGGAGCCACGGCAGTTTGTAGATTTCCTTTAAAGGCATCTTCACATCAAGCACATTATAATAATCAATTTCAAAGGTAACCAGGACATGAACCATAAAAACCATAAAGGGACAAAGTTGATAAACCAAGTGCAGCTGAAAGAGGGCAGGCCTTGCCACTGGGCTCACTTGGGCACTCAGGGATAAGTGCAGAGTCAAGAACAACTTCAGGCTGTAAAACTGCTTTTTCAGAAGAATACAGCCTCATCCTCTCCTATCAGGCTTTTCAAAGTTTACATGTAAGATTTCTTATTTCTTGACTCCAGAAGCAGTCCTTCTCCTTTGGGCTGTGATGGATCAGGAAGAAAAAAAATCATTTAAAACTTCCCTGGCAGATCCTTTATCCAATAAAAGACAGGTTGCCATCCATCAAGCTGAACCTCTTATTATTCCTTAGTCCATCTAGCTGAGTAGCTCTTAGCCATTCTTTCTTTTAAGCTCAGTTCCAAGAAATAGAAAGTGTTTTGCTTTCTTTTTCTTCTCAAAATCCAGAATTACAGAACTTAATAAACTTTTGGCCAATTCTAAAAGGCATGATTTAGTTCTAGAACTAGGCAGTTTTGCATGTGTGGAAGTCTTTAATGAGAAATTCCATATTAAACCAATGAAGCCAAACAGAATATACTGGGAAAAGAGAAAAAAAGAGAAAAAAAACAAACCAGAGAAAGTAACAACAGTATGGATTTCTGAGTAACATCCATATAAACAGCTTTTCTAAACTAATTGCACATCACTTTATTAAATATAATCTCAGATTTCAGCACATGTTCACCATTTATTACAAAGAGCATAAATGAAAAGGCATCATCTTGGGCCTCCTCCTTGGATGTTGGTAGATGCTCCTCCCTCCCTCCCTCCCTCCCTCTCTCTCTCTCTCTCTCTCTCTCTCTCTTTGTTTTCATAGATTTTCACGGGTACAGGTATGCAAGTCTTGGTGTATTCGGGTCTTCTCCCATGTAAGATTGAGAACACTTTGGCAACGTTTCAGCAGAATCTCATCTGCCATCATCAGGCTTATGCAAGGGGTCTTCTGCAGCAGTTCTACATACATACATACATACATACATACATACATACATACATACTTAACAAACTGGGGATAAACAAGAACTGGATTCTTTAAGAAAACTGATTGTCACTGTACGAAGAATGTTCCATCTATGATGTCCTTATTCTAGCCAGCAAATCAGAAGTTATCTAAGAAGCCTACACAATTCAAAAATGATCCAAAAGACTTGGAGCTTCTGTACCAACTGAAAAAAGTGCAAGTGCTTAAAAGAATTAATTCATTAACATTAATGTGGCTCTTCTTCAGAAAAAGTGTTGGAACTTTGCTTTTATACATGAATATTACACCAACATTATTGTATGCAGAAAGATGGAAGTATTCTGCACTATGGAGGAATGGTAGGGAAGATGATGCAACTTGCTCAGGCAGCTGACTTCTTTTGATCAAAGAAAAGACCATTTCTACATGTATTCTTCCTGGAAATCCCTTACATTATTCTGCATGGTACAGAATAAAATGAAATTATGATTTATGGTTTTGATGATAGATTACAGAAAGAAAAGAGTTATGTTGCAATTATAGAGAAAGAGGTAAAATTATAATTGCATTTATTTTTAGAAGATTGGAAGCTACTTCTTTGTATTGTTTTTCTTTCTTTTTTATTTTTATTTTCCATTCTTTCACATTAGTTTTCTGTTTGATTTCTTTCTCTTCTTTGTCTTATATTGCTTTATTTTAGTTTTTATCTTCTTTTTTTTAAAAAAAATCTTTAATAAAACAATATTAAAAATAAAGCTAATGTGACTCTTAAAGTAACAGCTATTCTTCCAAATCCTTTTTTCTGAAGTATGCACAGCCCTGGTTTCTTGTGACTAAACCTTCCTTCCTCCTGACCCTTGGTGAAATTAGAAAGGCACATTCTAGTTTTCACCAGTTATGCTATTGTATACATGGGATTGCATGGGAGAGGCGTTTGGAGGAAACAAAAGCTGGATTCCTTCTATTTAGGCCTCCCAGCTTGGGGTCAAATTATCAGAAGCTTCAGGGGCATTGCTAAGGGTTTGTCACTATAAACAAGGGTCTTTGTTCCTCTTTCGCATATTCCTACTTTTTCATATTTTTAAATATACTTTTGTATATTCAAACATACCTTCATAGATTTGTGACATTTCATATTGTCCTATTTTTGTATATTTCCACACTAAGATGAAAAGCAAAACTTTCAGAAAAGAGAACAAAATGCAATACTTGAAAAAAAAAAAGATGCTCAAATACCATGTTTATTTTTTCAGATCTTGCCCAGAGTTGAAAACCCATTTCTGGATTTTGTCAATTAGGGTTTCTTTTTTTTCTTTTTTCCCCTCCCAATCAAAACTTCAGTTGCAGGAGGGGGGCTTTCTAACTTTGCTTGATTAGTAATCAAAAAGCTGGCAAACACTTTGCTTTGCAGTCTTCGTATATAAGTTTAAAATTTGCTAAGACTCTCCAGAAAGCATGTACATATCCAACAGGCTGATAATAAAATCAGCTACAACAACCGGCCCAAATCCAACCCAAATCCAACCTTATCCTGAAATAGTAAGAAGCGATGCCATTTTCAAGTCTCCAAGTTCCATCTCTATGGATATAACTGCAGGCTTAAATCGGAGGAAGCAGGCAAACCTTTTGTTTGCAGAACAATTTTCTGGCTGTCTTTGAAGACTTAGCCTTGTCTTGTTAAAGTGCTGAAATGATAGCTAGACACATAGAGAAATCCTAGGTTGTTCCGTGATTTAGCATTTCCATTTATCTTGTGGTCATCTCTGGATGATCTTTCTTTTCCCTTGTTTCCTAGAAAGAAAGGAAATGATTATACAGGTTCCAGAGTGGCTGGTATATAGTTCTACCCCAGCTATGTTAGGGTAACGTGTGGGCTTTGAATCTAAAAAAATCTAAGCTCATAAATCCCAGTCTCCTTATATTTATTGGAGCCTTGATGATGAAGGACAAATAGCAGTAGCTTTCCACTGTCCATCAAGAACACTTGAAGGGAAGAGCCCACAATATTCTTTGCTCAGGAGGTAATAGGTCCCCTAAAATTATTCATTCCATCAAATATTTGTTCCACTTCACATAAAAAAAGAAATTGCACAGGCCTTCCATCCCAGTATGGTTTCCTGACAGGCATGAGGAGAAAACTATTTTCTCCTTAACAAAATAAAGCCTCTTTGTGCCAAGAGACAATTCACAAAGCCCTCAGGGCTGTTCATTAGGCTTGTAATACATCTGAAGAGAGACCAGAAAGAAAGGTGTATTATCTCTGCATTCTGCTCCATATTTTGTTTTTAGAGGAAAAAGGGAAGAAGCTTTTTTTCAAGGCCTTGAATTATTCAAGCTCAGATTAGAAAATGGAGCAACACAAATATCATTTCAGAATGCCCCCAAAATGAGACCATATGTGGTAGAAGCATTTTTTTTTCTTATGAGAACAGGCACACATACATACAATATACGAAAATGAAGATAATCTCATGCCAAATTCTTACCTCTCCTTAACTTATAGCTCACTTTACCTGATGTATCTTTGGTACATTTAATTTGTAATACAAGGCAGGAGATATGGAAAAATAATATAAAGGGTCAGGTTTTGTTACTTCACTCCCTTCTAGCGCACTTTCTTTCAGTTTCCCTGTTTTAAATGCCTAGGATGGTGTGAATTTCTCTCTTCCTGGGCGTGCTGAGCATATTTCTATAAGAAGAAAGGCTGCCAGAAAAAAACTGAAACAGCCAGCAGGATTTATTTGGGAATGAACAAGCCATCTTTCAACCCCAATTCCATCTAAATCCTGGTCACCTTCAAAGCATAGATGGGCTTTGTGTATATATGCATGTATGCATACATACATACACATACATCCACACTTAATATTTGTTTCATGAGTTCACAAGCTATCCCCAAGGTGCTATTATTTAAACATCCAGAGACAATCTATTCAACTTTTATGAGGCATTTCTTATCTGATCAGTATGGCTCTATTTCCTTCCTTCCTTCCTTCCTTCCTTCCTTCCTTCCTTCCTTCCTTCCTTCCTTCCTTCCTTCCCATTGAGAACCATTAGGACTCTCCTTCTTGTGCTAGCACATTTTTGCTAAAAGAGTCAGGTGAGTCAAAAATTCACAGGCTTGGTTGGAGAGAAAACCAAGATTAAGTTTGGAAGGTACCCATGATCCCTCAGTTCCTTGGATTGGATGGGGGGTTTAGTTCCAGTGTCTACTTTTAGGATAACATCTGGAACAGTATTCCCAAGTCTGATTTAAAAGTTATAATAGCTCTATAAAGGTTATTGAAATGCGATTAACTCTGTCAAAGTCATATTTGAGCACATGTCAATATCTAGGCCACCCAATTATGTTTTAAGTATGATAGGTATATCCTCGCATATAATTAGACCAAGGCAAGCAATGAGAATTATTTAGCATTCTCACCATCTTTATGGTGACACTGCTCATATATGCTTTGGAGTAGCCAGAAATAATACTTAAAATAGCCCTCTTTTTCTTATTGCAATTTATATACAGAATAGTATATGTCTGAAGGAAGATAATACATACACAAGTTATTGCCTTTGTATGTAATATGTCTAAAAAACAAAGAGAGTACCTACAAAGTTACTGTAGGTATAAGAAATTACAGTATTTTATACCTTCGCAGTCTAGTTCAACACTGTTTCCATTTATTAACAGCACATCTCCAGGGCTCAGATGGCCTTTTCTTATCTGGAATTTCTTAAGTTAAAAAACTATTTTATTTAATATCTCTGCTGTAGCTCTAAACCAAATAATATTACGATAATGCAACAGTGGCCAGTTAATGAGTGATTCCATACAGATAACAATAGCAATCAAATGATATCATGCAATTTTTCTCTTTTTGTCTCCCTAACAAAGTTCCTTTGTAAGAAAAAGAATGTCAGGAAATTCTAGAAAGTCACAGATGAAAGAAGAAATTTTATAAAATTCATGAAATGAAATAGGATAGTTTCACACTATGTTCAAGCTACCCTAAGAATCTGTCTGACTGTATTACCAAAATGCATGTCCTGTCCTTATTCCTTCCTCTTAATTTTGCTTACCTGTTTCTATGACTGGCTATAACTGTTTATATTTAATATTGGTCATACATTGTTTATGGCTGGTAGCAATGAAACCTGGTTGATGCTGTTACATATTCACTAAGGTTTTATTCCAGTACTGTCTACAAAATTAGATGTGCACTATATCTTTAATATAGAAAGACAGTGAAATCCACTGCTCTAGCTGACAGGCTGGTAGATATTAATAATTACGTACTATTTAAGGATGATTGGAAATGAAGAGGTGGAGGTGTTGGACAGATGTGGCACTACTAGATGGATTGTGATTAGATTAGCACAGTTCCCTTTGACAATATGCAAGTAGCACTTTAATCATTCATTGAAAAAGCCCAATTTCCTTTTTACAAGTGTGGACTGCTCACAATTACAAGTTGCCAGTTCATCCTTGAGCAAAACTACCGATTTTCATTTTCA
The DNA here is from genome assembly GCF_029215685.1 of Pituophis catenifer annectens. NCBI lineage: Eukaryota > Metazoa > Chordata > Lepidosauria > Squamata > Colubridae > Pituophis > Pituophis catenifer. The sequence continues at coordinate 167,436,109 of NW_027256883.1, read as the reverse complement.
TGACCTCCTTGTCTTAAATAAAAAGGAGTTGTATGTAATGTACTACATAGCACATTGTCCATCCATTCATTGATTGTATACTTTACAGTATCTGGTTCATACCCATCTGTTTCATGCTCATTCATGAAGTTGAACCAAATCTGCCAGAGCACATAGTCATAGAGGACTACTAGTACTGATAAGAATCACCTCTCAGTGACAGTCTGGGATCAACCTGTAAAGTGAAGTATGTTGTTTCAGCTTTCTGAGGACCAGCTAAACAATTCCTAGGCACATGGTAGCTTGACTCAAGCTATCAAGCCATCTTTCTCCTTGGAAGTCCTTTTTGATATAGCTACAATTTAGGAATCAGTCCAAGCAAGAGTCTTCACAAACAAGAAAATGTCTCATTCACAAACTTCACAGAACTGCAGGATATCAAAACAAACTAGTTTCTGGGTGGTTTAATAAATTGGTTCAGTTGCTGAGCAGGGATAAAACTGAGGGATCAATACAAAGCTGATCATGGAGCAGCACAAACAAGTTTTTTTCTGCAAATAGTATGGGGCACCCAGATGTCAACATCTTTGATTTTTTAGCAAACTCATACCATTTTTACCAAAACCACATCAAAGGAAGGAACAAGAGATAGCTCTACAATGCTCTGTGATTGTTAGCCCTGGAAATTCTTTGTCTGAAAGTACAAGTCTGAATCAGAAGTGTTCCACAGAGGATTGAGGGAGGCTTGTGCAGCGCTACCCCCGAAGGGCCGCTAAAATCCGGATCCCCTGGCCCTATTGGTATGGCCGCCAATCCACATTGGTCCCTCACTCAGGCACCTCTACTGGCCTGGGTCATGTAATGTCATGGTGGTCAGCTTCCTCTCAGCAGGAAGGTCATGTGGTGGGGTGATGGTCAGTCTTTTCCCGGCAAGCGGGTCACATGATGAGATGGTATTCATGTGAATACCATTCATGGTCAGCCCACTTTCCTTCCTTCCTTCCTTCCTTCCTTCCTTCCTTCCTTCCTTCCTTCCTTCCTTCCTTCCTTCCTTCCCTCCCTCCCTCCCTCCCTCCTTCCTTCCTTCCTTCCTTCCTTCCTTCCTCCCTCCCTCCTTCCCTCCCTCCCTCTCCCTCTCCCTCTCTCTCTCTCTCTCTCCCTCTCCCTCTCTCTCTCTCTCTTTCTCTTTCTCTCTAATTTCCTGCTGGGCTTTCCTTCCACTGCCTCTGCTCCTTTGTGGATTCCTCTGCTTGCCCCACAGAAGCCTCTCCTATCCTCCTTATTGCCTTCACTCCCTCTCCCTTTCCCCAGGCCTCTTTCTCCATTTCCGCCTTAAGCCTCTTTTCTTATCTTCTCAGGCCTCCTTTTCCCCAGGCATCCCTCCCTATCCTTACCTTCCGGCTTTTCCCCCCGAAAACCCCCTCCTTCCTCCTCTTGCACTCCCTCCTCTTGTCTCCTCCTCTTCCCACCAAACGTCCTCCTTTTATTCCTTTCTCCTTCCCCCCACCCCACTACATACCTATAGGAGCTTTTCTCAGATATCTGACTGATCATTATGGGAACTGGATATTGGAAGAAGTCTTTCCTTATCTAACAGAACTATTCTTACATTCTAATGAAATTTAAGCATCAAACCTCCATCTTCTGGAACTCTTCTGAAACAGTGATCCTTTGCAGAACTTCTGGGAAACTTACCTCCTAAGAGAACATATGCTTCTTCGTTAGTTCTCTAAATTCACTATATTATATACAACATAATTTATTTTAACATTTATAAAGTGGATTTCTATCTTGTACCCCATGGATTATGCAATACATTCTACACTTTAATAATATACAAGAAAGAGACACTGAACTGACTAGTTAAAATAAACAGAATCCAAATAAAACTTTTGAAAGCTTCTGTAAACAAAAATCTGTTCTACTGATACCTAAAACAGAGTGGGAGGCAACTGTCTTAGGGGTTTGATCCATCATTCTGTCACTATAATTCAGATTGACTAACAATTCCAGATAGCTCAACACTTCAATCTCAGAAAAAGAAATTAGCAAGACCTACCTATAGAAATTAAACTCTTTGATTTTGCTCAAGTAAGTTCTGAAAAACTGCACTGCAGCTTGAAATTAACTGCAAAAATGAACTTCTTTCTCTTTGCTTCTGTAATATAGTAATTAACATTAGAAGTATACCCTTCTAGCAAGGGTATAGCAAGGAATGTCCAGGTGAGAAATGCTGCTGTTGTTTCATCTTGTAGTGCACATAGAGATTTAAAGATAGGACCAAATTCTCCAGGCTGTAACATGGTAATCATGAAAAAATTCAGAACAAAAATCCACAAACAAATATACTCTTCTCTGACAAGACAAACAGTGGTCATCATTTTTCTGATATGATTCATGTTCCTAAACATTTTTATAATTTCCATTTTTGGCAATTTCTTTTGTCTCTCATATCTTTCCCTTGTATGGAAGATGCTGTAGCAGAAGTGGGAACCCCAGTTGATAAGATGAACATATAAGCTGAATGTGGCCTGTAGCACCTTCCCATCTAGCCCATAGCCTCTTCTTTGCATTTCATTTCTCCTCCATATCACAATTTAGTAATTTAAAAATCTCAATTTGCACCTTCTAAGGTTTTTAAAAATCCCAGTAATTAGGCAGAGGGGTATTTTCATGAGTTGTTGATATTGGGAAGGAAAGGGCTAATGATTCTTGCTTGCTATAACCTCCACCCCAAAAAACATCAATCACATATGACAATTGCACATTTATAAAACCTATACTCTTCCTTTGATAAACATATGCAACTCATTCAACAGACCCTAGCAATTCATCTCACTTACATATAGAAACACTAGTCATCCTTCACAGAGTACTATCTTCCAGATGTTGAAAGAATAAAATCAATTCTTTTTGTCAAAATTACATAAAACATTTAGTATGAACTATTTCTAATATAGTATCATAAGACTTGAGTCTACCCAAGACTAGTAAGTTTAGGGTTAAATGTTGATTTGCTTTTTGAATGGCAGAACACCATTCTAACTTTTCAAGGAGGAAGCCATAGTAACATCATATACTTGGAGGTTAACTGTTATTTTTCAGTGCTCATCACTTTTTTACTCTGATATTTTAATGCCATTTCATTTCCCAGTACCTTATTTGGGAGATTTTCCTTTTGACCCTTCATATCATAAGTTAGAGACAAGCTGTTATTCACAAAAAGCGAAGAAGAAACCTTAAAACCTGATCAAGACAGCTTTAAACTAATTTGGTGTGAGAGTGAACCTAGAAAATGGAGCAATGCCAAATTCTGAAAACAGTATGGAATGCACAGGATGCAAAGGTATATGAAAATGAGTATGCAAATACAGAATGGAATAGGTTAAGTTACATGACCCAAAGATTCCAGTGTTTCTGTAAAACTGCTCAGAGTATTGGGAATGAACAGGAAGAACTTGGAATCTTAATGAAGAAAGGTGAATATGATTAAGTAAGCATTACTGAAACCTAGTGAGAAAAAAATCTCACATTAGAGGACATAACTTATTCAAAAGGTGTAGAACAGACAAAGGGGGAAGAGGAATGGCATTCTACACGAAAGAAGTCCACATTAGTGTAGAATTCCAGAAATCTGAGCATGAGGGTCCAGTCCAAAAGTATTTGGGTAAAATTACAAGGAAAGAAAGCAACAACTGTACTTTTGTGTCAAAGTATGTTACCGAATGGAAGGCAAGAACCAAAAACTGCCCCCCAAATCATTCAGGGAACTTGATATCTATTTCATTTTTCCAGAAGATTGAGGAAAATACAAGGAGATTGGGTCTCAAAGACCTGCAAGAAAACAAGAAAAGAAAACAAGAAAATATAGGCAATGCTCATTTTAACCTCTTTTCTTACTCTCATCTCATTCTCTTCTCCTTTCCGGTGTACATTCTATTCCACATCTTGACTGATCTTCCAGAAGATCCATCTAATATCTGGCAAAGATCTATCCCCAATAATTCTAAAGAGTCAAATTCTCCAGATACAGCATTTTTAGAATAGAATAGAATAGAATTCTTTATTGGCCAAGTGTGATTGGACATACAAGGAATTTGTCTTTGGTGCATATGCTCTCAGTGTACATAAAGAAAAAATAAAATATATTCATCAAGAATCATAAGATACAACACTTAGTGATAGTCATAGGTTTCAGTTAATATAGGGCTATCAACTCTAGATTGTAAAAGCCCTCTTGACCACTAGATGGTGGCAAAGAAATATAATGGGAAATTCAGATAGATTGTCTTAACCCAATTTTCAGTGTTACTATCAAGGATGAGGAGGTTCATGTAGGGGGAAAGCCAACCACAAAACATTTTCCCATAGACTTCTAAAGCTTAGAATGAGCTCTGTGCCTCCAAATAAATTCATAACCCAAGATCACCTAGATATCTGCCCTCCCCTTGTCCTTCAGACAGGCCAAGCCATAATTGACATAATTCCCAGCTAGCCTGCCATAAATTGTGAACAAACACATTTGAAAAGGCTGATTTAAAACCATAAAATGTCAATGTATGTGTGCGTGTTCTGTCTTTCCAAAGCTGTGGAGATCTATTTTAATATTAATTGTCTCTTCTATACTTTGTCTTAAATGGGGATTAAATTATTGCTGTACTACTATCTTTTGTCCTTAATTACACCTTCATTTGCTGTCCCACATTCCACTGCACAGGGAATATGAATTGAAAGAGCAATTCCACCTAAGTATCTCTGCCAAAGCTGAGACAACAAGCCTACCTTATTTTTCTCTTTTAATGCTGATTCATCTGGATTACTGGCAAATATTTTATGTAGGCTTATCATACTTAATACAACACAGGTTCCTTAGGTTTAATAGTTATGCCATTATGTACAAGAAATTTAGACAAGATGGAATTTCAGTGGATGAGTTTTTCTAAACAATTACACCTTTCTATGCAATAATTAGACTTACAGAAATCCTCTTTTATTAGTATATGGTAAAGTGATGATTATAATGTTAGCCTTGGATTGGGGAAACCCATGTTAAAATCCAGCCATGATGTTTTTATTGGGTAATTTCTGACTGGATTCATACTATGCTATATGGAATTGACCATTGTGATATGCTTAGCACTATGTGTAAACCTAGCCATTATGGTTTACCTAACAAACCATCATCAAAAGAAACTCAGTTTTGTATGACATGAAATGAAATCTTAGTCTTTCAGCTCAGCCTACTAAATAGGTTTACTTTGATGCTAAATTAAGGGGAAGGTAGAATATTAATTACCCTGAGCTCATGGAAGAAAGAGTGACGTATATACATATCTCAACATATATAAATACATATGTTAATATCGAAGTACTAAAGCTCTCCAGAAGACTTTCTAGGCTTTTAGGAACTCTGATCAGAGCTTATAAATAGGGAGTCAAATGGGAATTTGATATGTGAATTTGGTAAAGGGAGTATACAAAGCAAGCAACATGGGTAGCTTTCTCCTGATCTGCAAAATATGTCCAATATCTGTCTTCTTCCTGAAGGAAACGCAAATTACATCTGCTGGAAGTGTAAGCTTATATCATCATTGGAAGAGAAGATAAAAAAACTGCAGGAGGCAGATTCTGTTCTGCAAACACATACTCACCAGTGGGAACACAGGAATAATTTGCGGCACCACACAGCTACACATCACACACCACAACACTATTCCACAGTAGAGTTACAGGTAAGTGTTGCAACTCCACCAACACACCAACACATGCACCCATACATCAGAAATAAAACTAAACTGAACCAAATAAAAGACCACAAAAACATTTAGAGAACTAAACAAACAAATCAACAAAACATGATGAGTCCTCCATGTCCTCAAGAAGGTGATGGGACAATAGCAATAGCAATAGCACTTAGACTTATAGTGCCTTACAGCCTTTATAGTGCCTTACAGCCCTCTCTAGGCAGCCCTCTCTAGGCAGTTTACAGAGTCAGCATATTGCCCGCAACAATTTGGGTCCTCATTTTACCTTGGAAGGATGGAAGTCTGAATCAACCTTGAGCCTGGTGAGATTTCAACTGCCAAACTGCAGGCAGACAGCAGACAGCAAAAGTAGCCTGCAGTACTGCACTCTAACCACTGTGCCACCATGGCTCAACTTAAAGACTGGCAGAAAACTAAAACAGTCAAACCAACAGGGAGTACCACTCACAATCTCAGATATTTTTACATGAATCCATATAGAGCAGAAAACGAAAGAAAGGTCTACAGAAACATCCTACACAAAAGAACAAGTATGATGTCATAGAAATTGGACCTAGAAACTAGCCTGGGGTCTCAATGAGTGTGTGTGGTATTCTGGAGGTGGCTAATGGATTAGATAACACCCCACCTTCTCCCCATGTGCACTTGCTGCCTTCTTCTCCATCTTTGTCAATTTAATTTTAACTGAATTGTAAATTTAAGATCTCTATTTATTGTTTTAATGTTTTAAAGGCATTTTTATTGAATGATTATAAGCACCTAGAGTTGCCTTAATGAGATGGGTAGCATATAAGTTTAATAAACAAATGAATAAATAACAACTGAAATGTGGTGGAATAATCCCTATGATTAGAACATAGCCTTGGAAGGCAACAAATTTTTCAGAAGAACTCAGTCAACAGAAAGAGGTAGTGGTGTTGCACTGTACAGAAAGAAAGCATATGACTACAGAAATTCACAAATCAGCATGGAAACATTTGAGTAAGGATAAAAGGAGAGAAAAACACAAGTGACATCATCGTAGGAGTGTATTGTAGGCATCCAGAACAGGCAGAAGATATGGATAAGGCCTTTCTGTGCCAAATGACTAAACTTTCAAAAAAGCACAGGAGAGAGAGCTACAATAGGAGATTTCCACTACTCTGATATTCACTGGAAATCTAACTCCACCAAGTGTCAGTGTTGCAACCAATTCCTGTCCTCTCTTGCTGATAGTTTCATTTGTCAAAAGATGGAAGAAGGAACAAGAGGTCCATAATCCTGCATCTAATCAATACCAACAGGGAGGAACTGGATGGACAAACAAAAATGATAGGAAACTTGGGGAAAATTGCAGGATTTCCCTTTCTTCTCAGTTTCCTTCTTTGAGATTTCAAGCCATTGGAGCAGACCTTCCTTCTACCTGAGTTCATTAAAATATGCCTCCTGAAATCCATTCTTCTATATTGCTCCTCCATTTCAGTTATCTAAAGGGTTGTAAGATAGAGGAGAAAGGGGATATTCTCATTGTCCCAGATGATAGAACTAGAAACATTGGACTAAAAATGTAGGCAAGTACATTTGAGTGAGATATTAGGTGGCATTTCCTGATGAAGCTCTCATCTTATGGAATAGTTTGCCTCATGAAGTGATATGTTCCCCCTCATTGGAGATTATCAAATGGAGATTGTCAAACAGATTTGACAGCCATCTGTCTGAAATGTGTTCTCCTTACACTGAGGAAGGAGTTGGGGTAAAGTTCTATGATTCTATGTATTCCTCACTCTTTTCCCTGAACTGACAGTACCAATTCTATAGAAAAAGGCTGAGTCCATGAGACACATTGTCGTTTGCATGGGTTTGCCTTAATGTGATGCAAAAATCCAGCCCTTATAGCTTCTTTTGATGAGTTTTAACCAAGATTTAGCAAGAAATGTGAATCCATTTGTTGATGTAAGATCCAAATCTCTGGCAATTCAGAATATACATTTAGCTAATTGCTATTCTACTATGTAAAGAAGATTCACTACTATACGTGGGAAAGGATCTTCAGGTGAGTTCTTATTGGCAAGATCTTTTAATATTTTATATTGCATCATTAGAGGGTGTGGTGGCTCAGCAGCTACAGATGCTGAGCTTGTCAACTGGAAAGCTGACAGCCTGGGTTCAAGGCTTGAGTCCTGTGCAATGGGGTGATTTTCCATTACTTGCCCCAGCTCCTGCTCACTTCACAGTTTAAAAGCATACAAATGCAAGTAAATAGGTACCATTTTGGTTAGAAGATAACAGCATTCTGTGCACCTCACTGGCCAAATGACCATGGAAAAGTCTTTGGACAACACTGGCTCCCTCGGCTAAGAAACAGAGATCAGCACTGGCCCCCAAAGTCAGCCATGACTGGACAGGGGAAAGCTTTACATTTACCTTTAAATGTCATCTTGAGTGTTTTTATTTAAAAATCAGAAAAATTGATAAATCGGATAAAAGCCACTCTTTCTAGCCATACCATGTACAATAAAACAGTGTGATGTTTTGCACCTATAGAAAAAATTCGAGAGACAGATCCCACTTCTTCTAATTCTCCTTCCCACTCCAGGAGCATCATTCTCTAATATGCCCATTTGCACCACTCTGATCCGGTCAACTCTTTGCTGTGCATTGGGTGTGGGCTTGGCAGTGGAAGTTCTAGCTGTGAAAAACAGTGGGTCTGCCTTTCATTCCTGTTTACAAAAATGAGAATTTGCATGATGAAAGTAATCTGGGACGGATTTTGATTTTACTGCTGTTGGCAGAAAGCTTGGAAAAAATGTGCATAGTCAATTACTGGGATTTTTAAACACAAATAATATTTTATGCGATCAGCAAGTTGGCTCAGGGCCTGGGCATCCTGCTCCAACAGCACTTATGAAAGAAACAAGACTTTTATTGTGCTGCTGCACCCGTTAAATCTGTGGGCAGGTGCTGCTTTTGTTGACCTTAGAGTGCAGTTGCTTTGGCTGATAGCTTAATCCACAAGGTCTGTGTATAGAGAAAGCAGAACTAGTTTTCTGTGCCCTCTGATGGCTGGGTCCCTCCCTCCCTCCATAACATAATACCTTCCAGGGGAACATTGCATTTTCCTTTTGCGAGCTACTGAGAGATGTTCATAGGTTGCATTTTAAAACAGCATTTTAAATCAGTATTGGCTATGAAAGGATTAGCATCCTGGAGCAATGACTGATGAACAAGTCTACTGTCTGCTATTGGGGCCACAGTCCTAGAAATGCTGAATCTGAAAAGCAGTTTTCTTGGAAAGACATTCTGGGGTAAAAAAACCCCATCAACTCAGCACCGTTGACCTGTCAAGAGGCGTAATATTAGGCAGAAGAATGTATTTATTAGCTCTGCAAAGAATCCCACTGGGATGGGTATGTTACAGAAAGCAGTCAAGAAAGCAGTCTAGTGATGTCAGTCTTTTCTCTAAAGGGTCACGTTAGAGAAAACATCACCCACTACAGGGAGTGGAGCAGGGGTGGGTTCTAAAATTTTTTACTACCGGTTTACTACCGGTTCTGTGGGTGTAGCTTATTTTGTGGGTGTAGTTTGATGGTTATGTGACAATTCTTTAGTATTTAGCAGAGGTACTGGTCTACCAGGCTTTTAACTGCTTGTAGAGCTGTACCGGTCTACCCATTTGTTTTTTGAGCACACTGGTCTACCACCACACTGCCTTTAACACTGATCAGCTGTAGGGCAGCCCTTTGAAGCCCTGCAGCAAGATTTTAAACAGTTTTTTTTCCTTCTAGCCAATCAGCTGGGACTTGGGAGGCAGCGAATAGATTGCAGGCGGGGCCAAATAAAAAGTAAGAATAACGCAGGGGGGCAGGAGGGCCCAGCTCCTGAACAAAGAGGACCGGTTCGGTGACGTCATATCGTCACCGCTACCGGCTCAGCCGAACCGGGCTGAACTGGGAGGAACCCACCACTGGAGTGGAGGCTGCAGAGAACCCTTGGGAAGGCCTTCAGCTCTAGCTACATTTAGGATTAGGGATGGCCATGAATTTTTGTGAAGGGCCACAAGCAAACAAGTAGAGAAATGCCACTCTTTATTCTTTGTTATGCTACTATGTGATCAAAGAGGTTACAGCTGGCAAAAATATAAAACAACAAATATTCATTATTGTTAATTGTTATCCCAATGTCAGAAAGTGATAGAATTGGGTATCTCTGGGTAAGCCCAGAACAGTTGAGTTTCAGAGTTGAAATAACACTGTATTCTGAGGAAATGTCCATTTCTATTCAGATAATCTTTTACCTGTGGATGCTTGCATTTTATCTACAGTTGTCCTGCTTTGGCATGAAGCCGGCTGGGTGAGCTTGGACTAGTCGCTCTCTCTCAGCTCTAGGAAGCAGGCAATGGCAAACCACTTCCAAAAAACCTTGCCATGAAAACTACAGAAACTAGTTAAGGCAGTAATCAGGAATCAAAAACTGATTCAAAAGCAGAAGGGAAAAAAACCTTGTACACAACCTCACTGCATTTTTAAAACAGAAAAACAAAAATCCACCAGTTTGGTACCAAAAAGGTTAAAATAAAAGCATCATTGTTTTTCTATGACCAAAGGAAAATGTTTCCCTATTAAATAAACATGTAACATCTGGATAGAATTCTGTTTATTTCAATTCCATCTATTAATGTTATTTCACTCATTTTTTTAAAAAATAGTGCCGGATCTAAAGTTTCATTTTCTTTAGAAGCACTCTTATAATATTTGATAGTACAAAGATCTGACTTCTTCTCTTTGCTTGTAATATGAAAATGGTCGGCAATTGCGGAGCAGCAACTTCACCATGAGCAGTTGTTACACAATGCTTAGTATGGAGTTGCCATGTTGCACATGAGAGAGATTACCTCACTCTCATCCTATATTTCTCATGCATTCCATTTTTCAGACCCCTACAACATCCTGAGAGTTTTTTTTTTTTCATAAAGAATGAAAGACATACAAATCTGTTAAGCCTTACTTTCATTTTTTTAATAAAAATGATATATTTTCCATTATAATCTTTGCAGAAGGCCCCATTATATCATTCTGTTTAATTCATTTATTTCCGAAGGGCTTAATGTGGCACTCATGATTTCCCCACCTTTATCTGTCTTTGAAGAAATTTTGTGCAATTGCTTAGACTGAGAGTAACAGTGACCTAATTCTCACAATATGCTAAGGCATTATACAGTATACCGTCTGAACCCCTACTGTGGGTTAAATTGCAGCTAAAGCAGAATCTCTGAATTATCATTTGTACCCATGGTCTGTTCTAGAGTAACATTCCTGAACCATGCCTCAGTTACCCAACAGGAAATTGGAAAAGCTTTGAAAAAAGGCCACTCCATCTGCAGAGCCCCGTATTTCTTTTTCATTTTTTGCAGGCTAGTGCAAATTGCAATTAGGGAAGCTCATGAGGGATTGGGCCACTGCAGATTTAACTTTTGTATCCCTTTTTTTTTTCTATATTGGTAAAAATGTAAAAGTGTGTTAGGTGTCTCACTACTGCAGACAGAATCAAATTGGAGGGCAATTGGTGAATCATGGTTGCTACTAGTCTGTCATTTTGGGTAGCATCCTTTGTGTTTACCTACTGTATTTTTCAGAGTATAAGACACACTTTTTTCCCTCCTAAAAGAGGCTGAAAATTTGGGTGCATCTTATATTCCGAATGTAATCCTGTGCATGCAGTGCCCAAAATGGCTACCCGGAACAGCTGCTGCCTTCTCTTACCCCTTCTGCACTTTGCCTGCTTTAGTCACTGGAGCTCCTTCCAAAGATCAGCTGTGCTTTTGAAGCTGTTTTTCAGCCCCAACTTGATCTTGCGTGCTTTGCCTGCTTTTCTAATTGCTGTTCCCTCCAACAATCAGCTGTGCTTTAGAAGCTGTTTTTTAGTCCCAACCAGCCCCAACCTCAAAACCAGCAAGCAAACTAATGTGCTGAAGTTGACCAGGCTAAAGACTAGCCAGATGAATATCTAGTAGGCAGAAATTTTTTTTCCCTATTTTCCTCCCCAAAAACTAAAGTGCATCTTATACTCCGGTGCGTCTTATACTTCAAAAAATATGGTATGTTAGTGACCGACTTGCTTTAATATGCTGCATTAACATGTTTAATGACTGATCCAAAGTTACTCAAAAACTGAGATTACATATCAGTTTAAGCCATACTTTGCTGAATAAGCTACAATTGGCAAGGTTCATACAATTTCCTATGTCATAAAATCTCAATAGCTGAGTTTATATATTGCATTACAATAAAATATTACAATATAGCAGAGTACAAAGAATGGCTCTGATAATGAGCTTCTATGTTGCAAAGTCATTTGAAACCAAATCTCCCCTGACCAAGACCAAAATATCCACAATGTCTTGATGGCTCACATTTCACTGTATTTATGTATCATCGTATTATCTAGAATGATGAAATATGTACTGAAAACGAATTAGAAGTCATCAGGCAGCACTATCCTTGTCCAGCTGTTGAAAAAATCTTGACCAGCTTCTGTTAAGCTAACAGTGCTCTCTAGTTGTTGGAAGTCTCTGTTTACAGCTGGCTGTTTGTTTCTGGCTCTTGAGGAAAAAAGAGGTGGATGAGGTTTTTTTAAGTCCATCAGACAGAATGGAAAATATTCTGATAGCTTCTGTCTAGTAAGTCTCAATTATTTGTTTTTGGCTTTTGCAGGTAAAAGCTATTTGAAGTGAAGTACAGCTTCACTTTGTAGAAGTGATTTGTAGAGGGTGCAGGAGAGGTGAGTACTTTCTGATATGAGGCACTGCTGATTGAATCCCATGAAGGAGGCTTTCCAAAGTTGGTATCCTACCCAAGATTTCTGCCCTAAGTGTGAAGGAATTCCAAAATGCCAGAATTATCACCCAGAATGGCTAATGGACCTCAGATTGCTTGATCTTAATTTCAAGTGCTTAATTTCAACCTAAGCATAGCTCATAAAATTATCTGCTACAATGTCCTACCTGTCAATGACTACTTCAGCTTCAACCACAACAATACACGAGCACACAATAGATACAAACTCAATTGCAGAAAATATGACTTCAGTAACAGAGTTGTTAATGCCTGGAATGCACTATCAGACTCTGTGGTTTCATCCCAAAACCCCCAAAACTTTAACCTGAGACTGTCTACTGTTGACCTCACCCCATTCCTAAGAGGTCTGTAATGGGCGTGCATAAGAGTACCAGTGTGCCTACTGTCCCTGTCCTAATGTTCCCTTTAATTGGATTCATTTTATGTATTCAATTCATGCTTATACTTATATATATTATCTACTATGTACTCAACAAATTAAAAAAAAAGTGGGGAAGTACACAAACAGTTGAGTCCTCACCTGCAGGATAATGGGGATGCAAGCTGTCTTCAGTGGAAGGTAAACCAGGCTGCTGATCTAAAATGGGATGCTCACCTCTCTTGTGTGTTTGCCAGGAATTTGGAAGCTAAGGCGCATGTCTGTAGCCCGTCTTCCCCTGTGACTTTCTTTCCCATCAAAATATGAAGAGTGGGAGACAATGTGAATTTTTCTGCAACAAGGAAGAAAAACTTTCTTGCAGTTGTAGTATACTCTAGAGTAGGGCTGTCAAACTTGATTTCATTGAGGGCCGCATCAGGGTTGTGTTTGACCTTGGGGGGCCAGGGGGATGTGGCCAGCTTGACGTCACTCGTGTCAGGGACACTTGTGGTGGCCCAAGTGCTCTGCCAGTGAAAACAGGCTTTCAATCTCCGTTTTTAGGTGGGATGGCCTCCTGCAACCCTCTGCCAGTGAAAGCTTGGGGGGGCGCATGTGACCCTCCCAAACTCCATTTTTGCTGGCAGAGAGTTGAAGGAGGCTGTCCCATCCAAAAACAGAGATTGAAAGCCCGTTTTCGCTGGCAGAGGCACCGCGGGCCAGTCCTTTGCTGTTTCCAGGGCTATACCGCCAGCCAGATCTAAGCAGCCCTAGACTGTTAACCTCCCTGCAGTGAGTTGTCACTTGATTCCCTGCAGGGGTGCAGGATCTCATGGGGCTCCTCACAGTTTTCCCTCCATGTGATAGCACTTTATAACTATGAAGGTTGATTCCTACATAAATTTCCCAGGGATGAAGATGGACTAATGTAGCTCTGTTGAACTTTTTGCTGTGATGGGCATGGAGTTGTTAAATATTCTCTGTGTATATGTGTGCATTTTCTCCTTCCATCAAAAGGCAATCAATAAATATTAATAATAAATAGCAAAAAGGTAGCCCAGATTTTGCTTTGAATGATTTCCAAAACTGTATGTTTAAGAGAAATTTGAAATATGTAAAAAGCACATTTTCCTTCAGTTTCTTCTTACCCAGAAGAAAAACCAAGCCAAAGAACTTTCATAAAGCTTTCAGAGGGCTGTATTTTTTATATTAAGGCTTTCCATTTAGAGTTGAATAAAAAGAGCTTCGGAAGAATACAATAACAGTATATAAACACTTTTCATTCTAAAGCCATTCGTTGCTTACAAAATATTAAACATGTTGGCCTAAGCGCTGTGATTATTGCATGTATGTACCTGTGTGTCATGTGCATAATCACAGTTTCACATGACCCCTAACAGGATCCAGAATCAACCCTTGTGCAATGTTTTAGGGCCCACACAGTTAATTTGCAAGCATCTGTGAACGAAATATCTCTATGTGTGTATGTATCAGCACACACATGAGAGACAGTAACAAATGTAGGCCTGCATATGTAAACACGGCATCAGTAAGAGCACTTGCAGTTCCAGTACTTGGCATTCTCAATGCAGTTCACTTGCAAGGTTAAATAAATATCTGACTGCAGCTCAAGGAAATGAGTGAAAGTGTTGAGAAAGAAGAAACCCAGATCTCCGGAGAGATGAACTCCATGCGCAGCCTCTCTGGGGACTGCGGCCTTTTTCTCACAGGCCCTACTGCCCGTCCTCTTCAACCTGCTGCTTTTCAGACTGCTCTTGATTTCTTTGTGGCTAAGTTAATAATTCGTCTCATGCCTCCCTCAGGTTTCGTGCACTCCTTCCAGCTTCCTGGCAGCTTCCTGGTCCATCTTAAACCATGTCTTTCAGCCCCTCTCCGCTAGAATTCATTGGAGCAGAAGGAACTTCTTACTCTCAAGAGAGACAAGCAGAGTCAATCAAAACCTGGCAAATACTACCACAGCCTGAGAGGAGGAGATTCACAGGTTTGTAATACAGGTAGTCCTCGATTTACAACAGTTCATTTAGTGACCATTCAAAGTTACAACTGTACTGAAAAAAAGTGACCTATGACCATTTTTCACATGACCGTTGCAGCATCCCCATGCTCATGTGATCAAAATTCAAGTGCTTGGCAACTGACTCGTATTTATGACAGCTGCAGTGTCCTTTTGCGACTTTCTGACAAGTAAAGTCAATGGGGAAGCCAGATTATTATTTATTATTATTATTTATTAAATTTATATACCGCCCTACTCCCGAGGGACTCAGGGCGGTGAACAGCCAAAAGATAAAACACATATAATACAAAATTTAAAAACAATATAAAAACCCATTAAATAATTTGGCCCAAACAAGTTAAAAAACCCCTATTATTTTAAAACAAATTTAAAATTAACAATTAAAAAGGAGGTTAGGCTAGGCCAGCCTGTTGAAATAAAAAGGTCTTGAGGGCATGGTGGAAAGTGCGCAAGTCCGGGATCCTCCGTATCTCTGGGGGGAGCTTGTTCCAGATGGCAGGCACCCCCACAGTGAAGTCTCTCCCCCTGGGAGCTGCCAGTCGACACTGTTTGGCTGACGGCACCTTGAGGAGCCCCTCTCTATGGGAGCATACTGGCCGGTGAGAGGCTAGTGGTGGCAGAAGGCGGTCTTGTAAGTACCCCGGTCCTAAGCCATGGAGCGCTCTAAAGGTGGTAACCAAGACCTTGAAGCGCACCCAGAAGACCACCAGGAGCCAGTGCAGCTCGCACAGGAGAGGTGTTACATGGGAATGCCACGTTGCTCCCATAACCACCCGTGTGGCCGCATTCTGGACCAGTTGGTGCTTCCGGGTGCTCCTCAAGGGGAGCCCCATGCAGAGAGCATTACAGTAGTCCAGGTGGGAGATGACGAGGGCATGAATGACTGTGCGTAAGGAGTCCCGATCCAGAAAGGGACACAACTGACGAATCAGGCGGACCTGATAGAAAGTCCTCCCGGCCACAGCCGTCAAATGCTTTTCTAAAGACAGCCGTGAATCCAGGAGGACACCCAAGTTGTGAGCCCTCTCCGTGGGGACCAGCGACTCGCCCGCAATAGTCAGTGATGGCACCAACTGACTATATCGAGACGCCGGAAACCACAGCCACTCAGTCTTGGATGGGTTCAGCCTGAGTCTGTTTCTCCCCATCCAGATCCGCACAGCCTCCAGCACCGGGACATCACTTCCAGGGCATCATTGGGGTGGTCCGGGTGGAGATGAACAGCTGAGTATCATCAGCGTACTGATGGTACTTCACCCCGAAATCACGGATGATCTCACCCAGTGGCTTCACATAAATGTTGAACAGAAAGGGCGAGAGGACCAACCCCTGTGGTACCCCACATACAAGGCCCCTCAGGGTCGACCTCTGCCCCCCTGCCAACACAGACTGCGACCGGTCAGAGAGAAAGGAGGAGAACCACCGCAACACGGTGCCCCCCACCCATAACTCTTCCAACCGGTGCAGCATGATACCATGGTCGATGGTATCAAAAGCCGCTGAGAGGTCTAATAGGACCAGGACAGAGGAACAACCCCTGTCCCGAGCCCTCCAGAGATCATCAATCAATGCGACCAATGCCGTTTCCGTGCTGTACCAAGGCCTGAAACCCGACTGGAACGGATCTAGATAAACCATTTCATCTAGGTACTGGGGAAGCTGTCGTGCCACCACACTCTTAACAACCTTCGCCACAAAGTGAAGGTTGGAGACTGGACAATAATTTGCTAGTACTGCCAGGTCCAGGGAAGGCTTCTTGAGGAGAGGCCTCACCACTGCCTCTTTCAAGGCGGCGGGAAAGTCACCCTCACTCAATGAAGCATTAATAATCCCCTGGAGCCAGCCTCGTGTAACCTCCCAAAAAGCCAGCACCAACCAGGAGGGACACGGGTCCAATAAACATGTGGCCGCGCTCAGTCTACCCAGAATCCTGTCCACGTCTTCGGGAGTCACAGGGTCAAACTCTTCCCAGATAATATTCTCAAGACCTGCCTCCATCATCCCTCCTGAATCTACCCAGTCAGAGTCCAAGTCTTCCCGAATCTGAGCGATTTTGTCATACAGATACTGTACAAAGTCCTCAGCCCCTGCCCTCCAAGGGGTCCTCCCGCACTTCCTGGTGGAGCAGGGAGTGGGTTACCCTAAACAGGGCAGCCAGACGATTATCTGATGATGCAATAAGAGCGGAAAAATAATTACATTTTGCCGCTCTTATCGCCACTAGGTAGGTCCTAATATGAGACCTTACTAGTGTTCGGTCAGATTCAGAAAGGCTAGCCCTCCAACTGCTCCCCAGACATCTTTTCCAGTGCTTCATCTCCCTCAGCTCCTTGGATTCACTTAACAACCGTGTTACTAACTTAACAATCTAATTAATCATATTTAATTTAATTTAATTAATCATATTTCTATGCCGCCCAACTCCCAAGGGACTCTGGGCAGCTTAAAACAAAAATAATACAAACAATGAACATAAAAAAAAAATTAAAAAACATTATAAAAGCATTTTAAAAACATTAAAAACACATGCACACCATCCATGGCCGGATCTCGCAACCGCAGCAATTCACTTAACAATGGTGCAGTGGTGGGTTTCAAAATTTTTTACTACCGGTTCTGTGGGTGTGGTTTAGTGGGCATGGCAGGGGAAGTATACTGTAAAATCTCCATTCCCACCCACTCCAGGGGAAGGTTACTGCAAAATCCCCATTTCCTCTCAATCAGCTAGGACTCGGGAGAATAGATGGGGCGGGGCCAGTCAGAGGTGGTATTTACCGGTTCTCCGAACTACTCAAAATTTCCACTACCGGTTCTCCAGAACTGGTTAGAGCCTGCTGAAACCCACCTCTGCAATGGTGGCATGAAAGGTCATAAAATGGGGCAAAACTCACTTAACAAATGTTTTACTTAACAACAGAAATATTGGCCTCAATGGTGGTTGTAAGTTGAGGATTACCTGTACACCAAATCTGCCATATCCTGTTTGAAAGAAAAGTGAATGGGAGAGTCCATCACTTTTAAAAGCACAGTTTTGCAATGTGGAGTTAACCTGAAGCTTTACTGGAGATGCCTACAGCCAAAGTTCTGGCTGCTACGTTTGAAATCTAGCTACTCTCAAACTGGCCTCCATGCTCAATTGATTTGCTGGTCCAAAGTTTGCCAACCGCTCCAGAGCAATTTTTCTCATCAATTTTTTTCATGCCATTTGCATGAAACAGCATATGCACACACCCAATCTCTTTGTGATTTTTTTTTCACGGCTTTCTTTTTCATTGACTTCTTTTCTTTCCTGGTTTTAATCTGCCGTAAGACTCAGACTCCTCTACTCCATCTTTTTGTTTCCCATTTCTCAGACTTTTTCCTGCTTTTGGGGAGAAGGGGGTCCTTATGACTCAAACACCATTTGAGCTTTCTTTTTGTTTGGTTTTCCTTTTTCCAGTCTTCTTCTCTGGCCAAGAGTAGCATAATTGTTCCCATTCCTGGTCTTTTTCCTATGTAAAGCATTTTTCCAACCAGCCAAACTGAAAACATTGTCACTAAACTGCAGGGGAAAGAGTTGGGATATAGTAGGATAAATCAATCCTATCTGAAACATTTTGAGATAACTCTATCGTACCTGTAACCTGACACCATTGCTTTAATGTACTGTGTGTGTGGCTTCCCTTGAAAAGCATTTGAAAAATGAGGTGACTAAACTGTTAAGCAGGCTTGGTAGTTGTGAAATCTTCAGCCTCCTTCATGCCATAATGTGATTTGCTTGGTTCATCTTGGCATGCTGTGCTAATCCAGCTACTCTGCTTTATAAACCATAGTTTGCAGATCAGCACTACAGTATTTGTAAAAAAAAATCATACCAATTATGGTTTATATAATAAACACTGAGTATACAAACCACACTTTAATACAGCATGCCTAGCACAATACGTTCAGCTTTTGCACACAATATTGTAATGCTGTAGTTTAGCAATTATTTTGTTATTTAGAAAACAAATGGACACAACCTGAGGTATTTCCTCAGGTAGACCACCTAAGGACCCAGAGCCAAAAAATTTGGGTTAGCACAAGGGGTGGGTTCTACTTACCTTTACTACCGGTTCGCAGCGGGGCCGCATATGCACACTCGCTTTGCTTGCTCACACGCTCTTCTGTGCATGCGCAGAAGCGTTTTGATGATGACAGGGTCGGTGGGTGGGGCCTCCCACCAGTTTTACTACTGGTTGTATAGAACCGGTGCGAACCGGGGGCAATCCACCACTGGTTAGCACCAGTGGTGAAATATAAACTTTGTTACTACCGGTTCTGTGGGCGTGGCTTGTGGGGGGGTGTAATGTGACTGGGTGGGTGTGGCCAACTTTTTTTTTATTTTAAAACCATTTTTGCAGAAAAAATGATTTTAAAAGCCTCTGACAATCCCAGCTGAGCCACGTGATCATCAGAGGCTTTTTTTTTTTTTTACTTTTAAAAGCATTTTTTCAGCCGAAGAGGATGTAGAAAAAATGCTTTTAAAAATAATTTTAAAAAAGCCTCTGATGAATGCGCGGCTCAGCTGGGCATGGGAGGGGACAGGGATTTTTGCTACTGGTCCTCCGAACCACCCACCGTCATCGCTACCGGATCAGGTGATCCGGTCCAAACCGGGAACATTTCACCCCTGGTTAGCACCAGTGGTGGGTTGCCCCCGGTTTGGAACAGTTCTATAGAACCGGTAGTAAAGCTGGTGGGAGGCTCCGCCCACTGACCCCAACGTCATCAGGAAGCTTCTGCGCATGCACAGAAGCGTGTGTGTCCCCGTTGCGAACCGGTAGTAAAGGTAAGTAGAACCCACCCCTGGTTAGTACCCAGATCTGAGTATCAAACATCCAGAGGGCAGCAAAGTTATATAGGAAATTCTAATTTTATTTTTACCTCTAGTGGTCATCCATGTTTTTGCAGTCCAGGTCCTATCTCAGAGTCTTACAAAAATTGTAACATGCTAAAAGAAAATAAATAAATAGGGGATGTTCATAATAGTTGCTTTTAACGTAATCATAAATACATTCGTGCAAGTTACCCTGAGCTTAGAACATTCATTTTATTTTTTGTCCATATCAACCTTTTTATGATCTTCCCTACATTTGGACCCACCCTCTTGTACTCTGTTCAAATGTAGATCTTAAGCTGAGAAAAAGTCATGTGTAAAGTTTATGAAGTCAGGTTTTTCCAATACAAATTACATAATATCCACAGAATGCCTATTAAAAAAAAATAAGGCTCCTCCTGTTTTTCCTCCCTTGTGAGTTGAAATTGCCTTCTACACAGATCCATTTTTTATTCTTTGTATCTTCTAATATTTGAATGTTAAGAAGAGTCGTGGTGGTGCAGTGATTAGAATGCAGTACTGCAGGCTACTTCTGCTGACTGCCGGCTGCCTGCAATTTGGCAGTTCAAATCTCACCAGGCTTGGGGTTGACTCAGCCTTCCATCCTTCCGATGTTGGTAAAATGAGGATCCAGATTGTTGGGGGCAATATGGTGACTCTGTAAACTGCCTAGAGAAGGCTGTAAAGCCCTGTGAAATGGTATATAAGTCTAAGTGCTATTGCTATTGCTATTCAAAAATGAGCATGAAGATTCACAACAGCAATGTATCTGTCACATTTTTCTATATAGCAGGAAACTTCTTAATTCCATGCAGACATACAAATGAAAAAAGGGAAGAAAAACTTTTGACATAGTTTTGACATAGTAAAGGATTAATCTATTAAATTAGCTTTTCTCAATTTATTTCTTGTTCATTTTTGCTGGTTTAAATAATTGTTTATTTATTTATTTGTCTAATTTATATAGCCCCCATCTCATCAAACAGGTGACTTCGGGTGGGGTACAACAAAGCTGAACAGTCAATAAATTCAAAAGTCAATACTTGAAAAGAATTAACTTTCTAGGAAGAGGCTTTGCCTGTGATCTCACTTAGTAAAAAGTTCCTTCCAGACTCCTAACTTTCCAAACAAAGAGGGAGGAAGGGTTTCCTCTGAGTTGGCAAATATCTCCTTTTCTTACGAGCAAAGAACATTTGTTCTGTCTGTAAACTTATTTATGTGAAAAGAAAATTTTATTCTAGACTGGCCATGCCTAATCTACCACCAAAAGTAACAATCTTGGAGTACTTCTTGGAAGTACAGAGAAGTATTGGACTGAAGCGCATAACCTATTCAAATAATGATGAGAGCTACAGTTCTAAACGCTGAAAGACATTAAGTTAAGGAGCCTTATGGCCATGCAAAAGTGTAATCCATCGATCTTCAGAAGAATGTGTTGGTATAAATTGTGCCACCTCCATTACCAGTCTCTATTCTGCCCACAGTAACAAGGCTGGCAAATAGTACTGGCACTACATAAGAAATTTCAGGCCACGTTAAGGAAAGGAATTTGTCTTCATTCCTCCTCCCACCAGACATTACTAGTCAGTGAAAGAAACAACTGCCAATCATTCCCCCTAATATGAGATAGGGTAAAATGGGATGGGATCACTGTAGAAGGGTCCTTAGAATGTCAGTTTAGTAATTTATCAAGATGAACAAGGAATATGGGAGATAAAGCAAAAGGGAGCACCCAATATTTCTTGTAAACTGTCCTCCTTACCTGTGACCTATCAACCAGGCTGCTGTATGTCCAGAACCAATTTCAGAGAATATAGCCAAGCTATCTCCATGGATGCCTTATCCTTGTTTTATCTCTAAGTTACCTTGAGTCTGCTTTGAGTCTTGTCTACAATAGTCCTAGCCCTTTTTAGTGGCAGTTGGCTGCCCCCAAACTTGCTTCCTGTCACACTTGTTTCAAGAAATGTGCATATTCTTTCTCCTGGCCTAGTCCTGAGATCCCATAGAACCATGAAGGCAAACCTACAGCACGCGTGCCACAGGTGGCACACGGAGCCATATCAGTGGGCACACAAACATTGCCCTTGCTGAGCTTCAGCATGCATGTGCCTGCTCGCCAGCTGATTTTTGGGCCCACTGGAAGTTAGGAAACAGTCCATTTTCAGCCTCTGGAGGACCTCCGGTGGGGGGAGGAAGCCATTTTTGTCCTCCCCAGGCTCCTAGAAAGCCTCTGGAGCCTGGGGAAGGCGAAAAAACGGGCCTACCGGGCCCACTGTGCCATCACATGCCAAAAGTGGGGGGAGCGCAGGGGGAGGTCGCATGCGCATGCACGGGGGGGCAGGGTGTATTGAATTATGGGCGTGGGCACGTGTGCTTGTGACCCTCTCTCTCTCACACACACACACACACACACACACACACACACACACACACACCGTTTTTGGCATGCGATGGCAAAAAGGTTAGCCATCAGTACCATAGAATCTCCTAGGTATTATTGCAGTCCTTGGATTTTGCCAGCACACATGGCTGTAAGAAATTGTCTTTGCTAAGGCATGTGTGTACTTAAGTAACAATGTGTCTCTATTTGTGGCTGATGTAAGATTCTTGGGCTTTGTGAGTGAGGTTCTATGGGTTACGTTGTGAGTGAGATTCTTTGGGTTATGTTGTGAGTGAGGTTCTATGTTTGACATAATTAAACTCATGAATGAAATGCTTATTTTATTTTTTTTTTAATTTGATTTATATGCCGCCCTTCTCCAGAGACTCAGGGCGGCTTACAATGCGTTAAGCAATAGCCTTCATTCTTTTGTATATTTTTATACAAAGTCAGCTTATTGCCCCCACAAACTGGGTCCTCACTTCACCTACCTTAGAAAGGATGGAAGGCTGAGTCAACCTTGAGCCTTGGAGAGATTCGAACCAGCAGAAATTGCAGGCAGCTGTGTTAATAACAGGGTGCACTAAACCCCTGTACTATCAAGGCTCTATTATTCTGGATATTGCTCATGAGTCTGCTCTCTAAGCATAAGATTGATTGTCCCACACCACCCAAACTATTGGCAGGTGATAATTATTACCTGAGTTGTCATTCCGCTATAGGGAAGGCATAACACACAACTGTGCCAGGTCCTTCATCCTTTGATCGAGAACATTCATTCAGTACTTGGCAACCTAGCATACCTTGGAGATCTCCCAGCAGACTTATAGGTGGTCCCATAAATCATCTCTTGAATTCATGTAAAACCTGAATGCCTTGCAACATTCTTAACTATGTAGTCTAGGAGGAACGCTTTTCTTTTTCTTCTATACAGCAATGCCACCCATTCTGAAGGCCGGAGCCTAAGTGGCAGACTCTGGAATACCAGGTGCACCTGCAGAGAAACAGTGAAAAGTACAAGTATTGATGCATCCTGAAGCGAAGTTTTCATAAAGGAGAGCTCAGGGTAAAATACTGCATCCCTCTCCACAATGGTAAAATGGAGCTAGACTAGTGAGTTTATCCATTCTATATTTTCTGATGCACTTGTTATATGTAGGACTGCCCTTCTACTATGCAAGCCAGAAGCATTCTTTTTCATGGTTGTGTGCATTCATTTCTGCCATATTATTATAAATTTGCCAGTATATTTTATGGTTATGCATAGAGTGCAGGCTATTTTTATATTCCCATACTTGTCTATGTGTACATATTGCAGAACATATACTGAGTTTGGGCAGGGAGTACAGTAGCCAATAGATACTAAGGAGATCCCTGGCCTTATCAGCAATCAAAAGAAAGGCAGAATATAAATCTATTAAACAAATAAATAAACAATTGGCTAATGCCAGATTGTATCCATGGCAAAAAAAATTGTGTTAGGTCAGGAGATGAGCAACATCACTACTTTCAAAGTAAAACAGCTTACAATGACTTCAGTCTGTTTCAACTATGGATTAGGCAACATCAGGAGAGAATATCCTGAGGACATGGTGGAAAAAATATTTATCACTTCATATTTATTCCATGAGTGGAGGCAAATTAGGAAAAAATATGGGTCCTTCCCTGTTGAATGATCCTCAAAATCAGTAGTATCTTAAGTTCTCCTTGTTATCCTGTAGTAGCTGATTGTTGTTGTTTTAGTTACATTACTTGACGTATTAGAAAGTTTTCAGATATGACTTGATAAAACTGTATTGGGTGTATCAAATACCATAGTATCTTTTAGTTCTCTGTGAGCAAGATTTGAGTTTTTGCGTTTTAAATCTCTTCTGGCATGGAGACATTTTGTCACTTGAGCACTTTGTCCTTCAGCTTATTTCTTGACATGTCCTATTGTCAATTTAGATATTCCAGAGTTTAAGTTCTTTTCCTTATTTTCTTCTCGACATTTTCTTTGTTTCCATAGCCTCCTTTCCTACTATTTAACTAGACCCGAATCTTTCTAAATTTTCCTGTGCCATTTCTAACATGTGGTAGGCATTTTATCTGAGCTGTTATTTTAGTTAAATAACCTGAGACAGGGTTTTTCTTTAATTTGATTTTTCCAGATGTAATTTTCATCTTCCTTTTAATATATTCTGCTTGGCTGGAAAAATGTTTCTATGATGGCAATTTCTAGCAATGCCCTTTTGGTTATTGCCACCACATGTAGTCTGTATGCTGCTTATTTGTGACTACTGCTGCCATTCTTATTATCTGTTGATTGATAGCTCATCTTTCTGTGCACTGTTCAATTGTAGTGCTTTGAAATACAATACTATAATCTTGGTGTCATCCCCAATAAATTACACTTTGGTTATATATCAAGGTGTGAGAGTAATAAAAATGTAGGCATTCAATTCAAATTATGCTCTTCAGCAAATAATTTGTGAATAGCAGACTACTTGTGGAATCCCATGCAATGGTTTTAAAAACCCTGAACTGGCAATTATATCATGTGATGCATTGAGCTTTAAAAGAGCTATCCTCTTGAAAGAGGTGGAATGAGTGCATGAAGGGGAATTGCTGGGGTAGTGATGAGCTATGAAAAGTTAATGGAGTGAACTCATAGTTAAAGACAAGTAATAGGGTTATTATTACCTGTCAGGGAAGGTTCATACAGTTATATCAATGGGCAGTCTCTATTTCATTGGGAAGACACATTGTAGAACCACTACAAAAGTTTAGCACTGTTGGCCTAGACGTGGAGGTGTCTGGGTTTTCTAAACCAGTTTCTTTAAGAAAAAAACAAAAGGAGTAATTAATAAGATCTGGTAAGCTGCAATACTGTAACTTTTAGGGAGAATTATCATCGAAAATAACCAATACCATAAAAGCACTGTAATTAGCAATATCCTTTCAAAATTGCTATAAACATAATGTGGAGAAAACTACAAGTGGACTTGTAATTTATACTTTAATGTTCAAGGGATTTTAAAGAGGTACATTTCCTTTGGCTGAAGATACTGAGGGAGGAAATTCTGTTTTATTTTGTACATCTCTATTGTTCAAAGTCTGATAGTGTCATACCGTTGGACTGGGAAGATCCAACTTTAAGCCTTGCTATAGAACTCATTAGGTCATGTTGGATTGGTCATATTCTCTAAATCCTACAACATCAGATTTTAATAGTAGTGGCAATAGTTGTGGTAAATCCTAACATTGTTTATTTATGCTTCATATTTCTTAATCACCCATCTCCCTGGTAACTATTTCTGAAATTGCCCACAACATGCATGCAATTTACAATGACAGGACATAATTTAGCTGAACTGTGAGAAGAATGATAGTTTGGACTGTGTCTTCTAATACTGGATTTGTGGAGAAATACAGCTTATTTAAAAGAAAGAGAAAAGGCAATAGGAGTTCCTGGAAGTCTATTAGACTTCTGCCTGGCACAAGACAATCCAGATAGTTGGCTGATCTCAGTTATTCCATGCTAGATTCCCAACCCCCAAAATGGCTCAAGACCTTTTAATGCTTATGACAGAAATATAGGTAATTATTATTAAGGCCACTAGCATTACCATAATATTAGGGAACTAATATTTTAGGGATCTTTTAAACTATCAAAACAACTTTAAATCAAACTCAGCTCTGACTATAACCATGTAATTTTTCTAGCAAGGCTCCTGAAAGCAGTGTGCTCTTGCTACATTCTTTCTTTACTTTCTAGTCTATGTACCATAAATTCATATCAAGAGAGAAATCATTTCCTCCAATCTAATAACAGAATCGGCTGTTATTCTGGCTAGTGAATTCTGTATCTTTAATATTGAATCCATTCTTTTTATTACTAGTGATACCCACCTTTGCCCTATTCCCATTATGACTATTTAGTGGTAAAGATCACCTTTAAGCTTTGAGATTCAGAACACACACACACACACACATATAGACTCAGAGGTTAATACAACTGCCTAACATGCAGGCAGCCCACGTTCGAACCCAAGTAAGGGTATGGCTAGCTTGAAATAGATCTATATTAGTCTCCCTTTATTTCTTTATCAGCGAAAACACACACATAAACCCTACGAAGAAGTAAGAAAATAGATACTATACCTTTACAGGGAGGATACATAAGATATGGGTGTGGCCTACTGATGAAAGCAAACAAGCTAGAAATAGATCTATATAGGTCTCCCACCTAGCAGGAAGAGCTTGCTAGCTGTTAGAAAAGAAAAAAGCCCAGAATCGAGTGGATGTGATTCTACTGAACTGATGCTGCAGAAAAACCTTGGTTACATAGGGAAAACCTGGCTAGAGGAAAAACACACATAAACCCTACGAAGAAGTAAGAATATGTGTGTGTGTGTGTGTGTGTGTGTGTGTGTGTGTGACTTATATATATAAGAATATATATAAGTCAATATTACATCAACAGTAAGAATCTTAAGCACAGTTTTATAGAACTACTAAGATGGCAGGTTATATTTTTTATCAAATGTCCAAGGTTCCAAAGTCCATAAACCTTTGTCTTTATTATAACATTATTATAATGCCTCACTGAATCAGGAATAAAGGAGTGATTTGTTTGACTAATTTTACTTGCATTACCATTCCATCCCCAGCAGTCCAGCAACTAAGGAGTTAAGGGCACCAGCAAGAAGCTCTCTCCCACACCCTTCCCCAACAGACACACTCTTTGTTTTACAAAAAACACATAATCAGAAAACCTGCTCAGAATCCTCTCAGCCAGTGACACAGAAAATTCACACTGGAGGGAGCTGCCAGGGCAACAACAAATAGCAACAGTAAATACAGCTGCCTAAATTTCACTGGATGGTGTGCTGGCCTGAAGTCCAGGGATCAGGGAGGGCGTCATGCTTCAACAAGACTTGCAAATCACCTAGATTTCAAGAGGACCCTCCTTCTTACACAGACATTCATACATGCCTTGTATCCCTGAGCCTGTTTTCTCTTTTAAGTGATGGTGAGGGCATGACATTTTTCCTCTTTACTTTTCTGTTTTGGTTCTGTTTGAACTAGTTCTCATGATAAGATCCACATCTCTGTCACTGCTCTTCAACCTACCTTCCCACCCTCCTCTTTTCTTTCATTTTTCTTTCAAAGATCAGTAACATATAAACTCCCTTGCCTAGGAATTCAGATCCAGCAGCCCTCAGCCTTCTATCAACTCAGTTATTCATGGCTATGTTCTTTAAAATTCTTAACCAGTTCAAGTAAAGAACTCAGAAATAGATTTATATCAAAGCTAAGTTCAGTTTGTGTCAATGTTGGTTAACTTTATATCATAAAAAACCAGTTCAATTTGTTTATGGCTCAACATAGAGTATATATTTAGAAAATGGTTTAGTGTGTTGTATGACCACAGCTTATCTATGTTTCACTGAGGTTGAATTGCTTCATTTTAACCAACTTGCCAGCATGAGAAAGGAGGAAGACTCAATTCTTTGCATCTGCCAGAGCACCAATTGCTATTCGTGATGTGAAAAAAGAATCTCACTTACTCGCCCATCTGTCCTCTTGTCATAGAAATGACTGAGCCTATTTTCAACTTCAACCAAAATGGTGGCAAGTTAAAGTAACCCTAGTGAGAATGTCAAGCTTGGGTTCTCCATTATACTAGCTATTGAACAATTAGGCAAAGTGGCATCTTCCAAATGTCTTGGATTACATTACCCAGAATCTCTGATCATAGACAATGTCCTCTGGGATTTATAGGGATTGAATGTTAAAATATCAGATGGACAGCAGATGGACTTTTCTTGGATTTTGTTCTATGAAAAGTCATGTGTGCCTGAGCAAATTATGCAATAATTCATACCTGCTCTAGCCTTCATCCTATGGGAACTGAAATGCTTGATAAATGATGGAGCACACAAGGTATTTGCCAGCTGGGCCCCTAAGCAACCTATCAGAGGTCCCCGCAGAGAGAAGTAAAGGATGTTAGCAACTTCATGTCACAAGCTCTGCCCTTTTATGCTTCATGAATCACACATAGGTGTGAAGGAAACAGAATTTGTGTCACAACAGCACAACACCCATTTCATCATTTTGATGAAACCTTCAGTCTTATGGATGCCCATGGTACAAATCTTAAACTAATCACTGCTTGTCCAAATGAATCAACAGCAATCAACACAAGGAAATGGCAATCATCATCAACATCCAGCAATGGTTTGGCCCTACCCCTGTCTGTATAATAGGCATCTCTATTTCCTGTATCAAAGAAGAAAGGAATACAAGGCTATTTAAAATAAGTTATACGCCATTAAGTTCCATATATAGTTCTGACAAACAGCTTCGCACAAAGCTATAGAATGTAATCCAATGCATTTTAAACAAAGACTTGATCTGCTACTAGGAAAATTGTAAACTTTTCTAACAATCAAGCATTTGCAAAGCAAAACTTCAAAAAAAAAAAAACACCACTTTCTACTCTTTAACCAAGAACTATTCAAATAATACCAGACTGTCAGATTATTGTCTGTTATCCATTACAACAATTAAATTGTTACTTAAACTATCAAGCTAGTTTAATAGCTAATCCTATGTTTTATCGTATCCTGTTATTCATAAACAGACCCATCCTCTTTTCCATCCGATTTTGAATTTTCACTTATGATGAGACTGACTCATGTCTAAAATGCCTGCTCATTCTGATGTTCCTTTTTACATTTTTCTTTTATCAACTACCTACCATTATCTCCTAAATTAAAGGAATTTATAGAGAAGGCAGGGGGTTGGTAATATGCAGCTACTTTATAAAGTTACCACTTCTATACGTGCAGAACTTTTGTATCATCCCCAACTTGTACAGAAAAAAGAGAAGCTGAATTCCTAAAGATCCAGGAATTAATACTGGAATTTATACAATTATGTTCACCACAGCCTCTAGCAGTAATGGCTAACCTTTTTGCTGTTGCGTGCCAAAAGCGGAGGGAGTCATGCACGCATGTGCCCACACCCATAATTCAATGCACCCTGCTCCCCCACGCATGCGTGCGCAACCCCCCTGTGCTCCCCCCACTTTTAGCACGAGATGGCATGGTGGCATGGTAGGCCTGTTTTTCACCCTCCCCAGGCTCCAGAGGCTTCCTAGGAGCCTGGGGAGGGTGAAAATAGCCTTCCCCACCCTCTGGAGGCTCTCCGGAGGCTGGAAACAGCCTGTTTCCTGACTTCCGGTGGGCCCAGAAGGCCCGAAAATCAGCTAGCCTGCATGCACATACGCGCTGGAGATGAACTAGGGCAACGCTCGCGTGCCCACCGATATGGCTCTGCGTGCCACCTGAGGCACACGTGCCACAGGTTCGCCATCACGGGCCTATAGCATTGATTTTCAACATTTCTCAATGTTTCATACTGAGACCAATAACATGCAACTAGGAACACTTTTCCTAACACATTAATGTGCAATAGTACGGTTAAGTATAACAATTCATAAAATATGGGATAGTGAATTTCAAAATGGTCCTTAGATTCGCATTTATTATGAGACTACAGAAAGTCCTCAATGCACAACCAAAATTAAGCTCAAACTTTATGTTGTTAAGTGAAATATTTGTTAAGTGAGTTTTGCCCCATTTTATGATGTTTGTTGCCATATTTATGAATCACTGCATTTGTTAAATTAGTAATATGGTTGTTAAGCAAATCTAGTTTCCCCATTGATTTTGCTTGTCAAAAGGTCACAAAAGGGGATCACGCATCTCTGGGACATTGCAACCGTCATAAATGTGAGTCAGTTGTCAAGCATTCCAAATGTAAATCACGTGACCGTGGGGATGTTACAATGGTCATAAGTGTGAAAAATGTTCGTAAGTCTCTTTTTTTCAGGGCCATTGTAACTTTGTACACTTACTAAATGAATTGTTGTAAATGGTGGACTACCTGTATAGGTACAGAACTGGAGTATATAAGCTTGCAACACCAAATACACTAATTGATTTTTTAAAAAAAACATTTTATAGAATTATAGAAAAACTATTTAGAATAAGAGTGGACTTACAACAAGGCACAATATTAATAGCAGTATCTATGAAACATAAATGTGTACCATTAAGAACACTTATCACAAAAGAATACATCATCATCATCATCATCATCATCATCATCATCATCATTATTATTATTATTATTATTTTATTACCTCTTTTATTCATTAAACATGAAATTCATTCAAAAATGCATCACAAATACCATTGACTGGTGCTAATGGTTGATAAGGTTGCTGCCAGCGTCCTAGGTATCAACCAAGTATCTTCTTAAGATGTACAATGTTCCGAGTAGCGCAGTTTTTTGCCGTTCCGCTGGTGTTATTGCAGGAAGCTGCAATTTCTTGATGTGTTTTGTAAAATTCGTGCCCCGATGACAATGGGTATCACTATTACATGTTTCATCCATAGCCATGTAGTTTCGATGGCCAGGTCACAATATTTCATTATTTATTATGAATAAAGATTTATTATCTGTTGCATTATTTTCAGGATCAGACTCAATAAAGATAATAGAAGTTATAGGTTTAAATATAATTCTCTTTAATCATAATAGGCATTCTATATTCGCTGAATATTCAAGATAGAAGCAAGGAAAATGGGGAGGATGGCTCCTTTTATATACAAGGGGCGGAGCCAGGAATGGGAGTGGTAAAATATGAATACATTAAAGCTCAAGTAATAAGTTAACCCCTGATGTTCCATATATACATTATTTACACATTAGAGAATAAGGCATTTACATCTGACAAATCCCCCTCTAAATGCCGGTTCGTTATACAACACCAGTTACATTCAGATTCAGGACAATATAATACATATAATTTAGAAGTTAAATATTTGTGTTGTTTAGAAGGTAAAGGTTTTGTTAATATGTCAGCTAATTGTTCAGAAGTATCACAATGTATTGCTTTGATGAATCCGTCTTGAGATAGTTGTCTCACATGCTTAAATTTTATATCAATATGCCTGGACCTTTGTCCAATTGCATCGGATCTAGAAATTTCAATGGCCGCTTTATTATCTTCATGCATAATAAATGGTAAAGTAGGTTTCTTCCAAACATCTGTGATCAAATCATTGAACCATACAAGGTTATTTGCAGCTTTAGACAAGCAAACATATTCTGCTTCTGTGGTAGAGGTGGCTACCAGTTCTTGTTTACCAGTATACCAGTAAACTGGACAATCGTTCAATAGAAAAACATAACCAGAGGTACTCTTTCTGCATGATGTATCACCAGCCCAATCTGCATCAGCATAACAAGTAATTTTTGGTTCTTTGTCATTATTGGGTTCCAATATTAAACAAAAATCTAATGTACTTTTCAGATATCTTAAAATTCTTTTGACAGCTTCCCAATGATACAAGGTTGGTTTGCTAACATATCTTGACAATAAATTGAGAGGTAATGCAATATCTGGCCTAGTCCAATTAGATATATAAAGGAGTGAACCTATAACTGATCTGTAAAATGTGTTGTCTTTAAACTCAGGGGAAGATTCATCATTGTTTCTAAGAAAATCAGTTTGCATAGGTGTGTCACATGTTTTGGCATTATTTAAGTTACATTTGTTTAGGAGTTCAATGATTTTATCTTTTTGAGTAAGTTTGAATCCCCTTTTTGTTTTGTTAATTTGTACACCAAGGTATTTATTCACTCTACCTAGTGATTTCAATGAGAAGTGTTCGTTTAGCTTATTTACAAAGATTTCCCTGCTCTCTTTATGCTTTCCAATATATAAAATATCATCCACATAAATTAATACAAATTCAATATGATCATTACTCTTTTTTACAAAGAAACAGTTATCAGCAGTGGTGGCGTTGAAATCCATGGTCTTTAGTACTTTTACCAAACAATCGTACCATCTTTTGCCAGATTGCTTCAATCCGTACAGACTCTTATTTAGTAACCAAATTTCGTTCTTATTAGTGTATTGACTGTGTGGTGCTCTTACATATATTTCCTTATCTAATTTTGCATGTAAGTATGCAGTCTGTATGTCATATTGAAACACGTCTAGATTGAGTGCAGATGCTACTACAAGAGCTGTTTTGACACTCTCTGTTCTCACTGTGGGTGAATATGTGTCAGTATAGTCTTCTGGATATTTTTGTGCATAACCTTGTGCAACTAGTCTGGCCTTGTATAAGGTATTACCTCCTTCTAAATTCTTAATTTTATAAATCCACCTGGTACCTATAATTGTTTTATCCTTAGGTGCGATCGCAGGTGTGAATACATTTAATCCTTGTAAACTTTTCATTTCTTTTTCCATAGCTAGTTCCCATTTTTCTCTTTCTTCACGGGGAAGTTTCAATACTTCCTCATATGTATTAGGTGTTATTTGTTCTCCATCCATATGCATAATATAATCTTTGTATTTATTTGGTATTTGGTTTCTATTATTTCTAATATTTCTTTCAGGTTTGCTATGGTTGTCATGCAAATATCTGGCTTCCTTTTTTGTTAATGTGTCTGTCTTTATTTTATGCTGACTATTTGTCCAAGTTTTGGTTTTGTTCTTACTTTTGTTAATATTTTGATTTTCTGTTGTTCCTTCCTCGCAAGATATATTATCTTTGCTTTTATTAGGAAAAATTTCATTAAGGTGCAACTTAGACCAATTGGCCTGCTCATGAAACACAGCTGTTCTGGATACTATAAATTTGTTATTATTATCGATGAATCTGTACCCTTTGGTTCCAGTTTCGTATCCCATGAATCTTAATCTCCTGGATACGTTTTCTCCCTTTCTCCTCAATTGTTTAGGTATGTGCACGTCTGCAGTAACTCCAAATATGTGCATGTGTGCTAATTTAGGTTTTCTATTGTACATCACCTCATATGGTGTCTTATTCACAATACTGGACCATGTTCTATTTTGAGTGTAATTTGAATAATGTAAGGCTTCTGACCAAAATTGTTTGCCTAAACCAGCATCCTCTAATGTGCATCTAATCATGGTTTGTAGTGTGGAGTTCTTTCTCTCTGCAATCCCATTTTGAAAGGCAGAAAATGGATTGGACGTGAAATGTAGCATCCCTCTATCCTTTAACCATTGGGAGAATTCTTTAGACATGAATTCACATCCCCTATCTGTCATAATTTGTTTTATTCTGATATTATGTTGTGTTTCTATGCGTTTGTAGAATTCCTTAAATTTCTGAAAGGTTTCATCCTTGTGCTTTAATGTGTAAACAAAACCATAGCGACTGTAATCATCCACTATTGTTAGGAAGTAACGTTTTCTATAGGTAATTGATGGAGTTAATGGACCAACTAAGTCCATATGTACCAAATCAAAAATATTGTTAGTTGATCTGTTAGATTTTTTTGGTCTAGGACTGGTTTTTAGTTTGGTGGATTTACATACTGAGCATTCTAAATAATTTTCACAATTTTTTATTTTTACACCTTCTGCGTGTTCAGTCATTTTTTGTACTACAGGAAAGCTGGCATGTCCTAACTTCCTATGTAAGATATGAGCACACTCATCATGAATTGGTTTACCTATTTTTGGTTTCTTCTCATTGTGTGTATTTTTGTTATCATGAGTTATTTTACATTCATCATTGTCACTGTTACTGACATTTTCATCATCTGCTTCAATACAATCTTCCATATTTGAATCAATGTTATGTAACCATCTTTCTTTGGTTATCAGATAGGGTAGACCCCCTTTTATCATCACAGTGCCTACATTTGTTTTGTTCTTTTCTATAGTTGCTTTCCCCTTTGAGAAAACTATATTGATGTCAGATTCTCTGCTTAGTTTTATAGCACTTAGTATGTTGTGTGGTATTTCTGGGATTAATAATACCCCCTCTATTTTCCCTAAACCAGGCAAGGTCACATTTCCTCTGCCTAATACTTGAACCTTTTCTTGATTAGCTACCTTTATCACAAACTTATCTTCTGTAAATGAAGATAATATACTTTTGTTATTAGTGGTGTGATTTGTTGCACCAGAATCAATAAGCCAATTATTGTTCTCATCTTGTTGTGTTTTGGTGCTGTCTTGTTTATTTAGCCCATTTAGTGACCCAGATTTTCTCTCTTTTGAATTTTCTCTACCCCCTCTACTTTCTCTGTAGTTTGGTGGACTTCTATATTTGTGTCTATCTGTGGAAGAATGTCTGTAATTGTATTTGCTCCTATATTCTGGCCTATGTCTCTCCCTTGGGACTTTGGGACAGTCTCTTCTACTGTGTTCCCTGGATCCACAATTGTGGCATCTAAAGGCCTCATTATATTTATCTTGAAAGACTACTTTCCTAAAAGATTTGTGTTCTGTTTGGTTACTGGAACGATTTTTTCTTGAATTGTCTTCTGCTATCAATTTGTTAGATAGACTTTCTATTGATAAATATCCCAAATTAATGGTATCTAAGTGTGACATAAAACTATCCCATGATGGATCAAGTGAATTGATAATAACACTTTTCATAGTTTGATCTGAAATCACTTCCCCCCTCAATTGCAGCTCAGCTCTTATTTTGTTTAGATTTATCAAATGTTCACTTATAGAAACCCCTGGTTTCACTCTAGAAGAAAAAAAATCCTTAGACATTCTTGTGGTTGTGGCTACGCTATCGCTGTGAAATAGATTAAACATGCATTGAATTATTTCTGATACAGTTAGGTTTGGTTTGATGCTATGATACATTGCAGGAGACACGCTAGAAATTATTATGAAAAATGCTCTATGATGTAAACAGTCTATTTTTAAAGTCCAAGGTCTTCTTGGAGGACTAGTTATAAAGAATAGTAAATTTTCTTTCATAAAAATAACCTGAAGCTGTTGGTACCACTCTTGTAAATTAATGCCATCAACTCTAAGTTTTGGGAAGTCACTGGGTAAGTTCCCCACATTATTTTGTCCATTACTTACAATCTGAGGCAGTCCGTGGTCTCTCAAGTGCAGGAAATTACAGAACGGCATTGGGATGCTTGTAACGAGTCTGCGCGGTTCTCTGGCTAGTTCAAGTCTTTCGGGGCCGTCTACGTAGTTTTGCACATGCGCGTTGCTCATTTCTTCTTTGGCGCCGTTGTGGAAGGTTCTCTCCATTTCAGCTCTCTCGATCCGCTCCTCTTCAGATGAGTCGGTCTCTGGCTCGGTTTTTGGGGCTTTGGTGATGGCGGCGGTTCTTCTCTTTCTCTTGTGTGTGCTGGCACTCGATTCTGTCTGCGGTGTAGGACGGAATCGGCATGGCTCTCTGGGCTCGGGTGTCGTCGTTTTCGAAGTCAGGATGGGAGCGTGCAGGTCTTGAGTTGTCGGTTTGATTGCTTGCTTCTTCGTTGATGTCTTAGAAATTTTCAATCTTGGCCCAAAAGCAGCAAAAAGTGTTTTCATTGCTGACTCTACTTGAGACTTTGTTAAATCGTCTTCACTTTCTGATTTTGATTCATCTGAAGAGTTTGAGACTTCTTTTTCACTTTCTTCGTCTGATAGCGTTTTTCGCGCCAGAAATTTTGAACTGAGCGTTTTGATTGGCTCTGCTTCACTCTCTTTTGAAGTTCGTTGAAACCAAGATGGCTGCCGTTCAAAATTTCGCGCGGGGTCACATCTTTTCTTTTTTACAACTATTTTCTCAGTAGTCATTTCACTCACAGTTTTTTGATCTTTGGGTTTTTCTTTAATGATGTTTTTCTCTCTCGCTGCTCCGCTGTTCCTTAGCATCTCCTGGAGGTCCGCGATGAGGCTTTCATCATTCTTTTGGCTTTTTAGTATTTTTAATATTTCTGACCTGAGTTCGTTATTTTCTATCTCGATTTCTTCCTGGTCGTTATTTTCACTCATCAGTTCTTCTTCTTCAGTGATGTATTCTTCGGATTCTCTCGAAATCGCATTAGTGGATTCGTTGATCATCTCTTGATCAGTTTCTATTTCTTTGCTGTAGGCCCTGGTGTTGGGCCTATCTTTCTTGAACATTTTTAATTACTTATTGAGTCAATTAACCATCCTCTGCTACCAGCTTGTTGCATTATTTTCAGGATCAGACTCAATAAAGATAATAGAAGTTATAGGTTTAAATATAATTCTCTTTAATCATAATAGGCATTCTATATTCGCTGAATATTCAAGATAGAAGCAAGGAAAATGGGGAGGATGGCTCCTTTTATATACAAGGGGCGGAGCCAGGAATGGGAGTGGTAAAATATGAATACATTAAAGCTCAAGTAATAAGTTAACCCCTGATGTTCCATATATACATTATTTACACATTAGAGAATAAGGCATTTACATCTGACATTATCTTTATGCATTAAATATGAAACTCAGTCAACTGAACATTCAAAAATGCATCACAAATACCATTGACTGGTGTTAATGCTTGATACAGGTTGCTGCCAGCATTCTAGGTATCAACCAAGTGCATCTAGGTATCAACCAAGTTTTTTATTATTATTAAGATTATCAGTTTATTATTATTAAGATTATCATTTATTATTATTATTATTATTATTATTATTATTATTATTATTATTTTAAAAACTTATCAATAAAGAGAATGAAGAGTTAATTCTAAATGCCAAGATCTGTAATTTTCTTTGGTGATTGAAGCCAACCTTCTCCAAACACTGGCCTTCCTGACATGTTGACCTACAACTTTTATTATCCTCAGCCAATGGCATAGAATGTGAGGAATGGGAAATATAAGCAAAGCTGGGGGAAACTAGACTAGCTGCTGAGTCCCCAGCCATTGCCTAAAATGTTAATTCTTGTGTTTTGTATAACTCTCTAAATTTATGACACAGACCTCTTTAATTTGTTCCATTAGATGAAATGGCAGGGCACCTAAAATATCCAGCAGCTAATTGGCACAAGGCCTGTGGGACAAACACCTAGTCCCCAACTTACTTTTGCATGCTGCTTCTGCTTGATGATGATGCATAAGCACCAAGATCTCTAAGCACAATTTGACATTCATATAAAAATCTTGAGTGACACCCCTGTGAATTCTGAAAAGTCAAGGACATATAAAAGTAGACCAAAACCCAGAACAAAACAGGTAAATGCTGTTAATCAAGATGCTGTCTCCCCCTTAAGGTAGATAAGGTGCAAATGCAGTGGGGAGAGAACAAGGCAGAGAAAACTCTTTCGCCATCATATTTACTGAATGGTGCTGAGTTATGACTGGAGGCCAAGATCTGGCTTCAGGCAATTGTCTAAATCATTTAAGAGCTGACAAGATAGGGAGGGGGAAGAATGTTCTTGCAATTCTTCAGTCTGAGGTACATTAAGGAGCCATAAGCCATGTCAAGAGCTTGAATTACATTAGAGAGATTATCCTGTTACAGTTCATAATCCTGGATAATATACCATCCTCCAGCACACCTGCCAATGATAAATCTTGCCCCATAATGGGCAGTCATGACCCTGGAAGTCCCGAGGACCCTCCTGGCACAGCAACATTGGGCCAACAGAATCAAGAAGGAGAGTAAGTAGGAATAACAGCTCAGAAACTCTCTATACAGAATCAAAATTTACATCTATACATCTATTAAATATATTCAACCTGTGTCTTAATCCTTGCTCCTGGGAACATCTTTAATTCAAGATAGTTGTAATGAAAGTTTTGTTGTCCATCCAATTAGGATGATAAATATAATCAAGCCAAGGTTAGGGAAATGTATAGGATATGATTTTGAGGGATTGCAAATGGGAATTGAGGTTGGAAATCAAAATGGCATAATAAGCTACATTTGAATGTATGCCTGTAAGTCTCACAACTATTTCCAGTTTTACGCATTCTGTACTATTTAGGAAGCCTGCAAAATACATTTGATCAGCTACAATGGTGGAATTAAAGCTCAGTTATACCATCTTCAGTGTTTTTACACATGATCACCTATTGCTTTTAACAGAAAGTTTCAAAGGATAGTTATAAATAACCCTTTATAATAAGGTTAACCAGCCTGCAATTGATCAGTAAACTGATTCCTAGGCTAGCCATAGAGGAAGGGGCTTTCTAGAGCAAGTTGCCTACACAGTTTTATAAGAAAGATGAAACTGCTCCATGCCTGTATTGTCCCTTCACTTATATGCCTGCACCCATCTGCATGCAATTGAAAACCCATAATGTAAAGAAGCCTGTATGCATAATTTGCAAATGCAAATTTTAGCTCCTTTTAGAAGTAAAAGTGTGAGAAGGACAAAGGGGAAAAATAATGAACGAGCATCACAATGCAGGTAGTCATCATTAAATGACTGATTTATTTAGTAACCATTCACAATTGCAAATAACCTTGTGACCATCCTCACATTTATAACCTTGATAGGCCTTAAAGCAAAGGAAAGCTGAAATAAGATCATTAGCACAATCATAGTTTCATTTAGCGACCACTTCACTTACTGACAAATTGCTGTCCCAATTGTGGTCACTAAGCAAGTGCTACCTAAACAAGCTGTGCCCATTTTATATATGTGTCACAATATTATTAGTATGTACAGTACATAAGGGTGGAGCTTGCATCACCATGCTTCAGTACTGATTTTATCATTCTGGTGAAACTGATGGATTGTGAACAGATGTCAAGGAATGCTAAGAGGCACGCATAATATTGGAAGCACAATATAGACTTACCATGCTGAATGAAGATTGGAAGCTGAAGCCAGTTTGAGACTGGTCTGCAAAATACAGTATGGATGAACTGTGATTTGGTACCAATACTTGGAATATTACTCTGTCTTTGGGGGCTTACACAATATTACTCAACAACAGAGGTCATACTATTGAGATACTATGTGGCCCAAACTACATGTTAGGTTAGGCACAAATATAAATATATACAGTAATTACTGCAAATTTGAATTGTTGCATTTCTAAATTATATGGGTTTTTTTTTACAAATTACAGCCACATTTTTGGGATGGAAGATATTTAGCTTGAATGATGTAGACTACTAGGTAGTCACCAGCTACTAATTTGTCATTCTTCTTTGTTAAGAAAACTCAACTATCCTATCCTCAACCAGACTAGGATTATTACATAGGAGATGATATGTAATCCTTTTCCTATGTACTCATTTCCCAGTCACAAATTGCTCTTCTTAGCCATAATGGCGTTATTTGTTTACTGCAAATAGCTTAATTCACAACACATTTTAAGGGGAGGCAGACAACTAGCAAAAAACAAAACAGCCTTGGGGAAAATTTATAATTTAAAAAAATGTATCAGGAGAAAGCAAAATCTTCTTCCAAAATCACAGTGGCTGGTATAGAACATACCAGGCATTATATCAAGCATTATATCAGAATTATATCAGAAATTCCCACAGATAGGGGACAGTGTCTTTTAAATAAAGGCTTTGCAATATTACCTTCACATAGAGTTAATAAAAAGAAATTTCCAATGTTCAAAAGTGCATTGAATTTCATATGGACCAAAACACACAATTGTCCTTCAAAATAATACATTAAGAACTTCTGTATACAGTGTTTTACTTGTTCAAAAGCAGAAGCTATAAATTAATGTAGATCCTGGATTGGAGGGATGATTACTATATGAAATCCTATTGAACTTCATTTACTGCTGATAAAAGTAAAAGATCATTCCCAGAAACAGGATTTTACTTTCTTCATTTCTAACCAGCCAGGTACTCCTAACCAATTCCCCTGTACTTTTCAGCATTCTGTACCAGGAGATTATCTCTTTATTGGCCCCAGGCACAGAACAAAAATAGTTGTTGCACAGAAGAGCTTGCTGTTAAGATAAAAGGCAAGATATGACCACAAGTGGGTACAGACAGTGAACAAGGAGCTAAGGAAACAAAAAAGTAATAACCGTCTTGCATCATCCCTTACTATTCTGCTGCACATCTGCAGCTTACTAACAATGCCCATTGACTCTTGCCCTCCAGACTGTGCTCTTGCTAAGTGGCTCATTGAATGAGAAGCTCACAGCCAAGGTAAGAAAGCCAGGGATAGCTTGCCAGGGCCTGCCTGACCTACAGTGGACTGTTCTGTTTCCACCAACTGCTCAATATAAAGGAAGTATCTTTTATTGTGTCAAGGATTTGTGGTTTCCCCTATGGCCATGGCTGGTACTTGACAGAGACTCCTCTCTTGGCTCTTGTGGGTTTTGTTTAAGTGCTTCTAGAAAAAGCCCCTTTATCACTTTTAAGAGTCTGTTGCCCTGGTTTCTTATCCTGGCCTGAAGGCCATTCTTTCCTTCTTTCTCATCTTCGACCTCAGGTTCAAGAGTGCCAGACCTCCCTGGTTTAAAGGAGACTCTGGCAGCAGGAGGTCCTGTGAGTGTGGGAAAGGCCAAGGAGGCAGAGATGTCCACAGCTTTTCAGAAGCAAACAGTAAATCATAAGGAGTAAAAAAAAAAAGCAAAAAAGAGAGAGAGAGAGAGAGAGAATAATTCAACAGAAATATATTTTTCTTCTTTTAATCTTATAACCAATTGATAATCTATAATAGATACTGTAGGTAGGTAGGTATTTATGAGTATTGATTGGAAAGACAGACAGATGTTATTCCAGTAAATCAAGAATATTAAAATACAGATGTTCACTTTATATAGTATTCAGT
The DNA here is from genome assembly GCF_029215685.1 of Pituophis catenifer annectens. Classification (NCBI taxonomy): domain Eukaryota; kingdom Metazoa; phylum Chordata; class Lepidosauria; order Squamata; family Colubridae; genus Pituophis; species Pituophis catenifer. Next base: position 167,395,315 of record NW_027256883.1, on the reverse strand, counting down.
GCTCCAATTTTAAAAGAATGAAGGGAGGGAGGGAGGGAGGGAGGGAGGGAGGGAGGAAGGAAGGAAGGAAGGAAGGAAGGAAGGAAGGAAAGTAGATCTTGTACTCCTTCCAGATATAATTAATTTGGGAAATATGTAACAGTGATAAAAGAAAAGCAACATGATACACTGGTGCTAAACCACAAATTATTTTCATTTTAATGAAAAATTGAAATTTGTCATTTGGGTAATATTGACTGGGGAATAAGAAGATCCTCAGTTCACAGAACTCTATCATATTTGTAAGTAATACTAGGGGCAAATATCAACCACAAAATGTTCAAACTCTGATTTGACAATATGGAAAACAGAACAAATAGATTCAAGTTGATTTGAGAACCACAGTAGCTAATCACCTTCAAAAGCAAAGAGAAGTGTGATTTGAAAACCCAAAATGTGATTATCAGTGCAGTTTCATGAATAGCTATTACAGGACTTTTTTACTTTTTGAGAGCATTCGATAAACCTGGTGATGTTATAAAGCCAACCAAACTTCAAATAAATAATTGTAGAGATTTTAGTATACCTTTAAATGGTGATGCCACTTAAAAGGAAAATGCCTATACTTTTTTTAAAAAAAAGATAATAATAACATAGGCAAAGTTGCCCCTTCAATGGCATAAAAACCTGCTAAGAGACAGACAAATAGATAAATGTATGGAAAGTTATGCAACAGAAATTTTTAGAACCTTAGAATAATTGACAATAATTCACACTATTGTTTCTTGAACTATCTATATACAACAGAAAATTTAGAGCTGTCCTTAGGTATGAAACCTTACAAATTAAAGGATAGGTGTGGAACTCCCTATCACACTACAGTTGTATGATAAGGTAAGCTATAAACAAACTTTGTTTCTAAGTAGTTTCACTCAGGATTAGGAACAATTGCATGCATATGAAGTGGATATGATTACTAGTAGGTTAGTCCCCACTAGCCTAATTTGGCATGTCATGGAAATGTACATTTAATAAAATAAAATGGGTTGTGCTTTAATTTAAAATAAAATTAAAGCACAACCCATCTAACAAATAAGTGACTACAAATAATGAACAAACTACAGTGAGATAGGGCAGTAAGATTAAAATAATATATGCACAAAGGTACCAATGAATGAACACAAAATCCAATTAGAAATGTGAGCTATTTTTTTTTTAATGAAGGCAAAAATACAATAATGGTAAGGTGGAAAGGAGGAGACACTGCAAATGCAACTGAAGTCTAATAAGACATGGGACAAACTAATGAACAATAGAAATAAATAAGACTACATATGAAGGAAAGAGCAGAGCATGGATTAAAAATAACACTAAGGAACAAACTGGGAAACCCCAAGATCAGGAAGATGCACACTCTACAAATAATTTATTTCCTGCTGATTCTGTCAAGGCTTTTTAAACATTGCTGCTCAAATGAAAAGAATGCCCTCTGGAGTGCTCTTAAGTGCCTTTTGAATAGAAAGATAGGATATAATGGTAATAATAATTGAACACCAAGAAGTAGATGACAAAGAATTATAGACAATTCAACATTTCTCTTCTAAAGAATTGTATGGAAAGCCATTCTATAAACCAATCATTCAAATCTTTTCCTTCTTTTTTTACCTTGGCATTGTTTTTATATGGGAATCGAAAGGTAAAGTACTGTTTAAAACTGAATTTATTTAGCACGTAAGTAAGTAAACTAGAAAGGACTGAAATTCTGCAAATGTGCTGAATCCAGGTTTGGTACTGATTGGTTCAAAAGAAGTGTTCCCCATTGCAGGATTTGCTTTTTAACGATGAAATGCAGGTAACTGTTTTTAAACAGAAACAAATAAAATACCATTCATAATCCCACGGCTGGTAGTATATAAGCTCTGTGTGTGTGTGTGTGTGTGTGTGTGTGTGTGTGTGTGTGTGTGTGTGTGTGTAAAATAAAATAAAATAAAATAAAATAAAATAAAATAAAATAAATAAAATAAAATAAAATAAAATAAAATAAAATAAAATAAAATAAAATAAAATAAAATAAAATAAAATAAAATAAAATAAAATAAAATAATAAAATAAAATAAAAAAGTAAAAGTTATATCCCAGCCTGGCGTGGAGAACTAAGATCACTGTGAAATTGTCTGAAGCATTTGGAATACTTCTAAATCTAATTCACATCCCAATAACATTGTAAGCCATCGTCTGCCTTAAGACTCATTTTATCAAGAGTCTAAAATTAGCCAATAGTACCAGTGAGCAGAAGGGAAATCTGCATGTTGTTTTGGCCCCCTGATTCCAACTCCAAAAATTCTACCTGTTCTTTTTGGTCCTCCAGACCTGATCTGTCTCTGACCATTTACCTTTTCCACTCATTCATTTTTTTTTTCTCATCCTAGTTTTACCTTCCCTCTCTTCCTTTCTCTCTCCCTTTTCCCCTCCCTTTGCGGCTTGCCAACTGCCAGCGGATGACATCTCCTTTCATGTTTGGGGCTGAGGAGAGGCTCTGAATGTTCGTTTGATTCCGTTAAGATAATAGCTGGTTCGCTGTCAGATGCAGACTGATCAGTTAAAACCTTAATCACTGCCTGTCTACTCACATGGCACTTATTTTTTAAGAGATTAATCCCCTAAGCACCACACCAGCATACATTCAGGATAGAGAAGAAAAAGGCTGAGTTTTATATTATTATTTGATGTTTGTTTCTTTCCCTCTTTTCTTTCATATTTTTAAACGACTCTTTGTCTCTCTCTTTTAAAATTCTTTTCTTTTTAATCTGGTTGTTGAAAGGCATTTGACCTTTCCACCTTAGAACATCTCTTCCATATGATAGAAGAGTCGGTGTAGAAAATAAAATGATGGAAAGAGATACCCAATGGTTCGCTTGTAACTGGCTGCTACTGGAAAACACCAGTGAAAGAGATTTTAGAAGAGAAGTTGAAGAATATTACAGTGGCTTTTTCCTCATGGTCTTATCATCTATCAAGCCTGTTTTCCCCTCATCTGCTATTGCCATCTCTCAACTTTGGAAGTCTCGGCTGACTTTGAGATCTAAAGGGCTACACAGGAGGATGGCTCCATGAGACGTTTAAGGATTTCAAGGCTAAATTGCACATATACCTAACATAGGCATAACGTCTCTCAACAGTTTTACCAGTGCAAAAAGATCTGCAGGAGGCTGTCAGTCTGAGCAGAGAAATGATGAGGGGATGGACTGCTTCTCTCTTGGCAGTTCTCCCCTCTCAAAATCAAATCTTTGCTCCCACAGATGGAAATGCTGTTTTTAGAGGGAGGCAGTTGGGATGAGGGAATTTTGAAGAGGGATACTATAGGAAGAAAAAACACTAAGGAGTCTTCCCCTCTCCATTGGTCCTCTATTCAATTAGAAATGTCTGCATCACTGCATTTCATTTTTTAAAAACAGTTGAAATTCAGGTAGCTACAGTATGTCATGTATCGATCCAACGCCCCTATTCACATGACACAGGTGAGTAATGATTCCCTTCCTCATTATCACCATTATGTGCTGATAGCATATTTTCTAAGGGTTTGTTGGGTGATTACCATGTTTTAGTACTCTCAGTTAATCATTTCTTTCTTCCTTCCTTCTACTTTTTTTAATCTCTGGAGGGGAAAAAATAAAATAAAAGTCCATGGTGATATAGGCTGGAACTGACTGACAGATTCATGTAGTATTTATACCCTCACTCAACTGCTGAGCCTTTTTTCATATCACATGGAACCACAAGGGTGAAAATCAAAATGGCCACAGAGATGTAACTCAGGGGCCTTCCTAAGATTTCATCTCAATTGTAGATTTCAGAAGGGGAGCTAATTCTCTGGCAGTTTGTAAGAAATTAATTCACCAGGGAAAATTAGTTTGGACCTAAAAAGTCTGGGTCTGTTTGAACTAAAATGATTCCTTCAGTACTAATTGATTGGGTCAATCAATTCTGTTTTGAAGCTTATCTGACATATTTACTTCCTCTGCCCAATGACTAGGTGAAGTATATCATGAAACAGGCTCAGTAAATGAACAAATTGGCAAGCAATATTACTATTGGATAATATGCTATAATGACTGTCTGAATCCACCCAGTGAATGAAAACCTGAATATCAGGCGAGGTAACTTTTAATTAAAAACTAGTAACCAAAATTCTAATAGTAGAGAAGTCAAAAGTAATGACTCCATGAATGGATAGAAGATTACCAGGATCTCTGCATTTGGGAGGGCTGTCTTCTAAGTCTGCAGCAAAACGTTGGTATGCTCACACATAGAAACACAACCTTGGAATTAATTGGACTACAGAAAATGTTTACTGTTGCAACGTAACATGAACACACATCTTCAGTTGGGTGAAATTTGCTTCTCTTCTGCCTGAGGCTTTAAGAAATAGTTGGGAATTATACCACAAATCTTCTGAGCCACCTTTAACCTATGATATATTATATGTTGGATTGAGGAATTTCCCTATAGCTTCTGTACAGCCACCAGTTTCCTCCTTTGGTGACCATCATTTTTTTAGCAATATAATTAATTGTTATAAGATCATATATCATGAGACAATGTGAGTGTGGTACATGTAGAATTAACAGTTTGAAAGAGGGTAATGGCTTAAGTGTAGTGTTTCTATTAGGTATAGCAAGAGCACGTAGACTTATATATCGCTTTACAGTGCTTTACAGCCCTCTCCAAGTGGTTTACAGAGTCAGCATATTGGGTCCTCATTTTACTCATCTCAGAAGGATGGAAAGCTGAGTCAACCTTGAGCCTGGTGGGATTTGAACTGCCAAATTGCAGGCAGCCGACAATCAGCAGAAGTAGCCTGCAGTACTGCACTCTAACCACTGCATCACCAAGGCTCTTATGACCATTTACTGCATCCCTTTGTGCCTTCATTTCAACTACATGCTCCACAATATATTCCACACTACCTATGTACAACACTTAATTTCAAAATGACTATGTAACTTTGAAGTCCATAAAAAATGGAGGAAATGGCCACCGAGAATGCATACCATCTAATATTTAGCAATAGCAATAGCACCTATATTTATATACTACTCCATAGTGCTTTACATCAGGGGTCCCCAATTCCCGGGCCGTGGACCATTACCAGGCCATGGTTTATTCGCAACTGGGCTGCACTGGCAGCAGTCTGGCATACATGCACACATGCACATCTCAACTTGTGCAAACAGTGAGCCAGTGCACGCACACATCCATGAGCAGTTTGATTTACAGTCAAGCTCTGTGTGCATGCCAATGTGCGCCGGCCTGCCATTTGCATGAGTTGAGCTGCATGTGCACGTTGGCCTCCTGCTCATGCAGCCCAGTTCCCCTCTCCCCTCCAGCCGGGCCACCAAGCTGCGAAGGTTGGGGACTCCTGCTTTACAGAATTCTCTGTGAGCCTATTGCCTTCAACAATCCGGGCCTCATTTTACTGACCTCGGAAGGATAGAAGGATGAGTCAACCATGAGCCAGTTAGAATCAAACTCCTGACTGTGGACAGAGTTAGCTTGCAATACTGTGTTCTACCCATTGCGCCACCATGGCTCCTAATAGTTGTTCTCTGAACTAATCTCCCTTCCATATTATCCATGAATTTGGAAGAACAACATAAAGGAGAAAAACTAGTTTGAGCAAATATGTTTCTTTCAGCTAAGTTTGTTTGTTTGTTGACTGTGAGTGGCTTATATGATAAGTTAAAAAATAAGAACACATGAAAATCACAAAAATGTTCAAACACCCAGAAGGACTATACAAAACACTTTTAAAAACACTGTCAAGGACAAACCAACAGGAGCTCAACAGCTATCCTACCCCCAGACCTGGGAGCAAAGCCAATTTTTCAATGATTTTTGAATACCATCAGCAGTATGAAACTCTGAAGAGATTCTGCAACAGAGAGTAGGCACTGTAACAGGAAAGTAAATGGTGAAGTCATCAAACATATCAGAAAACAGTCTGATAAAAACAAGAATGGTGCATGAGAAGTTAATAGAATTAGAATCTGTGAGGGCAAAAATAAAAATCAGAATCATTTCCAATGTTGAATCCAGAACCTTCTCACAGCAATTGTTGAAGAAAAAAAAATGTGGTGACCCTTATGGGTGTTTCTATAGACTTGACTGATAACAAAATAGAATGTTCTCCTCACCAGCCCAGCCCAAGTGAGAGGTTAATAGGAACATAAATAATTCAGTGTGCCATGGTTGATAAAAAGGACAGTGAAGAAGTACATGCAAAACTGTCTTGATCATCCCATCTGTTCAGAGTCAAGTCTAATGGCAGTGCATTATTAAGACCATGGCAACATGTTGAGTGTGGGTAATGAAAACCCTCTTCTGTGTGGGGCTGTGGGCAAATTAGATATTATGAAAAATAATTAGGGAAAAAGAAAAGTGCTATCACAGTGGCCACTACTGAGACAATTAGGGGTTTTGCTCCTATCTCTGCAGGTCCAGATCCAGAATTCACTTCTATGGCCTATAGGAAAGCCCTTATGGGCCTTGATTTAATTAAAGAATGAGACAAAGGGCCGAAATAATTCAAGTCGAACCTATGCTTTTCTTTCAAAAGGAAATAAACTTTTGAAGGAAAAGTATTATCTGGGCTAAAGAACCATCCAAAGAGGCCAACATTTTAATCAGCTGGATCTCATATAAGCCCCTGTGGAGACCAAACCTAGTTCCAATTGAAGAAAAGTGTTACACGCACACACTGAGGAACACACAGCGTATAGCATAAGAACTAAGATGATATTTCTTCCAGTGCTTTCTTATCTTAGATTCAGAGCTGGCTTCATAAAGCAGAAGAATCAGCACCTTACGTCTGATTAATTGTGGCCAAGCCATAGTTGATGCCATTATGATTAAAAAAAAAATCAAATTATGGCACTGGAAGCCCTCTGAGGGCTAATTCTTTTGTGTGTTTCCCCGTAAAAGTGAATGCTTGGCTAAACCTCCTGAATACATGAAGTCCTTGACTGGTATGGACAATATGCATTTTCTAGTTGTGAAGGTAATGAGCATGTTGTTAGTAAATATGACCATTTTTGTTTTAGCGCAATTTTAAAATAATTTAGAATAATAATTTAAACATTACAAGGTAGTCTTTGATTTACAACAGTTCATTTAGTGACTGAAAAAAGTGACTTAATCACAGTTACAACCTTTGAGGCATCCCCATAATCATGTGATCAAAATTCAGATGCTAAAGTCATATTTATAACCATTGCTGTGCCCCAAGTGATTCCATTTTGTGATTTTCTGACAAGCAAAGTCAATGGGAAAGTCAGATTCACTTAACAACATGTTACTAACTTATCAATTCCAATGGTTCACTCAACAACTGTGGCAAAAAAAAGTCATAAAATGGGCAAAACTCACTTAACAAATGTCTCACTTAACAACAGAAACGTTGGGATCCATTGTGGTCGTAAATCAAGGACTACCTGTACTAGCAAATGATACTAGGTCTTGGCAGGTCAGCTAAAAGTTGAGTTATGTAATGAATCGAATGACTACATGGTCAGTACAAAGGAGAAAAATAATAATAATGAAACTCAGCTTTAGATAAAACATTAATAATCTAGCTGAAATTTAAAAAAATAAAAAGAAAGGGAGCAATTATATACTCTTATTTAATCCTTTTGACTTGGGAATAGAAGCAAAAACACTTCTAAAGATAACCCATCTGACCTGGATATGGTTGCTCTTATTCAATATCTCAATAAGTGAAAATGAATGCCAAAGTATAGTTGTAATTGTCTATATACCTCATAGTCTTTTTCTAAATACTGAATCAAAAGCCAACTTCAAACTTATGAAGACATAAGAAAGAGCAACGTATGGATAGCTAGAATATTTCCCACTAGATGATGCAGAACTATACATTGGTTGAAGGTTGACCATTCAGACCTAAAGGCAACTTCTTCTCAGCTAGTAACTTGCCTTGAATTTTCAATCAACAAATTTCCTATATACAGTAGATTTATTGGCATATAGTTGTGGATAATACCCAAAAGGCCCAAAATTAAATAGATTGGTTTTCTAACCCTTCTTGAATATTGGAGTTGTTAAGGAGAGCCACCATTCCATAGGCATCTGAAAAGAATAGTCAGTTTCTATACTTATATAGGGAAGCTAGTCAGAAGATTTTGAGGATGATTGGACCAAAAGCCATCAAAATATGGTGGAAATTTTCTCCTTAAGCTGATTCCACCAGTTTTCCCCGGTTGGCCATCCATACCTTCTCTTTTGTTTCTCTTCAATGACCCTGTAAGGTTTTTTTGTTCAGATCTCATACAATTCTCTGCAGGAAGACTTCAGCATTATTTTTAAATTTTTTATGATGTCAACACGAGTTTCATTCCCACTTTAGGCCTTATTCCACAATATTCACAAGAATCAGATAATGTGTTCTCCCCTACTTTTCTGACCTTTTGCTATCATTTGCTGTCATAGACCTGGTTAGTATTTGTGTGGAAAACTTTCAGGAACTCTGAGGGTACCACTGTTGCCACGAAGACATGTTATGATTAAGGGATAGCTAAGATATGTTTAAAGTAGGCCCAAGACATTTCATTAACTGAAGTGAAGGAAAGAGTTCCCCTCATTTCACAAACTAGAGAATTGAGACCAGATTACTACAGCCTATATATAAACATGAGCCAGCAGTGAACAATAATTTCATTGTTGGCAACAGAGAAAGCAAGTTCTCAACTACAGCAGAAGATATTAAACTCACTTATGAACTATAATGGGAACAGCATGAAAGTAATTGCTGCTGCTTCCATGCCCTTTTTGAGTGTTTCCTGAATGCTACAAATGCTACACATTTGTATAGCAAATACAAATGAGAGACTAGGGGAGATGCTGACAGCTAATACCTTGACATAGATTAATTATAAATAAGGGGCAAGTCAGGAGAGATTTACTGGGCAGATATATTCAATGGGGCAATTCCCCTCTTGCCTAATGAATCAGCTCCCACTGGACTCAGTTGCTTTCTAAGATGGCTGTGTATTCTAACATGCCTTTGACAAATCTGAGCACCAAGAGACAAAAGAAAGAGAAATCCTTTGGTTTCCAAAGTTGTTCCAGGGGCTGGGCAGGCTGACTTATAATATCAGATATAAACACTGTCATTGTATTATCCATTAGTGAGCAGAGAAGATAGTAGTGCCAACTCTCTATGTTGCTAAGGCTAAAAGTCCATGGCTAGGAAAACTGCAAATGGAACACATCCTGGCTAAAGCTAATATACAAGGGGGGTTGTTGAGTGGAAGATAAAAGGAAGACATCTGTTTGCTTTCTTCTTGTTGAACGGTTTGTGGGGGAGGGCATTGATTTTGTTTGCTAATTGATGCTGCCTTTTAATAGTATTTTCCTACATAGGTTTAATAAAATAAAAGCCCCTATTAATGGAATACCATTTGCCAATACAGGTCAAGTTGTTAGTTGACTAGCATGTATAACTCTATAGTCTGTGTCTTCAATTTAGTACTCAGGGCTGATAGTAGGCCTGACAGCATGTTCCTTGGTGCCCTCCAAACTCCCTGACCTATCTAATGCTATTTTTTCTAAAGTCTTCTAATTAAATAATTGGAAAGCAGTTTGCCACAGAGCAAATGCCTAGCCTCCACATAACCCATATTTCCAAAATGGTATCTGAGTACCACATAGATCCCAAAGGCATTCTTAGAAAACCTATTTAGTTATTTGATATATACCCAGCAGAGCATTTGTTCTGCTCTGGCAAGTAGTCAAGGTGGCTAATAAAATTTAAAAGAGAGAGGGGGGGAGGGAGAGAGAGAGAGACTACAATTACAATGGATTCTAAAATTATTTAACACTTAAAAATCTGATGGAACTGACACCAAGAGAATGGGAGCCTAATGCAACTCCAAAGGAAGTATATTTCATATCCTGGGAAGAATGCAGCAAGAGGTCCTTTCGCATGTGCCCCAGGCAGGGAGTAGTTTCTTGAGTTCCACCTGCAGATCTTAACAGCTGGACAGATTCATTACCGTATATAAGAGGTAATCCAGTAGATACCAAGGGAAAAGCCATATAAGGCTTTAAAAGTCAATAGCAAAACCTTAAATGGTGCCAAATAAGCAATCAGATGTTCTTTCAGTATAATTATTATAACATCCTCTTGCACCAGTTAGGCCTCTAGATGCCATTTGTTGCACAATGTACAATTTCTGGACACTTTTGTGAGGACGTGTAGGATGCCCTGTAGTAGTCAAGATAGTAGGAGGCAGGAATACACTGCTTTCTATTATATGGCAAACATTTGATGAAAATATTTTTAACATCTCTCAAATTCCACATGTGCCCATGGTCCAAAAAGTCAAATATCCCCTACTTGACAAGGTGCTTGAAGCAGACTTCATGAAGAAATAAGAGGAAAATGGATATTAACAAAGAAAACATTAAACTGATCACTTTATTCTGTCTTTTATTTCAAAATGTACTTTTTACAGAGTTGCATTCACAAATGCAATATCCCTCTATCGTTATAGATATTAGCATGCAATGTATAATTTTCTTTATGTCCTAGGATTGGAACCATTTATGAGTATAAATTCCAAAATCTTCCATCCTCCTGGAAATAAGGGCTATCATAAAGACTAACAATGGTGATAGCGCTTAGACTTATATACTGTTTCTCAGTGTTTTACAGCCCTCTCTAAGTGGTTTATAGAGTCAGCATATTGCCCCCAACAATCTGGATCCTCATTTTTCCAATCTCGGAAGGATGGAAGGCTGAGTCGACCTTGAGCCGCTCAGAATCAGACTCCTGGAGTGAGCAGTGATTGAGCCTCCAATACTGCATTCTAACCACTGTGCCACCACAGCTCTTGTTATTCCATTCATTTAAAATGTTCTTATTAAACAACATGCTTATCATGTGACAACATCCCAAGGGAATTTAAGCATACATTTTTAAAAGTGTTTTAAACCCCAATTGCAAGGATTTATAATAAAAACAAAAACTTTTGAAATGAACAGATAACATGCTGCTTCACACCACTTTTCCAAAATAAGCTGTGCAATCATCTTCTATGCTGCAACAAAACATTGGGGAAAATGTCTTCTGATAAGATCAATCTTTTGGAAGGGCATGTTACTAATTTATTTACAGAAAGTTTTATGCTCTACAAACATAAAAATCATAAGAACCTAGTAAATTTTAAAAATCCACAGAAAGAAAATTTATTAAATACTGAAAATCTAAATGCAGTTCAAAAATAAGCAATTTCAGAAAGAAAAACAAAATGAGCAAATAGCTCGGTGTTGAAAAGACAACGTATTTCCACCTTAGTGCAAGCACTCTGTCTTTATTCACATACATTTTATGGGGGGGAGGTGCTGACAACATCATCTTTTACTTGTAACTTTATGTTTCGTCACTCCTTTTATTAAAGAAAAGAGGGGGAACATCTACATGGTATTTTTTATTGGGTACCCAGCAAGTGTTCTACACATGAAAAGGCTACTTTCCAGGTTGCCATATAACTAAAAACAAATGGCGGCAGCAGGACCCCAAAAAGCATCATGAAAATCAAAGTACAGGACAGGTACATACAAGAAAAGCTAGACTTGAAGCTTCTTCTTCTTCTTGGGCCATATCCATCATCGGACATTGGTGATCATGTTGGCAATCCTATTTTTGTCAACAGCCTCATGAAAAAGTGCTGCTGAGTTTTGTCCAAACTAGTCCGTTAGGTTTTGAAGCCATGATGTTCTTCTTCTGCCTGGACCTCATTTGCCTTCAATCTTTCCCTGGAGGATTAAGTGAAGGATGCTGTATTTTTCTGAGTGTCGTATGACATGTCCAAAATATTATTTCACATTTTAATGGCTTTGATGATTTCCCTTTGCTTTCCCAGGCAGCTTATCACCTCCTCATTTGTGATTTTGTTAACCCATCTTATACGTAACAGCCGCAAGACTTGAAGCTTGCAGGACCCAAATAGTGAAGACTCTCCAAACTGCCCAGCTCTCACAACCAAGGAAGATGCTTGAAGATTTGCAAGAGGTGTTCTGTAAATTTAGTTGATCAGATTCTTTGCAGGAAGTCTTTGAAAGCAGACCTTAGTACAGTATAACCCATCACAATGATCTAATCTATATCATACTGAAAACAGGCCTTTAATTTGACCTTTTGAGGGGGGCAGTGTCTTCAAGTCAGCGTTGCCTCTGATTTCAGAAGTGGTTATAGTCAAGAGAGACTAAATGCACAGCACAAAGAAATGCTGAAGATCATTGACAACATTTGGACTTCAACCCTCTATTTCTTCTGTCTTGATGTTACCCAGAAGTTCTTCACTCAGCTGGACTCATAAAAGGGAAGATCTTTTTCCCACCAAGTCTTGTAAGTGCTTTACTAAAAATACAATGAAAATGTTGGTTTTCCAAAGGGAAATATATGACATCTTGCTCTGTGCTTGTAGCAAAGGGATAAATTCTAAGACCCCTTCCCTCTAAGGGGATAAATCCTTCAGGACAAATCACCAAGAACACCAGGGAACAACCACAAACCTATTGACCCCTTCCCCAGCCCACTGAAATTCTGTAGTGAACAAGTGGTCAGTCTAAGGTCAAAGGCCAATATGGGGCCAGGGAGTGCCACTTCCCTCCAGACCCATCTGCTTGTGCACAGACAGCACAGACCCTAAATATGCACTATTGATCAAGCTAAGGCTTTGAATGTGTCTTCCCCAGACAGTAGCAATTATCATAATCAAGCAGTTGACTCCAATTATGCCTTCCTCTCATTAAAGTCGAGGAGATGGCCATTGCCACAGCAGCAAAGCAAAAGTTCGCAGCCATGTCGCCTTTGCATATCTTAATTTAAAATGACAGAGTGTGACACCAGGGGCAGGTGACCCTGCCAGCCTTCAGCTGTTCGTGTGGCAACAATTTCAAACACCAAATTGCTCCCAGGCAGCCCTTGATTGGAGGTTCAAGACAGCTAGAGGAAAGGTGGGGGCAATAGAAGCTATTTAGGAGACTCAAACATTCTTCACAGCCTTATTTTTATATAGTAAATTTGCATTAGAGGCCACAATTCCTTATACCTCTTGATGCATCTTGTACCTTAGTGTATTTTCCATTTCTGATATTTCTTTTAGGAAGAGATGTAGCTAGGTCTTTTCTAGCAACGTAAAAATAACCAAGTACTTTGACTTTCTTAAGATTTACAGAAATATACTTGTATTCACCATCCCCCAGATAACTTCTTTAGCATTAATATAGATAACAATAGCACTTATACTGCTTCATAGTGCTTTACAGCCATCTCTAAGCAGTTTACAGAGTCAGCATAGTGCCCCCAACAATTTTACCAACCTCAGAAGGATGGAAGGCTGAGTCAACCTTGAGCCAGTGAGAATCGAACTGCTAGCAGTCGGCAGAATTAGCCTGCAATACCGCATTCTAACTGATGCGCCACCATGATACTGGGTATTTAGTGGGTTCTGCCGCTTTCCAATTCAGATTTAAAAATAAACCTTGTCCTGCCTATCCAAGACCTTAGTGGTAGAAGCCACATTGAAGTTACATGCACTGTAACATGAAATTATAATTTATATTATCCGTATAATGATATCACATATCATTTGTATCACACACAGCCACTCCTTCGCCTCTTTATGGATTGCCTTATCCAGGATTCAGTGCATACAAAATTGCAGAAAACTTCAAAATCTCAAATCCAAATTAATTGGAACAATAATTTCTCCCATCCTATTACAAAGAATCTGGAAATTTATACAAGCCAATCTTAGGCTACCTTTACCCAGTCTGATAATCCCTGGATATGTTGGATTCTCATCTTGCAAAATTATCAGTCAGAACCACAAAGGAGTGAATGAAAATTGTGATAGGTCTGCCCAGAGCAGTCTCCCTCCCTCCCTCCCTCTCTCCCTCTCTCTCTCTCTCTCTCTCTCTCTCTTTTGCACATAAACATTAAGCATTCAACTTCTGAAAACGGTGCAATGAGTGTGAGGTTGAGGATTTATCCTATAATTGCTAATCTCAGCTCCTCTCTCTGCCATTTCAAGTCTTTCAAGAATTTATGGAATTCTTTGTTCATTCTCACCCAGCCTGCTTTTTAAATAAGTTTTAAAGAGCACTTAGTTTCAGTTCACTTTTTATTGAAATGATAATGAATTAAAATTTAATGTATTTTTTTTTCTGTTTATGGTTTCTATGGAGCTAATTTAAATTGTTTGAGTAGCTACTTGGTTTTAACATTTAGTGGTTGATTTGAAATGTTTGATTATTTTATCAATGGGCCATCTTGAGAGGCAACAATGGCATGTGCACTCTATTTGTTCGACTGATTAGTAAGCATCATTTTGAATAGGTGGTGAAATACACTGCTCAAAAAAATAAAGGGAACACAAGGAGAAAATATCCGAGATCTGAATGAATGAAATAGCCTTATTAAATACTTTGTTCGTTACATACAGTAGTTTTGTGTTCCCTTTAGTTGTTTGAGCAGTGTATAAACTACTGTATGTAAAGAACAAAGTATTTAATAAGGCTATTTCATTCATTCAGATCTCGGATGTCTTCTGCTTGTGTTCCCTTTATTTTTTTGAGCAGTATATTTTCTATTCCTTAGTAGCAGGGAAGAATGCTAGAGTTTACTGTAGCAAATGAAAATGCCTCTCTTTTTAAAAAATATTATATTCTTTACAAAGAACTGATCTGGGTGAAGCAGGAAATACATGGAACTATTGGGAGAGAGGCTGAGCTGTTAGCTACATCATTTTCTTCAGGTTCCCCAAAGAAGAGCAGCTTAAAAAAAGATCTGGTGGAAGCTGCAGGGCAAACCAAGCCCCCTACTTTCTTCAGCTATAATTCAGAACAGATTTTTGCCATATCATCAATGGCCCATTTTGTCTCCGTTCATGGTAAAGGTACTATAGCAGGGGTGAAATGTTCCCGGATCAGGCCGGATCGCCTGGTCTAGTAGTGATCTTGGCTAGTGGTTTGGCAAAGCTCAGCCCATCCGCCTGGGTATCATTACTTCCTGGTTTTAACCATGAAGTAATGTGTTTTATACCTTCTGCACGTGCGCAGAAGGTTTTGCGCATGCGCAGATGGTCTGCGCATGCACGTGATGTGTGCACACCACAAGCACTTCCAAAACCATTAAGGAAGGTAAGTAGATTTCACCCCTGAACTATAGGTGCTGAGATTGAATTGTATGTAGTTGGCTTGTTTAAAAAAATATAAAGATATAAACTCTATTCTAGAGGCAGGAATTAATGGAAGATTTTAAAAAATATTTTTTTTCTGGTTAATAATGAAACTGGGTTCACTAGTCGACATTAATAAGTATCCAGGTAATTCAGGAATCTGAAGATAAGCAATTTATGGCCCTTAGAAAACGTATTAGTGTTCTGCTTTATTCCCTCCAGTCACAGACTTCTGATTTTGCTCAAAACAAAACAACAACAGAACAGTACTGAAGAATTTGGAGGAGTTGAGAGCAGGTAGAGCCATCTGTACAAGGACTTTACCTCTCTGAGCAGTAGGGAGAGGGGGGGGAGGGCATGAAGGATCAGCTTACATAAGTGCTTTACCATATGAACAAATAATTTAGAGGTATTAATAGAGGTTAAAGTTTCCCAGGAATCCAAAACAGGCCCCTCAGTCACAGGTGGGTTTCTTCACTCACAGAGAGGGAGAGAGAGTAACCTGACACCAGCGAAAGATGACAGGAGGCAGAAACCCAGCCAGAATTTACACTATGCAAAGAGGGTGTGGTAGGTCTGCTCGTGTCCCAGCTGATTTATTAGCAGGCCTTCAAACAAAGGCTTTAGTAGGGAACGTCTGTCCAATGTGCTTTCTCCCTTGCTTCCATCATCACTTGAATAAGAGACACAGAGTGGCTGTGGAGACAAGATTCCAGTTGGGTTATGAGAAAACGGGGTGTAATCAGAAAGGAACAAAAAGTTAAAGAGTGGGGCCAATTCTTTCAATACATAACATATGCATATGTGTTTTACATCAATGTGCAGAGTTTCACATTTAAAATGTGTAGTTGTGTACTTTAAATAAGCTTGAAGGGAGAAATTAAGTGTGCAGGAAAACACTATATCACATATTTAAAATAAAGATTGGACCCGCCATTAAACAGAGACAGCCACTTAACATATTTTTGGTATTATAAAAATGCAATAAATTGTTAGCCTATTTATTGTTTCTTTGTTGGATTCTTACCCACCTTGCTTTCAAAGAACGGATCTTATATTATTTAATTGGAACCAGATGTAATCATTTTTAACAGACTCCTGATAACAGTGGATCTACTCTAAGCATAGGTAACTAGCTTAAGTTCCACTTGATCCTATCCATTATATTTTTACAGCAGAGGGCTTATAAAGTATTCTGCTTTACATGCCAAAATAACTTGCTGTTTTCCTAACAGCAAAATATCTTAGACTATACTAGTAAATAGAAAATATGACATGTAAGATATAGTAAGATTGTGCACACTCCAGGGGTGGGTTGTACGTACCTTTGCTACCAGTTCGCAACAGGGCCGTGAGCGCCCACTTGCTTCGCTCGTGCATGCGTGCGCTCTTCTGCACATGCGCAGAAGCATCTTGCTGACGTTAGGGTTGGTGGGCGGAGTCTCCCGCCGGTTTTACTACTGGTTCTATAGAACCGGTGCGAACCAGGGGCAATCCACCACTGGCGCACTCATATTCAGATCTCTTCCTGCTGAATTATTGCCACTCAAAACATCTACTTATCAACAATTGGCATATTGCAGGTGTGGTTCTAGAACTGTCATGTTTTATCTACTTTCATGGGGCATCCCCATGATGCAGGGGTGGGTTCTAAATTTTTTTACTACCGGTTCTGTGGGCGTGGCTTATTTTGTGGGTGTGGCTTGGAGGTCATGTGACTAGGTGGGCATGGCTAGCTGGTCAGAGTCATTTCTGGAAGGTCCTCGCACTTACGACCAGTCCTCGCACTTACGACCCGACTTATTTGTTTGCTTTTAACACTGATCAGCTGTAGGACAGCCCTTTGAAGCCCCACAGCAAGAGTTTAAACAGTTTTTTTCCCTCTAGTCATCAGCTGGGACTCAGGAGGCAGCAATAGATTGGGGGTGGGACCAAATAAAAGGTAAGAATAACGTGGGTGGGGGGGAAGTCGGGGGGGAGAACCGGTTCGGTGATGTCATATCGTCACCGCTACCGGCTCGGCCGAACCGGACCGAACCGGGAGGAACCCACTACTGCCATGATGTGGTCATTTTAATATTGTGCTATAGCTATATTTTCCTTGAAATACTAAAGGATAATGCAATCTCAACAGGTGTAGATGTTTTAGCAATATCTTACTATTTTTAAATAATAATAATAATAATAATAGCATCTTGATATAAGTATTTACATTTACCACTTTTAAAGTACAGGTAGTCCTGGACTTACAACAGTTCATTTAGTGACCATTTGAAGTTACAACAGCACTGAAAAAAGTGACTTATGACTGTTTTTCACACTTATAACCATTACAGCATCCCCAGGGTCATGTGATCAAAATTTGGATGCTGGACAACTGACTTATATTTATGACTGTTGCAGCATCCTGGGATCATGTGATCACCTTTTGACAATCTTCTAACCAGCAAAGTTAATGGGGAAGCCAGATTTACTTCACAACCAGTGATTCTCTTAACAATTGTGGCAAGAAAGGTTATAAAATGGGCAAAACTCACTTAACAACAATCTTGCTTAACAACAGAAATTCTGAGCTCAGTTGTGATCATAAGTCAAGGACTACCTGTATTATATACGCACTTCCTAAAGTGGCTTGACTGCAGAATTCTTATTTATTTTAATTGCAAATATAAAAGGCTTCCTAGAACAGGGATTCCCAACACTTGGGCCGTGGACTGGTACTGGGAAGTATTGGGAATTGGGCCACCAAAGCGGTGGGTGAGCATGCAAAAATTCATTTGTGCATGCGGGGCTTTTAGGTTGCATGCACAAAACTATTCTCCCTGCCCCCAAAACCATCAAAGTCACCAGTGCTGGTCCACAGAAACAAACCCCTGTCCTATAAGACCTCCATTGGTCCAACAGCCTAATATCAAGGCTGAACATAAAGTGCTAAATACATTATTGATACTAAGGCAATGCCAAATAATACTGAAGCAATGCCTTTATTAATGTGCCAAATTTCACTGTAAGGGGCCAACTATAGAAATAAGATATGTTGAGAATAAAACAGGAAAATTTTAGTATTTGTCAATAAAACTAAAGTAATGCTGGACTGGAATTCTGAGGGCTGCAGTTTCAATATCCAGAGAACCCCAGGCAGGAAATGATGGTTCTATTACCACTACTCACTTCACCTCAAAGGATGGAAACTGAGGTGGGCTTCTGATAAAGTTCAGCTTCATTACAATAGTCAAATACAATTCTTTTAGTAACCGTCCCTCAGCAAACTACATTATTGGGTCAGACAGACGATCTGTCCTATGCCAGCAGTTACATGTGCAAGAGGTCAGACCGATCAGAGTTCTTCATAGCAGCTATAAATCTCACAAAGCAGGAATGCAAGAGCACAGGAAAAATAAAGTTAACTTCAGAAGCCAAGGTTCTGGGCAGACAAATCTAGTATCAGGAGTTAGGCCTGAGTGTAGTATTTTACCCATTGAAAGTTCAGGCAGAAAATCAGAAGCTGCACAGAAAATCAGGTTGGTGGTTGGAATATTGTTTGCTATCAAAAATCTGACAAGCTTATATTTTCCTCATGGTGCACCCTGGATAGCAAGGTAGTGTGAACCAAAGGACTAGCAACAATCAACAGCCAGACTACATTGAAGAATTGGCAGTTAACGACAGTTGGCAATCAGACATCTTTGAAGAACTCCTGGCTCTCTAAATACATGGCAACGGGTAAACAAAACAAGCCTTCTAAAGCCCCAAGGGTGAAAGAGCACTCAACTACCATCAAGAAAGCGCTCTCGGCCTTTTGACTGTCAGCTCCATCACACTCTGAATTCACCCACCCTGGACATTAATATCTGAACCACTATAAGTCCATGTATTTGCCATACGCTAAATGAATACATGTAGATAAATTTCTGAACTGTGTCTCTTTCTTTTGAAGAGCCTCACTGGACCATTTTGTTCTACTGACTTGATCTTTCTGTAAGGATCTTTTCCAGGTCAGGTGACCTGACCTGTTGTGCTTCTGCAGTAAGTAACCGTTTACCTGGCTACTCCAGACCTGCAGCTCTTTCTCGAACAGACCCTGCTCTTTGTGAGCCTCTTCTAGAGATACCTGAGTACCCAATAGCTCCAGAGTTGGACAAACCTGTCCAGCCCTGCTCCTCCTTCTCAAAGTCATTAAGTAGGCCCATAACATGAGCCATCTCCCAGTTCATACTGACTTTCAATCACTCTAGATTTCAGACTAGAATAATTTGCCTTGGGGATTGATCTGAGATTTTTGCAACTTTTAACTTGACCATACTATGATTATGCCTACCATACCTACCCTAATGCAATTAGGGTCCTATACAAGCATATGAATACAGGTAGTCCTCACTTACTGACCATTCATTCAGTGATTGTTATCACAATGCTAAAAAAGGAGACTTATAACCAGTCCTTCAAGTTGTGGCCATCACATGTCCCTGCAATCTTGGGTTCACAACTCAGGCACTTTGCAGCTAGTATGCATTTAAAACAGTTGCAGCATTCCATGGTCACATGATTGCCATTTGCAAGCTTCACTGCTGGGTCCTATTGCAATTGGTGAGGACTACCTATATATTATTTGTGTTGCTGAAGCCCACCTTCAAGAGTCTCCTTCTAAAGTATTGTGAGTGGTTACAAAAAATACAGTATATCATGAGATTGTCTGCTGATGTCTATTCCCTGAAATATTCATTAAACTATCTGTATTGTATTTTAGGTAACTCGAAGAACTCTTCAAGTATTTCCAGAAATAATACATCGACAGCAGATAAAAACAGATGCTGAAGCCTCCATAACTCTCCAATTTCCTTGTCTAGAAGTTTATCTACTGCATTGCTCTAGCTAAGTTTGACTGGATCACTTTGGACCACTTTCCCTCTAGCGATCCATATCTTCTGCAACAATGAGCACAGGATTTATATCACTTCAATAATGTTTGGAAGACGCTAGAAGACTCTGTAAATGACCAATAGGGAAATGAGCTGTGGTGGTGCAGTGGTTAGAATGCAGTATTGCAGGCTAATTCTTTTGACTGCCAGAGTTTGATTCTCACCAGCTCAAGGTTGACTCAGCTCAAGGTTGACTCCATCCTTCTGAGGTCAGTAAAATGAGGACCCAGATTGTTCCAGGCAATATGCTAATTCTGTAAACTGCTCAGAGAGGGCTGTAAAGCACTGTGGCGTGGTATATAAGTGCCATTGCTATTCCTAAATGGAAATAGTCTCCATAAGACTAGGAATTTTGTTCAATGACATAGCATTGCTGTGGCCAACTTGATGAAAATCAAAAATAAGCTGAAATTTCATATATTTCAGCAATCCTGCAAGCTCTCATGCAAGAATACTGAAAACTTGCCATTTTAAAAAATATTTTAAATCTGATTTTGTCCACTTGTGTCTTTTAAGTCATCATTACTTAAGTTCTGAATTTATTTTCTTAATGTAGAGAAAATATATGCCCATCTTAAATGCATAATCTTGGTTGATTAACAACAACACACACATATCTCAATTCACAAATGCAAGCTAAAATAAAAATATATGTTGCCAGCTAGGGTTTTTACAAACCATCCATCTGTGGATGACCTGTGTTGCCAATCTTTGTGTACTTTCAGATGAACACATAGAGAGGTTGAAAATGTAAAGGATGCTGAAATATATACATTTCAATCTCCTCTCCATAACTTCCCTTTTTAAAAAAAAAACCCTGTTAGTTGTTGATTAGGGCAACATTTTACCACATAAATGACTTTTTATTTTGAGGTGCTTTTATTTGAACAGACAGTTTTATTATAATCTGCTTTAAAAGACCAATATTTGTGCTAATGGAAAGTATAAATGTTTCACATAAATCAAAATTAGTGCTGTCTCCCAAATTATCACCTTTCATCAATCCAAACATGATGGCATACAAATTTCCCAAGCAGTGACAATCTGCTTTTATTTACAGTATTGTAAAGAGCAATGAAGCTTATCCTGCCAAAATCTAGAGTAAATCCAAGATCTAGCCATTGACTGATTAATAGCATCTAAAACTAAAGACTAAATTATTTTACCTAAAATAAGCAACACCTAGGGAAGGAATATGTGCTCAAATCTAATCAGGCTGTGATACTTTAGCTATGATGCATTGCTTGTTGAAATAAGTACTATCTGATCCTCCTTTCTATAACTGAAGCTTCACTGGTGCAGAAATAAAATGCCCCAAAATGCAGTTCAAAGCTAAAAATCAGAATACGGCAATCTTATTTTTCTTTACACAAATTGATCTCCATTGTAAGTATGTACTACACTGCTAGAATCAAAGATATTTGTAATTCTTTCTCTGGTTCATTTGAAGATCAGTTTGTCTGGACGATGAACTTTGTACACTTGAGCTTCTCCAAAATACACCATGCTTTCTTTACCTTTTCTCCTTACTTTTCCTTATGTTTTTTCTTCTTCTTTTGCCACTGCCTGGACTTCTTCACACTAACCAACCACCCCCTTCCCAAACAAAATCCTCCCAGAAGCACTGGTGTGTTTCCAAGCCCAGGTATGAAACCACGGCTTGCGATGTTACAGATAACATACGGAGGATGTAATTCCTCTCAGCAAGTGCAGCAGCCATAAAAGGCTAAAATGGATTCCTGTGGATTAGAAATAAAACACAAAAAGGACCCTGTTCTCTTGCTTTCCCCACCCTATTACTTCCCCCCACTTTAAAAAAAAACAACAACTTGGAAATGCAAAGAGCTTTACCAAAGAAAAAAAAAGTCACAGACTTAAAAGAAAAATAAAATACGTTCCAGGAAAAGGACTGCTGCTAAGAAAACTAAAACCAGAAAATGTTTAAAGATGTTTTAATGACTTAAACACAGAGCCGGGATTGTATCTAAAAGTTTCCACGTTTGGGGGGGAAAGAGCAAATTCAATATTAAATATCCCCTTGCCACCAGTATTACTGCTGCATTTCCCCCCTTATTTAAGCTGTGTGTTATGAACATACCTGGTCTTAGTAACACTTGACATTTATATTCCTATTCTAAAAAGATATCCAGCTACTGATCTTTCTGCAAGTGGCCAAAGGATCCAAAGAATTGTTAACAAAATGCCAACAGGTTTTTACACTCACAATTAGTCCTCATTTAGAAAGAGATTACTGGAATCTCCTTTCTAATTGGAGGACAAACCTGACTCACACAACCAGGTTTGCTTCCTTTAGCTAACTCCGCAACCAGACAACCATCACCATCTTGTTGAAGGAGTCTAGTTCTTGTCCATCATTGGGCGAGTTGAACTGCATCAGTCCTCAGCTCTCCAGACATCCCATGAAGTATGTTCATGCCACCTTGTTACTAAACTGTTACTAAACCCAAATTATACCTTTTCATGGAAGAGAATCCGGGTTAATGAAAAAACAGAGTAAGAAAAGGGATGACAACTGTTTGCACTAGGTACTACCTCCTGTGCGTTCCCAGAGGGGAGAGATATTTTAGTAAAACAGTTTTGTTCTATGTATGAAAGATTACTACTTCATACCCAGAAAGTTTCCATGCAAACATGTATGAGAGAGAAAAAAATGAAGACCTGTATGGTTAAATCTACAGTGTGTAAGAATGACCTCAAAAAACCCATCCCCATTATTTTGAACAAATATTAGATCAAAAAACAAATCGGAGTCTGATTTCATCTGCCCTCCTCTTTCCCACCCTAATTAAGCCCATATGGCAATCTAGCTCAAAGAGCCATAGGATGAGGCCCTAGAACAAAAACAGAGCCTCTTGGGTATGGCTCCCAGAGACTTGCCAAACCGTGCATTTTTTAATCTGACAGATGTGGAAAATTTAATCTGATCAATAAAGAAAATTATTCCATGACTGGAGAAGAGTCATATTAATTGTATTTAATTTAATTACAAATGAAATGAAATCAGATTTAGATTTGGCCAAATAGGATTTCATCTTGGAAAAAAGTTGTACCTCCCAATCATACAACTTTACCTTGGAGTGTCACTGAAATTTATGAGATGAAGATTACATTATCTAACAAAAACCAATTCAGCAACAGCTTCCAGCCATACAATTCCTAAATAAAAGGAGAAAGCCAAATTAATGTCAGCAAAAAGATAGCATCATATGGCTGTCTTTCAAACATCATGACAATATTCACCCATACATATCAGCAACTTACCAACAGATAGTCTTCTAGAAAACTGAATTAGCACTTCAAGGAATACAAATACACATTTGAAAAAAAGTGTAACAACGCTTATTTAAGGAATGTTCCTCTACAAAGAACTAATAGAACACATAAATAATATTTGCAGTGGGATTGATTAAAAAAACAGTTTCAAACTTGAAATATAGTTTTCTTCATTTTTTTCAGCAAAAAATGCTAAACGTGTGAAGCTGTTGATCCTACTTCTCTACAGCAGGAATCTTTTTGTTTTGTGTGGGCTTAGTTTTATCAGTGAGCCTAAAAAATCAGTTTGACAATACAAATGCCACAAGAACTGCAAAACCATAATTATCTTTACTTTTACCTCCTTTTTCTGATGGAGAGAAAAACACCATTGTTCCAAAGACCAACCTTCTTATTCCCTTTGTTCTCTTAGCCTCCTTCACCTGAAATGAAATAATTGTTCAAAAAATGTAGTTTTTCCTATCCTCATAAATTTCTCTGACTCTGTAGGCCTTTTTTTCCTCTTTCTTTTGAGTAGCCCAACTAAATTCAGTATTTTTTAATAGGCATATATAGGTTTGTACTATCAAAGAATATTATCTGTTCATTCTTCCTTATTCATCATTTCCTCCTTATATGGCTTAGCTCCTGTTAATCAGTATTTCCTAAAGCAAAATTATATTGTAAGATTTTGTACACAGATTGTATCCAGATAATATTTACCATGAAATGTGGATGTGGAAGTGATGTGAAACAAATTGTCACAATAAGGGATGAATATTGAATGTTGAAATTTTTGTTTTATAAATTCTGCGAAAGAACTAATAGGAAGTGAAATGGAGAAAATATTTTGCTAGTCATGTTGAGCTTCTATGTTCTGTTCTGCAAGAACTTAAAATCAGGGTTCTTGTTAAAGTACCGGTATTTAAAAAGTATTGAGTAAAATATTTCAATTCTTTACTCAAATTGAAGAATATTTAAACTTTTCATCCCAGTTTTAGACAAAATTAGCATTGCTTCTATTAATATCAGGAAGAAGCCCAATTTATATTCATGGAATATTGACAAACTTTAATACAGTACAACAGGGGTGTCAAACACAAAGTCCGTGGGCCAGATCTGGCCCACGATGTGGTTGGATCCGGCCTGCGGGGCTATCCTGGAAAATGTAAGGGGCCAACTCGCGTTGTTTTGGCCCAGTCTACCTAATGCGAAGAGGAAACATGCCAGCAGTTTGGGGAGTGGCATCAAGCTGGCCACACCCACCCAGACAGCCACACCCACCCAGTCAGCCACACCCACCCAATCGGCCATGTCCGCCCGGCCCCCCGAGGCCAACCACAGCCCTGATGTAGCCCTCAATGAAATTGAATTTGACACCCCTGCAGTGCAAGGATTCCTATACCAAACTTTGAAAAATATAAATATATTTTTTCCACCTTGCCTCTTAAATCAGATTATTTATTTATATTCATTCATTCATTCATTCATTCAATTTCTATAGCTTTCCATCTCAGTCAATGACTCTGGGCAGCTTAAAATTCATAAAGTATATTACAATTAAGACACTAAAAACATTTTAAAGCAATAAAAACAATAAATATACTGTATATTAAATCTGCTTCTGAAAAGATAAGAATGTCTGTCACTGAATCTCAGAGCTTTTGCCTCCTTCTATGTAGAAGACAATTGAGATACCAGGGTTTTCCAATAGTTTTCCTGCCAGTGGAACACATATAAAAAGTAGTTAACGTATTCCATCAATTGAAAGTAATGATAAACAACTTTCATAGGAGAAATTAAAATATTAAAAAGAAAATAAAGGCAGGGGATTCTTGAACAGACAGAATGCCCTCATCCACATGCTTCATTGTGATTGACAAATGCCAGTGGCATTCCTAAAGAAACATGACTAGCTGAAGTCCTTTCTTTTATCTGCTTTCTGAAGCTTTTTTTTTTCCTGGGAGTATGTAGGGTTTGCTGACATTACAGTATACACATGTTACAAGATCCATAGAAAGATAGCTATGTGCAAAATTGTGTGTAAAACAGATGAATGAGCTGCAGTTTCTGAATACTGTTTCAATTGCCTGGATTTTTGTTCAAAAGATGTAACTAACTTCCTCAAACATCACCATAGTCATTCTCTGGTCATAGGGGTTTGTTTTAATTTCATTTCCATTCTCCTCAGATTAAATTTTGAAATGTGAATCTGTCATGAAGACAAGGAGGTTGTTCAGCAAATGTACCTTGGATGTGTCTTTTTTGTTTGTCCGTATAAACACACATACATGCATGTATACATATACCTACATACATATATACACACGCACAGACACGCACACAATTAAAAAATGGAAGCAAGAGGTTTTGCATAGGTTAATAAGCCAATCAATTGCCTAACTGGATATGTGCACAGAGGAAAGTTGGTGAGGGTCTTTAATTCCAGCTTTTAATAAACAAAAGGCTCTCTAGTCATAATAAAATGTGTTTTACGCTCCAAAGAGGAGGGTGGAGGGGGCAACTGGCTGGGTATCACTGGCTTCTGAGCCCAAACAATGAGGTTAAGAAACATAACTGTAACGCATTAGTAAATTGACAATGAAATTGCAGTTACTTCACTGGCTCTTTATTAAATAAACACAGCCTGAAATGGACCTGTCTGCCCTGAAGGTATTTGTATAGGGTTCATATTACTAACTCAACACTGCTGCTAAGACGCACTCCTCAGCATTGCATATCCTGGCAAGCAAACACATTCCAGAACAGTCCCTGCAAGATGGAGTAGACCTCACTTTTCCCTTGTCACTTTTTCCTTTGCATTTTGACCTTAGATTTTACAGCCTTTGGCTGCTACTTCAGCACCATCTCTCCAGATTTTCATTCCTTCAGAAAGCTAAAAAGAAAAGTTGATACAGAATCGCATATGCCAGCAGCACCTTCCAAGACCACCGCACAAATGAAAGCACACACACACACACACACACACACACACACATACACATACACACACATCTTTCCTTGCCTATAACTAAAGAAAAATATCTTCATCGTAGCTTTCTTACACAGTCTTCGCACCACCCCAGCCAAGACATGACATTGCCAGATTTAATTTCCCACACAAGAATCATTTACATATGCAAGCTCATGTCATGGTCAAACATCTACCCTTCATGGAAAAATCACTGCCTACAAATATTTTAAGAGCCAAAGTAGATATGTAGATGAAAATTACTTCCTTTTTTAATAAAAGGAAGCGATTTAAAATCAAAGTGTCTGATTTACTTTAATAATATAATAATATAGTAATAGTAACATTACTAAGAATTGCAATCTGTTCACCCAATTATTAGCATTTCAGTTTGTTTATTTTTTAAAATGACACAATGTAAGTTTGCTCCTTTTTTTCCTCAGATAGGCTTTCAAGTGGAAATTATAATTATACCATATATTATTATTATTATCAAGGGGTAGTGTTTGGGGACTTTTAGCTTACAGGAAAAAATGGATAAAATTTAACTGGTATACAGAAAACAGAATAGAATTCTTTTCCTTCCTCTTAATATAAGAACCTGTAACTTTCCAGTGAACCAGAATGGCAGAAATTTTGAGACAGATTTTTAAAAAGTAATGAAAGTCTATATACAAATGGGAATGCTGTTAAAACATTGTAGTAGAAAGATATTTAAAAAGAAAGGTCTGTTGATTTAAATCTGTACATATAGTCCTTGACTTATGACCACAATTGAGCCCAGGATTTCTGTTGTTAAATGAAACATTTAAGTGAGTTTTGCCCCATTTTATGACCTTCTTTGCCACAGTTGTTAAGTGAATCACTGCAGTTGTTAAGTTAGTAACATGGTTGTTAAGTGACTCTGGCTTCCCCATTGACTTTGTTTGTTAGAAGGTCACAAAAAGGGATCACATGACCTTGGGATACAGCAACAGTCACTAATATGAACAGTTGCCAAGCAACTGAATTTTGATATGATCATGGGGATGCTACAAAGGTCATAAGTGTGAAACATGGTCATAAGTCACTTTTTTCAATGCCATTGTAACTTTGAATGGTCACTACATGAACTGTTCTAAGTCAAGGGCTACCTGTATTACTCTTCTATCCAGAAGAAAGAATCAGCTATTAAGATAGCTTTCACCAATGTGGCATCTTCCAGAAATGAGGGATCACAATGCTTATAAATATCTAGCCAACAAGTTAGCTGAGAATGAATATATTTGACATCAGTTCCCTCCATGTCATTTGTGATGAATATGTCTGACAGCAGCTCCCTCCCATAATTCCCAGCAAGAGTATTTGCTGAAAAAGTAATGTGTCCAAGTCCCATCATTTCCAATTGGTTGAAATGATTTGAGCTGTCCAATAGAGCTGGAAGGCACCAGTTGGACAAAGGCTGCTTTAACTCAGTAAAAGCACAAGATTTTACAATGACAAGAGGTTTTATTTTGTTTCTTAATAGAGCAATTAGACTACTTAGGTTTGTTGGATTCTCTGCTTTCTGTTTTTCCGACATTGCCCATTTCTCTGGCGTTTGCTTGACATCTGAAAGAAAAAGCTCTGTGCAGTTTTGGAATTAAACTCCACCTTTTAACTCATTTTGATGTTTGCCCAAAGGCCTTACCAACCAAAAGGCAGGAAATATACTGGGTGTGCAGCCTATAATAACCGGCAGTGCAACACGTTAATTCATTTGGCGTTTGTTTGTTTATAATTAAATGACATATTTCCTTTCCAGCCCTAACCAATGTCAGCCTTTTCAGGAGCCAAAAAGACAAACATTTTTTGTATGTAAGGAAAGAGAGAAAGACTGCATGCCTTTACCCAAAATATATTTACATGTTACATTTTAGCAATCATTAAAGTAATGGCCAACTGTCTGACTCCATACAAATTTCTCTCTAGAGTCAAGTTATAAGCCATATTTCAGTTGAACGTATGTTTCTTCTCCACCACCTGCTTTTAAATAAAATGACACAGGCTTGTCCCTATTCAAAATCTTCAAAAAAAAATTATACAGTATTATTACCAACTGCAATAATTGATTATTGATTACATCCCATCAAGTCAACACTGACCACATACAGTAGATTCCCCAGGATGATCTGTCCCCAATCTTCCAATAGCACACTCATCACCACTGTAACTGAGTTTGATTTAGGGTTGCTGCTGGTCATCTTCTTCCTCGCTTTTCTTCCACCTTTCCCAGCATTAGGGATTTTTCAAGAGAGCTAATGTGCTCAAAAGAGAATAAAACTCTCAATTGATTTTTTTCTAAGATTGTTTGGTTTCTCTTGTATCTATTGTATTCTCATGAATCTTCATTAACAATAAAGATGATACCCTGCCTGCTTCCTCAAAGCCAAACTTTTTGCTTCTGCAGGAGTCACGGGGAAACCATTTCCATCAAAGTTCTGATGGAACTTTGCAACCGTGGAC
Organism: Pituophis catenifer annectens; assembly: GCF_029215685.1. Lineage (NCBI taxonomy): Eukaryota > Metazoa > Chordata > Lepidosauria > Squamata > Colubridae > Pituophis > Pituophis catenifer. The sequence goes on along the minus strand of NW_027256883.1, from coordinate 167,366,429 downwards.
ATCTCATAACATCTGAATATCTTTTTCAGGGACTTCACTGCTGTTTTACCAAGTCTGGTATGCAGATTATTTATTGATTAGTGAATCCTTTACTGCTGATGGTCAAACTTTAGAAGTAGAAACTATCACCACTTCAATGTCTTTATTGTTAATTCTACATTGATTGCTATAAGTATTGTCATTAGTTTAGTCTTCTTTATATTTAATCTTAATTCGATTTTCCATTGTGCTTCATGACTTTCATGACCAGAGCTTAACGGTCACTTGCATTTGCAGATATAAAAATGGTATAGCAGTTACAATATGGTGAAAAAGTAACTTTACTAACTCCTCACATTTATGACCTTCGCAAGTCTGTAAAGAAAGGAAAACTGAAGTAAGATCATTAGAACAGTCACAGTTTTACTTAACATCGGCTTTGTTTAACAACATTTAAAACATAGATACAGCTGCCCATCTTACACCAAACTCTTGGCGGGCATGTCACAACCAAAAGATAAAGTGACATCTATGATCTGTGTACAATATTAAAATCACAAATATTAAAATCAAAACCAAAACTAAACACAACCAAGTTCCATGGGCAAATTTTCACATGCAGCCCACAACTAGTTCATCTCATCAATCTCACGCCATCCCAACCTTGAGGGGAAAGCCTGATTTTAAGTGCTTTTTGGAAGGATAAAAGGATCTGCTGAACTTCAAGAGTTGCAAGCCCCAATTACGATTGCTAAATAAGGACTACCTGCATTGATGCATCTTCCTTCAGTTCTAAAAACTTGCTCATCCTTTTCCAGTCTAGCCTCCCTCAATATATGTTCAGCATATAGCTTGAATAAACAAGGAAATTGCAATTAAAACCCCAATTATTTATTTACTATTTATTTATATTTATTATTCTAAAGTTTTTAGAATATTGTTACAAAAGCCAGAGTAAGGTTATTTCTTTCTTTTTCTCATGCAGACTTACACACACACATGCTTCTTCTAACATGCTGTTGTATATCACACGGCATAAATGGGAAATCCGTTGACTGTAGGGAACCTTTGGAGAATGTTAATGTAGAAGCTGTGACTTCCAAGAAGCTCTTCCCATATCATTTATTCATCCACTTGCCTTCCTCAGTACAATGTGTTTCTGCTACTCCATCAAACAACGGTTTCAAAAACTAACTAAAGCATGGTTTAAATTATTCTCTCCATGCCCACTCCTTCCTATCCTAATTACATTCCTGTTAGTCTGCCATTCAAAAAGCTAGACAATGAAATACTAGCTCAACCCATTGTCAATTCTAAACCACATCCGCCATCCACAGCTACTGGTCTTGTGGCCAGAAACCTGGCCATCCAACCTTCAATTAATACACAACTTCTGTGCTTGCTCCACCAAGAGTCCTGATTTTATACCAGACTTGTAAAATGATTGAGAGGGCTCTGTTCCTTTGTCCATAATAATATGGATGTAGTAATAACAATATGGATATAATAATGTCCATAATATGATTTTAATTTAAACACCCTGGAGCCATTAAGAATCTCATTTTACTAACTTATCATTTTGACCGGAATAAAACATGATATGTTTAACCAACAGGTGGAGCCATATAGGTCTGCCATTTTTATTTATCTTGAGCAAAATCTTAACAGAAACTGACACATGGCCCAGAAGTAATAAGAAGCAAAGTATCAAACTCAGTAGATGCATACAAGATTGTATCATCTTTGTATGTATCACCTGATGAGTCAGAGTATAGAGCACCAATATCAAAATATATAGGAAAAAATATGTTACTGGAAATCACTGCAACAAATTTTTCATTAAAAACAACAATTTTTGGTGAATTTTTATTAGACATTCTAATCATTGCAATTTTTTACGTGTTATGCTTATGTTTATATAGAAAGTCTAGGTCCGTGATAGCGAACCTATGGCACGCGTGGAGCCATCTCTGCGGGCATGCAAGCTGACACCCAGGTCAACTCCACTGCGCATGCCTGTGAGCCTCCCACCGACCAGCTGATTTCTAGGTCTGTGCTGGAAGGCGCACACATGCACGGGGGTGGGAGGTGCATGCGAAGGTGCAGGGATGGGGGTGCATGTGCATGTGCATGCGTAGAAGGTGGGGGTCATGCATGTATGCACGGAGGAGTGGGGGGTTGCGGCGCTCCCCCTGTGCCCTGTTTTTGGTCCCAGGATGGTTCCGGGAGGCCTGCTAGCACCAAAACAGGGGTCACGCATGCATGCGCAGGGGGCAGGGGGAGTATGGGGGGGTTGCGTACACATGCCCAGGGGTGGGACCTGCAGGGGGGCATTGGATTATGAGTGTCAGCACGTGCACGCGCGCTGTCACGCACACACGCGCACTTTTGGCACCCGAGGAAAAAAAGGTTCACCATCACTGGTTTAGGCAGACCCTGTTTTAACCAGAGTTTAGTCATTTCCAAACCTAACAAAATTCATGGTGTTCATTGTAAGAGCTTAGTCTTGCAACTGCATATAGTTCTGAGGGCAAGCATTCTAAATAATCAGTATAGGTTACAGAATCAGAGTGCCTGGCTCTTCCCCCTTTTGTGCATGTACGGTATATACATATAAAACCTGGAAATAGCTCAGGTAATGAACAATCACAGGAGCAGAGTTTAAACAGTCCATTCTATATCCTCCAAATCTTACCCGCTATCTTCAGTGCATGGTAGTAGGGCTCCCACATATCCCTGGACATTTTTGCATCTGGAATTAGTCTGAATGCCATGTAGGTAGGTAGGTAGGTATATACAGTACATACGTATATAATATTATAAATCTTCCGTACAAGAAGAAATTGTGAATATACTTAATGGTTAGGTTAGTGTCTAGGATACAAGAGGAGTTTTTGATCATCCCTATATTGTACACGAACATGCATGTTATGCCAACTGTTTTGTCATTCTTGTTATTTCATAAAATATTACAATCCTGTACATATATGTTTGAACTAACTCTTGTTATAAAACAGAAATAATTGTGAATTTAAACAGAGATATAATGATATCAAGACCTCTGCGGTAGAATTTATCTCATAATACCCTATTTTTCCAATATTATTACTCCTCAACTAAAATGCTTAAATAGGATCTTACAAAAAAGAAAAGAAATAAAAGCTATACAAACCATCTTATTTAATATGAAATACTTTTCATAGATAACTGTAACTGGAAATAATTTTAAATATTTCTAATGAGGCTAAACATTTTCTCTTAAAAAATAAACACTATTGTAATAACATCAGCCTTTTAAGGGTTTTTTGTGCATTCTAAACTGCTCTTCTGTGGAGCAACAACACACAAGTCCTCATATAAACCGAGTTTCCACAGATGACCACTTCAGATGAGAAAGGCCAAAAAGATCCTTTTTGCCCTCCCTGTTATATTCTGAGAGATACACACACTTCCAACTTGAAAACTTTGCTTTCTTTTAATGCTGCTAATGTCATCATTGTTTTCCAATTTCTGCTACAATAACAAGTTCCTGGGGAGAATGAAACAAAAATGTTGTTTGCTTCCCCCCCCTCCCCATTGTTATTCTGACTTTCTTCAAGCTGGCTCAAGGCAGACTTTGCTACTTATCCCTCATGCCTGACCTCACTGTTGTGCTGTCTGTGCTTGGCCCATGTGAGGTGATGGAAAACATTTTCATCTTCGGTATCAGGTGCTGCTTCTGCTGCTGTGGCTGGCTACGCTCGCCTTTCCCTGTCAGCCAATATTGTAAACAGCACAGGCACATTCCAAACATTTATTCCACAGGAAACATCCCATCTGCTATTGCAAGAAATCAGGACGAGAGTTGAGGGAGAGAGAAAGAGAAAGAGTAAGCATTTGGGGAGGTACAGGATAACTGTATTAAAAGATAAACTATCTGGACCCTAAAAAGAAGAAAAATCTGTTGGAGGGAGTTTGAACTACAGTTTCACTTTGAAGAATGGTGGTCATGACCAACTTTCCTTCTGGAGTTTTTCACTCTCAACTCTCCTGTTAATTGTAATGACATTAGTTTCTCTTTTTGGCTGCATTTTCGCCAATCTTAAAGAATCTTAGATGTAAGAATTTATTATTAAGACAGAAAGAGTGACAAGACTGAAGATCTTGCTTATGTAGGGAGCCTTAGCCAGTTAAAACCAACGAATGTCACATAAGAAGGAGAATGCCTGAAACTCAGTTCTCAGCCAGATCTGTCTCTAAAGTGGATTCTTAAAGTCAGCTACTTTACCACAGAGTAGATTTGACACGGTGGCTCAGTGGCTAGAGGCTGAGCTTGTCGATCAAAAGGTCAGCAGTTCAGCGGTTCGAATCCCTAGTGCTGCGTAACAGGGTGAGCTCCCGTTACTTGTCCCAGCTTCTGCCAACTTAGCAGTTCAAAAGCACGTAAAAAATGCAAGTGGAAAAATAGGGACCACCTTTGGTGGGAAGGTAACCGCGTTCCGTGCGTCTTTGGCATTCAGTCATGATAGCCACATGACCACAGAGACGTCTTCAGACAGCGCTGGCTCTTTGGCTTTGAAATGGAGATGAGCACCGCCCCCTAGAGTTGGGAACGACTAGCACATATGTGCGAGGGGAACCTTTACCTTTACCTTTAGATTTAATCGCAGCTCTGACTAGGGGTGTGAAAACATACTTTCAAAATAGGTGGAGTCCAGACATTATTTTTAGCCAAAGCAGAAAGATTCTGACTTTCTCCCACCTTTGTATTCAAATGTCAAGCCACGTGCAATGTGAAAGTTAGAGCTGAAGTAAATTTTTTCATGTTTAATATTCAAAGGATCTGACTTAAGTTGGCTACAGCTGTAAAAGACTCAGATTGGCTACAGCCATCCAAGGTTATAACTGGAATCTGTCAAAACTAAGTTTGCTCCTTTTAATCATGGAGAGACTGTTTCCTCGGCACACGGGGTCTCTCGCTTTTCTTTCTTCAATAGAAGGTGTAAACACCTGCAAATGTCTCTGACTTCAAGGAATAGCTGCAGGTGTCCCTCAGCTCCATGCTGCTGCCAGAGTAACCAAGTAAGCTGTCAGCATCAATGCATCTCTTAACTGTCATCAGATGAGTAACCATCCAAGAGAAAGTCAAAATTGATTATTAATTTACTGAAAACCATCTTGGGTCACAATTACAATTGACACAGACCAAAGATATTTCTTTTTAACAAAAACAGATCACATTTATAGGTTTAGCAACTGATCCCCTTCTCCCCACAAAAGCAGCCAACTGCCTTAAGAACATTTTTTTAATATGCAGAGATTAGGATCTGAAAATTTTTGCAGCATGAAAATAAACATTCACTTATTGATGTCTGCAGATCATGCTAGTGTTAAAGTCATAGATATAGTGGCTGATTCAGAAATTGGCAAGATAGACTACTAATTACTTTCAGGATCATAATTGGAATGAAATCAGGTTTGATCTCCTGTTATCCATAAGAGCCTCAATTCCTTAGTTCGGAAAAGAAATTCCTTAAAATCATATTCTATTTTGATTTTCAATATTGCCAATTTTGAATGTTGGAGGGTCAGGGAGCAAGTAGTAAATTAATTATTAATACTGTTAAAATTTGTCAGTAAAAAATAAGGCTGTCTTTGAGACAAACATTAAAAAATGAGATATAGAAAGATGTTTTAAATCATACCTCAACTCTCTCAGCTTGGTTTTCTGCAAAATTTCACTTCATCTTTACAAACCTTGCTCAGGCAAAATAGTAATTACATCAAGTAGCTTAGTTACACTTCCATGAGCCATGTAAGGTAAGGACTTTTCAAATCATGTACTGAATCATTTCACCCATGTCTGGAATATAGCCAACTCTGGCAGTTGTTCAGCAGTATTCATTATATATAAATAGAAGTGAAGTTTACTGTGCAGAATTGAAATTTCATGGTGAGGCTGGAATAGAAGTAAAATTGCCTAATCTGAAATGAAGTGGAATCACTTGGATAGCTAACACTCAGTGTTCCAAATGTGTCAATAAATCATGAGATTTGACTCTATGGATCAATTCTTGCTTTGTATTCGACCTAGGAACAATAATTCAGATTCATTCCAGAAAAAGTGAGAACAAATCCTGGCACAAATGCTGCAGTTAGGTAATTTTAGACTCTAGATTTAATAATAGTACTGAGATACAGGGAGGAGCCTTGGTGGTAATAGAAATGGAAATAATTCATTTCACTAGCTTTGTAATGTGCTTTTCTGGAAGGATAACTCACTATGTTTGGCAATTCTGCGTTGGGGTCTGAAATTTTGCTCCAGAGGCCTGTTTCGATGGCACCAGTGTACTTTAATGGACTGCTAATAATATGGATGGTGACAAATGGTTCCCTATGTTATCTATTAAAGAACATTGTTCTGCTGTTCAGCCTTCTGCTGAATGGGTGCTACATGGGAAGGAAAACTATAGAAGTGTTAGAAAAATGAATGAAGTAGAATAGAAGTATTAGTGGGGGGAGAGAAAGGCAAAACGGTGGTGGCAACTGCATGGTTGAAGCCCCGCCTCTTTTCTCTGTGCATTATGGGAAATATTGGTGGGTGGTGTAGCTGTCCTTATGCATTTGAGGGCATTTTGATTTTTTTGACCAAAGACGATATGAAAGTCTATGACTGAGCTTTGGAAGCAGACAAGATAATAAAACTAGACATACAAGATTCAAGTCCAAATTATCATTGCAATAATATGGTGTATATGAGGAATAATTAGAGTTCACTTAACTAAAATAGCATTACTATGAAAAAGTTATTAAACCAGGAAATGAAAATGAAGAATATGAGTCAAACCTGGGAAATAAAAAAGGGATAGGAAGAAGATTTAGATTTTAGGTCAAGGAAGGCTTAAGATACTACTTCTTATTCCTATTCCACTGCTAAAAATAAAGAGCACCACCATACCTGTTACACTGATTTTTAAAGAGAAATTGTTTAGACTATCTTTTAATTTTGTTGCAATTTTTTTTTTAATCTGAAGACCTCAAATGGACCTATGAACCTGAAAATCACTTGTCTAAAATGCAGAATCCATCTTTCCAGTCATCCTGATATAATAGATATATATTCTACGTATATATATATATAAAACCCTTTTTTCTTTTATGATAATTTTTTAAAATAAACATGTCTGTTTCATCCTTTCTTCTCTCATAATTTTCCCACTCAACTGCACTTCTTTTAGCTGTTCTATCCATAAGAAAAAAATATACCAGCACTCTCTCTCCCTCTCCCTCCCTCCCTCTCCCTCTCTCTTGCTGAAATAAGACAATATATAGATATATGGGGGGGGACTTAGCATGAGCTCCACTAGTTAACCCGGTCCTGATGGTGATAGATTCCAAAGCTGTTATCAGCTGGGTGAATTGACGGCCCCATTTTCATTTCTCACAAAGCCCTGAAGAGATTGGACAGGCATGAGAACAAATGTGGGTTTAGCTGGGGCAAATAAGTCCTGTAATAAAAGTATGCAACCTATGTGAGCCGATCGAACTGTTTAGAACATGTCACGGTTGATCTAACAAGAAGGCTACCACTGTGGACATGATCTGTCAGAAATCAGTAATCAAAAGGCAAAATGTTAAGGTTCTTCTCTGTTACTGCCTCTGCCTCCCTGGAATAGCAATAGCAATAGCATTTAGATTTATATACTGCTTCACAGTGCTTTACAGCCTTCTCTAAGCGGTTTACAGAGTCAGCACATTGCCCCCAACAATCTGGGTCCTCATTTTACCTACCTCGAAAGGCTGAGTTATCCTTGAACCCAGTGAGATTCAAACTGCCAAATTGCAGGCAGCTAGCAGTCAGCAGAAGTAGCCTGCACTACTGCATTCTAACTACTGCGCCACAACAGCTCTGGTGAATGTTTGCTACTTCACTAGCATTTTATTTTTTTTCTTTGTCTTCTGGGAAGGTGAGTTTACTCCTCAGCAAGGCATGAGACCACCCACTGAGAGTGCCTACATGATCTATCTGGTCATCAGAGACATTCCTGCAAATAAATATGATTGTGAATGATGGCACTTTGTTTTGAAGTACCATGACAGCTTTGAATTCATTTATTTTTAATTCAAATATTGTAATATAAAATAAATATTAAAATTAGGTAACTCAGGTAGCCAAGTGGATACCAGTGGGGGGTGTCTCCTATCTTACAGATTGTCTAAGGATGCCAAACGCTAATTGGAGAAGAAGCAGATCTGAATCTCCCCCATACTCTCTGCCTGATCTACAGCCACGTTCCCTGTAGCTCTCTCTTTAAAAATCTAAAAAATCATAGGGTTGTGTTTTGATAACTGCTACTAATTAGAATCATGAGGTTATGTGCTAAGAAGAGAAAACATAGAGAAAATATGTATATTCCTCCTCTTGTTCTCTACTACTACGGCACCCCAGGAATGGATCAAATTTCAGAACCTATTTCAGCAAAAATCTTTCATAATCCATTTCGTGAAGATTGTTGCAAGAGCAAAATGTGTGTGCAGGGCTCTGGAAAGGAGTGGATTATATCTATATTACACAAAGACCACCTAAATTATGGTACAATTAAACATGGATACGTTTAAAGGGAAATCACTTGATATCTCAACTTACGATGTCATGTATATTAATGTATATACCTAGAATTACATTATTCATTTCAACTATGAAATTATGCACACATGCATCAATGCTGGTTTTTGGATTAGTGATTGCAGCATAATCAAAATAGTTGTGGTCTGCACCTCAGTTACTTGGCCAAAATATTAGTTCACAAGCTTTATTATACAAATATTTCCCAGACATTCATATCAGCACACTTATGAAAACAGAATTCTTCCAAGACAATAAAGAGTCAAACTTATTTTACATTGTATTTAACACCTCAGGCATTTCATTGATAAAAGTCAAGATTCTGCAGCTTCGTGTCGATATAGAAACTGATACATTTCATAAATACAACTCCTACAAAAGGTTTAATGGCAAATTAAGTAATTTCCATTCATCATTCCTTAAAAATGCATGGAGGATTTCAATGGAACATAAGAAATAATGAACATAAAGACATACAGAGCCTATATTTGAGCCTGCTAAGGATCCATATTTATGAAACTTGGGAGCAAACATACAAACTTTCACCAGGTAAACACTATGAAACTAGAGTTACTTTGGTCCTAAGAGTAGGCATAATGAAGAGTGCTGACTATCTGGCCTTTTTCACCAGTCAAATATGATTCAAGCTTTGTTTTCTGGGTGCCCTTTTGAATAAATATTTAACAGGTTCAACAAATAAAACCAGAAAATCATTTCATTAAGATAATCAACTATGTCATGTGAAAAAAGAAGGAAGAAAGGAACACTTAGTGGAAGCACTTCATAAGGCAACCTTAAAATGGTGGATCTAACTTCAATTCTAACCTGTAACATGGGAACCATTTTTATCAGAGTAACCTAATGCAAAGGAGGAGGTTCTTCTGAATGTTAATAGCTGCATAGCAAAGCTGATTTGGTTGCTCAGATAAGGAAACAAAAATTGCATATGCAATTTTCTAATTATTGAAAATAAAGAATGCCCTCTTTTCCATCTGGTTGCTCTCAGTTTCTCTCCTCATCCCATTTCTTTTCCTTTCCCTTAAATATAATCTAAACAAACATAGGTAATGAAAATGTTTATAGGGGCCATTTGAAATCAGCGTAAAATCTAATCCACCAGTTAAAACAATAAAGAGATTGAGTTTGATTGACAAGCATGAGACCGAGGCCCTTTAGTCCAAAGCACCCCCAAGTTAAGCATCATGGATATGTTTTTTTTAAAAAAAAAAGATTTCTGCTCATCTTCAACCCCTTGCTCTTTTCCTAGAGTGGCCATGTGACAAAATGAAGATGTTAGGGATGACTGCTCATTTTCCCTCTAACCAAACTTTCTTGAAAGCTAACGAAAGAGACAGGAGTACCAGTGATACTGCCTGGTAAGTGAGGGGAAAGTACCAGAAGGGAGGAACAAATTGGTGGATTTGAGATTGAAGCACCCTGAAGTTTTTTTTTACCCAGCTGTGTATTTTGCACTGGGCCCCTTCAACCCAAGTCCTCTCTCTGAGCTGAAGACGAAAGGATGAAATCATTTTAATTGACTTTAAGCAAGATTTTATGTCTATGATCCTCAGACTAAATCTAGAATAATTCCTTCTTTGCATACTTACTTATAACCCTCTGTTCAAGCTTGAAAGGATTTCCATCAGAGCAGCTAATAATTAAAAACATCTGCTAACCAATCTTTCAGTCATGCAACTTCTGCCAGAATATAGATCAGCAAACTGCTCCCTTCTCAGCTCTCAGGATCTTGTGCTCCTCTGAATTCTGGCATACAGTGGAGTTCATGAGATGTTATGTGTGACTGATAGAGTATCAGCGGCAACATGCATGTTTATGAGCCTTTGGGAAGGGAAATAGGAGGTAAGGGACATGGGTGCTATACTTCATCTCACCCTCAAGATAACAGAGGAGATAGACCCTCGGGGCTCTAGAATAGATATTACAGAGTCCTGGCAGGGATATGATTTAACCACAATGTAATGAAAACTGACGATTTATTCTTATACAGTTGGAAATCTTCCCCTCCTTCACAAAACCAGGCCATACTATGCTTTTTAACAATAGGATCAACTGGATTCAATTGGACATCTATAAAGACTGTTTAGGTTCCTTCTTAAGGAGGCCCAGTGCTTAAAACAACAAATGTTCATTAAAGTAGCAAAACCATTCATATTCAGGAGAAACTAAATTCGGTGTTCTAGTCCCATATTCATTGGCCTAAGTCATTATTTTCAATAATATGAATATTATTAGTACTGCTATTTGTATTTCTTTGTGTATGTTGCCTTCCATGTGCCATCTTCACAAAACACACATTTAAATTTGTAATTTGTATTTATTTTAATTTTGTGTATTTTCCTTTTTTCCTAACACCTAAGTTAATTTAGTTTTCTTTTAATAATGTTGTATTTTGGCTGAAACTAAAAGAAAAAAGGAGGAGGGAAAATGAACACCATATGGCAAAGCAGATTTTTAGGAGATCCCAGGAAGCAAAACATTTTGCCATGGTTTTATCTCAAGAAAAGTGGGAAAAAACCCGCATAACTTGTACTCTGAAAACTTACCTTTTCTTTAATTATATGGATAGCATTTCAAGCATTCCAGATTTTTTTTTTTTTTGCATATTGAAAATACCCATTTAAAACATTTTAAATAACCACAATAGAACATTTATTTAGTATAAAGTAAATCTTATAAAAATTCAATTGCAAAGTAGTTAAGGTATTTGAATTTAAAAAAAAAAAATAGGGAAGAATCCCAAGAAAGAAAGTATTTGATGGCTAATAATCTCATTTCAATATAATAGGACCTTTCTTTTGCAAAGAGCAAGACAGGTTAAAAGATATAATTATGACTCTGCAAACTCTCCCAAGTGCTGGAAGATCATCTGACAGTTCTGATCCCGGGCTCAGCTCTCAAAGGGGAAAAAGTCTTTGTCTAGTTACAGAGTTAAAGAGACAGGATCCCTATTCCGTTCTCTGCCTACATTGCAATTTAACTGTCAAAAAAATCCAAGCGGCAAAATTGTCTTATTCCAATACTGCATAAGAAGATGATTGGGGGGGGGGAGGGTTGGAGGGTTTGAAACTGACCTGTCAAAACCTCCCTGTTTAAAAATGTATAATATATTTTAATTTTTTTTTTTGTAGGAGATACTGGAAAGGTTAAAGATGTGCCAAAGAAGTAGGACAATTTCTTTCCCTCATGCGGAAGCGTTTTAAAACAATTAAAAAGAGAGAGAGAGAGAGAGAGAGAGAGAGAGAGAGAACGGATTTAGAATTAAGGATCGCCCATGTACAATTTCCCCCTTAAAGATTAAAAAGAAAAAAAAAAGAAACAACGGTAGAATCGCATTAATTCCGCTTTTCTAAATAGTGAGAGGGGAAAAAAACTTTTCCGTGGAAGAAGACGTTTTTGAAGACACGGGAATAACGTTTTCATTGTCAGAATAGGCAATAAAAGGAGGGCAGGGAACGTTCCCGCCAAACAGCGAGCGCAAGAGCGGATGGAAGCGGCAGGTGGGGGTCCTTCCGAAATGGTTTTTCTTCCCCCCCCCCCACACACACACAAACAAATGATCCCTGTGGGTCTGGGTCTTGTTTGGTGGAAAACATTTCAAATAGCAAAAAAAAAAAAAAAGGGGGTGACGCGGGAACGATCTGCTAAAGCGAGGTAGGAAAGCGACGGGCCCTTTCCAAAGACTTCTTTCCTTCTCGTTTCTCTTGCCTTCCCTCCTTTCAGCGAGAGAAGGAAAACAAACCACCTCGGCAATCCGAGAGCCAGCGAAGCACAATTTCCACACCACTTGACTAGCCCGAAGGACGACGAGAAAGAGAGAGGAAAAAAAGGCGGGCGCGAAAACGGATCGGTGGGAATCCAAGCGCCAAAACTGCGGAAGCCACGGCTATTGTCTGCGTCCCGATCGCTGGGATCCGCCTGGGAAAGTCCTCTCGGCAGCGCCCACCCACCCTCCTGGATTTTGGAGGCCTTGGAGTGTTTTTTTCTACGTCCAAGAAGGGACTGGGACGAGAACGATCTGCTTTGGTGTTAGTTTGATTAGGTGACTCCTTGGACAGTTTTGCGCCAGGATATGGTGGGGTGGGGTGGGGTGGAATAACAGTACAACCCGGGAACACAAAATAAAGAGTTAAATAATCAGGCAGGGCGTTCCTAAGGAGTAGTTGGGCTTCTTCTTCTTTTTTCCCCTCCTAGCTGACACAAGCTTTTCTCCTTCCACCTTGCAATAAGGCGGCTCTGCTAAACGGCCGGCAGGAGCAAAACTTATAACAGCCTGATTTGATTTTTTTTTTTCTATGTCACTTCAGGGCACGTACAGCGGCATTTCGGATCGCTGTGGCCAGCTCATCACACACTTTTGGGGTACTAGGGCATCCTGTGGCAATTTATCCAATTAGCCCCGTTTTATTGCAGGTGTGAATCAGGATGTAAAAACCGAAACCAGGCCAGGTGAAAACACAATGTCTATAAGTGCAGAATGAACTGACTTGCATGCTTTCCTCCTTGACGAGTAAAATGCTAGTTTCAAGTTGTATTTCAAGATAGAAGTTCACAACTGATCCTGCCTTTCCCCCCTCTTAAATTTCAGCATCTTCATCATCTTAAATCCATGTCTGCCTATTTTTCTACACTGCCGTGCGCCTATGCAACATATGACTTACACTAGACATTACTTTTGTAATGTCTAATGCAGACATAATGCCTGTTTAATGCAAAAGTTGCTTCTTCTTCCTTCTGCACAGATCTGCAGATAAACTTTAAGAAATCTTTACACAGCGGATGAAAAGTACTGGTGATGATGCACAAAATTAGATTGGTCTGGGCTTCGTGCAACCAATTGTAAAATCTGTCATCCTCTCTGCTCAGTAGCATGCTGATTGTTAAGCATGATGTTATGGCTTTCCCCAAAGTCTGCCTTGCCAAACAGAGAGATGCTGAATCACTGACATTCCTCTGTCAATCCTTTAATCCACTCTCTTCCCCAACTCCTGCTGCAGAATTGGATTGTGCCCAGCAACAGGCAGGGAAGAAGAGCAAGGAGAAGAGCGGTGGAGAGTTCAACAAGCAGCCTCTCTTGTCATGAAATGGAGGACCACATATCTGCAGGGTCTTTGGCCACATGCAGGCCCTCAGAATCTTTGGTGTGAATCCCCACCATCTCTTTCTGTGTCATGGTCCTGGGCATTTTGAGGGAGCATCAACTCAAGAGATTAGTATGGTCAACTCCTGTGTTAATATATAGGCCAGACCTGGTGCACTCCATATTCTAAATTCCCAGAGGCAACTGGACTTTCTGGTTTTTCTTTGAAGACATTTCGCTTCTCATCCAAGAAGCTTCTTCAGCTCTAACTGGATGGTGGAGAATGGAAAGAGCTGAAGAAGCTTCTTGGATGAGAAGTGAAGCGTCTTCAGTGAAAAACCAGAAAGTCCAGTTGCCTCTTGAAAAAGCACCTTTGGGTTAACCATGACCTGGATGACTGAGAATCTCCATAGACATTTAACTCCCAGAGTTGTCAGCCCAGATGGCCAGTAATTTTTTTTTAAAAAAAAATTAAATGTCCATAATTCCAGAGAGCTCCAAACCCTGTTGCTGAAATTATTGCTGTTTATTGGACATTATTCAGATTTTTTTTCCTTAGAACAAAACTGAAAGAATTGATGGAAATTCATGAGAGTGTTGAAATGGAAGATGACTTCTAGACTCCCCACCCACCCCAATAACATTGAAAGTAGAATCATATCTTTATCAGAAAGCATTTTAATAGAAAGAAGCAGTTTCTCATGTTCTTTCCTATGTCTTTAGGCACTTAAGCGATTCAGTTGCTTGAGTACATGGAGCAACAAATGTGTGATTTCCCTTTCTATGCCTTTCTGAATATGTATTAAAAGAAGATGTGTGATGCGATGCTATCACCTTCTTTGCTGCACTTCAATTAATGCTGCTTTTAGTGGGAGACAGAGAAAGTCTTGAGTGCCAGGTCTCATGTAGGATATGTTACCAAGTAAAAAAAAGACTCTCCAATCAGAGAGTCCTTTTCCACCAGTAGGAGACGTTGGTGAAAGTGAAGAGAAGAAAGTTGGGGAAATCCATCAGTCACTCTCCTTAACATATGTGAAGTATAAATAAAAGCAGTGCCAACATGCCAGGATAGTGATCAGCAGTGGGGAGAGCAAATGCTATGAAAGTACTGTTTCCTGCTGGATCAAGGACTGATGATTTGCATTTTAACTCAAACTTATTAAGTGTTTTCAGATGTGCAAATGCCTTTTGTTGGAATCACTCTAAGAGTCAGAACTATATGGGTTACTGCAGAAATGAAGGGGAAAGACCGAGTGGTCCTTTTATTTTACTACCCAACCATTTTCTGTATTTACATCTTTAAAAAGACATAGTGAAAAGATTTCTAGGAGCATCAAAAGTCAACTGTAAAGCGCACAATTGTCTTCAAAGAAAATGAAGTCAGCATATGGTAGAAATGTTAGGATCCATCTTGAAAATAAATGAACAGCTTCAAATTTGATACCCACAGTATAGTGTAGCAATTTTCAAGCACCAGTCTTCTGGCATAACAGCACAAAGGCTAAAAATGTGAATTAAAACATGAAAAGGATTTTCACTGATTAGTGGAAGAAATCAGATTTTCTGGGTAAGCGTTTTTCTCTCTTATTCTCATCCCAAAGGGAAGCCATCCTGTTCCATTCATAGCTTGCCCTTGGGGATTAAAAAGATTGCAATGGCCACATGTGTACCACACCTGACCATCCTTTTCAACACATGGAATCACTGGCCAAGTATAGTCATGATGCCTATATGCATAACATCATATACCACCTGGCTCATTATTTTATGTTTCGGTTCTTTATGGCCTGTTGGGATATCGGAATACAAGAGCCAGACAAGCACCTGGGAAAGATTATTTCAGCTTCCTATTTACCAAGGGACAATGTTGCACTATGCTCACTGAAGCTGTTCCTGGGTCTCACTCTTTTCAATAGATGCTGCTGGATGGCCCAACAAATGGTGCAAGTGGAATCTAGATGTGATAATTAGCAGGGCATTCAAAAGTTTGATATATGTCACAAGAGTGCTGAAGGGAAGCACATTCCGGCCTCATCTATCAGCCAGGAACCAAAGAACATTAAGAAACAGGATCTCCTTCCTCCTAGGAGGAACATGAAAACAAAGAGGAGATCATTTTTGTCCCTTATGCTCACCAGAAGCTAATAGTTGCGTCCACCCTGAAAAACAAACATATCCTGCCAAGAGTTGAGTACACTGTCAACTCAGCCTTTGGCCAAAAGATCAGGAGCCCCCAATTTCAGCAAGAGATCAACCCAGCCAGAAGTAGAGTAAATGTCAGGCTTATTCTTTTCAGCATCCTTCTGGCATTAAAGAACTGATCTCCTGTCTTGTCCAAGTTTTACAGACTTGTTTGTCTTTTTTTAATTGACCCTAGCCATTTGGACAAGAACTACGGCCTTCAAGGCAGGATTTAAAATCCTCCAAATAAATAAATAAGGCTGTGGCATAGACGGAACAGAGATACACATTAGGAAGCACATTTGCATCTTCCTAACCAATCAATATGCATATGAATGTCATGTCTGTGATGGGGGCAGAAGGGGGGGAGGCAGTGTTGCCTTTTTTAGTGATTCATGTCCAAGAAGCAAAATCCAAACTCCGCTAAGTGTGGGTGAATGTAATGTGACTAAGCAAGTTTACTGGAGAATGTGCAAGTAGTAAGTGCATTTGGGTGAATATTTGCCCTGGCATGTGTCAGAAAAAGGACAGGAGGGCCTAGACAGGGTCAGGGGCTAAGGTGCACGCAGAGGCCAAGCAACTTGGCTGTTCCAAAGCAAAGGAGATCAGATTTCAAGCGAGGCATGAAGCCAGGGGCTGCAGCGGGACAGGAGGTGGGCGCTTCAGGACTGTTTGCCGGCAGCAGAAGTCAGGTTTAAAAGAATAATCTTCCATTTAGGCATTTGTTTATTGTTCTTAACTAAGCAACTCAGACAGCAGCTCAGCAGACCTTCATCCACATGGACTACCCAGGGAGTGGATTAGAAAAGAGACAGATTTCCAAGATGGGGGCACAAAGAGATGTCTATACAGCTGTCTCTGGGATAGGGGCAAAATTTTGTTTAAGAAACCTTCAGAAGAGGTAAATGAAAGAACACCCTGCCCCTCTGTAGTGCAACAGCAGACCTAATGTGAGAATGTTATTGGGAAGTGTAATCTTTTGATAAGAACTTTCTTAACAAGTGATGGCAAGGAGTTCCACTGGTTAACTGAAGAGAACTGCAGCGTTTCCCTGTACAACCTATGACTTTTAGTTTGCTTCATGATTTTTCTCTTAAATGAATATAAAATGATTTTTCTCTTAAATGTATATAAAATTAGGAGAAAAGATAAATCCTTGTGAGACTATTTCTTTCATGAATCACGTGCCTCCCAATAAATCCCCTTCCAATTGTATTGCTGGTTCTTGTATGAGTACGCAGGTGAATATACCACATTTACTTATCTCACTAAATACTTAATATTTAGTGATCTTGAGCTGCAGCCCTATGCACATTCACAAAGAAGTTACATGTCTATCCAGAAGTACATAGACGTTTGGGATTAAGTCACACTAAAATCCATGGGATTTATTCCTGAATAAACTTCTCTAAGATTGCACATTATCTCAGCAAACTTTGCAATAATTCTAAGCAGTATTTTTCCCCAGTTGGAAGACTGAGATCGAGAAATTGGAACAGCCTATTGTCTCCCAGCAAGGTCAGATCTAATTGAGGGATTGCTAAATTAAAGTTCAATCTCTAGTTCATTGGCAACAAATATTGTATCACAGCTGAAATGCCTGTATTCTTACTATCATAAAATGTTGTGCTTTAGTTATTCTTGACTTTACTTAAAATCTCCCAAAGCCATTTCAGCCTGCTTTCATATATTTGTTGGAATGTCTATTCTTTTCTTTTATCCGCAAGCAAGACCTACAAGTAATGGTACAGCAATTTGTCACAGCTTTCAGGGAAGTTTATTAAATTTTCAAGTTTAATTGACAACCATGGAATATTTTGGCTGTCTTTCTTCCAAGCACAAACTAGGTATGAATTTCTTGTTTGTTTGTTTGACCAGCCAAGGATGTTTAAATACTGCTATGTAGCAGGTCAAATAGAATAGGTGTACTAATAAATCTCCTGATGTGCCTTCCAGGTGCCAAATGCTATGGTGCAAAGATCTCTCCAATATAAGAAAAAGGTAAATCATAGTGCTTGAATATGTTTTGATTGTTTTGGCTTATTTTGTAGGGGCAGCCAGAGAGATCACAATTGCAAGATCAGGCAACAAATATGTGAAGACTTCTGTATCAGTTCATAAATGTGGATGTGAGAAAATTCACTCACTTGTTTGTGGATAGGCTAAGAGCCGGATATTGGGAAAAGGGAAGCATTTTTTATAAGATGGAATGAATGCTATGATGGCAAAATAGAATTAAGGAAGAGCAAAATAAATGGGAGAGGAAAACGTAAAAGAGCATCTGGAACAAAATGAGTGGTGAGGGAAGGGGAGAGGGGAAAGGGCAATAACAGAATAACAGAGTTGGAAGGGGCCTTGGAGGTCCTCTAGTCCGACTCCCTGCTCAGGGAGGAAACCCTATCATTTCAGACAAATGGCTGTCCAATCTTTTCTTAAAAACCTCAAGTGTTGGAGCATCAACAACTTCTGGAGAGGGAGACAGGGGAGAGGGACAGAGGGAGGGGGAGAAGGAACAGGGGAGAGGGAGGAGAGAGAGAGCGGGAAGGGACAGGAGTCAGATTGCTGCAGCCAAAATAGCAGATAGAAAGCCCTATCTTTGTAGATTATTTATTCTCAACTTTAACCTATGGGCTGCATGCTGGCTCCTAAGGGGGAGGGGGAAAACCTGCTCTGTGCCCTTCAAACCCGCTTTGCAAGAGTCAGCCTCCTCCTCCTTTCCCCGGAGCACAATGATTCTCACTTCTGTTAGCAATTTGTTGCCAATAACAAACATCCTGCAGCAGCATGGGCCTCAATTCCTGCAGGCCTGGCCCTCTCACCTAGTGACCTCCTTAATAACACAACTGCGAAGCAGGCAGCTCTTCCCTTGCTACCCCAGCCTCTGCCTTCCAGCCTCTCTTTCTCTCATTCCCTGATCCTTTCACTGGTTCCCTATTTATATTCGTTTCCCACCCACCCGCTCATCCTGCCTGTGTATATTCCTTCTCTGCCATTCATTATCAGACAGGCTTTTTGTCTTTCTGCTCCCCTCTACCTCCCCATCAAGTTTCCTGGTCATATTTTCACACAAATCATGCGATTCCCGTGACATTTCAAAGGCTGTGATCCCGGCATGCATCTTTGGAAACAAGGCACGGAGAAATCATTGAGACGCAGATCTTTTCCACATGAAACATAAAAGATGACTTTGGGTGTCTCTCGAGGGATTTCCATGACACGGGTGATGTTGTTCATGTGGGCTAGAATCTTGAAAAATAAATAATGAATCTTGATTCCATCTTGATGTTATATTCACGCTACAGATCATTCTGAAGGAAATGCTGATTTAAGCCTCAGGCTGCAAATCCACCTTTTCTCCCTAATAAATGTGAACATAAATTCACTGAATATGTAATCTTTCTCTTGGGCTGCAATGGGAATTGGTCTCAGCATATGCCTTTTTGACTTGGATCCAACTGATACTGAGTTTCTAGGGCTCTTCAGAGCAAACATCATCCCTGTTTGGATAGAAACTCTTTTTCGCTTGCTTCCTAATATTTTCCATATGAAGAAGGCTTCTTGAAGCTACACACTGCCCCGTCAGTAAGTCTTAGGCGGGTTAGAAACGGCCCTGGGAGCCTTTAATCCTCTCTTTCTCTTTCATCCTCAGCCACAGCTGGACGCCCCATTGATGTGGAACAGACCAAACACCAGGCCTCTTACTAAGCTGCTGCCGGCTGCTGTGGGGCCTCTCTGGCTTTACAATGCAGCCAGGCCCACTGTGCTCATATCTCTGCAGGCTGACACTTCCCGGTGTACCCAGAACTCTACCGTTTGCTTGGCCTGGGATGCCGCATCTTCTATCTACACTCCCCCCCCCCCAGTACTTGTAACCCCTTTGTCCTGAAAGATCCTTGCTAAATGATTTTGTCCTTGATTCAGGGCCATCCTGGGAGCATCCACTTGCTTCACCCCCACCGCCCAACATGCCATCTCAACTTTTTCCTTCAGCCATCTTGCAGTTCCTCCAAAAAGTTTTATTCCCTTCTTTTATTTCTGCCTTCTTCACAGGAGACTCAGATATTTTGAATTTCTCATAGTGGTGACTTTCAATGTTGGAGAGGGTAGGAAGTGTTACACTTGGTTCTGATATTTTCTACAATCCTGAAGACACCTCTCCCCCTCCCCACCCTTTCCCAACAAAAATAATCCAGAGGGGGCAGAGGAATTTTCTGATGATGCCGCCCTGCTGAGAGAGGAGTAGACCATGAAAGATAAAGATATTTTTGGCCAGCTTTATAACTCAGTAAGACCAAGAATATCACATTTTACACTGTGACATTGTATTGTATTTTATTTTTGTCTCTTTTAAAACACAAACAATTTTTCTTTCATCATATTGAACCAGAACTTATAGGAAAAAGAATTTTTCCATAAAAAGATAACTTGGTTTTGGTTCATGGCGATGTGTGAAGCAGTCTGAGGAAGAAACATGGCTTAGAAACTACAGATAGTATCCCACCCTGTGCTAGGCTAATGTACACACAAACATATTTATTAGGATTATGTATAATGCATGAACCAAGTCAGATGGCTACTAATGTCCCACCAAAATCCCTTGATCCTCTTGAGGTAGCTATTGCTCAACATTTGTGCTTTTCCTGTCTGGACAAAGAAGGACCCACAAGGACAACTTCAAGGTTCTTGATATAAATTTTAAAAATGTTCTGCAAGGTATGATGGTCAGTCATCTCAGTCCCACCTTCAGTTCTGACCAAGCTAGGATGGAATTTTCAAAAAGGCTTCCATTTTAAACTTCTGAGGGCTTCCTTTTTAAGACCAAATTCCTGGGTAAGGTGTCAGGTGCAAAGGAACGATCGTCCTTTACAAGGGGGCCAACAATGTCAAAATAGCAGGTGATACCTAAACCACTGCATCAAGGCTGGGAAGTTCTGGGGACTTCTGGTACCAAGGACCTTCCATTTTTTAGTTCTGAAAAGGACAGAATTTCCCCAAGCAGAACTGATATACCTTACCTGCTTTTTCAATCAGGATGACTGACTTGTTGAATTGAGTCTGACCCAACCTGATTGGCCTTTTCAAAACCACTGAACTTCTGGCTGTTCCCACAGGCATTGAGCCTAGCTGTTGAGTCTGACTCTGTTTTTAAGAGATTTTTTTTCTGCATTGAATGATGGTCCCCAGTTTCTAGTGGTTTTGTTTCTGAGATTTGATGTTTTTATTTTTATTTTAAGTATGTTGTATGCTGCCCGAGGTTGTTTTGAATTGGGTGGCCATATAAATCGAAGAATAGAGTAAAATCAAATAGGCCTTTTTGTAAGCAAACTTCAGACCAGCACATTCTTTCAAAGTATCTTTCGGAAATAAATGAGGAATTTTACATAGAGCTTTACTGGAGAAAAGCAGAGCCCATTTTAGCAGAGCTTGCAAATCCTTTCCTATAGAAATCCAGGGGGGATTTCTTTCAAGCCAGCCTACCTAAAGTGCAACTTCCATGCACAAATGAGGAATTTCCCACTGAACCTGGGACACTTCCTGTCACCCACCCAATTAGGTGAATGCCCTATTATGCTTCCAGGAAATTTTATTTAGCACTTCCCCTCCTTACAACTAATGTTAATTTTGATAAACCATGGAAATTACACAAGCTCTGTCAGTTGCCCACATTATCCTTGTGTAGTTTAATTAAACATGTCTTAATTTGTTCCTTTAGTTATGCATCTAAAGAATATTCTTCCTTCACGCGTCTTATTTGGAAAATTTCTGTGTAAACATATCAGTACTTTCTTATACAGCTGTTTTTATCCTGAAGTGGAGAATCCAGATTAATGGAGAATCACTGTAAAACTATCTGTGTTCAAAGTCCATTCAATCACACAACAACTACAAGTCAGGGGGGTGGAATATGGAGTGAGTGGAAGCCAAGCGATAATACACCCAATTTTTTTTTTTTTTAGTTTTCAGTTTTAGTAATAGAATTTGCTAATATTATGGTCACATACTGCCATCCAGTGGCTCTCGATGACATTGTAGGCCCTTCACAATTAATAGAGCTCCGTAGCTTTCATATCTCTCAACTGCATTAGTACAGCTCTCAAAATTTACCTTTTTAATCTAAGCTATGGCACTAAATAAATATTGCTAATGGACGTAAAGGAAATTGCTTTAAAAGAGCAATTTCTTCTTCTGTTTTCTTCATATTACCTGCCACCATTTGCAACTTTAACTCAATCCTTGGTCTCTGCCAGCTGTTACTGATTTTCAATCTTTGTCTGCCCTCTAGAGTCTGTGACTCTGTTCTTAAATTGACAGCGCAAACTCTTCCTACTTTTTTGTGTGACAGTTATAATCTTTATAAAGCCTGTTATCACTATCTTTTTTAATTTTCAAAGGTAAATTAAATAAACACCACTTTATACTAGCAATATTTACACCCTTGATTGTTGCTCTGTGGTCACACCTTAATCAATACAATGCCAGTGTCCACTGAATTTATAATACAGTCTTATGCAACCACCCCTCTCTTCTCTACCAAGAGCACAAAGAAAAACCCCACAGTCATTATAATTTCAGGTAAATCAGGCAGTGTTTGGAAAGTAAAATATGGATTATCATTTCTGAATCATGGAAACATATTCCATAAGCCACAAATGTAGTGCTGCAGTAAAAGGAGAAATCTGCTTACTTTTCATTTACTCATTTATAACCAGTGTATGTGTGTTTGCTTCAAATAGAAGATGATGTTTCATGTTCCTTCAAAAATATCTAATGAATGCATATGCAACTGCATGGCTGTGCAACTTTTTAAAATAAGCGTAAATGGGCAGTGAATATGATTGAAGATTAACCTGTGGAGGGGTAATTGCTGACCATCGGCCTGTTCGTCAAAACAGAAAGATGGTGATTCAAAAAATGTTCTATCTGGAAGTACTTTCCTCCTGGCCCTAGTCAAACAGAAAGGTGGAAGGAAAACGTTGCAAAACGTCAAAGGCGCTTTTATCAGTGAATTGTAATACTGCCAGAGAACATTATATAACACCTAGAGCAGGGGTCGGCAACCTTAAACACTCAAAGAGCCACAAAGGTCCTAACTGGAAGCCCCCATTCAATTCTGGAGCCAACCGGAAGTCCAGTTCCCCCATCATAGTCTCCTCCTAGCACGGTGTCCTTTTTCCTCTGCTGACTGGAAGTCCGATTCCCCGCACCATAGAGTCTCCTCCTAGCACGGTGTCCTTTTTCCTCTGCTGACTGGAAGTCCGATTCCCCGCACCATAGAGTCTCCTCCTAGCACGGTGTCCTTTTTCCTCTGCCAACCGGAAGTCGGTTGCCCCACCATAGAGTCTCCTCCTAGAACAGCATCCTTTTTCCTCTGTCTACTGGAAGTCAGTTGCCCCACCATAGAGTCACCTCCTAGCACAACATCCTTTTCCCTCTACCTATCCTAACGGAAAGCCCTATAAATTGTGGAGCTGACCAGCAACAAGGAGCCGCAGCAGAGGGATGAAAGAGCCACATGCAGCTCCAGAGCCGCGGGTTGCTATCCCCTCCAAAAAGTCACAAAAGAAGCCTCCAAAAAGCATATCATGGGAGAAGTCTTCAAATAGAAAACCAAACTTTCTGAAAGTTCCAAAAAACATGACTGTGTCAGCAGGCTTGGGGATATCAAGGAAATGGTGATCTAATAAAATGGCTGCACTGTTTTAACATCAGTTTTTCCCTACTATTTGGATAAAAATGCCAAATCCAGTCTAAACATCTGACTGACTGTGCAATGAACCATAATAATAATTTAAAAAGTCAGCAAGACTTCACCTTAACGTGATGAGACTTTCTAAAATTTAGGCTCAAACCTCCAAAATTACTTCTTTTAACACTGTTTGTCAGAAATGATAGATATCACACAGTATTCTTCGTTCCATTGTTAGTCTTAATTTTGTGAGAATTATGTTTGTGATCTGATTAATAAGGCTGCCTTATATTTCAGAGCTGCTTAAATTTCAGTTCAATATTTTGTGCCTCCACGGTTGGTTTGATTGCTCTCTTGGAGTGATTCTTTTCCCCAACCATCCCACAGTGCTGGTGCAGTGAAAAAAGACAACTGTATTGATATAAATTGTTTGGAAAGAGATATAGGAAATTACCCAAATAGGAAAAAGGGCTGGATCCAGAATTATGCAAACTAAGCTCCCTCTTGGGGTAGAAGGAAAGGAACCCATCTATCTATGTCTAATTCCCAAGCAGCCTCTTTGTCCTCAGCAAATTACACAACAGGGTTGGAGAACACTCCAGAACATCCTGGAACATGATGCTGGAGGCTGCAAGGAGGAAAAGGAATAGGGAAAATTCACAATTAATCAGTGGAACAACTTGCCTTCAGAAGTTGTGAATGCTGCAACACTGAACGCTTTTAAGATGTTGGATAACCATTTGTCTGAAGTGGTGTTAGGGTTCCTGCCTAAACAGGAGGTTGGACTAGAAGACCTCCAAGGTCCCTTCCATCTATTCTATTCTATTCTATTCTATTCTATTCTATTCTATTCTATTCTATTCTATTCTATTCTATTCTATTCTAACACTTTCCCCAGCCATGCCACCTGAGGGGATATCCAGTAAACAGGTCAGAAATAAACTTTTCTACCTCGAATTCAATACATACAAATCAAAGGCAACTTTTCATTTATGGGGCTGTTTATTCACTGAAAATATGCTGAGGACAAGAGTCCTAAAATAATATTGCAGAACTGAACGAAAGAAAATAAGGGAAAGTATTGAGAACAATTTACATGATAATCAACTTCCATGTTTCTCTGAGGTAAAAAGATAAAAACTTGTGATCACTGAATATCTTTAAAAGGACATAAAGAGGCAGGATGGGAAGACTCTTCACAATCAGAAGTTATAAAATGAAATCCTCTCCTCTCACAGAGTAAAAGATGTACAGCTAGACTGGAAATCTGTTTAAGTCAAGTATTGACAATATACCATATATTCAGTATGGGGATCTTAATGGTTCCTCCAATATTGATGCCCTAAATCCCAGATGATGGACACTGTTAGGGATAATCATATAAGCATTATCCTCCCCAAGAGAAAACGGGTAATAAAAAAAAGGACAAAATTAAATATAGACTTATATACCATTGTGACATGTTAATTTTATACAGAAATAGAAAGTATCCTTGTAGTTCAAGCTGAAATACAGACATCACAGGGTATCAGGAAGATTGTGCCCTAGACTCTGCGCTTGTGAATTTGCATGCAAGCTGTGGAAGGCAAGTTTTCAGGCCTGGTTCTCCTTTGATTTTTTATCTTTAAATGGAAATTCTACAGAATAATTTTCCATAATAAAGCATGTTCTCAGTTTATGTTCTTTGAAGAACTGGTGAATATAGGACTTTCTCCTGAAACATACCCCAAGCTATTAGATATGGCAAGTGGAAAACAACAACAAACATGTAAGGAGTATTGGAATAAAAATAACTTGCAACTAGAAGCAGACAGGAAGAGCTACTAAACATGCAAACAGAAGGTAAAGATTTGAGAATAGAAGAAGAGGAACTAAGACTACAGCCTATTCATCAAGGAAACAGACCAAAATATACATAGGAAGTGACTGTTGCTAAGGTTACTGGTATGGTGGATGATTTGGGATATTTTTCACAATGTGATTTGTTTTGCCCTAAAGAAGCCAAGTGATGACATCTAACCCAAATTTGGAGCTCTATCAAAGTTCTGAAATAATTAGACTCAATAAGCCATTTTCCAGGCTTAACTCCATAGCAAAATTAAAGAAGGCACTCAAGTATCTATTTAGTTTACTAATTTCCAAAACAGTAGATGTGGTGTATTCTGTGACATAAACTTTTAGTGTAAGTTTTGTAAACAGATGTCCATTTCATCAGAGGAATGAAGGTCCATTCCCAGCTGACATGTACATACACACATGGAAGAGGAATTACAAGCATAAAGTCAGAAGAAAATGCAGTATAAAAAGAACAGACAATGACCATTCCTATATCAAATATATATAAGTATGCAGATTGGACTATTTTTAAGATTTTGGTTGCAACAGTGGTAGTCTTATATAATACCACTAGGTTATACACAGTAGTCTATACTACAGGATCACTTATTTGAAACTATGTAAACAAATAGTAATACTGTAAAGTACTATGAAGCGGTACTTATATACCACTTCATAGTACTTTACAGCCCTCTCTAAGCTGTTTACAGAGTCAGCATATTGCACCCAACAATATGGGTCCTTATTTTACTGACCTTGGAAGGATGAAAGGTTGAGTCAACTTTGAGCTAGTCAGAATCGAACTCCTGGCAGTGAGTTTAGTTGAGTACCTTTGCTTAGTAAACTGTTATGTAAGATGAGTGATCTCTTTTAATTCTGCTTATTTCTAATCAAAACGTACAAAACGCTGATTTAACATGAGAACTCACCATAATACGTAGAATTGCTAACATTATATCCAGGGCTAGCATTAGGTCAAAACTGAATAGGAACCAGGGATCTTTGTGTTCCTCAATACTTCCAGCTCTTCACTGGATCCTACATCCAAAATATAGTTAAACCAATTCCAGAACTGATCTGAAGGAGTTCCCACTCATTGCACATAGTAGGAAAATTTTATTGTTTAAGAAAAAAAGTCAATGAAGTGTAAATATCTCTTTTGCCTTTGTATAGACAGTGCCAGCCAGTAGCCAGCAAGACACTGGAGACATCTTAGTGGCCTGATATCACAAAAATTATCTTTCAAATATAAGACTGTGTTCTAAATCTCTGGATTATAATGTATGTTTGTGCCACATTTGACTGCCTGTTAATATTCCTAGTGGCAAGCTGTATACTTATTCGTAATTACAGATTAATCAGGGGGACTCCAGGTTTGGGCATGAATGGTTTGTAGTTGACCGTCAACACTGAAGACACCCTTGATGATCATCATGATTTCTTTCCATGATATAGCAGTCCCTCATCACTGCTGATGTTCACATTTTTAGCAAATGCCAGATTTTTTTTGGGTGAGGCATTGCTTAATCTACAACAGGGAGCAACATAAGTTCCTCTTCTTCAACCCTTGTGTCTAGTAAAGCAAAGTATTTGTCTGGTACAAGTCTCTCTTTTCTGTTTTAATTAGCACTTCTTGATTTTCCAGAGAAACATGAAAAAGCTTTTGTATCTCATCTTCCTGGTCTACTTGTCAGGTAGGAAATTGCTTTTCTGTATTGGTTGCTGATGTGATTAATTGGCTATATGTTATTGTTCAATGGATTGTATGAATGAGTCCAATAACAACTGGAAGGGCATTCTGCTCATGACATTTCTTAAAAAGTTTTTTTTTTAAATTATAATATATCTCAATTCAGTAAGAATTCTGCTAAGTGATTAACAAGTTCCTCCAGCTGGGCAGACTTAATATTTTTTTATAATTTTGAATATAAGTGATAAAGCTATGGAAAAATGATTAAGATTTGAATCATGTGAGGGCAGAATGAAAGGAATCACTTTCAATGCTTTTTTTCTACACATTAATATTAATATTAAAATGAAAATTTATTTTGCCATCAGATTTCATGGACCACAGATGACTTGGTTGGATGCATAGAATATTGTTGGGAGAAAGAAGAATATTCAAAAAGAGGGGGAAAGGAGGGGGGAATAGTAAAAGGGAGATCAGAAAGAATTTCAGTGTAGTAATTGTTGACGGGGGGAAACTAGAACACATTACTGTTCTAGATGTATGGATCTATATGAGACTGTGAATGATGGATTCAAGCCTTGCAGACTAATTGCCCCTCTGTGCAAAAATAGAAGATCTTTCTTTCTCTCTATCTTTCTTTTCAAGAAGTGTCTACAGCTGAGATAATTACAGAGGTTTCCGGTGTTGAAGGGGAACCTATTTCCATCAATTGCTCCTATATTCCTCAGAAGAACCAATGGAGAGAGAAAAGTTGGTGTAAGCACATAAGTGAGGAAACATGCCAGCATGTTGTCAGTGCCCGACGTTTTTGGTTGCCCTTCCTCAAACGAAGAAATGGCACCACTGCCATTGCTGACAATATCCAGGAAGGGTTGCTCATGGTAACCATCAACCCACTCCAGAAACAGGATGCTGGTTGGTATCAGTGTATGACACGTTTCTTGGGGACTATGAAGACCCTGCAGAAGGTCAAGGTGAATGTTCTGACAAGTAAGTCTTTAGTCCTATACCTGTTCTGTGCTATGTTCAAAATAATCAGATTTGCGGTTATAAAATCTGATTTCAATTAAGATTTAACCTGTTTGCCAGAGGTGGGAACTTTGGCCCCTTTATGTCTGTGGAGATACTCAGTCATCCAGGTCATGGTTATCCCAAAGGTGCTTTTACAAGAGGCAACTGGGCTTTTTGGTTTTTCTTTGAAGACATTTCGCTTCTCATGTAAGATCTGAAGAAGCTTCTTGGATGAGAAGCGAAATGTCTTCAAAGAAAAACCAGAAAGTCCAGTTGCCTCTTGAAAACTTTTGACTTTTGGACTTCAACTCCCAGAATTCCTGAACCAGTATGGCTGGCTCAAGAATTCTGGGAGTTGAAGTCCACAAGTCATAAAAGGGCCATAGTTCCCCACCCTATGTTATGCAAAGACAGGAATGAAAAGAGAAAGAAAAATCTAGAGCTGCAAAGAGAAGAATGGAGTGGGAGTTTGTGAGTCTTTGTGTATATTTCACGATGGAGAAGTAGAGGCCAAGGGGATGCCCAATACCCAAGACAATGGAGGTGGGAGGCCTGGGGAATTTCTTCTTCAGCACCTCTTCCCTTTCAGTTTAACTTTAATCTTGCTCAATGATATGTTTATTATATTTATTCTTATTGACTTAATTATGTATTGCTGCATTTTTGCCACCAGGTATAGAGAATTCTAATGTACAAGAGACATCCAGAATCCTTCACAGCATCTCTGGGTAAGATTATATGTACTTTTTTTTCCCATTCTGCACCAGAGTGTGCAATTCAACGTTAATAGGCTTGGATTAGAGGAAGAAAGGATTTAACTAAATATCAGGAAGAATTTCACAGTGCTCTGATTTACATTACAGTGGATCAGAGTGACACAGAAAGTGAGGTTCTTGCTTTGTATAGGTTTTCAAACTTGATGGATGGTGCCTTTTGCTTCAGGGCTGCTGCTGTTGTTGTTGTTGTTGTTGTTGTTGTTGTTGTTGTTGTTGTTGTTTGGAAGATATTTTTCCCCAGTGGCAATTGGTCCCTGCTGTGAAGCCCTGTCTGTAAGAAAAAAACTTTTGAAAATATTGTGGTATATATGTAGCATGGGGCAATTTGGCAGGTTTTTTGCCCCCACTGCTCCACATTGTTGGAAATTATCACAAGACTTTCACCAAGAAAGAAAGTAAGAAATGTCAAGTAGCAACCATGACCATTCAGTCAAAGCCCCTTTTTATTTAAGTTGTGCACACAACACACACCCAAAGTGTGGCTTTGATTGCACAGAGGCTGCCATCACATTTTTTTTAACCCTGAGACCATATTTGACCGGGAGGAGCCCAATTATAATTTTCTGCTCTTTTTAAAAAATTTCAGCCAGAAATAACATTAAACTAAGAAAAATTGATGGGGTGAACTTTTGTTACACATCACAATTAAGGAAAAAGAAAGCGCCTCATTACTCTAAACTAGTGTTTCTCAGCCTTGGCAACTTTAAGATGTATGGACTTCAACTCCCACAATTCCCCAGCCAGATTGAAGACAAATGTAAAATAAATATAGAAATGCACATCTCTAAAGTACATTCCCTAGCTTTGAGTATTCTTAGCATTAACTGCATGCATAGTCTGAAATATATAGGACAGGATAGGAACATCTGCAGAAGGATCCAAAAAGGTAAGGTAGCCGTTCAGATTACCGGTATATGATCAGAGTTGCCCTGTTTTTACATGCAATAAGAGATGAGGCTTCAATAGTATGGTCACAGCTGCTCTCTTAACTTTTTTGACACCCTAGGAGCCCATAGATACCCTGCAGAGAAGTTATCATTAAGGGAATTCATAAGCAATTTCCCCTTTGATAGAGCAACAATCCCCAATCAACCTGGTAGTGGGTTTGAAAAATCAGTGAGCTTCATAACTCCAAATATAAACCAGAACTGTTTGGTCAAATGGGACAAACATTATACTCCACAATTTAGATTTGTGGAGTTCTCTTACTATATGGGACGTGTAATGGCTAAATTGAAAACCAGGCTCTCCTGCACATTCACAACCTAACCCATATTGACAATTCCTGCATGTCCAATCACACACACACACACACACACACACACAGAGAGAGAGAGAGAGAGAGAGAGAGAGAGAGGGAGAGAGGGAGAGAGAGGGAGAGGGAGAGAGAGAGAGACCAATTTCAAAATACTCTGGGCAATTACAAATAAAAATGTTAAAAACAAGAAAAAGATGCAATATAGACAAAAACAAAGAGTAAAGATGGCAAAGATGACAAAAACCAGTTGGGAATGCAAAGTCACAAGCCCAGATAGTCCACACACTCACACCAATAACTGCTACTATCAGGTTTCCTAGAAAGCACTGCTTAAAGGTAGTGAACAATGTTCTGAGTTCAGTATCATCTGATACTTCAGGTTATCTTTTTTTGATCAGCAAGGATTTGCTGGGACTTCCATTTCCAAGTATTATCTGGATAACGTAGAAATTGAACCTAGGATTTCTTCTTGGAAAGCAAGTGCTCTGTGACTGAGCTATAGTCTTCACCAAACAATATCCAAAGTCCCCTTTTTAAATAAACATTTTCATTCTACATTGCCTAATTCATTTCTATTGTATTTGTGTTTTTTCAAAGCTCTCCTTCAACTGCTGGAATCAATCTCGCCTTCCTGGTAGCTGGCTTTCTTGGTTTCAAACTAGTGGTTGCTATTATTATCCTAATGATTGCCAGATGCAAGAAGAGAACTACTGGGAATGAGAGCAGAGGAGAAGACCAGCATTTTCACCTCCCAATGACCACAGGTGACAGGATAAGGATAAAAAGAGTCCTACAAAATTAAACCAAACCTTATCTAGTCTAATAGCCAACCAGAGTCTTTTAAAAATCCCACAGACAATACAGGAAACCAATATCATTCTCCTACTGTTATCTATCTCTGATCTAGGCAATGCATAGCACTCATCAGTCACCCATACCCTTATCTTCTGCTAAATTTGTCTAATAGCCATTAAAGCCATCTTGCGCTATGAGTTCTATCATCTACTACATCCATGCAACGTGAAGTAGTATTCTGAATATGAGAAACTGAAAGCTGGCTATAGCAGAGAGGTTTGTTCTTCAAGATACCTTATGTAGAAAAGTAAAAGAGTGCAGAAAGCTGTATATTTTTCCACATCGCAATATATTCATTTTGTATGCAAGGCTGAAAATTATGAGAGAAGAAGAGCCAAAATAGGCATGTTGATACTTGCAAAAGAAAGGTTTCTTGAGTTCCACTGCCAAGAAGTGCTACTAGTGGTCCTGTAGAGTTAAACAATTTTCACATTTCCAGTAACATCCCAGAATTCTAGAGCCCATTTTCAGTTATTCTGAAAAAGTGATCAGCCTGGAAAGAATAAAAGATCTCACAGTTATGCATTGTTTTGCAAATGACTGCCTGTACTGTGCCTCCTTGAGTGAGGGCTTCGCTTTGTTTGTGCTTTTATGCCAAATCCAACTCAAATTTACCGTTTCTCCTAGGTACCTCAGAAGTTCTCAGAAACAGAGAACTTGTTGGCGCCTATTGTCATCTTAATTATTACCAGAAGCAAGAAGAACTGAACAGATCCTGAGAACTTACTGTTTCAGAAGCTCTTGCCATTCTAAACAAAACTTCTGTGCCGTTTTTAATGCAGACACTGAAGCAATGAGTCAGGCCTTTGAAATCATGCAGCCAACTGCAGCTCACGAGTTCTTCCAATGACTCATTGGCTGGCGTTGCTTTTGGATTCTGAATTTTTACAATAGATGGTGATTTCTTTTTCAGTCTTTTTTCTAAATCTCAGTGGTAAAAATGAAAACTATTGTTTTAAAAGCAGTGTCAGTATACTAACATATTTTTGCTGTTTTTAAAAGAATAACTCCTATAATAGCTACGGCCATTGGCTTTATGTGCCTCTCCGCCTCATTTCATTTTATTACTCTTCTGCCTGTTCCTGTTTCCAACGTAACAGGAAAGAACCAGCATGAGTGAATTTGATAGGAGAAGAACAAATAAGAATTCATAGATCAGTATCCATGGGTGAAGTCCAAAGACAAGATGAGAAAGAGTCCAAATCAGGGGCTTGGAGTTCCCCATGCACAGCCAAATTTGTCCAACAAGGCACTGAGAATCTGAAATGAATGCTCCTTGCAGTTATACTGTTAATTGCACCATATCTTGGTGAGCAAACTGCACATGTAAGAATAAATATAGCTTTTCTCTTTCTCTCCACCCTTACTATCATAACAGAGGATGGCATAGAAAAATAAGAGGTTGCAGCAAAATGTACATATCACCAAGAACTCAGCACAAAAGAATAAAAAGGGAATTTCCATTCTGATCTTTGAATCATTCTTTTCTGGGTATATAGACCAAATTGTCTCCAACCCAGAAGCAGCCTATAATCCATAAAAATGTAAGTAATAATTAAATTAAGAATATGTTTCTTACAAGGTGTCACAAGAATTATATTTGCTTCAGTAACAAAAAGTCATTGCTTGGGCAGACAAAGAATCAAAATAGCACTGCTTTTCTTTTCTTTAAAAAAAATGTTCCCCAAAGTAAATTCTTGTATATCTGTCTGTGTGTGTGTGTGAGAGAGAGAGAGAGAGAGAGAGAGGGAGGGAGGGGAGGGAGGGAGGGGAGAGAGTGAGAGAGGGAGGGGAGGGGAGAGAGAGAGAGAGAATTTGGAGGAGGACACAAAATCATTTTGTTGACATAGATGTCCATTGCATGCCAGGCTCCTATAATGTTACAGGAAGCCACAAAGATGTGGCTATCAGGACAGAAAATGCTTCTTTCAAGAGCAATGTGCATGTGAGCCCTTGTCCCTTTATTTTTCCTTTGAGGTACAATAGTCTAACACCTCAGCATACTTCCTGTGTCTCTGTTGGGAACACAGATAGCAAACTACACTTGGTAACATCAATATGGAGGAAATGTCTAATTGTTTTTATAGCTTACAAAAAAAATTAAAAGATAAAAAGAAAATATTTACAAAAGTATTTATCACTCACAGACAATGCAATTAATCACACACCTGATACTACATAATTATTTAATATAAATTTAAGCAAACTAACTTAAAACAAATTGAGACATTCAAATGGAAGATTAAATATATAAAGTAATATAAGCAGATCTAATGTCTATTGGAACGTTCTGCAAAAACCCATCTTTCTGGAGAAGGCTCTGATGCTAGGAAAGGTGGAAGGAGAAGGAGATGGAGAAGGAGAAGAAGAAGAAGAGGAGGAGGAGGAGGAGAAGGAGGAGGAGGAGGAGGAGGAGGAGGAGGAGGGCAGGAAGGTGGATGGACTCAGTAGCAGTTGTGATGAGTACATCATTGGAAGACCTGAAAGATCAGGTTAAGGAGAGATTGTCATAGAGAAGAACTATCTATGTGGTTGCTAGGAACAAAACATGACTTCATGGCACATAATCAATTAAAAAAAATCTAAGGGATCTCCTACCAAGATGACTGTTTAAATGTGGGGCGGTGGGGAAATCTTCAGACGATCGTAAATTTGACAGTATGATATTATTCCATCCTTGTCCTAGCACTCTTTTTGTGATCATGATGCAATTTCCTTACAGAGGAAGTTTACAGATTGTGGCATGGCAGGGATTTGTGTTCTCAGGTTGTAACGCAGACAAGGTTTATTTTGAAACTAAGTTTACACATGAAGACAGGGTTGTAAATTACAATAATTGGATTCAACAAAATAATCAAATAGACCACACAGGTTACCATGTGAATTGAGAAGGCAAGCACTGCAATTTCTTGGTTTAAAAGTCTGATTTGCCATTTTAATGTCAAAGCCTTTCTATTATTTTGCAGATATATTCTAAATATTTTTGCAACTATTCAGACATATATTATTAGTTGCTCCTCATGGCCATGTTAATATGCATTCTTTCTATAATTCTTCCTATAATATTCAGAAGAAAAGTATGTGTTGTGCTGTTCCACTGTCCAAGATCTAATCAGCCTCAGTAGGGAGGCTGGTCAAGAAAAGTGACCAGATTAATGTCTCTCCCTGCCAATCATATTCTGCTGGGGGAAGGGGTAACCACCAATTGCTAACCTTAACCTGGCGGTATGGTAATAGGATTAGATCAGAGTAGAAGGGGCCTGGGATGGAGAGTGCTTAGCCCCCTTTCAAGGTACCTGAGAAAGAGATTGCCAGCATGGATGTGTTCCGTGCACTTTGGCTTTTTCAGGCTATTTCTGAATGCAGCTCCACCACTCTTATGGAAAAATGCTAAATTTCTATCCAAAAAAACAGCTTGGTTAACAGACTGAACACAAGGTGACTGGATGCAGACTAAAATGGGAATGTATTGCCCATCTACCAGGCATGCAATTGTTCAACTGTGCTGTTCCGTAGACACACATTTAATAGTTTGATGAGTCACTAGTGCATAAAGAATTGTGTGGATCATCAAGCAATTTTCTCCCACTTTGGTTCATGTCCCTCGACTATGTTTGTGACCTGTTACTCAGGCTGAAAAAAAGCCAGAGAGAACTCTTGTCAGTTTCATCTCAACTCCATATTGTCAGGCCCCATAAAACAGAGCAAGCAAGAGCAACCCAGATTTTTAGGAGTCTCTGCAGAGTTTGGTGGTGGAAATCAAGATGGCAGCCATGACAATGAGATCAAAGTTAGTCTGCCTATTGGAACTACCATGTTCACTTTTTGAGAGAGTACTCCCCTCCAGACATCGCGCAGATTTTGAGCAAGCTCTCCTTCGTGCTACTCTTGTGGTAAATATGGAATCTTGGAAACTGCAAGAGGAATTTCCAACCTTCATTTATAGGAAATTCATTAAGGGGGAATCTCTGATTTGAAATGCTTCTTCCCAACTTTCTTGTCATCTGACCTGAGTTAGCATTTTAAATTAAGCTGCCAACACACTTGCTTGCTATTTCTTGACTGTTTATGTCTATTACCCCATCCAGTACTTTCTCAGCCTCTTCACAATCTCACACAAATATCCCTAATCATAAAGTGCTCCGAATAATGGCAGTACAGGCAGTAAGCAGCCAAAGAGCCTGTGAAGTAGGTAGTAGCATAGAAGTAAGAAAAATGGCGCTTCTTCCTCCCCTCCCATGTCCCAGTAATCAAACAGAATAAAGTAAAGTTGATTTTCTCAGCAGAAGCAGCAGTGATGCTATAATGTGTTCATTTGTGATAGGAACAGCACTTAACAAGACATGAGGATAAACCCTGTCTTGTGCATTGAATTGTCTTTCTCTTCCTAACGTATTACTCCCACACCTTTAATTATTAGCTCCTGTAACTGGAGCTTTTAAAATCTTAGTAATTTTATCACAAATAGAGGTGATAGTCCTAGAAAAGAGCACCAGGCAACCATTAGAAAATATCTATATCTCCTCATCTTATTTCATCGCATTTATCTCATCCAAATGCTTTAAATTCATGCTTTGTGTCAGGATGCTTGCAATTTAAATGGACAGAATAAGCAGTCTGGGTCCCTTTTCTTGCTCATGTTGTCTGCCACCTTCCTTCCTTCAATGATCTGAAAACAAACCTCTAGGTATGCCATCAGCTGGACAGCAGATCCATAAAAGAAGAAGAGAAATCTCCGTCATTTATTCCAACCAGTTTAGTAGTGGGATCCTTCCGGCTTAACAACCGATTTGGTGATCAAATGCTTTGCGCGTGTGTGCAGTTCAACAAAATCACCTTCCACGTTAGTGCTAGGGAATTAAAACAGCTGAAGCACAGCAATCCGCTCTGCCGAGCTAATCAGCTGCAAAGATAAAGGTAAGTAAAGCACAGGGGCAGGCAAGCAGACACAGCTGATCATCGGAGAAAACTGGTTCGCTCCCAGCTGATTGTCGGAGTTACCGGTTCACCCGAACCGTTCCAAACTGGTAAAATCCCACCCCTCAACCAGTTCTAGCATAAAGCAGAAATTCTGAGATTTCACTAAAAGATTATGCATCTCAAATCTCAGTAACTGTCATTTGCAAGATGATTACATGACAGCTTCAGATTCGTATATTAGCTCTTGTGAGAAGTTTTATATCCAAATATATTTTGTTCTTTATATTGTTTCCATCTTCCCTTAAAACATTAACAGAATCCACAATGGTCTGAGAATCAGTGCCTTCACTAGTTAATTGACAATTGTCAAGCTGAAACTAAATTAATCAAGTAAAAAAAGCAAATGGGGGGGAAATCCTTTACCCAAACTTCCTCAAATTCCCAAATAAGTTACCCAATCTACATATCAAAGGATAACGTATGCAAACACAATAGAGTTAATTAAATTAAGTCTTCACAAGAATACATACACACACACACACACACACACACACACAAACACAGACACACACCTCAAGTGTCACCCTAGAACAGTGATGGCTAACCTTTTTGCCATTGCGTGCCAAAAGCGGGGGGAGCGTAGGGGAGTCACACATGTGCATGCCCACACCCATAATGATGTACCCCACCCCCTAGAAAGCCTCTGGAGCCTGGGGAGAGTGAAAAACGGGCCTTCCCTAACCCCACCCCCGGAGGCCCTCCAAAGGCCAGAAACAGACTGTTTCCCAATTTCCAGTGGGCCCGGAAGGCCTGAAAATCAGCTGGCTGGCGCGCACATGCAGCTGAACTAGGGCAATGCTCGCGTGCCCACCGATATGGCTCCATGTGCCACCTGTGGCACCTGTGCCATAGGTTTGCCATCACGGCTTTAGAATCAGCAGGTAGACACTTCCACACCCCGGACAAGCTCCCCCTATTAATGTCTGCTGCTGTATCCCATTTCTCTGCAGCTGCCCCTAAAAGCAAACTCTTTGCTTTTAGGAATAAATATTTCTTCTTCTTCTTCTCCTTACAGCTTTCTAGATCTCATTTTTATTTATTCTTGTGCAATCCCGCCTCGAGTTGGAACCCCAAATTATTCTTCTGACACTCCGTATCTTCACCCCCATTTACCTTGCAGTCCTAATTCTTTATTCAAAAGTAGGTGCTATTATATTCAGTGAGGCGTATATTCCTAGGAAAATGTGGGCGACATTCACTGTTATCTTTGAAAGTTTACATCCCAAAGCTAACGTATTGGACTACAACGTCCATCATGCTGACCCCCAATAATCAGCAGCTAGAAATGGCTCTGCCATGAAAACCTGTGAAGGGTGATGATCGATGTAGAAGACTCACTCTATCAGTCCATGCCTTAACAACAAGTCCACCAAATGCCAATTCTGGGTAGTGATTCGTTAGAGTTATAACTCAACCTAGAACAAAATGTCCCTGGTAGCTAGGAAAGGTTTTTGTGACTGTGTGGCATGAACCCCTTCCACTGAACTGCCTGCTCAAAAATTACTGCGGGGTAGGGGGGGGGTGGGATATAATTAACTGAAACTTCTGCCTGAGCATGTGGAAGTCCAATCTCATTTCCAGCGTCCAAGGCCTGTTTCCTAGTTGCACAATAGGCTTGCTTATAAAAATAGGACAACCCTTTTTCTTCTCTTGGTTGTGGTTTATGCTTCCCCTGCTTACCCGAAGTATCATTTTTGCTTAGTTTATTCATTGGCAGCACAGGAACAAAACAAACTTCATTTCCTCTGATAAGGTAAGAATCAAGTGCCGAGCCCTTTTTCTCCTCATACATCAAAATAGCAGAAGGAAAAACCATGATGTATGTTACAAACTGTTATGAATGCTAGGGCTGAATTCAGATCTCGCCTTATATTAGCCAAAAAATATAATTTTGTTGCCTGGCTAACGGTCACCTCACCCACATCATATATGTTCATGTACATCCACTATCTTTCACATAAACTTTTGGATATCAGTAATAACCACAATATGTTCTTTATAAGCTAATTTTGTAAATGAGTGAAGTGATAAAAAATAGCAAATCCTACAAAAACACACATTCACACCTCACAAACCTTTATGAAGCCCTCCCTGTAATATCTATGAGTGCGGAAGTATGGGCAACATGGAATGAGTAATAAGACAAATTACATCATGAATTTGATGCCTAAGGAGGCAAATAGCAAAAGCATCTTTCTCTAATATAAAGATGTAGAATTGGAAGTCCCAGAAGAGCATTCAGTAGCCTCCAAAGCCCCTGGATGCACACGCATAGATATCTGAAACTGATTACCAAACTATAATTTTGAATATGAAAGAGGCAGAAAATTATTTAATACACAACTGTAGAAGAATTATATTACCTCTATATTTAATTAAATATAAAAACAAATCCTAACCTTACTATTTTCTGGAACATAGCCACCAACATGAGATGGGGCCAAATTACTTGCATCTGTCCCTTAGAAGACAGGGCGGAGGATTTCGGACAATACCTGTATGACAAAATCGCTCAGATCCAGGGGGATTTGGACTCTGACTGGGTAGATCAGGGCAGGGTGACGAGGAACAGTCTTGAGAATGTTATCTGGGAGGAGTTTGATGCTGTGACTCCCGATGATGTGGACAGGATTTTGGGGAGACTTAGTGCTGCCACATGTTTATTGGACCCGTGTCGCTCCTGGTTGGTACTGGCTTCCCGGGAGGTTACACGAGGCTGGCTCCAGGGCTTCATTAATGCTTCGTTGAGTGAGGGTCACTTCCCCGCTGCCCTGAAAGAGGCGGTGGTGAGGCCTCTCCTCAAGAAGCCGTCCCTGGATCCGGCAATATTGGCTAACTATCGTCCTGTCTCCAACCTTCGCTTCATTGTGAAGGTTGTTGAGAGTGTGGTCGCGCAACAGTTTCCGCAATTCCTGGAGGAAACATCCTATCTAGATCCGTTCCAGTCGGGTTTCAGGTCTGGGCACAGCACGGAAACGGCATTGGTCGCGTTGGTGGATGATCTCTGGAGGGCTCGGGACAGGGGTTGTTCCTCTGTTCTGGTCCTATTAGATCTCTCAGCGGCTTTTGATACCATCGACCATGGTATCATGCTGCACCGGCTGGAAGAGTTGGGGGTGGGAGGCACTGTGTTGCGGTGGTTCTCCTCCTTTCTCTCCGACCGGTCGCAGTTTGTGTTGGCAGGGGGGCAGAGGCCTCTCATCTGTGGAGTGCCGCAGGGATCGGTCCTCTCGCCCCTTCTGTTCAACATTTATGTGAAGCTGCTGGGTGAGATCATCCATGGCTTTGGGGTGAGATACCATCAGTACGCTGATGACATCCAGCTGTACATCTCCACCCCAGGCCACCCCAATGATGCCCTTGAAGTGATGTCCCAGTGCCTGGAGGCTGTACGGATCTGGATGGGGAGGAACAGGCTCAAGCTCAACCCTTCCAAGACTGAGTAGCTGTGGCTCCCGGCATCCCGATATAGTCAGTTGACTCCATCACTGACTATTGGGGGCGAGTCTTTGGCTCCCACTGAAAGGGCTCGCAATCTGGGAGTCCTCCTGGATAGGCAGCTGTCCTTGGAGGAACATCTGACGGCTGTTACCAGGGGGACCTTTTATCAGGTTCGCCTGATTCGCCAGTTGCGGCCCTTTCTCGATCGGGATTCCTTGTGCACAGTCACTCACGCCCTCGTCACCCCTCGCCTTGACTACTGCAATGCTCTCTACTTGGGGCTCCCCTTGAAGAGCACCCGGAGGCTCCAGCTGGTCCAGAATGCAGCAGCGCGGGTAGTGATGGGAGCAACATGGCGCTCCCATGTAACACCGCTCCTGCGCGAGCTGCACTGGCTCCCAGTGGTCTTCCTGGTGCGCTTCAAGGTGTTGGTTATCACCTTTAAAGCGCTCCATGGCATAGGGCCTAGCTATCTGCGAGACCGCCTGCTGCTACCGACGACCTCCCATCGACCCGTGCGCTCTCACAGAGAG
This sequence comes from Pituophis catenifer annectens, assembly GCF_029215685.1. Classification (NCBI taxonomy): domain Eukaryota; kingdom Metazoa; phylum Chordata; class Lepidosauria; order Squamata; family Colubridae; genus Pituophis; species Pituophis catenifer. The sequence continues at coordinate 167,326,499 of NW_027256883.1, read as the reverse complement.
GGCCTCCTCAGGGTGCCATCAGCCAAACAATGTAGGCTGGTGACCCCCAAGGGGAGGGCCTTCTCGGTAGGGGCTCCCACCCTCTGGAATCAGTTGCCCCCGGAGATAAGGAGAATCCATGACCTCAATGCCTTCCGTCGTTCCCTTAAAACCCATCTTTTCCAGCAAGTCGGGTTGGCTTAAGAAGAAATTTTTAAATTCTTTTAATCAGTCTGTGATTTCTTAACTTTTGGGCCAAAATTTATATATATTTTTAAATGTTTTTTAATATTTGTATTCTATGTTTTTTATCTTGGCTGTACGCCGCCCTGAGTCCTCAGGGAGAAGGGCGGTATATAAATTGGAAATTAAAAAAAAAAAAATTAGTTGTATCTACCTATCCTGTGAGATTCATTTGGGGGGGGCATGCCCGAAGTCCTGTCTACTAGGAAGTGCACCTGGCAGGTTCTTGAGGAGAGTTTTTCCTGTTGTAGAATCTGCCCTCTGGAATATAATTTCACCTGTGTTTAGACTTGCCCCAATCTTACTTTCTGTGAGGCCTGAAAAACTTGGCTTTGTTGCCAAGCCTGGGCTTCAGGTTGTGTAATTGAGCTTGTCAACCTTGCTGGTTGGTTTCATCCTGGCTCTTCTATTTGCTATTTATATTTTTATGATATTTTTATTCTTTTTAGCAATTCAGAGTCATATATGAGATGAGTAGTCATATAGAATGAATGAATGAATGAATGAATGAATGAATGAATGAATGAATGAATGAATGTATTATTTATTAGTTTGATTTATATGCCGCCCTTCTCCGGAGACTCAGGACGGCTTACAATACTTTTAAGCAATAGCCTTCATACTTCATATTGCTTAGTAGGGCTTTTTGGGCCCCCCTAACCGGTGTTCTATTTTATACAAAGTCAGCTTATTGCCCCCACAAACCGGGTCCTCATTTTACCTCCCTCAGAAGGATGGAAGGCTGAGTCAACCTTGAGCCTAGTGAAAATTGAACTTGCAGTAATTGCAGGCAGCTGGCAGCTAAATACTACTTTAACAATAGTTTAGTCCACTGTGCCACCAGGAATGAATGAATGAATGAATGAATGAATGAATGAATGAATGAATGAGCTACTCAGAGGCAGTCACTATTATTTGCATGCAGATTTGTTTGTTAAAAAAGTATCTTAAAGTAACGAACATTTCCACCACTACTCCACTATTCAAAAATCACACATGTGTGAATCTGGACGCACACATGTTCAGATGCAGCTGGGTGCAATCCACGTCAGACAACTTACCAACATAAAAATTATTGACATTGTAAAGCATGTACACACAGTTCCAGACCAACAGTGACAATGACGAAGGGAATTTGTTTCCTTCCTGCAAGGGCACATTTACCCACAGCCTTCTCTGCTCAAGATCAGTTACAAGATGGAAGGTTTCCCAGGCCTGCAACTACTGTTGATGCTCACAGGTATGATACTGAATACTTTCTTTTCTTGATCAATATAGAAGTTCAATTATATTGTGAGGCTTTGCTTATCCATTTTCTAATAATTGGTAATTGATTTCCTGACAGTTAGAACAATTAATCAGTGGAACAACTTGCCTGCAGAAGTTGTGAATGTTCCAATGCTGGAAGTTTTTAAGAAGATGTTGGATAACCATTTGTCTGAAGTGGTGTAGGGTTTCCTGCCTAAGCAGGGGGTTGGACTAGAAGACCTCCAATGTTCCTTTCAACTCTATTATTCTATTCTATTCTTGATGCAAACAAATGTTATGTTTTGCTCCTATTTTTTCCAGAAAGAATGGGAAAATATCCAATTCTATCTATCTATCTTTCTATCTATCTATACATACATACATACATACATACATACATACATACATACATACATATATACATACATACATACTCAGGCTTCATTAATACCCTGTTTCCCCCAAAATAAGACATCCCCTGATAATAAGCCCAATCGGGCTTTTGAGCACATGGCAATAAGGCCAAGCGCTTATTTCAGGTTCAAAAAAATATAAGACAGGGTCTTATTTTCGGGAAAACATGGTATTTAATACATGTACAGTGCATGGAGTTTGCTCTTACACTTCACTAATAAGATTAGGAATTTATACTGAGATGTTAAGATAGATGAGCAACTTCTATTGACTTTAGGGGCTACTTCTATTGACTTTAGGGGCTACTTTAGGGGCATGTGAAGAGCTGATGAAAATGATTTGGGGAGGGGATTTCAGAAGTTTTAAGTGATGAGATAGGTACCTTTAGCATCTATAGGCTTAAGATACGCACTTCTCCTTTTAAACTCAGTCAAAAATACAAAGTGGGAACATTTTTTAGCCCCATCAACTGCAGGGATCTTGAGGTCACAAAAGGGATGTCATACTTTTTGTGCCACTTTTCTAAGAGGTCAAAATCTGTTTAGCTAGATGTACTTTCAGGCCAGGTAAAAGACTTAGTGCTTTCAACAAATACTCTTTTCTTAAAGATAGGCATTCTTTTGTCAAAAAGGCCACCAGAGTGCTATTAATACACGGCCAGTAATGACTAGACAGTAGTCAGAAATCAGGATGAGTCTGGTAGATCTTTCCAAACTGACACATTTTATTAAAGGGCCAATGTTCAACAGAGACATAAAATTTACTGACTACACTGATGTGGGATTTAAGGGATGAAATGCAGGGAGGGAGGGAAAGACAGGTTGGTTTTGCATACATATAGGTTACAAATAGATTCAGAATTAAGATTTGTAATGCATTAAAAACACATTGTGTTTTGCCGAGGCTTTTTGAGATAGTCTTTTGAGAAAAACCTTTTGGGGTTCAGCAATCTGATGCTCCATTGCTTACTTTAACACCACAATTGAACTGAACTCACATATAGCAAAAGGTTTCAGGCCATCTCAAAAAGAGTGACAGGTAAGTTCCATCACCTACAAAGCATATACAAAAGAGATATAGATTGGATGTATATTCTTCCTCCTTTAGGGCATCTTTCTGTGAGTGGTCGGCCAGTCCCAGAGAATTCCAAATATACATTCATTCAATCCTGTTGAAGGTGAGAAAGTTTTGTGCCTCCCATGGAGAACCTGTGTTGCCAAGGGTTGAGTTAGACCAGGAGTCAGCAACCTGCGGCTCTGGAGCCGCATGTGGCTCTTTCACCCCTCTGCTGTGGCTCCCTGTCACTCAAAATTTGTGTCACAACCACCAATGTGCAAATCGCCAGCACGCGATTTATTGAGCTTTTCAACCCCCGGTAGGCCAACCATAGATAAATCCAAGAAAAGAAAAGTTTCAGAAGAAAACAGAACATTTAATTCAACTACATACGCTAGTTTTGTGGCCGCTCAAGAAATAGTCAGGCACGGGAAGGGTTTTGTGGCTCCTAGTGTTTTCTTTTCTGTGGGAAACAGGTCCAAATGGCTCTTTGAGTGTTTAAGGTTGCAGACCCCTAGTTAGACTATTTGATCTGTCAACTTTATCAATACTGCTTTTGTTCCAGGTCTTTTTGCATCCTGTACGTCTTATTTGTTCCCAAGTCCTTCTACTGCAAGTTTGCAAAACCTAGGAAAGAGTCCAAAAGAGATCGTACTAACTCAAGGAACCTCCCTCAGAATAAGAGCTTTCTGTGCCTATGAATATTTGCAAGGAAACCTCGTTTGGTGCAAAGAAAAACAACCCAATGAATGCCGATTCCAAAATCCAAGAAATCTCACAGAACTACGATGGCAATATCTGACTCCTGAAGCAAACCAAAAGATCATGCTTGAAGGTGTAGTGAATGGTTGCATTTTTTTACTCATGAAGAATCTCCAAATTGAAGATTCAGGGAATTATTGGTTTGGAATTCGAAGCGGCATGAAGATGGGTTCCGTAAAGTCAATCAAAGTGGTAGTTCATCATGATGAGCACGGTGAGCATTGATGGATAAGTGGGGGAGGGGTTTAACCATTTCTCAGATAAAAGGACTTTCGGAATATAGGCATCTGACATTAATGCTGGTACCATATTTTCTCTGGTGTGCAGAGACTGAGAAGCCATATGAGTGGAGTTTGTCATGTATTGAGATTTGTGATTGACAATCTTGTATTTGATAATACTTTGGTTCACCTTGAGCCTCAGATAAATAGGCATACTTTAAAATATATCCATAGTTCAGGAAGACTGTCTCTGTCCCTACCACTCCCTCCATCACCATGTTTAGTTTCCTCCAGAAGGAACATGCGTTGTGGCAGCTGTGTTATTGTATCCTATTATCCATTTTTGTCAGAATGCAATTTTTTTGTTACAGTACACAAACATAACCTGCATTATATCCCATACCATTTTCATCATCAATTTAATATATATATATATATATATATAATATATATATATATATATATATATATATATATATATATATATATATATATATATATATATATATATATATATATATATATTATAGGTGCATCTATAAGAGAAAAGCTATTGGAAAAAAAAACCCCTGTACAATTGAAGCCTTATCCTTGTTATACCTGTGCCATGTGTGCAGTACACATTTAAAGAGGGGGGGCATAGTTTACTGCAGGGTCATCTTGACTTTTTTTTTAACCACTTGAATGCCCTGATGTCAAACCTAACCAAATGTTCCTTTTTAATAGCATTTACTGTTTTTTTCTGAAGACATTGAATGATTTACTGAGCCAGCCAAGATCGATTAATGAGATGCTATTGAATTGAAAATCCTAAGTATTCTCAAAAACAGCTATTCCTGCACATACATGTAGAGACAATTCCTAAAGGACCATATGAACCTCACAAAAGTCACAATTTCTTTAATTATTCCACTGCTTCATTCTCCTTACTGTGTTGAATGCTTTGCATACTCATTGCTGTAACAAGTAAGGCATAAGACCACTAGATATGACAGACCAAATTTAACCTTTTTTTAAACTGCTCGTTTCCTAGGTCATTTCTTGCCTGGTATACCTGTCTCACCTCCAACATCTAGGATGCCATTTACTTCCACTGTATCAGGAATGAAGACACGACAGATGATCAAGATACAAGGAGAATCTCTTAGTGTCAAGGCTTTTTGTTCCCAGCAATATGCGCAAGCAGAGAAAGTTTGGTGCAAAGAGGAACTGACGAAAGAATGCAATCTTGCAGAGCCCATAAGTTTCTCCGGATCAGGATGGAAAAGACTCACTACACAACCAAATCAACGTGTCATTCTAAATGATTTGGGAAACGGATGTATTTATGTCTTCATGTCAGCTCTTCAATCAGAAGATTCAGCGATATATTGGTTTGGGGTTCTTGATGGCCCCAATATAATCCCTTTAGGAAACATCAGGGTGACTGTTCAAAAAGGTGAGCGCTAACAGATCATTGGGATGGGGGGTGGGGCAGTGCCTTCACATACCAAGAAGCATCTGAGATCAAGATACAACAACTTGTACATTGTCTATTTTAGTCTACGACTGTTTGTGCTCATGTTAAGACCTTGATGGGCAAGAAAGGAGGAGTTTTAGAAAAAGAAATAGATGTTGTACAATGTACTTTTTTTTTTTAAAGGTAAACCTAAAACTTTAATATGAAGAACAGCAAAGATAATGTCAATACCTCAGTTTCTTTTTTGTTATGATTTTATTTTCAGAACAGGAAAGGGAAGATACCGGGACTGCAACCAGTGAAGATGAACGAAGGTATCGACCATTTAAATTGCAATTTGAAAAGATTCATCAAGAAGCTGTGGTTGCTGTGGAATCTATTTACTTATTCACTCTTTGAGACACTGCAGTTAGTTTTAACTAATTATCAAAGCAAAGATACAGTTGTAGATTTTGCCTCTTCCATTAATAGATTGTTATATTTTAGAGCAGGAATGTAAAACTCGATTTCATTGAGGGCTGCATCAGAGTTGTGTTTGACCTCGGGAAGTGGGCGTGGTCATCTTGATGTTACTCATGTCAGGGGCGCCTGTGGTGGCCCGAGTGCTCTGCCAGCGAAAACGGGTTCCCAATCTCAATGTCAGCGTTCCAGAAAACCCACAACTCCCAGTAAAGATGCGGAAGCAGGCATTTTCCAAAGTTCTCTTTACTAGCAATAGGTAAACTGGCACGTCTGGGAAATCCCGAAACCGAAAAGCCTGGGCTTTCCTTCAATAATACAAAGCTCCCAAACCCAACCCCTTTCTCCCCAATCGGTCACATGCTCCAATCACCGTCGGTTTCACCTCGGCCCAGCCCCTGATCACTCCTCCTCCAGATGCTGGACCGCCCTGATCTTGACCGATGGGATGAACGCTGTTATGTCTACTGATTCCCCTCTCCTAAGTCCCCCCTCTTACTTTCCCACACATGAGGAGGTGGCAGCATTGAAGCTTCCGGCCTAATATAGCTTCCAAGGTCTCTCCGTTTTTGGCTGAGACGGCCTTCTGCAACCCTCTGCCAGCGAAAATGGAGCGTGCAACCCTCCCAAGTTCTGTTTTCACTGGCAGAGGGTTGCAGGAGGCCATCCCAGCCAAAAACAGAGATTGGGAGCCCATTTTCACTGGCAGAGGCACCGTGGGCCAGTCCTTCACTATTTTCAGGGTGGCCCCGTGGGCCAAATCTAAGCACCCGCAGGCCGGATTCGGCCCGCAGGCCTTGAGTTTGACACCCCTGTTTTAGAGCATTCCCAGGCTTATTTTTTATGACTTGGAAGTTTTCAGATTCATGACAGAGTATTTAGCATAGGTGTCTGTAGGGGGTCTTTTTCTTTCACTCCAGTAGTGTGCTACCAAGTTCAAGCTGTTTCCATTTTTCTGTTTCCCTCTGAAAGCCATGTAAAATATAACTTTGTGCTTCACGTACAAAGGTAACCTGCCAAATTGACCATTAACTTGTTTTAATTAATGCAACTGTGATTATTGCAGAGTTTACCAGGTTGTCTGGATTCTGGTTTCCATTGCTGTTGCTCTAACAATTTTTGCTGCCTTCGCATTAGTTGTCATTGTGTTCATCAAGAGAAAGAAGAGAGGTATGTTTAGCGCTTCTTTTGTCTTCCTACAGCTCAGATTTTCGTGCATGTTTTATAGCATATCATCAGAATACTAATGAATATGAATGTAGCTTATGCATATGCAAATACAGCATATGATATTAAGAAAGTATGAGAACTGCATTCCAAGATGAAATTATCTGGACAGACTTTGAGGTTTCATACTCATTTTAACACTGTTTAAACTGTATTGTCACTTGTGAACATAGAAAAAGCCTTTGTGAGGCTGGAATAGCTAGAACTGGGGCTTCTGTCCAAGAGATGTTTTTGTGTATTAATTGAGTTCTATATTATTCCATCTGTTAAAAAGAAGTAAACACAGGGGTGAAATCCAGCAGATTCTGGAGAACCAGTAGCAGAAATTTTGAGTAGTTCAGAGAATCAGCAAATACCACCTCTGGCTGGTCAAAGAGTGGGGTGGAAATGGAGATTTTGCAATATCCTTCTCTTGGAGTGGGGTGGAAATGGAGATTTTGCAGTATCCTTCCCCTGCCACGCCCACCAAGCCACACCACACCCACCAAGCCATGCCCACAGAACCGGTAGTAAAAAAAATTGAATTTCACCACCGAGTAAGCATGCAATATAGCTAAGACTAAGAGATGGGTACATTTAAGGCCTCCTATCCCTTGCCATAACCTATCAGTTACAATTATTCTATTTTATAGATATGAAAAAATAGACCTTCTGGAAGACTTTCACATTAATTAATTCCAGACTATTTTGAAAATAAAGGCAATCCTAGAGTCTGGTATATTTTTCTTTGCACTACAGTATGCTAGTTTCTAATATAGCATATCCTTTAGGTAAAAGTATCCTTACACAATAGCTGAATGCAATAGGTACTTTTTTTTTTTTAAGTACCAAGAGAGTATAGGTAGTCCTCAAGTTACGACTACATGTAACTTTTGTTAAGTGAATTATGCCCCATTTTATGACCTTTCTTGCCACAGTTGTTAAGTGAATCACTGCAGTTGTTAAGTTAGTAACATAGTTGTTAAGTGAATCGGGCTTCCCCATTCACTTTGCTTGTCAGAAGGTTGCAAAAGCTTATCACAGGACCCCAGGATATTGTAATCATCATATATTTACATATATATATGAATCCGTTGCCAAGCATCTGAATTTTGATCATGTGTTCATGGGGATGCTGCAATGGTTGTAAGTGTGAAAAATGGTCATAAGTCCCTTTTTTCAATGCCATTGTAACTTTGAATGTAAGTTGAGGACTAGCTGTATCCATCAATACATTAGCATCAGTAGACATTATATCAGTGGTGGGATGCTGTTTAACAACCGGTTCGGTGATGGCATGCTTCAGGCAGTTTTTCTGTGTTACCACTTGGAATAACATAGCTTAGGCGCGGCAATCCGCTCTGCCATGCCAATCTGCTGAGAAGATAAAGGTAAGTAAAGCACAGGGGCAGGCGGGTGGGCCAACCTGATCGTCCGAGCTACAGGTTCTCCCAAACCGGCCTGAACCGGTAGAATTCCACCCCTGAATTATATTGTCTCATATACTATTAGAAGAAAAGAAAACTACAGAATTTGTTGCCAAGATCCTATGACCTACAGAGTATGTACAAGGTATATCTCTCACAACATAAAGAGGGAAGAATATCTAAAGTCATATTGTTTTGGATTCACTTAATGCAGAGGTCAGCAACCTTAAACATTCAAAGAGCCACAAAGGTCCTAACCGGAAGCCCATTCAATACTGGAGCCAACCGGAAATCCGGTTCCCCCCCACACACACACACACCATAGAGTCTCCTCCTAGCGCGGCGTCCTTTTTCCTCTACCTATCTTATCTGAAAGCCCTATCAATTGTGGAGCTGACTGGTGATAGGGAGCTGCAGTAGAGGGATGAAAGAGCCACATGCAGCTCCAGGGCCACAGGTTGCTGACCCCTGACTTAATGCAAATATGAACTGCTCCAACAATGAAAACATGGAAAGGATTTGACCTTGGAAAAGTGCTATTTAACTCTGAGCGCTGTGAATTTTTCCAGCAGGAATCTTGCCATAGTATGTTTCTTTTGTGCTGGATGCTTCCTGGCTTCAGGTGAGATGGAGTGCAGAAAAACTGTAACAGCTTTTCAGCTTGGGCCAGATGCATATGTGTCAGCAAAGAAGATGAAATTGTAGCCTCTTCCACATGTTGCTGAACTACCCCATCCACATCCCACACCATTGGTTAGGCTAGAGATTGATCTGCTGGGTATTGTAGCAACATCTGAAAGAGGCTACAAGTTTCATATCTCTAATGGGATATGTAGATATATATTCTTTAGATATATATCTAAAGAAAAGCAAAAACATGTCTTCCTTTTGTCCCTTTTCATTAATGTTTTCACATATCCTACACTTAGCAATGTAGGTGAGAATCAAGTTTTTTTCAGTTAATAATGCCCATCTTTAATCCATTTTCTGCAGTATGCAACAATACTATAGAACCATGATGGTGAACCTATGGCATGTGTGCTCGAAGGGGCACGTGGAGCCATGTCGCCTGGCACACATGGCATCGCCTGTTCCTCTTCTGGGTTTCTGGCGCGCATGCATGCATGATGATCAGCTGGCCTTTTTGTGTGTGGCAGTGCCGGAAACTGGAAGAGCTGGTCTTCTGTTTTCCTGCGCGATCATGCACACCTGCCAGCTGATCATCGCATGAGCATGCACAACAGAAACCTGGAAGAGTAGCTGTCTGGTGCGCATGTGCGCACCAGAAACCGGAAGTTCATTTTTGGCTGCACACATGCGCCCTGGGCAACTCCTCTTCCGGGTTGCGGCCCAGACACACACGCATACTCCCTTTTCGGCACTCGATGCCGAAAGATTCACCATCACTGCTATAGAATATACGATAACACAGATATAGGGAGAATCCCATACTTCTTTCATAGCTGATTTTCTTCCTAGATTAGGATCTTCATGTATAAACCGGATGGGGATATGCATCCAGGAATTCATATGGATGTAAAACATATGGCACCATCTCCATCAGTATGACTTGTTGCAGAAGTGGATGCTAATATTCAATTATCCTGCAAAATATAAATATGGTCTATTAACATCTTTATTAATGCTGAATATCAATTTATTGCAAGCATCAAGGTCAGGAGATTAGAATTTCATTTTATATCCCTCACAGTCCCCAAGATGACTTTCAAACTTGAAATCCAGAGTGCAGAAAAAAGATGAAATGCAAGTTTGAATCAAACATTTGAGTGTGTCACCTTCATCAAACTGCAAACACAAGCAAGACCAAATGTGCTCATTAATGTATATCCAGTCGGTCAGATGTATCCATAAAATAGATCCATTTCCCATTTTAATTTTAGTTGTACACATGGTGTTTAGAAGTTCAGCTTAAACATTAGCATGTAAATTGGCCCAAAGGCAGGAACACTTACAGTATATACTAAAATGAGACTCTCTTCTTAATAGTGGAAGATGACGTGAATTATGGTGATAACCCAAACTGTAAAGTAATATCCTTACAGGTAAGATACCCCCTTCAACAAGTGAGGAAAATGTTTGATTCTGAAAAGTTTCTTCCTTGCAGAAAATTCATTATTCAAGTACCACAGTTTTTACAATTATTTTCTTTGCTACCGTCCTACTCAGCTCATATATTTGTAAACAATTGTGCAAAGATTCTGGGGTTTGGGTTTGGATTAAAGCAGTAATTCTTTCAAGAAAAAAAACATTCATTAATTATGTCCAAATAATTACTGAAATCTGAACAATTTTCATTGTGTAGAATTAAACTTCAAACTAGGTATTAAACTTTACTAACAGTTGTCCTCAAAGTTACTGAAAAATAGTATCATGCAATCCTATGTCTCATTACTCAGCATTTAATATAGATTATAAGAAACATAGTTAATTCATTGCTGTTGGAATGCTGGTAAATTGTCTTTTCTGTTAATTCCTTAATAACATACACATTCTCACTCAACCTATTTTCACAGAAAGAAATGAAAGTAGCATCATTGTGTTTTGTTCACTTAAATTTACAGCAACATAATGAATAAGTTTAGAACAGAAAAAATAATGCAGGATCCAATTGGATCGGTCACCGGGACTTCTCTGGCTGTTTTTGTGGCTGCTTCTCCAACAATCTTACTAGCTGCAAAAGCTGCAATAGCTTCACAGCTACTAAGATTGTTGGAAGAGCGGGCACAAAAACAGCCAGGGATGTGATCGAAGCCTGGGAAACAGGCCTCTCGTGAGTCACAGGAATGCTGATTTACCACCAGCCTATCAAGTACTTAGAAGGCAAGGGCTGGGCAGCTCAAGCAAAAAACAGCTAACGACTTAAAAGTCTGCCATCAACACACCCCAATCAATATCTTAAAAGCCACATACAACCGGTACTATAAATACCACATACAGAACAGCTCATTGTGTTGTGGATTTAATAAGACAAACACAACTTTTGGGTTAATCAGAGACAGATTTTATATATTGCGCAATAGGTTCAAGGCTCTGTACATGAAGCGTTGAACAAAGACAGGAATTAGGTACAATGGTTTTATACCCTTCTAGACAAAGGATTCTGTTAGGTCAGCAATTCATATGGTCCTATACATTTATCAATTTTAGTTGACATTTCCTAATTACAGAGTTTCTTTGCAAAACAGTCATAATTCTTTTTGTAGATTACTGAAGCATTTCTTTTATCTTTTGTTGAAACAACAAAGTGGACATCCCTGTCGCTTTAACCTCAAGGTGTAAATCACGTAGACTGTTCTTATCTGTGACAACTGAGAGGCCTTGAAGTAAGCATCCTGGCAAAGAATGTCCTTGCCTGTGTTCTGAATATAATTGCAAGCAATTTCTCTCTTACAATATTAAGAACAAAGAGGGGCCCTTCAGTGACTATCTAACTGGATCCGTGTTTTTATTTATTTTATTTTATTTTATTTGTTACCTGTCCCACCATACTCCCCCCTCTGAGAGTTTGTCTTAAGCATAAACTCTCACAACTTACTTATAAGTATAACTACTGAGTATAAAAATTGTGCTAGAGAGAAGTTCCCTTAAGATGCATGAGTTTGAAAGCTCAGAATACAAAACCTCTGGTCCCAGTGACCGACCCAGATTAGATCCTGCAACATTATCCTGGGACAGGTATACTTGCCTTCAATTGCTCTTATTCTTAATTAAGGAATGTAATTTTATACAATAATGGGAAGAGGAAGGCACTTTGATTTCTGTCATGGCCCAGCAAGACTTAGGACTTGACAGCACTTCAAGTAACTTATTTTTAAAAACATGTTAGTTTGGCTACACCAAAACATATGCACACATTAAATTACAAGTCCATAACATAAATACAAATGCCTATACATATTTCCTTGTACAGTATTGAAAATGGAATGTGGTTAGTTAAGAGATTAATTTTAAAAGGGTGTTTTTCTTTTCTTGTGAGTGTTCAGATTCATGAAAGCAACACTGCCCAAAGTTTGCATGAAGAACAGAACACAATATATTCCATAGTGAAGATGCCCGGATCAAGCAAAGATGTCAACAGAACATTTCCATTAAGATCAAATATCAACAAACATTCCAGTGAGTCCATTGGTACAGTTTCTCCTTCAGATTCTGTGGAATATGCAAGCATCTCCTTTTAATCATATTTCACCTTTTGGGGTCCAAAAATAAAATAAACTTCGTTCTCACTCTGCACATCTGGATTCCAATGGCAAGAATTTCATTGGTTTTAGAATTATGATCTCTCCTAGGATACTTCTTTAATTCCTCAGCTAATTTATGGACTAATTTATAATTTTAAGAGCTGATATTTTAAGTCCTGTAAGTTCCATTATCTGAAATATCTGCACCAGTTTGCTGCTCTGTGAAGATACACAGCCTTGCAACTTCTTAGATATGGACAACTTAGTCCCAATTCTTCATATGAGACTCTTCTTTGTGCCTATACTACTGAACAGAATTAATGGTTTGTTTTATCACTATTTTGAGGTAAGAGAGACAAAAACTAGTTTAGGCCTTAAAATAGTATAAAAATCAAAAGAAACACCAAACAAACAAAAATAGACATCTGGAATGAACTAGAGTGCGTACAGATAAACTACACTGTGAATAAATCACATAGACTTCTTTTGGTCCTTTCTTTAAAAAGCTTCAAATTTCATCCATTCTATGGATGCTTTAATATATTCACAAATGTAAAATTTAACACACAATACATATTTAAATTGCTGTTAAAATTATTCATGTTTATGCAAGCATTCTTCCTCGTATGAGCAAAATTTATGCTTGGAAAGGGTTATATTTTATGTAACACTTTACTGCATAATTAAATCTGTATATGTTTCAAGAAAAGTGGGGTTTTTTTTTTCTGAAATGGTGTCCCTTTAATTACAGCATCTATGGAGATAGAACATGAGCTTGGGCTAAATAGGAGGGATCAAATGAGGTATATAAGTAAGAAGTGAAAACCTTTTTTAATTTATGTACTTGTCTCCTCAGCTGAGTTCTGATACAGAAATGTATTTAGGTATGCAAAACCTATTTGAAAAAGGATGCAGGGATAAGGGAGCTGGCAGGGAAGGCTCTTCATCCTTCATCCCAGGCAAGCAGCTTTGGGTACCATGGTGGGATGCCACAGGCTGATGCCATACAAGCAGGGGTGGGCTGCTGCCGGTTGTAACAAGCGGTTCGCAAATGTGACTGCGCACGCGGCATCGAAAAACCACCAATTATATAGGACGTGATAGCGCCAGGGTGGGTAGGTGGGACCAGCCCTGGTCGGAATTACTGGTTTGCCAGAACCGATCCTAACCAGCAGCAATTCACCATTGCATACTAGGCAGACAGGTGTGCAGGTGCTGCCATATAGGCAGGCACTACAGAGCATGGGCAAATGGGCACAACAGCTACAGGCCGGCTCTAAAATGTACGGGCAGATAGTGGGTACTGCTAGGGATTATCATAGATCCTAAGGAGCAGGGGTCTCCAACCTTGGCAACTTTAAGCCTGGAGGACTTCAACTCCCAGAAGCAAAGCTGGCTGGGGAATTCTGGGAGTTGAAGTCTGCCAGGCTTAAAGTTGCCAAGGTTGGAGACCCCTGCTACAGAGCACAGGTAGAAAGTGTAGGTAGGCACAACAGAGCATGGGCAGACGAAAAGTAGCAGGAGCACAAGCAATGTCTGACTTCCTGCTGAATTCCCTATGGACTTTGCTTGTTGGAAGCCAACACAGAATGTCAGAAATCACATGACTACGGCTCACTGCAACATTGGAATTGCGAGCCAGATACCAAGCCCCTCGATCGTGACCCTAGAGTGATGCTGCAACACCCAAAACTCTGAGGACTGGTTCTAAGTACCCCTCATTCAGCACCATTGTCAATTTGAATGGTTGCTGAGCAAGTGGTTGTAACCCAAGGACTACCTGTACTTGTCTAAGTACATACTCCCCTCAACATAGGAATCCTCAGCATACAAAGCCGCAAAAGAATTTTGCTATATGTGAATATTTTTATTTTCATTTCAAAAATGATACATGTTTCCCCGAAAATAAGATCCTGTCTTATTTTTTATTTTTTTGCCACCAAAAAAAGGCACCAGGTCTTATTTTCAGGGGAGATGTCGTCTACTGACTCATCTCACTTGCGCGCATTGCCTCCGGCCTCGTTTTTGCTGTCAGAGGCCTTCAAGAACTTCTTCAGCCGGCAAGGCCAGCAAGGCTTTCCTGAAGGCCTCTGAAGCTGATAACAGAGCTCTGGATCGATCCAAAGCTCTATTATTGGCTACAGAGGCCTTCAGGAAAGCCTTGCCAGCTGCAGAAGAAATGGGCCGAGGTTTGTGAGGCCTGGCTGCAACTGTCTGAAGGTAAGTAGTAGGGCTCCACCCTCCCCATACCCAGCCTAGCTTAATTTTTACCCATACACCCTGTAGTGGGCGGGGTCTTAATTAGGGCTTTGGGGGGGTAGGGCTTATATTGGGCGCACATGTAAAATCAAGCTAGGACTTACTTTTGGAATAGATCATATTTTTGGGAAAACACGGTATAATAAAGTTGACCTTATCACTTTCGACCACCCTTCTCTAATCACGAAGGACAATTTGCAACTTTGTTCAAAGTAGGACCCAAAATTTGAGAGACCTGTTCAAAAAGGCTAAGACCAGAAAAGCAATATATTCTTTTCTGTAGGTAACAATGATGTATATATAAATTACAGTCTCTCCTAATCTGAACCAATCCTCACAGTATAATCAGATAAGGTAGCAGAAATACCCATGCTGGACTGGAAATATAAAAGAGCTTAAAGCTGCTCCCCCAGACCATATCAAGTTATTAACTCAACATGACAGTGGAACAACTTGCTTCCAAAAGTCATGGTTGCTCCAACATTGGAGGTTTTTAAGAAGAGGTTGAACCATTTGTCTGAAATGGAATAGGGTTTCCTACTTGAGCAGGGGGTTCGACTAGTCACTAGAAGACCTCCAAGGGCCTTCCAACTCTGTTATTCTGTTAATTCTGGCAGTGGTGGGTTGTTCTCGGTTCTGTCCGGTTCTTTAGAACCGGTAGTAAAAGTGGCGGAAGGGTCCACCCACCTGCCTGGACGTCCTAATTGATCTGCGCATGTGCAAAAGGTTCTGCGCATGCACAGAAGCACGCAAGTAAAACAAGCGCATGCTCACGCTCCCGTTGCGAACCGGTAGTAAAGATAAGTAGAACCAATCCTTGTAGCACAGGTTTTCATACTTACTGATGTTCATAGAAAGCTACGTTGTTCTTAAGTAACAGATGGAAAGGCACACACTTATTAATATATTCATTACAAAATAGATGTTATCAATTGTAGACACAGTCTTAACTAGTAATACATCTGAATGAACATGTAAAGAATGTTACAGGATGTTACAGGGCATGTTTTTTTGAAATTAAGTCTCACTGTGTTCAATAGGACTTACTTTTTTCCAAGATTATTTTACTGCAATAATTATTGGCATATTCAAATATTCTCTAAGTATCTTCATCATTTTTGAGCAATGTATACAAATCCCAGGTTTTTTTCCACTTTTTTGGTGCTTTTGAGTCAGTGTGTCTCCTAGTGACTGCCTGGACAACTTCCTGCAGTTTTGTTAGCAATGTTTTCAGAAATGGTTTGCCATTGCTGGCTTTGTGCCTAAAGTGGGATTAGCTTGGTTTCTAGCCTGTTGTCTTATTTTTTTCCCCCTAAATTCTTCAAACACTATATATCAAGTGTTCTGTTCTCATCAGTTTCTAGCCTGTTGCTTTAGTTTTTTTCCTTAAGTTTCTTCGAAGCTTATATATCAACTGTTCTGTTCTTACCACTGTGCTGTTGATCCATTACTACAGAAAACTGAGAATTTAGGTTGCGGAGCCAATTTGGATCAGAGATAGAGAGGAAGAGAACAGAATACACATATTAAACAGCAACAGCAACACAAATATATTAATTATGTAGCATATTTAATAACCATGTCTAATATGGTTTCTTAAAATATTCACTGAAATCTGCATTGCATCACCACACCTGTCCCATGTGTTTCATAACCCTGGGTAAGGAAATGACTCTCTATATTCATTTTTAATGGGAATGTCTGAACAAACAATTTAGAATACTGCAAATCTGATGACAATTTAGTTATTAACAAATGAATAATAGAGTTTTATCAAAATGATGGCAAACCTGACAGTGCCAAAAAAAAGTGTGTCGTTTGTGGTCGTAATTTTTCAAATTGATTTGTAGTTCTAGTCTCTAGTACCTTAAAGTGAATCCTGAAGCATACTGGCAACCTATGCAGCTGGCAGAGTAGAGGTGTCCCATGTACAGTAGCAATGATAAGTCCCTGTAATTACTCATGGCCTACATTCTACGCCAGTTGAAGCTCCAAATACTCTTCAAGTGCATCCCCATATAGACCACATTGCTATTGTAAAATTGGGAGGTGACCAGACCACCACCTCCCATTCTAGGAACATACATAATTGGCGCACAACCCCTAGCTATGCAAAGACCTTTGATGGCGATAGCTCCCACCTGTTCTTCAAGTAGGAGTCACAAGATCAGGACTCTCAAGTAGACCCCACCCAGAGCTAGAGAGAAGATCATCAGAACCTCTGGGAGCTCTAAAATCCAGAGTCGCTTAATCCTACTAGGGAACAGTTGAACCCCGTTGTTCCTAGCTAGACATCCACAGCCTCCAGACTCTGAGACAGGACCTCCAAAGCATTAGACAACCCAGGACGGAGATATAAAGCTATGCATCATCTGCATACTGATAATGCATTACCCCAAACTATCAGTTAATGGTCACACAGCATCTTCCTGTAGATGTGACACAGATGAGAAAGTACCAAGTCCTACTGTACTGTACAAAGCAGAGGCCAAGGGCTTGAGAACCGGCACAACACACTGTCAACCACCCCCAATCCCCAAAGACACATCTCTAAATTGCAGTATCATTCATTCATTCATTCAGAATATGGCATACAAGACCAGGGACGCTACAATGGTAGAAGTCTTGGCAGGACAGTCACTAGTCTGTTTGTTGCACCAGTGCACCATAAAAGGGCAAACTACTTCACACCAGCTGACCTGCAGCATTGTCAGAGGAAGTTGGCTCATCTAGGGCTTTCCTCTACCACTCCTCCACTGATTGCATCCAGGCAGATCCAGTACTGGTTCCAACTCCCCATGAAGAACACAGCCGGCATTTTCTCACCCCCAAAATGGTGGTACCTATCTTATCTATTCACAAAAAATGCTTTCAAACTGCTATGTGGGCAGGATCTAGAGACAAGAGACGGGGCACTCCCCATCCCATGAAGCTGGACTTGAGCCATCCCACGAAACATGGACTTGAGCCATACCAGTTGTAGTATGATATAGCTGAAGGAGCAGGTTAAGGGAAATTACAATAAACTTCAGGACCTGGTGTGGGTGAAAAAAATAAGACATGCTTCATATCTTTTTTATTGAGCCTACAATGGCTCAATTCTCCAATCACTCTACAGAAGAATTCCATTTCCCAAAACCATAACGGTAAAGCCACACTTGGCCCAAGTCTAAACTCCTATTAGATTAACCTACTTCAGTGGTGGGATCCTGCCGCTTTAAAAACCGGTTCGATTTTACAAACACTTACCTATAGGTCAGTAAAGCGCAGGAACAGGCGGGCAGGCCCACCTGATCGTCAGAGCGAACCGCTTCGCTTCCAGCTGATTGTCGGAATTACCGGTTCACCCGAACCAATCCGAACTGATAGAATCCCACCCCGACCTACTTCCTATAAGACCTGATCTGTTCCTCTGCTGCAGCTCAGAGAGGAAGCCTAGTTGAGCAAATGCTGCCACATTGAAGGGGAAGTAGCAAGGGAAAGGGGGAAATGTCTTCTTCTTGGCTTTTTTTAGTCATCGGGAAAGGGAAGAGGAATTCAATTCTCACAAGAAATAAGGCACCCAATCTCACGAGAGGAACAAAGGGTCTTTTGTATTGTTAACATGTAAGATGAATGTGCGTTGAGAAACATGACAAGCCACATTTTAAATACCATAAGGTTCACTATTCCAAAATATATTTCATTTGTATTTTCAGGCCAGTTGCCTCTGTCTTAATCCTAGTCCATTGCCATATTCAAAGTTGTGAGGAAAGCTGAATATGAGAAAATTAGTTTACTGTATGTCTGTTGAAAGTATATTAATGGGTCCAGGAGTGGGTTCTACTTACCTTTACTACCAGTTCGCAACGGGATCACATGCAATCCTTCTGCGCATGCGCAGATTGCCTATGACGACATCCGCGGTGGTGGGTGGAGCCTCCCGCCAGTTTTACTACCAGTTCTTGCGAACCAGTCCAAACCGGGGGCAACCCACCACTGAATAGGTCTGAGTCATAGACGTTTTATGTGACTATGGAATTTAAGATTGGTTGTTAAGTTTCAGAGTGGTATATAATGGAAGTGAAACATTCATACGAATAAAGAGAATGTTTAGTGCAGTGATGCCTAACCTTTTTGCCGTCGTGTGCCAAAAGCGGGGGGAGCACAGGGGGGAGCACCCATGCGTGCCCACACCCATAATTCAGTGCGCCCTATCCCCAAGCATGTGCGCGTGACACCCCTGCGCTCCCCCCGCTTTTGGCACGCGATGGCATGGTGGGCCCAATAGGCCCATTTCCAGACGCTTTCTTGGAGCCTGGGCAAAAACAGCCTTCCCCATCCCCCTGGAGGCTGGAAACAGCCCATTTGCCAACTTCCAGTGAGACTGGAAGGCCCGTTTTTCACCTCCCCAGGCTCCAGAGCCTTTCTAGGAGCCTGGGGAGGGCGAAAACGGCCTTCCCCACCCCCTTGGAGGCCTTGGAGGCCCTCCGGAGGCCAGAAATAGCCTGTTTCCTGACTTCTAGTAGGCCCCGAAGGCCCAAAAATCAGCTGGCCGGTGCTGAGCTAGGGCAACACTCGCGTGCCCACTGATATGGCTCCGTGTGCCACCTGTGGCACACGTGCCATAGATTCGCCATCACAGGTTTAGTGAATAAAAAGAACTCAGTAGCAGACAGTTTGAAATTCTTGTGTTCCTCAGCTTTCCCTTTTATACACCAGATGATACCTAGGCCTTTCTTACTCTTTCAACACTATTGGCTTCTCCTGGAGGCAATTCAAAGTGTTTTCTTAGAATCAACCATGAGACAGACAGATCACTAGCCACACCAATGGAATGACAACCTGAGGTATTCACTGCCTAATGTTCTCATTAGTTTCATTTAAAAATGAAAAAAAAAAGTAATGTGCACATGAAATTTTATTTATTTATTTATTTATAAAATATATATTACGCTGCATATCTTACCTCAAGGAAACTCATACCAATCCAAGGCAATGCACATACTATTTTGAATCTTGAGCATACTTAAATTTTAACTTAAGTACAAGTTGCACTGAGCAAATTGATAAAAAAAACAAAAAACCAGAGTTGTCCCAAAGTCTTAAGGCATATTTGATTCCATAGCCACTGCAGGAGAACGAAAGGCTCCTTACATTTTTTCACCTGGAAATCACTCTCTTTAATGCAGCCTGGAGAGATTTCTTTAAGATGGTTTTGTTAAAGTCCAGGGCACATGATAAATGGTGCTGGTGGCCCAGTGTGATCTAGAAAAGGGAAACAAAATGCAAGCTAATTCATAATAGTATATAGATCATAAATCCTGCTTTATCTTTGTTGAATAACTCTGCCATTTTCCTGCATTCCAGTTCCTGAACCGTAGGAGTAGCCAGTAGACTTTTTCCCTGTTAAAAAAATCACAGTTCAAGAGGAATTGCAATTCCGCACTACTGAGGAATTTTTCAAGAGAGATCAAAATTAATGTTAAATAGTAAATGAAACAAGTGCATTACTCCATACGCTTATATATAAGTTACTAAAAAAGAGATTCATTAATGATACCAGAATATGCAACAGTTAGGGTGATCCATATTTTGGGGTAATTACTCACATCATTTTGATATTTGGTCAACAGGGTCAGAATCAGTTTTGCATAATGTACTGAACTTTCAAACGTTTGAGCCATCTGACAAAGATTAAGGACCAACACATTGAAGAGCTCATTAGACAATTCTACCTGAAAAGAGAAGACGATAAAAATTGAGGGGTAAAACAGGTATTAAGTACCCTAAAGTAAGTTCCAGTTGCTTGGGGAATATGAGATCAATCTATACAGTCGAATTCTCCACCAGGCCAGTACATTTTTGACCCAGAGAAGGTGTCTTGGATGCTAAACTAATTCAGATCTGTATTTATTTATTTATTAAATTTATATAAAACTCCTGGTGGTTCAGTGATTAAAGTGCAGTATTGCAGGCAAACTTTGCCACAGCCTGAGGTTTGATCCTAATGAGGCTCAAGGATGACTCAGCCTTCCATCCTTCCAAGGTCAGTAAAATGAGGACCCAGATTGTTGGGGACAATATACAAATAATGCTTCTACACTGTAAATTGTCCAGAGAGTGCTATAAAGCGCTACAGGGTGGTATATAAGCCTAAATTCTATATGCCGCCCATCTCACTATCAAGTGACTGCTTTGCATTACTGTATACAGTATATTTACATGTTGGACTTGTTGCATTTAGTATTTGTTAGAGAACTACAACCTACTAGATTTGAGAGATCTAATCTTTAGCTACTCCATAGTACAATTCATTTAATTACTTAAATTTAAGAAGATTTAAATGCATACAATCACCTGTCTTTCTAGCAAAGAATGCACAACTGTGAGAAGCTCTTCTGTCCATGGCACTTTTATAATATGACTGCAAAGAGGTGGGGGAAATCAAAACAATGAAAGACATAATAAAAGATGGATGTTCTGCCAGTCACCAAGATTTAGGACTATGTTAATTATTAAAAATGATTCTTAACAATATTAGCTAAATTGGTAGAAGATGGTGTAATATCCTTCAGCATTATGTAGGTGCTCCTCAATTTACATAAATCAGGAAACTAATCTGGACTAATCACATTTAACCATGGTTTGTTAACCCATACCAGTTCAAGTTCACATATGAAAATGGCTATAGAAGATGCACTAGAATTATAAGTTTTATATTATTAAAATATTTTAAATCAATTCAGAATAAAAATGTTTCTTTAACTACAAAAGGGAAGTTTCATCCATGGGATATTTGCACAGGAAGGGGACACAACTGGCACATAACCCAAAGTTGAACAAAGGCCCTCCTAGCACAACTGCCATGGAGCAGGAGGAGCCCCAGATTTCACATTGATTCCAAAGATGGAAAATCACCAGACAGAGAAGCTCCTCCCCACAACCACTGTGTCTTATCAGGGCTCAGTGGAAGCCTGTTGTTCCTCATCCAGACCCCCACAGCCTCCAGGCATCCAGAGAGAACATCCACAGCATCATATAGTTCGCCCAGGTGGGAGATGTATGCTGATGATATCTCAGCCCATGGTGGAGGATGAGCTCACCCGGCGGCTTCATATAGATGCTAAAAGGAATGAAATCACCAAGTCCTGCGGTATTCCACAGCACAGGGGCTGCAGGCTGGACCTCTAATTCCTTATCAACACTAATTGGGACTGGCCTCTGAGGAAGGAGGAGAACCAGCACCAAACTGTGTCTCCAACCCCCAACACCTGGAGCCAACCCAAAAAGATACTGGTCAATGGTACTGAAAGCTGGCAAGAGGTCAAGAAGAGTGAGGATGGTTCATAGATATGTCTGCAATTTGTATTCATATAAAAATGTAACTAAGTTTTCAATGCAATTGCATATGTCAGATAGTAGCAACTGAATATTCTGGAGCATCAGACAATAGCCAGAATGTCTTTGATTACACAGTCTCAATAGAGGTAGCCCACAACCAGTCATTTAATGACCATTCGGAGTTATGACAGCCTCAGAACAGATGCTTTACAATCTGTACAACCATCGTAAAATGTTGCCTTGGCAACTGGCTCACATTTTCGACTGGTTGCATAATTTCAGTGTCACATGATCATAATTTACATCATTTTTGCTGATTTCTGGCAAAACCTACATATTCAGGATAATGGGTTCATAATTACAACTGATTCAGACTACAATTGCAGGATTTACTTAATAATTGCAATAATTTCTTTCATAAAATCAGGTCTGGTCACAACTGCAATTCTAGTCCCAAGTGTAGTCGTAAACCGAGGATTATCTGTATTACATTTGTGTTTCCACTTACCTGAACACCAGCCTCACACATTCTGGTTCCAAACACTCCTCAATTAGTTTGCATACCAATCTCAATTGTTCAAGGCCTGCAAAAACCAAGATTTCAGAAATTCTCTTTATATCATTCAAGAATCTCAAAAATGCAGAGAGAGGAATTGGAGTCAAGCTTGTTTCCTAAAGACTAACATTCAGGAAATGGTTTCCCACTGCATTCATCTGGGATTTATTTCAATTTCCCAGATTTACCAATAACCCTGAAATTCCCAGTTGATTTCCCATCTACATTCCGGCCACGACCAATCACACTCAGTTTCCAAGATCAGGCAAGACTGGCTAGGATCTACTAGTTGTCATTAGCATTTGCCAATTATTAATCCAGCTATTATTGATGTAACAATATCCTTGTATTGGCACAATAATGGGTGGATGACTTTATAAGATAAATATCTGATTTGAAAATTGCCTAAAAGTATTCTAAAAGATATGACAGGGAGTACAGTACATTAAATATTTTGCCATTTTAATTTGCCCAGTGCTTTAAACAATTGCAAAAGTTCCCAAGACTGAAAATTGATTTAGATCAAACTTATGGACAAAGGATTTTTAAAGAAAAGATTTAATTTATTCAAAAAATATTGCAGTGCATCTCTATTCCAGCTGATCGGTTTGTGCTCCCTATATTAAGCAATAACCAAGGAGTCGCAATGGAGAAGCCACAGTAAAAGACAAAATGATACGTTCTGTGCAAATAAATAGAATTTGTTTTTGCTGTAAGGGTGTTATCGGTGAGAAAACCTAGTCCTTGGAACAGACAAAATAAGAACTGTAGGTGAAGAATTAATAATAGTTTTGTTTTGAGAAAGGTATTTGCTTTGTAATAATTTCATTTGTTAATTAGCCCATTTTATTTACTTGTCTTTCATCATTCCTGTTTTGAAGTTTGCCCTCTTATTTTTCACACAATTTAGCTCATTATGAATTTTCATCCTATTAGCTTTCTTATGAAGTTTCTATAATAGGTATTTCTGTGGTTGTCATTTGTTTTCTCTTTCCTGCACACATTGTAGCAAAAGCGTAAAATCAGATTACAGATTCTAAAAATATCCTACTAGAGATGTACCTGACTTGAACTTTCTGGCAGCCTCAAGTCCTTCAGGAAAATTTCAATTTAGATAGTCTCAAGAAAGACATTTCCATTTCCCTGCTTACTACATTTTTTTTTACAGCTGACACCAGGAGCGTCCAACGTTGGCAATTTCTGAACTTCAAATCCCAGATTACTCTAGCCAGCCAGGCTGGTTGTTCTGGAAGTTGAAGTCCACAAGTCTTAAAGTTGCCAATACTGGACACCTCTGGGTTACACCCCATGCAATACAGGAGGCCATCCTCACTGGGCCAGTATCTCCCTCTTTATATTTCTGAATGTTGCAAAACTTATCCAAGTGAAACTTTATTCTGATTCCAATCTTTCAGCATGCAAACACTGGGTTTATTATTGGAAGGGATATTTCACTTCTCACAATAAATTAAGTCTCAGGCAAAACCAAGTAGACCTTATTTTAAGAAGAATTACAAATTCACCTTGCCCTGGAACTTGCACAATAGAAGAAATTAAAGTGCAACAGACTGGGCGAGGATATTTGGAGCAGAACATCATCAGGGCAGTTGTGAGAGGCCAGGAAGCTGTCTCAATCAGCAAAAGAACCTACAGATCAAGAAGACAGAGAGAAAATAAATATTGCCTGGATAGTAAACACTGGCTAGGTTTACATACTGCACTACACTACTATTTAGTTAGTGTTGAAGAATCCACCTATTTTGTTTAGGGTTTGGTGCTATATGCTTATGATTATGCTAACTAAGCCACCATGTAATAAGAGATGCTGAAAGAAAGGAAAAAACTCTTCAGATTGTTTTGCTTGCTGGTGGAAGTCAATATGTGAAGTAATCCGTAAGGAGGCATTCCCCTGAAGTGGGAAAATGAGAAGGGGATATTGGCATGCACATAAATGTTACCATACACGTAGATGCCAGTAAGATTGTTGCTTTCAGCATAAAGGCAGCAGCTTGTAAATGTATTTAGAGCTGACGCTAATTAATTTATGTATATGTTTTTCAAATTATAGTTTAGTGTTTATCACTTATGAACAAACTGGAAAACTTGTATATTTAGTTATTAAGCAATAGTCCTCCAACATATAATATGAGGGGGGGGATCATTCTATGGCAACATACAGGGATAATATCTTCATCTACCAGACAAATTGTCCTCATTTAGTTTCTCTTTTTCCTGACTTTTTCTTATCCTAATAGATTTCCACAAGTTCTGTAGTTTAAATTCTTTGCATGTTCCAGCATTCTTTTCCTGATCTCTCTCTCTCTCTCTTTCCCATTTCCTACTTATTAATCTATCCAAGGATGTATTAATTTATGTCTTCAAAACCAAGAATATTTACAATTTAAATAAATATGCAATATATACCTATAATAAGAAGTAGGTGTACAGAGAGCACATGATCTCTAAAGGATGTATTACTAAGATAGACATTATGAGCAGACGGACATAATACTCGCCTGATATATATCAATGGGAACATTATTACTTATCCCATGTAATGCCTATTTTGGTTTTTATTCAGACTTTTTCAAATAATTTTTATCAGTATGATTTAAGATGAGATCTAAATATATGAAAAATAACACAATAAAATATATAATCACTGTTTATGCAGAAGGTCAAAATAATGAGCATTCAAGGAATTACTTTTCTTACAGCTTTCTCAATATAGGAGTTCTGGATATTTTTACCACGAAAATGCCAGAGACGAATGTAAAATCCATAAATGATTGATGTTTTAACCAAAGGCTTTTCTTCTTTACCTGTTTCAGATTCTCAATACATACCCGAGGTAAGAAAAGCTTTTCAGCAAGTATTGCTGCCTTCTTGTAGCCAAGTTCAGGTGAAAGTGCTACTATCCAGCAGCAGAACTGCAGAAGCTCATTCTCTGGGCATTCTGAGAGTTTGAGCAGCGAACATAGATCTTCTAGCTAAAGGAAAGGAAAGGAGACACCGTATTGCTCAAGTAATCCATTGCCACAATATCACTTGCATTTGGATCGGATACAAACGGGATTCAAGGTTAGCTGTTTGGTTTCAATAAAGACCTGAAGTCTGATCAAATGCTCTTATGTGGAGACCCAATTATGAATCTCCAAATAAAGTATAATTTTTCACCGTACTAACCTGATCTGGAGTACACTCATTCAGAATCTGTAGCTCAGGAGGTGCAGTTCCATTGGAACGCTGAAAGGGGAAAAAAAACTATAGAGATTGCGAAGAATACAGACCATCTGTTCCAATATCAAATTCAGTGAAAAATACTTACATCAAACTGCATCTCTAGCAATTCTTTAAGCTTTGATATATGGTTCTAAAATACAGAAGAAAAATGAATCACTCTTGATACCAGGATTAAAGCTTAAGGATATGCTAACTTAAGCTATTTATTAACGCAAGTTTTAAAGTTTTAAAAATAATGTTGATTTAATATATTCTACTGAAATTCTAGGATAAGAAGCAGCAGTTGAAAAAGAGACAGAAACTCCTGGTTCAAATTGTACATCTGCATAAAAATATGTGTCAATCCTGCTGTCTATTTTCATAAACTAAAACAAAAAGGTTATTTTTGCCTCCTATCGCTTCCTTACAAACATATGGCTTGTTCTAGTTGTCATTGAAAGAAACATGGATGCAAAGCCTCACTGAAAATACATTTGTACTCTTAATTCATCACCAAAGTAAGACAGCATAAGAATTTAGAAGAGTTTACATACTTTCATATGACTAGGAATCTCTGTTACAGTATCACACTTGGAACTCTGGCCGACAATTCTCTTTTCTACTTCATCTTCTTTGAAAGAAAACTGATTGACGCTGCTTAGGCAGTGAACATCTTCATTTCCAAAAGTATCCAGCACGAGTTCATTCTTAGTGCTTTCTGTTCCAACATCCTGCAGTTCAGGCTGTGGTTGAGAAAATTCTGTATCCAAATTAATTTCCTGTTGGGACCTCTTCCTCCGAATCTCCTCTTCAAGATTCAGAGATTCTTCAGATGCTTTTCTTTTTTTCCTAATCTGAGACCCAGACGGAAAAGTGTTTCCAGCTGGCACCAAGCAAGGATTTTCCAATTTAGCAAACCAGTTTAATTTTCTTTCTAAATTAACATTGCCCTTAGCATTGGTCATAATCTTCTGGCATAAATGTTTCAGTTGCTGTTGGCATGTGCTGGATAGCAATACAGGGGTCAAAAAATTCCTCTCTTCCATCCCTGCTTGTAGCAAGTCCCTTAATCTCTGTACCCATAAATCTGGATTGGGATCTTTTCTAGAGGCCTGAAGCAGACAGCTGAGGCAATCCTTTGGCACTGTAGATTGTACTATAAGCAACAAGGAAAAGAGATTTCTTTGGCACAACACTGGAAGCAGCATCAATACTGGTTTCCTGAAATAATGATATAGAAGATAGAAAACAAAAACACATTTCTATAAGACAACAATGTTCATTATGTAACACAGATAGTGCAATTCGCTGTTCAGCACCCTACAGGCAATATTTTTATTTTATTATTACCCAAAAGCCCTTATTTCCTTTAGAAGCTCAAGGCAGTCAAGGTATCCTCTCATTTCATTTTTATAGCATCTAATCTGTGAGGTACAGATTGATCGGATCACAGATTATGATTGAGTTAGTAAAATGCGTAATAAGTTTCAAGATGGAGGGAAGATTTGAAACTAGGTGTACCTGATTCCAACCCAAGATTTAACCACCACACCAACTATAATGGAATTCTCTCTGAAGCTAGGAATGCAAAAATTGCAGGTCATAAAATATTAGTATTCACCTTTTTTATCACAAGGCAAAAATGAAATAACATTTACTCAGTAAAAAAAAGGAATCAAAGAGGTTCTGCCTTAACCCAGTTATTGATAAATTTGGTGCTAAAGCACACATATCCAGTCTCCAAGATTCTGTAATTTGACTCTTTTTCCTTTCAATATATTTGTCCTAATGAGAATCTAGGCTTTAAGGAACTGTTAGGGTTTGTCACCAACTTTACAAACAGTGTATTACTGCCATATGTTGAACAGCCCTTGTCCACCATGTTATGCTGTTGATAGGTGTAAACATTCTACTGCAGTGGCCCCTAACTTTTTGGGCACCAGGGACCGGTTCCATGGAGAGAGGTTTTTCTGCAGATTGGAAGGGGCATGGTATCACGTGCTGCCTGCATCCTGTCGAATGGAGCTTCACTTGTTTGTGTGGCCTGATTTCTGGCATGCTGCAGACTGGTGCAACTCCATGGACCCGGGGTTGGGGACCCCCGCTCTACTGCATTTCGGACCCTCTCTTGCTATTAAACTACATCGTTCATCACTGGCTATATTGTCTTGGGCTGCTGGAAATTATAACTCAACAGTATTTGAAGTGCCACAAGTTATCTATTGCTGACTAGTTAAATGTCTTGCAAAGTATAAAGACTGAGAATCTTACATACCAAGCCCAGATGTGACTTAGACGCAGCATAGACTAGAAACTGAAATGTACATAGGATCTATAATGTGGAATTCTGGTTTTTCTAGGATTCCACATTATAAAAGAACTTCTTTTCTTTAGAAAGGGAGGAAGACAAGAAAGGAGGAAGGGGTACAGAACTACCATATTAATGTTCATCTTTGCTGGTTCATGAGGGGAAAATTACATTTCAGAATCCCTAAACAGGCCCCTTATCTCACCTGTCTAATGAGAAATAAGCCTAACTCACATGGTAAGAGTCTTGCTGGGCTCTTCAAGCACTGGTTCTTGAGAGCATAGTTTCTCAGTGAAGATCTGCCAATTGAAATGTTGTCTTTCTTTTTCCACAGAGAGTGACCGTTGAAGAGTTTGATAGGCAGCCATGGCCCCCCATTGTCCAGACATCAGCGTGCAGAGAAGAAGTCGAGAAGAATTATCAAATCTCCGCAGCAAAGAAGCCATAGGGCTTGCCATGTTGATAGACCTGTTGATCAAATTCATTCATATATATATATATATATATATATATATACACACACATACATACACATACACATACATACATACACACACACACACACAGTATATAAGTATATATAATTATAAAAAATACACACAATCATTGCAGTTGTTAATAAAACAGTCGATAAGTGAATTTGGCTTCCCCATTGATTCAGCTTGTCAAAAGGTCCCAAACATGACTGGTTTATAAACATGGTAAATATGAGTCAGTTGCCAAGCATCTGAATTTTGATGATGTGACCATGGGGATGCTGCAACAGCTGTTAAGTGTGAAAAATAGTCATAAGTCATTTTTTTTCAGTGCCGTTGTAACTTCAAATGATCATTAAATGAACTATTGTTAAGGCAAGGACCTCCTATACCACAGTTTTCAAACTGATACCATAGTAACATGAGATATAGCGTATTTATCATAGTTTAAACCAAAACAGGGTTACATGTGAACACTCAATATGGGCCCAGAAAGAATAATTTACACTCATATCCCTACAATGTAATACTATCAAATGCATAATGGTACTATTCAAAATTTGGAAAACCAAAACCACCGTTAGCAATAGCATTTTCAAAGATATCTTTAGAACCCAATAGATATGTATGAAATAATGTAGTGAGTTTTATGAAAAGGTATCCAGGAAACTACTCTCATACAAAGCACGTTTATTTTGCCCCAAAGTTTAAATCTGCAGAATATCTTTCCTCTGTTTTTCTGCCCACATTATGGAATCTGGAAGAGAAGTCTCCACCAACCCTTAATAGAACATCATCAGTAAGGAAAATAGAGCTGGACATTCTTAGCCATTCTTAGTTCTTTGGAGCAATAGTCTCATATCAGACTGGCCTTGACTCTGCACATCTTTTGTAAAGCCATAAAGACCTGTTTCAGCAGACGTCTGGAAGTTGCCTTAGTCTTTTCTGGATGGGATTATTCTATGTTATTTATTATGTTAGTATATTTAGGTTGTTATAATTTGCCATCTTATTACTGTTCTGAGGTCCATAAGCCATCCCAATTTCGACACAAATGGCATGAAATAAGCCTAGAAAAATAAGCAATGTATTCACCTGAGAAAAATCAAATGTACCAGAACAGTTTATACCAATGTTCCTCAACTTTAAGATATGGAATTTCCACTACCAGAATTCCTCTGCAATAATGATAATAAGCCTTAAGAACAAATGCATACAAAATTGGAATTGAGAAGGCAGCAACAGATAGCAAGTGCCACCTCTGTGAAGAAGCTAAAGAAACAGTGGATCCCCCATCAGCTGCTGCAAAAAGATTGCACAGGCAGACTACAAACACCACATAACAAATGAAGAAGCTAAATTGTTCTTGGACTTTACAATTCAAACAGACAGGCAGCTGCCATATAACACCCAGACTTAACAAGTGTTGACAAGAAAGACAACAAAAAAAGTCTGGATAGTGGACATGGCAGTACCTGGAGACAGAACTGAAGACCAAAAATTGGAGAAGATAATACAATACAAAGACCTGAAAATTGAAATAGAATGATTGTAGCAAAAGAAAGCAACAGTAGTACCAATAGTAATAGGCAACTTGGATGCAATCCCAAAATAACAGGAGCACACTTGAACACCATCGGCATGACAAAATCACCATGAGTCAATTGCAAAGGCAGCTTTGTTTGGAACAGCTTACATCTTGCAATGATACCTTTAACATCATCAAACAACAACATCTGTCTATCCCAGATCCTTGGGAAGGGCTACATAGGTGGATAAAAATGCCAAATTCAGTCATACCACAATCACAATCCGGCTGACAATCGTCGTAATAATAATAACAAACAGAAAGAACCAGCCACCTAACATCCCAAACATAACAACTGTTGATAAGAAAGACAAAAAAAGTCTAGAAAGCGGCCTTGGCAATGCTTGGAGACAGCAAAAGAGAAAGACCTGGGGGAAAAAATCACAAAATACAAAGATCTGCAAATACAAGTAGAACAACTGTGGCAAAAGAAAGCAAAAAATAGTATACCAATAGTGATAGGTGCCCTGAGAGCAATCCCAAAACATCTGCTTGAATACCATCGTCATTGACAAAAATCACCATCAGTCAATTGCAAATGGCAGTTTTTACTTAAAGCGGCTTACACACTGCATTGATACCTTCAGCATTGTTTAGACCAGGGGTCTCCAACCTTGGCAACTTTAAGACTTGTGGACTTCAACTCCCAGAATTCCTCAGCCAGCTTTGCTGGCTGAGGAATTCTGGGAGTTGAAGTCCACAAGTCTTAAAGTTGCCAAGGTTGGAGACCCTAACCCAGGTCTTTGGGAAGGTCTCAGTAGGTGAATAAATATGCCAAATCCAGCCTAAACATCTGGCCGAATGTGCGGCGATCCATAATAATAATTAGCAGCAGCAGCAGCGTTGATTGGGCGTCCTCCCCCTCCCTCCCCTCCGCCACACCGTCACCTTCCACCCAGCCCCGCAAGCCTCTTCAGTCCTGGTCTTCTTCCTTCCCGCGCTCCAGTTCCGCAAGGGAGACTCTCCAATGTGATTGGCGGCAGGCGGGGCAGCGAGGTCCTCAGAGATATAAAAAGTGCAGAGTACACCCTTCCCCAAACAGAGACCAGACTTCCGAGATCCACATTTTTTTGCTTCTCGAAGAGAAAGCCAAATAAAAGCGGATTTCCTCCTCATTTAATTACCGTTGCAGAAAGGGACGTTTCCTTCCACTCAGTTATATCTCGTTAACATAGTTTATTTCTTTTCTTTTTTTTTTTGAAGAGTGAATCTCAGTTTCCTCTAGCGTACACACCAGATCAGTCAATATGTAAGGAAGGGAACTGCTCCGAAGGCACTTAGTGTAGGCGTGTAGTTTTTATGTTCATAATTTGCCAAATTTATACTGTATAGTCTGTTATATGCTAATATACTAACAAACTGTATATGTTATGCTCTGCACTATGCTGTGCTAGGCTATGTAGTTAAGGGGTTCCTTGGCACTATTGCTTTAAGCCAGAGGCCCCCAAACTTGGCGACTTTAAGACTTGTGGACTTCAACTCCCAGAATTCCCCAGCCAGTCATGCAGAAGTCTACAGTCTTAAAAGTCGCCAAGTTTGGAGATCCTTGCTTTAAGCCCTAGTTATGCTAGGGCTTCCAACCAGTTTTGCTCGACATGGAAGTAAAAAGTTGCTAATATCATTCAGTGATAGAAATCGACTTTCAGAGAGAAATACAAAAGCGGTCGCTCTTACATGGCGCTCCCATGTAACACCTCTCCTGCGCGAGCTGCACTGGCTCCCGGTGGTCTTCCGGGTGCGCTTCAAGATTTTGGTCACCACCTTTAGAGCGCTCCATGGCTCAGGACCTGGTTACTTACGGGACCACTTGCTACCATAAACAGCCTCCCACCAGCTGGTACACTCTCATAGAGAGGGGCTCCTTTGGGTGCCGTCAGTTAAACAATGTCGACTGGCAGCCCCCAGGGGGAGGGCCTTCTCTGTGGGGGCACCTACTATCTGGAACGAGCTCCCCCCCCCCCCGAGATACGAAGGATCCCGGATCTGCACACTTTCCGTCGCGCTCTCAAGTCCTTTTTTTTCCACCAAGGTGGCCTGGCCTAATTTTTCCCTTTTTCTTTGTTCTTTTTACAATATACATTTTAATCTGTTTTTAAATTATTGGGGTGTTTTAAATTTGTCTTGGGCCAAATTGTTTAATTCGGTTTTATTCTGCTTTTAAATTTTGTATTTATGTGTTTTACTTTGTGGCTGTTCACCGCCCTGAGTCCTTCGGGAGTAGGGCGGTATATAAATCTAATAAAACAAACAAACTTACTTTTTGGAACTCATGTTTGAATATTACCTGGGAAGTTTTACATTTAAAAGCACAGCGTGGCTATCGACCAGGAAGGACATCCAAGCTTCCTCTTTAATAGGTATCTTAAGAGGCAGAGTCAGGGATGTACCTATAGTTTTGATGTGGGAGGAAGCCCTGAAATGGGAGGATGTCTTCTTTTACGACAGATGGGGAACTATGGCTCTTTTACTTGTGGACTTCAACTCCCAGAATTCCTTGAGCCAGCCATGCTGGCTGAGGAATTCTGGGAGTTGAAGTCCACAAGTCATAGCATGGGTATGGTTCGCCACATCTGCTTTAGGGACGAGCAAGTTCCAGGTCCCACTGTAGGAATGCACTCTCTTAAGTGTTCTTTAAGAGAAAACCATTGGAAATTGAAAACCAGATTTTAAAAAAAGGAATTCCTGGACAGGAAATTCTGGGAGTTGAAGTCCATACTTCCAAGTTACTAGGGCGAGAAACACTGCTTTGGAGTAAATGAAGAAAGGGCACTTTTGAAAGTTGAGAAGGAACCTTTAAATATCTTTGAAATAACGTGGCATAAAACTCTTCATATTCAAGTGGAAAAGCAATAATGAACAAGTATCTACACACACACATTTCCACCAAATTTCTTCTTATAAAAGCATTTTTCAAACATGGCAACTTTAACATGTGTAGATCTGACTAGGGAATTCTGGGAGCACAACACATCTTAAAACTGCCACATTTGGAAACTTCTATTTAAAGACATCACTTGATGGCAATCTATCAAGCACTCTAGGCTAGTAGTGAGCAAATTTAAACACTACTGGGAATTGTGGATACTGAAAATCTAGAATGAGGACTAGAAATTCCATTTTAGAAGAATATAATTTAAGGCCATACTGTATTGGTTCAAGGAAAGATGATGTGCAGCAGTATCTCTATCAAATGGAAGAAACTAAACCCCCAATTTAAGAAATTAAATTACAGACCATTCTTTGAAGCTGCCCAACAATCTATGGGGAAAGAGTTATAGCACGTATTTCACTAGTGAATATATTTCGATATAGCTTATAAGAATGACCTCAAGATTCTCCTTAATCAGAAGACTTCATAGGAGCTTTGAATAATGCATCTTTATACTCAACTGTGGGGTTTTTTGCACACATATCCAATTGTGCTAGCTTTGTTTGCTTTAAAAATGATTTGGAAGAACAGTTTGAGACCTAAAACACAGGAACCTTTCTGCTTTACATTACAAATCCGAAAAAAACTGCTGCTGTTGCTTTCAGTCATTTTACTTATGCTTTAGTAAATCATCTCCTTAATCTCCTTTCATGTTCTGATGAAAGCCAGACTAAAAATCAGACTATTTTAATGAAGTGGTACATTTCCTCCAAATCATTTTCAGTGCTCTTTAGAACTATGAAATATTACTTTTTGTCATCACTTCAACACAGCGTACTGTATTTTAGTATTGAGAAAAAAGACAAGACAGCAAAGGGGGGGAAGGGGAGAGACATTAAGAGACAGAATGTTTTGTATTTCTTGAAAACAGGTCTTTGATGTAAACTACATTTGATGTGATATAAAAAAATCACTAGAACAAATGTTTGCATATTTATCTTTTTATTTCATGATCTCAATATTTCTGGAATTAAAAAATACGTAGGGGCTTACTAATCCCTTTTATAAGGGTTTAAGCTATAATTATAAGCCTCCAGTGCTAATTGATCACTGCACCAATACTAAAATTTCAAGATTTATACTTCCTCCCATGCCCCTCCCACCCCCCACCCCCCATAATTAGGCCTACTATAGAGACATCCAGCAGCACTGCTATACAATAGTGAGTTGCAGATACTGCCTACTGTAAATAGCATTGTTCAGCAAACCAGTTTTCCTGAGGAAACAAATAAGCAGCAGCATGACCACAGGTGACTTCTTCAGAAAACATGACTTCTTCAGAATACATGCAAAATCAGAAGATCCCAGCATCCTTCCATAAAACACTTGTAAGGTTGTAATATGACACATTGGGGAATCCAATATGCGATCAGCTATAAGGGTGGGAGGGAATGCAGAAAATGCAACAATTAAGGCAAGGCTAGGTTAGGGCAACAGCAGTGCAATTGGTGAGATGTACATCATGTGCTGACAGTGATGATAGGAATATCTTGCCTGGTGGATTAGAAGGCCTTTCCCAATATAGAATGAATCCTTGCATTGTGTTCTCCCAGTTTATGGGTTACAGTAAAAATATTGTAATACATCTGACAGAAAACTAAAAGCCATTAAGCTTATTATACTAAAGACATCTTTCATCCCCCACCCATCCTCCAAGGCACCACTTTACATTTCATCAACACTGCTCCTGGAGCCAATTACACACGGCCTCTGAAGAGGACATCATCATCTAATCAGAAGAATCACTTGAATCCCAGAGATAGTCTGAAAAGTCAAAGTTTGTATCTTTGTGCAACAGTGCAAAGGTAAGAGCCCACTGAATAAGGCACAAATCCACATCGTCATCCTCATCCTCATCATCATCATCAGAGCTCTCAGATGGAGATGGATTGTAGACCTGTGATACAGAAGACAAATGGCAGAAAAAAAATAAATAACACACTGATATAAAATCTCTCTGCCAGAAAATGGTTTAGGATTGAAAATACTGGCAGAGTTTTAAAAGACAAATTAAGGCAATGATGCTTTTCAAGTAGCACCAACTTCATCTGTAACTTTTAGGAAAACAAAATGTATATGTGAAGTAACAAAGATTGGCCCAAGGCTTAATGCAACATTATGGAAGTCAAAATAAGATATTTCCATGATGCATCCTTGTCCACCTTGATGTCTTTGAATTTTCCAGAATTCCCAGACTGAAATGAGATTCAGAATTATGAGAGTACCACACTGAGCTAGGCTGTGTAGCAGAACTGCCTGGAATCAGCTCGGAAATGGATATGTTGTTGCTCAGCAAATAGCTGAAATGTTTCACTTTATCTCAACCATATGAAAGTAATTTGACTTACAAAGTGTGGCCGATTCCGACGGTTAGGCCTCTGTCGCAGCCTTGCAGCAGGAAGCTGGCCACCAGGAAGTTCATGCAGGTAGATGCATTCTGATTTAAACGGACAGTGACCATTGCTTCGGACAAAGAATTTGCATCGTATTTTGCTAAGAGAAACGAAGTAATTATTAGAACAATAGCAGGTGTCTCCCTTCATTAATGTTTTGTAGACAAGGTACAAAAGCAATACAATGCAAGTCAAAAAAGAACACCGCTTTAAGGGGGGAGGGGTGAAAGCCCTACTAAGCAGGTATATACAAAAGTATGAAGGCTATTGCTTAAAAGCATTGTAAGCCGCCCTGTAAGCGTCCGGAGAAGGGTGGCATATAAATCGAACCAACCAACCAACCAACCAATAAATAAATAAATAATCAGCTAAACCACCGAGTTACACTCTTAATTACAAAATAATCCTATCAACAATTCTTCCCAATTATTAAAACAGGAGGTCAAAAGCCAAAGAGCTCAGGAATTGAATTAGATTTGTAATTGGACTTCCCACAAGCTATAGCTTACAAATATGTGATAGCTGGGAATACAGGTAGTCCTTGATTTCCAACTGTTTGTTTTAGTGACTGTTTGAAGTTTACAACAGCGCTGAAAAAAGTGACATAACCATTTTTCACACTTATGACTGTTGCAGCATCCCCATGATCTCATGATCAAAATTCAACTGCTTGGCAACTGGTTTCTTAATTATCACAGTATGCAGTATGCACAGTATCCCCTTTCAAGACCTTCTGACAAGCAAAAGTTTATGGGGAAGCCAAATTCACAACCATGTTACTAATTTAGCAACTGTAGTGATTCGCTTAACAAATGTGGCAAAAAAGTTGTAAAATGAGGCAAAACTCACTTTATACAGTTCTCACTTAGAACATAAATTCTGGGCTCAATTATGGTTGTAAATCAAGGACTACCTGCATTGAAAATGTATGACATTTTCTCTACATAGCACTTCCTCTCACAATTTTATACAAATACCAAAGATTTTGGTACATCTTGTGTGAGAGGGGTGACTTAAATCATAGTGATTGACCCAAAATTATCTAACAAGATTACAGAGCTGAGTTGAATTTGACCCTGGGTCTTTACAATTCCAGTCCAGTAACTTAACAATTGAATCACAGTTTTTTGAAGCTGAGTGTTGTCCTAGGGCTTTAAAAAAAATTAAATAATTTTTGTATAAGAAAAGTTGTTTTTTTTCACCGAGCCAGACCTGATTCCTGGAAAAATACACTGCAATTTTCTAAGCATTTTTGGAAGCATTTAGCCATTGTTGTCTTCCCAAGGCCGAGAGGGAGTGATCGGCTCAAGGTTATGCGATTGGCTTTTGTGCCTACAGCAAGAATAAAACTCAGGTTTTCCTGCTCCTACCTAATCCAGCATCTTAATCACTGCAACAGATCACTGCACTTCTCAGGAAAGGCAACAGGCAGGATTGGAGTCACTGCCATAAGGCAACATTTTTTAACAGTGACAGGAATGTTACATGTATGTATATATAGTACATGAAACCTTCTCTATAGTAACCATTTTAGGAAAATTCAGGAGGAACTCCATCCCAATTCACTTTTCTAAGGTAAGCCACAATTTCTTGAGCTTTTAAATGACCAGTTAGTCATACGTGCTCCATCACTGCTCTAGACAGCTAACAACAACAAAATTAACATGATATCAAAGCAGCATAAAAGATTGTAAGGATAGCTGGAATAAAAAGCCAAACAATAACTCAAAATCACAAGGCCTCCAACTATCTGAACCTCAAGCATCAACATCACGTAACTCATCAGACAGATAACTACTTACCTAGTCCGTGCCTTGAACTTCTCAATCAGTTTTTCCTTCTCTTCTGTATCAGAAACCCAGTATTTATTGGGAATAAAGTAAGTTGACGTGACTCTGCACTCTGGGCAACCTCTGGAAATTGAATACAATGATAAAGATGCAGTAGACAATTCATCTGTCATTGTAATCCAACCTTAAGTATTAAAAACCATGGAGATTTAAACAAGAGCAGGTGTCTTCAGAATTTCAATTTGCATTGCTATCCTTAACAGTGAAGCAGCAACAAATTTATTTATCCTGGGATGAGGTATCACCAGTGCAGTTACCCAATTATGCAATATATCTCAGTCCCTGGTTAAGTGAGTGATGCAATGGTTGTTCTTTTGCAGTGCCAGACAACTGTGGGAGCCTGGAAAAACAACAGACTTGGGCCGAACAGATAAGATCGCTATGTGTGGGCCCTCTCTATCAAGGAGTTCATCATCTTTGATTTTAGACAAGTCTGTATTCCCCAATGCATAACCTGTGGCTCCTCCTGGACTCATGGCTCCTGCTTGAAGAGCAGGTACAGGGGTGGCTAGGAGGGCCTTTGCTCAGCTTCATGTTGTGCACCAGTTATTCCCTTTCCTGGACAGGGGCGCTGTCTGCTCAATCACTCATACCCTGGTAATCTCCAGTTTGGACTATCGCAACACAGGCTACATGGGGCTGCCCTTAAAAAGTATCCAGAAGCTTCAGCTGGTACAAAATGCAGCCATACAGATAATTTTAGGCACCCAAAGAAGGGCATGCAACACCTCAACTCTGCAAACTATACTTAACACCAGTTTGCTTCCAGGTCCAATTCAAGGTGTTGATTGTGACCTATAAAGTCCTACATGGCATGGGGCCCGCTTACCTATAGAACTGTCTTCATCCCATCCCATCCCATCTCACTCGTCAGTTAAAGAACTCCAATTGGCAGGCTCTAGGAAGAGAACTTTCTCTACCATTGCCCTCACCCTGTGGACTATTCTTCCTCTGGAGATGAAACAGGCACCCATTCTTCTGGCCTTCCGAAAAGGAGTTAAAATATGGCTGTGTGCAGCCTCCCATGAGGAGCCCAGAGGAACACATAGCCATGGACCCCTGGTAGACCTCCCTTTGCCTTTTAACTAATTTTAATAGTAGTTAATCACTGTTGCGTCCAAAATGTTTAACTTTGATACATGCTGTTTTATATTTTAACATTTTATTGTACACTGCCCATCTTCGAGATGGGCGATTCAGAAATATGAAAAATAAAAATATTTAGGAAAACCCCAACTCCCTCACAAGGGAGATTCTGGACGACATGCAAGCAAAATGTTAAAAACATAAAAATTGAATACAAAAATTTAAAATAAGAGGCAATTGTAATTAATATTTACATTGAAAGTTAATTAAAAGGCAGGGTGAGGCTTTCAGGGCACTAACCAGCCCCATAGCTGCATGCTCCTCTGTGAGCCCCAACTGAGATGACAGAACCAAGTTGGAAGAATGTTTAAAAAGGCAGGAGAAATTACAGAGATTCTCTTCCCAGGCCCTTTCAGTTGGAATTCTTTAACTGACAGGATCCACAACATACCTTCCCTACCTGACTGGGTGGGATGGGCTAATGCGATTGGGCAAAGATGGTTCTGAGTGTTTGCCCTAACTAGTACAATTATACTTGCTGTTGAGGGTGCAGTGAATTGAATTATTATTTTATCCTCATGTTTGATGATGTATCGTCATGTCATTAGAGTTCAGTCTTCTTGGCATGTGTTATACATTATTTTCACACATTCAAAATATAATTTGTGGAACCAACATTATACGTACGTTTTTATGACCAAGAAACGTTATGATTTGTATTATGCCTCTCTGGCCATAAGGCCCTTGAATATCATGGGCATCATAAGGTCTACATCTAACATCATCATTCTTATGGAGGACTCTTCTTCCTGAATATGGGATACTGCATCCCATAAACCTTAAGGAAAGCACTGCAGAGTCGAGCTTCTCCTTTTCTTTTTAGCGCTTGTTTCTGGGCTGTTGTGGTTTTATTTTGCCAGTGTATAGGATGATGGCATTTCAAAATTCCTGTGCATCCCTCTTTTCTTCCAAGTCACTCAGTGCGATAGGAAAAGGAATGCACCATGAATGATAGACAATGGAAATGCAAGCTTAGACGGTACATAGTACTGGCCGGGCAACAGAATAGATATTAACCTGTATATAAATTCCATTTATGTAAGACCTGAAATTACTATGCAAAGCTTACTTTATCACTGCACTGTGAAAGTCTCGGCTTTTCCGCCACTTCCTGATGCAGCCCACACAATAAGCATGGGTACAGTTGGGAAGAATGCCAAACAGACGTTCCTCGGGTAAGATTTTCTGAGAAATTTTGTCCATGCAGATACCACATACCACATCTTTGCTCTGTTCCACTGCAGCTTCTGTTGCTGCTTCTGAACTACCAGCTGCCTAAAAAAGATCATCAGGACATTTAAGAACAAAATAAGACCAAACAGATCGATCCTTTTTTTTGTATTGCTTTTTCACAAGTTTAAATTTAGAACATTTTTCTATATAATCTATTTATTGGAGCTTTAGATAAAAGAAAAATTATGAGTCGTAGGAGAATGATTGGGGCAAAACTCATGCAGTCATACCTCATCTTAACTAGCAGTTCTGCCTGGCCCACAGAAAGAAAGCTACTTCAAACAGATTAGGCAGAGTATCTACGGAGATTCTCAGTCATCCAGGTCATGATTGTCCCAAAGGTACTTTTTTCAAGAGGCAACTGGACTTTCTGGTTTTTCTTTGAAGACATTCCACTTCTCATCCAGACATCCAGTCATTTGCATTCTTTTAGAGAGTAGTTGAGGCCACCTGGAGGTTTATCTGTGTGGTCACCTAAGTAGTGCAAATGGGTGTGGAGCCTTCTTGGAACTGTTGAAAGGACTGTATGATAGACTGGATGTTGTATTCCTCCCCCTGTGTTGAGGCCATCTATGTCAAAATTGAACAGCCCTCTCTCAACACAGGGGGAGGGATACGACATCATCTATCTCCCGTCTACCACACAGTCCTTTCAACAGTTCATTCCCCACCATCCAGTCAGAGCTGAAGAAGCTTCTTGGATGAGAAGAAAGTCCAGAAAGTCCAGTTACCTCTTGAAAAAGCACCATTGGGACAAGATTAGGCAAAGTTTATATAAATAGTTAGATGGTTAGATGT
Organism: Pituophis catenifer annectens; assembly: GCF_029215685.1. Lineage (NCBI taxonomy): Eukaryota > Metazoa > Chordata > Lepidosauria > Squamata > Colubridae > Pituophis > Pituophis catenifer. The sequence continues at coordinate 167,285,742 of NW_027256883.1, read as the reverse complement.
TAATATTTAAATGCCCAGGGATTTAGTAGCAACCACAAGAGAACAGTAGCCTTCAATAGGATGACTTTTTTTCTGCAAATTGTTGCCCCTCATTGTATTGTTGCAATTTTCAATGAACTCCAACCAAAAGTTATAAGGGTAGGGGAAGTCCACAATCAGGCTTTGTTTTAATAAATGTACTTTAACACAAAGAAATGTGGAATAATTGTAAAAAAAAAACCCAAGATAGTTTGTACTGCATTATTTGTTTTCCTTTATATCACCATTGTTTTTCATTTTGTTTCCTATTTCATCACTCTTTCTCCTTTCTTTCCCTCACTTTGATCTATTCTTTACCCATTCCGTTTTTCTCCCTTTCTTAAGATTGCCTAATGCAACTTGTTCATAGCCTGTAGAACTTGTTTTTAGGCAAATGCAGACTGAAGGAGAGGAACAGGATGTGTGTGTGAGGCAAGACTGGTTCCTGCAGATATTCTACAATTGATACTAATTCCAACCACCAGTCATGCTGGCTAAGAAGTTCAGTTCAGTGATTTCTAGAGACATTATTCCCATCAACACAGTGCACTCTAGAATGAATTGTCAGAGAAGTATGTTTTAAGATCTCAATACTTGGGAGCAATAGCTCTTCATTTGGTCCCCCCAATATAATAGTCTATATATTCCATATGCAACCAATATGTAACAAAATTGTTGCCCTAGGATACTCAAAAAAACCAGCATGCTTTTAGATGATAGTATCTATTCTCTTGATCTTCAGCTCTCCCACCTACCTTTGACTCTTCTGAGGGGAAAGAAGCAGAAGCAGTCTCCTTGGCGGATTCACTTTCTGACTTCAGGGATGTGGTACCAATTTTCAGTTCCTGGGAGCTAGAAACTACGCAGAAGGAATATAGCAAGTCAGGAAAACCTCTTCGCATTAACTCATTCTATGTAATATTACAAATGAGTCTAAATCACAAAAATCACATCCCCAAGTCTTACCGACTTTAAGAAGTAGCAGGAAGAGCAAAAGAACTTTTTGCACAATGTTGATGGTGGAAAGACTAAATGGCCATTCAGATGGGTGGTTTATATGAGTTCTTGGCCTTTAACTCTTTTACTTTAATGCAAAATATAGAGCTGGATACGCATATTAAGCTGGATATGCATATTAAGTCTTTGTTAAAGTTATCCAATTATGTGGTCACTTAAATGGACTCTTGCAGCACAAGAGTCACTCAGAAAAGTAGTTTCCATGTAACTTTGGTTGTTTGAAGATCTTCAAACAAAAGATGGCTATGAACTGCTTTCATGGCTCAAATGGAACATAAACAATGGAATCTCCAAGTTAGAAATGGTGATATTGAGAATATACTTGGACAGAGAAAAGTGTATATTAGCAGTCAAATAATAAAGAGCTAGAAAATGCAGAGAGAATCACAAGATCATCTGAAATGATGAGCCCAAGATATGCAACATCTCGCAAGTACTATGCTACCATCCAATTATGAGGCCATTGCCATGCCCCATATACACATGCTAAGCTGTAAATTCGTACTGGAATTCGATGTCTTCTGTGAACACTCCAATAAAATATATAATAGTTCTGCTGGAAGCCTACCTGCACTGGTCTCCCTAGGGACAAATTCTTTGCTGAGAGCCCAGTTTGGTGGACGCTTAGGGATAAAGGCTTTTTCCTTGTCTTCATCTTCCTCATCAAATGACATGCTCATGCTTTCAAAGTTTCTTTGCAGCTGCCCCATGCCCAAGACTGTTGGCTCAGACTCATGCCAAGACCCTCTCCGGCTCCTGACTGAAGCCTCTGGCAAGATGGCTGGCTCCGACCCTTGATGGTTTCTCAACAATCCAGTTTCTTCCAATCCATGGTAGGCAGACTCTGTACCACACGTGCTGAAGGCTGGAGCTTCTGAGATATGCTGGTAGCTAATGAAATATTGAATAGCAAGTGAGGTGGAGTGACAGTAGTATTTCACTGAGAGCATATATCAAACATATCTCTCCTTGCACTAAAGCTTCCAAATTCTCCTTGCTGCAATTATGGTGCTGATATGCAAACTATTAATAGAATATAATTCATTATTGGCCAAGTGTGATTGGACACATAAGGAATTTGTCTTTGGTGCATATGCTCTCAGTGTACACAAAAAGAAAAGATACATTCGTCAAGAATCATAAGGTACAACACTTAATGATAGTCATAGGGTACAAATAAGCAATTGAATCATACTAGGAAACAAATATAAATAGTAAGGATACAGCAACAAGTTACAGTCATAGTCAGTAATGGGAGATGGATGATAGGAACAATGAGAAGATTAATAGTAATAGTAATGCAGACTTAGTGAATAGTTTGACAGTGTTGAGGGAATTATTTGTTTAGCAGAGTGATGGTGTTCGGGAAAAAAATGTTCGTGTGTCTAGTTGTTCTGGTGTGCAGTGCTCTATAGCTTCGTTTTGAAGGTAGGAGTTGAAACAATTTATGTCCAGGATGTGAGGGGTCTCTAAATATTTTCACAGCCCTCTTTTTGACTTGTGCAGTATACAGGTCCTCAATGGAAGGCAGGTTGGTAGTAATCGGGGTTTTTTTTGCAGTTCTAATTATTCTCTGAAGTCTGTATCTGTCTTGTTGGGTTGCAGATGACAGACTCAATAATTCCTCTGTAGAACTGTATCAGCAGCTCCTTGGGCAGTTTGAGCTTCCTGAGTTGGTGCAGAAAGAACATTCTTTGTTGTGCTTTTTTGATGACGTTTTTGATGTTAGGTGTCCATTTTAGGTCTTGAACATTAAACATACTGTGCAAGATTGCCCATGATGTGCATTCTCTGGTTTCCAGAAGATCTGCACAAAGATGCCAGAGGCGATCGCCTGGACAGCTGAATTGGACATCCAATTATGAGGCCATTGCCATGCCCCATATACATTTTGTATATAATTATGTGAATTGTGTGTGTGTATGTTTACTTCTCCTCTGCCATGTTATCATCATATGCTAAATAGTGTCCAAATTGTCTTACTCTCAAGGAAATGAAACTGCATTTTCATAACCAACCAGGCAGGAATCATTATAGCTCTACAAAATGATTGCCAAATGGTACTTAGAAATACTCCTGTTAGAGAAGGGGTCAGTGCTTTCTCAAAGTTGCTCAGAGTACTAGGAAAGCTAAAGGAGCAACAAAGATGATAGAAGGGGAAGAAACACAAACTTGAAAGGGGCTTTTCTACTCTTTCTCTTTTTACCCCTATTCGATCCTCGTGCCTTCTGTGAATTCATACTGTTTCCATGCATGGATTGGACAATTGGGATCTAACCCTGTGCCCTCTGAAAATCAAAATATTCAGCACAAGGGATAAATGATATGCTAACCCTATGTGTAAGACAACAACTCCTTTTAAAGAGACTGTTTGTTTGCCTAATTCACAAGGTAAATCAGAATAGGAATTCCAAGTACCATTTCATTTTAATACTTTAGCATATATCTTTAACATGCATTCTGAAAAAGGACTACAAAAGCCACATTCATACTTTAAAATCAGCTAGGTATGATTTGTACTTAACAAGATGTGTCAGCCAACCATGGCTTAGTAGTATCTGCAAAGTAGGTCATTCTAGCTTGCTCAATAAAGCAAGGCTTAGCATGATATGTGAATCAGGCCCTGTAACTCCGAATATAAGTAGCCAGAAGAAAATCTGATTGCTAAACCATAATATGTTGACTGGAAAGTCTGAAGTTTCTATTTTGACTTTCAAGCCATTATAATCTTAACCCACTATCTGCAATGTGAAGTAATATGAAACCTTCCTCTACCCCATCCCCACCCTCAAATTTTCTAAAGTAAAGTATTTAAAATCAATTTCCTGCTGCTATGCAACATCTAAAAATGTTCACTATGTCAAGCATTAGCCAACAGAGAAAAATTCAAACCAGTAACATTGTAAAATCCTGGGAAAATTAACCTAAACTGAAATAGTTCACTAAAAGCAAACCCAAAAGCTGGATGCTACATCAGAACTTGCATCACAGATCTAACAGATATTGAATACATTTCCAAGATAAAACTTGTTCTTCTGTCCTTCTTGTGTATGGCACTAAGCAAATTGTACTAGTGCTTTACAAATCTTTTATTTCCTATCTAGAATTGACATGCCTGGAGATTTACTGAGGGCTAATTTGGAGGATATTTCTATAGATTTCATTGTCAGCTGGGAGCAGTAATCTAAGCATCTAGAAGGCATCAAGGGTTAGAAGACTATTTTAAAAGTTTGTGGCTGATGTGGAACATAGGCCAAGCCTTTTTGAGTTCTGTTAATTAAAAGAAATTGAGAAAGTATTCTGAAACATGGATGAAAGTAAGATGCAGAGAAATACAAGGAGAAAAGGCAAGGGGTGGAAAGATTAGAGTACCTGCAGTGAAGATTGATGGTGGAAAGCTAAGGATATGAATGCAGGGAGCTAATATGAGGAAAAGAGAAGACAGTAACACATATCAGCCTTGCTCTACATGTTCTCCCTGGGTTTTGTTTTGATCAAAACATGGAAAACCAAAGGAATCAGATTTCAGTCCTGGTGAACTAGAGCTGCCCCAGGAGGATTTGGCAGAATTTCCAGAACAAATCTGGTGGTTTGTTCTAAGTTTAAAACAAATTTTTTTCATCCTCCACACCATTAATATATAAAAAAATATTTACCTGCAACAGTCTCCATAGCAACAGAATCCATTCTGGAAATACCTGCAGATCTGGGTAGATTTCCTATCATGGGAAAATCGACAGTTCTGACCCCATCTACATGCTCCACGAGCGAAGTTCCTAGATGCAGAATAATAAGAAATGTGAATCAGAATTCAATTCTTAAGAGGGCCATCTGGATGCCAGTATCTTAGTAAAAATATTACAACCAGCATTTAATAATAGCAGTATGGATAATTATCCTTATCCCATTGCTACCCATTTAAATCAGATGTCTGATAGCTATCAACTCACGTTTTGTCAGGCATGAATGTGCATCATTTACATATGGTTCATTCCAGAGGTGGGTTTCAGCAGGTTCTGACCAGTTCTGGAGAACTGGTAGCAGAAATTTTGAGTAGTTTGGAGAACCGGTAAATACCACCTCTGACTGGCCCTGCCCCCATCTATTCTCTGCCTCCCAGCTGATCAGGAGGAAATGGGGATTTTGCAGTAACCTTCCCCTGGAGTGGGGAGGGAATGGCGATTTTACAGTATCCTTCCCCTGGAGTGGGGAGGGAATGGTGATTTCACAGTATCCTTCCCCTGCCACACCCACCAAGCCACACTCACAGAACTGGTAGTAAAAAAATTTTGAATCCCACCACTGGTTCATTCAGTAAGTAGTGGAGAAAAGACAAAAAGTTTCCGATTTGCTGCAGATCACACCTGAGTCTTGTTTCCCCTCCACTTTCCATTAACTAGAAGTCTAGGAAGGACAGAGGGAGGAGAGAAACCCTTTACTCCATTTTGGGTTATCTGTAATTCTTACCACAAACACCATCTCTAATAGTTTGTAAAATGAAAACAGAAAAAAAAATGAAGTGAAAGACAATACAAGGAGAATATTATCTGATAAGTAGAGAATAAATAAAATTCCTGATTAAACCAGATTCCATTACCCAAATATAGGCCTATGAAGCATTCTTCAATGTTACACTTGGAATTTTAAAAAGAATATGGGAACATGCCATTTTTAAGCTCATGTTCCAAGAAAGCCAGCAAGGTCAAACTTTTACAGGAAGACCTGTTCCCATCTTTTGGCTGCCAACAGATGATTTCACAAAAGCATTCATTCAAAGGATATTGCTCTATTTATATTTAATAGACTTGATAAACACAGCAAAGCCACTCACTCTAATTCTTAAGAGTGTGTTGAAAGAAAATTAGTATCCGAGATGAAAGAGGTAATATTTTAACGTATATGGATTTGCTGGTTCAGAACCAAAATTACTGCACCAAAAATATATTTGAATACTCAACTATCAAGTAAACTAAAAGTTTATCACAAACAAGGAAATGGCAGGCTAAAGCAACAATGTTCTAATAAGTATTTGGCCTTAGTATAACAAAAATGCCAACTGCATAATCTAAATTTTTATTTTTAATTATGTATATATGTTTGAGAGCATTTGATGGTTTTGTGATATCCAATCCAGAAACTTCATTATAAAGAGCAACGCACACTAAAGAGTGTCATAAACAACAAAATCCCTAATTATTTTCTGTCATCTGAAAGGTATTCAATTACAGGAAGCTAGATTCTGTTTGAATATTTACTGCTATGTGGAATGACCTTGAAAGGGGAAGGTATACTGCTTAGGAAACAATAAAAAGGAGGGAAATGCCCACAGCTGCTTATCAGTCCGAAAAAGAATTTAGGAAATATCTGTCTAAATTAATCAGGCTAAAAAATGGTGGGAGATTTATACTTTCGAACTTGCAAGGTTCTGTTAATTTAGCTTTACAGTGAAGTAGAATTAGCTCATATGGTTGCGTTTTCTGTCTAGTTTATATGGAGGGGCTGACAGAATGCTTTGAAAAGCTTCCTAATAGAAGGAACAGTTCCATGGTAAAGTTGATTACAATAAGATGTGGTATTCGCCTGGCTGGCATTTCTTCAAAGTGTGGGCATATATTTGCCAGAGATGTTTTTGTTTCCTGCACATAAACCAAATGACAGAATTCAGGTTTCTTCCATTTCTATAATTCCAAGCACTGACATTCTGGTAGAGGATCAAATATAGGAAGAAAATGTATCACTTCTTGTCATTATTTGAATGGGGAAAAGGCATGGAAAAGTGGGTGACTACAGGAGAGGTCAAGGAAGCAGAAACCTCCATCTGCAGAGTTTTGGGCCCTAATCCCATTGTCAGTCTTGTTTTAATCTAGAGATGGTGACCATGCAGTTAAGCAAATATATAACTTAATTTCAAATTCTCATTCCACCAGTTATTTGGTTATCTCTGAAATGTGTATCTTTGCACACAAAAATCTTCCTAAATGCTTTTGAACAGTATTTAGCTATTAAATTTATATTCTACATGTTTATATAGCACTCAAAATGGTTTACAAATTTTTTCCATGCCGTTTTATTGGCTGAATTAGGACAAGAGTCCTTTAGGGTTCAGGATACAGATTTGGGAAAGGGGCCTCAACAAGCTCTAAAAACAGCTTGCAGCATCTGGACCAAACTATCCCTGCTTTTTAATATATTACACAACCATCTTAATTACTCTCATCTCTTCTCTGTGTTCTAATGAAATTGGCAAAAGCAAAGGGGAAACTGTTCCCATTTGATCTGTAAGGCTGAAAAGGCTTTCCCAAACTTGGCTGCTGTATTGTCGTAGGAAAAAAAAGTGTGTTTGTGTGGGGGGAGCAATGAAAGACAGTGATAGCAAGTTTTAAAAAAAAAAACCGTTGGAGACAAAATCAGATATCAAAAGCAACATGATCATGATGCTCATTGCACAACCATGATTGGCACAGTGAACTTTACACAAAGATACCACATATAATTGCAGGCCTTACGTTTGTAAATTAACCAATTGTGTTATTAACAATGCCCAACATGAATAACAGTAGTGGTTTCCCCCACCCCTACTTCCTCTAGGCTAAGAATTATGAGACCTGAAGTTCAGTTCCTTTAAAGGAAGCCCACATTGGGGAAAGTTATTCTGTAAACAGACACTTTTTTGTTCGTAGTTAATGCTAATATGTATTGAAAATAGGTGGTTGTAACTGAAATTAGTACGTGGTGGTTTTGAAGAATTTTCATTATCTAGCAAAGAGCTACGATACTTTCCCCTTTTAAGAACTTGCTTATCCCTAGAAACTAAATTCACCAATCGGTAGGAATGCTGATCCGAGGTAATGTAAGGAGGAGCAGTGGGCGTTGTTTGGCAGTTGAGTGCAATTCCAACTCTTTGTTCCTGCTGTTCCGTGGGGGTAGGGTGAGTAAATACTGGCAAGCCTATAGTGGTAAGCAGACTAAGCACGTGCTTAGGGCACCAGGCCCAAAGGGGGCACCACAAAGTTGAGAAAGAAAATAAAAAAACCAATGAAGATTTGTAAAAAAAAATAAAACTAAACTAAAACATCTTGTGCTTAGGACATCAGGGAGCCTTAATCCGCCACTGCAAGCCTAGCAGGTATTTCTCAAACTCTCCAGGCTAAGAGGCCACTATCACTAACAAGTTACTAACACAGCAGCCACCTACATATGCACCCATAAAAATGGGCGATTCCCGCCTAACTTTTAGTTAAAGCCAAGTGTGGCTTTAGCTACCAGATACGCTTTCCATTTCAAGTACAAGGAATACAGGAAGAGGCCCTCCATTTTCGTGTGGGTGCTTCCTAGAACCAAAAAGGCGTGTCTTTATACACTTCGGGACCTCGTTTTTAAAAAATAAGGCCGCGCCTTTGAAAAAATAACTTCATGTCAGAGATCATAAGAAAGCAGCAAGACATTCCCCACTTTCTCACGCCGCCTCTGCAAACAGAATCGGGCAGGCCGTGGAAGCAAACCCGGTGGAACCGCAGCCTGCGCGCGCACGCCACCCCGGGCGCGACGCTCGGCGGGAAATGATGCAAGCAGAAACAAAAGCAAGAGAAAGTTTGCTTCCAGCTGGCGAAGGAATCGCTCAGCGGCCGGGCCCGATACAATACAGCAAGAGTGTTGCGGAGTCATTTTCAATACACAGCAGCCAGTTACTTCATAGCGCCTAAACCTCAATCTCTCTGGCCTCCGCAAAGGTTGCCCGCTAAGCCAGACTAGAAAAGTGCAAAGCGCTACTTCGCTAGAGCGCGCATTGCACGAGACCCCCCCCTCCCCCTCTTTGCAGGCGATCTAGCCGAGAAGGACAGGACGGCGCTCAAGATCGCTCTCTCCAAAAACGCCTTACCTGCATGGGATCCTACTGGATCCAGGCCTCTTGCTGGCCTGGCGAGCGCCTCCTCCTACAGCTCTCCAAGACTCCATCGCGTTTCCAGCCACACGCAGAAACTCCCAAATCTATTCGGCCTTTCCCCCTTCCCAGAGGCACTTTATGACAGAGGAGGGGTTTAGCAAGAAGAGCCCATTGGAGAAGGGAGGATGGACACACCCCGTTTCTTTTTAAAACTGTCGAATGGGGTGGCTCGTCTCTCTCTCTTTTTTTTTTTTTGAAAAGGTTACTTTCGCGGCATCTCAGCGAGCAAGAGATACTCAAGTACGGGAGATAAATCGCTCAGCAGGTACTCCAGACGTGTTTTTGCATAGGAGGCATATGGAGGGAGGGGTTGATTGTGTTTAAGAGCGGGGCTCCTCCATCCTGAACTTCTGTTGTTCTAAGTCCTACTTACTGCCATAACGTCGTAGTTTGCTCTAGTAGACTTTTACCAAACTAAATCCAAATTACAATAAAACAGGACGCAAACAGGTTTGTTTTCAAACAAAAATATTGTGTCACAATTTTATGTACAGGTTAGGCAAAACAAAATACAGTAGTAATAGAGTTCTTTCAAAAAAACTAGTTACTTTTAAGGCAATACTAGTATAGTATAACCAAGATTATAGCAGGGACTAGTGAGTGGGAGTAGAACATATAGACAAGACAGTCTCTGGCCAAGCAAGAAAATCAAGGCATAGTTGTTTTCCAAAGAATTGTTGATTAAGCTGCTTGACCAGTCTCATCAGGGAGATCGCAGAGAATGGAAACAAAATAGAAGTGTGAACCTCTCTAAAAGTTGAAATTGCCATATATTTTGCAGTTAACCACCACTTCAGAAACTTCGGAGCATCTCCTTCCTAATCCCAGTACATTATGTAGGTGTTCATTACCCATATTAGTCCTATAAATTTCAATTCAACACACACACACACACACACACACACACACAATTTTTAGCCTGGATTTCATGAACTGCATTGGTCCCCAGCATGCTTCCAAATTCAATCAAGGTGCTAATTGTTGCCTTTAAAGCCCTATGTGATTTATTTGTGGGACCATCTGCCTATGATTGTACAGTATCTAGTGCTATGTTAGATCCAACAGGTCAGGCTTGCTCCAGATCCTGTCCATCAGGGAGTATCATGTGGCTGAATCCTAGAAGAGAGGCTTTTTGATTGTGTCATCTGCCCTCTGGAAATCAGACTTACCACAATCCTGTTGGTTTTTTTTAAGGTCTTGAAAATCTGGTTTTTGTCATCAGTCCCCAAATGTGTGAATAAACCCCATATCATGGTTATGTTGTTTGGTTTTTCTGAGCTGCTATATATATTATAGTTTTGCTACATGGTTTTTAAATATTTTAAATAATATTAGTTGCCCAGAATCATGAATTTGAGATGGACAGCCATTCAAAATGAATGAACGAGGTATGGTGAAAATAACACACACTGTAGGACAGTTGTATAACTTTATGGTGGCAAAAATCCATTAAGGTTTTGGTAGCATCTTTCCAAATTGTATTAGAAGTCACAAGCTTTTGTGAACAGCAATTCCTTGGTTGCATGGAATGGCTAGATTGATGGAGGATTTAAACTGGAGTGAAGTGCAAAGGGAGGGGGGAGGGGAAGACAAGTTGGTTATGTAGGTATGGGTTACAAGTGAGATGAATTACAAGTACCTTCTCAATAAAAAAAATGTAATGTGTTAAAGCATCATAGTGCTTGAATGAAACATTTTGATGTATTTAAGTTCAGCAACCTCCCACTCGATGGTACTAAAGTCTTTTTTTTTTTTTTCCGTAAAATGGTTCCTTTAAGATCTGAAACAGAGTCCTGGGAGGTATAAATGCTATATTACTTTGTCTTTGTTCTGAGACCTGACGACAAATTTGTGTTAATCTTTTGCATAAAGTATGCACCGTTTGTTTTACATAAAATATAGAGGGGCATTGCTGGCATATATCAATTAGAGGGAGACAATAAAAAAGCCTCTTTAATCTTGTGCATGTATCTATTACCTATTACTGTGATAGATTCTATCACAAAGAAAATATAGCTAATCTTCAATTTTGAAAACATGAGGTTGGTGGAAAGAAAAACAGGGCTGAGCAAGTCTATGAAGGTTGGCAAAGCAGGAAGGTTGGCAAAAGAAGATAAATGAAGAACCAAGAAAACCCAATATACTCTTTTAAACTTATAAGAATAAGACCGAATATAAAATAAGTATTCAGTGTCTGAAATGTTTCATTTGATACTCAAAAATAATAATGGCATAAACCTTAATATACCTATTTTAATCAACCATGAAACTTGTATTTTTCAACTGAAATGTATCTTGGGAAAAAAGTACAAATTATGATCTTTAATGTTGAATCATAGTTGATAGTAAAATTGAATAGGAATGAACATAAGTATAAGGGTGGAATAAATGAGTCTTTAAAATGTTCCAAAATATCTCTTTTGTCTTATTAAAATATACAAGAGCTTTTAGGTAATGACTCTTAGCCCTATAAGTCAAGAGATATAATGCAATACTGTCATCCTTTCCTGGGGTGGGGATGGGAAAATCAAGAATAAAAGGTGAAAACACAAGATTACCAAGATAAACTAATCTGGTTTGTACTTCCAGTAGATTTCTATAGGATGGATACAACATAAAGACCTTATCTGTTTAAGGATCTTAAACAATTTATTCAGAGTCTTTCTCTGAATAGTAGTTTTTCTTTTAAAAGTACTTTTTGAAGACACTAGAAGCTCTTTGCAAAGCTTCTAAATGAACCACAAACTATTTAAAGATTCTACCCAATTTCCAATGTAGATAGAAATACTATTGTTCTGACATCATTTTAATCCATCTCTAGATGCTAGTATAATTGCCGAGTCTTTTGGAGTAAAAGGAGCAAGTGACCCCACAGACCTTCTTAGAAGCAGGTGGGTCTTGAAAGGTTGGACACATTTTTCATGTCTTTTAAGTTGATTCCAAATAAGATTGACTTATTATTTTATTCCCATTTATGTAGTTCTGCAGTAACAGCATTTTGTACTTTCAATGTTTCCAAATCTATTAATGTTTCAAGTTATCTTGATTGGCATAAATAAGAACTTTTCTCTGATTTGATTGGCAAAATGTTTTTGAGAGGCAGTTTGAATGAACACTTGAAACTAGATTAGATCATTCCCTGTAGGTATATCCTGCAATTGTGCTATTTTAGGATACATCTTCTGCTTGCACATTTATAAGTAATCAAACATTACATGGATTCAGTGCTCTCTTGCCAGAAATAAATGAATTTAGGATGTTAGACTGCTAAAAATATGGCAGGGGAAAGCAGAACAATCATATATTTAAAATAGTCAAATTGCTAGGACAGTGATGGCTAACCTTTTTGCCATTGCGTGCCAAAAGCGTAGGGAGCGTGGGGGAGTCATGGGTATGCATGTCCACACCCATAATTCTATGTGTCCTCCCCCCACGCATGCGTGCGTAACCCCCCCGCGTGACCCCCGCTTATGGCACAGTGGGCCCGGTAGGCCCGTTTTTCACTCTCCCCAGGCTCCATAGCCTTTCTAGGAGCCTGAGGAGGGCAAAAACGGCCTTCCTCATCCCCCTGGAGGCTCTCTGGAGACTGGAAACGTGTTTCCTGACTTCCGGTGGGCCCAGAAGGCCCAAAAATCAGCTGGCCAGCACATGCATGCGTGCTGGAGCTGAGCTCGCGTGCCCACCAATATGGCTCCACGTGCCACAGTGCCATAGCATCATGGTGCTAGGATTCAAAATATATGAGACCTCAGCTGTAGTTATCTTTGTGATGTAAATTTATCGGCACCCACGTGGTAAAGCCAAGAACCTGGAATGGAAACCTCCAGTTCAAAACTTGCATATCATAACACTTAGGATTCTTAAGGCACTTTTTTGTACTCAAAATGCTTCATACATTCTCTTGCTAGAAACATGTTTGGAAGGTAAGCATGTTAATTTTGGGGTATAGAAGCATGCATACATAACTGGGAGAATGTGACTTAGTTCATAGCATTTTTGTCAGATTCAAATCTAACTAGTCACTAACTGCATCCTTCCAACTTATATCTGCTACGGAGTAATACTGATCTTATGCAGCTGTTGTTAAAGTTGCTGAATGAAGTTGCTCTATGAAATGCTTCCAATATCAGAATCTTTAAAAATACAAGGATACTGTCTAGGTAAGAACTTATAGAAATGCTTTTTTAGCAACTAGTCAGTAGTGTTTATTCATTTCTGTAATTACTATTTATATGTTCAATAGTTCATAATTAAAAGAATAATCTTTAAGAGGAGAACACATCCTGGATAATTAGGACACTTCTACATGGTACTGTTTCCATTCCCTTATTACTTCAAAGCATTTGCAAACTAGTCATACATGCCCCTTCACCTCTGACAACGCTGATGAGAACAAGAAACAGCATCAACCAGTCAGTTCCTTCTCTTGCCAACCAACAGAAGAGTGCAAAAGGTGTTAATCAGCTTGAGCTATCCCACTGAAAATCAGTCATCTTATTCCTTAGCCTGCGCAAAAAAGAAGTAGGCTACACATACTATTCATTCTTTCTCAGCCTATTGAAAAATAATAAAATTATTCATACCAATAGTTTGATACATGTGGACTTAATGGAAACATCTGGTCATATCATTTATTTCTCTTACTACCATTATTTTTCAGAGACTTTATAGGCACTATTTTGAATAATTCATTATGAGATGAGAGTGGGAATGTGGGAAAGGAACCACGCAATTTCTTATTAATGTATTTAATATATTAATTATATCCCCTATTAAATCAGCATGTGCTTAGATTCTGTGCATAAAAGTCTTCTTTAACTGGATATGGGTTACTCTACTCACCAAAAAGGTAGCGCAATGGCTCAGTGGTTAAGATGCTAAACTTTTTGGTTGGGAAGCCGACAGCCTGGGTTCAAGACCTGACAGCATCATGTGACAGGTGTGATTGCCTGTCTTCGCCTAGCTCCTGCCTACTTTGAAAGCATGCAAATGCAACTAGGTAAATAAGTACTGTTTTGGTGGGGAGGAAACAGTGTTCCATGACATCATGCTGGCCATATGACCATAGAAATGTCTTTGGACAGCATGGCCTTGAAATGGCGATGAACACCACCCCGTATAGTTGGAAATGACTAGCAGAGTAAAATCTGCAGGGACACCTTTCCTTTCCTTACTCACCAATAAGCTAAAATATTACTTTTCTCCATTTGTTGTTTTTTTTCTCCTCATGCTTCCTTAAATATTTTCCTCATGTTTCTTTCAGAACCTGCAAACCACTCCCATAGAGCCAATGCATATGGAACATACAAATAGATCACTGTATATTTCAATATCAGATAATATCCGACACAGTAGCTATATTATGTATGTCTTTTTGATATTATGTGAAATAGCTACAAGCACTGTAAGCTTGAATTCCAAATTCCAAATTTAAAAAGGAGTAGAGTTAAACAACAACCCAGAAGTCCTGGACATTCTTAGAAGTTAATTTAACTTACGTAACAAACATTTTCATGCATCGGAAGCAATGGATTTCATAAAGCCATTGTTAACAACTGCTTAAGCTAGAAGGGGATTGAACAGTTACCATAAGGCCCCATTTATCCAGTTAGATAAAGATCCACTGCCAAACTAGTCTTATTAAAATGAAAACTGAAGTATTTTACATGTATGAAGCAATATTTTCAAAATTATTCAACATGAAATAACCTGCACAACTATATAACATCATGCTTTGAAATCACATGTATCTTTTCTCAGAAGTATAACCTACTTTGCTCAATAAAATATCATTTGTACAAGTACTTTTTTGGAATTTTGTGTCAGCATACCTAGCAGCTCTTATGTGTGAGCTCAAATTGTAGTTAGTTTGGCCTAAGACTATGTGTTCTGAACTGAACAAAGTCCACACAAACAAATTAAATGTTATGGTTTGGATTAACAATATGTCACACTGATAGTCTCTTGTGGGTTACTGAAGGCTGCTTTATACATGCAAATTGATCTATGTGTATAAACACAAGATTCTGAAACTAATGGCATTTCATGATATTTGCATATAGGAAAACATTAAGGTATGTGATTTATTTTATACCTGAAAGTCTAAATTAATGCTAGAGACAAAATTAATCATTTTTATATTTGTACTTCAAAAAGTATATCTTAAATATGTTTTTGTGTTTCAGTATGCTTATATTTCAGTTTAAATACAGTATTTTTTTTAAAGGTTCACATTCAGAGTAAAACAAAGAAAGACCCCCAAGGACCAGAAATGTATTTTGCCCTAAAAAGATTTTAAATTTAAAAATTACCATTACTCAAAATTGCATAATACATTATGATTGAGAGATACTGTTCAGCATTTCTGTGAAATTTGTAACAGAAAAATTAATTTATGTCCTCAGGGAAGCTAAGGTTAGAAGTAAGTAAAAGAAAAGCTACATTGTAATTGTTTCTTAAATATTTATTTCCATTTTTTATATTGTCAGTCCCTATTTGTTTTAAAACATCTGAAATTTGAACTTCTAGCAAAAATATACATTTCAGTTTGAGGATTGCTACATTGTTCTGCCATCACACTCTCAGCAAAAAAAAAAAAAAAAGGTGCAGACTCTTCTAGTGCTGCAAATATTTGTCCTGCATCTCCTGAGGAACAGCAAGATGCAGGTAAAAGAGGCCTTCAGTAAGAGAGGCTAAAATGAAGGTCTAAGGCAGATGCTGAAATATAAAAATCACAAGCCATTTTTTAAAGTGATTTGCCCACCTGTGGCTCCAAAAGCATGAATTCTCATAATAAAACACATTTCACTTCACTCCTGCAAGGTAGAGGTAGAACTTCCCACTTATTTCATTCTGGAAATAGAGATACAACAAAAGCAAATGCTATACATCTGTGCTGAGTTGGAAGAAGGGACCTTGCTTCCCCTTAAGTTAGCAAGGAAAACAACATTCTGGCTAGTTATATACATGGTAGCTATCATGTCAGATTGATTAATGGAACTATCCTATGCATGAAGATCACAAAAGATAACTATTATGGGTTCAACTATAGAAAAACATAGCACTATAGTATTGGCAGTCTGAAATTGGAACACATGAAAAAAACGTTTGAAGCAGAAAAATTAACTGAGGAATATTATGGCTGCAAAACAATCTCCAAATAATTTATTTCTGCATAGATGTGTACACGGTCCCTTAAATATTTTAAAGCATTACCACCAGCAAAACATATTTTACCTGTCTTTAGTTATCTGGATTTTTAGGGTGGCTTGCAAAGAAAGGATCAATATTTGTAAAAATGTATTTCTAACAAGATACTTTCTGCAACCACAGACATAAAAGTGGAGAAAATTATCAATCCATTTTTCACTAGCTTCATCAATCTAATCAGAAATCCTAGTTAGATGCATCTATTAGGCAAGTTGTTAAACATAAGTCTATTACTAAAAACATGTGCTTTGGCTGCAAGAGTATCTACAGCTTGCAAAATTCATTCTGGTTTTTGTTAAAAAGTTGGTAGTAAATTACCTAGATTATAAAATTTAACCAACATGACTGCCCAGGTCAAATTTCCATTTAATTTTTTTTAAAAAATAAGCATTTGTTTCTTTAAAAAAGATACTCAAGCTCTGGATCTACTGAATTAGATATTATGAGTCATAATGGAATATTAATTGGGTAGGATAGCTAAATAATCAAACCAATGAGGCAAAATAGAAAGTTGCCTTATCTCAGTACTGTTTACAGTGATTACAGATGTCCTACCTTTAAACAGAAGCTGAGATTCCTTCACTTAAAGTACATGCTTGTTTGCAAATTAGTCCTCATCCCTAAATGGTAACTTTATACTTTGTTAGGCTAAAAATGGTATTTTGCTAAAGCAAGAGTACATGTTGCCTAAGGTGTATCTTTTCTTTTTATTTGTGTCTCAGCAAAACAGATCAATAGTGTAGTATTTTCCTTCTTGAATAGCTAAGAGCATAAAAGAAAGCATAGAAAGCTAATTTGTACAAGATCAAACTGGTTTTTGACAGATGCCACCACCACCCCGCCCTATGGCAGTGGCATAGGTGGAAACTTTATCACTTGCCTCATGGTTCTTTTAACTCAGGGGTGTCAACTTGCGGCCCACGGGCCGGATTCATCATGTGCTGGCTACGCCCACCTCCAGTTTAGTGAAGGGGAAAAAAGTTGCAATACATCACATGATGACAATGTGACGCCCGCGAGTTTGACACTCCTATTTTAACTGATACTGTGAATTGGAGGCTTCCTCCATGTAAAGCTCTTGCTAAACACTGCTTCATTTGCTCCTTTCCCCCAAAGAATGGCACTTTTTTAAAAAAAAGGTTAGTTTGAAAACATAGTTACTTATTAGTGTCATGAATTAAGACTGAAAGTTCTTTGCAATTTCTATATCCAAATCCAGTAATGAAAAACTAAAGTATTATATAGAACAAGCAGAAAATCTACATGATTTGAGCTAAAATGTCAGGACAACCAGCCAATTTAAGCAATTTTTGCATCATCTAAAATTCTGTTGCTGTGTACACGTGTAGATGTACTATTTTTGGTATTCATGGTTCTTTTTATAATAATTTTTCTTCTCTGAAAGTTAAGAATCCACTTAACAATGTAGCAAGAAAAACATTATCATAATTACATGACAATGCTCTTAATACCACATTCAACCACCATGTTGATCTATTCTGCACTCAGTCAGGACACATTGGAAGTTACGAAAAAAAGAAGTCCAACAAACTCCACAATATATCAACATGGTGTAGGCATAATGACTCCATTATTACTGGCACATCAATGTGACAAAGTCCTCACACCTAAGAATCTTCTATAGTAAAGAAGATCTATGCTGATAAATTATATTAACAAAAGTTGTCTGGCACACCTATGGAATAAAGCGGGAACAATCATGAAAGAAAAAGGAACCAAAATTGTATTATAACCCAAGTCAAATGCTTGGGAAATAGTACCGTATTTTTTGGACTATAAGATGCACTGGTGTATAAGACGCACCAAGATTTTAAAGAGGTAAGCAAGAAAAAAAAGTTTTTGCCCTGTAGGCCTCCCACAGCCTCTGTGTGCTGTTTTTGCAAAAAAGGGGCCCATTTTTTGCCTGTTTTTGCGAAAAATGGGGGCATTTTTGCCCTCCCCAGCCCACAGGAGGACTCTGCAGGCCTCCCAAAGCCTCCATGCACTGTTTTTGCGAAAAACGGGCCCATCTTTTGCAAAAATGGGATGCATGGGGTGGGGTTTGGGGAGGCCAAAAATGGCTGTATTCGGTGTATAAGGCCCACCAACATTTCCACCCTCTTGGGGTGGGGGTGGAAATAAGTGCGTCTTATACTCCGAAAAGTACGGTAAATTGTCATGAATTTTTGACAAGACCCATTGAGAAAGAATTCTTAAATGCTTTCTGAACATAGAAAACTTACCATAAAACAATTAAATTGTCCTTGTCTTATAACCACTCCTTTAGTGACCATTTGAAGTTACAATGGCACTGAAGAAATAACTTATGACCAGGCCTTCCAGTTATGACGGTTACAGCATCCCCATGGTCACATGATCAAAATTTGGGCACTTGGGAACCAGCATGCATTTACAATAGTGGCATTGTTCCAGGGTCATGTGACAGCCATTTACAACCTTCCCAGCCAGCTTCCAACAAGCAAACTCAATGAGGGAAGCCAGATTCACTTACTGATTGCAATGATTCACTTAACTGTGACAAAAAAGAAGTTGTAAAATCAGGCATGACTCACTGAACAATTGCCTTGCTTAGCAATAGAAATTCTGGTCCCAATTGTGGTTGTAAGTCAAGGACTACCTGTATTCCTAATTACTAATTATGAAAGAGTATAATGTGTTTGTGTGCTTGTGGGAAAGACACAAGTGCAATTATTAGGAATCCTCCTCTTGGAAAGGACATAAGAAGTTGCACCACAGATCACAAAATAAAATACTATTGACTCTATTTACCATCCATAAATCACCCCAAATTTCCCCAAAACTGCTGCCTTTTAAAATCTTTCTTACACTGTATTCTCCCCTCCCCAAAAGTGAACCTGATCACTCAGGTGATCAGGATGATTCTTTTTTCTCAAAGTTTAGACAACATTAAAGCTACTTTAGCTGAAATGAAGGATGCAAATGTGTTTTGGCAGCTATCATCCAAGAGAAAATGCCATTCCCACTCTTTTTCAGACCCAGCTCTTTACTGGGCGAGTACCTGAACAGAGAGGGAAGGAAAGCCCATTTTTCTATGTAAATAAGCAAGCACTGTACTAATTCATGAAGAGTTTCAACAATCTGCAGTACAGAATGAGCAGAGGCATGTAAAAACCCACATGGAAGACAAGCCTTTCAGCCAGAACACATAATCTATTTTTGTGCACTTAGGTTAAAAATTAAAGTAAAAGAATTTCTGCAAGGAGTGTTCATACTCTTCATGCAACACTTGGATATTTCTTTGGAAAATTTATATATTCGCATAATTTCCTTGTAGTATCCTATAATTTACACTTAGGGCCAGCCAAAATTTTTGAAATATAAAAATATGTAACAGGATTACGATGAAGTGCTATTTCTGTACCTGCCAATTCAAGGTACTGCTTGCTATAATAATTTGGGCACAATTCATGTTTATCTAATATAACAATTCAAGTACAATTTACAGGTTGCGTATAAATTGCCTCAGCAGCTCTGAAATAGTGCTAAGAGCTGAACTGTAGCAACAAATTAAGTTTCATTTAGTGTATGTTAACGGAAGCCCTCTGGTCTATACCCAGTGGTAAATTTCCAATTTACCACTGTAAACCACCATATACAGCATAGACCAATCATCTAGTAAAAATAATTCTAGTGAAGAAATGGAAGACGCAAGGATTTCTTTGCTAATATACAAGCATTTGCTGGATTCCATGGCTTTCACCTATCTGATAAATATAAGCTCCTCAATACATGTCTTTGTAGATTTCCTGTAAGAGAGGGTGCAGAGAAGTCTCTGTCTCTGTCTTTTTGATCTTCTGCACCAACTGTGCATGCTCAGTCACTAACTGTCTCAAGTCAGCCATTTTTTGCAGCAATTTAGGAAAGAGATATTGAATGTCTGGGTGATTAGCTTGTAAATGGAACTCAAGAGCTTGGAGAATATTGTCCTGTATTGCCTCCACTTGTTTAACATTCATTAGGCCAGGGCGGTCTACAAGAAAACAAATACACCAAGTTATTTATAAAACATTTGACTTTGTGACTTACTTTATTCAATATTTTTACTTTTTTTTCTCTTCAGGAATATTTAAGAAATAAGTGTCAGGCTACCTTGCCCCACAGTATCATGCTTAGGGAGTTTCTTTCATAGAGGAACATTAACTGATACTAAACATCCTCTCCTAGACTTTAATATATCAATAGCCTCAGGGGCAAAATCATAATGCTGCTGAATATAAAAGATGGCAGAGAAATTGGGAAAACCATCAAGATTTGAGAACAAAATCATTTCAAGCAAAACACAAAAGCATGATTGTTTGTACTCCACCCATTATTTCTTCATAGAGGAATAGATTTTTTGAATTTTTTAAAAATCATCTTAGACATGATTTTTTGTATGGAAGTTTTTCTTTTAAAACTATTTTTATCACTATTACAAACAAGTTTCCTGACAGTAACATTCATTTTCTTTTTCTATAAACAAGACCATATAAAGTTATCATTTCCTTTAAAGGTCAGCAATATGACACCTTAGCTGATTGAAGATGATGGGAACAATGTTTTCTCCCTCTAAAAGATAATTTTCTTCTACAGTTATAGCTATAATCATTCTTATAATTAACAGACTTTTCCAATTATACCAATTCATTATAGATGATAACACCAGTGAAATTATGATTTTTTCCTAATTTTATTAATTCATAAAATAGTGTCAGAGAAGCTTAAGAATTCTTAGTTCAGTTATTACAGTCTGGTTATATCACAATTAAGATTCTGCAAGAGTTAAATGATTGGACTACACTATATTAATTTCACATCAGTAGCAATACATGTAGCATTACTTTTTAGGAGTGGGAAGTCCTAGATTCACCCTCAGTAATAAAAATTCAGTTGGCTATTTGGGCCTTCTCAGCCAATTTTGCTAGGATGTTTTTGTATGGAAAAACTTGAGGAAATGTTATATATGATGTTTTGAAATTCTGGAGGAAGCGCAGGATCTAACAAATAAATTTAGTGGTAAATATATGCTAGTCTATGACCATAATAATATTTTGATTAGTATTGAATAAAATTGTTTGATAATATTTTTACTCATCCTATTATGCTGTTAAATTTAATATCACTGATTTTATATCCACACATATATTACTCTCATTTTATTATTAATAGCAGGAAAGTTTTGAAAGCTATCAATTAGATTTCTGACATAATTAAAATTATACTGCTACCCAATATTGTGAAATAAACTGACAAGACAATGATTTATCAAGTGCTCTGAATGTGATCTCTAGCTAAAAATGAATTACCTCTTCCCCTTGCTCAATGTTTTTCTAATCTCTTACCTCCACATAAGATGATGGCAGCTACAAATAGAGACAAGTCACTGTCATCTAACTCCAGGGCATTGAACTTCACAGCAAATTCAAATTTGGGCTCCATGATTTCACTGAAGGGCTTGCGCAAGCTGCGCAAGAATTCACGTGTCACAAAAGCATTGCCATTGGCCACCAGAAGTCCATCCTTGTTCATGATAGAGGCAAGCATAGCAAAGATGGCCTCATGTACCCCATATTTCAAGAGAGTTATTTGATCGTTAAGGTAAAGGCTGATGAAGCTAGGAATGCTCTTGGCAAATTCAGTGAGCTCTCGCACGGTCTCAACTGATGTACACTGGCAGCGGTAAAAAACATGAACACCAATCTCCTTGTATGGTGGCATCCCATTTATCAGTTGTTTCCACACCAGACCCTTTTCGGCTTGCCACAGGGTATCCATGTCATGAATCACAAAAGGCTATGAAGAATAACATATAAAGTTAGGATTTGGTAATAAGAAACCTGCCGGTAGCCACAGAGGCAGAGTGTAACAATGCATATTATTTACACTACTGATCATTTAAAGCCTCCCCTTTTTGTGCTAATCAACAGAATACAATGTACAAACTGAGAACCAGATTCTTCGGGTAAATGTAGCTTAGTCAAACCAGGTTGAAAGACATCATTATTTTTTATTATATGTGAAAATATGGAATTATATAAAAATAATAACACTAAAATTCAATTTATGCCTTTATTAAAGCTCAAAAAAAAATCTGACTTTCAAATATCTTGAAGACTATCTTCTTCATGTAGAATCAGTTTATCCTGTGGAGTCATCTCAGGTGGGAATACTTAGGATTTCCCGTAGGCAGGAGATAAGAAGAATGGGGGCCCAGAAGTGCTTTCATGGGATGCTCTGCCCTGTGGAAAAGCCTTCCATGAGAGGTCTGATTAACATGTACCTTGGAATTTTTCACAGGACTGTGAAGTTTCTTTGTGGAGCTTTTGAAACCTAAATATGATTTCTATTAAGTTAAGTTATATTTGTTGGTCATTTCTATTAATAAAAGTTTTAAATGCAGTTTTATAATATAGCTTTTACTGGAATGTAAATTGCTGGCAGTTCATTTAATTACTGCTATCTATAAATATAGCACACCAATCTCACCTAATTTTTTTAAATACTACTCATTGTTTTAAAAAATAGCATTTTTAAAAAATATGGGTATATATTAATTTATTTTGAGAATAATGACTTTCTTGCTTAGTACGTTACATAGACCTCTGGAACTGAGGTACTCACAGGGGTGCTACTGGCTTTTCCAGTTAAGATGCCTCGTGCTTTCTTTTTGGTCATGTTGAAATTTTTCAAGTAGGCATTGTAGATGTGCTTGGAAAAGACTTTCAGATCAGCCACCTGCTGATTCTGGCAGCTGATTTCAGTAGCTGTCAGTCCTGCCACTAACTTCCTTTTTTCAGCTTCTGGCATGCGGCCAAAACGAATGGCTAAAGAAACAAAACAAAGCAGGCAGCTTAGAAGCCTTGAGCTAAAAAGGTTAAGAACAGTTATTTTTATTAACATGCCATCATATCTTTTAAAACTGCTTTTGGTTTGTAACATAACATGATAGAAAAAGACAAATATAAATATATCAGTTTATATTCCATCTTTTCTTCAAAGAGTTTAGGGAAAATATACACAATGTTCCTCATTTTATCACCATAACAGCTGTGAGAAGTATGTTAGGCTGAGAGACAGACTTTAGCTCAAGGTCACAAATGAACATTATGGGTTGAGTGGGATTTGAACGGAGGTCATCTGGTTCTAATTTACTGTTCAAGTTACTATGCCCACACCTGCTGGTCCCAGACAAAGCTTCATTTTAAATGATTTCATTTTAAGCCAAAAATATAGCAATATCTTTCTAAGGGCGCTCTACAAAAAAAGTAAAACACATGCAGGGTGACACAGTTAATGATAATTACCTCCCCAAGTACAATGCTGATGAGGAGTGCAAGGTAGCATATCCTATGTCAGCAGGCTTCTCCAGGCAAGCAAAGGCATGTCTTTTTGGTGGAAAGAAACTTTCCATTCTTCTGGATGGGTGCTTTTGTGCTGACTGAAAGGCTGAGTTAGTAGGCATTTTCAAATTTATGGCACAGCAGTACAAACATATTGCTACACAGAGGCAAACCTGGGAAGAAAAGTACTACCTACTGCCCTAAAGCAAATGCAATCATTCTGCCTCCTGTCAGCCTATATATCAGTCGGGATCAGGAGATCAAACGCTAGTTCATGTCTTCAGTTCAGTATCAAAGTTTGGACATATTGTAGATTATTGTAGGATGTTAACCGTTTCATAGTCAAAAGCAGAGCTTTTACTGCAGTGCCATCTAACCTTGAACGAGGGCCAGCATTCACTGAATTCCCATACAGTTGTCCAATTGGACACTGACTATACAAATTTTGCTTAGTTGCAACAAGCCTGCATTAAAATCACTGTGTGCCTTCATATAAATACCCTAGGATTTTTTAATATAGTTTTTTCTTTATGCAATATAGGCATCAACACACAGAAACATACCGAACACTCTCAAAATGCTTTAAGAAAAGAAACAAAGACATGCAATTATTTAGAATAATTTTATATAGATTTCATAGGGAAACCAATTTTATTTTTGTTCTGGAAATGCAAATGGACCGTAGTCCTTCAGGGACTAATATTTTGGGACAAATAGACCATATTTTTATTTTATGCTCAAATGATATTTGAGCTTTTAGCGCTCATTTTATTTGATATTGATGTATAAGCTACTGTAATTTTTTAAAGTATTTTAAAATACTATGCAGGATACCCATGCTTTAAATATATCTTTTTTCAAAGTAGAAGTCTATCCAGAAAGGCATTCCTCAAATTTCTACCCCTTATTAAATTTTATAGTAAATGTATAATTCCACTGATCTCACTATAACTCTATGCTTCACCCCTACCCAGAGCAAGAAGAGGGAGATCTCACCATTGTGTGACATGCCTAGTGAAAGGCATTTCTGAAAGCGGCAGTACTGGCACTTGTTTCGGTTCTTTTTCTGAATTTTACAATTCCGCTCACATTTCTCATACTCTAGCTTCATGCGGATTGTTCGACGAAAGAATCCCTGTTGGTAAGTGATAAGACAGATGTTGGAAACAAACAAGATGTTTCATTCTGATATTAATGGCCTTTTCAGAATGCCAGGTTTACTATTACCTTAGATCTTAAGACAATATTTTCAGCAATAAGTAGATGCCTTAAACATATTACAAAAAAAACCTTCTAAGATGAAAATATGCATGCATCCAGAAAATAATGATTGGGAGGTGGGGGAGAGAACCTAAATAAATATGTTTAATATATAAAAAGAAGAAGCAGGCATGCAGTTTCCCAGGTGACCACCAGATGGACTTTTCTGTAATCAATAAATCCCAACTTCACTACATCCTTGCTGTCTCATCTTTTTTGGTATTACTTAAGATACTATTAGCATTTACCCTGGGAACCATGAGGAACAGGGTCTGTTAATAGGTGCCCTGCAGCATTTCAGCCAGGTTTAGCTTCTTCTTTTAAGAAAAAATACTTCATTAAATTTCTGCAAAAAATAAAATATAAATTCATGTCCTACTCACTTCCCTTCTTGATTATTGCAACATGTTCTACAGGGGCTGCCCTTGAAAAGCATCCAGAAGTTCAAATTGGTTCAAAATGCAGCTGCCTGCATGGTTTTATGCAGACCCAGGTGTGCATAAGTGTCATCTCTCCTGCAACAGTTGCATTGGCTGCAGATTTGCTTCCGGGTGCAGTTCAAAATGCTGATGTCACCTTTAAAGCCCTTCATGGCTTGGGACCAGGTTATCTGAAGGACTCTGTTTTTTCCCAGTTACATCACCCAACCCACTAGAGGGGGAGGCAGGAAAAGTTGCGGGTCTCGTATCCTAAGGAGGTACATCTGTTGGGACCCAGAAGAAGGGCCTTCTCCACAGTGGTTCCCTCCCTTTGGAACATCATCCCCACAAAGATTAAACTGGTCCCCACTTTAACACTCTTTCGCAAAGCCCTGAAGATCTGGTTCAGCCAACAGGCCTGGGAAGCCCAAAGTGGGTTGGAACCCATCAAGCGGTCATTTCATTGCTTGTTATTGCTGCGGTGGGTGGGAGGTTATTGTTTTTATTATTTTTATATTTATTTTTATTGTTTGTAAGCTGTTCTTTTGTTGAAAGAGTGGGCAGCCATACAAATCTTCTAAATAATTAAAATAAATAAATAAATAAATAAATAAATAAATAAATAAATAAATAAATAAATAAATAAAAACCTAGAAATAAAAGAAATTGAGAAGGAAAAACAAATACAGAAGAGAAAGGTACAAAGGAATAAGGAGAAAAGAAAAGAAACAGAAAGGTAACTTCCAACTTTCTTTGATTCAGTTACAAATATAAAATACATTAATCATTTGATCTAAAATTCAATATTATATTTCTATACTAATAAACCATTCTAGCTGTCAAATCCCAAAATCAGTACAGCATTTCTTTTAGTTTCTAAGAAAAAGTCCAAAAGGGGTTTCTACATAGAAACAAAGTTAGACAAAATCTTTTCTTTAATCAAGGTAATTAATTTTGCCATCTTGGCTATTTCCATTAACTTCACCACCCATTCTTCCATTGTGAGAATCTCTGAATCTTTCCATCTCTATGCATACAAAGGTCTTGCTTCAGTTATCATGTACACAGCCAGGCCTAATTTCTAAAAGCGATCTCTACATTCTGAGAGAGGAGAGATTCAATGACAAATAAGAACAACAAAAAGGGGGCTTCTACGTTTCTAGTTCCATCTTTCACACCCTAGAGAATATTTGTTGCTTAGAGTTAAACTGTGGCCTCCTTGGTGCGCTCTTATCTCAATTGTTTTCTTGCAGATGTTTCATTACCAAATTATGCAACATCATAATAATAAAAAAAGAATCAACTAGAAAAAACACACAAAACTATCAACATCTTCAAAGGAATAAAATTCACAAGAAGAAAACAACAATACACTCCTTTTCCTAGATATTCTCAACAGCAGAGGCAGTGATGATAAATTAGAAACACAAGTCTATTGAAAAACTGCCCACACAACCCAGGTGCTACTCAAGAGATGCTTGTCTATTTAGACAAGCACAAACACACTGCAGCAACCTTGAACATTGCGAAAAGGAAACACTACAATATCTTCCAACAAAATGGATATCCCTGTCGCTTTATCAAAGAGTGCCTGATCATTCAACACACCATAGCTCAACCAACACAAGCTATAGAAAGCATAAAGCATAACACTGCCATATAGCAAAAACGTATCAGAAACTGCCAACAGACTATTATGACCACATGGCATCATCGTAGCACACAAACCGACTAAAGCCCTCCAAAACATCCTAAGTAAATCAAAAGGCACAGCACACCCAGAAGAAAAAAAACAGGAGTCATCTACAACCTACAGTGTAAGGATTGTAAGCCACAATATAGAACAAACAGGTAGAAGATTGGTAGAACACATCTGTGAACACCAACTAGCAGACAGAAGACATGATGAAAATTCATTTATTTCACAATACATGGACAGAGTCGACCATAGTTTCAACTGGAAAATTGTGAGCAATCCTAGATCAAAAATGTCCAAAAACGCCACAGAATTCCTGGAGGCCTGATATTCAGATAAATTGGCCATCAACAAACACATAGAGTTAAATATCTATATACCACTCAAAAGAGACAATCAAAAAGCCCAAAACACCTCCTTCCCAACAATGAACACCCATATGAGAAGAGATTAACACCAAGATTAACACTAGACCAACAATTAAGAAGTAAACAATACCCCAATCAAGGAACTACCAACACAAACAAACAAGCTAACAGTAAACAACAGCTTAATCAAGAAGCAACCACACTCCCATCAACACTGGCAGGACAAGCCACTAGTATATAAGAATAAGAGCAAACCTCACACCCTTTTAATACGGATAATGTTGCCTAGTTTGGTAATGAAACATCTGCAAGAAAACCTCCAAACTTAGAGAACACCAAGGTACCCACAGTCTACGTCTCATAAGGTTATATCTAATCTCTGTGTTGTCCTTACCTTACAGCCTTCACATGCATGTACCCCATAATGAAACCCTGATGCCTTGTCACCACAGACTCTGCATTCCACATTTAGACTTCCTGAATTTGCCTCAGCACAGCCCATCTGGAGTTGGTCCAACAAAGAAGGAGAAGAACTCTGGGAAAGATCTATCAGAAAACAGAATGGAGAAGATATTACATTGTAATTTTGCAATAAAGTAATTTCTGGCCTTTTTGCTTTGCTTATTTACCTTGCCTTTGTAATTATCAAATCTGAGAAAGTATAAGTAGTCCTCTGATTATGTCCATTCAGTGATCATTCAAACTTACGATAGTGCTGAACAAGGGGAGTTATGACCAGTCCTCAAAGTTGCAACCATTACAACATCCCCATGGTCCCACGATTGTGATTTGGACACTTAGGAACTGGCTCACATTTATAAAGGTTGTAGCGTCCTGCAATCATTTGATCATCATTTGAAACCTTCCCTGCCAGCTTTCCACAAGCAAAATCACTGGGAATCTGGCAGGAGGTCACAAGTCAATCCCACTGCTTTTTCCTATGGTTACATGATCATGTTTTGCTGTTTTCCAGCAAAAACTGTCCCATTGGATGAGCTGTATTTAGATGTATGACCATGTTATTTGCTTAACAATCATGTTCACTTAATGTCCATGATGACTCAATTTACAACCAAATTTCCAAGCTTAATTGTAGTCATATGTTGACAACTACTGTTACTATATGGCAAACACTGTGATGCAAAATCTGGAAGCAACTATCTTACAGGGAAAAATCCCCATCTCTGTCTCCAGCAATTTGAACATGGGTTTGCAACAATGCTTGGTAGTCACTAAAATATTTTTTTTCAGAATCATATTTACTTTCATATTCTTTTCAACTTTTGTTGAAAACTTGCTGTAATGTATGTTTTGACCCATATATGTTCCTATCCTAATGTGCAATATAGCATAACAATAAATTCAGCAGATTTTTTTTGTACAAGCAAATGATTTTATAATATGAACAACTGCTTTTCGACTATCAAAGGTAAAAGACAACGTCTGTATACTATCACTCTGTACTGATACACTTAGTAGATTCACTCTATCTATATCTATCTATCTATCATCTATGTATCTTTTAAGATGGCTTGTGTGTTGTGATCAAACTGCAGGAATTTCAATCAGTGTTGCAAGAGAAAATTAGGGTATATTTTCTTCACTAGCCATGGTATTTATTTCTTTGCTTTCTTGACTATCCATGCTATTCTCCAATAACAAATTTCAAAAGCATCAATATTTCTATCCTGCTTCTTTAAAGTCCAACTTTTTCTTCCATAGTGTGTGAAGGAGAAGATCATCATCTTCACAATTCTGATCCTTCTAGTTATACCCACATCTCAGCATACAAAATCTTTTCCAAGGCCTTCATTATTATTCTATTAAATGCTTATATTTCTTTATTGATGGTCCCTTTACTATTGATAGTCGAGCCTAAAAAGAAGAAGCAATTTATCATTTCAATAAATTAATTGTCAGTTGTAATGCTGGCTGCGGTACCTGTTGTCATTATTTTAATCATCTTTATATTTTTAGCCCTGCTTTTTTCACTATCTTTGATCTTTATTACTAAAACTTGCAGATTATTTACATTTTCAGTTCTCAGGGTAGTGCCCTTAGCATTTGCAATAATGACAGATCGGATAAGATGAAGGTCCTAATTCTCCCTCACAAAGGGCCTGGGCAAAAAGACAGGTCTTCAAGGCTCTTCTGAATAACAGCAGTGCACCCAGATCTCAGGGGCCACCTCATTCCAGAGGGCAGGTGCTGCTAAAGAGAAGGCATGCTTCCAGGTTCCTAAATCCCAAAGCAGACTAAGTGTGCAGAACAAAAATAAAGGAAAGTTTCTTAATATATTTGAGAGCTGGGAATTAATAAAGGCTTGTAATAAATTTGTTATAATCATAAGGAAAATGTCATCCCACTGAGAACAAATTACTGGGGGAAAATATTTAACACATGTCCATTGCTCCTTTAAGTGTCTCTAAGGCATTAATATCTTTTTCCAACTTACCTGTATACCTGGCAGATGGTGCCAAATTACCTAGACCTTCATTTGGCTCTGAGGTTCCACTTACTGCCATCACTGTCTCTTCCTTTTCCTCCTCTTCTTCCCTGACTTCAGGTACTTCCTCCTTTGGCTGTTCCATAACTGATCACCTCCCTTCAATGCCAAGACTGCAGCCCCTGTCATAGTTCTGGCATCATCCACGTCTCTCTGAAAATGGGCCCCTATCAGGCTGTTCCGGCTAACCTTCATGAAAAAGAAGAAAAACACACCGAAGGGCATTAGAAGTTTAAAAATAATGGTGCTATTTGTATGTGAAAAAAATATGAATTCTATCTTCAATGCAAATTGTCTTAGTATTTCAAATACAAAGAAGAGAAAGGCCTGTGGACCATGATGATTTGATACTGCAAAAGAAAAAAGAAAGAAAGCTATGGAAGATACTTTTAAACTCTTGTCTGTGTGGCACTGCACTATTCACAAAAACATGCCCCCTAAATAGAAAATAAGACTTTAGTGTGTGGGAGGCTAACACCTGCCACTACTCTAAACTTTCTATAGATAGTAGGGCGCACATGTGAGTAGATCTCCTTGAAAATAGACTACAAGTAATATATAAAAGAGATAATTAGACATATGGCTACCAAACATTCTAATTGCTAAAATTACTATTTCCAACCACAAGAATTATAGATTCTTGCTATTGTGGAGTTCTTGGTGCTCTCTGACCATGGCTGTTTGCTTGCAGATGTTTAATTACCCAACTGATAACATCATCAGTGAAAGTGAGTGTGGTGTTTGTTCCCTGTTTATGTATAGTAAGTTTGCCTTTCCAGTGTTGGTAGAAATATTGTTTTCCCCCTTGTAGTTTTTTGACCATTGTTTTCTCATGTTTGCTTCGTGTTATTTATCTTACTTTACTTCTTCAGTTTTTTTTAATTTCCTCTTTTAATTTTTGATTTTTTTATTCTTATATTCTATCAATTTCCTCTGATTCTAGCAGAAGAAATAAAAACTATGATTTCTGAAAAAAAATTAAAAATAGTTTAGTACAAATCCTAGTTTAGCACTGTGTAATAAACATGAATTACATCCATTTAAATAAGTCTGGGACCTTACAGAAGACTTTTAAAGAATCTAATTCAATCTATATATATAAAAGCAAAAACCATTCACACATTAATCACAAAATTTCCAGAACCATAAAGCCTACAAACTTGAAATTTGCCACATAAGTTCCTCTTGGCTTCTAGAAAGGATTAAGAAAGAATTTTTCGAAATGACCCTCAGAGCATTAGTATTTCCTATATTATTATAACATGCTCTGATGCTAATTAGTTAGATGTTCTACTCCCCCTCCCAACTTGAAAATAACTCTGGAGGGAATGGGATAGCATAGGACCGGCTTCTGTGAGGCAAGCCTCATGGAGAGAAGGGGAGAGGAGAGGATCTATGAGGCCAGCCTGAGGGAGAGAAGGGGAGAGGAGAGGGTCTATAGGGCCAGCCTGAGGGAGAGGAGAGGACAGGAGAGGATCTATGGGGCAAGCCTGAGGGAGAGAAGGGGATAGAGAGGAGAGGCTTCTGTGGGGCTAGCCTGAGGGAGAGAAGGGGAGAGGAGAGGCCGATTGTAACTACTCATTAATTTTCAAACTCTGTCGATTTATCAAGCCCGATCACATATTTTCGTAGTGGAGCATGGATATGCCGCTAGTAGATTTATATGTGAATCTTTTGTCTTTTCAAATGATATGTATATACAGTTTATCTGAATAACTGATATAAGTTTACTATTTCTCTTACTGCAGCTTTATAAATTATCTATTTTAGAGATTAAAAATGGTACTTCTTTAATCTTTGGCTCAGATGATTATTTTAATTTTTTTTTGTTATGGAAAAAGAGAAAAATTCAGAGCCTTCTATGATGCCTCGTAATAGATACTGAGGCTCCATTCACATACAGTGTTGTTTTTGGCTTCACCTTTCACACTTGCAAATATCACATATAAAAGAGGAACCATTCATCATGATTTAGAAACAATTGCTTGATTTAAAAAGGCTATATAAAATGAATGCAATATCTTCAGGACAAGCATTTAATGCATATTAAGGTGGTAGATTGAGATGAAACTAGACATAGAAAAATACATATTAAAATACCAATATTATGCAAGAACTACTCAATCTCCTATTAGAGTATTTTCATTTTTTAATTCATCAAAGCAATAAAACTTATATTTTGGAAAGAATTTACATACTATATGTTCCCAGATTAATATGATTCCACGACATTCCTTAAAATGTTTCTATAATGAGTAATCAATCAATTTACTCAATCATTTGAGTAAACAGAAAATAAAATTAAAGGTTACTATCTGCAAGTTATTCTAGTAGCACACAATCTATCCCATTCTGAAATTCTAACACAATCAGTACAACAAACTAATCAACTTCTTCAGAATACTTGTCATAACTGTACAAAGCATGACAAGCCTCCAAATGACAACTGGTTACTAAGAAATGAGATATTAGTACTACTACTATATGACTGATTATAGTTTATAGCAATAGCATTTAGATTTATATACCACTTCACAATGCTTTACCAGCGTTTTACAGAGTCAGCATATTGCCCCCAACAATCTGGATACTCATTTTACCCACCTCGGAAGAATGGAAGGCTGAGTCAACCTTGAGCCTGGTGAGATTCGAACTGCCAAATTGCAGGGAGCTGGCAGACAGCAGAAGTAGCCTGCAGTACTGCATTCTAACCACTATGCCACTACGGCTCTTTATAGGTACTTTAATTCAACTCAACAGGGCCACATTAAACTTGGGAAATGTATTCGTCCTATCAGCATAATGCTACATGTATTTTTTAATTAATAAATGGGATCTACAGTGGTCATGCAATCACTGATAAACAATATTAATAAAACACCTACATAGAAATACAAGTATAAGTTTTAATAAAACATCAGCGTGTGTGTGTGTGTGTGTGTGTGTGTGTGTGTGTGTGTGTGTGTGTGCGCGCATATGTATATATGGGTATATGCAATATGTGGGCAATACAATATACAAGATAAAGTTTTAAGGTAAAAACCATGATAAAATATGGCACCACAGACTCAAAGTAGGATAGATGTTATAATTATAAAGGGTATGAAGTGTAGACTACTTTCGTAATGGTATACCCTGGGCAACATTCTGTTCTAACAGAGTGGCTAAAAGTCTACATACAAGTGACTGAACTGGATATTGCATCTCTCATGGTCAAAAATACAGATGCAGCTACATGTATGACAAAGTACCTAAATGTGATCCATTGTGAAAGTAAAACTGTAAAGGATTCCAAACTCCTGTTCAAATTGAAGACAGGTGTCTACTGAAATTATCAGGCCACATCAACAATATCTATTTCACATTTTTCTAAAAGAATTACCTCTAATCAGGATGTTTTGGAACAGGATACAGCACCCATATAGCTATTGTCACAAAGGAACACAGAATTCCATAGTCATGAATGGGGGTAACACTTCTCATTTCCCAAGATGACAGAGGGGTTTGTTCCTGTGAAATTAACACTCATTTAAAAGCTTTATCTATTTCAGATAAGTGCAAGATCAGACATCTAGCTAACTCAACATATGAAAGCAGCTGTTAACAATTTTAAGTAATTAAAAAAAGCAACTGAAGCAGAGAATAAAGCAGACACAAACTAACATTGTGCTGTAAGGCATTTTGGTTGTATACAACAGGAAATTTAAAAAAAAGACTTTAAAAAGTCATCAGGCTAGGAAAGGTTTTTGCTACTGTCAGCTAACAATACTGGGATAACAACAGTTAAAATGCTCCAGGGAGATTCATTCAAGCTTTTGAAAATTTTATCTATAGCAACAACATTACGAAGAGTGAACAAGATGTAATTTAAGAGCAATAAAGCTGAGAATGTTCCCTTTCAGCTATCTGGATCTTTAGTTTCCCACCACTCCCCCATTAAATGTTTCTGACAAAAATAAAATCTAAAGCAGAAAGGAACACATAATATTAAACAGGATGGCTATTTCATGTGCCAATAGCAAAAAATAAACTGCAGGTGTTCTTATCCTAAATGATTGCCACATGTTTGGTCTACCTCCAATAGCTGTACCAGCCAGATAAGCAACTTCTGAATACCATACTGAATCATGAAGTGCTGAATTTTTAAGAATTTCTTGGCTAACAGTATTGTACATATGCAGGTGGTCTACCTATAGTGCATAATGTATTTTCTTTAATAACTAAAACAGATGAAGCAACAGTGAGAATACATCACAAAAATAATTGGAATAGGATTTGTTTGTTTTTGTGCCTTTGAATCAGTGTTGACTTCTAGTAACTTCCTGGACTATTCCCTGTAGTTTTCTTGGCAAGATTTTCAGAAGTGGCTTGCCAAGGCAGAACTAGAATTCACGGTCTCCCGCTTTCTATCCTGATAAGATTTATTTTTATTTATTTAGAAAATATATAAATTTATGTATGATAAACAGAATTTTTTTAAAAAATGAACACATTTTTTTTAATTGAAAAAGTTTTCAAATACAAATTTTTTTCCCCACATTTTTCTCCCCCCTCCTCCCTAACCCCCCCTCACCACCCATCCCCCCCATGACTTCCTCACAACAAAAGCCTAATTCATAACAGATTGTATAATATTTTACCATCCCCTTACTCCCTCCTCTAAATACTGACCCTTATTTACTAATAATATTAATATTATTACTTCCCCCTTTTACCATACATTTCAAAATATCATTTTACTATAGCATTGCATAATAACTTCTAATTTAACATAATAATATTATTATAACTCCCAATTTAACAGTAATCTGCCCTATTTCTCCTCCCCATACTTATATCTGTATATTAATACATTTCATAACAACCTTCCCTTTTAAAACTATATAATAAATCCTGCTTTAACATTTAATCTTTTATATATATTAATATAACATTTCAAAGCAGCCTTCCCCATAAATCCTAATTTAGCATTTATTCCCTTTTCTTAAACTACACAATCAGTAAACTAACCTATCTCCACCCACTTTCCTACTAAGTTGCCATACACAACAATTCTTAATATCTTTAATCTACTACCCACCCTACTACAAAAAAAAATTCCATTATATAGAATAAATCAATAACTTTAAGTTTATAATCCATATAATATCTTCTTTAGTATCTGTCCACTAGATTGTTGAGTACATCATCCATATTGGGGTAACATAGCATCCTAGGTGCAACAGATTGTTCCAAATCCTCAGTTGTCTTCTGCCCCCATCAGTAATAATTCTCCTCCTATATATATAAAAAAAGAAAACAACCACCCGAGTGACATTATAATTATATTCCATACAATATCTGTAGTTGTGGTTTTCTTCAGGATTATTAATTCCCATCATCATAATGGGTAACAACCAGATCTTCTGCATGCCCCAGCGTAATTCTCTTGCCTTATAGCTCGACATAAGTATAATACATTTATCAATAAAGAGAACTCCAAAATAGATAATTCCAATCCAACCAGTTTAAGGCTCTTTTCACATCCCAGAATTACGGCATTGCAGAGGTCTGTCACTCTCCTCAGGATATTGTTAACCAATACTTCGCCTCAACTGTCTTTTCATATATTCGTTCATTTTTTTTATTTTATTTTTTTAAACTGGCGTCACTGTTGCTTAATTTAGAAATTTTTATTTTTGTGAGACCTATTTCTTTTTCTCTTTTCCTTTTGTGGGTTTGTTCCCCATCCTAATTTCCTTTCTGCAAGTTGTATATCGACTGGGCGATTTTCATTCTGCTTTATGACTTGATCTTGTTGGTTTTGCTTTAACTCATATTTCTTTTCTGACAATTGTATATCAGCTAATTGATTTCCATGCTTGTCTGTGACTTGATGAGTCAAAATCACATTAGAATCCGATGCCACTTCTCTTTTATTTATGAATAATCCAGCTGGGGTGTCTAAAGAATCCAAAGGCAATTTGTCTACAGAAACCTCTATAATTCGATGTTTTCCCTTTATTTCCAATTCCTTCTGCTTATCCTGTATTGTGCATAAAGATGTTGAATTCATTTTCAAAAATTTTTGATAAAATTCTTCCGCTTTTTCAACAGTATTTAATTGATATCTTTCTCCTTGATATCTCAATATAATACCAACTGGGGCGTCCCACCTGAATAGAATATTTCTTTTTTTAAGTTCAGTCACCAGAAAACCAAATTTCTTTCTTTCCAATAACATCTTGGGCGGGAGCTCTTTGTATATCCAAATCTTTCTTCCATACCATTGCAAAATAGAATTGTAAGATTTTTGCACAATATTATTTCTTATCTCCTTATCTGTAAAATAAATCACCACATCTCTAGGCAGTTGCCTTTGCTTTGCTTTGCAGTCCAGGAATTTATTCTATAAACTCTGTCAATCCTGCAGAATACTTCCTCAGGTTGAACCTTTAAAATCCCAGCCAGAATTTCAGAAGATATTTTCCTTAAATCATCTGTTTTCCTGCAGCCCTCTCAGTCTAATCGCATATTCAGTAAAATTATATTGCATCATTAAAACTTCTCTTTCAATCCTCTGTTGCAAATTTTCTACATTGCAAGTCTTTTGATCAGCCTCCATTTTAGGTTTTTCTTCTGAGCTATTATCTTGAGTATTTGTCAAATCATTTTCAATTTTTTGTATTCTATTATCCAAATTGTCCTCAGTTTCTTCCATTTTAGACTCTAATAACTTAGTATTTGCATCCAACTGGATCATAAATTCTGAAAAACCATTAGCCACTTTTATAATCTTTCGTTCCAAAAAATCAAACTTTGATTGCACCAATTCTTTAATTTCCTGCTTAAATTTTTCAAAGTCCTGATTCATAATCTCATCCCTTCTTACAATCTCCTCTAAGAGAAATTCTATTATGTTAAAATCAGGTTTCTGAAACTGGAGACTTAGAACTTGTTCATGTAATTTGTTAATGGGGGAATCCCCCCCCCACTGCTTGTTTGTCTGATTTTATAAGTCTCAATGCCATGTTTCCACCCAGACAAACTTTTTTAGAAAAGAGAAGAAAAGCAGGGAAAAAAAAACTTCTTTCCAACCAAGATTAATATCAAATCTCCAGGAGAAAAAAAGAAAAAAAAACACAAAAGTGAAGTTTTGTCTTCAATTGTAGCCAAGAGTATTTATTCCGCTACTTTGTAGTAATAGAGAACGAAAGGACTTTCCCTTTCAGCCCCTACTCAAGCTGCGGCAGTCGCCATTTTAAAAAATCTTTTTTTTTCCTTTTCTTTCTTTCTTAAATAACTTTTGTAGAATAAATAAAATACTTGCGATTCAGGATCACAGGTCCAGCTTGCGTCTTCTTTAATTAATCTGTTAAATTTGTAGGCTTGCTCTTGTCGCCTAGCTCTGCATAAGCAGAGGTCTCCCAAAGCCCGGAGCAGCGGCTACGGATATGGGGAGTCTCATCTGCTCCGTCCCAAAAGTAAAAGAAAAACTTTTGGGGCTATGCAGAGAGCTCTACCCACCCCAGCCGGCTCTATCTCCATTTCCTCATGGACACAGAGTTTTTTCGAGCCGCCATTCCATTGTGAAGGCGGCTCTTTACAGGCAATGGGGCTGGCGATCCCGAAAGATCGTCTGGCGGCGACAGGCAGCAAACCGGAAGTCTCTCATGAACACATTTTTTTTAATTGTATAGCTTTGGGGTTTTAAATTGGGGGCCGATTGATTTATTTTAGCTATCTTAACTTTTATATTGTATGTATTTTAATTTTGGCTGTTCACCGTTCTGAGTCCCTAGGGGGAGAAGGGCGGTATATAAATATAAATATAAATATAAATATAAATATAAATATAAATATAAATATAAATATAAATATAAATATAAATATAAATATAAATATAAATAAATAAATTGCTCACTTTTATTTTTTTTAGAATTTAGCTATTAAAAAATAATAAACTATATACCGTATGTTTAAAAAAACATCCAAATATGTACAATAAATGCTAAACTTTCTTTAATAAGCACTTGTCAAGGGGAAGGTATTGTGCATTTTTCTTGCTTTGGCAGGAAATGTGGTTTTTCTTTTTTTTAAAAACACAATATAACATTATTGAACAATTTGAATTCACCACAGAGAACAAGAGCTGGAGTTCAACATCATCGGAAGGACTACAGATTAGCCATCTGTATCATATAGAATCAGAGACATCATTATGACACTGGCTATTGCTGTTCTTCAACTGACTAGCACAGGGCTGTCAAACTCCTGGTCCGCAGGCCGGATGAGTCACGTGCTGGCCACGCCCACACCCGGTTTAGCGAACGGGGAAAAGTCCCAAAACGTCACATGACAGCGCTGTAACAATGTGAGTTTGACACCCCTGGACAAATATTTCTTCCTATTATCTTTATAGCGGCATTTACAGTAACTATGGCTTATTAAAGTCCAGCAGAACAGATAGTCCCATTGCAGTGGATTTCTTCAATTATTATGGCTAAAATTTATTATGGCATTAAAGCATACAAATGATATAAGGAATAATGTGAACACTGGGATTCTAATTACAGTGAACTAGTCTCAAGAGTAAGTTAGCAACAATGCTAAACTTGCACAAGCAACTCAGAAAGAAAAAAATGAATAGGAAATCTAACACTTTTTTCAGTGCTGTTATAACTCTGAACGATCACTAAATGAACCGCTGTTAAATTGAGGACTGCCTGTATACTATTTAGGATTTCTTTACAGTTCTGTACAATAGGCCAAACATTATAATTTCTATGCTGCAGGAAAAAAACCAGCAATTGGTATGCCAAGTTGTTAGGAGAAAAGACAAAACCTTGTGACTTTGTCCTTCCTCCCAGCAACCCTCTTTAGATTAATGGGAGGCGACGTAGGCTTTCCTTCCCTTAAATAATCCAGCCGAAAATCCTTGATTATTTAATAAAGAAGAAAATAAAGATAGCATGAGTGTTGTGCATGTGTGTGTGTGAAGAAGATGCCTTTCTTCTCTTTCTATTAACCTTTATCAATATTTCTAAGAAGAGGACATGTGCATATGATGAGCATGTGCAATGTGTTGTGTTAAAAAATGAATGCATTTATTTAACCTCCAACTCAGCAATTATGCAGTCTTCAAAAACAAAACAAAAAAAATCCCTACCTGTAGATGAAAAGTTACAGAAGATAAAATAAAGGATTTCCTGCATTCACATTAGATTGGATGTAAAACATATACTGTCTCACAGTTCAAAAGCTAAGTTACTATATTACCATATGATGCATTATTCCCCAAATTTTTAATTGTGACTTCATGTACATTCAGGTTGCCTAGTTCAGCTGCAAAAGACAGTAAAACAAATCTAGACAATCCTGAATGGAAGTCTGATAAATAGAACCTCCATACAGTATGTCAAACTTCTTTTTGTTCCCTAACCCCTCAAAAGTAATTTGAAATAAACTTTGAAAAATGAAGAATAGATGAAACCATCAACTAATTAGTGTTCTTTCTCAGTGATTTAAGAATTCAGAAAGAGAGAAACACACACACACACTCAGTGGGTTGGAGAGAAAAGAATTCAGTCAATGCCCTGCTTCTGAGCTACAAAGCTTCTGAAGTAACAGAACCAGGGGTGAAATCCAGCAGGTTCTGACAAGTTCTAGAGAACAGGTAGCAGAAATTTTGAACAGTTCAGAGAACCGGTAGTGGAAATTTTAAGTAGTTCGGAGAACCGACAAATACTACTTCTGGCTGGCCCAGAGTGGGGTGGGAATGTAGATTTTGCAGTACCCTTCCCCTGCCACGCCCACCAAGCCACACCATGCCTACCAAGCCACGCCCACAGAACCGGTAATAAAAAAAATGGGATTTTACCACTAAACAAATTCTTCATCCTCACCATATATATTAAAAATGAATTATTAGAAATTCTATCCCTCACATACATTTTAATACACATGGCATGCATTTGCCTGGCACTCTTTTTACCATGGGGAAAAAAATATGGATACAAGGGAAACCTACCCAGCTGCAAAAGTGTTAATCTTTTGATTTCTGTGAAAATGTTACTATGAATTGGGAAACAAAAATGCAGATATCAACTGTTTTGCAGCAGCTCCAATAGTGTTGCTGTAATGGCAGGAATAAGAAAATGCAGCCAGGATTGATTCATTTTTTGTAAACTCTGCAGATCCTTGTAACTTCTCCTGAGCATACAACAGCCTTGAAAAAGTGAAATGAGAATTTAGCAAGAATACTATCTGAAATCCAGAATGGAGTCTGTGGGGCTACAAACCATCCACAAAATTCTTAACTTCCTTGTAAGTTCCATTAACGCTCTATAGAACATGTAGTTGAAGAAAAGTGTAGTAATAATTGTTTTGACTTTAGGAGATAGTGATGCAGGTGTTCATATTTCAAAGATCTTTAGAATACGATATTAATTTATAACGCATGTATCAAGTAGTCAAAATAGTGACAAATTTCAATTTATTTTAGTGTAGTTTTTATATGTTGTCTCTGAACCAGAAATAAATAGGCTTTGCTCTTAATAATGTCAGAGTTATAAGATCATTGGGGTCTGAAGCTAGGGAAAAATCCTCATACAGAGTGATCCAGGTCAGGATTCTAAACCTCCAGAGAACAAGTACAATTCTAGGACATGTATTCCTATTTTTATTCACATCAGTGGAAATAAAGTAGTACATTGTACCTATTGCGTTTACATAAGCATCAATCAGCAACTTATTCCCAGAACTCATTTTAAAAGAAGTTATCAATAGGTATCTGCTTTGTATACTTGAATTACTAAAAGGAAAAACAACTTTTTCCACAAAGTACACTATTTTCCTATTTATAAACGATAGCAGTTGCCACCATGGTCTTAGTGCTGTCCTAGATCATATCCAATGACAGACTGTATCTAATTGGCAGACAACCCATATACTGGCAGAACAGACTTGCAAAACAGGAAATGCTGCTATATACCACAATTATTGCTAGAGATAGGCAGAACCTCTGGAAAACTTCCCAAGGACATCAGGTCACAAAACAACATGCTAATGGCAGAAGCATGTTACTGATAAATGGTACCAATTACATTCACAAAACACTGGCCACTGTTATGGAATTACAATTTACATTTTAAGAACAAAGCTTCTTTATCACAAGTAATTTTGCACTATGTGAAAGAATTAAAGACCCTGGAAGAATCGTTATTTATTGGATAAATTACTTCTAGCAAATATGTGCAATAAAGTAAGATAATACAGAACCTATTTATCTGAACATGATTTTTTTCTTAAGAGAAAACTAGTCATTATTGCTTTTTTTAGGACTTCTGCATATAATGATACAACCTGGATTTATATTATTAAACTAATATGACAAGAGGCATCCAGATGATCACTAGATTACTGTTTCAATGGTGAGATAAAGCTGTTGTTGTTTTAACCATTTAATCATGTCTGACTCTTGGTGACGTTATAGGCATGTGATGTCCATTCTACTCTATCAAGCACAACTTCAATTGTTGCATGCTCAGCTTTGTATCAGATTTGACATTATCAAGCCAACATGTTCTTTGCTTCCCCTTCTTCTTGTTCCACAAACCACTCCTAGCATCATTGCCTTCTTCAATAAATTTGCACACATGACATGGCCAAAGTAAATCAGACATACTCTTATGATTTTAGATATTAAAGATATTAAAGAGATATTAAAATGCATGGATATAATTTTTGTCACTATTATGTGAAAACATCCATTATACTTGCACTAGTAACTCCATTGCAGCTTTAGATATATATCCAGTGTTTTTATTTTGATCAAAAATGTGTAAACCTTTTTTTCACCTTCAATTTCTCAGATAGTATTTTAAAAGAACAAAGTTTGAATGCATTTATTTAAAAAATCTCTAGAACCAAACTTCATCACAGCATCAAGAATAAGGAAGACAGTTAGCCAAAGCAACCAAATAACTGCCCTTCATCCAATCATTTTTATGGGGCATAAAGCCAGTAAGAATTGCTGAGATTTCCCTTAAACTCTCTTATCACCCTCAAAACATTTGTGAACCTCTAGGAAAGCTCCGGAGTTAATTACCTCTCTTACTGTGAATCAAAAGGGGCAAGGTGCTAATCAATTTTAATAATCAGGGTCTAAATATTGATCACTTGTGAGTATTCAATAGGAAACTTGCATTCTCATGAATTAAAACAAAGTAGACACTGGAACAAAATAACATTTTTATTAAAAGCAGTAATAGATAAAATCACAACCAAAATATTTCTGACGTAAGGAAGATATTAAAACAGAATGAGTGCAGGGTCTATTGAGAGTTAACATATGCATAAGAAGACTCTTCAATGGTAGGATTAAGTCAATTTTTTTCAGATTGTGTTAAAGCATCATCTGAAGTAGAAAGAAATGGAATACTGGGTTTTGGTGCTTTCAACCAGCAGAACCATCTCTCTACCAAGAAGGATATCAAGGTTTTCCATGACAAATAGAAAAGTGAAAATGCCCAAGCTATTTCCAGAAAAGAAGAGCACTAAATATTGAATTGGGGTATTTACCAATAGAACAGTAACTGAAACATATATGATTTTATCAACTCTAAAGCTGTAAATAGCAATCCTGACTGCATTGGGACACAAGGAGTTTTTGATTTTTTGTGTACCCAAGAGATTTGGGCACTAAGACATTCACTTTTCCTCAACAACAACAAGCTATCACACAACCCTTACAAACAAATATTCTTTTCTAAAAGTGGTAAACATTTAACAATTGAACATTTAGTAAGTAGAAACAAACTAGAACTAAGAACATAAATATGGCCTTCAAAAGAACATGACACAGCAATGTCTCCCTTTCCATGGCAGGTGGGCTGGCAAGTATTTCCATCACATCTTTGTTTTGGTGGAAACTATCTGCTTCTGTAGATAATGTAATCTACTTGCTTGCCATTTCATCCATCCGACCAATGCCAATAAGCAAATCACCAGTACTACTTGAAAGATTAAAATCATCACAATAGGGTGTAGAGCAATATTTAGTACTCCATTTGCACTTGGTGACCATCCCAGGAGCACTTCCCACCAGGCATGGTCTCCAGCTGATGTAACCTTTGCTACAATCTGGGCAATTTCCTGATTGTTGTGGTGAATTTCAAGAGCAGCATTTTCACCCATATCTCTGAGTTTCAGTAATTCTTGCTTAAGAGAGGGGTGAGAAAGCAGATTTTTAAGAGTAGAAAGGCCAAGGCCAAGTGAAATAGGAAATATTTCTTTATATAAAGAGGGATAGGCTTTCATATGTTGCACAGTCCAAACAGGTACACGAAATTGGAAATCACATCCTACAATCACGCTAATATTGCAAAAGCAACGATTGATATATGGCAGCATAGGTTGAATGATGACACTATTAATGATTATAAATTCGCATGGAGTTCTAACACAAATACAGCCCTTGCCAGTATATACAACAGTAGACATTTCTTCTTGGACTACATCAAAAGAACAATGAGAGTTATTTATAAATTGAGGAGAAAAGCATTCATGGTGCTCTTCTAAACTGTTATCATCACATACAAAGCCTAAATTCTCTTTTTTAACACAGCCCTGCACATTAACGCTTTGCCACTCACCATCCCTCAAGTGTGCCCATTTATTAGAGTCTCTGGAATACATGACCAAGTCTCTGTCAATCTGGAATCCCAGGGGCACTATTGGATAGATAGGAATTATCTGAGCGGCCTCCACAGTTATTAAGAATAACCGCAATATGTTTTGAGTAGAGTCATATGATGCATTTAGCAGTCTCCACCAAGCTTCTAAAGCAATTTCACCTGGTGTGAGTTCTGGTCGAATTAAATTGCTTACCTCCATGGGAATTTTTCCTGCCTTAGCTTCTCGAATCATATCCATGATTACATTTTGGGTGATTACCTGGGCTTGTCCACATGCTAAAGCCAATGAAACATTATTTTGGAGAGACTGAATCTCAGAGACTATCAGTATGTTATCATTTTCTAAAATTGTTTCCCAGACTGGAAGCACTTTACTGATAGCTTGTGGTTGTTTTGTGAGTTGTGAGAAAGATTTGGTTAATGGGGCAGTAAGTTTTCCTATTTGTTTTGTGGAATATGAAAGTTTATTAGCTAATACTTCTATGTTGGCTGCATCTATAAAAGAAACTCCCGCCCCCAGGGGACCCAGCCAATCTAATAATTCCCTTTTTATTCTTTCTCCATGGTGTACTCCTTCCCACATTTTAACCCATTCTATCCAACCTCTGTGGCTAATATCAAGAAAGGGAGAACACTGGGGCACTTTCTGTGACACATTCAAACCTTCAAAATTAATCTGTACTTCCTTCAGAGAGGTCTGTGGGTTCTTAACAATTTGCTCAGGCTGATCTAATTTTAATACATGAGATCCAATAACTGGATTTCTCATATGGCGCAGCGAAAGAAGATCTGTGATCAGTGGGTTAAATTGAAGAACTGTTTTGTTTTGAAAGCCTAGTTCTAACTGATACAACCCTTGTTCACTATTTTTTTCTGTTATGGAAATAT
Source organism: Pituophis catenifer annectens (assembly GCF_029215685.1). Classification (NCBI taxonomy): domain Eukaryota; kingdom Metazoa; phylum Chordata; class Lepidosauria; order Squamata; family Colubridae; genus Pituophis; species Pituophis catenifer. Next base: position 167,241,379 of record NW_027256883.1, on the reverse strand, counting down.
GACCATAGAATTTAAACTTAACAGAGGATGCTCTTTGATCACAATGTGTTCCTTTAATTGGAACTACCCAATCTGGGGGTCCCTGTCTAATTAAGTCTCTTCCATTTAATTCCCAGTCATGTGATTCCCAATTAACAATTGTTTGGGTGTTTTTTTTCCCAGAAGGTGAAATTAAGGATAGCTGCAAATGATTTTTAAGAAATTTATCATTCTGAGATCCAACAATAGTTCTCAGATGCAACGGTGCACCAAATTTCCATAAAGCAGCAGAAATTAGGGCAATGTCACATGAATTGTCCTGGGTTACGCTCTTTCCAGTTCTGTGGGACTCCAAATGTGTTGGCAAAGGTCGGCATGAGACAGGTATATGAAAAGTTGAACTGTCCATTTGCATATCATAACAAAAATGTCCAATTTCTCCACTGGCCTTGACAGTACAATTAGCCAAATCTCTCCAATGGCAGCTGACTGAGTCTGAAGCAGCATGGAATATGTACAAGCTCTGGAACACTCCGGGATTGGAACTGTTGGCATATAATCCATGCATGTGGCATGTCAACTTTATTTCAGATGCTCCTCCTTTTGGAAAACAAGCCCACAGTTTCACAGGGATGGTAGACGCATTCTGGGTAGCAGAAACAAGCATCCATCCATTCCACAGGCACAGCAGCAAAGACAACATCTTCGAAAGCATCTGAGAGAAAGAAACACAAAAAGAATCTCCAAAGCCCCTATTGCCTGGATGTGCAGTACTTTAGAAAGTATTTTAGGTGCAGCTCCTGCTGCTTTTGAGTCAGAGTATTAATTTCTTCTTTACAACTACATCACTTAGTGACAGAAAAAGTTCTATTTGCCTTAAGGAGAAGGACCCCATCTAACTACACTTGTTAAGACCTGATCTCTATTCAGGTTACACTACTCAAAAATATCTATTACAATTGGACAATCAGAGGCCAACATTACATCTATTGAATCTGAACCACAACACTTAAAACATCAGACATGAGTGATACTTCTTGTAAACTGCTGTGCAAATTAACCAATGGGCTCTCAATCTTTCTTGTTATAGAACCAAATATGTAAGACTTTTTACCACCTCAAAAAATTCCATTGGATGCTTCCTTTCATTATAATGTAGATCAATGAAGTTTGTTTCAGATGAGTTGGACAGTTACATCTAACAATATATAAGTGATTTTCTATTGTTTTCTTCCAAGTTGTTTTATTCTCCCACCCATATCCTAACCAACCTTGACCTTCTTTAGCTTCCAAGACCAGATAAGGTACTTATACAGACATGCTTATGGATTTGCTTTTCTATTCCTGAGACAAAAACTACTGTACGTCACTTCCTATATCTTTGCCCCAAATTTGATACTGTTGCCACAATTCTGCAGCAGTTAATAAAAAACTGTTCCCTGCATAGAAAAAAGCAAATTTCCTATTTTGTAACTGGTTCAACTAGACTAGGAAGAAACAGTGTTTGCAGCAAGAGATGATGTTGCATACTGCTTTTTCCAAGCACAAAGAACCAATATTGAGCTTTGTTTTCTTATCTTTACATCTTCAGGATGTAGAATGGGGCCCTCTGGGAGTGGGAAATCTTGCTTCCAAAATCTTTCTGTTCCTAAAGTGATATGCTCCTATGCATCCTTCCCCCATCCTACAAGTAGCACTCTCTTAGTACCATAGTATACCACAATACCTGATGCCTTCTAAGAAAAGTAAAGCATGAGAGCCTAATCCAATTCAATGCTACTGTACAAGAGTGGGCAATACAATCTGATGCCGTGCCATGCTACTGCAACTTCCACTCACCAAAGTGGTGATTATCCATCCTTCTCCCTGTCTGCCCCAAAGCCAAACTGCTGCCACTGCTGTTCTTGTCATTAATTTCACTTGTATGTATTCTCTACCTACCCACTACTGAGAAAGGCCAAAGCCAACCTGGGGCCAGCTTCTGAGTGAAAGCAGAGCACCAAAGGGAAGGCATATGAGTAGTATACATTCTTCACAGTTGAATCTCTATCTCATTCAGAGGTGGTATTCAGTCGGTTCGCACCGGGTCGTGCAAACCGTTGGTGGAAATTTGGCCAAGGTCACCAAACCGGTAGTGGTGGCTGGCTGGCCATACCCCCGAACCGGGCCCCCGGTCGCCACTCGCTCACCCCACCCGCCATGTTCGTTGCAGCCATGTTCTTCGCTTACGCGCATCCCATTGCCTTGCAAGTCCAATGGGATGAGCATGCTTGAAGAAAATGGTGGCGACAGCAGCAGCTTTTTCCGCGACCTCTGGTACTTTTCAGTGCCTCTGGCCAGCCGCCACAGCCGCAAAGCGGCTCTCAAAGAGGCTTCTTTGCCAGCTGCTTTCCAGCAGCAGCGGCTGGCTGGGGGCCACTGAAAACTCCGGTCAGCTTGTCTTTCAGATTGTGGACCAGCCACCATGGGAGGTAAGCGGCCTGAATAAAAAGGCAGTGGTGGGGGAGGAAGCGGGGCTAGGGCTGGGGCCGCTAAAGGAGGGGAAACGGGGGCAGCTGGGAAAGGGAGGGCAGGGATAGATAGGTGGAAATTCCAAAAAATTTCCTACCTTTCCTGTGGGCGTTTCTAGGTGGGGGGGAGTCATGTGACTGAGTGGGCATGGGCATGAGTGATGTCAAGTTGGCCACGCCCACTCAGTCACATGCCCCCCACCTAGCCATGCCCACTGAACTGATAGTGAAAATTTTTGAAACTCACCACTGATCTCATTGCCAGCTTTCTTCTGGCAATGAGATCTCATTGTGGACACCCACAATGGAAAATGTGGAATGAGTATGTGTAGAGGGCACCCTGCAGAATGTTGATATTTGTGAGGTTTTCTCTATATGACACACAATGTTTTACTGTTGTTGTTTTTTAGTGGAAAATATTATATTCTTGATTTGGCTTCAGCCTACCACAGAAGAAAGCTGTGAGGAAAGGTCCTGAACTACCAATAAGTGAACCATCTCCAAACCTGGATAAGGAAATTGTAGGAATGAGCCCACAGCCAGCCAGATCCTGCTACCTGCTGAAACAGATCATAAGGCTTTAATTAGGATCTAGTCCATGTTTAAACAGTTTAAGTCCATGATTTTCCTTAATTTCTGTTTTTCACTACTTTCATTACTATCAGCTTCCCAGCTGGAGGATCATTCAGAAGTAGTCTTATCAATTTTCCAGGATTTTTTCAATGATACAAAGTTAATTTGGAAGGATGAGAAAAAGGTCATGTGGTTCAGAAAATAAAAGATCTGACAGACTAATAACAATTGTTCTTGCTTGTACCTAAAAATCTTGTCTGAATTTGTAAAGAATTCTATAGATCAGTGATGGCTAACCTTTTTGCCATCGTGTGCCAGGAGAGGAGGGGGCGGGGGAGGGTCGCGCCCGCACGTGCCCACGCGCATGTGTGCGCAACCCCCTCCCCCTCCCTCCTGGCACATGATGGCCTGGTAGGCCCGTTTTTTTGCTCTCTAGGAGCCTCTCTAGGAGTCTCTGGAGGCTGAGGACAGGAAAAAATGTCACTTCCTGTCCCACCGGGAGTGGGGAAATGGGCCCTTTGAGCCTCCATAGGGCCTCCAAGGGAGTGGGAAAGGCTGTTTTCGCCGTTCCCAGATACACAGAGAGGATCTGGAGCCAGGTAAGAAAAAAAAAACGGGCCTTCCCCCCCCCCAGGCCCTCCAGAGGCAGGAAACAGCCTGTTTCCCTACTTCTGGTGGGCCCAGAAGGCCCGAAAATCAGCTGGCCGGCATGCGCATGCGCCCCAGAGCTGAGCTGGTGTGCCCACTAATATGGCTCCGCGTGCCACCTGTGGCATGCGTGCCATAGGTTCGCCATCACGGCTATAGATAGCCTAAAAACTGAAACATATACTTCCCCCAGTTCTACCAATTAAATATTTGTGATATTATTAGTACACATATCCAGTATAAAGTCACAGAGGGCTGTTATGCTAACACTAATGGTATTTGAATTGGAAGGCAGCAATCTAACTAAACCAGGAGAGTTTTATCCATCCCTACATTATGGTACTCTAACAACCTTTATCTACCGTATCTTAGTCTGCCTTACACCGTTGTAGTAGTTATTCCTTGCTTTGCTCCATATTCTTTTTAAAAATCATATCTTTTCCTCCAGTAAATCTGTACCAGGTTTCTTGCCCTTCTACAAATTATTAAGAATAACTGAATTATCAAAGCAATTATTTCTTATCTCCTTCACCAACTATATCAGCACCATCATGTCTCACAATGAAAACAACATTTTCAGTGTATAAACAAAAATGAGTGAATAACTGTGTGAACAATTTACATAGCCTTATAATACTGCAACCAAGGAAAACTATCCTTAAGAGTTCCATGAGAGAAAGAATATAGTGTACAAAGGACACTGAACTTAGATTGGGAGGACCCAGGTTTAAGTCCACCTCTGACAGAAATTTACTATATGACTTTTAGCTAGTCATTTTGTCTTAGCTCAACCTACCTTTTTTGTTTAAGGACAACTGGAAGAGGGAATGCAATGCATCTTGCCTTGACCTTTTGAAGGAAAAATAAGATCTAAATTTGTCAAATACAAGTATCTGGTGATACATAAATATACTATGAATTTAAATAAAGACATTTTTAATCTATCACCATTACTTATTTGTACACAAAAACAAAAACCACAAATCCATCCATCCTGCTTTCTTCAATATGCATCATTAAAGGTCTCAAAGGAAAACTACAAATAAAAGGGAGTGTGTGACAGGTCCTTTCCCAGACATAGTTTAAAATATATGCAATTAGCAGATAGCAGCATATACCAACCTTAAATGATTTCAGAAGCTAAGCACCATAAAGTCCTAGTTAATATCTGGATAGCTTGGGGATTCTATAATTATAGGCAAAGAAAACTAAATGGCATGTCCATGAAATTACCAGAAGCATAACTTGAAAGAGTTTACCTTCAATTAGATCAGTCAATTGATACACACACAGACAGGGAAGGAAGGAGACAGACAGACAGATAGACAGTATTTAATATTACTGAATTGGTAAGTAATATACAAATTGGGTATTAAGGGAGAAACACATCACCTAAAGATGTGTACATTACTCATTTGCTATGGGATTGTCTACATAAAATGTTAAATAGATTTGTTTAGTAAATGAATATTTTATTTGATTTTTCAACCAACTAAAAAATAGATTGCAAGACAATGTTTCTATAGGCATTAATACTGTTTGTCTGTCTGAAAATTAAAATGACCATTGCTTACTCAATTATCCCAATACATTCTGTTGCCAGTACAAAGGACTTATTATTTACTGAAATTGGTATTTCAGTAAATGCAAACAAAATGATGGTTGTATGCTAAATGTAAAATTGTAATTAAAGTTGCAGATTACTATGCATAGTTATACTGGTGTATTTAAGAATGAATAAAGAATAACATTTGTAATATTTTTATTCTATCCTTTCTGCCCAAAATTCAAATCAATATATTGGATGTTTTTGTAATATTTTGCAACTGCTCCTGAATGCAACTTGCAAACTTCCATGGAATACATACAAAGTTTCAAAGAAAAAAAATGTAGGATCATAATGACTAAGACATGTATTATGGGGAAAAAAGAGAAAACTGAATTTGAAAACAAACTTTAAGAAAAGAACTCAACCACAAGAAGACCAAGATTTGTTGTTTAGGATCTAGTGTGCAGACATGGGATAATAGTTTTATATTACGGGATAGTATATTCTTGTTAACCATTAAAGAAAAATGCCTTTTAAGAAAGAGCTGTTTGATAGCGGCACCAAATGAGCAGAGAGGAAGTAGGTTTCTCATCACTGGATGCATTCGAACAAAGGGTACACAGCCATCTGTCACAACTGCTTTGATTTGGATTCCTGCACTGAACAGAGGGTTGGATTCAATGTCTAAATGATGCTTTCTAGCTCTCTCAGTCTATGACTGAGAACTTTTTTTACAAAAAAAAAAAAAAAAGCATCCAGATTGTTTAATTAAGAGTTTGAAAAATATTTCAGGGATAAAGGGTTAGAATTAGGATAGCAAACAAAAAACTGAGTGATGTGTTCCTTTCTGTCTTTTGAATGTAACAACTGACATTAAAACGGTTGGGAAGAAGTGTCCCATTTCTTAAACTCTGAAAAATTTTGCTCTCTGCATATACGGATCCTACATAATGACAGCCTCCTTTAGAAAAGAGTTGTGGATACGGTTTCCAGACAAATTACTTAATCTGTTACTTCAGAAGGAAAAAAAAAACAATATTGTAATCTTAAAACCAACATACCGATTGCAATATATGCTTTGGGGAATATAGATGTGTGGTACATAACCCCAATATAGGAATTTAAATACACATCCAATTTGGTTTTTTTCTATTTTTTTATGGGCAGGATAACAGTGAGATTAATACTAAAATAAAATGTTGAAAAGACAGTGTTAACTTGTACCGATAGTGGCCATTCACAAAATTGTTGTTAGATATGATACATACATTCTTCTATAAATTTATTTAGCCAATAACGTCACTCAAGTAGCTTAGAGAAATAGATATGGGCAAATTGTAGATGTAATTTCAAGTAGTTCAAGCATGTTTTGCCTTTACACAGTAGGAAAAATGTTCTTGCAGAGTTTAAAGTGTTATATTGGTTTTCGGTATTCCATAAATCTGAAGTCTATAAGAGGAACAACATTCCATGCATCATCTTTCATGTTTCTTACCATATTGTATGTCACTACTGCTAATATTACATTGACATTAATAGAATGCCAGAAAATTATTTTAGAAGCAAAACATTAAAGTAAAAGTTCCTCTCGCACATATGTGCTAGTTGTTCCTGACTCTAGGGGGTGGTGCTCATCTCCGTTTCAAAGCCAAAGAGCCAGCACTGTTCGAAGACGTCTCCATGGTCATGGGGCCGGCATGACTAAACGCCAAAGGCACACGGAACACTGTTACCTTCCCACCAAAGGTGGTCCCTATTTTTCTACTTTTTTTTACATGCTTTCAAACTGCTAGGTTGGCAGAAGCTGGGACAAGTATGGGAGCTCACCCTATTACGTGGCACTAACGGGGTGCCATTATGATAAACAAAACATTATCAAGAGCTTAAATATAAGTTATCAAAAAAGTATTATAGAAAGTTGAATGTTTAATTTCCAAAGTATTAATAGGACTAGGACACCACTACAGTTTTTTATTTCTTCTGATTAATACATAGAGAAGAATGATTTACCATACTTTTGTACAAAAATAAAAACAAAAGCCTAATGGAACCAATCCTTTAAAACACTATTAACTGTGCAATCAGACAATTATATTGGTTGTTTTAGCACTCTCTAGCTCTATAAATAGCATATTTTAATTCTAAAACTGCAGAGACTGATTTGATATAATTTGTATTTTTTTTTAAAGGTAACCAGTTTCTGTATGCAGGGAGACAGAAGGAGATTTTAGCAGTCTCTCAAATGCCACAATATAATTATTGAAGCTTCTTATATATAATTATTCAGAACACATACATGAAATATTATAGGAAGATTATTTGATCCAATACTGACACTGTTCAAACAAAAGTAATATATTAATGTAATCTCCTATTCAAATACACAGCCAAATCCACTTATATTTCCAATTAAGTGATAGTAATTTAGTTGCAAAAAAATCATAGATTTCCCTTATAACTAGCAAAGAGAACAAATAAATAGATGCCCAGATAATCTTTTTTTAATTCTAGCTTCGAAGAGATTTCTTATATAAAAGTAGTAATTCAAACAAAAAATGTAGATAATATAACTGAATCTGTGTCAAGAAGCTATCATGTAGCTGTTCAGCAGAAATCCACACTAAGTGGGATACCTATTTATTTTCACAATAACTGCTTCAAGCTAACAAATCTTCATATGCTACAGAATTATACTGACCAGCACTTAATGTTCTTAGCAGGCCAGAAAACCTGTAAGACCAACATAACTAAGACAAGACTGCACACAATTCTAGGAGACACTGTACCTGCTTCTTTTACCCAGATTTTGCTTTTGTTGAGCAGTGTAGTCATGTGCTACACTGGCCATATTATATTAACTGATAAATCCACCTAACAATATAGTAAACCATTACAACATTCTATGCTGTTCTTTTTTTAAAAAAAATGCACAACAGGAATGAAATAGTATACCATAATTCATTTCATAAAGACAAGGAAGTATATGTTTTCATTTTTCTGTTTAGAAATTATAACTTTAGCCAACCTAATGGTGCAGATTTTGTGCATCAAACACTTAAGTTCCAAGAAGAACCTATAACAGTGATGGCTAACCTTTTTGCCATTGCGCGCCAGGAGGGGGCGGGGGGCGGGGGAGGCTCACACGCGTGCGTGCCCATAATTCTATGCATCCCTCCCTGTGCATGTGCGCGCAACCCCCACCTCCCCCACTCCTGGCACGCGATGGCCCAGTAGACCCATTTTTCTTTCTCACCTGGCTCCAGATCCTTTCTATGCATCTGGGGAGGGCGAAAACAGCCTTCCACACCCCCTCCGAGGCCCTCCACAGGTCTGAAACGGCCCATTTCCCAACTCTCGGTTGGACAGGAAGTGATGTTTTTGAGACTTCTAGAGAGGCTCTGGAGGCTGGGAACAGCAAAAAATGTCACTTCCTGTCCATCCAGGAGTTGGAAAATGGGCCGTTTCAGGCCTCCGGAGGGCCTCAAAGGGGGGTGGGAAGGCTGTTTTTGCCTTCCCCAGATGCCTAGAGAGGATCTGGAGCCAGGTGAGAAAGGAAAAACGGGCCTTCTCCACCCCACCCCCAGGCGCTCCAGAGGCAGGAAACAGCTTGTTTCCCTACTTCTGGTGGGCCCAGAACGCCTGAAAATCAGCTGGTCGGGGCGCGCATGTGATATGGCTACGATCAAGAGCAACTGATATGGCTACGTGTGCCACCTGTGGCACGCGTGCTATAGGTTCGTCATCACTGACCTATAACAATCCTTGAAATATTAATTTTTTCTTGCAGCATAGTATTTCCACACAATATTTATAAAATTATTGTCTGGAATAATTTCATAGGCTAATTTAGTCTTCTACAAAATACTACCGGTATCAAGCTCATGACCTTTAACAAATCTCATCCCACTCTTTAATTATTATTTTTAAACATCGTCATATAGAAATAAGAAATAAGATACAACCAATAGAGATGAAGCATCAAAAGTGAGTAGTGATAACATACTAGTAAAAATTCAAGAGTTAAACTCATATTCTACTGCACTGAGACTGAAAAGAATAATATACATCCACTGACCTATGAATGTATTTCACAATTAAACTTTAAATATATATATCCAGTGCTAGTATCTCAGGCTTCTTACAAGGTGAATCTCTGCATGCATTGCTTTGACTACTCAAAATAACTATCTAATCTGCAATATGCAAATACACATAAGATCAAAACTGAAATGTAAAAACTGTAAATTATATTCTTTAATAAGGAATTATTTTTACCTTTGTTCACCTGTGATGATTGCCACTCTGAAGTTACCATATCAGCATAAGGAACATTCCCAGTACAGTAAAGGGAAGCTGCAAAAGAGCAAAATAGATTTCCACTCTAAGCATAACAATAATCAGGAAAAGTAAAACAAGTTTACTGCTGAATCTTATATATACTTATTAGGAAATAAATGTGACTGTATTCAGTAAGGCTCACTTCCTAGTGTATATTTGTACGGTAAGGATTTTTATTGTTATATAGCATTGCAGCATATTCCACTGTAGCAAATGCAATCATATTCATGCTGCATAACAGCATATTTATTGTGGGACAAGAATGCTAAATGTAGTGCTGGAACCCCTCTTAAAGGTTTTCCATACAGGACTCAGATTCTTAGCTGAAACAATGTTAAAAGGAACCTTATGTATCAGCTTAATTTAATGAATTAGATACAATCAGCCAGATCTTATGTCAATTTTTAAGGTGCCACAAATGTTGCAACAAATCCAGAAAAGTATTAACGCTATATTTATTACATCTATAGTTTTGAGTGAAAACTGTTATATTCTAAAGCTAAGGCCATATGAGGATTTCTTACCCTTTCAGATATCAATCCTGTTCATATTAATTAGTTCACCCTAATTTATTCATGAAATTACACTTCCAATCTATGTATTAAAATCCAACTATTAAAATACTTAGTTTTATGCAGAATAATTCATAAAAGGCACCAAACAAGTCCTTAACATGTAAAGAAGCCTTGGGCTATTTCATTTTGGCAATTTCCGTATCTATGTAATACACAAAGATACAGCCAGTGCCTAGATTTATATGTTCAACCCTGAGAGAGAGAGGAAACTAAATTTTAAAAATGTCTTTTCTTACTATACTAAAAATAAACTACCTACCAGTTAATTAAGCTTTACTGTTGATGATATAAAATTAAATATGATAGCACTCAATACATCTTTCATACCTGAAACCTCATAAATTTTGCTGAACCATCTTTTTTTGCTTTCAAAGAAATGTTGTCTCGCAACATTGCAGAACTAGAATTCTGCAATGAAGTATATTCTCAATAGGCGAAAACAACAGATATGTACACATTTATTTTATATTTTTCTTCTACCTATTTCAAAAAAAAGTCAATTTTTCTAACAAAAAATAAAAAATGAAAATAGTGATTTAAAATTTAATTAAAAGCACAACTATATTTAGAACAATTACAAAAATTCAAGGGCAATATAATGCAGTAAGCACAGTGCTGGACTGGCAATGGGGAGTCCACCTTCAGTCACAGAAGGAAGGAGGAAATGCTTTGTACAGTGCCCTGAGCTCCTTAAGGAAGGGTAGAATATAAAACTAATAAATAAGAATTAAATAAAATATATATTATAAAATTTGTACTATTCAACATGACTGATATAGTTATGAGAAATGCACATTTGGAGGAATTACCACTGAAGTTAAAATCGGTGATATGAATATCAACCACCTCTGATATGCAGATGATACAACATTGCTCGTGGAAAGCAAGGACAGTGAAGAATTTAGACAACATGTTAACATCAAGAAAACAAAGGTAATGACAAGTCTAGACCACACACAGGCCAGAATGTAGATTGACAATGAGAAACACTAAAGGAATTCATCTTCCTGGGTTCTAAAATTGACCAAAGTGGTGACTGCAGCGCTGAGATTAGAAGACGTATAGCACTTGGAAGAACTGCAATGTTTGGTATGAATAACATCTGGAAGAGTAAAGACATCGGTCTCACAATAAAATGCAGATTAGTTAATGCAACCATTTTTCCAATTGCTACTTATGGCTGTGAAACATGGACTCTTGAAAAAGGCAGATAGGAGAAAGGTGGATGCCTTTGAAATGTGGTGCTGGAGGCGACTATTACACATCTTCCATAGGCTGCAAAATAACAAACAAAGAAGTCCTAGGCCAAACCTCCCAAAAATATTACTTGAAGCCAAGATCGTCAAATAGAGGCTGCTTTACTTTGGTTATGTCATGAGAGGTGACTCATTCTAAAAGTCAATCATGCTGGGAGTGATCAGCAGAAAAAAGAAGGGGCCACCCTAGTACCCACTAGCTGGACACATGGGTGACACTGGGATGAACATGGCAGATCTGAAGAAGGCAGTATGGGACAGAGGGGCATGGAGAGTGCTGATTCATTGAGTGGCTAAGGGTTGGATATGACTGAGTGGCTGACAACAACAAAATAAAATAAAAATAGTTCCACAATCAGACATATAATTTCTAAATCAAACTTTAACTGGAAAATATTCTTCTCTATCTGTACTGTAAATAACACCTATAGCCCAATAGTAGTTTTCAAAAGGAGAAGGAAGAATAAGTTATTCAAATTTAATTACACAAAACTAAGGTACTCTGGGTAAAGAAATCAGTTATTGTATATGAAGGCTGATAACTAATCTTAGAGTTTCCCTGAAGGACCAAATGTGCAGCTTGGCAGCTGTCCTGGATTCCACTTTAATGGGAAGCTCAGGTAGCAGCTAGCAATACTGCTTACTAATTTAGACTAGTATACCAGTTGTAATCCTATCCAAAGGAAGATTTTGTTCTAGCTATCTATGCATCAACAATGTTGAAAAGGATTATAATGATACAATATATTTGAAATTTTCTAGAAAATGGTTTAGAAGTTTTAGGTGGTGAAGAATATGTTGCTTGTATACTGCTGAGACCATAGTTGTTATATCATGCCAACATTATATTATACCAGCTGTATTTGGTTTCCAACATGTTTCTGTATTTCATGTGCTGGTTTAAAAAGCAAGGTGGCTGATATGGTTAGGATGCTGGGTTAGTGGTTAGCCAGCCCACATTTGAGCCCCAAATGCTGCTGTGTGGCAGTGTGAGCTCCTGTCATTTACTCTAGCTCCCTGACAGGGACATGAAAGGAGCCCCCACGAGCATCCCCCAGGCAACAGTGATGTCAGCAGCTAATCATTTTAACCCGGAAGCACCAAAATGGTGCCTCCAACATGAATGGGATGGGAAGATGTGCTGGTTTTAGGTTTAAAGTTTCAAATAGTTTGAAATGTAATGGCTGAAGAAGCATTTTTATTCATATTAGCCTGCCCATATTCTAGAATCACAGTACATATCAACGATTTTACTATCAGTTCCAAATACACGTCTGCAGAATATACCAGTTTGGACAACACAATACTATAGACTTTTTTCTTGCAATCATATAGAGCAGTAAAGCATATTCACTAGATGAATGGAAGCATGCATTGGGTTATCTCAAGGCTCTGCCTTAGACCCAGTATTATTCAATATCTTCATCAATGATTTAGATGAGGGGATAGATGGGGGGATAGATGGAACTCATCAAAGCTGGCAGGAATAGCCAATACTACAGAAGATAGGCTTAAGATATAGAAGGCTCTTGACAGATGTGAACATTGGGCCCTATCTAACAAAGTGAAATTCAGTGGTAAAAAAGTAATGTTCTACATTTAGGCAAGAAAAACCAAATGCGCAGGTATAGAATAGGTGATACCTGGCTCAATACTAATAGCGATCTTGGATCTAGTGGACAATCACTTAAATATGAGCTAGCAATGTCTGCTGCAGCTGCCAAAAAAGCCAATGCAGTCCTAGGCTGCATTAACATGTAAAAAAAAAATGTTAAAAAAATGTTGAGACTCTGGAAAGAGTACAGAAAAGAACAACAAAAATGATTAGGTGCTGGAGGCTAAAGCATATGAAGAACAATTTCAGGAATTGGGTATGTCTAGTTTAATGAAAAGAAGGATTAGAAGTGACATGCTAGAAGTCTTCCAATATCTAAGGGGCTGTCACAAAGAGGAGGGGGGTCAACTTATTCTCCAAAGCACCTGAAGGCAGAACAAGAAGCAATGGATGGAAACTAATCAAAGAGGGAACCAATTTAGAATCAAGGAGAAAATTCCTGACAGTTAGAATAGTTAATCAGTGGAACAGCTTGCCTCCTGAAGCTATGGGTGGTCCAACACAGGAGGTTTTTAAGATAAGATTGGACAACCATTTGTCTGATACAGTTTCCTGCTTGTGCAGGAATTTGGACTAGAAGATTTCCAAGGTCCCTTCTAATTTTGTTATTCTGTTAAATCAAGCTATATTTACTTTTTTAAATTAAAGAGAAAAATATTAGAGGTTTTTTTCCTTCTATGTGTAAATGACAGCTTTGTATTCTTGCAAATGTAACTTATTCAAAAGAAACTATCCTCTTAAGAGAGGGTTTTTATCCTGTTACTAAGCAGAAAACGCAAATGTAACTGGCAGAGCAATCCTTATACCTGTAGAAAAGTCTTTTTATATTTACTCTTTCCTATAATTATTAAGGGTATTATATCTTTGCCTTCTTTTCATAGATCATCTTATTTCAAAAGTTTTAAAAATATGTATTTTTAATATGGTATTCCAAAAATTAAATTTACAAAGCAATCTTAAAGATATATAACTTATACTGAAGAAAGCAGAATTTATTTTAAGAAAATTATGCAAAATTGCATCTCTAATTGTGATATTCTATACCGTATATGTTTATCAAAAATGATTTTTCATTTAAATGGGCTTCCTCCCAATTAAACGCAACCTGATTGATTCTCTTCCTCATCCCAATCCACAGTATCTTCTCTTTGCATATCAGTACTGTAGCCATTATTTAACATTTCATTAACTACATTTTAAATAAACCATAATTGAAGCCTTGGTGGTGCAGCAGACTAAAGCACTGTTAAGTAACACCAGCTGCCTGCAATTACTGCAAGTTCAAATCTCACCAGGCTCAAGATTGACTCAGCCTTCCATCCTTTCGAGGTAGGTAAAATGAGGACCCGATTTGTGGGTGCAATAAGCTGACTTTGTATAAAAAAGAACATCACTTGGGGGGGGGGCGAAAGCTCTACTAAGCAGGTATATACAAAAGTATGAAGGCTATTGCTTAACGCATTGTAAGCCGCCCTGAGTCTCTGGAAAAGGGCGGCATATAAATTAAACCAATAAATAAATAAATAAATAAATAAATAAATAAATAAATAAATAAATAAATAAATAAATGATTTAACTCATATAAAGCTGTAAGTCAATAATTATAACCATAAGTAATGAACTGGGTTCCTTCTTTATAAGATAACAAATTACCTTATAAATTACTTCAATGTGTGAATCCAATGTAACTTAATTGTGGCACATCATTAGTTACTAAGTTTGTAACAAATCGATAAAAATATTTGCTTCAAGAAAATAGAATAGTTTGAATATTTTTTCATTCTGTAACAATAATATAATTCAATAATTATTTATAGGAAATAGATGGATTTTTTTTTTAACCCACCCAACACCCTCCCCAAAAACTAGGGTTAAAACATAGAAGCAACATATTACAGCAGAGGTCTTCAAACTTGGCAGCTTTAAGACTTGTGGACTTCAGCTATGCTGGCTGAAGAATTCTGGGAGTTGAAGTCCACAAGTCTTAAAGCTGCCAAGTTTGGGGACCCCTGTATTACAGTAAAGCTTTTAACTTCTCTTAAGATTACATAGTTTCAACCACCTACATTTACCCAACCTTTAAATAAAGCATCTTCAGTTGCAAATATATATAAAACAACTTTTAAATTAAGGTAAATTATACATTGACTACGTAAAAATCAAGCAAAGCTATTATTTCCTTTGAGGGACCAAGGTTATCTGAGAGAAAATTAGCTACTAATCTATTCTGAAAAAGTATGACTATATCCCAGAGCTACAAATGTGTGATAACCAAACAGTCAGGGGTTTCCATTGTGCTGAACTTTAGGGTTGCAAAAAGATCTGGAATATTATCAGAACATTTTAAAACCAAATGTATATTTTCCCAGGCCTGTGCATTAGCAGTGGAGGGCAGTCAGCCAAGCCCAGAAAAAAGCTGATCACCCTAGATGCTATATCAGGGTTATGCACATTGCAAATCACATTTTATGTTTTGAATGAAGATCACTGCACAACTCTACAGAACTTGATATTCAGCACTTTGTCACATCAATCTTTCAAGTTAATCTTGCTTAAAAACAACAACATACTAGCTACTAGCCAACAAATGGGAGGACTACTCCATAATACATTCATAATCTTTACAAATATTTATACATAGCACTGATGTTACCTAGTTAGGGCAATGAAACATCTGCAAAAAAAAAAGCAAACTCAACCCCTTATACATATCTATCCAGATCTGCATTTCATAATGAGGTGCGGGATAAAAGACAAAATAATGATATAACAGGACTGAAAAATTGTGATATTGTATATCACTGGCATCTATAACAGAAGGTATATTTGTGTATGTTTGTGTATATACATTATACACACACACACACACACACACACACACACACACACACACACACAGAGAGAGAGAGAGAGAGAGAGAGAGAGAGAGAGAGAGAGAGAGGAGAGGGAGAGAGTGAGTACTGTGCAAAAGTCTTAGACCAACATTAGATTTGTTGTTGCAGTAATGGTATAATGAACATATATATTAATGTTTCAATCTCCTTATTAAAATATAACCAGAAAATCCAGGAAATTTGTATGTAGGTTTTTTTTTAAAAAAAGCAGAAAAAACAGCTTCTAAAGACTAAAGTGGTAAATATGTAGTGTGACTTCCCTTTACAGTAGAGCAATAGCATACACCTATCTCCCATAAATCTAAATGGAATGGAACCCTAAGTACTCTCATTGCTAACACCTGTATGTGCCCTACTATTTCATGCCAAAATGACTGCTATGCAAAAAGGTCTATTAGACTAGTCTGTGCAAGATATTCTTGAGCATTACATACAGTATAATCACATGTTGTATGATAGTAATTCATTGGAAGCTTGCTAGTAAAATCAACTTCCAATCACATCATTCCAATCAAAATGCCAAAGGCCACAGAATTTGACAGACATAAAATCATACTTTTGCCTCAGCAAGGCCACTCCCAAAGGGAAAATAACAAATAAGCTGGATATTCAGGATGTGGTATTCATACTGTTATAAAGAAATCTGAAGAATCAGGAGAGGTCAAGGACAAAAAGAAAAGAACTGAAAGGCCAAGGAAACTTTCAAATTCTGATGAGAAGTTCCTCAGTTTCTTTTTTGAGAGACCAGAGGAAGTCCAGCAAAGACCTGCTCAGCATCTGACAGCTTTATTGGGATGCCATGTTGACCCTTCTACTGTGTGAAGCAGAAATGGTCTTTGCAGAAGGGTAGCAACCAAGAAACCACTTTTGCTGAAGGGAAACAGGGTAAAAAGGCTAAGATATGCTAAAACTCAAAAAGACTGGACTGAGGATCAGTGGAAGAGTATTATGGAGTCAGTTTGGCATGAAATAGTAGGGCCCATATAAGTGTTAGCAATGACAGAGCCAGGTGTCTGCTGTTGTTGCTCAAGTGTAAGGGGAGGTCACAATACATACTTGCCACTTTAGTCTTTTTTTCTGCCTTTTTCCTGTTTTTGAAAACTGCATACAAATTTCCTATATTTTCTGATTGTATTGTATTGTAAAGGAGACTGAGACATAATTATATATGTTCATTATACCATTGCTACAACAACAAATCTAATGGTGGCATGAGACTTTTGCACAGTACTCTTTGTGTGTGTGTGTGTGTGTTTGTGTATGTGTAATAGAAAAAAATACC
The DNA here is from genome assembly GCF_029215685.1 of Pituophis catenifer annectens. Lineage (NCBI taxonomy): Eukaryota > Metazoa > Chordata > Lepidosauria > Squamata > Colubridae > Pituophis > Pituophis catenifer. The sequence goes on along the minus strand of NW_027256883.1, from coordinate 167,224,160 downwards.
AATAAATACCAATAAGCAATATAGAGGGGTGAGTCGGTGTGTATATGCACGTTTTGTGTTGTTACCTTTTATATAGATATAAGACAACTGCCAGCGTAACAGCATTCCTATTCATCAGGGAGAAAAGGGGGCTTAAACTAAAAGGTGCAATACAAACATATATGAGCATCAAGAAAAATGTCAAAATATTTAAATAAGTGTTTTTCTAGACATTTTTTCAGTCTTAAAAGTTAAGCAAAATGAAGATTGTGATGGGGACTAAGACAAAGAAACTATAAAAGAGAAAAAAGAAAAAAGGCTCCATAGGTTAGCAGTTGGTAACATTATTAAGATGGAATGTAAGACAGAGATCTAAATAGACTACACTAGTTGAAAACACTTATCAGGCTGCACACTAAGATATACAAGGGGAAATTTTAAAATAGCCATTCCCTCATTACTTATTTTTATTAAATAAACCTTCCCACACTCCAACAAGACTATACTACTAAATGCTGAAACTATGCTTAGATTTAATCAACTCTTGTTCACAAACACTGATATTAAATAAAGCTATGTTTAATATTGTATATTAATATTGTTTAATATTGTAGGTTTCCATATGCTAAATAAATAAACAAAAGTATACAATATCCCTTAACCTGTTCTATCCCCAAGTTGTACAGTTTTTCTGATCAAACTATTGTAGCTTTTTCAAATGTAACTAGAAACAAATTGGGGCAAAAAAAAATCTTCATCAACATTTGTTCTAGTCTTCTAAAGTGCGAGATCTATACGTTTTTTTCAAAGGAGAGTAAAAACTCCCTGATGATAAACTCTGGAGACATTATTGGGAGTACTTCAGTGGTTCCTAACATTCTAAATTAAATTTTGTCAACAGTTTATCAAAGCAGGGATGAGTAACTTTAATATTTGGAGTTGTAACTGCAAAGAGATGAGACACATTGCCCATATGGCTAGATGAAAATATTTTAAATTTATGCTTTAAACGGATGTTTTGGGGGATTTAAAAATTTTTATATTTACTTTAAAAAATTTGATATGCACTTACATGTAAGTGTCGTATAAGACCTATTTTATTCTACAACAATAGTCTTGTGAGGTACACTGGGCTAAAACAGAAGTATTGACCCAGAGTCACCCAATGGCCTTGCAGTGTTGCTACCCACATTCTATAATTGCATAAACCTCTTAATTGTGCAACTGCTTTCATTTGAACTATGTAATCTAGAACTTAGTAGACAATGCTCCTCTTAAGATGCTGACAAAATTCAAGAAAGGAAAAAACCTTTATTTTCCGATACTAGTTATTTACTAGAATAGAAAAATGATGTGAGCTAAATTTCAGCCTTGGAACTCATGGAAAACAAGTTCTACCTGTATTATTAGAACATTTTATTTTGGGCAATTGACAGGACAAATATTTCCAATCTTACTCAAACTATATTTTTATATCTGCATCTCCTGCATTTAAGATGAATTACATTTTAAATAGGAATCTCAATTTCACACTAATCTCCATACTTTGTTTGCATGTTATCATGCACAAGATGAGACATTCATCTTTGCAAACCTACCGTATGTTTATTCCTGTTGGTCATTACCTGAATACATAAACAAAATGAAGCATAGGGTTTTTAGTCAGAGGAGAGTTCCTGAAATTATCTTTTGCAACTATTACTGGAAAAGAAAATAGAATCCTTAGCTCTTTCTTTCATTTAGCTTGTTTTTTTCCCCAATCTGGTTTACAGCCCTGATATTCCTTGGTAATCTTTCATCCACTTACTAAACAGCTAAACTCTGTTTAGTTTTGAGTCCAGATGCCTACTAAGACCATGCTCCCTCTCTGCACTATATTAGACCTCCATTATTCTTTAGGTTGGCACTTGACTTTTTGTTATCTCTCTTTTCCTTACTACAACAAAAGATTTCCTTAAACCAAGAAGAAAAAATAGGAAATACTACAATATCTAGCTAAATATTTGCTTAACATATTCCTTCCTGTGCAAATTTTACTTCAGTACCAGTTTTCTTCAATGTAACGCCCTCCAGATGTCCTGATGTAAATATTAAGATTTAAAGTTTCAGTAAACCAGGAATCATATTTGGAATCTCTGTGTTTCCAGCCCCACCCATGTATATCTTTTCCATAGGTACCTCATTATTCTTATGTTAGCAATTTTTATGCAGGGGAAACTATTTGAAATATTTGAAATGATTATTATAACTTTCAATTATTTCATTCCTTAAGTCATTATTGCAATGCTATGCAACAGTGCATCTGGAAACATGCCGGAGATAATGCCTTTATTATTATTATTATTATTATTATTATTGTTGTTGTTGTTGTTGTTGTTGTTGTTGTTGTTGTTGTTATTATTATTATTATTATTATTATTATTATTATTATTATAACTTCTATACCGCCCTTCTCCTTTCGGACTCAGGGCGGTGAACAGCCAAAATAAAAACATTTATACATAACATTGCAATTAAAAATAGATTTAAAATAATTAATAAATTTGGCCCATAATTTAAAACTTGTCAATTTAAAATCAGTATCAAAATTTTAAAACCAACCCTAAAATCAAGACAGACCGGCTAACTGAAAAAAGTAAGTTTTTAGGACCCGACAAAAAGTCCGGAGGTCGGAGATCACTCGTATCTCTGGGGGTAGATTGTTCCAAAGGGTAGGTGCCACCACAGAGAAGGCTCTCCTCCTGGGGGTCACCAGCCGGCATTGTCTGGCCGACGGCACCCTAAGGAGGCCCTCTCTGTGGGAGCAAACCGGCCGGTGGGAGGCTATTGGTGGCAGAAGGCAGTCCCGTAAGTACCCCGGCCCTAAGCCATGGAGCGCTTTAAAGGTGATCACCAACACCTTGAAGCGCACCCGGAAGTCCACTGGAAGCCAATGCAGCTTGTGCAGGAGAGGAGTCACATGGGAGTGCCCCGTCGCTCCCATAATCCCCCGCGCAGCCGCATTCTGCACCAGTTGGAGCCTCCGGGTGTACCCCAAGGGAAGCCCCATGTAGAGAGCGTTACAATAGTCCAGACGAGAGGTGACGAGTGCTTGAGTGACCGTGCATAGGGAGTCCCGGTCCAGAAAGGGGCGCAACTGGCGTATCAGGCGAACCTAATAAAAAGCCCCCCTGTGCCTATCTTCACAGAGGTTAGCCTGCTTTATTAATTGGGACTTGCTCTCATATATATGCATTTCATGTCCATCACTAGAGCTGATGTATTGATTACCTCCATCCATACTCAGATAATTCATACATTCCTAAACGTTCATCAACATTTAGATGTACCTGATGTCAAGGCATGACCAACTGATCTACTTGCACAACCAAAGAATTTCACAAAAACTATTATTAACAGGCTTAATCATTTTTTAAATATAATTGTATGTTCTTGACATAAAAAAATTCATTGAGATAAGTTTATCATAATTCTCAACTTAAGAACTGCAAAGCATAATAACATTGGTTTAAAATATATTTTCAATAAAATTAAGAATAATTCTTTAAAACTAATATGAACAATCAGAGATGTACAGTATTTATTAGATTTTACTGTACACTGTGTATTCGTCTTCAAAACTTGGGCAAGGAGAAGAAATAACGAAGATCCTTCAGAGTTCAATTCTGTATTACTGAGATATCTGGCATTAGTTAAACAAAAAAAATACTGTATCAGGTTTAAAACAAAATAATTTTAGTTATCTTCAACTGTGTACTTTCATATTGTAAAAGCTGCTTGCTTTGGGTGTATACCTGCTATTTGAATATCAGCAAAAAGTTTCTTACAATCTGATGTAGGACAACTTTTTTAAAAAAAATAGTGTTCACTTTAGTTATGATTATATATACGATTATACATATGAAGGTTAAGGCATCAATTTTTTAAACTGTTCTCTCTTATGGGGTCAGGGGAAAGAGCAGAAAGGAAAAACCTTTTCTGGCAGTGGTTTGCTCTCCACGCTTGTTTCAATTTAGTTTCCTTACCAGACAAGGTAATATCAGCAGGAGGATTTTGTGGGAAAATGCTTTACCTATGTTTTACCATTTCATTTCCTACTCTTCCTCCAGTCCCAATCATTTCAAAATTTGAAAGTGGACTGTCAAAAACATGCCCATTCTCACTGAAGTTTAAAACCATATGGGCAGGTTTGCTTTGGACAACATAATGAGGAAAGACTGAGCTCAGTACCGCTGGAGAAAAGTGAGGCTTATTTCTGCTTGCTTCTCTGGGAATTTCTGTAGGGAGGGCTGGGATCATCAGCTGCCTCAGAAAGCCAATAATGGTTGCTTTGAAAAGATACCAACCTGTTATTTATTCATTATGAGCGCTGCGCTTTGTATTATCAATGGGAGAGAATATATTTATGGTTTTTTCTGCCTCCAGTGCCTAAATATAACTGCCTGACCTTGCGGACCATCTACCTTTCTACCTAAGGCAGCGAAACACCTTGCTCTTGTCTTCCCCTGAGGAGCATGCAGAGAACCTAGAGGACTCAGGTGGTTGCTTACATCCCCGCCCTTATTCCTGCCATGCCTAGATGGCAGAACCCTTTGAAAGGGCAGCCCGGCTGGGTCGGTCACCCGGTGCTCTTTTTAGGCAACACTGCAGGCCCGAGTCCCGCCCGCTTTACCACCAAGCCAAGAGGCGGCGAAAGTCAGCAAAGCAAAGGAAACTCTATTCCCCTTCCCTTCCCTTGTCTTCTCCGGCCCAAACGCTCAGGGGCATCCTTGCCGGCTCTTCTATTTACCGCGTCGCTCTGAGGAAGCAGAAAGCGGCTCTGCCTCCGCTCGATCCCCTTCAGCGCTCGTCCCGGATCCTGCGCTTCCCGGAGCCAGAAGGCGGGCGGCTGGAAACTGGGGCTGCTCATGTACCCGATTTCACCGGCCAGCGAGCATCAGGCCAGCGACCTCTCAAGGCTGGAGCGAAAGGGGTGAAGGGGTGGGGAGCGACGCCACAGCGCGGACGCAAAGCCAAGCGACCGGACCGAAACTTGAGACCGTTCGGCTCAGCAGGGGCTGGACGCGGCCGGCGCCCACAGTCTCGTACGAGGTTCTGGGGCCTTCTAAGCGCCCTCAAACGCCGCTCGGCGGTACCTCGGCCGCCCACCACGCCGAATCTGAGGGGAAAAAAAAAAAACCCCGAGCGCGTCGCCTTCTTTGCGGGTTCTCTTCACGCCGAGTTTGCCCGGATAAACCCACAGCTCACCTGCCGGCGGCGAGGCGCCCACGCTCTCGGGTCACACGCTCCGCAGAACTTTTTTGGTCATTCACGCCCTCCCCCGTCCCGCGGGGCCCACAACAGCAGCAGCGACTCACTCCTCCCTACGTCACGCAGGCTGAGCCTGACGCTAGCCGCGCACTTGGGGCCCATTGGCTCGCCTAGCGGGCTGGAGGGCGGTATTAGCATATCGCCACGACGACAGCCCAAGCCTGTTCCCGCCCTCTACGAGGAAGGTTTGTTTCTCGCAATCGAGTCGGCTCTGCTGGCCGCCCCCGGCTGGTGTTCCTCCGGGACTGGGGGGGTGGGGGTGGGGTGGGGGGGTTTCTCCTTTCCCCACAGAGCCGCGTTCTTGAGTCTGTGCGTGCGTGACACAGGACTGCCTGAGGGCGGAGAAAATTGCTCAACCGGGGTTAAGAGACTCTCGGCTCTTCCCTGAAGGATAATCGGTTCCGCACAATGACGAAGCAAGCAGGCTGTACCCAACGAGAAAAGCTCTTTTAAAAGTACTGCCAAAAAGGAAGCCTGGGAATTTAAGTCGGCGTTAATTTTCAAACCGGTGTTTTCGTTTTTATTGCGGTCATTTATAACGAGCAGCCTGAAACTAGAGTTCCCTTAGATATAACTCATCTACAACTCCCGTCGCCAGAAATTTGGGAAGATAAATCCGAACGGAGATTTAGAATTTCGGAGGGGGAAAAAAAAACACACACACACCCCACTTGTTAGATGTAACAGACAACTAATAGCAGTTTGTTCTAGTGACATTCAACGATTTTCAATTTTTTTCCCCTTGTGCAGTGGGAATGTGTGTTTTTAGTTATTTTGAAACCATGATTTTTTTTTTTTTAGTGTAGCCTCCCCACCCTGGTCCTCTGTAGATGTTTTACTTGACAGTTCCCAGGCATTAGCTGCAAGTCCTCTTGCAGTTTTCTTGACAAGATTGTCAGAAGTGACTTGTCTCCTTCCTATGGCTGAGAGTGAGTGATTGGGCCAAGGTCACCCAGCTTAATAAAAGGTCTGGATGTTCTTAAATTATTCTAGAGTCTAGACTCCAGAACAGGAATCCCCAAACTTGGCAGCTTTAAGACTTGTGGACTTCAACTCCTGGGAGTTGAAGTCCCCAAGTCTTAAAGCTGCCAAGTTTGAAGACCTCTTCTCCAGAATGTAGCTTGGTAACTGGGATAGAAGTTGACAACAGTTTACAGTTTCCTGGATGGAAAAAGAGTCGGTAGCCCGAGTTGGCTTTAATAAAAAAAAAAAGCTTCCTTGGGATGCAGTTCTATTGTACTTCAATTATGTGAAATAGGATTAACAATTGTGCTCGACTGCAAAACCAGTTTATGTCTTATGTCTCTCATATTCTGCCCAGTCAAATAGAAAATAAATTCTGAATTATTTCTTGGAAGACCTTGGAAATAAAATGACTTAAACCAATTTAACCACATACGTAAGCAACTAAAATCCTGTAATTAGGCTTCATAAATTGTCATCATATTTTTCACATACCCATCTGCTGAAAGTCTGAAGTAGCAGTACCTAGTGAGAATGATTATTTCTGGAGCTTTAGGGGTTTTTTTTGGAAAATTCACCTGGTTCTCAGGGTTGTTGTTTTTTTTCTTGCTACAGGCAGAAAAGTTTCTAAACAATTAGCTGAAGTTTAATTTACTTTATGAGAATATTTTGCTCTTTGTTCTGTGTTGTTTTAACCACCATACTGGCCACTTTGAAAAGTATACTACTGTAATATGCAAGGATGCAACATTTTCATTATTAAGTAACTAACCATAAACTGAGATTTGAAAGAAAATTCTGCATAGGTGTGGGAGGTACATTGGCTACTACTCAGGTTATATTGACCATAGCAGGTATGAGCGCCTGCAGTAATGTGACAGCAAATCACTTCAAACTCTTTTGTGGATTCCAGACTCTTTCACAGCATGCTGTAGTAGTTGCTACATGCCTAAACCAAAATTATTCAGACAATAACGAACGTTACACAATTTCCTGTTTTTAAATATAAAACATATATTTGTGTTTTCTAACTCCTGAAGTAGATTACATATGAAAATAAACTCTCCAAATACTCACCTTCCCAAACCGAAGAAAAAATCTGTCGAATGAAGCACTATCTCCCACTTTGCATCACCATCTCTCCCATTGCACATCACTGTTCTGTACACTACAGCCCTGTACACAAGGACTGTTGTGTACAGAAACACATAAAACACATTATGCCTCATCAAAAAGTTAATCACTCCTGGTTTATAGAATTTATAGAATGGTAATCTCTAATTAGGCTTCTATTCCAATAATTTTTTTCTCTCCCACTTTTGACTTAATTTACCTATTGAAATTTGAATAACATTAACTACATTCACGTAACATACTAACTGAAAACATGATTTACTGAATTAACCCGTCTGTTTAGATAACTATTCTCTGGATTCACACAACACATTAAGCATGAATTAGCCAATAACATTTTAGCCTAGCCACTGAGAAGCTAACAGGCAAGCCAAACTTCAGGCACCAAAATAAGATCAGAAACTTTGCAAATTGAAAGATGCTATAGGAAAGAGTACAGGCTTCTGTCATATTCCATATATTTGTAACATGGAGATGATGTACAGAAAGGAAAATCAAGCAGAAAAGACTAAACAGCAAATACTGTACAGTTTGAATTATTTGAGAGGGACAAACACAAAAAGAGAGACCTACAATGCTGCAAAATGTTGTGTGATATACTAGCAGCTATTTCATCATCATCATCATCACCATAATCACAACAATTATCTGTAATGAGCAGACTGATTTCTCAATCTATTTTATGCTAAGCTAAAGTGCCAGACTGTCCTTGCACTTACAAAATTAATATGCTCAGGTGAACATTAGATTAGAAATAATCTTTCCTATAATTTATCATGTGAAAGATTTTCTCCCTAAAAATTGAAAATATTCAATTACCTTTGTACAATTTAGAAAGTATTTACCATCTCACCTGTCGTAGATACTAGGTCTACATTTATGAGGTACAATACTTCCCTTTTCTTCTTATATGGATGTTTGTTTTTTTTTCAACTGCCAAGTCTCATCTACAATTCTTGAATTTCTTGATGAACTATCAAAATCCTAACTAGATCAGACTCTCTCACCTTTGTAAAATCAGCCAAAAAACAGCTAGCTGCTGCCACCTAATGTGACAATTTCAGAATACAATTATTTCTGCAGGAATTGGAAATTGTTTTTTAGAGTTGATAGATATGTATCAAGTCATTATTACTCATAGGATATACATAATATCTGTTCTGATTCAAAACATTTTATAATATTTTCATCATGCTTCAAAACCTTGCTTGATAAGAGCAATAAGGGAACAATATAAAGGAGGATATTTTGCTATGGTATAAGCAACAGTAGCCTCGCCACTTTTTTAAAGCTACTCTCTGAATCTTTCTCCATCATATAACAATGGAATAAGATTGTGTTTATTTTGTATTTTACTTTCCAGATTGTTGTGATTTAGTTAAATATGAAGCATCTGAAATTTTAAAAATATGCCAGGGATTAGAATTTTATCTTTACACATAGTAGCAATGTTTGCAGACCTTTATGTAATAAGATCTGCTTTGCATTGCCTGCTGTCTTTCAAAATAATTCTTAGCTGGCTCTTAAGATTCATTTTTCTCAATATTAGCTATGGAAACTTAAACAAGGTGGAGCCACTTATCAAGGAAAACAATGGCCTCTCCTCTCCAGGCTGGATAGTCATTTGTTAGGATGTTTTAATTTGGAACTTCAACTGAAATGTTCAGCTCAAAAGTTTGTATTGTATACTGGAATACATCAGCAGAGTAATGAAACCAAACATCAAATTTCTATCTTTGTAACCTTTTCTATTAAATGCTGATTTGTCTCATTAACATTAGAGACATAACATTTTCAAAAATTACATAAACTGATTGCTTCCTTTCAACTTACTAATAATACAAGGTTAGTTGAATGACACAAATAGTTAACTAATGACACTGCCAAAAAGAATAAGACTCCATTTTTATAACACATTTCAATTGTTCAGACAATATATTTTACAATTATTATTTTTTTTAGAGAGAATGACAGAATTCTTGTCATATTACAGCAGTGGTTACTTTTAATACCATAGTAGGATACAGCATTACCAGAACTCTTCTTCATCTGCTGAAACCAAATAGAACATGCTTTGGGGAAACCATAATTGCATATTTAAATCATACTTCTGAAGTTTCAATCAGGAAGCAATATTTATATGTGTATGTGTAGACCTTCAGGGTTAACTCTAGCACACAAATCGAACTGCCAGGATACTGTGTGGCTTAACTGCAGAGATCATCACAATTCTTCCCTGTACAATCTTTACATATGTTCACTATTTATAAACTATAATAATCATTAAGATGCCATGGCACTTATATTCTGGTCCCTAGATTTCAATTAAGTGGATTTATTTTTCTTCCGAAGCTAAACAAGGGTTTTCTGAGCCAGAATCGTCTTTTTCTGGCATCGGCATCTGCTTCTCTGTCTCTCCATTTACGTTTGCTTTGCTTTCATTCATCTGAAGATCAGATTTCTTTTTTTCCATATTTTGTTTCAATTTGACAGATGACTCTCTTTTGGACAGGATTGCAGGATTAAAGCCAGGGAATCCTCCGCTTGTCATGGTACGCTTTTCTATAAACCGGAAAAGAAAAGCACATGGCAAATTTATTTTTATTTTAAAAAATTAAGGGACAAATTACTAGGCATATGCCCATCACTGTTACCCCAAGTACACAGAATTTCTAAATGTGTTTTAGAAAACACATGTGTTTTAGAAATTATAAACTGCCTCTCTTGAAGCAGAATTTAGCAATGGTAGGAAATAATAGCAAAGCACATACAAACAAATGGAATATTCCAGATTGCTGGACCTCAACCTGGATATCTGTTCTCTTGTAGAAGAGAACAAATAATCTTTAAAACAATTGTGGTCATAAATTCTGGAAGAAGATCAAACACAAACACAATGTCTATTCAAAAAGCACAAGATTATTCCTTGCAGCCAGATAATTATTTGTGTGTGCTTAACTTGCAAGCCTGAAACAAGGCATCTGGCTACAATTGCATAATTTGCTTCATAGCTGAATACTTCTACAGTCATACCTCCTGGAGCAATGGGGTGCATCAGTCGGTTCATCTGAATATTCCAGTGCTTTACATTGGTGCTGGCTTGCTGGAGCTTCTGCTGGGCTATCTGCAATGGAAGAGGGGAAAAAAGAGATTTGGGTGCTATAAAATATGTGTAATTTCTAGGTAATCAAAGTGGTAAACACTTAGTGAATTATAAATCGTGAACCAACTGAATGCAGTCATCACACCTACTGAAAAAAAAGTTGATATTATATTGAGCAACAAAAATACAATTAAGCAGAAAACAATACTCTTATCAAGGAACTTACCAAGGAGAAAACTAAACTAAAGCCCACACTCATTCACACTGATGTTACCTAGTTGGGTAATGAAATGTCTGCAAGTAAACAAGAGCATCAAGGATTCCACAGTACAACCCTGAACTATATACCATATTTTTTACACTATAAGATGCTCCGGACCATAAGGCGCAGCTAGCTTTTGGGGAGGAAAACAAGAAAAAAAAATCTGCCTCTGCCTCCCAGCAATTTGCTTCCTTGCAGCAAACAGCAAACAGCCTGGTCAGCTTCAGCACGAGTAGCTGATTGGTGGTTGGATCGGCCTCCCAGAATACCGCCGATCAGCTGTTCCAGGTTGCAGAGATCACTGCCGCCCATCGCCGCCTTTGCTGCCTCCGCGCGCTCCGTTTTTGGCTTCCACGCATGCCGTTCAGCGGTGATAGGCAGTGGCGGCGATCCCCGCCGCCTGGAACGGGCTGAAAACCGGACGTGCGGAGGCTGAAAATGGAGCATCCGAGGCCAAAAATGGGCCGAGCGGAGGTGGTGGTAGGCGGCGGCAGCGATGGGTGGTGATGGTGGCAATGGGTTGCAGCGAACCCCGCAGCCTGGAACAGTTGATCGGTGGTATTCCGGGAGGCCGTTCCAACTGCCAATCAGCTGCTTGTACTAAATCAGGCTGTGCTGAAGCTGACCAGGCTATTTGCTGTTTGCTGCAAGGAGGCAAACTGCTGGAAGGCAGAGGCCAAAGGGTGGGGGCCGGTGGATGGGCAGGGCTTCAGCAGCATTCGCTTCAGCAGCATTCGCTCTATAAGATGCACAGACATTTCCACCCACTTTTTTGGTGGGGGAGTGCATCTTATAGACCGAAAAATACGGTATACCCTCTTCTACTGAAAATGCAAATGGCCTAGAATGTTACATGAAGACATAATTAATTAAAAGCACTTTCTGTAATCACTTCTAGCTAACAGGAAAAGGACTGAAACAACTGAAACTGTAGGAATTTCTTGAGGCAACAGTGTTATAAGTGCCAGAATTAAATCAAAAAAGGCTGTCTCCTTGAAAGATCATCACAAACTCTCGGATACAGTTCTCAGGTTCTTTTCAGACAAGGTTTTATAAAGAATTGTATTACAGAATTTCACAGGGGGAAAATAGTTATCAGCTAATCTCTTATGTTATTTAACTATTTCTTAGCCTTTTTAAAATATGGAATATCTATTAAGAAGGGAAACAGAAAAAGACCAGGACTCTGTTTTGCAATTTGTAGATAGAAAATGCCCCAGTAAGGCACAGGGAGAAGAATTGTCCTGAGGGAAGTGGTCATGGCAACTTCTTTAAAGAGCTCTATTTCTATCTCGCATTTTTTAAAACCTTTGAAATATTTTCTTTACAAAAATATTTAAGTAGATATGTACAGAACGATCCATGCAGAGAACAGCTAGTTTTGAATGGTCCATGACTGGACACGTTTAATCCAGGCACAACTCTGAAACAGGCATACTTTGGGAGAAGCATTTCAGAGGGAGGAAGAGAGTGGGAAAAATCCAAGGACACTGGTTGCTAGGATGAAATAAAAAAAGGAGAGTGTTGGGAAGATTAGGGAAAGGGTAGGGCAGCCCGTTGGAGCCAAGGACTGTTTACTTACTGCAAAAAGTTTGATGCCTCTTGAATCACCAGACTCTGAAAGGGCTTACAAATAACATGCAATAGGTAACAATAGAGTAAACAACAAATTAACATGATCAATATATCAAAAATAGCATACCCAATCAACAGAGTATTATAAATTCATGACGTCTTTAACATCGAACAGGATTCATCCCAAACTCAGCTACCTATACCCATTCTTGCTTCAATTGCCAAATGTATTTTTAAAAATTGTGGTTTTTAAAGCTTTTTGAATGTTAGAAGTGAAGGCATGTTTCTTAAGCTTCTAATGGCGGACATTCCACAGGTTAGAAGTATCTGCAGAGAAAGTTCTTTTTTGTCCCCTTTGGCCAAACCTCATGAGGAATGGGATTCTCATCAAGCATCCTCTAATCTACACCAAGGTTTCTCAGCCTCGGCAACTTGAAGCTGTGTGGATTTCAGCTTCCAGAATTCCTCAGCTAACATGCTGGCTGGGAAATTCGGGCAGTTGAAGTCCATACATTTTCAAGCTGCCAAAGTTGAAAAACACTACTCTACAGACGTAATTTGGGCAAGCAAATTCTATTTAGAGCCAGCAATTTTGAACCTGAAATGTTAAAGCTGATCACCAGCCCCTTAAAATGTAATAAAATCAAAATCAGGGAAATTAAAAGTAGGGTTGTGTTGAGCTCTGATGAGTTTTTTTTTATTCACAGTGAATAAACCAAGTAGATGAGATTAAATGATATAAGTAACTAGCTGTAGATAGCCAAGGAGGCAGCCTTGAAGCAGCTAATCAGAAATCATTATGTAAATAAACAGGATGGAAGCATTCTTTAAGTTCTGGGAAAGCTGATAGTATTAAGAAGAGACTCCAAAGACTCCTCCCTGATTCACTGAAGAGGGAAGGATGCAGAAATACAACAAACTGGCAAGATTCTTTTGTAATATAATAACCTGTTTCAATAAAGTATAGTTCTGATCAGGGGTAGGTTCTACTTACCTTTACTACCGGTTCACAATGGGAGTACGCGCACTTCTGCGCATGTGCAGATTGTCAATTATGATGTCCGGGTGAGTGGGCAGAGCCTCCCCCCACTTTTACTACCGGTTCTAAAGAACCAGGAGCAACCCACCACTGGTTCTGATCATGTGGAGTGAGTTTCCTGATCTGGTTCTCTCTTGAAGGGCTGACACTAGAACAGTTTACCCATTTTGGAACATCCTTAGGGAAAAATCTGATCTTCTATCTCAATTTGCAGCCACATTTATCTAAAAGTATGCTTAGTTGCAGTTCTTTAATTCTTTACAGCAGATGCTATTGAAAATGCAAAGAAATCTGAAACTATTCTTGAGTGGAATAATGCAATTTTTTCAAGTGGTGGGCATAATTACCCAGTTTCATGCACTGTAAGCCCTACAATACAAACTTTAGAATTAAAATGTCTTTTAAATAATTATTTTCAGTTTTAAAGATTAAATGGCCAAATCTGTATAAGAGGATGATTTTTTTTGAGATTTCTGCTTTCCTGAGATCTTGGCATTTTTAAAAATCTTTTAATTTTTTAAAAACAGAATACTGTAACAGGCTAGTGCATGCCATCTAGTGGTATAACATTGTTAACTCACAATGAGATTAAAGTAAAATCACCTTAAATTAGCTCAAGTCCTGATGATTTACATGAATGCACCCATACATTTTTCTTGGCATAATAGGAGGCAATTTGACTGTAATTTTTTCTGGAACATTTGTTTTTGACTTCTCAGTTTAGCCCCTGCCCCTCCCAAAGAACCTGTACTTGAAAGTATTTAGTTAAGCAAACAAATAAAAATATTTGTAGTAATAGTACTCAGTACTTGAAAGTACCAAGGAAGTAATGAATTCCATGAAGTATGGCTGGCCAAACTACTCCACTTGTATAGCAGAAAAATAGCAGCATTTAGTAGATTTGTAAACATTGATTCTAATAGTTTCACTAAATCAATTCAATGAATCATATCAATCTTACTGAATTAATTCAAACCTCTACAACACTGTTTAAGTTGCAGATTTTTCAATATATGTATCAATTTGAATCATTCCGACTGACCAACTGAATCAATGCAACAACTATTTACGAAGTTTGGTTTTGAAACTACTATCTGAACATTCAATTACAGTGGAGGTACGCATCTGAGATCACCGTTTCTATAGTGTATTTGCTCTCTGCCTGGGAACTCTTTAGCTTAGATTGCATAAATTAATTGATAGTAAATGAATGCATAATAATATATTTTAAAATTACATATTTAACTATTTTAAAAATAAAAATGTAAAAATCTTTTGGTCGTTTTAATAACATAATAATACCAGCAACAGCACTTGTAAGAGCACTCAGATTAACACTTTAAAAGTGTAAAATCTAAGAATATTTTGATACAGTAACCTCATTTATTTCAATATTAAGCAAAGTGTTTAAAATGGAAATGTTAGCTACAGCAATACAGAATGACATGGAAGGTCTGCCTACATGTATGTTGGTATGTATGCATGTATTTGTTTGTTTGTTTAATTTCTACATGCCCCATCTCACCTAAATAATCCGGGGCATTTTACAGCATTTAATAAAATCACATAAATACATAAATAAAAGCACAAACAAAAAGGTTAAAACTTCCAAGTAAAGATAAACTCAATGTACAAAATTCAAAAGTCTAGGAGGTTAAAAAGGGAATGGGAGTGTCCTCAGCAGTGGTGGGTTCCTACCGGTTTGGTCCGGTTCGGCCGAGCCAGTAGCGGTGACGATATGACGTCACCGAACCGGCTCTCCCCCCCCACTCTCCCCCCCACCCACGTTATTCTTACCTTTTATTTGGTCCCACCCCCAATCTATTGCTGCTTCCTGAGTCCCAGCTGATGACTAGAGGGAAAAAAACTGTTTAAACTCTTGTCGCAGGGCTTCAAAGGGCTGTCCTACAGCTGATCAGTGTTAAAAGCAAACAAATGAGTCGGGTCGTAAGTGCGAGGACTGGTCGTAAGTGCGAGGACCTTCCAGAAATGACTCTGACCAGCTAGCTACGCCCACCTAGTCACATGACCTCCAAGCCACACCCACAAAATAAGCCACGCCCACAGAACCAGTAGTAAAAAAAATTTAGAACCCAACCCTGGTCCTCAGGCCACCAGCCATCCCCAGGACTGCATTATACTTTTAGGCCCTCAAGATTATTGGTAAAGCTAGATTTTAACACTTTTTTTGGAAAATTAAAAAAGTGGAGGTTTGCCTCACCTCTGGGAATAGCATATTTCATAAGCAGGGGTCCCCAATCCCCGGGTCACAGACTGGTACCGATCTGTGTACTGTTAGGAACCAGGCAGCACAACTGGAGATGAGCTATGGGCGAGCAAAACTGTGCATGCGTGGGATTTAGGTTGTGTGCTCCTTCCCCCTCCCTCTCAGTCCCTGGAAAAATTGTCTTCCATGAAACTGGTTCCTCGTATCAAAAAGATTGGGAATTGCTGCTATAGGGTATGAAATGGGGGATAAAAACCCTTGGTTTAAAAAAAAATAAAACCACTTCAAAAGAGGTAAAAACAGGCACAGCTCCAGTGCTTACCATGACATCTTGGTCCATCCTCTCCCTATTAAATCTGACTTCTTCCAACTGCAGTTTAGTTTCTTCCAGAAACTTGCTCTTGCTTTCCATCTCTTGCTTGAGAGCCAGTTTTTCATGTTGGGCTTTGATAATGTATTCTTCCTGTTCTTCCTTCAATTTCATCAACTGCTTCAGTTTTTCCTCCTCCTCTGCCAGCAATCTAACAAAGTTATACAGGATTTAGTTCATTCTCATTCTGTGAGTGATTTAGTGTCTAAAGTTTGAGTTAGTCCCATGATTCATAAGCAACCCATAACACTGTGAAGGAAATTAGTAATTCTGCTCTGCAAAAGGAACAGATTGCCTCCTCTCTGGGAACGATCCAGGGGTGGGTTCTACTTACCTTTGCTACCGATTCGCAACGGGGCCGTGCGCGCGCTCTTCTGCGCAAGTGCAGAAGCATTTTGATGAGGTCAGGGTCAGTGGGCGGGGCCTCCCGCCGGTTTTACTACCAGTTCTATAGAACCGGTGCGAACCAGGGGCAACCCACCACTGGAACGGTCACTTGTGGTATCATAAAGTGAGGCAGAAAGAATTTGCTGGGAATTCTCTTTTTAAGGAATTCACACCTGCTTCTTCTCTGGTCTTTCTCTGTATCATCTTGCACCATCTCTATTCAAATGAGCAGTTCCTCTGTGGTGGTACCCACGTTAACACCCTGGCATTTGGGAGATGCTTGTATTTTAGCACTCTTGATGACCCACCTTTTCATTCAGGCTTTTCCTGTGAAAAGTACCTTTCTCTCTTCTTATGTTTTTGTTACATATCTTTTACGCCTAATGTTTTTATTTATTATAATTTCATTTGCTAATATTTCAATGTTTTTCCTCCACTTTAATTAGGTACATAATTATATACTGCCTTTGAGATATTTCAAAGTAGGAATGTCGTAAAAATAGATTCAATACATAAAATGTCACCAAAATCTTTTGTCTTTTCTTATTTGCTTTTCTTATTAACCCAATTCCTCCCAGAAGTTACAATATATCAGTGCTATTCAGCAAATGCTACCTGGCCTGTTCATATCTCACAGACTCTTCATCTTGACGAGCTTTAATCTCCTGCTGCAGAGCATCTTGGAGTCGTTGCTGCATGTCTTCCAGCTCTGCGATGCGCTTGCGCTGACGTTCTGCCTCTGCCTCCTTCAGAACCATCTCTGCTTGCATGGAAGCCCGAGCCTGCAGGTGGGTGAAGTAAAGGCAGTGAGCAGCCAGAATGTATCCCGGCTAACAGCACTGGACTAAAAGCAGCCAGAATGTATCCTGGCTAACAGCACGGGGCTAAAAGCAACCTAGTCCTCAGCAATAGCTGGTGAAGTTGGTAACTGGTAAAGTCTCTTGTTTTATCTGGACACCAACAATGTTATTTTCCATATATATAACCCACACACACCCATTAACCTGCCACATTTTAGGTTACTAGATTATAACGGTGGGTGGAGATGATGAGTCCACCATATCTGGAGAAGGCAAATATAAGTCACTAATGATGATATGTATAAAAAAAAATTAAACAGGTCATGGCTCCAAATATATCATGTGGGGCAAAACTTATGGAAATGTTATTATGACTTATAAACAATTTTGATTTTAAAAAAGAATGATGTGCTATCAAGTTCATGTTGACTCTTAATGATTATGTAATTACATCTTCTGCAGGAATTGTTTTATAACAGTTTTAAGGCCATTAAGTCATAGAAATCAGTAAAAGTGTTCAAACGAACCATTAAAAGTAGCAGCTGATAAGATCATAAGAATGCTTAGGGGAGTAAGTAGGTTTCTAAAGCTGAGTGTAAACACTCTACAATGGGGCCCAACCTAAGCGCTACTAGAAGTTTATCGTACAAGAGAATGGCCACCTACACTCAACGACTGGTTCAATATTAGCATTCAGGAGAACAATTAGGAGGGTTTGTTCTTAAAGTGAAAAGGCCTAAGAAACCTACATGGAAATTGGGGGTTCCTTAAAATAATATTTTCATGATCTATTTAAGGTCTAACAAACAATTAAAAAAATTGAATTACAGAGTTGGAAGGGACCTTGGAGGTCTTCTAGTCCAACCCCTTCCTTAGGCAGAAAACTCCATACCACTTCAGACAAATGGTTATCCAATCTCTTCTTAAAAACATCCATGTTGGAGCATTCACAACTTCTGGAGGCAAGTTGTCCCACTGATTAATTGTTCTAACTGTCAGGAAATTTCTTCTTACTTCTAGGTTTCTTCTCTCCTTGATTAGTTTCCACCCATTGCTTCTTGTCCTGCCCTCAGGTGCTTTGGATAATAGTTTGACTCCCTCTTCTTTGTGGTACTCCCTGAGATATTGGAACACTGCATTCATGTCACCCCTAGTCCTTCTTTTCATTAAACTAGACCAATTCCTGTAACCATTCTTCATATGTTTAGCCTCCAGTCCCCTAATCATCTTTGTTGCTCTTCTCTGCACTCTTTCAGTAATACATCCTTGAAAATGACTAAGCAGCAAATCAGGTACTAATACAATACACAATCTTCAATTTTTAGTGCCCAGTAAGAGACTCCACTAAATATAGTCACAAAATTCTGATATAGCTGCAGCCTCTTTAAAGCCACAAGGTAAACCCATACATTGCACTTTGCAGTAACTGAATTTGGACTTCTTGTGGCAGAGATTTGCCCAAGAGAATCTGCAATAGTAAGACCAGTCAAAACTGATGGAAGATGCTCTTATTCATTGAGGTTCCTTGGGCCTCTAGTGTTAAAGCTAAATCTATACGCCTATTTGTGCAAATGATATAGCGTTACCCAAAACAGGTAAATCACTCAATCCTAGATCATAGAACCTTAATTAATCTTTAGATTTATAGCACACCTTCCCTCAAGAAGATCAACAGAGTTTATATTGCATTATTTCCTCCATTTCTTGTTTCCCAAACCAGCAATCCTATGTGGTAGGTTGAAGAAGAGCAAGTGACTTCTTAGTCCCACATTTAGAACACTAGACTAGGCCAGGGGTCAGCAACCTGTGGCTCCGGAGCCGCATGCGGCTCTTTGGGCCCTCTGCTGTGGCTCCCTGTCAGGTGATCTCACCACTGGCTGACCCCGCCCCTCACCCTTCCCTCCCAGTCACTCTTTGCCTGGCTTGAGAAGGTAAGGGCGACCGTGGAGGATGGGAGAAGCAGCCAGGGCAGAGACAGAGAGATACAGAGAGAGGGGGAGACAGAGAGACATAGAGAGATACAGGGAGAGGGAAGAGAGAGATATGTCAAAAGGATTTTGTGGTTCCCGGTGTTTTTTAACAATCGGTTCTCTGCCCTAATGACTGGCTGGGTAGGCATGGCTGGGGGAGGTCATGTGACTGGTGGAAGTGAGTGACATCGAGTTGGCCACGCCCACTCAGGTTTTGTGGCTCCTGTGTTTTCTTTTCTGTGGGAAACGTGTCCAAATGGCTCTTTGAGTATTTAAGGTTGCAGACCCTTGCTATGCTAGCATTTAAGGCTTTTGCATTACGCTTTTTGGCAGACAGAGGTCACTGTTATCCTACGTTGGATAAATTGACTGTTCAGAATGTTCTACTGTACAAATTTAACATTCTTTTCTGCTACTGTTCATTTCATACAGAGTCAGAGTACTACCTGATGCACGGCAATTCCTTTTAGAGCTTTGTCTGCATTAAAAATGTCAAGACAACAGGAAGTAGTTCAGGGCAGGTCCATATTTATAGTGAACCTATCCATGAAGGCAAGCAATTTACCAGTTCACAGTGTTATTAAGAAGCATGTTACAACCTGTACGGTAATAAGCCATAAATATTTAGTCTGCTTCCTTAGGCCTACATAAGAAACTGGCTGAGACTGTATATTCCCCTTTACCACATTCTGTGTGATCATACAACATGTTTGCCCATTACTTTCTCCCCCCCCCCACTCTCTTTTACTCTCCATCTGTTTGTCTGCCCTTAGCTATTTAGGGATATCATAAGAAGGCCATGTTTACAGTTATTAGGCAATTAAATTATAATGTTCAACTTTAGTTAAGTAAGGCCAGCTTCCATTATTGTTTGCATTTCAAATAGATGCATTCTAACTCAACCAGAAAATTTATTCTAAATGTCCCCAAGAACATGTTTTACATGAGAAGAAGCTGTGGAGCTGAACAAGCCATTCAAAAATGGCATAAGATTCTAATCATTTCTGTTTCATTGATTGATATAATATCTTTAACAGGCTATGTATCTCCCAAGGGTCTGCTTTGAGTGTGCATACTTGTTCTGCTTCCTGGAGCTGAATTTCCAACATCTTCTGCATCTCCTCATGTTGCTGCTGGCGCTGTTGCTCTTCTTCCTGGAGTAAAAGTTCTGCTTGCTTTTGAGCCTCTTTGAGCAGCTCCAATTCCTGCAGCTTGCGCTCCTTTTCTTCCTGAAGCTGCTTCAGGCGTTGCATTTCCTCTTCCTTGGCAGCCTTCTTTCGTTCTCGCTGCTCCCGCTGCTCCCTCCTCTTCTGCTTTAAGTCCTTGTGCAGAGACTTCTTACCTTCTGCTTGGAGACGGATTGCCATCTGGATGGCTGCCAAAGGAACAGAACCATCAGCAGGGCTCCAAACTTTTGCTCTCTTAATCATAGACCTTAAGGAACACCTTTTGCCTCAGGATATAAAATCAGTCAATCACAAGTTTTAGATCAATATGCTGCAATTTGCCAAAACAGTGTCCACTTTTGCCAGAGCTGCAAAAGTGGCCACTGTGAATAGACAAGTTTACACAACTCAGTGTAGTTTGAGAAATATTTCTTTTCTTTTAATTTGTATTAATTTTTATTGTAATAGAATTTTAACAGAATTACTATATTTTTTTAAAATGACTTTGCAATTCTACTGCGGAACAGTCTTCTCAAGGAAACTTTATTTCAAATTGAGGCAAAAAAAGCTACTTCATACTTGTTTAATTTGGGGTCTCCACAAGGATCTCTATAAAGATCTCCAAAAGAACACTGTTAAAAAAACCTGCGTTCAAATCCGAAGCTAGTTCCGACATTGACGCTAAATCTAAAGCACAGATGCTTTTTAACCTTTGGTAAAAATACTAGCAATCCGATTAAATTCAGTCATGCTCTACAAGAAGATGGCCAGTCCATAAACAAGTCTGCCTAAAAAAATGACAGACTTATTATTAAGCAGTTCAACTTCTTCATCTCAGATCATCTTAAGGGAGAACCAGGATGCAGCAATGCAAAGCACCATGAGAATAACTCACCCAATGTCCACTCCTGTCTTTGCTTGGTATCTGAGGCACTCATTTCATAGGTCCGTGAAGATGTTTTCACACAGAACATACAACGTTTCCCATCTTTATCAGGCAAAATCTTTGAATCAGGAAAGAAGTGAAATTTGAGCTATAATCTCAAGTGCAACAGTGGAGACTTCGTTATTAATAAGCATAAAATATGTTACTCCCAACTAGTTGAAGATGGTTCCCTTTCCTATGTCGTCTCCCAAGTTAAGAACAAACACATTCCAATTACAATGTGGTTGTGTGGCAGACAGGCCACACAAATAGCCTTTTTTAGCTCATTGGGATAACTTTAAGCATATTAACATCACTATGTTAATCTCCTAATGACTGAAGTGATACTCTTGTTTATCACAGGAGTAGAATAATTGGGAAAACCTTAGAAAATGATGTTTCTCAATTCAAATTCCTCTTTGAATCCTTTTTTTTTCTAATGGAAAATTTGCCCCTCATTTCTCCACTTTTATATAAACGGGCCTGAGTCCATATTCAATTCCTAGTTCTTGTCAATCTCTTAATTTTAGCCAGAATATGTAAATGACATGACAAAAATAATATACTGCTCAAAAAAATAAAGGGAACACAAGCAGAAGACATCCGAGATCTGAATGAATGAAATAGCCTTATTAAATACTTTATTCTTTACATACAGTAGTTTATACACTGCTCAAACAACTAAAGGGAACACAAAACTACTGTATGTAACGAACAAAGTATTTAATAAGGCTATTTCATTCATTCAGATCTCGGATGTCTTCTGCTTGTGTTCCCTTTATTTTTTTGAGCAGTGTAATATGCTGATAAGCAAATACTTCCTTCAGAACTGAGAGTTTCTCAGAAATGCAAATTGTATTTGGAGTGGGGATAGCTAAATTGGTTTATTACAGTAAGGAAGGTGACCTAGGCAGAAATGTTCAAGAACATTACCTAGGAAAATAGGAACTGAAACATTTTTTAACAAGAGCAAAGATGTAACATTTAGAAGTCACTCAAAGAGAAGCATCCCTAATTTGCTTGAGTGTTTGAACGGGGAGAAAGTGCAACACAATCAGGCTTCCATGATTATTTTATTATAACTAATTCAATAAAAGTAGTTTAGCCTTCATGTGAAGTCATTTTCTGGTCTGGTGTACCTGATGAGGCTGACAGTTATAGCAAAACAATTGAGATCCTTGTGGTACCTCAAGATGAATAAATTTATAATGGCATCTGTTATTCAGTCTAATGACCTGAATTCCAATCTACAAATTGTATTACAAGCTTCCTATAACTTTTAGTTACTTTTTGAAATTATTTTGAGATATTCTGCCATCTTTGAATAGAACTGTGCATTTTAAAGTGCTCTTTTCCTTTATTTTTAAAATAAAATATATCTTTTTCTTCCCATATGAAACAATTTTTCTTCCCATATTGAACAATTTCTAGCGAAGCATGTTTTCATGTTTTAGTTACTTCTTATAGTTATAAATTATACAAAATGCAATAACTAGGCTGGTGACCATGTTAACAGGGCAAGATTGATCTCATAATTTTTACATTGTCCAGTGACAGAAGCTAAAAGCTCACAACTATCAAAAATATACTGTCAATTATTCTCTGAGCACAATATGGACAGTGTAATTATTAATATTTGCCAACAGTTCAGAAATGTTAACGCTCAACTAACTGGATATTTGAGTTTCCAGAATATAAAATCTACCTTCTTGGGAATTCTATTTAGACTTCTGATTCTAGATTTAAGAAATTTGTAAATAAATGTTTTTATAGACAGAATTTTAAAAGGCAATGAATGTGGTGATTGTTTGATTTGTTTGATTAGAATTATCTATGCCTTGAATATCTTCAGCTTGTTTACTATTTTGGATATGTAAGGATCACTAGGGATATTAATATTCCTTCCAGTCAAGGTGCCTCCACAGAAATAATTCTGTGTTCCATAATTGTAATGGGCTGAAGGAATAACCCCAAGGAGGAGGAAGAACAGCAACCAAAACAACAGTCAGATAAAATAAATGAGAGTCTGAAGCAGAAATGTAATTTGAAAAAGTCTCCTGAGGGAGGGAGGGGGGAGTCACATTCAGACTTGCAAAATTCTGTGATCTTTTTATTTTCTTTATATATTTATTTCCTGCCTATTATTACTATAAATAACTCAAATCAGTTAATACATACAATACTTCTCTTATTTTCTCCACAACAAAAACCTTGTGAGGTGGGTTGGGCAAGAGACAGTGACTGGCCCTCCTGCCTTTATGCCTAAAGTGGGACTAGAACTCTCAGTCTCCTGGCTTCTAGCCTGAGCCTTAACCACAAGACCAAACTGGTTCTTATTATAACTACCTGATATTAAAAGTAGCATTTGCATTCATAACTTGGTTTCTTAGTCTGGTCTACCTTGAAGGGCTGACAATAAATTTGGAATCAGAAGTGCCCCACTTGCCAGTTGTGCATGTTATCTTACTACTTCTCTTTACTTTAAGAGGATTGTTGGAAATCTGTCTCTTGGTTTTGTGAATACTAGAGCAGAATTCATTCAAATTCCCACTCCAGCTGCATTAAATTTCTGCAGTCACCTTCCCTCCAGTGAGGTAGTGGAATTAATTTGAAGGATGTTTTATTTGGTTCTTGCCTCTTTTGCCTTATTTATTGGAGGCGTCTTTGTGTTGGTAAGCCAGGAACTTTAGTAGTTGCTTTTCTGTCTATATCCTAGCTAAAACTGTTGGGGTACGGTCTGTGGAATGAAAGGATAAAAATGATCTATCTGAAATTTCCATGTTCATTGTGGACCAAATAAAGTCTATGATGGCTTGTTTCTCTTCTGGGTCCTGGACTATTGCAGCAGGATTTGATTTATTCATATTATTCCAGTTCTGTTGTGCCTCAACCCATGTTTCTTATTGGGTTCATCTTCAGTACAAAAAATGCATTGATTTTCTCCTTTGGAGAAAACAAACTGCCTCTTTTCTGCTGCTTTTTTTTTGGGGGGGGGGCAATGGTGGGACAAATTGATGAGAGGCTGAATCAATATTCACAGTGGATAATACACAATTATTTTTCAATTGGTAGGAGGCTCTGTGGATTTTACTCCATTAGCTGTTGCCTATTATAGGAGGTGGCGCTCATCTCCATTCAAGGGCTATTGAGCCAGGGCTGTCCAAAGACATTTCCATGGTCATATGGTCAGCATGACATCACTGAGTGCTACCTTCCCACCTAAGTGGGTACCTATTTATATACTCGCATTTGCCTGCTTTTGAATTGCTAGGTTAGCAGGAGCTAGGATGAGAGCTTACCCCATCATGCAACGCTCTGGTCTCAAACCTGGGCTATTGGCTTTCCAGCTGACAAATCCAGCATCTTAACCTCTGAGCCATTGTATGGCCAACTGGTATACATTTACATGTAAATGTATACCAGTTGGTATCTGTAAATGTTGATGTAATTGATAATCTAGATCACCTTAAAAAGTTTTGAAGAGCTAAATCAAAGTGGAGGAACAAAATACCAACAAGCTGCATGAGATTTTAGGCTTCGGTCATTACTGATATTTTTACTGATAGGAAAAGAGAATCACTGCTTATTTTTTACTTTCAGTAAAAGCAATTGCTGTTTAGAGTAGAGTGGAAGAAAGTTGTTGTGGGGAGAAAGTTTGTGCTGTTTAGGGAACAACATGTTTTCTTTTTTTTTTTTAACTCTTGAAAATATAAATCTTGTACTTGTTAGAAATGTAGAACTAATGGAAATTTACATTTTGGCTTTTACACATTGTACTATCTTCAAGATCGGAGAATCCTGGAGAACATCACATTCAAACCTGCCTTAAAGCTGGAAGAGAAAGCACCACTCCTCACATACATGTGAGGGACCAATTGTTTACTGGCATCAGACTAACATACATTACTAATCTCTTTTTTTTTTTTTAAACAAAACTTTATAAAAAATAAAAAGTAAAATGTTATACCATGTATATACAAAATACATATATTAATACAGATGAGAATACACAAAAAAAGTGACTTTGGTCTTACGTCCATTGTCTTATTAACGGTGCATATTTGTTAATTATTATTATCGTACAGAATTTTACATTTACTCTCATTTTTACGAGTTATCCAATTATACCACCTATTCCACGCTATATAACCTTTTGAGTCTACCTTATCCTTCATTTCAAATGTTAGTTTGTCCATTTCCGCACAATTATAGATCTTTTGGATTATCAATTGGTCTGTTGGCAGTTGATCAGTTTTCCAATATTGGGCGAGCGCCAATCTCGCTGCAGTGACTACAGTATATGTAATATTAAGTACTTTATTTCTTTCCTATAGTTTTCTTTAATCATCCTTGATTAAAGATTACTAATCTCTTAATAAAACAATATATTATACTTGTGATCATTACAAGTATAAAAGGCCAACATGCTCTTTTGCAATAAAAATGTCCAATTACCTCCACACATGAATTTCTGTCCAAACAAATGCTCCCTTTCTTTTCTTTACGTTCTTCACTCACATAATATGAGAGATCACCGGGCTTCAGGGTAAACCATCGCTCACACCAGTTCCTTCTTAGGTGGCCTTTCTTCCACAGATAGCCCTATAGTGGGAATGAAGAGGAAAAGCACATATTATAATCAAAGATTTATACAAAAGCTCTTTACAAAAGATCATTTAACAACAAATTATGTCACAAAAAGAGACCAAATCACATCCAGGGCACATCCACAGTGTGGGCTGGCTGTGAACTATGCAATTTAACACATTATCAAGCAACTATGTGGATACTATGCATCGCATGGCAATGCAAGGCTTCTTAAGTAGTGCTTGTCCTATTCCAGTGATGGCGAACCTTTTAGACACAGACACACAGGCACAAACTTTGCGCGTGCGCATGTCCAAACTAAAAGGTGTGTGCACGTGCATGAACGCACACATGTGCGGACATGCATGGGCATGTACGAATGAGTGCATGCATGGACATGCGCATATGCGCAGCAGAGACCCGAACACCAGCTGGCCAGCGGGAGGTGGGGCATCTCAACACTGGCAGTGCGGCAAGAGGTAAGATCTCTTTCTTTTGTGAACTTCTGTTTTGTCGTTTGCAGGGAAACAGAAGCTCACGAAATAAACACCACAGAGATCTGACCTGGGGCGACTGTGCGCGTGCCAGTAGAGAGGACTCTGCGTGTCACCTCTGGCACGCGTGACAAGTTCACCATCACGGCCCAAAATCCTTCAGTGGCAAATTGGATTGCAAAGAATTGAGCTGGTTCCACGTTTGGATATTCTTCTTTGTTAACCATTCTTCATGATTAGAAAATCAACTGGCTGAAACCCACCCACTCACCTAGATTAATTTCTTTATGTTCTGAGTTATAGATAGAGGGCTGTTCAGAAGAGAGATCCACTATTTGTAGCCCAAATTGTTTCAGTCTGTTCCACCACTATATTTTTCTGTATATGTAAGAACAGCCTTTTTAACTACTTAAGATATTTCAACATACTGTATGTTGCAATAGAACAATACCTAGACAATCAATACCTTATAGTAGTTCTCAAGTGATAAATGAAAGAGGGGGAAAATAAAATATCAACACTTTGCATGGAGATTTTGTGCTGAAAATCTTTGTTGCTTCTGTATGTGCCATATACTGATTCTCCTCCACCCTGGTTTGCTCCTGCTCATATGATTTGTGACTATCAGGAATGCTGACTCGCTTTCCTTCCTCTTTGTGCAGAGATGCTGGCGGCAAGGTGGAGGATTGATGATCTCAATCATTCCCAAATTAAAACCCTCAAATCAAAACTCAAAATCCACATCCTTTCAAGGTATCTTAAACCACTGGGGATGGTCTTAGGGTTCAGTTACATGCACCAGATAAGCCTTTTTAAAAATAGGAGCAGGAACAAATCCAAAGCTGTGAACAAACTTTATTTCCTGACTGTGAGCCAAACAGGAACAGATAAGGGTGGTGCATCATGCTATTTAACTACTGGCACAATGAGGGAAGTGTGTATGGCTAATTGAACAATCAGAGTGCTTTCCGGTGCAATAACGGTCACAAAAGGAGAGTGAGGTGCTCTCTTGCAAGCCAGCTCCACCACCAGCTCCAGCCTTCTCTTCCTTGTGATTTTTTTTCTGCTGATGAGATGTAAGAGGCTGCACATAATCAAAGCAGATTCACTGGTCCCTAACCAACTAGGTGTTTCACTTTTCTTTTACAGGTAATCCTCAACGTATGATTGAGCCCAATCATACGTTGATTTTGGGCCCAATTGAGCCCAAAATTTCTGTTGCTAAGGGAAACCTTTATTAAATGAGCTTTGCCCTCATTTTACAACTTTTCTTGCCACATTTGTTAAGTGAATCACTGCAGATGTTAAGTTAGTAACACAGTTGTTAAGTGAATAGAATAGAATAGAATAGAATAGAATAGAATAGAATAGAATAGAATAGAATAGAATAGAATAGAATAGAATAGAATAGAATAGAATAGAATAGAATAGAATAGAATAGAATAGAATAGAATAACAGAGTTGAAGGGACCTTGGAAGTCTTCTAGTCCAACCCCCTGCCCAGGCAAGAAACCCTACACCACTTCAGACAAATGGTTATCCAACATCTTCTTAAAAATTTCCAGTGTTGGAGCATTCACAACTTCTGGAGGCAAGTTGTTCCACTGATTAATTGTTCTAGCTGTCAGGAAATTTCTCCTTAGTTCTAAATTGCTTCTCTGCTTGATTAGTTTCCGCCATTAAAATCTGGATTCCCTTTGCTTGTCAGAAGGTCACAAAAGTTGATCACATGGCCCCTGGACACTGCAACAGTCATAAATATAAGTCAGATGCCGAGAATCTGAATTATGATCATGAGACTGTGGTGATGCTGCAACGGTCGTGAAAAAGTCATAAGTTACTTCTTTCAGTGCCATTGTAACCTCAAACAGTCACTAAATGAATTGTAAGCCAAGGACTACCCGTACTTGCCCATATTTTTCTTTTCTCATTACTGTCATAAATTAGATAAAATTTTCCATCCAATTAATCCAATTGATAGTTATTCAATGGATAACCGGAATGCCCAGCAAATGTTGGGGAACAAGACAGCAAGGATTTTCCTAAAGAGAAAAGAGCTACCACCAAATCATAATTTTTCATAATCCGAGCCAGATGCTTAACAGAAGCACATGGACAGAAGACAGCTTTCTGTCTTATTTTAAATCTCATAATGTAGGAAATAAAGTAGTCATCACTGATTCAGTGCCTTCAGTGGCCTTATTCTTAACTTGGTAGTACCATAGTTTATTTTTTATATACTCATTAAAGCCATTTTTCAATTCTTCTAATTAAGAGATAATTCTTTACCTGTTTGAGCACATCCCCAATGATCTCCTGGTAAACCTCTTCAATGGCCATGCTAATGGCCTCACGCTCAATTCCCCGCAGTAATCGGCCAGAGTTTACCAAATCAAGAAATTGCCAAACTGTCAAACCATTCTGTTGCTGGGTCTCTTGGGAAAAATAGTCATCTAATTCCCCACTATTAAGCTCAATGCTCATAGCTGTACATATCTTCTTCAAGAGGTATTCCACCTGAAAAAAATGAGTGATATCAAGGTAAAACAACAGCCAAACATTCCACCTTTGGAACAATATAGTCCTTTTACATTCATGTAGACTTTCTCTTTCACAAGTGACATGGTGATGGGACATGGGCAGGCTAAAATGGTATTGTCAGTGGTTAAGGTATTGAACTGGCAAGAGGGAAATCAGGTTCAAAATCACTCTCAGATACTTCACTGGGGGTCAAGTGTCAAGCCCAAAGTAACAGTATTATCAGCACATCACCAAGAAAGGAGGATTTACAAAGAGTCTTTTTAATGGCATGAAATCAAGAAAATGGGTTAAGTTACAGAAGGATGGAAAGTAGATATGTATACCAACCTGCATTTATTAGTGGGTATAGAGAGCATTGATAAGCTTGGTCAACTTTAGAATAGTCTGCATGGAATGGGAAATAGAAACAGTGATATGTAGAAGTGCCTTAAAGTTCAGGGTTTTGGGTTTTGTTTTTTTGCTTTTTGTTTTTTTGCCACCTGGTATTAATCCTACCCACTGACTTAGAAATGTCACACTGGAAGCTACTGCTAACAGCTAAAAAGCTAGAAAAATCCAAATCCTGCTCTTGTGGTCTTAAGAGTTTACTCAAGCACTAAGGAAGTCATGTGATTATTTCTCTTTTCCTTCTTTGAAGTGGCAGGTGCAGCCTACAACAGCAGACTACACAGATTGCACAAAGCTCCCTTTACTTTTGCCTGGGCTTCTTTTCCAGGCCAGTCTATGATTGGGAGAAAGATTCCATATACAGCATACAAAGCCACCATAGAGCTACATTCTTTACAATTTGCTCCCTTTCCAGATACTACTACTTGGGTTTTAACTTCTTGCCTTATCCAGTAGGTTAGTATTGTCAATCTCAACAACTTTAAGTTTGTGTGGACTTCAACTCCCAGAATTTCCTACCTAGCGTGCTGGTTTTAGAATTCTGGGAGTTGAATCTACGCATCTTAAAGTTGTTGAGGTTGAGAAACACTAACAGAACAATTTCCCAAATGTATACAGTATAAAAAATGAATCACAGCACTGAAAGAAACCATAGAGACCCTTTGCTCAATGCAGGATCCACCACAGCATCTTTGACAGATGACCAGGCTGTGTTTAAAGATCTCTAGTGAAGCACAACTTGCCACTTCATGAGGCAGACTGTTCCACTGGCTAGCAATTCATACAGTCAGGAAGTACTTTCTAATGTCTAACAACTTTTAATTTTAAGCATTGGTTCTGGAGCCAACCTCCAGGCAACAAAATATAAATCCATTTCTTCTTTTGTGTGATAATATTTAAGATATTTGAAGAATGCTTTAGTTTTAGTTTTCCTTTTTGTAGGTTACATATTCCTGGTTCCTTTAACTATTCTTCATAGTGTTTGCTTTCCAGACTGTTTACCATCGTGATAGACTTCCTCTAAATATGTCACTGCCCTTTCTGAACTGTGTACCCACAACTGAACTGGCAGTTTCTTTCCTTTCCTCTACTCTTAACGAAAGACTTTGGCCTCTCCAATCTTGACATGCTAAGCTAGTTGCTTCACAGCTTTTTGTAGATCAGAAAAAATAGAAATAGAAAATAGAGAGGAGTAAAAAGTGCAAGGAAAAAAGAAAGTAAAAATAAAAAGGTTACAGGACATAGCCTATCCATAGAAACAGACATACTGACATTGTTGATATTTTCTGATTCCTTGTTTCAAAATTCTGCTTCAGTTTTTTATTGTCATAACCATCTTGCAGGTCTATATAGCTTTCCTCAGTCTAAAATCTTTAGTCCCCACCTGTACCAGTTTTTGAAATCATGAAATTATCTATGTTGAAAAAACCAAAACAGGATCTATACCTCACAAGAAGCTGTTTATAATTAATTACAAAATTGTATTGTAACAGTTTCAGTATTTCCATTTTATGTGGACCCTTAGTCTCGTTAACACTTTCTAAGATCAAAAACTTTTAGCTTTTTGCTAAATTTTTAGATACTTTAAAATTCTTAAAATTAAATTTTTATTTCATTCAGGGTTAGACTCACCCAGCATTTTAAACTTGTCATTCTGAAATTTTCTAATAGCTTAGAAGTAGTTTATGAACAATTTTTGAAAATGATTAGAAAGTGAGATTTGCAAATTCAGTCAGTACCCTTTAAAAGATTCTGCCATAGTTGCAGACAGATGGCTAATCCTTTCGACTGCCAGCATTCAAATCCATTGAAAACTATCCTGCAGTTTCTTTGCAGGGAGCAGCTATCTGGAACAGATGTGGGTAATCTCCTGTCCTCTCCTTACCCAGAGAGGGTGCAAGGACCTGGTCTACTCACCAGTTCCTTGGTTCTTTCATCATATTCAAATTCAACATACCTTCCTCACAATTCTGGTAACTGCACATTTTTATAATGCGAACAATTATAATTATATGTCTGACATAGTCAGGGGTGGGACTCAGACGGTTCAGACCGGTTCAGGTGTACCAGTAGCTCCGACGATCAGGTTGGCCTGCCCACCCTACCTTGTGCGTTTTACTTACATTTATCTTCTTCCGCTGATTTGCGCTGCAAAGCGGATTGCTGCGCCTCAGCTGTGTTAGTCCCCAGAAGTAACACGGAAGCTTAGTTTTGTCAAAACTGCACACACACACGCAGCGATCACCGAACTGGTTGTTAAAAGCGATCACCGAACTGGTTGTTAAACTGGCAGGATCCCACCACTGGACACAGTAAGCACGAACTTATCTGATGTGTGTGATTGCACAGCCTACTTCACCCTGGAAAACTGCTAAACCATAACATAATATGAAGACCTGTCCTATATCAACTAAGCTGGTTTTATTAGCTCTTCTAAATTTTTCAGGGGTTATATTTCATGTTTATTTCAAACAGCCATCCCTGTCTTTTAGTACTATGTATCCAAAAGATTACTTTCAATATAAACTTAAACACTCAAAAGTCTCCATTACATGTCGTCGTCATCAAACCATTCTGTCAAACAGACTTTGTGTTAGCAAATCAAATGGTTAAGCAAATTCTAAGAACCCAACAGGGCTTACCCTATTGGGTTCTTAGAATCCAAGAAGAAACCAGCATGGTTGCACAAAGATCTCTCTGGTAAACTGGAAGACAAAAAGGACAATATAACTAAGGAACACATAACTAAGGCAGAATATCAGCAAATTGCCTGAATCTGCAAAGGCTCAGAATGAACAAAGACTTGCAACAAAAGTCAAAAAAGTTTATTTCAACATATAAATTAATAAGAAATAAAATCATGGAAACAGTCGGTCCACTAAAGAGAGAAGATGGCAAGGAAGTAACAGGCAGTAAAGAGAAAGCAGAGCTGCTTAACTCATTCTTTGCACCAATCTTCATGCAAAAAGAAACTATAGTTCAATCTCCCAAAAACATAACCATAAAACAGACTAGAAATAAAGATTAAAATAAATAAGAAAATGGTAAGAGAACACCTGTCTGATCTTGACGAATATAAATCACTGGGACCTGACAGATTACATCCCAGAGTTCTGAAGGAGCTGGCAGATGTTATCTCAGAACTATTTTATCATATCTTTCAAAAATCCTGAAGCACTGAGGAATTACCTGAGGGTTGGAAAAGAGCTGGTGTGGTTGCCATCTTGAAAAAAAGAAACAAACCAACCAACCCAGGAAACTACAGACCAATCAGCCTAACATCAATACTTGGAAAGATACTGGCAAAGATAATCGAAACACAGATTTGCAAACATCTAAAAACAATATATATATATATATATATATATATATATATAACTAAAAGCCAGCACAGGTTTGTCATTCTTTGACAAAGTGCATAAATTAGTAGACTAGCAAAATGCTCTGGACACAGTATGTTTAGATTTCAGCAAGGCATTCGACAAAGTAGACCACAACCTACTTCTTGGTAAACTAGAAAAATGTGGGATAGACAACATCACCACCAGATGAATTTGTAACTGGCTGACAACGGGGCCTATCCAACAAAATGAAATTTAATGTGGAGAAAAAGCAAGATTTTACACAGGCAGGAAAAACAAAATGTAGAAGTAAAGATCAGGTAAAACCTGGCTCAAAAATAGTAACTAGTAAATAGTAAGTCTAGAGAAAAGAAGGACTAGGGAGGGACATGATAGCAGTATTCCAGTATTTGAGGGGCTGCCACAAAGAGGAGGGGGTCAACTTATTTTCCAAAGCACCAGGGGGCTGGACAAGAAAAAATGGATGGAAACTAATCAAGGAGAGAAGCAACCTGGAATTAAGGAAAAACTTCCTAACAGTGAGAACAATTAACCAGTGGAACAGCTTGCCTTCAGAAGTTGTAGGTGCTTCATCACTGGAGGTATTTAAGAAGAGACTGGGCAACCACTTGTCTGAAAGTTATAGGGACTCCTGCTTGGGCAGGGGGTTGGACTAGAAGACCTCCAAGGTCCCTTCCAGCTCTAGTCTGAATGAATGAAAGGGCTCACTTTTTATTTTCCTGATACTGAAGGTCTGGCTGGCTACTATTGCCTACAGGAAGTTGTTATTTGTATTCTCCCATCATATCACTTAAGCTTGCCCTAAGAGAACATTGTTTTTGAGCAATACTATGCTGAAGCCATGTTGTGGGAAGATTCAAATAACTTCTTCACATGGAGAGCACTAGCCTGGTGCATCTTTCAATACAGCAGGACTGGATCCCCTATGCATCTCACAATACTCAGCCATCTAGCACAGGGGTGTCAAACTCACAGTCCGCGGGCCAGATGGGTCACACGCTGGCCACACCCACCCCCCGGTTTAGCGAAGGGGGGAAAGTCTTGATATGTCACGTGACGACAACAAGACGCCGCAACTTTGACATCCCTGATCTAGCACACATTTGAAAGCCTACCACAACTCAGTTGAACCTAGAATGGGAAGGAAAGAGCATTTAAGTTCTTTGGGCTCAGAACTGGAACATCAACAAAAGTACAGTACTACAGCTCCAAGATGTTGACTTTCCTCTCCAAAACAAAATATTAACTGAAACGTAACTCCAAACAACTCTAGTTTACCAAGACCTTTTTTTTTTTACAATTTAAAGAAACAGGAAATACTTTGGTGGAAACAGGAAACTTAGCTGCTGACTTCATATTCATGCAATGTTTTTTTTTTCCTGCTGAAGAAGTGGGGGAGTAGGATGAGGCAATCTAGAAGAGAGCAGAGTGTGAAGGAAAAGAAAGTTGACTACATCTACCTGCAGATGTTAGACAATATGAGGGAAAGTACAAGAGCCAGGAAGATGATACATTTATTTCTGGCTAATCTATAGCTGGATTTGAGGCCAACAGAAGTGAGGTGTTATACATTAGATTAAAAAAAACCTTTCCTCTTATCAGCAAGCACTGTGGAATTTAGAGTTTATACTATTATTAGTAGTTCTACTTCATTGGACAGCATCTCTTGACTACACTTAACCATTTTAGAGAGTTAATGAAAGTCATTAATTCATTATAGAATTAAATTAGCATTGTGTTTAAGAGATTGAACTGGAGCTGGGAAGTCCCAAAGTCAGGCTGCTCTTTAGCCACAGAAGGTACTAGATGATTTTAGGCTAGTTTCTTTCTCTGAGACAAACCTATCTTACAAGGTAATTGGAGGTAATCTTTCCTTTTATCTCCACATACATTCTGCTTCAATCTCCAGAAAAAAAGGAAAACATGGATGCAATAATATTTTCTTTTCGGATAGAGAATAGAATGGAATGGAATGGAATGGAATGGAATGGAATAGAATAGAATAGAATAGAATAGAATAGAATAGAATAGAATAGAATAGAATAGAATAGAATAGAATAGAATAGAATAGAATAGAATAGAATAGAATAGAATAGAATAACAGAGTTGGAAGGGACCTTGGAGGTCTTCTAGTCCAACCCCCTGCTTAGGCAGGAAACCCTACACCACTTCAGACAAATGGTTATCCAGTATCTTCTTTAAAACTTCCAGTTTGGGGGATTCACAACTTATGGAGGCAAGTTGTTCCACTGATTAATTGTTCTGTCAGGAAATTTCTCCTTAGTTCTAAGTTGCTTGTCTCTTTGATTAGTTTCCACCCATTGGTTACATAGAATGAGTCTAGAATGGCTGCTGCAACCCACAGCAGCTATTTTGTGCATAAAAGAAAAGAATTCAAAATATATCCCACATCCTGTCATTGTGCATACTAGGTGATTTTCTATCTCTGTCCCCAAATACACACACATGGTGTTGCAGAGGACATCTATATGCATGACTAACCTTAATAGAAGCCTCAAACTACACATTTCCTGGCAATTGTTCTTTAATTTGAGTAGTTTGTTTGATAGTTTAGCGTATTCATATATTCTCTACTCATGTACCATTGATAAAGTGAATTTAAATATATATCTTTAAATTGTGATTTCTATAAGGGGTTTTTTCCTTACAATGTATAACTTATTCTTAAAATGCAGTATAAGAGACTTACCAATAAAAAACTAGTTATTGGAAATACACTAACTTAGCCATCTGTATTCCAAGCTGCTGTTTTTGATTTATAAAATAAATCAGCTGCATCCAAATGATATCTTTGCAAAATTTATAAAACAAAAAGCTAAAAATATAGGCCACATGAGACAAGAGTGAGGAGCAAACCCTTCAGAGGGAGATCATAACAAAATCAAGATGATTTAAGTTAAGGAGGGCTTTTTCAAAAGAATTATCATCCGGAAGCACAAAATGCAAATTAGAGTAATTTATCAGATATTGCATATTACAGACCTGCAAACCTATGTATGAATATCTAGATAAGTTAGCTGCAGATACTTACCATGCCACAACACTGAGTTTCAAATAATCACTATAATAACATAACCAAAGCAAGAACAATTTTTTATTTTTAAAAAAATCAATGCAATCATACCTCATCTGGGACCATAACAAGAGGGTATTTGTCTTCAGAGAGAAAGTTAAAGAGGCACCATAGTTTGAAAGCATCTCCATGGGATACAACACTGTTCCCGTTCCTATCTGGATTATAATTCTTCTTTGCTGTTAATGTCCAACAAAGTTCATCAAAGCTCTCCTTGACAAAAGCTCCTTCTGCTACCTGCAAAAGGAAAGTTATTCATTTTTACTGAGAGAAAAATAATCGCCACTTATTTTCCCAAATGGGGTGAGAAACCCACAGCTCACAGATAGTTCCAAGCCCCTAATTGTTACCAAAATTTGGCAGCAAAAATCAGCCACATCTGCTTGTCAAGTGTGTGCCAATTCCTTAATACAACTTCCAAAGCCAGAAATAAACATCTCTTCCATTGCCTCTCCAAAGGGCATGAAGGCTGAGCTATGAATTATAAATATAGTAATATTTAATCTCTGACAGTGAGATGGGTAGTAGCTAACGTTGACAAATAAATAAATAAGGACATAAAGTAATGCTATGTTCTCTTTTTTTTTTTTTGCCATCAGTGTATATTATCTGTCATGCCATGGAGGTGGGAGAGGTGACTATATTATAACTGATGGTTGGTTGCTAGAGACAAGATGCAGGCTTGAGCCTTCTTGATGCACAATTTAATCTCTTTACCACAATGTTATACCAGCTTTCTGGTTTGGGTGCTTTTTTCATTTCCTCTATGCAAAAATACCTGCCTTCAAGTAAAGCAGTATACAATCAGTGATGGGCTCTTTCACTGAGGTCAGGATTTGTTTGAGGTCATGAATGAGGGCTTTGTTACACACCAACCTGGCATTCAAAAGCACAGCCAAAGTCCAGGATCACTGAGGATCCATGTGCCAAGCAACAAAACAGACAGCAGGATTTCTTTCAACCTGGTGTCCCTGAAGATGGCCCATCCTCAGATTCCTATCATATCTCCCTACCCGCCTATCTCCTCAACTCCTCCTTTCCACCCTCCTCCACTAAGTTTCCTTCCCAGGCCAGGTACACATATCCAATCTACACATACACACACACATATCATAAGACAATTCCCCCATATCCCACCCTGATGGAACATCAACTAACCTCACTGTAGTGACAGCTTAAGAGTGTCTGCTCTTCCTCAATTTTGAGCCCTCGGAACAGTGATAGTGAACCTTTTAAACACCGAGTGCCCAAACCTCATGCATGCATGCCCAAAATGAAAGGTCTGTGTGCGTGTGTGTGGACATGCGCCTGCACGGACATGCGTGCATGCGCAGCAGAGACCTGAAGACCAGCTGGCCAGCGGGAGGCAGGGCCTCCCAACACTGGCAGCGCAGCAAGATCTTTTTCTTTCATGAGCTTCTGTTTCGTTTTTTGCGGGGAAACAGAAGCTCATGAAAGAAACGCCACGGAGATCTGACCTAGGGCGACAGTGTGCGTGCCAACAGAGAGGGCTCTGTGTGCCACTTCTGGCACATGTGCCATAGGTTCGTCATCACAGCCTTAGAAGATACAAAACTCACAGAAAGTGATCTTACACTGAAGGAGACTACCGATGGCACCTCCCTTGGCCATATGATCTATCTTTAGCCAAAGAATTGCAGCTGGGGAATTCATTTGATTTTTTTAAAAGTAAATTATATAATGATAATGCTGTTGCTGTGGTTAACCTGCATCAACTGAAGTTGCCAACAGCAACAACTACCCATGATATCACAGGACTCTACATGGACATACCGTATTTGGGATATTCTACATAAAAAGGCATCTGTCCCATCATTGAACAGTAGTCTTTTCATAACGGGGATCCCCACAGTTAAGGCTTCCCTCAAAAACATAAATTGGAAACCCATTCCTTTTGAAAGAAAAGTAGAAAGTGTTTCAAAAACAGGATTTTCATAGTACTGTATGCAAAGGATTCTGCACTCAGTTATTATCTTTTTGATCTTTCTTGGCCTTCTAGATACTTTATATTTCTAAACTTTTATACTAAAACAGAAGCAGATTTCCAAAAAGAAGTTTCCTTTGTACTCAACCTAAAATAACATCTCTTCCTCAGTAGTGCTGAGTATAAATAGGTTAGTGCTAGGTTAATAAATAAATAGGTTAGTTCCAAAATAATGTATTTTAAATTCTTATGCATTTCCTTGACTATTTCACACTTCAGCTGGTTGGTTCACTCTGTTCACAATTAATGAAAACTCTTGAATTATGTAAAAGTATTTTTCTCTGCTGACTGAAGACAAAGATAAGAAAATATTACAATACCACAATCCTAATTCAAGGCAAATGAATTTTGTTGATCCAGATCTCATACCATAAGCTATACTATAAACAATAGCAGAAAGTAGGGAACATGTAATGACTTTACAACTTTTAATTTACTGCCCTTTTTTTGGTCAAATCATACTTCCTCAGTAGCTTTCCAAAACAGTAACAGGTTTATTTTAAACATACTTATGGAGAAGAGAGTTCCACAGATCTTGCTCCCAAAGAAAGGTGCTTCAAACTGTAACATCAGAATGCCACTAAAGAAGTAGGCTGAATTCCTATAATGCAATCACTCTCTCTCAAAGATAAACTCTTAGAGATTATGTGGTCAGTAGAGCAAATGAAAGTATTATAGTATAGGGAGCCAGCTGTCCCCTTGTCTTTTCTTTGCAAATAAGGGACTGATGGGTTTTACTGTGGAACTTAGCTCATTCCCAGATGGAGAGTTAGTATTAACTAACTGTAGCTTATGTAATAAACCATCACTAAGCAAACCACAGTTTAACACCATGTATGGATAAAGGAGAATATTTGTAGCTCAGGGTTGAAGGGTTCTTGGTGCTGATCATGTTATCTAGTTTGGGGAATGAAATGTCTGCAAGAAAATAACTAAGCTCAGAGAAGCACCAACAGATACCCTACCAGCGGTGAAATCTGGCCGGATCTATCCGGTTCACGTGAACTAGTAGCACCGGCGGCAGGAGACTCCGCCCACTCGCCGGGACGTCATTACATCCCGTTTTTTACCCTGTGTGCATGCACAGAAGAGGCACGCGTGCATAGCGCGCTCACGTTCCTGAATCGGTAGCGAAGGTAAGTGGATTTCACCGCTGTACCCTACCCCCAGGTCTGGGAGCAAAATCAAGTTTTCAAATATGTCACAATATCATCAAAGTGAGAGCTGCATAGATCAACTACTTTAGATCTTTGGCTGAAGAGGATAAAGCCTCCCCACAACAATGCAACTAATCCCCCCTTTCTCTCTATCCTCCTTCCTATGCACAATGCAGGCTTTATTCCTCTTCTTCCTCCTTCCTGTTTGTCTGTTTAAATGTTTGTTTTGTGCCTTCCTTACTTTAAGAGTCAAAAACTGATCCTTTTTTAAAAATGTATACAGGGTTCTGGGGATGGAGCAAGAAACATTGGAAACATTCTATCGTCAACCTGCGTATAAACTAGCCAAACTGATTTTGCTGAGTTTCATACTATTAATAACTTTGAACTTTAGACCATAACAGGATACATGGAATTCTGCAAAAACTGCTGTAATTATATATACCTGTAGCATGCAGTTAGCGTGACTGCCATTATCAAAAGATAAAGATTTGATAATCATGGGATTTTTCTGACTTTTAAAAAAGTGGTATCGTAAACATTTGAAATTATAATTCTTCTGCTGTAGGAAGAACAGGAAGGAGATATGAAACATGCATAGATGCAAGTCTGAACAGCTTCAAGTCCACCCCATCATAGTCAACTGTGGTCAAAGTAATTCCAGATCAATTTTCAGAAGATTCAGGAACATGGTATTTTTAATACATTATAAAGACAACATACTCATTCTTAAGCAAATTGTACCCAGAATTTTCCAGTTTTCTCTGTTATTGCTATAAATCAATTTTCTCCAATTGCTTGTTCTCAAATATATTATATTGCATCTTCCATAATTCCCAGTAAGCATAACTTTAAGCCATTTTATTTCATATACCAACACATTGTGAGCACATCAAGTTTGGATATGCTACTATAGGTCATGTTTCACACCTGTACTGCACTTTTTAAAGCACATTTCTGAATAGAGGGCTTTCCAACAATGTGCTAATTAATTGTTGATCCCAGAAAAATTCCTGTGATACAGAATAACAAATCTGCCTTGACATGAGACAAGAGCACATTCAATTAATAACATTTTTCTTCTAGGTAAGCCACATAAACACCTTTGGGTGGAGAGATCTTGAAGGCTTCCTTTTTTACGGAATAGAGATCATATTCCCTCTTGTATATGCAAAGTAATTGTAAAAACAAAAAACTAACTGGTTAAAATGTCTTCTTGAAGACATTAACCTTCCAGCAAAAACTGGAACTATCAGCTTATCTAAAGTATCAGAGAGGCCGAACTTCAGGCTATCAAAGTGAGTGAAAGAGAAAAAAGGCTTACCTTGTCCAAGATATACTTGTTGAGATATGGCATATATCCCTGACTTGATACTGGGCCATCATCATCATCTTTGAAATGCTCTTCCAAAGCTACAGGATCATGGGGAATACAAAGCACAGTGTAGAGGTTGTGAGAAAGCACCTGGGACAATAAGGGAACAACAAGCATTCAGTAATGAATTAGACACAATATGGGACACCATGCTTGTTTGTTTATTCTTTACATTATTGCCTCATTCACATACTAAACAGGATGAATTTAGTGGCTGTCATTCTCACATCCTTACTGAAACTATAATTTGCCCTATTCCTGAACAGACATATAAACAACTAGCATATCTGCAAATATTTCCATCCCCCAATATTATTGACTAGGGAAAGGCCAGATTAGATAACAAGTTATTGCAGTCCCTTCTCCCTTAAAATTATGTTAATGATTTGTTTATTTCAAAATCTGAGCAAAGGTAAAGTATTTAAGACTTTTAGAGCCTCTCAGAACATAAACTAACATCTTGTAACAACAGAATATACAGCCTTGAATGTAAAATAATGTATACAATGTACTTTAACCACTTCCTTCTCTCAACTAAAATGGGTTTGTATCACGGGTGAAATCCAGCAGGTTCTGGAGAACCAGAAGCGGAAATTTTGAACAGTTCAGAGAATACCACCTCTGGCTGGCCCCAGAGTGGGGTAGGAATGGAGATTTTGCAATATCCTTTCCCCAGGAGGGGGGAGGGAATGGGGATTTTGCAGTATCCTTCCCCTGGAGTGGGGCGGGAATGGGGATTTTGCAGTATCCTTCCCCTGCCATGCCCATCAAGACATGCCCACCAAGCCACACCATGCCCACCAAGTCACGCCCACAGAACCAGTAGTAAAAAAATTTGGATTTCACCACTGGTTTGTATCTTTACATACAGAAGACATTCTATAACATCTGTGCGAAGACACTCCTGGCTCTGCTCATAAAAGGCAATGAACCACAAACTAGACTACCATACTTTAGCCTAGTGCAGGGTTTCTTAATCAGGACTATGTGGAACCCTAGGGGTCCACGAGAGGTCACTCGGGATTCCCTGGAAGATCATGATTTTGGAAAAGCAGACACTGAACAAAAGCCCTCCAACTTCAACACTGGGTTGACTGCCAAAGCATGCAGACCCTGAGTGGGAACAGGAATTGTGCAGGCACATGCAAGCGG
This sequence comes from Pituophis catenifer annectens, assembly GCF_029215685.1. Taxonomy (NCBI): domain Eukaryota; kingdom Metazoa; phylum Chordata; class Lepidosauria; order Squamata; family Colubridae; genus Pituophis; species Pituophis catenifer. The sequence goes on along the minus strand of NW_027256883.1, from coordinate 167,182,796 downwards.
GGAGGAGATCAAAACACCAGCTGAAGAGCGAGTGAGAGGAAGGGTGAAGAGAAGAGGGAAGAGCATCTTCTGCTAGTTTTCCGTTTTATTTTGCCAGAAGAAAGAATATGTCACGGTCAAGCTTGACCAGGATTAATCAAATGGAACTTTCCTTCTACAAAATTCTCTACTGATATGTACAAAGGAATAGTTTGCATTTACAATTCAAAATGCACAAGACTTTCAGAGTTCATAAGGTCCCAACCCACTTCTGCGCTTAAAGTAAGCAAGCCATACTGTATGCTTATTCAATTGACTATTTACAGCACTGAGAAAAGGAACACTTTTACACACAATATAATCCGTGAACCCATTTAATTATTCATTTAATATAAAGTGGAGTACAACTTTTAAAATTTCCCACCCAATAAATACTATATCATTAATATATCAAGAATCCTTTGATTTAAAATGGAACATGCTCAGAGTGAAATCTTCTTTATACACACTCAGAAATTAATAGAGTTCAGTTGGACTAATTCCCCAAGAAAGTGATTGCAATCTAACAGACTTAAAGATCTCTCAAGCTGAAGTGTTGACATTGGGTATTCTCTGTGATGACAGCCCTACTCCAAATTCCAGCCACTCTAAATATGTGATTGGGGAGGGGGGGAATCAGGTGGTTTCTCAGCAACCAAACAATAGAATAGTTCACATGGATGAACACACTTTACAGAGGTTCAACTCATTTGGGAGTTCATTTGTGATTTGCAGGGCCTACATTTATGTTAATTTACTGAAGAAAGTATTTGTGTTTTGCACAGAATGCATGTAAGGGGCTTCTTCATTAAAACGGCTTGCCAAAATGGGGCCTGAAAACACTGATATACTCATTTTACCAGGAAATGGAAAAATATGAAAACATTTTATAGAAACAGTAATAAAATAAGATTTTAAAAAAAATCTCTGAAATGGCTAAATCTTGCACAAGAGCATGCAGGATTTCAGGTAAGACTGAAGCTTCGTAAGATTTGAAGCAATCCTATTTGGTGTTCTTGTGAGAGACTGAACACCAACTATGATAATCAAAATCTTGCAAAACTGTAGCCATTATATCTATTCACCAGGGGTGGGTTCTAAATTTTTTTTACTACCGGTTCTGTGGGCGTGGCTTATTTTGTGGGTGTGGCTTGGAGGTCATGTGACTAGGTGGGCGTGGCTTGCTGGTCAGAGTAATTTCTGGAAGGTCCTCGCACTTACGACCAGTCCTCGCACTTACGACCCGACTCATTTGTTTGCTTTTAACACTGATCAGCTGTAGGACGCTCTTTGAAGCCCCATGGCAAGAGTTTAAACAGTTTTTTTTCCCAGTAGTCATCAGCTGGGACTCAGGAGGCAGCAATAGATTGGGGGTGGGACCAAATAAAAGGTAAGAATAACGTGGGGGGGGAGGGGAGGAGGGCGGGGGGGAACCGGTTCAGTGATGTCATATCGTCAACGCTACCGGCTCGGCCGAACCAGACCGAACCGGGAGGAACCCACCACTGCTACTCACCCACCCCTAACAGAATGCAGTTACATTTGATACCAGAAATAGATGGATTAAATTTTGGAATAAAGAAAAAAAAATCTTCTCAGCTAAGAAAAAGCTTTATGTAGTAAGATTTTATTAGTTAAAATAAGGCAAAGATCAAATAAATATTTGCATCTCAAAAACTACAATTTTAGGTACATTTTGCTGACACAACTTTCCTGTCCTGAGTAAACATAGGTAGGATTGTGCTGCAAGCGTCTTATCTTAATCTTTAGATAACAGGAGCTGAAAACAATTCAGGTAACTGGACTCAAGTAAAGCTATGTGATATTGTCACATTTATACAGAACTTCGACCTAAAGTGATCAGTCAAGTTAGTTATATTGTTCTTGTCACAATTGTCAAAAATCTCCCCCAACTTTTCAGGCTTTCTTCACCTTGCTGGTACACATTTTCATTGTTTTCCTAAAGTACTGGACCCAGTAAACTCTGCAAAAAAACCCAAAGCACATTTCAGATAATTTTTAGGATTTGGGAGAACTCCTGGATATTATGATTTAAAAGGACATTTAACCCAACTGCTTAATGCAGAGGTCTTCAAACTTGGCAGCTTTAAGACTTGGATTCTGGGAGTTGAAGTCCACAAGTCTTAAAGCTGCCAAGTTTGAAGACCCCTGGCTTAATGCATATAAAAAATGATCAGACTTAAGTCTTTCTCAGGTAAATCAACACTTTTTTGGTCAGAAACACATTTAAGGTACAAAACATGTTCTGCACGCTTTTCCAAAAAGGATGCCATTATCTACTCACAAAAAGGTTATGATAGCAGATGTGGCTACTTACAAATTGTCCCAAGTAGCAACCATGACCTGGATGACTGAAAATCTCCATAGACATTATTGGAATTGTGAGTCAGTTATACATTTAAATTTGTGTTTAAAGTTTGGACTGACCAATTTTTAACTAAAAATTAGGAATAAGGAATAAGACCTAAAGTATTTTTGGATCTTACTTCCATCTGACTTTATATTGGTAGTTTTTATTAATAAAAACACTCATTTAGCCATCAACAAACCTAATTTGCTCTAGATATAAAGCAGTGAACTATAATGCTCTTTTCAAAATATTGGCATTAGCTGAATTTTCACAATTGTTCTTTGTTCCACCAAACCAGTTCCGTTTTTATTGTAAGTCTGTTTATTGCCTTATGGTTATAAACATATTTTATAAAGCTGATTTATTTTTATAGCTGTTGTATAAATATTTTCTTTATGATGAATTTATTTAACTAACTTTTATGGCCTCTATTACAAAAGAATATTGCTGACAAATTCAATAAAATATTTCTTAAAACATTAACATAATGGAGTCTTGGCACACTGAAGAATAATAAGCTTTTGTGACAAGGCTTATTTAATAACACATATTAGATCAAATATTTTATATACTGGATACTCCAGTGTTGTCAAAATGGGTTAAGGTGCCACAAAATTGTTGTTTTTGCCATAGCAGCCTCGAAGGAGAGAAAGCCATGATATTTACCAATCTGGTTTCTTTAAAAAGTAAAAGATAAAGTAAAATCAAAAATATGAAGAATAAATGTTAACATCAATTGTTGTTTATTCTTATTTATTTTTATAATATATATAGGTGCCTATCTCACTCAAAGGATCTGGGTGGCTTATAAGGGTTATAAAACAGAAAAACCTACAACATATAATCCTTAACATTCAAAAATAAGCAATAAATCCATCACAATGGAAAACAAGTTGATCAACAGCAGATTTCTACTCTTCTACTCACAAGACCCAAATGCCTGGGGAAACCTTGCAAAAAACTAATAAGGATGGGGCCATACAAATGAGATGCTGTCCTACAAGACTGCCATGCCAAGACATGACTCCAGGGTCCAACAATACGGCACTGTTTGATAAAAGGTACTTGGAGTAGGGCCTCGCTACTAGATTTAGTGGGTGAACAGAAACAATGGGAGAAAGGTGGTCATGTAATTTATTTATTTTTTTTAATTTGATTTATATGCCGCCCTTCTCCGGAGACTCAGGGCGGCTTACAATGCTTTAAGCAATAGCCTTCATTCTTTTGTATATTTTATACAAAGTCAGCTTATTGCCCCCACAAACTGGGTCCTCATTTCACCTACCTTAGAAAGGATGGAAGGCTGAGTCAACCTTGAGCCTTGGAGAGATTCGAACCAGCAGAAATTGCAGGCAGCTGTGTTAATAACAGGATTCACTAAACCCTTGTACTATCAAGGCTTGATTAGCCTTGACCCGATGCCACTAGGGCTTTATAGATGACACAGCTTGAACTGTATCCAAAAGCCTACTACAATAGATTTCATGAAGCCAATACAGTATATGGGTATTATGAGAAATGCCAAAAACTGCCTATGCCACTGCATTCTAGACCAGCTGCAGCCCCCAAATACTCTTTCAAGGGCAGCCCCATGTAGAGCAAGGTGCAGTAATCCAAGCAGGAAGTTACTAAGGCAGAAGTTATCATAAGCAGGACATACCATCTAGGAATGGTGCAGAAGAGGAAGCCATGCAAAACACAAACACATCAGCTACAGCTCCTACCTGCTCCTAATAGGAGCCAAGAGTCAAAAGAACCCCAAAACGATGTACCAACTGATTGGGGAAGTGCACCCCCTGCAGAGTTAAAAATGGAAAATCCCCAGAGCCGGGAGGCCTTTAAACTCACAATCAGTCTTGCCAGGATTTGATGACTCAGCTATTTGCTGCTAGAAGTATTTATACGCACTTACATTATGTGCTATGTAAGACAGCAGCCAAGTGAGAGAAGTGCAAAGTTTTTTCTTAGAGATGAAAGAAACATCGAGGGAACATGTGAAAGAGGTGCAAAACAATTGCAACTGTGAGCCTCATCCGCAAAGGATCAAGAAAATTATTTAACAGTCAGAGCGACCCACCACATTTTTCGGTATATGCAATTGCAATCCATTTAAATATACTATATGCCTTAGTTGTGTTCAAGGAATTATCCAAAGGAGCAAAGCCCTCTTCCAAAGTTGATCTGAAGAGGCAAAGACTTGAAAATGGGTACAACATAGAGTTACATACTCAGCGCCACCTCCACAACTATCTGACTGGTCTATATCTTGCATAGGAGGAGGTTAGGCTTCTAAATTCATGGTGTTTGTATTTGTTTGTTCCTAAATTTTTATGTATTGAGGGCTTTCTATGGTATTTGTCCACCTAGAGTTTCTGGGAATAGGCATCATTTAAGTAAAAGCTAAATACTATACATCCAGCTGAAAGATCATACAAGGAATTGTAATTGTGTTTGCTAAAATGCAAGCACATCTCTACAATAGCAATAGCAATAGCACTTAGACTTATGTGCTGCTTCGCAGTGCTTTACAGCCCTATCTAAGTGGTTTACAGAGTCAGCATATTGCCCCCATAATCTGGGTCCTCATTTTACCCACCTCAGTAGGATGGAAGGCTGAGTCAACCTTGAGCCTGGTAAGATTCAATTTGCCAAATTGCAGGCAGTCGGCAGTCAGCAGAAGTAGCTTGCTGTACTGCACTCTAATCACTGCGCCACCACAGCTCTACAATGACCTGCGTTCATAAAGCAAGATCCTGAATTGCATACAGAGCTTTATTCATGTTCAAGTGGATAGTTTTATTCACAGCTATCCACCGATGACAGCCGGAGGGAGTAGGGAGTAGCCCACTGTTCCACTATAGCATTTTCAGGCAAATGCTTGATGTGATGGCTCCACAAAGTTGGTCCTTCTCTTCACTTGCCTTTCCTATTCAAGAAGATAGGAAAGAGCAAAGACACGGGAAATTTCCCTAAACCTTAAAGCAATGAGGAATGATAAGACTTAAAAGGAGTTCTTGAGGCCTTTATACACTAAATGGTGAGACTTAGCATTTGGCATGAATGTGCAAAGGACTTAACTTTCATGCAGTATATCATGACCCCACCAACCTTGAATAGCAACAAAGACTCTGATAAAGAGAGAAAAGGGCTGCTAACGAGTTCTTGCAAGACATTTTTCCAGTCAATACTGCCACACTGGCATAACAACAGACAGCAGTCAGATGATGCTTCAAGACATTATAAATCTTTAGTGACAAAATAGCTACAGAGGTGCTACATCCAGATAAAGAATCTTTCAACAATTTTGAGCTGAAGTCTATCGGTCAGGAGGGCTCTGCATCCAGAAACCCCTAATATAGCATCCAATGAGTCAGATTACCTTAAAGAAAATCACAGGAAAGGTCAGGTGGGGAATTAACTGAAAAGCAGTGACATGGTAGGTTCTGGGTCAGGGTACTGTCTCATTAAAATCTGTCCATTTTTCATGAAGGCAGCAATAGCTTGTGTAATCAAGATGGATAAAAGGCCAAACTGCATTCCAATTTTTATTGAACAAATTGTCTGCATGGAGCTATCCAAGGTCCTGCAATTTTACAATGACCCTACATTCCAGTCTCATGGCCAAACTGCCCTTAGCAACATCCTGAAGTCTGCTGAAACATCCAGACTGTTTTAAAATATGTGCAACCTTACAATTTTCCCAATCTATTTTGAGCTAATGGGCATATTTGGGATGTTGAAAAAAAATGTGCTTTTGCAAAATGGATTACAAGGGAAAATGACTGCCAGAGGAGACACGATCAGTTATAAACCGTTGGTCAAAATATTACTTATCATCCTATCTATCACCACTTCATTTCACAGGATGTTCCATACTATCTTGTTTGATTTAGTTTGTTTTGTTCTCTGATTTAGTGAACATACTTCCAAATAAAGCGCTGGGCTACTGCCACCTGTTGTTTTTATTTTCTGAGTAAACTTAGGGGACACTTTGGGACCAAAAGGAATTCTTAGGAAAAAAGGTGATGTTGGATGCTGCCATATACCAGCTTCCTATTTCGTGTGTGTGTGTGTGTGTGTGTGTGTGTGTGTGTGTGTGTGTGTGTGTGAGAGAGAGAGAGAGAGAGAGAGAGAGAGAGAGAGAGAGAGAGAGAGAGAGAGAGAGAGAGAGGAGGAGGAGGAGGAGGAGGAGGAGGGAGGGAGGGAGGGAGGGAGGGAGAGAGAGAGAGAGAGAGAGAGAGAGAGAGAGAGAGAGAGAGAGAGAGAGAGAGAGAGAGAGAGGGAAACAACACCTCCTCTTTATGAAACAGCCAACATCAGCAGCTACCTAAATTTGACAAAGAAATAAATAAACAAATATATATGAAATCACTGGAAGGACTTTAATGAACAAAATTCTTTGCTCTAATTCATAATTGCAGGTGTGCTACTCCCAGGGCCTCCTGGGTAGAAAACTTGTTGATTATGAGTCCTGCTTAATAATTAGTTACTTTCAAATATTCATTTCTCTTTCCCTTTCCCCCCCACCCCAATGATGTGTCTGGTTTTTCTGAAAACACATAGCTTCAATGTTTTCGCTATTTTGCTAGGGCTTCTGCACTAGCAAGTGGACAGAAAACTCAGCTCAATGGTATACAATCCCATCACATTTCATGTTTTCTGCAGATTGGCTAAACTCAATACAGTAATATTCATCCCAGGGCGGGCAACAAGCAAGCTTAAAGCTTGAGGCATTTGCTGATTGATAGGTAGTCCTCGATTTACAACTGTTAAATTCTGATTCAAAGTTATGACAGCCTCAGAAAAAGTGATTTATAACCTGTACTCATACTTTTTTTTTTTTTTTTAATTTGATTTATATGCCGCCCTTCTCCGGAGACTCAGGGCGGCTTACAGTGCGTTAAGCAATAGCCTTCATACTTTTGTATATTTATACAAAGTCAGCTTATTGCCCCCACAAACTGGGTCCTCATTTAACCTACCTTAGAAAGGATGGAAGGCTGAGTCAACCTTGAGCCTTGGAGAGATTCGAACCAGCAGTAAATTGCAGGCAGCTGTGTTAATAACAGGGTGCTTTAAACCACTGTAGTACCAAGGCTCTTGACATTTGTACCACCCTCAAGGCCACATAATCGGAGTTTGGATGCTTGGCAACCAATTCGCATTTACGACTGCTTGCAGCATCTTGCAGTCACATGATTGCAAATTGTGACCTTTTTTGTGGCCAATTTCTAGCAAAAAAAACCCCACCCCACCCATTCGGGAAGCTGGATTTGATTAACAACTATGTGATTCACCTCCTGACCACTGTAAAAACTGTCATTAAAAACAGGTCCAACTCGACTAATGACCACAATGACTTACATCAGAAATTCCAATCCTGATTTGTGGCTGCAAGTCAAGAACTACCTGTAATGCCGATGTTTAACTCTAGCAAAAGGAGTTGCTGGTTTGTTCATTTGTTGTTCATTGTTGTAGAATACTGATCAGTTGCAGTGTTGTCTTTCACAGGAGAAGCATGATCCCTGAAGGAGCAGATCTGTGACTCTGATGAGCAGGTGAAGGACATGGCCAGAATGTCCTTTGCCCAGTTTCAACTTCTACTTCTGCACCTCTACTCGAAGAAGTAGGCTGTTACAACAATTATTTTGCCCTCACCACTACATGGTTAGACCATTACAATATACTCTTTCTGGGGTTGCCTTAGATGACCAGGTACACTCAGGTACAAAATACAATTATTCATTAGCTCTGGTGCAGTCACCAGCTAAAGGAGAGGGGTGCAGTAAAAAGGTGTTCCAACATGGAGTCACTCCGTGGAAGGAAATGGCAAAGATCAAACCACTGAAGATTTTATCTTCAATAAAACTCCTAGGAAATGCAGTTAGCCCGGCAAGATTCTTGTAAAATAGGAGCTCAACAATAAAGAAACTGTTTGGCTATTCATGGAGTTGTTCTGGTTCCTTGTGCCTGACCCTGGGATTAGTCATTAATAATATATGACATTTGTACTATAGGCTCTGCCCTGGTTGCTATTAGGTTTCCAGGTACAATTCAAATTGCAGGTTTGGCATGACTGCCTTCTCTAGCACGATTCAACAAATCCAGTAAATTCATTTTGAGAAAATCTCTGGGCGATTCCCCACTTTTGTGAGGTAAGGGTGGAAAACAATGCTAGGAAAGATATTTTTCATTTGTAGCTCTGTACTGTGGAACAGCTTCTTCTTAGCATTTAATTGGCACATTATATTCCTATGTTGCTCTTTAATGTGGGGGTTATCCATGGTTACACTTCAACCCCTGATTCAGAAAAAGAACGGTTGACATGTTTTATGGTCAAGTTCAATCCAAAATAAATAAAAATGTGCAGGCAAGTTATGCTGCTTGTAATGGGAGACTGGAATGCCAACATTAGAAACAGTAAGGAGGAAAACATAGTTGATTTGTATGATCTTCTGGAAAACTGAAATATAGCAAGAGAATAATTTATCATGGGATTCTGCCAATTCATCATTTCCTTATTGCTAATATGGTCTTCAAATATAAGTAGTCCTCAGTTAATTACCAGTCATTCAGCCACTGTTTAAAGTTACTACAACAATTGTAACTTTGTGTGGTGGTTATGACTGATCCTCAAAGTTCTGGCTGACGCAATACTGCCACAGTCACGTGATAGTAATCTGGGCAGTTGGCAACCAGTCTTACAAAAGTTGCATCATCCCATGGTCATGTGATTGTGATTTGTGACTATCCCTGCTGACTTCCCACAAGCAAAGTCAATGGAGAAGCTGGCAGAGAAGGTCACAAATGGCTTGGGTAAGTCTCATCCTTCCCTCATCTGCAGTCCTCTCCTCTGCACTTGTGCTGTGCCTTGCTGGCCACCCACACACCTTCCCTGTCCACTAATGCACTTTCATGCATTCTCTCTGAACCAAAAGGGCAGTGATGGGAGGAGATAGATGAATGAGGAAATTGATGTGCCCCCAGTCATAAATGCACATGGGCAGCCAAGCATCTAATTTCTGATCACATGACTGTGAGGGGCACTGAATGGCTGGAACTCAGATGACCAGTTGTAACTACTATTCATTCTGTGCAATTATAATTTCAAATGATTCTGAAAGAATGGCCACAACCCAAGGACTACCATACAGAATTTCTCTCTCCCTCCCACTTATACCAAAGAGAGTCAAAGCGAGATGATCTTGAGTTTCTTTCTCACCGTTTATATCTTTCTGAGTTAAGCTGATGTTTTTGTAATGGCTGTTGCATGCTTTCTTCAAGGCTATTTCTGTATTCAATTTTAAATTCCTGTACCTCATTGATAGGGAACCAGAGGAAATATGGAATAAAATCAAAGTTGTGCTTAGGATGAGTATGGAAAGAAGACTGCCAAAGCCCAAGAAACAAAATAAAGCAAACTGGGTATCAGAACAAACAATGGAAACTGCCAAGAAGAAAAGAGTAGTCAAAGCCAAGAAAGACAAATATCTCAGGAAGGCACTTAACAAAGCATATTACAGAGCTGTTAGAAGAGAAAGAAGCAATATAACAACATATGTTATATTGCATATGTTATATACGTATTAAAGATGAAAGACAGACACACACACACAAAAAAAAAAACCAAGGAAAGTTTTCCAAAAGATCTCCAAACTCAGGAGGTTCCAACCACAAATTGGTATGCTAAAGGACACCAAATGACAGGCAATAAATTATTTAAAAACAGCCAAACAATGATGGAAGGAATATATTAAAATTCTACAGAATAGAATTCTTAGCAAATAAGATACATTTGATATATTCCTTACTTACAAGATCTTCTAGTATTAGAAGATGACGTTAGATCAGTATACAGTTCTTTACCAAGACAGAAGGCTATGGGAATTGATAAAAAATCTACAGAAATATGGCAAGCAATGGATAAAAAATCAGCAAACATTCTAGTTAAATTATGCCAACAAACCTGGAGGATAACAGTGACTAATATCTCCGAAGAGGTCAATCAATATATCAATACAAAGAAGGGACAGTTAACAGTGTGTGCAAACACATTGCTTAACGCATTGCTTAACGCATTGTAATCCGCCCTGAGTCTCCGGAGAAGGGCGGCATATAAATCAAATTAAAAAAAAAAAAACCTATTGTACAATATCCTTAATTTCACGTGCTAATGAAACAATTCGATGCAGGTTAGAATCCTAAAAGGAAAAGGAAACCCCAGATGCTCAAACTGGTTTTAGAAAAGGCCAAAGAATAAGAGATATTATTTTTGATCCACACCAGATAACTGACAAAGCCACAAACGACCACAGGTAGAACAATCAACCTTAGAATTGAAGAGAAAGATATGGAAGAGACAGACAGTTTCTGCCTTTTAGGCTCCACTGTCAACTGTAAAGGATTAAGCAGTCAAATAGACTTCAGACTAGCACCTGGTAGAGCAAGCCATGAAAATTTGTTCACATGCCATGATGTGCCCTGAAAGCTATAACTCTGCAGACAATTGTTTTCCCTGTGGCATTCTATGAAAGCAAAAGTTGGACACTGAAGAAGTGCGCTGGGAAGAGTACTGATGCTTTCAACTTTGTTGTTGAAAACTCCTGGGAATACCATAGGCAGCTAGGAAAGCAAAATGGATCACTTAAGAAATTAATTGAGTCATCAGTCAAGGCACAAGTTAACCAATTCAAATTACTGTTTTTGGACACATTATGTGAAGATATAACTTACTAGAGAAGTCTAAACTTGGAAAAGCTGGAAGGAAATAGAAAAAGATGTAAAAGGAAACACAATAGTTTGGGCAAATATAGTTGAAAGAAAAAAAGTAGAGAAAAACAGACAAGACTCTTATTAATTCAATATTGGCTTACAGCAAGGATTTACTCACACACACTTAACAAAATTTCCAAGCAACCAGAAATTCTATTTTTCAAATTCCCAAATCAGACAAAACCATATTAAACAAATATCAATCAAACTTTTACAGGCTTCCTTTAGTATTGTGTGAATCTTTGAAATACAGGTTGTGGTATTGGTCTACAGGCATCTGGGATAGAGCTAGTGCACAGCTTCTCACCCAGCTTCCTTTATCCTGTTTTTCCGTCACTTATTAGAGACAAATTAAGACCATAGCATCTACTTTGCATCAGTGACAAACTGCATTAATTAAGAGATTTGGACATGATTGAATAGATAGAATCATCATCGATCCTGATTTGTATCCAATGTTCATTGTGAATAAGGAGTGTTTTAAAAAATGCTAGTTCTATTGCTTAAGGCAGGTGGTAGATAAGCATTCTGGCCACTTTCCTGATCTTTAGCATACTGGATTTGTTCTCTAGGCTGAATGAAGAATTATATTTGGCTTTTGTGTGGCATAGAACCAGGCTCTAAAACTGGCACCAGCATGAATCGAGGCGGAATATTTAATGCAAGAGGAGAATGCCAGCAACTTTTCTTCCCAATGACCGGGGTGCTTTGAGACACTGCTAAGTCTGGAGCAATCCTCTGGCTTCAACCCAGAAGTTTGCCTCAAATGCTAAAATGTGACAAGTTGCTGTTTTTTTTGAAGAACAAGGGGTAGGATTCCAAAGTTCTGTAAGTCAAAGGGAAGAAGTACCACTTTATTGTCAGGATAAAAGACATTCTTCAGAAATCTTCAATAAATTTAGTTTATATAAACTGTTTTTACTGCCCCTTCGCAAAAGTTTAAGTGCCACCTTGATAAGGATTTCAAAGCGCTGGATTTAGAATTGTCCACAGGAGTAAAAATAGTCGAGACCATCTCTGCAATGGTGCAACCAAGGTCCTGCCATTTTATGTGTGTTGCATGTTCAATGGACATTAAAAAAGGACTGGACTTCAATCGCATGGTCATGATCCCCATTTTGACTTTTTTGACTCTCTGCCTCTAGGACAGGGGTCTCCAACTTGGCCACTTTAAGCCTAGAGGACTTCAACTCCCAGAATTCTTTGCTGGCTGGGGAATTCTTGGGCTCTAGGATACCCCTGCTTGGATTTTAAGTAGGGGAATGAGGAATCCATACTGTAATAAAAACATCACAAACTGCCAACAGGGACATTGTGCAGTTTAGCCATCTATCCTTTCCCAAACAGAATTCTATAACTGTGAAACAGAATCAACAATAACCAGCATTATAGATTTATCACAAAGTTGAGAAGAAGGAAATTATGAGAAGAATTTTAACTCATGTGGTTGGTGTAAGGAAAAATAGGATCATATCTCATGCAGAACAAAGAACTCCTTGAAGGAAGATTAGGGTATAAATATGCCTGAAAGCGGAATAATTGTTGAGGGACAACCACATGCAGAATTCATGCCACAGCATTTCCATTCAATGGGAACAGTTAGTAACAGGGAACAGGGAAGACTTTTATATGACGACCTGAACAGCCACTTCCACTCTGAATAAATCAGACGTTTCCCCATTTTTTCTTTTTGCAAACCACTATCTATGTCATCAACAAAAGTTTTGGAATGCTATTACATTAACCTGCACTGATGTCACATGTTCATATTCCATGAGATACATATTTACTCATGAGATATATAACTGCCCGAGGTGGCATTCATGGAACCCTAACACCACATATAGCAATATAAAAAGATTAAAATGGATGGAATTTGGCATGATCACCAAGTCTCACCGGATTTTAGTCCTGCCTGAAATCTTGAAAGTAAAGAAGGCTAAATCTTGAAAGTTTTAGTAATCTTCAGAGATCATGGTCATTTAAATAAATAAATAATATAAAATTGACCGATCACTAGCAGTTCCTTCATGGACTACAGGTAGCTCCCTAAAGACTGGGAAGTAAACAGCTAAGGACTAGATAAGTAGGATCTCAATAGAAGCTGACAATTATCTACCTAATGGGTGATTTCCCTAGCACATTCTTAATATATATAGCACACCTCTTCATAATAAAGGTGGGATACAAATAAATAAAATAGATTATACACCTGAAACATATTTTGTAAGCCATCAAATTTTATCTCCATTCCATGGGAAAACCAGAACTCCCAGTAGTCTATCTTCTACTTCAGGATTTGAGTAGAGTACCTACCACACTTTAGTATAGATAGTCCTTGATTTACATCTGGTTGCTTAACACAATGAAATCAAAAAAATTTACTTACAACCCATCCTCGAAATTATGACAGCCATGCCATCTCTGTGGTCACATGCTTGCATTTTGGGCACTTGGCAGCCAGTTCCCATTTATGATTAGTTGCATAATCATGTGTTTTGTGACTCTTTTCCCACTTTACAGCAAAAATGCAAATTAGATAATCTGGATTCAAATTTACAGCTATGTGATTTGCTTAATAATGCAGTGACTTAATAACCATTAAATTATTGTAAATTATTGGACTACCTGGAGAATGTAGGAATGTTTCATGTTCACATTTGGGGTTATGTTTGCAATGAAAAGTAGGTCAGCACATTTATAATTTTATAAAAACTAAAGTTCTTCCAGTGTACAACCAGTACCAGCTCTACAAATTAAACCTTTTTCAGTCATTTGCTACTGTTATTTTAAATGAAGGAATAATATACCTATTTGTCTGCCAGAAGAGCACTTTCAATATTGAGCCACAGTTGAACTTGCAGGTATTACATTTGGTGAGGGAAGGATCTATTTTATTGTGAAGGACTACTGATACATAGGTGTTATTAGAATGAAGACAGATCAGGCTTTTAGAATTACACCTTTCTCTTGCAGTCTCCGTCTGTTCCCACATAAAATTAAACAGGAAGCTAAAGCTGCTTCTGATCTGGGTACTAAAATCTGCTGGCAAACTTGACAGATCAAATCTTCATGAGCCTTTGTTCTAGGAAGCCATTTTCAGACCACACAAACCTTCCCCCACATTTTCTGCAAAACTGCAGAATCTCCTGAGGTTGAGAGAAGCTCAGCATGTAATGAAGCCTAATCTGGAGAGTTATGGGTAGCTCTTCCTGAATGCTAAACCATGCAATAGGCAATGTGCCAGAATTAGAACACTTTGAAAAACCATCCTAAATTCTCAGTGTTGCAAAAAAAGATTTGGGGTGAAGAGAGGGAGCTACAAGCAGTGGCAGTCACAAACAATGATCAGCTACTGAGCCAAGCTAACATCTGTGGACATTCTCCTAACAAAGAATACTGTTAATGAGATTCTCAAAGGATGGCTCATCCAGAACAATGCTGCTTCTATCTTCATATTGTCCTCTCTACTCTGTGATTGGTTATTGCGCAAAACTGAAGGGCAGGAGGAATGAGGAACACAAAAGATAAGATCAACAGTGAAAGCATAGGCTGAGATTAAATAGTAAAGCTGAAATGTTTAAGCAAAGCAGATTTTCTTTTGCTATCACCAACTCTGTAATATCAGTTTACTTCAACTTCTACTCAGAAGCTCTATTGACTGATTGATTCAAGCCAACACTTAAAGTGTGGAGTTAGTAACACAAGTTTAAGATTATCAAACACTTTGATTGTTAATTGGTAGACTTATATCAGCTTAATAGATTTCTATCTTCTCCCCAATAAGATTTCTACCTTCTGCAGAGTCCTGAAATTATAATCATAATCAATTATAATCATATGGATACATGTGATTTTGTGCTATAAGGCCATGGCTCAGAAAGACCAACATGTAAGTATGTATGTATGATGTATTATTTTTGTCCCACAGTTCCGCCATTATGTTCAGAGTGACGTATATAGTTTTCCTCTTGTATTTTATCCTTCAAGCATGCTTATTCTTGCAACACACTTCTGTAATAGTCCAAGCAATGAAAAACAGATATGCTCCTGATTTGTTTTAAAAAGTGAGAATATGCAATGGCATGTAAAAATAACCTCGAGAGACAGGACAGAGACACAGTCAAGGGAACAATCAGGTAGCCTGCAACAGGACTGGGGGTGGGATAAGAAACTCAGAAGAACCCTTTCTAGAGGGTTAATGTAAGGTTATAATAACGTAGAATCATCCCTTTGAGTTGTGTTTCCTATCAGATCTACCTTGTAAGTTTGATAGAAGTTGAGTATATTTTTAGTGCTTTATGGCTTATGCTTTATTTATTTATTTAGTGCTTTATGGTTTATGCTTTATTATGAAATATGGAAACATTACTGTAGTCCCCACTGTGCTGCAACACTTTACAAATACAGCTAGTCCTCGACTTATGGCCACAATTGAGCCTCAAAATTTCTGTTGTTAAGTGAGAATTTGTTAGGTGAGTTTTATCCCTTTTTATGACCTTTCTTGCCACAGTTGTTATGTGAATCACTACAGTTGATAAGTTAGTAACCTGGTGGTTAAGTGAATCTGCCTTCCCCATTGACTTTGCTTGTCAGAAGGTCACAAAAGGTGATCACATGATCCCGGGACACTGCAATCGTCATAAGTATGAACCAGTTACCAAGCATCTGAATTTTGATCACATGATCATGGGGATGAAGCAAACATTGTAACTGTGAAAAACAGTCATAAGTCACTTTTTTCAATGCCGTTGTCACGAAATGAACTGATACAAGTTGAGGACTACCTATAGCTGCTAGACTACTCACTTCTAATATTCTTTGCACTCAGAATATGGTTAAATAAATAATACAATAATTATTATTCTGAAATAATAAATAATTCAAAAGAATATATAAATTAAGAAGTTAGCTATCTGTTAATAGCAGGAATGTTTTGTTTAATAATTGTTTGAATCGAGTAGGGCACTTAATTCTTGTAGGTCCTTATTAAAACAACAGGTAGTAGAAGCATCTTATTCTTCCCCTCTGAGATAGTGAAGAAAGGACATTGCTTCTTTTAAAATGATACCGCTACAGAAAATGGGCACACAAATTAGTGAAGAAAGCATGCCTCTGTTTGTTAAATCTGGAGATTCCAAACAAGAGTTCTCAGTGCACATTACTTTCCCAGCATGTGAAAATCTAAAGCCAAGGTTTAATTCACGGGTGTCAAACTCGCCATCTCATGTTGCCGTCACATGACATTTCATGATGTTTTTTCCATTTGTGGAGCTGGCATGGGCTGCACATGATGCATGAGGCCCACAGGCCTCGAGTTTGACATCCGTGGATAGATTTTCTGTTTTACTTAGCTGGGCCTTGCTGCAAGAGGAACCAATTAGGCAACATGTATCAGCTGACTTTCTCATTCAAATTAAGCCACAATTTCAAAGAGCTGAGTTATCATTTCATGCAAACTGGGCTCTATATTCTCCTCAAAAGCTTTTTTTTTTTAAAGATTAACATAATTATAGCAGACCCAATGAACTATATTTTTAGATTAAGTGTTAACTCTAATTCAGTCCATTAAAGCATGTGAAAAGAGCATGAATTAATTTAGAGCCATATTCCCATCATAATTTTGCTACAAGGTAAAATATTTTACCTGGCACTCATAGATTAAATCAGAAACTTCAAACATGCAGACTGTAAAATGATTTAGAAAAGAGAAAAAGAACAGATCAAGTAAGTCCTATCTTGTTGCAACATGCAAAACATACCGCCAACAAAATCATTCTGCACTTACAAATCCCATTTTTCTATTGAAAATTATAGCTATGAATGCAATTGTACTTTTTATGTTAAATATTTTCTTATAACTTCAGCCTTAAAAGCTTTTAATCTCTTGGTCAAACTCTTACAATGAATAGGATTCTGGAAATATGCAGTGTAGGAGAGGTACAAGTCTAACGTCTGAAAAATTAATGAATGTTGAGTTGGAGTCTGCATGAAAATGCTTCAAGCCACATTCACTAATTCCAACACAAAGAAAAGCTCTCATTCTTCCATCCCGAGTGGGCAAATATCTGACATTATTTTCATGGCAGATGTGCTAACAAATTAGGAGATAATGTTCTCAAGTTATATAAATTGTGGGAACAGGTAATAATAATTCTGGATGGTTACAGAAATAGCAAAAAATCTCTGAAAATCAGGGAACTTTAAAATATATGGATCAGTGCAAGCAGATGACACATTGGCAGAATATATAATTAATTTCATATTTACTGTACCATGAGCAGATAAATTTCTAGGGACAGTGGACGTATTTGAAACTATGACAGTATATCTGGATGCTGTCACAAAACAGCTGTCAAATAGACAGTTCACAAGAAGATTGTTACAGTCACAAAATATCATTTATCAACAGACAACAATTAGCAGAAATTGATTGCTGCTACTTAGTCCAATATGCTACCTCCTACTACCAGCGAAAATTTCCTCTTCAGTTTTTGGAGGAAAGAAATAAGAAAGAAACCTGGCAATATTATATATAAGTCTGTGGTATGCCCACCTGTGGAATACTATCTCCATTTCTAATTATTAAAAGAATGCTGCAGAAATACAAACCATTTTTTTCAATGTTGCAAAAAAGCAGTCAGATAGAGATGGGGCAGGAGTGATTCCACTATAACTATCACAAAACTCCATATTTACTCCTTGATCATTTTCATCCCTGGTTCTCCAAACTCATCAACAGTCTATGGAGATGGGCTTCAAAACACGAACTTCTGCAAATATGCACACCTAAAAGCAAGCACTGACAACTGGAAAAGCAAGAGCCCTCTATAACTAAAACAGGAAGAAAAATCTTACTGGTAACTTTAAAAACGTCATGTGTGCCCCACAGGAAGCATCTCTGAGACACTCACTACAGTTTTTCAATGTTAAGAAGGAACACACCACAAAGAGCCTAGATATGTAATCTCATGCAGTTAAGATTTAGCAATAAAACATGGGTGCATCACCGCCTCCATTTGTATTCCTCAACAGCTGGTGTGCAAAAGCAAACTCTCCCCAAATTCAGGGAGGGCACACATCATAACTAGCAGCCATTGATAGCCTTATCTATAGTGAATAACTCCATTTTAGCACCTTCTGAATTACGTACAGGCCTCATAAAAACAGTAAAAGCATATAAATAAGAAACAGAAAGATGCCATGAGATATGTAATATGTATTGCACGCTGCAATTTCTTGTTTTTTAAAGAAATATTATTTGATAATAGAACTCAGCATCTGTTTATATTCTTTGATTTTAAAAAAGAAAAAGAGAAGCACTGAGGACTGTTAAAATATTAATTGCAACTTGGCTAAAGAGCTCTATACTTAAATGCATGCTTCCTACATATAATCTCCTGAAAAAGTTAATTACAACTTGGATTTCGGATTTAACCTATTTTTTTTCCCTAGCATTTCCCTACAAGTGCAGGGTCTGCTTTTATTTTCCAGATCAATCAAGTGTTGATCCAGTGGTTGTGACAGGAATTTGACCAAAATGGCTTGTTGCCTGAGCCTGACACTGTAATCTGAGAGAGAGAGACAGGCCCAAAGTCATCCATCTGACTTTCATGTGTAAGGCAGCTCTAGAACACACAGTCTCCTGGTTTCTAATTCTATAAAACAATATTTTTTTAAAAAAAATGTTTTCAATAGTGAATAAAAAAATAGTAGATTAAAAATATTCCTGCTCATCTCAATGACTATTATAAATATTTACATAGGTCTATATATTGCACACACTTCCTGAAAAAAGAAATCCCATTGCCTACAAATAAAATAAAGATTGTTTAATCTGTTGTTAATAACTCTAGTAATGTTACTGTCAGCACTAGGACAGCCTGAAAACCTGACAGTTACTACATTTTATATAAAATAAATCACAATGAATGTTCAAGCCATGTTTCTCAAGACACCAGACACAGGTCACTATATCAACCAATGATTTAGGCCTCAGCATATGGAGGACAGATAATTTGGGAAAGCATATAACTAAGATATCCATGATATAAGAAAGACAAATGTAATCTAAAATAAATCAGGTCACATAATGTAGTGAGTTTGTACTTCAGGCTCAAAAATATCAAGTAAGTCTTCCAACTACAACATCTGAAATGGTTATACCTATTTTACAGCATTCAGATTAATGAATGGATATTGCTAGCTTGCTAACACAAGCATACAAAATCATTCCTGTCAGCACTATTCCATGAAGTAACAATGACGTAATGGGAACCACGGCTCAGAATTGGTGGTTTTAAAGCCTCACCCTTTCATGCCTTGCTTTAACTCTGCAAGACTAATAAACACAAACTGAAGACGGCCCTCAAAAACACATTCAAGATTCTGCTCTCGGATCTGCCCAAGTGCCACATTCTGACAATCCTAGTCAAATCTAACTAGAGAAAGTTGCAACAAAAATCTTTGGAGAGAAGCATAACCCAATCGCAAACTCCAATGCAAGACCAAATTTCTGTAGACATTTTAAAACAGCATTTTGCATCTGAAAAAGCACATTTGACATGTCATGTCCTTTGGGTGCAAAAGCTTGCAAGACCGCCTTGTAACTCCAAAGATCAGCAGTGTGGGAGTTCTCTAGAGTGCTAAACACTGGGGCAGCTGCACACTGCTTGCATTCTTTTGGCACTGTGGAAAATGGTCCAGAATGACCAAACAATTTTCCATTGGTTCAGCTGCTACATTATGTAAGAGAATAATAAGGAAAGACAGCCACTTTATATCATTTAGATGCATACCCTTAGCGCTGATTTCACAAGGTGTCGCCCCATTTGCATCAAACTAGAGCTCTATTTGCCCTACTTTTCTTGCATGTATTTACATCTCATCTTCTTTTCCCACACCTGACAAGACATTTCCCCCCCCCACTCCCAAATTTTACATAGAAGCATCACTTTTGCTACTATTGGAAAATTATAATACAAGAGGAAAATTTTCTTTTTCTCCCCCACCTCCCTTAAACAAAATAGAGTGTTATTACTTCCATGTAACATTTTTGGCGCTCACCAGGGAGGAAGAAACAAATACGAATACTTTCTGTCAAAGAAAGAAAGAACGAGCAATGTTTGCAGCGCGGTTGCTCTGCATAGGATTGATCAAAGCCAGTTTCCATAGAACCATAACAACATTTGCGCTTTACACCCAGATTTTTTTTTTCCAACAACACCTCACCGAGGCTTTAGGGGACCAAAGGAGGCAAAACAGGATGGAAGCTAAGGCTTAATTTCTGCAACTGACATCTCTCGCCCCGACTGAAAAGAAAAACAACGGATCTTTACAAAACGACAGGATTCCACGGTGTTTCCACGAAAGCCAAATAAATAAATAAATAAATAAATACAACCTTAATTTCCCCCCGTTTTTTTCCTGAAGAGGTGTTTTTTTTTAAAAATATAAATCTGATTTTGCCCTCAGATCGCCTCCAAACCCACAAAATGCGCGCCCCGGAGCAAAGCTAGCAGAAGCAAAGCTGGCCGCGAGTTCTTTTTGCCAAGCACGCCGCCTTCCTCGCCTTGGCAAGCAGGACTCAACGCCCTTCCCGCCCGCGCCTCAGAGGCTCTTTCGGGTTGCTGACTTTTTTTCTTTCTTTTGGTCTTTTTACTCACTTTCAGCTGAGATTTGGAGACTTTGCCGCTTTTCTCGGCGTCCAAAGCCGTGAAGGCGTACCAGATCGATTTTAAGAGCTCCGTCCGCAGCTCCATGATGCCTCCAGGGCAGGGCACCAGGCACACAATCTGCTCGCTCAGCGGGGAGGAACCTCCCTCCAGCGGTCGCGAAACTCCCGGCGAGGCGCTCAAACCGTCCACGGAAGCCGGCGGAGCTGTAGCGCCTCCGCCTGGTGGTTCAAGCCGCCTCGCCGGCCTCCTTTTCCCATTTGTTTTGTTTGTCAGTCATCCGATGCCATCAGTCTGGTAAACTCTTAACATTCGTTTTACAGCCCTCTCTAAACTGTTTACAGATATTGCCCCCAACAATTTGGGTCCTCGTTTTACTGACCTCGGAAGAATGGAAGGCTGAGTCAACCTTGAGAAGGCCAGAATCAAACTGCTGGCAGCTGGCAGTCAGCAGAAGTATCTTGCAGTATTGCATTCTAACCATTGCACCACCACAATATAACTTGAATTAATCCAAGCATGGAACTAAAATTGGGCAGAGTTTAAGGTGACGTGCATCTGAAGAAGTCTTTTGCCTGTTGTTGCTTATACAGCCAAAATGGTGCCATTCAAATAAAACTCAGAAACAGGCAGCCTGAAAAAGGTAATGAAAATGGGAGGAGGGATGGTAACAAAACCACCAAAAAAAACTGTAGAGGAAAAAGGTGGGGAGAGATGGAGGGGCAGCCTAGGTGGACTAAGCAAGCTCTGTAGTCAGTCTTTGAGCAACAGCAGGAAGGAGGATAGAAAAGAACAGAAGTAAGTTTTTGGAGATAGGAATGAAGTATTACAGTAGTAGCTGTAGTCATCAATTTGGGGAGAAATCTGTTTCCTGTTATTCAGTCGTTCAGTCATTCAAACTTACATTTTGAAGTTTAGCAGTAGATTGCAGTTGTCTTTCTGTGAAAAATGCATACTGAGTACCTATGTAGGCAATGAAAATACAATTTAAAAACAATATTTTAATCTTGCTTGCTACAAGTAATACCATTAAGACTACACTAAGATGCTGTTTATGGTACCAGCTCTTTTGGCAATGGCAAATGCAATCCTATATAGGTAGATTTATAACCATTTATTTAATGACCATTCAAAGTTACAACAGCAATGAAAAAAAGTGATTTTTGACCATTTTTTCACACTTACAACGTTGCAGCAGCCACCCCCATGGTCATGTGATCAAAATTCAGACATTTGGCAACTGGCATATATTTATGATAGCTACAGTGTCCCAGGGTCATGTGATCACCTTTTGTGATCTTCTGACAAGCAAAGTTAATGGAGTAGCCAGATTCACTCAACAACTATGTTACAAACAACTGTAGTGATTCACTTAACAACTGTGGCAAGAAAGGTCATAAAATGGGAGCAAAATTCACTTATCTGACTTGCTTAGCAAAATTGCTTAGCAATTTTGGTCCTAAGCAACATTCAATTGTGGTCAGAAGTTGAGGACTACCTGTATGATTACTTTAAAAGAAGGCTTATTGACCTTGGACCATAATATAAAACTTTGCATTACTTAATCTGAAATGGGACAATTTGCCACAGCCAACTCACCATGGCCAACTCGCCACTGTCAACTCATCATTGTCAACTCACTGCAGGACAAGAGTTAACACTAATATCAAAGGACAATGTAACAATTCTATTTAATTATTTAAAATAAATAAAAATATTTTAATTTTTGCCGCTCATATTTCATTCTGTTTCTCCTTTTGCATCCTTTCTTTAATGATTCTATTCCACTATTTCTTTGATATTAGTGTAACTCTTGGGTCGCAGTGAGTTGTCCTGCAGCAAGTTGATTATTGCAAGTTATCGTGATGAGTTCACCATGGCGAATTGTCATAGACCCTTCTTAATCATTGGGAGTAAATCCTGTTAAACACACTGCTAGGATTTATTTACATTAAAAATCCATATGCTTAGTATGCTCAACTATTTAATGGTAGAGCTTACAAATCCTTTTAAAGGAGTTCCCGCCATATAATATATTTATATTTTTTATTTGAATCAGTAACTGCAGCAAAACATGATTTGTCAGGCTGGGAGAAAACCTCTAGATAATGTCTCAATTACATTATTAAAGTAAGTCTATTTTTCCAAAAATTGCAAGTTTTTTTGAATGTTTATTAGCAATGGCCTATTTTTCCTTAAGTCGCATTTTACTAAATTTATCACTTATGCTTGTAATATTTTCATATTTAATAGTGTTATTAATTATAGAAGAAAATAACACTTCTAATATTTTAATCACACTGCAATCAGAATAGCAAGAAAAAAACAAGTCCAATTTGTTCTAATCACATCAGAATTTGTAACTACATTAAATCATTGACTTAAAATGAATGGGGTAAATTCTCTTTTCCTAAAAATTCAGCTTAAGGTATAGGGTGAACTAGGACTTTTGGAAAGACAAGTAAGCTCCATTGAATTCCTTCACACTTTCTGTTTAGAGAAGATTGATTGGCATTATATTCTGCCTTTCACCTTGAAATATACGATACCATGTCGGATAAAATACAGCTTTTCTGTCCAGGCTGTATATTCTACTTTCATTTTTTTAAAAAAAATCAGACATTGGGAAAAACTAAATCTTCCAAATTATATACCTTTCAAAAATTCCAATTTGGTTTGCAGTTCTAAAATGTTGTGTAAAAATTGCATTCCAGTTAAATCTTTGCATCCCATTTCAATTCATGCTTAGCAAATACTATCGTCTTGGACTTCAGCAAACTATGTTTAAGGTTGAGTCACACAGCCCCAATCCTAGGCAGAGATGGACAGAGCAAAGCAACCTAAGAATTCAGTGGATTTAAACTACAGCTTAGCTTTGAATATGACTCCAATGACTGCAACGTTGTCTGTGCCTTTAGTCTCTAAGAAAGCTGAAGAAGTTTTAATAATCTCCTAGAATTAACTACTAGTTTAGCCTGCAAAGTACTTTTCATTTTCAGGTCTAGAAATATGTGTAGAAAAGCTAATTCTTTTTGAGATTAAAATATTACTTCATGCAACCATATTATTTTGTCTACAAGGTTTTCATTTACCAAATAATCCACAATTGAATGTTCTAACCATTTTAATAAGTTCCATGCCTTTGTTTTTAATAGGTACTACTGCTCAGTTAAATATATAAAGATCATCTTTATATTTTCACATTAGAAACAAAACCCAGCTAATTTGTCTGTTGCTGAGCATTTATCAACTGCCCACTGCTGGCAAATTTGTTCCTGCCTCACTGGTTGCTTTTCATCATTTCACCTAGGATAGGTCCCCATTCTTAACCCTGCAGCAGCTAAGTGCCAGTTTCCAAATTTACTGTTTGTATTGCAGAATGCTATCTGGGAATTCTTAAAGTCAAATTGGTGTTGAAAATCCTAGCAGTAGTGCCTATTCCACTTTTCCTTTAAAGGGAAAGAAGAAAGGTATTGTGAGAAGTACGAGACAATGAAAAATGTGTACATTTCGGACCTATCATTTTTTTTCTCCAAAGTTGTGAAGATAGTTATGACTACTACCAAAAAAAAGAATGAAGAGAGAAAAATAAGATTTGAGATTTGGCAGCAGCTTCATTAATTCTCTTTATTCTTTGACCTCCTTCTCAAAGAGATTAAAGTTCTGATTTGTCAGAATCAGTGCACAAAGAGGAACACTCATTTTTCTTAAGCCAATTTCTATTTCAGTGTTGCAGCTTAACCACATACTGTAACATTATTGTTTTGGAATTAAGTGCTGGGATCAAGTATAAACACAAAAGAAAGGGGCAATGGCTGAGTAAGGTTTCAAAATTGTATAGTGAAATATTTCCAAGGATACAAGCCTAAAGTAGATGAGGTCCTCCCGAAAAGTCAAATCGCATTGTACATGTCAAAGCTTGTAACTGAACAGCAGAATAGGAGATATTGTCCATATAGCAGTACAATATTATTTCATGAATTACAGCAGACAGTAATACAAAAAAAAATCATCTGTTGCAAATGTAGTAGATGATCCTTTTAAAACAATCTTCTGTGTCCAGCAAGCTTACTGGAAACAACTGTTTTCTTCTTTCCAATTATATAGCATGCATTTTGATGGCAGAATACCATATCCTGTCTGGGACATGTGAGCAATCTGTAGTCTGATTTTGTGTGGTCCACAAAACCTCACTACTTTTTATAGATAATCAAACAACACTTATTACCATTGGGAAATGACCATTTTCATTAGGATTGGATGTATATTGAAAAGTCTCTTTTCTCTACCACCACCACAATTCTTGATAAAAAAATTACTGCTTCTTGACTATTAATTAGCAACAAGGAAATTTTTTTATATTAATCACTAGTGGTAGGAACAAGTTTAAAATCCCCTCCTGATCTTCTAAGGATTCCTGGGGGCTGGAAAATATATACTTAATTTTCCAAATAAATTAACTATATGGGACTAAAAGAGGAATAGAATGGTAAAGCTGAAGCTGTTACCAGTATTGAAAATAGAAAAACAATTTCAATTTTTTATTAAATACATATCCAAACCTTCTATTATCTCTTCAGGGTGAAAGAAAATAAAACATTACACAGAACCAATTTAATATACCTCCAAGTTCGGTGTAGATTTTTACCCATCAATTTAGACTCTTGCTAAGATTTAGAGGTAACTCTGGTATATTAGGAGGTGTAGGGGGGCAAGGAAAACTTCCATAATGCTATTGCTTGTCCCCATAGCCATATATCTTGGAACTTCCACTGATATTCCTATCTAGAGGACACTTCATTGCTTTTATATTGATACTTCTCTAGAACAGTGTTTCTCAACCTTGGCAACTTTAAGATGTGTAGACTTCAACTCCTAGCATTCTGAGAGTTGAAGTCCACCCATCTTAAAATTGCTGAATTGAGAAACACTGCTCTAGGATATGGAGTAGCTGAGATCCCTTTCTAGACATTCACCGCTAAACACATACATTATAACATTCTGAAATGATAAAAGTTCTTGTTGCTGAAATCCAATAAAAGTCCAATTTTAAATGTTTTCTAATCCAAAAGTGGTCATTTCATTAATATGTACCAGAAATGAAAAAGATCCAAATGATAAGACAAACCCTATCACAGATGAGTTGATTTCTTAAATCTTATCACAGGTCCATTTGTTTAAAAAGTGTCAGGCAAAAATGTTGCTTCATCATCTGTTCTTGTCAGTTATCAATATCTACTGACTAGCAGTGAACAATTCTTAAAAATTCTCTCCAGGTCCAATGGGCATTTAGTTCCCCGTCATCTGACTACTGCAGGCCCCTGTAGAATCTGTTGTCTGTCCAATGACTTTTGTTTCTACATAGCTCTTCACTCTTTCTTCAAGTGTTGAAGATAAAATCTCAACATCCATTTTTCAATGTAGCTGTTTTCAAAGTTGCAGCTTCTTGGTGAACTGCTGTAGTTGTCATGTTGATTGTACTTTCCAGGATCTGTTGCATTTCCAACTAGAAAAGAAAATGATAGCACATGATTTTCAAACATTCAAATTGGTTTGAACCGGCAGTTGGAGGAGTGATAAAGAATACAAGCAGGAATGAGTTAAGGAAGAAAAATGATTTCTGATATTTGATTCTGTAATTTTTGCTTTGAAATCTCTCTCAATTTTCAAAGTAATTTGTACAACACTCTTGTACTACCCTCAGAAAAGTGTGAAATATGGGCCAATAATGCTTTCAACTATCTCTTTGCACTTTTTAGTATTCAAAAACTGCATCTGGGAGTTGCTTGGTTGAGAAGGCCAGATGATGAACAGGTGAAGCAAAAAGTGACTTTCAGATCTATATATTCAAATATATTCCATTTAATAGAATTGTATGTAGTGAGTAGATAAATGCATGAGACCATTCAAAAGTGTTGCTCAGACGGGTTCTTGTAAAATATATCCGCTCAAAGAATTTATATAATACATAAGGTAAGAGGCAAAACACACCAGAAGCAAATAACGCCTTCATATAGCAATGATCGCCTAATATAGTTGCTGCAATTTATTTTGTTTTAAAAGAATAACTATCTTAAAGGAAGGATGGGAGTGGTGATTGACTCCTTTTTTCATCAGTCCTGCAATGCAATAAGAACCATTTGCCTTTTTCAAATGAGCTGGCATTTTCTTCAAAAAGATAAATTTAGCTGTAGGCTTCTACCCTGTCCTAGTGTTAGTCTGTGGTGTGAACTGGCTCTAAGATAAAGTAGGGATGTGGAAGCAGCTTGGTTTTGGTAGAAAGGAATATGACAAAAAAGGACCAAGTGCGCTAAATTTATTTTAAAGCAAAAGCACTGAATGTCAAATTAACAGGTACTGGCTTTGCTTTATATAAATTGTTTAAACCGACAAGAGCTGCTGTTTATTAGTGGTTATTATTGGAACGCTTATATGCAGAAGTAGAAGAGAAGGAGGAAGCAAAGAAAAAAACATACTGAATTATGTGGAAATATAAAAAGTGCAGAGTGGGAAAATACTATAAAAAGATATATTTGAGGAACATAATATATAGATGTATCATTCAGTTTTAATAATATTTTGCATGCCTATATGCAAATCAGTTTACCCATTCTAATGTCTTTTAGTGTATGGAAACTCAATTTCATCATTCTCAGATAAAATGGCTATGTTCTATATATACCCAGCCGACTGTAATTTATTGAACGTATCATGGCTTAACATGACGTGTGAACCCGGTTGGCAAGCATGTTTAGAATATGGGTAAAGCCAACCCAGTGAACTTTACTATATGGGATTTTATAGAATCCTGATTTTGAAGGGACCTCTGAGGTCTTATAGCCACCTTTATGCCCTTAGCAACTTACTCCACTGGTTCACTGTCTTATCTTCAGGAAATTCTTCATAATATTAACCTGAATCTACTTCTCTGAAGCTTTAATCTATTGTTTGATGTGCTGCCCTCCTAAGCTATGAAGTATAAATATCTGAAGACCCATAAGTCTTTTCTTCTGCATGTTAAAGATTCTCAATTCCTTAAACCTTCCTTACTGAACTTGGATTCCAATTCCTTTGTTATCTTGGTAGTTTTCCTCTGAATTTGAACCAGTGGGTCAGTATCTTGTGCCCAGAACTAGATGCATAATTCCAAACACAGAGCAGGGGGAATATAATAATTTCCTAGGATTTGAAATCTGTGCTCCTGATAATACAACCCAAAAATGCCATTTGCCTTTTCAGCAGATGCATTGCACCACTGGCTCATGTCCCACTAAAAATCTGAATTCAGGTAAACTCCAGGGATCTAACCAATTTACAGATGAAAGTCCTGAGACCTCCTCTAAATATCCCATGCTATCTTCCTAATACTGCAGTCCTTTTTGAAACCAGATAATGCCTCCTTAAAACCAAAGCCTCATTTGCAATAATATTGTGGCTTAAATATTACGTTCTTAGAACTGTGATTAGTTCTGTAAATATTTGAACTCTCAAGTAATCGTTTTAACAGCTTTTGGAGTATGCTTAGCTCCAAAAATCTGCCACCTAGATCTGTCGCTATACTGTTTGCTTCAAAGAGTTATTAAGTTGATTCACTTCTCACCAAGCGAAAATAATAGAATATTTTTGTGCAGGAATTAATAGCTGAAGCAAAATCATTGTACTAATTATCAAATAATTAATTATAATTATGCCTTTTAGGTAGCTTTCTATTCAAAAATTTAAATGAACTATCAGTTTGCTTTTATCAAGCCAAATTAAGCATTTAATCTTTTCATGTGCTAAAAGGAAGATCAGAGAGAGCCCTCTTGCACAAAGATGTTATCCTTGAAATACTAGAGAGACACAGTGGATGGAATGTGTCCTCCTGCTTGGATCTTTTTACATTTGTCAAGACTTGATCTGCTTCATATTAAAAGCAATATCAAATATAGCTGAATATGCAAGTATTCCTTGACTTATAAATTTAGTTGAGCCTGGAAATGTAAACATGTTGTTACCTAATAGAAGTTTTAGGGTAATTCATGATATATCCATATTTTAGATAGCAGCTAATACTAAGTCACCTTGTGACTTAATAATGAAAGCATTACATTCTCAATACATTATTAAAAGATCATGGTTGTTAATACTTAAATATTAAGTAAAATACTTAATGCATAACTATTTTACATTTAGGTTTTTTGATATACTATCCATGATTGAGATAGGAACTTCAAATAGTATGTGTCTACCTGAACAGCAACATGAGTACCATTAGCTGTTGCTAGCACTGCCAAGTGCTGATCATAGACAGGCTTTGAATGAATCTTGAGATACTGGTGTCCCAGAAGTTACTATTCTGAGCTGAAAAACATCACACGGTTATAACAGCTACATTTAAAAGATTTCTTTCTGATACTATGTCCAAGCAAAATATTTTCAAGATATAAGATGTATCTCCGTTCCAACAGTGATAACCACAGCCATAGCATTTGTACCAGAATATAGCTTTAGTTCATGGTAAATCAAAATGTTTTAACAAGTCCTCTAATTTGTACTAAAAATGCAATCCAATCATTTCCTCTCAGCTTTCATTTAAGATGCCACAAAATCCTTAACGTGCCTGCTACTAAAGCTAAGATTAATAAAAAGTTATGTGCTAGTTGTAGGCAGATAAGGTGATGAAATACTTAGAATTAGAAAATTCTGGGAGAATAATCCCCTATTGCAATTGTTTCCACTGATCTGCCTTGGATACCCCTAGCCCAAGAATACCTCCTCCCATTGTCCTTCATACTTGCTCTACGCCATCCTGAGAAACAAGAGCTGCTGCCGATGACATGGAATCTTCCTGCACGTCATCTTCCATCTTCATAGAAACAATACATTGATGTTTCAATGGAGGCCTGTTGTTATTCACTATGGTATCTGAGAGAACAAAGAAAGAAGAATTGGTGGAAGAAGCCAACTAAGAAAGAGCATTCAAATGGCTTTGTAGCAGAGAAAATTGAGCACAAAGTGAAAACAAAGCTGTACGCCAGCAAATTGGAGGATTGCAAGTATTACAAGGCAACCTGATCTGTTTACTCACCTTCCATCTGATGTTCATAGAGAGCTTGCTCGCTGTCATCCATGGCCTCCAGTTCCCCGTGCACGGTACGTTTATGCATTGCCAAAGTAGAAGTTTGCCGATAGGTTTTGCCACAGGTGTTGCAAGTATATGGTTTGCAATGTGTGTGAACTACGTGGTGTTTGTAGAGACTGGAATATTCTGTGAAGCATTTTCCACAGCCTGGTACCATGCATGCATACGGCTTCTCTCCTGGAACAGAATTAATATTCACAGCAAAATCAACTTTTTATTCACGGATTCACATCCTAAAGGTTGAAGTTACTGCTGGAATAATACCAATTTAACATAATGGGATTGCTTTCCAAGTAAACATACATGAGATTGCATTTTAGGATTATTGTGAATGTAATCTACATGCTAGACTGCAGATTTATAATCCAAACTCTATAAGTGAGAGATGGCTGTTTGTTACATACAAGTCAGATTATTCTAGCCCATTTTCTGGCTAGATTTAGAAAACATTTTGCTTTTTAAGGAACAAAGGAAGAAGTCTGTCAGAAAAGGACAATTCCTTGCAGCCTCTGAAGAAAATCTGAAATCACCAAACAGCTGGAGAACTCCTGGAAAGGAAGCAGAGGACCTTTGCTTCAGGAATCCTGCTGAAATATGTAGCACATAACTAGGAGTTTAAACTAACTTCCAGACTTAACTTTTCAGTGCTGTGCTAAGTCTTATTTTCTTTATCTTTGTATACAGTAAGTTTAGAATGGGGGTTTGCTTTCAGCCTTTATTGATGCTTCAGGCTCTGTTCAGGGTCTTTTCTCCTTTGAATTTCCTTGTGATCTTCTTACAGCATTGTTGAAATTATTTAAACTTTTGCATTTTGACCTTTTCATCTGTAGAAAAGTGAAAGTGTCTTGTCTTGCACACTGAGGTTAGAGTAAGGTGTTCAGT
Source organism: Pituophis catenifer annectens (assembly GCF_029215685.1). Classification (NCBI taxonomy): domain Eukaryota; kingdom Metazoa; phylum Chordata; class Lepidosauria; order Squamata; family Colubridae; genus Pituophis; species Pituophis catenifer. Next base: position 167,151,955 of record NW_027256883.1, on the reverse strand, counting down.
AACAAAGGTACTGGAAGTAAAAATTATCAAGTTGTAATTTCAAAGTAAGAATCAGGTCCAGCAGCACTTTAGGAGAGAAAGTTTTGATTCCAGTCTTTCACTTCACCCTGTGAACTTCAATATAGCTATATTTACTGTAAGCCAGGGGTCTCCAACCTTGGCAACTTTAAGACTTCTGGACTTTAGTTCCCAGAATTACTTAGCCAGCTTTGCTAAGTTGCCAAGGTTGGAGACCCCTGCTTTAAGTGGTCAAGGAAAAAAGAGTCAGATCCATCTCCAACAGCTGTACTTTATTAATTTAACATTCTATTGTTTTTTGTGGTCATCTCACAGGATGAACAAGAACAGCATCATTCTTTATGTGCTGAATCTATAAATGAGTCCTTGGAGCGATTTATGTTGGCTGACCCTACCCAACTGCAAATAACTGAGTGGCTCACAATATAACAAAGAAAACAATATGTAACTAACACAGTTCAAAAGCATAACCAGCAAAAAAAAAAAAAAAAAAACCACACAAACAAACCCACAAGTAAAGTAGACAAAAATCAAGAGAGTTTAAAGTTTACCTGTATGGATTCTCATGTGATTTTTGTAGTTGGTGGCACTAGTGAAACCCCTTCCACAGTTGGGCTCTGAGCACATATATGGTCGCTCTCCTGTGTGTGTTCGTATATGGACCTTGCGTATATTGGAGGTGGTGAAAGAGCGGCCACAGCCTTCAAAAGGGCACCGGAAAGGCCGCTCACCTTGATGGGGAGACCAGATAGAAGAATCCTTAGTTAATCATTAAAAGCCATAGAAAATTCAAGATAAGATTATTTTATTTCCTCTTTCAAGCATAACATACTACAGTTAGTCCTTGACTTAAAACCACTATTGGGACCAGAATTTCTGTTCCTAAACAAGGTACTTTTTAAGTGAGTCACATTCAATTTTATGGACCTTTTTTGCCACAGCTGTTAGGTGACTCCAGCTTCCCCCATTGACTTTCCTTGTCAGAATCCAGCTGAGGTCGCAAATGGCTGAGTGATGTGAGCCTCACAGATGGCAATCACATCACCTAGCATGCTGCAAACCATAGTAAATGCATGTTGGTTGCCAACCACCCAAATTTTGATCATGTGACTGTGGAGATGCTATGACAGTTATAAGTGCAAAGACTGATCATACGTTATCTTTTTCAGTGCCTCTGTAACTCTGTTTGGTTGATAAACTAATGGTTATAAGTTGAGGACTAACTTATAAGTGGTATATCTTTTTGTCTGGCAATCATCTTTGATCTTACTATATTTTTAGTTTAATTTTGCACAGCCAAATATTAAAATGCACATGAACCTAGATTAGCTGAACAATTTAGACTGTCAAAGTATTATTCTTAGAAAACTATAACTCAAACAGTGCCTCACTGTTAACCACCAAGGTCAAAGAACATTTGACCATTGGTGTCTTATTTTACAGAATGAATGTGATTAGTGGGGCCATCTTTAGAAACTACTGACATCTTCACAGAGATTTTTTATATTCTCTATTCTAAGTGCCACCTTGTTTGGGATCAGCTATTCACTCAGAATTTCTGGAAGTGAAACTGCATAGAAATTGTAGTAAATGAATGAATGAATGATGTAGAACATTGGTGCACAGCCTATAGCCAGAGCAGACTGATGGGAAGATTAGCCCCCATATAATCCCTCTTCAATTATTTACTAAAGACAAGCCCCAATGCCACTACCATCTCTCCATCTGCCTCATCCTAAGTTCTAAGTTTTTTGCTCCTCACACATTTACTTTAAATCTGGGAATCAGCTGAGATGCAAGAGGGCAGGGAACATTGTAAGTATATACTTTGAAAAAATGTAAGATTTAAAGAATTAAAGTAAATAACATCATCAGTAATAATACAGCTACTTTATTTGTACATTTTTATAGCGTCTTTATGTTCTTCCAAAACTTCAGATTCTGCTAACCCTAAATTAAAACAATAATGCCCACAGGACATACCAGTATGTGTTCGGATATGTTTCTGGAGATCTCCAGAAGTCTTGAAGGCTTTGGTACATAAATCTTCTTGGCACTTGTATGGCTTCTCACCAGTGTGGGTTCTCATATGGCTCTTTAGACTGTATCCTGTCAGGGTAAAACTTGTGTTCTAAGCACAATCACAAAGCAGCGCCCAAAGCATAGCAACCTAAAACTGTAACTATGTAGCTCTGAAGATAAAGATAATCAGAGCTACAGCTTTAGCTTGAATTTATACTTTTTTCATGACTCTTTATAGTTCTCAGTATGATCTGTGGATTTCTAAAGTATATCTTCATTCTCAGTCATGAGTAATTCTATCAGAGCAACACAATTTCAATGTTGATTTTCTAAAGGCTTCACAGTAAATACCTTACCTGTAGCAAAAGTTTTCCCACAGCTTTCAAAATCACACTGGTATGGACGATCGCCTGTATGGACACGCTCATGAACCTTCAGCAAAACAAAGGAAAAAGCCTAGTCTTAGGCCAGTGAGAACAGAAGAGGCTGGCACTCATATAGTGCTATCAGAAGTAGTTCTTCAGTTCTATTCTGTTATGGTGTTTGACTTTTTGGTTTTCCTTGCAACAACGAATTTCTACTTTTAAAGTTTCAACATGGATGGGAAGGATTTAAGGAGTCCATACTATAAATAAATACATAAGATATGTGTATTTTAATATTTGCTAGTTTAAATCAATTCCATTAAATTCAACCCAGCTTGCTAATTTCTATTTCAGTCAGTCTGAAATGAGAGTAGAATATAATATTACATAAAATGTAATGTTTTCAAAATCCAAGGAGCATTTGCACATAATATAAAGTTGTATTTTTTTTTTCCTTTCAATCGTCTCTGATTTTCAGCAACTGTCTGGACAAGTTCCTGCAGTTTTCTTAGTAAGAAGATGAGAAAGTACTTTTTCAGAAGTGGTTTGCCATTGCCTCCTTCCCAGGGCTGAGAGAAAGTGATTGGCTCAGGTCACCCAGTTGGTTTTGTGTCTAAGGTGGGACTAGAACTCAAGATCCAACTGGCTTTACATGTAAAACCACTACATCAAACTGGCTTTAAATATTGTAAAATGTTCTGAAAATAGTTTTGTTCAACTAGGTATTATAAAGCAAGGACAGAGCTCAATTAGCAAGGTTTACATTTATTTTTAAAATTACAAATATTGAAATACATTAAAAAAAACCAGTTTGAGACCACCTGATGCAGTGGTTATGGTGCTGGAAAGGAACTAGGAGACCATGAGTTTTAGTCCTCCTTTGGATATTGAAGCTGGCTAGGTGACTTTGGGCCAATCATTCTCTCTTAGCCCAGCCCACCCCACAAGGTTATTGTGAGAAAAATAGCAGAGAGCATTAAGTACACAACCTTGAATTGTAAAAAATAAATTCAATAAATACATTGAAAGGCTAAGTATTTTCAAGTAAAATTAATGTAGAAAGTGGACAAATAACTTGTAATCCTACTGATGCTTTACATCAAATGTATTCTACTAAGTAAACTAAGAGCAAGCCTTTAGCAAAAGTTTATAGCTGTCTTCAACCACTTATTTCCTGTCTCTCCCCTCAACATTATCAGATAAACTGCAGGCTTATGTGTCCTATTGGTGATGACGTTCATGATTTCCTGTTAGATAAGTTTCTCTAGTAGTGCCATAATGTATTTCGGGTGAATTGTGGGGAGACAAAGAACTATTACCTTCAAATGGTGGGATGTAGTAAAGAGGCGACTACACCCACTATGTCTACAACAATAAGCTTTGTCAGGAGTTCTTGGTCCATTTCCAGTGCTCTGCACTTCTTCCTTCTGGAAGTCTTGCTAAGAAAGGAAAAAAAAATCAAAACCCGAATGATGCTTGCAATGTCTAAAGTAGGTAGACCTGGATTTTAAAATTTTATTTTAAGCCATTTTTGTAGAAAGGCAAGAAGAAATAAGAATTTCATACTTATTTTTTATTCTAATGAGAATGTGTGTGTACAAAGTTATCTTCCATCTTTTCCTTGAGGTAGGTCTTTCTCTATGCTATTTTATAATTGGGAAGCTGCGTTCACACATAATTGTAACCCAAGATTTTAAACTATAATTGGTTGTACAAGCTGTAGTGGCTTGATCTGCACATCATGTCAAATCATGAGTAATTTTGTAGATTCTCTAAAAGCAAACTGCACTTATAGTATAGTACCAAGAGCCTTGGTACTACAGTGGTTTAAAGCACCCTGTTATTAACACAGCTGCCTGCAATTTACTGCTGGTTCGAATCTCTCCAAGGCTCAAGGTTGACTCAGCCTTCCATCCTTTCTAAGGTAGGTTAAATGAGGACCCAGTTTGTGGGGGCAATAAGCTGACTTTGTATAAATATACAAAAGTATGAAGGCTATTGCTTAACGCACTGTAAGCCGCCCTGAGTCTCCGGAGAAGGGCGGCATATAAATCAAATTAAAAAAAAATAAAATAGTTCAGTATTAGTGCATGTTATGTACAATATTCAATAATATTCATTATACTATTGTTATACACAATATTTATTAATACCTTTATTAATATCTTTGGGGAATATAGCTCCCCAAATTCTTGCTCAATAATCAGCTAACCAGTGTACTGTACACAATTTTCTAAGCAGGCTGATAATCAAAATTAAGATAAAAGAAACATGTTGTGAATAATGCATAAAGCTGACCCAAATGTTGTTGCCTGTCTGACTTTTGATGGAGTCATACATTTTCTGAAGGGGAGGATATTCAGTTTGGGATGTTCTTCAACTCACTCTTGATGAAGTCTATTATTTATCTTGTGATTTTTTCCGAACACAATAGATTGTATTGTGTTTGCCATTCTGACTAGAGTAGTAAGGGGTGAATTATATAGAACGAAATATATAATAGAATGAAAATGCTTTCGGTCAAATTGAGCTTTGTATTGCTCGCACGCTGCATAAAGATACTAAAAATGGAAATATTCTTTCCATTAGCAGGGAATTGCATATGGCATAGGTATGGTATGACCAAGGTTAGTAAGCTAATGCACATCTTCTCTATTTTGCTAAAAAATGTTGCAAGAAGACTTTGACTGTCCAACACCATGATGATATGAGTAGTTATCGTTAAGAAGTTGACATTAAGCAGGTTGTGTTGGGGTACTACAGTTCTTTAACTCAAATGTGTGATTTCCTGGGACTAAATGACTGTTGTAAGACCCTCTTCTAAGGAGACATTAATGGTATAGCTAACATGCTCCAAAGTACCTTTATTGCTTTAGATCTGGATAACCTAATCAATATCTATGGGCCAATCTGGTGATGGCCAGAGCAGATGAAAGTAACTTAAAATACAAGAGGAGCAAATGGTATAAAGCATAAATTAATGAATACAACAAGAAGAAAGAGTTCTATTTCTGTAAAAATAAGAAAAGGGGGAAGGGCATAACAGTTTTGAATGAAGGTTGTCTTCTGAACTTCTGGAATGGAGTTGGAATGGAAGAATCATTTGGTTGAGTTGGACGGATATAGAAACTGAATAAATAAATATAATGCAGGGAAGTGAGGGTTTAGGTTAAAATAAAAAGTCTAGGTTTAAATAAAGGGATAACATGTACAGATAAAGTGTACATCTTGTACAGGTACTCCTCGACTTACAACCACAATTGAACTCAAAATTTCTGTCATTAAGTGAGACATTTGTTAACTGAATTTTGCCTCATTTTACAACCTTGGGACACAGCAATGGTTTTAAGTATGAACCAGTTGCCAAGCATCTGAATTTTGATCACATGATCATGGGGATGCCATAAAGGTCCTAACTGTGAAAACAGTCACAAGTCACATTTTTCAGTGCTGTTGTAACTTTGAACGGTCAGTAAACGGACTGTTGTAAATCAAGGATTACCTGTATATGATAATGATTCTTATCTAGGCATGCTAGGGAGCTTTTGCTGAAGTTGAGCCAGAAAACCTGAAAAGTGTTCAAGAATTAAACTGCCTGCTGCAAAGTCTATGACTCGTAGTTTGCCAGTCTCATCAATTTATCAGGCCATCTTATGGAGTCCTTCTCTCTCAGGCTTAGTTCCCCAACCCATATCACTAATAACTCTCCTCTGTAAAATCAGTGTCATAACAATTTCTACCATCATCTTGCATTCTATAACCATGTATCCTGGGAAATTTCCATATTGGCAGACTTCATTTTTGTGAATTTTCAAAAAAAAAGCTGTACTGGCTAAGCAACACTAGAATTAAATTCCATACCACTGGAAGTTGGTCAGGCTGGGAAACCCTGTCTTAGAATAACAATATATACACTACATATTTGGCAATGCTAACAGGCAACTGCATGTCGTAATATTAAGCTGTTATTGCTTTGAACATGTTCCAACATAAGGAAATAAATGGTTTTCCACTTTCAGAAAGATTTCCTTTAATTTTATTAGATTTTTATTCTATTTTTCTCTCACATAAATCCAGTATGACTTCAAAAGGAAATGTGAAGAATTAAATGAAATCATCACAATAAAGTCAACAATACTTAAAAACAGTGAATAGAAAAATTAAAATAAAGATAATTTTTAAAAAGCATAAAAGCAAAATAATAATAGGCAATCTGGTTCTAAATGATGCCACTTACAGATGTAAAGATTTGGGGGAGGAGAACTTAGATATTATCAGTAATGTTGAGTCAAAATTTTATAAATAAATCCTCATTTCTCCCCCTAATTATGGGAGCACTCTTTAGACAGTCTCCTAAATGGACCTAAAAGATTGAAGGGTAGCCTCTGGTTGAGAAAAAAATATCAAGTAAATGCCCAGAAGACCTGTGTGCACTACACACTGTCACAATGTGCAGCTACATACTGACACTATGCCTTGGAAAGATAAATAGTATCTGTTGAATTGCAAGTCAATATGTACAATAAATAAGCTTCTTTGTTTATTACATGTGTTCACGAGGCTATTGTACCTATGCCATTTCATTTCATTTCATATTTAAAGTTTTTGCATATCTCTTTCTGATTTTACAACAAAACATTGAATTCATAGCAGTAGATGATGAGATAAAGTCTTTCCCATCCAAATGGTACCTATAATATCATAGCTGAACTGGCACTTGAGCATCCAATTGTACAAGTTAGCAAAGCAGTCAATATATATACAGATACATGCACAAAGTTCTCATCAGTACAAACACATATTGTTCTAATTAGCTATCGAAGTCCTGACTTCAGATGGCAGGGTTTATCCTTACAGCTCACAACAGCTTTTTTTTGTAGTGATGGACCATGCTGTAGACACCTAAAAAATGTAATTCTCTGAATCATGTTATGCTTTAAAATCTTCATAGAAAAGCAGAATATTCTCACCTTGCTGGCGTAATCCTTCAGAGTGGTACCAGTATCTAAATCAAAAGCATCATCTTTCTTTCCTACTGCCAATTCCTCCAGCCCCACATCTTCTTGCACTGCCAGGATGGTGCCATCCATTGTTGTGGGAACAGGACGGTGTATGAAAGCTGTGGATCCATCTTCCAGCTGAATGGCCTCCAAGGTGTTGGGGTCAAAACCCTCTGAAGTGGACCACAAACACTGTAATATCACAGGTCAGCTCTAATCACTACATATTTGTCCCTTGATCATTTACAGCTAATAAAATCTAAGGGTTAAGGCCATCAATAGTAAAATCTATACTTTAGAACTCAAATGTTACATAGCAAAAGATCTTGCAATTCACAATCAAAGACGGATGGAATCAAAAGACTGTGTTGCTTTGATGGAACAGACCATCTGGAACTATTCTATCCATTCGTGATTTGGTTGAGAAGCAATTGAAGAATAGTACCGGGTTTTTTTTCAATAGATGAGTACTTTATCATTTATGGCCGTAAAAAATGGATTAGGAAAAAATGACACCATATTCCATATTCCCAATCTTCCAAACCACAGAACCAAAACAAATAAAGAGGCCATGCACTCTCCCTTTCATCTCTCAACTTCCTGGTTAATTCAAATCATGGTTTACCTATAATTTACCAACCAAATTGTGGTTTTTCAGTGATCAAGAAAAAATTCTGAGAGAAGAGAGTGCAGTACAAGATAAAACATCTTACTACTGGTGTAGGCTACCCAGAAGATCTAGAACAAAAGTAACCAACACAAATAAATGTTTTATCCAGGAGCGTGTCTTTTTTTTTTTTTTTTTTGAAAAAGCAACATACAATGACATCTATAATCCTTCTGCTTTTTATGGATAATTTTTTGAAAACAAAAGTCAAAGATTAAGAGCTACCTTTGGGAGTGTGATGTATAAAAGCCATGGTTCCATCTTCCAGTGCAACAGGCTGACCATCTTCAAATGTGATCGATTCTATAGATTGAATCCGAATATATACAGGCACATAAGTGATCTCAAAGAAATCAACTTGCCCAGTTTTTTCATGCAACACAACACAAGCAAAACTTAACAAGATTAAGAATCCCCATCACTGTTCACTTCTTTTGTTTTGAAGTATACCCTCTTAGTCAATTCAGCCCTAGGTATATTTAAAAAAATATTTTAATAATAATATGAATGGAGAAGTGCAACATAGTCATTCTAACACTGAATTAAATGAACCGAGTGAAAATTATTCTCTTTCTCTGACTCTGACTCTAAATTTGTTTAGATGTAGAAACAAAAGCACCAGCAAGTGCAAGGCATTGTTTGTTCTTTTTAGTGCAAAGAGGACATTCAAAAAGACTCCTCTGTATGTAATCAGAAGCTACTTTTCCAGGTGATTTTTAAACTACCCTACCTCCATCCTGGCAGTCCCAAGTACATTACTTTTTAATTCCTACACTATATAGGTACTCCTTATTTAACAACCACTCGTTCAGCGACGGTTGAAAGTTACAACAGCACTGAACGACATCTACTTATGTCTGGTCCTCAAAGTTCTGCCTGTCCCAATGCCCCCACAATTTTGTGATGGCAATCTGGGCATTTGGCAACTGGCTCGCACTTATAATAGTTGCAGCATCCCATAGTCACATGATTGCTATCTGCAACCTTCCCTTCCAGCTTCCACAAGGGGGGAAGTGGGACGTTGGCAAGGAAGTCAGCAAGCTACTCTGGTAATTTGTTTGCACCTTCCCACATCTAGAAGCCACCCCCACCCCTACCACACCTGCACTGCCCCTTACCTGCCCGCTTGCAAGCCATCTGGGACTCCCTTAACAACCCAAGATTCTTGTTTAATTATAGCAACATGGTGTGTTGGGAGTGCCATCACTAAGTGATGAAGCCATATAGCATCATGCTTTACAACTGCATATCTTAGCAATAGAAATTCTGATTCCAATTTCTATCATTAACTGAAGACTACCTATATACCTCTATAGCATTAGATGCCAATTCTAAATACATATAAAGCAACTATATTACACCTCCCAGAACCCCTCAAGGGAGATGAACAGTCTAGAAACATGATAGGTAGGTAGGTAAGTAGGTAGGTAGGTAGATATGCAGAGAGCATAACTGGTATCTCTAGCTACTTTAGCTAGGAGATACATCTAGAATTTTGAAACTAATAGCATTTTCATTAAATAGTTGCCATGGAGGGCATGGCTAGCCACTTAAAGCACAAACTGATGAACCTCTTCCTCACCATTCCTGTTAGGTCCCTAAATTACTCCCCATGTGTCTGCTTATCATTGTCTCTTTTTTCCTAAGCATATACATACACAGTTGTACCCACTCACCACTTCTATCTCCTAAGAATGCTTTAATATTCACTTTTGTTTCTTAGAAATAAAGTCAATGCTGGTGTTTTCCTTGTAGCCTGCTACCTTTTGTTTTGTTTAAATACAAATTTCTAAAAAGATAAAATGAGAACTTCTAAAACAATAAATCAGTGTGACCAACCGCCCGTAAGGAATACCGATATTGATGATTGGTGGGAATAGTTGAGCAATTATGTTACTTTTACTGCGCTGCATTCTAGAGATGCTGCATTCCATGCCCATCTTAATTTCCAAACTCCCTCAAATTTGCTCAGCTTGAAAACCTACAGTATTGGTTCTGCTAGTGTTTCAAAAGGTGCTGGTAGGAGCCAGATTGGAATTTAAAGCAGGGACGAGACACCTATGGAACTCCTGATGATGCTGAATTAGTTTCCAGCAATCCTAGTATAACAATTTTAGTAAGGCCACAAGTTCCTTATATTGCTTTAAAGAGACTACAAGAGGTACATCAGCAATTTTACTTCACCTTTCTGCAGCGTTACTTCTTGGAAAAAAGCTGTGGATCCATCTTCAAGTTCAATCACTTGTCCTTCAACTAATTTCTCTTCTGAAATAAGAATTTTGAAACACTTGTCAATTTTCTAGGAAGCAAGATTAAAATTCTTAGCTACATAGCCATTAAAACTTCTTATTAAGGAACATGAACTAGAATCTTATGTTAGAATTATTTCTTCTGAAACATATTATCATTATTTACATATGGGATCCAGGATACTAAATTCAGAGGCAGCATTAGTAGAATTCTTGTTTTCTGCATTTATCTTTATCAATAAATATATTTTTCCATTATAAGGAAGTAGGTAAAGAAGACCCTGATACCACTTAAAATATATAAAAATGTACTCTTGTGCCAGGTACATTTGCAATCAGTTATTAAAACTTATAATAGTTTAAACACAGGAGTGAAATTATTTTTTTCCTTGGTAGATTGAAAAGCATGTTAGAAAATTTCTTATGTATTAGGGGATGGGGAGGAAGCCCAAGCCCTACAGAGACCCAGGGGAGAGGAAGCAGACCCAAGGGCTGTGGAGAACCCTCGGGATAGGAACTGGAACACAGGAGGTGGGAGAGGCCTGGGCCTGGTAGTCCTGGGATTCTGTTAGGCCTCTTTCCAGCCCTGAGGCACCCTGTGCTCCACTTAATGACCCATGTGCTTATATGGCTAGTGCATAGGGAGAGCAGGAATGGGGGTTGTTAAGAGAGGCTATCTTGGTTAATGGCCGTCATCATTTAGGATTATAATAGGCAGATTCCATTAAGTTTGAAGGTTGAGGACTACCTGTACTATTAAAATTTAATACACATAAAGCACATATATTTAATGAAATATTTATCCAAGTTACATTGCCTTTCACTCTCCCTTGTGTGTAATGCTTAGATCAGTGATGGCGAACCTTTTCAGACCGAGTGCCGAAAAGGTCACTCAAAAATGTCATGCGCGCACACGTGCCCTCGTTGCGGCTGCGCTCCGGAAAAGTTGAACTTCCGGGTCCTAGCGTACATGCGCGCCTGATGATCAGCTGGCCAGTGCGCATGCATGCACTGGTTTTTGGCACTGCTGCGCGCACGAAGGACAGCTAATTGTCACATGCGCATGCATGCCAGAAATCTGGAAGACAAACAGGCAAGGTGGTGCGTGCCGGGCAAAATGGCTTTTGTGTGCCACTTTGGCCACACGTGCCATAGGTTCGCCATCACAGGCTTAGATCCTAGGGTTTCTGCTTTGTTCCAGTCTCACTGACCACAGCTGTCACAGCCTTCAACTGACTCACCACCTGCATCCTGCTGAACATAGGCTGTTGTCCCATCAGAAAGGGTCATCGCCTGTAGACTCAAGCTCTCCATTTTGTTCTGGTAGCAGCTCCTTAGTCATGTATTCAACACTGAAAGTTGTTCCCACTGATACAGCTATAATAAAAATGAAAAGGTATGCATATTTGTATGTGCATTTCTTGTTCCCACTTACTGCTAAGCATAAGTATAAACTTGGGCGAAAGTCATTAGAAAGGATTAACAAGACCAATCAAATGGAAACAGCAATGCACCTTTGCTATGCAACAAACAACAACAAAAGAACTGTTGTCTTTTTGCCCCACTGTTGTATTCCTCAGAATACACTGGCAGCCAACGTTAGATACTGGAGAAGATGAGTCTTCTTTTATTGCACAGAACTACTCTTACTAGAATAGTAAGTACCATATATAACTTTTAGTGGTAAGTAGGGATTTAAAAAGTAAATTAAAATAAATGTATATGTAACTGTAACCAGAATCTTTTCTCTGTTAGGCAGATTTCCCTGAGATATAACATATTTGAAAAAAACCAAGATGAGAAAAGTAAAGATATCTTACCTTACATGGCCAATCGGGGTTTCATGCTTTATAACAAGTAAAGAACTTTCACAGATCACCAAGCTGAATCTTAAGCAACCCAGGCATAAAGGTAGCTTGTCCTAAGCCTATGCTTTACAGATAGTCCTCAAGTTACGATCACAACTGAGCGCAAAATTTACGTTGCTTAATGAAACATTTGGTAAGTGAGTTTTATAACTTTTATAATTTTATTTTATTTATATGATTTTTATAACTTTTCCTACCACAGTTATTAAGTGAGTTATTGCATTTATTAAATCAATAACATGGCTGTTAAGTCAATCTGGATTCTCCATTGACTTTGTCAGAAGGTTACAAAAAGTGACCCTGGCACACTGCAACCATAATAAATATGAACTACCTGCCAAGCATCTGGATTTTGATCATGTGACCATGGGGATGCTGTAATGATCGTATGTATGAAAAATGGTCATAACTCACTTTTTTCAGTGCTGTTGTAACTTTGAACAATCACTAAATGAACTGTTGTAAGTCGAGGACTACATGTACTTCTTTTTAAACCTGCAGAGAGAAAAATTCAGAGTCTGAATAATTTTTATAGAAAGTATCTTTGGCATAGAAAGGTAAACTTGGAAAAAGCCAATTAGACCAACAAGCCTAAATTGAAACATCCTTAAGTAATGGCTATCTGGCCTCTATTAAACACATCCAGCAAAGATTTTACACTTTCCATTGATAGTTGGTTCTACTGTTAAACTACACTGGGAATTCATCTGGAATCTTATTTCCTGTTACTTAATACTTTTGCTTTGTTTTCTGGATAGACAGGCCTTTTTTGCACATGATGTTGCTCCAGGAATATGAAAAGTGATTTCATATTTATTTCTCTTCAGTCTTGTTTTCTCCAAACTATCAAGCAAGCCTCTTCGCAATCTATTCCAGTGATGTAAACAGATTTTTTTTTCTTTAGTTTCAAAATCAAGTTTATGACTGCCTTTCATCACGTTTAATAACACAATGGCAGGTATGCATATTTACTTAACAAAAATAGTAGAGAAGTATTGCCAGTCCCAGGTTTCCAAAATAGAAGTGGCGTGGTATTATCTTCTTCCAACATACAAATGAACATTTTATGTAAAATATTCTAGAATGGGATGAGGTGGAAAGTTTTAGAAATCAGAAAATTTGGATCCAACTTTTCTCTTTTATCTCTGCTTACATTCTGATATTTATTAGATTCTTATCCCATCTTTATTAATTTATTAATAAAGTAATACTTTATTACTTTATGAATAGCTCAAGGTGATGAGCATACCTAATACTACTTCCTCTTATTTTCCCCACAACAAGCACCCTGTGAGGTGATAGCTGCCCAGGTTTTCAGCAAGATTTTTTCCAGCTCTGTCAACTGAAATGGAGATACAAAAAAATGAATCTTCTTCATGCAACAGTTAAATAAATCACATACCATAGCACAGAGGAAGAATTTAATGAGCACAGCAAGAAAAGTAATAAATATACAAGAGGTACTGTGTAAGTAAAAGAAGAACAATTAGTGTTGTCAGTCCCTAAATCTATCACGTGATGAAGAGTTATTGGGGCAAATATGCCAGACATTTCATAAAATTAGAGAACTAAAGCTCTGGATTTATGCAGAAGAATAAGTTCATAGATGAATTCTACAGATACTATTAAGATTGAAATTAAGGGTAATTGATATTCTGTAAGAAGGCTGGGGGATCAAATATCTTTGGATGAATTATTTGAAGCACTTAACTTCAAGTAATAGATTGGCAAACCAAAGCATATAAACTGTGCCATTTTTAGAAGAAACCTGCATTATATGTTGGGCTTTCATATTCCACAATTTTTCTAGTATTGTAGAAAGCAGGTTTCCTTGAAAAAAAGGGGGGAGAAATAATAACATTGTAATTTTTAGCAATTATGTTATGTTATGTTATTTTGTCCATTTAGCTCACTTTTGCCTATGCAGGGTGGTTGAGTCTCAGCAGGCTTTCAGATAACATTTTCAGTTTACCCAAAGTGGGGAAGGAATTCTGCTCTCAAAGTATATGATCTATCACTGAGGTGCCATCCTTCTCATTTTCACATACAAAAGTGAATTCTCTAAATGTAGGAATCAATTCTTTTTTTCTCATGTTCTGTTTGAACAACTACAATAGCATTGTGCCTTTTAAAATATATCATTTCATCTTTACTTTCTAATTTAAAAATGCAATAAAAATCAAAAACATTAGAAATAATCCAAGTTTTCATTTTTAAAATAAGACCTGTAAGAGAAAAAAATGGAACCAGATGAATTTGGAGAGAACTATTTATGTAAAGGAAATTTCTGAATAATTAACAGGAATTTGGAGCACACCATCCTGTGGCTATTAGCTTTAAGTATGTACCAAAAATAGCCCTGAAACCCTGAACCAAAGTGGAAGAGTTTGGTAATGTTCACACAAAACCTAAACTAGTGCTTTCCAAACCTATGAAAATTATCCAAAATTGAGTAAAAGTGTTTTTTCTTTGGTCGATGAGTTTGGTCAATCACAACAGGAACATTTGACCTTATTTTATTTACATTAACTTTCTGATAAGTGATTTTGGGTAAGGAAGGAAAATATTTGAGAAGCCCTGAAACTAAGTCACACATTCCTTAACCATGGTTGATTAGATTCACCCATTAAGTTGCAAAGCACACTACCTACCACCAACAGCCATATTTTGTCTTACATGTTCAGTGTGAACCCAGATTTAATATTTGAACCGAGAAGCATGTAAGGTGCTTTCCTTAAGTGATGCTATCAGACAGTTTCTACCAAAAACTTTCCTCTGCTGGACAAGTTTTCAGAGGATTCCGTGAAGAACTGTTTTCTTCTGGTTGACTGGACGGATTCAACCAGCAAAATCTTTTCTCAAGATTTTGAGAAAGAAGGGCACTGATGTCGAAGGATTAGGCCACTGCATTTCTGCTCGAGGTGACAGGCTAAGAAGGCAACCACCGGCTCTACTCCCGCAGGCAAAAACACAACAGATGCAGCTTCCCCTCCCACTCAAGGCAATTCCACTCCGATTTGTGCACGCCGATTACAAGCTCTGGAAACCGGACTTGGCAGAGCTTTGAAACGCAAGGGGGGGAAAAAAAACCCAAACAAACCCCAAGAATGGATCTCAAAGTGAAAGGTCGCGCAGCGCAAAGCACCCGCGCTCCTAAAGAGGATCTCTTTTCTTCCTCTTCCAAAATTCAAAAAGAAGAACGGATTCAAAAAGGAGGAAGAGAAGGGAAAAGGAATCCACCAACAACCCCCTCCCCAATAGCCAGGGCTGTGCATCTTTCCTCATCCCCGCCTCCCTATCGGCACCGACCTGTGGAGGGCCGAGTCCGCCGCCTGACCGCCATGCACCGGGCCTCTCTACAGCTCCCGGCCCCGCAGCCTGTATGCCACCTTCTAAAGGCCGCCTTCTTCCACTCTTCGCTGTCTTCTATCCAGGTTCCGGGGTTTCGGAAAGTTTCCGGAAAAGGAAAGCAGAGGCCGCTGTTCTGCCAAACGAGCCGCATTTCCTGTCATGCGCAGAAGCCGCGGCGAAGCCTCCTTGCCCTTACGTTTGCACCTCCGGCTTTCGGCGGAGCAATAGCCTTGCCTTCCAACCAAATACAAGTCAGATTAAAGTCCGGCTTCCAATTCCGGATTTCCGCAGCCGAATCACATTGCTAAAATTCGTAAGCCGCATGGTTTTCTTGGGCGCTTTTCCTTTAATCAGTTTAAGCACAAAGAGATTTATTGTAGTGCACTTTTTTAAATCGTTGACTTGCTGGTGAGATTTTTTCCCCCTGAGTATAGTAGTAAAAACGGATAACTTGGTCTCATTGGTTTAATTCCTGCATGGGACTCGAATGCGTAAACCTCCGTGTTCTCGGGTGGAAAGCGATGCAGCAGGTCAACTCGCAGACGTGGGAGATCCGGATCGGCTTGTTTCCTTTGCAATTAAAAGTTCGACCTGCTTACTTGTTAAATAGCCAATAGCCTCCCACCGGCCAGTACGCTCGCACAGAGTGGGCCTCCTCAGGGTGCCGTCCGCCAGACAATGTCGGCTGACGACTCCCAGGGGGAGAGCCTTCTCTGTGGCGGCGCCCACCCTCTGGAACAACCTCCCCCCAGAGATACGTACAATAACAGACCTCCGGATTTTTCGTCGGGCCCTGAAAACCCATTTATTTCAACTAGCTGGGCTGGCTTAAGTTAAATTTTAAATTGATTTTAAATTGGGTTGTTTTAATTTACGGCCAAAATATTTAATTATTTTAAACTGCTTTTAAATTTTATATGTATTGTCTTTTACTTTGGCTGTTCACCGCCCTGAGTCCTATTTGGAGAAGGGCGGTATAGAAATAAGAACAAACAAACAAACAAATAAATAAATAAATAAATAAATAAATAAATTGGCTTCTCGCTAATTGTGCCGATTCTGCGTTGAACTAAACGGTATACAACCGTAGTGGAAAAATAGAAGGTTGGGAGATGTGGCAATTTATCTCCTGAGGCAGGGTTCGAAATTGAGCCATGCTTTTCAAACAGAATGAAAATAGTTTTCATTCAGAACCAGTCTAATTGTCTATAAAAAGCTTTGGAGGTTAAAAAGTATTTTCTCCTGTGCTGAAAAATTACATGCCCGTTAAACAATACTAATAAAGTCTTCGACTCGAGTTTAACTCCTGCCCGATTTACTAACATAGACTGCATGCTCTCTCCAGTTTTCTTTGCAACTCACGGAAGTGGTTTCCCAAGAACCTCTTCTGAGAAGTTTTTGAATTCTAGTCTCGCCTACAATTCTGAACTTCGAACTCTAAACCGCATTCAAGTATTACTTATTTTTCACATTTTTGAACCGCCCATCTCCTTCAGACAGTTACGTGCTGCCATCTGCTGGGTCCTCTTGAAATTCCGTCCTTTATAAACATGTTGCAAACATCAATGATTTTTTTTTAAAAAAAAACTTGATTCTAGAAGGAGGAAGGATGTTGTGATGGAGATTTGACTATTTGAAGAAAGGAACTAAAGCTGTACCATCTCTTCTACGGTCAGCTCTCCAATAGAAACAAGCTTAATGCAAAACTTGTTAAGAGGTTGTCAGCTTATTAAACTCCTTATGTTTTACCCCCCTGCTTCTGCCAACTTGTTACCACAACTAGGTGTCAACCAAAACTTGGCAGCAAAAATCTAGTCAAATAAGGACAGTAGAGTTTATTCTTCTGTACCATACAGTACTTACTCTATCTAGTGTTCATCCAGATTTTTTAACCAAAATATGTAGTCCTAACAATAACCCCAGGAGAAAGAAATGTGAAACACCTAATGCCATTTTGATTACAAGAATCCTACTTATCAGTTACCACAAATATTTGAAAAACAATAATGTAGGAGGAAATTTCTCTCTTCCAGACCATACCCAAAAGCCAAGATTTCAGAAATCAAACAAAGTTCATTTTACATGAACTTTATTTCTTAGTATGTACGCATGAGCATACATACATACATCCTTTTGCCCCATGATTCTAATAGTCTGCACATTTTAGCAATTTGGTATGCCAGAACAGCAAACTGAAACACTTTTGACTAAGGGGTAAGTCTAGTAATATACTAGCAATAAGATCCCCAAGCATTTATTTAGCCAGAAAGATTTTGCAACTAAATGATCCTTCAGCTTTTAAAAGTAGTTCAACTTTGCACTGTAGCAATGAAAGAATAAAAGAATCATAGCAAAGAGTAGAAATTGCAAAAGATCCAGAATTTCTCTCCAAGATTCTACTGTATATAGTAAAAACTATATAGAATTTGAAGGGATGGCCAAATAAATGTAATTTTGACAAGTGTGTAGACTTCAGATTAATGGAGAAAAAGCATGATCAAGTAGTCCCAAATCATGGTGGTTATATCCAGGCTCTAGAAATAATGTTCTTCCGATTTACAGTTATTGGAAAATACAGAATGCTACTGTAAAAGAAAAGTATTATCAAATATTATCAATATTAAAAGCATTATCGAACAATTCCAAGTTATTATAATTACATCCAACCTCTAGAATTAATATGCTTCTGAATTATAGTTGCTGGGAAATAAAAAATGTTATTGCCTTTCAATCCACTTGTTAGTTTCCTAAAGTTTTCTGCTTGAGCATTATGAAAAAGGAGTTGGAGGAAATTTGTTCTTCGTGTTACCCAGCATGTTTTCCTGTTTATTTTTGTAGAAAAGGCTCCAAATACTTTATCAGGGAGAAATGAATAAGAAGTATCCATTTAAAACGATATACTGTACATCATATAAAAGTAGTTCTAAATGCTAACCATCACAAATTTGTCTAAAAAGTGTATTCAGCTTTTCATACAGGAATAAATTGCCAGAACTATGCAATACGAGGGCTGCCAAATAAAATATCTTCCTGACTGGTGCTTAAAGTATCCCAACCACATCTTGAAGAGTCCCTCCTATATGGAATGGAACAACTTGCCACAGCCAACTCGCTGCAGCCAACTCACCATGGCTAACTCACTGCAGGACAACTCACCATGGGACAATTTAACAATTCAATTTAATTATTCAAAATATTTTTTTTTAAGTTTTGTCATTCACATTTCATTCTGTCCCTCCTTTTGCATCCTTTCTTTAATGATTGTATTCCACTATTTCTTTGATATTAGTGTATCTCTTGTCCCGTGGCGAGTTGGCCATGATTGTCATAGACCCCTGAATATGCAGTGCAGGTCAACAACCCTTCTACCAGATCTCTCTCTTCAAATGGTTTTGTAAAGTCCCTATGAGCTACTACTGAGGGATACAGTAAGACTTGAAAACAAACCAAATTTCTCTTTCTGGAAAATATTGCTGAACATCTGTGATTCATACTACCTCCAGCCTTTATAAACAGTGAATAATGGTGGGAGTTGCAGCCTAGAAACATCTAAAAATGATCCCCATCCCTGGTACAGGAAAAGACAAATAATTGTTTTCATTCATACTATTGGCATGTTTTCCATTTGTTCTATTTTTATACAGTTTTAATTGCTTTTGTATTAAAGGAGTTATGTTTTTTATTTTTTAGAGAAATGCATAACAGGCAATAATATGCATTTCACAGTGCAAATACTATGTCCAAGCTTTGGAACCCATAATTGTTGGTGACTACAAACTGACTAGTGTAAAAAAATTGGCCAATTTCCAAAGAGAAAAAGGAACAAAAAGGGAGGGAGAAACAGAACTTCAAGCAGCAATAAATATGCATTAGCCATTTTACAAGCAATGGGGAAAAAATATGGACGATCAATGAAACACCAAGAAATTCCATTTAATAATTTAAATGGGCAATATGAAATGCAAACTTTTATTTTTACAAATCAGATACAATTTCTTTCATCAAGTGCAAATAACTTTATGAACTACACCTTTTTTCATTATTTTTCAAGGGATACTGGATGATGGCATATGGCACAGCAACTATAAATAATTTAGCTTTATTGCTTATATCTGGTTATATTTCCTATTTGAGGTGGACTTGTAATTTTTTTTTACTTTTTACATATTGATACAGGCAAAATAGATCTCATAACAGAAACCAGATAGAATCCAAAGCATAATTCAACACACTGTTTTTCTTTTCAAAGCTGTCCCCCATTTCTGGTTGTCTCTATTATTTTTCTCTGAAGTAAATAACCGACTTGTCTATCTCTAACCTCTTCCACAAAATAAACGAATGCTTGTAAGGTCAAGAAAATCTTGCATCCAATTAGCGTTTATAATAATGGAATATCACCTACTAAAATACGACGACTGTGTTTACATCAAAACCACTTCTGTGTCGGGTGCAAGCAACCATAAGCACTTGTGGATAGGCTCAAGCAGGTATTTTATTGTTTATCACCTATATTATAAGTATCTTGCGCCAGATTGCATACTTTCCCTTAGGAAATGGCAGATATAGATCTAAGGGTTTGATCTTAAAACGTTTCCTTCTCCCCCCCCCCACTCCCCAAGATGGAATGTCTCTTTATTCCCCCTGGCAGGGCCCCTTTCCCTTCAGCTGGAGGTTCCACTACATTCTGTTTCAAGGCTGAAATGTTGTGAATTTGGTAGAACTATTTCATGATTCTGGATGAGGTTAAAAATAAGAAGTAGAAAACCCACAGCACGCAATATTGGTGAAAATCGGCAGTATTGTATATGAATTGATTATAATTGCATACCACTTTCCATAATTCTGATTGCTAATTTAGATTTAAGACTGCTTTTCATTATTAGCATTTGCACTTGAATATGAATCAGTGCTTGACTGACAGTTTATGCAACTGCGGAGTCCATAATGCTCTCTGAGCTTGGTTGTTTACTGGCAGCCATTTCATCCTTAGTGCTAGAAGGGAGTGGGGGTTTGCTCTCTTTTTATATAGGGTAGCTTGCCCTGTCAGTTTATGTAATTTGAAATGAACACGAAAGAAACACTCGACATGATTTCATATCAACAAGAGCTACTCTAAAAAACAAATTCAATGCAGGATTCAGCTTTGTAGCATGAAAAGACAAGAGTACCTCTGAGTAGGTGCAGAAAACATTTCCCTCCTCACTAAGAATCCATAGCTACATTTTTGAATTAGGAAGGAAAAAAACCTTTGAGTTAAAAGTTATGATTTCCCAAAAGACCCCAGACCTTTTTACAGACCTTGCAGCTTATTGGAGCATCAGAAAGAGAACCTAGTGATCTCTGTATAATATGTTAGAACCAAACATTCTTCTACCTGTACAAAGCTAAATTTCAGAAAGAGTGAGATTAAGTAGCATGGTGAATGTGTTAAAAAAGTTTTAATATGGGGACAGATTCCAGTATATGATTCTTGATATATTCTTTAAAGATGCCTTTGATAATATTTGAATTGACTTTTAGGAGCTGCTTGTTATCAAAGCATAATTTCACATACACAAACTCTATCTTCAGGAGTTATGTTGGAGTTTACTGTAGTGAAGAAAATAAAATTCCAAGAGCTGAAAATGTAGTTACATTTAGTCATCATTCTCTCAATTCCATGTTTGGATTCTTTTCTGTTTCTTGTACACACACATCCTCTTTTCTCAGGCAGGTATAAATATTGTAGTTTCTAGTAGAAAAACCCTCTAAATAATATAAAGACAACTCAAAATGATTGCACTTAATAATATGAAAAAGGTAGAAAGGAGAGCATCCTAGTGCACATTCACTTACTCCTGCCCTTCACACCACTTGCTTTCTTATCACTGAGTTACTCTTTGGCAGAGCTTACAAGGAGTCTGATCTCTCAGCACAAATGTCTGTGGGGAAAATCTTATCAGAAAATCTCACTTTTCACCAACTTCTGCTCTCTGCTCCCTCTTCCCCCTTTCCAGACATTATTCTGTATGAGTAGGTGGCTAGGCTAGGCTGTCAACAGCAAAATCCATCATGAAATGATGCTCTTCTAGTCACCACACTTGCTATTCCCAACAAGGGCAATTTCCTTTCACATTTCTGTGATATACCTTTTTATTGTATGATTTATATCCATTGTATCCCCTCCCCCACGTATCTGGTTTGATCCTCTCTGCAAGATTGCTTGATTCATTTTTCAATTAAAAACGTAACAGTCTGATAAATAAGGCAGAACCTTCCACATTCCAGGTGTCCATTGCTCTCGGTTCTTTACAAAAGTGTTCAGCTGGATCAATTCCATTGCTTAGCAGTTGCTCAGAGTCTTCCCATTTCATTGGTGTCCCAGAAGCAGAGGCATCTTATGATAGCAGAAGTATTTCTTTTTAGAAACAGTTCATGCAGAGAAATGTACCCAAGCAGCCCCTTTAGCAGCTGCCTGGTAGCACAAGGAGCCACACATAATGACATATATGTGAGAAAGCTGAACTGACTGGGAGATACGGGTCCCAGCAGAGGACTTTTGTGAAGTGTGTCACTTAGTGTGGTGGGTGATTTCAACAGGCTGAGACTTCAGTATGGAAACACAAGGGAGGGGATTTAATTCCTTGTGGCCAGCTATTCCTTCCATGGCCAAATCATCAGTAAATTTGATTTGAAGAAAAGCCAAGGAATGACCAAGTGTTAGATGCATCTGCATAGTGAAGATGGCGGGTTTCTATTTGTAGAAAAAAATCACCGAAAAGTAACAATAAGCATAAGAAAAAAAGTTTTCTTGGCAGTCGAGAAACCTGGAAGGTTGGTGAAAATATGAGGCTATTTATAAGGTCTAAGAAAACTTGAAACTTTGGAGCGGAGGAGTTTGATGAAAGAGCGTGGCAGCATTTCCTTATGTTTTTCTGTGTATTTAAAGTAGTTTTGTGGATGAGCTAACACATCAAAGAAAGCCTTGATTAACTTCTTGTCCTGCAAGGGAAGCAAATGACAACTTTAGATGTAACCACAAGAATTGTAATAGTCTACAGAATCTTTGACAAACAGATAGCCCGTATAGAAACTGGTACTACCTTTGCTATATACTGTAACTAGCAAGGTTGAGAATGGAATCAATAGTGGAACCATTAATCTAACAGATTATTTTATACACTTCAAACCAAGCAGCAAGAAAATCCATGAAATCCATCCAGACTCATGCTGTATGTTATAATGTGCTACAACACTATTAATCCATGTCTAATAATGTAGCTAGAAAACATATAGAATCATTATATGATAATACTATGGCACACATTTCTTTAATAACATGTTATTGGGGAGAAATATGGAAGACAATAGGCTTCATCTGTTCCTGTTTAGTACCTAAATTGTCCCTATATCTGCTAGTATTAATACATTAATTCAGGGATCATTCTTATAATTATTTTGATGTGGCAGCAATGGACTGGTTTTTGACATGTTTTGTGATTTGCTGTGCTGCCTTGTATATTTTACAAGTTGTAACCAGCTTAGGGGAGCGTATATTGTGTTGGTATTCTGTGAGGTCCAAGAATACAAAATTAATTTGCTCCCCACTGTTTCAATTTTTCTCAATGTATATCTGTTTTTTCTCCACATCCATGAGTGTGGAGAACATCCTACAAACTGAATAATTATTTGAATTATATATTAACTAGCTAATTTTCCTGATCTCCATTAAAGCTTTGAAAAATTATTCTAAATGCAGATATATACACTCCCCAATCCTGAGCTCTGGTGATAAGCTTGAAAAGCATAGCTCACGGGTCAGCAACCCGTGGCTCTGGAGCTGCATGTGGCTCTTTCATCCCTCTGCTGCAGCTCCCTTTTGCTGGTCGGCACCACAATTTTGAGAGAGCTTCCAGTTGGGAGGGGAAAAGCATAGCGTGCCAGGAGGAGACTCCAAGGCAAGGGGCAGATTTTCCAGTCAGCTCCACAATTGATAGGACTTTTGGTTAGGATAGATAGAAAAAAAAGGACACCACACTAGGAGGAGGCTCTATGGTGGGGGAACCGGACTTCTGGTCGGCTCCAGAATTGAACCAAGGGATTCCAGTTAGGACCTTTGTGGCTCTTTGAGGGTTTAAGGTTGCCAACCCCTGGCATAGCTGAATGACAAGTTTTCTGAAAGAAAATACTTTCATTCTGAATAGAAAGTATTTTCATTCTGTTTGAAAAATATGGTTCAGTTTCAAACTGTGTGTAAGGAGACAAATTGCCACATTCCCCCAACCTTATGTTTTTCCACTAGTATACTATCGGGGGTGGGGGGAAGAGTCAACTACATATGTTAAGCATAACTGCAATGCCATTATTACAAGTGTACCTTCTGTTATATTTTAAATTAAGTAAAAACAGAGGTATTTCTATAACTTCTTCAATTACTCGAGCTACTATTTCCCCAAAGGGGAAGGAACAATTTCTGGCAAAAAGCTGGAGCAGGAAGGAAATCATTAAAGCCCCGCCTCACACAATTTAATGTGGATTTGCATTCAAAACTTCTACAGCTGTATCTGAAAAAAAGGGGTAGGGGAAAGACTAACACAAAGCCATTTTCTATATTGTACACTCAGCAAAATGCTTTTTGGCTTTTATGCTAACATTTTATATTTCTCCTCACATTACAAGGAGCTCTCTAAGTTCTCTAATAAAAAAATAGCATTAGTCCCACTTTCAAATATGTTTTAAATCTAAGATGTATAGAAAACAATGCACATAAGCATATGGATGCTAACGGATACCAATGACTCAAATCCTTATCAGTAATATAAAAAATAGCCTTACCTTCAATATCTCCTGATGATTTTCAGATGCATAGAGTCTGCCATCTCGGACAATGTCTTCTACCAGCTGTTCATAATCCTCTGCATTATTGGGTAAAATGGTCAGGAAGATACGAGAAAAGAAAAGCAGCCAGTAAATTTATTTCAAGTGCAATGTACTGTATACATACTGTATAATGCATCATAAAAAGATTTTGATAATCTCCAGAGTTGCCTTGAGGAATTTGGAGGGAAGGGGGAATAAAGAAATACATCTCTAACTAGCAGTTTGTAGAAGAGCAATGAAGAAAAGATATTCAGATACCATGATACATTATAGCAATGGTTTTCCCTCTGACACTTCCCTATGGAAACACAGGTTGGACTGTGAAGAATTGAAAGAGTATTGTCCTTTTAAACTTTGGAGTTGCAAAAAAGTTCTGAGATTCTGGATTGCCAGAAAAACAACAAATCAATCCAGAGCTTTTTCTCATGGACAAGTGAGAAGCCTGAATTTATTTTTACTTATTTATTTATTTATTTAAATTTATATACCGCCCTTCTCCCGAAGGACTCAAGGGTGGTGAACAGCCGGAATTAAGATACATATAATATAAAAGTTAAAATAACTAAAATAAATTAAATCGATCGGCCTCCCAATTTAAAACCCACATCTATACAATTTAAAAAACTAACCCGTAAGACCTTTTAGGCTAAGCCGGCTTGGTGGAATAAAAAAGTCTTCAGGGCCTTACGGAAAGTACGGAGGCCCGGGATCAGTTGTATTCCGGGAGGGAGCTCATTCCAGAGGGCGGGTGCCCCCACAGAGAAGGCTCTCCCCCTGGGGGCCGCCAGCCGACATTGCTTGACCGACGGCACCCTGAGGAGGCCCTCTCTGTGAGAGCGTATTGGCCGAAATTATATTTTCAATATATTATTGGAAGATTTAGCTCTCTTGAGAAGTCTATAATACTTGGAAAGGTTAAAGGAAAGAATGAAAAAGAACAAGAAGCTGCAAAGTGCATGGAATAAATTAGAGCAGAAATAGGTGCACATTGGAAGACCTGAAGAACTGGATTGGAAACATATCATCCTGGACAAAATCTTCCATATGCTCTGCAAGATTTGGAACTCATTTCATGGTAAATCATTGTTATCAGAAAGAGAAAGTGATATTAATAAACTCATCTACAAGATCTAAAGACAAGCATTTCCAAGAGAAAGTTGGATGAAAGAAAATGGTGCAGAAAACTAGACAATAGTTCTAGACATAATTCTAGAGTTACTGAGACTATAGGAAGAGATAATAAGAATCTTTTATCAGTTCAACATTTTTTATGTATATGGGTCAGCAACCCTAACTGCTTGAAAACCTCCTTCTGGCATTAATTTTTTTTTTGCAAAAAAACCTTAGGCTTGTAACAGCTATTTATAAATGCATGTTTAACTACCGGTAGATATTTAGAAATAGAGGGAAGCTTGATATTGTATTGCTTGCTACATGAACTTCAATTGAAGACTCTTGCCATATAGCTGTCACAATTCAAGAAAATTATATCATAGCTATTGGACATTTTTGATTTTTTGAAAAACATACCAATTTTTTTTAAAATTAAAAGGAAGACAACAGATCTTGGCTTTGTTTACTTTTATGATTAATACCCCCTACTCCCCACCTCCAGATATTAAAAGGCTAGAATTACACTCATTCTCATTAATTATATTAATACATTGGTCTGAAGCACTCAATTTTTTTATATATTTGAAACAATATTTTACTGTCAGAAATCTTATTTGGAGAATTGTATTTTGTCACCCATGCTTTCCAGTATCCATGTATGTTGCATGAATACTGCAAAGGCTTTAGATTTAAATATATATTTGGATGTGTGTGAGTATGTATGAAATTTTTTCAGATATCCATGCTTAACATCAAGGCCTGGGGCCAAATAGCATCAAAAGAAGGACTAGGAAGCATAGGTCCACAAAGTACCTAAATGCGAAAAGATCAGATTTCATAGCATAGCTCTATAACTTTCTCATACTTACCATCATATGTGACATAAGGAATTTGGAACCCTCTGGCACTGTTAGCTTCACTGGTTTTAAAGTTAATCCATAATTTTCGGGACCTTGCAGTGAATGCTATAGGCCTCTCATAAGTCTGGCATGTCTCATAGGTTGTGATGGAGGATGGAGATGCTGTAAAAGAAAACATATCATGTTCATACATTGTTTAGAATCACACAGCTCTTTACACCATCAAACATTAAGCATTAAAACATCCTCAGGGATGAAGGAAGATACGTAAGTAATAAAAAGCTTTTCTTCCTTTTGCTAAAGATCCTTACCTTTGAGAGATTAAAGGAAGGATATGTTTGAATTCCAATTTATTTTTTTTTAAAGGAAGCATATCTTAACAAAGTTGTATCATCTTTAGTTGAAAATTTTAAAAGGGCATTTACAGGTAGATCTGAAATAAGGGCAGACCCATTCACCTGAAGACATTTTTGGGGATTTAATACCACAAAGTTTTAAATTTGGGTATGTATATTTTTAGTACAACAGCAAACTACCCTTCAAACACAATATGATATAGTTCCGTGATGGTGAACCTATGGCACGTGTGCCACAGGTGGCACACGTAGCCATATCGGTGGGCACGCAAGCTCAGCTCTGGTGCGCATGCGCGCGCTGGCCAGTTGATTTTCAGGCCTTCTGGGCCCACTGGAAGTAGGGAAACAGACTGTTTCCTACCTCCGGAGGACCTGGGGGGTGGGGAAGTCCCGTTTTTTGCTCTCCCCAGGATCCAGAGCCTTTCTAGGAGCCTGGGAGGGCGAAAATGGCTTTCCTCACCACTACCCCCGGAGGGTCTCCGGAAGACGGAAATGGCCCGTTTGCCAACTTCTGGTGGGACCTTTTGGCACGTGATGGCAAAAAGATTAGCCATCACTGGTATAGTTGCTTTGTCCTTCCCATTTTAACAGATTTTCTGGAGGAAAAAAATGACGGAAGGAAGGGGACAAGAAGATTACAAATCAAAGTTCATGTGTCAATTTTGTATATAATTTTGTGAGCAAGGGACAATAAAGATCTTGTCTGAAAACTTCTGAACTTGGAGCACTTACAGCAGTGATGGTGAACCTTTTCAGCACTGAGTACCAAAACCAGAACGTACGTGCATACGCATGTGCTAGAGCGCCAGAAACCCAAAGAACAGATGGTTGGTGCACATGCGTGAGCTGGCCAGCTAGTCTTCGGATTTCCGGCACACGCGCCAGCCAACTAGTCTTCGTGGATGCTGGACCACCGGAACCCCAAACACCAGCTGGCTGGTGCGTACATGCCTGTTATTTGGCTGTTTTTGAGGCCATTTTTGAGGCCATTTTTTGGGCCATTTTCAGGCTGTTTTTCTGCCATTTTTCAGCTATTTTCAGGTCATTTTTGGGCTGTTTTCAATCCATTTTTCAGGCCATTTTCAGGCCATCTTTTGGGCCGTTTTCGGATAATTTTTCAGCCATTTTGGGGGCCTTTTTCAGGCTATTTTTGGGCCTTTTTTGGGCCTTTTGGACCTGAAAAATGGCCTGAAAACAGCCCAAAAAATGGCAGAAAAATGATCTGAAAACGGCCCACCAGAAGAGCAGCTGGCGACAGTGCATGTGCCCACAGAGAGGGCTCTGCGTGCCACCTCTGGCACACATGCCATAGGTTTGCCATCATGTACTTGGAAACTCCCACAATAATTCTCTTGAAGGATGAAGGCTTTCTGAATAACAAGACAATTAGTAAATATTCTTATACTCATGCATTGCTCTGAAATAGGTTTTTTAAAATGTCATTATATTCCCAGTTTAATTATATAAGTTAAGTATTATATATTATAAGTATTCCAATCCAGAAAAAAAATCAGATCCTGACTATCAGTATCTGGAAGGCTATTCTCTCTGTAAGGCATAGTTTCAATGTAGAGAAGAAAGACCCAAATACTAAACTCTTTAGGACATGCTAGAAGAATCAGCTATTCCTTTGCTCATTATTTCCTCTCCAGTGAAGATGAAGGAGGGTGGTACTACATCTATACCTACAACAGGGATCTGATAAAAGCTGATCCTATAAAGCTATCTTCTGTATGGTCCCAATGAAGCATAGGGTTACCTACAGTTTTTCCGCATCACCAGGACATCCCCACATTCATCCTCAGATGGCAGGAAGATTTCAGGCACCACAATCAAAATCTTGCGCTTTGGAGGTGGGTTGATGTTCCAAGTGCATTCCACATTTGCAGGATAGTTTCCAGGGTAATTGGGAGACTCAATATAGCCAGTGAACTCCCCCAGTTCCCCACCACATTGACGGTCTGCAAGAAAACAAATAAAAAGATACTGGGATATCAGCTGAGAAACTGGCGGTCAAAGGAGATTGCAGCACTGTCTTGTGAGTGTAATATAATGTAAGTGTGTGTGTATGTGTATGTGTGTGTGTGTGTGTGTGTTGTGTGTAACATACACAAAAATAGAAAGTCAAGAAAACAGATAATTTCAGATAGTCACATCTATACAAATTAACTCTTATTTTGTTCTTCCAAAATCTACACAACTCTTACAAGACAAAGCATACTTTTGCACTGTGATACAGAAGTTGAGCCATCGAAGTCTGTTGTAGTATTCCCAGGGCATGCAATACAATAGTTTTGACGGAAGTCTGGCTGATAGGTGCCTATTACACAACGAATGCAGCGATGGACACTGGTGTTGTAATAATGGCCTGGAGAGCATTGAACTGAAAATTAAACAAAAGTTTTAAAAATCAGTTTAAATATAATAGAAAAAACATTAATTGGATAAGTATATTTTTAAATAAAAACTCACTTTCAACAGTAAATACAATACAGTAACACAATGTCTTCTCTTTCTCTCCTTTTCTTCATTCTACAGCACTATAGTATTCTATAGTAACACAGGGTTGCGTGTTGAGTTCCTTACTTTATACTCTTTATGTGTATAACTGCATTCGCACTCATGCTAGCAACACTATTACTAAATTTGCAGATGATATAACAGTGGTGGGACTAATCTCTGGGGTGGATGAGTCTGCCTATCAGATGAGGTGGACCGGTTGCTTTTGTGGTGTGGAGACAATAACTTGGTCCTTAACACCAGTAAGACCAAGAAGCTTATAGTGGACTATAGAAGGAATAGATCAGACATCCAGCCCTTGCTTATCAATGGAGGCCGAATGGAGCAAGTGGCCAGTTTTAAGTTTCTAGGGGTTATCATAAAAGAGGACCTGACCTGGGGCACTCACATTGCAGCACTGGTCAAAAGGGCCCAGCAGAGATTATACTACCTGAGACTTCTCAGGAATCAACTGAATGAAAAACTGCTGGTGGCCTTCTACTGCTGCACCATAGAGAGTATTTTAACTTACTGCACCTGTGTATGGTTTGCCAATTGCACAGTGGCAGATAGGAGAGCACTCCAGAGGGTTAACGTCATTGCCCAGAGGATCATTGGTTGCCCGCTCCCCTCTTTGGAAGAGCTGCCTTAAAAAGTTCAAAACAATTTTAAAGATCCATCTCATCCTGGGCACCCTTTTTTTCAACTATTACCATCTGACAGACGGTACAGGATAATAAAAACAAGGACAAATAGGCTAAAAAACAGCTTCTATCCCAGGGCAGTAACTATATTGAATTCTACTGTATTAATGCAATATTGAGTTTTCAATTCAGTTGTATAGAATATGAAGGATGTGTGTTTGTGTTTTATTTTTATAGTTATGATGTACACTGAAGATGGCATTTAATTTCGTTGTATGAGGTGCAATGACAATAAAGTAAAGTAAAGTAAAGTAAACTTATAATTATCTCAAACCAAAAGGACTCTGGGAAGCACAAACCACTATACCAAAGAAAAATAAAATAAAAACATAATAATGAACAACTAGTTCAAATTTAGTATCAGAAAAATAAAATACCCCTGTAAATAGATGTTCACAATCAGTCAGCTGGTACAGATATAAAATATTTAACTTTTTTGAGGAATTACAGAAAGGTGGAGATGGCATGGAGGATAGGAGATATCCACAATGTGATAGCTCCTATAGAGAAAGCATATCATTTTTCCCGCATATCTTAGAATAGGGGTTCCCAGCCCCCGGTCCGCAGCATGTCATCAATCGGTCCACGCAAACAAGTAAAGCTCCATCCGCGAGATGCAGGCAGCACATGAAACCATATTCCTTCCGGTCCATGGAAAAGCCTCTCTCCATTGAATTGGTCCCTGGTGCCCAAAAGCTTGGAGGACGCTGCCTTAGAAAGAAGAGGACTTTTCAATAGTCTCTCTGTCAAAGATGGGACCGAACAGGCTGTTTTAATTCTAACAAACATTGTCCAATATATGTCAGTGTTACTCCACCAAGGTTTTTAATAAAAACCACCAAAGCAGCTCTATGTAAAGTGCATTGCATTAGGCCAGGGCCTTCTGTTCCAGATAGGAGTATAACTGGAACACCATGGTCCTCCTACCCAAGATTTCCTGAATCCTGCTATTTGGGCAGGATTCAAAATTCCAAAACGACTAGGGATAACACAACCTTGTCTAGAATAACTATTGGGTTTAATTGCCCAGAAATGTATTGACCACTAGCAACTCCATATTGATAAGATTTAATTTGACTTGTTTTGCTCCACCAGACCCTCACAACTTCCAACACCAGTTTAAGGCTTTCATGCCATCACTGGCTCATCCCAGAATCACAATGTGTAATTTAATGTCATCAGCCTACCATAATAGCTTCTTCAAAAAAGGTCCACAACCACCTACTTCAAAGCAGGTCCAAACACCTCTTCCCTCAAGAAGCATTGAAAGCCTCCTGGAACCAGTCACTCATGTGCCATCTAGCCATCTGAAAAAGCCAGTAGGGGCCTGGTTTCCCCATGCAGAAAGGGTGGAGATCTAAGGAGATGACTTTGGAGGAGGAATCCAGAAGTAATACTAAGTGAAAAAGAAATACATTAAACTAAAGTCTGATGCTGTCACAGGCATACCTTTAGTATCGCAATCCTGGAAGGAAAAAGCTCCATCATGCTTGGTGGTTAACCCTCCACCACAATGGAAACATAATGCTCGGCCAGCTTCAGGCTGATAGGTGCCACGCACACACAATTGGCAGGGTTTAAAGCCATTTACAGAGTATTGTCCAGGAGGGCATTGACCTATAAGCATTTAGGAGAAAAAGACATGAATTGCACTAAATGAAGTACATTCTCTCCACATATAGCTTGTAATGTGATGAATCAGCTGCATGCAAGAGGCATTATAATATATGAAACCATACACAGGACTAGGAGAGCCATCCAGCATCCAAGAAATTACCTATGGCAATTCTATGCTTCAGTGCTGGATCAGGATAATGGCAGTGTAAGGAGACAAGCCATTATCAGAGCTTTTTATCCAAATCCTGGATGTGATTTGGACAAAATAGTTATTAAGCTGATAATAGTTATTTGATTGCCTCAGCTTCACAAGCGCTTTTGTTGACTGCTTTGTTGTCAATGCATTCATTATTTGAAAAGAATGATGAGAAAGATGCTCTGACTCCTACAACACATCTTGCCTTCCTGTTATTCTTCTAGGGGCATCTAGTGGCAACAATTACTTTTCTGTCCATTTTCAGTGAATCAGGTCACCATGTGGAAAAGTATGAACAACTATAGACTCTTGTAAATTAAGCATTTCACACAATCAATTCCAGGGCAAGACACTTTGCTGGAGACAAAGCAAAATGTATGATTTAACAGTTATCTTTGAGAGTCCTTCTTCTGAGGTGATACTGAGATATTGTGCAAGCTTGCAACACCAATAGTACTGAGTAATTGCAAAAACTGTTATTCTAAGCTTTTGGTTCTTAAATAACATAAAGGTTTAAGGTTTTTTATTAGTGTGGAAGGCATTCTTACAATACTGTTTCTGAGCATCTTTATTATTATTGATATTATTAGCATATGCCGGTGTTACATTAGCCAGGAGACCACAATGCTATTGCAGAGTAGTAATTTGGTTGCCAATTTATCAGCTCTATTGCAGAACATACTTGGGCACTTCCCAAGGTATGCCAGAGGAGGGTAAGTTGGCTTCACTCCGGAAAGAAAGAGGAGTGGCTCTTCCTGCAGCAGCATCTTTGGCTCCTTTTCTTCCCTGGAGTCATTTTGTAAAAGGGTGCTGCAACTGGGAAGGTTCAGAGCAGGCAGGAATCTGACTACCTGTACAGAGCTCTAGCTTGTCTCCCTCCATGTACCATAAATAGTGGTACCTATTTATCTACTTGCATAGGACATGCTTTAGAACTGTTAGGTGGACAGAAGCTGAAGCAAGTGACAGGAGCATACCCTGCCACACAGTGCTAGGACTTGAACTGCTGGAGCAGAGACCATCTCTAGCATCATTAGACCATTAACCTACTGCACCTCTTGGGATTGTGATAATGCCACTAACAACCCTTCTTCCTGGCACTTCTGTTCTACAAATTCTCCCATGTATTAGGATCTTGAACTTTAGTTCTAATCGTAGGGTCTACCTCAGCTCATGTCTGTACCTGCACAAGCGCTTATATTTGTTGCTCCAACAGGCCCATAAGCATCACTCCCAGGGCAAAGGTCACAGGAGAGCTGGCCCTCTTTCTCCTGAAAGGTCCCTGGAGGGCAAAGGACACACTGCTCCATCTGGCCATGGTAGTATGTTCCTGGCAGGCAGCTAACTAAGAGAGAGGCAAATGTATTAGTGACATAGGTAAAAAGACAATATTCAAGTTAATACTTATCTGCTTTGAAGGGAAGGCATTTTATCCTCCCCAGTGCCTAGTGCACCATAATAAAGCTTAAGCTTTTAAAAGAATGAGCATAAGAACTCTAGCTCTCCTCCAGAAGAACAAGCAGTTGCCATAGATGTTAAAAGCTGAAAAAAGGATATTTAAGCAGCACTAAAGTAGCGCTAAAGATTTGTAGTTAATTTGCAAGTGGCTCTTCAATTCTTTCGTTCCTCACTCCCCATTGCTATAGGTGCTTTCTTTTTTTCCCCTCCTTACCACACTTGGATCCCAGCCTCTGCTGTCCTGGCCCACAACTCTCCTGCCTTTCAGGAGACAAGCTCAGCTTCCGGGCCACCTCATATTCCATTCCTGAGACACGAATGAGGAATCGCTCCTGGTTTATGGATTTCTTCAAGGCTTTGATAGCTAACTTCAGTTTTTTCTCAATCTTCTGCCGTACACAGTTCAGATTGCAGCTAGCTAAAGATAAATGAAGGAGATTAAATCATCTTTTAGCAGTGGAATGAAGAAAGTCAAGTTGAAGATAATTTTGTATTCTTTCCTCATATCAGTTCATTCAATAGCAATCTCATGTCAGGGAAAGGTTGACAGTAAAGCAATAGAGCAAATTTTGCATTCAATAGCAATAGCAATAGTACTTAGTACTTTACACCCCTCTCTAAGTGGTTTACAGAGTCAACACATTGCCCCTAACAATCTGGGTCTTCATTTTACTGACCTCTGAAGGATGGAAAGCTAAGTCAACCTTGAGTTGGTAAGAATCAAACTACTTGCACTCAGCACATTTAGCCTACAATACTGCATTTTAACCACTGCGCCACCAGTGGTGTTTGCTATTGATTTCAAACAGCAAACAGCAATCCAACAACATTCAGAAGATATTGAGGTTCTGTCTTTCAGTCTAGCAGTTTGAACTGAACAGTGGAAGCAATTTACTGGTCTTTTTCTATATCTATATCCGGTTACGCTCACTGAATGTCTCATAGGGGTTGTGTGGCTGGGCTCTCTGAAAATAATCACTGTGGGGGTTGCCATTTTGTCACACAGTTTTTCTTGTTTTAAAAGTTGGAAGACATTTAAAGCTCATAAAATCTCATAAATCAAGAACATACACAAGAGTGTTGTAAATTTATTTCATTTAAAATCAAGGAACAAGTTATCAAACACTGTATGTTATCTTGACAGTCTTTAAAAACCTTTACAATAATTCATAAAGCTATTGAATTCTTTTAACATTTAACTATTAGCAGTATTTTTAAGCAGTGTTTCTCAATTTTGGCAGCTTGAAGATGTGTGGGCTTCTGGGAGTTAAAGGTGCCAAGGTTGAAAAACACTGAACAATAGTTATCAAAGGCTTTCTAGATTGCATTGGAAAGTTGTAATCAAATGGATATGCATTACCATATCTGGAGACAGTATTCATTTAATTCTCTTTTGATTTAATCTTTTTTAGAAATTTTACAAAAATTTCTTACAAAAGCTTACAAAAATAAGCTATGATTGTTAATCTAGGCTGGGTGATTTTTTTCTTCAATTTGGCTTGCAATGACTAAATGATATGAAGTAATTGTATAGTTTAGTATACAAAAACAGTGGAATTTAAAAAATATTTTTTCTTAGACCAATAGATTTTTAAAAATATGGGAAATAGCATTGGCTGGAAAATGAATACAGTAGCAACTTTTTAAAAAAATCTCTTCCATCAAACATTATTTTACTCTCGTTTAGTTGTAAATATCAATTAAGTAATTTTGAATTTATTATTTATACCCACATATATGATTTTAGATAGCAATATTGAATATGAATATTTAAATTTTTGTTTTTACAGATTACAAGTGCATGCATATATAAATACACAATCTCCTAAACTATGCAGTTCTTGTGTAGTTTATTTTGATCCAGGCTGTTTTGACTTTTGATATTTTGTTGATTACTCTTTATCAAGAAAGAATGCATGTTAACATCATAATGCAATACTTTAATAGTAATAGTTGCATTTTGTTTCCTATGATTATTATTATTGTATTGGTTGTTGTTTTTGTGGATTGCTTAGCATTGCCTTGACTGAAGCAGTTTAGACACACACATATTTTCCATGTTCTTTTATCAACACAGTTAGTGATAGTGACTGTTTTCCTCTTTAAAAATGAACTAATATCAATAATAAGATTGATTGTTGGCCATGAAATGCCACTCATCACAATGGTTATAGTCTGTGCTGAATTGTGATAAGATTGCTGCTTCTGGTCTGTCCCTGTTCACAACAAATCCCTGCCCCTAAAAAAAAAAAAAAAAAAAAAAAAAAAGGAAAATTGTGATAAAAGCACTGCATCTCTAGAGATGCACTCTTACTGAAGGATGATGATGATGCCAAGTGAATTTCAACTCCCCCTCCCCATTTTCCAGTCTCTTCTGTCTCTTACTCTACCTGTGATCTCTTCAGGTTTGATTTCAGCTTCAAACTCCAGGGTGATGCGAGTCACCTCTTTGTTGGGAGAGTTGCGAGCCCGGCGTCCTTTGCCTTTCTTTGATGAATCACACTTTAGGTTCACGAAAGACACTTGGCAATCTGAGCAAGGGGCTGACCCGCCTAGTAGAACCAATGTCAGTATTCTTTAAGGAACATACAATATTTTCAAAACCTTCACAAGCATATTCTTCTATAAACACTAAGCAAAATGTCTCTTCCTTCCCCTGCTGAAAGGACTAAAGAGTCATAGGAAAGCATATAATGGACCCCAGAGCTCTAGCAAAGATCTCTCAGTATATGTCTGTGGTGAAGGAAACCCTCAACAACCTTCTACTTAAAGTAGAAGATTGTTGTTTCATGTGCTTGGAACTATTTTCAGCAAGACTCCATGCAAGAGAAATCTAGATTTCTCATGCTTCAATCTCACTCTCATTCTCCCTTTGCTTTTTAATTAGTGCTTTATGTAGTTAATTATAACATGGAAAGCATAGTCTTCTGGTCATAAAGCCCATATGGGACAATATTTTACAAGACACTAGCCATAAGTGCATATTGCTTTGTCAA
The DNA here is from genome assembly GCF_029215685.1 of Pituophis catenifer annectens. Classification (NCBI taxonomy): domain Eukaryota; kingdom Metazoa; phylum Chordata; class Lepidosauria; order Squamata; family Colubridae; genus Pituophis; species Pituophis catenifer. The sequence goes on along the minus strand of NW_027256883.1, from coordinate 167,115,757 downwards.
AATTCAAAGAATGTTGCCTTAATTAGAAATAAGTAGAGTACTGTTATTTTTTAAACCAATCACTTCTCTTTGCTCCTCTCACAAGTGGAAACAAATACTGAGATGTCCAATTCTAACAAGTTAAAGTATGTTAACTTGGAATAAACCACAAGTGGAAAAGCTCAGTTTAGACATTATAATAAATAGGCAATAAATAAATTGCAAATGCTCCTTCTATGATTTATTTGGTTACAGGAGTTGGAAGATCCATGGAGCACTATGTATCAATGGTGAAATCCAATTTTTTTTACTACCGGTTTTGTGGGTGTGGCTTGGTGGGTGTGGCATGGCTTGGTGGGCGTGGCAGGAGAAGGATACTGCAAAATCTCCATTCCCACCCCACTCCAGGGGAAGGGTACTGCAAAATCCCCATCCCCTCCCCACTCCTGGGGGAAGGATATTGCAAAACGTCCATTCCCACCCCACTTTGGGGCCAGCCAGAGGTGGTATTTGCCAGTTCTCCGGACTCCTCAAAATTTCCGCTACTGGTTCTCTGAAATACTCAAAATTTCCACTACCGGTTCTCCAGAACCTGTCAGAACTTGCTGGATTTCACCCCTGCTATGTATGTATTAATGTGTTGCTTTCCTCATAATTTTGGCTTAGGGAGCCAAGGAAACATTGTGTAGATATGGTCACTGAAAAACCGGTTCTTGGTTTCACAAAATTTAAGATTGTAAATAATTCCAGTTGAAGATTCTGCCATAGACATACAGAGAGAGTACCTCACCTAGTCCTCCATTCCTGCCAGTATCATTCTGCTTGCCTTTCATGTGCGGATGGAGATAGCATTTAGCATCTTTAATTTTAAAAGAAGCCTTTTGTTTGATTGGAGCAGCAACAGCCTCTAAAAGAAAAGGCAGATGCTAAGTTTGGAGAGTCAAATGCATTAGAGAGGAGCTCTCAGAGCTCAAGACTCCATCTTACCAATGCAGGGATGGCTACCATTACTGGATCTTGGTTGAGGCACCTGTTGCAGAATTGGGGTCCCACAGCTCACAGTGTAGCTGTTGTCAGATTCTGCAAAGAAAAAGACTTTAGAGGTGTGGAGGTCTAGGGTCAGATACTTCTAACACTTGTTGCATGGATCTATACTTGCAAGTGAAATATCGCCCCAAGCCCAATCTTGCCCATTGATGAATGTACCCCTATTTGACCCAGGATTCATAACTATATTATTTTCATTATTAAACAATGCTCCAAAGAGCCTGGTGTAATAAGAATACATAAAAGAAGTACATCTTGTGGCAGAATGGGGTTCAAACCTGAACAGGTTCCCAGGGCTTATAGCCTTAGGATCAAGGGTATTCATGAGTCAGATCACAATGCTTGCCAAGACAAGGATGGATCTGTGCTAAATACACAAAAAGCAATTTTCATGCTTCTCTGCACAGCTCTTAACAGAGTTTCAAGGCCTGCACTGTCAGTTAATACTTTCAGGTTGAAAATAGTGATAGGGCAATGAAAATATTCCTGGGTTTTGTTTGGGAAACAGACTGAGTTGAGATAGACACGTGTGATCTTCTCTTATCCAGGGCATAGAAAACTGGCAGTCATCTCATCCCAAGTGTCAGGTGAACACTGTATAAGCACAGCACTGCTGGGCATACTGTGGGAAACTGAAAGTGGTGGACATCTCCCAGTCTCAGCCATTTCCATTGCCAATGACTGCAATGAATCATGTTGCCATTTCATACTTTGGCAACTGTTGGAGGATGACAAATACGGACACTAGCACTACCTATACATTACATTCAATAATAACATAATAAGACCAACTTTTTGTACCTGCTATAAACCAAACATCAGTTGAAAACCTCAAAAAACTATTGCAAAAACTATTAAGCCCTGAGACCACAAAACTAAGGTATAGAACAGGCTGTTCTAACTGCAGTAAAAAAATGAAAACAAAGAAGACATGGGTGTAGTGTATATGCATCAACGATTAAATAAAAGGTGGTACATGTATGGCACAGGAGTCCTAATTGTGCAAAATAATGCTCTAAAAAATCTTGCACCAAAGCTAACATATGACAGTTATGTGTGTGTGTCAATCTGAGTATTTACCTGGCAGAAAGCGAGCCTTGGAGGCACAGGTGAGGGAGCAGCTTTCCTTCTTGCCATTCTTGTTGCAGGTAAGTATGGCTCGTGGAGATACTGTGCCAGCCAAACAAATCTCCAGCTCTGAAGAACAAGCATCAATTGATAGCACTATGCAGATGAGAGTGCAATTCACAGAGGAGCAGCCAGACTCTGCCACTGGGATGGCTACAGTGCAGAGCCACACCTGAATCTCCAGCAGAAACAAATAAGCATCAGTGCACTATTGCTATCTCCACTTGCCTCTGCCATGGGTTATGGCAACAAGTCTGTTCATGTTGAGCTCTGGCTCATTCAGCTCATGGCTGATGTAGTAACCTCTAGAAGAATGCATTGCTGGCCCTGAACCACAAATTGTAGAAACTTTAGAAATTTAGAATTTCCCAACACAAAAATGGTTGCAAATTTTTATCTTTCATTTAAATTGTTGTTGCAATAGGCTTGGAAAAAGAAAAAGACTGAAAATGTCCAATCCATTAAAAAACAAATAGGACTTTCGAGTAAACAAAAATTCCTGATGGGTGGTATCTAAATTGGCAAATAAATAAGCTATTTTACTGGTATCAATCTGAAACTGCTGTATAGAATATCCATTCTATTATTGATAATCTTTAAGCTTTAGATACTCAAATCCGAGACCAATGCCATGCATTACATATCTTTTGTGCTGTTTCAAGTGTTAAATACTTTAAAGATTCTAAACAGCAATGGATAAGATGTTCAGAGATCACCAATGTTTACAACAATCTCCGCTAGGGTAATTTTCACTCCAGTTAAAAACCTATCCTGTTGAAAAGAATTTTCCCACTAGAGGGCAGTATGATTTCAAGCCATTTCTATATAGTACTCACCTATGCAATCTTTTTTATTCCAATGAAGACTGCAACCTGCAGGGCAGGTACATTCGTAGCTACCTGGGGTATTTACACATCCAAACTTGCAGCCTCCTTGATTGACACTACATTCATCAACATCTGTAGGAAGACCAAGAAATATGATTAGTAAAATATTTGAAATCCATAAAACAAACTTTCTGACTGGAATAATCATTATGACTCCTAGGTCTAATCCAGGAACTATAACTGAGGCTAGTAAGTGAAACAAAGTGAATTATTGAGATTAAGAGAAAGAAAAATGAGGTGAAACAATATCAACTACAAGAAAGAAACTATATGTTGTTGCTTCCATTTGTCATTCAGAAGAGATCTGGCTGCTTACTTAATTGATTACACATATTTGACCATTAGTGTACAGGAGACTTTATAAAAGCAGCAAGCAAAATAATCCTATTTCAAGCTACCCACAAGACTGATAAGGAATTGGAAACAGAGGACAGGAAGCTAACAAGAGGAATGGAGACAACTACAGCTATGAGTTTTGCTACTACAAACTGTTATAAGGAAGTAAGACAATCCTTTGGATATCTGCCATAGTATCTGGTTCTGATGTAGTTACAGATATGCTACAGTGATCTATAGTTATAGGGATTTAGCATACTGTATGGTTGTTGCATTCAGTACTGATCAGGAGACATTTGGCCCTGTACCAAACATATGAATGTATTGTACAACACTTCCCCTGCCTTCCTAAGAGGTTATACGTGTTTGTATACTGTGTTCTATGCAGCAGTTTTTCCCTCTCCATCCTGATGACCTCCATAATTCTAGCAAGTCATGCCCAATGCATCTGGAGGACATTAGGTTAGAGAAAGCTAATGGGCAGATTATGTTTAGCATTGATTATATTTCCATACTTCTGGTTTTTCATTATTATCCTTCTCCATGAAACCTGAAAGTGAAAACATTATATAATATAATAATAAAAATGCTTCTCCCTTCTTCTTAGCCTTTAAATGACTAGAGAATCAAATATAGGCTGAAAATCATCCTTCATCTTAATCACAAAATTATTTTGGAGGCTACATAATATGTGGCAATGAGAATTGCCTTGAAGATCTTGAGATCATTTCAAGAACCTATCATTCAAGACCATCCACAGTAGTCTTTTGGGCAGGTAATAGGATATGTCCCTCTCATCTCCCAGACACATGCTTGGATTAAATGGAATGAAAGCAGTTTTAAATTGCTCTAAAACATGATGTATGTCTTTACCCTAATATTACTTAATCCTTTCTACTTTTTGCCTTGCAACACAAAACGACAGGATTAAACTGGTAGAGAAACATTTTCAAAGTATGTTTTAATTTGGCAGGCCAAGCTAGAGCTTTGTGGAAAACTTTGTTCAGAGGTCTATTGCCTCTGGTTTATATAAAAATAAAGAGAAGAAAGCAGATGAAAGAAAAGGAGATCTTCATCTAGGGTAACCTTCCAAACTGTAAAACCCCCAGAAATACTGGACAACATATCTTGTCATCAAAATATCAGAATGTAATATTTTCAGAGATTGTACAAGTTAATCCAGGGGCGTAAGAAATATGAACTCACTGTTAGATATTTCTGCACCTCCTTCTCATGCAACTGTGTCCACATAGGAACATCTGAAGGAACATCTGATGAACTCCCTAGCACCGTGGTGGCGAACCTATGGCACGGGTGCCAGAGGAGGCACGCAGCGCCCTCTCTGATGGCACGCAAGTCATTGCCCCAGTTCAGCTCCACTGCACATATGTGGTGGGCGGGGTGTGTGCATGGGGGGCGTGCATGCATGCACTGTGGGGGGAGGTGTGGGGGCCACCGCATGTGCATACGTTGGGGTATGTGCGGGGTGCATGCACTGGGCAGGGCACGGGGTGGGGCGCATGCATGGGGGGCACACACAGGGGTGAAATGCTCCCGGTTCAGACCAGATCGCTCGATCCCGTAACGATAGAGGCGGGTGGTTCGGAGAACCGGTAGCAAAAATCCCTGCCCCCCCCTACATGCCCAGCTGAGCTGCACAATCATCAGAGGCTTTTGTTTTTTTACTTTTAAAAGCATTTTTTCTACAACCAAATGCTTTTAAAAGTAAAAAAAAAAGCTTCTGATGATCGCGTGGCTCAGCTGGGATTGTCAAAGGCTTTTAAAAGAAAAAAAATCCTTTTAAATGCCTCTGACGATCCAAGCTGAGTTGCCTGATTGGCAGAGGTTAAAAACTCAGCTTGGATCGTCAGAGGCGTTTAAAGCATATTTTAAAGGCAATTCAGGGTTCTTTTGACAAGTTTTGAGAAGTATCAACTAACTGACAACCAAAATATGTTCCTATTAATCAATGTAGTGGTTAGCATTTTAAAAATGTAAATCTCACCTTGGGCAACTTTAAGATATATCAACCACAAGTTGGTTGAGGAATTATGGGAATTGAAGTCCACACATCTTAAAGTTGTCAAGGTTTAGAAACTATGTTATAGATAAATCACTTTGACCTGTGCCATCCTTTGTTTTGCCAAGAAAAAGAATTGGCAACTAGTGATGAGTTAGCCACTTTAAATGTCACTCTTGAGATCAAATGTAATAAAGAACAAAGAAAAATAGAGAAAATAGAATGGCATGAGATCTGAAGTTCAAAAAAACAGCTGCATTAGCCAGCCTGCCAATGCTATCCTTTTTTTCAGCATTCCTGCTACTTTACGGCACATAATTTTGCAACCATGGAAATCAGTGCTAAAGGTCTGACACGGAAAAATACATACCAACACAACAACAGCAGAAGAAAGGAAGAAAAAAAAACCCCATAAAGGATTACTTTGTTCTGAAAGCTTCGCATACAAGTATTTCAGTTTTCCTTCCAAACTTTGCCAGAGCATATTCCCACACAACGTGGCACATTCAGGTCACGGCTTTGCTCCCAGCTCTTTGGAATAGGCTAAGTGCTGACTCATATGTCATTGTCAAGGCATTTTTCAGCTTGGCTCCATCCCCTTTTGCTCTTTTATGTAACTCGCTTCTTTTATTCCAAGTGAATCCTAAATTCAGAATGTCATCTTCTCCTTGCTAATTAGTAAAGAGGATATTTCACATTTCACAAGTTTGCTGAAGGTTGTGAAGGTTTAATAGATACTAGCTAGACCCAACCAATATGCTGTAATATTTTGGCTTAGTATCTGGCTTAGCAATATGCATGTACTGTAGTATGAATGCAGCCAGTTATGGTTTACACTGTATAAATAAATCATAGCTCCACAGAATTTCATCTACAGGAAAAATAGTCAATAATTCCTAAATGCTTTCTTCTGAATTTAGAATCAGAGAGAAAAATTTTAACTTGAGTAGTAGACGACAATCTTCCATTAAAAATAGGAAAGAGGAAACATGCTTTCTTAAAAATGCCTCATTAGATCAGCCAAAAAATTATTTAGTTAATTGTTATAATTAGAAAAGTCTTGGTAAACTCTGAAGCAAGGTACACTTTTTCTTAACTTTCAGATCTATAGTTACTGTATCTTATGCTAATTAATTCATTATAGGACTTTCAACACTGCCAATTTAGTTGCTAGAAGGGGGGGGCATATCCACCTAGTCAGTACTCAGTGGTAATAATATCATCCTTAATTTGCCTAATTTATTTAAAATTATTTAAGACTATCTAAGCCGATGACAAAATCAATAATGCCTTCCAGACTTACAATTATCATTTCAGCTTGCCTCCCCACTCCCAATTCTGAAAATATCTGATAAAGAATAAACTATATAAAATGATAATGGGTGTGGCAAAATAAATAGGACTTTACATGTTATTGAGTTATACACTTTATTTTTATAAGATCTAACTATGTGTCTCAAGGAAAAGTGGAGCAGTTGGCATGTTCTGTGATGCTATGAATTTTAGAGGGATTTATACAATAGATAAATTATCACCCTTTCAACAATTTTTCTAAGACAAATTCCTTCTCACCTTTTTTACTCATTATTTGCAGATTGGAGGCCTGCTGTGAGTTAAATGTAGAATTTTTTTTCCCATCAGTACACTGATTGTGGCAAGAGATAACAAGGACCTTAACAAAACTGGAATCCACCTTTTCCCCCAGCTGTCGTATATAATCTCTTACTGACTTTATGTTATTGTCTGTTTTATTATATATGTATTATTGTCTGAATACTTCAGATCTTGTAGACTATTTTATGATTTTTGGCTATAGTAAGGAATTCATTCATCATGTTAGTAGATGATTTATTCTGGCAACTAAATAGCAGGCATTAATCATGGTTTAGTTGTGCTGATTTCTCAGCAGCTTTCAGGCTATTGATCACAGTATTTTGAGATGTTTAGTCAGTAAGGGAGTTGACTAAATGCTCCCAAAAATCATGCTACGCACTGTTGTTTGATTTCTGGAAAGCTGACTTATGGCATACTTTGAGATTCTATTTGTCCCCTGTGTTTTTTAACTTTTACATGAAGTTGTTGAGAAAACTCTAGGTCAACAAGAGTTTCTGTGCTCTGTCTTTCTTTCTCTTTCTCTTATACCAAAAAGTTTGTTGAAGTCCTGGATCACTGAATATATAGTAGAATATGGAATATTACTCCAAATGCATAGCAAATGCCTCAACTGAATACACAGTCTCATCCTAATTTCTTGAAGTGTTGTCTAATACCTGATCAGCCACTCCCATCCAACACTATTTGCGTAGTAATTGTTATTATAGCTGTTATAATTTTATAATCTATTATCCAATTTTTTTGTCCTAGCTAATAGCAAAGTTTTCTGATGATAACTACTATATTTGTAAACACTAACTATGCAGCACAAAGGTTTTAATAGATAAATTTGTGAGTAACATGGTTCTCCAAATATATTGTGCATAATCAGGTTCCAGGTCTATCTAAGCCAAGGGTGTCAAACTCGCAACATCATGTTGTCGTCATGTGATGTATTGCAACTTTCCTCCCCTTCGCTAAATCGGGAGTAGGTGTGGCCAGCACATGATGTATCTGGCCTGCACGCCTCAAGTTTGACACCCCTGACCTAAGCCAAACAAACTAAACTAAGGTTTGTTTGGATGTCAGAGATGTTAGGCTCCACCTAAAAGAAGAAAGATGATGTTACTCATTGGGAGAGGCAGCAGGATAAAGATTCACAAAAGAGGTACCAAAAAAGTGACTGAGATAATGTTCCATACATCGCCATCTATCTCACTGATACCTCCACAGTGGGTGAGTCCATACAGCATGTAGCCTTTGTGACACAGGCACTGGAAACTCCCGGGTGTATTTACACAGATGTGGTCACAAGTTCTATCAAAGGAGCATTCATCAATATCTGGGAACAGGAAAAGAGAGCATAAGCTGTATTGCAATAAACGAGAGCCAGTTTGGTCTAGTGATTAAGACACCAGGCTAAAAACAAAGAGATTGTGAATTCTAGTCCCACTTTAGGCATGAAAGCTGACTGGGTGACTTTGGGCCAGTTGCTCTCTCAGTCCAACCCAATTCACAGGGTTGTTGTGGGGAAAATAGGAGGAAGGAGTGTTAGGTATGTTCGCCACTTTGAATTATATATAAAAATAAGGTGGGATAAGAATGAATGAATAATAAACAAATAAATATGTAGGTAGTACGCCTAGAGATTGGGATTATTTTGCTTTTTTACTAACCAGAAAGTGTGAAACTGTACCAAATTGCCCAGGATTAGGAAAACATTAGGAGGAAATGTTATTATAATAGCAATTAACTATTTACTTTGGTAACATGATTTTTCTTTGACCCTCCTCAGCTGAAAAATAAGGGTACAAATTAAGTTCCAAAATCATTACTGATTGCAATTTCTGGTTAAAACCTCTATTAGCTGTAGGTTATATTATTGCCTATATTATCACAGTTCTAAGAGTCCTGAGGTGGTAAAAGAAATCATGGAGGCATGTAATAGAGAAGTTTTAATAATTGAGGATTTCAATCACCCTGATGTAGGTTGGGTACATTTATGCTTGGGCCATAACAAATAAAGCCAATATCAAGGTATCCTAAATATATATGCCTTGGAACAGTGGTTTTGCAACTGGCCAAAGAGATTCAATCCTAAATTTAATCCTAAAGGATTAAACGCTGATAAACACAAAGTATGTTATAAACCAAATGGGTATAATATCAGTGCTGGTGCACTGAGTGTACATGCAAATGAGAAACTGTCAAGAGAGTCCAACACAGTCACATTCGATTACAAATTCTGAAAAGGAACTTGTGAAAAAAATCTAGTGGGAAATGAAAGAGTGAGAGCAAATTCATACAACCACTTTTCCCTCTGTGAGAACATGAAGACAATCCTCTATCCATATCCAAAGTATATATCTTCCTATCTCATCACCCATCTGCACCTGAGGGAGTCCAAGGTTGGCTTTTGGCCCTCTGTTTTGGAAACTGTGTTTTCCCTCTTATCCTGCTACAACAGCAAATAGGCAATAATGCACGGCCATGTTGATGAGCAACATTGAGACTTATAAAGCCTTGAAACCGAATAGCTTCTGTCTGGTTTAAGGAACATCACTAGAAGGATCATTCAAAGGAATGTTGCCTGTACTCTGTCGAAGCCATGAAATACAAAATGCTCTAACATTTTGCTAGAATTTAGGGGTCAATATTTTTAAAACATGAAGGATTTTTTAAAATAAAGTTCAGTCAATCAACAATTGATTAAAAATTGCAGGACATAGAGTAACTAAAGTATTGTGCATGCCAAGTTAAGAGGCTTTCCACGTGATAGATGACAATGGATGGAATTTCAACTGAAAGAACCATCCTCATGGCTTTTAGAATGTTGCATTTAAAAGTTTTCTGGACAGCAGTGCAGCATGGACCGATTCATGATGAAAGTCCATTGTGGAGGCAGCAAAATATAGGGGCAGCACCATTTGCTGCTGTCTCTGGGACAGGCTCTGGGGAGCAAGGCCCCACAGCTACATGAATGTGGTCTGAAAAGAAAAATTAGTAAGGTCAAATCTCTTAAAGACAGAGGATAAGAGTGGTTGTTATTAGTATTAAGAGGGAAACATTAAGAAGGTCTTTATATTTTAACCAGAAAACAAGCAAAAGTATTAGTCAATGGAATGAAAAGGATGCTTATGTTGGAATAAACAGACAATTTTCTCAATGGGGGGGGTGGGGTGGGGCATGGAAGCCTTGTAAGACTATACTGGGATCTGTGTTTTTTATTTATCAATGATCTTGACTTAAGGATATACAATAAACTTCTAAACTTCCAATTTTCAGGATGATAAAAAAAAGTGGCTATGAAGGGCTCCCAAGGATAATTATATGAATAATCATTCCAGAATGATGTATGCTGAGGAAAAAATCCTAACTTTACATATGCACCGATGAAGTCTGTGCTGTCTGTTAACTAACCTGGAAAAAGTCTTGGGGTTACAGTGAGTAATGGCAATACTGACTCAGTGTGTGTGTCAACTGTGAAAAAGACAAATTCCATGGGACATTCATTATGAATGAGAATGAAAATAAAACTGCCAACATTGTTAACCATTATTCAACCAAAAGGACCAGGAGGGTCAAATATTTTCCTTATGAGAAAAGACAAACACATTTAAGATTCTTTAGACTGGAAAAATAATGATTGAAAAGGATATGATCAAGGTCCCTAAAATTATATATGGCATGGAGAAGATGGATAGCATTTTCAAAATACTGGCTTCAGGGGTCACCCAATGAAGCTAATTAGAAGTAACTTTAGAACAGACTTAAAAGAGCACTTTTTTACATAGAACGTAATTTCCCTATGAAATTAGGAGATTCACTATCGTAGATGGCTTTAAAATGAGGATAAATATTTGGACAAGGACATTTTCATAACAAGTCTATAATGATTCAATGATACATTCAGGTTGAGAGCTCTCTATCACTAAATAATAAATTGTAATGGAACAACAGCAAAAAAAAATATCCTGCTTGTAAACACATTAAAGCAATCAGGTTGGCTATTGTAAGAAACAAAATACTGAACTAAGATAAGCATTGATCTGATCCAGTAGGGCCAATCTAAGAGTCTTACATTTTATTTTACATTACATTAATGTAATGTACATTATATTTTACATTATATTTTATTATATAAAATAGCAAAGTCAAAGCTATGAAACATTGAAATCCAAGCCTCATATAGATTTCTTATGCTGACAATAAAAAAAAAAGAAATTAAATTGAGAGTGTTTCGTATGTGACTAAGCTCTATCTCCATATTTAAATAACTGCTTCATTATTATTTCCAGCAAGATATGAGAAGACTTTACCTTGGCACGTCCTTTCATTGATAAGCAATTTATATCCCTTTTTACAACTGCATTCAAAACTGCCCACTGTGTTCCTGCAGATGTGGTCACAGCCACCATTGTTCAATCTACATTCATCTATATCTGTAATAAGAAGGCAAAAAACACAGCAAAATACCCTTTAGGGGTAAAAAGGTGACAATTGAATGAATGCCATATAGTCATCAAATGAGGATTCAACAGAAGAGGAACAGGTCAAATGACTTGATTTCTCAGTTCAGATTCAATTTAGATGCTACTTTTGATGTGTATTCATACAGATAGTTCTTGACCTATGACCATAATTGGGTTCAAAATTTCTATTGTTAAGTGATGCGGTCATAAAGCATGATGCAGTCATATGGCTACATCACTTAGTGCCAGCAATCCAGCTGTTATTAACCAAGAATAACAAGTTATTATTTAAGTACCCACTCCAATCCAAGTCATTCCTAGGCTTAGTGCCTCCTAGTCCCAAACCCTGGAAAGGTAGGGGACTACATCCTTTTCAACTCCACCCACCCACCTAGCTCCTTCCACAACTCTGGCCTTTTGGCAACCCTTTACTTTGCCTTGAGGGGCAACAAGCAGTCTCAGAACCTCAGGGGATAACTGACATACTGCCACTTAAGAGCTTCCAGGCGTGCTGTACTCGGAGGCTACAAGAAGCCCGAGTCTCTCTGATGCTCAAAATCATAGTCCCAACCTGGCCCGACAGTGCAGCGCAAAAGGGTTTCTTGGTGCACCAGGGCAGCGCAGCACATCACGAAGCACAGCCCCAGTCTGGCCCAGTAGAGTGGTGTGAAGCCGAAGCCACCCCAGTCCAGTTCCAGCCAAAGTCACCTTTGTCATTCTGTTCTCCGAGATCCCTGCCACCTTCTGCATGCTCAAGATCTCTGGCACTCTGTGCTCTGAGATCCCTGCTGCCCTGTGCTCCCTGCCCCAGTTGACCTTTGCCTTCCTCTTGTTCCCACTGCTGATGAGGCATGAGTCCTTTATGAGGCACTTGCTGACCACATAAGCCTACCTTTCCCAGGTCTTATGAGGAAACTGCCATCAGCAACTTGAGGGGGGGAAAAGCCTCATGTGGCCAGCAACTTCTTTGCGAAGAGCCAGGCTAAGCATGCTCAGCCAGGAGCGGGAACAAGAAGGTGGCAAATGTCAGCTAGGGTGGAAGGGATCGTGAATGCAGGGGCCAAATAATATAGATGGGGAGAGATAGATGGGGGAAGAGTTGAAGCACCCCTGTGGTTGTATATGAGGGGGGGCTGCCAAGTGGGCAAATTTTGATCACATGACTACAGGGGTGCAGCAACAGCTGTAACTTTGGGGACCAATGTTAAATCCCTTCTTTAGTATCATTCTGAACACTTGCTGAATGAACGGTCGTAAATTGAGGTCTATCTATAATTTCTTGTGCTGTAGGGTACTTACAGCTTAGGTGCTTGTTACCCAATCATCCCAACCTGCTTGGAATTTTATGATAGTTCAAATAAAGATATACACTCGATTTGGTTAACTTCCAAACCAAGTTAAACTGACCTGGACAGATTCTTTTAATATAGATTAAATCCAAAATGCAGCTTTTCTGAAACTACTTTAGTAGTTTAGTAGGGGATTTCTAAGAATACTGGCCAGTTGCATTTAGGAAGAATTCATAATTTTGTTCTACGCAAGGAAATGCAAAAGAGAAAGAGAGGAGATTGTAGTAAAGGAGTGTGGTGATCCTGGAATTGGAAGGACCCAGGTTCAAATCTCTATGAACTATTGAAACTCCCTGAGTGACTCTCATTCTCTCTCAACCCAACATATTTCATAGAGTTAATGTTGGGAAAAAAGCTTTAATCATAATAAAATGTAAATATATAGTTTTGTAGACTATACAAATGTGACTACACAGAATTATTTATTGCAATATTCATCACATTTTTCTTAGACAAAGCTCATTTATAACAGTTAAGTGAACATAAGATCACAAAAAGATTAATGAAACAATATACCTTTTAAAAATGAAAATAATTTAAAGCATCTACTTAATAGACTGTGATAATTTACAAAGGAAGAATTTACAGACAATAACGCCTCTCATTTATTGTTGTCTATATCCTTTTCAGATGGATAACACAAGATAGCACTAAAGACAACAAAGAATCAATGCATTATCTCTCCAAAAATTAATTTCAAATAAGAGCCAAATGATTATATTCTAAATTTAGCTGTAATTTTTAGAATTGTTTTGCCAAAAAAGGTAGAAAGAACATATTCTCTGCCTTGTTTAATTCCCTAAATGCTTATAAACTGTCTACTATCTATAAAGAAATATTTTTACTTGTAGCACATGCCAGAAAATTTACTTCTAGGAAATGGTTTGTTAAAAGCTGATGAATCCCAGAAAACAAGCTCAGCCAGACATCATTGAAAATTGCTCTCTTGTCTTGCCCCAATCCAACCAACTTCAGCAAGCACGATGAATTGTCAATGCTGTTATTGTTATTATCATTGAAATGTATTAGCAATAAAATAACTCTGAATAGTAATAAAGTCCCAGTCACAGAGAATACTGTTCTGGGACGTTATGTTTTCCTGCAACTCCAGCATTTTAGAGTTAATGAGCTCTGTAAAATAATGGAAACAAATGGGATCTGGAATCAGTAAGCTGGTTAGACAGCTTTCAGCAGAGGGCTGTTTTTTAACTAAGGTCACATTCCCTGGAACTGCCAGAGACAGAACACAGATTCCATCCATTTGTGAAGTCTCATTTATTTCTCAGCAAATTTCTCCAGATTGTTCTTTAAAAACAATAGTAATAGCACTTAGACTTATATACCACTCCACAGTATTTTATAGCACTCTCTGAGCGGTTTATAATGTCAACAAATTGCCCCCAACAAACTGGGTCCTCATGTTACTGACCTTGGAAGGATGGAAGGCTGAGTCAACTTTGAGCCGGTCAGGATCGAACTCTTGACTGTGGGCAGAGTTGGCCTGTAATATTGCATTCTAACCACTACACCACCATTGCTCTTACAAACCTCAGTTTCTTTTCAATGCAAAATTAATACCAGTTGAAGGACATAGGTGTATCCTTTTCTCTGCATCAGATCCATTTACTGGATAAAGACTTTGGTTACATCTTACCTTTGCAAGTTTTTCTGTCAGGCTGAAGCATGAATCCCATGGGGCAGCTGCAGTGTACACCTGTGGCTGCATCATGGCATTTGCTATCACAGCCTCCATTGTTAACAGCACAGGTCTCTGAAAGAAGATCAAAAGCCAATTAGAATTATTTTAAAGCATACGCACATTTAAGATTTTTTTCAGTATCTTGAAAAGATCTTTCAAACATCTGTAATATGCAGTTCTACAAACATTTCTAATATAGGAATGACATGTCTTAAGAGTTGGTTTTATGGAATGATGGCACTGTTTCTAGGGGCAAAACTCCTTGACTTAAATAAAAAAAAAAATCTGAATACATAGCTTAGACTCAAATCCAAACATTTGAAAATTGAAAGCTTTTAATAGAATAAAATATATTAATTCAATTAGTGTTTTAAAGTTTTTCATAATATAGTTATTATAAAAGTATAAATATATTTCACTTCTACTCTTAACGAATGCCTGGATTTTTCTAAAACAGGTATATGGAGAAGAATGCACAATCAGGTAATCCTCAACTTACATCCAGTTGCTTAGTGACTATTCAAAGTTATGACAGACTCTTCAAAAGGTACTTATGACCCAATTTTGAATGAATGATGGCCGTACTCCTTCCCATGGTTATGTAATCACACTTGGGATGTTTGGCAACTAGTTTATCTTTATGATCTCTGCAGCATCTTGTCACATTACTGCAATTTTTGATGGGTTTTTTTTTGCCGATTTCTGGTATTTACTTCTGGTTTCCAGCCAAAAAAAAAAAGTCCATTGGACAAAATAGATTCTCTTAATGACCATGGCATTCACTTCATCATGATATTTGCTTAATGATTACCACAAAAAGTCTAATAAACTCAGGTCTGGTCACATGGTGACCTGCTTAACAACCAGAATGACTTATGACCATAATTTCAGATTCAATTGTTATTGACTTATGACTAAGTCAAGGATTAGTTGTAATATGTGCTATCATTACAACTGGGCCCAAAGAGCTTTGAATAATATTTTATAAGGAATAAATGAAGCTATTGTATCAAGCTTCAGTTTGGAGATTATGTGAACTGGGGTGCAACATGTCTGGAGAGTATAAAGTTGGGATATAGGACAGCCAATGAGAGGACTGATATTTTCAAAGAAGAATTGATGGGTGTGGAGAAAAAGATTTATCCTTTCACTTATCTACTAAATCTCCTTTAGAGCTCTTCATTGAAGTCAATGCTGACACTTAATTTTTTTAAAAAGTATTTTTTTTCCTCTAGATTATGATATTGGAAGAGAGTCTACTTGAAAAAAGAGTGGTACAGAAGAGGCTTTTTGAGGACAAAAGTGGAGGGCACAGAAGGGGTGAAGCAAATCAGACCTATTTTCTACCTTTAAGCCTGCTTTTCCATCTCCATCTTCCCAGCAAATGTGGAAATGTGCTAAGTTTCTTTCTTTAGCCATCCACATATACATACATACAGTACACCTTCTCTGAGATTTAAAAATTACAGATCCTCCTTTTTAAGCCTGTCCCAATTATTTGCAATGGCAAAAATCCACATCAAGATAGCAAGCGTTTATGATCTGGGTATCAGTGGTTCACACAAATTTTTATTAAATATATAATCTCTTATTCCAGAATGCAATGATGGAACAGAACATTGCAACTGGTCTCCATTAAATAATAGTTTCACAAATGACAGATTGATTTTGAGAATCGAAAGAAAGGGCTGTATTATGTTTTTTAAAAAGGCCTATCCCTAAAACAGAGCATCTACATCCATTTGCATTTTTTGTTCAGGTTCATAGAATCTTAAAATATTCTTGGAAACTATCTAGTCTAAAACCTCTTAGTATAGCAATTCATGACTACAGAATCCCTGTCAGATTTGCAACTAGATCATACTTTTGAGTCATGTTCGATTTATCATTAAGACATCCAGATCCTTTTTGTATTTAGAGCTACCCGATACCGCTTCATGCTTTAAATTTTTTTGTTTTTCTCACCCAAATGAAAACTCTCAATTTCCCTAAATTAGGAAGTCTTGATTTCCTAAATCTCTTCCCTCTTTTCCTTCTTAAAATGTTATACAATTATATTCCCCACATCTTATTTTTGAGAAGTATGCAACTCTTCTGTACTCTTATGAAGAAATTAAGAAATTCTGTCTAGTAATTCTGTCTTGACTGAATTATTTTTTCAAGAGGTATCAGAACAATGGAGTCTTCCATTGTTACTGTCTTTTTTTCTCAGAAAGTTCCTATAATCTAGTCCAGATCTTCTATCTATTTTTGTAATCTACAGCATACATCATAAACATTGGTTGTTGTTTCTCCTGCTATATATTCCTATTCAAATGGACTGAACCCTAATGTTCAGATTAAGGGATCTCTATATACATTCATTAGGTACTTATTAAACCACATAAAAGTAGTCCAGTCTTATTAGAAACATTTCACCTAGTTACGTGTTTCTCCAAATATTTGATCACTGAAACTGTCTCAAATTCTATGTCATTCTGTAACAGTTCTCTCCTAAATTAGCTCTATTAAATAGGGATCATACTCATTCATGAAACAAATAAACAATAACCCTTAAAAGAATGTTGACTAACTTTTTAAAAAGAAAATTTTGTAGAAATTTAGCATGTGTGCCGAATTCTAATGCTATACAATTTTGTCAGCACGCTATTAGCTTGCTCCTTACTCCCAAATATGTCCATAATTAGATTGACTAGATTTTTAAATTCTAATTTATCACCAGCATTTGATTTTAGACTGAGCAATGCAAATTATTACATTTCTCCTGTAATCACTTTGTAATCATACAAACTCAATATAACATATAGATTAACAGAATAGTGCAAATGTAATTACTATTAGCACCATACTTTAGCATCATAGCACCTCTTTCTAATCTGATTCTACTCTTTTGTTTCATTTGATGTTTAAGTGAAGAATACCTTTTCATTAACTAATGCATAGTTGCCTTTACCAGTGCATGTTCTTCCTTCAGAATGTAGTACAACTAAAGTACACAGGATTTGTACTTTAAAAAAAATGTGCTGCAGCTGCCAAAAAAGCCACCTTTAATCCTAGGCTGCCATTAACAGAGGGATAGAATCAAGATCATGTGAAGTGTTAGTACCATTTTATAATGTCTTGGTAAGACACCACTTGGAATATAGGTAGTCCTCCTTGTTAATGGTTTCCCTATTGACTTTGCTTATCAGAAGGCTTTAAAAGATCACATGATCCTGGGATGCTGCAACTATCATAAATATGAATCAGTTGCCAAGCATCTGAATTTTGATCATGACTACAGGGATGCTGCATGGTTGTAAGTGTGAAAAACGGTGATAAGTCCGTTTTTTCAGCACCATTGTTACTTCAAATGGTCACTAAAACTGCTGTAAATCTGTATTCCATCCAGTTTTGGTCGCCACAATGTAAAACAGATGTTGAGACTCTAGAAAGAATGCAGAGAAGATGTTTAGGGGCTAGACACTAAAACATATGAAAAATATTTGCAGGAATTAGGTACGCCTAGTTTAATGAAAAGGAGGACTAGGGGTGACTTGATAGCAGTATTCCAATATCCAAGGGGCTGCCGTAAAGAAGAGAGGGTCAATCTATTTTCCAAAGCACTCGAAGGCAGAACAAGAAGCAATGGATGGAAACTAATAATCTAGAAGAGAACCAGCCTAGCACTAAGGAGAAATTTCCTGACAGTTAAAACAATCAGTGGAACAACTTGCCTTCAGAAGTTGTGAATGCTCCCACACTGGAAGTTTTTAAGAAGAAATTGGACAACCATTTCTCTGAAATGTTATAGGGTTTCCTGCTTGAGCAAGGGTTGGACTAGAAGACCTCAAAGGTCTCTGTTGTTCTGTTAATTTTGTATAGCCATTAAAGTCTTGTGAAGTTCTGGATCTCAGTATAAAACAACTTCAAAAAAAATTCAAAATCATAAGCAGAAATAAAACATTTAACTGATTTTCTTATGTCTCTCTCTTACATACTACCTTAGCAAGCAGGAGCACCTGGTTGCTCCTTACTGATTTAGAAATCTAAGTAAAGTTAAATATATTAGTATTTAGACAGGAGACCACCTGGGAAATCCAGGAGTCAAGGCTAGACCAAGACACGGCAAAAGTATTTTTTTAAAAAAATTTTTTTTGTTTTTTTTGTGTATTACTTCCCAGAAATAATACATCCCCAAAAGTTGGAAGTCCAATTAACTACCAATGCAACAGTAAAGTTAGGCAGCTCAGACAGGTACAATGAGGAGATCACTTGGTTCAACTTGTGCTTTGCTTTGGCACGTGACAAGCAGGCAGGAAAAACATCAGCGAATCACAGTATCACATCAAGAATGGGAAGGATTTGGTTTAGGACAGTCTGTTTGTCATATCTTGGCTCTTTCCTATGCCCCCTCCTTCTATACCCCATCAGGTCAATCCAAATTGAATAAAAAAAATCATAAATACATTGGGATCATGAAAAGAGCTCAGTCAAAACTGTGCTTTTATTTGTTATTTTTTCTCCACTTTGTTTTCTTCATATATATACGCCATAAGTGCAAAATTCCAGATTCCTTGCTTCCATTCAGAAGGCACTTGATTGCAAGTCCAGCAAATAGATTTTGTTACATTTCTTGCATCACTATTTTCAGATATTTAGAAAGACAGTATCAGAAAGATGGCAGACAAGGCTGACAAGTTTCCAAAGGCATATTGAAACAACTAACCCTCCCCATTATTTGTTTAATGTGCCTCTGACGTGATGGGAAGCAAGGCACAATAGAATTCACACATTTTGTAGTGATAGTTGGATGGTTTTGATGGAAGGAGTAAAATACCAGTTTAACACTGTAAAGCCAAAGATGATTTAATTCTATTGCACTAATAGGATAGGGATAAAATGGTTGTGGCAGGAAATAAGATATCTCTAAGACAGACCCAAAGTATTACAGTGATACCAGACATGGAGAATTAGTGTTCTGCAGGATCCAATCTGGGTCAGTCACCGGGACCAGAGGTTTTGTCTTCCAAACTTTCAGACTCACGCTGGAGCCTATCCTCTAGAAAGGAGTCTGAAGGCTCGAAAGACAAAACCTCTGATCCCAATGACCAACTCAGATTGGATCCTGCAACATTATCCTGGGACACGTATATTCGCCTTTATTCATAATTAATATTCTACACATATTCTCTATTTCAATTTCAGGAAGTATAACTAAAGCAATATATTACCAAATACTTGAGACTTGGTTTAGCTGCCTTCTATCATAAACAGTTATTTCAAAGACAATCCTTAAAAGGTTTGTGGATATGAAACATAGCCAACTTGTAAGAAAGATAACTACCTATCATCAAGTGTAATTCCATCTTATTTTCAGGAATGCTGCCTGGGAGTAGGAAAAAAATTAAGAGACTTTTACCATCTGCAATAATCATAAGGGAAGGGGAAAGGAAAAGGGAAAGGGAAACGAAGGGACGGGGAGGGTGCATTTTGGGAGGAAGATAATTCACAAAGAGACATAAAGTGAGGGAAAGTGATTTAGAGAGGAAATATGTGATTTCATGATTTTGTTTGCTAGAGGATTGGGTAAAAAAAATCTGTTTGGCAGTTAGATACAAAGAAAAAGAGAAACACAAGTTACAGGGATAAATAACTCTTATATTCTGAAAGTGTAAAATGAAAAAAATAAATAAATTTGAAGATTCTTTTGGTTTTGAAGACCAGGTCACACAGACTTCCTTCCCCAACTACCTGCCACAGATCTCATATTAAGTTTAAGCATAACAATTAGAAGTATAGGCTCAAAAGCAGCTTTCTCAGGTAGAGCTATAGTGCCTTCCAATGCAATTTCTCAATATAGTTACTGATCCCTTGTTGACTTCTTTTCATTTATGTTAATAATGCTTTGGTCCCATTAATGGCATGATAACTTCTAATCTTCTATTACAGAAGTCTGCAGTGATGAAAGACAAATAATAACTGATTTTTTTAATGGGTTTTACAGATCCTACAATATAGAAGCAAGTAATAGAATACATTCATTGATCCTTAGCTTTGAACAGCTCACGGTTATAATTTCTAGCAAAAGAACAGCTATGAGCACAAGCAAAGCAAGCAACTGCTTAAAGACACACACACACACACACACACACACACACACACACACACTTCAAAATTGGTTTGTTCCTTCTTGAATAATCTTGTTAGCTGGTATTTCTTTCTCTGTTGTCTGGACAACTCCAGGCCTATCTACATTTCTCTCAATAGCCGGGGCCATGCAGATTTCAAGAGTAAAAATGGATTTTAGAAAGGGCAGAAGCTGGCAGGTTAAACAGTTAGTAATAACTGCTGTTCTGGTTAATGCAGCTGCCACCTATTCTCCACAATGTGAAGTGAGGCATGCAGGTTAGTAAGACAGCGGTGCCTGGTTATTTTATTCCCAAATAGAAGATGCGGCTATAGTTAAAACTCCTCAAAGAGATATAGAACAAAAATATTTACCATTAGAAAACGTCGGGGGGGTAACGTGCTGTTGAAGGTGCCTCTCCCCTGTTTAACATTATAAAAAAGTGGTTTAGAAACAGTGTCCAGCAAGGAGTTTGGCTTCTTAAAAACGTAAGTATTCCCAAAGAACAGTTGAATCATAGATTTTCAATGATATCCCTCCCGGGTTCCCCAACTTCACATACAATTCTAGCTAAAACCAAGTCATTTGGCCAATGGATCAATTTCATAATGGTTTCCTTCCTTGTCACCAACAATATATTTCTCCACTCGATTCACTAGTATAACTCTCACTTTATTAAAAACCATCTAGTGGGTTTTTATAGGGTATATGCAGAGAAGAAAAAGACGTAGACAAGAGACAGAAATTAGTATTCAATACTGTTAGTATTTAAATGTCTTTTCTAGCTAAATGTAAATGCAGTTTTGAAAAAGCTCTTTTTTATCAGAAGATAGATCAATACCTGTGGGTAGAAAGCTGCATGCATGTAAAACAAATTTGACTGTCCACAATAGCAAAGTGAACAAATTATTATGAAGCCTCTAGTAACAAACCAAATTCAGTTTGTGAATTAAGCAGCAGTCTGAAGACACCAGACATGGTAGTCCTAAAAATAGAATTCTAATACATTCATCACAGTGGTGGGTTGCTACCATTTCGGTCTGATTCTTGTGAACTGGTAGTAACGGCGGCAGGAGGCTCCGCCCACCCACCCGGACATTATCACAGACGAACTGTGCATGCACGCGCGCTCCCGTTGCAAACCAGTAGCGAAAGTAAGTGGAACCCACCCCTGATTCATCAGCTGAAAAAAGCTCCTACTGCAGTTTAAAATGGGTTTTCTACCCAAAGACTCAAAAATAAAAAAAGAACAATAGAAAAAAAATGATAAGAAAAGGGAAGAAAGTGAATTCACATAGCACTTAGTAACAATGCTTTATTTCTTTAGATGCAAGCTAAATTAATTAATTCATCTAAACTAATCAAACATAAATACAGGTAGTCCTCTTTTACCAAACATAATTGGTCATTAAGCTAAGCAGTCACACAGTAAAATCACAATTGTGCTTATGATCTTCAGCTTTACATTGTTTTACAGACCTGCAAAGGTGTATAGTTGCTAAATGAAGGCTACTTATATAAACTTTCAGCTACACTATGTTTTAAAGCATATAGTAACCTATTCCTATGCATTTTACTTAAAAAGAAATTGCACCAAATTTAATTATTCTAAATGAATAATTACACTCTAACTCTAACCTAATTCTAATAAGTCTACATAGTATACAATATATAGAACTGTAACCTTAATGAATTTAATATAGCCCATCTAATTTTTGTAATAGAGTTTCTAAGGACAGGAATGCATTTTTCAAACCATCATTACTTTAGATCAGGGGTGTCAAACTTGTGGCCAGCAGGCCGGATGCATCATGTGCTGGCTCCGCTCAGTTTAGCAAAGGGGGAAAAAGTCCCAATACGTCACGCCACCATGACAACACAAGTTTGACACCTCTACTTTAGATCTTCTGATATACACTAAAGAGTTGCATCAGTTCATCTAAGATGCATCAGTTCATCTAAGAGCCCTGAAAGGTGTCTGTTTCTATATTTTCTCTGAGAATTGTATATACTAGATAAGTGATCTGATTCCTAGGGACTATTCATTAGTAAGGTACTCTATGATCTATAATACAATGATGAACAGGCTTTCATAGGTTTCCAAATTACCATCAATTTTCAATAACACCATATCAATATGGTAAAAATAAAAGCAATATGTCCAGCAGCTCCACTATGCTCACTTACATATAGCAAGTTCAACCAAATATTCCCGAATCCTGGTTTCAGGAATTGTTGGAACTAAAGGCCAAATATGTCTTGAATTTGTTCAGTAGCAGGGAAGGGAAGGGAAGGGCTCACTCTTCTCATATGACTATTCTGAATACTCACCTAAGAAATGAACCTTTGCAGATCTAATTGTTTTATTTTATCCTGATTTAAATTAATGGAGAAGTGAGGTTTGCAGCAGCATTAGGAGACCAACTTCATGAAAATATCTGTCATTTCTGGAGCATCTCAGAGATGACCCACATTAATGCCTTACACTTGCAAAGTTCATAGAGAAATAGCTAATTGGACAAGCCTAGCCCACAGCTCAACAAGCTGGCAGCAGAAGAGAGCATGCAACTGGGCAGTGCGAACCAAGCATGTGGAACAAATTATTCCAAAGGGAGTAAGAGAGTCATAGCGTCTGAGTGCAGGCTTGTTAGATCTAATGAGAACCAAATCCCAGAGTCAAGTAACATTGTGGAGAAAAGACAGATGTTCCCTGAAAATAGAAAAATGGACACTGATATTCTACCCTCCATTGCTTCATAAAATCTAATGTGCTTGGTAAATAGAACTTTTTTTTTGGGGGGGGGGGAAGGGCCTCATCATCATACTGCTAATGATCTACTTTCTTAGCTCCCAAGAAATTTAGGCCACTGTTTGAGGATTTTCTTTTGCAGCAATGAAGAGACTGTTTTCTATGTGGTCAGTTTTTCCAGAAAACAATGCCTTTTCTACATCAAATGTAAACATCACCTGCTCTTTTGTGTGTACATCTTTCACAGCATTCTTGCTCCAGTATAATCACCAATCAAACTTAGAAATTATGTCAATATGCTAAATTCTCACTAGAAAGAGTTTGTTGCATCCATAATTATCAAGAATTTTAGATCCCTTTGATGAAATTGTCAGCAAATTTGAACATATAGCTACTTTTCTGGGCATTGTCAATTAGTTAATAATTTTGTTTATAAAATTATTGCACATGAATTGATGCACTATAAGAAATTGATTCAGCTCTTATTGGTGGGTTGCAAATGACTCAAAATCTAAAAGATATCTTAAGTAGGGGAAATGGCTTTGACTAAAAATGAAAACAACAAGCTTTGAAAAATCATATAATGAAAGATGGATTCATGCAAATCTGATCAGCAGCTGTGTATGTGTGTATATGTATATATACACTACATATATACTCAATTATATTGACAACTGATGTGTGTCATTCTGTTATGCAGGTTATCTCTGAAGCATTTGATGCCATAATCATAGTATGGCTAGGTTGTTTCAGGCACTATATTATAGTAATTTTGGTCCTTCTTGGAAAAGCTATTCATTAAGTGGTAAGAGGCAAGTGGTGATTGGTCAAAAGTTATTTACCAAGAATATCATTTTTGGTTTGTGTGTGATGAGCCAGCTTGGTATAATTTTGTGATTAAAGATGCAGGGCTAAAAACCGGGAGATCACGTGTTTTAGTACTTCCCTAGGTACAAAATCTGTTGGGTGTCTTTGGACAAGACGCTTCCCCTCAGCCATAGGAAGAAGGAACCGGTAATAGTAAACCACTTCCAAATATGCTGCCCACAAAACTGCATGGACTTATCCAGGCAATAGTCAGGAGTTGAGGCTGACTTTGGCATGCAGGCATGCATGTGAGCATAAATCATTAGCTAGCTGTAGCTTATAAGAAACCTTCCCTGAAGTTGCCCTGAAGACACAGGTTTACTAAAGACATCCAAAGATACAAACTAACTCATTATCATCTAAATAAAAAAATTTTTGTTCAAATTGTTTAAAGCATCTGAATTGGCAATGGAGTGCAAACAAAGTCAAAATTCATAAAGAGGCAGGAGCTTCTTCTGATCAGTTAAAAGACAGAAGAAATTATACTTGTTTTTAAACTTCTGTTTCACAAATCCCAGGTTTCAATATTGACTAAAAATATACCTGCACAGTGCAAATGCGTATGTACTTACTTTTGGATATATCAAAAGTGGTTTTTATATTTGAAAAGGCTGATTTTTTGATACTGTCAATAACTGTCCTTCCATCTCCCACACCATCCAATACAACTGATAAAGCTTCAAGGATAGGAAGTGAAACATCTTCTTCTTCCTTAAAAAATCAGTCCAGTTGCCTTTTCAAAAATAAAAACCGCTTTTGATACAACTATGATTTGGATGACTGAGAATCTTCATAAACACTTACTTTTGGGTAAGTCAAATCTACTCATAGGGACACACGTCTTAAAATCACATCCTTTTGGGACGTCTACAGAATGTTCTACATATAGTTGTCTTTCAAAAATGTCCAAAAGCTTCATCTGGTCCAAGTTATTACAGCCAGACTATTAATCAGAACTAATTATAGAAAACGTGACTTTTTTTAAACAATAGTTTCATTGGTCTCAGTCCCACTTTGAGACCCAACTCACTCTATAGTTATAACCTATAAAGCCCTACATAACTATTTTTGAAAGACTATTGGCTTTTAAGATCTTTGGGAGATCTTTTCTCATTGAGAATGTGAGAAAAGGCCTTCCTACCAGTTGCTCCAGATGCTGCTACCACAGGAAGTAAGACAAGGCCAGCTTTTTCTTCTTTGTTTTTTCTTTTATATGCTTAACAGGCAAAGCTAATTGTATGCAGGCTGACTCCTGGCTTTTTAAGCTAACTTGCTTGCTAAAGTACATTTTAACTGTTTTAATTGATTTATTTTATATTTTAATTCCATTTTAATCTACATTTTATTATTGTTAACAATCCCAAAGGTTATTTCTGACAAGGCATGATTTAAATTCATTAAATAAAGGAAGTATTAGTACCATCGATATGTGAAATACTTATAAGTTTGTGTTTTCCATTCTGCTGCACAATGTGTGAGACTGGCTGTCTACAAGATGAATGTGTAGTACTTCACTCCCTAATAATTTTTACAAAAGATAAATAGCTGATACTTAAAAGTTAGGAGTATGCTCTTCTCTACCCATTGACCCTAAGGATAAGGCAACCTTCATTAGGACTGACTGACTAAAAGGAGAAAGTTACTCGCTATTTACATTTTTAAAAGCAGCATTAAAAAGTTGGGCGGAGGAATGAAAAATGCCAGCCACAACCTAATGAAACTGTCATTCAAAGAAGCTGATGGAAACTTCCTGCCTTGGTGTGATCTGAAGGGGACCTGTATTAGACAACCTGTTCAGAGCAACTCTTCAAATACACCACATTCAATTTCCAAGGGAGTGAGTTTGCATGTAGAAACTTTATTCCTTGTGAAATGATGAAAGATGTCAGTGGAAATGAAAGTTCAGAAGGGGGAGTTATAGCTATTAAATGAAAAGGGGCAGTTATAAATATCGAAAGAGGTATCTTAACCCTTTGCCTAACTATAAATCTATCCCTGTGCTTCCCTCCTGGGAGAGTGGGACTGGAGGTTTGTTAATAACCCCTGACTGCACAATTCAACAGTGTTTTCCATGCAGAGCAGCAATGAGCAGAAAATACACTACAGTACACATGAGTGGGATGCTTCAGCTGTTACTTCTTTCTTCGCATTCATATAGTTGGCAAAAACCAATCAGAAGACAAACTCAAATTATGTAGCCAGCTTCTCAGGTCAATGAAGAGCTGTCCCAGATGGCAAATTCCCTCCATATCCAATTAGGAGAGAATAGACAGACCAGAAGTATCTTTGTTGTTTATTTAAGGACCCTGGAGGTCACCATCTATGACTGCTGGATCTAAATCTGAACTCCAGGAAATTTAAGAGTTTTACATTTATGGAGCTGCAGGAGGACTTTTCCCAGAGTTTGTTGTGAAAATCAGGTTAAAGTGTTTTCCAAGTTATTCAGCATGTGGGTGAGATCCTGTTAAACTATAAAGGAGTCAGATTTCCAATTGAGTATATTTATTCATGAAGGAAGCACAATGAAGTTCAATAGTCAAATTATTTTCACATAAAGTGAAGTATAACCTGACAAACAATTATTACTCCTTAGGAATGAAAACTGTACTAATCAGTCATCAAACCACCAAAGGGCACACTCCAGTTTTGATTTTGCCAATACTCCAACAAAGAAAAAAACCCACCAGAATGAGTATTCTCTGGAGAATAAGCAATTCAAAATGAGCTACAGTACAGATATTACAATTGCACATTTGTTGCATTGTAATATCTATACCTGGAAAGCAAACACAATAAGCAATATAATGAAACGGGCACTGATACAGAATTTCTTGAAAGCAGAACAAATGAAAGGAATTGTCTGCTAGCATTAATATGAACTCAGTTACGGCATTCAGAGTGGATGGTTTATGTAAAATAAGAGCCACCAATGAACATGAACAAAAAATTAAAAATAATAATACAAGGACAAAAAGAAAGGAATAGCTCAAACACAATATAATCAGTGAAGCAAAAATTACACATAATTAGAATTTCATTTAAGGAAACAGAAAAGTTAAGCAATATTCCATAAGAGAAAACTAAAAATGAATCTTGGTTCATATTCAAGGTCTTTCAGGCAGCATTCTAAATTTATATTAGGTTGACTCAAATTACTTGGATTTATTTCCAAATATATTTGTTTAGAATCCAGGTGACAATTGCTCTGGACTAAAACTGTCCATATGCAACCAAAATAATAGTACTAAATGAATGATTTGAAATATAAGCCAGCTGTATTCCAGCTACTACTTCTACAGAGAAGCTCTTATATTATTCTAATCTTCAGGGCAAGATTAGTGTAATTAAGTACGATTACATGGCTTGTTAAGTAAAAGTTCTTGCATATCATCAAGGGATAGAGTATACGCAGGCTGGCTTAATTTAGGTCTAGATTCCAGCAAGAAATTGCTACAGAAATTATGCATTTTTCCAGAGACTCAGACCACACAGCATATTCAATTGAAGGAACTGTTTTCAAATCAATTAAGACAGAACAAAAAGAGAAACATTTACAGTATTTTCTGTTTTGATTACTTTTTATGTGGGACTTCATAAAAGTAATCTCTTAAAATGCATAGGCATCAGAAGCTGGTAAAAGATTCATGTGTGCTCTCCAGTATTATTATTCCAAAAGTCATACAAAAATACCCAATCATATTGTTTTACTGTAACAGTTATTCTCAGATTGAACCTTTATAATGTCATTTTTTTGGTTTGAATAGCCTGCTTTACTCTAGTAATACCTTTCCAACACTTTCCAAGAGATCAGAGGATATTATAGTCAAGCCAGAATAGTACCTTGAACCAGTGGTGAAATGTAAAATTTGTTACTACCGATTCTGTGGGCGTGGCTTGGTGGGGGGTAAGGTGACTGGGTGGGTGTGGCCAACTTTTTTTTTTTTACTTTTAAAAGCATTTTTTCTACAACCTTTTCGGCCGAAGAGGTTGTAGAAAAAATGCTTTTAAAAGCCTCTGATGATCCCAGCCGAGCTGCGCAATCATCAGAGCCTTTTCTTTTTACTTTTAAAAGCATTTTTTCAGCCAAAGAGGTTGTAGAAAAAATGCTTTTAAAAGGCTCTGATGATCCCAGCTGAGCAGCGCGATCATCAGAGGCTTTTTTTAATACTTTTAAAAGCATTTTTTCAGCTGAAGAGGTTGTAGAAAAAATGCTTTTAAAAGGCTCTGATGATCCCAGCTGAGCAGTGCGATCATCAGAGGCTTTTTTTAATACTTTTAAAAGCATTTTTTTGGCCGAAGAGATTGTAGAAAAAATGCTTTTAAAAGTAAAAAAAAAAAAGCCTCTGATAATCGCGCGGCTCAGCTGGGCATGGGGGGAGGGAGGGATTTTTGCTACCGGTTCTCCAAACCACCCACTGCCATTGCTATTGGATCGGGCAATCCAGTCCAAACCGGGAGCATTTCACCCCTGCCTTGAACATGATAAGACTTCATTCAATACATTTACAATTCTATGATTCCCTTGATTTAAGTATTCCTAATAGAATACATTTGTGAGAAATCAGAAAATGCAATCAATTATGATATTAGGTGAAATAGAAATTAACAAATACAAATGTAATAATTTTAAGCTATGTTTATTGATTAGTCATATGAACAGGAATTATATTGTATTTTAAAAAAAAATGTTTTAGAAATCAGGAACCTAGAGTGAAAGAAAGGATGCAGGATTTTCTTCCCTTGCTCAATCAAGTCAAATCCTGGATAGCTCTGCAGACTAAGCACTGTAATTTAACACCAGCTATCTGCAATTAAAGTGAGTTCGAATCTTGCCAGGCTCAAGGTTGACTCAGCCTTCCATCCTTTCTAAGGTAGGTAAATTGAGGACCCAGTTTGTGGGGGCAATAAGCTGACTTTGTATAAAATATACAAAAGTATGAAGGCTATTGCTTAACGCACTGTAAGCCGCCCCGAGTCTCCGGAGAAGGGCGGCATATAAATCAATTTTTTTTTTAAAAAAAAATACAGTTTGACCTGATTGAACCTGTAGAATTTTACATCTAGACTTCTGTTAACTAGAACTATGAGGATAGCGATTACTGGCAATTTCCCACTGAGGGACTTTCTTAGGTCAGGATCAAGCTATCAGTAAAGAAAGGCCTAGTAACAGTGCACTCCCAATTATATTGAACCTTCTCTGTTGACTTAGCTCTGAGAAATAAGAAGCAACCTATTTTAAAAACAGTTTGATATATGAAGTATAAATTCCAAATTAGTTGAGTAGTTTACTCAATTAACTCTTGTTACAAATTAAAACAAAATGTTCATTATTATAATTCCTATTATAACTCCTAAACCCACTGAGCACAATCCCATCTGCTAATATTCCCAACAGGGGGAAAAATCTATATTCTGTTTGTGAAATTTGAAGCATAGGCAAATTCTGTAAAAACATTTAGAAGATTTTGTTCAAAATATTCCAGGGATGCTTTTTCTGTTTAGCTAAATACAGCAGTGCAAGATCCATGATGGACATTTTCATATTTATAGCTTTTTTTAAAAAAACATAAAGTTACCTTACTATACTAGTTTACCTGGGGAAAAGTTTCAATAAACTGAATGGATCTTTAACCCCATATTCAGATATTGCAAGGACACAATACAGAGGTATGTAGTGTGCATATACTGTTACTGTATGTATACACCTGCATGAACTATTTACCTCAGTTTGATATCTCCTTTTTCGAATATGAATTAAAAATGCTTTGAATAAGTTACAGTTTGCACATTTATTTTTTTCTTTATAGGAGAAGAGTACAGGAGAAAATAAATGGCTTCCACTGAGAAAATACCATAGAGGAAAGTGTTAAACTCCCCTCCCTTGACATGGCAGCTATAAAACAGATTTAAAAGTTATCGTTCTGCTCTTAAAAACAATGGAAGCTCTCATCATTCTTCTGGTATGATTCTTAGAGACAGAGCATGACTGAATTGGTCCTCTGAGCACTCAACTTCAAATAATTGGAACAGTGAAAGTCAGTACTGTACTAAAAAGCCTCCTGCAATGTCAATCTGACATTTCAACAATGTCAATCTGACATTTCATACATGACAAACATTGAAAAAAGAGAATCAATCCAATCTATGTAGAGATTATTATCAGTCATTCCACCATCAGGATTCTTCACATCCTCTATGTGATAGATCTGTGCAATTCAACATGGATTTTATGTTGTTGTTGAGAACTAAACATGTTAAATCAATATAATAAAACTCAACAATATCACACAAATATTTTCTTTGCAGCCCAGCTCAGAAAAGCAGAAATAAAGAATAAGCAAGCATGCACATGCAATTCTGAATAAGAATTTGATGCATTTATTATTAAAATATATACATATGATAAAAATGGCACTGTATACAAGTAGTCCTCAACTTACAATTGGGACTGGAATTTCTGTCATAAATTGTTTCAGTCTTAAGCCAAATCATTACTGGACCTAATTTTATGACTAGTTTTATGACATCTTTAAGTCGATGTGATGCAGTTGTAAGTGCAAATCCTGTTAACCAATGGCTTTCTTTTGCCATGAATCACGTTCATGTGACCATAGGATGCTGCAACCAGTCATAAATGCAATCCAACTGCTCAATGCTCAAATTATGATCATGTCACCATAGGGACAGGACAAAGCCTTAAGTTCAAATTTAGGGTCATAACTGACTTTTTTGGAGAATGTTAATTAAACTGTCATTAAGCAATTAGTCGTAAATTGAAGACAATCTGTATTATCTTTTTTCCTTTCAACCATTCAGATTGAAATAGCAGTTCCCAATAATTCTGATTCTGCACTTTTCTGAATTCTATGATGCAATTCTTCATTTTAAAACATTGCAAAATATATTACAGATTTTACTGTGCATATAAAATAAATATTTTACAATAATTTATTTATACAGTAATAGGATAACTAGATTTATCAAAGGAGATATGTAAAACTCACACAGACCAAATCCTTGAATTTGTCTATTTCATTTCATAAAGGTCCCTACTGTATGTACATTCAAATAGTGACCAGTTAAGGAGAAAAGTACCTCCCAGACTGCCCAGAGGATTCTGTCTTTCTATGTGGAATAAGAAGCGGAGTACTCTCACCACCATTTTGTTTGGCCTCTGAACAGGCCAGATTTTTTAAAGAAACTATCCTATACCATCCCTGTATAATTTATAGTAAAAAATTAGAAATAAAACAAATGATATACCTTGGTCTATCATTTTCATCAGGAGAATTTTCTCTCTCTAAATGTATGTATGGGAGGGGGAGAGAAAGTGGATGCCAATAAAAATACACAATATAAAATTGGCAACCTTTTCTGGACTGAAAGAGGGATTGAGCTCAGTTCTGTTTCTCCTAACTTTGACAGATTCACCCAACTCTTATACTCTCAGAGGGCAAAGCCATTATATCAAAAGTTGGAGGGTGAGATGGCAGAAGTAACTGATATCTATCATGTTATTGTGCTGTTTAGCCCAACAATTTATGGTGGATCAAGGACCATGAATTATCAATTTAAGCTGTCTGGCCCAATGATTCTTTACTATCTGGCATCACAGGTACTATTTTATTGGGTAGATACTTTTCCCTCTTATCTTCTATCTGCACAATAGCTTTATGAGGATCAGAGGCAATGAATTATGACGACAATGTATTTGATTAATCTGAATGAAATGTTGTCAGTAATATTACACTGAAGTTGTTTTAAGATACCCTAAATTATGATTTCACACGCTTGCTTTGAAGCAAAGCTTATGTAGCTCTCACTTACCTATGCATGTTTTCCCATCAGAGTGTAGCACAAACCTCACATGGCAACCACATTTTGGACCTTGATCTGTATCATCACAGGTGTGCTGACAACCTCCATTACCATAGTTGCAAGTCACTGAGAGGTGTAAGAGAAGAAGAAAGAAATAATTCGAAACATTATTATCACACTTGCCGAACCAAAAAGCTATGTTTGCACAATACCGTAATGCAGAGCTAACTAAATCACCTTTATTGAATTAATCCAGCTGCTTGGGTTCATACATCACACTAAGCTAAAATGTTGCAGTCTGGTTTGCATTCAATGTATTACGCAAACAAAGCCCAAACAGGTTCAAGCTGCCAAATTTCTTGAAATAATTAAGAATTACTGGATAAAACTTTAGGCACTTCAAAATCACTCATAAAATCATCCAGAAGTATAACATGATTAACAGTAGATCAATACCAATAGGGGGAAAAATAATATGGGATGGGAATGCTGGGATTTTGAAAATTTGTATAATTTTCAAATAGTGATATGTCATAGATGGTGATAGTGATATGTCATAGATCGGAAAGCAAACAGATGCTATAGATGTTAGTTTTGGGGGGAAATGATGAAAAACAATCCATTAATGCTTTCTATTCAAAAATGGTCAAGCTATGATGCCTCTGTGTCATTTCTTGTATTTTTTATGAAAACTTTTTAAAGAAGTACACTGCATTTAACTTTTTCTTTCCTGCCATAATCCTTTCAATTTAGTGGAATTTAAAATAGCAAGTGCATTTGCACAAAAGTTCAAACATGTCAATTAATTTATTTTAGCAGCATCTATATACAATCTCATCACAAGGTAAGTCTTGCAAACTTAAGGTTTCTTTTATGAAAAAACTGTCCCTCTTTCATCTGAACATCATATTACATATTCAGAGGATACAACTGGCTGTATGGGTGCAACTACACAAAGTAATGTTAGCAGTTATAATTCTATGATGTCCTCCTCTATGATAAAGTACACTTCTAGCAAAGATCCGCTATTTCTATATTAGTGTTTCTAAAACAACCAACTGCTATTTCTTTGACAAAGGTTCCCCAGGTAAACACTTACATTTGCAATCTCGTTGATTCTTAGTGAGCTCAAAACCAGGTCGACATTCACAGGCAATGCCACCTTTGGGGGTCTCACGGCAGATGTGTGCACAACCATGATTCTTGTTCATGCAATTCATTCCTTCTAAAAGAGAAAAGAAGCAACATGAAAGCTACCCAGGCAACACAAGAAACAAGAAATAGCAATAAGAATATATAATGATGACAGTTCATTCTTGCCTAGCTAACCTCTTTATTGATCAACCTAAAGCAAATTTTAATAAACTCAATAGGATTTACCCTCAAGGAACTGCACACCACTATAGCCATTTTGTTAAGATGACTGCAATTACCTTCAAAATACAGTCACTTTTTAGAACTAGAACTTTTAAGATTCACTGGTTTCAGAAATAACTAAGGCTTTAATTCATTACAGATATATGAATTAACATATACTGAATACAACACATTATCTTGATTTAAAGATAAAAATGACCTGTGGTCAATCCATATCCCCTGGAAATCTTGCCTTAAAGGAAAATTTCTGGAAATAGAAAAGAAAAATGAAAATTACCTCCTAACAGTTCACCGAGAGATCATTTGGTGTACTATAGTCACATTATGCCATAATTTAAAGATATTAATTGACCTATTAAATTAAAATTGTGAGATATCCTGTATGTAGAGTTGATTAACCAGTACCAATATCTTACTATGCCCAACTCTTAGTATGTAGTTTTCTCATCATGTATCCACCCTCAGAGCAATGAACCCTCTCTATTATGTCCCTTAGTCTATGCCTTCTCCTTATTATATCAGCAGTCCAGAAACTCTCAGTCAAAATCCCTGATTTGTTGATCAAAGATGCTACAGGCTCCAGTGTTGTTTCCTCAGCAGAGTCCAAAAGCCTCTCAGGCTTTGTCAATAATGGGAATCAGCCAAAGCAGCATTAGCTACAAACATTGCTGTCTGACCTATCTAAGCTGCGAACAAAACAGGGTGCTGCTGAGTCACATCCTTAGATTGTTTATGCTTTGTTTGGACTTGAAGGACACCAAGTTCTGGGCTTTAGCCTCCATCTCTTCATATTGGCAACCCACTGTAAGCAGCAATCAGAGCCAACAGGGCCATGCCCTCTGCATCATGGCCTGAGTATGCTGAAGAATACTAGGATCCATAGGGACTAGGCCTGCCTACTTCATTGCACAAGGCAGTTGTTGGGTCTAAATGAGATAAAAAGTATTTGTGAATAAAACAGACCTACCACAGGAGTGAAACTAAAGTCAATCTGTGATGTAGAAAGACACTTATTTCAGAGATAGAATAATTTTAGTGATACTTTATTACGTTTCATGTGGTTGTTTTTATTACATTCTCTTTACATATTTTTATTGCCCATTAGCCTGATCATCCCATTTAGACAAAGACAAGCTATCAAACACTCATAGTTGCCTAGTGAACATGGCTATATTCTAGACCAAGTGTGTCAAACTCAAGGCCTGGGGGCCAGATCCAGCCCGTGGGGTACTTAGATCTGGCCTGAGGGGCCACCCTGGAAACAGCAAAGGACCAGCCCACGGTGCTTCTGCCAGAGAAAATGGACTCCCAAGCTCCATGTGAGTTGACACGCCGTTTTCAACTGCAACGGCCTCATGCAACCCTCGGTCAGTGAAAACAGAGCCACACGCAGCCCTCCTGAGCTCCGTTTTCACTGGCCGAGGATTGTAGGAGGCCGTCGCAGCTGAAAACGGAGCTCAGGAGCCTGTTTTTGCTGGCAAAGCACTCGGGCCACCATAGGCCCCCAACAGGAGCGACATCGAACTGGCCACGTCCACCCCGGCCCCCTGAGGTCAAACACAACCCTGATGCGGCCCTCAATAAAATTGAGTTTGACACCCTTGTTCTAAACCATCTGGAGTCACATCTGAGAAAATAATGTATTCCAACTTAATAATGTAGAGAACATTCCAGTAAAGTGGAAAATACTTGAAAGATTCCAGTAATTAATCAATTCCAATAATTAATCAAAGGGATAATCATTATTCCAAGACACATGAGAGTAAAAAAAATGGAGACTATTTCATGTCAAGAGGCACTAAAATATATTATTTGCGCAGAACCAGTGCAACGGCTTCCCTGGTCATCAGCTTGGACAAGGAGGAAGAGCCAGCTTTGGGGATGTCAGAGGGGGATGCAGAGGAGTGCCAAGTCATTGTAGAGGATTCCGAGCCAGGAGTGGAGAGGCCAGGCAGAATGGAGAGGTTGCAGGAGGATTGGCCGGATGAACAGCTGACTGAGCAAGGAAAAGGAGAGGTGCAGCTACAGCTGGAGAGCTCAGAGGCCCTGGGGGGGGGAGAGAGAGATAGGAGAAGGTGTACAGCTGTAGCTGGCCAGCAGAGATGAGAAGAAATTGCCTCCTCCACCTGATCCATGAATATGCAGCGCTGAGAGGCGGCAGGCACAATGGAGGTCAGGAAGGCTACTCATAAGGCGGCAGCCTCGCCCCTCTTGAGCTGCGCCAACCAGCGGCTATTTAGTCCAGCACATGGAGTAAAGCGAAGCTGAGAACAACTTGTCAGCTTCTTGCTACACATTTGTTCAGTTGTTATGATTCTTAATGGGGATTCAGATCTTGACTCTGCTGCCGGATTTGGACTATGCTTCTCAGACTTGGGACTTTGCTCCTGGAAACTTGGACTTGGATTTTGGTGATTTGTGCTCAGATTGTGGAATTGTTTTGATTCTGAACTTGGGGAGAGGGGTCTTTT
The DNA here is from genome assembly GCF_029215685.1 of Pituophis catenifer annectens. Classification (NCBI taxonomy): domain Eukaryota; kingdom Metazoa; phylum Chordata; class Lepidosauria; order Squamata; family Colubridae; genus Pituophis; species Pituophis catenifer. Next base: position 167,079,856 of record NW_027256883.1, on the reverse strand, counting down.
TTCAGTGTAACTTCGAACAGTCACTAAGCAAAAGATTGAAAGTCGAAGACTACCTGTTCACCAAACTGAATGCTCTTCATATACTTATTTTCAGTATTTATATATTATTTAATACAGAACATAGTTTTTCTTTCACTCTCAAACATTGGGCAGTGTCAAACTGAAAGAAGGAAGCATAAAGGAAAAGAAAAAACAGCTGATCAAAGATATCACATATCACACCAAGACAATCCTTAGTATATTATCTTTCTGTCATATAGCTTTCTGTTTCTTAGATTATTTCTCACTGAAAGCTCCCTCTCCTTTCCCACATTGGAGATATGGAATTGATTCAGGATGTCAGGTTAAACATCTGTATAGTCAAACACTGAACCAGTCAGTGCAACAGCTGAACAAATTAAATTTTCACTCTACAACAACAGGAATAGGGATTTTATTAGGAAGACTTAACAGACGCAACCAAATCAAATAGATAGCTGCAGAACTAACTCAACTCAGATTTCACAGGATGTCGGCACCAATCTGGATCTCTTTCATTCCTGACTACTACTGTTAGTCTTGGCAGATGACAACATCTTTTAGCAGGAGAGGGTTCAGCTTTGCGTTTTCAGTTCCTTAACTGCCAGAGAATTTCTGACAAAAGCAGCTCTTTTAACAGGATCCATGCATTCCCAAAAGAGCACTTCAGTGAATATCATATGTTCATTTTTAATTCCCAACATGAAGATATTTAACATTTATATTTAAAAAAAATTTTTTTTAAAGAATCTCTTCTCTCTAAACCTAACCAACATTGCCATTATTGCTGTCTATATCCTGGTTTTGCAACTTTCTAAACCAGTAAGGAAGTAGGGTATGAATTGAAGGGAAGGAAGCAAAATAGAACATTTGGTATAAAAGGCATCAAACTGAATTTAAAGGAAGTGAACCATGCAGTCAAGAATAACTGAAGCATGGTATGGATTCTGGAAAGTGTTTTGAATTTTTTTAAAAAAACATTTATTCTATTATTTCACTTTCTTAGAAGCAGAATAGAAGCTTGCTTACTGGTCAATACTAAATCCTCTGGAGCATTAAAACTGCCGCTTCCGAACGCTCTTCTGATTATCCCTAAGAGACATCTCATGTTAAGAGACGCCTATGTCTTAATACCAGTATCTAGTTAGCAACAACTGATTTCTTCCTTTCATGATCATATTGGAAATCCAAGGTTTCTCATGCTGTTTTACAGCAGAGCAACCAGAGAAACTGAAGAAGACATCTGGCTAATTCAGCTTATTGCCAATCAATCTTTTAAAATACCTGGTGTTTTGCAAAAACATTTCAATTGTCTAAAATTAATTAACAGTAACATATTCAATTAAAATGATATCTTAGTACTTGGGACAGATGCACTGGCTATGTCTCAAATTCTAATCTACTAATATGACTAGAAAAAGTTTGGAAATTCCTAAGCCTATAGTTTTTTTTTTTGAACTGCAAATGAAACATTTTACATTCATCTCTTTCTATATCTCTATATCTATCCTAACCGTTATTTTTAGAATATCTTCGTTCAACAGCATTTTTTATAACTATACCCCTCTCTGGAAGATGTGAAATAGTGATTGATTTGAAAATCAGATGGGATATAACTAATGTTTGATCCATGTTCTATATTATTATCATATTGATGTAAAGGTATCTTAATATATCATATATAAATATTACACACACACACACGTATATATACTTATACATACATACACACACAATTCCTTTTTAAAATAATTCTTTTAAACTTATCAAAGTATAAAATACAAATGAAATTAAAATAGTAGACAAATGAGAAAGGGAAAAGAGGAGAGAAAGAAGTGTAGGGTAAAGGGGGAGGGAGAAATAAAAGCACTGACTTTTTTAGCACAGTAGAATAAAATAGTAACATTACAATATCAACTTTTTACTTTTACGTACTTAGCCACTTCTATAACAACAAACATGTCTAATCAGCAAAACCCAAAGACAAAGTTTTATTTTTTCTCATCTCAAGCACAAAATCCAAAAGATATGAAAGATATGGTTCCTATCTATAGGAAGCTAGGAAAAGATGTAAGGAATAAAAATGTGATTGGGATTTTGAATTCCTTCCTCAAAGTGTGCACATGATTAAATGTGAAGAACCTTGGACTTAGAATGTATATGTAACAGTTGCTTTACTCCAACACTGTCATGTATTTTATTTAGAAAGAGATAGTTTGGTGTAGTGGTTAAGGCACCAGCTGGAAATCAGAAGGTCTAGTCCCGCCTTAGGCAGAATGTAGCTAAGTGTCTTTGGGCCAGTCTCTCTCTCTCTCTCAGCTCTACGAAGAAGGCAATAGCAAGCCACTTCTGAAAACGTTGCCAAGAAAACTACAACAACTAGTCCAGGCAGTTGCCAGGAGTCAACACTGATTCAAAGACACCAAAGGGGGAGAAATTATTTAAAATCCTAACTTGAGGATTGCTATATTTTCTACATATGAATTGCTTTTTATCAATATCCCATAAATTTGATTACTATAATTTCATATAGTCAAGATCGAATTTGTACCTCAGTTTCTCCCTATTCAGTAGCAATGTGGAACTGAGAAAGTCTAAGCACAATTATGAGGAAAAAGCAGTTCGCACAATGCCTTTTATTTGAAAAGGCCTTGGTTCGTTTTTTTTATTGCCTCTGGGAATATATTTTAAATAGATGTTTTGCACTTGTGTAAGTTGGCTCAGAACATTCTTCAGAAGAAAAGGCTTATAGAGCACAAAATTGGAACTACTGCTTTCAGGATTTTTTATTCAAACTTCTGTCCTACTGTGGAAAAATAGTGTTTTCTTTTTAATATCCCACACAATAAAATAATCTACCAGAGTTCCCACTTGTCTACCATATTCTCTAACAAAGAAGCATTAAGAAAAACCCCAAGGAATGAAAACAAGCTTTGAGGTCATACTTAGAGTAACAGCACTAAATTTCATCAGTTTTGCAAATACTACCAAAGAAATCACTTTACAAGAGTTCTGACATTTTGGATCTTGTGGTTTTCGTTTCCTTTTGTTGCTTTTCTGTATCATGAAAGTGTTACAACAAAATTGAGAAAATTTATGTGAGAATGCTATGTGGAAAACTCTGTGTCAGTTCAATCAGACTGTACAAGCTACCTATACTCCATTCTCAGTTTGTTGACACTGAAGACAATACAGGTTTAAAGGAAGGCTGGCTACTGTAAAGTATAGAGATCAGATGTCAATTTGGTGAAAATAAAAAAAAAACATGAGAAAACTGAGCCTTCACAGAATTAAAGTGGAAATTTATTTGACTAATACTATATTTTGATTCATACCTTACGATTCTCAACTTACGACTGCAATTGGGACCAGATTTCTGGCTGTATGTTGTTATGATCGTAGCAATAGCACTTAGACTTATACACTGCTTCACAGTGCCTTACAGCCCTCTCTAAGCAGTTTACAGAGTCAGCATATTGCCCCCAACAAGCTGGGTTCTCATTTTACTGACCTCAGAATGATGGAAAGCTGAGTCAACCTTGAGCCGGTAAGACTCGAACTGCCAAAGTGCTGGCAGCCAGCAGTCCGCAGAAGTAACCTGCAGTACTGCATTTTAACCGCTGTGCCATCATGGCTCATTATAAGTTGAGGTACCCATGCGATCGAACCCAATTGTACAGCATTTTTTGTAACAGTCATTAAGCAAATCTGCAGTTATTAAGCAAATGCCATGGTTGTAAGTGCTAACTCATTCTTTCAGAAATCAGCAAAAAATGCCAAAAATGCCAAATAGCCATAAATCACAGCCATGTGACTGTGGGGCACTGAAACTGGCCACAAAGGTGAGTCAGATGCTAACCACCTGAACTGCAGTCACATGACTCGGGGAACAACAGGCCATAAAGCTCTTGTTCTGGGCCCCTTGTAATTTTGAACCGTTGTTAAGCAACCAGTTTTAGAATTACCTATACTGTAGTTCTTTCTTAATGTTATCTCTTTCTACTTCTTCCGTGTATTATGAATAAAAAATATCTGCAACAGAAATTTTCTTCTTTTGTAGCGGCTTAGAATCCTGGAAGATCAAAGTTAGTTAGAAAGCAGAGAACTGAATGAAAAATGTAAAGTGATTTTGAATAATGAAGGAGGAATTATGGGATATCAAGGAGAGAAATTAATTTGTGAATTGACACACAAAAAAGGTTGCTTGATATTCTGTCCTTGCACACTGCAACATAAATTGTTATGCATCTAAATGTTTATCACTGCAATACAAATGTTCAAAGACCTGTTCTTGTTAGGACAGCACATTCAGCTTTAGAGGGCTTATATTATTTCAAAATTGCTCAATGGGCAATGACTATACACTTTTGTCCAGTTGGCCTAATTGGTGATGAGGAATAGAATAGAATAGAATAGAATAGAATAGAATAGAATAGAATAGAATAGAATAGAATAGAATAGAATAGAATAGAATAGAATAGAATAGAATAGAATTCTTTATTGGCCAAGTGTGATTGGACACACAAGGAATTTGTCTTGGTGCATATGCTCACAGTGTACATAAAAGAAAAGATACATTCATCAAGAATCATAAGGTACAACACTTAATGATAGTCATAGGGTACAAATAAGCAATCAAATCATATTAGGAAACAGTCAATATAAATCGTAAGGATACCATCAACAATGTTACAGTCATACAGACATAAGTGGGAGGAGATGGGTAATAAGAACGATGAGAAGAGTAATAGTAGTGCAGACTTAGTAAATAGTTTGACAGTGTTGGAATTATTTGTTTAGCAGAGTGATGGCGTTCGGGAAAAAACTGTTCTTGTGTCTAGTTGTTCTGGTGTGCAGTGCTCTATAGCGTCGTTTTGAGGGTAGGAGTTGAAACAGTTTATGTCCAGGATGCGAGGGGTCTGTAAATATTTTCACAGCCCTCTTTTTGACTCGTACAGCATACAGGTCCTCAATGGAAGGTAGGTTGGTATTAATTGTTTTTTCTGCAGTTCTAATTATCCTCTGTTGGGTTGCAGAACCAAACCAAAGACAATTATAGAGGTGCAGATGACAGTCTCAATAATTCCTCTGTAGAACTGTATCAGCAGCTCCTTGGGTAGTTTGAGCTTTCTGAGTTGGCGCAGAAAGAACATTCTTTGTCATGCTTTTTTATGACATTTTTGATGTTAGGTGTCCTAGAAATTTCCTAGGTCCTAGATGTTAGAACCTAGAAATTTGAAGGTCTCTACTATTGATACTGTGTTGTCTAGTATTGTAAGAGGTGGTAGTATAGGAGGGTTTCTCCTAAAGTCCACCACCATTTCTACGGTTTTGAGTGTGTTCAGCTCCAGACTGTTCTGGTCGGACCACGAGGGTAGTCGTTCAACCTCTCGTCTGTATGCAGATTCATCATTGTCTCGAATGAGACCAATCACTGTTGTGTCATCTGCGAACTTCAGTAGTTTAATAGATGGATCATTTGAGATGCAGTCATTGGTATAGAGAGAGAAGAGAAGTGGAGAAAGCACACAGCCTTGCGGGGGCTCCTGTCCTAATTGTATAATAATCATTTGTGAACTGTAGCAATCTCTACATAGGAAAGGGATTAGAGGATGGTGGGATTTTACATTTGATGGACTTCTTTAAAAAAAATTAAAAATAGAAAAGAGATGCTAACTGTTGAAGAATGGATTTTAAAATTCCCAATCTTTGACAGAGATGGCGAAATTAACTACTTTGATCAGAGACAATGGATTAGACAACTTTATAAGAGACTAGAAGCCATTTGTGGACTTTCTACATGTTAAATACAATAACAGATGGTTAATAGAGGGATTTGAGTATTAGTGTAATTTTTAGTTTGACTCTAACCTGTTGACTGGGGTTTTATCTATATATATATATTCTATACATTTAATGTTAAATTTATTTGATACTTGGATCATTTTCCCTCTTTTTTTGTACCCAATCTTTTTTTCTTTTTTGTTGTTGTTAGTACAGGATGTATGGGCCTTTTTTGTTATTCTGTTTTATATTTTATTTCTGTTGATAAAACAAAATATTTTTTTAAAAAAAATTAAGATTTTTTTTAAAAAAGCACGGTAGTTATAACATTATAATTTTATAATAATTAAGACATTAAATCAAAACAAGATACCAAGGAAAAGACCAAGTAAATATCAAAGCATCTTTTATTCTTATGCATAAAGAACTATGAGATAATGATGAAAAGGGATCATAAAATGCTCAGAATTTGATAAATAGCAGGAATAAGGAAATACAGAAAACAATGGGGATGTAGCAAAGGGAAAGATCACAAACAAGTTAAAGGTTATGAGGAGTTTAAACTTAATATGGGACAATAAAGGAAGGCAGTAAAAATGAACAAAAATATAGATGTAATATGCCCCAATTAAAAAAACTGAACTGAACTGAACTGAAAGACTTGAAAAGGATCAGATTTAAACTGGATATGAAAACTAGAAATGAAAGCATTGTTCATCAGTAATAATCAGAATGGGAAACAATGGGGGTCTGAATCAAATTATAAGACTGATTTTATCAGTACTTATCATTCTTGCAACCTTAGAGTACTGTCTAAAGTCAAGAAAGAAAAACAAGATGAAGAGGAAACCCAAAAGTTACGTTGACAAATAGGGAATAAAGTAAAGAATGAAATGAAAGTGAACAATAATTTAGAGCAAAATCTGATGAGCATCAATTTGACGTCTTAATTAGCCATAAAAAATTGGAAGACCATACAGGAAACATAGTCATTAATTTTTAAAAAAATAGTCCCCCCCTGCGATATATTTAGTATATACCAATAAAAGATGATTAAAAACATGTTGCTTGATGCTTATGTTCAGGACGTACAGTTAATAACGAACTGTGATGTGCCGGGCAGCTATTTATTAGAAGGAAAACTGGAAGAGACATAATAAAAGCAGAGAGGTGATTTGGTTTCACTGCCCTTATCACCAAGGAATAAGCTCAATAACATTGCCTGTCACTTCAAATTTATCATGGATCAATCCATTAAAACTGCTTTGAAGTCTGAAATGCAGGTGCACAGATGGAGAACTCAAAAGAACAAAGTTACCACAATAAACAACTACACTGGAGAAAAACACATGGACTGAAGAACAGAAAGGATTTAAATTCAAAACAAGATTTTCTACAGCCAAAGTAAATTTAATGGCAAGAACAAAGCGTCTTTTTTTGTTTTTGTTTTTCAGGAGGATATTTAAAACTACAGAAAACAAACACTGAGGGCGGGGCAGGATAGAGAACAAAGATGACACAAGAAGAGGCAAGAAGAGGCAAGCTTTATGGATTGTTATTGTAAGATTTTTTTTTTCTCTAGTATCTTCTACTTCAGAAGCTGCCTCTATTTGGCATTATTTTGAAAGAGACCCACAAGATCTTTGATGCCTGGATGAAAAAGCTTGTCTGGTTTTGCTGCAACTTTTGTAAATGACATAATAATCTATAGCAAAAGACTGTCTGCCAGAAAATTTGTATTAAGCAGAAGCTGCTTTCCCACAGCATTTATAGCACAGCAATTGAGATGAAGTTATATATTAGGAAATTCAGGGGGTCAAGAGTTTTTGTGGGTAGAACCAGGTGAGTAAAATTTTACTCCAGAACAAAGCCATTGAGCTTTCCTAAGTCTTGTGGACTTCAACTCCAAGAATTCTGGCTGCAGAATTCTGGGAGCTGAAGTCCACAAGTCTTAAAGCTGCCAAATTTGGGGGCCCCTAAGCTAAGAAGTCGTTCTGGTTTGGCTGGGTTCTTGTGTCATGGTTTTCTTGGTTCTTTATTCAAGAAACAGAAAGAAAAACAGAATCCAGGTAAGATTCCAAGCAGATGAAGCTCTGGGAGGGCAGATCCATGTTCCGAAGTCACTGAAGAACAAAATCTAAAATTATACACCCATAGGTAAAGGGATAATTAAATATTTATTACACTTATATATTGCACAATCAGGATTGGTTTATAATAAAAAGCAAGCTGTAAGTATTAAATTTTCCCAAATATATAAAAATAAAACCCATAAAAGAAGTAAAAATAAGAAGCAAAGACAAAAACAAACATTAGTGCCAATCCTTATTTAATCATAGCAATGTTAATTTTGAAAGGTCCTATGGAAAAGTTTCATTTTAATAGCTTTTTAAAAATATGTGGGAGATGCCAACTGAGCTAAGAGAGTGGGAAGGTCCCATGAAGTGGAACCTGCATTCTATATATATGGGGAATATTAAGCATCTCCCACCAGAACAAATGCATAGGATGGGCTGCTTCCACCTGAAAATACTTGAGAGCTAACACAAGTGTATATACGGTTACATGCAACATTTCTGATTTGCCAGATCAAAGGCTGATATATTTGCTACTAACTACAAAGATAAGCTCATTTAAAGTATATTGCAATAGTTTGTATAATGGCTGATGTACCAAACATGACAGAAAGCGAAATAGGACCTAGACCAGTACACTTGTCCCATCCAAGCCTCAAGAAAGATCATTCACCACTGTTTCCATCCTACATCCAGATGTGAATCCTGAAAGACAGGTATTCAGACAATCCGCTTCCTCCAGGGTACTCTGTAATTGAAGCCCAACACCTGGTCAATAACTTTCTCTAAATGAGAAAGCTGTCTTATATAGCTAGATCCAAGGAAGAAATATTCAAAAGGAGCTGCACCACTGTCTCCTTTAAGGCATCAGGTATGATCCTCCTCTCTTAAGGAAGAACTGACAGTTTCCTGGGTGCAGCCTCTCTTCCTTCCCAATCACCCCAAAGAATCCAGACAGACATATATTCAAGCCACAAGTGGAACAGAGAGCACCTGTTCACTTCATCTAAGTGCATAGACCAGAATGAATCTCAGATGACAATTCATAACAAGGATCAATTCACCACTTCAGATACCAACCCTTTTTTCCAAAATATAAAGAACTGTGCATATACATCTGGTTTATATATTCCCAGAATTATTCTTTCTTCAAGCTATCTCTCTTCCAATCAGTGAAGTATAGTTGAGCTTTCCCAAGAGAAGACATGATTCCTAGGTCCACAAGGTTACATTTTCCTATTGAAGAGACCTTGCCTAAGGCAAGGTAGAAAAAATGACCTTGATAGAGATATACGAGTTCCATTACCAAGGTGACATAATCAGCCGAGGACACAGGGGAGGGGCGGGGGGGGTGGCGGTTGTCATTAGAGAAGGTCTTGGTCCGAGGGAGGTCACTGTTCCTCAGACGGCTGGTTGTGAGTCCCTCCTTGTGAAGTGGGGTCATGGGGTGCAGATGGGTGTGCTGGTTACGTACCTAGCTCCCTGCCACGTGACGGCAGCCCTGCCTGAGCTGCTCAACGTTATAGCCGCGGTGGCGGTTGACACCCCCAGGCTTATGGTCATGGGGGATTTTAACCTGCCATCCGTCGGTGATGCGTCTGAGGTGGCTCGGGAGTTCATGGCTTCCATGACGGCCATGGACCTGACCCAGTTAGTTCATGGCCCTACTCACACGGGGGGAAACACGCTAGACCTGGTTTTTGTCTCTGGTCAGTGGTTGAGTGATCTTGAGATAGGGGATATAGTGATCGAGCCCTTGTCATGGTCAGATCACTCCCTCCTTCGCTTTGACCTTCGAACCGCCGCACCCCGCCGCAGGGAGGCGGAACCATTGAGGTGGTACCGCCCCAGGTGCCTGATGGATCCTGATAGGTTCCAGACGGAGCTTGGGCCATTTCCTGAGGCTCTGGCACACGGCTCGACTGAGGAGCTGGTGGCCGCCTGGGATAGGGCGGCCGCTGGAGCTTTGGATCGGGTCGTGCCTTTGCGGCCTCTGACCCAGCGTCGATCTCGCCTGGCCCCTTGGTTCACCGAGGAGCTGAGGGAGATGAAGCGCCAGAAAAGACGCCTGGAGAGTGGTTGGAGGGCCAGCCATTCTGAATCTGACCGAACACTGGTAAGGTCTCATATTAGGACCTACCTGGTGGCGATAAAAGTGGCGAAGTATAACTATTTTGCCACTCTTATTGCGTCATCAGATAATTGCCCGGCTGCCCTGTTTAGGGTGACCCGCTCCCTGCTCCACCAGGAAGCGCGGGAGGACCCCTTGGAGGGTAGAGCCGAGGATTTTGTACAATATCTGTATGACAAAATCGCTCAGATTCGGAAACATCTGGACTCTGACTGGGTAGATTCAGTGGGGAGGACAGAGGCAGGTCTTGTGAGTATTATCTGGGAAGAGTTTGATTCTGTGACGCCCGAAGACGTGGACAGGATACTGGGCAGACTGAGCGCAGCCACATGTTTACTGGACCCGTGTCCCTCCTGGTTGGTGCTGGCCTCTCGGGAGGTTACACGAGGCTGGCTCCAGGGGATTATAAATGCTTCCTTGAGTGAGGGTGTCTTCCCTGCCGCCTTGAAAGAGGCGGTGGTGAGGCCTCTCCTCAAGAAACCTTCCCTGGACCTGGCAGTGTTGGCAAATTATCGTCCAGTCTCCAACCTTCGCTTCATTGCGAAGGTTGTTGAGAGTGTGGTAGCGCGACAGCTCCCCCAGTACCTGGATGAATCGTCGTATCTGGATCCATTCCAGTCGGGCTTCAGGCCTGGGTACAGCACGGAAACGGCATTGGTCGCGTTGGTTGATGATCTCTGGAGGGCTCGGGACAGGGGTTGTTCCTCTGTCCTGGTCCTATTAGACCTCTCAGCGGCTTTTGATACCATCGACCATGGTATCATGCTGCACCGGCTAGAGGAGTTAGGGGTGGGGGGCACCGTCCTACGGTGGTTCTCCTCCTTTCTCTCTGACCGGTCGCAGTCTGTGTTGACAGGGGGGCAGAGGTCGACCCCGAGGCCCCTTGTATGTGGGGTGCCACAAGGGTCGGTCCTCTCGCCCCTTCTGTTCAACATTTATGTGAAGCCGCTGGGTGAGATCATCCGTGGTTTCGGGGTGAAGTACCACCAGTACGCTGACGATACTCAGCTGTACATCTCCACCCCGGACCACCCCAATGATGCCCTTGAAGTGATGTCCCGGTGCCTGGAGGCCGTGCGGATCTGGATGGGGAGAAACAGACTCAGGCTCAACCCATCCAAGACCGAGTGGCTGTGGTTTCCGACATCCCGATATAGTCGGTTGGCGCCATCACTGACTATTGGGGGCGAGTCATTGCCCCCCACGGAGAGGGCTCGCAACTTGGGTGTCCTCCTGGACTCACGGCTGTCTTTAGAAGAGCATATGACGGCCGTGGCCAGGGGGACTTTTTATCAGGTCCGCCTGATTCGCCAGTTGCGTCCCTTTCTGGATCGGGACTCGTTAAATACGGTCACTCATGCTCTTGTTACTTCCCGCTTGGACTACTGCAATGCTCTCTACATGGGGCTCCCCTTGAGGAGCACCCGGAGGCTCCAGCTGGTCCAGAATGCGGCCGCGCGGGTGGTTATGGGAGCGACGTGGCGCTCCCATGTGACCCCCCTCCTGCGCGAGCTGCACTGGCTCCCGGTCGTCTTCCGGGTGCGCTTCAAGGTTTTGGTTACCACCTTTAGAGCGCTCCATGGCATCGGACCGGGGTATCTACGAGACCGCCTTCTGCTACCAATAGCCTCTCACCGACCAGTACGCTCCCATAGAGAGGGGCTCCTCAGGGTGCCGTCGGCCAAACAGTGTCGACTGGTGGCCCCCAGGGGGAGAGCCTTCTCTGTGGGGGCACCTACCATCTGGAACGAGCTCCCCCCAGAGATACAGAAGATCCCGGACCTGCGCACGTTTCGCCGTGCTCTCAAAACTTTTCTATTTCAGCAAGCTGGCCTGGCCTAACTCCCCTCTTTTAAATTCTTAAATTTTAAATTTTTTAATTCGTGATTTTATAAATTGGGTGTTTTAATCTGTGTTTCGGCCGAAATATTTAATAATTTTAAGGGATTTTTAATATTTGTATTGTCTGTATTTTATCTTGGCTGTTCACTGCCCTGAGTCCTTCGGGAGTAGGGCGGTATAGAAATTTGATTAATAAATAAATAATAAATAAATAAATAAAAACATAAAGGGCACATAGGTTCATAAGCAGCTCAGACAAATAGATCCGTAATTCACAAGAGTATAAGAAAAAAGATGGGTACAGCTATCAGATTCACAAAATTCTGTTATCATAGCCAATCTCAATAAAAACAGTGTGGGAGGTTGACATGTCACTTTTTCTCAGGCTCAGTTTCTGCATCTGTATTAGGCATACTATTAACCCTACAATTTGTTAGCAGATAAACATTTTCCTGCTTGAGCAGGGGGTTGGACTACAAGACTTCCAAGGTCCCTTCCAACTCTGTTATTCTGTTAAAAGTAATATATAAGCCCCATATATTATTGTGATATAGCAGAAGAGATGGCCATTCCAGCTGATTTACTTTTTCTTTATAAGAAATCACTGGATCGTAACTCTAAAATGCTTAAATAAACTGGTAGCAGTAATGCAGAACTAAGAAAAGGAAAAATACCTAACCAATTAACAACATTGATCATCTGAATGTTATTGAAGGCTTCAGAATTTAATGGGACTTTTTTAAAAGCAGACATTCATAGTATATGATAGTGTTTGTAACATGCCCTCATCATTAAAATGGACTATAGCCTCCTCCCCATCCCTCACATTTCCTCTTAATCAGTCTTCTTCAGTTTGCTGTCTTTCAGCTAACTACATTGGACAATAGTGCCATTGGACTTCAAAGACCATGCTGGTTGAAAATTCCAGGAACTGATGTTCAAAACATCTGGAGAGCACCAGTAAAAGAAGGGTGCTCCTAAGCATGTATAACAACTAATCTATTCCAGGTTTTTTGGTGTTGGACTACAATTCCTGTTATTCCCAGTCACCACAGAGTATAAAATTGAGTCACATTTGGGATAGAGCTCAAATCCTTCCTTCTTGCAAAACAAAAAATATTCTCTTAAATGTGGTTCTAAGTGTTAAATTTTTGCATTAAGCTTCCATGTACACTTGTATGAATATGTCAAAACAAACCTGCAGAACACAGATGACAGTGATTTAATAAGACGTAGTGCTTTGCAAGAAAGGTGGACAAGTATACAATAAAAGCAGGTCAATTCTGAAATTTACATTAATTTTATTTATTTATTTATTTGTTATAAATGGGTTTTTTTTTTGGTCTTTAAGCCAAAAAAATTATCAAGGGAGCTTTTGGGAATTCTGAACATTTTTTGAAAATGTTATATCAAAGAAATTTTGACACCTGATGCTTCAGGTAAACTTGACGCTTTTTTTCAAAAATTCCAAATGGTTAGCAGATTAACTGGTCAGAAAATTCATTTGTTATTACAAATGTCACCAAAAATAAGAGTTAAATATAGGAATGCCCACTGCCCAGCAATGGATTATCTAACTATGAGTACAATTATATGTTAATTAAGAGTATTTTGAAACAGTAACAAAAAAAAAAACTTTGATGAAAAGTTATTTGAATTAGGATAATGAAACCTGCAGTTCATATGAATTGAAATTTGTCTCATTAGCACACTAATCAGTTTTCAGACTAACAAAATAAACCCACTGTGACCTACTCCATTTACAGTAGTTAATACCAATTTGAGTGAATGCTTTGCGTTTTACTTCAATCATAATAGGGTGTTTGAAGTGAGATCACTGTCTGAAGTGGGACTGAGAAGCAGCCAACTCAGAGCATAAATAGCTTCTCTCAGTCTGGTGTCTTTACAACATGTTGAGACAATCGCCAAGATTATCAACCAGTTTGGCCCACTTCTGGAGAACATCACACATGGGGAAAGGCTAATCCCAAATCTTGAAAGCAGGACTGTAATGGCACTCTCTATTTATCCATCCACAGGCAAGGCCAACTCAAATACAAGAAACTGTAATTTCCCATCTCTTCTTTAAAGCTGATGACAAAATTAGAGATCCAAAACAGAGACAGATAAGCAAAAATAAAAACATTAAGGACCAACCTTCAGGACGCTGGATGCAGGTATGCTGGTTATCACTCAGGAAAAAGCCTTCACGGCAATGGCATTCATAGCTTCCCATCATGTTGACACAAGTTTGTTGGCAGCCACCGTTCCCCTCTGCACACTCATCCACATCTATTTGGGAACCAAGGAGAAAATGAAAAGGCTGAAATTTACTATTATTAAATAGTAAGAATCTGAAGCTTACTATTATTTTTTAAAAAAATAAATTTAAAAAAAGAACAAAACATTCCTTTAAAAAAGCCAAGATAATAAAATGTCTTACAAGGCTAGCAAAATTATTTTTTACTATCTAAAACTCAGGAGGGAAGAAATACAATAGTTATTTTAAAACAATTGGGATATAAATCCTGTAATAAATTATAATGAAGAAACATGATGAAGAAATGCTACAGAAAAGACCTTGTCACATACAGTGTATCTAATTACTTAGCATGTTATGATGTTGGAACATACAGCAGGACCTCTAATAAAATCTGCTGGTTCCAGGCAACTTCATACACAAGGTGTTCTTTCGAATATCCTACCTGCAAACTGTTTTAAAGCTTTCTACTTTATCCGGCTACTTGCATTGGATTGAAAAACAAATCTAAAATTAGTGCAGATGGATCAAGTATATGCCATATTTTACATCACCCTTTTAATACAGCAATATATAAAACCACTCTCTGACATTCCATATTATTTCTTCCGCCTTCTGGTAAGATTTATTTTTACTGAAATGCAGGATAAATCTGTGTAGACTGGTTTAAGTGCTTACCGATTTTTGCTTAAAATGACCCCAAAAAAGTGGTGTGTTGCTATTTTTAGCATTAACAAATGAGTATTTGTGCAATTAAGCTTCCTTATAAGCATGCAAATGGCACTTTGGCATAGAGAAGGGCATTGCTGAAACACATCATGTGGAATTGCTGTTCTAATTTTATTTTCTAATTGTCAAATAACAATGTGTTTCCTGTCCTAAAGAGTATTAGAACAGATATTCCACATGATGTGTTTTACAAGTGTGTTTTCTCAGCCTCTTTAGTGAAAATGGTTAGCATTGGATAAAGTTAAGGCTATTTGATCTGAACTGTAGAAATCCAAATCCTGATGACTACAATATGCCAACAATGATTATGTTTTCTTTTCCGTTTGCTACTATTTAGTGATTTTCCAGACTTTTGCAAACTAAAACTAGGAGCCAAAGAGTAAAAGATTTTTTTTTCTCAATAAAGCAAGATTGGGTGATTGTGACCTTCAAAGAGATTGTTGATTATCATCTTCCAACAATGAAATAAAGCATAGGAAAAATGCTAGGAACTATGTTTCAGCAAACTCTCCGAGATTTGGAGAACACAGTATGCACATTCCAGTACTGTTATTTTGGCTGATGGCTTCAGTACCCCATCATAACTGAATTCTCAGAAAATTTTAAGCTCATCAATAGGGTGGGTTCATACAACTATTAAGCCACAAACTAGCTAACTGCAAGATGATTAACCCTATCTACCACCAAGCCAGACTTGCCTGAATCAAGAACATGCCCTAGGTTGCAGCAGTATCGGATGACTTCATTACCTAATGCAGATTCACCAAACTTAAAACAAATCTAGTCAATCAACTTCTTAAATCTAACTACAACTAAATGCACTGTATAGCAATGGAGACTCTCTAGCTAATGCCTAACTCTACTGATTTAATTCCTAATGTTCAATCTATTCAAGAGAATATCACAGTTCTAGTTCGCTTGATCTAAGTATCTGATTTCCAGCCTTGTCTCATACTCTGACTTCACTCAAATGTCAGTATATGTACCGTGTTTCCCCAAAAATAAGACCCTGTCTTAATTTTTTTGAACCCCGAACTAAGCGCTTGGCCTTATTTTCAAGGAGGTCTTATTATTTTGAGGCACATGGTGTAAGATGGGGCTCCTCTTGCCGTCTTACCTGATTTCCAGCTCTGTGTTTAAATATTTTTGGGGAGGGCTTATTTTCAGGGGGAGGCTTATTTTAGCGCATGTGCTCAAAAGCCCAATTGGGCTTATTATCAGGGGATGTCTTATTTTCGGGGAAACAGGGTATAAACAGGGTATAAACTTCACCAATGGATAAATGGAAGCTCTATCAATGTAAAATGAGGAGACAATGTAAATGGATAAATTCTGTCTTCATCACTTCTGCTGATTATTCTCAGATGAGTCAGATTCAATGCATGCAACAGATAATAAATAGTAATCGATAATATTTAGCAGCAGATAACAAAATTGCAAAGAACAAAATCAGAATAATTATTTTCAAATAAGTAATGAAAATACTCTCATAACTGAAAAACAGAAGATTTAAGTAAGGCTTCACACTGACATTTTTGAAGTATTTCTTAAGATCCAATCAGATGAACAGTTTCTCTAAGTAGGCAGTTAATATGAACAAGAATTCCTTCAGAAATAGCATGACAAACAAACAGCAACATTCTACAGTACTGTTTAGATTCCACCTGAAGTATACTAGTTGGACTTGATTTTTGGCAGAAAGAAGTTATATATTTCTGTGCAAGAAGCTAGACATTAACAGTAATTTTAATATCTTAGTTTAAAAAAACGCCTTCTGATTCTTTCTGGTTTTATGTCCCCAAAACTCAACAGATGTTTTGTTGTTTGGAACAATGAAGATTCCATACAGAATTCATTAATAATAATAAAAAACGCTCATTCTCTCCTCCACTTTTTTGCAATCTGGTCCTCCAATTTGTATTAATAAATGACAGCTATAAATAAGAGTAATTCTTAACAACAGTTGTACAACAATCTGAATGAAAAATGTAGATAATCCATAACAAAAATTGTTTCACAGTAAGTTAAATATCCAATGATAAAACTCATTTAAATTATCACTAAGGCCAGTGGACTAGAATGTTAGTGGTCTCAATCTTCTCCTAGAAATCCTTGTAGGAAGAAATGTCCATCTGGGTTCAATTCCAAGTGGGGAGAAAGACACTGGAAACATGGAGATTGTTTGGAAGGATGGTTTAATGGTGAACAGGACCACATGGGTTTGAAGTCCTGGGTAGCTGACCACATGGAGGAGAGAGAGAGAGATTTATACCCTCTCTTAGGCCTTGCCTTTGAGTTTCCTGTTCCTGTGCAAGAAATGTATCCTATTGGCTGTCAGACTCCCAGGAGGCAGGGGTCTTAGTTAAGTTTGTAGGCTGCCTGTGTCCCAGGCTTGGTTGAATCTTGCTCAGTGATGCAATGAAGGGCAATTTCCTATTGTGGCTGAATGGCTTTGCCCTGAAGGGTAATCCCATCATCCTGGAGCTGAGGTCTTTTGTTTTGTAGATAGACTGGCTCAGTCTTTTGTCTTGTAGATAAGCTGGTACCAAAATATCTACTGGGGGCAGGGAGCTGGGGTCTTTTGTTTCTGTTTCCTTTAAGATTTTTATTTCTCTTTTTGGGGAAATATTCTGCCTTTTTAATATTTCCTAGAATATTTCATTCTTCTAGGAGAGGAGTGGGTGCTAATTTTCTACACCCTCTATGTCTTTACAAACCTGATCCTACGTCTACTTTGAGGTAAAGATAAAACCATAGTTCCTCCTGCTACACTTATCTTCTGGGGACCCTCACCTGGTGTCTGTCTCCTAATCTTGATGTGCAAAAGAGACAGGACTGTAACAGCTTGTGCTGCTTTTTTTGCCAATTAAAAAGTCCAAATGCACTATCTAAAATCATTTTTACAGTGCCCTCTCCTGGACATATAGTGAAGAGGTTGATGATCAGAGCATTTAGCCCTTCTTCCCCCTTGGGAGATCTTGCAAGTGATAAAAATGAAATATTTTGGTAAAAAAAGGGGCGAAGCAAAAACCAAACAAAATCCCACAACACTTTTATGTATTAAAGTGTAGACATTCAATATGAAAGAAGATCATTAACAAATTACTCTAGAAAACAGGCTTATGAATTAGTTAAGACAGAAATAAGCCACAAGATGGTGTTGGTCTGCTACAACTGAAGAGCCTTCTGCCTCCATTTTTTTTGAAGTGCAATTTGCAAAATATTATTCTAGATCACAAGAGATTGTAAAGAAAAAGAACATGAACACAACCTGAAATATCAGTGAAAGATGAAAGACAATTCTATAATTTACACAGAGAGATTTAAAAAATATAAATTTTAGCATAAAGTAGCAATAACACTCTTTCTCCTCCTCCTTAATTAGTGCAAATTCTTAGCTACACAGATTGCATAGAAATAGAAGTCTCCTGAGAATGTTCCTTTGCTTCAAATTATTGGATATAATTCCTTAAAGATCTCAGAGGTTGTTGGAGAGATAGAGAACCCATTTCTTTTCTTACTCCAGCTTCTCTCTATGGATTTTTCTCTTTGTTCTATAATTACCAAACTTTTTTTTTTTTAACCAGGAGAGAAGATATATCTGATCCTGGGTAAATCTCAGTCCCTCCAGGTAGGCCAGATGGGAAACACAACTAAATGAGCTAATTTTATTTTATCGTAAGGCTACTTAACAGAATCTTGTTAAGTCTCCTGCTGTACAAATCTCCTGCTGTCACTTTTAACCACCTGTTGAATTAGTGCAGGTCCTTCCTAAATTTTTTCTTCTAACCATTAAGCCAGTGGTCCCCAACCCCCGGTCCGCGGACCGGTGCCGGGCCATGGAGTACCTGGCACCGGGCCGCGCAGCGGCCGGGGGACATGAACGCTGCAGCGCAAAGGCTCCTGGGCCATGCGCAAAAGCTCCTGGGCCGTGCACAAAAGCTCCTGGGCCGTGCGCAAAGGCTCCAGGGAAGAGAGCCCTGCGCAGGTACGCACGTGTGGCCCAAAGCCCCCACCCCTGCGCGCGCTCAGCGGGCCACGGTAAAATTATCAAAGGCTGATTGGTCCGCGGCGATAAAAAGGTTGGGGACCACTGCATTAAGCCACTAGGAGCTCCTCCCTCTCTTGTCTGGTTGTTTCCTAGGCAGTCTCTCTTCCCCTTGTTCTTCATTTCCACATACCATTACAATAAGTGATCAAGAACCATTTGTCATTCATGGGGATATGAGTTATGCATTCGTAGTCTACAGTCTCACATATAAGCTATATTCATAGTACTCCTCATCAGAAAAAGAAAAATGCAAGAAAAAAATCCTGGACAATTCAAAATTAAATATACTGTACATACTAGTCTTTCTAGTGAAAATACATGTTTTCATACATACAAGTTATGCAAAGCTTCAACAGTCAATCAGTCGATCAGTCCTTCATTACAATATGGTCAATTATCAGAATTCAACTTAAAAAAGAAAAAATAAAATTTACAAAATAAAAGCTAAAAGAACAATAACTAAATAATCAATGTGACTGGTTACAGTGGGTTTTAGCTTCAGCTCTAAAATCACTTAAGAAATCAAGTTCCAGTTCAATTATTATCTGTTCTAACCTGAGTAGGATTTTGACAATAATCTCAAAACTATAGATTTGTATATAGGAATACATTTAATTAGTCTCTTTTTATTTCTATTTTTCCTTATTGTGTATGCTGTCAATAAATCTCTTATATAAACTTTTGTTGTATCCCATAAGTTTTGAGTTGTAGTTTCTTCATTCCAATTTTCTTTTAAAAACAGGCCTAATTCTTTTTTTGAGTATTGAATAAAATTCTTCTCTTTCACTATCCTTTCGTTCATGGTCCATCTCCCTCTCTTCCTGACTTCTCCTTTCCAACTAATTTTTAATGGATTGTGGTCTGCCCAGGAATTGGCTTCAATTTCTATTTCCGCAATGTCTTTCCCTGTTCTGGGTCCATCCACGCCATATCTATCGTTGACCATGATTTTGCGGGGTTAAAGAAGAAGGTATATTGCTTTTTTTGTGGGTTAATTTCTCTCCATGTATCTTTTAAGTTAAATTCCTGGGCCAATTCAAAAAAATGTGGGTGGTAATATTTTCCTTTCATGATTTTTCTTTTTTCCAGTTTTGTAGTCTTTTTTAGGGTCTGTCGCTGCATTGAAGTCACCTAATATGTATAGGTTATCTACTTCTAATTCTATTAGTTTTTTGTGTAACTTATTATAGTATTCTCTCTGATGTATGTTGGGTGCATAAATGACTACAAGTAATATTCTTTTTTGTTTTATTGAGATTTCAATCATTAATGTCCTTCCCTCATTATCTGCATACATTTGTTTGGGATTTAACCTTTCCTTTATATAAACTGCTATCCCTCTTTTTTTTGTTTCTGCCAATGCTACAAATAATTTCCCTAGTCTGGGGGCTTCCAAAAAACCACTTTTCCCTTTTGGAATGTTCACTTCTTGTAGGCATACTATTTCCATGTTCAATTTTTGGAGTTTAGTAATTGTTTGTCTTCGTTTTATTGGTGCATTCAATCCATTTATGTTGATTGATATTAAATTCATCTCCTCCTCCATTAAATTACTTATTTGTCCTTCCTGCTTCCCTTTTTTGTGTTACTCCCCTCTGCTGTCTTTTTCTTACACCCTCTCTGTATTGGTTTCCAGTCTCTAACTGCTCTTCCGATCCTCAATTTGATTCGTTTTCTTCTTGACTTTTGGACTCTAATTTCTCTCTACTTTCTAATTCCTCTCCAAAGTTTTGTTCACTGAATTCCTGAGCCTTTTCTACTGTATCTATTCTTATTTATTTGTCTTCCCAGGTTATTAACGTTTGTTCTGTGTGCGCTGTGGGAGAGTCCAAGCGTGGGTTCAATTCCATCTGATTGGTCAGAGACCGAGTTGTAATTTCTTTGGCCACACCTCTTCCGCCCCACCGAGCTCCAGTTTTTCAATGAAGACATGGATCTGGAGAGGACGTAGCCAAAATGATGAAACCGACCACTCCTGGACCCCGGACCCCTATGGAACTAGGGTGGGGTTGGACTCTCTCCCGCAGCACACATAGAATGAATGTTCAGGTGAGTCCAACGTTCCTTCTTCTGTGCGCTGCTTGGAGAGTCCAAGCATGGGATATACCCAAGCTAAATCTCTCTAGGGTGGGAAACAGACTGGTCCAAGGTCCCCTCGGCCAGAAGAATCCTCTGTAGTACTCTTCTTGCGAATGCTGCCTCTGCCAAGGCAAACATGTCCAATTTGTAATTCCTGATAAATGGTGAAGGGGAAACCCAAGTGGCTGCCCTGCAAATCTCCTGATTGGAAGCTTGTGTAGCCCAAGCAGCCGTAGTGGCTGCACTCCTGGTTGAATGAACCATAATACGGCCTGGAACAGGCCTCGCCTGATGTTTGTAGGCCAATACTATGCAAGCCTTTAACCAGCGGCCAATGGTGGATGGGGACACCGTTTTGCCCATAGATCTGGGCTGAAATGAAACGAACAGCGATTCCGTCCTTCTGAAGGAAGCAGTTCTGTTGATGTATTTACGAAGTGCTCTACGCATGTCCAGTTTGTGCCATCGCTGTTCCTGAGGATTTCTGGGATTTGGACAAAAATCCAGTAACATGACCTCTTGGGCCCTATGAAACCAAGAGTTAATCTTAGGCATGAATGTTGGATCTAAGAGTAACACGACCCTATTAGGATGAAAAATGCACAAATCTTGTCATATTGACAGGGCCAACTCCGAGATCCGCCTTGCCGATGTGATCGCAATAAGAAAGGCAACCTTGAAAGTCAAAAGTTTGAGACTGGTGGCCCCTAAGGGCTCAAAAGGAGGAGATGTGAGTGCCTGCAGCACCAGTGACAGATCCCAAGTTGGGTATCTATGAACTGTTGGGGGTTGTAAATTGGACACCCCTTTCCGAAAACTACGCACCCTGGGGTGCTGAGAGAGTGGGTACATGCCCTCACCTTTCAGGATTGTGGCCAAGGTGGCCACCTGCCTGTGGAGGGTGTTAGTGGACAGTCCCTTATCCAATCCCTCCTGAAGGAAGTCTAGTACCCTTGAGACTGAAGCCAACATGGGAACCAGCTTCACCTTGGTGCACCAGTGGCAAAAGGATGTCCATGTAGCTTCGTATATTCAGTTGGTTGTGGAGTGTCGAGAAGCTTGAATAGTCGAAATTACTTTGCCAGAAAAATGTCCCATCTTCAGGATCTCCCTTTCAAGTGCCAAATGGCCAACTGGAGCCACTGAGGGTTGGGTGATTCATGGCCCTTTGGCTGAGGGAGATCCTGTATGGAGGTATCCTCAATGGGTAAGAGATTCACCACGTCCACAAACCACGGGCACCTTGGCCAGTGAGGTGCCACTAATAGCACTTCTGCCTCCTCCTCCAAGATCCTTCTGACAACCCTCGGAATGAGAGGGGTTGGAGGGAAGGCTTATAACAGTCCTGGAGGCCATGGGCAGCAGAGGGCATTGGTCCCCTCAGCCCCATGAGTCTGGAACCTGGTAAAGAACCTCGGGAGTTGAGTGTTCATTGGGCTGGCAAATAAATTCACAGCTGGATGACTGAATTTCTCCAATAGCTGGCAAAATAGGTCTGGGTGCAGGCACCATTTGGACAGGTCGATGGTTGTTCTGCTCAACCAGTCCGCCTGAATGTTGGAGATTCTGGAGATGTGCTCTTCTCGTAATGAAAGTAGGTACCTCTCCACCCAAAGACCTATTTCTCCCACTTCGCACATCAGGACCTTGGAGCGTGTGCCTCCTTGTTGGTTCACATGTGATTTTGCTGTCACATTGTCCATCAACAACACGTGGTGACCTGATGTCTCTTGAAATTGGCGTAGCACCAGATGCGCTGCTCTTAGTTCCAGCCAATTGATGTCGTTTTGCAGTTCCTCCAGTGACCATCGACCCTGAGTCACTCGGGATTGCAGGTGAGTACCCCAGCCAAAAAGACTGATGTCCAATGTTATGACTATTCGGTTGGGTTCCTTGAATTGGCAGCCTTTCTCCATGGCTGCTGACATCCACCAGTCCAAGGATTGAAGCACCCTCTTGAGGAACCTGGATTCGTGCATTGGAATTGCTGAGCCCTGACCTTTGACTTGGAAGCAGGAGCCATTGTAGGGCCCGTGCATGCAATCGTGCCCAAGGGACAATCACCAAGCATGAAATTATCTTTCCCAATAATTGGGAAAGAGGAATCAATGGTACTAGTCTGAGAGATCTGACCTGATTGACCATGGCTTTTATGCTGGATCAGTGTCCCTGAGAAAAGAAAACCTGACAGATGTTGGTATTGATCACTGCTCCTAAATGTATCAGACTGGTGGAGGGTATCCTTTGACTTTTCTCCCAGTTCACAGAGAAACCAAGATTCTGAAGGGTTTGGACCGTAATCTGAAGGTCCTTTTCTACCTGAAGTGTGGATGATGACTGGATCAAAATGTCACCCAGATAACATTGCAGTCTGATGGGTCTCACCCGAAGATAAGCCACCACCACATCCAGCAGTTTGGTGAAGGTTCTTGAGGCCGAAGGGAAGCGCCCGGTATTGCCAATGGTGTCCTGCATAGGAGAATCTGAGGAACCTTCTGATGGGTACATGGAAGTATGCCTCTTTGAGATCTATTGATGTTAAAAGATCTCCCTGTCTGATGCAACCCAGTATGGTATGCAGGGATTGCATTTTGAACCATTTGTATTTTACGTGTACATTGACTTCCTTCAAATTTAGTATGGCTGTCTGCCCCCATCCCTACCCCGAGCTCTTGAGAACCAGAAAGGGGGTCAAATAAAAGCCGAGAACATTCTGCTCTACCGGTACCGGCTCGATGGCCTTGATGCTGGATGCTGGATCTCAGCTTCCAGCAGAACTCTCTTGGTGGCATTCCTGGGAACAGGGCATCGAATGAATCTTTTTGGTGGGTTGGAGCAGAATTCTAGAGTGAGCCTGAGTCTCACTGTCTGTAATGCCCAAGCATCTGTAGTGGTATCCTGCCATTGGCTGGCGAACATCTTTAACTGGCCGTCAATGGGGATCCCTGACTGGAAGTCGCTTTGTTCGACAGTAAGGGCAGCTATTGACTCCCTGAAAGGGTCACCTGGATTGTGACTGTTTAGCCCTGTCTCGAAAGGATGATCTATCTTGCGAGTGATCCATACCTTCGGCAAAGTGGCAATGTCCTCAGTTGTATGGCTGATCTCAGCGCGGAATAACAAGCCGCGCTTGCTGCAGTGCTTCAGCGACACTTCGCCAACCCTACGATCTCCACAAACTCGTGTTATTTTATTTTATTTTATTTGTATTCCAATTGCAAGGGAAAACTGATTTCGTGTCTCTAGGCCGACTGAGTTGAAAAACTGGAATTCGACCGGGCGGAAGAGGCGTGGCCAAAGAAATTACAATTCAGTCTCTGGCCAATCAGATGGAATTGAACCCACGCTTGGACTCTCCAAGCAGCGCACAGGAGATGCCCTCATGTCACTTTTTTCAGTGCTCTTATAATTTTGAACAGTCACTAAACAAATGGTTGTAAGTCAAGGAGTACCTGTATTTTGTTTTTAACAGCTCCTATTACCATAGATTGTGTACACCATTTATTTTACCCAAAATTCTTAAAAGTTGCTGCTGCTCATCACAATTATTTTTCTATCGCTATTCAGTTTTTATTGTACATGTAGTCCTCAATTTACAACCATTTGTTTAGTGACTGTTCAAAGTTACAACAGCACTGAAAAAAGTGGCTTAAGTTACGACCGTTTTTCATACCTACGACCATTGCAGCATTCCCATGGTCATGTGATCATAATTCGGATGCTAGGTAACCAGCATGTATTATGATGGTTGTAGTGTCCCTGGGTCACATGATCACCTTTTGCAATCTTCTAACAAGCAAAGTCAATGGGGAAGTTAGATTCACTTAACAACCTGTGTTACTAACTTAATAACTGCAGTGATTCATTTAACAATTGCAACAAGAAAGGTCCTAAAATGGGGCAGAACTCATTTAACTGTCTTGCTTAACAATTGATATTTTGGGCTCAATTGTGGTCGTAAGTCAAGGACTACCTGTACTATGTAATTGAAATTTTGTTGTCCAACGCTTTTATTGATCAGTGATCAAATATATTTTGTCTGTGTCTATGAATGCTATTTCCTTCACAAGAATCACATTTCTTTATTGATTAACATATTTTCTCACATCGTGACTTTGGGATCTTGGTGACTGTAGTAAAATCAACTCCTTTTTTCAGGAAGTTATCTACAACTAGCTCAATGTTTTCTTAATGAGCAATAATCCTTAAGTGAATATTGCACGTAACAGCATTGGAACATTAAATCTAACAACACAATTGTCCACTCTAAAAAAAAGTATATCCAATGATTTGCTGACATTTTTATTTAACATTTGGAGTCTTGCTGACCAAAAATATAAATAAGATTATTTATATTTTTAGTCAGCAAGATTCCAAATATTAAATAAAAATGTTAGCAAATTATTGGACATACTTTTTTCTGACTTACTATGGGCCAGCTAAACTTGCACCAAACTGGAGGAAGGTGCCCTTTCTTCCACAACGTCCAGAGTCAGAGAATAGAAAAGAAATATAGCCAGCCCTTTTCTCAAAACACACAGAGGAAATAAGGAGCTCAGTGCCAAAGAAAACCTCTGTGAACTCAAGCATTAAAATCCCAACAGCTAAGTAGAAAGCTGAGCCCCTTGGACATCAACGGTGGGGCCATGCAGCAGACTCCGGAAAAGCCAGAATAGCAGGTCGATGACAACATGAACAGACCTGAATATCTGAACAAATGTGTAAGAGGTTAATTAAAATACACATATCAGCTCACAGGCACACAAAAACCAAGTGTACTGTCATGCAGGGCCTCTTGCAGACAGACAAGACTATTGCTAACTAATAAAATTTTATCCGCAACTATGCAGGCTTAACTGCTGCTTAAGTTTCACAATAAAAAAATAAAATGCCTGAACCTTTATTATGGTTTCAAAGGAAGACTTAAGACCTGACTATAGATAAAAGGCTTAGAACAAAAGAAACAACATCCTCTGACTGGTTTGTTGCGTAGCAGTATTTTAAAACAGCACCATGATCACACATATGTCTTTTTCATGAACTTTTAGATCTTGACAGGCAAAAGCCATCAAAGTTGGGCACGTATACAATAATTGTGTGAAGAAAATTCTACAGTTTTATTTGCATGTGAATAGCTTTTATGTGGTTTAGATAGATTTAGGAAGATGAATAAGATCCTGATCACAAACTTCAAGATGCTTCCTTGATATCCTTGTCAGTTTACAAATATTCACCATATATATGTATGCATATATGTATGGGTGTGTAAACATTTGTAAACTGAAAATGTATCTCTAATCAGATTAATACATAGCAATATTGCATCAGATGGATTCAGCAAGTACTCTCTAATGGTGGGTATATTAATAATATAATTTTACCTTAGGCAAATTAAGTACTCTGTAGGTTAATATAATCTTTTGTAGAACTCTCAGCAATAAACTGCTATTCCTTATCTTCAGTTCACAACAAGGTAAGTAATCAATTAAACTAGTTGCTACAAGACTCTCAATCTAATGCTTGCTTTATTAAAGGCAACTTAAATCATCAAAAGACGCTTTAATTTAGCAAACAGACCAAATTCCTGGTTCAATCTGGTTAAAGGTCACTCAGAATCTTATTAGAGATAAAGCAAGATAAGATACAGGAAATTATTCTATCCAATAGCTGAATTTCAGACAAACTTCTTTATAATCTCCAGAAAAAGCAACCCTTGTTTTGTTATCAAACCACTTGTTCTCCTTCCCACACTGAAGTCAGGAAACAGGAATATTAAGGCTCTAGTCCTCACTATTGCTATGTTCAGCTTTAGATGCCTTTCATGCTCATCCATTTTATGTTGCTTTATTTCTGATAAATAACCTATCTTGCCTATATCATAATTTTGCATAATCGATATTGTTTCACTATGCAGAGGCAAAGTCCAATACTATCTGGAATTCTTTCCCAACTCTTAGAAAAATACCTGGCCACAAACTGGTGGAGAACAGAAATAACACGGCAGGATCACAAGTTCTCATCAGACCCATGATGAAAGACTTGAACTGGTTGCCAAGCGCCTTTGTTTTCTAGGTTCAACTTAAAACACTGATTTGCATAGTTAAAGTCTTCTGGAAAGATCTTGATTTTTAACATATCAATATTCCTAGTCAGCATTCTCTAGAATCCATTATTATTAAAGCAATTCTATCAGAAGTAAAATACTGATTTAAAAAAGAGATATTTATTATCAGGAAAAAAAATCTTGTTTTCACCCGATTTTCACCTTGCCAAAAGGTGCATAGTTCACAGCTACCTGATTGCACTCAAAGTCTCTGTGGTCTGTTTAAACAGAGAAATGCATCCACTCTGGGAAAGAGCTTAAAGTCAATCAGACAAGACAAGACAGGCAAAGGGGCCCCTAACAGAGTAGTATGAAACATAAGGATGTAAAGGAATATATCTTTTGAGAACAAGGAAAATAGTATGTAGAATAATAAAAATATTACATATTTGAGGGTATCCTATTTGCTGGCACATCTGTTTGTTTGCAGCATAGGAAATTTCATCAGCTATTATTTCTAGGAGGCACCAAGCAGAAGGTGCCAGGTCAAATATGGACCCTCTCTTCCCAAATAACCACTATTATAAGAGAAAAAGTTATACAGGAATCTACTGGGTACAATTCACTCTACCAAGATAACTTGCAAATTAGGCCTAAGTATTTTCAGAGCAACTGCGTAGATAAAGTAGGTAGAGAAACACAAGTAATCTGTACATAAGTTCCAGACACATGAAACAGTGGTGCACATTGCTGTATTAGAGGTAAATAAACTTATTACTCCTTTTCAAATTATACAATACAGGGAGTCCTCAATTTATAACCACAATTGGGACTGAATATCTAGTTGTAAATTATTATGGTTGTATGTCAAGGCATACGACTGTATTTATTTATTTATTTATTTATTAGTCCAATTTATATGCCCCCCTTCTCCATAGACTCAGGGCGGCTTACAATGCATTATAGCAATAGCCTGCATACCTTTATGTATATACCTGCTTATTAGGGCTTTCGTCCCCCCCAAGCGGTGTTGTTCTATACAAAGCTGGTTTATTGCCCCCACAATCCAGGTCCTCAATTTACCTACCTTGAAAGGATGGAAGGCTGAGTCAACCTTGAGCCTGGTGAGATTTGAACTTGCATTAATTCCAGGAAGCTGGCAACTAAGTGCTAGCACTTAACAGCACTTAGTCCACTGCACCACTGAGGCTCATCGGTGTATGTGACTGGACCCAATTTTACAATATTTTTTGCAAGTTGTTAAGTGAATCCATGGTCATTAAGCAAATTCCTTGATCGTGTGAACCCATTTTTCTGAATAGGCAAAAAATTATGATCATATGACCCACAGAATACTGCAACTGATTGCAAAGATGAGCCAGTTGCCAAACACCACAAACAAGGAGGAAATTGAATTAGTTCAAGAATCTATCTTCCTTTGATCCAAAACTGTTCTTGATGGCAGTTCTACTCCTGAAATCAAACACAGTATACCTTAGGCTGCACTGGAATGGTTAACATGAATCAGATCTGGAAAAGCAGAGATATTGATATAAACACAAAAAGCAGAATAGTTACAGCAATAGTCTTTCCTATAATGATGTATGGGTGTGAGAGTTGGACACTAAGAATGGCTGATTGAAGAAGAATTTATGTCTTTGAATTGTGGTGCTGGTGTAAATTATTGTCTATACCATGGAAAGCCAGAGTAACTAAAAGAAAAGTGATAAATCATATAAAATCAGACACATCACTAGAAGCTAAAATCATAAGACTAGGTCTGATTTACTTTGTCCATGTCATGCGTGCAAATCTGAGAAGGCAATAATGCTAGTTAGTGGAACAAGAAGAAAAGGCATGCAAAGAACATGCTGATGACACAAAAATCAATCTAACCAGTTGTCAAGAGGGAATGTATACCTACCAGCTTCATTACAATAGTCCTTGACTTACAACAGCTCATTTAGTGACCGTTTGAAAGTACAATGACATTGAAAAAAGTGATTTATGACTGTTTTTCACACTTATGACCATTGCAGCATCCCCTTGGTCATGTGATTAAAATTAAGATGCTTGCAACTGGTTTGTGTTTATGATTGTTGCAGTGTCCCAGGGTCATGTGATCACCTTTTTGCGACTTTCTGACAAGCAAAATCAACAGGGGAGCCAGATTCACTTAACAACCATGTTACAAACTTAACTGCAGTGATTCACTTAACAACCATGGCAAGGAAGGTTGTAAATTGGGGCAAAACTCACTCAACAACTGTCTCACTTAAGAACAGAAATTTAGGGCTCAACCATGGTCGTAAGTCGAGGACTGCCTAACTGTTTCCATTGCTAATGTAAAGAATGGCATTCAGTCTATGGTATCATGAATTTAGTGTTGCTTGTTTATTGTTCTGGATATCATTTCCCTGGAAAGTATAATTCCTGTTAACATATGTAGTACATTCCTTCATCACTCAGTCTCAAAGCCATGTAGCAGGATTGAACATGGGGAAAGAAAATGAATATGATAGAGAATTGATGATTTCCAAACCTGTTCAAGAAGTGACACCCTTGTTTTCATAAATTAATGACCAAAAGATGACTCACACCTATACTAATCAAGAAGGGACTAGCAGGCTTTCCAAAGAATGTTTGAAAGTTTACTTTGGCATTGAGTTTATTTCCACACTTTGTCCCTCTACTATGAGTCTCATTTAATTTGCTGTTAACTCATATACATTAGTAGATGTGCTGCTCATCTCTGTATCAACAAAGTAGAAAGCTGGGGCTTCCCTACTAGGAGTGATACTTTCCTTTTTTAAAAAAAAGTCCAGAACAGAAAAAAGAGCCAAGATCTCATATCCAGAGAGTCACTGCCCTAAGCAATTTAAGATAGAAATTTATGTTTAAAAATGTTAAATGATCCTTATTGGAAATTCAGTTCAGTGCAGACTATAATTGTATCTTTAAAAGTCTGGTCATCTCTATCCCCAAGTTTCTTATGGACTTTTCCATTATAACCAACAGATAATATCCTCCTTTGTCACAAATTTATTACTCATGTAAGGTATATATTCTATTCTAATCTTTGGTAAGAACAGTGATTCCTGGCCAGTTCTAATTATAGTTGATGGTTCTCCACTTCAAGATTAGTAAGAAGAGATGAAAGATGATAAATATATAAATTGTGGCTTTTTAATCTGCATCTGTTCTGATATTTTCTGCACTTCTGGAAATGCTATTTATTCCCTTATCACAAAATAAGGTGTTCACACACTTATAAACCATAAAGAACTGGAAGCCTAGCTGAGAAGACAGACAAAATAATATTTGAATCTCTGATATATAGACCAAACTACAATAAAAAGATAAAAGTAAAAGATGATTCAGCCTGGCCCTTTAAATTGTGGAATACCGTGTTTCACCAAAAATAAGACCCTGTCCTATATTTTTTTGAACCCTGAAATAAGCACTTGGCCTTATTGCCATGCGCTCAAAAGCCCAATTGGGCTTATTATCAGGGGATATCTTACTTTGGGGGAAACAGGATAATGGCAAAAAGTTGACCGAGAGAAAATTTTCTGTACTCTTCTTCCGTCATTATCCTGCTACCCTGTTTTCCTCTGAACTACCCCAAACTGTCCAAAAGAAATCATGACCATGCAAAGAGATTTTTCAAAGAGGCACAGGTGTATATGTGTGTGGGGAGAGAGAGAGTGATGAATCTGGGTGCTTGGCATGGATGCATGCTATTTTGGATAGGTCTGGTTTTCCACTAAGATTGCAATCATTTGCATGCTTATATGTAAACTAGCTGAATACCCGTGCTCCGCTATGAAACTATGTGATCAGGCTTCCTCAGGCTTGCCCCACAGAAGCCTTCCCTATCCTATCCCGTTCTTTCCAGAGTTATTTTCAGGTTGGGAGGGGGAGTAGAACGTCTAACTAATTAGCATCAGAGCGTGTTAATAATAATAATAAGAAATACTAATGATCTGATGGTCATTTTGAAAAATCCTTTCTTAGTGAGCACCTAGAAGCCAAGAGGAACATGTGTGCCAAATTTCAAGTTTGTAGGCTTTACGGTTCTGGAGATTTTGTGATCGTGGCGTGAGTGGTTTTCGCTTTTATATATATGTAGATAAAAGGTAAGCATGGAATAAATGGGATTTGTTTCAAGGAACTGAGTCAAAAACAAGATGATAGTCAGCTGAATGCTTGCTTCCCCAAATTCTTCTAAAGGATTAAGGTAATAATGAGTATCCAAGAAGAAGAGTTTCCATAGTAAATCTCAAGAGAGTTAATTGTTCTTATGTGTAACAAAGGTTGATATCTAGTATCATTCATTATACCAATGATTAAAGGTCAATGCAGTACAAAGAAAACAGTACTTATCCTAAGGCAGACAGATTGCAGTGAATGATAAATAGGAAACTAAAAGAATTAATATATGCTCAGGTAAAATGTTTAATTCAATAACAGTCCCAATGACTCAATAAGTTAAATAAACTAAATTCTCCAATGCAGTAAGAGGTCAACAATCAATGTAATCAGTAAAAGGCATCCTTTAATACAAAAGTTCAGAAATTGTATTAGAACAAAGGAAATGCTTATTTATAGCACGTCGAGATCACATTGCAAAGGGGGCAAAATAAAGGTGGAAGTAACAAAATTAATTTAAATTAACAATACATTTTAACTTACATCCAAATTTAAGCAATCCACATTGGCTCATGTTGCAGTTTACTTTCAGGATTAAATAAGAAGCATATAAACAAACAAACCGAAAACTTTTAATGCCCTCTCAGAACCTCATACACAGGAAACAGAAATGGATAATCTGATTCCCAATTTCAGAGGTTAAAAATCTAAAATTAGCCAAATTGAACATACAGAAAACTTGAAAGAGAGAAGCTGAGTAAACATAGAGAAAGCAAAGGAGAAAAAGGTGGACCTTGTTTCAATGAGAAAGAAGATAAAAAGATGTAACAGGACACCCTGGATATACTGGCAGTTGAGGCAAAGAGCACTTCTAGACAGATATATATGTAATCAGTAAGAATCTACTCAATGGAGGTTTGACTGGACTTGTGTTGTATGATCCCACTGACTGTACAAGACACCTTCAAAAATCTCTTTGCATTTTTCTCTCTATATCCTTCACTTCTTGACAGTGAGCTAGCTTCTTGTTAATCCCAAATTATAGAATAAACCACTAAATGCAGTTCTTCTAAAATGTGTCTTTCATATGGTTTCCTATCATGCAACAACCTTCAAGTTTGATGGAAAACACGTTTAATGGGATTTACTAAAATTCCTCTTTCAATAGGATTCCTCTACATTGCTGATATGGCATAGTGAGCAAAAGGCTTCTTTTCAGTCTTGGTCTGCATCAGTGTAACAGGAGTAATGTTTTGCAACCCACAAGATAAATGGACAGAAATATATGTGAACACATGGATGAACATTATTGGGGGGAGAAGTGGGATTAAATTAAATCATTTAATGCTTCTCCTTTGTGAAGAATGAAGAACCGGTTTTTATTTCACTGACCACTGGGGGATAAGTGGGAAAAAATGACTGGAATTTATTAGCTGCTATCTTAACTCAGTTCCTGGTTAGCTTAAACTGAAGAGTAATTGGTGGGAGGTCTCTGTGAGTTTCATATATAAATATATATCACAACATGCTAAATACTAAAGACATTTAAGATTGGTATATGAAATAGTGGTATGATTTTAAATACATTCAACTACAACTTACAACCATTCATTTAGTGACCATCCAGTTACAATGGCACCGAAAAATGCGACCAGATTTAGGACCAGATTTCACATTTACAATCTTTGCAGCATCTCAATGGTCACATGATCCAGAATCTGCCAATTGGCAATCGGCATGTATTTATGATGGTTGAACTGACCTGCAGTAATGTGATCGCCATTTGTAACATTCCCAGCTGGCTTCCGACAAGCAAAGTCAGATTCGCTTAATGGCCGCATGATTCATTTAACAACTGCAGTGATTCCCTTAACAACTGTGGCAAAAAGATTGTTAAGTGGGGCACAACTCACTTAACAACTGTTTTGCTTAGCAATAGAAATGTTGGGCTCAATTGTGGTCGTAAGTCAAGGACTGCCTGTAGTATTACAAGTGACTGGTAAATGGGAAGAAGGGGAGACAGATCTCAAAAATAGTGAATCAGAATGAGCTGTCTGTATAATCAGTAGCAAATATGAGCCTATATAAAGACTAAACCACCTGGGCTACACATGGATCCCTTTAAATTGTGTACCTGTCTTTTAGGATAAACCTGCATTCTAACCAGGAAGGAAAATATTCTTTGAGAAATTCACTCTTTTTGTACTATGTTCTAGAAATGCAGGCATGTACAGAGCTCCCTTCTATATTGTATAAACCCCTAAAATTGCCAAGGTTTGGAAGATTTCCCACTTTTTTGGTG
The DNA here is from genome assembly GCF_029215685.1 of Pituophis catenifer annectens. NCBI lineage: Eukaryota > Metazoa > Chordata > Lepidosauria > Squamata > Colubridae > Pituophis > Pituophis catenifer. The sequence goes on along the minus strand of NW_027256883.1, from coordinate 167,046,390 downwards.
GATGACAGTTTGTGTCCCACTATCACCCTATCATGGTGCAATTACAGATCTACTACATGAGAGCAAGATTCCAAAGCCTGCCTGCTTCTCCTACCAGCGATTTTCCCTTAAAATGTGTTTGAAATATAGAACTTGGAGATCACAATCTTTCAACATGAGACCCTGGGGCAGTGGGAGTGGGAGGGGCAGCATTTCACTGGTGATATGTCAGTGTTTAAATAACTCTGAAGAATCCCAGCTGTTGCTCCTGTTTTTACTTACACTTGTGTATCCAGACACAACAAAAGATAGTTCTACAACAATATTTTCCTAATACGCAGTTGGACATGGGTGCTAAAGCGTTAAAGTTTTTCAAAACAATTTTGACTTGAGCTGCAGAAAATGGAAGGATGTTGCAGAGAACATATGTCAACATACTGTAACTACAGAAAGCAGGCAGCTCCAGAATGGGGAGGGGGACATTGGTGAAGAATGGTCCTTGTCAGGAAGAAAGAAACAAAGTATTAGTAAAGAAAGTACTGCGGTAGGATTGGAGGCCAGCAATAAGCCCAACAGCAAAAGCAATTTATTATGACAGGCATTCTAACAATGAGTTTCTTAAACTTTTCAAGACGACACACTCTCTACAAAATGAGAAACTTCTAGAACTCTTCAATAAAAGGATATGGAAATAACACTTAATAATACTTTTTATTTTTCCTTACTTACAATTATATTAATGAGATATATATGAGCCTACATATAATGGCGTTTTTTAATCTATGTCTAGAGTAAGATTTGGTGTTATATTTAGCTTAGTCTTTATCTTTGTTGTTGTAAGTACTGAAAATCCACAGTAACCATACTATTTTGAAGAGTAACAGAGTTGGAAGGAACCTTGGAGGTCTTCTAGTCCAACCCTCTGCTCAAGCAGGAAACCCTATATCATTTCAGATAAATGGTTGTCTAATCTCTTGTTAAAAACTTCCAGTGTTGGAGAACCCACAACTTTTGGGTGCAAGTTGTTCCACTTATTAATTGTTCCAACTGTCCGGAAATTTCTCCTTAGTTCTAGGTTGCTTCTCTTCTTGATTAGTTTCCATTCATGGCTTCTTGTCCTGCCCTCAGGTGCTTTGGAGAATAGCTTGACTCCCTCTTCTTTGTGGCAACCCCTGAGATATTGGAACATTGCTATCATGTCACCCCTAGTCCTTCTTTTCATTAAACTAAACATACCCAATTCCAGCAACCATTCTTTATAGGTTTTAGTCTCCAGTCCCCTAATCATTTTTGTTGGTCTTCTCTGTACTCTTTCTAGAGTCTCAACATCTTTTTTTACATTGTGGCAACCAAAACCAAAACTATTTCAACTATTTCATACTTGCATCACTGCATATGATTACACTTTGTATCGGAAAATACTGTTACCTAAACCTTACAATTAAGGTGCAAAAATGTCAAAAAAAAATTGGGTCCAGTAAAGTGATGCCTCAACTTACCATTGCAATGAATTAAGATCATAATTCCAGGCTCAATTACATTTGTTAATCGAGGGCTACCTGTACTTCCTGCATGTGCTTTGCAAAGAGGTTCTTGGTTCAACACAGGCTTCCCCAGAGATTGAATTCAGGTATAAAAAAAGTTATTAGTTTGGATATTGGAGATGAAGAATATAATAAATAAAGAGGAAAAACCCAAGTAAGGAGTGTCTTCGCAGCAGAGGAGGAGATAATAGCAGCAATTAAGCAGCTAAAAACAGCCAAAGCTCCTGGTACGGATGGTTTGACTGCAGTGTATTACAAAACTTTACAAGCTGAAATGGTGGGACAACTTAGAGATTTATTTTGTAATATTCAACAAGGGGGTAGAATACCCCCATCTTGGACAACTGCTTATATATCTTTGATACCAAAGGAACAAGTTGGTCCTAAAAAACCAGAGAACTACAGACCAATATCTCTTTTGAACACAGACTATAAAATTTATGCGAAGGTGTTAGCCAACAGGTTGATGCCAGTAATTCAAAAAGTGATTCATGAGGACCAAGCGGGATTTATTGAGGGCAGATACATGAAGGACAATGTAAGGCAAGTAATAGACTTATTGGAATATCTTGATAAGAATAAACAGATTTCTGCAGTGCTGGTTTTTTTGGATGCGGAGAAGGCCTTTGATAGAGTGGATTGGAATTTTCTACTAAAGACTTTAAAAAAGATGGGCTTTGGGGACCAATTTATACAGGCGATTTCAGCAATTTATCAAGAGCAAAAAGCACAGATTATTATTAATGGAAGTTTGACGACAGAGTTTAAAATTGAAAAAGGAACAAGACAGGGATGTCCGTTGTCCCCACTCTTATTTATTTTAACATTGGAAGTCTTGCTAAATACAATACGGGACTCAAAAATTCTGAAAGGCATAGTGATAAGGCAAGAGGATTATAGAATAAAGGCATTTGCAGATGATCTGGTGGTTACCCTATCACAACCAATGGAATCAACAATCCTGATGAACGACATTATACAAGACTATGGTAGAGTTTCAGGTTTTAGACTGAATTCAAAAAAGACTAAAATGATAGTTAAGAATATGACACAAGATCGTAAACATGAGCTTGAAAGGAGGGCAGGTTTTGAAATTGTACCTAAGGTAAAATATCTTGGAGTTCAGGTTGCAGAATCAAATATGAAATTGTTTCAAAATAATTATGAGGTGTTGTGGCGAGAGGTTCAGAAAGACATGGAGACTTGGAAAAAGCTGCAACTGTCTTTACTTGGAAGAATAGCAGCAGTTAAGATGAATATTTTGCCAAGATTTCTGTTTTTGTTTCAAATGATTCCGGTGCTTAAAAGTGATAAACAATTGAAAGTCTGGCAGTCTGGCGTGAATAAGTTTGTCTGGAACGAGAAAAAGCCGAGAGTGAAATTGAAAATTATGCAAGATGTTCCAGAAAGAGGAGGTCTTAAACTCCCAAACCTACAGTTATATTATGATGCAGCAGCTTTAACTTTAACAAGCGATTGGTTTGGAAATAAGAAGACTGGAATATTGAATGCAGAAAGTTTTGATCTTGAATTTGGATGGCATGCTTACTTATTTTATGATGATAAAGTTGATAAAGTATTTAAAAGTCATATACTCAGAGACTCTTTGATGAGAGTTTGGAAGAAGCACCGACTCAAATGGGATTATAAAATACCGCTATGGCTGGATCTTGGTCATACCTTGTGGAATACAAATATAATGTCACTCGGGGGGTTTTTATACAAAGAGGTTCTTTTTACAGATGCGGGCAGATGGCAGCTGAAGACATTGCAGACACTGTTGGACGAAGGGATTAATTTAACCTGGTTACAATATAATCAATTACAATTGAGATGGAAAGAGGACCAAAAAACTGGTATTATATTGCATGAGGAAGAATTAGTTAGACATATAAGAGAGAAAGGTCCAATGCATATTAAAAGGCTTTATAATGTTTTGTTAGAAAGGGACTCAGAAACTGAATTAGTTAAAGATTGTATGATTAAGTGGGCACAAAATTTTGATGAACCAGTGATGTTGGAAACATGGGAAAAAATTTGGGTTCAGAATGTTAAGTTCACACAGTCGCAGAATTTGAGGGAAAATTTTTATAAAATGTTTTATAGATGGCATTTGGATCCTAAAAAGTTGTCATGTATGTACCCTAATGTTCAGCCAAAATGTTGGAGATGCGAATGTTTGGATGCTACGTATTATCATGTATGGTGGACCTGTAGGAAAGTTAAGGCTTTTTGGATAAAAATTTGGTGGGTCATGCAGAATGTTTTGAAGAAAAAAATTCAATTTTCTCCACAATTGTTTTTATTGGGTATAGTTAAGGGTTTTACACGGGGTGAAATAAAACTAATATTGTATATGATAACAGCAGCAAGATTGTTGATAGGTAAATATTGGAAGAATGAAGCTTTGCCTACTATCGAGGAATGGACTTTGAAGATGGCTAGTTTTGCAGAGATGGCGAAGATTTCAGCGTATTTAAAAGATTGTTCACAAGAGACTTATGAATGGGAATGGAAAAGGTGGATAGAATATGTTCAGAACAAATACCAAACTAGAAAGTATCAAATAGCTTTTATTTGAAAATAATGTATTAGAAATATTTTAATGTAAAGAGACAAAGAGGAAAAATTATATAGGGGGGGGGATGGGTTCAGGTTTATATATTAGTGTTATTAGTTATGAGTATGTAATAGGGAAGTCTGGGGGGGGGAGGGTTAGGGAGGGTTAGGGAGGATGGGAAGTTTGGGGAGGGAGGTGGGGGGGGTGAAAAAAGGGGTGAAAATGTAATTGTAAAACTTTTGCAATAAAAAAAAAAGAATATAATAAATAAAAAAAGCAAACCTATCATCTGACTCAGTATGAGGGCAACTTCATATACATGGTCCATACATTTCCAATTTCAGAAGAAAAATATAAGCAATACTTAATCCTGACAAGTTCAGAAATAAAAAAGGGTGGGAGAAGAAAAACATTCTTGATAGTCTATAATTAAGCTCTTCTCTTTTTTGTGACTACATGTTCAGTGATTTTGTTTATCCTTAAGCAAACAGCTGACAGTAGCTTTGGCAGGCAGGCAAACACAGAGGCAGCCAATTCATCTGTTAGCTACCTGTATCCAAGACTTGCCAAGACTTGCTCCTGATAAGCTGAGCTTCTAGGAATGTTGTCTCTGAACACATCCAGGAAAACCAGTAGCAACCTTGCACCGTTGTTTTGCTGGAACAAGAGCTGAAGATAAGGAATGTACAACTCAGGGACACATGAGCTCCCATGATATGCCTCAAAAGGATGAAAGTATGTGAATGTCCATATAAGTGAAATTTCTGCCAAACATTCCTTTCTAATACTTGCAAATGCTCAGAAGCACTTACTAAGGACTTGCTTTGCTGTTCTAATGAGGAGATAACTATTATCCCATAATCCCCAGAAGCAAATCAAAACAAGCAATGCCACATTTCTAGAGAGCAAAGCTCCCCAGAAGAAGTTTTTGGTTGTATAATTAAAAAAGGGTTAGGGCAGCTGGATACACATTCAGGCCAAGCTAAATCTTACAATCAAGGCTGTGCTCATGATAAACTTTGAATGTTCATAACTTCCTCTGTGTGAAAATCTACACAAGTCAATAGACTTGTGTAGACAGTTTTCCCAACTATATTACATAAAGTACCCTGAATTTTTAGGAAAAAATAAAACGTCCATTACTAGTTTCCCTTCCTCAACTTGCCACTCTCCAAAATCTGGGATATTTTGAGCATTTTATTAATTCATTTCAAATATTTTAGCCTGCATTTCAATTTATAAAGACCTGAAATCATCTATATGATATCTAGGAATAAAGAGGATTGTAGCAGACAATATTTTATGTGAAAAATCCATTCTGCCTTCGAATAAAGCAGGTAAAGTTGACATAAAAATATAGAGATATGCACTACAGTAATAATAAAGTACATATCTGAGCTCTATTTATCTAGTACTTTTTCATTTTACACCCTCAAAAGTGAAGTGTTTTACTAGTAAAAAGTATGAAGATGGGGTAACAAGTTAACTGCCAGACATCAATATTTACCATCTTTCCTCACCATTTTATCTTCAGTTTCCCCCACTGGAATAATAATAAAAAACTGTTTTTTACTAGGCCATTGTTTAAAATAATATTTGCAAAATAAATCCAGCTATCACAATCCTGAACTCTCAGAAATGGTGGAGATTACAATACAGACCTCTGACAATAACAGAGGAAACCACTTGAGAGCAGTTTGCATTTCTCTGCAGGAAGTAGAATCAATAAACACTGTAGTACATAACCAGTGTATTTATTTAATGTCATATGATGGCATGGAATCATTAGAATCAGAAAAGTATTCAAGCATTCAACCATATCACTTAGTTACTCTACTTTTTATATGCGAGATACACAAAACAATGTGAGTAGAACACAAAATGTGGGGCTTTATGGGATTACATTTTTAGTAGATATTTTCCACATATGAGAGGCCACTGCTTGTCTACTTTAAACAACACAGGGCTCTTTCTGTATTATCATGGTGAAAGTGATTATATAAGGATGTACTTTTATTTTACCCAATTCACTAAATCAGAAATGATAGCTTCAACAATTAATTGGAAGAATTTTGTATTAGGATCTAATATGCAGCTTTTAGCATAAACAGGATTTGGGGGGGGGGCTTAAAAGTTATAACATTTAAAAGTAAGCATTTTAAGCAATGTGTAAATTTCTTACCGAGACAGTTATGACCATCATGTGCAAGATGAAAGCCGTCGTAGCAGGTACATCGATAATTCCCTGGGATATTGACACATTCATGAACACAGCCAGCATTGTCATCACGTTCACATTCATCAACATCTGAATAAAGAAAAGAGAATATATGTGATAAGGAAGAACTTCAGAACTAAAAATCCACAAAGCTCCTATCAAGTATTTATAAAATGACTAAATTGAGAAAAACAGGGATGCGCCCTTTCACCTCATACTGATGGAGAAAACCTGTAATGGGAAGGATAACAGACTTCAGCCAAACACAATTTCAACTCTCCACACAGTTGTGAAATCTGTGAAATCTTAAACTTCCTAGTTTCATCTAGGATTATAACTGCCCTTGCTTCAACATGGGAATATGGGGGAAGCCACAACAAGTATTCTCATCATCTTTCATTATCCAAAGTGGCTTTCATTCAACTTTCATTCAAATCTATTCTAAAATTAGAGGAAGTAGAAGTAGACAATTCTCTGGGTAGTTGTTGCAGACATATTTCTTATCTAAACAGAGAAACAGAATGACCAAGGACAAAAACAAAAAACCAGTGGGATGGGAGCAGCTTCCAATTTTCTGCCCCCTAATTGTAGCTGACTGCCCTCCAGCAACCAATAGGACCAGTCTACCTAGCCTCTAGAGCAGGGTGGGCAACTGTGGCCCTTTTACAACCTGTGGACTTCAACTCCCAGAATTCCTGAGACAGCTTGGCTGTCTCAGGAATGCTGGGAGTTGAAGTCCACAGGTTGTAAAAGGGCCACAGTTGCCCACCCTGCTCTAGAGGGCTAGTCTCCAACATCTGAAGGGCAGGCCAGTCAACCCAGCCTTTGGAGGGTTAGGGCAGGACCACTCTACTGAACCTCTGGAGGATGGCATAGCAGTGCAGCAGTATTGGAGCAACCACAAACTTGCCAAACTTCAATCCCATGGGAGTCATGGGTCCTGGATTTGGAGTGCATTCTATACATTAGCCCTTTTGAGGTATCGGTACAAAAACTGTTGTCCTATGATGTGCTGTTTTGTCCACTTAAATGTTACTCACACAAGAGTTTTATTAGTCTGTACTGTAGATGTTCCAGTACATTACACTGACAATACTTTAATGATTTGTTTATTTAACAAATTATACCCCAGTTCAATAAAGACAAAGCTGTTCTTCATCCCCATTATTGTGTGCTAAATTCTTACTTATACTCAGTGGTTGGAGCTAATTCTTACAAAGTCGTTAAACTCTGCTTGTTACTGCTGCTACAAATACAGATTGCCTAGTCACTACCATTGTCCAACAGAATTTCCAAAATAACAGCACTGTATTTTTCTCTCTTTCACATTAGGTAATGGTCCGTTGGAATGACTTTAGGAGACAGTAGGAAGATCCACAGGCTAGACAATCATCATGCAAAAGCATCAGTCCACAGAAACAGAGAGGGTGTTTCAGAAGGGATCTTCCCTAGTTTTTCAGAGAGTAAAAGGAAAGAAGAGGAATACTTTGAGTACTTGCAAGCTTCTTTAATTTAACCTTATAATAAAAATAAAGCTAGTATTCATTTATCTGTATTTTTGTCTGGACTACCTTGATGTGCTATCACCTTCCCTGATTATGGATATAATACCATCACAATGTGAAATTAACAGTAATTTCCAATTTTTACATCATTTAGAATCTGATCCTGATAGCTCACTTTCAAAATAGGATACATGGATCATTTAGAGGACATGAATATTTAACATTAATTATAAAGTAGACAACTTGTTTACATCAAAATTATTAATGGAGTCACACAGAATTAATTCCAGTAAATCGTTCTTTCTCCCTCAACTGCATTAAGTATTTCAACCAACTGCTATGGAGCACTGAGAGAAAATTATCTCAGGATACCTAGATAAAATTAAGCAAGATTCTACCTAATCTATGTTTGAACAGAGGCTGTATGAGTACTTCATCAAAGATGGATGGATTTTCCAAAGAAAAGAGAAAAAATAGGGAAATAATAAATTTACTTAGCTAAATAATTTTTAAAGAAACTTTTTTTTAAAAAAAACTGGAATAGCCCTTGTTTTTAATCACAATTGTTCCAACTATAGCAAATAAACACATTTGTAGAAACACCTACAATACTACAGGCAACACCCAGCTAATAAAAATTCCTCAAAACCCAATGGGTGTTTCTTTTCCATTTGCAACCTTAATGATATTTAATCCCAGGTCATTTTTAAATTCATTTAAAATCACATCCTGTTAATTTCTGGCTTGGGCAATTAAATATAGATGGATTTCCCTTTCATCTTTTCTTTTTCTGTGCTATCTGCTCTGCCTACCTTTGCAGTGCTTCCCATCCCCGGTGTAACCAGATTTGCAGATGCATTTGTATGATTTGGGAGTGTTCTGGCAGATGGCATCAATGTGGCAGTTGTCAGTCCCATCAACACATTCATCAATATCTGCAAAGGAAAGGGGAGAATGTGACATAATCAAAGCCTGAATCTTTAGAGTTTTACCATGGCTGTCTAATCATAGTGTTTTGGGGAAAGAATATTAAAGTATCAGAAAATCATACTCATTTACAGAGCCCTTTGCCGTTTCTCTCAAGAGTAGGAATCTTATATTAGATCTAGTGGAGGGTACGGTGGTCCTTTACAGTGTATGCTTGCTAAAGTTTTCATTTAATATAAACCCACCATGTAATGTTTCCTCAATCTTTCCCAGTCAAGTGCACCCCTATAATTCTTATTGTTAGTTTTTTAAATTTTATGGTCTTAGTACCAAGTGATAGGTTACAAGTTAGAAGAACTACTCCTTTTACATATGCTCTCCATGATCCTGACACTCATGTACCCCACTTCTGTCCTAGTGGCATAGATTTGTTTTTAAGTTCAGTGTTTTTGAATTAATATGTGTTGTTAAGTATTAGACTGCAAAATTATTCTGCATCTGCCAAATAACAGCATCCACCATATCCTCACCCCCAAAATTATCCAATTCAGTGGAAAAAAGCTTATGTATATGTGTATGATGTGCATACACAAATCAGGATACATCATTACCTGATCATTTAGCATCAGACAGCTGAAGTATCGAAGAGCTATCACTGTTATATTTATTTATGCAATATTTTCTATAATGTCCTCTTGAAAGAGTCCAATTTACAATTATCATATTATATCAACACATACCAAACAAACAAATATCCTCATACATCATCTAATCCCATAAATTACAATAAATCTTACTGTAAGCTTTCAAGATAGGTCAAGAAATGGACCCCACACATACAATGGACCCCAGGAATGTAACTTTATTATTATTGTACCATATAATTATACAAGCCTGTATAATTTTCTGTTTGTTCCCTTTTATATTAACACAATCAAGGCACTGCCATTCTAAGTTGCTTTCTCATGCTTGCTTCTACAATTATGAAACACTTTCTCCAAGTCCCTCCTTAGTGATATTTCATCCCAAGGTCATCTCTAAATTTATTTATATCTACAAAAATAGTTCATATTAAAATATCCATCTTGTCTGCCATTAATCATCAAATATTCACTGAAAAATAATTGTCTTCATGAACTTCTGAAAGGCTAACAGGTTTGGGAACTCCACAAACTTCAAAATGCCGCTCCACAGTGTGGGGTCATCCATCAAGACTTCATGTCTCAGCATCTTCTCCCAAGAAGAACAAAGGCAGTATCTAATTTAGACAATAGTATTGTAAGCACATTGAGGCTGACCCATGTAGATCTTTATAGTTCAGCAGCAACTGTTTGAACTAGATTCTGGTAATGAACAACAAAGGTTTTGCTTCCTGAACACTTTTGGGTGTATCTTATAGATTTTTGGTTGCTAATCATGAAAATAATTTAACCTATCACATATCTTTTTATAGAAATTGTGTATTTTTACACAATGGCAATGTATACCTTTCAATACTTGCTGGCTATGCTGCACACATGAAAGAAACATATGAAAACATAGAACTGTAGTTGAAGCACATCCGATACACCAAATACAACTGGAACATCTGCAGAGAGTAGTGGCTCTGCTACTCGGAATGCAGCTCAGATATACCAAGTCCTGTTGTTACATATGCGGATGGGACTGTCATGCAGGAAAATTACAATATATTAAAAAGAAATGGCCACTCTGCCCTTGGTTCCAGGGCAGAAAAATGTGGCACATGAACCACTTGTTGACCTGACAAAGGTGTTTTTGCCTCCACATGATATAAAATTTGGACTGATGAAAAATTTAGTGCAATGAACAAGGAAGATGAAGGTTTTCATTATTTGAGACAGATGTTTCCAAGAATAACTGATGCCAAGATTAAGAAAAGCATTCTTGTTGGTCCACAGATCAGATACATCATCAATGATGAGTGGTTTGAAGATCTGTTAGTGGGGCCAGAAGAAATCACCTGAAAAGCATTCAAGGATGTTGCTTAGAATTTTCTTGGCAATTACAGAGCATCAAACTACATTGGCTGCTTGACAAACTTCTTAGAGCATACAAGAACATGTAACCAGGTCATTGCCACAATGGAAAAATGGTATCAAGACAATTGGAATCTATCATTGCTGGCTGACACTGCAGCAAGATGCATCTGACACTGAATACAAACAAAAATCAGCAGCAAAACCCTTTTAGACCTGTTGAACTCATGCAGCATGTTGGAAACATTATGCAATTGAATATATTATAGTCATTAAAAGTTAATTTCATATTTCTCAAGATTCTTGCATGATACAGTCATTCTGAAGATATATTTTGCTTTTGAGGAGACAAAACTTTTGAAAAAAAATTGTGGTCCAATCAATGCAGCTACAGAAACATGTTGCTAAGCCTACTTGTAAGTTAGCAGAATTTTGTATTTACTGGAGTTTCCAATTCATCTAAAAAACAATCCCATATAGACTGCATTACAATACTAATATCTCTAATTGCATGGTAATTATGACATGAGTCACTGTTTCTTGGCCAAGAAAGGCCAACAATTAGTTGTGCAAAGGTTGCCATAGCCTCCACTTGTTACTTTAATAGAAGCCATGAATTCAGGAGAATCCCCAAGGTTCAAAACTGCCCTGTTTTCTGTGGCCCAAACATTTTGTCCAATAACTCTACAATTCAAAATTGTTCCTTCCAAATCCATGTAATGAATCCACTTTTGAAAATATCCTGTAAAGCAATGGCCCCCAACCTTTTTGGCATCAGGGACCAGTTTTGGAAGAAAAATTGTATTCCAGAGAGTGGGTGGAGGTGGTTTTGTGTACAACCTAGAAGCTGCACATACACAGATGAAGATTTGCTCGCTTATCTGTCACTTGCATAGCCCAGTTCCTAACAGGACATGGGCCAGTACCGGTCCATGGACCAGGGATTAGGGACCCCTGCTATAAAGTATATGCAGGCAAACTATAAGCCACATGAGTTACTTTATCTTTCTGTATCACCTTATATTTATGCTCATATGAATGGCTATATCTGTTTATGGGAGAGAAAGTAGTGAAAGGGAGATGAATAAAAGAGAGATGAATGAAAAACAAAGGAATGAATGAAAAGGGGACAGGAAATGGTCTATTTGCTTTTGATCCTCCTTATTTTCAATTTTGCCTCAATCACTACTGAAATTGAGCCCTCAAATCAAGAAGGTTTTCCGGACTTCCGGTTTGCTGCTGGCCGCCGCCAGATGTTCCTTCGGGATCGTCAGCTTCCACTGCCTGTTAGAGCCGCCTTCACAACGGAATGGCGGCTCGAAAAAACTCCGTTTCCATGAGGAAACAGAGATAGAGCCGGCTGGGGTGGGTAGAACTCTCTGCATAGTCCCAAAGGTTTTTCTTTTACTTTTGGGACGGAGCGGATGAGCTTCCCCATATCCCCAGCCGCTGCTCCGGGCTTTGGGAGACCTCTGCTAAATGCAGAGCTAGGTGACAAGAGCAAGCCTGCGAATTTAACAGATTGATTAAAGAAAATGTGAGCTGGACCTGTGATACAGAATCACAAGTATTTTACTTATTTTATAAAAACTATTCAAGAGAAAGGGGGAAAGGAAAGAGGAAAAAAAAAGGACTTTTAAAATGGCGTCTGCCGAGGCTTGAGAAGAGGCTGAAAGGGAAAGTCCTTCCGTTCTCTATTATTACAATGTAGCGGAATAAATACCACTGGCTACAATTGTAGACAAAACTTCGCTCCCGTGTTCTTTTTCTCTCTCTTTTTTTCCTGGGGATCGGATATTGCTTCTGGTTGGAAAGAAGTCCTTTTTTTTTTTTTTTTACAAAGCTTGCCTGGGCGGAAACATGGCACTGAGACTTATAAAGTCAGACAAACAAGTAGTGGGGGGGGATTCCCCCACTAACAAGCTAAAGGAACAAGTTTTAAGTCTCCAGTCTCAGAAACCTGATTTTAATATAATAGAATTTCTCTTAGAGGAGATTGTAAGAAGGGATGAGATTGTGAATCAGCACCTTGAAAAATTTAAGCAGGAAATTAAAGAATTGGTGAAATCTAAGTTTGATTTTTTGGAGCGAAAAATTTTAAAAATGGCTAATGGCTTTTCAGAATTTATGATACAGTTGGATGCAAATACTAAGTTACTAGAGTCTAAAATGGAAGAAACTCAAGATAATTTGGACAATAGAATTCAAAAAATTGAAAATGATTTGATAAATATTCAAGATAATAGCTCAGAAGAAAAACCTAAAATGGAGGCTGATCAAAAGACTGGCAATGTAGAAAATTTGCAACAGAGGATTGAAAGAGAGGTTTTAATGGTACAATATAATTTTACTGAATATGCGATAAGACTGAGAGGTTTGCAGGAAAATGACAGAGATGATTTAAGGAAAATATCTTCTGAAATTCTAGCTGGGATTTTAAAGGTTCAACCTGAGGAAGTGTTTTGTAGGATTGACAGAGTTTACAGAATAAACTCCTGGATTGCAAAGCAAAGGCAATTGCCTAGAGATGTGGTGATTTATTTTACAGATAAAGAAATTAGGAATAACATTGTGCAAAATTCCTTCAATTCTAATTTGCAATTGTATGGAAGAAAGATTTGGATTTACAAAGAACTCCCACCTAAGATATTAATGGAAAGGAAGAAATTTGGTTTTTTGGTGACTGAGTTAAAAAAAAGAAATATTCCATTTAGGTGGGACGTCCCAGTTGGTATTATATTGAGATATCAAGGAGAAAGATACCAGTTAAATACTGTTGAAAGAGCGGAAGAATTTTATCAAAACATTTTGAAAATGAATTTAACATCTTTAGGCACAATACAGGATAAGCAGAAAGAGTTGGAAATAAAGGGAAAATATCGAATTACAGAGACTGTACCAGATAAATTGCCTTTGGATTTTTTGGATACCCCAGCTGGATTATTTACAAATTTGAGAGAAGTGCCATCTGACTCTAACGTGATGACTTATCAAGTTAAAGACAAGTATGGATACCAACCAGATGATATACAAGGGGCAAAAAAGAAACACGAGATACAAAAACAAAACCAACAAGATCAACCTATAAAGCAGAATGAAAACCGATTAGTTGATATACAATCTGTAGAAAGGAAACCAGGATGGAAATTAAACCCACAAAAAGAAAAGAAAAAAAGAAATAGGTCGTACAAAAATAGAAATTTCTAAACCAAGCAACAGTGAAGCCAGTAACTTTAAAAAATGTATGAATATGTGAAAAGATAGTGGAGGCGAAGTATTGGTTAATATTATACTGAGGACAGTGACAGACCTCTGCATTGCCGTAATTCTGGGATGTGAAAAGAGCCTTAAACTGTTGGATTTGAATCATCTACTTTGGATTTTTTTTTTTTTTTTGTACCGATAAATATATTATAACTATCTTGAGTTACAAGGCAAGAGAGTTACGTTGGGGCATGCAGAAGATCTGGTTGTTACCCACTAGGATGATGGGAATCAATAATCCTGATGAAAGCCACAATTACAACTATATGGAATATAACTATAATGTCACTCGGGTGGTTGCTTTTACTTTAATATATATATGAGGATATTTACTACTGATGGGGGCAGATATGACTGAAGATTTTGAACAAACTGTTGCATCAGGAAGCTATGTCACCCTATTATGGATGATGGTCTTAATAATCCAGTGGAAAGACTTCAAAGAAGATATTATATGGACTATAAACTTAAAGTCATTGTCTTTTCTTTCTATTTAGATATATTGGATATTCCTCCTGGAAGCACGAAGCCGAGAACACCAGCCTGAAGATGACGAATGAGACTTCGTCGAAACGTCGCCAAGACACTTCCAATTTTACGTGGGAGAAGACCCGAATAACCAAAGACCTATATATATATATATATATATATATATATATATATATATATATATATATATATATATATATATATATTTAAGCAGAGTGGGTAGTGATTCAAAGATATTAAGAATTGTTGTGTATGGTAATTTTGCAGGAAAGTGGGTGAATGTTAAAGCAGGATTTACTATATATTTTTAAAGCGGAAGGTGGTTTTGAAATGTTGTAAAATAATATATAGATAAAAGCTTGAAAGAGGAGAAAAAGGGCAGATTATTGTTAAATTGGGGGTTATAAAAATATGTTAAATTAGAAGTCATCATATAATGTCATAGTAGAATCTTTTCTCTTTCTCTTTTTCTTTTTTTTTCCTTTTTTTTTTCTTTTTCTTTTTTGAAATGTATGGTTAAAAGGGGATGTTATAATATTAATAATATTTCTAGTAAGTAAAGGTCAGTATTTAGAGGAGGGAGTAAGTAATCTGTTATGAATTAGGTTTTTTGTTATGAAGAAGTCACAGGGGGTGAGGGGGGGTGAGGGGGGGTTAGGGAGGGGGAGGGGGGGAAAAAAGGGGGAAAAACTTGTATTTGAAAACTTTTTCAATAAAAAAAAAAAAAGAAGGTTTTCCAACCCTACGGAAAGGCTCTTCCTGCTTTAAAAATTCCAATTACTGTTCACACAGGTTTCTTAAAATTATTTAACAGCAAAGAGCCAGCTGTATCCACATATTATTCAAATCATCTAAGAAAAAAGAATGGTGGTAAAGTTTTAAAAAATAGACATAAAGGCATTCAAAATGTTTCACCTATTTCTCAGGAATTTAGCAGTCTTCATTCCTTCAGGAAGACTGCTTATGCCTCAAAACTTTGTCCAGTTCTGTCAGGATTTTAAACTATAGTTGATGACAGGTTCAAAGATTGAATTTTAGCCTGAATCAAATCAAATGTCCTCCAGATCAGTCCAAACTGAACTGAGCAGTTGTTCAAATTGTTGGTCAAAATCATATTCAGAGCTTTAATCAGAAACCTTTGCCAGTAAATACTTATATAAAGCCGAAACAATTCTAAGTGATTTCTTGCTTAGTAACTATAATGCATTAATAATATCATGTTCCTAGTCACATGTTCTAATTTACATGAAAGCTGGGACATGACCACTGAAGTAAAGACAAGGATAGAGAAAGCTCGAACAACATTCTTCAAAATGAAAAAGGTCTTCTGCAGTTACGACATAAATCTAAGAATGAAAATCAGGCTTGTCAGATGTTATATCTTTTCTATCCTGCTCTATGGAGTAGAGAGTTGACAGAAAGCCACTTGAAGAGACTAGAAGCATTTGAAATGTGGATTTACAGGCAGCTGTTACATATAAGCTGGGTTGACAAAATAAGAAATGAGGAGGTGATTAGCCACATGGGAAAGCCAATGGAAATCATCAAAACCATTAAAAAGCGAAAGTTAGAATATTTTGGACATGTGATGTGACACTCGGAATAATACTTCACTTAATCCTTCAGGAAAAGATTGAAGGCAAACAAGGTCCAGGCAGAAGAAGAACATCATGACTTCAAAATCTAAGAGACTGGTTTGGACAAAACTCAGCAGCATTTTTTCATGCGGCTGTTGATAAAAATAGGATCGCCAACATAATCGCCAATGTCCAATGACGGATATGCACAAGAAGAAGATGCACACATGTACAATATGATCAGATGGAACATTTCTGGCAGCTACAACTTTGAAACAAAGGGAAGATAGTGTTTATTTCAAGGAATAGTCTATGCTCATGCATCATAAAATATTTTAACAGAAACTGGCAAATCTAAATTGCTCAACGCCAACTGCAAATAAATTCAGAAATGAGGTCCCAGAAATGAAATAATTGTAGGGGAAAAACAAAATAAGCAACTCCTAGCCAAAGCACACTATATATTCTTCCTTGCTTGCCAAAGATTGCTAGCAGCTTTGAAATTCATAGTGAATCTTGCTGAACAATAATCTTATATAGTTTTAATAAAAAGTTTGTACAATGCTTGCCTTCCTTATGGCATACTTAAAAAGGAATAGAAAAAACATACGTGAATTACAAAATAATATTCACCAACTGACAAAATATCCTATACCACCTCAATTTCTTGATATGGAACCCCAAGTTTGCATCTTTCTCTTTTCAATATCCAACTCATTGTCAATGCCAATCAATTAAACAACAGTGTGTAAAAACATAACCCAATATTTCTGGCTCTGTGCTGGTATTTATGACTGATATTTGGAATGAAGGAGACCAACAAGGTTCAGACATGTCAGGTTTTTATCTGCTGCTATGGCTTGGTTCTTATAAATTCACTTTCTGCAGCTTGCAGTGTGGGTTTAAGACCAAAGAGTCTTCCATTTGCTCCCAGAGGGTATTTGAATGCCTGGTCAAGCAAACAAAACAAAACCCAAGGTGAGTGGGGTCATGAGAATTAATAGAGAGGTCAGTTGCAGGTATATTATTAGACATTACTTGACACAAATGGCATCACCTAGCTAACCTTGCCTGATTGTGGTAGCTGAGCAAGGATGTTGCCTAAACTGGGAATTTTAAACAAACAAAAAATTCCAGAAAGTAGCAATGGCAAATCATTTCTATTGCATTGACAAGGAAACAATATGGAGCCATCAGGAATCAAAAAGTAATGAGGAGACCTCATTACTTTTCATCCAATGCACAATACTATTCCAAATTCAAATACAATTGTCTTGGTTTATTAAAGAAGATGATTTCAAATCTTGATGTTTCTGGAAGCAAAAAAACAAAATTAAGGTAACAAGAGACGATATTCTAGGACAACTTGAAAAATGACACCATTAACAAATCACTGTGTCCTGGTGGCAAGCATTCAAGAGTTCTTTTATGACTCAAATATGAAATTCTGAACAAAAATTACCTAGCAAAAATATGCAACTTGTCACTCAGATCCAACGCAATACCAGAAGACTCAAAAATAAATAATGGGACTTTTTAAAAAAAGATCTAGGAGAGATTGAGGAAATATAGGTGACTCAATATAATTTCTGTTTCAGTCAAACTAATATAAAAGGTAATAAAAATAGCAATACCTGGACACATAAAGGAATAAAGCTTATCAACATAAAATCAACATGGATTCCACAAAGGAAAATTCCCTCACCAATTTTTACAGTTTTCTGGGAGTGACACAGGCATGCATAGAAACATGACCCCCTCAACACTGTATACTTGGATTTTCAAGAAGCTTTTGACATTTCTCATCAAAGACTTTTCAGTAAATGTAGCATTCAGGGGGTTAAAAGGATCTGACCTTTTATGAATTACTAATTGGCTTTTTCAAAAGAGGAAAAACAAATGAATAATTTTCTAAATGAAAGGAAGTAAGAAGTGGAATCTTCACTTGCATAGGAAGGCAGAAAACACTTTGTATATATACTGATTAATTCAAAACTGTAACTAATCATGAAAAAAGATTAGGGTCACAGGGGAGTCAACTTAATGTACGGCATCTATGAGGAAGACAAATTCCATGCTAAGGATCATCACCTAATGAAGTTGACTGAAAGATTTAGGCAAAAGAAAGTACTTTTTTACGCAACAGACATAGGAAAATGCTTCTTTACTCTATGACACTGTCATGTACACAGATGATGTTCCCAGACATTAGTCTCCTACAGTTTGTTAGTTTGTCTAATACATGAACATATTCCCATCTTAAAACAGTTCCCTGTAATTTTTCAAATAACAGCTGACACAGACAAGCTCCCTTTTTACACCCCATTGAATTCAATCTGAAGTCAAACCAAGTTGCTGAAAAAAATGGTTTTGATTTTGGATGATGATAAAAGTGCTATGGATTTTCCTCCAACAATTAACTCTGACTTCAACAGAATGTACATCTTAGCATTATGAATCTTGGCAGTGCCAAGTGTCATCACATGCCAACTAGCAGTCTAGTCATGGTATCTGATAAAATTATCTGTGTGCAATATAGCTTAACCACTACATCAGAAAATGGATGTTTTAACCAAAAGCTGGTTTCTGTTTTCCTCTCTTGGTAAATCTTCTCATGTCTCCAGTGGCTTGGGCCATATTGTAATTCTTGACTGATGACCAGGGGTGTGTGTCAATTATCCAGGGTTGTGGTTAATGTAAAGTAACAAATATGAATACACTGTATAAATGTTTATACAATGTGTACTTACATCCAAACATACATACACACCAAAGCCTCTGATGAATATCAAAACTAAAAAATATTTTATCTCCCTCATGTTGAACCATGAAATTGTCTTTCAATAGTAGAATATTCATCTTGTCAAGATTTCCAAAGCACATTATCCTATGGAATTTTTGCCTATCTTGCAGCTTTTAAAAATACAGGAACTTACAGAAGGAAAATGGAAGATCATCCTGTTGGTCAAAACAAATAGTTATGGCCAAAGAAGCAATAAATATTTGGCGGTTCTGTTCCTATATACAATAAGCTGTAAAATGAATCCATACAATTAGTGGTTCCTGAATAAACAGACACTGGAGTGGAACATGTACCTCAACATAAGATTTGTGGTTGTCAGTCATCACTGGGCAAATGTTCTCCTATTGAAGCAGTTTAGTTAAATCTGGACAATAAGAGCATCCATTTGAAAACATTTTTTCTTCTCTTTTATAAAAGTCCTACCTTGTCAGCAACAACTTTTTTCCCCAGAGTCCCTTGGGATTAATACCAGCAGATTTATCTCTTCTTTTGTACTTTGAAGAGATCACAGTCTTTGAAGGCTAACCTCTACTACACCATCCTATTTTGAAATCTGACCTTTCTAGTTTCCCTTTAGTTAGTTTCATTTTCCTTTTGGTTTTGTAGGGGCTATTAAAACAATATTTTTAAGAAGAGAAAAGGTAGTCAAAAAGTACTTAATAACAAATAAGTGCATTTTTCTGCAAGCTTAATGAAATAAGCTTTGCAAAAATTGATTTTATATTTTAAATATCTATTAAAAGAACAATTTGCGATACTCAGCTCCATATATTTTATTAAAGCCCAAGGTGCATGGCATCCCTTCTACCTTAGTGCTTGTATGTGATAAGACAACTTTCAAATATACACCAACCGGAAAGCATTTCTGTGGGTGGATGCTAACTAGTTTTTCAACTATCAGCACTCACAAGCTTTGTTTATGAAGGCCAGATTCTTCAAGGAAGTGTGCTTGTATCTAAACAAATATCATGTAAACTATAGTGTTTCCTTCTGTGAGCTATATTCATGAACTGTATGTATGTATATACAGTATACATATTAGTACTGACATTTTATTAGTTAAAATGTGGGTGAATAAAAGAGAAAACTGGCAGCAGCCCACAAGAAAATAAATTCTGCACTGAGTCATATTTTCTTATCCCTGGGAATAGAATCAGGCTTTCCAAACAAGACTATACAGAAAAGTCAGTGACCACATTTTTCTAAATTAAACTAGGGGATCATAGACAGCCTGCCACTAAATGGGAGTGGCTCCAGGCCCTTGGAGTTATTACACCAGCAACCCATGAATAAGGCTATGGCTGAAGGTTCATAAGTTAAATACTAAACAGTCCCAGCAGGATGTGCAGCACCCTCTAACCTTTTCCTTCCTCTTCAAAGCACTTTATTCTGGCCACATAGCCACAGGCTCCACTTTCTGGTCTAAGGTAGATTTGAGCTTCTGCAGATTTTGGCAAGGAACTTAATATCAACAGTAGCATCTTGTCCCCCAGCAAATCAACACTTGCACTGAATATGACTTAGTGGTGAGCATCACAGCTTTGGAAAAGAAGAAGCTTGATACTATTGCAGACAGAAGAGTGAAACTTGCCAGACATATTTACAGTACTTCATATTTAAAAGGTACAGTAATTCAGCAAAAGCAGAAATTCGGGAAGTATCAGATCTTAATCATTAGTAGTACATCGATATACAATATAACTCTTGAGCAATATTTTTCTATATATATCTAAAGGATATATCAATAGCAATAATCCAAAAAGAGTATTACTTAAGACATGTTTATATATTAAGAAATGTGTAAAATGCCATATTGCAGTTTGTGATACTGAATTAGTATTGTTATCTCTCTTTGATGCCAGACAGCCCAATATGGACATTCTTCATACTGGGAATGGGTGGACCAACTGAATTTGGCCATTGTGGTTAAGAGACTTAAAATCAGAATCTACAAATTCATCTGCAGATGGGATAGTTTTATTCCTTTAGGTATTAAAATTTTGAGGCAATATTTTTAATTGATTATTCTAGGTATATTTATACATTTGTTTTAGCTGCTTAATGCTTTTTTCAAAAAGAAGGCATTATAAAACTATTGTTTATTAACTATATTGCACTATGAATGCTTGCCAGAATAGAATCAGATAGGATCCTGCTAAAAGGAGTTCTATAATTAGAAATTTAATATAAAAATAGGGTGATGGAGTGAGGAACAGAGAAGCAATATGCAATTGTTTAAATTGCACTTGGAAAAGTACATGTGGTACTTCAAAGTTAAAAACTAGGAGCATGGATTTGAAAATGGACAGGATGGGCATCACATAGTCAGAGTGATGCCCTTAATCCCTATATTGGCATCCTGACCATTTTCAAATCCATGCTCCTAGTTTTTAACTTCAAAGTTCCACATGTACTTTCCACATGTACTAAGAGAGGAAACAAGCCAGAAACAAGTTGAAATCAAGAGAAACCAAAGACTAACCTGATCTATAGAAGAAATGAACTAGGAGTATCTCAAAAGTTTTGCTAAAAGCTTAAAGACATTGTAAACAACTAAGGGGGGAGAGAGTGAAAGTGAATGCATTATCAAAAGCCAAGTTCAGCTGGTCCTAGAAGTTTCTCCATTCAATAAGAAGAGCCTTGCCAATGGATAAGAAAAATGAACAAGAATGACCTGGAAGGAAAATAATTTGACTTTCATCTGACTTTTTGAATTCAGATATACTAGTCTAATTTATAGCAGGAGACAGTAGCTAATAGTGAGCCTCGTCTTACAATGTAAGGATAAATTGCATTTTATTCTGTAGTGACATAAAATATATCAAAACAGATAGCCCATTGTGGGGTTCTTGGTGTTTTCTGAGCTTGGTTGTTTTCTTTCAGACAGTTCATTACTCAACTAGATAACTGCATCAGGTAACTAGGTAACTGATGTTGTTACTTAGTAGGTTAATGAAACATCTGCAAGAAAACAACCAAGCTCAGAAAACATCAAGGACCCCACAGTTAAACCCTGTGCTACAAATATTCTCTTCTATAAATAGCCAATTATCTACATATATATTATATGCATGCATTTCGGCATGTGTATATAGTTATTTATTTCACTAAAGAAGTGAAAAATTGCAACTTTCATGTTGGAGAATCAGCTTCATGTCTGGCAGGAAGTCTCCTATGCAAATGCATTAGTTAACAACCTTCTCAGCAGTAGTTCTCTGTAGGGCAGTTTGTAATCAAGTGACTGATGTCAGCAATGAAAGCCTACAGCAACTTGTAATCAGTGTTGCAATTTCCCACCGTGTCAAAAGGTCGATGTAGAGAAAGTCCAGAATACTGGGAGGAAATCAAAATGGCTGACATAAGAGGGCCGATGATTGGTGACTAATACTGATGAATCCTGCCATGTTGCTGCAACCTTGGTAGCTTAAGATGTGTAGACATCAATTCCCAGAATTCCCAAGCCAGAATGTGTGGGAGTTGAAATCCACACATCTTAAAGCTTGGCAAGGATTGAGAAATACTGTCTTAAACAAACTTCTGAGTTATTGGGAAGGACAAGTCAAAGTTTTGCGAATATATATGACATGGCTACAGTTGCCTTATGTTAATGTAACATTCATTTCTGGGGAAAGAACTCATTGTGAGTAAATGAGGCCCCCCTCCTTTCTTTCACACACACACACACACACAGATATACTTTTTCTTAGCTTGACTGTCTTTGGAAAATCCAACTTTGGACAGAGATTCTCTAGAACTATGTGTACTTTAAACATCCACTTATCCCAATAGGAACAGAACTAGGAATTTAAAAAAAACAGGCAAAGAAGAGTAAAACCAAGTAAATAAAATTACAGTGCATCAGTCTTGGCCTATATATTTGCAAAACTCACTTTAAAAGGGGATTGGGAAGCATCACTTTGGGGATTTTCACAGTTTCAAGAACAAGGATTGTAGTTAGTTGTGTTGTGTTCAGGCTGGATCTTAGTAAGATGTCCACACAGTTGCATAAATATACTTGGCAAAAGAGGAAACTGTGAAAAGCAGTTGGGACTGGTGGTTAAAGGAGAATAAATAAACTGGAACAGGAAAAGCACAGTCCAAAGGAAAAAATTAATCTAATACTGAGAGAAAGTCTTAAAGGAGAAGGTCTAGAAAAAAACTTGTAATATATAAATACTACTGAGCAGATCCATGGTACAAACAAAAGTACTAGACAACTAAGCAATAATACAATACTGCAGGTTGGGCACATTCTGAAATATCATACAAATCCTTCTGTGCTGTATTCATTTTCACAGAGTGCCCATCTAAAAGTATCATTTAACCTGAAATATTAACCAAACTATAGTATATCCCAGGTTGAATGGGAGATAGATCCAGATGACAAGAACAGAAACAATCATTTGCGTGAGCAAGGCACACACACACACACACACACACACACACACACAAACACACACAGAGGAATGCCTCCTAATAAATGTAACAGCATCTTGTTATATACAAATTTGATTATACAAATAATCAACAAGGCATCTCTGAAAAACAGAATACAAGGACAATACCATTCTTTATTGTACTTAATTACTGCCAGAGAGGGTAGTTTCTGAGTTTATTATATCGTATAGCAATATATTTAGATGACTTTGCATTCGAAAGAAGGGAGGTATCATTGGATGAGCCCTGATACTGATGATGTCAGTGAAGAAATTTAATCCTCTTTTAAACCAAAGTTAACATAAAAACAAACCAACAGTGTGTCAGGACAAATATTCTCTTCCCATAAGATCCAACTGTAATTACAACTATACAAGCAGGGAGACACAAAGACAGGACTCCATGGTTATTCAATAGGCAAGACTTATAGGGATTGTTTTTAATTTGGTTTGTGTGTGTGTGTGTGTGTGTGTGTGTGTGTGTTTTCTTCTAGCCAGGTTTTCCCTACGTAACCAAGGTTTTTCTGCAGCCCTAGCTCAGTGGAATCACATCCACTTGATTCTGGGCTTTTTTCTTTCTGGCAGCCAGCAAGTTCTTGCTGCCAGGTGAGAGACTTATATAGATCTATTTCTGGCTCGTTAGCCATCATCAGTAAGCCACACCAACATTTCATGTATCCTCCCTGTAAAGGTACAATATCTATTTTCTTACTTCTTCATAGGTTTTATGTGTGTTTTTCCCCTAGCCAGGTTTTTCCGACGTAACCAAGGTTTTTCTGCATCCCTAGGTCAATGGAATCACATCCACTCGATTCTGGGCTTTTTTCCTTCTGGCAGCCAGCAAGTTCTTGCTGCCAGGTGAGAGACTTATATAGATCTATTTCTGGGTGTGGAAAGAGATTCTGTCTTCCTCAGGGAGGACGTCCTTTTTACATAGATGTGGAGAGCCCTCCGCACATCTAAGGTATGCTGTTCCAAGCAGTGGATTGGCTCAGGACAGAAATTGGGTAATATCAGTTCCTGAGCCCTGTGGAATCATGTGTTAACCTTGGGAATGAATGTTGGGTCCAGGCGTAAAATCACTCTGTCAGAGTGGAAGATGCAAAGGTCTTTCCTGATCGACAGAGCCAACTCGGATATTTGCCTAGCGGACATGATGGCGATTAGAAACGCTGTCTTATATGACAGGTAGCATAGACTGGCCTCCCTCAAAAGCTTGAAAGGACCCGGGGTGAGGGAGTTTAAGACCTTGGTTAACTTCCATGTGGGGAACCAGTGTATCATGGAAGGTCGAAGATTAGTGGCACCCCTGAAGAACTGCTGGACCACTGGGTGTTGAGAAAGGGAGTCCTTGGCTCCACATGTCAAAATGGAGGAAAGGGCTGCTAACTGCCTCCAAATAGTATTTGGAGATAGTCCATCATCTAATCCATCTTGTAAAAAGTCCAACATGTGGGCCATGAAAATGTCTGTGGGGACCAGGCTTCGTTTAGCGCACCAGCCGCAAAAGGTTTTCCATGTGGCATTATAGATACAGTTGGTGGAAGCCCTGCGTGAGGCCTGAATCGTTTTGATGACACTGGAGGAAAAATTGTCCCCACTCAGCAGGCTCCAGTCAAGTGCCAGGCGGTCAGTTGGAACCACTGAGAGTCCGGGTGGACCAATGCTCTCTGGCTAAGGGAGATCCTGTCCTGAAGGATCCTCCAGGGCCAAGCCACAATAAGCTCACCAGGTCCACAAACCAAGGCCATCTTGGCCAGTGAGGGGCCAGAAGTAGAAGTTCCACCTCCTCCTCCAGTAGCTTCCTGATGACTTTCGGAATCAGCAGACGAGGAGGGAAGGCGTAAAGCAGCCCTGAAGGCCACAGACTGCGAGCATCCACTCCTTCTGCCCCTAGCATCAGAAACCTGGTGAAAAATCTTGGGAGTTGGCAGTTGTCTCGGGTGGCAAATAGGTCGACTGTTGGGACATATCCCAAAACAGGGATGGATACAGGTGCCACTCCACGTGGTCGACTGAAGCCTGGCTGAGCCAGTCCACCTGCATGTTTGCCACCCCCGATATATGTGCTGCCTGTATGGACAGCAGATGAGTCTCCACCCAGAGGCCCAGCTGTTTGGTCTCCTGCATGAGGGGCCTGGAATGGGTCCCCCCGAGGCAGTTGATGTGGGCCTTGGCAGCCATGTTGTCCCTCAAGACCAAAATGTCCCGGCCTGAAACCACATCCTCGAAACTCCTGAGGGCCAGGTGTATTGCCCGGAGCTCTAATCAATTTACGTTGTGATTCAGATCCTCCTGAGTCCGCTGTCCCTGAGCCATGTGTGATAGGAGGTGAGCTCCCCAGCCAAACAGGCTGGTGTCGGTTGTTACTACCAGTCAATCTGGCTCCCTGAACCTGCAGCCCTTGGAGATGGCATGGGAAGTCCACCACCTGAGAGAAAGGAGCACCTCTGTTGGGACTTGCACCCTGGTCAGGGATGTGTTCCTGTGGGACCTCTGATATGGGAGGAGGAATGACTGCAGTGACCTGCTGTGGAGACGTGCTCAAGGTGTGATGGCAATGCAGGACACCATCTTTCCCAGGAGCTGAGAAAGCAGAAGGAATGGAACAGATCACTTTATCATGATGCATCTTGCCAAGTCCCTCAGACTGGATTGGAGCTGCAGGGAGAGATAAACTTTGGACTCCACCATATCTGATAGCTCCAGAATGGAGCAGCCAAGTAGAGGGAACTAGATGGCTTTTGGCCAGATTTATGGAAAAGTGGTGGTCTTGTAAAATGTGGATCATGGTATCCAGGTCCCTCCATGCCTGGGATTCTGAACTGGACTGAATAAGGATATTGTCTAAATAAAACTGGATCCTTATCAGCCAACTTTGTAAATGGCCCGCTAGAGCGGCCATCAGCTTGGTGAACACCCTGGGGGTGGAGGACAGGCCGAATGGTAATGCCCGATATTGGTAATGTTTCCCCATATAATGGAAGTGGAGAAACTGACGGTGGGCTGGAAGGATGGGGACATGTAGGTACGCTTCCGTCAGGTCCACTGAAATGAGGAAGTCACCCTTTCTGATGTTTTCCAAATGGTCTGGAGTGACTGCATCTTGAACCGTTGGTAAACAATGTGAAGGTTCAGAGTCTTGAGATCGAGAATTGCCCTCCATCCCCCCGAGGGCTTCTGTATCATGAAGAGTCAGGAATAAAACCCCTGTCCGTGTTGCCCCTCTGGAACCATCTGTATGGCCTGAATGTCTAAGAGATGTTTTATGCCCGATTCCATGAGGTGCCTCTTTGTCCGATCCTGTGACACAGGACAGAGGACGAAGAGCCTTGGGGGGGGTGGAAAGGAATTCCAGGAAGAGGCCCAACCTCACCATCTCCCTGACCCAAGCATCCGAGGTGGTGTCCTCCCACTGGCAAATAATTGGCAAATAATGCCATATGGTTCCCTATAGGAGGGTTGGGCGAGCAGTCATTTCGAGCGTCAAAAGGGATGACCCCTCCCACCACAAAAGGACCATTTGGATTGGTATCTTTGCCCATCTGCCCTGTCTGTCCTGCATTTGCCCTTGTCTGGAGGGAACGGGCCTTTGTGAACGTGGCATACTAAACCCACTGTCCAGTCCTTGAAAGGAGGAAGGATGAAAATAAGGAGCCAGGTGTGACTCCGCCCTTTGAGACATGCTCGGCATAATTTTGCACTTATCCCTGGATTCGACTAGAATAAGGTCCAGGAAGTTTCCAAACAATTTATCCCCTGCATATGGGAAGGATGCCAGGCGCCACTTATTCCTGGCATTGGCCTGCCACTGGCGTAGCTACAGGAGATGCCGAGTTGCTACTGAGGAACCAATGGCTTTAGTCGCAAATCTAGATGCATTTAGTGTAGCGTCCTCTGAGAATTCCATTGCCGCCAGGATTTTATTGAGGTCTTGTTGAGACCTTGTATTGGCAGCTGGCAGTCATTTTTGCAGTTGCTTCAACCAGAGCAGTGAAGCTGTATTAAAAAATGGGGCTGCTTTGGAAGCCTTAAGAGCCCAGGCAGCTGCCTGGTGGGCTTTTACTAATGACTGCTCTGATTGTTTGTCTTCAGGACGGAGGTTTTCCTCCAGGGATTCTGTTAAGACAGACTGCAAAGACAGGGCCACTAACCATAGGGACCTGCAGGACCTTACCCAGGTCTGTGCCTATGTTGTACAATCACCTGTCCAGGCCGCTGGGGGATGGTCCCGACCCAGGAAAGGTCCACTGTCTCTGCACAATGTCCAGGAAAAGCCTAGGAGCTGGGATTTCCTCTGATTCAATGGTAGGCTCCGCAAATAGAGGGTCTACAGGATCCTCCGACCCTGTTGCAGTTACTGGGGCTGTCTGGACAGTACTGTGCTGGGTAGTAGTCTTATCTTTATGGACTAAAGATTTAAATAGTTGAGGACAAAAGAGTCCCACAAAAGCAGGCTG
This sequence comes from Pituophis catenifer annectens, assembly GCF_029215685.1. Classification (NCBI taxonomy): domain Eukaryota; kingdom Metazoa; phylum Chordata; class Lepidosauria; order Squamata; family Colubridae; genus Pituophis; species Pituophis catenifer. The sequence continues at coordinate 167,018,631 of NW_027256883.1, read as the reverse complement.
ATCAGGCTTAAGGCCTTCATTGTCCAACAACCTAGATCTCTCTGCAACTCCTCTCCTGACAGAGAAGCCTGGCTGAAAGAAGCAGTTGAATAGTCCAGATCCTGGGATGTTAGGGTTTCCCCTATCACTTGAGGTTCTTGATGGAACTCCTGGGGCCTGGTGTAGTCAGAGACTAGTGATGCCACCCTCTGTTGCAATCCGGCTGCAATGCCCTACCTTATTGCCTCGGAGATCAAGGCACCCATGCTGGGTGGGAATTGTGGTTCAGAGCACTGCTCAGGCCGAAGGCTTGCGGTGGTGGGCGTGAAGGTTGCCTTAGCTGAGGAAACTCCTTGTCTCATAGATTGCTCCCAAGATGGATCTGGTAGATTGGGTGCTGGCATTGAGCCAAACAGCAACTAAGTGTTGCTGGGCAGATCAGTGGCCTGTTCCATGTCACCATCTGGGGACTATTCAGCAGGATGTAATTGCTCCTGAATATCAGACAGTTCTGACTGTCCTAACGTACAAGCTTCTGTTCAACTTATCTGCCTCTTTTTTTGCTTTCTCTATGGCTTTTTCAATGGCCTTATGTCTCTGCCTAGCCTCCCATTCCACTGCCTTAGAGGCCTTCTTGGGTGGCTTGCCCTTCTGGGGCTGAATAGCCTTAGTTTGCCTGGAGGACCTAGAACCCAAAAGCCCTGCCTCCTGATTAATGTCCTGAGTCACGGTTGTTGGGTCTGCCAATGTGTGCACTGAGTGCCCGGGACAAGCGGTGGCCTTTTGGAACACGTGGAGTAGGAGACGTGGCCTGGAAGGCCTTGCTGCTTCGCCCGCCTGTGCTGATTAGTCTGAGAGGCCTAATAAGGGCAACAGATTATGAAGTCGGCTGAGCTTGCATTCATGGCTTGCAGCTGCCCCTTGTTAACATGGGGGGAATTGCCACTCGGACTCTCAACCCCCTGTCCTGAAGTGGTTGGAACTTCCTGGCCTCTGAGCCCAGCATCGCGGAGCTTGGCTCATGAACACTGGCTGGATTTAAACGGCCTAGGAGCAGCTGCGCTCTGGCACCCTTTGCTCCTATCACACTCCTGGGTCAGCGTGGTCTTGATGTCTCAAAAGCCCTTCCATTGGGTCAACGGTTTGGAGCAAAGCTCGTGAGCACTGCCCGGGAAGATCTGCCGTCCGGCAGTCTCCTTGCCGCCACGCGGCCTTCAGTGGGCTCAGGTTGAATCGCCTTTCACACTGGAATTAGAAGGGAGGCTCAACCAGCCAAGCTGGGAGCCATCCAGAAGTTTTAAGATGGTAAAAGTATGTTTTAAGCAGTCAGGAATGTTAAGCTCAAAGAATCGCGTCTTGTCCAAGCTAGACGGAGTCTAAAAGCTGAGGAAGCAAGAGGAAGAGGCATGATTTAACAACTTGCAGACTCAGTCCTATCAGCTGACAGATGGAGTTAACCCATTCCTGGCTGCTGTTCCCACCAATATGGAGAACTGTGAATTCTGAGATTCTGTTTAAAGGTAAGAGCTTAAATTTGCAGCGTGCAATTGAAATTTTATTTTCAGAGAGAGTCCAGCAACATTGTCTTACATATGCTCTTCTACCATTTTTTTCATTTCCCTTTTCTTTCCATAGAAAATTTGTAAAGGAGGGAAAGAAAAAATTAGAAGTATTTACAGCATACAATAAATATGAGACATCAGTCTGATTTTGACATTTGGTGCACCTTCTCTACAGAGCCCATCTTAAGACCCTTTTCCAATTTTACCCTTTTTCTATGTTCTTTTTTTAAGTAAGTTTTAAAAGATTTTTATTAAACGTAAAAAATTCAATGTCTACATAAACAACATGTTGTCTGAGTACAGTTAATTTTAGAAATAATAATCATAATAGTAACAATAATATTCATAACATTAATAATGATTATATAATAAAATAGTATTTGCTTATCCATTTTAGTGAACCTACCTTATGTAATTAAACATTTACAACAAGAGACTTGGTAAAAAGTGAAGGCCATTGCATGGCAATCTGTATAAAATGTTATGCTAAGATTATCCTTTTCCTCAAAGACTTTAATGTTGGCAGATGGATATCAATCCATCTGAAAACAAACCTGCCAACCAAACTATGATGATTTGGCTTTTCCTCCTTCCATCTCTTTCCCTTAGTTACAAGCAGACCAGTACATTCCTTAAGAGAATTTAATGGATTCACAGCATCAAAGTGACATGGTCAAGGCTCTACATGCCCCACCACTGAAAATTCCCTATGTATTTGTAATTAGGTGGGCAACAGAGCTAGAATGGGACAATTAGGCTAATCAGTTCATCCTCTTGCTGCACCACTTAGTATACATAACTGCATTATAGTAACAAAATCAAACTCCTTTAAACCTCTTTTCCAAAAGTTTAGAGTGTCCTTGCAACACTATGCAAGGAAATGACAACATAATTACTCTAATATATTTTTAAGGTATCGTTAGAGATTTCACTTTTTGCTCAATCTTTATGATCTGTTTTCTTGACTTTTTTTTTATTTCCAAGGAAATGTCATGCACACCATATCATTTAAAGTTAAAACTTGACTATCCCTGCCTTCAATGCAACCTATTTAAACAAGGCAGTGGCCATATCTGGATATAGTAACTGTCATCTAGAACATTTCTAAAGAGAATTGAGTGTAAGCACACACACTAGCCCTAAACATACATGAGATTCATTTAGGGGTGGGCAACTGTTGGCTTGCTTGTGGTATTAAACATCTTTTTCATGGTCTGTTGAGCTCCCTTCCTCACTTGATCATGCCACTATATTCAGTAACAAAACAAAATGAAATTTGACAGTGTTTTTTCATCCATTTTTAAAAGGGAAAAAACAATATACACATACATACATCCTGCATTTCCTTATTTTAAAATATGTCAACCTCTTTAAAAAATCCCTTAAAAAGCAGTCTGAACGTTTTGAACTTATGCTGTTCTCTTCTTCTGTATTATTATATCTAGAAGATGTTTTGCTTTGTTCCTTAACCAAATATATAATTGCTGGTTGCAAAAATTGTCCACCCCAATTTAAATAATTATCCAAATAATGAATGATTCAAGCATGTAATTACATCCACAGATGACCCATCATTTATGATGAACTTCAATGTTATATTTGAACTAGCAAATATATACCAACCAAACACAGTTTTGAAATCACAATTCTGGCTTGGCATTCAAATTGGATAATTTATGCAAATCACAATTTGTTTAGCTAAATTGCAAAATATAGTCTCAGTTGATCAGGAAAGGATTTGTGGCCAAAGGAAGAGACAGAAAAGGGATCAGTTCAACCCATGTATTCCCTTTTTTTTTTTGTATCTCTTGACAGTGAAATTGCGGCATATAAATTTGTTAAATAAATATGCACCCAACAATTATTTAGAGAATTGTCAAACTACAGTCAGTACAGGTAGGCCTCAACTTACAACAGTTCATTTAGTGACTCTTCAAAGGTACAACGGCACTGAAAAAAGTAACTTATGATGGTTTTTCACACTTACAACCATTTCAGCATCCCCTTGGTCAATAATCAAAATTAAAATGCTTGGCAACTGACTTATATTTATGATGGGTGCAGTGTCCTGGCATCATGTAATCCCTTTTTGTGACTTTCTGACAAGGAAAATCAATGGCGAAAACAGATTCACTTAACAACCATGTTACTAACTTAGCAACTGCAGTGATTCACTTAACAATTGTGGCAAGAAATGTTGTAAACGCTCTCTACATGGGGAGAGAGGAGACCCTTGAGGAGACCCGGAGGCTCCAACTGGTGCAGAGTGCAGCCGCACGGGTGGTAATGGGAGCGACATGGCGTTCCCATGTAACACCCCTCCTGCGCGAGCTGCACTGGCTCCCGGTGGTCTTCCGGGTGCACTTCAAGGTTTTGGTTACCACCTTTAAAGCGCTCCATGGCTCAGGACCTGGGTACTTGCAGGACCACCTACTACCACCAATAGCCTCCCACCGGCCGGTACGCTCTCATATAGAGGGCTCCTCCGGGTGCCGTCGGCCAAACAATGTTGACTGGCGGCCCCCAGGGGGATAGCCTTCTCTGTGGGGGCACCTACTATCTGGAACGAGCTCCCCCCAGAGATACGGAGGATCCCGGATCTGCGCACCTTCCACCGCGCTCTAAAGACCTTTTTATTTCACCAGGCGGGCCTGGCCTAACTTTCTCCCTCTTTTTAAACATTTTTAATATTTTTTAGTATTTTTAATATTCAAAGTTTAAATTTGTTTTAAATTGATTGGGGTTTTAAATTTGTCTGGGCCAAACTATTTAATTCGATTTTATCTCTGCTTTTTAAATTTTGTATGTATGTATTTTATTGTTGGCTGTTCACTGCCCTGAGTAGGGCGGTATATAAATCAAATAAAAGTAAAGTAAAGTAAAGTAAAATGGGCCAAAATTCAGCTAACAAATATCTTGTTTAGCAACATAAATGTTGGGCTCAATTGTGGTCGTAAATTGAGGATTACCTATAATCCCTGTTCCATTTCACAGAATGGATTCGAGATCCAGAACCCAGAGCATCCTTTTTACATACAATATTCATATACTCTGCTAAATAAAATAAAACAACTTGAGCCGAAGTACATTTTGTTGGGACATGCTCCTTGTTAGGCAGATTATGTACAGTAAGGAAAACCTAGTATAGGGTGTGATTACTCAAGATAGCTGGCTTTGTATACATAAATCAGAAGGCAAGCTTACATGTCTGGCATCTCTTTGAAGTGTATAAAAATAACACAATGTTTAGTTCTTTTTTTTCCCTTTTAAAAGGACTCAGGGCATTATTCTGAAATTTACATTCCTATGAATAATCAATCATGAAATGAAATTCTTTCATTAAGTCTTGTTGCATGGTTTAACATTAAGATCCTGTGAAGTATACATGCCTAAAACACCATGGACCAGGTAAGTATAAATGTTTGGAGAGCCAACAGGGCATTTGATAAAGTTTCCTGACATCACAATTGTGTTGTGTTCTTTGTCTTCTGTGATCTATTTTAATCAGAACAGACCCTGAGCTTTGGAAATATGCAATATTAAATCCCTTATTGCAATTTAAATTTCTACTATAAGTTTATTTACATTACTTCAATCTTTAGAAAGATCCATGCTTAGTTGTAAGTTACTCTGCTGACAGTTTTTTCCATGATCAGAGTGAGCAAACCTCTGGTGATTGGCAGCAAGGACTACACACCCAGGGAGGCCAAGATTTTATAATCCCCCCTGGGTTAGGCAAGAGATGTTGAGGGGGCTGTTTCTTTCATTTATTTACAACATTTATATAGCTGCCTGCCTTATACCAAACTCTGGGTGACTCCCAATCAAAATTTAAAGCAATATCAGTAATAAAACATTAAAACAATATGAAAACTATGAAAACCATAAAAAACTAAAACCTGGCATAAGTTAAATTTATGATATGCAATCACTTCATCCTATCCCAACACTTGGGGAAAAGCCAAATCTTCAGTGTTGGAAGGCTAGGAAGGTTGAGGCCTACTGCATTTCAAGGGAAGGGGGTTCCATAGGGTGAGCCTCCCAAGCTAGTAAAGGCACATGTACTAGCTCCTAGGTGGCAAGGGACAGGACTAAGAGAGCATACCCATAATCTGGCAGAAGGGGCAGAAGTTCTTTAAAAAAGGCTGTTCCCCAAATAACTTGGCTCTGTGCCATATAGGACTTTAAAGGTAATAATCAGCACTTTGAACTGCATCCAGAAGGAAATTGGAAGCCAGTACAGCTCATGCAACAGAAGTTTCAGATAGGTAAATCTAGGGGCATCTATAAAGGTGCATGCCACTGCATTCTGGACCAGTTGTAGCTTCCAAGAGATCTTCAAGAGCAGCCCCATCTAGAGCATATTGCAGTAATCCATATGGGAGGTGACCAAGGCATGAGTGACCGTGAGCAAAACTTCCCAGTCCAAGAAATGCACAAGGGGCACACCCAGTGGTGGGTTGCTCCTGGTTCTGTCTGGTTCTTTAGAACCGGTAATAAAAGTGGTGGGAGGCTCCGCCCACCCACCCGGACATCATAATTGATGATCTGCACAATGCACAGAAGCTTCTGCGTATGCGCTCCCATTGCGAACCGGTGGTAAAGGTAAGTAGAACCCACCCCTGAGCACACCGGATGAATCTGTGCAAAGCCCCCCCCTAGCCACAGTTGCCACATACTCCTTGAGCAGGAACCATGAATCTAGGAGGACCCCCAAACTGTGCACCAACTCAGTCCAGAGTTTCCACTCCATCCAGAGTCAAAAATGAAGAATCATATGGGCCTGGGGGAGCCAAAAACCCAGAGCCATTCCATCTTTCCAGGGTTGAGTTGAAGCCCATTCCTTCCCATCCAAAACCTCACAGTCTCCAGGCCCTTGGCCAGCACTGCCAGAACATCACTTGTCTGATGGGGGTTGGCGATATACCATTGGGTATCATTAGCATACTGTTGATACCAGATCCCATACTGAGAAATTACCTCCCCAGCAGTTTCAGGAGGATGTTAAAAAGGAGAGTGAAAGGGTCAAGTCCTGAAGCACTCTACATTGCAGGAGCCTAGAGCTCAACCTCTCCTACCAACATCGATTGGATGTGGCTATGGAGGAATGAGGAGAACTACAGGGCTTTCCACTCCTGACCCTGAAGCCAGTCCAGAAGAATATCATGATTGATGCTATTAAAATCTTCTGGAAAGTCCAGGAGGGCCAGATTTTTTAAAATTTGTATTTATTTATTAAATTTACATGCCGTCCATCTCACTGTCAAGCAACTCTGGGCAGCTTATATCATAAAAGCAAAAGTACAAAACATTAAAACAATAAATATTAAAATTAAGAGATACTAGATATACAAATATATGTATATCTAGTATATACATATATACAAGAATACAATAGAGTGAGGGTGGGATCTTCTTTCTAGTCAACTAACCAGGCCAACCAGCAGAAACAGGTTTTGAGGCTGTTTTGGAAGATCAAGAGAATGAGGGTGGATCTTACCTCAAGGGGCATGAAGTTTCAGAGGGTGGGAGCCACAGAAGAAAAGGCCCTTCTCCTGGACCCTGACTACTGGAATTCCTTGACTGAAGGGGTCCTCAGCCCGGACCCATGCCATAAAGCAGGGGCCAACCAGCCTGTGAACCAGCAACAGGCCATGTCATGCCAGCAACCAGGCTGCACAAACAAGTGAAGCCCCATCTGTGGGATGCAGGCAGCACATGAAACCACGCCCCCTCTGATCCACAGAAAAACCTCTCTCCACAGAACTGGTCTTTGGTGCCCAAAAGGTTGGGGGCTGCTGTCCTAAAGGGCTTTAAAGTTGAAAACCAATACTTGAATTGGACCTGGAAGCAAACCAGCAACATCCAAAAACAAATAGGCTAGTTTTCTTTTTTCATATAAGATGGAAATCCTTGTTTCAGGTGTTGTTCCTGAGTAGTTGTCATCCCTGAAATATTGATATCCATTAAATAAAGCAGAGATACACAAGTTTCCTTACTTAGATGCTACTATGCCAAAGGCCACACAAACCAAAAATTATTCTGAAGATTTTTCTTATGCAGATTTTCTCTAAAGTGCCTTTTTGAAAACAATATAACTTGTTACTCAGGAGACAGTGATGCCTCTCAGGACAGGATGATCCAAGGTGTCTAAATATTTAAATTTTGGTTGCTTTTTATAAAAAAGATTTTCACTATGATACCCAACCTCACCACGTTCAACATGCCATTAGATACTGGCATGTTAAGTGTCTTCAGTCAATTCTTTTTGAACAGTTTATATTGAGATGGTTCAGTTATATATTTAATATTTTAGGACTACAGGAGAGCATCACCTTCTATGGTTCTGAGGGCAACTAGGAAAGAGGGAGAAGTTTTCATAGGAGGTGGGGGAAAAGAATAAGACCATTATGTATTTACATCAACTGAATTATTCTTTAAGAGTACACACCCCATACCATCATCACCACCCCATTTTAAGGCCCTGCAGGTAGATTCAGACTTTAAAAGAATCCAGACCATTATCTGCCAAAACCATCAACACTCTACAACATTGATTGTATAATCATGTTATACACCTTTGCCTCTGGGAAGATACAGCTTATAAAGAGAGGTTGAGTTTTTCTAACGTCATTGACACACACAATGCATTAACCATAACAGTTTTGAACAGGCAAATTAATTATTTTAACCATGAGTTATCATTTGCTTAAGGTATTCCCTCTTTAATGGTAATCAGATGTCTAAGGTCTCATTTATGCCATTACATCTGGCACAAAGGTTCTGCATTAGGAAGATTTATGTTAATGCCATGTAAAAAATGAATCAGTCTTCTCCAACCTGGATTGCCCTTGAGGTTAGCCCCAGAATATGAAAGCCTTTAGCAACAAATTCTGGGGACTGTAAACCAATATACTAGAGTGAACCAGACCAGAATAAGATGTATCAGCTGAACATTTTGTTCCTGAATGTTAGTTTAGAGAAATGGTGAAATCCATTTTTTTTTACTACCGGTTCTGTGAATGTGGTTTGGTGGGCGTGGCAGGGGAAGGATACTGCAAAATCCCCATTCCCTCCCCACTCCTGGGGGAAGGATATTGCAAAATCTCCATTTCCACCCCACTTTGGGGCCAGACAGAGGTGGTATTTGCTGGTTCTCCGAACTACTCAAAATTTCCACTACCGGTTCTCCAGAACCTGTCAGAACCTGCTGGATTTCACCTATGGTTTAGAGTATAAACCCAATGGAAATGGAATTTAGTCCCAATGCATTATTAAATATTTCAGACTAAATTCCAATATGCATTAACTGGAAATTGAAGCTGATCCATGTTGGATATGTTTGCTCTTAAAAAGACCATAAAAAGGCATGTAGGGTGGAAGGGAAATAAAATGGAAATAGAGTTCTCTTAATGACTGCAGATAATTTAGGGTGTCATGCAGACCACCTTTTATTAAACCATGTTTTGCTTAATAGTTTACTGAATAAGGCACAGCTTTTGATTCACAATTATGCTAAACCATAAACTATGAATTACACCATTTAATTCACCAACATGCTAAGCTGACTCAAATAACCAAACCATACTAAGTTTAGCAAAAGGTATAAAAATAAGAAGAGCTTCTTATCAGGGCAAAATAGAAGAGAGTTTATGTAAACAATAAAGGAACACTAGGGAATCAAACTGTTTTCAAACTTATCAGTGTGTATTCTTACAAATAAAAAACAGGAACTAGGCTAAAGTAGGAAAATTATGAACAAGACAGTACAGTAGTTAGACCAGGGGTGTCAAACTCGATTTCATTGAGGGCCGCATCGGGGGGGGGGAAATGTGTGTGGACAGGATGGGCATAGCCAGCTCAATGTCATTCGTGTGGGGCACTACACGCAGCCCTCCTAAGCTCCGTTTTCACTGGCAGAGGGGCTGCGGGCCGGTCCTTTGCTGTTTCCAGGGTGGCCCTGCGGGATCCGGCCCCCGGGTCTTGAGTTTGACAATCTCTAGTCCAGCACCTTGTTATCCTTAGCTGATCTAAAAAAATTAAGCAAGATCAGACTTACATTGTACGGGAGATCACCAGAAAAATCACAGAACTGTATGCTGGACTGGGAAGTTAAAAAAATAAATCCTGGAAGAATGAACAGAACAGAATAGAATAACAGAATTGGGAAGAAACTTGGAGATCTTCTAGTCCAGACACCTGCACAAACAGAAGACCCTACACCTTTTCAGACAAATGGTTGTCCAATCTTTTCTTAAAAACCTTCAGTGAGAGATTACCCATAATTTATGAGGGCAAGCCATTCCACAGGTTAATTGTTCTTGCTGTCAGGAAATTTCCCCTTAGTTCTAGGTTGCTTCTCTCCGTGATTAGTTTCCATCCATCCCTCTTCTTTATGGTAGCCCCTCAAATATTGGAACACTGCTATCATGTCGCCCCCTAGTCCTTCTTTTCGCTAGATTACACTTACCCAATTCCTGCATCTGTTCTTCATAGGTTTTAGCCTCCAGCCCCCTAATCATTTTTGTTGCTCTTCTCTGCACTTTTTCCAGAATCTTTTTTATATTGTGGTGACCAAAATCGGATGCCATGTTCCAAGTGTGGTCTAATCAAGGCATTATAAAGCAGTAATTAACACTTCACATGATCTTGATTCTATCCCTCTGTTGATGCATCTTACAATTTCATTGGCTTTTTTGATGGGTGTAACACACTGCTGGCTCATATTAAAGTGATTGTCCACTAGGACTCCAAGAGCCCTCTCATAGTTACTGCTATTGAGCCAGGTTCCACCTATTCTATACCTATACATTTGGTTTGTCTTATCTAAGCATAAAACTTTACTTTTCTCACCATTTGATTTCATTTTGTTAGATAGGGTCCAGTGTTCAAGTATGTTGAAATCCTTCTGGAACTTGAGCATATCTTCTGGGGTGTGGGCTATTCCTGCCAACTTGGCGTCATCTGCAAATTTGATGATTTGCATTCTATTCCTTTATGAAATTATTGAACATTACTGTGCCTAAGACAGAACCTTGGGGTATTACTGCTTACCTCCCTCCATATAGATGTAGTTCCATTAAGGACTACACATTGACTGAAGTTTGTCAGCCAGTTACGAATCCATCTGTTGGTGAGGTTATCTATCCCACATTTTTCTAACTTGCCAAGAAGTAGGTTGTGGTCTACTTTGTCAAATGTCTTACTAAAATCCAAATATACTATATCCACAGAATTTTGCTGGTCCATTAATTTAGTCACTTTGTCAAATGCTAATGGTAAGCTACTACCATAGTATTGCTATAAAATTCTACAAAGGTGTGTGCATAAAGTTGCCAGGAGTGGAACACAACTGTAGGAAGACATTACCTAGTAAACAGATATGTATAATCCCACCAGAAGTCTATGTAATTAACAATTCACCCCCACCTGCCCCTTTATTGCTATAGTACAGTGTTTCACTACCTTAGTATCTTTAAATTGCATATACTGGGAATTGAAGTCCACACATTTTAAAGTAGCTGGGGTTGAGAAAAACTGCTATGGGGTAACATCCCCACAGGACAGGCTATGGCTGAAATAGGGCTAGCCACTGCTTTGTCTTTCTCTGGGCTCCATCTTGCTTTTATGAACTAAACCAAGTAAGTAGGCATACAATTTTCTAAGTTGTTTCCAAAAGCATTTCATTGAGCATTAAAGGGATGAATTAATATGCATCAAAACTTGATTTTTTTCCCCAAATGTCAACTGAATTAGTTATTTCTGAACAATGGATAGTGACCAAATTGGAAGCTTTTAAGTAGTATTAAATCTTACAAGTAGAGTTATGTTAGAAAAGTAATATTGCCCAAAAGGTTAAAAAAAATTATTTTCAGATTGTAGGAGATGGAACCTTAACAGCAAAACCTCTGTTAAGTCTTCAGTGGCAGAAACTCTCAAAACAATACATTTTTCTCCCTCCAAGTCTCTCTCTCCCTCTCTTTCTCCCTCCCTCTTTCTCCCTCCCTCTCTCTCCCTCTCTCTCTCTCTCTCTCTCTCTCTCTCTCTCTCTCTCTCTCTCTGTGTGTGTGTGTGTGTGTGTGTGTGTGTGTGTGTGCGGATGTGTTGCACTCAGTTCCAGATGAGGCTTTGGCTCCAGAGAGGTTGGTTCCAAACTCCTCATGCAATTTATTCTGCAGAAACTCCAATGCATACTATCTATCAGGTTTTATTTGAGAACTACAACTTAACTGAACAGCCAAGTTCACATATAAAGTATGAGACAAAGCATAAAACATAACTCAAGATTATGATTGGGCTATGTCTTTTAACTTTAGTCTGACTTTCTTATTTTCTATATTTGTGAATGTCCAAACTAGTCCACATTCAGAGCAGTTTGTTTGTATGAAAACAGAATGTGCTGGCAGCTTACCACTTTGTTAGCTTCTCCTGTTGAGTATTTATAAAAACCAGATTTTATATGGATTTGTATTATTAATTATGTCTGCCACATCTCTAAGGCCAAATCATTCATTTTCTTCCTGCTTTCTCTTGAAACAGGCCTGGAGGATGAATCTGTTGCTGTCTTACAGATTAAGCTTCCAATAAATAAACCATAATGGAGGTATGAATGAGAGCCAGTTTGATGTAGTGGTTAAAGCAACAGGCTAGAAATAGGGTGATCTTTGTGCCTTAGGCACAAAGCCAACTGGGCGATATTGTGACCAATCACTTTTTCTCTACCCTAAGTAGGAGGCAATGGCAAACCACTTCTGAAAAAACCTTGCCAAGAAAACTGCAGGCAGTCTCTGAGAATCTGACACAATTGAAAAGAAGGAAAAAAGTATGAATACGAGCAAAGAGTAGTTTAATAATCTAAGTTGAAAACCACATAAATGCAGATAATTTATTAAGGCTCAAAACATCAATAATAATGATTTTAGTTCTGATACTATTGGATGATGGGACTGAGCATTGTTGCAATTTAAATGCATAATCACTTGGTAATTTTCCTATAAAGCAAATATGAAAATAGGATGTAAACAATTTCTCTATCACAATCCTTTAAATTAGACAAAATGATTGTACACATTGCTCCTCCTGTAAAGTTGCTCTGGTTCTGAATAGGCAGCATGAAAAAAACACCCAGTGCAAGACCAGATTTGGCCCCAGAGTTTTCAGCTGCTGGTCCTTAAATATTGCATACAGTAGATGTAATTGAAATATACCATGCCTGCTGTTATAGGGTAGTATCAATTATACCTGCTCACTCTTCAAAAAAGCAAGACTCATTGTAGTTATCTAAACCAAATAGAAAGCTACATTTTTATTTATTATTGTTTTCATATTCCACTACTTATTTGTTAGATCTCCTGTAACAAGCATGGGTCTACAAAAGAGATTTTGTTGAAATGGAAGAACAGAATACAGCAAAGAGAAGGGAACACCTCAGAATCAGATGGATTTCAGCTTTACACATAGCTGCTGCTATATGGATTATTGGAACATATGTATGAAAGGCTGGAATTTTTTGGGATATCATAATACGTTTCATTATCATGGTTTATTAATTGGCAGCTATGGTTTTTCAGTATATTGGTTACCTCATTGTTGCCTTGACAGATTTGGGAAAGAATTTTTCCCCCTGCACTTGTTAAAAGATTCTTGGTTAGTATTCTGCAACTTATTTTGCATGGATGCAGACTATCAAATCCTTACATAACTAGTCTTTCTCAACTTCTCAAAATTATATAGCCATTTGGACATGCTTGCCGAACTTTGAGGAAATGTGGTCCCAGCGTTTAGGGAGAATACCAGATGCATATAGTAAGGAAAAATAGTAATTTCAAATGATAGAATACCCCTATTCTAGTTATAGCTATATCCTCCCCAAAAAGTTAATATGATCAGTATTCTAAATAACATTAATTTACATGTCCTGTATGATAAATGACTGTTCCAATGACTGGAATAAACAGTAGGAAGTATTTTTCATTAAAGGAGACTATTGGGAATGTTTTTAAAATGAGAGTGAAGTACTTTTTTTAAAAAAAAAAAATCAGTATTCCAGCTAAAATGGATCTGCAAAATTTCACAGAAATGTCATTCTTGCCCTCTACTGAAAACTGATGTAACAAAGAAGATGCTTTACCTGCAAGACTCTTGCCCAAATCCACCCCGTATTCCTTCCCCTCTCCCAAAGGTACCCGTCAAGTTTCTACTACAGGATGGAATTTTGCTATGCTGTTTTTACATAAACCTGGCCACAGCTTTAATGGAATTTGAAACCAAAGAGCTTTAATAAATAAATATTATGATAAGAATATGAAAGCAATCTACACACTGAAGCTAATTGGAATCAAAACCTAAGCATTTCTTTCTAAACTAAAATCATAAAACTTTACAAGAAAGTAGTTCCTTTTTAGTGGGCCTGCAAAGAAAAAGAAATAAAACCAAAACACCCTTTGCACATTTTTATTGTAAAAAAAGATTCTAAAGTGTTTAAAAGGATACTGCTAAAGAAGTAGCAAATAATCTTAAAACTCTCACCACTTCATAAAAGAAAACAGTACAAACTATAAAGCTAAAATATTTTTCTTAACACATTTGTATCATAATTGTCCACTTTGTATCATTAAGATATGACATGTTACTGATTTAGGAAGTGAAAGTATCTAAACAAATTGTTTGGATTTGAATTGTTTAAAAATCAGCCATGCTGTTTCAAGATAAATTAAGTTAAAAGACATACTTTTGCCAAGAATCTTTGCATTACATGCAAACTCTTACCTCACAAAAACATTCCCTCAAATCTTATGCCCCATCTTAATCTTAAAAGTAATTGCTTCTAAAAGTACTATCAACCTTGTAAAAAAGTAGAAATCCGAGCAGAGGTTGCAAATAATAACACTCTGATTTCTAGCTGGGAAGGAAAATCCATAACACACACACACACCCATAACTATTCCTTTTTCCTCCTTATGTTTAAAAGCAATTCGAAGAATAGATTTCTTTAAAAACAACAACAGTCTTTGAAAGATTAAACCGAAAGATTCGATTCAACAGTTAAAAGACATATTTTTGCCGGGCACCAGGTTTACTAATCTCACGGCCAAAATCCAACATTTAAAAAGTAAGAGGAATAGTTCCGCGCCTATGCGTGCGCTCGCTCCCGCGTACCTAAGAGAAAGACGAGTGTCCGTCTAGATAGGAGGAGGTCGGGGGCAGGGATGGGATTCGCCTTACCTTGACTAGCTTTAGCCACAGTGTTGCCAAAGGAGAGAACCAGGCACAATCCAAGGATCTCCAGGGCCCCCATTCCAACCGATGCGTTTGTGCAGAAGGTTGGTGCCAAGAACCGGGAAGTTTTCTCTGATGCTTCGAAGGCGCACGCAGATTTTAACAGGCAAAAAAAAAAAAAAAAAACCAACCCAAAAAGCCCACAAAACAAAGGAACGGTTTTTCCGACGGTGTATGAAGGGCGGCTACTGGAGAAAGGATGGCCAAATTGCTCGGGGGTTTCGTCTAGTTTCCTCTGATGCTACTAGCACAGGAAGGGAGGGAGGAAAACCCGCGGACTCTTTGAGCGGACCTGATCGCCCTCCTCTTCAGCTGCCTCTTTTATTCAAGGAGGAACGTAGCCAGTTGTAGGTTTTGTTTAGAGCGGCAGTTTTTCTCTCTCTCTCTTTTTTTTTAAGGGCCGTGGTCCAATGCTGAAGACCTGTAAAGGTCCATCCAAGCAACGCCCTTTTTCTTTGCTCTCTTTCTTTCTATTTGCCTTTGCTTCGCCTGCTCCTTCTTCACTCCCTCCCACCCGTCCGGGCTCTGTTCAGCTCTGCCTGCAGGAATTTACAGTCTGCCACTGGGGGAGTAGGGCCAGTAGCCATGGAGACCGCTTCCCTGGGAGCAAGGAGGTCAGGCAAGAGACCATGTGCAATCAATGGATCAATGCAAACTCCCGAGCGAGTTCCAGACCCAACAGCCCCTTTGCCGGGCGAGGAGGAAAGGGGAGGGGCATGAGAAAGGGGATTGTGTTCAGAAAGAGTATTAAGAAGGAAGGGGGAGAGGGAGAGAGAGAGAGAGAGAAGCGAGAGAAACCAGCTTGCAGATATCGTGACCTGTAACACTTTAAAAAGAAAAAAAAAAACTTTTTTGGTGCTTGGTCTGAAGGCAAAGAGACGCACTCGCAGGAGCAAAGCAACTGCAGATCAAAGGGCTTTCTCTCTCCCACTGTTGGCGGAGGGGGATGGGGGAAAGAAAGAAATGAGGAAGGGGGGGGGAAGAAACCCTTTCTAAATCAACGAGGATTTTTTTACAGCGTTGTACCATCCTCGTCTCGAATGAACCATTGATGATTTTTCTATCATCTTCCTTTTTCGGGACCCGGGCGGATTTCTATTCCCTGGCTGTCTTATGAAGAGCGGTCTGGGTTGTCAAATAAATCGTAAATCAAACGCGCTGTGGGGAAGTTTAAATAGGAAGTAAAATTCTGGCCTCGGTCTTTCCATGCGCTGGGCTTAGTGAGGGGTCTCCGAGCAAGAGCAGAATGCCCACGACGCCCCTCGTTCAGCAGAGCTCGGCTGCCAAGAGGTGCTTTAATAAAATGGGGAAATGTCAGAAAAATCCGGCGAAATTACATTTCAGCAGATATCAGCCTGCATCTTTTGGAATTGATCCTGTTACTGCTCCTACCTTCTTGTATTGGCAAGCAGAAATGGAAACCAGATAGGTTGCCTCCTCTCCCCCATTTCTTGCTTGTTGCATTCTTAGTTTTGGGGTGATTACTTACTCTATTTTATTTTAGGTTTTCTCCCTGGTAATTGCTCATTTCAAGGCAAGGTTACAGTTTTGTCCCCAGGTTGCAGAGAAAAATTTTGAGGGGAACTTTTGGTCTCTAAGGGAAAAAAAGTATCTATACAGTTTGTTTAGAAGTTCTTCAAAGTTACAATGACACTGAAAAAAGTTATGACCATTTTTCACACTTAAGGGTCAAGACCATTGCAGCATCTCCATGATCATCTGATCAAAATTTAGACACTTGGCCATTGACTCATATTTATGACAATTGCAGTGTCCTATGGTCATTTTTTTGAAACTTTCTGACAAGCAAAGTCAATGGCAAAGTCAGATTCACTTGTTACTAACTTAACTGCAATGATTCACTTAACAATTGTGGCAAGAAAGGTCATAAAATAGGGAACATTTGCTTAACAACCATCTTGCTTAGCAACACATTTTGGGCTCAGTTGTGGTCTTAAGTTGAGGACTCTCTATAGAGACAGCTAAAGACTCTCCCTGTTTGAATGGGGCAGGGCAGAATCTGGCGAAATAGTTTTAAATTGACAAAATGTAGTCTTGTAATGAATATATAGAAATACACAAAAATAAGTTTTGAGTATAGATGATGCCCTGATTGTGTATCATATAACATATATAACAAGCAATAAAGTATGATTTACCATGCTTTAAAACATCCAGTTGTGTCTTTGTGCTGTGTAATGTACACATACATGCATTATAGCTTGCTACCCATGATTTCAGATGTTAAATTAGGACTACTAAATCTACAGACTACAAAATCTGGAACACTTTTAGATGAACAGAGTTTTCTGTGCCTCTTTGCTGCAATCTACTGTTCCTCTGGATTGTTACAGTCCAGTTCTGGTGATTTAAATTGGGTGGCCGATTGATTTAATCTCTTTTAATTATCTTAACTTTTGTATTGTATGTATTTTAATTTTGGCTGTTCACTGCCCTGAGTCCCTTTGGGAGAAGGGCGGTATACAAATTAAATTAATAAATAAATAATAAATAAATGATAGTGATGTGGCATGAAATTGGTGTCAACTGCATAAATAGATTTTCTCCAAGAGTATTTGTCCTCAACCTGGTCCTTTGGGTCTTCCAACGGTCATTCATCATCACTATAATTGAATCTGTCCACCTTGCTGCTGATTGTACAGGTAATGCTTGACTTACAATCACAATTGGGTTAGAAAATTTGTTGTGAATAGGAATAGTCTTTAAGTGAGATCTCACATGATCTCAATTTGCAACTTTCCCTGCTCGCTTCCTGATTGCCATTGTCCCCCCCAACTGGGAAGGCCACAAATTGTAATCACATGACTGATGGTACCACAGTCATAACTTTGAGAATACCAGTAGGTTGTAGGTTTATTCAGAACTACTGCAACTTCAACGTATGTTTTCTTTTATGTACACTGAGAGCATATACACCAAGACAAATTCCTTGTGTGTCCAATCACACTTTGCCACTAAAAAATTCTGTTCTGTTCTGTTCTATTCTATTCATACCATCATTAAACAAATAGTCTTAACTCAAGGACTTCCAGTATTTTCTCTTTTTTTCTCAGCCTCAAGAGAACCAAGTCTTCACATAATGTGTACAAAATATAATTACTTTGAATCTGGTAATCTGTTGACTCAAGTGAAAATTCTGAATTTACTTGTCTTATGGCCAATTCTTATTATCCGATTTCAAATCAAAGCTATCAAATATACTAGCCCTTATTAAATGTGTAAAGTGCTAACTAGAGTTTCTAGAGATACCATTTAGATATGGAAATAATTTTATCTATGATTTCCCAAGATATAACAAAGGCAGTATATATTTTCTCCATAAGACTTGTACTGTATTCAAAAATCTAATTTTGATCTTTAATAAATTAATATTTTATTGAATAAGATAGAAATGGTTATTTAATTGTAGAATCAGCTGGAATTTGCATTTGATGCTGTCATATATCTGAAACATTTGGCTTAATTGCTATAATTATCACTATATGATAGCATCCATGTTTAAAAAAAGGATAATTACAAGTGAAGTTAGCCATGTATCATGTACAACCATATGAATGAATCACCAGGTGTCTTGAGATTCCAATTTCCTATTTATTCATTTCTAGAGGATATCAGGCTGGGACAGGTTGATATAGAATGGTAGTTCAATCAAAGCGTTATAGAAATTATAGTATGAAGGAGATAAATTGCAGAATAAACCTCCTTTTCAATTATTGTTGGGTCTTGTGATACTTTTATTCCCAAGAAAAAGTTTAGGTAATTTTCTTTCCTGCATACCAAAATAACATAGATTGACTACATTCCTTGACTGAAAGGAAATTATCATTTACTGTTTCAGGTAGTGAAATATCATGGGCTGATCTTGTCAACGTCTTGCTTTTTAGACTACAAAGTCTAGTGGAGAGATAGTATATGATTATATTGTTTTCTCCTAGTATTATTTCATAGTTTAATATTGCTTTTCATACCACAAAGAATTCTGAAAATGACTTAAGGATAAATAAACTTGGGCAATATGTAAGGAAAGCTGAATGCGTAAAGGTTAATGATATAAAAGAGAGCAAATCTATGATGTCTTTATAACTCTTCAACAGGCTGCAAGCTATAATTTTTCATTCAGGTGGTAAATCCAAAATATATGATGTCAGATAACAGACTCCTGTGTCAGAATGGTCCACAAAACAATCTCTCTCTACAAAAAGCTAATCCATAGTCTTACACAGCACAGACTTGTACATATAAGTATGTTATGGAGGTACCTTCATATCAATATCATTATTAGATTTATATACCAATTTCCATGTAAGTCTCCATTGATCTGTAGTGATTCAGTAATACAGTGATACACTATTGAACTGTGTAATCTACTGAATGATTACATCAGATCCAATTCAATTTTTCCCAAGAAGATCCCTTATCTTGTTGAAGGATTACTACTCAATAATTTATAATTTCTTTATAAAAAGCAAATATTTAGCTTTTTAGCTTTCCCAACTGTATAAAAAATGCCAGTATCTGTGAGGAATCTGATACATGTGCAGCTCACCTGTGGCAATCTGTTACACTGAAAAAATCTAAAAGGTTTCTTCAGATTTGCCCACATATTAAATTCAATAGGGAAAGTTTTGTTCTGAGATGTGTTCTTCCCCAAAGGTTGGCTTTTTGCAAAATGGTCAAAGTCCTCCTCTTTCCATCATGTCTGATTTATGATCTAGCCATTCTTCTGCCTTTCAATATACTTTAATTGTTCAATAGCCTATTTTATCTTACTGTTTTCCTTCTCATTTTGCTATTTAAATTAAGATTTAAAGATTTTTCAATGTGGAAGATTGGGATACGTAGTTTTAGTAGAAATTGCAAACAAATCAGCACACAGCATGATATATAAAATTGAGACCAGAAATCTACACAAAGCCATACTTCTGGGAAATTTGAAAGTCCATACAGTATTTAAAATGTCATGTTCCTTATTCAGCACAGTATAACAAAGAGGCTTATCAATAGCTTTGAAGGGTTGTGTTTCACAGTTATCAGAACTGATGTCCTGCTGCTGAATTAAATAGGATCAGCTGTTTAATCAGATAGCATAAGGATGTGCTGCAGGAACCTATAAAACAAAGCAACCAGACTACAGATGGATTATATAGATTTTGTTGCCACTATAATCCACATGAAATTAGAATCTTGACCTCAGCAAGTTGAAAATCATGTGCTGATTAACTCAAGATGCATCTTTAAACTCCCAGCTGACCTTAGTTCTTTAGAATCAGTAGCAAGGCAGGAAGAATCAATAGCAAGAAGAATGGGTGTTCTAAGACCTGAGAGATGTGGAAAAACAAAGATAGGATGGAGACAGAAATAGCAGCAGAAAAACAAAACAGTGTTTAGAAACAGAGTAAGAATATCCCTAGAAGAGCGGAAAAGATTATTTATACAATGTAAACTTATACAAATCAATTGCCTTCAACTTTACTGGATCACCTCAATTGCATATTGTTCTAATACTAACATTAATATATGCAGAAATTTGTATGATTACTGGAGGCCAATACATAAATGTTTGAGAATCAAAGTCAAATAAGATTAAGGATTAGACATCTTTATTATTTTGCAACAATATGGAACCTTTCCAAATACAATGCTAATAATATTCCTACCTAGCATTCTAAAATTAGTTGTCAGTAACTTGTCCCAACTCAATGGGTTATTTAACTGTGCTGCAGGGTATAGAACAGAGGCAGCATGCAGCATAATTATGTTAGAGATCCTTGCTTAAGGCTTTTTGACTCTGGTGCCTTGGCTGAGGAATCCCATTCCTAATGAAAGCTTGCTTTATTATTTTATATGCACCAGGTTTTATTTCCTCCGGGTTCTTTTACTTATCATGTAATCATATCTTTTTAGCTTCACATTTAACAATGTCACTGGAATTTCACTAAAGGGTTGGGAATCATCTTGTTACCCTTGAGTTACCTTTAATAAAGAGTGGCACATAGCTAACATCAATAAATAAATAAAATGCTCTATTTATTCCTTTAGCAGCAACATTTTGGGATTTGAGATGTCTAGGTATTAAGTCTGAACAGATGAACAGTGTCTGACACTAGAATGAAGAGGGAGACCCTCAGATATGGTAGGGTTATGTTTTACATTTTGAGGTATATAAAACAGTACATGTGGCAAACTAAGAACAGAAAGGAGGAAATCCTGTGTGCCCATTAAATCCAGAATTATTTAAATACAGCACTTTCTCCTTTATTTTACTATCCAGACCTTAAGATCTTCTAATGAGGCCTCCTCCAGGTATCCCTTCCAACGGTGGTTAGATGGCTCTCTATAGCCTTTTCTGTGGAGGCACCCCATTTATTGAATGCCCTCTCCAGAGAGGTTCAATTGGCACCCACATTAGTATCATTTTGGTGCTAGGGGAAGACTATTTTCCAGGACTTTTAATTGAAGTTTAATTTTGTATTTAGTTTGATTTTATTGGGCATGTTTTAACTCAAATTGTATTATTACTATTATCCTTTTTGTGTGTTTATTATAAACTATTTGAGACTTTCAGCTGTTAGAACATTTAAATGTATTAGATAAGTGTATTGATTTTGAGTTGGGTGGGCTGGTTTGATATTAATCACTTCAAAACATTTTATAATGCAAGAATGTGCATCTATTCTATAATTCGACAAATTCTAGTAAGTCTTGCTTATTTCCTGTCATGGTTTCCTGTGACTGTAGGGAGAAGATACTACCCTATTTTATTAGAGAGGTATTTGTTTGAATTGCACTACCAAAAAACTTTTTCTTACTATTTCAAAAGATATTTTAATCCATACATTTACTTAATTTTGGTTCAGGATCTATTATGCATATCCTAATACTGTAAGCTAAGTAATAATTCATGACTGCTGTGATGAAGAATATTCAGAGGCATGGATTTCAGTAGTCTGACTTCCTCAATGTGCATTATCTTAAAATAGTTCCCCCTCCTTCTGGAAAACTTTTCTGTATTTGCAACTACTACTTTGACCACCCAATTCTTCCAGGAAAATTTTCCCAGAAACATCATAGTGTGGTTTAAATGCTGGGAAAAATTAAGTGACATTTCTCACAACAGATGGGCTGCTGTGAAAAAGATGTTTGGATCCCAGCAACAATTGAGCAACAATTGTATGAGCTGGAAACCACTGCAATCCCTGAAATTTCAGCACAGCCATACTCCATAACTTGAGTGTCTCTCCAAGATTCACAAGATGATACACTGTAGTCTTCCTACTTCACAGGGGTTTCTACTAATGGGCAAGAATAATCATCTCAGTACACGTTATCAAAATGGTTTTGAGGTTAGAGTTGTTGATGGACAACAAGTACGGTATATGAATATATCAGAATGTCTATAAAGGAAACAGTTTTGATTTTTCTACTTTGCTGTTTGTTCTATAAATAAACTGCAAAAAGAATGCATGACTGTCAGGATATTTTTTATTATATAGCATTACCCCTTCTTGTTCATCACATTGGACATTATCAATATTAAGCATGAAATGAATATGTAGTCAAGATGTCATCATCATATTGATGAGACCCAACTCCAAAAGTCCTGATCCCTAAACTCAGCAACTTCACATAGGAATCACATTTTGTTTCAATGAACAGTCATGTGTGTGTGTGTGTGTGTGTGTGTGTGTGTGTGTCTCAACTTTGATCATACTTTTTTTTAACATGAGAAGAAATTTACCAACTGTCCCTTTCATGGTTTCTGTCATCTATTCTATAAAATGGAAGCAGATATTAAGATAAAACAATGAGAGTCAGAATATGTGTTCATGACTAAAAACCGTTTATCCAAGACAGTTTTCAATAATACAAAGAATCTTGTGGGATTTCCTCATTCGACCTTCAGTTAAAAACCTCAATTATGACACTTTCTTACAGCAACTTTCTCCAGATGGTTTCTTTCTCTTAGGATGCATGGTCCATTTCTAGCCTGTAGGCTGGTTTCCTTTAGAGAGATGTTGTAGCCACCAGAATGCCTGTTGGTATTTTCTATTAAAAACCATATTGGCACTGCACATTTATTTGTGTTCTGACAATGGTTGCTGTTCTTATTCTTAATCTTCTTTCCTATGTGTCACCAAGAACACAAGAGGCTGGTGCTTTAAAAACGTTGCAACTCATGCCAAAGCTCTTGAGTAGTGGATGGCAATGATAATGTTATTTCTTCCTGTGCAATCAGCACCTTTCAGGAAAGGAGAGGGCCAGTCAGATAGCGTAGACCTACATAAACACTCCAGTTTGTCAGAAAGCAGAACATTTTCTCAGAAACCATTGCCTTACACTTTTGGCCCAAAATATACATGCTTCTTTGATATAAACATGACTTTGCTGTAGCTGATATTGACTAGCTGCTGTTGCTGCTGTAATTTAAGGAACCATAGAAGTCTGTCCATAGTTTGCAAACTGAAGAAAGCTAAACAGTTGTTTTTTTAATATTTTAAATCTGGAAACCTATTTTAAGGGAAAAGATCTTTAACTATGTTGATCTATGTGTCAAAAATATAAATTGCACAATGTTATGAATATGCTCTCCTTGACAATCCATAGTCTCATAAACCCAAATGTCTCAGTGCATTTCCAAAGGAAATGTCCTTTATGACAGATACAAAAGCAGGTATCTACCATTTCTTCCTCTGTAGGATATATGAAAAAAAAGATGTTGGAAAGCTTTACATTCTGAATCAGTTTGTTTGTTTGTTTGTTTGCTTGTTTGGGTTTCTTTTTGTTTTAAAGAAAAAATAGCTATTTCTCTATTTTGATAGATGATCTAGCCAAGATTTGAATTAAATTGTTACATTTGAGTTCATATTTTATTCTTGTGGTGCTGAGTCAAGTGTATTTTTATTGTTATTTTTCCATTCATGCTAACAAACTCTGTAATTTCAGCCTTTAACCATTATTCAATTTGAGCATAAGACTATTATTAGTATTTATATATTTATTATAAGCTGTAATCAGTTGAACTCCTATAGCATTATTTTAGTATTTTGTTATTCTGATCTCCTTTGAAATTCTGTCGAATAAATTGCTGTTCGTTTGAGATCAGTGCCATCTTGTGATCTGTCTGGAGCACTTCTTTGGCAATTTTCTTGTGGATATACAGTTAACTTGCTGATCCTGATCAAAAGAACTCTGTAATTTCTTTTCTGCAGCTCTGAATGAATGCATTTTAAAATTTAAATTTTAAAAGATGTTAATTTAATATCTTCTTTTTTGTAATGACGCATGATTTTGTTTATTTCTTGTGAGATTGATCTGATTCCAAAGGAACAGCTAAAATCCTCTAACCACAAACCTCTAAAACATGTGGCCAGAAGATTGGGTCATTTTTTTTCTCACTTATTTTTTTTAATCACCAGAAAGGCAGGACAAGATATGAGAAACCTATCTCCAACGCATATTGACAGCAGGAAGACAACTTTAGGTGACTGCCCATTGGAAGGTAATGGTGGCAGTAGCACTCCTGTACTTAGTTGCTAGTCCAAAGAAGGAAGTGAGGCCAGGATGCGAAGACACAATGGGCTGACACAAAAGGCTTTTGGAGACAAAAGCCTGAGATTCCAACCCTATTGCTCAGGTATTCTACAACATAAATAACAAGTGTAAAATACATTTACCAAGTATATATCCAGAATTTCAAAGAAAAAATGCCCCAGTACTAATTAGATTTCATATATTAGAAATCTATTCCCAAACTTAGAATACCTGATTCCATAATGAGGAATCCCTGGTATTTTCTGAGCTTGATTGTTTGCTTGCAGACCTTTCATTAACCAAGCTAAGTAACATCATCCCTGCTAGTGATTTCATAAGTATAAATAAATTGCCTTCCCCATTCCATTATATTCAAGCAATACTGATTCTGAAAAGGATAGATATTCTGAGTCCACCCTTATCTGAAGTTAATGCTCTTAAGATGAACAAAAAGCAGGAGAATCTTGATAAACAATTATAGCTCCTGATTTTAGCTCTCTGGAGCAATTTTCTTATAAGAAATAGTGATGCGCAAAGGTTACACATATATATGCATCTTGTACTACTTCAAGAAATTAAGTGTATGTAAAGTATACATAAGTTTTTAGTATTTATAGCAATCCTCTCCATTGTTCCACAACTATATTACTAATAGAAATTATCCATAATATTTTGCAGATAGCAAGTTAGTAAAAGCTAATTGAAAGATGCAAGTCTTGAATTAGTGATCAAATTTCCTGCAAGCAGTAGGTGTAGTACCAAAAGCAAGAAATATGTTTCATAGACAACTTCCTTAGCCTTAAAATGTTTCCAATACTAAATAATAAACCTAGTGGAATAGCCTCAAATGCCAACTTAGTTTTCAGTAAATCTAAGAAGGCTTAGTGACAAAGATTGCCCAAAGCTATAACCTGTTTAAAAATAATTTATAACATTTTGAGAAACAATATTGCATGAAAACTACAGTTTCTTAAAAATTGTATGAAATAATTGGAGCTATACCAATAGATATAGGCCATTTTCCTGATACTGAGGAAAAGGTTCAGCCCTCTTTCTATTGGGCAAAAATGTCATTCACTCATCTGATTGTCTATAATTATCTTTATTTCTATAAAATTGCTATTGTTGATTCACTGCTGGCTGTTTCAGCTTAGTGCTGAACTTTATTACTCACATTAGCAGGTATGCCAATAGACCCCCTTTCCAGGCTGACTTTTTTTTAAAAAATCAGACACTAACATATAACTTTAGTGATACTGTAGTCCTTGCTAGTGGAAAAGGTCCAGAAATCAAAGCTGTTTCATGTACCTTGACCTCAATTCTTTTCCACATTTCAGCCCGACCTCTGCATAATTCTAACTCCACATAAATCTGCCCTCTGTTACCTTTCCCTCTTCCTCATGTTATTTTTAGGGGGGGCTGTATGTGGGGCCAAAAGACCCTGGGAAAGTGAAAGTCACTACTTTGCTATAGGAACAGCTGCTATATTTAACAAATCCTTATGCATTTGACATTTTCTTCTCCCTGAGGTATGTTGCTGTGAGACACTTGGCTGGTGAGTAAATGAATGGTGGTGGGGAATGAAGAAAAATAGGAGTGGGCTGGGAGGAGCGATTAGTAGGAAAACCATATCTGGATATATCTGGATAAAACCAACAACCACTAAATGACTGAAGCAAAACTAAGAATGTTAATTTTGCAGCTGAGATACCTATGCCTCCTGATAAGTTTTATCAAGCTATATACAAGTAGTCCTCAAACTTACAACCATTCATTTAGTGACCGTTCAAAGATAAAACATCACTGAAAGTGACTTACGAGCATTTTTCATACTTACAACCACTGGACACATGATCAAAATTTGGATGCTTAGCAACTGGCATGTATTTATGGTGGTTGCAGTGTCCAGAGGTCATGTGATCGATCACCTTTTGCAATTTTCTGACAAGCAAAGTTAGTGGAGAAGCCAAATTTATATAACAACCATGTTACTAACAACAAGAGTGATTCAGTTAACAACTGTGGCAAGAAAGATTATAAAATGGGGCAAAACTCACTTAACAACTGTCTTGCTTAGCAACAGAAATTGTGGGCTCAATTGTGGTCATAGGTCGAGGACTACCTGTATTCTAACCACTGATATAGGGCTTAGCTAACCAATGTACCATGAAGATAAGATTGTATCAGATACTCATCACATTGTGTTCAAGTATGGTTTTAAAAATGGGAATGTGGAGGAAGAAGGAAGCAGGGAAGAGATCTGGCAAGTCCACAACATAAATGACAGCGATAAATGCCAGGCAGTAATGGAGGAACAAAGCATGACCACACCTCTGGACACAAACCAGTGGTGGGTTTCAAAAGTTTTTACTACTGGTTCTGTGGGTGTGGCTTGCTGGGCATGGCTTGCTGGGCATGACAGGGAAAGGATGCTGTAAAATCTACATTGCCTCCCCACTCCAAGGGAAGGTTACTGCAAAATCCCCATTTCCTCCCAATCAGCTAGGATTTGGGAGGCAGAGAATAGATGGGGGTGGGGCCAGTCAGAATTTTTACTACCGATTCTCTGAACTACTTAAAATTTCCGCTATCGGTTCTCCAGAACTGGTCAGAACCTGCTGAAACCCACCTCTGACACAAACATATCTGGAATAACATCCAGAGCAAGTCTGGATCAGGTGTCTGAAAAAGGAGAGTTAGATGAGGACCCCTGTTATTTTAAACAGGAAAAACTACTTTTAACAGGAAGTTAACAAGATGTTAAATTCTACACCACTAACTAAAGAACAGGATCAAGGGATCACATGGATACATCGGCATGTTCAGGGCAGGATAGTGCTAATCTGAGCCTCTAAGGCTCATGGTGTGGAAATATTAGTGAGCAGAATGAGCCACGTGTTAGCAAAGAATTGCAGTGCAGACGACCTCCCCTACTATGTCTGCCTTTATTCCCTAGGACAGTCAGAGAAAAAGAAAGATAGTACTTGAGGAACAAATTAGAATATATTGGTTCTGTGAAATTTTATTTTCTGTGGGTTTCCCTCCTATCTATCCTGGATTTTATGGTTTGATAAATATTGAACATTCACTTATACACAACCCACAATCTCCAATTGTAGTAACTCTAGTTATCAAAGGAAAATTAATAAACTGATCAAAATCTTCCGAGTGTAATATTTACAAGGTAAATGCTTCATGAGCAGTGAACTGCGATCCATAGTTACGTGGCTACAAAGTATAGTCTTTGACCAAAATGGGAAGGTAAACATTCCAAAAGGAAAAATTAGAAGTGACATATACCATTAGACAAACAGATATTACATCTACAAATCAAAAGCTGCTTCCTTCTTGTCCTGATTTTAACGTTTCCTGCAACTGAAGTGTTTATATAAAAATTCATACTAGTGGTTCTTGTACCTTTTGGTAAAATAATCCAATAACATGATATGTGATCAACAAGACTGTGTGCAATATATTTTTTCTTCCTTTCAATCATGTCTGATTCATGGAGGTTTTTTCGCAAGCTTTTTCAGAAGTGGTTTGCCATTGTCTCCTTCTTAGGGCTGAGAAAAAATGATTGGCCCAAGGTCATCCAGCTGGCTTTATGCCTAAGGTAGGACTGTAACTCTTGATTTTCAACCTTTATCACACCAAACTGGCTCTCAGTATACATATAAAGTAATACATTTCAAATTAATATATTATAAATAAGTATGCTTGAAGAGTGTGCAAGTGATAACTTTTCCAGTATCATATTATTAATTCCAGTTAGAACAGCAAGAGATAGTCACTCAAGATTTTCTTCTACAAAATCATGTTAACTGTATTTATGCACAATTTATTTAAATCAAACTTAGTTTTTCTTTTGGCCCTTCCTTCTTTAGGGAATGCAGCTCACTATTTAATGGATGGGTTGTATTCTTAACATGGAAATTAGATTGCAGCTAATGTCAGAAATAAACTGAATCATCATAAAAACAATGTTTCTGTTGAATCTATGAACTTGTCTTATATGGAATTAGACCACTGATCTTGAGTTGGGAACAACTGCATAAAATTTTAAGTGCAACATTACTTTGATCCTGCTATGTGTGATCTTTTAAACTAGAGCATGGAAGTTGAGGCCACAGTTCATCAAACAGCTCCTTCATCATAAGTCTGTCTCTTCCTTAAGTTTAAAAGGCTGCGGCTGTTCCTCTCTCTCTTACAGAATTAATGTAAACCATTATATTAGTCAATATATGAGTAGACTGGGTTGTTGTATCACTGTTGCTGCTAAATTATTTCATGGTTTGGTTATAAAAAAAGATAAGATCACACCCTTTGTTTTTATAATTTTGCACTGAACATTGTTTTGGCATGCCAATTTCAACCCAGAGTTGCTGCTACTTAGATGGCTAATAATTTAATATAACTGTCAAAGCTCTAAAGAAAAACATGTGTTTAAGCAATGCTTAGTGCAAGGGTAAGTATGTGCTTGATCTCTGCTTTGCATCAAGTGAAATGGAAAGCTGACTGCACTTCTCAAAAGGAATTGGAAATGTCCAAATTTTGGGGGGAGGGGGGGTTCCGGTTTGTCTAGAGGATAATATTTTCCAAAAACACTTCATACAAATATGAATCATTTGTGATCAGAAATTATAACTAATGATTGAAAATAGCCAACTTGATTAGTTAAGAATATAAGCTTGTTTGCTTATATAGGAGAGAATTCTTATTAGTATTGAGTGTAGGCCTGCTGACTTCAAGTATTCAAGAAAAAATAAGTAACCTCTCCCCTCACCCCCCCAGCACAGATTGGTTTATCAACATAGTTGTTACTACTAATTACAGCTATTTTCTTTATAGCTGCTGAGGCTTAAGAGGTTCTCTCTAGTTGTAACTGAAGATTGGAAAATGTGGGATCATAAACATGAGATTTACTCAAGGGTGTATTTAGGGTTGGGGTCATTTTTAAAGGAAAGCTGAAATCTTATGAGGCTGTCTCTAGGAAACAACCAAAAACTTTAAAATAAAATCATAGGACTTTGTATAACCCTGTAATTTCACTACCCAAAAATTATATTTAATCAACTATAAAAGCAGCAAATGCCATGGTAAGGTTACCTCTATTTTGCAATTTTCAATGTTTGTTCTAATAATATATGCATTTTAATCACACTCCCCATGTTTTTTTAATCCACTTCTGGCCAAAATATGACCTGAGAAAGATTGAGACTTGACTATATAGTAGATTTGAATGCAAGAGTAGTGTTAGGTCACTCTGAACAATTTCAATCAGCATTTTCTCCAATATTTGAAATATACAGGATCTATCTCAAATTGCTAAGAGATTAATACAGTTATCTAGGCTTTCTTTAGCAGGAGATTAACCTGAGCATGCCTCACTTGGGCAGCTATGTTACTATATAGTTTAAACAACTAGAAAAGAGCTTGTGATCAGTCTCAAAATATGCAGTCTTTTCATTAGTTAATTCTCATTAGAAGTGAGACAAAACATGAAGAGGACCATTACCATTGGTATTTATGTCGTTTTTTGGGGTCAAAATTAGTTTTTGTTATAAAACAATAATGAATGAATTTCCAACACAAACAGTGCTATGGCGCTATACTGTATAAACAACTCATAGAATCTGACATGGCTTAGTATATTGTCTGTGAACATAGTTATTTTACCAATAGAAGAGAATATTTGTAACTCAGGGTTGAACTGTGGGGTCCTTATTGCTTTCTGAGCTTGGTTGTTTTCTCATGGACATGTCATTATCCAATTAGGTAGCATAATTGGTGCTAGAAAGGAGTGGGGTTTGCTCTATGTTTATATATAAGTGGCTTGCCCTGCCAGTGTTCATGGGAGCGTTCTTGGTTTTGCTGCTGTTTACTGTTTGATTCTCCAATATTAATCTTGGTGCTAATCTCTGCTTATCTGGGTGTTGATTGCTGGCTAGGCTATTGGCTTTTTATTGTCTCTTTGAATGGTATCTCAATGTAAGGCTGTTGATTGCTGATTTGCCCGAGTACCAGGCTTCCAGAAATTCTCTGCATTACTGGATTTGGCTTGCTCTAGGATGCTCAGTTTCCCATTTGAAACTATGGTGAAGTTGGTCCATGTGTTGTGCATCATGTCTTCTAGCTGCTACTTGATGCTCTGCTAGTCTTCTGTCTGATTGTCCTATATAATGGCTTACGTTTTATATCGTGGATGACTCCTGTTTTTTTCTACTGGTGCTACTGGGTCTTTTGGTTTATTTAGAATGCTTTGATAGGTTTTAGTTGGTTGCCATACGACTGTAACAGTATGTTGGTTGTTTATGTTTTTTTATGTATGGCAGTGTTATTCTTTTCACAGCTTGTGTTGACTGTACTATAGTGGTCTGGTACTTTTTCATAAAGTTGCATGGGTATCCATTTTATTAGAAAATGTTGTATAAATTATCTATTTCCTGTTTTTGATGTTCAGGGTTGCTGCAATGTGTTAGTGCTAGTCTAAATAGTGTTCTTACATTATTTATTTTCTGAGAGATTGGATTGTTACTTTGGTAATGCAGTATTTGGTTAGTGTGAGTGGTTTTATGATAAACTTGTGTTTCTAATATGCCATCATTGCCTCTGCTGCTGAGGATATGCAGGAAGTGTGTTGTTTTCTTCTTGCCTTCTTAATTTTATTTGTTAGAAGATATTGCTGAAAGTTTTGTGTCTTCTCCAGTTATTCCTTTATCATAAAAAAAAGTGTCATCTACATACTAGAGCCATATTTTGGATGGGATCTTTGCATGGGTGTGCTATACATTCTAGACATTGCATTGCGGTTTTTGTTATGAATCCCAAGAGTGGTGATCCCATGGGTATTCCTCTGATTTCTTGCTATATTTATCCATCAAACTGAAAAGTGATAGGCAAAGTTTGATGAGGTCCATGATTCTGAGTATTTCAATATTTTATTTGGTCAGGTCAGGTATATTGTGTAATATACCTGACCTGACATGGATTCTTTCACTAATTCTGGGTCCATAGAGGTAAAGAGTTCTGTGACATTGAAACCATGATCTCACCTTCTTCCATGATGTCATCTTTGATTTTTTGGGGGAGGCACATAGTGGGGAGTTGATATATTTCATCTCTATATATTAGATGACCAAGCTTTTTGGTCAGCTTTTTTGGGATCCCTGGTAATGATATAATAGGACAGAAAGGTATGTCTGGCTTGTGTATTTTGTGATGTCCATAGAAACCTGTGATGACAGGTCCACTGCTTTCCATCCATCACTGTTCTTCTTTTGTGATTTGTCCTTTCTTGATAAGGTCACTTATCTTGATTGGGTTGTTTAGCTTCTGTATTGGATTGGTGATAACTGGAATATAAATTTCTTTGTATTCCAGTAATTCTTTTTTTCCCTGTATATTGTGATCTATCTATGATAACCATGGTTTGTCATTTGCCTATACAACACCACTTCAAAAGAAATACAACACTTCCACAATAAACTTATATTTTAGGGAGCTAAACATGTTAAATGTCCGTAGCCTAAATAGCAAATCTTATTATTGGGTAGCTGTTATTTAATTTCACTAAATTTAACATTGGCTAGATCCTTGCTCAGTTCCTGGCTTTGTTGCAACTTTCCCGCTGATCACACAATTCCCACCAGTAGTTGAAAAATAATGATTTTCAAACAATCCTAGGCTGGATTTAATACCAAAACAGTGAAGAACTGGGATCTTGAAAAGGCGCTCAAGCATATGCTTCATATGCTTCAGAGCTATGAAATAATACTGGAAAACTTAAATTACATTCTCGTTAGATTGGACATCACTCCATGGAACCAAAAACCAAACAAACAAAAAACAGAATTAAAAACAAATCAAGAGCTTATTCCCAGACAATTGCTTGCATGTAGTAATGGAACTGGGGGTATTTTGATGACAGTTGTATGATATGAGTGCTTTTTTTTTTTTACTTTCTAGCCAAAGAACCCTGGAAGGAGTTAAAGGAATGGAATACTTCATATTTCAGCAATATTTATTTCCATGATCTAAACTAGAACTAAAAATGGCTCATGATTCTTGCAGAAGAAAATATGAATTTCCCACGTTCCTACAGTTAAGGAATATTGCTCAAAGTGATTATTTAGTAGTTATGTCAATATTGTAAATGAAATACATCAATATAAATGTTAATATTTTCCAATTCTTACTTTGAGCCTAAAACTGAAACAGAATTACTAAAAATAGAAATAATCTCATATTTGAGATTTTTGTCCACAGTGCTATGAAAATAGTGAAGTTTTAACTTTGATTTAGTATATTATTTGTTAATTATTAAATTATTACCAATTATTTTGGTTGATGACTGCCACAAGACACAAAGTATTTTTGCAATATAATTCTGACTACCATTGTAAGTTCTATTGCTAAAACACTAACTCAATCTATGTGTGGGCTTAATTTAGTTGATTAAACTAATACAACCTGAAATACATGTTTAATATCAGTTATTAGTCATGTAAAGATTTTTAAAGTAATTTTTGACAAACATTAACATTTTTCAATATTTTTGTGCCAAGGACAGTAATATATTTCCAAACAAATATTCCTAAACTATTTGCTGCATACCAGTGAAAGCTCAGAAAAGGATTTACTAGATACGAGACAGAACTTTTCTGTACAATACATTCCTTTTGCTTTGCGTATTATGTACTGTCATGGAGGGGAGTCAGATCTGCAGGGCTGGGGGAAAAAAATCAGTTCAGGTTTCTGATGAAAATTATATTTCTAAAGTTACTATTTGCTCCATGACCAAAACATACAATTTCCCTAATCCAAACTCAACTTATTATGGCACCATATTGGCTGCTCCAGTAATTATAGTAGCATACAATGATTGGTACAACTACAACAACATTTTAAATACAAAGAGAAAATCTCTTTGTGCTGTTTTACTGCAACCCTATTTTAGAAATGTATCACTGAATTTGGTTCTTGAGTGGGAGACTACCAGAAAACTCCTGGATGTATTAGAAGCCAGAAAAACATCATGAAGAAAGCATTTTTTTTTGCCAAGACAACTACTTGGTTGTGTCCAGCAGTTGAGCTTGATTCTTTATCTTTTCCACCATGCTTAACTTTCATCCAGTGAAAATGTCTACAGATGAAATGTCTTTAGAAATCTGATTAAGCTACTTATCCCAATTTTAGCATTTGTCACACATATTCTATAGTTAGTTCTACTTAGTTTAACAGCTTGACTCAACAGGCTGCTAGAAGAATCCACAAGAACTGCTACAATCTATCAGGATCCATAAAGTACCTGGTGCAGAGCATCTTACTTGATCCAAAGCTGTGGCTCCCAATTTTATTTGGACCAAAAATTGATTGGGCCATAGAAAAGGATTCATAATTACATCTTCCACCTTTGGATCACACATCAACTGTTCTAAGGCAAAAATAAGACCTAGTATGTGTCTATCTGTGTACATTGTTCTAAAGATTACTTTGGATACATCTAAGGTTGCTTTGAAGGCAATGAATTCAAAATCTGGATGTTAAAATCTCATGATGTTAGTAGTTAAGATAAATTCTGATACTGATTCAGTAGCAAAATTCAGTACCTTAAGAAGGGCAGCAAGGCAGACAGTACATGACCAAGTTGTCTCTATCTCTTGTCACAGCTAAACTGCCACTCCAGATTTATACCATCCTGTGACCTTTATTTACCTCACAATTGCCTGCAGGAGCAAAGTTTGTGTGTGCTGCATCATCTCAGTTGGTAGGTGCTCACATGATGAATGCTATAATCACATGATTTAATGACATACTGTGTGAATAAAGATTTTCCTGGCCTCCAACCCAGGCAACAAATCTTCTGAAGATTGGAAAAGAACAACAAACAATTAAATTATATACATTCTTAGCATTCAATTCATATGGTTTTCAGAATATCACTTTAGCTAGCCTTTTCTAACTTGGTACTCTCTACATGTACTGGCTTGCAACTCCTTGCATTCCAGTCAGAGAAAGATAGTTTAGACAGATAAGAAATGAAAACCATGTCCAGAACTAGCATTTGAAAGAGGAGAAATAAAAAATTCTTAAGGCTACAGGTTTTATTCTGATTCTTAACTCCATTTCTTCCTGTTCTCCCTAATTTTCTTAAAACAGTTATACAGCATTAAGACAATAATTTATGTGCTATATAGGATACTTCTATTGCTGCATAGAAGTAGCCATCATAAAATTTCAATATTGCAGAGGAAGTACCGTATTTTTCAGAGTATAAGACGCACCGGAGTATAAGATGCACCTACCTTTTTTGGTTGTTTTTTTTTAAAAAAGGTTTTTTTTATTTTTTAGGCAAACACACATATAAACATACAATGTATTTTCTTTGAACAGAGTATTTGGCTGGTTCACAAATTTAAACAGTGTTTAGTCATTTCAATTAAATTTACAATTTCTATATTTCCTTTTTGCCATATTTATTCCTCATCTATTTTTTTAAAAAAAACAATATTACCCTTCATTCTCATCTCTAATCTTAATCAAATTCAATTTTTCCCTTCTATTCTATATTATATCCTTTCCCATTGTCATCTATTTTTATATCCATCCTCACATTGGTTAATTATTTAATATTACAATTGTTTAATACAAATTCAACATTTTTATATAAATCAATTAGTTATAACTATCTTTTTTGTATATTAATCAATATGAACATGAATATTCCAATTATTTCCATGCAATCCAATTTCTTACAAATCAATTAATTATATTTACCAATAATAATAAACCAAATAATTTTCCCCATATATTCCTCCAAACCACAACTTAACCATTTCTACTTTCAACACAATATACAATTAATAGTATCTCAATTATTACAATTCCCTAGTTAAATAGAGCTTTTTTTCTTTTGTGTTTTAAAATCTTGAACTCTCCTCTTTTGCCCTAAATTTCCCATTGTTTGCACCTACCTTTTTTGGTGAGGAAAAAGAAAGAGAAATCTCTCTCTGCCTCATTTTGTCACGTTGCAGCAAAGAGCCTGCTTTACTTTCAGTTTCGTTTTTTCAGCATAGCTAGGAAAAAAAAATCTGCTCCAGCACTCTGCAGCAAGCAGGAGAGCCCTGTGCAAAACAGCTGAGAACAAATCAGCTGAGAGTCAGGAGGCCGATCTAATCAACTTGTGCTAATTAACCTATGCTGAAGCTGAAAGGGGCTGTTTTTTCTTGCTGTTTGCTTGCAAGAAGGTAACTGCTGCGAGACACAGGCCAAAGGGTGGGACCAGTGGGTGGGCAGGGCTACATTCGATGTATAAGACGCACCTAAATTTTCACCCCCTTTTGGGAGGTAAAAAGGTGCGTCTTATACTCTGAAAAATACAGTAATCTTAAAAGTGTTCATCTCATCTGGTGATGTCTATTTCTCTCCAAAAGAAAAGCAATATTCCATTGCACAAAAAATTATGACCTATAGAAAACAATCTTCCCATTAAGAATTTCATCAACTTCTCTCCTAGCTGCTGGATTCTACCACACAAGACAGAACACTGGGCCATATTAAGAATAGGTAGATTGAAGTCGGTGCTTACTGTAAATCTTATTGATTATATCTAAGGTTCTTTCTATTTCTCCACCCTCTCTCAGGCTTTTTGTAAGAGTAGAAAGAAAAAAAAAACTATTTCATGGGAGACTTAAAATATAAAAATAGAATAAATAAGCAATGCACAGGCTCCTTTTTTATTCAGTGCACAAGGAGAGAACTTTGTTTTTCTAATGCCATGGATGTTTATTACTTCGTCAAATAGAGAAATGAAGAAGTAGAAAGCTTGTTTAGTATAGTAGTTAAGACACCAGGCTAGAAACTATGAGACTGTGAGTTCTACTCTTGCCTTAGGCACTAAGCCAGCTTGGTGACCTTGAGCAGGCATCCTCTCTTAGGTTTAAGAAAGAGGCAAGGACAAACCACTTCCCAAAAAACTACCTCAGACAGTTGCCAAAAATCAAGAACTGCCTCAAAGGCACAAAACAACCCAAACAGAGAAGTAGAAGCATAGGAGACAAGCCTGGATATAAACTATAAACAAAGCACATAATGTATATTATAGTCCCATATTTGAAAACTGAAGATGAAATATTTGCAAATAAGATTAGTAGGGGGAGGATTAAATTAATTTCATTAATAAGGTCAAATGAGCGTATTAAAATCAATATCTAAACTTTTCTACTCACAGTTCTCCCAGGTTGTCTTTCTTTATTTTACCTTCAAGCTCTACAGAGGAATTACATTTCCTTCTGAGCAACCTGCAGGAAATACATTACACCAAATTCAGACAGGAACATAGATTTAGCCAGTTGCAACTCTTAATGTTGCTACTCTGTGAGTAGGAGAGAATAGCTATGGTAAATCCAAGTATGTTTATATGTGCAATGGAGGTCCTTTGGGTTGAGAGCCTAAAGATTTATAGACTGAGACGTTTGAGCTTTGGAAGAGGACATGAAAGGGAAGCTGTCAGACCAAAGCTCGTCAAAGCTGAAACCAGATTTTAACAAGACTCTTGCTGTTCACTTAAGCTAACCCTGCTGCCACATAGTGGAATGAGTTCTGGCATTGATGAATATATTGTTCAGACAATTCTCACAGGCATGGCCAAATTAATCCAGAAAGTGGCTTATCTTCCTGAAGGTTTCCTTCATTGCAACTGCATTGCCTTTGAAGAAATGTATCTATAATGTTTTCCCATTACAGAGAATATTCTTGTATCCTTATCAACTATAAAGTACTTCTTTCCTAACTGAGGCATTTTACTAATGTATACATGCACTCAAACTGTGCTTGATCAAAATTCTATGTAAGATTGATTTAACATAGAGCTAATTGGTCTTGGGCTGTCTGGATCCTTAGGTTGTCCGGATCTTACAGGTTGCTGATTTTAGGGTACATTTTCCATCACAGTACATTTAAAAAAAATAATTGCTTGATGTAACTTTGCAATTACCTGTTTCCTCCAAAATAAGACATCCCCTGATAATAAGCCCAATCGGGCTTTTGAGCGCATGGCAATAAGGCCAAGCACTTATTTCAGGGTTTAAAAAAATAAAAGACAGGATCTTATTTTCGGGGAAACATGGTATCAACAAACAGGTTGGCATTCCACAGACCTAAAAGAAAATGTTTTATTTTTATATTCACTTTAAGAGCCTTCTGTATTAAAACATGAATCTTATTTCAGTATTTCTTTGCTTTGTCACAGGTCCACCAAAGAAGAAATAGAGTAATTCTCAGACTTTTATTGCAAATCAAGAGAAATTACCTTTCACATGTACCTAGTATGACCTTCCATTCAGAACAATAATACAGATGGTCCTTGACTTACAATTCATTTAGTGACCATTCAAAGTTACAATGGCACTGAAAAAAGTGACTTATGACCATTTTTCACATTTACGATCATTACAGCATCCCCTGGTCACGTTATCAACATTCAGACACTTGGCAACTGACTCATATTTATAACAGTTGCAGTGTCCCAGTATCATGTGATCACCTTTTGCAACCTTCTGACAAGCCAAGTCAATGAGGAAACCAGAGTCACTTAACAAGTGTCTTACTAACTTAACAATTGCAATGATTCACTTAACAACTGTGGCAAAAAGGTGATAAAAAGGGGTGAAATTCACTTAACAAATGTTTCACTTAGCAACAGAAATGTTGGGCTGAATTGTGGTCATAAGTCAAGAACTATCTGTATCAGTTGATGTTTGCTTAAATGACTCAACATATTAAATCTGCTAAAAGTTAAGGAAAGAAAAAGACCTGATTTCTTGAAATTTTATTATAACTATTTACAGAATTATTAAAGTCTACCAAGTTATTAGCAAATAGAAATTACAAGATTGAATTTCTGGGTTGTCATGGATCAAACTACTATACTGATAGAAAAAATTTAAGTGGACATGCCCATTCCTTTACATCTGTACAATCAAAAATTATGGAGAAGGAAACAGAAAATAACATACTTGGAAAATAAATAGTATGGTATCTATGTCTGGTGTATTAATCAGCAGACCAGCTCAAGAAATAAATAATCAAGAAAGTATATTAAATGGAAGCAGAGAGATCCTCAAGGACCTATCAGCCCTACTGAGGGAATAAGATTAATGCTCAGTTTCAATTCACTTCAAAGGAAGATTGTTCGCAAAATAAAAGGTAGAACCATTGCCCCCTCCATGGGCTCCCTAGCATTCAAGATTTCCATTCACTCTGAGAGATCTAGGGTTAATACCCCTGTAATTTGACAGGCATTAAGCTGGGGCCTTGCACAGGCTTTAGATGTGAAAACAATCAGCCATGCACTGAGGGCATTACTCCCCCAGCCTATAGAGTATGGAGAAATTCCTGCCATTCCTTGGAGGGTGAGGGGATTCAGACAGGATGACCTCTTTTTGTTCAGTTCCAGCTCTGATCAACCAAGGAATAACTTCCAGACTATTTCTGAGTTCCCTCTATGAAATGCATTGTAGTGTTCTGAAAAAAAGAGATTCTGGATGTTAGCAGAGCACTGAATTATATCTTTTTTCTCCCAAAAGAAAACTGTATAGCATAAAAAGGAGGAAAAAAAAACACAAATGAAAAGATTGAAACCAGACATTCAGTTATTCACTTAGCATTTATTTTGATGCTATTATGCTTCTGTGCAGTTGCAATGAAAAGCTAATCATTCAGAAACCTTGTTGCATATACCTCTTCGGATATTTGTTTTTGACATGATGCTTTCTAAAATCAAATTTCTTTTTTTACAAAATTTAAAAAAAATTGGATACTGATAACAGTTTTTAAGGAACACCATGAACCAGCTTCCTCGGATGTATTAGGTTACTGATCAACCTAACTAAGAATGATGAAAACTGTAGTGCAGAATTATATCAGGCCAGGGAAAGCTGCTTTAGGCTACCTCGCCACCCAAGGAAACCAGGTTATGTACTACTCTAGGCATTCTTGGCAGATTAGCCATATTTTTTTTAAAAAAAAACACTGAAATTTATAGTCAAGACAAATTATACCATACTGTGTCATAAGCATATGAGAGAAATGTACCTCTTTAAATTACAGAATATAGGATTACTAAAACAAGCAATCTTGATCACATCAAACCTTGTGGCTTTTGCAAATCCCTTAAAACATAGTTCTTTCAATAGGTTTGGGGATCCCCTGGAAAGAGAAAGCCTGTGCCCTGGTTGCATCATGTGTAACATCTTGAAATAGTCCTCTTGTTTTGTGTAAGATGGGCGGCCACAAAAAATTGATTGATACATACATACATACATACATACATACATACATACATACTGTATATACAGACATGCATACATCCTAACTAATAAACTAATAAAGTTGTTAGAGGAATGGAGTGCAGATGGATTTTTCTGTGGACAAACTTCATTACATTTTATAGACAGTTTTTATGTTACAGGAAACTACAGAAAAATGTTGCCATCTACTGACATTAAACAAACAAATAAGCATCCTAAAGTTTCTTCTAAAGTCTGAAGCATGTTACATTAATCAGGATATAAATGGCCCTAAAATTGGACTTCTAGTTCATACATTGTTTTTTCTGGATCCAATAGAGTTATACAGCTCACTATCATATACATACTAAGATTTCAAAACCTATATTTTCATCAATCATAAAAGCTACTACAACCTTTCTAAGGCACCAGGCTAAAAACCAGGAAACTGTGAGTTCCTGTCCTGCCTTAGGCATGGAAGCCTGCTGAGTGGCTTTGGGCTAGTCACCCTCTCTCAGTCCAATCCACCTCAAGAGTAGTTTTTGTGGGGAAAATGGGGAGAAAGGACATTTAGGTAAGTTCACTGTCTCTTGAATTGTTTATAAAAATAATAAAGGTGGGATATAAATAAAAAAATAAAACATTGCTTTAAGCTAATATTTAGCACAACAACCAGCTTGCAAAAATAATATGGTCAGCAGATCTTGAGAGGACAATGTGCTGTGGAAATATTATACCACAGTGGAATCAATTGACCCAATTAGACAACATCTGCTCGCATTTGCATGCTTTTGAACTAAGTTAGCAGAAGCTGGGGCAAGTAATAGGAATTCATCCCATCATACAGCACTCACGTCTGGAACCTGTAACGTCAGCATGTTTAACCACTGAGCCGTTGCGCCCCAGATGATACCTAGATAGTAGCAAAGAACAATCATTTTCTGGTTTTTACTGTCATCTAGTAGTTAGCTGGAGTATTGCAGCTCTGATATAGAACCCTGTACAGTACACTGACTGAAATTCAGGCAATTGTGAAAACAGACTTAGTTTGCACAGATAGATATATGTTTTGGTTAAAAACAAAAGAATTTATGTAGGTGCAAATATACTTAGAGCAATTCACTTTGAAGTGTTATTTTTCTGGCTTTTTCGTTACAAATGGAAGTCTCCCAAAGTCAACTTCTTTACAAGCTCACATTCAGTTGACAACATAGCTGACTTAATTATTTTTGGCCTAAGATAGAGGTAGTCCTTGACTTGTGACCATAATGGACCCCAAAATTTATGTTGCTAAGCAAGACAGTTGTTAAGTGAGTTGTGCCTCATTTTATCATCTTTTTCCATAATTGTTAAGCAAATCACTGCAGTTGTCTGGTTTCTCCAACTGACTCTGTCAGAAGCCAGCTGGAAAAGGTTACAAATGATGATCACATGACCCCAGCACAGAATAACTATAATAACTATGTGCCAGATCAAGCACCCAAATTTTGATCATTTGACTATGGAGAGGATGCAATGGTTGTAAGTATGAAAACTAGTCATGTCACTTTTTTTAGTGCCAT
Source organism: Pituophis catenifer annectens (assembly GCF_029215685.1). NCBI lineage: Eukaryota > Metazoa > Chordata > Lepidosauria > Squamata > Colubridae > Pituophis > Pituophis catenifer. The sequence continues at coordinate 166,977,411 of NW_027256883.1, read as the reverse complement.
TGTAACTTCAAAGAGTCACTAAATGAATGGTTCTAAATCAATGCCCCCCTCTATTTTAATTATTTGTAGCTGTGACAATATGGTTCCATCTGTTCTATTTCTGTGAAATAGAAATATACATTTCAGAGCAGTAAATCTTAGCCGCACTGTTTTCTATAGTTGAAAGATGTACTGTATGTCCATGATTATTATCTACTGATCTCATCAGTCATTATAGATATACACTTTTCTGGCCTTGTACAAGAAATTCAGCATTCTTGAGAAAGCATGTCATATAGGAAAACAAAAATGAAAGGCAGAATGTTTGACCCATCTGAGAGCTGGGCTGACAGTTGTGAGAAGGAACCGTAACAACTTTTAGATTGGCATTGATAAGGGGATTCCAAAGGATCTGTGTTATTACTCCTTTGTGCATCTGCTCTTCAAATATACACAAGAACGCAGCTTGTTTAATCTTTAGATAAGGATTGGATAATGATTCTGTTTAGCTTTGTGAGAGAAAAGAACTGTGGATTGTTTCTCTAATGTGAGGCTGTGTAGAAAGGGAACACTTCTACTTAGGGAGACTACCATATTATAAATTAGCATTTTTCATTTGCAGATGATACTAAGCTGGCAGGTATAGCCATAAACCCTAGATGACAGGCTCAAGATACCAATGGATCTTGACAGACTTGAACACTGGGCCTTATCTCACAAAATAAAATTCAATGTAGAGAAAAGTAAAGTCTTACACTTAGGCAAGAACAACCAAAAGTACACATATAGATTGGGTGAAACCAGGCTTAATAGCAGTAACTGTGAGAGAGATCTTGGAATCTTAGTGGACAATCAATTAAATATGAGTCAGCAGTGTGCGGCGGCAGCTAAAAAAACCAATGCAATCCTAAATTGCATTAACAGAGGGATTGAATCAAGATCCCGTGAGGTACTAATACCATTCTATAAAACCTTAGTAAGACCACATCTAGAATACTGCATCTAGTTTTGGTCACCACACTATAAAAAAAGATGTTGACACTCTAAAAAGAGTGCAAAGAAGAGCAACAAAGATGATTAGGGGACTGGAGACTAAAACATATGAAGAATAGTTGCAGAAACCGGGCATGGCTAGTCTAGTGAAGAGAAGGACCAGGGGTGACATGATAGCAGTGTTCCAATATTTGAGAGGCTGTCACAGAGAGGAGGGGGTCAACCTATCTTCTAAAGCACCTGAAGGCCAGATAAGGAATACTGGATGGAAACTGATCTAGGAGAGATTCAACATAGAAATATGGAGAAATTTTGTGATAGTGAGAACAATCAACTAATGGAACATCTTGCCTTCAGAAGTTGTGGGTGCTTCATCACTGGAAACTTTCAAGAAGAGACTGGGCAACCATCTGTCAGAAATGGTATAGGGTAGGGTCTCCTGCTTGAGCAGGGGGTTGGACTAGGTAACCTACAACCTTCCAACTCTGTTATTCTATTTCTAATTCATAAATTTAACAGACAAATTAAGGAAAGGGAGTTTTAGTAAAACATATGTGAAACCCAAATAGGATTTTTTTTCCATCTGTGTATGTTACACATTTGTAAAAATAGGAATGAGATTTTATGCAAACATTATATAAAGGTTTATTTTACAGATTTAACAGTGCAGAGTCACTTAGATGAGATGGGCAGCATAGAAATAAAATATTTTTTTCCATCCAAAATCCACCAAGCTTTATTAATTTAAGAAAATGAGGATAGCCCATTATTTCAGTAGTGATAGCTAAAAGGTTTGGTGCTAGAGGCAGATTACCCAGTTATGAGACACAGATAAAATATCTACTAAATACAACTGAATAAAAAGCTGATAAATAATAACCCCTCCCTTAAAGAAAACAGCATTCTTGCATGTCATTTTCTACCATAGATGTGTTAAGGCTGTTTATGTCATGTCTCTAAACTAGCACTCATGAGAATGGAAATCTATTACAGAGTACTCATGTGGATTACAGGCAATTTAGCACAAGAGAGCATGCAGGTTAAGTACACAGAAGAACACATTAAAAATTATCATGTATAATAGGGGTGAATGTATAATAGGGGTGTCCAACCTTGGCAACTTTTAAGACTTGTGGACTTCAGCTCCCAGAATTCCTCAGCCAGCATGAGATGAAGAACAATAATTTAAGAGCCAAAAAAGTGATTCTCCAAGAAAGAATGGAAGAATGTTTACTCAGCCAAAATGCATTCTTTTCGTTTTCTTGGTCTTACAATGATTAAGTGGAATGTAAAAAATTTTTACGCATTTGGGAAGTATTTCTCATGGGTTGTGGTGCCTACTCCTACTGATATCTAATTAACATCTCCTAGATACTTTGTTTATTCATTGTGTATTAATTGTTAAAATCTAAATGCAGTAATTATATTAATTTGTATTAATTCTGAAAATCCAATTCAGCTCCTAGTGACCATACTTAAACATGGTTTTCTTGTCTACTATATAGAAACTGTTTGCTACTATCTTTTTCTGAGATTTTTTTTCCCACCTTCCCAATTTAACCCTCAACAGCCCCAATGAGAAAATGTTGGACTATTGTCCTGCAACTATTTGCAATACATCTCCTGCAGAATTATTAATATTTACAACATTTGGCAAGCTCCCTTAGAATTTTCATTCTCCTTCTAGATGAGGTTTGTACTGCATGGAAATATCCAGACTTGTTTATGGCATCTCTAGAATATTATGGGGTGTCAGTGTTTTCCATTAGTCTCAAAAGTTTTTGGTCACTATTTAAAGCCAGATCTTGGCATTAGATGGCGCCACTGCCTTCCCCATGGATATTCCCATTGAGATTCCCAGGCCGTTTTTGGAGCATCTCACTGGGGGATGAAAAGGGGGGGGGCTCCTAATACGCTATAATAAAACACTGCTTTCTCACAAAATGTATGCTTGTGTGGAGTAACAATTAGAGTAGCTATGGCACCGTGATAATGTCTGATATTTCACCTCACTGAAATTCTCTTCAGGTTCTCTGGAATTATGAGCTTCTTCCCATTTCTGTGACGTTTGGTTCGGTCCTCCGCGTTGTTCACGAGACATGAATGACCTTTCTTCTCAAAAAAAAAAAAAAAAAAAAAAAAGGAGCGGCGAGCCGGGAGGGCGGCACGTCCTCCCGAGAAATTCAAACGCGGGAGAAGAAAGTTTATGGACCTCGCCTTCCATCTGAAGATGGAAAAGAAACGCTACTGTTATAGACTCATTGTCGCGAAAAGACCGTTAGCGCGTACCACTTACACTTGATTCTTTCTCAAACAGACGCAAACACCCCCACCTCCCCTTAGCGGGCAGGTGGTTGGTTCTATTCCGTTGGAATCGCTTCGGCCCAACGGGCGCTCTGAAAGCTCTGTTGGCTGTTTAGGGTCGGCCGAGAAAATCCGGCCGCGCTGCCTCCTCTCCTCTGATCACCGCCGCCCGCCCCTGTCTCGTCTCTCCCTGCTCTCCCCGGGGAAGGTGAGGGAGGGGGGCACCGCTCTGCCTGGTCGGTTTCTTCTCTTACGGGCGCTTCTGGCTTGCCCGGCGCTTTCCCGAGGCTCCCTTTCCTCTTCGTTGCCTCAGGGCGTCAGGCGTTGTCAGAGAGGTGGCCAAGAGAGAGGGCGGGTGGATATTGGGTCAGAAAACGTTTGAAGGGAGAACTGAAATTGCCTTCCCATCCCATTCTTCAAAGATGGAGTGATCTTGGAGGCTGTGCTTTGCACAATGGTGTATGCCTCTTGCCTTGTTTTTAAAAAGAGAAAAGGTTGAGCGGCGATCCTGTTTGGTGCCAAGGAAAGCGCCACCGGGGACCCCATTCCAAGTTTCACACTGATGATTCAGTATTTGGTGTAATAAATTCACAGTTGTCATTTGTTTGAGAAAAGAATACAGGTAGTCCTCGACTTAAGAACCACAATTGAGCCTAAAATTTATGTCGCTCAGCAAGTTGTTAAGTAAATATCCCCCTTTATGGCCACAATTGTTAAGTGAATCACCGCAGTGGTTAAGTTAAGTGAATCTGGCTTCCCCATTGACTTGGTTTATCAGAAGTTTGCAAAAAATGATCACATAACTCCGGGATATGGCAATCGTCAAATGAGTCAGTTGCCAAGCGGCTGAATTTTGAACACATGACCATGCAGATCCTGCAATGGTCATAAATTTGAGAAACAGTCATAAGTCTTTTTTTCAGTGCCCTTCTAACTTTGAACTGTCACTAAATGAACTGTTGTAAATTGAAGAGTGTATGATGGTCATTTGTTTTCTAAAAGAATATCTTTTTCCTCTAATTTCTGTAATCTGGTACAGGAAAACAACTTTTTCATGGTCTTTAGAAACTAATTTGATAGTCCATGTCATTTTAAAATCTGTCTTCTATTAGAAACAAGATGCCTAATCCTAAAGAGACTACTTCAAGTGACTGCAATGACTCTCAAACCAGAGATTGTAGTTCCAGAAAACCGAGGGAGCATGAAGAAACCCAGGGTGGAGACATTCCCAAACTCTGTCCACCTAACATCCCATCTTGTATGTTTAGTTTGTACTGAATGCTAGAAAAATCAAATATTAATATTTACAGCGAAATAGCATGTTACCCTCAAAATTATTTCAAATTCATAATTGGTGGTACAAATTGTGCTTTAATAAACCTGGATTAGACTGCACAGAGACATTTCCAAGATAAAAACTGGTGCAGCAAAATTCAGGCAATTTAACAATTTAATGAAATAAAAGGTCTTGAGACTTTTAATATTTTGTGCAATTTTTCAGAAAGTGCAAATTATTCAACTTTCAAACTTCAAACACAGCAAAATGATTATTACTTTTTTGATATTTTCATTAGGTGAAAAGTTGTAGTAAAAAATAAAACTAAGTTAGAGTCTACAATTCTTTATTAAAATAATTTCATTTGAAGAAATTTCTTTATTTTGAATTTATCTGCCCTGATTCTAGCAATTCTCAAAATTTTCAGGAAAAGATTGTCCTATCCCTACTATCTGTATATTTGATTTTGTCCAGTTTTGGGTTTTGAAGCAATATTTTTGTTCTATCCTTGGATCCCAGATCTTTGGTTCTAGACAAGTAATATCAATTCTGAGTCATAGCAACATTCATATATAATTTGCTGTTCTTTGGAGAACTTTGTAATGGTTTTCTGTGAGGTTTATGATTGTGATAGTAGAAATACTTGGAAATTACTAATAATATCCTATATTAATTTTTAAACTGGAATATTTTAGTTCATATTTATATAATTATCATTCCTCAGAGTCTACTACAGACAAAAACCCCTTTTGTTTGCTTGTTTAGAAGTGGAAAGGATCAGCAGAGTTTGCATCAAAAAAAGATACCTTGTTTAATTATAAACAGTATATGTCTTTAAAAACATTCCTGATTGGTGGCCCAAGTAAGCACCATTCTATTTTATTTTTATATTCAGCCAATTCTCCCCAAATCCATTCTATCTCAGAGCTCATGGAAACAGCCAATGAAGTCTCAAAAATGACAATAGCCCATGAAATTGTCGTCAACCATGACTTCAAACTGCAAGAAGTGAATTTATCACCAAACAGGTAGGTTTTATTTTCTCCATGTTCTCAAAAATTTTCAGTTAACTTTGCATAAAGCTATATTTTTTAATTGATTACGTGCTATCAAGTTGTTGTCAACTCTTAATAGCCATACAGATAGATTTTCTCCATGATGATCTTTCTCTAACTTGGTTTTTCAGGTTTTCTAATGGTGCATTGATCACCACTATAACTTGAGTCCTTAGGTGGTTGTTCTCTTTCTTTCTACCTTTTCCAGCCTTAGAATCTTCCCAATAGAGCTAGGTCTTCACATAGTAGTTTGGGGGGGGGGATCTGCTATTTGTCATTCTTAGCAAATATGGTTTAATATGATTTTCATTTAACCTTTTGTTAGTGTCTAGATTATTTTATTGCCAAATAAGCAATTGTTTTTGTTAATGGAATGTTAAGTTGGGTTTGGCTACTTGCGTTGCATAAACCCAAAATGTAGCCAGAACACTTGGTGACTGAAAAATTACATATAGATTTCATAAATAATTTTGATAAAAGATGTAAGGCTATGATTAAGAGGCAGAAGGTAGACATTTACTATAAAGACTCAAAGTGGAAAGTTGAAACTGATGGCTAAAATATTCATGTTGTAGATTATTATTTTTCTATTGTTCTGATTATGTGTCAATACATTTCTGTTTTTACTTGCATGATTCAGATAATTGATTTTTAATAAAGTTCTAGTCTAGATGAACTTTATGGACCACTCTCACTTAAGATGTGTAGCATATTATTAGTTCTCACCCCACCTTCTCAAGATATAATAACAAACCATTGTGCAAACTCTACCATTCTGGGAATGGAATATTTTGGAGAACTTCAAAATATTTTGAAAACATTTGTTTTTCAATCCATACCAATCTGGAATGGTGGTTTGGCATTCTCTTGGGACAGATAATTTTCTTTTTATTATCTTTTAGGACTGATAGTTTTTTGAAAGAGCCAGACAGTGTTCTCCAGAATACTATATTCATGCTGTCTGGAGGAAAATTTGAACTGGCTTCCCTGTTACATTTCCCAGAATATATTTTATGTGTACCTAATCTTTACATTTCATAGGATCATCTGTTGAAATCTAGTATTTCCTTACAATATTGATTGGACTGAAAAATAATATTTATCAGTGGGTGAAAAATTATATGAAACTTGGCCTCCAGACAATATTGTAGGTAGAAAAAATATTAACAGCAGGTACTTTTATCTCACTACAGTTTAGAAAGCAGAGTGAAAGAAACAGTGCACAAAGCTTTTTGGGATAATCTGAAAGAACAACTCTCCAAAGTACCACCAGACTATTCTCACGCTGTCAAGCTACTTCAAGAAATCAAAGAAGTAAATTATAAAGGGGAGTGGGAATGTCATTATTCATATCTAACAGATTGATTTTTGTGATAAAAAACTATTACAGGTACAGGTAGTTCTAGACTTAGAACCACTCATTTAGTGACTAAAGTTACTATAGACTGAAAAAAGTGACTTATTACTACTTTTCAAATTTACGATCATTGCAGCATCTCCATAGTCAAGTGATCAAAATCCAGGTGCTTGGCAACTGGCATGTATTTATGACAGTTGCGGTGCTCCTGGGTCATGCGATCGCCATTTCTAACCTTCCCAGCCAACTTCTAACAAGCAAAGTCAATGGGGAAAGCCAAATTCACTTAATTACCACATGATTCGCTTAACAACTGTGGTCATAAATTCGTTAGCAATTGCCTCGGAAAACAATTGTTCATAAATACAATGGTAGTAAATGGTAAAAAATTATTTTATTGATATACCCTCCCTCCCAAATTTCTGAACTTGATAACAATGCACCCTGGAGTCAGAGTAACACTGGCATTGCTGCACGTGAGAACTTTATCTGAATGAGATGGCAGCATCCATCAATGTTTCCAGCATCTCTCTTAAAACATGGTTTGTTTAGTGACCATGTAGCTTAGCAACCATTTCACTGGAACCATTTGTGATTGTTAAACAAGGACTACCTGTAACTTACCACTTGTACCTTCTCCCCTAAAAGGCTTGAAATTAGTGCTGTCACTTCACCAAAGGCAGCAGCAGAATTATAGGACTTTTGAAAAAGAGTTAACCATATGAATGTTTTTTTTAAATGATTTTTTTTTTATACTAGAACATTTTTATGACTGGCCATTTGCCTAAAATAACAGTGGAAGTTAGTATCAACCTCTTTGCAGCTGCAAACCTTTTGAGGATATCTTTGTTCCACATTTATTTGGCACTTTATTGAAACCTGCATGGAGAGTAAAATTAACTTGGAAAGAAATTAATTCAAATGATTTTTTTATTTAAGATGTTGCTGTAACTAAAACTATTATATGCGAGATGAAAAGTAATGCCTTCAATTCCATAACTTTCACTAATTAAAATATCCCTATTAAAATTAAATGAAAATAATTCTTGAAATAAAACAATTTTTTGTTACAGATTGTTATTCTCCAAATAATCACTATCATTCCTTCTGCTAATGATTGACAAGCTTCTTAAAGTTGTCACAAAATAACTTCATACTTTTCCTTTCAGCCAGGCCATGACAACCCTTTCTGCCTCTTCTTTTGAGTTAAAGAGATGCCCACAAAGTTAGTCTTTAAATTTTGAGAAAAGCTGGAAGTCACATGGTATCCTCGCTCAGCTTCATTCCCAGTTGGATGCTGGGGTAGTTGCTGGTCTGGTGGAAGCACCTGGGGCAAGTCCTTGCCATTATCTGGGAACAATTTGATCCTGCTATTCCTGAAGAAGTGAACAGGATCCTAGGGATTATGAGAGCAAGCAACTGTGTTTTAGATCCATGCCCTTCCTGGCTTGTGAAAGCTTCCTGGGAGATGACATACAAGTGGATTTTGGCACTGATTAATGCTTCCCTGCAGGAGAGGGTAGTGCCCCAACATTTTAAAGACGCCGTGGTCCACCCTTTTCTTAAGAAGTCATTGCTAGATTCCACCCTTTTGGATAATTTTTTATCTCTTTCCAATCTTCCCTTTTGGGGAAGGTTGTTGAGAAGATGGTTGTACAGCAGCACCAGAGGTTTCTGGATAAAATGGATTATCTAGATCCTTACCAGTCATGATTCAGGCCTGGATATGGAAAGAAAATGGCATCTATCATGCTTGTTTATGATCTCTAGTGGAAGCGGGGTAGTGTATTCATCCTAGCTCTACTTGACTTCTTGGTGGCCTTCAATACCATCAGCCATGGTATCCTTCTGGTGCAGCTTTTGGGAGTGGGAGGAAGGGGCTCTCTATTGTCCTGGTTCACTTTCTTCCTCTGTTGCCACGCTTAGTGTTGATAGGAAACGAGAAATCCAGGCCTTGTTCACTACTTTGTGGGGTTCCGCAAGGCTTGATATTCTTTCCATTTCTGTTTAACATGAAGCCACTAGTGAGATCATCCGTCACCATGGATTGAGATAGCATCAATATGCTGATGACACACAGCTGTATGTCTCAGCCCATGGTAAGTTAAGCAATACCGTGACCTCCCTCTCACAGTGCTTTGAAGTTATTAAGGGCTGGATAGGAAGCAATGGGCTACCACCTTTGGTCTTGGATGGGTGGCACACAGCCCCAAACAGATTCAGTGTGTAATCTGGGCTTTTTCCTGGACTCACAACTCCTGCCCTGAGGAGCAGGTGGCAGTTGTGGCCAGCAGGGCCTTTGCATAACTACAGGTAGCGTGCCAGTTACACCCTTTCCTGGACCAGCAATCCCTACTCATGGTCACACCCTAGTTACCTCCCGACTTTACTATTGCAATGCCTCTACGTGGGGCTGTGCTTGAAAAGCATCTGTTCAAAACAGAGCGGCCTGCATGGTTTTGTACAGATCCAGGTGTGCATATGTTTCTCTTCTGTGGGAGCTGCATTGGCTGCTGATTTCTTCTGGATGCAATTCAAGGTGCTGGTTGTTACCTTTAAAGCCCTTCATGGCTTGTTACTGGGTTATCTTAGGGAACCATCTCTTGCCAGTTTCATCCATCTGATCCATTAGAGCGGGGAAACAAGGAATGATGCGTATCTGGCAGGACCCAGAAGAAAGGCCTTGTCTATGGTAACTCCCTCCTTATGGGATATCATCCCTGCAGAAATTAGACTGGCCTTTACTTCGACATTCTTGCAAGTAGGTTGGAAAACCCAGAGTGGGATGGAGCCCATCAAGCGTTTATTTGACTCTGTGTTGTTGCTAGGCATGGTACGGGGCTATTGTTTCTCATTTTCTTTACTGGATTTTTACTGTTTGTAAGCTGCCCAGAGTTGCTGTGAGTGGGCGGCCATAAATGGACTGTATGATGGATGGGGACACAATGAGATCCAACTAATTTCAAAGCCTTTTAGATGGCTTGTGAAGTATGAAGCCTACCATTATCATGCTGCAGCAAAAATTCTTCCTTGGGGTTTTGAATCCTGCTGAATTGTTTCAAAATTTTGAGTGTTGTAGTAGAGCATTGTGAGCTGGTAGTTCAAAGAAATAGATATGAGTTTGCCTCAAAAAAACCCCGTGTAGCCATGAAATTTCCTGCTGAAGCCTGCATTTTAATTCTTTAGCTGAATTTTTGCAATGATATTCCATGGACTGATACTTTGTTTCTTGGTGAGTTCCTGTTTCATCAGCTGAACAATGTTGTGAAATTCTGCTGGCAAATTTCAACTCTTGAAGCTTTTCTCTTTGGAATCAGCATCTTGAATAAGGAGGAACATCAAAATTTGACTCTCGTGTTATTATGAAATATCAAGCTTGATAGAAGTTTCTTTTTCAGTGATCTGCTGACTGTCCTTAGTTAGGTCATCAACCTTTCTGTGAAAATTGTTGTCATAGCAACAGTCCACTTCATTCTTGATCACGTAAATAAGTCTTCCTGATTCACATCTTTACAGCTTTTGGCCCTGCACTCAACTACACATACCAACAAACAACCTGCATTTGGTGATGAATTTCAATTGGAAAAACTACTCCAGCTGTCTAAAACTCAATCTGATCAATATTCACTGTAGGGTCCCATTTCACAAAAATAGCAACACAACCTTTTCTCACAGCAATTTTCTGCCAAGTAAAATGAAGAGGCTAAAGAACATATCAATACTGCCATCTGTTGGTGATTTACAATATTAGAGGCATCGTACCATTCATTCAACCATCATATTTCTATTACAGTAATGTATGTTATTGAACTTGAATAGTTAAAATCAATTTGAACATTTGCTTTTACAAATGTTCCTTTCCTCCTCCATTCTGATTTATAGACTCTGCTGTGTTTGCTTCTGCCACGACAAACACGTTTAAAAAGTCAGATCGAAGAAGCACTAGACATTGAATTGATAAAGCAAGAAGCTGAGCATGGAGCTTTGGATATCCCCAAGCTCACTACATATATCTTAGGCACCATGGCAATGCTCTGTGCACCTATCAGAGATGAAGAAATACAAAGTCTGCGAATCATGGCAGACCCAGTTCATTTGCTCAGGTGGGTTTGAGTTTTGAGGAAATACAATCCTGTACGAGTCATACATTATTTATTAAAATTACACTGATGTAGGATGCATAATCTTGTTATTTTAGAGCAACAATTTCCTACAAATTTAATTTTATAAAGAAATTTGCAGTTCACCATTTTTCATCTAGGAGTAAGAAAAGATGCACAGAAAAATACCTGTTCGTTCAATTTAGACTTTTTTCAAAGTCTGAAAGTAAAACAAGCATTGAGTTTCAGTCTGTTGTTGTTATTCCTAAAGCAAAGCATCGATATGGATTAGGAACTAAATGATAGTGCTATATGCAACAATAGCTGTGGGCCTGGGCTTCTGAATTTTCTATTTCCTATGTTGGCACAGCTCTGAAAAAAGAAACAATTTGCTTCTAAGTTTAGTTACTGAAAGGAATATATTTTGGATATAGGATTCACATCGGCTGCTTTAAATTTATCTATTTATTTAATTAAATTTATTGGCTGCTCAACTCCAGTCAAAGGTATGGAATTTGGTTCTAGTCAAGGGGCTAAATATAGAGCCAGACTCACGTTTACATTTCACCAGGAAGATTAGGTGATATGCAGGGAGGTTTAACAGAGTAATTTAAGGCTTATTCCCAACATCCATGCAATAGACAAAAGAATATTTGCTTGTCTGATAAAAGGAAAACAGTCACCATGAACCAGCAGGATGGGACAGTGTTTTCTTTTCTAGCCTGATGACAGAAGAAAAGCATTTTAGCCAGCCCTTGAAAAAGAAACAGAGGTTAGTCTTTTGATATGAATGCCAGATGAGCTGCCTTCATTATAGAGAATCTCCATCTGTGATATAAATTTATAGAATTTAGGATACAATTTATAATCTAATCTATAATTTAGAATCTAAGCTTGATTCCTTATTGCTAGAAATTGTGATTTAATTACAATGCAAAATGATTTTGTTCTTGTTACCTATGACAGAGAGATCTTCCGAGTTCTGAACCTAATGAAAATGGATATGGTCAACTTTACCATACAAAGCCTTCGACCCCATCTCTTGGAGCACTCTGTGCAATATGAAAGGAAAAAATTTCAGGAACTCCTGAACAAACTACCAGGCAGGTATCAAAGAGTGAGCAATGGACATTTGCTAGATCTTGTAAACTAATAACTCTCAGAGCCAAACCCTATAAGCCCTTGTCAACATTTACTCACAGATAAATACAAGAATATTAACATTTTAAGAAATAGGTAAGAGAATATTTAGAGCCCTATCTTCTATTACATCCTCTTGTCAAGTTACATTTGGCTACTGTGAGTTTGTATGTTTCTTGCTCCTGTCAGTTGGGTAAACTCCAGTAGTTCTAAAGATAATTTCATAAGGAATAGCCAGAAAAAGCTAGTTCAGCTTTTTCAGAAAAAAATAGATAAATTGAATTGTTAAACTTAATTAAAAAATACAGGCAAGATATAATGCTAAGAATATTACTTCACAAACTGAAATGAAAATTACTAAAATGTGAGAATTCATGGAGTGCACTTGATATATAAAAAAATCAGCATCTATCCAAAAAATAAGGAAAGTACCGAAAAAATCAGCCCTGTTTCTTTCCAAATTTTCTATCACTGCAGACAGTCTAGCTTATACAACTGACTGGCTACACAAGGCCGTAACCAAAGTATCAAATTCTGATTTGCTTCCTTCTTCATCCACCTCTGGAACCAATGGACCCCCTGTTGCCACTTCTCCTACATCTGCTGGAAAAGTCTCATTTATTCATAGTCCCACTGCTGTGTTAAATCAAGCGTATATGGATTTGCTGGACTGGGAGCTTGGAAGAGAACACTATCCTGAGGTAAGAAGTTCCTTTTAAGAGAATTGTTTCTCAATAGCAGGAAAGATTAAAAAAACAGTTAGGGAAGCATAATCTTAATTCAGCAAAGTACAAATCTAATCTTAATGTACTAGAAATGTCCACATAGTAGCTAAATGGTTATGAGGGAAGTTCACCATGAAGAGCACTGGATAAGAATATATAGGAAGAGAAAGAACAACCAGCTGTGGTGGAAATATGCTACAGATAGTCAACCCTGGCAGGAGATCTAAGTATTGTCTTCTGGACCAGATTATAAAACTTTCAGGAGAGATGCAATCATAATGGACAGAATCATAATGGAAGACTATATATATATAGATATCTATTGGGAAAAACTTAGCCAATGTCCAAATTTTCAAAATTCTTCCATTGTCTTTCATTTTCCATAGGGTACTGGCTCTCCTAGATCTGATTCTAACTAATATGGAAGAATTAGCTTTAGAAACTTTAATTATTCAAAAAAATGTTTTTAAAAGTGCAAAAGCAATCCCAGGCTGCATAAACAGAAATATAGTGTCAACATTAGAAAACAAAATTGTTCCTTATAAATTCCAAATTGGTTAAACCACATGTAGCTAGAATACTACATCCAGTTCTGGGCCTTGCACTTTTTGGAAGGCTCAAAACACAGCAACCAATATGAATTCTTTGCTGAAAAGTGTTTAAACATGCTAGAGGTTCACCTGCCAGGGATGTTGAAAATTGGATTCCTGTACTGAACAGGGGCTTGGATTCAGTGATCTCCAAGATTTCTTCCAGCCCCTACTTTTTGTGATTTCATGAATATGCTTTCTTTGTAGACTATGTTGATGGACAAAGCGCGTTTGCATGCTCTACAAGTAGAAGTGAATCAGCTAGCCATTATTGCTTCAGTCTTATTAGTGAGCAGCAATATATGTGGAAATGAGTTATTCAGTTCACCAGGATGTGGCAATAGGCTGAAAAGAGTAATAAAAGCTCTTCTGGAAGGTCTCCCTGATATAAGGCAAGCCATTTTAATATTTTCTGAAGACAGGAATGATATTTCCTAGCCTACTCTTTTGCAGATTATAATGAGCTAAAATCTTGTGATACTCTATGGAGAAGGATAGGCAAGGCTGGTTAACAAAGCAATCGATATACAAAACTAGAATTGATCAAGCCAACATCCACTCAATATGGTACTAAACCAAAGCTTGCTGAACAAACCATAATGGCCTGGTTTGTATACAATGCTAGCTTACAATAGGGAACAATTATCTACTGATTTCTTTCTTGCCTACCTAAATCTTGTCCACTAACCTATGTTAAAAGGAAAGAGATAAATGTATAATTTTAAGATATTCTGCAATTATTTGAGAACCATGGATATTCTAGTTTTTTGGATTGGGGTAAATCCACATTTATTCCCCTAATCAATCATCTTTATAAAGATTGCTGCATTCTTGGTGCTAAAAGTGATTTCTCCCCACTACTGGGTTGATAGAAACGGCTACAAGTAAGCACACAAATGAAATCAAAACTCACTATATAACTAAAAAGAAGTTGTGTTGCTCCTGACCACTTATGTTATGCTCTGTGCTTTATTGTAACTTTCTCTCTGATTTATCACCATTGTAATTGAGGTTTATGGTTCATCAATTCAAAATAATAAAATGTTCTCTGCATATGAAGAAATGGAATCTAATATACACAGTATGGTAATGTATAATGCCAATGTATAAAAGACTTTCTGTAAAAATATGTTAATAATATATGTAAAGGTAACAAGTATAGGGCAGACCAAATTCTGGAAGGGAAGGCTATGCTAAAGTGCAGACACTCCTGTTAAAAAGCAGAAACATTTTCAAGACTGTCCCTCCTCGCTTGCAAAAGGTGGAACTCTAGCAGGTTCTTTGGGGAGGAATGCATCAGATGGTCAAATGTGATAGGGAGCAGCAATCCCACAAGTACTTTGGTACAATATATCTGTCTTTATGGAATAATGAAGGCATATCTTAAAGGGCATTCATTGGACAAGCAACAATTTGAATTTTGGAACCAAGCATTAAGAAAATTATATACATACAGTATCTCCCTCAAGAGGACTGTACTAAATATGTAATTCTAATTAATTGTTGCCCAATCTTGTTACACTTTTTGTCAGAAACTTAGTTTTGAGAAAGTATATCAAACTGATTTCATTGTCATACATTAAGAATCTTTCTCTTCATTGAAATTTCAATTGACATAATTAACATGCTTGTTATTATTGTATGATTAGATCAGAAAATGCCTTAATGGATATCAGCAATCAAATACACATGGAAGTAGAAGCCATACTTAATCAGTTGGGTTACCCTGCTCTCAGTACTGATAAGGCTGCTTCACTCAAAGGCCAGCTTAGGAACCTTGGAGATAAAAAGAATGCTGTACGGGTTCTAATTGGTAAGTTATTCAAGTTTGGCTTGATGCAAGTCTATTTGGACATAAAATGTTATGAATTTCAACTCCAAACTCTGAATTATGATTACCATTCACAAAATATAGGTTCAATATGTAGAATGTTTAGTATAAAAGAAAGTTTCTAAAATACTCAAAATACTTTGAAAACATTTTTGCATTTATTTCTCTAAGAAGCAGCAGTTTGAATGCCATTTTTAATACAAATTGCCAGAGAAGAGTATTTAATATTGTCAATTAGGAATTGTGCCCCTACTTGGATGGGTTAACTAAAATACCTTTAACTCTGATTTAAATATTGTTAAATTGAAGCAATGTTTTAATAAATTAGTGAAAATCTCAGTAAGATAGCCGAATATGTGTCCAATATACTGTGCCTGGCATTTATAACAAGATAGATTTACCTTTTATTTCCAATGGAGTGCTTACATTACAGTTATGATTGGTGTTAATCAATATACTTGAGATGTAGAATATGTCTAAAGAAATCTTAATAATTTACCAAATGCACAAGCTGACAGCAGATGAATTTAAATATTTTTGAGTTTTAAAATATAATTGAAACACATAAATTTTAATTATTTTGCCACCAGTGTACTGTACAATCTCGGCTATTTAAAACATTGACACTATCCTGAGTTTTTCTTTATAACTTTGCAGTTAACAATCAGTGAGGGTCCCAAATGGTGCAGCCATAATTATAGCACTCTAGTCTATTTCCAAATCTCTCTTAATTTCCACAGAGCAACGGATTCAGACTTTTCTTAGACACTGTTTGTATCCTTGTGGCCAAAATGCTAAGAATCTACTGCAAGGCCTTACTCCTATTCAGGAAGAACTACTGGAAATTGGACAGAGGTTTGGTAGTTTGATTCATCACAACAGACAGGTATTTGGTCCGTACTACTCGGAAATACTGAAGAAATTGCTGCTTCCAGGAGCAAAGTCTGAAACGGGGAAAGTTTCTTCTTAACAACCTAACGAGGCAGATCATGTGACGGCAAGGAGAGGGGAGATTCAAACTGGCAATTGTTCAGACAGTACTTTGATGCAAAATTCAATGTGATCAATGGAGCAGCTGTCCTGCTCTTTGCTGCTGTATTCCAAACTGGGTCACTGAAGTTGCAAGGTACAGCTAATAATACCAAACTGACAATGCCAAGTTTGCTGCAGTAAACCTTTAAACAGCTCAAAATGTTGTCCTGTGATTTTAAACTAGCTAGTACATGTCATTTCAATTGTGAAAAGTAACTTTAATATCCCATTCCTATGATTAGAATTTGTTTTAATATTTTTAACAAAACATTAGTTAATATAGAATTGTAGTTTTAAAATACTCGGTAAGACTAATATACCACAACAACCCATACAGAGATGTCTAACTTTATTAATTTACTCAGTTCTAACTCATACAGTTATGAAAAACAAACAACAAAACGACTGCTGGAAGCTCAGAAATATTTACAGTCTCGCCTTGTTGTAGTGAGGTCAGTCTATGTTGTTGCACAGATTGGTTATGTTTGGTACCACAAAAAAAAAAAAAAGAGAGAGAGAGAGAGAGACAGAGAGACAGAATAATTTTTATATACAGAAAATAAAAAGGAAATAGTTCAAGTATCAAAATACAAAGACAGATTAAATAACATTTTATTACAAATCAGTCCCACTGCCATACATCACAATTAGCATAAAAGTGTTGATATTCAAACTGCCTATTACGAAGAATCTGCCTGCCTTCTTCAGAAGCAAGCATAGCAGAAAATCCTGCCGATAGACATTCATACTGATCATGCAAACAGAGGCAGTGAAGGAGTGAAATATCACCCAGCATTTTTATTTTCACAGGCAAAGAAGGTATTGGAAAGTGAGGTATCATTAGATACCTGTCTGCAAGAACAGCACAGCTCACCGCTTGAAGCTGCTTTAGAATTCTTTCCCAAAGAAGCCTGGCCAGATTGTCATGTACCTCAAATTCAGAATTTCTCTCACAAGCTAAGAAAGTCTAAAGGCCAGTTTCTGCGAGCTGATACTAGTGTGTAAAAATATAAAACAAAAAACAAAAAATCCTACGGGAGATGTTCATAAATGGATTTTCGATTCAAAAGATAAGCAGAAGCTCATCCATCATAGCATTTATAAAGTGTTCTCATCTTGGACTCAAATGAAGTAAAAATAAGCCTATAATTTTAGGTTATCTTTTTTGAAAAGGCGTTCTAGCAAAAGCAGCACAGGGAGATGTTATTTCAGAACCAATTGAATACTTACAGTAAGTGTAGTATTTTAAAGGGCCAATAAACAGATTAAGTGCCAGCAATAGATGGTATTCTTCTCTGTGCGCTACAAAACATCACAGAGAGACAAAAGTCTCAAATACTTTGGAGTCTAGAAACAGCTAAAATTGTAGGAAAACTCAAGTCCAAAATGGCTTGAATTGCCTTCTTAACAGGAATGCTTAATCAGGAGATGCACCCATGGATATTGCTATGTCCATGTAAACTCAGAAAGGAAGCACCAAATTACTGGAAGAAGCAAGTTGGAAGCTTTCATCATTTTTGTCAATATGTTCTAAGGCTAACTATCCTATCCTCCTTAGCAAAAATGCAATTTGCATTCTTTAAGAACAGACTTACTGCTACAGTAATATTTATACCAACACCAGCATATCATTTACATATGCATATAAAGGAATGTTATGTTTCAAGAAATTCATCTGTGAATTATTCCCAAATCCAACTATTTGGGATAAGGATACTTTTTCCTCCTATTTTTTAACCAAATAGAGTAAGACTAAATTACATCTTAATGATACAGCAGTAACAAAAATTGAAGAAAATCATTAACACAGTGACAGGGTAGAGCAAAATATCATATCCACCAAAGCATTATTTGTACTTCCTCATCTTTTTCTTGGATAGGATAGAAATACTTATCACAGTCAGAACTGAAGCCAGTGCAAGTTTGTGAATGCTTAAGATAACCCATTTTCTAGTTCAGCTTCTATCTGAAGCAGTCATTGTTGAATTAAGTGGAATTAAGGAAATAAATTGTTTTAGCATAATGCCCATGATCTCCACTTTTTTATACTCCGTAATTGTTATATAAGATACTTAAATTATGAACTTAAATGAGCATTCTTAAATTATCAACTAGTATAAAAAGTGCTAATCAGTGAATAATCTTCTAAAAAATCTCAAACCACAGAGTACAATCCAATCACATTTTAAAAAATAGATTACTTGATTGAGATGCAAGAAATCACAGTCCAGTTATTATAAATTGTGTGGAGGGAAAAAAATACTTTCACAAAACAGCTGTATTGCAGTGAAACAGTTAACTATGTTTACTTATACCAGGCTTCTGGATAGTTCAAGAACTGTCAAGAATTTAAATTTCTCTGATTCTTTTAAGTTAGATACCCTTTTAAATTATTACTGTAACTATTAAGAATGAACAAATTTCAGTCTAGGTGCTAGTACCTCAAAATAAATTTAATATTGCATCAAGTTGGGAATTTGCCTATTACTATTCCAAGCCAAGTATGAATATATGATTTAATATTCAGATATTGTAAAGCTATATTATAAGACAGGCATATTCATGTTTTCTTTTAGCAGTTATTGTTGTTCAATTCCATCAATGCTATGCTGAAATTTAGGATTTCACAATATAAAGGAAACAAAAACATTTCAAACTAAAATTCATGGCATCAGTCTTTTAACTGCAGAAGTTTCTGTTCTTTTGCTAAAAATGCATATTGCTTTTATCAACTTGTGGCTTGGGACTCTTTTCACTCAACTCTGGAAGTCCTTAATGAGCAGCCAAGGACACAACCCAGAGCCGGGTGTTGATCTTCGTACCTCCAGGATTTCACTGCTTCTTAGAGCTCTGCTCATTTACTACATTTCCATGGAGAAACGTGGATGTCTGTAGTTCAGCTTGGCAGAAGGCAAACAAAATGGGGACAATATTAATGAAAAGAAAGCTAGGGATTGAATGATTTTATACATTAAAAAATGCAACCAAGGGAAGTTTATACTATTGTCAATGATTAAACCCCAGATGTGAGGAATGTATAGTAATTTACATAAGGTCATTCAGTCGCAGTAACTCTACAGTCTCTGAATAATATGAAGTGTCTGGATTATCACTAGTGAAAACAAATTTTTTGAAGGACAGTAGACAAATGTCAGACATCATCTGAACAGAAATGATTTTAGATTCCATCTCACAAAATAAATTGAATGTTTGGAATTATTGTCCAAAATAGTAGTGGCTATTTAATTCCGCAATAATAGCAAAGCTTGCTGCTTTGAAGACAAGCATTCAGTGAAAAGCCAGTAATTTAAAATTCAATCTACCTTTGCATTCTTTTGTTTAAAAACTTAATAAAATTTGTATTGAAAAGACATAAGAATTCAGATACTATTTACTGGCCTGCCTGGAGAAAGATGAATTACAAATATTTTGAAAACTCTGGATATCTTTTCTTCTAATTGTTAACTGTGTTTAATACAACATAAGTATGCCATCCATTTTTCCTACAATTTGCCTTGATCTTATACTTTATCAGCCTCTGATCCTTATTTATAGCAACTAGTGTGTATCTTTGTAAGATGCACTCTAATTAAAGTTTAGGAAATGTGATTAATCAGTTAATTGTAAGTGGATTGCTTAACATGAACAGAAAGCTCTAACAGTAAATCTTACACAGACTGATCAGAAATACTTCGAGAGCTGAAACATTCCTATTTAACATTATTTATATCAAGTCTGACTCCTAGGAAAAAAGTGCTTAATTGAAGGAATCATGGCGCCGAGTTGCCTTTTACATTATACCATACATTCCAGTATCCAGAAACAGTAGAGTGTGTGAACAGGATTCATGCTAGAAATCAGGTGAGCAAGAGGTTTGCAAACAATATTACAGTAATTAGTGTCTTTTGAGATGACAGGTAAAAGAATGCTACATGGAACAGTTGTGGCCATGTCTTAGTATGGAGATATAAATCTAGATTACAACAGTATGTACACAAGAGAACAAAGTTGTAGAACCATCCAGTAAAAAAATCCTAACCAGAAAAGCCCTATGGAGTGTTAATCCACTCCATATTCACAGTGTCAATATGAAGAGAAAATCAAAAACATCAGTTGATTTTCCCAAATCCATATACTGAACTCCCACAGGCTTCATTTCTCCCATCTCTCAAGACATCTAAAAACAGCTGACTCTCTCAGTGTGTTACCCTTGTTTCCTTTAGGAGAATTCACAGTGTTCAGTAGAAAGCAGATACAAAAAGCTGTTTAGTCTATGATAATCCTATCCTGCTGCCTCTGGTGGCACCATGCCTAGTGCCAGCAATGGGGGAAAAGGAAGGTTTAGAACAGCAGGCAGATCAGACTGGAAAGGCACAGTTAGATTGGTTGGATGTAGATTTGTTTTCAGAAGATAGTAGTCTCATACTTAGTGCTGAGGGTCCTCTTGGAATCCTGCTTGGGCTCAACTACCCAGGATACACCAGCATGGGTCTGGGAGTCTTGGTCCTCTTCCGATTGCTCCAGCTACAGAACATTAGAGAAGAAAGATCATTTCAACCTGTTTTCTTTGGAAGTATGAAATTAGGTGCAATTTTAAACCAATGGACAGAGACACACAGATTTGGAATGAAGATAACTATTCTAGCATTTAAGCATAATATGTATGCTTGAATATGGGATATATGTAGTCATTAGAATAATCGGTATCCAATTTCCATAAAACAAAAATAGAATCAGCTCATTTCAGATTATGAACAAGTTAAGAATATGAAAAAGGTTAAATTTTGTTCAAACATAATTATGATCTAGTTACATTTCAGTAAAAAAAAAAAAGAACTGATTTTCAAGCAAAACATTCCTACGATCTACCATATTCATATTTTTTATAATTTATTCTCTAGCAACAGAACTTTTTTCCCTGCCAAACTGAATCTGATCAGTCCAAATGTTGTTTACTGCACACTTCTCAAAATCTGCCTTATATAATGTAAAGTGGAATTGTAATCCAGAATGGAATAAAGAGCATCAAAGCTAAGTAACGAAGGAATCTGAAGGAGATCTGGTGTACTTAAACAGGTTCACAACTAGAAACTTGACTGCAAGAAGGGTAAAGACCTTAGCTCCTGGACTAACAGACTGCAGCGGTAGGTAGGAAGGACGGTGAGTAGTACAGGTATGACAGTAACAACAGCGACTATCAGAAGGGAGCGGCACCTGAGGAGTGGGAGTAAGCAAAACACAGACAGAAGGTAAGAAAGAAGGACAGCAACCAAGAAAGAAATCTTATGGATTAGAATTCCAGAAGATTTATTTTCTTGTTAGTTTAACAAAGACCATTAATGGGATAATCTTGGAATATTAAACAATAGAAACTAAATAGGATTTAGTTGTGTCATTAGTTCTGTGTTTGTTGTTCCTATTGGATAATGGGAAGCTTGAGGACATAGTGTAGATATTGCCGACATAAAAGCCAAAGAAGTTTTTGCAATGAACGTAATTCATGTTAAAGGGAAGTGTAGAGGAACAGCAACTGAAGAAAAGTGTAACTTTACAGCACAGATATTATAAAGACAACATTTTACTTAATGTTTACTATTTTTGTAACTTCCCATGTTATTGCAAATTAGCAATTTCATGTAGAGAAATAGAAAACGTGAGAAATTAAACTAAGACTGGATTAATAAATCCACCTTATCAGGTCACAAGATGAGAAAATATGCCAATGATCAAGTAGGTCACTCTTCCCCATAATGCTTTTTAGAGAGAGCATTTCTATTCTGCCAACATTGGTAATATATAGGAACCCAAGGACAATCTGATCCTATCTCTGCTCTCAAATTATATGCATCAAGTAAGAATAAAAAAAGGAAAAAAACACAATTTGCACGGAGAGATTTTTTTGCTGTTTACTTTTAAAACATACTTTGAATAATGTTCAACTTCTGCAGTAATTTATATTCTTTCTATTGTTTGATGACTGATAAGTCTATTTTCACTTACCTGAAGTAGCTCTATGGGAGAGTAGGGAACGTTTTTAGAAGTGGGATAAATATTTCAAATTTAAAATGTTTCCAGTTTGAATCTGAATTTGAAGTTGAAATCCCCAAATAGTCTGGACCTGATTTCAAACTTGAAATAGGCTTTTAAATTCAAAATGCTCAGAAGGGCTGGAACAATCTACCTTGAACTCAAAATTGTTTCAAGCACAGAAATACTTTTATCCCATAAAGCTTTGAGTGGTCAAGGGGCAGACAAGGTATTTTGGAAGTTGAAAAGCTGCAAAACATAGGGAGGAGGTGCCAATTCTAATATTACATTTTTTAAGACAATCCCCTCCCAAGAACAATACATTGTGGGTTTTCAAACATGTTCAGTTGTGATAGTACCAAAAGAGCGTGAGTACCACAGAGGGCCCTTGCTCTAGAACAGGGGTCCCCAACACCCAGGCCACAGAGCGGCACTAAGCCGTAGCCCACCAGGAATTGGGCAGCTCAAGCGAGTGAAGCCCCATCAGCGCATAATCCACACCATGCATGAAACCATGTACCTCTAGTTCACAGAAAAACTGCCCTCCATGGAATGGTCCCTGGTGCTCAAAATGTTGGGGGCTGCTGCTCTAGAGCATTTGCTGAAATAAAAGCTTAAAAAAAATAGTCTTGAACAGAAAGTAGATAGACTTTCAGTAAGTTCAGACATCACTTAAGTTCTTGCATAGTTCTATAGCAAAGGAGGAAATATGTAATATACATACTGCTGACTTTCTCATGCTGACTCGAGGTTTAGGCACTGGTTTTGAAGATTTCGTTTCTATCATTTCTGCAGTCAAAATAGCTGGAGATTTTGATTTTTGTGCTTGAAGGGCCAACTGGTAGGCTACTTCAAATGCTTGCCCCAATGTCAGAATGATTTCATATGTTAGATTCTTGGAAAAAAGAAACAAAAGATGCACAATATTTAAAATACAGAAAATCTGTTGTATTTTACTAGGGAATTTAGGTTTTAAATCTGACATTCATTATCACTTTATTATATTCATTGAACCAAAAAAATTGAAGCTCTTCTCCAATTTTTTTGTAAGACACGTTAGAAACATACATAGCATGTGGATCCTTCATATTAGTAGCCAATAATAAATACCTAAAATAATTTCTTAATCCTGAACATCCTCTACATTGTAGGTCTTAAACCTGAAGCTCTACAGTGAATCTTCTATTATTAAAAGTGAAACAAAGAACTTGGGATACACTTCCAATAAACTGACTAAATGTTCTCTTATGGAATTAGCCATCCTATAACATTTGATTCCTTTAATATCAAATTTCAGCTAACTTCAGCTGAACCTTGGTATTTAACAGTAAGCTCCTCTTTTCAGTAAATATTAAGTGCATGTAAAATCCTCCTCAAAGAATGAGTTATTGAAAGTATTGTAATATTATTTCAATATAGGAATACTATATGTTTTACCCAGTGGTGAAATTTAAAATTTGTTACTACCAGTTCTGTGGGCGCGGCTTGGTGGTGGTGGGGTAATGGGTGGGCGTGGTCATTTTTTTTTTACTTTTAAAACTGTTTTTTACATGTAAAACCATGTAAAAAATGCTTTCAAAAGGCTCTGATGATCCCAGCTGAGTTGCCTGATCGTCAGAGGGTTTTTTAAAAACCCTCTGCTGATCAGGCAACTCAGCTGGGATCGTCAGAGCTTGGATCATCAGAGCCATTTAAAAGAAAAAAAACTTTTTTTTTCTTTTAAATGACTGACGATCCAAGCTGAGCTGGGATCGTCAGAACTTGGCTCGTCAGAGGCATTTAAAAGAAAAAAAGCCTCTGATGGTCGCGCGGCTCAGCTGGGCATGGAGGGTGGGGGCAGGGATGTTTGCTACCGGTTCTCCGAACTGCCCGCCACCATCGCTACCTACTTGCCCGAGCCAGTCCAAACTGGGAGCATTTCACCCCTGGTTTTACCTAAAGTAGAAGGGCATCTGAGAGAATTAGCAAGTATTTCAACTACAGAGTAATAAATAGGAATACTATCTCTGTTTTGGGATTTCCTGAAATCTGAAATTTTTGTGTGGATATAATCTTTCACAATATGCTATTATACAATTCTATATGAGGAAAAATAAATATCAGCCTAGGTTCTTAAAAAGCATTTCTCCTGGTATCAATCTGAAAGACATATATGTGATGTGTTAGGTTTGGCAGGCCCCCTACTGTCCCTAAAGTCAGCTGTTCAATTCTGTTGAACCAATCTACATTTCAGCATACAATTTGCTGAATATGGTGATATTTTTTATAGAAGATGTAGATATCCACATATGGGAGGAGGTATACATGGGAAGCAAGTGATATTGTTGTAAGCCCCCCCCCCTCTAATGAATCATGTATTTGCATCAGAAATCAAGAAACAAATATGGAAGGGTTGAGCTTATATTGTGATGAAACTGCACACTCATTAATTTTGTACTGTGGCTTGGAATGGATGCCTATGGACAGAAATCATATCTGTCTACTCTGAGCACTACGGATTTGAATTTTTTGATCAATATGAATGAACAGCACCATCAAAATTGATTTTCAACAGCCAATCAATTCCAATACAGCTCAATTAAAACGGTTGGATAAAATATTATTAGATATTATTTCTGAGGGTGTTTTTATAGGCCATATTGAAATTCAATCTCCTGTTCCAAAGGGAGCTACTGCTGAGCACCCTGATCACCCCTACCTTGTGAGCAGAGTAGGAAGGAAGAACTGATGTTGCATGAAGAAATAAGAGTCCCTTTTGTGAGGGACATGGGTGGTTCTTAAAAATGGTAAATAAATATAATATGACATAATATAATATGAGATAGTATAATATAATATATATTATAATATATAATAAATATATATATTAATATAATAATATACCAGCTTTAGAAATCTTTAGTCAGTTTTATTTGTTCCTTCACTATCCTCCTACTTCCTTGAGCTCCTCCAAAAATACACAAAGCAAACAGCTTCAGGGGGTTTATTGGAGCCCAGGGAAAAAAGTAATCCTACCCCCAATATACATGTAATCAGTACTGCTTTTATTGCCGAAAAACTGATAGTATAGTAGAATAGAACCTAAGGCAGGCAGGTTTTTCATCATTTGTGAAGCACCCAGTGTTCCACTTAATGACCCACTTGGTCACTTAACAACTGCATTGGAGAGCAGGAGTAGGGGTCATTTAGCAAGATGGTTGTGGGCGCCTCATTTAACAACAGTCACTACTTGCAAACATTATTTTTAAATATTTTGTTTGAAAGTAGTGACAAAATATATTTGCCCCACAACATGCACTTAGTCCTTTCGTATCCAGAGACAATTTCAAGAGAAAGGCCATATATATTGCTTGTATTCTTGCATTCTATCACTTGGCATTTACTTCCTGTTCATAGACAATTTCATTCCAGCCAAGTGACTTAATAGATGAACATCATTAAGCAGAATCCAAAGCCTCCATAAACAAAGTACTGATTGGTATATTACTTACTACATCAACGGTACTGAAGACATGACAGTAGTGATGACTAGTTTGCAGATCCTTAGTGATATAGGCAAATGTACAGAGATCCTCAGGGTCTTGGGCAGCACAAGAGATGTTCCGAATTTCATGTTCAGCAATTACATTCTGCCATACACAAACGGTTGTTTTGCTCAATATGTATAATGAAATTAGCATAAGTAAATATTAACAAAACAAAGTTTCATTGTGTTACTTTGTACTTGCATAAAAATCACACACTGCTCACACTGCAATTTGTAGAAATCCTTCTACAAACTATTGATCCATATAGCTCAGTATTGTCTACATTGCAAAGCTACACTTGTAAATGTTGTAGGTGTTCAGAAGAGGCTGGGTTACCAATTTTATTGTGTAGTGGCCCGGAACTGGACTTCGGACTTCAGCACAACATTATTTTGACACCATTTACTACAGCCCTGCAAGCTTTTATTAAGGTAACTTAGATATACAGTTGAAGCCTCCTTTTTGTGGCACAATATGCACAGGTGGAGGTTGCATATGATTGACAAAGCTTCAGGGTAGAAGCAGAATGCTTTAGCTTGAGTTGTCTAATAGCAAGTGTAACAGACAAGTTACAGCTGTGCAACTCTGTCAGAAGAGATAGCACTTAAAATCAGTCTGACAATCTTTACAAAAAATTAATTAATTAATTGCCGCCCATCGAGTTAAATTTGTCAGAATACTTTGTCTTTTTACTGATCAGACCTGAGGATTTGCAGAATAGATTAATATTATGTTCATGCTACTATAGCACTATCATTTGTCACTTAAGGCCGGAATGCTAATCATAAACGCAAGGATTTTCATACCTTGTTAGCAGCATCTATGAACTTCACTCCTTTATAAGTAATAGATAATATTATTGTTGGGGTTTTCTTCATATGCTCAGTTGATTTCTTTATAAAAGAGAGAAAAAAATAGTAGACACAGATTAAATAATTTCTCAAGAATGGAGGTCATGTGCAAAAAAAATTTCAAATTTTCTCACTTTTTCATAAATTAGATATTTTGCAATAATGCTATTTTATAGAGTTGTGTTTCTGAAATCTGGAATGCAATGAAATATTACATAATAAAAGAAAACAATTTGAATTATTGAGTTAAAAATGCTGAAAATTAATATATACATATAGTCAAAGAACACTGACACACACAAAGAAACTAAAATGGAATGACAGACTCTAGTATATCATGAGAGGCAACAATGTCAATTTAACAATATTGCAATTCTTTTAGAAATTGCAGTTGACCTGTGGACTAGGGTAAAAAGAATAATTTCCTTCTCTGAACTTCTATGACTATTTATTATTAAAACACTATCAAACCTTTGCACAAGTCAAATAAAAGAAACAGCATAAAGTACTGATTCAAAGTACTGATTCAACTTCCCCCATCAGGGCATTTGCAAGAAGATGCTGTTAAATCTCGCAGCAGAAATGAAGAAAAATATCAACAATGGCTAAACTACAAGTCTCTTGTGAGACAGAAATAAAATATTAGCGAAGTGGCAATTGAAAAAGATTTTCCATACAAGCCCTCTGTAATTCAGATGAAACTAGAATTTAAATCATTTTGCAAATCATGTCAAATATTTGCTATTTCAACTCAAAGATACTGGTCAGAAATACTGCAAATTTTTTGAAATTATTCTCTACCAACCATATTGTTGAAAAATCAACTTGTACAATCAAGGGGACTAGGAAGCTTCCAAAGAATATTTATGCCAACATTTTAAGTTGGCAGCACTTCATGCACACTTCTATAGAAATTAAAACAGAGTCTGGTCTTAATGGAGTTGCAATATGCCAGGAACTTGCAATAAAGCCCTTAAAAATGTAGTCTGGATAATCTTGAGAGGAGTCAAGTTACAGATCTGAGGATCTGCACCAAATGATTCATAATCTGTATTTGAAGATCTTTATTGCTACTGGAACACAATTGTTACAATTTGGGTTTTTTTAAAAATGTCACAAGTGACCAGAGCTTGAAAAGAGACTTCAAAATACTTTAAAAGTTTATCCTGAATCTGTTAAACAGTATGACCAAATGGTAGCTCAGGATAATGAAACTAAAATAGTATTTGAATTTAATAAGTTTAGTCTACAGCCTGAGCAGAATCTTCAATTATGGAGTCACATATTACATATTTTATTTTTCCCTTGGTATCAAAAGAATTTTTATAAATTGCATACCTACCCTCATTTTTGCACAGGCATCCTGTGTAGATTCTGTTCCTCGAAGATCTTTGATTAACATGGACCCTAGATACTGTTTAAAGCAGGAAAATAGTAAGTACTTGGTAGTATAATTATTTGTACATATAAGGTCAGTACAAGGAAACAGAACAACTCCATGAGTAGGCCATAGTAGTTTATTGTTATTCCTCTGTTTAGAAGAATCTTGCCAGACTAACTACATTCTTTTGGGAACAGGCAGATAAGGGCTTCAATAGCTGGCCTCTGTCACGTCCCCTCATGGAGGCTCCATGTTAAACCGCTTCTTCATTTCCCACTCTACTCTAGCTGGAGATTCTGCCACATCAACTGAGATTAATTTTGTATGCTTAGTAAACCTAACTTGACTAAACTAAGTAGCAATCAGTAAACATTTATGAGGACCTCAAAATGATGCAACATGGTACAAAAATCAAGAATATACTTACATTGGCTTCATACTCACAGGACTCAAATATAAGTTTCTCTGGCTGATGTTGCCAGTGCTGGACGGGAGCATAGGGAGTTGCCAGACTAGGAGGTCTTAGTGTAAGCTTCGATTCGCGATGTTCCTCCTACAACAGAAATACCTGTTCAAATCAAAACTGCTCAAATCAAAACTTTTCATTAGGAACTAATTAATAAAGAAACTAGCTACACAGATTGCAAATAGATTACATCTATTTCAAGTCATGTGTATCTAAATATAACTACACACACACACATCTGTTTATGTATAAAAATATCTACAACTATGCAAAAAGTATATAAAATAATCACATTAAAATGTTTAAATAAAAATTGTTACTTAAAGGCTTAGTGAAAAATCAGGATTTCAAACACTTCAACGAAGATAAGTATGATGTTACTTTGTGAAATTCTTAAATTTTTCAAAGTTTTAGGCTATGATGAAAATTCCAACCAGAGTTATCCTGTGGTAAATTGTAGGGCCAATAAAATTTATAAACAAAATAAATAAATAAAAAGTGTAACTACTGACTTAGCTGGTGCTGTATATGTCCTATGGAAGGAATTGTTAAAAGTCCTATTCCATTGCTTTACAGAATGGACTGAGATAGGATAATTTGATAAACTGTGGTCACAATTTACTGTAACAACTTTTTAACAACTGCTACTTTTAACAACTGTTGTCTAACTAAAACATACATTCATCTGTATAATTACCAACCCTGTGATCACATAATACTTGGTCCTTTTGATGAACTATAATTGCCTCTATGCATAGTGCCAGTGCCAAACAATACAAGATATGGAGACAGAAACTGACTTGAGTTAATTGGCTACTCCAATGGAGGAGGAAAGAATCAATCATTCCCATCCCCAGACACTGTCAAGAAAATATTCAGAACTAGTCATTCCCCTCCCCAAACATCCTTTTTGGAAATACACACAGATTACTGCTCTTGTTTTTACAGTGTATATCTTGTTGTTATAGCCACATTCTCCAGCCAGAGAAACTGATACAGATACTGCAAGACTGGGCACTTTTTCTATGAAGGTTGTTGCTCTGTAGTATAACTATTTTTGGTTTTCTGCTACTTCTTAAAGTATACAATACTCTCCAAAGATAAATTATCAAAATGATTTAAAGGGCTCAGATTCTTCTGACCTGTGTCCTAAACTTCTCTGCTCTTGGATAAGATGCAATATCATGGAAGTTCTCATGCCTCTTCTTCCCAGCATCTTCCAAAGGCAGCAGGAGGTCTGCAGACCTCCCTGTGCAGGAGTCACTCTGGCTCAGAGGTGAAGATGTCTGGGATATCAAATCCTGGCACTGAAATTCAAAAAATTGACATTTTTAAACAAGAGTTGTTTTGTTGATTATTTTCAAAGTCTTTTGTATGCATACCAAGTATTTGGCAATATCTATATATGTTTTATATTATTATTATCATTATTAAAACATATATGTAATCAAGCTACCTAGGCTCTCAGTGGTTTGTAGCAATATAAATTATATTAAAACATCCATAGTTAAGGGGGGAAAACACCCACCAATATCACAAAACAGTAAAATACTATCAAAACAAATCAAAATTGTCTAGAACCAATAAATACAGATGAAGTATTGATGGTTAACAATAATTCCTTGAAGATGTTCAGAAAAACCTGATCTTTTTGCTAACTTCTGCAAGGCCAGAAGCTTTCTGGTCTCACCTTTTGTATTTCTCAGAACTAGAATGCTAGTAGGAGGTGCATGTCAGGGTTCCAAGTAACACCCCACCCCACTTGATTAAGCCAGCGGTCCCCAAATGGAGCACAAGCGCCCTCCACTCAAGCACCCTCAGTTCGCACGAGTGGAGCTTTCCACATAGCACAAGCATCCTCCACTCAAGTGACTGGAGCTTCGTGCATGCATGTGCACACTTGCCCAAAAATTTCAAATAGGCCGTGGCCTGGTAGCGGGCCACGACCCCGGGGTTGGGGACCCCTGAAGTGAGCAATCCTGGAATTACCTTGGTTCCAAACCACATAAAGTTTCATATATCAAATTTAGCACTTTGAATTCCACTTTTAGTGAGATGTTTTTAAGGAAAATATATTTATTTTGTAGACCTTCCTTAGTTAAAAAAAAAAAAAGAATCTGAATGAATAATAAGACTCATAAACCCAACTATGGTACTATTCTTCACAGTTCTCTAAATTATTACTGAGCAGACACTGAAACATGAAAACTCACTCTTAACTGAGAGAACCTTGGTGGCTTCTGTGGGGGTTCCTCATAAGGTCTGTCTGCCAGAGAGGCTATAATACGTTTACGGTGGCCAAGAAGATTCACTTTGAGTACCTGCAGAGACGGACAAAGTCAGCATATACTGTTACAAAAGATTATCATACATGGCTCTCCATCCTTTCCCTCAAACAGTTATAATGCTAAAGTTTATCCTAACACAGTGAATGTCCAAATTTTGATCTGAACTGGAATTCAATTAAATATCGACTTACATTTACTAATTCTAGCTCCCAGAGGTTTTTCACCGAGTCTATAGAACTATAGCCACTCGACAGAAATGACTGAATGTAATCTTGAAGCCCCAAGGAATCAAGCCATGCAGGAACTGAAGGTTGAGTTCCATCATAGCCTAGAGATTTCACCTGTGAAGAAGACAAAGAGTAGAGCATTATAACTGAACAACCCTTAAAGCATTTTAGATATTTCAATGTGACTGTTAGGTTGCACTCAACTATGCAAGGCTTTTTGAACAAAAGATATAAATAATTTGTACTAAGTGGAAATAAATCATTGGGCAAATGATTTACTTTAATTGGATCTTAGTGGCTCTTCTTCTTTTCCATAAAGAGTATCAGTTTTGGAAGGCAAAATTGTTGGGAAGAGGTTTAATGATTTGCCAGTATGTTCATTTTTAGTTCCAAGATGCTACCCAAATAGCTTTTGCATCAGACAGCACGTACACATATTCTTCTGTTCAAAATCTCTCTACAGTGCTTTTTTTATATATAGAAAAAGAGCAATCAGTGTCATACACCATTTAGTTAGTCACACAATTTCCTTAACAATCTGAAGTCAAATCGATTTTAGGCGATAAATAGAAAGGGGAAGATCTGCAGTCATATTTCCTAACAGGCCCAATGGGAGAAGAGCCTGGCGACTCCTAGTGTGGGTATGGTACAATAGTGCCCCCTAAAGTGTGAATGGAAAAGAAATTAGATAATGTTAATATTGTTTCACAATAGTTGTGATGGTTGTAACAATTGCTTTTAACTCTGGAGTAAAAATAGACTTGGAGGATATACCTATTGAATAATCTATTGGACCTAAAGAAACTCACAATCAATCTTTCTTTCTTTCTCTCCCTCCCTCTCTTTCCCTCTCTCTCTCTCTCTCTCCCCCTCTCCCCCCCCCCCCACACAATCTCTTCTTCATCAAAGTGGTTAAAATTGAGATATTACATCTTTGGAACTGAATGCAGCTGCATTTCCTTTTATTAACTATAGCCTTCTGAAATTCAAGAAAAACAAGCAGATTTGTGCAATAATACAATATACTTTACTACTGCCTAAAGACCAGGAAGTTGCCTAAAATTGCTGAAAGAAGAAGCAGTTTTTTTAGGCTCTAAAGGAAAATCTGGATCATAAATTCTTCACATGGATTGCCATGTTCCCAAATCTGATACCATTGTATGTTGCTTTGAAAATTTGGATCTACATAAATATTGGAGGAAAGGATAACTGCAAAACCTGAGAAATTTAAGTGTGTGGGGTGGGGTAATTACTTCTTATACTATTTTCTGCCAGTCTTCTGGGCGAGCTATGTTTGAAAATGCCCTGTTTTCCAGCTCACTTAATGCCAGCTGCTGCAGCCATTCAGGAAATATACACATAGAGACACAGTTTTAGCTTCCAGCAGTTTTCCTTTTCATGTGATTGTCTATGGCCATGCATTCCTGTTCTAATTATGTTATGAACAAAATCCCTACAATAGAAAACTAATGTTAGAGGGTCTGATATGATTTGTCCTATCTCTTATTTATGCATTATTTTCAAAATATACCTTTTAAGCAGCAACAACTTTTCATTGTATCCATTAATTCCATAAGCTGTATGCAGAGTTGTATAAGAACCTATTTGATTCTCCAGTTTACTCCAGGTTTACTGTCTCAAAAAGGCTTTGATTTAAGAAGGAAGTTACATGACAAACTCTTTAGGATTTTACACTGAATAGATGGTTTTTTTGTTTTCTCCCAAATCCTGCCTTGTGGAAACCAATGTATATACAGCACAACTGGTAAAAATCAGATCGTGCCTTTAAACTTCCCTATGTTTTCTTGGAAAGATGATTTAGCTATTATACTGTACTAATTTGCTAGCTATTCCCAGGTTATTATAGAACACTGTCTTTAATTCTACAAAGTGCTGACCTGTCCCCTCAAGGAGACTGGCTTTTACTATCTTTCCCAGATTATGTATAGCCTAGCTATATAAATCTGACTTCATGCCCAGGGTACAAAAATCACATCTGCTATTTAGTGAGAAATCATTTAGGAAGAAATTCAAAAATCAAGAGAAAAATCCCATTTATGACTGGTAAAACTTGCCAGCACTCATCTCTTGGAAACATATTATTTCAATCTATTCCATATATGAGAAACATTTCCAATGGCCCTTAATGAATAGGTATAACTTGGCAATTCCCAACAATTCAATCAGAGAAATATTCAGCATGGTCATCTGATGCTTTGCTACAACAGTTAACATGCTGTCGACCAAAAAGTTGGCAGTTCAAGACCCAAGCATTGTGTAATGGGGTGAGTTTCCATTCTTGCCCCAAATTCTGCCAATCTAGCAGTTCAAAAACATACAAATCTGAATAAATAGGTAACACTTCAGTGAGAAAATAATTGAACCTCATGCCAGTCACATGACCATGGAAGTGTCTTCAGACAACTCCCTCAGCTAGGAAATGCAGATGGACACCACACCCTAGAGTTGGACATGACTGGACAGGGGAAACATTTATCTCCACAATACTGTACAATTTGACCTACATGAAAGTTCTTTTATGCTTTCTCAAAAGTGACAGTATTGAATAAACAGGTTACCATAGTGTTATAGTGACATTGGAGAAAAACAGTTCAAAGTTCCCATCTATGCATGAAGCTCAGAATGATCCTTCATTAGGCTGAAGCCTATATGAAAACAGCCTGAAGTCTGCAGTTGCCCTGCACCTGTCACAATCTCAAATTTACTTAAAAGTTTAAGTATTTAACTTAATTTAAGTATTTAAATATTTAACATTAATTAAACTTTTTCCATTTGGGAGTTTTGTTCCTTTTTTAATGTGTTTTATTTTCAAATCTAGTCTGTGACCAAAATAAACTCTATTTTAATCTTTAAGAAATGCCTTGCTTTTCTATCCATCATTACACTGACATTAAAACATTTTGTTCTGTATATAAACATCGACTATTTTAACCTTAGGAAGGGAACGTGCTGCTTGGAGAAGTTTTCTGCGGTGTTGTGGATCATTAATACCAATTTCCCGAAGATCCTGATCTTCCATAACATTACATCCCTACAGAGAATAAGAAAAAGACATAGTTAGAAATAAAATTCTGCTTAAGACCAATAAATAAGTAAGTCTTCTGCAAGACTTACTATGAAACATAGAATTCAACTTCGTGAAAACCTTAAAAGTGCAGCCATAACAATGAATATTCTTAATATTCTATTCCAGATAATATCAGTAAAATTTGAAAATAAGGTATTAAATGACAGAGACATACAACAAATCTTACATAGTCTAATAAAAAAACAGAGGGTTAAATTTTACCCTCTTCTCAACCTACTTTAGGATATGAAGTCACAAATTCTAAGTTGCCAAGTTTAAGAAACACTGTAGTACTCCAGCTTGAAACTTTAGGATATGCATTATCAACCAGTTGCCTATCCTGAATTATAGGGTTTATTATTTGGTTTCTCTTTTATAGAAGCATAACCATAGTGATCTGCACAAATATCTTTGGACTGACACAAAGAGAAACAGTTTATAAGAGATTATGTAATAAACAATATATTAAAACTGGGATAAACACAGGAAAAGAATCAGTCCAGACTTACCATTCCTTGGCTCAGTATTAAATATTTATTTTGACAAATATGAAATTATAAAGAAATTATAAGAGAGCCAGTTTGGTTTAGTGGTTAAGACTAGAAACCAGGAGACACTGAATTCTAGTCCTGTTTTAGGCATGAAAGCTAGGTGGTGGATTACCTTAGGCCAGTCATTCGCTCAGCCCAACCCATCTCACAGGTTGTTGCGGGGAAAGTAGAAGGAAAAAGTATTATGTAACAAATAAATAAAATAACATGATTTGTTGAAATAATGTGTAAAGAACCTGGGGAACCAATAGGAAAACTTTTAATCATATGTCCAAAACAGACTTTAATGTTTCTCCACCCTCTACATTTCTACATATAGCAGTTGCGAGGATTGATGAGGCTTTCCCAATGTTGTCCCGATTCAAATTTCCCCAGTTGCTATTTGTGCCTTTAAAAAAAATAAATATGCATATTTAATTTTCCTAAGAGAAAAAAAATCCATTATTATACTTTATGTGATTTTAATTAGAGAAAATGTCGTGAAATGGATAGCTTTAATTTGACTCTCATTGTGGATGCAAAAAGAAGTGGCATGCTTCCATGGCCTGGCATGGGATCAAATAATTTTGCTGAGCTTCCTACATCAAATAAGAGAAGACACAGCATGTGAGATGGATGGAATCTGTCCCTATAGTATATATGGTCAGAGAAAAAGGAAAGTTCAATGCTGCAAGGATACTAGCACAGTTGTTCTCAACCTTTTATTCACCAAGACCTCCTTTAAAAACCTTTTACGGCCACAGACCATGGCCACAGACCCCCAAGACTTAACACAAGATTTAAATCATAACATTTCTGATCAAGCCTTCGCTGACCCCTTGTGATGACATTGCAGGGGGGCCCAGGAATCTGTGGACCACGGGTTGAGAATCACTGTACTAGCATATGGAATGTCAGAACTGTGAACCAAAAGAAACTAGATTTTGATGGAGTAGAAATATCAAGATTTAACACTGACATTCTGGCAAACTGTAAAAATAAATCTTTTGGAATGGATCATTTCACATCAGAGGTGTATCAGATCTTTTATTGTTAGATGCAAGAATCATTACAGGTAGTCCTCAAGATACAACCGTAATGGAGACTGCTGGTTGCATGTTGTGACAGCTGTTAAATTAAGTGTTAATCTGTTAAACTGTTAAGTGTTAAGCCTTGCTTAATGACCGGCACTCTCTGCTCTCCCTGGTGTGGCCATTGAAAGAATGTGCTAGCCATTAAGCAGAGCACAGGAATCCTAAGGGGTAGGGAAGAATCTTCTTGGCACAGGCCAAGGACCAAAATATAACTTTGTTTTGGAAACAAGCATTTGCTTTTGAAACAACATGAAAACAAAGTAATCATTATTGTGATTAATTGTAACTTTTAACTGAACTGCATTATTATTACTACTTTTTATTGTGTATTGTTGTACTGCATGTATGTATGTATTATGTATGTTGCACCCATTTGGCTATTGGTGTTGGCTGTTACTTCCACATGGTGCTTAAAATTGGTTCACTGAAGCCTCCCATACAGTCACAGACAGCCAGGAAGCACTTATGAATCTGCTTTCTTAAGAATATATTTCCCAAACTGGATTATTCAAAGAAGTCTTTGGGGCTAAACCTTGATTCTTTGCCATCTACTTGAAGACACAGGAAGTGCTCAATGTCTTCCTGCGAACATTTCCCAGAGCAGGAAAGGACATCTTTCAATAAATCCCTAGATACTCTCCATTTGATTTCTGCTTGGAATAAAGCTTTGAATGTAGTGTTTATTCATGTCTGGGCAACTTTTTTGCTCCAAACGCTGTCTAGAAAAAGTGAGGAATAAAGGTTGGATCTGTCATATAACCCTGTTTATTATTCAGCTAGCTATATCATTGACACAGCATTCATTTCCTGTATTTTTGCCAACAGCAAAGCTAGCATACTCTTCTACTATAATTATTTTTAAAAGGAAACTTCAGCAAGATATTTTGCTAAACAGTTTATAAAAATACAGTTACCTCAATTAATCAACATCTCTATGGCTTCAACTAAGGCTGATATAAAATGTTGTGAAAATGTTCCCTTTACAAAAATCTGTACTAATTTTTCTCTGCAGTTTCTATAATTTTTTCTGGGCATATTCAGTAGGTAATAGAGAAGAACAGAGTGATGACTTTTAAAATTATAGTTATTGCTTGTTGGTACAATTGGGAGATAGTCTGGATTCTAGTGATGTACATGCTTTGAAAATGACTCAAAGAAGTGCTTCAGGTTCATCTGAGCATTTTCTTTATGTTCATTAAAGCAGCCTTTATTTTTTTCAGGCTTCCATATAAGTCTGGAAACATTAAAATGAAATTTTCTTTAAAAAGCTACCCCTTTTGTTCAGGATTTCATAGAAGCCTGGAAAAAGAAGAGGCTAATTTAATGAATAGCAGAGAGGAGTTGAATTCACGTAACACCAAAGGCAGTTTGTCCAAATCATTTCTGAAGAGTGCCCATCTCACTCATTGCTATCTGAAATTTTAGTTGGATGTATTTATCCCTCAAAACTAACTTCAATTTAATTAGAAAAAAATGTATGTAACAATGCTTTTTGAATTACAAATTGCTTAGGAATGAGAAAAATTTTGCTGCATCTATTTGGCCTAAGAAAGTAATGGTGAATGGTGGAAGTCCTCATTTGGAAATATGATTCACTTTGAAAGGTAAAATGGAAAGCCATTTAGCATTTTACACACCACTGGCTAGTCATCTGTCAGAACAGCAGGAGGGAAAACACATTCCTTTAGCTATACAGCTAGGAACACTTCTGTTAAAATTAGTATTGGTCCATCTTCAGTGAAGACAAGCTAAAGTATTACCTATAGTGTTTTGTTTCCTATCCAACCTTCTCAGAAACAATTTATCAAATTAAACGAACCCAGGAAAACCAAACTAAACAAGTACTTCTCATGACAGCTGTAACAATGGATTTAAGGGAATACTATAATGAACACAGAAAAAAAGTTATTGATTTTTCCTAATAGTTGAATCATGCAGATAGTGAATATAAAAATATGAAATTCATTATTAACGCAATAGTTGATGGTACTCGGCTTTGCGTATCCAAACTTTGGTTGTCTTGGCCCATACTGAAATCTTAAAAGAAATTCGCACATGTAAAAGTTAGGCCATCTTATATCCTTCATGCCCTCTCCTTTGTCCTTCTTTTGGTAAACATCAACATCTTAAAAATTAGTACATATATTAGGTTATATGTTATCCACAGAAAATATTGCAACTATATATGTATTTTTAAGAGATAAAAAGATTTATTTTAGCTATCTAATATCAAACTATATATACCTTATTTTTTGAACATTATATTCTAAATATAATATTTCACATAAGCTTTAGAATAGATGTTATATTAATCAATTCTTCCATTTTTATAATTTTGATTGTTTTGAACATTTATATTAAAATTTTATACGCATATTACGTTTAATCGACAAAAGAAAATACATATTTATACATATTCTATATATATCAGCATTAGTAGAGTAACCCAGAATTAGTAAGCAGAGCATTTTCGGGGAAAAGGTGGAAAATAAAACAAGGAAAACAATAAAAGAGATAACTGCAAAAAAGTTAACCAGCTCCAACTGTATTACAAATAGTGTTCATTTAATGACCACAACTGGGCCTGAAATTTTGTTTGGAAGTCTGAGTGGTCATTAAATGGGTCACATGAAATGACTCAATTTTTATTGAGACACCTGTCATTAAGCAAACCACATGGTCTTTAAATGAACCACACTTAAGGCAAATCCAGCATATTCAATGGGCAGGGTTTTTTTGCCGTTTTCTGACAGAAAAATGTCACAAATCATAGTCATGTGAATACAGGATGCTGGAACCAGCTATAAATGCATCCCGGTTGCTAAGTTTTATATGAAGAAGACCTACGTAGTAGCATACTGTATTATATAAAACGTTTCAATTTTTGAATCTGTCATTACAATATCTTTTAGAGAAGCTTTTTTGCAGGTATGCAAAAGGCAATGCTAATATTGGATTATGACATTTGAAGCCATCTCCATACCTCATTATACAATACATCTGGGTGTTGATTTCTGGTGGGGAAGTGTTTTTATGCCCAAATGAGCATAGATTAACTCCAAAATTAAGATCAGACCATCAATCAAGAAGCAAATAATACCCCAAACAAGAAATTGCTCATCAAGTTAACAGTAAATGGCTCAACCAACTGCCATTGGTATTATATTGGGGTAGTAAGACATCCAAGGCCACTCCCATTAACACTGACAGGGCAAACCACTATTATATAAACTGAGAGAAAACACTACTCCTTATTAGCATTGTTGAAGTTATCTATTTTGGGTAATGAAATGTCTGCATAAAATCTATGAAGCTCAGAGAGCACCCAAGACCCATCATTTCAACCTTGAGCTACAATTATTCTCCTTTACTGAAATGCCAATATTTTTTCATCCAAGCTGTTGCCTGGATTCTGCTTGGAGTGGGTGTCCTGAAAGTATCTTGACACCCAGGCATTTAGGGCTTTTTGGTTAAACGCAGCACTTTGAATTGCACTGGAAAATTATGGCAACCATTGCAAGCACAGGTGTAACATGTTTGTGGCATCTGGCACCAATTACACATAAGCCATTGCATTTTGTACTTCCTCTATTTCTGAATGGTCTTTCAAGGAAACCCCGTGTAAAATGCATTGCAAGAGTTCAACCAGGAGATTAAAATTTATAGCTTATGTAAATCCTCAGATCAACCACTGCCCACATAGTATATTCTATTGTGAAAGCTGAAAATCAGAGTTGCACAGATGGAATGTGCATTCTTTTAATGGATTCTGGATTCTTTTACTATCCCAATACCTTTAGGACCAGCATTAGATGTTCCATTGGTGGAAATAAAAAGTTGTTTATAAGCCTGCACTGAGTGATAGATTGGCTAAGTAAACTGGTAAAATACCAGACTGAAATGACAAATATAATTTACAGTTCATTCTATGACTACAATTTGATGAATTGTTTCTACCAAATACAACATCTGAATTAGCCTTTCACTAGCCTCATAGTGTCTGCATTTTATACAACAAATAGGGGCTTAGCGAGATATTTCCTTCTTTTTCCCAATACATTTGTTACCAATGGTATCCATGAATGGGAGAGGAATGTGGTATATTACAAAAACCATGGTTGTCTTAATCTGTTTATAAAAACCATAATTCTTCCCTAGCATTGAGAAAAGAAAAGGGCAGCTGACACCAGAATTTAATTTTCCCACTTATTATATGAATTGCCTAATTTAAATGGACTGTGAATGATTTAACCTATTCATTACTCTTTAAGATCAAACCAAGGACTATTAACAGGTTATGTTTCATGTTAAGAAACGCAGGAATTGCTCTAGAAACATCACTCTCAATTTGGTTACATCTATCAGGAAACCGTAAGGTTCATGATATGCAATATTTACAGAGTATTATGCATTTTACCCAATCCTCTTACCAAGTATTATTTTTGATTTTAATCTTGTTGGAATCAAAACTGTTTCTAATTTATTTTCCAGTTTTTGAAAATTATCATTGGAATGATTAGTAGTGGAAAGTAATCTATTTTAATCTCAACATAAAGCAGAATATTTCAAGAATTCCTTTCTGATTTTTCTTGTAAATCTAAAAAAAAATCCCACTGACTATATTGATATAGTTAGAAATTTCTCAACATTAAGAACAAAATATACACATATTTTAGGCAATCTTATCTACAGCGACAAAAAAAAAGAATTATGTTTTATCATTCTATGAAAAGAACCTAACTTAATTTATATTATGGCTGAAGCAATTAGCTTAATAGCCATCTGGCAAAATGAAAATCATTACTCAATGTACTTAGTTACCTTATATATCAGTGAGATTTAATGTAACTCCTTTGTGCCAATCCTTTAGAATTATATAACTCTAAACTCACAAACAAAACCTTGAAAAATTGACAAAATATGAAACAAGGGACCATAACTTTCTAGAACATTTTCCCCAGTTTAACTTAAGGTACCCAGCCCATAAAATACTTAATATTTGTTAATTATGGTTCAATATAAATTATTTTAAAAAGATATTATTGTTCTTTGATGAAATCTATTAACAATATTGAGAATGAACACTTTGGTCAACAGTAGCATCTATAATAAATGTCTCTAATATGGGCAGTTGGGATCCATGCCAATGATTCATGCAAGGAAGAACCCCAATGACATGGAAGTAAGTAGAAAATCCAAGATTGGGTTTGTGTAACTCTTCATTTGTATTTAGCTCTACTTTAAATATCTGAAAAGTAGATATTCATCAATTAGAATTTTCAACATTTTTTTATTTAAGAAAAAAGAGAGGGCTAAAGTAACTAAATTGAACTGGTGCATTCTCACTTTGTGCACAGGAATCAAAATTGTTAGCCAAGTATTGAAAGTTCACAACTGGATTTCTTAAGAGAAGGGGGCATTTCCTATTCCTAATCTAGGACTAATTAAAAAAAATAAGAATATTTGTATTTATATATATTTGTGTGTGTGTGTGTGTGTGTGTGTGTGTGTGTGTGTGGAAAATGTTACTGCACACATTTTTACAGCCTCAAAAATGCAGAGAAGAATTTAAGTATATTGTTCCTGCTATACTTAACAAATAATGTTTTATGAAAACGAAAAGAATACTGTAGTGTAGAGTATATAGGTTCCCAAAGTTTTTAAAAGTTTAAAAGGACTATAAAACATCTCTTCTGGTTTCATAAATATGTGTGCTCTAAAGCTAATACACAATAATTGAATTTTAAAGATTGTTTAAACTCACCAAATGTTAAAAAAATAGATTTAAATACATACAAAAGTTTTATAAACAATAACTAAACTTAACATCTCCTCACCTATCCCAATTTTGGCATGATTTATCAAACTTCATGACACAACAGAACAGTCATAAACAAAATGAAAATATTTTCATTCCAGTATGCTCATCCAAATGTAACTTGATAATTGGAAGGCAAAACCTTGACATAATCTGTTACAAAACTAGCAGATAATACTACATTCTATCCCTACCACTTTCTAAAGTGATGGTTTGACCACAGAAATAGCCAAAATTAAAGCACTGTTCTGCAAAATATTATAGTGTAATTTAGATTTGTAGTTAGTTTTCTGTTTCTCAGTTTCAGAACTAATTAGATATTTTTGAATAACAAAGAGTTTTACAAGTAGAAATCTAACCAATTCGGGAAATATATTTTGGGCTTTTCTCTATGAAACCTACTGAACAAAGAGAAACATATTCTCTAATTTATTCTCCCCCCCCAAGTAATTCAGAAACCTCTGTTTCAAAGATGGAATTTCACTAAATATATTCTACACTGAAGGACTTGCAAATGTGTATTTTATATACTGAAGATTAATAATTCACCATCTGACAATACTTTCCCCATGGTTAAATGTAAAAAAGATGACAAGGCAATTATATTAAATCAGATTATCTCCCAGTAATCTTCCTTTCTGTTGTGCCAATGAATGAGTACAAATTATCCAGATGCTGATAACTAATGTTCAGCAATATCAACTATACAAATGACATTCTGTTTTAACAGAAGAAATGAATACCAATGCAGATGAATGGTATATTTTTTTTAATCATAATTAAGATGGCTAAGGCTAAAGCTTCTTTTCTCCCAGTAATGCTGTTCTTAAGTATTAGGCTTAGCAATGAAGACAGAATATTTAAAAAAGGAAATATATTTACATCCACAGTAAGGGTATACAATATACTGGAGATTAGATATATTTGTTTTCATAGTATTTAGCATGCAGTATATATTTGAACATGGCAGGCATTTACCAAACAAGCAACTAAGTATATTCAGATATTTTTGGATATGTTGGCATCTCCATTGAAGGTTACAGCTCAATTTTCCACTTGCCCTACTTCTGTACAACTATCCTTAATGAGAATCACTCTTGAACATCAAATTTACAGAACAAATCTACACTCTAAAAAAGAGTCCAGCATTTATCGTCAGTCAGGACTGTTCAAACTTTGTGAAAATGGTTACCTATCCTGTAGGATAGGTAACCATGTTTTACTTTTCTTGATAGAGATTTGAATATGTTTTTCCAAAATCAATGGACTTGTTCAACAAATCCCTTGTCATAGATTGTCAGGTAGTTACTCA
Source organism: Pituophis catenifer annectens (assembly GCF_029215685.1). Classification (NCBI taxonomy): domain Eukaryota; kingdom Metazoa; phylum Chordata; class Lepidosauria; order Squamata; family Colubridae; genus Pituophis; species Pituophis catenifer. Next base: position 166,934,420 of record NW_027256883.1, on the reverse strand, counting down.
CCAGGAAGCGGACATCATCGAAGCCATTGAGAAGCAGTTTACTTTCGTACTGCTGTAAGCCGATGGACTCCAGCCACTCCCCAACACTCTGCTCCAGCATCCGTGAACCTGATGAAAGAGGAATCGGCAGACGCTTGAAAAAAGAAAACCCATTAAGGCGGTAGCAGCGGCACTCTGAGGAAGAGAAGTGGCATTGCCACATCATCGTCATTATCATAAAGGAGCCAAACCAGGGCCAGAGCACAATTAGATGGCAGGCAGCTCCTCTTCCGTACACCGACCATGAACAATAAGCTTCTGTCCTGTTCAATCTAGAGCATTAATTTGACTCTCAGTTATACTTAAAACTCGGAATCCAGGTTGTTTATAACTGTCCCTGTAGTCCAAGTATTACATGCATTGATTTCCTGGCTTGAGGTGTGCTTCTCGCCAGGTGTACGCATTCCAAGCCTCACAAGAATCTTGGTCAGCTCACTCTTTCATCTGCAGGGGCTGTAAACTTTCCAAAGCAGAGCAAAGCATTCCAAGTCAGAGCTAGTAGTAACAAGAGCATCCAGCTCACAAATACACTTAGCCCAGCAGACGCATTCATGCAACTTCAACTTGAGATGCATTACTTCAGATTCATTACCTTGTGCAATAGTAAGGAAAACTGTTAGCACTGGAGATGCAAAGCAGTTAGAGAGAAAATACATCTTCATGCAGTTGAAAGAAGCAAACAGACACAATAGGAGTTCAGAAAAGCAACATCAGCCAGATTAATGAGCAGCTGTCCAAAGAAGACATGCAAGACAACACACACACACACACACACACACACACACACACACACACACTGCAGTAGAAGAATAGAGACTTATACTTTTTTTCCCCCAACAGTCCCGAAACAGGCAAACCATGATAAGGATTCTTCTTTGTTATTTTATTACAAGGAGCAGAGGCATGATTGATAAGCCTAAGCTCAGAAGTCCTGCCACTGTCACTTTACTACCTATCCAGATGTATGACATTTTGACAGCCTGTACTGATTGAACTGGGCTGGGAATCAGCACCAACATTCAGATTAGAGCAGAAATGAATACACTGGAGCAAAAGGAAAAGATTCAGTTCATTTTCCATCCAAAGCCTGCTCCTGACAATTCTTTGTCGACTTTCATTTGCCAGCCCTTCATCTTCTTCTGCAAAATGCAAGTACTACCTTCACATTCCTCACACAGATAAACAAGTAGTTCTCAGAACAAAGCCTTTATAGTCCTGGATTTAAGAGGGAAAAAAATAACAATTGCTGAACACCCCCCACCCGTCTTCTGTAGCAGTTAGGATCAGATACGTTCTGACACCTCCTTTCAGCCAGTTAATGAGAAATAAGTTCTTCAAAGGCCAACAGAAGCAATGCAAAATAGCTCTTCTTTTCTCTCTATAAAAGAAGAGAGTCTAGGAATTTGTTACTTTCCTTCGCTGAACAGGAGATACTCGATGTAAGCAGGAAAGTTCAAATTCCACAGCTTTGCAGTCCTTGAGTAAATTGCTATGCAAACCACAATTAGAAGCTATGCAAAGTAATTCTTCCTTTGTCTATGCCTAGGAAAGTCTAGGAATTTGTTACTTTCTTTTGCTGAAACTGGAGGCACTTGATGTAATCAGGAAAGTTCAAATCCCACAGCTTTGCAATCCTCAGATAAATTGCTATGCAAACCACGCAGTATTTTCTCAGCCTTCTTAGCATGCCCGCCCTTGAAGACAAATTTGCACAATATTGGTGATGACACTCGGGTTGCAGCCTTTGAACCCTGTGGTTATTTGAAGTTCTGCACATTTAAAACTAGCCCCTGCGCCTTCCTCTCTGTGATGCCTACACAATGCAGTGCTGGTTGTTCTCTGAACAATTCGAAAGGGTTCGAAATCTTGCTGCACTGGCCTGCAGAGAAGATCCTCTGTTAAGCAATGTTAATGAGCGCCCGGGAGCTGGCCTGCCTTCTTAATGCATACTGCAGCACCAGGGATGCAGCGCTCAGGAAAGGTTTCCGCCTCCCTTTTTTGATAAAGCCTGGCCAAAGGGTGATTGACTCCCCAAATTCAAGCCGCAGCCTCTGTCTTGTTCAGGGAGTCTCTCGTTGTACTGGACAATTTCTTTTCCACTCCACGAGCAGGCAAAAGGACCGCGCTATTTTCCCAGGCAGGCATGTGTGTGTCTCTTTCAAAAAGCTGCAGCAGACTGCTTTGTCTAAAGGCGGCTAGCTAGCTCCACACTTGCTGCATCTCTTCTTCTCCCAGTGGCTGTGCCCTTCCCTCTCTCCTCGTGCCCACACCCCTCCCAGCAGAAGCAGTGATCAGATTTCAGAACAGAAGCTGGCAAAGGAGAGGAACATAAGCCTCCGTAATACCTACTTTAAATGTACAGAAGGGATTCAATGAGCCTGAGCTACACCATTTGGTTTTACAGTGTAAAGCTGACATAATCTGTTAGGATTAATTTATCAGGGGTAAACTGAAGAAACATCCCGATTCAGAAAGTAGGTACAGTTGAAAGCAGGTAAAGGGGAATTAGACAGAAACATACAAAGCTATCTCTGTCCACTGAACCTTGTGTACTCGTATGCGAAAACTGCTGTGCTGGGAATTTTTAATAAGGTTTTTGCCTCTATTAAGTGTGATGATGTAACACAAGGATAAAAGGTATGCTTTCCAAAATTGTGTGTGGTGGGGGGACGGGACACAGCTTGCTTACAGAGAACAAGCACTGACAGCATCAAATGGTCCTACTTTGATAACAGATTTTATAATCTTCAGAGGGGGCTAGCAAAGAATTAGGCACACTGTCTTGAATATCAGCAAAAGAGACAACTGTATTACCATTACAAGGAGAATTGTGCAGATGCACAATGTTTGTGTATAGAAGATGTATGTGAAAGGGACAACTTGTTTAGGTAATCTCAACCCATGATGTCTATGCAAAACCAACTATAACAGTTAATTCCTGTGCAAATATATCATGAGGGATTGTAACTGCTTAATCTTTAGTAGAATGATTTTGACAAGCAAAAGTAGTTGTTATTTAAATTCATGGCTGTAAACCATGATAGGACTAAGACTACTGCAGGGACTATTTAATACTTTTTTGACATATGCCAAACTATAATGAACAGGATGCATATTAATTTTATTTTTCGGACAGGAAAGTTCAGAGTCAGGAAATGGCAACAGAATAGAAAACACTGCTGTCAAACTTAATTAGATAAAGTGGATTTTAAAGTTGTAGAATGCAAACTGAAATAAAACCTGATCTAGAAGGACTTCTAAAATAATTGTTTAAATGCTTTTAAAATGTACTTTACTAGCAGTTTCCCATATGAATTCTATGTTCAGTTGTAAACTCTTTAGAACTATTTGTAATCACACAATACTGTGATTAATGGTGTGATTTAAGCTTCACCGAGTCTAATTAATACATAAAGAATTCTGGTTAATAAACACAAAATAGTGTACTCTATCAGGTTTTTATTCAACACTCTGAGCGAACATTCACTGTCTTCACTGGAATATTATGTGAAGTTTTAAATAATTTGTTTTAAAAAACCTCCATTAGTAGCAGGTTCCTGTATCTGTTGATCAAGTGCCAGTCTGCGGCCCGGGGGTTGGGAACTCCTGCTGTAAAGCACTATGGAACAGTATGTAAGTGTTTTACCGGTAGTGCTATTGCTAATTGCTATTGCTTGTGATGGGACAGATTTCATACTTTAGGAAAACTTAGACCCCATCTATATGGGGAAAGTTTTTATTGAATAGTACACAAATCATATATCCCAGTGGAAAGCAACAAATGTCCACAACTTGTTCAGCTAAAGGCTTCCACGTATTTTAGTAAAATAAAATCAAGATCAATAATAATATTGGTGTTGACATCTGTCTAGGAAGTCCTAATGTATTTAATTCAAAAAATCTGGGTGTCTGATTATTGGGGGGAGGTGCCTCCAAGTCAGCCTTGATTCCTAGGGGAATGCCTAGACAAATCTCTGCAATTTTCTTGGTAAGGGTTTGGATATGGTTTGCCATTCCCTGTTTCTTAGAACCGTGATGGAGTAACTGGCCGAAAGTCACTCAGGTGGCTTTGAGTTTAAGGCAGGATTAGAACTCAGTCTTCCAATTTCTAGACTGGTACTTTAACCATTACATAAAACTGGCTCTCTATGTCTGATAATAGGCACAACAAACAGCTTCAGCACTTCAACAGAGAAATAAAACTCAACCCTGAGAAAGAATTATATGTATGCAGAAGTGCTGAATTCCTTGACACGTGAAGTGGTAAAAAGGGAAGTAAAGAAGAAGAGGTACGCCAAAGGGATGAGAAAAGGAGAAGTGAAACAGAATTACCTTTGATTAAAAAGATGGAGGTAAAGAGGACCAATCAGATGCAGCACAACACCGCAGTTTTGAATGCTAGGTAATTCTTACATCACTTTATACACAACTTTTGAAACTTTGGGAACTAGCTCAGCATGCTGGAAGTTGACCCTAAATATCATCGGATTCATTTTACAAATTTAGAAAGACAACAAACTACAATAGAGATCATAGATTCTGGTTTTTCTAAGAAAAACATTGCTCATTCAAGTAAAACAGCTAACAGTTTCTCTGAATCCTGGAAATGATGAACAGAAGGGAAAGGGGAGTAACTACATGACTTCTATCTAAAATAATACCTCCAAGAAAAAAATTAGTACAGGTAGTCCTCCACTTATAACAGTTCATTTAGTGACTGTTCAAAGCTACAATGGCACTGAAAAAGTGACATGACCGTTTTTCACACTTATGACCATTGCAGCATCCCCACGGTCACATGATCAAAATTCAGATGCTTGGCAACTGACTCACATTTATAATGGTTACAGTGTCCCAGGGTCATGTAATCACCTTTTGTGAGCTTCTGTCAAGCAAAGTCAATGAGGAAGCCATATTCACTTAACAACTGTGTTACTAACTTAACAATTGCAGTGATTCACTTAACAACTGTGGCAAGAAAGGTCCTAAAAATGGGGCAAAACTCACTTAACAAATGTCTCACTCAAATTTTGGGCTCCGCTGTGGTTGTAAATCGAGGACTACCTATACTTCATTCTGCCTTATAAAAATGCAACCCAGCCACATGCCCATTTCAAGTATCCATTTTATCAGTATTTAATTCTAAGGAGCCATTGTTGTGGAATGAAAGCTAATCAATCATCTGCTTCCCTCACCATACAATTATAGCAGTCAATTAGGACATCTTGTAACGTGGAACTGGCAACAAAGCAGATGCCTAATGTCTGCAGAACACTCTGCATGCCTACAACTACGTGCCAATATTGGAAGAGCCAGTATATTTTCTGCAACGCCGCCCACACTTTGGCCACAGGAGAAAGCAAAACAAAGCAGGTGAAGATCAAAAGGCTGTTGTTTGTACAATAGTTCTAGATAATAAAAAGTATGTCATCTGCATAGGAAGACAGACACCTTGAAATAATTGCTCAATTGCATTTAGAGATGGCTGTTAGACATAAAACATACCTTTGTACCAAATGGATACCATAAGAGTGTATTGAGGGAAAGGATGTTAAGTGACTTCATGTGAATGTATATAGTATGGGCCATATATTTAACCTGGTTGGATTTCCGTAGTGAAGCAAACTTTGAAGACCACCTGAAAGCTGCAATTAACTTAAAGTGCAGATGATTGCCTACTAATGATTGGCACTCACAACTGTTACTTCATTATAATAATCATGTGAGCCCTCCACTGGTACCAATAGGTTTCAAATTGCATATGTATGCAATTACTTACCAAGATGCATTAAGGACCACCTTCTTTAACCAAAGTTAATTTGTTCACATTAAAATGTCCCAGGAGAAACTATTAGAGATGCCCCATTTTTGTGATGTGAAGGGTGCTGAGACCAGACACACTACTTTTTAGTTATGGTACCAATGATGTGGAACACCCTCTACTTAGGAGTGAAATTGGTCTGATTGGTAATGGACTTCCAGAAACTAAGTTTTCTGAGAGCCTTTAGGGAGTCACATTGATAAATAATAATAAAATAGATAATAAAACACACATATAGTAGTGGCCAAAATTGTGGAAACCTTTTGGGAAAAGTGTATTTTCTAAAACTAGCTGATAACACCACTTTTTTTTTTTTGGAGTAGTAACATAAAATTATATATCAATGGAAAGATAATTTAATCAAGAATGTAATGCAATAACTTTTATGAATGATTTGCTATTAGAATAGCAGTTACAGCATAAAGAAAAGTGAAACACATAGAAAAAATGAGATATACAAAAATTATCATGTCAGTTAATACTTAATTGGGTAACCTCTAGCATGAATTAAGGTCTTACAACATCTTTCCATGAAGTGAACCAAGTCTTTTAGTTCTGCAGCTGTTATAATGTGAAACCAAGATTGAATAATTGCTTCTATTAACTGGGTTTTATTACTGGGTTGTTTCTGCCTAACAAGTTTCTTTAGTCGGCTGCATAGATTTTCAATTGGGTTAAGGTCTGGGCTATTTCCAGGCCATTCCAGCAGTGGAATATGATTATCTTGAAACTCCCCCCCCCCAAATGGTGTTATTAGCCATCAAACCTCAAAACTATACTTTTCCCAAAAGGTTTCCACAATTTTGGCCGCTACTGTATAACATTAAATAAATAGTTAAAACTGCATTAATAGTTTTGGTAGTAATGTATGTTTCATAATTATGTAAGAGACAGGATATTCAGTAAAAATAAACAAAATCATATTTATACTACATTTTTAGTTCCCAACCACTGGTATTTTCAGATGAAGAATTCCTAGAACTATCAATTAAAAGGCACTGTGGAACTATTCCAATTCCTGAACAAAATTCAATTGGTAAGAAAAAAGACTTAGTTAGAAGACATCAGAGGATTGCAATTCACTTGGAATCACATTGGAAGTCCCAGGACAAAGCAGGACTAGAAGCTCTCTTATTCATTGACAAAGAAATCCTTTATGCCAGTGATAAGATTAAAAATGACTGGCTGCAGCTTTAAAATATCTGTAAACACAAAGCATTTTCCCAAGGTCAGTAATATAAAAAAATTAAATTAGACTGTTAATAAACTGCCTCATTCTGCAACAGGCCAAATGGCGCTACGAAATGACCTAAGGTAGCCATAATACATCACTGTTTGCAAAACTTTGAGAGTAATCAATTTATCCAGCAGAGCAAATTCTACTGTTGAAATTGGCAACATCATATTATGTAGCATTATGTATTAGCTCAATTCACAACAGAGGTTATTATTCAAATATGCCCACTACTCCCTCCCTAACGAATGCCTGAAGTGAAGCTGAAATTATGTATCTGCTTCCAAATGTAGACTATGTAGCTACTCTTCTGGTACTTCTTCAGTCAAATAAGATGGATCTGATTACAATGAAAGTGCTGGAATGCTAAATTCCAGCAATGAAAAACCTGTCAGAAAAGAGGCAGTAATGTCTAAAGAGGCTTGCGCAACAATTTATCTTGATGTTATGTACCCTGCTTACATCTTCAAGCACCAGACTGTCATACGGGTAAGCAGCAATTGATATAATCTCTCTGGGGCTTGTGAATATATCCAGTCCAATGAATCTGGATTCCTAAACTAGAAGATTCTCTATTTGGAAGAGTCCACTAGATGCAGTGTTTTACAAACTGGATTCATAGGTAGCACAAAGGAGGAATACATTATTACCACTCATGACAACCATTTGTTTTCATGTTAAAACAACAACAAAAACCTGAATCCAGCTGCTTTGTTAAAACTCTAAAATAGTTTTATTGAAATCAGACAGTCAATTTCAATAAAATCATATTACAAATGGCAATTAAGAACCTGCTCTTTTCACTGGTTCAAAAATACAGTCAAGGCAAAGATGGGGGCCAGATTGCACAAGAACCCTAATCTTACATTCAAAACAGATCTAATCAAGATCTGCTTCAGGGCTGCCATATACCTACAGAGCAGGGGTGAAATCCAGCAGGTTCTGACAGGTTCTGGAGAACCGGTAGCGGAAATTTTGAGTAGTTTGGAGAACTGGCAAATACCACCTCTGGCTGGCCCCAGAGTGGGGTGGAAATGGAGATTTTGCAATATCCTTCCCCCAGGAGTGGGGAGGGAAGGGGGATTTTGCAGTATCCTTCCCCTGCCACGCCCACCAAGCCACACCACACCCAAGCCACGCCCACAGAATCGGTAGTAAAAAAATTGGGATTTTACCACTGCTACAGAGGAACTTAGGTTTGTGCTGAATGATAAGTTAAGGCAGGGAGCTACAGGCAGAATGGACCACGGTAGATATGTGCATATTCAGTACATATTGACAAAGATAATTACTAAGATAACAGTGAAAACATACATAAAACATTCATTGCTATGTGGTCAACTAGAGATTTGCAGCTCTGGAACCTCTAATACTTATGTGTCCCGTACCCTTCTCCCCCCCTCCCCCCCTCCCCCCAATAATGCTGTTCTGCTCCAAGAGAATGCCTGAGCTATTGTGGCTATCGTTCAATCCCAGAGTGACTCACATGTTCAAGAATAGGTCTGCTTTCTTGAATATACAGTAGTTGCTACCTCTTAACTGATATTTCAAGGCTTGTTTGGGGCTGAGAGAACTCTATTTATTTTGTCTAAGGTAATGAAGAAAATCTGACAAGTCAGATCCCACTTTTGTTATCCAAGAACCAATTTCCTTTCTCAGTATTAAAATAGATCATTCACCAGTGACTTAAAAAAAACCCCCGTATTGAGAATCTACATCTGGAAAATGCGCAGATAAAATTATTCCCTTACTGGGCTATGACACCCAAATTTGTGAATAAATGGACTTTAATTATTCTGCCCCCCCCACCCCACCCCCATGAAGAAAGAGAACAAAAGGTGAAGAACATGAAAATCATCATATCTTTCAAATGAAATTCTTGGAAAATTTCTTCTTTAAACTATCGTAGGAATATTAATTATTGTAAGAAATATACATAGATCTGTATGTTTATTTGTACTAAGCAAAATGGGAAAATACCTAGGTTATTGATCTAGAAATAGGACTCAAAAGATGCTCCACTTTAAATAGCCAAGTAGAATAACGTGATGAGCAATTTTTATGGCAGCATAATAAAATCTTGCAAGGACAGGGGAAAATGTACAGGTAATTCTCGACTCACAACCATTTGCTCAGCGACTATGCAAAGTTACAACCACAGTCCAAAAATGACAACCACCGCATCACCATAGTAACAGTATCAAAATTCTGATGCTTGGGAATCAGTTATGTATTTACAATAGTTGCAGCATCACATGGTCATGTGATCATCATTTGCAACCTTTCCAGCTGGCTTTCGACAAGCAAAATCATTGGGGAAAGCCAGATTCACTTAATAACTGTGTGATTCGATTAACAACTGTAGTAATTCACTTAACAAATTTTGGGGGGGAAAGTCATAAAATCAATCACCTGACAACCACCTTGCTTAGCTATGGAAATTATGATCCCAATTGTGGTCATAATTTAAGGGCCACCTGTAAATCATTTTGAAAAATTGCTGAAATCTAATTAAATCTTATGAGATAGTTAAATCTTACAACATTTTGACACTTTTGAACTTCCAGCATTTTGCTGTTCTCACCAAAATCCTAGTTGGCTTAATGACTATTTGCAAAAACTTTCAGTGAAGATGTAGTAGTCCAGACATAAAAACAGGAGACTGTCAGTTACTGGTCTATTAGTTTCTAGCAAGTAGTAGTAATTCCATGAGCTCATTAAAAGAAAAGAAAAAAAAATAGAAACAAGCACAATTGTAGAAATTGTATCAAAAACAAATTCTACCAGTTACACAAGCAAATTCCTCATTCAAACCACATCAATTTCAATGTTCAAAATTTTATATAAGGCTAAACAATTTGGTATTTCTGAAGCATAAAGTAATAAGTATTGAAGGTAATTTATGTTCCAGTGCTAGTGGGAATTCAGCTGCTCCTGATTAAGCATCCTCTGAAAGAACTGAGAAGAATGTCGGGGACAAAGCTGGAAAATACAGTTCTCCTAATCTATTTTTTTTTTATGTGTTGATTACACTTTTGAAGGAGCAGGGGCTGCAACCAGCCCTTCATTCATTTTCCAAATTGTATTTTCTCTCTAATCATCAATGATGCTATTTTTGCTTATGCATGCTGACGGTTGAAGCTGAATCGACTCATGATATGAAAAGATGTGACTTTCATAGCAAATATTAATATCTTCCAGAAGAGTCCAGATGAAAGTACCAAACAATTGATGATGGAATCAAAACTAGAACCATACATTTGAGAAATTCAGTTCAGTCCAGTAAATCTAACAGTTCAGAGTTGTACTAGACACTGCTAATTACATGAAATACTTAATATAATCTGAAAGGAATGTGTAATACTCTGGGTCACCCAGGTGGGGCAAGATATAATACATTTCATGATATAGGTACTTGCTCTGTATTACTTGGAGTTCTCAAATTCCATCAAATGCCTCAAATTACACAAAGCTATTTCTCCACTGATAAGTACTGTATGAAAAAAGCTGTTTTTCTTGGAATGCTCTGTATGACTGCTTAGCTGTATCAGAGCAATAGAATGTGAGTTGAATTATATGTTCCTCCCTCATATTATCTATTCGTAAAAGAATCTGAAATACCAACTGTAGTAGAATTAAAAAGTGAGATACTTACTGTATTTTTTGGAGTATAAGATGCACCTTTTTCCCCCCTAAAAGGGGGTGAAAATTTAGGTGCGTCTTATACACCAAATGTAGCTCCGCCCACCCACTGGCCCCCACTCTTTGGCCTCTGCCTCCCAGCAGTTTACCTCCTTGCAGCAAGCAGCAAGAAGAAACAGCTCATTTCAGCTTCAATACATCCTAATTAGCACAAGTTGATTGAATCGGCCTCCCGACTCTCAGCTGTTTTGCTCTCAGCTGTTTTGCAGGGGCCCCTGCTGCTTGCTGCAAGCAGGTAAATTGCTGGGAGCAGATTTTTTTTTCTTGTGCTAATTGAATGATTAGCATTAGCATGATTAGCACATTTTTGTTTATGCTGAAAACAAAAATGAAAGTAAAGCAGGCTATTTGCTGTTTGCTGCAATGAGGCAAAATTGCTGGGAGGCAGAGGCAGATGCAGATTTCTTTGGTGCGTCTTATAGTACGGAGCGTCTTATACTCCAAAAAATACAGTAAATACATTTATAAACAAGTTGAAAAGTTGTAGGCAGGCAATAGCCTCCCAAAATTTCCAGGGATAATAATTATTGAACTTCAACAGAAGACAATAGCATATACTTAGGGTTTGAGCACATTTGTTAATATCAGTCTGGGTACAAGAAGTAAAATAAAGCATCATATTATTACATGAAATATTGGTGACATATATATGGTAACATATACTGTAACAAACAAGTTTAACAGTTTCATGCATTTTTTCAGTCAACGCTGTGTTATGATGAGCATGCAAATACCTTCAGTTAGCCATGCATTATACATAATAATGTGATTCTTCTGGAAATGTGATTCTTATAGCAAAAAAAAATCTCCTAGAGTAGATTCAGGTCTCAAAAGAAATGCCTATGAAAAAATACCACAGTATACACTGTATAGAACAATAAAAACTTCTAACTGAAAGCTATACGTCAAAATTGACCAAACTAAGTAATAATTTTAATTTTAATTAGCAATTTTATGATGTTTGTGTGTCTATATTTTTCTTGACTGTACACTGCCTTGAGTCCTACGGGAGAAAGGCGGTATAGAAATATAATAAATAAATAAATAAATAAATAAATAAATAAATAAAATTCACATTGCAGGGTAACAGTTAAGTCTTATGAAAATATGAAAAACATTCTGAATTGGGTCAGAGCTCTAATCCAGCATTTTGTTCTACAGAGTTCCTAAATAGATGGCTCTGAGAAAATACCAAGCAGGAAACCACAACAATATTTGTCACCAACTGTGCTCCCCAACAGTATTCAGAGGCATACTGAATAAATTTTGTAGCAATTCCATAATACGTTCAATATCCCTTCCACTATTTTTAATAAACTAATTTTACCAGGAGGCTGATCTGTAGTTTTTCAGTTGTGTAATGGAACTCTTAAAGCGTTATATGGGTTGTTCTATTGCAACGTATCAGAAAAGGTAGAAGGAAAGGAAAGAAGATGGCCAGAGGTAAGTCGATGGGTTCAATGGGTGCACTGTTGGAAGATCTGAAGGGCCAAGCTGGGGATAGATCACTCTGGAGAAAATCAATCTATGTAGTTGTTAAGAATCAACATGAATTGATGGCACATAATCAGTAAATGGAAGAATAATAATGTATTGGCTGTTCTATTAAGATATAGTTCACTGAATCATTTCTGGAGTCTAGAAATCAGATGAAACATTGAATTTGTTTCTTCACTCAGTACTACATACTTAACTTCCATATTGTCTGCTATAAACTAAACAATTCTGGCTATTTTTAAAGTATTAAAGAGGTTTTTTAAAATCTCTTATGGACCAACCTTTTTTCATTTTAAATAAACTGAAGCTGGAATCCCTAAATATTTTGTGGCTTTTTTTTTCTTTTTGGTTTTTTCATTCCTGACTTATCATAAAAACTTATAATTTAAATCTTGGTTTTTGGTGAGGAAAACAAGGGAAAAAAATTCTGCCTCTGCCTACCAGCATCCATTGAGCTCATTGCTGCCTCTGCACATTGCGTTTTTGGCCTCCGTGCATCGGGTTTTCGGCCTACGCACACTCCGTTTTAGACCCATTCCAGGCTGCCGGGATCACCACAGCACATCCCTGCCAATCACCACTTCCACGTGTCAAGTTTTTGGCCTCCACATGGCCCGTTTTTGGCCTCCGTGAGTCGCATTTTCGGCCGGTTCCAGGTGCCATTGCTGATCCCCACCACCTGTAACCAGCCAAAAATGTGAGGGACGGAGGCCAAAAATGGGGCAGGGGGAGGCCAAAAATGTGACGTGTGGAGGTGGTGATCGATAGTGATGTGCTGTGGCAATTCCTGCAGCCTGGAATGGGTCTAAAATGGAGCATGCTAAGGCCAAAAATGTGACATGTGGAGGCCAAAAATGGCCAAAGTGTGGGGGCTGGTGAGTGGGTGGGGCTTCGGCAACATTTGGTGTATAAGATGCAGCACAATTTTCATCCACTTTTAGGAGGGGGGAAAGTGCATCTTATACTCCAAAAAGTATGGTACATTTTTAAAGAGAACTAGAGTCATTTATAACTCCTACATGACTATGGTACTTGGGGGAAAACATTACATGGACAGAACACAATTTTGGCTCAAAAGTTACATAAATATGTATTCAATTGAAGCAGATATAGGCTGATTATCTTCCTCTGCTTTTGTAACAGCTCATGCATTAAAACAGCTCTTCCACTTGAGACTGGACTTTTTTAAAAAAAAGGGCAGTGTCAAAATTCTGCATAAATTATTATGTAAAAGTGAAATTTTCAGAGTATTTTTTCTATACTGATTATACAAATATTTATTACTGAAAATGTTATTATATTCTTTCTGTAGATTATTAAATGATACTAATATTACAACAATCCTTATGATCTTTATTCTTATTCACATAACTTATTCTAGCTTAAAAATTATTCAACATCAGTTAACTTTTTTTAACACAAGAATTTCTAATTTAACTTATTGCAACATCACGCGCATAAAGCTACCTACCTACAGCTATAGAAATAGGGTATTTCAAGATAGAGAGAGCTCTATGACCAGAGGGAGAATTCCTGTGACAAAACAGCTTAACATTACAGTTTCAATTTCAGCATAAAGATGAGCTGTGAATCAATATAAATTTGATAACAGAATAGTTGGCATTATCCTGTATATTGTATTGAATGCCATAGTTATTGTTATCTGCCAGATGGACATAAGTTGTCAATATACTTTAATGTGTTCCTAGCTTTCAGGAAATGAGTTTATTCTCTTGAAGCTAATTGTGTTGATCTGAGAAAAAATTTGGAGATTGATGGTTGAACTTTGCAGCTGTGGTAGTTGTGTTTCAGTCTCTGGATAATGGTTCATTACTATAGTTCAGAATGACAGTCTTGGAGAATTATTATACCAGAAAAAGAAAAAAAAAATCTCTAAAATGTGCCCATTTGCAAGAGAATGAACATATATTCTCTAAAGCTGAAGCTGAATCTCCAAGATGGGGAAATTCAGATTGTGATGAAGCTGTATGTTGCATACTGACATGCTTTCCTAATAGAAAGATAGAAGATATCATGTGGCCATCTAAATCAACAGAAAGTGCTAGATTTGTGTCAGCAGTTGTGATATACTTTGGTACTAGTGAAGTGGGGAATGTAATTGTGAAGTCCTAGAAGGCTTCATAACTTGGATAGATTTCAAGGAGGTCTGTAAACTTACATGGGAATAATTATAATTTGATTTACATGAACTGCTATCTGAAATTTAGTTTCAGATAATGAGATGGATGACTAAAGTACATATGTTACTACAATACACATCTGCTATTAATATTTTGATTGTATTTGTCTATTATTAGTTTCTTTGTTAATACAACCTGTAGCTATGCATTTTATTTTTTGCATTGAAATACATTTTTCTGAGAAGAAGTTTGTAGGTTTTACCAAATCCTCAAAGAGACGCAACAGCACAAAAATGATAGGAACGAAGTCATAGATATTAAGAAGTTTAAAATCAATCCTTTAAAGTGTTCTCTCAACACCACTGGTTTCATGTAAAAGGCCAGTTAAAAAGATGAAACTCAGTACTTTATGTCCTGTCTGTGGGGCTTCCATAGTTGGCTACTGGGACAACATAATATTAGACTAAATTGGCCTTTCATACAATCCAGTATGATTCCATTGATGTTTTTATTCAACTTTCATCAAAATCCATTTCCAATCGAGGTTAGATAAATGTTGGCCCAACTCTCTTCCTATGCTAAGTGGGACTACATCTGATACACATAAGGTGTTATTCTGTAATAGATCTAATTGAATAAAAGTCATCAAGCTTCATTGCATATTTAATAAGTTTTGCCCTTATTTCTCTCTCTTTATTCTCTTCTTTTCCTAGCCATATTTGTAAGTTACAGATGAAGAAACTTTCTTCCACAAGCAGAATTTTCTCTCTCTTCTCTGATCTGCAACCGCCATCCCATCCACCTTGAAAGTCTTCCCTATATCTCCTTTTGGAAGCAAATACCAGCCTTGCTTACCCATGTTTTCCCTTTTAGGAAAAGGGAGAAACAAACAAAGGCAGATCTCAACTGTTACAGCTGAAAGTCCATTTAAAATCACTGATCCAGAATTATCTAAAAAGGAAAGTAAGGGATGAGTAACGCCAGCTGTCCCAGAGAAGACTGCAAACAGATGTCTTTAAGTAGCTTTTTTCTTCTGGCAGCCTTCTGGAAGAAGACTTCAGGAACATGTAGCCTTTCTAAATATTACAACTAGTGCTGAGAAAGCAATCTGGGCTTTTGGATAGATTTTTGTTTCTCATTTGTGCATGCATTTTAATTTCTGTTGTGCAAAGTGTTTAGTACAAAATACAGTATCTGATTGCAGTAATGTACTTCATTAAATTAAATTAAGCCTTGTGGTATTTCTCCAATCTGGAAACACAGAATAGTTATTTGAAATATTTTATCTGGAACCTTGGAAATAGGAGAACACCAAACATAGAAACATGGCTCGCAGAACTAAAATCCCCAAATAGGTTAAACTTACTGCATTGGCTTTCGGTTTTTTTTTTTTCTTTTGAATGCAAACATAAATAACGGTGATTGTCTGAGACAAAACTCACTCATATCTATCTACAATTCAAAATAGTACCTGACATTCTTTGCTGTTCCTGTGAAAAGTCAATGCCTTCGCCAATGGAACTCATGATTTTCTCGATCTGAAAAATACATTAAACATTAGTAAACATTTTTTCACAAAAAAATGCAACCGGAGTAGAGCAACTTTTAATTGCAAAAGAAAAGTTATTTGTTCAAAAGAAACTTTTTATGTCATCTTCAAAAATAATGTATGTATGATCAGTATTAGAGAAAGAAGTCTACAGAAGGTCTTTCTAAGCTAGCTACTGAATTCCCATTTATGATTTGGTTAAAAATATGAATGGAACAATCATTTTGAATGTTCAAAATATGTAATCCTTCTACTTACACAGAACACACTATTACAGCTAAGGAGAGATTTCAAGGCACAGATCCCAATACCAAATTGCTTCAACTAAAAGCTTGCAAAAGCATTAACATAAGTTGTAACAAATGTACAAAAAGTAGCAGCTTTGTGAACCACCCAGAGTTGTTGGGAGTTGGGTAGCAAAGAAATGCAATAATAAGTAAAATTTTAAAAAAGAGCATATTGGGGAATATTTCAACAATCAAGAAGAGAAAGACCACTCAAGTCAGACTGAATAAACTGCGGGATCATCTAGAATTTCCTAACCATTAAGAACTCAAAAAAAAGGAAACAGTAGTTAGAATAGTTTTTAAATAAGACAAATAAAAAATTAGGAAAGTACTTCCACAGGCAGTCTTGAAGGCCAAGGACCTCCCACGGAGTCTAATGTAAACCAATAAAAGAACCACATCAATTGCATGCTCAGAAATTTTCAAATATTCTCCAAGTTAAGATGCACTAACAGTAGAAACAAGAGATTTGTTTCTTAGATGCAAAAAGTTATATGGAAAAGGAAAACTAAATTTGGAACTACACATTCCAGATAGGATTTGAGATTAAATTGGAATTGTTTCTAATAATTGCATGCCTACGGACATCAAACCTTTTTTCTTTCTAACAAGCCCCTTTCATCTCCAAATTTAGCTTCTAAACATTTTGGGAAAGACCCACAATGTCTTTTACTTCTCCCCCCCCTCTCTCTCAGCTTGATTCTACAAAGCAACAATACTAAGCACAAAATCAGAATTAAGTGAATCTCACAGAGGTTTAGAAAAAAGCTTCAGATCCCTACCACATGAAATTTTGCAAGCATCTAATGTCACGGGACCCTCATAACTAGTGAAGAAAACACACCAACACAAAGAAAGCACAAATTAATTGCACAACTAAGCAACCGTAGCACCAGACTGGTTCCCAGCAGAACAAAGCTTTGCGAGTTTCTTACATTGTAGAAAGACTGAACTTCGGAGTCATCAGGCACTTGCTCCTGAAACTGCTGGGAAAGAGCAAAACATGTTTTCCAAAAGAATTCAATCAAATGAAATATAATTCTATTTAAGAGAAAATATAAAGCAAGGGACAAGAAGAGTTTTCCATAATTTGACATAAAAAAAAAAGTTTTCTTTGCTTCATTCTAAGCACTTTCCTGACCTTAAGCCCTCATTCTTCTGGCTCAGACATAATTTGAATGTCACAATTGGCTGACTTCACGCACATCTCTCCAACAACATAGTTTACACATTACACCAAACTAAACCAAACCCATCTTATATTTTAACATGATGCAATTACATTTATCCACATTGCCATGGTTTGCCTTACAAAATAGTATGCAACTATGGCAGTACAGTAATAGAAATAGATTGCAAAAGATAAAGACATTTCTTTCTCAACTTGACTGTAACAAATTTAATCTAGTTTCTACCAGAATTGAAGGCTTGCTTTGTGGAAAGAGTGATGAAGAAAGGTAAGAAACTTTGATGACAGCTTATCAGAAGGACTTTCGTGGACTTTATATGGCGTTTATACAGATGTAAGTAAATACACATACATGGACTTCCTCACAAATCTAGAATTTATCTCATTCTCTTATTCTCACTCTCTGCACAAACATATTTGCTGGCCTACATGTATCCTGTATACTGTCCAAAATTTGTGAAGTGATTTATTCATCAAACTAGAATTTCTTTCTTTTGTCTCTTTATTGAAGCTTCCAGTCTATCTGAAATTCTGATTTTACACAGCCTTCCCAAATCTCATGCATTCCAAAAATGCTGGGCTTTAATTGCCCAGTCAGCCTTGCTAAAATAGTGTCAAGATTACAAATGGAGGTAGACCAAATAGAAAATATAAAGCCTAACTTGTGCAAATTGAAATGTTTTTTTTTTACTCATGCCAAGTACATTTGGAAGCAAGACAAATGTCTATGGAGATTCAAAGCCATCTAGGTCATGGTTGTCCCAAAGATGTTTTTTCAAAAGGCAATTGGACTTCTTTTGTTTTCTTCTCTTGAAGTTTAGCTTCTCATCCAATATCCTCATCCTCATCTTTGGAACTTATCAATAGTTCCAAGAAGGTTCCATATGCATTTGCACTCTTCAAATGACTCTGAGGGCACAGATAAACTTCCAAGTGGCCACAATGACTCTCAAAGAGAGTGCTAATGACCAGATGACTGCAAGGAATATTAATCCTTCTATTCTCCATCATTCAGTCAAAACTGAAGAAGCTTCTTGGATAAGAAGCAAAACGTCTTCAAGGGAAAAAACAAAGAAACTCCAGTTGCCTTTTGAAAAAGCACCTTTGGGACAAGCAAGACAAATGATTCCATTTTCTCATTTTTCTCATGCAAACTCTATATTAATTACATGTTAATAGTTCAAATGAGAGTTATTAAAATTTTAACCTTCCATTAAAGACATATTTTACTTCATTTTTTAACTTACATACAAATATTATAATGTTGTAAGGCACTTGGAAATGACAAGGCAGTAAAGCTATGTTTAAACAAATACTCTCAGTTTAAATAGCACAATAATAGTAATAGCTGAAAGAGGCAAAAGGAGATTATCGTAACTGAAAAACCTTGTGAAACCTCAAAATCTTGTGGAACCCCATTTCTTTAGCCAGTAGCCAACTTGAGACATTTTTTTAATACTTAATTCATTCTGATATCTCTGACATTCATCATTTTTAAGGGCATTTAAAGGACGGCAAGGGAAGCAAGGCATAGATTTACAAACACTATGAAGCTCAGGTAAGCTTAAGGCCTTTTTATGCAGTAGTTTTTAGCTGATTTTAAAGGTCCAAGTAAATAGTCCATCTTGGTAAAAGTAACAACTCTGATCTTCTGTCTGTTTGATAAATCCTATTATGCATCCTGAACATGCAAGCTCTGCAGCATTTAAATCTAAAAAAAATCCATTGATTTACAACAGCTGTGCTCTTCCTTTTGTTGAAATATGGCGACTTGCCAAAAGGCTTCATTCAATGCCACCACCCACCCATCCACAGAAAAAAAGAAAGAAAGAAAATGAAGAAGCTTGACATCCTCTTTGCTGGAAAATAATCTATACCATATTAGTTAATATATTTTGGATTTTTTTTCTATTTTACTTCCTTCATTAAATAGTTACCAGTTCTTGTTAATTTATTTCAGAGGTGTTTTTAGACTAGAACATACATTGATGAACTTCTATGAAGTAAAAAGTATAGGATTTCCTCTCTCAGCAGGTTAATTTAATTTGATGTAATAATTGGAAGAGCAAAAAAGCAACATTCCTCCCGTTCATTGTTCCAACCAAAACTCAAACGGACCCTCTTCCAGTCAGTGAGCTTCCATTAACACCTAAGGTTAAAAGACAACTATCTCCTTAACACACAAGCTACATACTTAAAAGAAAACTTCCTTGTAGGTATATTTACAGTATTTTAAAAGTTTGCAACAGGCCTGAGATGTGTGACACAGAACTCATGGTCCCTGATCACTAGCAATCCAATTAACAGTATCTGATATTTATCCAGCTATCATTTTCAATCTATTATCATGCCATAAGAACAAGGAACAGAACTCTGTGCCAAATATGATACTCTCTCTCAGGGGTGAAATGCTACCAGTTCAGACTGGTTCGCCCAAACCGGTAGTAATAAAAGCTACTGATTTGGGTGTACCAGTAGTAAAAAATGTTACTGATTCGGATGAAGCGGTATTTCTGACACAGCTGTGCCGTGCGATTTATATTTGCTAGAAAGCAGGTTTGAGGTTTGATGGCTAATAACACCACTTTCTTTCTTTCTTTCTTTTTTTGGGAGTTTCAAGATAATCATATTCCACTGCTGGAATGGCCTGGGAATAGCCCAGACCTTAACCCAATTGAAAATCTATGGAGCCGATTAAAGAAACTTGTTAATCAGAAGCGACCCAGCAATAAATCCCAGTTAATAGAAGCAATCATTCAATCTTGGTTTCACATTATAACAGCTGCAGAACTAAAAGACTTGGTTCACTCCATGAGAAGACATTGTAAGGTCATTATTCATGCTAGAGGTTACCCAACTATTAACTGATGTGATAATTTTTGTATATTTCATTTTTCTACGTGTTTCACTTTTCTTCTTTATACTGTAACTGCTATTCTAATAGCAAATCATTCATAAAAGTTATTGCATTACATTCTTGATTAAATTATCTTTCCATTGATATATAATTTTATGTTACTACTCCAAAAAAAAAAGTGATGTTATTAGCTAATTTTATAAAATACACTTTTCCCAAAAGGTTTCCACAATTTTGGCCACTATTGTAGTATCAATCTGTGGACAGAATCCTCCCCAATCAATACCAACTGGCATTGGCCTTAAATGAAAGAGACACACCAGCACAACACTAGACTGTCCACTATCAATTCTCTGAGCCAATCCAGAAGAATATCATGGTCAATGCTATCAAAAACCATTGAGAGGTAAAGTAGGGCAAGGATAGATGCACTTACCCCAATCCTGCCCAAACACTAGAATATAAATAGAGAGCGAACCCCACTCCTTACTAGCACTAATGATGTTATCTAGTTTGGGTAATGAAATGTCTTCAAGAAAGCTACTAAGCTAGGAGAGCACCAATGACTCGTCACTCTTTCGGCCAATTTAATTTAGTAGTTCTCATATCTATGGGCCTTGTTTAAACATTACTGGAAAAGTTACAAATA
The DNA here is from genome assembly GCF_029215685.1 of Pituophis catenifer annectens. NCBI lineage: Eukaryota > Metazoa > Chordata > Lepidosauria > Squamata > Colubridae > Pituophis > Pituophis catenifer. The sequence goes on along the minus strand of NW_027256883.1, from coordinate 166,913,455 downwards.
AATTGTATTACATATGTGCATAAGGACATATGTCACATCTGTGTTCTGTATAGATGTGAAATGAAAAAATGAAAAAAGTAAGGTTTTATATTGAGGCAAGAAAAACAGAATGCAAAGGTACAGTATACGTGGTACCTTGCTCAATAGTGGTGACTGTGAGAGGGATCTTGGAGTCCTAGTGGACAATCATTTAAATATGAACCAGCCGTGTGCTGCAGCTGCCAAAAAAGCCAACACAGTTCTAGGCTGCATAAACAGAGGGATAGAATCAAGATCACGTGAAGTGTTAATACCACTTTATAATGCCTTGGTAAGGCCACACTTGGAATACTGCATCCAATTTTGGTCACCACGATGTAAAAAAGATGTTGAGACTCTAGAAAGAGTGCAGAGAAGAGCAACAAAGATGATTAGGGGACTCGAGTATAAAACATATAAAAAATGGTTGCTGGAACTGGGTATGAAAAGAAGGTGACATGATAGCAGTGTTCTGATATCTCAGGGGTTGCCACACAGAAGAGGGAGTCAAGCTATTCTCCAAAGTATCTGAAGGTAGAACAAGAAGTAATGGGTGAAAATTAATCAAGGAGAGAAACAACTTAGAACTAAGGAGAAATTTCCTGACAGTTAGAACAATTAATCAGTGGAACAACTTGCTTGCACAAGTTGTGAATGCTCCAGCACTGGAAGTTTTCAAGAAGATATTAGATAACCATTTGTCTGAAGTGGAGTAGGGTTTCTTGCCTAAGCAGGAAGGGGGATTGGACTAGAAGACCTCCAAGGTCCCTTCCAACTTTATTAAATTAAAAAAAGAAAGAAAGATGTGAATCAGCTAGAATTCAAAGGCATAATTACTGGAAAAGAATCCTAGAAAAATGATGTCCATTGGGTCACAAAGGGTCAGAAACACCTGAATAGCATCACATTCATTGCTATTTGGGCCAGTAGGGTAATATGAAATTTATTTATGATTGTGAAACCTGAGTAATGTTGGTTAAAATAGTAATAATATTATATAATCAGAATAATTACTCTTTATACTGTTCTTGGCAGTAAGTATTCAAATCAAGGAAATGGTTTTAGGAAAGTCAGAATTATTCATCTGAAGAAAAAGACAAAAATATTTAAAAACCCATACTTTATCTCCATATTTACTATTTAATATTTACATATTTTAAAAATACCCACCCCAATATTCAATGTTCTTGCTTTGAGGGATATTTAATATAGGACATAAAAGGAACAGTTTTTTTAAAGGAGGTGTTTTCCCTATTCTACCATAAGATGGCAATGTTTATTAGTCGAGTTTGAATTTATTATAGTAAAGCCATTGACTGTTGATCTATACAAGAAAAGCAATGTCTATATTTTTCTCTTTTTGAATTTACTTTATTTATCACAGCTATTGGTATCAGTCAATACAATAGATTAGATTTCTAACAAATGATTTCTGCTTTATATTCAATTATATTACAAGACTCTAATGAAAATTCTAAAAACTATTATCAGAAAATTTGATAAAAAACATAATGATCTGTGTAATAGCTGAAATTGATAAACAGCTAATATTAAAGAAAAGAATGTACTTTCACTAGCTAAATAACATTGTATAATATGTCATGTGTTCTTATTCACCTGAGTTTGTATTTATCTACTTTTTAGAATTGCTAAGAACCAGATAATTTTTACTATGTCCTAATGTCAGGGTTCCAAGTAACACTCCCAACAAAAGAAAACTCCGAGGCTTGAGTTTCCTCAAAGTTACATTTTATTAGAGATGTTATATTGGCACATCTAGGAAAACCAGAATCTTGAAAGTTTCCAGATTTTCCCCACCCAAAGAAAAGTTAAAGTCCCTACCCAACACCCACAAGTCCATCACATGGTCCAATCAAACATCGTCCCAACTGGACATGCCTCCCAGTTCCAGCCTTCCAGAGGCAGGGCAAGTTGTCCTTGACTTTCTGAGAAAGGAATGTTATTATGATTGTATGGTATTGGTATTGGTATTGGTATTGGTATTGGTATTGGTACTGGTACTGGTATTGGTATTGGTATTGGTATGGTATTGTATTGTATTGTATTGTATTGTATTGTATTGTATTGTATTGTATTGTATTGTATTGTATTGTATTGTATTGTATTGTATATGTGTGAAACCATAGAACTCAAGGAAGGTGTGCTTTCTTTTTCACATGACTGTACTTGAAAGGAATCTAAGAATTCAAAGTTAAAATAAGTGCAATGGATTCACTGTGCTTAAATGTACTGCAAATAAATGAAACTTATAATATAGATATTCACAATGTCATCCTATACATATTCATAAAATTCTCTAAATTCAGCAGAATTTTTGAAATTATTTCTCTTCAAGATATTGTTATCAATTTCACAAGTTGTATCACTGTATCTTCCATGCCCTAAAATTAATGGTGTAATATTATCTGGAAAAAAACCCTATTGTTCCATGAGAGGGAATCTTCTAATTGTTTCAACAAGAAGCTCATCTTGTGAAATAATTCAAGCTCATTAGCTGCAAGCACCCTTCCTTTTTGTCCATGAAGTTTACCATTGGAAATATCTGTTTTCAATGGCAAAAGACTCCATACTGAACGATTATCTAACTTTAACTAAAATCACAGGGATATATTCCAGAATAGGGTGACTTGAGGATACCAGTTTCTACAATTTCAGAAATCTGAAACACTATGCTTAAGGTTTGAGAAATTATCTGACAAACCACACTCTAGTCCTACAAGAAAGTCAACAAGCTGGTGAGTCAGTTACCTTGTGTGCTCCTCATGAGAAGTAACAACCAGGTTAGTTGTCTAGAGAGATCACAATTTTCTAGCCATTGCTTTTCTCAATGTGAGTGGAAATATTAAATTATAGCAGACGTTTGCCACAATAATGAAAATTTACCTGTGATTCACCACAAACCAGCAGATCTGGCATCTTAAATATGCAACATAGCCAGAGAACTCTTCTAAATATTCAGCCAAAGTGAAAACAAGTCCTAATGCAAAGTAATATTGAGTGACAGTGATATGAGAGTGAGCCATATGATTGTTCAAGCTGTTTCTTCTATGTTATCCACTGAGCAGATGATAGGCTGTAATCTCTCTGCCTGAGAGGCACCTATTGTATTTGAGTTTGCAGAGCAAAATGCACTGGGACAAAACTGACAGCTGATGGACAGTCCAGATTTTAAATGAAAATCCAAGCTTGTCTTGTGCCTAGCCCATTGTGTGGAAGAAGCACCAAATTTACCACAGTTCTTACAGATTTGGTAATCACCCCAATCCAGAATGACACTATGAGTCTTAACAGTTTGAAACTGAAAAATAATTAAAAGAAATATCTGCAGGACATTGCTCTAGAGGGCAGGCACCACGACAGAAAAGACACACTCTAAAGCACACCAACTCCACCTGATCTTACTGAAAGAGCAGAAATCATAGGAGGCAGGCAGCCCCTGAAACAACCTGGCCCCATGCCATGAAGGTCACATGCTAGCAAAATAATGCTTAGGGTCATCCAATACAAATTAGAACTTTATATGGCAAAAGCGATGCCAGATGTTCTGTCTGGCTTTAGAAAAGTTCCTTGGAACATAACGTATTATTGCTAATGCTTGCTGAATAATTGAGAAAATCAAAGAATACTAAAAAAGAAATCAAGTCTGTGCTTTATTAATTGCAGAAAGGCCTTTGAATGTGTTAATCATTTCAGGCTACGGAAGGTTAGAAAAATCGGAAGCTTAGAACATCTCACTATCCTCACACTATATACCGGTCAAGAAGCTATAAAACGGGCAGAACATGCTGAAACAGACTGGCTCCAGGTTGGCAAATTGAGCAAGGGTATATACTCTCCCAGATAGATAGTGTATAAGTAATATAGGTAATCTTCAGATAATGACAATAATTGGGACTGGAATTTCCATTGCTAAGTGGTGCAGTAATAACAGTGCAATGCCATGTGACCGCTGCATTGCTTACCAATGGGAATTTCAGCAGTCCCAATTGCCATCATTAATCACATCTCACTGATGGCAAAGATCCATCCCACCTTGGACCTCCTGGCCCTGAGTAAGGTTTCTCCTCTGCCTCGTCTTGAATCCTCCTACTTGCCTATCTCCACCCACTCCCATCTCTGCTGAATGCCTATGTGTGGCCACCAGCTGCCCCTGCTGTGCACCAGGGGTGGGTTCCACTTACCTTTATTACCGGTTTGCAAGGGGAGCACGCGCGCTTCTGTGCATGCGTGCGCAGATCACCCATGATGACGTTGTGGCAGTTGGGCAGAGCCTTCCGCCGGTTTTACTACCAATTCTATAGAACCGGACCGAACTGGGAGCAACCTTGGTAGTACAGTGGTCTAAAGCACCCTGTTATTAAGACCAGCTGCCTGCAATTACTGCAGGTTCGAATCTCGCCAGGCTCAAGGTTGACTCAGCCTTCCATCCTTTCTAAGGTAGGTAAATTGAGGACCCAGTTGTGGGAGCAATAAGCTGACTTTGTATAAATATACAAAAGGATGAAGGCTATTGCTTAGCGCATTGTAAGCTGCCCTGAGTCTCTGGAGAAGGGCGGCATATAAATCAAATTTTAAAAAAACCCCACCACTGCTGTGCACCCACTCCTGCCAGTGCTGCATCCACTGCACCATGCACTACTACTTTACCAGCCAGAGCCTTCTTTCATGCTGGTGCAGCTGGGACTTCCCTTGTGCCCAACCCAGGGTATCTGTTTGTGTGTCAGCTAGGGCCTCCATTTGCCCTCCACCCAGGGTTTCCATTCACGTCCCACCCAGGGTTTCTATCTGTGTGCAAGCCAGGGCTTCTGTTCATGCCTGCCCAGAGCTGCTTTTTGCAAAAGAAAAATCTGCCTGTGCTGGCACAAAAGGATCCATCAAATAGACCTTCTTTTTCACTGGGACTGCTGGGGACTTCTTTCACCAGTGGCCAAAAGAAAGAGGGCTAGAAGGATCCTTCTTTTACCTTGGCTCAGCTGGCGCTTTCTTCTACAAGCCAGGCTTTTTTCACCAAAGGCCTTGGGTGAGGTATGAACAGAGGCCCTGGCAATTGAGCTAATGGAGGGCATTAATGTATTCCCTTAGCAGGGTGCGAGACAACCCTGGCTGCACCAGCACAAAAGAAGTTGGTGCAAAAAAGGCTTCCCCAGCCGGTACAATAGTGGCATATGGTGCAGGGGATGCAGGGCTTGTTAAAGCTGGGCGGAAGATGCAGCTGGCAGCAATGGGTAGGCAGTTAGGTAGCCAAAAAAATGCTTGTAAATGTGGGTGGGCCCAAATTTTGTTAATGTGACAAGGGTGCTTCAATGGTCAGAACTTCGAGAGCGGGTCATAAGACCCTTCATTCAACATAATTATAACTTTGAACAGTTGCTGAATGAATGGACATTAAGCGAGGACTACTTGTATTCAATTTATATGCTGTATATTAAAGGAACTGGATTAGAAGAAGATGAATGTGATTTTAATATTGGAGGAAGAAACATCAATTACTATGTGCTATGCTGGTAATAATACTCTTCTAGCAACTTCTTACTAAAGCAAAGGAGCTGAGTGAAAAAAAAAGAGACTAAAATTAAATATGGTATAAAGAAGCCCAAACTAATGACAATACAACAACTAACCTTAGAATTGATACTGAAAGTACTGAAGTGGTACATAGCTTTTGTGTTTTACAATCAACCTTCAACAGCAAAGAAACAGGTAATCAAGAAATATGTTACAGACTAGCAACTCAGTAGAATAGCTACAGGGTTTTCAGATGCCATGATGTCCCTCTATCCACAAAGATCACAATAGTGCAACTAATGACATTCTTTGTGATACTGTCTGGAAGCAAAAACTGGATTTTGAAGAAACAGGATAGAAAGAGTATTGACGCTTTAAAAATTTGGTGTTAGAGAAGTTTCATGACATTGCTATGTATAGCCAAAACAAAAACTCAAACCCAAACAAATGACTCATCAAACAACCGAGCACTTTTATTCTGGCACAAATGACCAGACTCAAATTATCCTACTTCAGACATATTACGCAAAGACCTAGCTCTCTCGAGAAGGAAAGATGAAAGGAAAGTGAAGACCACAACCAATAGCAAAGTGGATGGACACAGTTACAGTGATGCTAGCCAAAAGGATAAGTTAGGTATATTATCATGGAGAAAACCTATGTCAGTAAGAAGTGACCCTAATTGAATGGAACAAAATCTATCCATCTATCCCTCGGTATCATTAAAAGTGATAATCAACACCCTGAACAGCACCCAAAAGTCACTGACAACCAGTGCAGCTCACAGAACATAGTGAGGTGCCATATAGGCATATTGAGGCATGCCTACACTGCTGCGTTAAAAAGATGGGATTCACAGGTCTTTGCAAAGGTTAAAGGAAGCAATAAAAATATTCTCCCAGATAATTAAGCTAGAAAGAGACCAATGCATTATAATTTATTTATTTATTAGTCGCATTTTTATGCCGCCCAACTCCCAAGGGACTCTGGGCGGCTAACAACAAAGAATAAAACAATGAGAACAATATCTCATACAAAAGTTTAAAAAGAAAACATTAAAACCCATACACTCCAATTTGTAGCTGGGTCTCATACAAAGTCAAATATGCATACAGCCTAAAGAAAATAACCAAGATGAGAACAGGAATATCACAGGAAAGAATAAATGTAAGGTGGCATTTAAATGAGAATGGCCTGAATCTGACATGACACAATTTAAAAACATAGACTGTGAGGTACAGTGAAAAAAAAATCCTATGTCACATAATGGCTTGGCATAAGCATCTCAACACTAAACTCTAGCAATCGCATCATATTTCTCTGCAATAAAAATTCTGGTGTTTGGCAACCTAATAGTGATAGGTACCTCACCAGTGACTAAAAAGTTCATGTATCTGAGAATTTTAGGCACATGGATTGTTTTTCCGCAGGGTCAGTCAAGCTAATAAAGTTTTCAATCCTGTATGTGTCCAAAGTAAAGCACAGGACAGACTCCCTGAGCTGCTCCACGAATGTTTTAGAGAGCAAGTTCCCGGATGTTTATAAATCTCTTGTATATGCACTGAGTTGTTTCAAAATAATTTGTAAATTATTCAAATCAGATCTTTATTATGGTCAAAGGCCAGCATAAGGAGAGTGAAGTATATTAAATTAGCAAGCATAGAAAATACATTAGAGTCTAAAAAATAATTAAAAAGTTAAAAGACATAAAAGAGAAAGTAAATATTTAAAAACCCCAAAGTCTAAAAAGGAATCTAAAAGGAAGGGTAGAAGCATTAGATGGGTGTAGAGGAGCATAAAGGTTAGCATGTGGCTGACTAAATCTATCACAGTAGGGAGCACTCTAGTATGACAAGTTAGATGCTAATTGGGACTAGTTTATCGCACAAGTCATCGTCTGACAGATTTTAAACACTGCTGCGCAGAACCTGGCAACATTGTATGTTATAGCAGGATTAATATATGAAAGCAGCAGGGAGGTGTGGATTTGTCTTGTGCACCCTGGGTATTTATGTAATAATGGTGAGATATGTCTAGTATGTAATTCATGCAAGGGGGAAGCAGATGTTCTGTTGTTTTTGCGTGTCTAGAGTCACACAGCCACTGTCTCTCCAAGGAATTTTCCTTTATTGGCCTTCAAAGACAGCTAAGGGGAAGGCATGACATCCTACCAAAATAAAACCCTCGATGGTTAGGTACTTCAGTGTGCAAATTATTTGTATATGTACATGTATAGAAGCCCACCAATTTATATTAAACAATGATAAATCTACTCTACAAAAAGGAACAGTATTTGTAGAAAATACCTCATAAATCTGATGCAAGCAATCTAGTCCTGTTTCATAACTTACGGTTTAATTACTTTCTAATAATAAAAGCACTAGACCAGAATAATATTACCATCTCAGCAGGATTATAAAGTGGGAACACCTAGAGAAAAATAATCAAGGCTAATACAATCAATTTCCCCTTTGAATCTTGAAAAACCAAATTGTATTTTATTATTTCTACAGTGTTTCATTATTTGTAAATATTTTATTTTACATCGTTGTCCTTAGACTTTCCTGAAATGATTTATATTTAGTGTATGAATATTTAGGATTCAGAAGAAGATCATTTCAAATAGATATTAACTATTTGAATAAATTTATTTAGGCTGTCCTATAATAGATAGGCATACATTTCCAAAAATTGGGGTGCTACATCCTGGCATAGAATGACATATCTCACTTCAATCTTCAAGAAGAATAAGAACTGTTTTATGTAAAATATAATGTGCTTTGAGTGCTGCAGATTGATTTGGGGAGTACTGAATATTTATAAACACATTACAAAAACAAATTTACCACTTTAGCCTTCAGCTATGTTTAAAAGCACTCAAATATTTATGCTATCCATAGCCTAACTCATACAAGTTCATTCCTTCTAATTTATTCTCTAGTGAAATCAGCTAATAAGCAGCTTTTCTTAGCTAATGTGTTGCTTTGTGCTTTCATATTTCTATATTTGTAAATAGTTGAAAATGCTATTCAACATACTAACTTCAACAAAATGTGAGAAATGATACAATACTAGCTGAAAATGGAATTTATTGACAATCAATTCAACTCCATCTATCTTACTCAAAGCATCAGCACAAAGTATCTTTGATTCCATGTAGCTTCTTCTGCTAAAGAAGAAAAATGAACAGTTACAGCAGCTTCTCCCTCCCACTTGATTCTGAATTGGTTTGTATTTTAGGTCTAGGGTTATAATACTTGGGGGGGGGATCCAATTCCATTATGTATCCAATACATAATATTTATAATATATTTTTGTTTGCCCTAAATAGAATTTACTTAAGAAACATCCAGTATGGCTACATAGTCCTGTTGAAAGAGAATTTGACTATCAACCGAAAAAAAAGATTGATCTAAGCATGACTGATCCAGCCTAGCATCTTAATAACAAGAAATAGAGTCACAGAATAGTAAACAATGTTAGAGAAATCACAATTAGACAAAGGTGAAGTAAAATTGTATTTACTCCTATGGTAATACACAGCAATCATTTTTATGTATTTAAAATCTTAATTAGTTATTTTCATTACATATGGGTGGTTATGCCTAAGTACATGTTTGATTATTATAACGTCATATGTTTTTCTCTTACCTCATTTTTTTTCCCTCCAAGAAACAACCTTGGAAATTAGGCTGGCCTGAGAGTGAGTGCTTGGCACAAAATCATCCAGTGATTTTGGCAGAGGATACTTGAACCTGGTCTCTCTAGTCCTAGCCCAATATCTGAACTGCTGTATAACACTAGGCTTGAAAACACTGATTGATCACTTTGCTTTAAGATAAACTAATAAATGGGATTCTTATTTTCTACCACTTGGAATCTGCTCACCCCATAAGTGCTAGTCAGGAGGACGTGTTGCATTTTTCTACATACACCCAGGATTTGAATGGAGAGTTACTGGATGGCCTTCTTGGCTGTAGACTCCTCACTCTAGAGCCCATGTTGCTCTAGGCTTCTGTAGCCTAGAAATTCTACTGATTCTACTTTCCACTTTTGCCAAGTGAACACCACCCCCTCTAGCCTGCCCTCCTAGAGTCAGAAAGCCCCCAAATCTTGCTAATAAGAAGGCAATAAAAAAATTGTGATTTTTTTTACTGGCCCTTATGGCCCTAAATAATATTGTTATAATCACTGTGTTTTGCAACTGTAAATTGCATCTAATCTAAATAATAGATGGCATACTGGTATAAATATATAAATACCAATATAATAAACTCCTAGGAGTTTGAAAATTTCACAGTGTCCCTGTTTTGAGTACAAAACAAGCCATCCTGCATTTTGAAAGTGTTTCAGAGTTTAAATGTCTTTATTTCAAGCTTGAGACATCCCGAGATTGCTTGAACCGTCCCACTTCATGCTTGAAACTGGATGTTTCATAAAAATTCATCCGCAAAACATTTAGAAATAGAACATTTCTATTTCTATTTTGTTTTATGTTACTTTCTTTGTATCTTTATTTTTAAACACGTCTCTCCTTGACTGCCTTGCCTTATAGAAAAAAATAAAATATTTTTCCTGAACTCTATAGTTATTACAGATACTCATGCAAACACTGCATTATAACCAGATTAATAATCTGCTATTCTCCAAATCTGAATTTTAGTTCCACAATCCCATTATATCTTCCCTCTGAGTAGAATGCACAATTCTATAAGTATCCCAAAGAACTGCAAAATATTTTAATAGTAATGATTATTCATTATATTTCTAGTATTGCTGCTTACTCTTTGATACAAGTATTAAACTTACATAATTCAAATTTTCAAATAAGGTTACAATTCAAGTTATCAACAAAATACCAATGGAACAAAAGGCAATTATTCTGTTAAGGTATATAATTACTGATCCTCCTCAAATTTTTTAAAGATAATATATGCAAAAAAATTGTAAAAAACAGACTAAGCATTATAGAAATATTAAAATGGCATTCTGTAAGCACTTTAGTAATTTGGATTAAAAAATCTTGAAGTAGTTAAAATAAATACATTTCTGGCAGACTTATTTCGTCACAATAATTTTAGACTGGGTTTAGTAACAATCTCAAGATAACCAGAAATACTGTTTCTACAATGCAAGCAACAGTTTCCAGAACAAGACCGCTGAATTCACAAATCATGTAATTTGTAGCATAACATTAATATTATGCAGTAATTTGAAACAGACTTTCCAACACTTGAGCTGATTAGAGGTATACACCACCACATATTTGAAATTAAAAATGTTATATAAGATTTGCAATTTAGTACATAGATTAATGTTTTTATTATAAAAATATCATTGCACTCTAAATAAATAGCAGTTAGTGCAATACATCTGATTCAGTTGCAAAAAAGAGCCCTGAAGTATATAGGGTCACATAGAAAACATCTGTGTACCTTAAAATATACACATCTTTCCCTGGGACTGCACAGCAGCTGTGCAATCTTACAAAAAAATGCCCCAACTTTAAGGAGTTGCAGATTGCAATATTTTGCACCCAAGGTACTCCAAAAGACCTCTTAAAAATTGAGTATCCCAGCACTACACAATAAAAATAAATAATGATTTCATACTTTCAATTTATAATCCCACAATTTAACCTTCCTAATTTGTTTGCTAATGGATTTTCTTTAATATTCTTTTTAGACCTGGCAGAGCATAATGTTTCCCCAACTAAGTCTTAACTGCTTAATAATAGATTTTCCGATCTATAAAAGGCAGTTTGCATGCTCATGCAACTTCGTTTTAAGTCAGAGTAGAATAAGCAAGGAATGCTTTAGTGCTGTTTGAAGAATAGCACTTAATCTCTGCTGACTTCTTATCAGAACAAAGTTCTATTAAGGAATGATTTCTCATATATTATGCTAACTTCCCATTAATACTAGGAATTAGCTATTTTAAGAGAGGGTTCAAAAACATCCAGGTACTCCCCAACTTTACTGAAGCCTTCTCACTAACATAAAGCAGCCCTAGATATATAGTTTGACCCAACCTTTTCCCACAAACTATTCTAGAGAGAATATGCTTGGAAACATATTCTAATGTGACACTGTTTCTGAATAGAATAATACCATTTTAGATAACACTATATACTTTTAAAACTTTCCCTAAATTCTGCATTCACATAAGATTAAACATCTGAATTCAATTCATAGGTGTAATTTTAACTATTTACCAAATAAATTTGATATTAGGATAAATAACTGCTTCTACTCTTTCATCCCTGATCCATTTTTACCATGGAATTCCTGCAGCAATTTTTATTTTACTTTTTTTAAAAAAAAAAACCCAGCTTGATCTTACCTCATCCCACTCAGAAGCAAAGGAAGGTGATTTCTCCAGCCTTTTTTTCCCTGTGCTACAATTGGAAAGGGATTCACTTCTGCTCCCCATAGTATCGTCCTCTGTTGGTGAGGTGGTCAAAAGATCAGAATCCGATTTTGATAAGCTACGGCTAAGTTTGAGGTCTGCTTTGGACTTGCTTCCTGGATGAACTCTTCCCACAACACTGCTCTTGTCTCCATCCTCAGCACTACCGGGGTGCTGTGGCAAATGAGGATGTGCCAAAGTTCCAGAATCCAACTTGTCACGGATATGGCGTATGGCTGAATAGACCACTTTATTTTGGTCTGCAGTATTAGATTGTACCGATCCAGAAGCCTCAACATTTTCCAGCTGCATAGCAGTTCCCTCTGTACTTCCTTTGCCCACAGCAGAAATGAGTCTCAAAGGGTCCTCATTTATGTCACACACCGGAGAAGAACCATGCAGAAGACCTGAGAATTGATCCAGTACCTGGGCATCTTGGACATCTGCTTGGCTGTGGCTTCTGTTGAACCTTTTTTGGTCTTCAAAAGGGTACGAAACCCCATCAAAATAAAACCCAACACATAAAGATCAAGAGAAACAGGATTTTAGCTTTTCTCCCTCAGAGAGAGAGAGAAAGAAAGAAAAGAAGAAGAAAGAACAGCATTGTCCAGAGTACTCAGATTTTATCCAAAGTTGGAGCATTTATGAAATTCTAAACAGTGGCCTGATTTATGCAATCTGGCAGCCCACTCTGTTTCATTTTATTTCTGTTAACACTAACAATCAGCTCTTGCTATATAAGGTTTGGAGAAGTGCTAACTATACCAGCAAAGGGGGGAGGGGAGAGGCTGAGTCTCCTGGAACATATTTCCATAAAGGCCAAAGTGTTATTTAGAGCAACACTCCCTATTCCTTGGCACAGAATGCTGGGTGGGGAAAGATGAGCTGCAAACAACCTGCAAATATGAACAAATTCCCCCCTCCACCCGACAGCTGTTTCCTTCCCTGGTGACTTTTGCAACAGCAATAATTCCTTTAAAGCCTCACTTCGCGTTAACTAATTTCACTACATAAAATTGTCTCTTCTATTGCTGCAGTGAATTTCAGCTTGCAATATGTATTGCAGCAGAGATGTAACATTATAACTGGACTCACGCTTTAATATATTGTATCAAAAATCAGAACCTGATTAAAGCATGAATTATTCACTGGTGTAAATTATGTAAAAGCTTATAGCAGAGAGCCACTCTGAACAACAATCATTAATGTGTTGCCCAATATTTAATATTGATAAAAGCCAAGTTATGCAACCTATGGTAGATTCTTCACAATGGTACTTTACTCATTGGAAAATATCTGAGAAACAGAAAGTGAAGCTTTTTTCTATGGTACTTATCTTAGATTGGACATACAAGCATAGATATGAAAGAAATTAACTTCAAATCCAAAATTATTCTGGTAGGCTCTATTTGGCTAAAGTTATGTTGCATTTTGCAATGATTCAGTAGTGCTTCATTATTCCTAAATCAAATCAGAAAGTACTTATCTCTGATTCAATTGAAGCCTATGTTGATTAATCAGTATGAAGAAATCAGAACAAATCAGAAAAGGTTCTTTCAATGAGATACCTTATATAGTCATTTCTAAGGATTTTTGCTTCTATTTAACATGAGCTTTTACAAAGCTAACTCATTACTCTTTTCTAAAATATTAAGCTGTGGCTGATATAACTTAATAACATTAAACTCATTTGCTTTATGTATGATTTAAATTTTTCTAGGTTTGACAAAATTATGTTTATTGGCAGCTATTCCTCTGAGTTTATAAAAATTACTCAATATCTAAGAAAATACTTTTTATAAAATCATTTATTGCAGAGAAGTATTTTAAGCATGTGTGCCAGAAATGGTTTTGCATTTATTTTCTTACTCAAAATCACGAAGAACAAGACATTTTTGGTCTGAGAGCATTTTACAGAACAAAATTATATCCAGACCAGATTTACATTAAGATTCTTGTCTTGATATGTGTGTAGCAGAGGAAATGTAACAGTCTAAGATACCTTTGACTGTCAAATCTTTCCCATCAAAGTGTAAATGACAAGTTTCCAGATGAATTATGGTGTCTAAGAGGAACATCTTGTCTGCTTTCATAGATTTGCTGTGATAATATATTAATAGCAAGATATATGAAAAGATGAATAAAATGCCTCTACACTTTACTGTTTGCACAAAATGCTCAATATGGCATCTATAAACAGTGTTAACATTTCGCAACACTGCTATCAGAGGGTGGAAAAGCAGCTGACAGTGTGTATCACACACTGAAACATTTCATTCTTCCAAAGGCAGCTATGAAGCCCAACAAAGCGGTCACTGTTGTAATGAAACTGTGGCTGTGTTTTCCATCTCCCAAAAGCAAAACAACAAACAAAAAAATATCTCCCAGCATGAGCAAAGGCCTATAAGGGACATTTGAAAAATTTTTGTCATGCTAGCTAGATCAAAGGATTCTTGCATATATTAAAAAGCAAACACCATTTTTTTTTTCTGTATAGGTTTCTATGAAGTTGGAATGACTCAGAATGATTACCTACCTTTTGGCATCTCAACCATCTGAGATTCAGGACTTGGATATTGTTCAGAATGGCTAGAAGAAAAATCGGAAGAAGCTTGGCAATTCAGTGGCCATTGACCATCCTGAGAAGATAGACCTTTTCGTGACCACATCTGCAAAGAATCGTGTAAAATGTAATTAATTTTATTAGTTATGATTTATCAAAAGTTAACCTTTATAAAAAAATTATGTAAGCTAAATGTAATTGCATATGCCTCTTTTAAGTATCATGCTTCCAAATATTTTCAAATGTTTAGTACAAACTTTGACAAATGGCAATATATAAAGTGCAAAAAACCCCAATCAGAATTAATATATTGATCTCAACGGTGGGTTCTCAAATATTTTGGTACAACTGCAGTCATTCTTCTGCACTGACCATGTTAGCCAGGGGTGATGGAAATTGCTAGATTTTAAACAAGGTTAGGGAAAAATTCTTGGTGGCAACAACTAATTCCACTTTACTATAACTGTATCATAAAAATATTTAATAAATACATTTAAAATAAATCATTCTATTTTAAAAAAAAAGATAAAGAATAATTAAATATCTATATAAGTTCTGAATTTTTTTCCTTAGATATAAACCAAAAACAATCAATAATTTTAGCTATATACTACTTCAACCAGAAAATCTAGATCAAACCTGCAAAACATATGGTCCATGGCCTGCATACAGTCCACCAAACAGCCTTTTATGGCCTCTGGCATTTTTTAGAAACTCAAATTCTTTGCCATCATACATAGCCACTGTTGCCACTTCATAAGTCAGGCTGATGAGTGACTCCAAACCTCACTGAGGCTTCCAGCTACAGCACTGCCACTGCTCTGCCAGCCACAAGACAGCTGACCTGTAGTCAAAGGTACTCTTTGCAGCCACAATTATTTTTAATTTTTTGATGTAGTCTTTTCCCTTCTACAAATTGTGCAGGCCTGGTTTAGATACTTACTACATTTGGTATTTGTTTCATCATCATCTCATATCTAAACATCCGGCTAACTGTGGGACTTATTAAATTTATATGCCACCCAACTTTAATGATTCTGGGCAGTTTACCATTTGTTAAAAATATAAAACAATACAAAAAACAAGTCCCCCCTCCCCCCCAAAAAACAATACAAGATAGAACAATAATGGGAAAGATAACAAACCCAGAAGGGAACAAAAAAAGAAGAGGCATCAGTCATATTGCTAATTATGTAGCTTACATAGAATTTTAGTTTATATACTAGAAATGCATAAAAATGAAGCTTATTTCGTCAGTAGCACAGCACCTATTAATAAACCGTATGTCCCAAATGCTGCTAAAATACTCTCACAGCACATGAACTTCTGATTCACTGTATTCAATTTTTCTTAATTAGAATTTTCGTTTTATCAGTTTTATTGTTGTTCAGCATTAAACAATTTCAGTTCTGTTTCAACGTTTGCTATAAAATGTAGGAAATAGAAACATATACCTTGATAGATCTCAGCAGGATTTTGCACAAATGTTTTAAATTTGAACCATGCTGCATCTGAACTGTCTTGAATTGAAAACACCCTGTTTCAACAGCAAACAGCTGTCTCAAATTCAAAGCAGGATGTTTTGACTATTCTGGAGGTGCCTTGAACTTGAAATGTCCGATAAATATTGTACCGTCTGATAATTTTAAAATGGCTTTTCTTAATACTACAGCTTAAAATGTTTTCACTCATACACAACATGTATCTGTTGCATTGTATATATGTGTGCTGTTGCATGCAATAGTGTCAAATAGTGTCAAGTCCACGTTTACAATGACAGTCCTCAGCAGAGCAGTTTTCTTCTCCACATACTTCTCAAATATACTCCAGAAGCCAAGTCCTTCCATAGCAGACTTAAGAAGGAGTGACAGAGGAAGAAAGAGAAGAAGATAAAGTTCCTAGGTATGAGTGAACATCTATTGGCATATTGGATATAATCTATATTAAAATTATATCTGTCTTACCTGTGGCTGGACACTGCAGGTAGCACCTAAAGATGATTCACCTAAGAATTTAAAAATAAAAATATTTTTAATATTTGCAATACAAATCTGTCTTTAGCTAATTACTGTTAAAAGCAAGACATGCTATGGTATCCACATGATTAAAGGAACTGGCTTGCACGATGGGTGTCTTCAGAACTGTGTATCCGATCTTTAAGGAAGAATTATCACCTTGGATCTTGAGACAAGATGCACTCTAGATACCCAGGTAAGCAATGCTGAACTGTGGAATTTCAGTTTCTATGTTGAAATCAGAAACACTGCTACCGAAGTAAGTAGAGGTCCATTATTTTTACTGCAGCCCCGTGCTTCTGGACCTCATTCGGGTTATCATGATTTATTCTCATTAAACAAGCCTTCACACTGTAAATAGGAAATTTTCAGTCTTGACCATGACTTTGTAGTTCAATCCAGAAGATATGAAATTTATATCTCCTTAAGGTGCCCCCTATGGCTATAATACTTGTTCCATGCCAACTCTACCATACCTGGAAATATTGATTTGCTGTTTAGTTCTTTTCCTCCTGAAATATCATTTTCCTATCATCTTTTGAGATATAAGGCACCGGAGACAGTTCTTTCTCACCTAAAAAGTGCCAGTACTTCACCAGCCATTCTCAGTAGCTGGAAATGTACAAAATTTAAAGCTCTGGAGTAATAAAACCTTCATTCATGATTCATGCTTCTACTATTCCTTATCCACTGGTGCAGAGTGCACTTTTCCATACGACCAGTACTGAAAACGTCTTTCCATAGTGCCAGGATTGAAAGAGAAAAAGGGCTATGATATATCAAAAGTATTAACAATCTTTGACTTGATAAAACATGTTTGGAGGCCAAAGAATAATGCATAGGAATGAACACAGTAGCTATATCATGTTTGAACAGTACTGAAAACAAGACTTTAAAGCAGTTGTGCCTGCTTCTCAATCATAGGGTTGAAGGTTCCAGCCTCAAGAAAATATAACCTGCTAGTTCAGGTAGTCCTCAACGTATGACAATTGAGCCCAAAATTTATGTTGTTAAATGAGAAATTTGTTAAATGAGTTTTGCCCCATTTTACGACTTTTCTTGCCACATTTGTCAAGTGAATCATTGCAGTTGTTAAATTAGTTGACAGGTTATTAAGTGAATCTGGTTTCCCCTTTGACTTTGCTTGTCAGCAGGTCGCCAAAGGTGATCATATGACTCCGGGACACTGCAACTGTCATAAATATGAGTCAATTGCCAAGCATCTGAATTTTATTCATGTGACCATGGGGATGCTGCAATGGTCATTAGTGTGAAAAATGGTCATAAGTCACTTTTTTCAGTGCTGTTGTAATTCTGAATGGTCACTAAACAAACTGTTGTAAATTGAGGACTACCTATACTGAGAAAATGCTACTTCCTGCTCTGAACTCTGCATCTAATGACTGTGTTGGTGAGCCGTCCTGGCATGCAGAAGCAGCAGCACCACTTTTATAATCTCGTATCTCCAAAGAAGATATGGCTACCTACAATTGAATCCTAGAAGGTGGTGGGAGTATCGGTAAGGGCCATTCATTGGAGTCCGAAAGCCAAAAGTGAAACTTTACCATCTGCTGCAAAGTTGGGGCAATTCCTCAATACCATATTACTTAAAATGTGGGGTATGACTCTTCCAGGATGGAGGGCCATCACAGAATGCCTTTTTCTCAAATCAGTTTGAAGTAGGCTTACTAGTAGAGTGCAATAGTAAACTGAATGCAAAAGCAACACAATGTTTCAGAGCCCTGTGGGAAGCCTGAGTATTTTTTCTGCCTTTTAATGCTTGCCTTTCTAAAGAATAGTAATCATGTCTGGAGGGCATCATGAGCCTTCTATGTAAAGTTTTGAACATTCTGACCTGTCACTCATTTTGCAGCTTACTTTGCAAAGAGAATTACAATGCAGAGAAGGGAGGATGGATGATAGGTTATAGTTAGGAAGTTATTATAAGATCTTATTATAACTAATATATTACAATTAATGAATTATATGCATTTAGGAGCAGCAAGCTACAAGGGCAAGAAGTTGGGTTGTGACTATTACCTCAGTGTGTCTGCACTGGGAAAGAGAGAGAGTTAATCAAATAATTTAGTGCCTGTCAATTTAAAAGTCACAGCATTTTAAGAGCAGGTACAAGAGTCTGGAACTGAGGAAGAGCCTCCATACTAAAGCAAGCTGGTGAAGACACCATTGCTCTGAAATAATGTGACTGCAAAGCAGTTAACTTGTCTCTAATCATGTCCTTTGAAATAAGTTGTATTAGTTTGAATGATCTCTTACTGATGGTGTATAATTCCAGCACTGGTAATTTTTCTACTAGATCAGAGAGATCAGTATTGGAGCCGTGTTAGAATTATGACCACAGAATTTTCAACTGGTCCTGAACTTCTGAGTTGAGAATAAGACAACAAGAATTAAGATTATCCTGTATATTGGTTTTGTCCTTTTGTTGTTTTTGTTGTTGTTCATTTGGACTCAATGATATCTCTAAGATGGGACTCAGAGCTCAAAACTGATCCATGATCTTTTGGTGAATTGAACCTAGGATTATCATGGGACAGCCACTATACTAGAGGCTCCATTCCCCTTCCCCCAGGTCTCCACCATAATGAACACTTTTCCTTGGTTCCTAAAATAAGTTGTTCCAAATCTTACATTTATAAATGGAAAAAAATATGGACTGAATCAGATCTTCAATACTGCTTAATTGCTTTCTTAAGAGGCTTGTTCCCAGGTTGAAGCCTAAAATCAGGACAATCTGTTCTTTGCTGTTCAGTGAAAGCCCAAGAATGGGAACAAATGTCAATGATACACCCTTCACAACCCTCCATATGCACAGGAAGTGACAGATCTGATGGAGGTTGTCTACTGCTGCAATGCATATACTTATGAAATGGTGTCTTCAGTGTCAAGCACTTCTACTGCAGGCATCAATAGCAAGAACTTTTTAGAAGTCAGCACTAGGGCAGGAAAAACTGAGGAAATAGGAGGAGCCACAAATAGTTTTTGGCGGTCATGTTTCTTAAATTATGTATTTTAAACATTGTAAGCCATTGAGAAATTTTTTGGAGTTGGGTGACCTGAAGAGTTAATAAATTAAGTTAGATAATATTATGTTGCATGGGGTAGGACTCCAATGAAAAAAAAATCTAAGTTCATAGAATATTTCAAAGAAGCAGTGCATGATGTGAATTCTTATTTATAGGTTAATGATAAAGTAGTGCTGGAAGTACTGGAGTCTGAAGACCATTCTCAGAGAAAACTCCTGTTTCTGAAGATGCCACAGTTATTAGGCCAAGAACAATTAGTGCTAATATTTTTTGAGAACCTGAGATCAGAGGGTTGTAAGAACAGTTGCTAAGAACAACATACTGGGAGATGTTCTTAAAAACTGGTAGTACTGATTTAGGAGTAACTCAAGATGCAGTGGTAAAAATGCAGGTAGGAAAAACCAGTAGTTGGTTTGATAAATTTTTGGAAACAAAGGCAGTTCTTGACTCTCCTCAATGCATGTTAGATAGAAAGAATATAATTTGGGCAATTTGAGTGGACTTGTGCAGGCCACAATCTATTTGGGAAAGTGTAAGCTAATTTCTAAATTACTTTCTTCACCCAACTTTTTGGGAATAGAATTTTCCTTGAAATGAGAAGTGCAGATGAAGAAGACACATGCAGAAAAAAGAGAAACCCAAGAATTTGTCTTCAGCTAAACAAATGAATATGGAGGAGGATCAGATGTTGTTGCTTTTTCTGTGGTAGTGTAAAAGAAACTATGAGAAGAGGTGAAAAATCATACTTAGGAACATACATACTGGAGAGAGCACTTCCTGTTTAAAAAAAAAACTACCTAAGTTCAAAAAGTTTCCATTGAGGACTGTAAAAATGTGTATAATTGAAAAGAGAGATTTGAAAAAGACCTTTCAGTTGTCCAGCGGACATTTCAAAATAGTAAATTTTAGCTATACTTTAGAACTAAGCTCCGGATAATAAAATATTGTAATTATGTGAGAGAATGAGGAATCATGAGAACTGAAGCCTTGCTGTAACTCATTTTTACAATATTGAAGTATGATTTAAATTCAGATGGGAATCCTCCAAATTTGATTATTTTCTCCTACTGTTCACATAATGCTCTTTTTAATAAATGAGGATGTATGATACAGAAGTCATGCTATTTTTATGAAGCAAATCAAAAATGTTCTATTTAAGAGATTAGTTTAATTCTCATTATTTAGTATTGCAATTGCTTATTGAAGTCATATACTTATGAACTAAAGAAGTTAGAAAAGCTAAACAACTACTGAATTAGTTTCTCCTGGAGAAAATATTAAACTAAGTACGCATTTCTCTCTAAAGCTACTTAAGAAATATTGTACAAAATCCACTGAAATCAACCATTACAAAAGAGAAAATTGGTATGACTTAATATGTTTCATATGAAAATAAATAAATAAAAAGAACGTTATGCCTCATATCTATACCTGAAACTACAATGGGACTAATCTCAAATCAAAATGCATAAAATCTAATGTGCTACATTTTCAACAGCAATAGCTCTCATTATTAATTCTACCTTTATCAGAATATTGAGAAACCATTAGTATCTACAGGAATTATAGAAACAATCAACCTTTTTCTAATACAGTATGAAATTCATGCTTGGAAAATAAACATATGAAGTACCCTCAAATCAGCCTATAAAATACAATTTGCAAAGAACTAAGATTGTTTCACAAACAAATCACATTAGCGGGCTCTTATAGATGTGAGAAATCAGTAATATGAGAGGACAATGGACACTTTACCTAAGTCAGTAAGAGAGACATTTGAATGAATTTGCTAAGAACTGTGCAAAATGAAGAGAGCAAAGTGCATATGCATGAGCACACAAATTGGGAGAGCAAGGAGGAATTTCCAAAATAGTTGAGGTGTCTTGCAAAATACCGTGGCTACATTAACCATAGACCTTGCTTGGTTTTCTACAATAAACATACAACAAAAGTTTGAGTCATTTTCTGTTACCAGGAAGCTACCGAAGCAAGAATGTTTTAATCAAAGTCTTATGAAAAGAAATTGCTAGTTGGGCACACAAAACAAGTCAATCCCTCTAACTTAAAAGAAAAGCTGGAATATTTCAGTTTCTCACCTTCTGGCCAAAATTCGTTTTGGGGATAGCTAGTTATGTACAATTTGCAACAAGAGGCTTTACCTTTTGTTTTTTTATCTACTGTAACATGTTTCTTTGTTTCTGCTGTTAACAAGAGTTCATAAGGATGTTCTTCTTCTTCATCAGCTGTGCTCCCTCTACTTTTTCTCTTGGTGACCAAACCCTAATCAGACACAGGCATAAATTAATAATAATTCCATCTCCTATTATTAATGAATAAAACAATTGGTTATATTGCATAAAAAGCACTTTCTCTCAAAAGGAAAATTTTCTAGCAAAGAAAAAATGGAAGAACGATTTAAGTAGCACATATTTACATAACAACTGAAAATTCTCACTTTATAGAGTAATACTAAATATCTACAGAGTATGCATATATATATCAATCGAAAATATTCTAAAGGACTGCCAGGTGTAAATCAGGCCATGGCATAAAATCCTGTCCAAAGCCTGCTGATATGGGAGTTAAAACTACTAATAAGTATTCTTTTTTTATAAATGTCACATTATCCTCTAAATATATTAATGTGTTGATATTCCATCCACATCAATTAACATCAAGGCGGACACATAAGGATGCTTACTACTGAGGATGCATCATGTTTTTTATCTTCATGTTCCTCTTCTTCATCAGGGGGAGGTTTTGCAGGAGGTGGTGGACGCTCTCTCTATAATTTTGAAAAAAATACTCATCAATGCCTCATTTCAAATTCATTTTTGATGCAACCTTAATGTATTTACTGCAGCAAAGCAAATAAGTGATTTCATCAAAATGATGAAACATGTGATGTGGCCTCAGGATACAAATTGTGCCTTATCTTCTTACATGCAACATCATTATAAAATACAAAAGTGGAGAGCCTGCATTATGTACATTTTGTCACTTATCTTCCCTTGGACTTTGTGGACCACACAGATGTCCTAACTATTTGGTATGCAACTTCTCTAATAACAAAATTGGCATAATTATTGTTTAATAAGTATTTCACAGACTTGGTAGGCAGTGCTTGATAGAGTAACCATAAAAGCTTTAGAAAAAATATTCTGATGCCATAATGTATCTATACCTACAAAATTCAGAATCGTACAAGCAGTGCTGTGATACTCTACAGAAGAAAAAAGTTAGACATTGAAGAAGCAGGATAGGAAGAGAATTGATGCATTTGAATTTTGATGTTGAGTAGGCTCCTGAGATTACCATTGACAGCCAAAAAAATCAAACAAATCAACCCCAAATTCTCACTTGAGGGAAAATGGTCAGGCTCAAATTATGCTACTTTGAATACATTATGTGAACCTCTATAAAGAAGGTTCTAATGCTGGGAAAGGTATAAGGAAAGATAAGAAAAAGATGACCAGGAGCAAGATAAATGTAGTCAGTTACAGTGAAGAAGGATCCACCATTGAAAGACCAAGTTAGGGACAGTTTGTCATATAGAAAAATCTATGTGGTTGCTAAGATTTGACACTGACTTGATGGTGTGTAATCAATTAATCAGTTAATCAATCAATATTGTTAATATTGGGTTACTGATCTCAGAAGACATTTTAAAAGTTGCTGATATATGCACATATTGCATACGTAAAAACATCTTATATTTCTCTTTAAACCTGTTTCATTAACTGTTTCAATCTTCAAATATACTTCTAAAACAAAGGTATATACATATACACATACACATACACATAAATACAGATACAAATACATATTTGAAGCCACAGAATATCAGACTTGAATCTAGAAACCAAGTGGTGCTAGCCAAAGAAACAAACCTATATGATAATAGCCCACACTGACCAAATGAAGGATTTTTATAATGGAATGCTGAAGCCAGAATTTATTTAACAAATCTCTCATTCTGGATTCACATTTTCAAAGCTGCTATGGAGAGATAAGAAGTAAACATGTCCCATTATGTATTTCTTCCCACAGTCAATAAATTTTCTGCATATTTCACTTATGAATAGATATAACAATATTGGATATATCCAATGTTATATTCCAAATAAAAATATGACTTCCCATTAGAATTAAATAATTTAAATTAAATGATGTAAACACAAAATATAAAATATAGGGTGATAAATTTCACACTTACACATAATTGGTTAACATTAAAATATTCCTAAAAATACAAAATACAGGCGTGCCTCAGAGATATTGCGGGTTTGATTCTAGACAATTTCAATAAAGCAACTATTGCAATAAAGCAAGTCACACCAATGTTTTGGTATCCCAATGTATATAAAATTGTAGTCTATTCTTAAAAAACAATGTACATACCTTAATTAAAAATACTTTATTGCTTAAAAAAAGGCTAATCATCACCTAAGCCTTCCGTGAGTTGTCATCTTTTGCTGGTTGAAAGTCTTATATAAAAATCTATAATATCTATCAAATGCAATAAACCAAGCACAATAAAATGAGGTATACCTGTGCTATCTTTGGAAAATCAGTTTTTATCTATCACTGATCTAGTTGACTACTTCTTAGCATTTTTCTCACACAGTTGCAATGTTTTTGCACTGCACTTACCAAGTCCTAAGAGTGAAGCTTATCAACTGATTTTCAGACAGCCTGACACTGATTTCGGTTGAGAGGAGGTGAGCGGCCCAAGGTCACCCAACTGGCTTCTGTCCCTAAGGGAAAAATAATCCCTGCATCTCCTCACTACTCCTCCAGTGCCTTAACTGGCTCTCTATCTCTGATCTAGTAAATGCCAACCACTGATAACTTCAAAATAAATCTGCATATATTTTGGCTGCATGTACAAATTCATGCTTAACTTTGTATCTTTATAATAAACTGCAACCACCCTTATTTAAATGTGCAATAAATACTCCATAGTATGCTCAAATCCAATACTGTTCTTACTAACTCTGGTGGATTATTTAAATAAAGCTGACTGCTTTCAGAGAAACTAACTTAAGCTATTTTAATTAGCCTATAAAGCCTCCAAGCTCCCCCTGCTGGATTAAATCCATAAATTCCATGACAAACTGATTTGCTGGCTAATTAATATAGTAAAACAGCGCAAACAAATCTAATATTCAAGGTTATTATGGTAGTGATTTTTAATCGGGAGAAAACTGGATGAGAAAATGTTCAAAGGAAAGTCACATTCTAGACAAGGTTTTTTTCCCCTTGCTCCTGAATGGTTAAACTGAGCTACATTCCCTAATATATAGTAAAATATATAGTGGTAGAAATTCACCCAAATTCAAATAGCACTGTGAATTTGGAATAATTCCTGCGAGAATTTCATAATGGGGCAAATGGTCTCCAGGTAGTCAGTAACCAAAGCCCTTAATTATTTCCTATCACTTCCAAACTGTACAACTGGACCAGTAGTAGGTTTCAATTTAGTTTGCTACCAGTTCGCTCGTGCATGCACAATGCTTCTGTGCATATGCAGAAGGAACTGGGTGGGGCCTCCTGTTGCTGCCGCTACCGGTTTGCCTGATCCGGGACGAACCGGTAGCAACCACTGGGCTATTAACTTATTGCAAGTTTGAAGGCTTGGACTTATATCCCAGCCTATTTTCCATAAAAAGAAAAAGATAACACACATCAGGCTACATACAGGTCTCACTGCTGTCACTTTAATACCAGTCATCTCCGCTTCCCTGTTCACAGAATCTCTGTCTGAGGATCTTCCACTGGCTAGGCTGTCCAAAGAATGACAGGAGGTTGCATTGTACAGTACTTCATATGGACACTCTTCTGGCTTGCCATCAACATCTGTTATCAAGTCTGTCACTGCTTTCTCCACATTCCCTATAGAAAGCAAACATGTTAAATCAGAAACAGTTCTATACATCTTCAGTAGCTGAAGTGATCCTATTCACAACTCTGTTCTTTGAAATCCTGGCTACAATCATTCCTTTCCACAATGCCAGAGACATAAAAGGTGGATTTCATTATTTCCATAATTTTCTAATTCATATATCACCTTTGCATATGGCCTGGGAACTGGAGTCATAATATACTTTGTCCACATCTGCAGTTATTTTGACGAGGGAATATGGGGGTGGAGAGAGAACTAGTACTTGACCCCTACAGATTACCAGTGAAATACACTAGATTTTTAAAAATCTTCTTTCACATTATTTTTAATATCTGTTTTAAGTTCTTGAAGGAGATGATGTAGCAATATTGTGGAAGCCATTCCAGAATGTTCTTTATAATCCAAATTAGCTCAGGTAGAAACAGTACTATATGAATCTTCTCAATAGTGAGAGTTTATCTGAACTGAAATGATAAGTTTTTTAAGGAACTAGCTGTAGATAAGAGCCGAGCTATGGGAAGAAGAGAACATTTGTTGTATTTTAAGAAAAGGTGAATTGTTTATACTTGTGGGAAAAGCATAAATCATTTCTTTATATTTCCTTTTTTTCTATATTCTTATTTTCCTTCCTTTTCTATCTTGTCTATTTTCTTTTTTTTCTCTGCACTATGTTTTAGTTTATATTAGTTTTTCGTTGTTGCAGCTGTAATTTTTTATAAAATTGCTATTAAATAATTTAATACATTTCATATTTTACCTTGAGGTATTCGAACTGAAGTTTCAATAGAAGCAGTTAAAGGTGGCGATGTCTTCTCTTCTGCTGTTGCAAGATTCTTTCTTGTTGTACAGTCTGAACAAATAAAAGAACAACAGAAATAAGGTGCCATGTAAGATACTTATTACCTGAAGTCTTAAAAAACAAAATACAGTAATCTATTTTTCATATATTTGGATACGTTCTGCATATTTACTATGGGTGAATACAATGTTGTCATTTTACTAATATAGGTAGTCCTTGCTAGCTTTTTGGCTAGAACGATAACACACACAGAAACTCAGAAAGGCTGGCCTTTCTACCCTTCAGAAACGTCATGTTTGCCAACTTTCTAGCCAGGAACACAATATTTCTGAAGGGTAGAAAGGTTAACACACTGCAACTATTCTGAAGGTGTAGCCAGAGAATTAGGAAACAGGATGTTTCTGAAGGCTAGAACCTTCATTGCCTGAGGGTCTTCATAGCCTTCAGAACAATCATGGGAAAAGCACCAGCCTCTTCCTATCCTTCAAAAACATCATGTTCACTAGCTTTCTAACCTAGCAAACATGATGTTTCTAAAGGTTAAAAAGGCTCTTTTATAGCCTTCAGAAACAACATGTTCACTAGCTGCCTGGCGGAGACTCACAGTGGCTTGGCACACCTGACAGTAGCTTCACAAAAAGGCAAAGGTAAGGGGACCTGAGTATAGTGGGGTGGGAGAAGTAGGTAGGGAACAGGCTGAGGCCTCCAGGGTTGCAGCAGTTTTATGTGCGCTAGTCGATCAAATGAGCCACTGAGTTGTGGGAGAGATAGGTGAGTGGGGGGAAAAGGTTTGCAGCAGCCCTCAATCATAAGGGAGGTCAGACTTTTGCTCAAATTTTGCTCACATGATCACGGGGCACTGCAACAGCTGTAACTTCTGTCAGGGGATGTTTCTCCATTCAGCAGAAATTTATAATTTCAAATGAGGACTGAACTTAAGTTGGTCTTAAGTTGAGGACTTTAAAAATAATAGATCATGACTTTATCCCATCTTCTTAGATTTCCATTTTTCTTTAGTTCATTCCTTTCAGGAGGGCCTTTGTAAAGTAAATGAAAAGTGGAAGGGAAGGAAATAGGGGGAAAAAACCCTTACTTCTGCTTACCTCTTTTTGACATGCTGACACTGGATTTACATAATATTAAATCTGTCCTCTGTAGTCTCTCCAAGTGTAAAGACTTCTTTTCTTCATGCAAATATTAGTGAAGGCCGCTTCCACAACAGTATTAAATGGCCAACAGGGAAGATCTGTGGGATTCCCCGTTTTGTATCTCAATCCCGATGCATTTGCACTATTCTTTCACTAGTCCATCATTAAAAATGACTCCATTTCAGGGGTGGGTTCTAAAATTTTTTACTACCGATTCTGTGGGCATGGCTTATTTTGTGGGCGTAGTTTGATGGTCATGTGACAAACAATTCTTTAGGATTTAGCAGAGGTACTAGTCTACCAGGCTTTTAAATGCTTGCAGAGCCGTACCGGTCTACCTATTTGTTTTTGGAGCGCACTGGTCTACCACCACACTGCCTTTTACCACTGATCAGCTGTAGGGAGGCCCTTTGAAGCACTGCGGCAAGAGTTTAAACAGTTTTTTGCCGCTCTGCCACCGCTGAGAGCATGGGAAACCGTTTTCAGGCAGCTTGGCCTCAATTGCCAATCTACCACCACCGAGCGGTTTATAATGAGCCGATCAGTTCTAGCCAATCAGTTGGGAGGCTTCTTGGCTTCTCAATTTAAAGCTAAGGTGTCTTGTTTTTTTTCCTCTTCTTTGTCAAATGAGCCCTGATTTTTTTCCTTCTAGCCGATCAGTTGGGACTCAGGAGGCAGCGAATAGATTGGGGGCGGGGCCAGGCAGAGGTAGTATTTACCAGTTCTCCGAACTACTCAAAATTTCCACTATCGGTTCGCAAGAACCGGGGAGAACAGGTAGCAACCAACCACTGCTCCATTTACAAACCCATCTATTAAGGATGCATTAATCTGCAAACAATTTATGATTGGAAAATGGTTCTATTTTACTTTTCTTCCTCTGCCTACTTAATGCTATTGTGCATCTTGCAATATAGATGATTTTCAAAGTGTCTGACCTGGAGGTTATAAATCTCAAAAATAAACAAGGGATGCATTACATCCATAACTAATTTGAAATGGGATAAAAAAATACAATGCTGAGGAGACAATGATCAAATTGAGTAAAAACCAGGAAACTATCAACTTAATGCCATATTTTCAGGAAGTACAAAAGTAAGGGAAAACATCTTTTTGCACAATCTAGTTTTCTTTGTATCCACATTGTATTTAATTGAGCAATGTAGGTCTTTTAGAAATTGCCTAACTGAAAAACAACTCACACATTTTATGGCTCTTAGTGTCTGATGTTAGTGTGCTTCCTATTTCTCCACTTTTGCCCTCTGTTCTTTTATGTTTAATTATTTACCTTCAATGAGAGCTGCTATTTGTTGGCTTTTTTGAGAAGGAAGTTCTCTGACAATCTCCAAAGCGGTCAAGCTTCTGTTATCCTTTATATTCACATCAATGCCTTCAACACAGAGAGAAACTTGACATTATATACAGTAATTCAGAAATGTTGCATATACTCACACAGCAAAATGTGGTAGAAATGTAACTTGCCTTAATCACTTCCTCCTCCTAAATGTACATTTTGGCCCTACATCTATGCTCATTAATTATTATTATTGGTTAAAGCTGCCCTTATGCCATATGAAGGCTCTTAATTTTAGAAGAAACATTTTTAATTTGGGAAGCGCTTTTATTTTAATTATATTTTATTTTATTATAATTTTAAGTCAAGTTTATTTTATTGTATTTTTTAATAAGAAGCACATAAGCCTATACTTAAATGAAGCAGAATAGGAATACTTAAAATAATAAAGCAATAAATATATGTTAAATTATATCTTACAATTCAATTGCAGTGAAAGCAAATAATAATTTCAGAAGGGAAATGAATATACTTTTTTGGAGTATACAACCTCCTGATCTCCAAATCAAATCAGAGGTTCTAGCAATTCCCACTTAACTCTTGTTAATTTTCCTAGTTTATACTTAAATTTCATGAGGCTTTAGCTTGAAGGAGCAATTGAAAAAGGAGGGTGAAAGATTCAAATTAAATTATGTTGCTCATTCTTAAGAACAATACTTAAACCTGCTGAATGTTTACAACACTAAGACCACCAACAAAAAAGGAAATTCAAAAATATGTTAAAAAGATCCTCACCTGCAGCTAGCAATATCTGTACCACATCTGTTTTGCCAAACAAAGCAGCTTCATGCAAAGCACTGCCTTTTTCTGTCTGTAAAACAAGCATGGGTTGAGAATGCCATCAGAAAACGATAAAAGTGTATGTCCAGGTAGCTGCTTCACAAACAGAACAGTGGTGGGTTTCACTTACCTTTGCTACCTGTTCACTCGTGCATCACTTCTACGTATGCGCAGAGTGTATTTGATGACGTCTGGGCGGGTGGGCGGAGCCTCCCGCTGCTGCTACTGGTTCGCCTGAACCAGGGCAAACCAGTAGCAACCCACCACTGAAACAGAAGCTTTTTGTTTGTTTATTTATTAGAATTTGTCAAACAAAAAAGAAGAACAAAAAACCCCACAATGACAGGGACGATAGGCACATTAGTGCACTTATGCACCCCTCTACTGACCACTTAAGTATGATGTGAAATCAATTTGTGACTGAAACTGTGAAAATTTGTAGCTGAAACAACTGAATCAGATAGAGCATTCCAGACTTTGACAACTCTATTACAGAAATCATATTTCTTACTGTCAAGTTTAGAACAATTTACATTGAGTTTAAAGCGGCTGTTAGGGTACGTATTATTGCAATTAAAACAAAAAATGTCATTTACAGGTAAAACATTACTACATATCATTTTGTATACAATACCTAGGTCTGACCGCAAGTGATGCAGTTCTAAGTTATCAAAACCGAGAATTTCAAGCCTAGTAACATGGGGAATTCTATTGTGCACAGAAGAGTGCAAGACTTTTCTTGTAAAATATGACTGAACCTGTTCAATTGTACTGATGTCAGATATATGGTGGGGATTCCAAACAGTTGAACAGTACTCTAAGACTGGTCTAGCATAAGTTTTATAAGCTCTAATTAGCAAAACAATGTTTCCAGGAAAAAAAACTGCGCAAAATTAAATTTACAACTCTTAATGCTTTTTTAGCAACGCTATTACAGTGAACTTTGGAGCATAGATCGTCAGAGATAAGTACACATACCATATTTTCCGGCGTATAAGACGACTTTTTAACACATGAAAATCTTCTCAAAAGTCGGGGGTCGTCTTATACGCCGGGTGTCGTTATCCTGTAACCAGGCAGACCAGCCCGAAAGGGTCTGACGAGCCAAGCTTTGACCATCCCAGCTGAGTTGCCTGCTAATCAGGCAACTTAGCTGGGATCGCCAGAGCCATGTAAAAGAAAAAAAGTTTTCCCCCCTCCAGCTTGCTTATCTTAGCTGCTAGTCGCAACGCTTGCCTTGCTTCGCTTGCCTGCAATCCATTCCATCAGCAAGCAATTCCCTGCCTGCAATCAAGCAGGCAGGGAGTTGTGGACTTCAACTCCCAAAATTCCTCAGCCAGCAAAGCAAAGCTGGCTGAGGAATTCTGGGAATTGAAGTCTACAAGTCTTAAAGTTGCCAAGGTTGGAGACCCCTGTTCTATTGGGTAAGTTTTTCCCCCCTTTGGGAGCTTTAAAAAAAATAGTTAATTGGGGGTTTTTTTAGTTGTTCTTTTTTAGACCTAGCCATCTAAATTTAGCTTTCATTTAAAAATTAAAATAAAATAATATTTGTGCAGCTTTCTGAGATTTAGTGTGTTTCTGTAGTGTTTCACTCTAACTACACAAACACACAAAATCTCACAAAGCTGTATGTGGAATTTTGTGTGTGTAAAGTGTGAAAGATGTTTTTTTGGGCTTTTTGTGGCTATGTGAGGTTCCTGCTTGTTGTAGGGGCCATTATGGGTCTAGCACAGCTGCTTTTACATTGTGGGTGAGCCAGTTGATGTTTTTTAATTTTTATTTGGTGTGCGTTGGAAGAGGGGTAGTCTTATACGGCGAGTATAGCCCAAACCCTATATTTTAACAGGAACAGTCGGGGGTCGTCTTATACGCCGGAAAAAAACGGTAGATCTTTGACAAAGTGAGGGTCATCAGCTAGTTAAATACCACCTAGCTTATACTTGACATTCTGATTACGTTTACCAATATGAAAGACAGAGCATTTATTGATCGAAATTTGAAGTTGCCAAATAGATGACCATTCAGACACTGAGTCGAGATCACTTTGCAAAACAACAGAATTATCTGCAGTATTTGTTGCTGTTTATTCCAATTTAAAAACCAGCTTCTTTAAAAATGCAGGCTGATCACTCTAAAAATCAATCAATAAGAAATTACAACTAATAAAAAAACCCTCTGAATTTCCCTTTGAATTTGAAACAACCCCCCCCCCAAACAATATCCAGTTGAAAATACAGGATTCAAGCACCACAAGTTCTCTAGCTTACAATTAGAAGAAACCTAGATTTCTGGAGTAAAACAGATCCCGTTAAACTTGAAACAATTTCAAAGCATAATTCTATTAAATTTCAAACTTAACATGAATTCAAAATAAACTTATTTAACAATCTTTTGTATTTGTTGGAATTATAGGCTGCTTCAATTTGCCAATTCTGAGCAGCATATAATTGGGGTTTTAAAACATATGATGAAGTAAAACAGTGATTAGAAAAGTTCTTATTGAACAGGGAGCTGTGATACTAAATCTGATCCTGAGACATTACTTTAATGTTTAAACTCTTCACACACAAATTTAAACAAATACCTGGTAGTTGTTATCCATGCCAGCCTCCAGAAGTACATGAACAACAGCTTTATGGCCATTTCTAGCTGCCAGATGTAAGGGAGTGTGTTTCTTAGTATTGCAACTTAATAGATTGGGATGAGCATTAAGCAACATCTTCACAACCTCTAGTCTCCCATAGAGAGCAGCTAAATCAAGAGGAGTCTCAAACTTGTTATTGCGCATAGTAGGATCAGTCAACTCCTCCAGAAGAACCTTCACCACTTCGGTATGGCCATACTGAGCTGCACAGTGCAATGCTGTCTCATTGTCGTTATTCTAAGATTACATAAATATAAAAACCATTAGAGTTTAGAGACAATTATAATAAACAGAACATTCGTTTTAAACATAAGTGTATTAAAACTGTTCCAATTCTTTTCCACTATGCATGCAGTGGCTTAGTGAGTACATCATGGTCTCATTGTTATTTATATGTGCACACATTCAGACATTTGCTACAGAAAAAAAAAAAGATGAAATATCTATTATTGCATTTTGAGATTATTACTTCTACTGTTCTATAATGTTCTCCATTTTTAAAACTCACCAAGCATTACTTATCCATTCAATAAAAGTTACTATAATGTCTACAAACTTACATTTTGCAAACCAACAACTTGATAATATAGTATTTCATAACTGTGTTCTTTCTCTCTGGAGAATTCACCTTTTATTAATTAATCTGACGTTATGTTGTTATTACATTTAATTTTTATTTTATACAAAAGGCCGCTGCTATTAGGAAAGTATAACTAATATTATCAATTTATGGAAACTAATTATCTGTCAAGAAACAGCTCTTTCATGTGACCACATGCTTTTTTGAAATTGGACTTCATAAGTAATATCGGGAAGTCACTGAAGTATAAAATAACATTGGGTTAAACCCCATGTGTAAACCTAAGTACTTTAAGATTCTAGTTGATATGTAAATGGACACAAAAATTTCATTCAAACTGTTAGTGTCTTTAAACATTTAAATGGTGTGTGTGTGTAATTATAATGGCTAAATGTACATAAACAAAACCCTGGCTTCACCAGAAATGTTTCAATTGATAAAAAATAAACAAATTAGAACTTTTAACAGTTGTACAATACTGGACAAAATATAACAGAGGTAGGTTTGTGATTTATTTTTGTTCTAGCACTATCAACAATGTTCAATGTCTCATGGGCACATGACAAAACTAGCTGAAACAGAAAGGAAATAGATGAACAGTCAGACTGCTTTACAAAAAATACATGGAATGTACAAATGACAGTTACTATGAACAATGACAGACATGCACAAAGGTTTGAAAAATTGAGGAGGACACTTCCAACGATGGCAAAGAAACAATTCAAGCCAAACATTTGCCAAGGAAAAACAGATTTATAGTGAAGGTGATTCTAAATGAGGTAATGCATCATTCAGCAGCATGCAGAGAATCTCACCATGAATAGAGGGGAAAGCTAATGGTTTAGGATTTATAATTAAGATGTAGGGTTTAATGAAAGATAATGAAGAACAGTGGTATCTTCTAGCCACATTATATTACAAACTATACATAATGTACTACATCAGTAAACATCGGGGGGGGGAGGAGACATCAACTGGACTAAAGATAGTTCTCGGCTAAATTGAGTTCAAATCCTAGGGGTTTTATGGACATATAGATACAGGGTTTTGGCCAAAGTACAGAAGTATTTTGCCACTGTCATCTTCCAAGATTTTTTTTCCAATTGCACAGTCTAACCTACAGCCCTAACCTGACCCTTTGTTATCCCATCAATAACTAGGCCTACTGCTGCTTTTCTTGTGGGAGAAACAAGGCCAGCCTTTTTAGAAAAAAAAATGATTAGTATGATTAATATCTTACTGTTGCCATCAAACTCTCATTTGCCTTTTAACCAAGTCATTAATTAGACATTTAAATTTGCTGCTCAACAACACCTGAAGATAGGTATTTCTGAAATGCAAAATTTTATAAATCCTTATAAAGCCCATGTTTGATTTCAAGTTTGTGGCAACAATTATTTTTATTTATTCTATTCTAACAAATTTGGATGCCACTTTTCAAAACCAGTGAAATCTACAAGTGTTCAAATCCAGCTGTGTATCCAAATAGCTGCACATCTGACAGAACTTAAATCTGAAAATCTTCATTAGAAAATAGGATGAAATTGCTACTCATTAAAAGGATGGCCCGGAGTGTTCCCTGATTTTCAAAAGCTTTAGTCTATTAATGCAAAAATGTCCAAGATTGATTTCTATAATTTTTAAGAAAAAAAGGAGGAAAAGCATCATCTGAAAGTCAAAATAGTGGTCCGCAGCTTAAACAGCTCTTTTTTTGCCCACTGATCCCTTTATCTTGAAGACTAAGGAATGCTTCTCATGGATATATGAACTAACAGTTGCCAATGTATACTTGATTTGCAATTGGTACAGTACAAAAGTAATAATTTGTATGTAAAAGCACTAAATATTAAACAGAAGCCGATAAAACTGAGACCGTAATCATAATTGGCAAAGAAACCCAAAGAAACTCTATGAAAAAATAGTTGAGGGAAAGGATAAAGCAGTGACTTAAAGTGAGGTAATTTTTAACTATATTAACGGTAGAAAAAATATTTACAATTTTTATGTATGATCATACAATGTTTTTATGTATCATGATTCCTTTATGCATTTTGTATTCAAAAACTGTTAAGTCATTTTGAATATGCATACATTTAATCTCAGTAGTTGGTTTATAGTGGGGCTTCTTCTGACAGTCAGATCAAAGTACCTTTTAACTATAAACAAATGTACATATATAATTCAACTGGGAAAAAATGCACAAATGTCTAATTAACAATTTGTCGAAGTCCACTGTTTAACTATCATTCCTCATCTATACTGAAATGCCTGCCATCACAAATTAAACATTCATAAGCATTTCCCCTAGTTTTCTGTGTGCCTTATATGAAGTAACAAAAATCTGTGTTTGCGGACACAAGTCTTCGGGTCAGGATTGACTCCTGGCAACTGTCCGGACAAGTTCCAGCAGTTCATAAGATTTTAGAAATGGTTTGCCATTGCCTACTTCCTAGGGTTGATAGAAAATGACTGGCTCAATATACCCAGATGGTCTTGGCCCCTAAGGTGGGATGACAACTCGCAGTCTTCCAGTTTCTAACTTGATGAATGCCTCAAACTCTATATCAAACTGGGTCCCAAACAAAACCTCTAGTAGTACTTTAAAAAAATGTTTTGTGAAATAAAAAGCATACTTTCCAGTTAGTCCAGAATACCCCAGTCAGCCTTGGGAATTCTGGGAGTTGAAGTCCACTCAACTTCAAGACAAGATTGAGAAACATTGATCTACTATACGGAGAAGATCAGCATAACTCTCAGAAGTATTTTTTAAAATAACGTATTTTATTATATATTCATTTCTATGCAGTTTAGCCTTCCAAGTGAGCTTAGAGAAATATGCTTCTAGGGCTGGAATAGTTTAAACCGTTTGATTTTATAGTATTCACTAATTAAAAATAATACTAAGCTACAAAAGGCTTAGAAAATAGCCTTATAGAAACATATTCATCTCACTTTCTTCTTCAGCCTTTTTAAGATGTAAAATATCTTTTATTTAAACAGACATTAATGCTCTCCAGATTTCCAGAGGGATCTGGCTTGGCGGAAACAAAACAATGAA
This sequence comes from Pituophis catenifer annectens, assembly GCF_029215685.1. NCBI lineage: Eukaryota > Metazoa > Chordata > Lepidosauria > Squamata > Colubridae > Pituophis > Pituophis catenifer. Next base: position 166,877,610 of record NW_027256883.1, on the reverse strand, counting down.
TAAGCCAGAGGTATGCACTTTTTTTTCTATATCTTCACCTTACTGTTGCTGGCATTTCTACTAAAGATTACAGAGAATAGAACAAGGGGCATTTTTGTGTACTTTTGGCATTTTAGGGTTTGATTTATTACCTACTTAGATCATATTCAGAGAAACTGATGGCTTACAGATCATGTTTTTGCTTCCACCCAGAAACGAAGAAAACCAACTAAGAAATAATTTAAAAAGCACCATAAACTCTATACTGCAAATAAAGTGGTGGGAAACTACATGTGGCAAGAATGACATTTGCCTGAAATAATTATTGTATTAAAAATTAACTTCATTGAGTCAATTTGGTATCACTTTTCTAGCTAAATGATCAAATGCCTTGTGGATCATAATTGTAACATTTTATCATGAGGTGTATATTATAATGGCTCATATAATGTGTGATAATTTATAGAAATGTATAACTCCTAGCAACATTCTTTTTCATTTAATGGAAAAATGTATCACCAAGAGTATCTACTTTTTCTTGTATAAATCTCACAAGTAGATAGTGACTTGTTATTATTAATCTGTGGTACAGATTTTTGAACACCACACAAATTAAGTATGAGAGTTTGGAATTTGGAGTTTGGAATTAGAGCGCTCCATGGCTTAGGACCAGGGTACTTATGGGACCGCCTTCTGCCACCAGTAGCCTCTCACCGGCCAGTACACTCACATAGAGAGGGGCTCCTCAGGATACCGTCGGCCAAACAGTGTCAACTGGCGGCCCCCAGGGGGAGAGCCTTTTCTGTGGGGGCACCTGCTATCTGGAATGAGCTCCCCCCAGAGATACGGAGAATCCCGAATTTACGCACCTTCCGCCGTGCCCTCAAGACCTATTTATTTCAACAGGCTGACCTGGCCTAACTTCCCTTTTAATTGTAACTTTTAAAATTGGTTTTAAAACATTAGGGGTGTTTTAAATTGTTTTGGGCCAAATTATTTAATAGGTTTTTATATTGTCTTTTAAATTTTGTAGTTTGTGTGTTTTATCTTTCTGGCTGTTCACCGCCCTGAGTCCTTCGGGAGTAGGGCGGTATATAAATCTAATAAAATGAAAATGAAATTAAATTAAAAAGATCTATTCAGGCACAGAGAATTAGTTTTAGAGTTTTTTGGATTCCAGTTTTGGTACTTAAGTAAATTATATTGCTTAATGTTCTAACTTATTTAGAGATAGCCAAGGCAATCACAAATTTCATAAATTTCCTAGCTAAATATATATACACATTCTGCAATAAAAATCCATTATGACAAAAGTGATTATACTCCTTTGTTTAGGTGCAAATATTTCAACTGTTATAATAAAGGAATATATGAATTATCAAAAAGAAAAAATAATTCGATCTATTATTTAAATTGGTAGTTTTCTACAATGATTTTAAAAACATTATTCTGTGGTGGTGCAGTGGTTAGAGTGCAGTACTGCAGGCTACTTCTGCTGACTGCCGGTTGACTGCAATTTGGCAGTTCAAATCTCACCAGGCTCAAGGTTGACTCAGCCTTCCATCCTTCCAAGATAGGTAAAATGAGGACCCAGATTGTTGGGAGCAATATGCTGACTCTGTAAACTGCTTAGAGAGGGCTGAAACAGCACTGTGAAGCAGTATATAAGTCTAAAGTGCTATTGCTATTATTTCAACTTCTGATTTAAATTTCAGCATTCATCATTGAGTTTATCTACTTTAGACTGAAAAATACAGAGACAGAATATGGCAGTTCTGAAACATCCTTAATGTCTAAAAACTGTCATAGACATATAGGAAAAACTGAGCAAAAGCAGAGTGATGCTGCAATCCTCACCAAAACTTATACATTATGAATCTTAGTACAATGCAGACTATCATTTACCATATCAAACATTAATGTTTACTCTACATTTACAGAGTATATTCACTGTGAATCTATAAAAGCATGTAATTTAAACTAATTCACCCTATTTATCTCCAACTTTGATAATCTTAATATATTTAAAAGCATACCAATTGGAGCCCAATTTGATTTAGACCTTAAAAAATCAATATTTAAGATGCTCCAATTTGATGGTCTGAAAATTAAAATAATAATTTACAACAAATATTTTGAGATTCATTATAACAAGGAATCACTTAAGATACTTCTAAATATTAGATAAGATTATCTGTGAAGTAATTTAAGATTTTCAGGATTTTTAGATTTGCTTTTCTGTTTTTGCTTTATGATTACTAGAAGCAGAAGAATGGGCCATATTCAGTTAAAGAAACAATCAGATGTGAAAAAGGAACGAGTGAAATAAGGAAAAAAATGTACATACATTCACACAAATGGATACATGAATACATCCATACAGACAATAAAGGCATTGTTGTCCTCATAAAAGAACTAACAAAAATAGTTCTCTTATGTGTTATGTAGCATACAAAATGCTACACTATTAGTAAAATGAAGTTCAGTATTGCTAAGAATGCATACCTTTTTTGGACAGTATACCATAAACATAATCAGTATTATTCCCTTTCTTATTAAATAGAGAAACAATACCAGAATGTTTTGAATTTATATATTTGAATGCTATTATTGATTTGGGAATCAACAAGTACCCCAAATCTACCAAGTCAAAAACAATGGTAGACCTTGCTAAGCATCAAGTAAACTTTTACCAACCAGCCAAATCAAACATGGCTTAATACAAATTTCACATTAAAGAGATTGCATTTTCAGTCCTCCATGGCCATTCCCAAATAGGCAATATCAATGAACTAGATGACAAGGCTTCTGAAAGCACAAAAATACAACTTGGAGTAATGATATAGTGAAATCCTGTCAGCGAAGTACACACCTTGGCATTGATATAAGGGTCAAAGGGGCCGTACTTTTTGAGTTCTTTGATCTCAAGAGCATTCTACAAAAAGGAGAGGAAAAGAAAATGTGATGATGAAATGGCAGGATATAGTAAAAAAGCAGTGAGTGATTCTGAAGGGGAGAAATGATAGAACATGACAATATTTCATTCCAATGAAAAGCAATTAATTAAACTAGCCATTCCAGCTGTCAATAGTTGATTAACATGCAAAGCTCAACTAAAAATCTTAACTTCTCTATTTAACACTTCACTATGACATCTTACAAATATTTGGCCTCATGCTAGCTATAGATTGCAAGAGCCTTCATTTTCATATGGCCCCATCCAATTTTTTAAAGAATTGCAAATGGCATTATAAAATTTAAAAAGTTAACACTGAAATGACTGACAAAGTTGTCGCCTAGAATCACAATAAACAATGTCTGACAAAAAAGATTTTCAAACAATATTAAAAAATTTTTGAATGTGTACATTTGGCTATTCAATCACAAAAAATATTACTAGCCAGCAAAGGAACTTCTTTGAATATTTGTAAGAGACTATGTTAAGCTACTTGTTAACACAGATAATAAGTCTCAGAGTCAGGGGCCTATTATAGAGATGGAATTTTAACTTTAACTCTGAACAAGGTGTTCAGTCCTAATTTGGTTGCAAGTTGGCCTAAAGTAGTAGTGTAATATGGATAATGCTTCCTATCAGAAGCGAATACATAGCTTTAAAAATTTTTACTTTCCACAAGAAAAATGTTATGTAGATAAGATACCCCTGGGGGCTCATTCTTGGTGATACCCCTTCTGTGGTATAATTTACGGCTGGATACCCAGTGTTCCTCAACATTATTGATCTTCAAAAGGGTTATGAAAACTTTTTTAGAAAATGCATTCGTGGAAGTGGAGGTTTAGCCTACTCCATGGATGTCACTTAATGTCTGTTAAATGTTTTATGTGAGGTAAGTTTTGATCCTTTGTTTGGCTTTCTGTAAGCTACTTTGACCTCAGGGAATAGGAATTCAGCAGTGTAGACATCATAATAAATAAATGCATACATACAACTAAAAATGCAAGTGAAATAATTTCATGAGAAAACTTACTAGTATTCCCACTATTTCTATTTTTCTATTTACCAGTCCCAGTTTAATTTGGAGCAATATTGTAAGAGTTTACCTGGTCTCCAAATCAATACTAGCACTATGAGGTGTATATGTCCACATTTGTACACAAGAAAGTTTTCAATCATACAAGTCAAATGGCAGCATTTTAAACAACAGAAATAATTACCGTTTTTCTTCCATTTAAGCACAGCATTTTAGTAAATTAATTATTAATGTCTGAAAGCTGTATTGTAGTTAAATGCACAAGATTAGCTTACTAAGCATAAGTAGCAAAGCAGTATAAGCTAACTACAAAATATGGCAAAAAGAGAATAAAGCTATTTAGAATTGCTTCACCACAAAAATAAACTGATGTACCAACTACATCAAGTTTCAAATTGTCCAGAAAATCGTGGTGCGGGGTGGGGTATAGGAATAATGGTTAAAATCCTCCCATTGAATATGAACCAATTTAGTCATTGTTCATTTCTACAGTTCTCAATCTGATCAACCAAAAATACAGCTTTCAGGATACAATTTTTCAAATTTGCTGAACAATTATAGTTGTTTAACCTTTAGCTGTTTCTCAAGCAGGATGTCAAACAACAAATTTACTCTTGTAGATGCTGTATTCACTCCCTCCTATGGAACAATATAACAAACGTTGTAAGATCATTAAGAGCACAAAAAGAGGAATGTATTCAGACCTGCTCATTTACTTTAGTGTGGGAGGGTCCTTGGTGTATTAGCAGTTTCACTATTTCAGCATCTCCCTTCCAAGCTGCCAAATGGAGAGGATAACAGCCTTTGCAGTCAGCCACATTCGTTAACGCATCATTTCTCAACAGAACTTCCACAACATCCCTGAGGACAGAATAATGCCATGAAATTTCAGAAGAATTCTGGATACGACAATCAAAATCAAATAGTAAATTGGATAAATGTATTAATAAAAATATCAGTTTGTATACTGTCTACTTGGAAAACATTTCCAAATTCAAATATTCACCACGGTTCCTTAAGAACTGGAATATGAAAACAGCCTATTGTTCATCCACCAAAAGAAAATAAGGCTGCCATCTACTCTGGGAGGTAACTTTCAACCTAGCTGATGAAATAGATCTATATAAACGGGCTTAGGGTCAAGCATTAGGAGCTGTCAAACTATTTAGTAAGGGTGTATTACTATTATTCTTCTCATCTTTCCTATTACCTATCTCCTTTTCTACTTATGACTATAACTTTGTTCCTTGTATCTTTATGACTTATATTGTTTTATTTAGTTCTCCTGACTCGCTGCTCAGACATTCCTACGGCTGGGTTATCCTCACTCTTAATTCATTCGACTGAGTGCCAATCATTTCTCTCTGAAGCTGGTCACGCCCACCTCACGGCTATCCCAGCAGTCTTTTTCACTCAGTCGATGGTGCCAGACTTGACTGCCTTTACTGCGATATTTGACTAAGCTTTATTCTCAAAAAAATCTGTTTTCTTGGATAGTGAGAGCTGCGCAACGTGGGATTCCCCTCAGAAGGCAGGTGGCTGCCTTGGTTACAGTCTTTGTCAGAGACAATCAGCAATCCTTGTCTCATGATTCCCGGATACGGTCCTTCCTTCAAGGTGCGACTAACTTGCGGCCTCCAGCAATACATCACTATCCCACATGGGATCTTACGCTCGTTCTACAAGCTTTGACTTCGCATCCCTTCGAACCTCTCCGTTCTGTCAGTCTGCGCTATCTTACCTTGAAAATGGCCTTGTTGGTGATAACATCGGCCCATCGAGTCTCCGAAATTGCAGCCCTTTCTATCAGGAGGGACCTTTGTGTCTTCTATCAGGACCGGGTAGTTCTCAGATTGGACCCGGCATTTATTCCCAAAATTAACACTCATTTCCATCGTATGCAGGACATTGTTCTTCCAAATTTTTGCCCGGATCCCCGTCATCCTTCTGAAAAATGTTGGCACAGGTTGGATGTGTATCGTGCCCTAAAGCACTATATTAGTAGGACTGCCTCCTTTAGAAAGACGGAGGCATTGTTGATGTCCTTCCTGCCTTCCTCTCTGGGACAGAAGGTCTCTTCTGCTACTGTGGGCAGATGGCTTAAAGCCTGTATTTCTAAAGCGTACGATTTGAAGGGTGGTCCAGTTCCGGGACAAATCTTGCCCCATTCTACACGCAGTGCCACTACACCAGCAGCCTGGGCTACTCAGGCCTCCATAGATGACATTTGTCAAGTGGCCACTTGGTCTTCGCTTTCCTCAATTGTTAAACATTACCATTTGGATGTTTATGCTTCTGGTGATGCCTCCTTCGACAGATGTGTTTTACAATCAGTAATATCTTTCCTTGGCCAGGAAAGAGCTTCAATTCCCATCCTGGGGCTGTAAGCTTGGGTATGTCCCAGCCGTAGGAATGTCTGAGCAGCGAGTCAGGAAAACGGACGTTGCTTACCTGAATGTCCCTTTTATGCTCGCTGCGAAGACATTCCATCCCGCCCATGATCTCGCCGTTCCCTGGCCTTGGGTGGGGTTTTCTTCTTGTTCCCTCTACAGCTGTTACCGTGTGATGTCTGGATCCTCTCTGGGTCTACCTTCATCTGTTGTGGAATCGCCTTCGTAAAAAAGACTGCTGGGATAGCCGTGAGGTGGGCGTGACCAGCTTCAGAGGGAAATGATTGGCACTCAGTCGAACGAATTAGAGTGAGGATAATCCAGAGGTAGGAATGTCTTCGCAGCGAGCATAAAAGGGACGTTCAGGTAAGCAACGTCCGTTTCCTAGTATGATTTATGTTGATTGCTTGTTTAATATCCTATGACTATCACTAAGTGTTCTATCTTATGATTTCTGATGAATGTATTTTATGAAGACTATGATAATGATTTATCAGTTATATCTTTTATGTACACTGAGAGCTTATGCATCGAAGACAAATTCCTTGGGTGTCCAATCACACTTGGCCAATAAAGAATTCTATTCTATTATTCAAACTATCTATAAGCAGACAAGTGTTTAAATCTAATTTGCAAGAATGAACAGTTTTTTCCAAGTATGAGTTAGATATACAGTTTATTTGATTATTTTCTTAATAAATTAATATGGTACCCATCTACCTAAAGGAACTCTGGGTGGTGAACAAGACTAAAAATACAATTACTAAGAACCATTAAAGCAAAACAGACAGTGCTGAGGCCCTAATAAGATTCACATCCATAGATTAAATACATCATGCCATCCTCATTATCATCCTAACCCTAGGGGCACATCTTGACTGTTTTCCTTAAGACCAACAGCATCCATATCTCTAAGAGGAGGCTATTCCTTTAATGCAGACATCATGACAGAGAAAGCACAATTCCAAAGCCCCATCTGGCAGGACTGTTTCACCAAGACTCAGATTTAGAGGGATGAACAGAAACCATTAGGGATAGGCAGTCCCTCAAGTAGCTTGCCCCTATGCCATGTCAAGCTTTTAAAATGATAATCAGCATTTTAAAAGTCCACTGGAACTGATGCAGCTCATGCAGCATCAGTGTTACATAGATGTTATTTCAGTGCAGTCCCTTGTGCCCCTGACATTGTATTCTGGACCAGCTGAAGTTTTCAAATGCTCTTGAAAAGTAGCCCATGTAGAACACATTGGAAATGGGAGGCAGCAAAGGCATAAGCAATGATTCCTGATCTAGAAATGGTTAAACTGGCACATAAAATACATTTGTGCAAAGGCTCTCTGGGCTACAGTTGCCACCTGCTATTCAGGCTGCCATTGAGGCCAAGCGGACCAGCAGTGTGTACCAACTCTGACCAGGAAAGTATAACCTTAGCCAGATGGTAAATCAACAGATATGTGGTAGCCCTAAAAAACTACAGGCATTCAGTCCTGTCAGGGTTGAGCGAAAGCCAGATCTTCTCCAGCCAGACTTTTACAGCTTCCAGGTACTAGTAAGACACTTCCCCAGCACCACTTGGATGGTCCAGATCATAGATGTACAATTGAGACCCATGCTATAGAAAGTAATAAAGATGATCTTGATGGAGATACGCATGATCTGCTACCCAGGCAATGGGCTGTGTCTGTATGAGACATATTTTCAATCTACAACAGACAGATAGTATCTCAATATTATGGCTCAGACAGAACTCCCCAAATTATTGAACTAGCAGGTCAAGATGCATGATTCTGTTATTACAGCTGATTTCAAGAAAAGTAATTTTAGTCTTGCTCTGGAGTTGATTTTTTTAACTTGGTCTAGCTAGTGGGTTGACATATGCAATCAATTACCTCCCACAGAGGTTTCATGAAGATGGTAAATAGAAGAGAGAAGTAAGCCCTGTAGCACCCTAAAAGCAGAGGCCTAAAGACAGACCTCTCCTCCTCACACACCAACTGGAACCACTCCTTGGAGAAAGGAGAACTACTGAAAAAACAAGACCTCCTACATCTCAGCCAGTCCAGAAGGATGCTATGATTGATGGTACTAAAAACCAATGGGAGGTCAAATGGATACACCATCACCATTCCAAGCTCACCAGATGTCATCCACAAGTGTGATCAATTGCATATGGTATCCCAGCCTGAAACCAAATTGTAACAGGTCCAGATAATTTGCTTTCTCTACAGCCCTTTGAAATTATAGACCTACCACCTCAATAGAATCCCTCAAAAAGGCAACATTAGAGATTGAGAAAAATTTGTCCAGTAGTAACTTCTTGAGAAGGGGCAAACCACTGTCTCCTTCAGGGGACGTGGAACCACCTCCTATTATAAAAAACATTTACCACTGATTAGCTACATGTCACCTATCTATATGTCACCTCTCTAGATGCCTTGACCAATCAGGAGGGATAGAACCTAACATTGTAGGTAACAGAATCATCAACCTAAGGACACTGTCCATTTGCTTGGGAGTAATCAAATCACACTCAGTCCAAATAACTGGATATGCCCAAGCCACAGTCATCTCCTTAGGACCAGCACAGGCAGACACTACCTCTGAAAGATTTGAGGCACTTTAATAGATGTTTTACATAATCTTCATAGCACACTTGCAAAGGTTCCTATGGCCCTTGCTTATCCTTGTTAAAGCTTTTGATTTCACTGTTTCAGCATATTTTGTTTACTTGTATTTACTTGTAGAAACAACTGTGTAAAGAAATTATCAGGAAAGATCACTATTTTTTCAAATTAAAGTATGTAAGTAGCCAATGCTCATTCTTTCTCAAAGATGCAAATGAATTGCAAATTATGTTGATTACACAGCTGCAAGTGAACAGCTGTAGAGCCTGTTCTTCTAGACTGCTAATGTGTTGGGGAGGGCACAGAATTGGATAAAACAAAAAACAAAAAAAGAGTAGCACGTCTAAAAGAACCTGTCTGAGTTTAGCCAATGATAGGAGGAGAGGTAAACCTTAACAAATGCTGAAAATAAAACACGGAATGTACTGTTTATTAAAGGACACACAGAATTCACAGCTGCTGTGTCTGTTCATTACTCTGGAAAAAGATTTTTTATAGCCTCTAAATGGCAGTAAAGAGCAACTTTCTAGTCAATGTAAGGACTGAGAAACATACTGATAACAGTTCTCCAGTATAGAATAGATATAGATGTGAAATGCAAGTACTGTACTCTTTAGTCCCAGAGATATAATTTGCTGCTCAATTAAAAAAAAAACCCTAAAGAACATGTTCATAAAAAGAGGAAAACCATGAAAGAGGAAAACTTCACTAAAATGCAACATTAAGTCTAATAATTTTGTTTTCCTATTGGGGATGAAAAGTATTACTTTCAGTTGAGAATTACTAAAGCAGTTCCAATATTTTCTGATTTCAGCAAAGTATTTGTTAAAACAGGCCGTAGTGTTCTGATTAGCAAACTAGTTACATTTTGGCTGGCTAGAAGAATAATTAAATGAATACACTGCTGGCTTGAAAACTCACACTGGGTTTTTGTTAATTGCTATTCATTAAGAACCACGGTGAAAGTTAAGTGGGATGCTATAAGATTTAGTCCTTGGCCGTGTATTCAACATCTTTATTAGGGACTTGAATGAAGTGCTATAGGGAATGCTTGTCAAATGTGCAGATCACATAGCATTGCCTAGGATAGCTAGTGGCATAGACAACAGAACAGTCAAATAAACTTGAGAAATTAAGGTACTGACTGATGATGACAAAAGATTAGATTTTAAGAGAAAGAAGTGGAGAACATAGATGCGAGATAGATGCACAGATTTAAAATTGGGGATATCTGACTGACGTCAGAGTTTGTAATAGAGGCCTCAAAGTACTAGCCGAGTAGAAACTAAATATGAAAAGTACAAACAGAATCCTTTGTGGATTTGGACATGTTCAGGTAGAATCTGGACACCCAGTTTTGGGGGATGCTTTAAACTAGAGTCCTAACAAAGTAACTAAAGAAATTTTAGGATTTTAGCAAAACCTGTTAAATTATGTAACCTAAATATTATAATAATTTATTAAATATATATTCCACCAAACTGTCAGTGTCTCTGGGCTGCAGACGTAAACAGCTACATTTCAAAATTTGTCATCCCACTATAATGTGTAATAAGCACGAGAAAATGAATCTTGAAAAGTCTTTTGCCTCTCCTCTCTAAAGAAAAGCTTTCTGGATTGATGAAGATGAACCGAGAAACTGCAGTTTGTATGAGCATGCACACGTACGTATGCTGATGATATTCAGTTTTATATCTCTACCACTGGTGATCCAAGTGATGCTGTTGCCTCCCTCTTGCAGTGCCTAGAGGCTGTGGGGGCCTGGATGGAGACAACAATCTTCAGATGAACCCTGACAAGACCGAATGGCTTTGGGTCTTCAGAGCTTCAAAATTTGGGACTTTAATTAAGTTAATTCTGGATGGGATTGCACTACCCCAGATGAACCTGATCCACAACTCGGGGGTTCTCCTGGACTCGACTCCTGCTCAAAGAGGAGGTGGCAGTCACGTCTAGAATATCAAAATATCAACATCTCTGAATAAATCCATTTCACAATAATACAGTGCACTGCATAATCCTGATAAGTCGAGCTCTAGTACTTTGAAGGAAGCTATTTGTAAAGTGCTACAGGGTTTATTAGTTTTAGCTACTTTAATAGTCTGGTTGTTTAAAAAGTTATTTCAGATACAGGAAACTTACTTGTGGCCATTCAAAGCAGCATGATGCAACGGAGTGTATCCAGTACTGTCAACACAGTTCACATTTGGTCCTCTCCAGATACTGTAAAGCAAAAGTAAATAAATAAATGTTATACATTAAGACACAAAGTATAGTTTGTAAACAGTACCAGACTGAGACAGGTTTCCTGTGAACAACACTAAAAAAGTGTATTGTGTAATCACAATCTAAGACACAGTATTAACTTGATATTAACTTAAACAAAGAAAAACTAGTGATCATATAAAGAGATGGATTATCCTGATTATCTAATCAGTATTTTATTACTATTTGAATGGTTATTATTTGTATGTGTGACACTCATCAGGCAATATTCAAGTGAATTGGTCCACAAGTAGCACAAGCTGCAAGGAAGCAATACATAAAACAAAGGAAAAAGTAGGGAAGCTAGGTAATTTGTTTTTGTTTCTACTGTACATGTTTATTTAAATGAATCTTTCATCTTCATCTTTTTTTTCAATCTGATAACACAGCTAGTAACCAATGAAAAATGTTCATAGTCATAATACATGCATTTTTAAAGTCAGATCAATGTATATTTTTTTTAAAAATGAAAAAAAAAACATTTCATCATAAAAGCAAGTCAAAATACAGAAGGGCTATTTTTAAAACACTAGAAGTCAAACTAACTACCAATGGGTTTGCATCTATTGTGAGAGTACATAATTTAGAATACTACTGGAAATGCTTGGATAAATCTCTGTAATAACAAATGGGTGTGAAATTATTATTATTATTATTATTATTATTATTATTATTATTATTATTATTATTATTAATTCAATTTATATACCGCCCTTCTCCTATTGGACTCAGGGCGGTGCACAGCCAAGGATAAAAAACATACCAATACAAAATTTAAAATCAATTAAAAGAATTATACAGCTTTGGCCCACAATTTAAAACAATCCAATTAAAACCCAATTTACACTTAAAAAGCTAAAAAGCGCTAAAAGGGGGGCGGTGGTTTCACGCCAGCCCCGCTTGATGGAAAAGAAAAGTTTTTAGGGCACGGCAAAAGGCCCGGAGATCTGGTATCCTTCGTATCTCCGGGGGCAAATCGTTCCAGAGGGCAAATGCTGCCACAGAGAAGGCCCCGACATTGCCTGGCTGACAGCACCCTGAGGAGTCCCTTTCTGTGGGAGCGTACTGGTCGGTGGGAGGCTATCGGTGGCAGACGGTCCGATGCCATGGAGCGCTTTAAAGGTGGTGACCAAGACCTTGAAGTGCACCCGGAAGACCACTGGAAGCCAATGCAGCTCGCGCAGGAGAGGCATCACACGGGAGCGCCCTCTTGCTCCCATAATCCCCCGCGTGACCGCATTCTGCACCAGTTGGAGCCTCCGGGTGCTCCTCAAGGGGAGCCCCATGTAGAGAGCATTGCAGTAGTCCAGGCGGGAAGTGACGAGCACCTGAGTGACTGTGCGTAAGGAGACCCGATCCAGAAAGGGCCGCAACTGGCAAATCAGGCGAACCTGATGAAAAGCCCCCCTGGCCACGGCCATCATATGCTCTTCCAAAGACAGCCATGTATCCAGGAGGACGCCCAAGTTGCGAGCTCTCTCCGTGGGGGCCAATGATTCGCCCCCAATAGCCAGCGTTGGCACCAGCTGGCTATATCGGGACACCGGAAGCCACAGCCACTTGGTCTTGGAAGGGTTGAGTTGAAGCCTGTTATTCCCCATCCAGATCCGCACGGCCTCCAGGCACCAGGACATCACTTCAAGGGCATAGTTGGGGTGGCCTGGGGTGGAGATGTACAGCTGCGTATCATCAGCGTACTGATGATACCCCAAAGCCACGGATGATCTCACCCAGCGGCTTCACATAAATGTTGAACAGAAGGGGCGAGAGGACCGACACTTGCGGCACCCCACAAACGAGGCGCCTCGGGGTTGACCTCTGCCCTCCTGTCAACACCGACTGCGACCGGTCAGAGAGATAGGAAGAGAACGGTCAGAGAGATAGGAAGAGAACCACCGCAAAACGGTGCCCCCTACTCCCAACCCCTCCAACCGGTGCAGCAAGATACCATGGTCGATGGTATCAAAAGCCGCTGAGAGATCTAACAGGACCAGGATAGAGGAGCAACCCCTATCCCGAGCCCTCCAGAGATCATCCACCAACGCGACCAATGCCGTTTCCGTGCTGTACCCAGGCCGGAAGCTGGATTGGAGCGGATCCAGATAGACAGCTTCATCCAGGTACCCAGGAAGCTGTCGCACCACCACACTCTCAACAACCTTCGCCAAGAAGGGAAGGTTGGAGACCGGATGATAGTTAGCCAAAACAGCCGGGTCCAGAGCAGGCTTCTTGAGGAGGGGCCTCACCACCGCCTCTTTCAAGGCTGATGGCAAGACACCCTTCCTCAACGAAGCGTTGATAATCCTCTGGAGCCAGCCTCGCATAACCTCCCGGGAGGCCAGCACCAACCAGGAGGGACACGGGTCCAGTAAACATGTGGTCGCGTTCAGCCGCCCCAGTATCCTGTCCACGTTCTCAGGAGCAACAGGATCGAACAGGATCGAACTCATCCCAAATGACATTCTCAAGACCGGCACCCATCATCCCGCCTGTACCTACCCAGTAAGAGACCAGGCCTTCCCGAAACTGAGTGATTTTATCGTGCAGATACTGAACAAAATCCTCAGCACAACCCTGCAAGGGATCCTCCCGGGCTCCCAGGTGGAGGAGGGAGCGGGTCACCCTAACCAAGGCGGCTGGGCAGTTATCTGCCGATGCGATAAGAGTGGCAAAATAATTGCATTTTGCCGCTTTTATCGCCACTAGGTAGGTCTTAATATAAGATCTTACCAGTGTTCGGTCGGATTCGGAGCGAGTAGATCTCCAACTGCTCTCTAGGCGTCTTTTCTGGCGCTTCATCCCCCTCAGCTCCTCGGAGAACCAAGGGACCAGGTAGACTCGGCGACAGGTCAGAGGCCGCAAAGGCACGACTCGCTCCAAAGTGTCAGTGGCCGCCCTATCCCAGCACAATATAGTCAAAATGTTGGGTATAATTCAAGTATAGTAATATCTGGAAATCTCATATTGCTTTTGCAAATAACTAATTTTTAAAAAATAAGTAGCACACAAACACAATATCATTATATTTCATAATAATAAGTTTTCAAATCAGGCTTCCTCCCTTAGAAGGTTCGTATTAGATTTGCAATAAAATTCACAAAATATCTCTATATAAAGGATAATATAAAGAAACATAAGTTACTGATTCCTATCCTTCAAATTCATGAAGGCAGATTCCAAGAGGCAAAAGAGGGGTTATAATATCTTAATAATGCTGAAATAAATACATTAATTCAAATTTTTGTGAAGTCCTGACAAATATTTTATCTTTTATGCTTTACTGATTTTATTGTATTTTTATTTGATTGCTGTGAATCTGAGTGTTAAAAGTTTAATAAACTCTTATTATAATAGCATTGAAATATTGCATATAGAAAGGTAAAGATAACCCCAAAATGTGTACATACAAAAATGACTCAAACTAAGACTTAATTGCATTTTATTAATTGCAGCATAAATCTATTAAATGTTTCACCTTTTCCATTCTGTTTTTAGTACTTTGAAAATAGTGCTAATAAGAACTATTAGTACTGAGTAATAATTCTCAAATATTACCATGCTTGAATTTAAAACTAACATGAGCACAGATTATTTGCAAGCGATTATACTGCTCATTTCACGCTTATTTGTTTTCTCATTATTTTATTGCAAAAGTAACAATTATGTAAAGTGGAAAAACATAATTTCCTGTATAGGCATGATGAGTTTGTAATGAGATATTTAGTATTCTTATGCCTTCCTTAGTCATTCATAGTAAAATAAATATCAAGTAGTATCTATAACTGAGTTTACAAACTATAAGCTTCTTACAAGTTAACAATACTAAACCACTAAGTAAATAACTCATAGTGCCTAAGTATAAGCTAATTTTAAAAATGAAGAACAGAATCAAGAACCTCTTTTAAAAGCAACTCCTTTTACCCCCAAGGATATTAAGGAAATACAGTTTATTCTATAGTAGCCCGACAATTTTAAGGAGAAATGACATTATAAATATTTTAAACTCTGAATTACAAAGTTAATTCAGACAAATTCTCATCAGCTGAATGAAGATTTAATCAGGTTTCACTGCCAATTACACTGCTACACACTATGGCACAAATAGTACTTAATATTCTAGTCTTGTTTGATGTGTGTAATGTTCTAATATTAGCATTTCAATTTTTATAGGAGAAAAGAAACATTTCAGAATTCAAGATGTTTTTAGCACCATAAAAAATGACACCAACATTTTAAAAACAAACTAGGTAATTAGCTCCTGGCTGAGACACAGTATGAGAAAGTTCTTTCCAAACAAGTAGAGGTTAGTTTAATTATTTTTTGTTTTATATTCTTATCTGAAAGATGAAAAAATATATTTAATAATAATTTGGTATTTAATAAGGAAGTGAAGGAAGAAGACAAAGCAAGGGACAAGAATTAAATTAGGTTAATAATTTATAATAACACAATATGAGTGGTAGAAAATATCTCATGGTTGCAATGTATTGTTTTTATAGGCTTATATTGCTTAAGAAACAAAAGTCATTTTAGGAATGAAGATTTCATTTCAGTAATACAATTCTATAACATCTGTTGGATGATACTTATGGAAGGATACATATATTATTCCTCAAAAAGCCTTCAAAAGAGTTATAACAGTGGCATATATCTATGAATGTATCTTTACTTCAAAGAAGTAAACTTTCAATAATATGGAATTATGGAATGAATGCTTTTCTTCTTTCAAGGGACCAACTATTTTCTAGTTAAGACAGTTAAGGTTTTATGAAATTTGAGGCATTTCCCATATGTACTCTACATTAGATTTGCCAGGAAACCACTCAGGAATTTAAAAGATCAAGAGGTTATTTTTTATTTATTTTTTTGCCAGAGATTGGTTGACCTTTCAGGGATTATTTGAATCTTAATTCTGCCAATTTGATTTGATGGGTTTGTGTTTTGTTTGCCAATCTGCTCCTTGGCATAAGGCACTTTTGCAGCTTCTGATGACTCGAGCTAACTTTTCTCTTCTAGGACAGTTAACCATTTCTGAACTGATGTTTAGCCTAAGAAACTGAAGTGAATAGGTATAAAATAGTCTTTGGCTTATGACTGTAATTAAGCCTGGCAAGTATGGACATAAATTGTGACAGTCATAAAGCAGGTCATCCATGTAACGAACTTGATGTTTTGTGATGGACATCAAGCAAACGCTGCAGTTGTTAAGTGAAAGCTGTGGTCATTAAATAAATCTATTGTTCACAACAGGGCATTTTTTCCTTAAATCAGAAAGCCAGTTTTCAGCAAAGATATTGTAAAATGTGTACACGTGACTGCAGGACATCTGTAAATATTTTACAACATCTTTGTTGTAAAACGGTCATAAATGTGGCCCAGTTGCCAAGCACCCAAAATGTGGTCATGTGACTGCGGTGGGGGGGGACACAACTGTCAGAATTTTGGAACCGGATCATGAGTACCTTTTGGAGGACAGGCTGTCATAGCTTTGAACAAGTAAGCAACCGGTTGTAAGTCAAAGACAACTTATAATCAGTTTGTAGATCTCACTAACACACTAAAAGAAAAAATACTCAAGATTAAGTTCTTAAACATTTCAAATGTAAAATGGGTTGCCAAAATATGTAAGAATTATTTAACCTTGACCTCTATACTTGAGGGTTAAGAACTTGTCCTGCTTCATTATCACCCACATACTGTACTAGTAACAACACGATAGCATTTACATATCAGGTTGGTGCAGAACAGATCAGAGCTAGAGAACACACCTTGTCTGTCAGAACTCTGTCCAAAACTCAACTACAGGGACCCAAAGAAACAGTTCAGGGTAATTAAAGCTTTTTCTCCTCCTAAAATGCAAAAAAAAAAAAAAAAAACTTTATAGAAATTCTAAAACCAGGAGAAATATTTTTCTCATTCTTTTACCCAAAACAAAATTGGGGGAAATGGGGATAGCATCTTTGACATATTTCTCTATCTATCTATCTATCTATCTATCTATCTATCTATCTATCTATCTATCTATATTTATTTATTTATTTATTTATTTATTTATTTATTTATTTATTTATTTATTTATTTATTTTTTATGCCACCCTTCTCCGGAGACCCAGGGCGGCTTACAAGGCATTAAGCAATAGCCTTCATACTTCTGTATATTTTATACAAAGGCAGCTTATTGCCCCCACAAACCGGGTCCTCATTTTACCTACCTTAGAAAGGATGGAAGGCTGAGTCAACCTGCCAACTGCCATTTGCCCACAATTCCGCTGGCCACTGGCAAAGCCACAGCAATCTTCATGATGACACTGAGGAAGCCAGTGCCCTTGACGCATATTTGACAGCGTTTAACATCACATCGGCAGAAAACTGGATTGTGGTGATGATTTTGTGGAGGTCTTGGTGAAGCCGGGCCTCAGTATGAGGTATCCTGGATTGCAGCTGCTGGAGCCACAGGATGGATGTTAGGTTGAAGAAGGAAGTGAAGGAAGCCACCTGGATTGCCCATGCAGTGGCCTAGTGGTTCTTCTTAAACAAGAGATCCAATTTCTTGTCCTCAGGTCAAAGACCTACAGACATATCCCCCACCAGGTTAAGATGAGGAAGAAAATAGAGTCACAATGGGGCGATCTACTGAGGGAACCTGTAACAGCTGAGCGAATTTGGGCGCTACGGAATAATATTTCTTATCAGACCCGCTAGGTGTGGGGATAGCTGCTGGGCTTGACCACTGCTTTTAGACAATATCCATGAACAATTGGGGGGCCGGAATGAAAAGTTGTTCCAGCATTGGTTCTAAGAAAAGACCTTGGTTCTGCCCGTTGAAAATCCTGTGGTTCCCTGGAGACATCCTCCTCCTTCAAGGAGGCCATGGTTCGTGCCTTGTGCAATAAGGACTTGAACTGGTTTGGGGGGAAAAGCCCCATGAAGGCAGGGGTGTCAGGACAGATGCCTTCATCCTCCGAAAAATCAGAGTGAGTGTCCCCTTCAAGAACGAAATCCTCATTAACCCTGGAAGCAGTAGGTGAATGCTGTTGAGGGCTTGTCAGGCATGCAGATGGGGTGACATGACCCTGTGAGAATGATTCAGAAACTACAGATTCAGAATGGTGCCCTTGAAAGGCTGTTGCTATGTGCCTGGCAATGGCTTGGTTAATAAGCAATTGGATGCTTTCAAGTAGACATTTTAAAGGGTCTAAATTAGATCTGAGAGTAGAAGCTGATGTGCTTGGTTGGTTGACCAAGACAGTTTTGTCTCCAACATCTGCAGTTACTTCAGATGCTAGCAGACAATCAAAGGGATTATTAGTGGGGCCTTGCTCACCACTATCCAGCAGGGCTGGATGTATGGAGGACTTTTCTGCACCTTCTGGAGACCAGGCCTGTATCGAAGGAGACAAAGCGTGGCTCTGAGGCTGATGGGGGACAGCAGACTCACTGTGACAGGCCATTGAGGTCTGTAGCAGGGCAGCCTTGGAGATTTGCTTTTCCAAGGCTTTTTGTCTCTGCTTAAGATCTTTGAGTTCTGCTTTGGAAGGTTGTTTACTCCTAGTCCCCTTGTGGGATTTTCAGGAGGCCTTTCTGCCCCTGGAAGTCCCAGCCACCTCTCTGTTGGATCAATTGGATGGATCAATTCTGTTTAAGAATTGATCCATCATTTAAAAAAAAAACAATGTACTCACTACATCAAAATGGCGTCTTTTTGTAGTACAGGCCGATAGCTCCATCTCCTCAGGCCCCTCCTCCGCTTGGTCTGATTCTTCAGACGACGAGTCCTGCCCTTGATCTGGGTGAGGACGGGGTTGCGGGTAATGCTGCCGTGCCTGGGCCGGTGCGGCTTGTACCTGTGCCTGGGAAGCCTGCTGCATGCTTGCTGTGAGGAAAGACGAAAAGGCCGAGAACATGGCCTGGAAATCCATTGGGGCTGTCACCCCTGCCCCCCCTGGGGCTGTAGATCTGCCCTCGAAGGGGTGGGGGTTGCCTCCCTGGCCCGAAGTAGCTGGGCTGGGGAAGGAGTCATTGCGGCCTCCGGTCCGGTCCCTGGGCCTGTCTCAAGACGGGGGGTCATGTGTCCCAGTCTGGCCAGATCTGGGGTTCTTGGCGTGACTGCAATGTCAGCCACTGAAGTAAGTCCCAGCTCTATGTCCCCTGGGGGGGCCTGTGCTGGTCCCAAGGGCCCAGACTCCCTGGCTGGGGCTCCTGAAATCGCCTTGTGCGCTCTCTCCCACTGCCGCTCGAGTGCATTGTGCCTCCTTAAGGCGTCCCTGTCCCGGATGGGTAGGGAGCCTTCTGATGCGGCCCTGCTGGTTGCGCTCTCGTGTCTCCTCTTGGATTTCTTTTTCCCCCCCTTTGAGGTTTTGCATGGGGGGGGACCTCCAGCTCCATATCCGAAGACAGGGGGGAGCGAGACATTGGCGCTTCTGCGACGATTGGGCCGGCCTGGAGCTTTGCTGAGCCTTAACCCCAGATGAAAAACTCCCCTCAGACGTGGAGTGATGGAGGGGGGGGGGGTTTAGCCGGCTCCCTGGTGGTGGAGGGAGGCGTAGGCTTGAGGCTCTTGCCAAAATGGCGGCCCGAGGGTCCGTCAAAATGGCGCTGGCACGTGGTGCGATCACCCGCTGTGCCAGTCTTCAGCGACGGACTCACAATGGCAGCCCAAGGGTCCGCCAAACACCGCGCGTTTCCCCTTGCAAGCTTTTTCCGTAGTGCAGGGGCAGGCTGCTTGCTTTCCGGCGCTCCTCCTCTTCGCGCTTCTGTCTGGTGCCCTTCCGGCGAAGCGCGGCTCCAAAGTAGCGCTGCGGTCTGTGCCACGTGGTCTGAGGCTCCGGCTCCGATGCCCAGCTGATTAGCACGAAACCGCTTGTGAGCGCGGTGCGCGGAGAGCGAAAAGGGGCGCGTTGCTGTTGTGAGCCTGCCGGTCAGCTGGGGAGCGCGAGCGAGAGTGGCGGCACCAAGGCGGGAAAGAAGCTGCCTTTTAAAGTAAGCCAGCCGAGCTAACGGCGTGGGCAGCTTAGCTCCGCTCCCCCCCCCTTCTTCTGATGCACGTGCAGTAGCAATCTGTTAAAGCAAAGGAGCCGCAAAGAAACAATCTATTCAAAAGTTACTAAAAAGCCTAGACGCCCTAAGGAAAGGGAAGATTGAAGAAACTAGGAAAAAAAGGAAACAAAAGGGAGAACTGTCCCCACAGAGGTACAATACCTTCCTGGAAAACTGTGGAGCTCCCAAAATCACTACAGTGTTTGCCAGCAACTGAGTGAAGACTGGGGGATCATGGGAACAGAGGCGTGGCTTGGGAGCCGGAAAGGGGAGGAAAAGTCTTTTGTTTTCACTCAATTGTTTGCCAAGCACTGAAGGATTAATCCATGCATGGATAGTGGGAGCAGCGCACAGGAAAATGGCGTCTTTTTGTAGTACAGGCCTCAAACGTACCTCGTGTCAATCAAGCGGTGGCGGCTGTGCCAGAAAAACCAGGCTAGCCAGCAGACTCGCAAGCAGAAGTAGCTCAGCTTAAAAGGGCAGCTTGCCTAGGTCAGACCTAGGATGTGCCAGCACCCAGTGCCAATGGCTGTAGGTTGCAGCGAGGCTAGTTCATTTGGCCGCTTGCAGAGGCTCCCAGAGGGAAGACGCTCTGTGGATGCTCTGCTGCCGCCAATCCAGGCCCTGGGATGCGATGCTTGCTGTCGCGGGAAGCCGAGCCTTTTCCCCCTCAGTGGTGAAGCAGCAAAAAAATGGCTGGGCGATGCTCCGTGGCGCTTCAGAAGGCCCTGTGGTGTTCTGCGGCACTTCAAAGAGCTGTGCTATAGCTGACTGGCACTGTAGGCATCCGTGGACGAAATGGCAAGACTCTGGAGCTGATAGCCAGAGATGCTGCCTTAGATTGTTGGTGGTAAGGAGCAGGAGCTGCCAATGCCTTGTTGGTGGCGTAACTGCCTGAAAAAGCACACCTTGCAGGAGACGGTCGTGGCAAAGCCACTCGGACCGGTGTGTTCCGAACTATTGTAAAGCTAGTTTCCTAGCAAGTAGACTGGTGCGCTCTGAAAAAAAGTAATTGACTGGTGTGCTCTGAACAAGCTTGAAAAAATTGAAGCCGAAAAACTGATTTCCAATGGCATCTGAACAGACAAGGGCTGAAATAGCCGAATCTGCCCAGAGATTATTCTCTCAGGCCTACTGAGTCGAAACTGGGCCTCAGAGGAAGGAGCAAGGGGTATGGCCGAAAAACTATGACTCAGTCTCTAGGCAGATCCGACTGTAACAACCCATGTCTGGCCGATGCCACAACCACACTGGAGAATGCAAATCGTACTTTTCTTTTTAAATGTAAAAATTATAAACCAGAATTTCTACTTGGATATGCAAATTATTTTTAAAAGACTACCATAATATACAACATAGTAAGAATGATCACTATCAAACTGGGTGGGGGGGGGGGGAGCTAGACACACTACTTCCAAGAAGCACTCAGACTGCAATCCTATATTCAGACATGCTCAGAAATGTCTTAAAATTAACTCAATTGTATTTGACTCTGAAGAGTTTTACTAAAGTCTGTTTGATATAGTGGTTAAGGCATCAGGCTAGGCACAAAGTCAGTGGGTGACCATGGGCCAGTAATTCTCTCTTAGCCCTAGAAAAGAAGCAATGGCTTCTGAAAAATCTTGCCAAAAAACAACTGCAGGGACTTGTGCAAGCAAGCTTTGAGTATCAAACACAATTGAATGGAAGGGAAAAAAGATATACTGGACTGCATAACATACATAATTAATATTGGATTTTAGGACTGCATTAATATGGATTTTAGAACTGCAGTTCTAGACAGTTTAAATGCCTGCAAAAATGTTTATTTGATGCAAACTTTGTTTCAGTAAAATCAACAAGCAATTTTTTCTTGGGTTATAGCAGTGTCATGGGAGTGCATTTCCTCAGAATTCTGAACATAATAATGGATTCATTCTTTGCCTCAGTTATTTGTTTGGCTTTTGTTGTCTTACAATCCAGCCCCTCGTTAGTTAGTTCTGCTGCTAAAGATTCAGGTCAGTCAAATATTAAGAATATAGTTTTAAATGTTCAAGTTTTCAAAAAGTTTTTGTCCATTTTTCTGCTGGAAGCTTACTCCTCAGGAATCTGTTTTACTTCATTATAAAATAACCACTGTGAGATAGCGGTGGAAGACCAAAAACTACAATTTGGATTGTTTCTAATTTAACAGTTTCTCCAAACAAAACCAATTGTAGTTTACTATAGTTAAATTCCTTCTCTAGCAGCAGGTTCAAAATATTTTCTCTAGTAAAATTATCTTCCATCCCTTTAAGTGGACAAGATTCAGGATTATTATCTGTGTTAACAGAATTCTTGTATCAAAATTCACAATTAACATAGCTAGTTATAAATAACTTATAGATAGGCACTAAAGATACACATTGTGGAAAATAGCTTTGAGGAAGTACAAAATAAGCTTATTATAAATACAATATTTATACTAAGATTGAGCCAGAAAATGACTGAGCCAATATTCCATTTATGGGGCCATTACAAGGACTATTCAAAGTATGTCAGCTCAGATTTAGATTTATTCAGCTAGACTCTGCCTCTTCATACCATACAGAGCTCACTGAGTCACAATCTTGTTTTGTTACCTGGGAAATGTTTAAGCTTGTTAGTCCTGATGAAATGGATAGAGTCCTTGAGATTGTGAATGAAAAGCTAACAGTCCAAAATAGTTCTTCCCATTTCCATGTCTCAAATCTATACAGATATATCAAAATCTTTTGGCTCAAACAATGGTTTCTTGAGAAAAGGATTGCTGCTTTCGAACAGATGAAAACATCTCCTCCCTCAAAGTAACATTCACTACTGTATAGATCCAGCCACATGTTGTTTCTGGAGTGCCTTAACATATTTCTAAAATACAGGGAGCTAAATTTGAGATGGAATTTGTGGGAGATGCCACAGGGCTCTACTCCTTCCCAATTACTTATCAATATGTAGATGAAGCTTCTGAGTAAGATAATCTATCTCCACAAGGAAAAGTATGCCTCACCTAAGACGTCTGCTCTGCAAGCTGAACTGGCTCCCAATGCTGGTTTTGGTGCAATTGAGGTGCTGACTCTCATCTCTTAGACCAGGGTCTCCAACCTTGGCAACTTTAAAACTTGTGGACTTCAAATATCTTCCTAACTATTTTCACAGCTTGCAGAGCCATAATATTATCATAAAATCTACTGGAAAAATAACAACAGCAATCCAACATTTAAACAAAATACAGGAAGCGGCTCACTATGTTCACAAAACAAATTTAATCTAGTCAGATACTACCTAATCATAGCAATTCACTCTGAGATCTGAAAGGCATAATCATGCTTAATTGTCTAAGATTTGCCCTTCTGGGGAACACCAGAATCCTACCTGTGTCCTGTGAGCTCTGCTGGTAAGACAGTATTGGTAAGGCTTACAATACATAAATGGTCCTTTCCTTGAAGCCAAGCAAGCAGCAGTGGAGATAACTTAGATGCAGTAGCTAATTAGAATTTGAAGAATGCTTCATGCTGACCAACTGCTTACAGCAGTGGAACACTTTCTACAATCATCCACTGGTCATTTCTTATTTCCTAGGAGACAGGATTGGATGGAGCACTATCTAGTTTTTGCTCAATAGCTGAGGTTGTCGGGTTGTTGGGTTCATGCAACAGACCAGGAAATGGGTGCTTGACTCCCTGGTAAAACCATTTCTCTCTTGCCCAGACCTTTAACTGACCTTATTATGCATACTTGAACCCAAACTATGAATTCTAATGACAACAACAAAAAATACTACTTCAAATGGAAGTATGAATCAATATTCATAATATAAGTAGATATTATTTTGTGCAACATTCATTCCTTCTAGATATGAACCAGTCCCTCATGCCAACATTTTGCATATCTTAAAAATTTGTCCCTGAACTTTCAAATATTTAGTACATCTTATTGAATGTTATAAAACCTCAGTCACTTGCTGTAAAATATTTTGACCATTATGTGTAATGTACACGTACTGTACTCCTTTTTCTCTGTCAAATATGATTGTCTTTGGCCTTGATACATTGATTTTCAAATCCATATTATTTGTTGACTCATGCAATTTAATATTCATTGCAAATTGTTTGGTTCTTAGGCACATCATCTGTATATAAAGATGCATACAGGTAATCCTTGACTTACTAGCAAAATTCAGGCTGGAATGTCTGTCACCAAGTGGTGCAGTTAAGTGAGTCACGCTCAGCCTTTCTGTGCTGCAGTCAACAACAACAATTTCTTATTACAGTCTTAGACCAGAGACCAGGACAAATAAAAGCACTCAGTATATATACACTTAAAAATTCTAAGATAAAATAATAAATTAATAACTAAAATCTATAGTAAAATTCAGTGTCAATTATACATGGTCTGACTATACGATAGTTGCAATCCCTAAACTGTGTGGCCCATTGTAGGTTCAACGCTAAAAGGGAAATGACTAAGCAGTGCAAAGGATTTGCCACAATTGTTATATAACATCACCATGGTGGAGAAGACACATGTTTGCGACAAATCTCCAGTGCTGCTGCACAGAATCTAGCCACCTGCGCTGTAGTTATGGATTATTCATCCTTAAGCAGCCACTGAAGATAGATACTGTTGGAATGGCCAGGACACCTAGCAGTTTTTGGCAGAATATGTTTTTTTCTAATCTCCATATAAAAGGAACATCTAAGGAGCATGTGGCCAACTATCTCCACCTCTCCAGAGCTGCAGGGACATAGTCTTTCCGTGAATTTCCTTTTATACTTGCCATACAGGACGGCCGATGGAAGCGCATGGCACCGTGTGAGTGCAAATGCTTTCCAGTGGTTTGCTGACTCCAACTGACTAAGATAGCTGGCAGGAGCAACAACACATCTAATGGCATCTGGAGCCAGAAACAGCAGAGCTTTCCCTAAGTCCGCCTGCCTTTCGATGTCCTCCACCCTTTCTCGCAAGGTTTGCCTTGCTAGATCATAGTCCATCTTGAGCATTAAAGCTGGGGAGAAGCCTAGTTTGGCAAGGTTGGACTCGACAGCCTTGATCCATGTTGAAGAGAATTTGTCTTGGAGGATTAATGGAGCAAGACCTTGCGGAAAGAAGTTAAGCTTTAGCCAGAGATTTAAGGACGCTACACAGATTCTTGCTTCGACTTTTGTCAATCCTGTCTCCAGGCGCAGAAGTGCATTTGAGACACAACGCGGCATCTGGAGAATTGATCTAAAGAATTTGGATTGAACTATTTCTAATGATGTAAAACATGAAGCTGACGGTCCGAGCAAGGTCCCATAAAGAAGCTGTGCTAGCGACTTGACCAGAAAAAGCTTAATTGCAGCAGGGACATAATATCCTCCCTTTGTGCAGAAAAAATTAAGAATGGTGCTCGCTGATCTTTGGCCCAAGGCAGTAGCATATTCTCCATGTGCTTTTCTTGAACCATTGGTCTGAATGACCACCCCCAGGTATTTGAAGATGGTTACCTGCTCTATTTTGTGGCCATTTAGAATCCATGAATAAAGTTTTGGCCTTTTTGCAAAGGCCATGATCTTTGTTTTCTCACAATTTATATCCAGTTCATTGTAATTACGATATTGGAGAAGGGCTCGCAAGGCTCTTTTAAGGCCTACCGGTCACCTATTTTATGAGAGTGGTGATTTGGTTTGTTTAGCCATTTTACCATGTCATTTATGTAAAAGTTGAAAAGCGGGGGAGGGGGGGGAAATCCCTGTTTAATTCCCTTCTGAGTTTTAACTGACTTCGAGAGGGAGTCTTGCATATTGCATATTACATATTACATATTACACCTCACCTTGAGGGATCTTAAGGCACATAATAGATGAAAAACCCTGTAGTCAATTGAGGCAGCTTCCAGCTTCTCCCATAGCTTGGTCCTGGCGTATCAAAGGCTGCCTTGAGATCTATAAAACTGACGTATGATGATACAGGTCTATTTGATATGTATTTTCCCATATCAATGGAAATGATGAAGAACTAAGCACTGATCTGTGGTGCCTCTCCCCTCTCTAAACCTGGCTTGCTCTTCAGCGATCAAATTCTCAAGATCCAGCCATTAGTTTATCTTGGAGGTGTTTGGTGTAGAGTTTGCTGATTATGTTTAGCAGACTTATTGATCTGTAATTGGCAGGGTCATCTCTCTTTCCCTTTTTAAAAATTGGGAAACAACTGCCAAGCCCCAATTTTCTGGGACATAGCCAGTGGAGTCGATATAAGTGAATAGCACTGCCAGAATTGGTATCCACCACTTCAAATTGTTCTTTAGTAATTCAGCAGTAATGAAGTCAGCTCCTGGGGCCTTCCCAGTCCTGAGTTGGCCAATGAGTTATTTGATTTCGGACTCTGAAACCGGGGGCAATTCAGGTAAATCCTTCATTGTATACCTTATACTCTCGCTGGAGGGGTCTTCATACATTCTCCAAAAGTGAAGTTCCCAGGTTATAGGAGGTATATGGACATCGAATGGGGTATGAATTATATCAGAATGACTAGCTATTAGATGTCAGAATAGAGAAGAGTTCTTTTGCTTTGCTGCCACAATAAGCTGTTCCCAGGAGGACCTTGTGTCATGTCTCTTCTTAAGAGCAATCAGTTGCTTATATTGTTTTTTGAGAGTAATAAGATGTTTAAGACTTGTTTTATTACCATTCCTAGTCTCGCTTTTGTACATCTTATAAGCCAAGGTGAGAGCTTTCTTGGCTTCTACACAATCCTTTTCAAACCATGATTTGAAGGTGATACAGGGCCTCTTAGCTGAAAAATTCCGGTCATGTACTAGTAGTGGTTGTAGCTTATGAACTATGTTTTTATATAGTTCTAGTAAATCTTGGGAAGAGTTGGCTGTAATAAAGGCTGGGTGAAGTTTTTGAAGATTGTCCTCTGATAGAGCTCTCCTCACCTTCTGGTCAAGTTATTGGGACCATTTGACCCTACATCTTGTTGAGCCTGCTGGAGAAATTGCAGGAATAAATTGGTCCCTGAAGGGCATCTGCCAGATGAAGGGCTTCATATATATACACAAAGGTAGATGATCACTTTCCAGATAAGGTAGGACTTTAAAATTTTCTACATAATGTAGTAAGTCCATAGAAGTTAGGATATAATCAATGGTGCTGGTTTTGGACCCTGCCATAAATGTAATATCGCCAGGATAGTCACCAGCCCACGAGCCTTTGGATATAAAAAGGTTGAATTTATTTGCCATCTTTGCAAGACAGAGGCCAGTGAAATTTGCTCTCTTGTCGGGTGAGGGAGGAACTGGTTTTTATGGGAACCTCCAACCTCCAATGGTGGATAATGATGATATTTCATATATAGTGTATAATCATCTGGTCCCAATATAGCATTGAAGTCTCCCCCTAGTAAGACCCTGGCTTTTGGATGGTCCATATGGAGTTTACTAATATAGTGTTCCAACTCCATCCATACTGCAGTGATTTCAGCTTTTCTTAATGATGGCGGAAGATAAACATTAATTATTAAGAGCAGGACTGAGTCCATCTTGAGGAGAAAGGCCATAGCCATATATTTTAATGAGGCAATAAGAGTGGGCTCTGCTCTCAAGTTGGTAGAAATGAAACTACCCAGCCCTCCTTCAGTCTTCCTGGGTCTCTGCCTGTCCTTGCTTCTAACTTATGTGAGTGATAACCATTTAACAGAAGGCCATCCGTGGTCCAAGTCTCTTGCACCAAAATGATATCCTTATCTATCAGAGGATCAGAGTAATTTAGACCTCTAAAATGGTACCACCCAGCTACATTCAATCTGTGCTGCAGTCAAGTGAATCACATGGTTGTTAAGCAAATCTGGCTTCCCCCATTGAGTGCTTCCCGGAAGCCACCTGGGACAGTTGCAAATGGCTATCACATGAATCTTAGATGCTGCAACTGTCATAATCGCCAATAGCCTCCCACCGGCCGGTTCGCTCGCACAGAGAGGGCCTCCTCAGGGTGCCGTCGGCCAGACAGTGCCGGCTGGCGACCCCCAGGGGGAGAGCCTTCTCTGTGGTGGCACCAGCCCTCTGGAACGATCTACCCCCTGAGATACGCATGATATCAGACCTCCGGACTTTTCGTCAGGCCCTAAAAACACACTTATTCTATCTGGGCTGGGCTGGCTTGATCCCGTCCTCTCAGTTTTAACTGATTCGGTTTTAATTTGGGTTGTTTTAAATTATTTGGGTCAAAATTATTTAATTGTTTTAAAATTGTTTTTTAAATTTTGTATACTATGTTTTATTTTGGCTGTGCACCGCCCTGAGTCCTGCGGGAGAAGGGCGGTATAGAAATAAAAATAAATAAATAAATAAGTCAATAAGTAAATATATGCCAATTGTCAAGCACCTGAATTTTGATTATGTAATTGCAGGGACATGGTGATGGCTGTAAGTACGAAGACCGATTGTAAGTCTCTGTTTTCAGTAATGTCGTCACTTTGAATGATAAACTAATTATCATACATTGAGGATTACTTATATTCCCAACCAATACATCTCTAGTATTATCATAGGCATTCCCCATATTTTTATCCATAACTATATTAAACATCAAAAAAACATTACACACTCTTGTTTTACTCTGTGATTAATGTTGAGGCATTTGCTAAACATTCTGTTCTTATATCTGCTTTACTAATATTATACACTACCCTTACATAATTCATCAACCAATCTTCAACTGTATATACATTCAAAACATACCATAATTCTAACCATTTTATTAGACATTTTATCTCAACCAGCAAATCTGTAATAAACTTGCCCAGCATAAAGCTGAAAAGCACTCCCATTTTACTTATAATCACTTCTCATATGCTTTCCACTACAATTTTGTCAATCGCTTTCCCAGGCAAACTTAATAAACTAATTCCCTCAATAGAAATTAACTTACTCTCATTATCTTTCTGTTTATAGAAGGGAAAAATAACAGCATTCTTATAATCATCAGATGCAGATAAAATCTTCCCAACATTAAAACAAGATGCATAGTCATTCCATAAGCAAGCTACATACACAATTTAACATTTCTACAGTTACATCATCTACACCTTTGTAGTCTTGCCAATTTTCCATATTCTCACCACAGGTGTGACTTCCTTTTCATCATTTATAGCATTTCTTTCTTTTATTTTTTTTTCTTTTGTATGTCATTTCTTTTATGACATTTAACTACATTTTGGAAAGCTACAATTCAAACTTATAGCTTCTCTTTTTTTTCTCTTTCTTCCATTCTAACCAATTATCATATTCGCATCAAATGTCATATTCACATCTATTCAGTCATATCACTTAATGGAAAGCATTAATAAAAATATTGCAAAATTCTTCCAGAGCTCATATGTAATTCTTTCATTATCATTATCATTCCCATGCAATTATCATCAAGCTATGAAATGCACTTTTCATATGTACCCATTACCATCTAAGCCAATTCATACATTTAGCTCTCATTCATAAAGGCATACCTTATTTCATTGCAGTTTGCTTTATTGCAGTTTGCAGATACTGCATTTTAAAAAAAGACCCTCCACCAGAAGAACAATAACTCACTGAAGATTCAGTTTAGCATTTGTAGTAAATAAATATTTTTAATTAAGGTATGTATATTGTTTTATTTAGACATAAAGTTATTAGACATTTAATAGACTATAATGTTCCGTAAATGTAACTTTTATATATACTTGAAGGGAAAAATTTAACAAGTACCTTGCTTTATTGTGATATTTACTTTATTGTAGAGGCCTGAATCAAGCCTACAATATCTCTCAGATATGCCTGTAATTTAAACTACAGCTTTACTTCCATTCATTAATTCTACTACACAATCTCAGACTATTGCTGTTCAAATCCATCTTTCTTATTTGTTTTACTTTCAATAAATACTGTATCTATTTTTCCTTGTTTCATTCCCTTCATTAAATCATGTTTATCTCTTACATTCCAAGCTAATGTAAGAGATAAACAACATTACATTACATATCTCTTACATTCCAAGCTAAAATCTTCCATAGGAAATTGTCATCAACAGATAGACTCAAGAATATTAACTTCTATTACCTATCATGGCTCTACATGTTTGCTTTGTCCTTTAAAAATAAAAATAAATGTCAGCTTTATCAATGCTGTGACCTCTAAAGAGAGAAAAATGGGAGGAGAGTGCGGCTCCACAGCTGTAAAAAAAAGTTGCTTGGCCATATCTGCTTGATGTGCAATTTGAAATCCGCAAACTATATAAAATTATTCAATTGAATTATTTGCATGTGATTCACAATATGGTCACATGACTTTACAGAAATTATAAAGTAAATGTAAAAGTTTGCCAGTAATTTAGGAACTTTTCAACATTTACATATTAAATATTTTTTTGTTTGTTACTAGTTGTTGTTCATAGGCACACTGAGTGAGATGGGTAGGCATACAAATTTGCTGAATAAATAAGCAGTAATATTTCTTAGTATTTCAGAGTCCATTAAATACTCATAAATAAAACAAACAATATACAATATTAAATCTAACTAAGCAACACACCTCTTTACTCCAGAAAGTATCAACTAAATAAAAATACAGCATACCATCAGAAGGATAAAAGATAAAACTTGCCTGAACTCACTTTTCAGGAAGTTACAAACCTTAAGAATGGCCATTGAGAAGGCCCACTCTCATATTTCTCCAAAATGTATTTCTGATTTGGCAACCTATACAGAAGAAGAACCTTAGAATTTCAAGCACAGGAAAATATACGAGAGAGGATATGATCATTCAAATATCCTCACATTAAGTCCCAAAAGCTTACAAGTTATAGCAATCACTTTGTAGAAGGAAATAGGCAAGTAATGGAACTGTTTTAACAGATGAGTTATTTGATCCCAATGCCCAGCTCCAATCAATTATGCAAAGCTGTTGTAATTTCTGAACATTTCTGAAAAGCAGACCGCAGAAATCCCAAATGGGCTATATAATAAAGACATATATGAATATGGCCAGCTCAGACAGCTCTCAGAATGCCTTTGGCATTCTAGCTCTAGTTGTGCATGTAAACACCCTATCTAACTTGAGGATCCAGGTTTCAAGACTAATTTAGGACAAACAACTTTTTCAAGCAATAAGTACCACTGCATCATTTGGCATGATGTTTCAAGTTATGGAATAAATAGCTTTAGAATGCAGGAAATCTCATACGAAAACAGAGACTTTACAAGATTGGGTTCCTTAAATCTTACCCCATTATCATTTTTTAGATATCAGCACCATCTAAAAGCGCTATGTTGTTCAATTAGGAATGCTCCAAAAAGCAAAGATGAATTTTCAAAGGGAGTATAACTGCATCCAAGTTAAGTTAAAGTTGAACTGCCTGTCAAATGACCACTTACAGGTTTCAATAGTTAAAACTCATCCAGTCTACTACATCCAATATCAATTTGTATGAAACAGCTATTTTAAATGTTTTATCATAAACTTCAGTTCAATTCAGTGTTTAAAATACTGGCTCAAAAAATGCTTTCTCCCAGATGGCACATGTATTATTTAGCCAAATGACTAGAGATAACTGACAATCAAGATTGCCAATTATATTAGACATATTCAGAAGAAACTGGTCCGTATCAATAATTTTGAGAATTCCTGCCATCAACAATTTTAATCCTATTACTTTTCCTGATGCTTATAATAAACTATAGTGAACGAACTAGATGCAAGCAAAACCACAGCAATGAAGGTGTGTTCCTCTTATTATATGGACACAGTTAAAATGTGTTATTCAAATCATAATCTTGTCAACATCACCACTACACAGGTTTCATATCCCCTCCACTTCCTTCACTTAGCAACACATTTCAAACCAAAGTTTGGAGGCAGTTTATATAGTTAGTGATAATTACTGTCTGCCCAAATGTCAAGGCAAGCTAATGTTTTGAATAAATTAAAGAAGAAAAAAATATATATGCTTGATTGGAAGGAAGTTGGGGAGAAGATGAAGAATGTATTCATGAAACCAAACCCTACCTATGTCAAATTAACAATTAACAAGTTAATTCATCAAGTTCTGATGCCTACTTTGTACACCTGACATGGCACTGAGATTTAAAGACTGTCCAATTTATTCTAGATTTCTGATATCAAAAACAGGGCTTTGCCAAGCTATTGGCCTCCTCCACTCAAAGTGAGAATTAAGGATTATTAGTTAATAAAAATGGAATGTTTCTCATTTTAGAATTATTAAAAATTCAAATTATGAATATAAAATTTCTAAAAAATATATTTCTGACCTATTACAAGTTACAAATGGAAGTCTGTTGTTTATGTCATAAAGTTCTTACATTTTTCATAAACTGGCAGTCACTGTTTGGAGCCTGCAAATACAGAAACCTTAACATGGTAAAGAATAATGTAAATGTAAACAAAGCACATGTAAATCAGTGCACAACCAACACTTACGGCATTTCTCACAGCTAAGAGAGGCCTGCCCTACTTAACAGTTGTTAGCTACACAGGGTGTGGAATATCAGACAAGCCAACTGAGTGAGAAGTCATAATTAATTGCAATATTACGAAGCAGAGATTAAAAAAATAAAGCAGCATTGTTATTATAAACCTTACAAGTGGAATCTTCAATACCTTGTTTAATGTTTGTTTGGTTGTATTTCCTCCCCAAAAGTTATAAAAGTTCATACAGCCTCTGAGAATGTTCAATATTTTGCAGCACTGTTTTTCTCTCTTCCAGCTTTTATCTCCATATGTTCTGAACTTCTGTAAAACCTAATGATATCTGTCTTACATAAGTAGATGGATACTCTCATATACAGATATTCTGATAATGCATGAAAAAACAGGAGTAGACAAGGTAATTATCTCTGTTAGACAATACTGGTAACAACTCCCTGCACCCTGAATGTTTGCAAAAGTTTGCAACTTGAAGGTCTTCCTGCACTTGCAACTCCTGTTAGAACAGCAGGCAGAGGTCATATTCAAGGATGTCTTTGCTTTATCCAGTTTCAGCTGAAAAACCAACTGCAGCCCTCCCTGGGATTGGAGGATCAATGCCCTTATCACTACCTGTGGGACTGCTATAAAATATTGTACATGGTACACTTTTAAAGACTGCTCAGAGGGTGCAGTTGGTTTAACTATAGTAATCTATATGTTACCAAGCATTCACTGATAGCAGTACATTAGACCAATGTTACAGTGCTACACTAGTTACCAATATACTCCCAGTCACAATTTAAAGTCCTAGTGCTAACCTATAAAACCCTACATGGCATGGCACAGAGTTACATACAGAACTACATCCTCCAACTGGAATTAACTCTGGCCAGTTTGAGCCACTTGGGAGAAGCTGCCATGAGTTTCCCATTCTAGGAAAAAGGGGATGCAACTCATCAACATTGCTTTTTGGTGTTGCCTATCATTCAGACTCCTAGTAGACACCTCTGATTGGCTTCCACCTTGACTGCATTCCAGAAGCAGCTCAACATGAAGCTCCTCTGATGGGCTTTTGGGCTGTGATATATCTTGGTGGGATTATAGATTGGCGGTATTTTATTTGTATTCTTTATTAATTAAATATTTATTAATATTTTAACTGTATACTTTTATTATATATTGTATATTTTATCTTGTGAACCTTTGGTTGCTATGGCCTGGTTTCTTTTCTTTTCCCTTCCCTTCCCTTTAAACTGGATCCCCCCCTCCCCCGTTTCTTGGCCATCAGTTCCAAGTTCCCCATGTGGAAGATTAGCAAAATCATTTGCTCAGAATTGCAGTGGCATCTTCTTAGTCACTCCCCTTAACTGTAATGGAAGGAATAACCAAGAAGCCAGTAGAAGACTAACCACCAACCTAGGATTGTACTCATTCATAGTACATGCTCCTCTTACTAGTTAAAAGGGAAGAAAAAGGAAAAGAAAAATAGCTTGCTTCTTTTTTTTGGCTTATGTGGAGAGGAACAAGATAATTTCCTTTATTTAAATAACATATTGCACAAAAAACATGCCCACTGTTTATCAGTGTTGAGGAACCAGCAGATTTCAGGAGTGTATGATCAGTCTGTATGCTTGTTTGTTGGTAAGTCTTATACAAACTGGCCTTATAGAACCTACAGCTTCCAGACTATGTTATATTCATTCTCAGGAAGGTCACTTCTCAGGTTGTCCTTCTCCCTTTCCTTCCCGTTTTTTGTGCTAACTTATGTCACTTTAGGTTGTAGAGACGCTAGCAAAGTATAATTGTTCCATTGCTCTTAAATGGAAGTAAAATGAAAGTAATCATTAAACACTCAGTAATCAAGTAAAACATTATTAAAAGGAAGGCCATTTAGAGTCATTGAATTGAATTTATATTCTCATGAGAGGGAAGGAAATCAAGTCTGATGCCTTAAAAACTTGCCTAAGCCAAAAGCACATTTTTGTTATATTTTCAGATAATCTTCCAGCTATAGTAATTCTCAAAGAAGTATCTTACTGAAATCATATCTCTAGAGAAGACATATTGCCGTGATGGACTGAAGGCAGATGGGCTTAAAAGTAGAAGTCATTTCCCTATATACAGAATTTTTCTAAGGACCCCATCCCACTTTTTAAAATAATGGAGGACGTCAAAGAGCTTTTATTTGTATGGGTTTTATCATTATTTTAATAGGGACGTGGTGGCTCAGTGGCTAAGATGCTGAGCTTGTCGAACGAAAGGTCAGCAGTTCAGCAGTTTGAATCCCTAGTACCGTGTAATGGGATGAGCTCCCGTTACTTGTCCCAGTTTCTGCCAACCTAGCAGTTCAAAAACACGTAAAAAAATGCAAGTAGAAAAATAGGAACCATCTTTGGTGGGAAGGTAACAGCATCCCGTGCACCTTAGCGTTTAGTCATGCTGGCCACATGACCATGGAGACATCTTCGGACAGTGCTGGCTCTTCGGCTTTGAAATGGAGATGAGCACTGCCCCCTAGAGTCGGGAACGACTAGCACATATGTGCAAGGGGAACCTTTACCTTTCACCTATCATTATTTACTGTATTTTAAAATTAAAACTGAGGCTGTTGTAGCTGCTACTCTTTGTCATGATCATTTAATGAGATTTTAATATTATTTTATATTTCAACATGGCCTGGCAAATAATTTTGATTTTGTGGGCCCCTCAGAAGATCTGGGGATGGGTCGGGGGAGGGTCATGAGGATTATATTTAAAAAGAGATAATCAACTGAAATAGTTGTACTTCAGATGGGAATTATACAAATCCTTCAATTTGGCATTGCTATTCAATATATTCAGAAATTCTAAGAAGTGGAATACATTCCTTAAAACAACCTTCACTAAGCTAGATGTTCTCCAAATGTCAAGTGCTGAAAATTGCTGAGCTAAAGTCCACATATTTGGACAGAGTCCAAAACAGGAAGTCTGCTTTAAAGTAATGCCATTGAAAACAGCATCCCTGTGGTGTACTCTCCAATTTTCAAGTATAAGATTTAAAACAGCTTACCATATGGATGTCTGCTATCACATCAGTCTCTATGCTCCAATTCTTTGTTCTAAGAATTTGTATACTGTGCTATCTTTTTTTATTACAATCAATAGGTGCACAGAGAACTCATCAAACAGATGCCATGTTTAAGTTTATTGGATTAGTTCCTGCTAAAGGTAGATGCGTTCCAGTTCTAAAGTTCTGCTCAAGGACATTTCTTTAACTTTTTAAATTTATACTTTCCCCCTTTAAACCATTTATGCTTCCTGGTTCCCTGGTTCCTGTAGAACTCATCATCTTCACTCACAAGTATTTATCCAAATATTAACCTAATCCAGTGGGACCGTTTTAAAATATTGCCTTTGGAGGAATGAGGCTTCTAAGATTCCCTGACTTTTAAATACTTGGGTCTATTTTATATAGCTTATTTCCTGCTTAGTTACAGACAGTTAAAAGAAAAGTAGTTTTGCAAATTCTTTAGCAGTTGAAGGAAGGGGAAAGGTTATTTTTTGTGTACCTTGACACGTGCATACAGTTATATGATCTATCAATACTGCTTTTGGTCTCTGTTACCAAGGCAAGGTTCTACTTCCAGGTGAAAAAATAAGATAGCAAGCGATAACAGAGACACTCTCTCTCCCTCCCTCCCTGTCTCTCCCTCTCTCCCTCCCTCCTCCTCTCTCTCTTTTTGCATGATTGACTTACTGTAAGACTGTGTTGGAATGGCAAAACTGACCTAATATATACTGTAGGCAAATTAATATATTGCTAAACTCATTGAACTTTTAGAAAATTTGGATTCGTTTAGCATCGCGGATGTGTGTGTGTGTGTGTCCAGCTCACTGCCATCTTGTGGATTTGATTGTTCTCCATACAGAGAATATGACATGCATGTCTTCTGTGTGCTACAATCAGTGGTGGGATTCAGCCAGTTCACACCTATTTGAGAGAACCGGTTATTAACTTTCTAAGCAGTTCAGAGAACGGGTTGTTGGAAGAAATCTTATTTTTTTTTTTCCACTTTACAGGGCTAATCCTGTAAGGAAGGCAGGAAGGAAACATTCTGCTGTTGTTTCTAGCCTAATGGTTATTGCCCTGCTTACAGAAACTGCCTCTCTGGTTAACCCTTATTACATTGTAACAGCTAAGGTGTTACAATGTGAGTGATGTTGAGTTGGCCACGCCCACACAGTCACATGACCACTGAGCCATGCCTACCGAGCTGGTCATTAGGACAGAGAACCGGTTGTTAAATTATTTGAATCCCACCACTGGCTACAATGTTATGTAATTTGCAGGAAAAATTCTTTTGGAGGACTTCTTCATTAGTAACATGGTCAAAATAACCAATTTTGGGATACAGTAATGGCATCTTTATTGGAAGACATCAAGTCTCTTGTTAATACTCGTTGATGCCTTCCAGATGTCTCTGGCATAAATGGTTGTCAGGATCACTATAGAGATTTCATTCATGCTCTAGAAAACAGCTGTTGCTTTTCCAATGTGGTACTTGATGTCCATCTCTGCATCTCCATTTCAGGCGATTACGCTATCCAAACAGGTAAAACTTTCTATTTCCTCAAGTTGCTGTGATCCAAATGTGATTCCCCATGTCTATGCAGTGGATCTCACATACATGATCTTTGATTTTTCGGCACTTATTCTGAGGTCAATTTTGATTGCTTCTTCATCTAAGTCAGTTGTCATTTGTAGTTCGTGTCAGCTTCCTCAAGTAAGAAAAAAGTCTTAACATTTCAAGATGATACTAATTTGGAAAAGGTTACCCTAAGTCATATTTCCTTTTCTTTAACAAGAAGTTAATAATTCTTTTATTAATGTCAATGTAGAACATACACACAACTGAGATGGGTTCTCAGTTCGAGAACTGAGTTCGAGAAGCTTGATTGAACTCGCAAGGTTTTCTTTTACAGCGTGTTTCCCTGGACACAACAGCGAGGAAAGCGACGGAGCTTGAAAGTTAAGACCTGCGTCCCGCTTCTCACCTGCCACCCCCAATTGCATTAAAGGGAGTGGGTGGCTAAGCAAGGGGCAGGAGCCCTGCCATGCCCGGCGAGGGGGGAGGGAGAAGAGACAGCAAGGGGAGCCACATCTTGCTCCATGCGTCTCCCACCTGCCACCCCTCTCGATAAAGAGTCGGCAGGGAAGGGAAGCAGCCAGGCTGCTGTTGCCATTGGGGTGGGGTGGGACATGTTGGGCTGCTTGGCTGGCGCAAAGAACAGGGAGGGGAGGGCATGTCCCCCCTTCCCCTCCTCCAGCCTCGCCTCCTGAACTCATTTTGGTTGCGCAGCAAGCAACCAGAGGAAATGATGGGACCAGCTGTGCATGCATGTAAGTAGTTGGGGGGGGCTTATTTTGTGGGGGTGGCTTATATTATTGCATGCGCTGAAAAGCCCAATTGGGCTTATTATCCAGATATGTCTTATTTTCGGGAAAACACAGTAGTATTACACATAAACTTTACATGTTCATTTTAAAGATTTACTAAACTCTTTTTAAAACTATTTAGAAAGCATCTCTGTGTCCCACAATGTCCTCAGAGTTCTGTGAATGCCACCCCTCTCGATAAAGAGATGGCAGGGAAGGGAAGCAGCCAGGCTACTGTTGCCATTGGGGGGGGGGCGTGTTGGGCCATGAGACGCGCGTCTTACCTTTCAAGCTCCGTCGCTTTCCTTGCCCATGTCCAGGGAAACACGCTGTAAAGAAAGCCTTCTCGCGAGTTTGAGAAGCTTGATTGAACATGCAAGAAGGTTTTCTTTTACAGCATGTTTCCCTGGACTCAACGGCGAGGAACATGACGGAGCTGGAAAAGTAAGACATGCATCCAGCTTCTCATCCGCCCTACCTCCCACCCCCAAATTGCATCCCTAAAGGGGGAGGGTGGCTAAGTGAGGAGCAGGAGCCCTGTCATGCCCAGCAAGGGGGGGGGAGAAGAGACGGCAAGGGGAGCCACATCTCGCTCCATGCGTCTCGCTTCTCGCCTGCCCCACCTGCCACCCCTCTCGATAAAGAGACGGCAGGGAAGGGAAGCAACTGTTGCCTTTGGGGTGGGGTGGGGTGGAATGTGTTGGGCTGTTCAGTCGGCGTGAAGAACAGGAAGGGGAAGTGACGGCAGTGACGGGAGATCCAGTCCCATGCTCGTCACCTCCTGCACCCCCAAAATAATAAGACCTCCCAACAATAAGGCCAAGCCCTTATTTAGGGAGTCAAAAGAAAATAAGACCCTGTCTTATTTTCGAGGAAATACGGTATATTTAAATAACGAGTATCAAATATGTTATCCAGAGAGAAAAACAGTTCCTCTTATATCCTCCATCTCTGATCTACAGAGATGGCCTTAACAGTTGGCCAGCAGAAGACTGTAACCTCTCTCCACCCTACAGATGCTGGGCACTATTGGTATCTGACTCAGCAGAGTAACATTAAAAAAAAGAAGAACTGTGCTTATGCCAATACTGAGCCAAGCATTCAAAAGGGATGCTTGCTGAGGTATGCTCAGCACTAGGGAAACATCTCTCTTCAAAGCCCTAAAACTGCTATATCTTTGGAAAGCCCTCACAACTACTTTAAGGGCTAACATATGTGTGTATGTAAAACTGGGAATTACACTTACTTATGCTAACATACTCCCTGAAACAACTCTTTAAAATTACATATCAGTGCCCTACTATATATTACTTTCTTAGAAAGCTCTGAATTCACTAGATCAGCCTCTATTTTAGTTTTATTATGAAAACATGTTAATCTATATAATTTATCATTGGCTTCTTAAAATCTGAAATGCGGCAAAATCACTCAATCTTTTAATGATGAATCACACTTCTACCAGTAATAGGCCAAGCACAATAATTTTATGAACAAGTGAAGCTATACATAATTCATGTAGCTAAAATAGCAACGTGACTGAAGATTGACAAAATGTCTTACAGTTTTTTTAGTTTCCTTCTTCTGGAAAAGAATGAGGAAAATATTTTTCCAGGTTTTAATTATGTCAGATGATTAAATTTTGTAGATCAATCAGAACTTTTTTTTTTTAATGTACTGCATTAAAAAGCAGTGCTTTCATTTACATTCTGTTGTTCTACTTCAAAATGTACCAAAACATTTCGGATACCTAGAATTAAGAAGGCTCTAGCTCAATCTGTTCCCTGCTTCCCACCATTTCGGAAAGTATTGTGGAAAAAAATGTAATCCTTAACAGAAAATTCCAAATAATAAATGTTCACACAATGATATGAATTTATTAAATACATAAGTTAACCTGAAGGTATTTTTGAAAATAACTGTTGGTCAGCATGATACTATTTTGCTGAATTGAACTAGAGATATTTTAAGAGAATGCAAGATCATTTCCCTACTTACAGCTTACAGTTTTGCAACTGAAATGTACACACTTTTAAAAGAGAAAGGAGAAGTGATATGCTTTTCCAGTCTTGATACGCAGGCATAATTTGGGCTGGAAAACATGTATACAATGTCTGTTTCAAAGTCTTATTTAAAAACAATACCCCCAGCCAACCTCAAAATAAGTTTATTAATGTTGTTTCTGCTTGAAATAACATGAATAAAATCAAGAATATGAGTATCCAATTTAAAAGATTAGAATGTTGTCCAAAAGATGCTTAGGGAGTGTGCAAGAGTTCCAGCTAAGACTTTGCAATTCTGCAAGTTCCCCTATTTTTATTTAATCCATAGCATACTTTTAGTTATGTTGCAATGAAAGAGAGATTGCCTGGTACAAAAAAGAAAAAAATCAACAAAAGCATTAGGTGAGCCGTCCAAAGAAAAAGTTCCGTATTTGAATGTTGCTGAATTGTAACTATGATAATTTGAAAAGCACAATCACATCCAGAGCAAACTAAACAAAATATGTGAACAACCACGAGCCCATGGACTGGAAATGAGTTTCTGGCTTTTGGCTTTAGCCAGTCTATGGCTTTTTCCTGATACCAGTTAAATTATTCCACCACTTAGGTATTTATGATGAGAATGCTAATCTTTTGAATCTCACTTCCATTCTTCCGACATAGTATTTACTCAGCATACATTATAGTATGCCAAGTTTCAGTTTAACTGAAAAGAATCTTCTTCATGCTCCTAAATAATGAAACTTTTAGTTCTGAAGTGCACATTTAGAAAATCCATAAGAATGACTGTTATTTCAGGTATCTCTCTATTTTGCAAATTTCTAGGTTCTGCACTCTTTATTTATAAGTAAGCTATTTTGGTGATCAAACTCACTTGAAATCTCATATCACTGCAATTCTGTTTTCTTTTTCTGTTGTTTCCATTGCAAATTGAGCATGATTTATGAAGTAGTAGTAATAAAAAAATCCAGTTTGGTATAGTAAGTAAAGCAGTGGTGAAATCCTACCGGTTCGCACCAGTTTGGGCGAACCGGTAGTGAAAAAAGCTACCAGTTGGTCCAAACCGGTATTTCCGATGATCAGCTGTGCCATGCGATTTAAAATCGATAGAAAGCAGGAAATCCTGCTATTCTACTTACCTTCCCAAACCTTTTTCTGCATGCAGCGTTTGGCATGTACTGTGCATGTGCATGGATGCAGCGTGCGCTTGGTGCGCACTGCGCATGCACACAGTGTACATTTGATGTGCACTGTGCATGCATGCACAGCGTGCATTTGGTGTGCACTGCGCATGCCCAGCATATGTACGCATGCTCAGCATGTGCGTGCATGCCCAGCATGTGCATGCATACCCAGCATGTGTTTCGCGCACATTGCGCATGCACAGCACACGCTTGGCGCACACCGCGCATGTGCAGGCAGCGAACCAGTGACAAACCAGGGAGGATTTTACCACTGAAGTAAAGGCACCAACTTAGAAATTAGGAGATTGCAAGTTCTAGACTTGGCAAAATACAAAACCGTCTGGGTAATTTTGGACAAGTCACTCTCTTTCACCCCTAGGAAGAAGAAAATGGCAAGCCACTTGTAAAAATTTTGCCAAGGAGACAGCACTTGTTCATATAGTTGCCAGGAGTCAAGACTGACTTGAAGAAACAAATTTAATTTGAATAACTGAAGGAGAGATACATGAACAGTAAAATATTACATGATTATGTGTTGTTATTTTATTAATTTATTTAAGAAATTTATTTGCCACCTATCTCATATCCAACGACCCTCAGCTTCTAATGACCATGTATTTTTTCCATTAAAATATTACACAAAGTAACTAATTATTTCAGTAATATACTATTTGAACAGGGATTAATATTACATACAACAGGCAGGTAAAGATAACCTCAACTGATAACTCCATGGACATGTATATGCTGTATTCTTGGCAAAAGTGTAGAAGTAATTTGCCCTTGCTTTCTTCTGGGATGTTTTTTTCAACATTCCAGTCCAACCTTAGTGTTAGCAAGGAAAAGCCAGTCATACATTCCCATGCAAAGCCTTGGTGTCTGGAATCCTATCTCAACTATAGCAAATGGGTTAAAATTCATATTTCTTTCTTGGCAATCCTCTTAGCAATAGCAATAGCACTTAGACTTATATACTGCTTCATAGTTGCTTTACAGCCCTCTCTAAGCGGTTTACAGAGTTAGCATATTGCTCCCAACAATCTGGGTCCTCATTTTACCGACCTTGGAAAGATGAAAGGCTGAGTCAACCTTGAGCCGGTGAGACTTGAACTGCCGAAATGGCAGTCGGTAGTAAGCAGGATTAACCTGCAATACTGCATTCTAACCACTGCACCATCATGGCTCAAGTCATTATTATGAGTCATATAAAATCTGAGAATGATAACATCTTTATCATTATAAAGGACACAAAGAACATCCACAAATTCTTTCTTCAATCTGATCGGTGTTTCTATGGTTAAATATACTGGCCATATTTGTAAATTAAAAATCTTTCCTTTCCTCTAGCAATAACTCTTATTGAAGAACCAACACACATTCTGGATGCTACTTAATATTTTCCTAAAAGCAATCTGGCCTTTCCAGCAGGTCTACGTTTATAATAGCCCCACTGTGTATTCTGTATAACAGAATAATCCACAGACTCACCAAAGCTTGGTAGGAAATTCAGTAAGTTATAATTTACTGCCAAATTCTCAGACATGACAAATGTTAATTTCCTTCTAAAGCATACATTCCAGAAAATACAAACCATGCTTCCAAACAGAATATGCCCACATGCCAAATCACAGGCTCTAGCCAATTCCAACAGGCATGCATTTAATTTCAAATGCAAAGATATTCTTCTAATGAGCCCAATTGTTTACTCACATTAATTGTTTGTAGGACTGGAACTTTTACCATAGGATGATCGGAAACCTGCTTAAGGGTGTTGGGAACCTAGGAAAGTCATAGGTGGAGAAGCATCTATTAAGACCTTCAGATCACTGTCATTTCAGGAAATAAGATTTAGAAATATTAAAGCACGGAATAATCTGGCACCTGTGGGGAATATCCATACTGTATAAAGTTCAGGCAACATGTACAATTAACTGTACTTCAACTGGTATAGGAAGCAGCTTCTCTGTAACTAGTGTCACAATTTGCTACTGTGACTGAATAGTTACATATTTTTACAGCTCACAGTGACAGAGTACACACACTGCACTTAGCTGTACCTTACATAATAAGCCACAAATGGTTGTCTCTGAATATATTGCTATCAACCATGATTTCCAGAATGGCTAGGATCATAAAATATATTATGCTAAAACAAAAAAAACCTGTATTGTAGCTTAATGCAGTGTATGAACTCAAGTGATATTTGTAATTCAACTGCCAAGCACTGTAATTTACAATTACAGAAGGCAAAGACAAGTTGCAATATGTTGTATTCAATCACAAAATTAGTAAGCAATATATAACAAGCCGATAGTGTGAAGCACGCAGATCCAGACACAGTTTAGGCAAATAGTCTAAGCTGATCTTTTTTCTCTAAAGTTCACTTGGTAAAAGTGATTTGTATTATGGCCTGGCCCCCAAGCCTCCAGATATGTACTTGTGCATTTTTAGCAACTATTCTTTATATTAGAGTTTATGCATAAAACACAAAATAAAAATCAAGAACCACACAGATTCGTTTTACACTTGATAACAGCTTTAATTAGCCAAAAAAGTCATTAGACATGAAACTGCAGTACTGAAAAGCCTTTGAGTCACTTCAACGTATGTAGAGCAAAGTCTTCCCATAAAAGTATACAGACTCTCCAAGGGATACCTAGCATGTATCAAGAGAAACTTTGCCAGTTTTTTGAAATAGGCATAAGAGAAAATTATTTTCTTTAAGTAAAACCATCCTTTGGGTAATGAAAAAAGAAAAGAAAAGAAAGGAACAAATACTACAAAGATTTGGACCAAAACAAAAAAGAGAAACACCACAAAGATTTGGAAACCTTGGCAGTGGCACACAACTCTCTAGTACAATTTTGTTTCTACTTTTTTGTACCTGTGAACTTCACATTTCCTATGCTTCCTTCTCTTTGCATACATTTGCATATCTTCTATTCTTTTTCTCAGACATCTAAAAACACTCATCCACAAATAAGAGCCTTGGTAGTACAGTGGTCTAAGGCATCCTGTTATTAAGACCAGCTGCCTGCAATTACTTCAGGTTCGAATCTCGCCAAGGCTCAAGGTTGACTCAACCTTCCATCCTTTCTAAGGTAGGTAAATTGAGGACCCAGTTTGTGGGGGCAATAAGTTGACTTTGTATAAATATACAAAAGAATGAAGGCTATTGCTTAGCGCATTGTAAGCCACCCTGAGTCTCCGGAGAAGGGTGGCATATAAATCAAATAAAAAAAAAAAATAAGCCACAAGGGTGACAGTGACAGAACCTATCTCAAATCCAAACCCGATCCTCAATTGAAGGTTGAGACGATCAACTACATACCGAAAATGTCTGTGATGTTTCATTAAAAACATACAAAAGAAGGCAGGAGCAGCCTAAGAGGCTTCACTAATTAACAAAAGGACTCCCTCCTTATCACA
The DNA here is from genome assembly GCF_029215685.1 of Pituophis catenifer annectens. Lineage (NCBI taxonomy): Eukaryota > Metazoa > Chordata > Lepidosauria > Squamata > Colubridae > Pituophis > Pituophis catenifer. Next base: position 166,832,862 of record NW_027256883.1, on the reverse strand, counting down.
CACAACAGTCTCAACCTACAAGGTTTCAACACTTTTAACAAGCGTCTCCCCAAACCAACGTTCACAGAGATCGTCCTGTTAAGGCAAAAAGCTCTGCCCCCCTTAATAGGAAAGCCGAAGTCAAAGCCCTTTTCCTTCAGGGAATCCGGAGACCCGAGAACCAGCCCGGGCTTTCTCCAGAACCTCCAAACCAGCTTCAATTCGCTTCTCCTCCTTGCGCTGGTTTGAGACCTTCCCTCGCTGCCCCCCCCCCCCCAAAAAAGATCCCAACACGACGCTGAGTCTAAACACGCGAACGGCCACTATCCAGCGCGACGCCCGTGAGACTTTTGGGGGCGGAGATTCTACCTATGGTCAATTGCACCGCCGGGCATTCTCAAGTCTTCGGGACACACCCCCAGCTTCCTAAAAGGCAAACAGCTGCCTGACACGGGCTCCCGCAGCCAACCTCGGCAGCGCCACTCCGGCCACTCGCAAGAGCTCCGCAAGCCACACCCCAGGCACCTACCTGAGAAGGCTGGAAAGCGGGTGCCCCCCGCCGCCTCCGCCGCCGCCGCCCCCCGAAGACGCCGAGCCGCCCCCCGAGCCGAAGCCCGAGCTAAGCCGCTTGCCCGAAAGCAGCTTCTCCACGGCGGGCAGGTTCCCAGTGCGGGCGGCCTCTAGCAGCTCTTGCTCTTTCCCCATGGCCCGACGCGGGCCGGGAAACCAACCCCCGATCTTTACTAGTCCTCCTCGCCTACCGCCGCTGCCTCAACCCGGCCGGCGCGTCCTTCCGGGGCGGGGCCAGAAAGGCCACGCCTCCCGGCTGAGCCTCGTCAAGCCCCGGTCCGGCTAATGAAGCCGAGATAGGCAGAGAGGTCGGTCGCGCTCTTTGGCGGCTGTCTCTTAACAGCGAGTAGCGCTTGCGGAGATGTGGTAAAACACGGTAAAGGGGGACGGCCGGCGATTGCAGTTCCGTAAGCATTCGCGACATTTTGGCCACTCTAAGGGGGGAAAAGGATCTACTCGAATAAGCACAAAAGGTCGTTCCCAACAAAAGAACATTTTCAAAGAAAAAAAAAAAGGCAACTCTTCGTCCTTTAAGAATAAGGAGCTGGGAATTGCCAGTGAAGATGTTTAGCTGATGACTGTTCTCAAGTAACTGAGTTCACCTATGCAAAGTTTGTAGAGAAACGCGCCGCGATACACACGCTAGATATTTCGCTGCGTCTGGATATATTGAGAACAACCGAGCAACAGTTTTCGACTTTGCTCACCAAGGTCAGGTAAGTCACAGAACATTTATCAACATATTTTTAGTGCAATAAACAAAGGCTCATGCCCACTGAGTCCCATTAGAAGGTGGAGCATTTCATGTAATCTCATGGCCAGAAGTTATTCTAGTCCAGATAGTTTAGTTATTTTCAAGCTCATTTCTTTGAAATCCAATTTCTAGTAGCAATTCATTATATGAAACGAAAACAAATCGACCAAATGAACTTCAAGCTCCTGAGTACATCAGCAAATCTGGGAGATGAAAAAAGTAATGTAAAAATTGGAAAATCGGTTGGATGGAGTGAAAGGCAGAACAGACACTGTCAGAATGCCCATTTAAGATTAATAGTCCAGAAATGTCATGTGTTACTGAAAACTCAGATCAATATTTAAAAGTCAATCCTTTCAATATTGAATATTAATATTGATTAGGACAAATATGGGTAGTTGAAATTAGGCTTGAAGATATTGTACTAAAAGTGCTTTAGTCACAAATGGATGGAAGGAAGGAGACAGCAGGTAGATCTGTTGAAATTGAAGAAATCTTTATTCCTACCCAGCTATTTTTATCAGTAATAGAGATTTGCCATGTATGCAAAATATGTTAAATCCAACCTAGTCACAGTCGGTACAGTTAGTTAAAGGTTCAGTGTTTTATGTGAATGCAGAATATTGGATTAATTTAATTCAGATTAATTTGGGTAAGTATGACAAACTGACATGTTCATTGGGAAATGGGGACTCAGTAAATTATTTACAATGTTTGCATGTCATCAATACTTACTAAAAAAAATCACCACACTGATTGCATGTAAAACAGTTTTTGCCTGGGTTTAACTTGCTTTCCAACTGCTGTTATTCAAAATGCACATTTGAAATTCACTTCCATTACAAATAGGCTTTAAAAGAAGCATAGCTGAACTGAGGAAACTACTTCAAACATAATTGCAACTTGGGAAAAGAGAAGTTTGTTATTAAATTTCAGACCTCTGCAACATCTCTCAAAAACACCTCCCATTTAGCAACAAAACTCAATTATCATAAAATACCTGATCATATTCATATCCTTAATACCAAAACAAGCCATTACTGCATAACATAGTGGGTTGATTCACATAATAAGCTAAGACATAATGGTTTTATCACAGCAGCTTTGCAGTGCTTTCCTCACATTTCAGAATGTGGGACTGAATGTGCCCTTAATGCATGCCTAAAACAGAGCCATGTGCTACTGCTGTCCAGACAGCTCCATCAGTCAATACTATAAAAGACTTCTGGTTTTTCCCATCTGAAATTACAGTCATGTTCAATGTCCCCAACCACAGGAAAAAATGTATTGATGCAGTGCATTCTGGGCATTCTGCCATTAATTTTTTTTTTAAATTCAATACAGGATTATCAACTTCATGAATGTAATATGCCTCTCACAGTGAAAAATAACTGAAGTATTTATTAACTTTATGAAAAGTTTTCATAGATGTTGCTATCTAATGCTCAGCCATATTACTGCATCTTGAAATCAGAATCCTAATCTCTGTTAATTTGGAAAACTTCTAAATAGCACCATTTATGAAATTATTTTTTTAGAATCATTTACTTACTAGATTAGTCCTGTCTTAGAAATGCAAGATCAGTTTACCATGTCAATAGCAAGTCTCCCCATGATAAGGCTGTGTGAGCGATCAGAATAGTTGATTAGAAATACTTTCTAGCATTTGCTTTATTTACCAACGGGAATATCAAAGTTGTTGACATGCAAAGCTACATATTACACCTTTTTTAAATGTTCAAGTTGCAGAAATATTGATCTCTCTTCTAAAAGAGATTGATTTCTTCAATCTAAGTTTCAAGACAGTACAGGTAGTTCTTGACTTATAGCAGTTCATTTAGTGACTGTTCAAAGTTACAATGGCACTGGAAATAGTGACTTATGACTATTTTTCACACTTATGACTATTGCAACATCCCCATAGTAACATGATTTACATTTGGATGCTTGACAACTGCTTCACATTTATGACGGTTGCACGTCCCGGAGTCATTTGATCTCCTTTTGCGACCTTCTGATTAGCAAAGTCAATGGGGAAACTAGATTCACTTAACAACTGTATTACTAATTTAAGAACTGCAGTGATTGATGTAACAAATGTGGCAAGAAAAATCATAAAATGGAACAAACTCACTTAACAAATTTCTCATTTAACAACATAAATGTTGGGCTCAATTGTGGTTGTGAGGACTACCTGTACACAATCAAACTAAGTATTTATGCATATTCGGGGAAGGAGGGTGCCATGCAAATTCTCTGGACCTTTGTGGTTATTTTCCTTAATACTGGAAATATAAAGTTGCAGTGCAGGATAGCTGTCTTCCCGGAGATCAGCAATGTAGTATCTAAATCCTGCAAAAGAATAAGTAAGATACAGACACAAAGATGTCTGATCTTCTTGTAGCCACAGCCAAATAACAATGGTGACAGTGCCTAGCAACCAGACAAGATGTAGTGATTTCACAGCAGACATGCGAAGTTGAAGCTGAACCTGGCCATATCAAACCAAAGTTCCTCCTCCAGGCAGTCTTGATTGTCATGAAAGAAAGAAAATACTTTACTTTCACACTGGAATATGTAAACCTGACTTCAGGCTGCGTCAGCAGTGGGTCAGCAGTTAGATGGAGCTGACATTTTGAGGACATATCCTCTGTAGTTAGATATCTTTGTGCCAGAACAAGCAGGATGTGTGTATTATCCCAATGTGTCATGCTTAGTTTTAGTTTAGGCATTGTGGTTTGTCAGAGTTGTGCAGACACAGAATGGTATGAGTTGATAAGAAAAAAAAATTATCCCTAGCAGTAATAAAGCTTTAAGCAACCTATATTTGCATCAATGAATATTATTTTAAAGTCTTATATTTGGAAAGCTTGTGCAAAAAAGAGGGAAGCAATCTAGTATGAGATGATTAAGGAACCCCCAAGTAATATATTCAAACATGGGCAGATGCCTTTTTTAAAGAAGAGCAGATTTTTTTCATTTCGAAATTGGAAATACAGGATGTGTAAAAAGACATTATTACGTTGACTTTCTAAGTTCTTACTAAGAACTTATTATTTTTAATTTCCCTCGTTTGTTTTGAAAGCAATGACCCAAGAGTACTGGAACAATTAATGCAGCCATGAACATAAGAAGGGTCGCAGTACATAATTCTTTTTGTTCATAATTTTCTTGATATTTCAATTTACCTTAAAGCCATTAAAAAAGTCACATGCTTTAGTTTACCTTTTGTGCATAGCTTTTTGAAGAAATAGCAAAACATGGGTTCAGGGGAATGCTTTATTATCCGGGTTTACCCAAAATATTTACCTATTGATTATCATTTTTTTTAACTGTATAAATCAGCTTTGGTGGGGTTCATATAAACGCTACCCCGAAATCCCACCACGTTACCGCATCGCTGCTTAGTGGGTTGTGTGAATAGAGTACTGAGCATTGCATCGATCTTTATTCCAACTTAAACGCATAGTTTGCATTCGTAATTTTGGAATTCCTTGTCCTAGTTTACCTTTCGTTTTGTTTGGTATATATTGCTGCTGGATACTAAAGCAACAAAAGGACTCAATTTTGCATTGTTTTAGACCGCTACGACGTCGCCTGGGATCCGCGAATTGAACCTCGCCCGCAAGGCTCGGTTCTCCAACAGCAGCGACAAAAGTCCGCAATACTAGTTTCGCCTACTGGGGGCGTGGTACGTTCTCATGGAAACAAGGCGTCCCGTGCCGCCCTAATACGTCATCAAGGCGCGACACGCGTCAATCCTGTTTAGTATGGCTGAGGCTGTGGAGTCTGGTAAAGAGGATGGTCTTCTGCCCGTTGTGTCTTCCCCCTCTTCCGTCGAGTCTTCCGTCGTTGCTATAGAAGTGGCGGAACGCCAGGAGAAAGAACCGGCCGACATCAAAGAGGAAGTACAGATTGTAGAGGTGAGGAGGGAAAAGCTGGCAACGCAATTTGCAGAAACGGGGCTTCGCTTTCCATGCTGATCCATCAGAGTGATTGCTGCCCCGAAGTAACGGGGATTTTCCTCGCCCGCTATTTCCTTGGAGTTCCGTATTTAACTAAAACTAGAAGCTCGTGATCCCTTTTAGACGTTTTTCCTTCGCAATGACGGAGCTTCTAATGTACTGCCTTCACTGGAAAGTGTATACGCTGACATACGTTGACAGAAAGATCTGTCTTGAAAATAGCCCATACTGAACTGTGCAGTCAAGCATCAGCACAGTAAATGTTTTCAGATGTCTATGATCATTTTTATATCGTAAAATATGTTATACAATTTGCCACATTTCAATTCCACTGAGTTACAGGCCCCAGATTTTGTACGCATTCTGTAAGTTAGACCATTTAAGATAGCTTGGTTCAAAAACAGTTGCCCTATGATGCACCATTTCCAGGTTTTGGGCACATTCTGTAAGCTAGCCCAAAGTAATTTACTTTGGTTCGAAAATTGTTGCCCACTGTTTCACCCAGTTAAAGGTTACAGGAATTGGAGTTTTAGTGATATATAGATAGTAGATAGGTACTGTTTTCTGGTGAATTTTGTTTACCTTTTAGACTATTGTGTGTGTATCTACACAGTCATAATTTTTTAGATCCTGGAAACTCATTTCCTTATTTGGATTCTTGTGGTAAATAATGAATACAAAACGTTAGAGCATTTTTTTGCACACCCAAATATTAAGTGTTGCTGGGTGTTTTTTGAGTTGCTCATTTTTCTTTTAACCTATGTTTAACACGATATACTTTAAAAAAGGTAATGCAAAGCATGACATTGTAAAAGACTGATCAGCTCAAGATTTTTCAGTAACATATATAGGAAGAGAGTAAAACATGAAAAATGATAACTGAGTATTCATTTTATTTGTTTAGCCACTATACTTCTCTTACTATGATTCTAGAATAAAATCAAGTACTGTATCCACCAATTTATTTTCATCAGATTTTTCACTCCCCCTCATTGTTTGAATTATAACTGATAAGCATAGTTTACAAATATATGAATTATCATAATTGAAGAGGCTAGGAATAATAGTTAAATATTCAAAAGCTTGCTTTATCAAATTGCAGACCTTTATGTTATGTATCATGCAGGTAGTATTATTATGGAAAGATTACAAAAACTAGGTGTTCAACAGCTATACTTTATAAGTACAACTATTGGATGCTTAAAATTAAAAAAGTTTGAAAGCATCCAGGAAGTGGTGTCAAGCCACTTTTGCTTTGCTGTATGAACATCAATTAACTAGGAGTTGAGCTTGACTCAGAAAAAGGCTTGTTTTTTTTGTAAACATAATTGAGTTATAATCAATTTTCTGCCTAGATTAAATGCAAAGAAGCATGTGAATTGATCCCTGGAGAGTTAGAGGACTCTACATCACAATCTATTGCAGCCAAGAAAATAAAAATAGAGATAAAGGAGAAAAAAGAGAAAAAAAATAAAGTTGATGAAGATGAGATTCAAAAAATGCAGTGAGTATTTCTCCATCTATATGCTTTTGTTAATGCTAAATGAGTAGATAAAAGGTGTATCTTTCTGTTTTCTCTTTAGGAAGGCAAAAAATGGGTTGTTGTTCTTTTTTTGGTCAGGGAATTCCAGAAATTAAGACTGTCATCTAATGGATACTTTATGGAAACTGTTTAGGGGAACAGGCATTTTGTCATTTTTTTTCTTCCGTTCAATTTTGTATGATTCTCAGGGCTCACCTGTCCTAGATAAATATGAGCCTTAGTGGCTCATTGACTTAATGAGGCTGGAGATGGTCTCTGCTCTAGCAGTTCGAGTGCTAGCATTCTTATGTCAGTGTGAGCTCCTATCCCTTGTCTCATCTTCTGTCCACTAACAGTTCAAAAGCATGTTCTATGTGAGTAGATAGATAGGTACCACATTGGTGGGGAGATGAGTTGCTGCTTTGTGCAGGCAGTCAGATTCCTGCTGGCTCTGAATCTTCCCGGTTGCAACGTCCATTTACAAGGCAGCTCCAAGGAAGGGAGAGGGCCTAGGATGATACTGCAGGAAGAGCTGCCTGTCTTTCTTTCTGGTGCAAAGCCAGCTCGCCCTCTTGTGGTACAGCTTGGGAAGTGTGTGAGCATATCCTACAACAGGGCTGGGAAATTGGCAGCCAATCTACTACTCTGCAGTAGCATTGTGGTCTCCTGACTAATGTAACACCACCATACACTAATAATAATAATAACCTAGACAAGTCCCTTCAGTTTTCTTGCAAAGCTTTTCAGAAGTGGTGTGCCATTGCCTCTTCCTAGAGCTGAGAGAGTGACTAGCCCAAGGTTATTCAGCTACCTTTGTGCCTAAGGTGGGACTATAATTCATAGTCTCTCATTCCTAGCCAGATCCCTAACTACTACACTAAACTGGCTCTCTCAAAAAAGGGATATTCCCTACATTGGCTGGGATTCAAACCCAGGCCTCCCACATGGCAGGCAAGAATTCTTCCACTGAACTATCAGCGCAAAGTTGGTTTTATTTTTTGGGTCAATGACTTATAGTAATTATGACCTGGCATTAGGATGTACTTTCCCCTTTGAACTATTTTTATTAATCTGCATATGTGCATTTTTCCTTTCCAAAAAGAAAAGATTTTGCAGAGTGAATTACTTTACAACTTCATCACTTAGTTGGGAAACTCCAGTTCCAATTGGAGTCATAATTCAAGGACTATCATTATTATTTATAATATGTTGCAGTAATTATTCTATAGATGCATCATTTTTTATTTTTAATATGGTAAAAATAAATACAACATGTACAAAAGAAGGCTCTTTGGGGGTTGTCCATAATTTTTAAAAGTGAGAAGCATGTTTAAGAAGCACTGCAATAGGATATATTTTTGCTTTTTTTTTCTTTCTATTTTCCCCTGAAACCCAATGGTTACCTGTGTATGGGACCTTCTAGACATTGGGGGAAGTTGTACTGAAAGGCTTCTAGGCTAGAAAAAATAGGCAAAGTCACCCTCCTTTAACTAGAATGTTTAGAGCAAAATTCAGGAAATGCCACTACTAAAATAAAAATGCTAGATTTAACTCGGTGTTTATTGATAGAATGTTATACAATCTCACTAACTTTCTCACTCTGTAATTTTAAATAAGCGCTGTAATTATTGTTTGCCGCAGAATTCTGGTTTCCTCTTTTTCTGAAGAGCAGCTAAATCGATATGAGATGTATCGACGATCAGCTTTCCCTAAGGCTGCTATTAAACGGGTAAGATTGATTTATTGCATGTATATTTATTTATTTGTTTGGTTATTTATAACAACCAAACTCAAAGAGCCCCAGAGACCCCTGTTATTTATCACATTTAGAAACCGCCCATTTCCCTCACAGATTTGTTGATGTCTATTGATTATTGTGCATGAGTAACTTGTCTCACTATCAATTTACCATAAAATTTTGTGCTGACACTGAGGTAGGAAACTCACATGTGTCCCTGGAATTATCTCTGCAACCTTCCAGCACCTTAAGTTTGAGCTGTTGAAAATAGTTGCCTTTTTTCACTTTTCAATGTGAAATGCTGGACTTTCCTTTTAAAAATTAAAGTGGGAACTGGAGATAGTTTCTTCCATTTCTGTTCTTAAAGCCATCAATTTCAATGTTCAGAGTTGGGCTGTGGGGGAGTCAATGGATTTTAAGGACTTAAGTATTTATTTTATTTATTTATTTATTATATTTCTATACCGCCTTTCTCCCATAGGACTCAAGGCGGTGTACAGTCAAGAAAAATATAGATACACAAACATCATAAAATTTCTAATTAAAATTATTATTATAACATAGTTTGGCCCAATTAAATAGAACCTAAAATTAGATAACATTTTAAAAACATTCACATATTCATATGTTTAGCCCCGCCTGTTGGAACATCAGGGTTTTGAGGGCACGGCGGAAAGCACGGAGATCAGGGATATTTCGTATCTCAGGGGGCAGTTCATTCCAAAGGGTTGGAGCCCTCACAGAGAAGGCCCTCCCCCTGGGGGTCACCAGTCAGCATAATTTGACTGACGGTACCCTGACTAGTCCCTCCCTGTGAGAACGAACTGGTCGGTGGGAGGCTATTGGTGGCAAAAGACAGTCTCGTAGGTACCCAGGTCCTAAGCCATGGAGCGTTTTAAAGGTGATAACTCCGGAAGACCACCGGGAGCCAGTGCCGCTCGCGTAGGAGAGGTGTTACATGGGCGCAACGAGCTGCGCCCATAATCACCCGTGCGGCTACATTCTGGACCAGTTGGAGCCTCCAGGTGCTTTTCAAGGGGAGCCCCATGTAGAGAGCATTACAGTAGTCCATACGGGAGGTGACTAGGGCATGAGTGACCGTGCGCAAGGCGTCCCGATCCAGAAAGGGATGCAACTGGCGGATCAGGCGAACCTGATAAAAGGCACCCCTGGCCACGGCTGTCAAATGATCTTCTAAAGATAGCCGTGAATCTAGGAGGACACCCAAATTGCAGGCCCTCTCTGTGGGGAGCAAGATCTCATCCCCCATTGTCAGCGATGGTACCAGCTGACTATACTGGGACGCCGGAAGCCACAGCCACTCGGTCTTGGAGGGGTTGAGTCTGAGCTTGTTTCTCCCCATCCAGATCCGCACGGCCTCCAGGCAACGGGACATCACAGCAAGGGCATCATTGGGGTGGTCTGGGGTGAAGATATATAGCTGTGTGTCATCAGCATACTGATGAACACTCACCCCGAAACCATGGATGATCTCGCCTAGCGGTTTTACATAAATGTTGAACAGAAGGGGTGAGAGGAGGAGCGGGTTTGCTTTCAAAAGCTTTCTGTTCCCATTCTCACTCTCAAATCTCAGAAAACATTAAAAGGTGTTATCCTTTCCAGCGATTTCGCTATCCATGGGCTGTTACCTCTGGCTTCTGGATGATAGGGGAAATGAGTTACACCCTATTATACACAGTAGTGTTCAGGATTGGAAGTAAAAGAAATATCTAAAAAAATTGGATTCTCTGGAATTGCTTCCTCCTTTTTCAGCTGATCCAGTCAATTACTGGAACCTCTGTGTCTCAGAACGTTGTTATTGCCATGTCAGGAATTTCTAAAGTCTTTGTTGGAGAAGTAGTTGAAGAGGGTAAGTATAAGAATAATCTAGTTCTTAACTGTTTTAGCTTCCATTAACTGAAGACATACCTTGCTAATTACTGCAATCTAGCTATTCTTTCATGTATATATTTTATTTAGCTTTTAGTAATCCATCTTGTAAATAGTTGTGTGGTAAAAATGTCTTCCGGATGTTGTGTTATAGCTATATCGATGTCAGAAAACCAGAACATCAAGTTTTGCCTATTGCTATTGTATGCAGCATTTTACTCCTAAATATTCCCTAGTATGTATATTGCTACTAATACATAACAGGTCAGTATTTTTAAGAGAAACATAATTGTTAAATCAAGGCAAACAAATATCAGCTGTATATTTGCTTGGTTTTTTTAGTTGGCAAAGGGGAAACTTAAGTGTAAATGAATAAAATTGGTGTTCAGATAATTTTTCTTATGTAATAACAGTAATACAATATACCTACAAATGCTTTCACTTATTTTCCACCCATTGCTTACGATCAGAAAAAATTTCCTTTACTATTTTACAAAAGAGTGTGTATAAATATGGAGTATGTTGTGCAGCAGAAACAACTAATTTTGTTAATTTTCACAGGCTTTCTATTAAGAGTTTGGAACATTAAGAGGCCGGTGCAGTGTTTAAAGTGCTTTTGACTAGAAACAGTTCTAATCCTCCCTTGGGCATTAAATTGACTGAATGGGTTAGTCACTTTTTCATAGCCTAACCCCTCTCCTAGGTTAGTTGTGAGGCAAACAGAAGGCAGAAGCATTATGTACATTGCACTGAACTGCACAAAATAAGCAGGGTATAGAAAAAGTAATTATTCTGTAGATGCACGGTAACTGCTTTTGCTAAAATACATGTAGAAATATGGATTTTGCTATCACATCTACACAGCTCTAATCCAGTGACTTGGCAGCTAGCATAACAGATTTACTTTTGTCTTGCACAGCGTTAGATGTATGTGAAAAGTGGGGAGAATCGCCACCTCTGCAACCCAAGCATTTGCGTGAAGCAGTCAGACGACTGAAATCACGAGGACAGATTCCAAATTCCAAATATAAAAAAATTCTTTATCACTGAAGAGGAAGCGAAAAAAAGTATCTTAAATGGACTGGAGATGTTTTCATTGAAATGAAAAAGACTTTGGAGAGTATGTTCAGCTTACTTAAAACCGTCAAGTTCTACAAAATTAAGGTGTTCCTTGTGCAATAATTCTGAGTGGGTAATGATAAGACTATATTGCAGGTATATTGTGCTAGATATAAAACATTTTCTTAAGTAGGCAAAATAAGAAATATTGATGTAATAAGATTACAGGGAACTTCTGAAACATGGTTTCTTTTAAAAGGAAATAAAAAGTTTTAAAAATGTGTTATGGGTAGTCCTTGGATAATGGCCAATCGGTAAATATTTGAATTTACTACGCTGCTGAAAAAATGAACTTACAACCAGCATTGCATTTATGACCTTCACAATGTCCCTATCATCATGGAATCAAAATTTGGATGCTTGGTGACCAGCTCACATTTATAACCATCGTTGCTTCCCAAGGTCACCTTCTCTTGCCTTGTGTGAACAGCCTCTGCTTCAGTTCTCCTCACTTGCCTATCTCCCCCCCCCATCTCTTTCCTTTCGGCTGCCTTACACACCATGCCCAAGATGAAGACTTCACTATACTTCACTGTCCCCACCCCCAGCTCATCTGGGTCTTGTTTGCTCCCCTCCCCTGGGCTTGCTGGCCTCAAGCCCCACTGTACAGGGGCTCAGAGAGCACTGGGCTCAACTCTGCCCTTTTGCTTACCCTGCACTGCATGGCCAAGATAAAGATGCTGCTGATTCTGCCATTGCCCTTTGCTGCTACCCCATCTCTGGTGCTATAGGCTTGAAGCCAGCCAGCCCAGGGGAGAGGAGAGGAAGATGATGGGTAACAAAGGGTGGCAGAATATAACATCACCCTCACCTGCAAGGTGAGGCAGAGAAGGGGAAGAGAGAGACAGGTGGGAGGAGCTTGAACAGAACAACTGGCTTCTGGCTGAGTGATCCCCTGAAAGTGGCTTTTGAAGAATCAAGGCTTGGGGCTGGCAGGGACCAAGCTGGGAATGGATCATGGTGGGAGCTTGACGAGATGTGATCACTATTTGCGACCTTCCCATCTCACTTCTGAGAAGCAAAGTCAATGGAGAAGCTGGCAGGAGGACACAAGTCATAGTCACATACCTTTGCTTAACTGCTGCCAGGACTGCCGTTGTTAAGCAGCACCATCATGTGATGCTTTGCTTAATTACTTCTTTGCATAGCAAAAGAAATTCTAGTCCCAATAAAGGTCGTTACCTGAGGACTATTGGTATTGCAGGTATCATTACATCTGTTGACAACTATATCCAGCACAGTAATCATAAGTTATTTTTCTTCTTAATCCTAATGTTTAAATTTGCATTGATCTCTCAGTTTAAACAAATAAGAGAATTTGAGAGAATATAGCAAGGTCAAGGAAACATGTGCCCTATACTTGTAAAGAATTACCCAAAACCATGGTTGTGCATCATAAAGCTAATCTTAAACTTTTAAAACTTGCCATTTTAATAAGGCCCTTAAGTGTTTGTGACAAGTTCAGAAATGTTCACAATGTATATTATTAATTGCAATTATCAATACAAATAAATTAATATAAATAAAATCTTAGAAACCTAAGCCTGAGAAATAAATCAGTGGAAATAGAAGTTAAGCATTTTAATACATAATGTTTAAAAAGGGTTCATAGAACCAGTATAGTCAAGAGGAAACTATATTGTGTGAGAAAGAGATCCAATATACCGAAGGCTTAGATTTCAAGTCAGGCTTGTACCACATATTGTCTATTCCCATATACTCTCCTGTTTGAAATTACAGAAGCAGTTATACAGACTTAGAGTTTTAAAATTAATTTTTTGATATGACATCATATAAAGAGTTTTGTTTTTCACATTTACATATAAATACAGCACTGAACAAAGGAAAACATTTTCAAAAATGAAACCAAGCTAAAATACTTTTGTAGTCACATATCAGCTTCAGTGGTTTTCCTCTTAATACTCATGTTATGTTTAGATAAATAATTGTTCTCAGTGTAGCGGAAGCATCTGAGGCATTCATGCCATAACAGGCTAATAAGCTGTAGTTTCTACTAACTGAAACAAGCATACTACACCAAATTATTTGCCACAGTATACTGTTTCTACATTTTGCCTTATTTTAAACCAAATTTATATTGGAAGACATGATAAAATTATTTTAGTCAAAAATGCAAAATATACAGTATTATAAATACACTAATTTTTGTATCCTGCATTTCTAAATGAAAAGGTTACTTTAAGTGAACAGAATGTGTATCGCACCAAATATAAATGTTCATACTTGCCTCATTTTTAACTCAAAAGAGAATTAGGTGCACATATAGTTGTTTAAATAAATCATCAACATATTTGGGCAATTATTCAACAATTAGATTTCGAGAAAAAAATGTCTTCACATAGCACCGTTCACTAACAACCTTCCTGTCAAAGTTGACAGATCGACATAGTTAAACTTAATGTGTTATTTTGGTGTGTCGTATCAGCAGTTTCATATAGTCATAGACTTCAATTCATCAGAAAAAATAAGCATATACATCTGCAAAAGCACACTACTCTTTGGATAAAGAGTGCTTTTGCAAGTATATTAAAGAAGGCCTGTCCCATTAGGGCATTATCCAATATGGAGAGACAGAATAATGTTTACTCCAGTGCATAGCCTGGGTTTGTTTAGAATATTGTAACAGATATAACTTAGGAAAAGTGTAGAAGCAACAACTGTTCCTTACATAGCAAACAGGCAAAATTCAGAATACATGCAATCTTATAAGCAAAAATCATTGCCATTAAATTAAAGAAACTGACAGAAGCACAGCACAGCTGCAAAACTTCCTAGACTTCAGCAATTCTACAAATAACCCCAAAGGCTAACGAATTATTTGAAGCAGCAGCTTTTTTTAAAAAACGTTCTTTATAATTCACATGGTGAAGATGAGATCATGACTGCTGTATCGCAATCAAGGCAGAAAAGCAGAAATTCGACAAAAAGATAACTCTGTAACAGGTGGGTGCTTCAACTAAGAACTAGCTACTAGTCAAAGATTAGCTTGTAGTGCATAAACTAAATTTAGCATTTTATTATAAACAAATTGGATAATATCAGGCAAACAGCTGTTTACTGAAGCTCATTATCCACATCATGTTACATTTTTTTAAAAAACAAAATGCCATCTATAAAGGACATTATATAATAACTGCACTCTGACCCATTATGGTATATTGTTTTGATAAGATGTTGCTTGAAAAAAAATCCTATAAAAATTCACAATCCCTTGCTATATTATGTTTCAAGATTTAACTGCGTACAGATGCCAGAGCTTCAAAATAAGTCAGTCTGTTTTCTTGCTCTCCCTCTCTTATTTTGTTATTAGTCAATTAAGTATTCTGGACAACTTAAAAGCTTGCACATATTTTTGTGAATTTTGAGCTGGCTTAGTAAAAGTACCCATCAATTCTAAGGTCAGTAGTCCATTCTATTCTAATTCTATTCACACAGCCCATTAGAGTTGCCATTGGTTTTTGTGTACGTTGCAGCTTTTAAAATGCCTATAGCACGTTCCCATTCTTGGATTCATATGTGTACAGCAGTATAAACTTTGTTCAATTTGATATTACCAACTCATACTAATTAATTTCTATTATCCTTCATGCCTTGATCTAAAAAAAAACCTTTGAATATATCTATTTATAAGACTCAGCGTAATATTTTTAAAATCACTCTTTTCTATGTAAGAAGATCAAACTTAAAGTTAAAACTACATTTTAGTGAGAAATGCTGCTAGAACTTGGCCTAGGCCTAATTCTTTCACAAGGATAAATTCAGATTTTGAATTTTACCTTCCCAAATAATCACCAGGAGTTGAATTCAAAACAAAGGAATCTTTGCCTTTGATATGCTTTCAGAATTTGTTCACTTCAGATTCTGCCATTTATCTATTTGATATGCAGCTACAGCAGGTTATAATAAAACTTATATGCATTCTACACATGGTTAAAAATAAGTCATACAAATCTAGATTAAAATCCATGAGAGTTTTCTGTTACAGTTGGTTGCTATGGATAACTTTAATTGAAAATGTTACTGTCTATTATAGATGAATTATTAGCAATTATTTGTTTCTATGTTCTATTTTGGCATAGTTATGGGTACATAACTATTTTGGGAAGCAATATTTAACTTTTCTAACATTTTTTGGATATATCATTCTCCTTTTAGAAACTAACATTGCTATTGTATATTTTAGAGCCAAACTGTTTTTCTTTCATTCCAAGTATCATACAAAAGTGATAGCACAAAAAAAATAAAAAAATCAACGATTCTTCAGCTAAAACAATTTCTAGCAGCATTCCACATTTTGCAGAAAAAGTTTTTGATTCATTATTTACCAAACAAATTCCTTAAATATATGACCTAAAGCAGTGATGGCTAACCTTTTTGCCATCGCATGCCAAAAGCGGGAGTAGCGCGGGGGGTCACGTGCATGCATGCCCACACCCATAATTCAATACCCCCGTGCCCTGACATCCCATGCATGTGCACGCAACCTCCCCGTGCGACCCCCACTTTTGGCACGCAACGGCAAAAAGGTTACCAGTGGGCCTGGTAGGCCCTTTTTCACCTTCCCCAGGCTCCAGAGGCTTTCTTGGAGCCTGGGAAGGGCGAAAATGGCCTTCCCCACCCCACTCCCTGGAGGCCCTCCAGAGGCTGGAAACAACCCATTTCCTGACTTCCTGTGGGCCCAGAAGGCCCGAAAATTAGCTGGCCGGTGCACGCATGCTGTGCAATAGGTTTGCCATCACGGACCTAAAGTGACTTGACAGATCTCATTTCCAAGCCTCTCCAACATTATTATTTAGAGTTATGGAAAATAAAGTTACCTATATTTTCATTAATAAGGACAAAATGTTTAGTCAGGCACTTTCTCATCTAATTATACTCCAAAATGGCTGAAAATCCATTTTAATGAGGAGGTTGACTTTAAGAACAAGGAAGGTTAATGTATCAATACAGCATTAATAGATTACCGTATTATAAAGAAAGGAGATTAGGGAAAATATAATTTCATGAGAAACTGTGGGCCCCCTCAACTCTTCTCTAAGAGCAGTAAGATGATGGATTTTGTATTTTCTGTTCTGGGCACTTTTTTTTCCTGTGCTAGGCCTGTAACTGTATCTCCATTCCAACTCACATTGCTACAGCAGAATTCCCTAATTATGCCTGAGCTAAGCAGAATGTAATTTCTTTGATGTAGGGTGAGCATGTCCCCAACACCTACCTATAAGAAACCGGTCATCGCAAGAAAGATGTTTATCAGCACTGCTTTATGATAACTCAAGTAATCATAATTTTCTTCTCTCACTATTCAACTGACAATAGTGCAACTTTAGCTAAGTACAGTTTTATGTTTTCCAGACACAGCTGGGCTACTAAATCCAGTCTCCCGTTCATCTTATTCCCACGTACTTTCTTACTACATCCGCTTCCATCTCTTGTAATGGCACTCTGCTTCTGTTTTCAAAGTAGCAGCTCTTGAATGAAGATGAACAAATTAACTGCTTTGCTTTTAACAAGTAAACCTTTTCAATGCTGGTAGTAATTTCTGAATGCTCTGAGCATCTCTTGTTCAGGTCTTTGTTGTCAAAGCTGGAAGAGAGGATCATATTTCTTGATTTCCTGCAGCAGACGTAATTTGTCCTGATTGGCTTCTGCAAGAGCTCTCTGAGTATCCTGTAACTCTTTCTCCAAAGTTAATGCTGCGTTCAACTGCAAAATACAAAACAAGGTTGTAAAATGTGGGGTAAACTTGGCCTGGTAAGAGTGTTGGACCTGAATTCAAATTTTATTTAGCCATTAATCATTTTGGGACATTCATGACCTTTGAACCTAACATACCTCAAAAGATTGTTGTGAAGATGAAAAATATTAGTCAGTGAAACACTGTATGCAGCGATATGAGTTAAAGCAAGGGATGAATATAATAAATAAATGAAATTATAACTAGAATAAATTTTCCAGGAAACTACTCACATACTGAAAAATCTAGTTATTTATTGGAAGCCAAGAATTTAATACAGTAACTAATTTCAGCACTTCTTATAAGGGAATATTAAGAGAATGTTATCAGATTTCCAACTGTTAATATTAATCTGAAAAGCAATTCAGTATTTGCTTACCTAGAGAGCAGCAAATTTAGAGGGAGGCAAGCAAAAGCAATAAACCAGCATGAATTAGCATGCCTCACTGAACAAAATAAAGCAGAATTCATGCTTATTGTCTTACAATAAAGAACATAATTTTTATACCACTTAGTGCCTAAGTTTCATAGTGTTAACACATGCAATTAATGCTGCTTTTCCTGCCTGAATGATTTATTTTTTTCTGAAAATAAACTGGAGTTCTCTGAAAGAGGAAAAAGAAGTAACAAATGACAGACCCTAATTCTAAGAGAATTTTTTTTACATTACAGTCGATCAATATAATTAGAGTTGGGATTTATTTTAATGAAGTTACAGATATGCTAATTAGCATATGATCTCTTTATAGTAGTAGGGACTTATTATTTAAACACTAATAAACTGTATTACTGAAGACCATCATATCAATATAATACCATACCATATCATATTGTTTTTCTTTTTTGCCACTATTCCTTATTCCAATCATAGGCACTTTACAGCAATATCTGAATTAATGTATATCCCAATATCATAGCTTTTGATGAAAACCAATTATTAAATATCTTTTTTCAACATCCTGTTTCTAATAACAGTCTTTTAAAAGATCTTCCCCTTCATGGATCACTGCTGTTTAGAAGGCCAGATCCTGAAGATGAAACTCAAATACTTTGGCCACCTAATGAGAAGGAAGGACTCACTGGAGAAGAGCCTAATGCTGGGAAAGATTGAGGGCAAAAGAAGAAGGGGACGACAGAGAACGAGGTGGCTGGATGGAGTCACTGACGCAGTTGGCATGAACTTAAATGGACTCCAGAGGATGGTAGAGGACAGGAAGGTCTGGAGGAATGTTGTCCATGGGGTTGCGATGGGTTGGACACGACGTCACAACTAACAACAACAAAAGGTCTAAGTAAAGAGATATTTTTGCTCTTCCTTTTCCAAAAAATGAAAGGGGGAAGCTGAAGTGAGCGTTTTCAGAAGCACCCTATTTATGGTATTTACAAAGAAGTAAATACCCTTTTCTTTTGTGATTGCAAGCTATTTGGTTAAGAGGCACAATAGGACATACCTCTGGTTCATCATCACTTCCCGCTGAAACTATAGAGATTCTCTGTACTGGAATACGCTGTTTAAGATTTTTCTGGACTGTTTTCTGGGTAGAAGATTCTTCTCTCTCTGCAGCTGGAGGGTAAAGTATAAAACAGTATCTCTGCAATTACACAACAGTAATTCTTCCAGTTTACCATCTCCACTTTTTTAAACTGAGCAACTACCATAAATATAATGGAGTCAGATTGCTGAATGACAATGTTTAAGAGCATTACTGCCTCCCTATATTAGCCACTTGTCCAATGTACTATAGTGCAGCAGTTACAACAAAGGGGAACTGAGACAGATTATAATGGCTTTCGTCAAACTGATATGCTCTACATGTACTACAATCTAAATAACAGTAATTCCAAGACGTAACACATTCCCAATACATAAACAGGGTGCGAGATTTGGTAAAGCTGGATTAGAGATTTCTAGGAAATACAGTATAGTTATATGAACTGCAGCCTCATATAAGTCAGTGTTACTAGAATACTGACCTGTTATAAAGAATATTCCATCATCTTTACAATGAAGAACAATGTGGTCCATGGCTAAAATTATAGGCACAGGACCAGGAGTGGTATGATACACTCGAGGACTGTCATCCTTAAAAAAACAAGAAAATTATCCTTTATTATAAAATAATATATCATTATAAAATATTTTCATTCTAATTATTTAACTTGACTTACGACCACAATTGAGCCCAAAATTTCTGTTGCTAAGAGAGACATTTGTTAAGTGAGTTTTTACGACCTTTCTTCCCCCAGTTGTAAAGTGAATCACAGCAGTTAAGTTAGTAACATGATTATTAAGTTAATCTGGCTTCCCCATTGACTTTGCTTGTCAGAAGGTTATAAAAGGTGATCACATGACCATGGGACATTGCAAACGTCATAAATATGAGTCAGTTGCCAAGCGCCTGAATTTTGTGGTCATGGGGATGCTGCAACAGTTGTTAAGTGTGATAAATGGTCAAGTCACTTTTTTCAGTGCTGCTGCAGCTCTGGTCATTAAATGAACTGTTGTAAGTCAAGAACTACCTGCGTTAAGGATAATATTCTGATATTAATATTAGTGATGGCTCTTTTCATATGCTGCATTTGTTAAAATGGGAAAAAATGTCAGGGAGTAAAAAAAGAAATAAATTCAAGGCTGGGATTTAAGGCTGATGATCCACATACACAGCAGCAAGAATGGAGAATAAATGTACCACAAGATTGAAATTTTGGGATCTTGGTGTTCGCTGACCTGGTTTTCTTCTCTTATAAACAGTTAAAAGGAGTTTGTTAGCACCTTTTCTAACAATTGTTATTAAAAATTCTTATTGAACTACAACTGACTTCAGATGCTTGGAGGATAGGGATTGGGAGAAAAGGATTGGGAGGGCAGGGATTTGCTTATGCAAATGGCGGTTACAAATATCTTATCAATTAGTAAAGTTCCCCTACCAAATTAGGCAATACTGTTAGTGCTTTGACATCAGAAAGTGGAGTTTCCTGACTTTTTATGATGTTTGTCCTATCTGCCTTGATCAGGAATATTGAATGCCTGTTAGATAGGGCTTGCTTAGATGCACTATGTTATCTTTAGTTGTTCTTTCTATTGTGTTGGTTTTCACTTATCTCCAGTATATGTTTGCCTGGTGTATAATAATGGAGGATCTGGTCAGGGCTGTTTGTTTCCTTTTTGGTCTTTGTTTTTTAATAGTTTGCAGACTGAATTTATCTCTCAATATTAAGCAAGCTAATCCGATGTACCTTTTCTTTTATCATTTGTCTCTCCACAGATGTCATATCTAATGTCACTCCTATGAGCATGTAATTTATGAAAGCTAATACAATCTTAAATTGGTCAATCCCTGATATGCTAAGATTTTATGTTTATTTTTCTACCTGGAAACATTCAGATACTTTTTTGTTTCTCCGCTGTCCTTATGTTTCTCCTTCACTAACCCTGCCATTCCCCACCAATCAGTTAGAACTCAAGAAGCCTCTTGAATGAGAAGCAAAACATTTTCAAAGAAAACGTCAAGAAAGTCCAGTTGCCTTTTGGAAAAAACACTTTTGGGGCAATTAGAATAGTGAAGATTAGTGTGATATATTTTTCAAAAATATTTAGCACTGCCATACCAACCACTAGAGAGCCAGTTTGACCTAGATGTTAAGGCACCAGGATACAAAATGAAAGAGTGAATTCTAGTCCCACCTTAGACATAAAAGCTAGCTGGGTGACTTTGGGTCACTCTGTCTCAGCCCACAATGTTAGGCTCAGGTAACAAGCCAGTCAGTCAATTCCTGTCACAAGCAATTGATCAATACTTTGGTCAACCTGAAAAAAGCAGATCTTGCACTATGCTAGGGACATGAAGGAGAAGATATAGCAACCAATATAATCCCTTTTGAATAAGCTAAAGAGCATTTAAATCCATGGAACTTTCTATACAGAGGCAAAGGAAAGACATCTGTAATATGTTATGGACCATCTGTTTGCTCAGATCAATTTCAGGCATTCATTCTCCTAATTTACAAAATGAAATTAGAGCTTTGCTAACAGAGGCAAGTGCTTCAGGCTGGATGCAATTATCTCTACAATGAGCTTAAAAGACAAAATAACATAAAAGAGAGGGGAGAATGAAGCACTAAACCTTGACTGAAAATGGATTTCAGATTGTCTTCACTGATAAATACCAAAACAGATGTATAAATTCATATTACTTTTTTATTATAAACTAAACTACATTTCAAGAAAAGCACTCTGCCATAGAGGCCACCTGCCTATTCCACTATTCTGGAGTGAGGGATAAACTCAGGAAGTTGAAAAAAAATCCAAGCAACAATCTTTTTTTTTTTTTGAACAAAGGTTTTTTTTTTATTTTTTAAAACACAAACATAAAACACATCTTTTCCAAAATGAAGCATTGATCCGGTCACAAATTAATACAAATCACTAATAATTCTTAACTTCCAATTAACACAACTTAATATTTTACACAGAATTTTACAGAATTTCTCTAAATTCTATCAATTATGCCATTATCCCAAAAATCCGTTACTTAAATCTTAGATCCTAACCAAATGTCATTCCATTTTTCTCTTCCTTTTTACTTAGATGGATATCTTTTAACAATATAAATCATTACCATTATTATAAACATTTAAAAAATATTTTAACTATTACTCCCATTTTAATCATCTTCATTACTTTACAACATAATCATTTTTATTTCTTATCTGTTAACTCCAACATAATCATTTTATTTTACTGTTGAATCATC
This sequence comes from Pituophis catenifer annectens, assembly GCF_029215685.1. Classification (NCBI taxonomy): domain Eukaryota; kingdom Metazoa; phylum Chordata; class Lepidosauria; order Squamata; family Colubridae; genus Pituophis; species Pituophis catenifer. The sequence goes on along the minus strand of NW_027256883.1, from coordinate 166,810,816 downwards.
ATTATCATCTTTATTTCTGTTGTTAAATTAAACTTATACATTCCATTTCTGCTGTTATTCTCAACATATTCCTATTTTTGCTGTCCTACCCAGCATAATAATTTTTATTTTTGGCTGTTAATCCCAGCAAAATCATTTTATTTTTACTATTAAACCTAACATCTTTATCTTTATCTTTCTGGTTAAACCCAACATAATCATTCCATTTTTGCTGTTACTCCCAGCAAAATCCTCTTTGTTTTGTTGACCTACCCAACATAATCATTTTTGGTTTTTGGCTGTTAAACACAGCATAATCATTTTTGGTTTTTGGCTGTTAAATATAGCATAATCTTATTTATTTTTTGGCTGCTAAACACAGCATAGCTTTTTTATTTTTTTGGCTGTTAAACACAGCATATTCTTTTTTATCTTTTTTATTTTTTGGCTGTTGATCACAGCATAATCATGGTTAGCTTTACTATTAAATCCCAGCATCCTTTGTTGTTTCCATCCATCTATACATTGCTTATTTCAGTTACCGTATTTTTCGGTGAATAAGACGCACCGGAGTATAAGACGCACCTTAATTTTGGGGGAGGAAAACAAGGAAAAAAGTATTTTACCTCTGCCTACCAGCATTTAAGGTGGCGCCGTCCTCCTCTTACTCCTGCAAGCAAGAGGTGCAGGGACTACTCGCTTTCCCCCAAAGAGATCCCTAGCATGCTCTGGGTGGAGGGACAGAGCACAGCCTGAGGAACAACCCTCCCTCTTCGGGACAGTGGGGGGGGGAATCTGCCCAGCAGCTTTGGGAAACAAGGCGGGTGCCACGATTTGCGGCTGGTCATCCCTCTGGCCGCGCTGACTTCACTCCCCAGCAATGTGAGGAGCCGCCGCTGCCTAACCCTCTCTGTGCCCAGGAGCCAAGCCGAACTGAATGGGAGCCCCTAAAGGGAAACGTTCCTCCTTTCCAGCCATCGGTGCCCGGATTCCAAAATGCAAACCTCAAGAGTCGTGCTTCAGGTGGCGGCCAGTTCACCTGCAATGTGCAGCAGGGAACTGGGAATTGCTTTGGATTCGGGGAGGAGATTGTAACGCTGACGCCTAAAAGTGTTTTTCTGCACATTGCAGAGCCGCGCACCCCAGTCCTTCTTCTCAGCAGACTCTTCTCTTTCCTCTTGGCCTGATCCGCCGCCTGAAACAAGGTACACTTTTGTTTGTCTCTGCACACCCCATGTCTGGAATTGGGAAGGGGATTGTGGGTCTGCGATCTTAAACATCCATAATTAACTTATAAGAAGCTTCTTTTTATTACCACCACCTATATATTTTTCATTTTTAATCACATTGTTTTAATTCTTCTTTTTTCTTTTTCCAGCCATGTCTATCATTTCTTCACTTTCTCACCTGCTAATATATATTTCCTTCCATTTTCAAAGTCTTCAAATTTTGTCCTCCATATGTTATATTAAATCTTTTTCTTATTTTTAATCTGGATAAAATGCATCAGATTTCCTTCTTTTAAGCCTGCACTAAATCCTTCTTTTGTTCCTTCGCCAATAAATTGTTATTATTCAAATTATAGGAGTTCCATTGTAGTTTCCTTTTCTTTTCATCAAAGTCAAGCTGCCTGCAGATGAGAAAATAAAAACCTCCTACACAAAATCCCACAACTGTTGTCTGTAAAGTCCAAATTTTCCATAACAAAAATGAGTTAGAATGTTCCTTTTTAGACCAGAAGATGTCCCTCTACAATCCACATTTTCCATTAGTCATGCAAGTATCCATTTTATTACAATTATGTAACTGTCCAGTTGCTTACTTTTCTTCCGTCGATTTTAAAAGTATCAAATCTTCTTCTTCTTCTTCTTCTTCTTTTATAAATCCAATTCCAGTTTTGAAATATCCAGTCTTTTTACCATGTCTCGATATTTAATTCCATTAGTTCTGTTCTAGAGTTAGTTGTTTGTCAGGTCTTTATCTCTTTAAAATTACAGTTTAAACTTTCCATAGCCCCTTTGTTGTTCAGCTGCTGTTTTAAGGCTAGGGGTCTTATAGTTAATAATATTGCTCCAAGCATTGTTGCAAGCCTGGGTTTTGAACCCGGCTTCAAAATGCTCCATTTCAATCCACTCTCCTCCTGCACATCTCTTAACCTGGTTGTCCCAGCTTCGTGGCAGCCTCAATGGCTGCCTCCCCCCGCTGCCGACTCACAGAGGATTCCCTCTGGCCTCTGAGGAACTTGCCTGTTCCTCTTGGTTGTCTGAGGCACCCCTTCTTTTCCCCCATCCCTGCAAGATAGTTCCGGTCCGAAGACTCATTGACGGCGGTTCGGCAGCCGGGGTTTTTGTGGCACTCATCAGTGCCCATTATATCCCCTACTGTCTCGCCGCGACGCCAAACCGGAAGTCAAAAAAATATATCCAAGCAACAATCTTGACAGGAGGAATTTGAATGCACGTATTCATCCTAATTTAAGTATAAGAAAGGGAGAAGGAGAAGGAGAGAAGCATCATTTTATCAATTCACCTGAAAGGCCAGCTCCAGCAAGACTTTTCTCTTCCTAACTTAAACTGTGTCCAGTTGATTATTTAAAAACAATATTTAAATTTAAGAGTTTGTGCCTGAATTTGCATTCTCCCATTCGTACTCTATTCTTTTTAGACTGTAGGAGATTAGCTTTTTTTCTTTCTTTTTTTTAAAATAAAGTTTATTTTCATTTTTAAAAATACAATACTTTACATATATACATACAAGGTTGTTGCAACTAACATACACAAATCTGCGCCTATCCATTTCATTTCCCTCTCTTTTCTTTCACCCAATTATACCATAAATTCCAACATTTGTAATAATCAGAATCTTTTTGTTTCCTAAGTAATTTCGTTAACCGGTCTGCCTCTGTGCATTCTGTAATTTTCCAAATTAATTTATTTTCTGCGGGTATTAATTCGTTTTTCCATTCTTGCGCGTATAGTATCCTAGCTGCAGTAGTGATGTGGAGGATCAAATAACATTTTTCTTTAGTTATTTTGTCTGCTTTCATTCCTAATAAAAAAATCACTGGTTTCAACTCTATATTATATCCTGTAATTTCCACCATCCAGTTCCGAACCTTGGACCAATATTTGCCTGCTTTGGGGCACGTCCACCATTGGTGGTAGTACGTCCCACAACCATTCCCACACTGCCGGAGAAACTCCCGGGAACATTCTTGCGATTCTTGCCGGGGGGATATGCCAACGATAGACCATTTTAGCTTTTTTTCTGTGATGATTTCTAGTAGGAAAATGATAATATAATATAAAACAAATAAACTTCCCATCTCTGGTATTCTTTTCTTCTAAATCTAAACCAAATTCAAATAGTCCTCAGTTAATGATGGTACATGGGACCAGAATTTCCATCACTAAGCAATGCGGTCATAAAGTGCAATGTGACCACATCACCTAGAAATGGCAATCTTGGCACTCCACATTGCCATCATTAAGCAAGGATTAAGCAAGGAAGATAGGACTTCCTTTCAACCTGCCAGCTTCCAACAAGGAAAATCAGTGTGGAAGCGGTAGGAATTTGTAATTCCCAGTCAGCTTCCAAGCAGGCTGGCGGGCAGCTAAGTGGTTGCTGCAAGATGCAAGAAGGGTCACGGGGACATGACATAAATGCAGTGGGGCTTGGGTTGGCTAATGCACAGTGCATGAAGGGCTGGTGTAGTGTGAAGATAGTGGGGCTGAGGGTGGGTGCTGCAGGTGGGGGGAGACCTACCTGAGCAACCTGCTACTGTTCCTACCTGTTTTCTTTGCTTGTGGGAAGCCAGCAGGGAAGATTGCAAATGTCAACCACAAGATTGCAGGATGCTGCAACCATCACAAAGTGTGATCCAGTTGCCAAGTGCCCAGATTGCAATCATATGGATGACCACAGGGGTGCTGGAACTGCTAGAACTTTGAGTACCAGCCATGAATACCATTCATTCAATGCCACCTTAAGCTTGAATGGTCACTGAAAGAACGTCATTTATTGACATCGAAGGAAAAATACTCCATCTCCTAAATATCTGAATCTCAATACCATATCTGATTTTTCTAGTTCTTTCCTTGAGATATAATGGGCAGAACTATAGATTGTTTTCAAAGTATTGCTATACGAAAATATTGTATAAAAATAATACAAAATCTTATTTCTTTAACAACCCCGAGACTAGGATCCCCCTGCTGTTTAGGAAAGTTATTGACTTGGTTCAAATTTTTCCAGAATCCATTTTTTTCGTGATTACTACCTTCAATACTCCTCCCAGTGTGTATGCCAACATCAGATTTTTTACACAAATGTTTCATTGTATTTGCTATTTTGTTGTCAGTCCTTTTAATTATCTCTCTGGAGTACTTTGGGTGGTAGTGGTTTTTTTTTAGTATTTTGAATACTTGGTACTATCCATCAGATTGGTTTACCCGTAACTCCAAATCCTTTATTAATTTGTTAAAAACAGATAGCCTAATTTCTTTCCTTTCCACACAATAACAATTATCCCTTTATTCTTACCCATATTTTTTTATATATACTTCACTACATGGTTTTGTTTTTAAGACAGTTTAAGTGGATAAGCCCAATTCTTTGTTCTCACAATGAAGACTGAGCATAACAACTTGATATAGGGGAAGATGACGAGATCTGGGGCCTCCGCAAAAGCACTAGGTCACATAGGACCTGTACATTGTGGGTTATCCACCATATTCTAAAATGTTAGTGAGACTAGCTTTGCAAAAACCATGTTCATTTTTCTTCAGCAAGGAACATTTTATTTACTTTATATGAGCTATCAAAATGACTTTCAATATAAATAATGACATTCAGTACCAAATATATGAGGGTCTTAAATTTTAATTATTTGAGAGTAAACCATTTGTTTAATTGAAATTAAATTTTATATAAATAACTCTCTCAGGATACTGTAGAAACAGAAATGATTTCCACTGGAGTTTCCTACATTTTGCAACCTTTATTAATGCTAAGAGTACATACTTACCTTTAAGGTAATCTTGGTATTCACAATCTCAATCTTCATGGGAATAACTTCAGGAATGATTTCATCTTCAAGGAAGAGCCCAATGCTAGAAAGAGATGATGTCAGAAGTTCTGTCTCATAGCTATGGATCAGCATATGAAAAAACCCATTTTGGACAGCCAGAGGTGAATGCACTGCAGCGCTTGGTCCAATTTCATATCGTAAGCACACCTCAGGTTGGGTTTGGATAGTTTCAGTAGTTGTAGACCTCTCTGTGTTTGGAACTCCTGAAGAATAAAATCATTCCAACGGATAGTTTTCAGTAATAATTATATTACCGTACTACTATTACTATAAATAAAACATAGAGATCTGGATGGCAAAGGGAATGAAAGGTGTGTAAAAAAGAGAATGAAAACACACAACTCTAACAATAATATTTTAAAGGGTTAAGGGCATAGCTGGCATTTGAACTGGGTGCTAAGAATTTACCTCTAGAAGTTAGACAGGGTAAGGATAAAAACAAAACTGGGATAAAATTAATTAATATATGTATTTAATAATTTTTTATTCTGTCATTCTTCAAAACTGCAGTTTGGTAGCAATATCCAAGAGTTCCCTGAAAACTGCAACCAAAAGTTTTGGGGCCACAGACAGCACTAGCTATACATTTCAGGTCTACCCACATCTGATACCAGCACTTATACACTATAGAACAGGGGTGTCAAATTCACGTCGTCACAGCAGCATCATGTGACGTATTGGGACTTTTCACCCCTTCGCTAAACCGGGGGTGGGGGTGGCCAGCATCTGGCCTGTGGGCCACAAGTTTGACAACCCTGCTATAGAAAGTTCTAAAGAAAAGTGACCCTGAACAGAAAATAAGATTCTCCAATTCAGGGTTAGTGAATGGGGGATTGTTCCCGCATAATAATAATGTGCTAGAAAAGAGGAAGAGTGGTTGAAGCTAAAGAACATTTGGCTTTTTATGCTTCATCTCTCTTAAGGACATGATAAGAGAAGAGCTGGGTTAATCTATGGTAGCAAAAAAGCAGCAATCTGATAGCACCTCTCAGTATCAAGCAAATGCTTTACCTCCTATTTTCTTCAGCTCTGCTCATAACACTTAGAATGAAGGAACCTCGTACTAACTCTTAGCATATCTGATTTCAAAAATTACCTGCTGTCTTTTTGTGCCCCATTGTTGGTGAGAGGAAGCAAAGAGGGATTATTATTTCAATATCACTTATGTACTGAGACACAGAACTGTGCTAGCAGAGAAAGCTTTTATTTACACAGATTTACACATTTGCATCAAAGCTGCCAAACTGCAGCTAAATACTTTGCTGGCCTCTAACATACCTGTGGGCGCATTCTGCAGGTACTGCCACATGCTGATATTTCCCAGATGTTCAGGAGTTAGTTCCATAACTTGAAGAGCAAGTGTCATATCATCTCTCTTTGATTCTATTACACAATTCAATTCATTTGTTTTTAACACCAGCACAGAAACCTAAAACAGAAAGCCCAGAATAAATGGATGCTGCTCTCAAATGCCACAGAAAAATTGTTGGTAAAATAACAAGACAAAAAAAATCACAAGAATCTGACCAACTGAGTATTAGGGTCCTGTCCACTCAGAGAAGCTGAACTGTTAACACAAGTAGATCCTCTTTCTTCGTCTCCCACTGAGCTTGGTCTAATGTCTCTATCGTTATGCATCTGGGGAAGTTGTCCTAAGGTAAGAAGATCAAGACTGGGCTCTGAAATTTTAAAAAAAAAACATTTTAAGTATTTTTTTAGCACAGAAAAGATTGCAAGAATTCTGGGGAGAAAAAAGGCTGCAGTTCTTCTGTACTAATTCTAACATGAGTTATCTAAAATTCCGACTTCTTTTGCCCCCCCAAAAGGAAAGTTTTAAACCTGAAATAAAGAATACTATAGTATTATTATTATTACAGTTGATTGCAGTCAGCCAGATGTTTAGACTGGATTTGGCATTTTTTGTCCACTTATTCTTCCCAAGGTATTTGAATAAACAGATGTTGTTGTTTAATGTTGTTAAAGGTTTCTTTGCAAGTTGCAAGCTGTTCCAAATAAAACTGTCTTTTTGCAAATGACTGATTTTGTTAATGCAGAAGATATTCAGGTAATGTTCTAGATTTTTTGGGAATTATTATTACCATTATTATTTCATCTCTCTCTCTCTCTCTCTCTCTCACACACACACACACATGCACACACTCATAATTCACTGGTTTTCAAGCTTAAAGGAAATCGAGGACTCAGTCTTCTGCTTTTTGGACCAGCACCTTAACAACTATATCAAACTGAGTCTCTTCTATATCTTTCCATAAAAATGAGTAACATTTAGACTTGAATATAATAATAAAAAAGATCGATTCAATTCCAGCGCAGCATCTTGGTAGAAATTATGAATGGTTCTTCTAATATTGTCATAGTCAGGACATTTTGAAGAACTTTATTTCCCTATATACTGTATACTTGTGATTTATTGCCCTCTTTATTGATCAGCCAACACCGGCAGCACATAACCAATTTTCACTAATTTAGAAAGCTAAGCAGCCTTTGCCTTTGTTAGACTTTAAATAGGGAACAATTTGTGAAGTTTAGGATTATAGCTAGACATCAATATTAAACAAAAATATCCAGAAAGAATATTGCTTGATTTAAGAATAGTTTTATTTAATGAGGGAAATGACTTAAAGAGAACAAAAAAAGTAGAGGAGAATATATGTAGCTTAAGGTGAACTGTGGAGTCCCTGATGATCTCTGAGCTCAGTTGTTTGTTTGCAAGACATTTCATTCCCCAACTAGGTAACATCATCAATGGCATGATGTTATCTAGTTGGGTACTGAAATGTTTGTAAGCAAATAAAGCTCAGAGGGCACCAAGTGTTAAGTATAAATCCTATGTTTCTTCATCTCAGTATTTGATTTTTGGTTTCTGATACTTTGGTAAGGTTATCAACAGCAAATACATGACCATCAAAATCTATGACAAGAAAAAAAATCTCACCATCAAAACACTCAACAAGGAAACTGTGCAAACAATTTTTTTGCGATCAATTTAGCTGCTCCCAATGGAATTCCAAATGCCCAGTTAAGACTCGAGACAGGAATGCCGTTAATCCAGGTCAGAGCCTGGAAGATGACGATAATATACTGGCTTAAAATACAATTTTTTTCAATTGGACTGACCCCCTTAATTTTAACCGATAATTTGTCTTCTCCCAGGAAACAGGCAGTGGAGCATAAATTGACTTCATATGGACTCTTTCTCTACCATTTTTAATATCAATAGGCTATGATCAAGCCAAACAATTAATTATTAAAGAATAAGTGATGTAGAGTTTCAGACCGAAGTCAACCCTTGTCCCAACATGACTGAATGTGAATAAATTAAGGAACATGGTAATCAGCATGTTATCTGCAAAACCTAATTTTCTCCAAGTTGCGGAAAGCATTTTTAAAGCTAGATAAACTACTCTTCCACCAGCAGTACTTCAAGGCAGGTATAATAAAACCCCCATAGCAGAGTGCACGTGTCCATGTGGCAATAAGGAAATGGAAACCAACTCACACATATTATTACATTGCTAATTTCAGAGGAATATAAAGTCTATTTATATTTCATCCCAATAGATAAATTCCCAGGGATATTAGATAAATTTTATCTGATTCATCGTCTCCAGGATGACTCACCCACTATACAACCTATGCAGTAGATGAATTTTGTGTTGCCTCAATGGAAATAAGAAAAAATAGTTAAAGAAGTAATTGGTTTAAGAAGTCCCCACTTTTATCCATAATATCACTTTTAGATATTTTTTTCAAACATAGCCATTTAACAGACCAGATTATATAATTCCCAACATTACTACTGTCATACCTCCTTGTAATGCTAAGAGTAACAGCTCAGCAACATGTAGCTCCCCTCCAATTCCTTATTCTTGATTGATATACCTGTAGATCAATGCCCACTAGACGCTCTGCTCTAGCTAGCCTTTTAAAAACATACTATTTGAATTAAAAAATGAAAGGGAAAGTTGATATGTTGTAAGAAAAAGTAATAGCACATTTATTTACGGGAATATCTTTGGGCCCAACAGAGGTTCCATTGGGATGATAGATACTAAACATTCTGGCAAACGATTGGCTTGTGATGACCTGCCACAGCAGCTGTTTTATGAGTATGCAATTCTCCCAAGGTAGCCACTTTGTAAGTCATCCTCTAAAATACCAAATGTTTTTACTTTACAATTCCATTAAGTTCCATTTTATTAATCTGTAATAAGACCGAAACCAAATAAACTCTTATTACCTGAATCCATAAGCATAACAAAGCCATCACTGCCATCACTATCTACTGACAGTCTATCTTCAAGACCACTGCCATCTAACGAATTGGTATCAAAGGAATGTTGTGAAGCAGTCTTCTTCATGGAGGTAAAACGCACACTTTCACTATTACTTCCTACTTGAGTCACTGCTGCCTCTTCAGGCTTTGGTGAAAGATCTCTGCTGACAATCACAGATCAAAATTTGCTGGTGTTAATGAACATAGTTATCATGAGAGCCTACAGATGTGGCCCTAAGTGTTGCTGTCCCTTCATTTTTTCTAGAGAGTCCCAATTTGTCATGAAGTAAATTAAATTTGACAGAAATAAATGGCATCTACAATTCTTTATTCTATAGGTCTTTGGTTTTGGTTCTTGTAATAAAAAAATCGCACAGACATAATTATTGGTAGCCCTTAGAAGTTAAATGACATTATTAAATTTTAGTAATCCCTCAAGCAGACTATTTGCTAAAATGCACACTGACAAGCCACCGTTCTGGGAGAATGTCCTTTGGCCAGATGAAACAAAATTAGAGCTTTTTGATAAGTCCCAGCAGTTCTGTTTTGTTGTGTGTTCACAGGGGGAAAAAAAGATACTTTTAAAGAAAAGAACACCACATCTAGAAATGAATCATGGATGAAGTGCCATAATGTTATGGGGTTGCTTTGCTGCCTCTGGTACCGCCTTTTATGCCTTGCAGGATACAGTGAAATCAGATCATCATCAAGACATTCTGGAGTGAAATATAGTGCCCAGTGTTAGAAAGCGTTATCTCCATCAGGATAATAATCCAAAACTTACATCTCAGAGAATGTTAAGAAAGCCAACAAAGGCTGAAAAATAAACACTATTCTGAAGTGGGTGCTTGCTATGAATCCTGATCTGAATCCAATAGAACAAAGCTGAAAATCCCAATTGGGAGAAGGACCCATCAAACATGAGATAACAGGGACAATTTTGCTCAAATGGAATGGAGTGGAACAAATTGCCAGTTGAGAAGTGTAGAAGTATTATTCAAGGCTCCAGAAAGAGTTGACTGCAGTTATTGCCTCAAAAAAGTGTGCTATAAATATATATTAGTTTATGAGTACCAGTAATTATATCCATGCCCTTTCACACATCAGAAGCAAAGTGTCTGCTCTACGGAATAATGAACAGTGGATGCTGTTTACTTGTGTCAGTTTCAATTTCTTGAATTGGAATTATAGATAGTCCTTGACTTATGACCATAATTGAGCCCAAAATTTCTGTTGCTAAGTGAGCCATATGTTAAGTGAATTTTGTTCCATTTTACAACTTTTCTTGCCACTGCTGTTAAGTGAATCACTGCAGTTGTTAAGTTAGTAACACAGTTGTTAAGTGAATCTGGCTTTGCCATTGACTTTTGCTTGTCAGGTCGCAAAATGGGATCACATGACACCGGCACACTGCAACCGTCATAAACACAAACTTGTTGCCAAGCGTCTGAATTTTGATCATGTGACCATGGGGATGCTGAAATGGTCATAAGTGTGAAAAACTGTCATAAGTCACTTTTTTTCAGTGCTCTTATAACCTTGAACAGTCACTGAATGAACTGTTGTAAGTCGAGAACTACCAGTACTTGGAAAAGGTTGAGGGGTACCAATAGCTTTGGCCACATCTGTATATATTACACATACAATTTTGTATTCTGCAAGAAAAAAACACATCACAGTTACCTCCTTTCTACTTCTCTGAGAGAAATAGCAGATACATCAGGGGTGAAATCCAGCAGGTTCTGGAGAACCGGTAGCGGAAATTTTGAGTAGTTCGGAGAACCGGCAAATACCAATTCTGGCTGGCCCCAGAGTGTGGTGGAAATGGAAATTTTGCAATATCCTTCCCCCAGGAGTGGGGAGGGAATGAGGATTTTGCAGTATCCTTCCCCTGCCACGCCCACCAAGCCACACCATGCCCACCAAGCCACACCATGCCCACCAAGCCATGCCCACAGAACCAGTAGTAAAAAAATTGGATTTCACCAGTGAGATACATTTTGTCTCACTGGAATCGTATACTTATTTCCTATAAGCAGTATTTTACTACACACACCCACTCACAAGAATAAATATAAAGATGAATTAGAAGACAGCAATGAGCCACTTCAGTGGCTTCATGTATGGAATGAAAGGGACATTTTGCCCTCTCAAATGTTACATGGCCAGCAGTAATTATCTCTATTGGGTTGAAAAAATAACAAAGATATAAAGATCACTAAATAGATTGTTTTAACGGACACTTTCCATAATACCATTTATAACTCTGAAAAAATTAGTGTAAAGTCCGAAAACTTAAGAGAGGAAAGGTGGCAACAATTAATTACAAGGGAGGGAAAAAGACTAGCATAGTAAAAATGCTTACAGAGTACCAGGAGATTTATCTAAAGACAATCTACAATGTACACAGCTTGTTTCTAAAATTTTAAAACTACGATTCACTGATATCACAGCAAAGTAGTTCATCCTAAAGCCAGCACATGGAATAAGTGAAAGGCTGGCTCCCTTTGTGACAAGACTCATGGAAAAAGCGTAATCAAAAAGAACTATAATCAAAGGGCTATTAAATATTTAAATAGCAGGGAAAAGATAAAGTAAAATGAACTCCGGATTACACTTGCCCAAACACAAAAATGAAGACAGAACAGAAGACGGTAATAATCACTATTATCCTAACTGTAGTGTAGTTTAAAGTATTACTCACTTGATTTGGGGGTGGAACAGCATTTTCTGCATAGTGGAAGCCATTTTTTCCTTGCTCAAACTGAAAGCATCTTTTGTTATTGACATGGCTTCTTTAGTGAGGTCCATAGTAACATGCAAGGCTTCCTTGGTGGCATCCTTTGTTATATGCAATGCACTAGATAACTCCAACTCCATATTTCTCAATGGAATCAACTCTTCTTGCCCATTAAGAGGGATATGTATGCCACCTAAAGGATCTACAATGGAAGATGGTCTGGAAGGAAGAACTTCAGAAGTCTTAGGTAGGCTGACATGCTCATACTGTTTCTCTGCATCAGGGATTTCTTCAGCTTCATGTGCTTCTTCTACAGGGCTCCTCTGTCCAGTGGCTTGACTATGCAATTCTTCTTCCGTCAAAGATCCATCAGTTTGGGATTTCAGCATTCCATTTTGCGATGCAGTCATATTCCTATCTGTATTCTCAGTTCCTGTATCTTCTGACATTTTGATGGGACTACTATTTTCCTTCTCGGAGCTAACATCTGACTTCAGCTCTTTGCTTTCAGCAATTAGTCTTTCCCTACTCTCTGACGCTGAGAGTTCAGATTCAACTAGACTGGTAGAATCTGAATCTACAGATCTTGGTTCTAGTGAAGAACCAGGAACAGGATGCATTAGCAAAGCTACCTCAGTACTGTTGAACATGATGCCTATGCAAGTGGTTATGGAATCTAAAGGCGACCCAGTTATTTCCTGGGTATCTAGGGTAAATTGCTCTTGAAAAGTCTGTAGTACTTCTTTCATTCGAAGTAGCATCAAATACTGATAATGATTGAGTTGCACCTTCATATGTGCACTTGAATACAGAAGAACATGGATATCGGCAGATATTTCCAAATCATTATCATTTCCTTCATCATTAACAGTACAACTTTCTTCCAAGACTTCCTTTGCCTCTGGGGTAAGGTAGATGCTTCTCAAATTCTGCTCAGTCTTTGATCTTTGGCAGAATTGCTCCTCACCGGAAAAGACCTGGTTCTCAGTATGATTACTAAAAGTCGTGGAAGATTTAAGTCTAACATTTGAGGTAGATGAAACTTTCAGCATTGCTGCCTGGGCTTGTTCCCATTTCTTTGGGAGGCAAGCCCACACACAGAGTGGGAAAGGGTAGATAAAGTGAAGGGCCTCTCCTTTGGAACTTTTGGTCCCCTCAAAATCCAAGGACACCTGGGTAAAATTAACAGACCAAAGATCTTCAAAAACGGAAGATTTGCCAGGAAAGTGGCAGAAATCTGTGTGCTGCTGGACATTGGTATCCACCTGGTATGCGTGACGTAGAAAGAGAGTATGCAAGAGACTAAAGTTGTCCTGAAATTTAGGGAATTTGGTATAGCTTGAATGGAAGAATTCAGAAGCAGCAAATCTACGGAACAGGTTCTGCAGGGCTAAACAGCTGCAATGAGGTCCATGCCTTGTATTAGTAGCTGTCACTTCTGATGTGGACATAGAGAGACACTGGGGACGGTCCTGGTGATCAATTACTTTTTTGTCCACTGGGATGTTTACCTGTATGAGGTGCAGAAGGAATATTAAGAACGATCTATATAGCCGTAAAAGTACAGAAGTAAAACAGTGCATATTTAAATATGTTTATAGCACACTACTAACGTGTTATCTTGATAGCCAGTTACTTATATTAGCAATAGGGAACTGAAACTGACAGATTGTGATCTACATAAGGCCACACAACTCTGTTATGGCTGAGTAAGGAAAAAATGAAATTTCCCAAATTTAACATATGATTCCACAAGACCTTTGTAGTATATAATACATAAATATACCGTTTAAACAGTTTTACCACAGTTAGAAGACTCCAGTAATCTTTTTTTTATTATTTAAAAACTTGTACCATAAGCACAAATTCAAGGAGAATTTTACTTCATAAAGCTTGTAGCAGGAGTCATCTTAGTCTATGGTAGCAAAATATTTGGAGTCTAGTAATACCTTTTTCAACTCACAAATTTATTAAAAGACATAAGCTTTTATGAGCTGCATAAAAAGCATATGTCTTTTAACAAAAATTGTTAGTTACAGAGATGCTATCAGACTTCTGATTTTTTTTCCTTTAAAGAACTGGGATAATAATTTTGATTACAGTAACTTTTATTTGATTTTATTTGATGGGTTACACAATGATGGCACTTTACCCCTAAATAAGTAACAATAATACTCAATTAAAATGACTGCATGGAACGATCCAGTTAAAGTACTATCAGTCCATGCAGAACCCAAAAAAAGGGAGTTGCAAGTGATCTAGAAGCTGTCAGTGGATAAAACAAAGAAGCCTACTTGGCCTTTTCTTATTTGAAATGGACTTGCTCTTTCTCATGCATACCCGCTACACTTAGGAGAGTGCAGAGATACAAAGGACATCCCGAGTTGACGACAAAATTTCATTCAAACAATCAATCTTAATTATCAATAATATTTATCAATGAGTCACTTTCTCTCAGGCTAGCAGCTTTTTATGATTTTCTGCAATATAACTCTGAAGAAAGCTGTCAAATGTTTCACTAACTCCACAGGAAGAAAGAGCAAAGAGTTTGTTCCACTAAAAGAAATTCTCCCTCATTCATCCTCCTTACTACAAGAGTTCTTTGTCTGCCTAATTTAAGACCGGGACGCCTTGCGCACAGTCACTCATGCCCTTGTCACCTCCCGGCTGGACTATTGTAATGCTCTCTACATGGGGCTCCCCTTGAAGAGCACTCGGAGGCTCCAACTGGTCCAGAATGCGGCCGCGCGGGTGGTTATGGGCGCAACCCGTTGTGCCCGTGTGACACCCCTCCTGCGCGAGCTGCACTGGCTCCCAGTGGTCTTCCGGGTGCGATTCAAGGTGTTGGTTACCACCTTTAAAGCGCTCCATGGCATAGGACCCGGGTACCTTCGAGACCGTCTTCTGCCACCAATAGCCTCCCACCGACCAGTCCGCTCCCACAGAGAGGGTCTCCTCAGGGTGCCATCAGCCAAGTTATGTCGGCTGGCGACACCAAGGGGGAGGGCCTTCTCTGTGGGAGCCCCAGCCCTGTGGAATGAACTGCCCCCGGAAATACGCAAGATCTCCGACCTCCGGGTGTTTCGTTGCGCATTGAAGACCCTGTTGTTCCGCCAGGCCGGGCTATCAACTTAATAATTTTAAATTGGGGTATTTTAAATTTTTGGGGTTTTAAATCGGCCAAATTTATTTAATCATTTTAATTTTTAATTATTGTTGTGTCTTGTGTTTTTAAATTGGCTGTACACCGCCCTGAGTCCTTCGGGAGAAGGGCGGTATAGAAATAAAATTATTATTATTATTATTATTAAGACACAGTAGAAGCAAAAGCAAATAAACAAACCTTTAACATAAAGCCATCCAATCGAATATCGATGTGTTCCTCCCTTTTTCCAGAGCTTTCCAGCTTGTATATAGCTTTAAACTGTTGTAGACTGCGATAGAGATCAAGGCAGAATAAATTCACCCAAAGCATGCTCCTTGTGTCCAAAGTGAAAACCAAACCATTCATCTGCAAGTACAAGTTTGGACTTGGGACTGGGGAAAAGAGAAAAAAAAATAGGTTAGAGTTCCACTGATTCTTGCCTTCAATTGCAACCAATTCTGAACCACTTTAGATCAACTACTGACCATATTAGCTGGGTATGATAGAGGATTGTAGTCAACACATGTTGAGAACTTCCATTGGGCTGCGCGACCAACAGGCCAGTGGGCAAGTATATGCGTCAGCCCACTGCTCATGCGAGTGGAGCTGTGCGCACATGTGCTTGCCAGCCCATGTCTCGCACAGCCCAGTTCTAAACAGGCCACAGCCTACTATCGGGCTGGGGGTTGGGGACCCCTCATCTAGAGGATGCCTCATACCCCCTACAGGCCTTCTTTGGGCAAATTTCCAAATCCCTAGGGAGATAGAGCATACTTCTAAACTGTAATGAAGAAGTAGAAAGAATGAGATGCTTCAAGGTAGAATGCTCAAATAAAAGGGCTGTGCAACTGCTATTCTATCTTTGCAAGGTTTTTTTGTATTAAGAGAAACATGATGGAAATGAAAGGGAAATGTGTTAAGATGAAAGAAATAGTAATGTTGACACTTTTATCAACTTTTGTAAAAGATTAGAGGAATATGATTCCTGAGATCGTCACCTGGAAAAGTAGTGTGGTCTGGAAAATAGTACTCCGTGAAAACTATATGGATTGCTGACGTATGTTCAGGAAGATTCAATAATTTCCTTCTACATGAAAGTAATGTTGAAGGCTTCTTACTCTGCTGTCCAGCTGTAGAAACCTGGAAAGCAACAGAAATATTGTATATGTGTAGGTACATACATATGAATTATGACAGTGATACTCTTTGGACTTTTACACTTAAGTGTATGTAATCTAGGACATAAAAGGAAAGATTTTAGAAGAAGAAAAGCACCAGTCATTGAAATGTTTGAAGCGCTATTACACAGTACTTTTCAAATAGTATATTCTTGTGTTATAAGTAATCAGTTTGGTTTTCTGGAAACCTAAACAGAATGTGAGACAGAAATTTGAACTGACTCTTATTCCCCCTCCTTTTTTTTTTGGGTGGCAAGCTGTTTTGCTTTAACACAGTTCTTTTTTTAATTAATGATTAAAAAAAGAATATAAACCATAAAAGACAGGAGCTATATCAAAATAATGGATAGGATCACTGGGATAAATAATTATCTACTCTTAGATATGATTATTAGGGGGATATTACACAAAATAGTCAAACTAAAACTTCCTTGGAAGGGAAGAAGATGCCCAGTGTGGAGAAAAGCCCAGTGAGCACTATCAATAGCAACAAGCGCTTAGACGAGGCAACATATCCGTGTGTGTTGTGGCCTGCCAGTGGCCTGCGTGGATCATGGCTGATCCCGACGAGGAGGAGGCTGGTGTGGGGTTGCACCAGCAGCCGGCCCAGCCGGCGCTTGCGTCGGACAGTGAGGAGGCTAAAGAGGATGTGGTGCCAGAGACAGAGACTCAGCCAGGGCCTTCAGAACCTCCAGAGGCTCCTTCAAGTGGAGAGAGAGAAGTGGAGGAGCCTCTCCTCAATGCTCGAGCACGCAGGGCTGCCAAAAGGCAGGAGTGGCTACTCAGGAGGAGGAGGTCTACTCGAGAGTAGGCCTTGAGGATAATTGGCCACTCCCTTAGCCTATTTAAGTCGCACACAGCTAGTGCGTTCTTGCTGGAAACAACTCATATTATTATCAGAGTATTTTGGTTTATCATATCTTGTTTTCTGGGCTGGTTGCCAACTTTTGCCGGTCTTGTTTATTCTTGCTACTTAATAAATTTGATAAGGACCGTTGGTGTGTGTCAATATCCTTGGAAATACGGAGCTGGGGCAGAACAGTGTGATGCTCACTTTTCCATATAAATATTAGAACTTTACCTGATGAATATCCAGATCGTCAACTCGAACAACCAGGCAACTGGATCGGAGTCTATTCCATGCAGGCCGTTGGAGTCCTAGCAGGGTATGAGGTGGTGTGCTGGTTTGATGTAACCCCTTCTCTGTAGAGCTTTTTGGAGAACTAGAAACAGCATCTTAAAGCAAAACCATCATAATAATCAGAACAAATTCTTCCTTTCAGCCATTAAAATAAATCCTTAAACTTAAAAGTATTGTTCTCTGCCTTTCTCACCCTCGGTTCTTTATTGGCATGAAAAGTACCGAACCAACAATACTGAATGCAACAAATATAGAACTTTTATGTGCTTGAAAATTCTTCTTTAAAAAACAGTCATTAGCAGAGACTCAGAAGTTATAGCTTGCCTTATTTGTAAGTTATTTTCATAGCTGCCTCTTTGGTATTGTCCTTCCCTTGACTAATAGCAGAAGACGACTTTTTGAATGAGGATATTTTAAAATACGTTAATATGCAGAAGTTATCATTAAGACTCAACAATGATTATAGGCAACAAAACTTCAGAACTATCCTCCCACCTTCAATACATACAGAAGACAGTGGTGCATTTGTTCTCATGAAACAATTGTCAAATGGAAAACACATATTTATATAAAAATATATACATATCTGATATAGGTTCCAGGGATTAGCTTTCATAAGCTCTTAAAGTAAGCTGCTAAACAAATAATTCCCACAACACTGTCAAACTAGTTACTAAGTCTGCATTATTATTAATTTTCTCATCGTTCCTATCACCCATCTCCTCCCACTTATGACTGTATGACTGTAACCTTGTTGCTGGTATCCTTAAGATTTATATTGACATTGTTTCCCTATGACTATCATTAAGTGTTGTACCTTATGATTCTTGATGAATGTATCTTTTCTTTTATGTACACCGAGAGCGTATGCACCAAGACAAATTCCTTGTGTGTCCAATAAAGAATTCTATTCTATTCTATTCTATTCTATTCTATTCTATTCTATTCTATTCTATTCTATTCTATTCTATTCGAACCATCATCATTCCAGTTTGAAATAAGAGGAAGCCTACTTTTCGCATGAGAGACAATGGTGCTTTTAAGTAGTTACACCGAATCCAGATGTGTATGCATTATTTTTAACACATCGTAAGTTGTACCCCATCCCTATTCCTAAATTTCACTTTTTAACGAGACACATAAGTAGCACAATGTAATGTGGATGTTTCAACAGTAGTTTATTTATATGGTAAAAGCTGCCCTGTCTTCACTATTCAGAAGTATTCAGAAGTTAAATGAGGTTTTGAGTGAGCAAATACAGAAGAGCCAAGTAATCAAAAGAGATGCTTTGGAAAATATAGGAGCACATCTGAAGAACCTCTTTTGAATGGTTAACAAAGTCATCTGTTGCTAAAATTTGTATGTTTGCTCTGAAAGCTGCTCCCAGCCATCTGCAGCTGCAAAACCTTGGTAAGGAATCTTGAGTTACCTTGTCTCTTTTTCAAGGGAGATTCCTTCTCTGCGGTTTTAAAGAAGGCAGAACTTATTTCTTCACTATATTTTCCCATCTTGTTTTGGAATTCATTCACTAGTTTTTTTGCCCAATGTTCCCAGGTCTCCATAGCATTGCAATATCGCACCCAATGTTTGCAGCTATCACCTGAAAAAAATAGGGAGTTTAAATTGACAAAATGACAATACTTCTGTCAGCCAGCTCATTTCGTTTTTGAAGACACACTTCTAATTTGGACCGCTCCGATCAACCAAGTTAAAAGGTCTTGTTAACTGTACATTTAATTTTCCTATCTGAAAATTTATTAAGACATAATAGTCTGTTTTCCATTGTAGCTTAACAAATGTTGCTATTTGACTCCAAACCACATTCTTAAAACCATTCCTATCTCTAATGGAATTTGTACAAAATAAATGAACAAATATTTGTTATTCATAGTTTTGCTCAGTAATGTTGACTTCCCTTGATGTCTTCCCATTGCAATTATATGATTGTATTTAAATTTAAGAAAAGTGTCATTGATAGCTGTGCATTCTGTTTCTGCTTCTTCAGGAATGGGCTATATGTTCAGCTCTTCTCCATTGCAGCAAGTTTAGAAAAAAGCTAACAAAATCCCCTGCGTTTTCCCTCCTGCCACACTCATTTCATTTGCTGTAATAGAATACTAATGCTTATGCAATATCTCACAAATTTTGCAACATACCTGCCCAGTGGAAAGGATAATAGTCAAAGCCCATCTTCCTGAAAGTTAATTGCATTGCACCTCCCACTATACCATGTTTGGAAGCACCTGTGGTAAAATGGAGTTAAAATGAGACAAATCCTGGTTGCTGTATGCCTAGTTTACACAAATAGACTATGAATAGGTACTCTAAAATGTAACACTTTGAATAATATACATTGTTTTAATCATAAATAAATTAGGTCTCACCTCTTGGAATATTTTTTAAAAAACGATGTCAAATATATAAATCCCTCAACATCTATTTTTATTGAGATTTTTGTTTTAAAAATATTTTCATTAGATTCTTCAAAATATTGTCATATTATCATACAGCATGATTCTAATTAGATAACTAAGCTGAATGATACCCATAAGCATAAAGATACTTATAGCAACCTCCCTTAATGCTTGCAGGTCTCTCTACCTACATTAGTCATTTTTAAACATTCTTTTAACAAACAAACAAATATGAAGCTATTGTGTTAAAAAGCATCAGCCTTTAACATTTTATTTCCAATGTAGGCCACAGCTATTTAGGCTCCATTAGAAAAATGGGGAATGTGTCAGTGGTAGGTTTCAAAATTTTTTACTACCAGTTCTGTGGGTGTGGCTTGGTGGGCATGGCAGGGAAAAGATACTGTAAAATCTCCATTCCCTCCCCAATCCAGGGGAAGGTTATTGCAAAATCCCCATTTCCTCCCAAACAGCTGGGACTTGGGAGGCAGAGAATAGATGGGGGCAGGGCCAGTCAGAATTTTTACTACCAGTTCTCCGAACTACCCAAAATTTATGCTACCAGTTCTCCAGAACTGGTCAGAACCTGCTGAAACCCACCTCTGGAATATGTCTGCAGCCTAATATTGTTTGGAAAAAACATCTGTACCTCAACAATAAAAAAGAAGAACACATGGTATGGGGGGGGGAACAGGAAGAGATGGTGGGGAGCCATTTCACTAGTTAACAATTTCATTTGTGAATACAGAATTCCCCACATCATCCTTATTGTAACTGTACCTAACATTCCATATGTGCCCATGAGCTCAAAATAGACTTCTTGCTACTGAAACAATTTTATAAAAAAGCTGGAATGAGGAAGAAAGAGGAAAAAGAGGAACCAAGTTGAAACACCTGCTTAAAATTTCTGCACATGTCACTAGGGGGGAAAAAAACCCCCACCCGCTCTCCCAATTTCATCCCAGGGAAAGCTACCTGTTTCTCGAGTGTGGCTATCATCACATATGTGAAGGTCCAGACGGGAAATAAGAAGGTGATAGGAAGACTCTTTCATATCATACATTTCAAAATACTGGCTGATAGCTTTATGGGTGCTGCCAATTGAATGCGGCCAAGATTGTTGGGTACTGGGAATAGGAGGTGTGATCTGTAATACAGAAAAATTAAGTGCTAATTTACACCTATACAGAACCTAAGAGGAACAATGGAGATGGCATAGTATCAGAAGACCTCAAATCATCCTATGGGATCAGAAAAATAGGCTTTGAAATGCATTAATTCAAGGCAGAATTTCTAATTAAAATCCCTGAATGAATATTAGAAAACAGAAAGCCAAGATGGAAAACAGGGATCTTGGGATAATTGTTAAAGACCGTTGTTGCTGTTATTGTTGCTGTTTTTGCAGGGGCAATATGGGATAGGGAGAGGGAGGTCATTATACCTGTTTCCTAAATTACAATATAGCGAACCCACAGTGGAAAATGAACATTTATTTATTTATTTATAAAATTTTCCCATTTTACCACAGGGTAACAATTATTGAGATCGTGACTGAAGCCAAGGAAATATGAATGAACGAATAGCTTGTCCCTCACCTCTAGTCAACCACAAAGCCTCAAAGGCTCAGACTTTAAAATTTGTAGCCTTCCAGATGCAGCTTGATTTTGAATTATCTGCTAATATGCATCTCCACTTCCTCTTTCTAGTCATTAATAAAAATGTTGAAGAACACAGTATGCAGGAATGATTCTTGCATCTCACTTGACCTAACACCTAATACTGTTCACCCACATTTAAGCAGCTTACAAGTGAGAAAATAAAAACAACTATTTCCGGGCCTCTACACTTCCCTGATAATTTGTCTCTCTATCTTTCACAAACGTTTTTTTTCATTTTAAGGTAATTACTGGATTCTTTATTAATCTAATATTGAAGAGCCACAAAGATATTGTTTTCTAGTCAGGCACTGGGAGAAGAGATTTGTAACCATGCTTGGTGCTTGTTTTTTTTTATGGTACTGTTTTTCTCCTGATACAATCTTATATGTATATGTTTTTTATATCACTGTATTACTCTTTTTATTTATGTATTTTTTAAAATACTGCCTACGGTTGTTTTAGTGATTGAGTAGCTATCTTGATTAAATAAGTAACTAAATAAAGCAATATACTGTGACACATCAACAACGTGGAGTTAACATTGTCTTTAGAGGGAAAAGTAAAGCAACCCTCCCTGCCAGTTTACCATTGTCTTTGCTTGTACAGTTGGAAGAAAAAGTATGCGAACCCCTTAGGATTACGTGGAGTTTTGCATGAATTGGTCATAAAATGTGCTCTGAACTTCATCTAAGTCACAACAATAGAAAAACACAGTCTGCTGAAAATAATACTACACAAACATTAGATGTTGCCATGGTTTAATTGAACATAACATGTAAACATTCACAGTGCAGGGAGGAAAAAGTATGTGAACCTTTGGACTTAATAACTTGTTGACCCTCCTTTGGCAGCAATAACCTCAACCAAACGTTTCCTGTAGTTGCAGATCAGACCTGCACAACGATCTGGAGTAATTTTGGACCACTCCTCTTCACAAAACTGTTTCAGTGTAGCAATATTCTTGGGATGTCTGGTGTGAATCGCTCTCTTAAGGTCATGCCACAGCATTTCAATCGGGTTGAGGTCAGGACTCTGACTGGGCCACTCCAGAAGGCGTATTCTGTGCTGTTGAAGCCATTTTTTTGTTGAATTACTTGTATGCTTTGGGTCATTGTCCTGTTGCATCACCCATCCTCTGCGGAGCTTCAGTTGGCGGACAGATGGTCGTACGTTTTCCTGCAAAATGTCTTGATAAACTCTGGAATTCATTTTCCCATCAATGACAACAATCCGTCCAGGCCCTGAGGCAGCAAAGCAGCCCCAAACCATGATGCTCCCTCCGCCATGTTTTACAGTGGGGATGAGGTTTTGATGTTGGTGTGCTGTGCCTTTTTTTCTCCACACATAGTGTTGTGTGTTCTTCCCAAACAACTCAATTTTGGTTTCATCTGTCCACAGTATATTTTGCCAGTAGTGGAACATCCAGGTGCTCTTTTGCAAACTTCAAACGTGCTGCAATATTTTTTTTGGACAGCAATGGCTTCCTCCGTGGTGTCCTCCCATGTACTCCATTCTTGTTTAATGTTTTCCTTATTGTAGATGTGTCAACAAAAATGTTAGCATGTGCCAGAGATTTCTGTAGGTCTTTAGCTGACACTCTAGGATTCTTCTATACCTCATGAAGCATTCTGCACTGTGCTCTTGCAGTCATTTTTACAGGACGACCACGCCTAGGGAGAGTAGCAACAGTGCTAAACTTTCTCCATTTGTAGACAGTCTGTCTTACCGTGGACACATGAACATCAAGGCTTTTGGAGATACCCTGTGCACAGTCACTCACGCCCTCGTCACCTCTTGCCTTGACTACTGCAATGCTCTCTACATGCGGCTCCCCTTGAGGAGCACCCGGAGGCTCCAGCTGGTCCAGAACGCAGCAGCGCGGGTAGTGACGGGAGCATCATGGCGCTCCCATGTAACACCGCTCCTGCGCGAGCTGCACTGGCTCCCGGTGGTCTTCCGGATGCACTTCAAGGTGCTGGTTATCACCTTGAAAGCGCTCCATGGCATAGGGCCTAGCTATCTTCGAGACCGCCTGCTGCTACCGACGACCTCCCATCGACCCGTGCGCTCCCACAGAGAGGGCCTCCTCGGGGTGCCATCAGCCAAACAGTGTAGGCTGGTGACCCCCAGGGGGAGGGCCTTCTCTGTGGGGGCACCTACCCTTTGGAATCAGCTGCCCCCGGAGATAAGGAGAATCCAAGACCTCAGTGCCTTCCGTTGTGCCCTTAAAACCCATTTTTTCAAACAAGCCGGGCTGGCTTAAGAAGAAATTTTTAAATGTTTTTAAATGTTTTAAATGTTTTAATTGGTAGTGAGTTTTAATTGGGCCAAATTTATATATCTTTTAATTGTTTTTAATATTTGTACTGCATGTTTTTTAATTCTGGCTGTACACCGCCCTGAGTCCTCAGGGAGAAGGGCGGTATAGAAATTCAATAATAAATAAATAAATAAAATAAATAAATACTTTTGTAACCCTTTCCAGCTTCATGCAAGTCAACAATTCTTGATCGTAGGTCTTCTGAGAGCTCTTTTCTGCGAGGCATGGTTCACATCAGACAGTGCTTCTTGAAACCAGTAAACCCAAAACAGGTGTGTATTTTTAAAGGGCAGGACAGCTGTCAGTAACACATCCAATATCATCACACTGATTGGAGTCAAGGTTGGCTCACTCCTGGCTCCAATTAGCTCTTGGAGAAGTCATTAGGCTAGGGGCTCACATACTTTTTCCTCCCTGCACTGTGAATGTTTACATGTTATGTTCAATTAAACCATGGCAACATCTAATGTTTGTGTAGTATTATTTTAAGCAGACTGTGTTTTTCTATTGTTGTGATTTAATTGACGTTCAGAGCACATTTTATGACCAATTCATGCAAAACTCCATGTAATCCCAAGGGGGTTCACATACTTTTTCTTGCAACTGTAGATAGCTAGCAGGGAAGATAACAAAGGGCGATCACTGATCATGAGAGGCTGAAGCTGCCACAAATGCGAACCAGTTGCCAAGTGCCTGAATCTTAATCATGTCACCATGGAGCACTACAATAGCAGGAATTGCAAGGACCTTGCAAGTACCACTCATTCACTGCCATTGAAACTTTAATGGTGACTGAACAAGTGAGTCTTTAACCAAGAACTACCTGTACAGTTTACTATGTAATCTTATGAGAAGCAACATAGTAAACTATTGGAGGAACAGAAAACAATATTACTGTTTGTTCTCCTCTTGCTAATTGTTTTTTTTAAATCTCAGTATGTCTCATATTCACATAATATCCAACTTGGATGCAATCCTAAATATCTATGGAACAACAATATGCTTCTGCTATTTTGGCAAATTAAAGCTTTGTGAGTTATAAAGCCTTTTGTGGTTTGACACCTGCAAATCTGATGGATTGCTTACTTCAATCAAAATTGGCCCTACTTATTAAATCATCTCAGGAGAAGCTATTTTTAACTTCCCACTTTTGGGGAAGTAAAAGGAACCGAGGTCAGGTCTTGCTGCCCTTTAGCAGCAGCAGCAGCAGCTCTCTGGAACGGCCTCCTATTAGAGCGCAGTCTGACATTCAAGGAAGATGCTGAAGACCAAGCTGTTCTGAAAAGCATTCTAGTTAAGACTCAGTCATCTTTGCCTTTCTTACTGACTGACTGGATGGGAAGAGGAGTTGTTTGTTTTAAACATTTGTTTAAAATGTTTATTTTAACTTTTAAAATATAACTTTAATTTTGCCTATATTGCGTAAACTATCAGAAAGTCAATTCTTACTATAGTGAGACATAAATGCAATCAACAATATCACATGAACGAGAGAGAAAAAGAGAGAGAATAAACGTATCTTACTACATGTGTTAAAGGTGCTTACTTGGATAGGTTCAGGAGCCAAACTTTTTCTCTGCTGAGCTGATTTCTCCATGGCTTCGCTCAAGGACTCTGCATACTTCATCATTGCCTTCAGCTGAGAGTCAGTTAGCACCCACAACAAGTCATCAAGGAGGAACATGAGCTTAGATGCCACCACATTACAATCCTTTGTCTGGCTCATAAACAGAAAAAGATCAGTACGCTGTCTGAAAGGGTTGTTATTTATTCCCAAGAATAAGCAGCTTCATTGGGTAGCGTCTTTAAATTATTTTTCCCATAAGCTAGCAAATGGGCTGATTCCTAAATAATCTCTGAACACAATTAAATATATCACTTTTATTTGAAAAAGAAAGGAACAATCAATATTTCACAGTACTTTAAACAAAATGCATTGTATGATTTTTCAACATGTATTTATAGAATAAACTGGCTTCCTTAACAATGTGAGTTAAGAATACAAAATTTTTAAAAGATGCATGGTATAAACTGCTGTTCCAAAAAAAGTCTGGGAAATACAAGAAAAATTGACCAGAGTGGCTGTAAATATGAAACAAGCGCTCAGGTAAGAAGTTATACTTCATATTACTTGGAAGACTACCAATATATCCTAAGCATTTAATGGAGGCCTTCCTCTCAACCCTTTAACAATTATTTAAAACCTATTAAAATTTAGTTTATCAAGTTTCTGTTCAGACCCTTTTTAAAACAACATATAGTTTTTCACTTATGACTGGTCACTTATGACAGACCCTGTAAATTACAATCCAGGTTAGAAGTTTCAATGTCTGCCTTCCCCCTGCAGTCACATGACCATATTTTTGGTACTCAGGAACCAGCCTGCATTTACAGCTGTTTGTACTGCCCAGTGATCACAGGACCATGATTTTCAACTTTTTGCTTGAAACTGGTACCTGTGTTTTCCCGAAAATAAGACCCTGTCTTATATTTTTTTGAATCCCGAAATAAGTGCTTGGCCTTATTTTCGGGGAGGTCTTATTACTTTGGGGCACATGGAGCAAGATGGGCTTCCTCTTGCCATCTTACCAGATTTCCAGCTCTGCATTTAAATATTTTCGGGGAGGGCTTATTTTCAGGGGGAGGCTTATTTTAACGCATGCGCTCAAAAGCCCGATTGGGCTTATTATCAGGGGATGTCTTATTTTTGGAGAAACATGGTATTTACTTCTGATCTCCATAGTGAATAATGGGTTCACTTAATGACTGCAACATTAACTTTATGATCGGCATTTGCCTAATGACCACAAAAAAGTCATAAAATTGGGCACAATCACATGATCACCTTTTTAATGACCATTACAACTTACAACCATAATTGAGGGCTGAATTCTGGTTCTAAGTCAAGAACTACCTGTATATCATATATCAAATCCTTTTTTTTTTTTTTTTTTTGCTAAAAATCAAGGCTCTGAAATTTTCATTAATAAAATAATTCTAAGTTGTGCAACTGGGAGCTTCACACTTTGCAACTGGAATATATTATTCAAATTTACATTTAAAAAAAAATCTTCTGTTTTTCTGTTTTCCGAACTCCAGAGCAGCTGGGGAAAGATATATTCCATTGTTTTATCTTATTATGGGTGAGCTGGGAATTCTTAATGTACATATCAAAATATATTATGCATATTACCCAAACTCTAGTTATATTAATAATTCTACCCAATAATACTTTTCATCAAAATATATACTCACCTTCCTCTTAAGTGATATTTGGATTTTGCCCTGGTTAGTAATAAGTCTTAGAGGGGTAGTGAGGGGATCTTGTTCTCCATTTTCTGTAGCATCAGCTTCTATTCGAAGAGTCTGCCAGGTGAGTTCTTTAAATGTTAAAACCTATCCAGAGGGAAGCAAGGGATACAAAATAAAAAAAAAGTTCCTAAAGTTGTCTAACGTAATGTTGTAAATTATAGATTAGGAAACAGGCAATTTAAGAAAGAACAAAAAATTACAAGCAGCTTAGTTTATTTCAAAATGGTTGTGGCAAACTACAGAAATCAAAAAAGATCTGCAGAGCAACAAAAAACATAACTAAATGTTAAAATCTTTGCAAGTCTACAGAAAGCATTCCAAATATAAGGACACCTGTTTATGGGCCTACCTCTCCCTTATGTGAATCAGTGATTCGGGTAAAGCGAAGATCACTTTGCTGCCAGGTGGGGTTGACACTATATCCTTGAAGCTGCCATAATTCAAATGATGCATGGAAGGCCTTGGAGTGTATCTTGATGGTAATTGAATTGACAATAATGTACATACCTTCCACAACCTTCTCTGCAAATCCATATTCACTGTAGAGAAGGAAATAATTTTTAATGGAGTATAATGCTTTAGCTCATCTTAAACATTAAAGCATGTAACTCGGAAATGTGCTAGGCTTACGCAGTTATATTTTTTCTAGGTCAGGACAGATAGCTAGATTGTTTTCTTTCAATTTTATTAGTTACAATTTTTTTAAAAATCATTAAAAATATTAAACATCTTCATACGTCTACAAACAAATAAACTTTGCTTGTCTCATGAAGCCGATAACAAAAGAAGTAAGAACCATATGGCTTGTTTTTAAAAAATCTTCTTTGCTATAATTAATGCTTCAAGCAAACACAAAGCACATTATAAATTGCATGGCTTTTGTTAAATATTGGTCCCAAAATGACAATGTGCTATGGTCCCAGCTTTAGTACAGCTGTGACATATCTTATGTATGTAAATTTTATTTTTCTTTTCAAAAAGACAATTCCAGAGCCATAAAATAGAATGCTTTCTTTTACATCATTCTTTCTTCTTCAGCAGCTCAAAACAAAACAAAACAAAAGTCAACAAGATTTATTTTACTGCCCATCCAACATCTGGGAAAATTAACTGTAATCTGGGTTCCATCCATATAATAGATGCTGCTCTTAGTTGCACCTTATTAGGAAAATATGAGAGTAGCTACAAGAGGAAGATATCAAGAAAAAAAAATTTGAAGGGGGAATCTGTTTGATATTTATAGGCTTCAAATTAACATGCATAACAAGGCAATCAAAGTCCATCTTATTTTAAGTGTGAAACGTGTTTTAAAAAGATGGGCCTTTGATTGCCTGGTCACAGCTGCCATTTTTAACCCTGTTAAAAACCCGCCACAGATACTACTGCAACACAGTACCATTTGAACTAGAAAAGCAAAGGTTGCACCCCATGCCTGGGGTCTCGAATTCCTAGTTGAAAAAAAGCACACTAAGAAAAAATTAGAAGCAGAATTTACCTCTGTCCTGAAGCAACAGCAATGGGAGACTGTCCATTGGGTGGCCTGGGCTCTTCACATGTTCGCATCTCCACTTCAACTTTATCCAAATACTGTGAAACAACAAAGAGAAAAACATGGAGAAATGGAATGAAAGTACATGGAAGGAACTAGGAGAAAACAGGGTGAAATTAAAAAATACTAGGGGGTTAAACAATAAGAATTCTTTCCTAATCTAGTTACTGGGTTACACTTCATATTAATAGTGATGAAGTTTGTTTTTCTTAGCCAAGCCTATAAATGGAGTAAATATTTTGGGATTAGCTACTGACTAGACTGTGGTTTAGCTTGGCATGACGTGTGAACAGAATTAATTGTAAGCTCCTGGTCGATTTCTGGTTTGCTTTTCTGCCTTAATGTAGCTTCTAATGAATCCACAAAGGTGCAAAGCACAGTTATAAAGAAAACCATTGAATAAACCAATTAGGAATTTGTCAAAATAAACAATTAAGTTCACTTGTGAGCATAACCTTTAGTCGTTCCAACAAAACAGTTTGCCAACCCTAACTGAGAATGTCATTTGTATTTTTGACTGATTTTGATGTGCAAAACTATCAATTTATAATTTGTTAGCAGTAAACAATGCTAACCTGGTTTAACATCGGTAAAAGTAATATTGTGTACCTTTTTACCTTACCTTTTTGTCACTAGTTTTAAGCTATTTAGGATTGTTTCATATGCTGAAGTTTTCAACATGTTATATTTATTTAGAAATACATATACTGTCCCCCACACTAATATATATCACTACTGTTACTATCCAAAAACATCTAGCATAAATTAGAAGCCAACCAAGTTTCACATCCTCAAAAATCACCCCTAACTAAAGCAATGACAAAGACTGTCATATGGGACCTGAAAAAAGAAGGCCCTTTAAATTAAGTCATTAATAACATAAAAATAGCTTTGCTGAATCAGGCCAAGGCCCATCTTAGTTCAGCATTTTGTTTCTCACAGCAGCCAAACAAGTTTCTCTGGCTTGCTCACTTCAGGAGACGAAGACACATCTCTTGCCACTGTTCCCTTGCAACATGTATTTGGAGACATACTGTCTCCAATATGAATAGCTCTCATTAGACTTCTTCCCTATTAATTTTCTAACCTTCTTTTGAAGTCATCTAGTTTAGCAATCATTACCATATTGGTGGTAATAAATTGCAGATTAATTATGAAAATATATAAAGAACTTTATCTGTTCTAAATCTGAACATTTTAATCAACCCAAACAATGCCATTGGCCTAATTTTCTTTCAAACGTTTTTCAAATTCATTCCCACAATAAGCATATAGTGAGTCTACTCATATATACAATATCAGATGTAGCTTAGGACAGCAGAATAATACAAGTAAAATGTTATCAATTCACATTTTTTACAGGAGTATATGGCAGGGTTTCCACCCAAAACTGGATTCTTATGATGGCAAAAAAGGCTTACAAACACAATGCTGAAAACCTAAGAGAAGCATCGGTGTATTTTACAACTACCTTAATTACTTCCAATATTTATATGTTCATCACAGAAATTACACAGAATTATGCTTACAACTATAACGGATCTATATGGAGACCAACAACAGTATTATCCACCCTTATTTTTAGGTTTAAAAATAAATGCTTTTTAAAGACATAAACTAGATTACAAATTCTTACTGACAGATAAACAGGAGATAAACAGGAGATAAACAAGGTCATTACCAGACAGATTGGGTGAGTCTTCAACTTAGTCCACTGGATCTGAAACAACAGAACTAATGTTAAATAAACAGGAAATGCTGCAAGGATTAAATAGGTTTAGGGTGGAACTAACAAGATCAGTTCTAGAAAATATTTGCTCTGAAAAGTAGCATGACAAAATTTGCTGCATGGAATACACAGTCATTAAAAACAAAACCATTCCTTATTAAATACTCTGCATACAAATCTGCTAAAGGTAATAAAGTAAAATTTTGTGCTGTGGACTTTGATGCTTACTTATACTTTGTCAAACATACATTTAAGACAAATTAAGACATTTAAGCCATCAGTTAGGTGAATTTGATGGCTATGCCTCAAACTGCTACCCTACAAATTCACACTCTATAACACCTAATTAGTTATGTCCAAATCATAAGGACTTTGGAGTGCACTGCTCTAAGGAGATATTCAAAGCAATATATTATATAAAGCATCTGTGGCCTCTGTCAACACAACAATACACATACAGTTAGTTTTATTATGGTTGCTTGATCAGCAAATAAGAGATTGCTTACGGGATACTATTCCCACCAGAGAAAAGTAAGCAGGTGTGAAAAATCTTTCTCCCTCCTCAAGCAGTCTTTCTTCCTAGCCTGCCTTTGAAGATCACAAATTATCCTAGCAGAATTCTCCTAGTTGTGAAAGCTGGTTTCAGAGGATTAGCTTATCCACCAGTATGCTGTAGTGAAGGGCACAAATTAATCACCCGCTTCCCAGTACCAGTGGTGGGTTTCAAAGTTTTTTACTACCAGTTCTGTGGGCGTGGCTTGGTGGCCATGGCACGGGAAGAATACTGTAAAATCTCCATTCCCACCCCACTCCAGGGGAAGGTTACTGCAAAATCCCCATTTCCTCTTGATCACCTGGGACTCTGGAGGCAGAGAATAGATGGGGGCGGGGCCACTCAGAGATGGTATTTACCGGTTCTCCAAACTACTCAAAATTTCCGCTACCGGTTCTCCAGAACTGGTCAGAACCTGCTGAAACCCACCTCTGCCCAGTACTAATGAAAGTGCAAAGAAATATTTGATAAAAATTAATAATGGTCTTAAAAACTATAAACCTAAGTCAAACCTTAGAATGAATTATTACGAAATTTCACAAAACACTGGACATGTAATGAAGTTCAGAAAACGTTAACCTTTACAACAGGGATCCGCAACCCCTGGGCCACGGACCAGTACCAGTCCGTGGTCTGTTAGGAGGTGAGCAGGTCACAGTACACAAGCAAGCAAACCTCCCCCCAAAGTCTGTGGAAAATTGGTCCGTGGTACCAAAAAGATTAGGGACTACTGCTTTAAAAGCTTGCTAAGCACTAAAACTCCAATTAGAAAATAACATTTTAAAATCAGTGAAAGCTAATTTTTATTCTGTTCTTCCCTTTTTTTCAGTACATATGGAATATTTATAGTACATTTACCAGTTACTAGTCTTCCAAACAAAGGACAAGATAATTTTGGAAGAAAATATTAGTAAATAAATGCAGTTAATTTCCAGGTAAATAACATATGGTGATATAGGCCAAACTGATAACTTATTGCAATGTTTTTTTATTGTTTTCGACTGGTTTATATAACAGCAGTGAAAATGAAGATAGCAGAAAACATAAAATATATCCTGTTGCAATCATAATTTTGTTGTTTGTCATGTACATCTTTCCTACACTTACTAAAAGTTGGGTCCTGAGCCCACTGCATAAGAAATTCTTATGTGCCCTTAAATATCGAGCATAATCATTTATTACTGTAACTTGTTTGAACTTAGCTCTGTAAACAAATAAAGTATATTAATTAATCAGCAAGTATATTGAC
Source organism: Pituophis catenifer annectens (assembly GCF_029215685.1). Lineage (NCBI taxonomy): Eukaryota > Metazoa > Chordata > Lepidosauria > Squamata > Colubridae > Pituophis > Pituophis catenifer. Next base: position 166,778,466 of record NW_027256883.1, on the reverse strand, counting down.
CTTATGTCAGGAAAGAATGCATATAAGAAGCATACAAAGTTACAGAAGCTAAACAAAGAAAAATATACAAACAAAAACAGTTTTTTCATTACCCAAATAGTTTATCTGTGCATGTACTGAACCGAGTAGATAATTCTGATGTTACAAATTATTTTTTTTCCCTAAAATGTTTCAATTATTAATCCTCATCTCAAGAAAACACAGCAGGCAGACTTGATTTTGCTACTCCAGCAGAAAAAGATCAGGGCTATACTATTTTTATTAATAAATCTTGCAATTCATTTTTCATGAAGCTTCTAGCCCTAACACCAATCCTAATGGTGCTTAAATGATTACTTGCTTACATCAACTGAAAAATTAATTTTATTCCCGAAGAAGCCTACAGCATTTTTTTTTCAAGAAGAGAACACTGTGTTCTTTATATTAATGTACAAGTATGACCACAAAATATAATCTCTCTAATTATGCATGAAAGTAAGTGTCAGATATGAAGAACGACTGCAGGATTTGGGTTTGGCTAGTCTAGAGAAAAGAAGGACTAGGGAGAACATGATACTAGTTTATAGTTTATAGTTTATTATATTTATATACCGCCCCCTCTCCCGAGGGACTAGTATTTGAGAAGCTGCCACAAAGAGGAGAGGGTCAAATTATTTTCCAAACACCAGAGGACAGGACAAGAAACAACAAATGGAAACTGATCAAGGAGAAAAGCACCTGGAATTGAGGAGAAACTTCCTAACAGTGAGGTTAATTAACCAGTGGAACAGCTTGCCTTCAGACCTTGTGGATGCTTCATCACTGAGGTTTTTAAAGAAGAGACTGGACAGTTACTTGTCTGAAATGGTATAGGACAGTGATGACGAACCTTTTTGCCATCACGTGCCAGGAGCGGGGGGAGGTCGTGTATGTGCCCCTCTCCCATGCAGGAGCGCGCGACACCCCCCCTGCTCCTGGCACTCAATGGCTCATTTTTCTCTCTCCCCAAGCTCCTAGAGCCTTTCTAGGAGCTTGGGGAGAGCGAAAACAGCCCTTTCCTGCCTCCGGATGGCCTCTGGGGATGGGTGGGGAAGGCCATTTTTGCCTTCCCCAGGCTCCTAGAAAGGCTCTGGAGGCTGGGGAAGAGCAAAAAACGGGCATTCCAGTCCCACCGGAAGTTGGCAAATGGGCCATTTCCTGCCTCCGGAGGGGGTCCAAGGGGGTGAAGACCATTTTCGCTCTCTCCAAGCTCCTAGAAAGGCTCTGGCGGCTGGGGAGAGAGAAAAACGGGCCTTCCCCACCCCTCCCCCAGGCCTTCCAGAGGCAGGAAACAGCCTGTTTCCCTACTTCCAGTGGGCCTAGAAGGCCCAAAAAGAAATGGCCCATTTGCCAACTTCCGGTGGGACTGGAAGGCCCGTTATGCATATGCGCTGGAGCTGAGCTCACTTGTCCTCCAATATGGCTACGTTTGCCACCTGTGGCACGTATGCCATAGGTTCACCATCATGGGTATAAGATCTCCTGCTTGAGCAGGGGAATGGATTAGAAGACATCCAAAGTCGCTTCGAGCTCTATTTTGATTGATACTAAGATGTGAAGTCTAACAGCAAACTGACAATCAATTTAAGGCTGAATGTAATCAGAGTGCTTATGCTATAATTTCTGAAGCATCTGCAATTCAGAACTTGATTTTTTTTTTTGCTAATTACTATAGCACAGGAATCCCCAACCGGGCCAGGCAAGCAGCAGGCAAGTGCACATGTGCAAAGCTCCCCTCATATGAGCGCAACTGGAGCTGTGACATACCTACCACTCGCATGAAATCATCCCCTTCCCCACCTCCCACTGCGCCGGGCCACCAAGCTAGAAAGGTTGGGGACCACTGCTATAGCAGATCTCAAATGCCTATATCGGAATATCTGTAGAAAAAGTCAGAGGAACTTTACATCCAAATAAAAAATCAGAAAAATGATTAAGACAGAAAAATACTAAAAATAATATTAATAGTTATGGGAATTTTGGCTTACCCTGATAGAGGCCTTGTTGCAAAAAACTCGAGTAATGGCTAGCCAAGTGGGCAGATCCAGCAAATTCTGCAGAACTTCTTCATCCAGTTCTAGGTTCGTCAATTGCCCCTGCCCTTTGAGAGTGCTCAAGTTGATTTTATCAGGGGAGAGATTCTTTGTAAACCTGTAGTTGATAAAATTGGAGATAAAATTGAATACTTTCATTGATCATAACATTGAATAAAAATTTGGATGATATAGCTTTAAATCACATCCAAGAAGCTGGTGGGATGCCATTATCTTAGTTTCAGCCACAGTTTCATATCAGGGTGGCTCAGGGCTTGGGTTTCTTGAGTCTCCTCTTTAACATCTACATGAAATCACTGGACAATGTCATTTGACAGCATGGGGTACAGTATCCGGAGACCGACAGATTAACAGAGTTGGAAGGGACCTTTTAGGTCTTCTAGTCCAACCCCTCCCTCAAGCAGGAGACCCTACACCATTTCTGACAAATGGCAGTCCTGTCTCTTCTTGAAAGCTTCCAGTGATGAAGCTTCCACAACTTCTGAAGGCAACTTCTGTTCCATTGGTTGATATCATCTGTACACTGATTATATGCATTTATAGTTTCAGATAGACAGCTTTTCCTATTGTAGAAGAAACCTGGTATATTTTGCTCTACCACTGAGGCACACATAGACAGAAATTCTTGTATGTATGGAAGATGAAATTACCGCTTTTAATGTATTGCATCTACCATCTACAATTTTCTTCTAAAATTGGAAATTCATGGAAAGAGATAAGAGATAAACATGCCACTCATCTCAGAAAGTGACTCCGGGTGGTAAACAACATTAAACTAAAATTCAAAGCAATTAAAACTCCAAATGCAAAAATTAAAGTACATAGCAACTGAAGAAGGTATCAAAATGAATAGCCACTAAGACAGTTGGAAAACAGGCCCCTTCACCCAGTCAGGGTGCCAGTCTTTGTACAGAACCAGGCCTTTAGTGCCTACCCAAAGGTTAGCAGGGTCAAGCTTATCCTAATCTCTGAAGGGAGAATGGTCCACAAGGCAGTGCCTACACAGAAAAGGCACACCTCCTAAACACCACCAACCCATATTCCTTAGCCAATGGGACCTGAACCACACCCATCCTACTGGATCGGACAAACAGAAGCAACTGGAGAAAGTCCCTCAGGTAACTCAATGTCAAGCCATGAAGGGCTTTAAAAATGCAACCTTGACTTGCACCTGGCAACCAATACAACTCACAAAATGATGTTTTACATGCACCAAATAACTGGCACCACTAACTTCCATTGGCTCATTGACGCCATGCTGCAATTCTCTGCACCAGTTGAAGCTTCTGAAAGCTCTTCAAGGGCAATCCCATGTACAAAGTGTTTATTAATCCAGATGTGAGATCACGAGTGACAGCGAAGAAGGCTTCCAGTCCAGAAAGGGCAAAATTAGCGTGCAACCCCAAAGTGTGCAAAGGCCCTCCTAACCATGGTTTGCTTTATGGATAGGAGCCATGAATCTAGGAAGAACCCCAGATTGCATACTAGTTCTGTCTGAGGCAGCGCCACCCCATCCAAAGCCAAAGGTAGTAAAAAGCTCCTGGGTCAGAAGTTCCAAACACCAGACACCACTCAGTCGTGCTTTATTGAACCAAAGCCTGTTGTGCCTCATCAAGGCCCCCACAACCTCCAGGCACTGGGATAAGACATCAACAGCATAATTCAGGTAGCCTGGAGCGGAGAAGTAAAGCTGGGTATTATCAGCATACTAGTGATACCTCCCCACACACCATCAGATGACCTTACCTGGCAGCCTCATGTACATGTTAAACAGTTTGAAACTGTTAGCTGTCTTCTATAAAGTGACACCACTTCAGCATTTTTCTGCATATCCAATAAAGATGTAACTAGGATTACTGGAAAACTGTTTAAATTTTAGTTAGATTCATCAATAAGTAATCTGCAACTAACTAGGTAACTTTTCAAGAAAATGTTCTATTTATAAAACATGATTCAGCATCACAATGGGGTGATGAAATAAGGATGTTACCGGCTGCTAAATGTGGTCACACAAACTGTAATGGGATCATATCCTCCTTTGCACTCTGTTCCATTCTTAAGCACATACCTTAAGCAACATACCTATTCATGCATACCTATTCATCATGCTATTCTGTTTCAAAGTAAATAACATACAGAATGCGAATTAGTAGGCCAAAGAAATTAAACAGAGAGAATTTAAACTAGTTTATAGCTATATATTTTCACACCAATACTGTAACTTTCTTCCTTCCAAACAATCCTTGCTTCTATTATCACTTCATACGTAAACTTTTGTTCTTTACATTTTTAATTCCTTTATTTTTGAGGATTTTATCAGTTCTTTCCAACCATAGCTTACTTAGACTATCTTTCCTCCAACACATTCATTTTCCTTCATATTTTTTTGTGTATCATTCTTTTTATATTATCAAATCATTTCAATCTCTTTTGTATCAATCACTCCCTTTTTCATATGTATTAGATTTTTAAAATCGCCTATATTACTTTATAAGTCAGGGGTGTCAAACTCAAGGCCCGCAGGATGCTTAGACCTGCCCCTGGGGCTGCCCTGGAAACAATAAAGGACCGGTCCACAGTACCTCTGCCAGAGAAAACAGAGTTTGGGAGTGCGGCCCTCCCGAGCTCCGTTTTCTCTGGCACAGCACTCAGGCCACCACAGGCGCCCTCAACATGAGTGAGGCGGCCCCGACACACCCCTGGCCACACCCATCTGGTCCCCCAAGGTCAAACACAACCCTGATGCGGCCCTCAATGAAATCGAGTTTGACACTCCTGTTATAAGTAATGCAAGGCATACCTAATATTCCTTCCTTCTTCTATTATCTTCATAACTAACAACTGGTGAGGTGGGTTGGACTAAGAGACAGTGATTGGCCCAAAGTCACTTGCTAGCTTTCATGCCTAACACAAGACTAGAACTCACAAGCTCCTGATTTCTAGAGCAGCACCTTAACCACTGCCCCAAATTGGATGTTAAGAAACAACATCAAGGTAAATTAATACTTATTGTTTTAGTCTAATTTTATTCATGTATTACATTCCTGATTACATATCTGCATATATTACGAACTTTCATGTATACAACCAAATCATCCCTCACGTAACCACAAGCTTTCTTTAATCATATATGTACAACAGTGGTGGGTTGCCCCCAGTTCGGACCAGTTCTATAGAACCAGTAGTAAAATTGGAGGGAGGCTCCGCCCACCACCCCTGATGTCATCAGAACGCTTCTGCGCATGCGCAGAAGAACGTATGGCCCCGTTGTGAACCAGTAGTAAAGGTAAGTAGAACCCACCCCTGATGTACAAACATTAAACAACTTAGGGGAACGTACAGATTTTTATTTCATTGTTCAAATATTGATTATTCCTTACACATGCTTTATTTTCATCGTATTATCACATTCAGCAGCCAACCTTAAATTCTATATTCATGCAAAACACTCCATAATTCAAGTCTATTTGCCTTATATGATTTATTTAAATTAACAAATATGCAATAATTTTTCACATTCATACATTTCTTAAATACCTGCTGAAAAGCAAAATCTGGACTGTAAATCCTCTGTCTGGCATAAAACTGAACTGCATTTCCCAAATTTTACTGTATTCCTATACTCCTTCTATCAGAATCCCGACAATTTCCCATGCATACTTAACCAATTATCTCATGTCACCAGGGTAATAGAACAGAAAAAATTGACATACTTCTTCCAGATCTGCCACTGCCTCTTGCAGACATTCATGGAAAAATAAATTTGATTATGCTGACAAAGCTTTTATTAATGACATGACAAACCAGATTTATAGCTTAATTCGAAAAGAACAAATTAACATCTGCTGCATTTTTCACACTAAAGAGGCTGCTTGTTATGTTGTCCCTCATTCTATAAATCTTTGAAACAGTGGTGGGTTGCTACCAGTTCACTGGTAACGGCGGCGGCAGGACCAGGATGCTTCTGTGCATGCGCAGAAGTGTCAAGCAAGTGTGTGCCCACAAGTGAACCGGTAGCGATGGGTTTTGAAACCCGTCCCTGCTTTGAAAGCAATTTATATACAGCCCCCTTCTCAGTAATAACTCTAGTTGGCAAACAGAGGATTAAAACTAAGGACAATACAATTGGCAAAAATAACACCACCTCATACAATAAGAAGACATATTTCGGAGGTCAATCCATTTTTAATCAATAAATAAAGTATTAACACATAAACAAGTTCCCTAAATAGGTGTCCTGCAAATAATCTGGCATCGTCCACATAGAGCTTTATACTCAATAAGCAGCATCTTGAATAAAACTTGAAACTGTTCTGGAAACCATTAGTTCTTACAAAGCAGAGGTGTTACATGACTTTATTGAAGAATATCCAAAAGTGCCATGCCTCTGAATTCTGGACCAGTTGCAGTTTCTAAACACTCTTCACAGGCAGCCCCATGTAAAGCACATTACAATAATCCAAACAGGGATAAATAGGGCATGAGCTACTTTGAGTATGACCTCGCAATCCACAAATAGGTACAACTGGCACACAAGCTAAACCTGTGCAGAGGCTCTTTTGAGCATGGCTGCCACCTGTTCTTTCAGTAAGTGACACGATTCGATAAAGATTCCCAAATTGCACACCATCTCTATCTGAAGGAAGGCAATCCTATTCAAAACTTAAGCAATGCGCTGCCAGATTGGACTCAGGGCCCATATAGCCCAACAGTCTGTTCTCAGAGTGGCCAATTAACTGCAAAAAGAAGCCCACTAATCTCCTAGTTTTCCAGACCACCAGAGTGATCTGTGTCCCTGATCCCCTTGGAGACTGCCTCCAATGTGTTGTGTTTTACTGCAGCTCAGAACTTTCAGTTGTTGAAATTCCAGTTTTCCATTCCCAGAAAAATGAAGGTTCACAACTCAACATCCAGTCTCTAACTCTCCATAATGTTGTACAAACTCCCAAAAGTCCGGCACAGCAGATCCTGGTGCCATTTTGTTTTGTTTTGTTTTTGTTTTTGCTTTAATTTATATGCCGCCCTTCTCTGGAGACTCAGGGTGGCTTACAATGCGTTAAGCAATAGCTTTCATACTTTTGTATATTTATACAAAGTCAGCTTATTGCCCCCACAATCTGGGTCCTCATTTCACCTACCTTTGAAAGGATGGAAGGCTAAGTCAACCTTGAGCCTGGTGAGATTTGAACTTGCAGTAATTGCAAGCAGCAGATGTTAATAACAGTGTTTTAGTCCACTGTACTACAGGCTCTATTTTGAAGCAGTATGTTGGTTCAGCAAGAATCAACAACATAACAAACAACAATCTTTTAAACAGCCTGCCTTTTCTTTCTCTCTTACTGACAGAAAAATGTTATGTCTAGCTCTCAAGCCCATCAGGCAGTCCAGAGTTTTCAAAATTAATTGAAAGAGATTATACTGTAATCAAAATCACACAGACTTTGTGTGTAGAGTTTAAGCAATTACAGTGATGACAGGAATTTAATTCCAGCATCTGAAAACTAACATTCAAACGCAATATACATTTATAGCTACTTTGAGGATCACAGTCAGATTATGAATTAAATAATTTGATAGCATAACTGGATTTTGAAATCATGAATCGTAAGGCTTTTTAGAAACCTAACTAATCCCATAGAACTGATTTCCCATTTCCTAATTAATGTGAATTATTTCATGCATTTGTAGAATGCTGTATTAGTTTTAGTTACATTGATCTGGCAAATAAACCACTAAGAGTTTGAGTTTTTTGAAAGCAAGAAATAATTTCTCAAACAGCATGTATATCTCTCTGTTCACAGACTCCCGAACCATTGGCACTAGGCCATTTCTGCCAATAAATTGAATACATTTACACTAAAGTTGCTCTTCCAGATTCTCTGTCACTATTTTTAGTTTTCTATCAAAAGTATGAAAAGGCTTCATTGTTGAGATCCTTGGTGACAGCACCTGTGATTATTTTAGTTTGAAATTCCTGGTCCACACCAAATCCTAGGATGCTATTATATATGCTTAGAATTACTGGCAAATGCATAACATTTACACATTTAAATCAGATGTTCTCATGTCATTCTTTTCGACCCAATCCACCAACAATTCCAGGTAAAATCATCTAAATGTGTCTGATAATGGTCTATCAGTCATCCTGGACATTAATCCTTTGTTCTTACATGTTTTGCTTATAGACAGTTAATCAAAAATGGGTCTTTATTTGCAAGAAACAGTTTTAGGAATCAATCCCAAGTGATCAAATGTTGTACTACATATAGGATTAATAGATTGGTTCCTATCTAAATACTTGACCATATATAATATTTAATATATGTATTAAAGAAAGCTTAAAATTCTTTACTATTTATGTTTTAAGTACTATTTTATATTTTAAGCAATTTCCTGCCTGGGTGTTTTGAAATATGAATCGACATTTTTTCCTAGTTAAATAACCAATTTATTGTAACATTAAGGAACAATGCAATGTTGTACAGTTGCAGGTCAGCCAACAAGAAATGCAGAATGAGTTCTTTGACTCCCTATTTAGTGCTATAGTGGTGCTAACTCTTATAAAGTGTGAGGAAAAAGACAAATCTCTCAAAAGACAGTTACTTTTCAACTGTTTCTTTACTATGATTCCAATCATAGATTAAAAAAAGAAATGAATCTGATTAGACAAACAGCAAGCAGTAGCTGGGTTGCATATGCCAAAAAGAGAAGCTGCTTTTTGGAAGGGAACAGGGGGGTAGTTTATACTGAGAATATTTCCAGACAGAACCACACTGATCTCTCTTGACTGCTTAGGAAGCAATTTGGGCTATGCCAAGTTAAACAAAGCTATATGAGAATAGCTCTGCTTCAGTTAGCGCAACAGTTTAAGTGACTATAATACTGTAAATCCTATTTGACATTTTCAATTGCTGTTGGACTTACCTAATTAGGCATAAGCTGTTTTGTATACTTGAAGTTGGATTCGTTTTGTAATTATATGCCACATATCAAGATCCAACCAATTACAGCTAGTCCTCAACTTACGATCACAATGGGGACCAGAACATCTGTTGCTAAATGAAGTGGTCATTAAGTGAGTTGCACCCAATTTTATCTGTTTTGCTATGGTTAAGTGAATCATCACAGTTAAGTGAATCATGTGACCATTAAGAAAATCCAGTGTCTCCCATTGACTTGTTAGAAGCTGGCTGGGAAAGTTACAATTGGTGATCATGTGACCCCAAGATGCTGGATTTATTGTAAATACACACTGGTTGCCAAGTGTCCAAATTTTGATCATGTGACAGCAAGTATGCTGCAACAGTTGTAATTGTGAGTACCAGTTGTAAGTTTTCATGTTGCATCGTAACTTTGAACAGTTGCTAAACAAAATGTCATAAAATGAGGATTACCTATAATTTTGACTCTTAAGATCAGATGTGCAGAAGATGCATTTTTACATTCCCTCAGACCAAAATATTACGTCACAGAGTTAATTTATGGGCAAACTAAGAAAAGCCCAGACTACCCTTAGTTTCTCAGAGGAAGGAAGGCCAAAATGTGATTAGCAGAAATACTAATACATTGAAAAAAATCAATAATATATGAAGAACATACATTAAATAGCTATAATTCTCCTTTAGAAATGAGTATGTGATTAATGAAACAAAAATAAGTATTTGGTTGTGTGTACTGTAAGTCTTGAATCTATACCTTGAATTTATAAAACACACTCTTAAGAGACATTTATCACATAGTAAGATTGTCACTTGGCTCAAATATCAAATAAAACACATAAAGTAGTAGAAGCAGATTCATAACAACAAAATTATCTCAAGTATGATTTCTTTATTTAAGAATTTTATATCACTGACTTCACATAAACTCTGTTTATGATGGTTGCATAAAAATGTAAAACTATAATACCACTACATATATCCCTCCTCAAAAGTAAAATGTTTTCCATTCCTTGCCAGGAATCTCCCATCATGGAAATGCTTCCTATAATTCAAGAATCCAAAATATTCTCATGGGCACCATTCATTTGCCAACTGTGTAGACCATCATTTGCTTCCAGAATGCTTTCTCTCTCAAACCTTGGGAATACTAAAGTAGATGCATTATTACTGAATAAACTGAAGTACAAATGTATGTACCAGGGATGAAATCTACTTACCTTCCTTACCGGTTCGGAAGTGCATGCACCACAAAACCTTCTGCACATGCGCAGAAGGTAAAAAACACATTACTTCCTGGTTAAAACTAGGAAGTAATGACACCCGGGCGGGTGGATGGAGCTTTGCTCTGCCATCGCTACCGGATCGGTGGACCACCGGCCAAGATTGCTACTGGATCGGGCGATCCGGTCTGATCCGGGAGCATTTCACCCCTGGTATGTACTATTTATCACAACTACAGAGAATATCCATGACATCTAGGCCAAGTCCAGATTCTTAAACAAGTTTTAAAGAATAGAAACAATCTCCATCAGAGAGAAAAACAATATTGTAGGAGATCTTCTGGGAACATCTGAAATGCCATCCACTTTTATCTCTAACCAGAATATACTTGATGCCATAACTTTAAACATCTGCCATTCTTGCTGAGGAAGTAAAGAAATGTTCAGTTTTGATTCTCAGACAACTCTGAGGCTGGTTCCTTAATTGAAGGAAACTGTCTTTTAACAAAACGTTGCATGTTGTTATTGTTATTATTTGTCTATATTTTTATCCTGCCTTTTGGGCATCAGTGCTTAGTTTCAAATGTACAACCTCTTTGAGGATTTCAGAATGAAGAAATTACATCCCACTAAAGATCACCATAACTTAATGTGAACTGAGAGTATTCTGTCATCTCAGCGGTTACTTTCAGCCATCACAGATATTTTAGGCAACTGCAGTCTATAGCTTAATGGGGTAATGCAAATTTCCCAGCTAATTCAAAAGAGGAAACACTAGAAATGATAAACCAAAGAGCTTTGTTCTCTTTTTATATTATCTGAAAGATACTTCAAGTATAAATCTTCATTTTATTTCATATTAATAGCATGTTACCTAAGTAATAATGTTATGTCTTGACATTTCCAGAGCTTTAATCCTTAAACAAAACAGAGACTGTTAGCTAAATTGCTCAAGATAGTTAAATCCTTTCTTCTCCCTTGAACAGAGTATATAGTGATTCAAATTATCTTCTGCTTGGGACCTACCAATTTAGATAAGGATGACGTAATCTAAATCTAGCCAAGAAAAGAACAAAGGAATTGGGTTTTGGAGCTGAAAGAATGAGCCTTGGAGTTTGAAAGAGACTTAGAGACAGGGAAATTGTAAATTATTTGCTCTAAAAATCTAAACTTAAGGAATCTTGAGATAATGTTGAGATTCCTATCCAGGGATCTGATACAGTTCAATGAACTTGGAACTAAAACAGCAGCCCGCAACATTTGGACCCTGTGGACCGGTTCCGTGGAGAGGGGTTTTTCCACAGACTGGGGGTGTGGTTTCATGCGCTGCCTGCATCCCACACATGCGTGGATGGGGCTTCGTTTGCGTAACCCGGTTCCTGGCAGGCCCCAGACCGGTGCTGGTCTATGGACTGGGGGTTGAGGACCCTTGAACTAAAAGGACTGCTATACTAACCATCAGCAATGTGTCAATTTGTTAATAAGATCCAAATCTTATCAAATAGTATATATTAAACCTGAGATCTCTCTATTCAAAGTAAATTAAGATCTGGTAAAGTACTGTTTTGGAAAGTATTACGGTATGGCTACTACATACTGTAATAGTATATGTACATGCATAAACATATTTTGTTTTACAAGAATCAATGATTGCTGGATAAAAAAATTGCTTGTGTGAATTAGATTGAAAACCACAATATATAGAAAATTTTAAAAATTCTTCATTACCTCCAATTAGTAATTAATTGCCCATTCCATTTCACAGCAATAGAACCATCATTTCATTTTAAAATAATGCATTTCACCTTCTGAGAACTTAAAAATATTTCTTTAAGATATGAATTCTCATATCTTATGTAAAGAAAAACTTCTAACCACTGTACAAATAAGAATCGATTCAAGATGTGCTTTTAATAATGTGAGCTTTTTGGGCAGATCCATAAGTAAAATTCACAAAAATACAAGTGTTCTCTACATATACAGACATTATGTAAATGAGAGAAACAACAAAAACAGTAACAGGCATAAAAAGCTACTAGCTTTCTACATGAATATGGTATTATTTTTGTTCTAAAATTGAAGAAGGGGAAAAGAGTGAGTGAGGAATCTGGACACTTATTCTTATCACTTTAGCATGTATTGAATTCCATCAATTACTTATGGGATTAATGAAGAGACCAACTGCAAGTTTCACAAAGATGGAAAAACATTGTGTTTGCAAAGGTCCCCTTTAGAGACAACCTCTACATCTTGTGTCCAGAACTTCTAACAGCACATTTTACAATAGGCCAATATGAAAGCGGTGTCTCAAACTACTAAAAATTACACACAAAAAGCTTGAGATTATTACAAACACTAATTTAGTAAAATCTTAGAGACACTTTGAAGTTTCATAACTTCAAGTTTCTTTGGCTTCATTGTGAGCAAAAATATAGAGGACAGGGAAATCAGCATAGGGATGAAAAAGTCAAAATGGCAGGTATGATTCTACTATCAAAGCCAAACATTCTGCCTGTTATTTTGACCTTTTTGGTCACTCAGGTAGCTCTGAGAGAAGAGATAATTGTTGACAGACACCAGTGAGGTACGGAAAAATTAAACTCCAAATGCCAGTTGAATAGGCAGATTTCGCAGAAGGCAGAGATCATATAGCAATAGCACTTAGATTTATATACCACTTCATAGTGGTTTACAGCTCTCTCTAAGTGGTTTACAGAGTCAGCATATTGCCCCCAACAATCTGGGTCTTCATTTTACCGACCTCAGAAGGATGGAAGGTTGAGTCAACCTTGAGCCGGTGAGAATCGAATTGCTAGCAATAGAATGCTTGCAATTCTGCATTCTAACCACTGCACCACTATGACTCATATAGATATGATGCCTACAGATGCAACATAAATAATGAGGAGACCAAGAGAAAGTAGAGAATATAGTCTTTATTGACTATAATAAGACTTTTTATTGTGAAACTTAAGCCAGAATCCTTGATTATTTTTCTGTAGAATATAGTTTGGAGAAACAAAATGTTTCAGAATAAAAAGGGGAATGTAAGAAGGATGTATGTCTGTGTTTAACCTATATTCATTGTAAATGTAAAAAATATATTATAAAAATGGAAAAATTGTATCATATCACAACTGGAATCAAAATAAGAGTCTGAAACAGGAACGATTTTGTACATTAATTATACCAGTTTGTTAGCTGAAAGCAAAGACAACCTAGAAGTTTCTTTTTAAGAAAATAAAAATGAAATGCGTAAAAAGATAGATGTGATATCAACCAATATGCTTAATGAACTCAGTGTTTGTCTAAAGAAATAAAGTAATTGTCTGTATAATGGGACTCAAAAATAAAGAGGGAGAATATAGTGGAGAAATAATCATTCCAGGAAAGATCATAACAATTTTACACAAGATCATAAAAGATAAAGATATTTCTACAATAATAAAGATTAGAACAATTAAGGCAATGTTTTTCTAATGGCAACATACGATTGTGAAAGAGGATCTTGAGAAAGAGCAAGAAAACGTAGATAGATGCTGGGGATGATTTCCAACAGTATTATGAACTGCATGAAGAACCAATCAGTTCAACCTGGACCTGATAAAGACTATCTGCTTCCATGAGGTGATAATCAACATATAGAATCTCTTAACCCTGGGTATGTCATCCAAAACAATAATGGTCTCGAAAACTAGCAAGCTTGATATCTACTGATAAAGGCAGATGGGGGAAAAAATCAGAGAGAACATTACCATATCTTGAAAGAATCAAGATCACTGGGGACATGCAGATGTCGTAAGCATTTGTCCATATAAATCAAGACTGGGATTGACTCAACTTTAAAGCAAGCGAGGGGGAAAAAATCAGTGTGATAGTACTAAAACAGAAGCTGCAAAAATCTTGTCACCCAATAGTAGTGTCTAAGAATATAGATCATGTATACTAAAGACTAGATGCTGGCTCCTAAAAATGTTGCCATTTCTACAGCCAGCGCTTACTTATTATTCATAATATAATTTTCTTTTCCCCCTGCCTCCAGAATCACATAATAATAATGGCCACTTCACATATTAAAAGGGAGCATGTAAACATAAACATGAACCATTAACATAGAAACTAATATTTACAATATTACATGATACATATGGCAATATTATATATGAAATTATTCAACATGACCATACAGGTTTTCCTTGCTTTATGCAAATACATTATCATTCAATTTACTATTTTTATCCAACAACTTGCTTCTTATGGAAAAAATGTTTGCTGTTATAGTACGTGATTTCTGCCAGCAATGTCAATTTCCACCAAAGGTCTGGAAACATAACAAATCTTTTACTACCCAAACCCCTTTCTGCCCTGCCCCATATATTTATCATCACAAAGAGTTCTCACTTAACAACCCTAACTGGGACTGGAACTTCCACCACTAAATGTTGTGGTTGTTAGGCCAAACACCATGTGATCGCAGTCCTTAGCACCAGCAGTTCAGAATAGACCCAGTTGCAGTTATTAGGACAAGATTGTGCCATCATTAGGTGAGGACTTCATGCTTCTCCTCACTTAATGACGGCACAATCATGCTTGCCTCTACTAACCTATCTCTTCTCCCCTTTAGGGCACTGTGCCACCATTCATCATCCCTGCCACCCTAAAATCTGCTGCCCTTGCTGCTCCACACTGCATCCTGTGTCCCTGCTGCCCTGCACTCTGCCACCGCTGCCTGTTTTTGCCTTCTTCTTCCCATTGCTGATGAGATGCACCTGGCCTAACCCATCACAAAGGTAGCTGCTGGTCTTGCATTTCTTTCCAAAGCCAGATGAAGCCTCAGGAAGGCAGTACTTGGCCTGACATTGCCTTGCAAAGGATCAGGTCAGGCACAACACGTCAGCAGAGGAAGGTATGATACAGGTCAGCTGTGGATGTTAGCGGTAGAGCACAGGGCAGCAAGGTAGTGGAGTGCTAGGCAGAGCACAGTGTGGTGGAGGCAGCAGGGGAGATGGAGTGCAAGGTGGCCAAAAGAGCAGAGGTAGGTAGGAGAGAGGACTATGAGGGGAATTGAAGCAAATCCTGTAGTCATAAATGCAGGCAAGTTGCCAAGGGCCAAATTTTAATCACATGATTGCAGGGGCATTGTAATAGCTCTAGGTTCAAAGATCAAAAGCAAATGCCATTTAGTGACTGTTTGAAATTATGATTGCACTGAACAAATGTTATTTTCTCCTGGTCCTTGAAGTAATTAAAAAGTACATACGGGTAGTCCTTGCTTAAGATGATGTCATTAAATAACATTTGTTGAGTGCCATGGTCATTAAGCAAGGACCACCTGTTTGTACTTTTTAAGTAATACTCTTTTCTTAATATTTAATGCCCTTTGAAACTAATGCTTTCAAGTATTACTTTTAAAAAAGAACCTGGTGGCACAGCAGACTACAGCACTGTTATTAACATCAAGCTGTCTGCAATTACTGTAAGTTCAAATCTCACCAGGCTCAAGGTTGACTCAGCCTTCCATCCTTTTTAAGGTAGGTAAAATGAGGACCCAGATTGTGGGGGCAATAAGATGACTTTGTATAAATATACAAAAGTATGAAGGCTATTGCTGAATACATTGTAAGCCGCCCTGAGTCTCCGGAGAAGGGCGGCATATAAATCAAATTAAAAAAAAAATCTTTTAATGTATCGGACAACCTGGATCTAGCATCTCAAAGAGAAAGATTTCTCTTCTGTTCACTTGTCCCACATTATCTATAATTTTATTCACGATATAAAAGCTGGAAGAAGTAAAGATGGAGATTAAAATAAAAATTCAAAAAACAGTATTATGTTAAGCTCCACATTACTAAATGCGTATTCTGCATTTATGGCCATTTGCAGTGTTCCATGGTCAAGTGATTCAACAATAGTTTTGCCCAAAATCAAAATCATTGGCAGCAGAGAGGCACAGCGGGCAGTCGCGGAGGACTACAACAGCAGGCCTGGGATGGCTGAGGCCCTGCAGGTGTTGCTGCTGCCACTGCCGCCGCCTGTGGAGACCTGGCAGCACCCTGCAGCCAAGCTCAGCCATGGGCGAGGAGCGTTGGCCGTGCTGGGCCAGCCGAGCTGTGTCTGTTGGGGCTATCCTTGGTGCGGCTGCCTGGCGTCTTGCTGCCGGGTGCCTGGAAAGAGTAAACTGGACCTGCGGGAGGAAGGGAGGGTGGGCAAGGGTCCCACGAGGCTCCCTTCCCCAGGAAGAGTCTGGCCTGATCGCCGTCCAGTCCGGTGACTCCTGAGGCAGAGCCGCTTCCTGGACTCCTGGGGGGACTGCGGGGTGATCGGAGCGGAGAGGAGCAGGGGGGGAAGGGGAGGCTTTGTGGCTTCCAAACCCCAGCCAGGGCAGCGACCGCTCTGGGAGTGTGCTTCCTACTCTATGGTGACAGCTGGAGCTGGACCCTGCAGGGAGAGCTGGACCAGGCTGTGGCTTCTGCGTGGGTGTTAGTGGTGGGCATCAGCAGCATTGGTTATGAGCTCAAGGACCTGGTGCTCACCCACATCAATGTGGTGAGGCCTGGGAGGAATGGGGACAGGCACTAGCACAGCTTGGTGCCTTCGGGACGCTCGCGTTCTACACACACACACACACCGCGGGAGGGAAGGGGCTTGATGGTGGTGCGTGAAGGGAGCCTCTCTCTGCCGGACTCCCAGCTGTGAGTATACAGGCCACTCGGAGCCTCCTGCATAATAAGACCCCCCGATAATAAGGCCCCTATTTTGGGGTTCAAAAGAAAATAAGACCCTGTCTTAGTTTCGGAGAAACACGGTATTACTAACTTAACAACTGCAGTGACTTACTTAACAACTGTGGCAAGGTCATAAAATAGAACAAAACTGACTTAACAACCACATTGCTTAGCAACCAAAATTATGAACTTAATTGTGGTTGTAATGTTTCCACACAATTAAGTTCTTCTTTTCCCTGAGGAAACCAGGCACTTCCATTACAAGAACATTATACAATATTTATCTAACACTTGACCTACACTATTTTGTTTTTCAGAAAATCACCTATTTTGCCATAGCGCCCTCATAAAAATGTATTTATTATGAAGAATATTGCTGATGTTTCCTATAATTCTTTCTTGGCTCTTTTACTAGTTATCTTTAGTAGTCTGTTAAGGATTTAAAGGCAGCATTGAAATTTACTGACATGTACATTTTTAGTAACTGTTTATGCAAGCAATGTTCTCTCTTCATAGAATCTGTGCATTATTGCATTTAATATTAAAGTGTTTTGGTACTTAAGGATAATCACCTTTTACAGAATTATGATCATTCCTCCAATATGCAAGCCAGTATAATTAATGAGTATGATTAATGCTAGATTGATATTAGAGACACACAGGTTTAAAATGCCATACATCCGTGAAGCTCATTCAGTCAAACACTTTCTTTCCACTTAATCTACTTTATTATTGTTGGATGTTTATTTTGTAAAGTCATAGCAAGTACAACTGAGATCAAATCTAATCAAATAATCAATAGGGATTGATTATTTTTGAAGAAAAATGTAAGGAACATATAATAAATTAAAAAGGAGAATGATGCAAATCAGAAAAGTCTGCCTTTCTATGCACATTCTCAATTGTTGCTATTTTGTTTTCAAAGTCAGTGAGCTGAAGTAAGCCACTGTAACCAAAGGCAACTATACTCTCCTGCACCAGAATCCCATTCTATATTGCCATAAGCAAGGAAAGAGAATAGGGGAAACGGCAGAATGACCCTGTGGCAAAGCTATTTATTTCCCATAATATGCAGACTGGGCATCAAGCTACTGAGGATTTGAGGAAGTTAATCTATTTTCCTTCTCTGTCTCTGGTTTTGCTTTCCTAGTCAGAATCATAAGCAAAACCATCTGGGGACTTTTAAAGTTTCTCAGATTAAATGATCACACTCTAATTTGCATTTTCCCCTTCAATCCATATTTAACCCAAGAGATTTCATACTAGTAACAACTCCTTAACAAGTGAAAATAAAAGCAAGTGTTACACAAGTTAACTACAGTAATTACAGTAAATTCCACAAGTTAACTACAGTAATGGGGCTGGCAAATCGACCTGAAGCCAGATAAATCTGAACCCAGATTCCCAGAGTGTCTAGTTCAATAATAGGTTACTGTTTCTCCCTCGTACAAAATCATACAAAATGATTCATTATTTTACTCATTTATTTGCTTTTCCATATAAACTTTCCCCGTGGCTTCTGGATTGCACACAGAGTATTTTTTTTTCAATTTTATTCTCCCTATAAAGTAGATTAAGCTGATAGTATTTTTTTTTAAATTACATTGTAATGTTTCCTATGTTTCGCAAAGGAAACATTCCTTGAAGGGTCTAGGATACTAGTTGTGAGAAGATGAAAGAACCCAACAAGGAAGATGAAGTCTTTATAAAAAACAAAAATGAGCAACATCTTAGAGACCC
This sequence comes from Pituophis catenifer annectens, assembly GCF_029215685.1. Taxonomy (NCBI): domain Eukaryota; kingdom Metazoa; phylum Chordata; class Lepidosauria; order Squamata; family Colubridae; genus Pituophis; species Pituophis catenifer. The sequence continues at coordinate 166,759,768 of NW_027256883.1, read as the reverse complement.
TTCTCTGGGGTTTGAAAGTCAACCTTTATCCACTGTGTGTAAAAGAGGCACACAAAGGATCATTTTAACAGACCTTCATTCAAGTGCGATGATACAGTGAGACAATATTATTGCTCAAGGCGGAGGGCAATAACTAAAAGAGCCAATGTAATAATCCACAGCTGGATTTCTTTTAATCCCTAGACAGGGAAAAGGGCAGAAGAGACGTCAAAGGAGAAAGGGCAGTAGAGATCGTAGAGAAGGCGATCAAATATCACACCAGGGAAGAATAAACAACCGTCGGAAAAGAGGTTGGATGGCGGGGAAAAGTAGCTAAGGAAATACCTTCGGAGGGTCAGGGGGCTTCGCGAACCTGTCCTCCGCTTTCACGACTTCAGCTGCCGCAGAGCCGCTTCCAACTGGGGCCGGCTCTCCCTCCGCTGCGCCCCCGGCCCGATCTTCCAGCACCGAGCCCGCCTGCCTCCTGCGCTCGGCGCCCCTCGAACAGCTCCCCAGAGGGGACCCCCCCCCCACACCCCACCCCCGGTCCACCTTTACCTGGACAGGTGCTTCAGAATCTGCTTCTTGATGAGACCAGCCATGCTGAGCCAGAGACAGGACGCGGGTTCTCTATCGCCCCAAATGCCCCGTCATTCCCTTTGTAGCCGGCCGCGGATCTTGCAGCTCCCGCCGCGGCCGCCAGCAGTTCCAGCCATCCTCCGTCCTCTCCTCCCCCCCCCCGCCGCCCCCCTCCCAAGCAGGCTCCGCCAGAATCCCGGCCGCCACCGCGGCAGAATCCAGCCCAAGCTACTCGCGCCCCCGCCCTCTGGAGAAAGGGTGGGTGGGGGCAGAGGCGGGACGAACCGGGCGGTGTGGCAGCGCCCTCTATTGGCTCACAGGGCCAGTAGCAGCCTCAGCAACCTCTCCGGTTGCCAGCGAAGCGGCTCAGGCGCAAAACTTCTCGCGGCTCCTCCGGCTTCGTTTGGGCTTGGCGCTTGCTTTGTTCTCATCGGGCGCTAGAGAAGGCTGGTTTTTAAGAAACACCGGAGATTTGGTCTGTTTTCGTACAGAGAAGAGACTGGACAGCCATCTGTCAGAAATTGTATATATAGGGCAGTGGTGGGATTCAAGTATGCGCACCCTGTTATTAACACAGCTGCCTGCAATTTCTGCTGGTTCGAATCTCTCCAAGGCTCAAGGTTGATTCAGCCTTCCATCCTTTCTAAGGTAGGTGAAATGAGGACCCAGTTTGTGGGGGCAATAAGCTGACTTTGTATAAAATATACAAAAGGATGAAGGCTATTGCTTAACGCATTGTAAGCCGCCCTGAGTCTCCGGAGAAGGGCGGCATATAAATCAAATTAAAAAAATAATAATAATAAAAAAAAAAAAGTAATTTAACCACCGGTTCTCTGCCCTAATGATTTCTTCCAACAACCAGTTTGCCAAACTGCTCAGAAAGTTAACAACCGGTTCTCCCAAAGGGGTGCGAACTGGCTGAATCCCACCACTGATATAGGGTCTCCTGTTTGAGCAAGGGGTTGGACTAGATGACCTACAGGGTCCCTTCCAACTCTATTATTCTATTCTAAATGCTAAGCCATGACGTATCTCCTTGTGGATAATTGAGCAAGTCGTTGTCTGAGTTCGCCCAAGTTTCTAACCATTAAAACAGTTCGCAAGTCACATTAGCAGAATCGCAGACAAGCAAATGGTATTTGTGTGGCATTTTCAGTCTCCTAGATAACTGGAAAAAAATGTGGGATGGATGATCCCACTGCTAGATAGATTTGTTGAACAACTATATCCCAGGTGTTGTCCTTAATGGGTCTATATATCCATGTGGAGGGGGGTATGCATGGAGTTATATCAGGGTTTTGCTTGGGCCTAGTGCTCTTTAACATCTTCATAAGTTAGATGAGGGAACAGAAAGGATATCCATAAACTTTGCGGATATCCATAAAGCTGAGGCTGATTGCTAACACTGGAGTAAAGAACCTAACAATTCAATCAGTCAATCAGAACAGAGCTGGAAGGGATCTTGAAGATCATCTAGTCTGACCCCTTGCTCAAGTAGGAGACCCTATATACACAATTTCTGACAGATGGCTGTCCGGTCTTTTCTTAAAAGCCTCCCACAACTTCTGAAGACATGGTGTTCCACTGGTTAATTGTTTTCACTGTTAGGAAATTTCTCCTTAATTCCAGGTTGCTTCTCTTCTTGATTAGTTTTCCATCCATTGTTTCTTGCCTTGCCTTCTGGTGCTTTGGAAAATGACCCCCTCTTCTTTGTGGCAGCCCCTTAGTTATTGGAACACTGCTATTATGTCACCCCCAGCCCTTCTTTTCTCCAGACTGGGTATACACAGTTCCTGCAACCGTTCTTCATATGTTTTAGTCTCCAGGCCTTTTGAATTGAATTTGAATTGAAGAGGGACTTGATAGCCATAAATTTTGGGCCCTATCCAGCCAAACGTTCAGTGTTGAGAAATGTAGTATTCTGTCCTTAGGCAGGGAATAAATAGATGCACAGGTACACGTTAGGCTTCACAGTAGCACTTGCAAGAAGGAACTGGAAGTTTTGGTAAACCACAAATTAGGAATTGTGCTGCAGTTGCCAAAAGGCAGTTTGGGGCTACCGCAATAGAGATATATACTGCACTGGTCCATCTGTACCTGGCTGTATCCAGTTCTGATTGCTACAATCCAAAAAGGACACTTAGGAACTGTAACAAGTTCAAAGAAGACAAGTGAGTACAATAAGGGACTTAGAGGCTAAATCCTACAAACAGTAGTTAAAGGAACTTGACATGTTTAACTTACGGAAGAGGCGGCTATAAGGAGACATGATAACATTCGTCCAATACATGAAGGGATATCGCAGAGTTGAGATATGGATTTATTCGCCACAGCATCTAACGATAAGAAAAGAACTAATGAGTGGAAGCTTTATAGAGAGAACTCCAGACAGTGGTGAAATGTAAAATTTGTTACTACCGGTTCTGTGGGCATGGCTTAGTGGGGGGTAATGTGACTGGGTGGGTGTGGCCAACTTTTTTTTTATTTTTACTTTTAAAAGCATTTTTTCTACAACCTCTTCAGCCAAAGAGGTTGTAGAAAAAATGCTTTTAAAGGCTCTGACGATCCCCAGCTGAGCCGCGCGATCATCAGAGGCTTTTTTTTTTATTTTTAAAAGCATTTTTTCAGCCAAAGAAAAAATGCTTTTAAAAGTAAAAAAAAAAAGCTTCTGATGATTACGTGGCTCATCTGGGCATGGGGGAGGGGGAGGAATTTTTACTACCGGTTCTCCAAACCACCCGCCGCCATTGCTACCGGATCGGGTGATCCGGTCCGAACCGGGAGCATTTCACCCCTGACTCCAGACTATGAATTAACTATGAGAATTCCCTGGGACAGCTATTAAGCAGTGGGAGAGCCTTATGGAAGTCTCCTAAACCAGATATTACTTCCTCCAAACTTGCCAAATAGAACTGTCCTCCTTTAAAATCCATTACCTACTAGCATGATGTGCTCAAGTATGTAAGTTTGTGTGTGCTCATCATTACTTCAAAGGACTAATTAGTATTTACAGTATTCAATTGGGACTGTTTATTGGTTTTTGTCTCTTATTAACCCCTGCTGGGATTGATATTTAGAAGATAGCTATTGTCTTGCTCTTTGTCTAGTGTCCAGCTTTCACTACTCTGGTCTTAAATAAATATATTAAATATATAAATATATAACTTTCATAGCTATATCTTTATGTGCCTTAATTTTATGTAAATTTAGCTTTCGCTTCCTTCCCAAGATTAATGCCCTTTTTATTTCTCTTACACACCATAGTTTCTTTCTTTATTCTTGAACCAAATAGTAACAACAAAACTTTTGTACTATTTTAATCATCAACATTAAATTCATCTGGTTATAACACTGGTTATTATCTTTTTTGTTTTAATTTCAATATTTTACATTTTTCACATTTCATTTTTACTTTCATAACCAACCTTTTAATAATTATTTATTGTCACCTAACAAGATTGGATTATTTCCAATCCTCTATATTTCAAATTATTAGAATCTCGACTCCTGTTTTAATTCCAGCTATTGTCTCTTTCAATTCTATTATTCTATAAAATATTCATTATATTAAATGGGTAATGAGTTTAAGATCTTATCAAAACATTTATTGAATAATGACTTGGTGCAATTTGCACATTCCATTATGTCTCCCCTCCTCCTCTTCTTCCTCCTTCAGTGTTTTCAAATCTCTAGGCCACATACGTCTCCATAACTTTAAAGCAGGGGTGAAATCCAGCAGGTTCTGATAGGTTCTGGAGAACCGGTACCTGGAAATTTTGAGCAGTTCAGAGAACCGGTAGCAGAAATTTTGAGTAGTTCTGAGAACCGGCAAATACCACCTCTGGCTGGCCCCAGAGTGGGGTGGGAATGGGGATTTTGCAGTATCCTTCCCCTGGAGTGGGGTAGGAATGGAGATTTTGCAGTCTCCTTACCCTGCCTCGCCCACAGAACCGGTAGTAAAAAAAATTGGATTTCACCACTGCTCTAAAGTGCCTGCTCTTCTGCAGTTTTAAACAGTTTAGTTGCTCTAGTGCTTTCCTATTTTGTTGCCGGCCTATTTGCATGTTTTTACTTATTTTAATTTAAAAGTGTACATTTTACGTATCTTTCAATGGCTTAAAATATATTTGAAATTATATGACACAGCCGATCCTGTATTACATGTTCTATTTGTTTTTAACAATTTTTGTTCCTAAATAAATGTTATTTCTCCACAGATTTTCTGGCTTTCTATCATTCTGTTTTTAAAGAATTTCATACAGTATTTTCTTTAATTAGAGCTTTGCCATGATTATGACTTCCTTTTACTTTTAAGATTTAATTTTTAGTGCTTATTCAAATATTATTGTGGGATTTGGTTTCTGTTCAATTCTTCTTTATTCCATCACATAGATTCTTTAAGAGTTTAATAAGCCTCTTGTAGATCCAGATAAGAAAACATTTTCCAGGTCATTTTCTTTGCCTGTTATTTGTAGTTCCACTGTAGATACTTTGTTTCAAATAAGACAATATTTGCTCATCTGTTGTTTCCTCAGCAGCATTTTGTGGATATAATCTATCCATATGATCAGACATTATTGACACTGATATTGTAGCTACTAATTTCTCGCTCCATTCTTCAAAGAGCTCCTTTAATATTTCTAATGCAGTTTCATATCATTTTGTAAGTGCCAGTAAACTGACACCAAAGGCAGGCTTGTATTTATTTTCCTTCTACTTAGAATCTTTAGTCCCCCCTCGTGTCTACTTTCTAAAAACATCTCATCTTTATTATGAGCCAAGATAACTAAAATAGCTCTGGTTCTCACAAGAAGCTATTTCTTTTTTATAGCTACCAGTAAGTCCAAAATCTTATAGTAAATCAATTATTCCAAAGTTAATTGTACCCTTAATCCATGTATAACTTTCTTAAATCTTATTTAGCTTTTTGTGGTTTATTCCAAATTCTTTGTTCTTAAGCTTATGATTAATTTTTCTTTGTTCAATGTTAAAGTTAAATGTACTCAGTGACTTTTCAGATGTGTAGTTACAAAGGTCCCTAACAGCTTTTAAATGGTTAACAATTTCCAAGTCTTGCAAACTTACTGTCCTTTAAAAGCTCTGCTGCAGTTCGTCTCCTAATGTTCAAACTTGTGTAAGACCGTTATCCTACAGTCACCTTAGGAAGAGCAGCTGTCTGGAGCACATTTGGGCAACCTTCCTGCTCTCCCCATCCAGAGAGGTTCCAAAGAATCAGCCTATTCACCAGTTCTTCAATATTTGCTGTGGTTGTCAGCTCCGCTTTCACAGAGACATTTTCAGTTTACCATGCCTCCCCAAAACCAGCAATTTCACATTTCCATTAGTTTAAACTTTTCAAGTTTTAAATGCATTTGTTCTTGTAAAATAAGATTACAGATAGCCCTAAATTAACGGCAGTAATTGAGTCCAAAATTTCTGTCACTAAGCAATTTGGTTGTAAAGTACATCATCACATGGCCATGTTGCTTAGCAACAATAATCCTGGGACTGTTCCTGCCAGCTTCTACTACTTTGCCTCAGGAAATGGTAATTCTGAAAGAGGACCTTTATAAAGGGCTTTCTCTAAATTACAAAATATTTATGTGGTTGCTCATGCTGTAAAAATTACTTCACTGACATACAATTTAAAGCACACTGTGTATGTTTTCAAATTGTTTAATTTTAACAGTGCAACAATGTATTTAACAGTGCAACAAAGGAAAGGAAGGAAAGATTGAAGGCAAACGAGGTCCAGGCAGAAGAACATGATGGCTTCAAAATCTAAGGGACTGGTTTGGACAAAACTCAGCAACACTTTTTCGTGCGGCTGCTGATAAAAATAGGATCGCCAACATGATCACCGATGTCCGATGACGGATATGGCACAAGAACAATGTATATTTTTATCTTGA